>NC_141697.1:969399894-972020894 GCF_964263255.1 Lissotriton vulgaris
CCCACCAGACAGTGGCCAGCTGCAACGCTGGGGCTCCCCCAGGCACAGAGATGCCATTGCCTATTTCTACATTAGCTGCACTGCGATAGCGCGGTCAGCTGCAACATTTGGAAGCCATTTATCTTGTTGAGGAATGGGTGAGTTGCAACCCACGGCCCCCAGCGCATGTGCGCACCGTTGTTCTTGCCACATTGGTGGCCAGAGGGCTAATTGGATAACCCAGGAGTGAGCCCTGACTTTCTGGACATAGGGCATTTGAGCCCCGTTGTAAGGCCAGTTGGCCTTCATCATGTTAGGGTGTTGTTTGGACACAAGGCCCTTGCCAGTGCTACTATGGTGCATTGCTGCTTTTATGCCTAAGGGATGTCCTGCCTAATGAGATGCATAATGTGTTTTTATGCTTGTGATACCTAATGTGTAGTGTATTTATGCTTAGGGTGTTATGCATAATGGGTTTATGCTAGTGAGGCCGAATGCGTAATGTGTTTATGCTAAGGAGGGTGTCTAACGCTAATGTGGTTATTTTATTCACCCTGATTTATGCCTCTAATGATGTTTCTGCTAAAGAGGTTTGGGCCTAATGTTTTTTTTTGTCTACTGTGATGCAGACATGATGTGTTTATGTTGCTAGATATAATGCTTAGGTCATTATGGTACCAGTGGTTACTGGATGTGCTTTGCATTTACTTACCTGTTCTGATGGTTCTGACCGTGGCCCGATTGGCCTGGTCCTGTGTATAATTCCCTGTGAATATTGCCTAGTGCCAGTTGGCACAGCATAAATGTGTGATTAGGTTTCTAATGTGTTCATGATAATACAAAGGCTAATTTTTTGTGTGTGGTGTGCCTAGTGTGTTGCTGCTGCGTGTGTGTGTTGTGCAAACGCTTTACACATTGCCTCTGGGATAAGCCTGACTGCTCCTGCCAAGCTACCAAGGGTAAGAGCAGGAGTTATCTTCCGCATGTAACTCCCTTGCCCTGACTAGAGTGGTGGTTTCTGCCTGGCTTTGGCGCAAGCCATAGCCAACCAGAAATCCCATTTCTAACATATGCTATACCAAAGTAAGGTATAGTATGCACAGAGTACAGTGGATCCCCAAAGATAGGCAGAGGTAAAAGTAGATAATATAATACCTCAATCTCATTATGTGGTAGTGTGAGCGAGCAGTAAGGCTTTATTAGGGGGTAGTGTTAAGCATTTATTGTAAACACTCAGGCAAGAAATGTTGTCACAGCCTCAAAGACTGAATTCAGACCAATTTGTTTGCATAAAAATATAATTTAATTGTATTTTACTTCTAGAACCAAGCCAGGCCTGGTGCAGGTAAGGGAAATAATACTTTGCAAGAATAATGCAGTTAAACACAGTTGAAATGCAGTAAAATCCAATTGGTTTGTAAGTCAAAAGTGAAAGTAACTTTTCAGTCACTATTGTAATTGCTTTACAGTTACTATAGGGATTACTATTTTAGTTACTTTTGAGACTTGAGGCAAGTCACGGTTCACCAAATCCTAGATCAGGATTGCCGGGGAGACCTCCTCGTGGTGTTGGGCAACTCGAACTAGAGCCTTGGGCTTCGAGTGCAGAGTGTGGCAGACTCGCGGATTTTGGTGGAGCCAGAGTCTGTTCGTGAGCAAATCTGGTGCTCACAGGAGACAAAGTCTGGTTTGGGAAGCCAGGGCAGGTCCTCCGGGTTCTGGGGACTGTTGGCTGCAGGACACACTGGGATTTCGCTGGAGCAGGTCGAGGTCGGTAGAGGCCTGTAGGGCTGGGGCAAAGTCAGTTGGTATCCTCCTCTTCTTTCAGCATGGCTTCTTCAGTCCTTCTTCTTCTATCTTCATGTCTGATGAGGCAAGGTTGAGGGTTGCCCCTAAATAACAAATTTAAAAGTGTTACAGGTAGGGACCAATGGGTCCCTTCCTTGGGGCGGGTACCCCCGTAGTATGCCACCCTCCAGTGGGAGGGGTCAAAAGCCTCTCTCTGGGTGGCTGGTTCCCCATGTTCAAGATGGCGGGGACTGAGAGTTGTGCTTCACCTCTCGTCCCCCACCTGAGGAATGGGGTTGGCAAAGGTGGGTACACCTCTCCTCCTAACTTGGCTTTCCCGATGATTCTCCCCCCCAAAATGGGGGTCAAAACTTGTGGGGGCCAGTTGCCGAGAGCATAAAATGGCTGGGGTAGCTCACAAAGGCAGCAAACCATTGAAGCTTCCCCTGCGTGGACCCTACCTATCCTGGGGGAGGAGGCTTGGCACCTCTACCAAGGATGTTCTTTTGTTTCAGGACTCCAAGAGCGGCAGGCTCTTGACCCAGGGGTCGAGAAACATGTCTGGTGGTGGCAGCTGTTAGGTCGTTTTTCAGGGGTCATCTCTAAGATGCCCTCTGAGTACATTTTTCATTAAATACCACAGTGACATCAGAGTGGGTTTAAGGTGCTAAGAAGTTTGATACCATACTTCCCAGTTTTCATTAAAGCCATTATGGTGCAGTGGAGTTCGCATTGACAAACTCCCATACCATATACTCATTATTGCTTCACTGCACTTACAATGTCTAAGAATGGACTTAGACACTGTAGCGGTATAAGGCTCATGCACCTGTACCCTCACCACTGGTATAATGCACCCAGCTAGAGGGGTGGCTTACCTATGAAAGGACAGTGGATTGTAGGCATGGCACACAGAGATGTGTGCCATGTCAACTCTTCACTTGGCTCTGCAACAAACACGCAGCCTGCAATGTCAGTGTGTGTGTGTGCAATGGTACAGGACTTCTAAGGGTGGCATAATAAGTGCTGCAACTCTTAAAGGCCTTCCCTGGTCACAGTGCCCTTGGTGCCTATGGTACCTTTTACAAGGGACTTACATGTGGCCAGAAAGTTGCCAATTGGGTTTTGCAACAGTACAATTTGGGAAAAGAACATAGGCCCTGGGTACCTGGTTGGCAGGAAACCAGAGCACACTCAGTGAAAGTGCATCAACATTAGGCAAAAAGTAGGGGGCAACCATGCAAAACAGTAGGCACTTATAAGTGCCCATGACAGTTTGGCTGGCCATCGTAGGCTGGCCAAACAGACATGCACACTTAGGGTTTCGCCAACCCAGCTGTGTTATACACCCTGGTTGGAGAAAAGCTGCATGCTCCCTGTACCTGAGCAAGCATCAAACCAGCCCAATCAGGCCAATCCAAGTGATGCTCTCATGCTGAGTATAGCATAAGAGCATTGTCTGGATTGGGTTGGAAGCCTGTGCAGTGAAGCCCATCGACTTCTGGGTCGAAAAGAGAAACAAAGCAGGAGGGAGCAGCAGGTAGGGATTTTTATTTTTAAAACCCAAGCCCTCCTTCCCCCACCCAATCCCTTTACTATAGCGGCAGCTGATCCTGACTCTAACCTATGCATTCTTGGTGACCTAAGCATTTGGCTTGACAAACCCAATATGCCCCATCCAAAACAAATCATCTCTGGCCTAGACACACTAAACTTAAATCAGATCGTCCACAAACCCACACACATCGCTGGCCACATCCTAGATGTAATTTTTGTACATTCAGAATCAGTTACCTTCAGACAATTACTCCAATCACATGGTCAGACCACCATTTGCCTGTTTTTCGGCATAAAACCACACAAAGCAACACATCTAAAACCACCTTCCATGTATCCACCTATCAACCATGGAACAAACTCAATTTTGAACACTTAGTTACACAACTAACATCAAGTACAGATCTAGGCACAATAAGGTCTGTAAAAAACCATATGAGTGACTAAAGGAAGCTTTTGATATCCTAATAGTACTAAGAACAACACAACAGAACAGAGGAAAACAGGCACCATGAAGAAATACAGAGATAAAAGAGACAAAAAGATGCAATGCACCTGGCTCAAAGCAAACACAAATCAAGACAAACTTCACCTACGGAAACCTAATAGATTATAGAAGTCAGCAATAAAAAAGCTAAGAATAAATACTATTCAGACATAATTCAAAATGCTAAATGATCAAATGAAGAATTCTATAAAATTCTTACCGAATTTAGTAAACCAAATTGCCTAGAAGGAGCTTATCCCATTACTCAAGATTTCACAGACAAATGAGCAAATCATTGCACAACCAAAGCAGACATGTTGAACAAAGAAAAACCACCAGCACCAACCATGGTCCAAAAACCCATGAGTAGGCTAACCCAGACTCTGCATTCCTTGCAAAAATATCACATATGAACTTATGGACTTGGTCAAATCAGGAAGACCTGCTGGTAGCCCTTCTGTGCCATGTCCACCACAAACCTTCAAGAACCTTCTTCTGAATACTTCTGTTGACACACCAATTACAAATGGACCTTTCTTGGGCAAACTGATAAAAAGAGCAGCCTTCGCCCAGATGTCACAATTCATTAAAGACAACTCCATACTTTCAGACTTCCAACCAGGATTCCATCCAGGAAGAGACACATAATCTGTCCTCATTTCCATCTGGGATGACCTTAAGAACACAGATGACTGAAACAGGGTTGCTGCACTACTCTTTGACCTCTCAGCTCCCTTTGACATAGTTGACCATGACATTCTAATACAAAAGGCTCTACGAAGACAGCACAGATTGGACTGCTCTTGACTAGATCACATCCTACCTTTAAAACAGAAATAATGTAATCCATACCCCCCCTTTCTTATCCAAACCATACTTCACAAAAGCAGAGGACCCTCAAGGCTCTATCATCTCACCCATGCTTTTCAATATGAAGTCATTACCGGCACTGATCCATGAATATCACCTCACATACCATAACTCTGCAGATGACACACAAATACTCCTTAAACTGGAAAGCCCAAAGACATTGGAAATTTGCAAATTTTCAGTTGCCTCAGAGTCATTGATCAGTGGATGACATGGAGCCATCTAAAACTGAATGCTTCCAAAACGGAAATACTCACTTGGGAAAAGCATGACCTACTTGGCGCCTGATGATCTGAGAACACTGTCTAAAGTATCCAAGGAAGTAAGAAACCTCAGAATTACCATGCACGCCAAACTATCAATGAATGCCCAAGTGGACAAACTAGCAAGATCAAGCTGCAATACTATAAAAACTCTGTGACACATCTTTCCCCACCTGGGATTTCATCACAAAGCCCATGCTACTATCTCTCTTGCTCTATATAAACTTGATTATGCCAATTGCCTCTACCACAGATAATCTGTAACTACTATGAAAAGACTACAGCGGATTCAGAACTCTGCTGCCAGACTACTCTCACATATAAAGCCACAAGCCCACACTTCTCCTGCCTTGAAGGCCCTACACTGGCTATCGGTTGCCAGAAGATCCACATTCAAGCTGCTTTATATCACCCGCAGCGTGATACAAGGAACATGACCACTCCTTATCAGGAATAAAATCACCAAATATGTTCAACAAAGGAACCTCCGCTCTAGACTGGTATCTCACCTCAAAATCCCACCTACAAAAAAAAACGTAGGCGGCACATCCTTCTCTGTTGAAGTAGCCAAACCAAGAAATTCTGTACCCCCAAAAATAATGATCCAAGGATTACTACCTTATCTTCAGAAGACTACTCAAGAGCTTGCTCTTCCCCACATAACCACCATACTCAAACATAAATATACAGCATATCCCTGTGTATAAAAGCATTTATTTGGACTATATATGTGTACCTAGATATGCGAATTCCTTTTTATAAACGTGTATAATAATTATGTTTATAAATACATTGATAATCATTTGTGCTGCTTAACAAATGTGCATGTTAAGTATGGTTATATTATTCCATGTTTATCATGTACATAGGTCAATATGTAAATAATTAAATTTTCATCATAACTATCTATCTGTAACTGCTTCACTATTGAATTACATTAAAAAAATATGTAAAACAAAAAATGAGCGCTCAAATAACAGCCACTGGAAAGTCTGAGTGAATTAAATATAACTGAAATCTATATATTACCTTCCTTATACATATATACCTTCCATGTACTTATGTATCTTTATATTTATTACTTTACTTTTAATTAACATCTAATTCTACAATGCACTACTCTGTAGTTCTCTCAGTATATCCTCTACCTCCACTCTCTGACTCATCCCAAACCTCATTCTACTACTCTCTCCAATACGCTACCCTATTTCTCACCCTATACTTCACTCAATATATCCTCTACCCCCACTCTCTGACTCATCCCAATCCCCATTCTACAACTATGATCCCCTTAAGAACCCTTTCTAGAATCTTCCCTCCTCCATCCCTCCTTGCATCATCTCAAACCTATTTTACTATTCTGATCCTCCAAACAAGCCTTTCTAAACCCTTCCCTCTGTCTCTTCCCCCCTCCACTTTACTCATCCCAGACCTCCTCCTACTGCTATGATCTCCAGAAAACACATTATAGACCCTTCCCTCTTCCATCCCACAAGTATCCTTTTTAATCAAACTAACAGACTCACTTTCATATTTCCCTACACTAATTCCCCCACTAATCCTGTTTGGGTTTCGGAGTAGCGTGCTACCCACTGGGTACGCAAGTGCTATATAAATGAAAACACTTACAGGTTCTATCTCTCCACTATACTTTTTCAGTCCTAATAGTCAACAAACATGTCCACTGTTCAAATTAATTTTCTATCTCCCTATACTAATTCACCACTAGTCTTTTGATGGTTCCGGAGTAGCTTGCTACTCAGCAAAAAGTACTTTGATGCCTCGTCAGGGGTAGTAAGCGCATATAAATGCAATTACTATTACAATATGCTAGTCTCTTGACCAATTGTTAAACTGGGCTACCACCAAGGGCAAACCAAGGAACGTGTTATCCAGTTAATTTTTTTTAGTGATGATGCATTAATCCGAACAAGCATTATTCAGGCCTCCTGGTTGCAATCCTATTCAGAGTCAACTGAAGCACATTCATAATTGTTGTTGATATCCTGTAAACACTGGGCTACCCCATACCATATGATAGAATTCTGCCGGTACGTTCGATGTGTCGTGCTCCTCACTAGCGGTGACCACTGTTTTGGTGCAGGCAGCGGCGTTGGGGATGGTGTTGGGTTTTTTCTAGATGTTTCAGTATAACCACTCAGTTCCAAGGGCCCAGGACTGGTTTTGGCATCACTTAGCATTGCAAGACTCACAGCAGAAGAGTCCGTGTGCTGGTACAAGATGTGAATGAAGTCTTTGATATCCCCGAGACTTCCAACAGGAGGTAAGCTGAACTGAAACCCTTGGAGAAACTTGTAATGCAGGATGGAGAAAGAAAAGTCCATTCCCTTAACTGCCCAAGATAGAAATAGCAGCAGCAGCCCAACTCAGAAAAGTGGTAGTCCCTCCTCACAGCAATACTGCTCGTCTTCCTGGCAGAATATCCTGAATCCAAAAGTGTTCTCAAGTTATGGTGTCAGAGCTCCAATACTTATACCAGTTTCTACTTTTGAAGTAGGCAAACTTCTAAGGAAGGTCTATGTAGTGCACAATACCATGCCTTTCCCTGGCCTGGCTCCAGACACACTACAGGGATGTAGACAGCTATGAGTGAGGCCAGGCACAGCCCAATTCAGATGCCAGTGACAACTCCTCCCACCACTCTAGCTCATGAAGGCCCATCAGCCTGGTGATGGCCCATCAGGATATGCAATGCACATCCCTGCTCTCCTTGTGTGACTGTCTATAGCAGAGGTCTTCAATCTGTGGGGCATGACCCCAAGGGGGACTGTTGAGTCCTGGGAACTGGGTTGCACTATTCCAGGCCTCACTTCTGTCTGGAATCTAAAACATGTAAAAAGGAAAAAGACAACCAACCGGGATGCTTTAATGCTTCAGCCAAAGTTAATTGAGTCTCCTGGTCTGTGAAACGAAAAGGCCAGGAAGGCAGGTAAAAAAATCCTTTGTGCCAGGGTGACTGCTTCCTTAAATGAAATGCAAATGTGTGAGTTAATGTAAAGGATGCATGGGAGCGGTTCTGGCTTTAATTGCTTGAATCACTCCAAGCATTGTGATGGCAAAGATTTTTTGTACTTTTTAGTGATAATACGAAGAGTTCACAACTAACTCCGTGTGTAGTGGGCGCAGAGTTGCAAACGAACTCTGTGGAACTCCACAACACTATGCTATGCCACCTGCCCCTCCCATGTTATCAATTAAATCTACATTACGCACTAGTAAATTTAAACCACTTACCTGGCTTGCGGCGTCCCCGGGTTGCCCTCTTCTTCCTCGCAGGATCAGTAATCCTTGAGAAAACTGTGCATGTGCACGCGCGCACGAGCATGTGCATTAGTTGCGAGAAATGCGCATGCGCTGGCGGAGAGGAGGTCGCCACCCAGGGTTATTAACAACTGAACTGCGAAGTGAAGCTTTTATTCATATTTGCATTTACACAGCGCTTAGCACCCCTGAGAAGGTGTTGAAGAGACAGTTATGCCAAAAAACAGTTTGCATTACTTATGGTCTGGTATTAAAAAATCTCCATTTTGGAAGCTCTCTTTTATCCAAAAACTATTTGTACAGTTTGTAGCAGTCTATCTTATAATGTGTGTAACGCAAGTATTAAATATTGACTTACATATTCACAGTCCTTTCTGTCACAGGCTGTGACCTCCTACCACTAAAAATACAGAAGTCTCTATTCTCCACTGCGGCAAACAAATTAAATTCTCTGTCTCTCTGGTTTCACATAGACCTCTGTAGTACAGCATTAACTAACAGAGGTGTGCTAATGTACAACAGTGCATTTCTCACTGAGTAACAACTTTTTAAAATGTATTTTTCATTTACGCTACCCATATTGTATATGTAGCTACCTGATTGTGAAAGACCTAAAAAACGAACAAAATATTTTGGGGCTGATTTATTAGAGGCTTGCCTCAAAGCGTCACTTTTTTTGAACCTCTGGCAGCACAAGCATCTAAATCATATCTATGAGGCGACGCAAAGTCACCATGTGTGGGTTTGCATGGCCTCATAGATCTGGAGTAAGACAAAGCAGTCACCTTGGACCATGACATGGACTGCCATATTCTCTTTGATCGCCAATGACACAGCAATCAGACTGCGGACTGAACTCTTCCTCTTCCTTTGGACTTGTCATTCCCTGAAGGACTCTGGCTGGCCCTCCACGGGCCAACATTGTAATGTGGGGTTTGATGGCCCTGTATTGCTCCAGATGAAACACTTCACTGAATGTGCATTAAACATTCATAATCACACAGATGTGTCATGTCTATGGTCTTTCAAGTGTGGAAGTATGGATGAATGTAGGCTCAGTGATTTCCCCTTACATCCATGTAGCTCATGTCGTTGAACTTGGGTCACAGGGTGACACATTGCCGAATGCAGTTTGGGTGGCACCGGCACTACAACAGGGACACACGCATTAGTTACTTCCTTGGCCATGCCCAGTACGGAACCATGCACAGAGCCCCTGGGTCATTGTTCAGACCCTTACGCTGGACTGGCATATGTCAGGCCAGCCCACTCTGCTTACACTCACTGGAGGTGACAACCACGATACTTGTCCCAGGTCTTTCCTGTAGTGATCTGCTGGTCACAGGTCTAGCTGTCAGCATGCCACAGCCACTCCCTCTTGGCTGGTGTACACCCACACTACACCCATCCAGCACATGTGTCATAGTACATGTGACCCTGCAAATAAAAAGGGCAAGGAGCACGTGCTCAACGCCATTTCCACTCTCTATCTGGGGGTATCCATGTGGTGTTAAAGTAGGCATGAGGGTATACGGCCCTGCAACATTACATTCTCCAGGGCCGGAGGCGACATGCTGTTGTCCGCACCACAATACTCAATCATACAGGGTCCATGACTTGCGGGGCACAGACTTGGTGGCACCGGATACACTACGGCCGGCACAGGCACAAAGCCATGGGACGGTGACTTTCGGTGCACTGAGGTAGGGGCACCTTAAGTGCTGAGCGGGTGTGCAGCCTGCGATGATGCCGGGTGTACTGGTATGTCCTCTGCCATGGTAAAATCAAGACCCAGAATCAAATGTGAGACCTGGTGGCCTGTGGAGCAGGGCTGCATGATGTGGAGGGTGCCATGTTCACAGGCCCCGTACTTGGGGCTTGTACAGGCACATGGTGGGCCATCTTTGCGACATGCCGGTGGCGGAAGATGAGCTGTGAGGCCTGGGTGTGCAATGGTGGGCATGCCCCGCTGGGTGGCGGGAGGGGCTGGGGTGCAGCTGCCTGGGTGTGCAGGGGTGGGCATGCACCGCTGGGCGGTGGGAGGGGCTTGGGTGCAGCTGCCTGGGTGCACAGGGGTGGACAGGTGATGATGTCATGTGCAATTGCATGTACTTTACCATTCATGTATCTGGACTCTGTTTCAGATGTGGGATCTGTTTCAGATGAGGGACCTGGTGAACTGCACTACATACTTGCACGTGGTTGGGGACACACCAGTGGCAGCAGGTGAGCAGTGTGGCCTGGGTGTGCAGTCTATCCCCCTGTCCCTCTGTTCTTTTCTCTGTGTCTCTCGCGCCCTCTCTTTCTGTCTTCCTCTCTCTCTCCCTCTATTTCCGTCTTCCTCTCTCTCTCCCTCTCTTTCCGTCTTCCTCTCTCTCCCTCTCTTTCCGTCTTCCTCTCTCTCTCCCTTTCTTTCCGTCTTCCTCTCTCTCTCCCTCTCTTTCCATATTCCTTTCTCTCCCTCTCTTTCCGTCTTCCACTTTCTACCTCTCTCTTTCCGTCTTCCTCTCTCTCTCCCTCTCTTTCCGTCTTCCTCTCTCTCTCTCTCTTTATCTCTCTCTCTCCTTCACTCTCTCTCTGTACTTTGATGGCCTCATGACACACCTTCTCTTCTGGATTTTTGTAGTGTTGTTTGTGACCTACAGGTTGTCCCGAGGAGAGCCGCCATGAGTCTTCATTGATGTTCTTTTGAGTTCTTTTGAATACATTTTCTTCTGGTAATTCGAAGGTGAATGTGTGATGCTCATTTTTGTGACGACACATGGATGTTACATGTGATTGCGGGACATCATTCAAATTTTCTGTACATGATTTCGTGTAGTTAATGTGACATGTCTTTGCCCAGGTTGGGGGGGTGCCCGGGGGGGGGGGGGGGTCCTGGGGATGGTGGTGGTAGGTGTTGTGGCCCTGTTGGGGCTCACAACTGCATAATCAGTGGCTCCTTGGCATCTGTTGCCCATCAGGTGTGGCTCTGGGCTGGGCTCCCCTATGTGGCGCAGGCTGTCATCCGACTTTACACCAGGTCAGAGCAGGTGCTAATTTCCTGCTGCTAACATGCCTTATTGCATGTTTTGTGATCTTATCGCTGATCTGGCTGATCATTGAGAATGTTGAGGAGTGGTGTTGTTGCAGCTTTTTGCACGGGAACGCCTCCTCTGCATCTCATTAGCGATAGTTGCGGGGGTCATCTGTGGCGATGTTTTTTGCTGCTGCTATCGCAGGTAAACTGGTGAAATGGGCTGTTAGCACCAGCTTGTGAATGGGGCGATAAATTTATCGCCACTTTGGGTGCGATAAAGTGCTGTTAACTCAGCATTAGTTGCTTGAGAATATGCCCCATAATTTTAATGAAATTGAAAGAACTATTTGGTAGTAGACAGATACCTTCACAAATTGTATGAGACCATCTAAATAATTTCAATACTCTTTGCATCAGGAACATATGTGAAAAATTGGGATGATGCTTGTCTGGGTTGTGAGCCCTGTTCATACAACAGCCACAATAACTTGCAGGGTGAACCACAAAAAGTCACAAAATTAACCTGTGCTTAACCCTGGGTAGGTTGGCTCAAAAAGCTGACTTAACTTAGAGGCAATGTGTAAAGTATTTATGCAGCTCACAAAAAATAATTAAATGAAAACACAGCACTAGAAAAATAGCAAACAAATTCGGAAATTAGTCAATTATTCAACACCAAAACAACAAAAAACCAATCAGTAGAACTGGAGTTATGATGTTTTAATGTTTTTGGTGAGAGCTATCACCTAAATGATCTAAGCACCACCCATGGACATCTAGTATTGCAAGACTTGGTCAAAGTCGAACAATATGGCAGACTGCGATGGAGCGCAGTTCAGATACAAGAAGCAGATTGCATTGCGCCAGTCAGCACTTACCTTCAGACAAAGACCAAAGTCTGAGAAGAAGTATTCTAAGGAGGTAAAGTTCAGTAGGACAAGGCTGGAAGAGGTGTCAGAAGAGGCAGAGTCATCGTCATATGGCCTTGGGTCGAAGCCGCAGTGAACATTTTTATGTTTGGACTTAATTTCTGAAATGGAAGACAAAACTCTAAAGCAGGACCATGCTGAAGGCTGTAGCCGAATACAGTTCCACGAGGCCGGACACTCCTTTGGTGAACGACTGCTGAAAAGGATTCGCTGCTGCTGAGAAGAACGTAGCAGAGAAGCCTTAAATTCAATCTGACCGGCAATGCACCTTGGACGTATCAGTGAGCAGGGTGGTCCCATTCTACTCCTGGTTCTCAAAGCAGTTTTTAACCAAATGTCCTCAGTTTTGGGGCCATCTGGGAACCTTTAGCACCACAACCAAGGGTCCAAGACCAGTGGGGCATCATTTGGGGTTTCAAGCTGGGTCCTGATGTGGATTCAAGATGGTGGGAGCCTTTTGTGTCCCTGTGGCTCTGAACAGGAGACCAGCAAACTAGCCCTTGCAGTCACTTTGGAAGTCTGGGGTTCAGGTGAAGTAGCAGGGCTCACCAGCAGGGCTGGCCTCTAAGGGTTCAAGGCAGGCTCCAGGCAGCAAAGCAGTCCCTCCAGGTACAGCAAAGCCGTCTTGCAAAGTGCACAGCAGGTCAGAGCAGCAGGCAGTCCTCTGAGAGTTCTTTCGAAGGTCCGGGAGTGAACTGAAGAGAGGATCTGATGGTCCTATTTTTATACCCTGGTGCCAATCCTCTTGAAGTTGGGAGAAGCTTCTAGAAACTTTATTTTCAGTGCATGGAATTTCCAGTCTCCCTTGCCCTGGCTCCTAGTTGGCTAAAGTAACAATGTGGCGTTGTTAGGTCCTTTGTGTTAAGGCAGAGTACACCCTATTCAGTTGCAAGTGGGGCTGTTCTCATCTCCACCCCCATACAGCCAGCAGATGGCCCATTTAGGCAAACCAAATTCCTCTAATATGTGACTGACAGGAAGGAGTTCACAAAGTCTAACTGTCAGTTACACCCAGTTATGTGACCCAAGGCAGGCCTCAGGCATAAAAGGCTAAGGATAGGAAATACCAACTGTCTAAAGGTGGCATTTTCAAAATTGTAATGAAAAATCAGACTTCACCATTAAAGAAGATTTATCATTACAATTTCATAGATAATAAACATGACATAGCTGCCTGCTCACAACTGGATTTACAGTTCATTAAATATAATATGGAATCTCCAATGTTAACCTATGGTAAGGTTAGTCCTCACAGTAGTGAAAAACAAATTTAGGAGTGTTTTACTACTGGAATATGTAAAACTTAAAAGTACATGTCCAACCTATTAATTACACAGCACCGTGACCTATGGGCTACCTAGGGCCTACCTTTGGGGTAACATATGTAATAACAGGGGCGTTTAAGGCTTGGCAAGGGGGCTTTATTGCAAATCGACATGACAATTTAAAACTGTTTTCAGGATGCAGTGGCTGGCCTGGGACATGTTTTCAAGTGCTATTTAAGTGGTTGGCACAATAAGTGCTACAGCACCACTAGTGTAATTTATTCTGCAGGCCCTGGGTATATGGTATACAATTACACAAGGGACTTATTAGTAAAGTAAATATGCCAATCAGCTGCAAGCCATTCAAACCACGTGTAGGGGAGTGGGCACATGCACTTTAGCACTGACAAACAGTGGTAAAGTGCATAGAGCCATAGGAACAACAAAAAAAGTAACTGAGATTAATCAAGTATTCCATCCATCATTTTTATGTATACATTGGTGTATCAAGAACATATAAGCCAGCCACCTGAGTGTTCTGTTGCTTACCTTACAGCCAGATTTGATCAGGTTGGATGTTTGTGTTAAGTGCAGCAGCTGATACCCTGCATACTCAAACAAGCAGGAAAAGCAATTGGTAATGTCTGAAATATCACTCCAGCTTCTCTGGTTCTTGCTAGTTCATGAGATACTACTATGACGTGAAAAGGAATGAACCATTCTGGACATGTTTCAGTTTTCACTTCATGTTGTTTAATTCCACTTCAGAGACTACCTTTTAAAGAAACACAAATTTATTCATTTTGGTAGCATCCTTCTATAAGCAGCTTTTGGTGCTAGGACATGAACCCAAGAGAATTTTCCTTTGGTATGTAGAAGCCTGGTAGAAGGGTCCAGGAGGCAGCAACAGCCCTCTTATTGCCCTCGCATGATCCCCATTGCCTCCCTTTCCTTCATCCCAATTTCCCTCAGCCCATCTCTTTCCTATTTCTTATACAGTTTCTTTGACTCACTGAACTTGTATTTTGCAATTGATTGCTGAAGAATTTGGACCATGGCTGGGTGTATTTTACGGTGTATTTTGTGTTGGGAAAGCTTCCAAACGCCAACAGTTATGCAGCCAGATGGTCAGTTAAGTTGCTGTAGTTCAGCACTCTTTTGCTTCAAGTCTCTGATAGTGACATCTTTCCCTACATGATTAATGCATTCATGTGTTTTAACAGTTTCTTGTCCCACTGAATCACTTCTCATCCACTAGAAGATCAGGCAATAGTACAGAGGGCAGGAGGCACCAACCAAGTGTTAGGAGCTGCATCACAGTGCTTGACGGGAAAGTAAAAAGGGATAATGTTTCAAGTGCCAGATTCGCCAAGCTGCAGTTTATCAACAGCAAGCTCTCTTATCTTCAGATGTCCCTATTTGTGACCTTTTTTTTACCTCTTTGCTGATTGTACTGCAAAGGAATCCCCAATAGGCTTTAGAATCCATTAGGAAACGCTGACTTCCAGTACACAAGGTAAGTGTGTATTTCGAAGTACTCAACCTATAGAAAGACATTAGAGGTGGAAGAAACCAGCCTATAGGAATACTATATTTAAACATTCAGGGCCATATGTACGAAAGTTAGTGTTTTCGGTTTCCAAATAGCAATTTTGTAGAAGTTACTATTTCCGATTTTCAAATAGCAATTTTGTTGAAATTGCTATTTGGAATTTGCAAAATGAGATGTACTTACAGCGATTTCAATGAATTCGCATTTGCAAATAGGAATTTTCGCACAGATGCGATTTACAAATAGGAATTCTCAATTAGGAAAAGTTGCATTCTGGATGCAGAATGATGATGTAAGAACAAGGAAGTTTAGAAATACAGGGTGTGGCCACAACCCAGTAACCACGAAAGGTGCTGGAAGGAAGGAGTGCTCCTGTCTAACTTTGCTGGAAGGAAGGAGTGCTCCTGTCTAACTTCTGGCAGTGAAAAACTATTTTCTGGAAAACATCATGTCCATGTAAGTTGAGGACAAGGACCCTGGCAGCAGGAAGCGCACTCTATAGGTTTTTGAGAGAGAGCTGTGAACAGAAGAATGTGTTGCACACATGGTCCAACTTTTTGGGAAAGCATAATTTTCTGTTCCTCAGGCCCAGAAACACAAATATGGAATAGCATCCTGGAGAAAGTCAACTCATTTGGCATCACTTAGAGAACCATACCAGAGATTAGGAAATGCTGGGATGGCCTAAAAGAAGGTGGTCAGCAGAATAGCTGAGGTTCCTGCCACAGATGGTAGACCCTCCAAACATCCTTCTCCCACTCCAATGGAATCACTGATTGAGGGAACACTTGAATCTGAAAGTGTGTAGGGAGTGTCAGGCATTGACACCTTTAACCCTGCAGGCTCCAGGCAAGGTAAGTCATGTTCCTGTTAATTTCTAATCATAACATATGGTTTGTAAGTCTCAAGTACAACATCTTAGCTAATAAAACGCCATGGAGATGTTTGCTCTACTTTGGCAATGCACTATGGAAGTTGTAGCACATCTTTAGTTACGTGGTGTACTGTGTACTGATAACTAAACTGCACATATCTATGTTAAATCTACATGTCACAAATACATAAATAACATTTTGAACAATATTACACAAACGTATTAACCATTTATTTACAATTACAATATATATACATTTCAACAGATCACACCTAGAACCTGGCTGAAACCATTGAGGCCGGCGAAGCAATTGACACACGTGTGAATATGGAGAACAAATCCCCTTTAGAATTCATTTATTGCTAAGGTGTTTTATAACTTTAAGGATTCTATGCTTTTATCTCAATCCTGGTATAGCCATTATTTGTAGTAATTTTATCTTTAGATTTGGATACATTTCTACATATTGTATTATCTAGGTGCTCTCTCTTAATTCTTAAATGAAATAATACTCTGCCCACATGCACTGTATTGTATTGTCTGTATATTGCACAACCCTCTGCTGAGGGCGTAAGTTGGACTAGTTAATCTAAGAATGTAGACATGAATGTATATTCATAGTGATATTCATAAATAGACATTTTTTACATGCTATAGCTATATTCTGGATATTAGGTATTGTTTTATCGTATGAGCTTTTATGGCTCGTGTGGCCAAAATAAAGATTTTTGACTGATATGGAGAACAGATTCATTGCTACTTCAACGCCCATTACTCCTACTCCACCTACTATGAGAAGAAACGTGTCACCACTACAAGAGTTTGAGGATGGTGATGAGGAGCTATCACAAAGCAGGAACATAACTTAATCTGTGTCCAGGACACACAGACACCTTAGAATCCAACAACCAACAGTCCACAATTATAATGTTTTGAATGACATGACAAACAGTTTTTCATTGTTTGGTGGCCTGGAGAAATCTATCATCATAGTACAGCAACAGCAAGCCAAACAGATAAAAAATAAATGTTAGTAGGCATCTACAAAGCATGTCATGGTCCATGTTGCAAACTCAGAAAGGATAAGGCCATTGGATTGCTGCCATGGAGAAAGAGCAACGTCAGTAAAGACGCAGGCATATTCAGCACACAGCACAGTATAATGCTTTAACTAAATCTAGCAATCGATTGGCCACAACCACTCTTGCCAGGAGAACTGTCAATATCCAAAATGACATGGGGTACTGCTGCCAAGATATTGCACATGGGCTGGTCAAGCTCTGGAAAACGTACAGAAATATAACCTGTCTGTCCCCAACATTTTGGCACCACCTGAAAGTGAAGACGGCTCTAGCCTCAGTGCCACATCTGTGCTAGATGGATGCTGTACCAGGCAAACATACTGACACATGTGGAACAGATATATTCCCACCTCCACAGTCAAGTCCTGCTGAGTAGACCATGAACGCCAGAGGACATAAAAAGTGACTTTTGTGAACACTCAGATGTGTGAGACTACTTTGTTATATTTGTGTTTTCAAAACGTGTTACTTTGTTAAAAATAAAACATCCAACATACAGTTGATGATGAAGAATCACATTGTTGCAACCTAACAAAAGGTTTACTTTCAGTAATGCACAAAACATTACCATCATGAGTGTTGTCTATTTCTTAGATGTGGTCATCGCTCTTAACTTAAAAATAGTTGTTGGTGATCTCTGTGCATCGAGCTTGACCCTCGGCTGAACGTGTCCCGTTCTGCTGAATCTGTAGTGGTGGTAGTTCATCATCTTATTCTGATTGTGGCTCTGTGTTGATGTTGTGCAGACTCTTGCTCGTGGCTTTATTGTGGAGAATGCCAGATATATCCTTCAACAAAAAGAGAGGTAGGGAGAGTAGATTGACACTCTTATTCCCCGGTTATGATCAGTCAACAAGAAAAGAGTGTCCTATGGTTATTTTTGGCCACATATACGGAGCAAAAAGAAAGTATAATAAACAGCCTGATTCAGGGTGTTTTTGAAGAAAGCCCTCACTCACCACCTGGTGATGACATGCTTCATCATCGGGCTCCACCAAAAAGACCGAATGTCTCTTTGGTGTGCTACAACGCCAGGTCTACTGCGGAGCCGGTTGGTGAGAGTTAGGGCGTGTTTCGTGCAAAACTAAGCTAGTGAGTGGTGAGGAAATTAAAAGAAGTCTGTAGTGTATCAACTGGAAATTTATTCTATGATCACTAAAGACAGTATTTAAAATCAATGTGTATGGAAGCAGTCCACATTTAATCTTGTGGTAGTTTCCTAAGTATCAGTCGACATGTTTCTTGCCATGAAACTGGTGTAAATTTACCGGGCAATTCTTCAGGACTAGAAAGGTGTGTTTAAACTCTGGTGGTATGGACGCGCTAAGGGCCACCCTTACCTAGGGACGTGAAAGTGAAAATAATTAAAATAGTGAAAAAGTGCAAAAAAGTTTAGGAAGACAGGTAAGTCTCCTAAGTTACTCCAGGTTTTGGAGGCTTCGACTTTGCGATTTCTGCACCTGAAAATGAAAGGACAATGACATACATGTAGAACAAGACATATATTTAGTATTTGTTCTGATGATAACCGTAAATCTATAGTGCTCCAGAAGTGGTTCAGAGACAGTAGTGGTGCAACATAGCCATATCGTTATTTTAGCTGCTAATCAGAGGGAAGTGCTACGTGCTATTTTGTGGTACGAGCTAGATGTGTAGGTTGGTAAAAAAACGGAAGATTCCGATTAGGGATCAAAATAATGGTACAGGTAGATCGTGTCAATAAAAACATAGTTAAAAAGTCTCACTTTGTAGGTGTTTCAGATGGACAACATGGGTCACAGGAGGAGTGTGGGAACGTAATTGGCACACCCTGCGCGTTTGTCAGAAAAGGGAAGGAAAGCATAGAGTGAGTCAACGGCAATACGTTCGGTACTTAGCTCAGTGGTAAGGCGGTCGTTGAATCGTAGGTTCTACTCACGCCCTCGACGCTCGGCACCCTCAGTGTACCTGCATCACCCTCTACTGGACCCCGACGATGTGGAAACGGGGTTCCTGTGCCGTATATGTATCAACAGCAACGAGGTGAGGATCATTTCCGGGGTGGGTGTGGTCAAGGGAGGGGCCAGGAGTGGCGCCATAACTTGAGCCAATAGCCGTCATGTGACGGTTTCGCTCCGTGATTGGCATCTAGTTGCTAAGCAACCAGCAGCGTCTGGGTGGTTTTTAGCTTCTGGTTTGTTACCAACGCTAAAGTTGGAGCCGGTGTAATTCTGATTATCGGTTGTTTGCTCTAAGAATGGAGTTTGGCCCGTAGTTAGTCCTAGTTACGTACTTGAGAGATTGTTTTATAATTTACACCTTTTTGACTTTTATTCGGTCAATGTCATTGCAGCGAGGGCTGCTTACGTACTGAATTTGCTGAACAGCTTGTTAGGCTCACAAAATGTCTATTTCATCACAGCATTCCATGGGATATCATCATTCAGACCGATAAGATGGGTCTCAAGCCTGTAGACCCACCCTTGTTCCTTTTCAAAGAGGCGACTGCTTATGTTGTTGCCACTGTTTACATGTTCAATTACAGTCCAATGTAAATCATTGGTTGTGTGGTTCTTTTCTAGAAAGTGTCTGCTCATTTTGGTTGTTAGTTTTTTGCATCTGATGTTTGAGCAATGCTCACAGATTCTCTGCTTCACTTTTCGGCTAGTCATGCCTACGTAACGCAGGTCCCAAGGAAATGTTATCAGGTATAGCACATTTTGCGAGTTGCAATTTGTGTGGTCTCTCTGTGTTCATATTTTTCCAGGTTCGAGGTCGAGCGTTTTCGAATGTCCAGTGAGGTGGCAAACACTACAATTAGAGATGGGGAAATGGCCAGTGATTCTTGGTAGATTCCAGGTATCTGTAATTGATCTCACTGTATCCGGGGCAGTAGTTTTAGGTCGTGTGTGGACGAGTGCATCTCTTAAGCTGCGTCCTTTTTTGAAAGAGAACAAAGGTTTTTCCCAAGTTTTGTTCGTGCTGGATAGGATTCTCCAATTTTTGTTAATGGAGATGTTACATTAACATTTAATTTAATTTAAACCTGACGTGATGTTAATGTTGCTGGTGATAGATGATTTTTCAAAGTACCTTAAAGCGGAGATTCTAGAATCATTCACTGCGGCACAGAGCATACCTCGGCCGAGAAAGTTATGGCCACTCATGGTAAGTTGAATGAACTAAGGACAGACAATGGTTTTCCCTTTTCTAGGTAGGATTTTGGTGCGAATATGGCTTCTAGAGAGGTTCATCATCGGAAGACCGCTCTCCACAGGCCCCAAGGTAATGTTGAGGCAAAGCGTTTCATGCAGATTTTAGCAGAGTCCTGAGAATTGCATTAGCCAATGGTCAAAACATGGAGTGCGCTTTATATGCTTTTCTCCTTGAGTACCATCTCATTCCACATGCTACCACTAGGGAGTCTCCCAGCACTTTGTGAATGAACGGATTGGTGGGAGACACCACTCCCAAAGCTGAAGAA
The DNA here is from genome assembly GCF_964263255.1 of Lissotriton vulgaris. Lineage (NCBI taxonomy): Eukaryota > Metazoa > Chordata > Amphibia > Caudata > Salamandridae > Lissotriton > Lissotriton vulgaris. The sequence goes on from NC_141697.1 coordinate 969,420,305, forward strand.
ACCTTTGCAATCAGAGACAAGATTTCTGACGCATTGCATCGTCGCTTTGCACAGAATTTCCAAGCAACAGGGGTTCCGAATTGCTGATTTTGTGCTTGTCAAGGACAACATCAAAGGAGCATGTTTTTTTTCTGTTTGAGGTTTTGCTATGGAGATAGAGTGCTGTAAAAAGGACTAAAGTAATTTTTGGTGTAAATGGTGAGACAATCACAAGGAACATATTGTTCTTTAAACTTTACAGGCAGACAGATTCTGAATCAAAGAACACTTGTGGTGCATCTACTGTGGAGGAACTTGGGGGTGACGCGGACAATGTCGGGGCTACAAAAGGTGGTGCCTGCATATCCTTTCCTTCACTGTATGGGAGTTAGATGGTTATCTACATCAAACAGACACAAAGGGAATAGTAGGAGAATCAACAGTGGTGCAGACTAGATGAACCAGAAATGGAAGAGCCAGGTCCCAGTAGGCAAGGCATGGGGAGATAGGGTCTACGGCCTCGGCCTGTGATGTCCACCAAGTTTAAGGAATTCGTATTAATCAGAGAATGTGTGTTTTACCTGTACCTATCTATTCTCTAGGTCTTCATGCAATGGTTATTGTGGTATTTCGAAGTAAAGCTTGTGCATTTAATGTTTGTAGATGCGTAGTTCACGTGTTGGTCCCAGCCTGTTTTGTTTTATTTGTTTTAACTTATGCTTCATTTTGTTTGGGCAAAGGAGGAATGTTGTGTTGGGGATGAAATATCCCAACTTGTGAAATGAAGGGGGGAGATACGTGGTCGACCCCCATCACGTGCAGCTCCAATGTTATTGCCCATGACGTGAGGAAATAATAAAAGGCCTGGGGCCCAGACCTCATGGATAATCAAAAAAAGTAACTTGTGTGACTCCGTCATTCCTTCATGCTGCGCACATCATTTGGTCCCACTTTGCGACGCAACGGACGCCATGCCATAGAGCTTAGCTTTGAACAACCCACTGTGCAAACAAGTTGGAGCTGGAAGCCATTGATCCCATTGTGCTGATATAATTTATCCTTTCCACGTCCCTACAGAGCCCTGTTTGAGCTCCCATGTTAGTCAGTCATTTAACAACAGACGTCCACGGGTCTGCGTGATGTAATCCATCTACCCAAGGTCTAGAACATCACCAGGGCTGTCGTCATCGTGTTGGCATAATTCCCATAGTGCAGTCTCTGGGTCAGATTTACGTTTCCTGGTGCATCCCAGCTAATTAGCAGGGATGCGCCAGGAAAGATGCGTGACGCATGTTTACCCTTGCACCACCACAGATGCACTGCATTTACAATGTGGCGCATCATAGTGCAAGGATAAACAGATACGTGTTGCATCTGCCGGCGTAAGGTTGGTGCAGTGCTGGAGTTGTGTCGCGGGCGTGATGCAACTCCAGCACTGTTCCAACCTGGCCTATCCTCAACATGGTGCGTCACGCCTTACGCCTGCTTTAAGCAGGTGCAAGGTTTTGACGCAGCAGCGTTAGAAAAGTGACTGAGTAATATCTTGTAGATTTTACTCAGGCACTTTTCCGAGGCGTTCCTGCAATGGAATGCCCAACCTGCGCCCGAACGTCCACATGAAACCTGACGCAGGTTTCATGTGGCGCAGGGCTTTACAACGTGACGCATCTCCCTAGGTGCATCACATTGTAAATAGGGCGCAACGTGGCGCATGGTTTATGCTGCCGCTGCGTCACAAAAGTGACACAACAGCTGCGTAAAAGTGGCGCACAGGCTTGTAAATCTGCCCCTCTATTTCTAATTCTGCACATGCAATGGCATAGCACGAACAGAGCTAACTGCGTTGCAATCTGCCCTTCAGCACGGATATATGTGAAAATTAAACTCTTGCTTTCAGGCTACCCCATGGACTCCGAAATGGTATTACTGGATTCACAGGGGGAATATGTACTCTCTTCCTTATTTCACTTATTGAGTCCTTACCAAAGATGAATTTTGAAGAGAAGAGATGCATGTTTGCTTTGTTCTCCATAAGAAAAACAGGGGAAGAGAGCAGACATACCCCTATCAATTTAATAAAGTCACTCCAAAGTTGTCTCAGGGGGTTGTGTCTCTCTTATTGCTTATGTGTACTTTCTCGACCATTGACAAGTTAAATGCGTAGCTGAAGCCACTGATGCTACCCCTCCAGAATATTTCACAGTTTGTTTTTGAGAATTACAAATATGAGCCATTGCTTCAAAAAAGCTGTTCTTGCTGTGATAACGTGCAAAGGAAGAATAGGAAGATACATTTGATGTTACAGAAGCATCGAGGGGGATGGGAGGTTTTCAACAGTAATGTGTAATTGAATTACTTAGGGAGATGCCCAGTCTTTACCCTGTGTCTCACTTAGCTTCACACTTTACTTTCTCTCCTTAGCTTTCATATCTTCAACCTTTCTCCTCTCTTCCCCTCTTTTCCCCTAAGTTCTGCTTTGCCCATTCTAACCACTTTTACCCAGTGTCACATTGTCTACTTGTCCCTATTGTCCCCCTATTTGTTTAATTTTTTTCATCCCTCTCTACACCATGTCTTCCCTATAATAGTTTTACAATCTCCATAGTGTACTATCTCCCCATTCCTCCCCCAAACCTACTCCTATTTCCTGTATCCCTCCCACTTCTGTCACCTTTTGCCTACTTTTATTAGTCTGGACCGCTCCTATTTTCACTATGTCCTATTCTGCCCTCTCGTCTACCTGTCACTCTACACTTTGTGCTCCCTCTGCATCACATTTCTTTCTTCACTGTGTCACCTTCTCCAGGTCTCCATTCTCTTTTGTCCTTATGGCTTTGTCTGAACACTTCTCATTTTGACTCCCCTTCTCCTGTGAATGTCTTAGTCCCCACTGTCTTCTTTCCTGCCTCTTCTTTCTCCTTTCCTACATCACTCTCTGATCTACATTGTCAGTGTCTTCACATATTACTATCTGCCATTTCTCACTAACTGGTGCCCAGATTACTGGGGAGGTACAGGTTAATTTGAAAAAATGTGCAATGGGTCCTTATCATTGATAAATAATTCTTGTAAGTGTACTACTTTCAAATTATTATTTTTTAAATGGTTCCCTGCCCCTCTGGGTAATGTAGGGGTATGTGGACATGCCTTCTCGCAACATTAAGGCTGACATTACTTTGTTCAGAGAAGCATTTGTCAATACAATCTTAAGCTAGAGAATCTAGGGCTCTGACTATGTCATCAGCGAGATCCTATGTTCTGGTCCAAGACTCGCCCTCAGTGGAACTCTGTCTCCCTATGGGCTCTCTAACAGTCAGTGTTTTCTGCTTACTCGCTGCAGGTTCAATATAATACATACATTGCTACGTGTTCCAAAAGGCTGGGTACATGATGAATTAGATGCTCCCTGTCAATGCGATGGTCCTTCACCTCAAGATCCTATGCACTTTCTCCTTACATGTCCTTTTTATCAGACAATACACAAACATTTCTTGAAACCGATCTTGACGGAGCTTAATTTCATACGTGTTAGGCTCGCCTCGCTGTATATGCAGATGTTGACTGATGTTCGAACTACCCTGTGGTGTGTTTTATTAAATTGCACAATCAAACACAAAAAAACTGTGATTTTAGACGGATGTAATGGTCCTAATGGTTGTTTGCCGTTCTCTATTGTTATTAGTTTTACCTAGAGATGGATCTATAATGTATTCATTATTATATCGGTCATATTCGTTACACTGTGATCTTCCTGATTTTAGCACGTTTTAACTGTCTTTCATGGTTTACTTGCTTTAAAGCGAATAAAGATGTTGGGGGCATGTCAGCAACGGCCGGCGATAATTATCGCTAAGCGCGCTTAGCGCAAGGATAATTATCGACGGCTATTGCTGGATTATATCGCAAAGATGGCGTGCTATCAGCAACGCTTATCTCCAATGCGAAAAATAATCCAGCGATAGTTGCAAAAAGTGCAATTATCGCTGGAAATACAGCGTTAATCTCACATCAATTGGTGATATGTTGATGATAGGGCAGGGTGGATTCATCCACACAATCCACCTCACATAGGCTATCATGGCAAAGTCAGAAGGAAAGCAGGAGTAAGGAAAGTAGCGATAAGCCCGGTTAGCACTACTTTTCTTATCGCTGTGCAGGTTAGCGTGCAGATTGTTGATAGGAGAAATATCAGTTAGCTAAAAGTGTAGGGTGGAGCACCGCTTATTCTGCTGGAGATTATTCGATGTTTCCGTGCCTCCGGGGCTCTCTTCCCGTCGGAGAGATATTATTATAACCTGCGATAGCAGCTGTACCTGGCTGGGTATAGCTGTCCCCCCGGGCACCGGTATGTGCTGAATCAGCTCTAAGTTTGCCTGTTATTCCTCTGCTGAAACGTTCATAGCATGTATTTCAAAATAAAGCAATTATTCCATTGATTCTGGACATTTCATTTATTTTTCATGAAATTATTTTCTTTTCCAAAACACTGTTTTCATTATTTCACATCAACATCCAATGCATTTCGGCAGTGTAGTCTGCCTTCATCAGGGAAATAATAGATCTACAAATTGAAAAATACACATTTACAATTTTGCATATTATGTTGTATATTGCACTTTTTTTAAAACTTAACTTCATGTATTTCGTTCTAATGTTATCTAAGCATCATTAACGGACCTATGAGAACCTCTGTTATCGAGTTTGTTTAATCTATTACTGAGTATGGCTCCTCTAACTCGGTCTATTGCATGCTTTACGCTCCGTTGTTAGCCGTAGTTAGTTACCGTCTTTCAGACCGGTTTTACCCAAAGAGCTATGAGCCTCGCATTACGCGCTGGCAACGGGATATTTTAAACGCGTGCGCGTGTAGTCAAAGTGATACTCTGGTGGTTATTTCTCCAAGTAAGGGGAAGGGTAACACTCGTGTTCTACGCTCTTTGAATTATCTAAGTCACATGCAATGCGGCTTACCACGGCGTTTCTGTTCCTGTTCCTCGTGCCATTCCTTCCGGACTGGTACTGCTTCCTTTCGGTATTACGCCCCTTGCGCCTGCGCATTGTTAAGTTCTCGCTGACCCGTTTTTTTATCACGCTAACTTTATTGTTCTATATTAGGGGATCTGAGCCAGGGCACGTTACTGCTATGCATATTTGCTGCTCATGCGCTAGCACAACGTTAATGAAAATTAATATGATTATGTGCAATAGTTATTACTGTGACAAATACAATTTTAACACCAAGGATTACAAATAGCAAAGAAACTCTGTCCTTTCATTGAGTCCCCCGGGCTTTAAACTTCCCAGCTTATAAATCCAATAGTTCTCTTGTTTTAGCAATTTGTTTTTATTCATGGAACCTTCCATTCTGGGCAGTGTTTCCAATACACATACCCGCAGTTGGCCAACGTTGTGTTGCTTCTGAGTGAAATGTTCTGCCACACTCGTTTTTTTGGATTTAAGTCTTATTGTGCTTTTGTGTTCGTTCATACGAATTTTCAGTTTACGTTCTGTGTGGCCTACGTAAACATCTCCACAGGGGCATTTGATCATATAAATTAAGTTACTTGAGTCACATGTTGCATTCACTTTTAAAGGAATAGGAAAACCTTTTTGTGGATGTGTTATGTTTGAACCTTTAATGATGTTGTTACATGTGTTACAATTATAACACGGGATGGTGCCTCGGAATGTTGTGACGATGTGACTTTCTTCCTGTGGTTTTAAGAAGTCTGCTAGGTTTTTTGCACGGGTGTGTGCAAATATAGGTTCCTCTGTGAAGATTCCTTTGAAGTCTGGTTCCATTGAAAGCATTGGCCAATGCTTCTTGATGATCTTTTTAAACTGGGTGCTAACAGTTGAAAATTTACTCACGCATGTGATGCGGTTACTAGGTGTGGTAGTTTTCCGAACTAGTAATTCTTGTCTGGATTTTTGTTGGGCTCGTATTTGTGCCGTTTCGGTGATTTCCGGAGGGTACCCTCTTTCAATGAATCTTTGTTTCATTTCATCCATTTGTTCTTTGCATTTAGGGGCCAATGCAAAGAACAAATGGATGAAATGAAACAAAGATTCATTGAAAGAGGGTACCCTCCGGAAATCACCGAAACGGCACAAATACGAGCCCAACAAAAATCCAGACAAGAATTACTAGTTCGGAAAACTACCACACCTAGTAACCGCATCACATGCGTGAGTAAATTTTCAACTGTTAGCACCCAGTTTAAAAAGATCATCAAGAAGCATTGGCCAATGCTTTCAATGGAACCAGACTTCAAAGGAATCTTCACAGAGGAACCTATATTTGCACACACCCGTGCAAAAAACCTAGCAGACTTCTTAAAACCACAGGAAGAAAGTCACATCGTCACAACATTCCGAGGCACCATCCCGTGTTATAATTGTAACACATGTAACAACATCATTAAAGGTTCAAACATAACACATCCACAAAAAGGTTTTCCTATTCCTTTAAAAGTGAATGCAACATGTGACTCAAGTAACTTAATTTATATGATCAAATGCCCCTGTGGAGATGTTTACGTAGGCCACACAGAACGTAAACTGAAAATTCGTATGAACGAACACAAAAGCACAATAAGACTTAAATCCAAAAAAACGAGTGTGGCAGAACATTTCACTCAGAAGCAACACAACGTTGGCCAACTGCGGGTATGTGTATTGGAAACACTGCCCAGAATGGAAGGTTCCATGAATAAAAACAAATTGCTAAAACAAGAGAACTATTGGATTTATAAGCTGGGAAGTTTAAAGCCCGGGGGACTCAATGAAAGGACAGAGTTTCTTTGCTATTTGTAATCCTTGGTGTTAAAATTGTATTTGTCACAGTAATAACTATTGCACATAATCATATTAATTTTCATTAACGTTGTGCTAGCGCATGAGCAGCAAATATGCATAGCAGTAACGTGCCCTGGCTCAGATCCCCTAATATAGAACAATAAAGTTAGCGTGATAAAAAAACGGGTCAGCGAGAACTTAACAATGCGCAGGCGCAAGGGGCGTAATACCGAAAGGAAGCAGTACCAGTCCGGAAGGAATGGCGCGAGGAACAGGAACAGAAACGCCGTGGTAAGCCGCATTGCATGTGACTTAGATAATTCAAAGAGCGTAGAACACGAGTGTTACCCTTCCCCTTACTTGGAGAAATAACCACCAGAGTATCACTTTGACTACACGCGCACGCGTTTAAAATATCCCGTTGCCAGCGCGTAATGCGAGGCTCATAGCTCTTTGGGTAAAACCGGTCTGAAAGACGGTAACTAACTACGGCTAACAACGGAGCGTAAAGCATGCAATAGACCGAGTTAGAGGAGTCATACTCAGTAATAGATTAAACAAACTCGATAACAGAGGTTCTCATAGGTCCGTTAATGATGCTTAGATAACATTAGAACGAAATACATGAAGTTAAGTTTTAAAAAAAGTGCAATATACAACATAATATGCAAAATTGTAAATGTGTATTTTTCAATTTGTAGATCTATTATTTCCCTGATGAAGGCAGACTACACTGCCGAAATGCATTGGATGTTGATGTGAAATAATGAAAACAGTGTTTTGGAAAAGAAAATAATTTCATGAAAAATAAATGAAATGTCCAGAATCAATGGAATAATTGCTTTATTTTGAAATACATGCTATGAACGTTTCAGCAGAGGAATAACAGGCAAACTTAGAGCTGATTCAGCACATACCGGTGCCCGGGGGGACAGCTATACCCAGCCAGGTACAGCTGCTATCGCAGGAAATATCAGTTAGCTACATTTCTCATGTTGTTTTGCTGAGGAACGCCCATTTTGCATATCATTAGAGATGCAAAGCTGGGTGTTAAGGGAAAGGGCGCTGAGGCATGGGAACATGCGCTAGCGTGTCCTTGCTGATAGTACGATAAAATTATCGCCGCTTTTCGCCCGAAAACGGACGCTAAAGCGGCGATAATTTTATCGTGGGGCCCTGATGATATGCCCCTTGGTACTCGCTACACTCACTCTTGCTTGCAAATTTGCTGTATTTATTTGCACTCCACTACTTTCGCAACCACCATGGTTGTGGCTCTGGATGTGCAACTGTACCGAGAAATCCAACTGTGAATGGTATATTGAAAGATATAGCTGATTGGAGGTCAGTGACGTCATTGAGATTTTCATGCACATACTAACTTCCAGGATTTTTGTTTTTTCAGTATTACTTCAACATACCTGGTGTATGCAGATTTATTGTTTTATTTGGCCACTCTTTTCCTTTCCTACTGATCTCTCCTTTTTGCTACTTCTTTCGGTCAACAGCAGACCGAAGGGAGGGGCTGTGTTGGAACTTCAGTGGAGAAGACTTTGCGCTAAATCAAGTTGTCATACTGTTAAAATTGTTGTCTCGTCACTTTTGTTATGCAGATTATTTGTGGAAGGGTGGGTGAAGCTGAAAAGACGACGTTAAATAACAGAGTGAAGCAAGAGGTGGTATTGAGACTGTGGGGCATATTTACAAGGGCTTATCACCACCAGAAAATCACTTTTCATGGCATTCTGGTGAGGATAAGCCCTTCACCTTATTTCCAAGGTGTTGTTAAGCCACTTAACATGGCTTAATGACACCTTATATATAAAGTACATTCAACGCTATATTTAACCTGAAAAGGGTGGGCAATGAGTGTTGTGTTGGGCTTTCTGCGGCAACCCCCGTTGCTTTTGATACTATCCCGTATTTACAAGGGTGGCGTAAATATGGGGCAGTGCCAAAACTAAGACCACGGAAAACCTGGGGGCATATTTACAATGAAGTGACAGAGTGCGGCGTTCCCATTCCTAGCTTCACGCCACACTCCGCCACTTCAGAAACGCAGGGTTGCACCATATTTAAAACAATATGGTTCAGCCCTGAGTTTCTCCCTGTGCTGGCACTGAACTTAGCAGCCTAGCGCCAACCAAGGCACCCTTGCACCCCAGTGCGAGTGTCTGCATTGAGAGAAAGATTGTTTATATGGAGGAAGATCTCCCTTCCTGAACATAAACAATCTTTAAATGACGTTTTGTAACTTAAATGTGTGCTGCTAATGCAGCACACTTAGAAGTTGCAAAACGTCATTTTGTTTTTGATTGTTTATGTGCAGGAAGGGTCACCTTACTGCACATAAACTGCCAATGGCAATTTGCTGTTTCTGTGTGCTACACAACGCAGCACACATGGAAACAGCAAAAATGAGGGGAAATAAAGGATGTCTCCTTGTTTCGCCTGTTTAAGACCAGCTAGATTTAGCGCCAGCACTAAGGGAAACGCAGAGGTGTGCAGCATTCTTTTGGATACAGTGCATCCCTGCGTTTTTAAACTGATTGAGCGTGGTGTTAGCAGTTTTGGAGCTACACAGAGCTCCGCCAGTTTATGGTAAATATACCCCTGTATTTTGGCTGTAATGCAAGGTGTAACATTGTGATAGCTATTGTCACTCTTTTGCTTTGTTTTAGAGGATCTTTCTATGAGTAGATGAGTAGACTGGTGGATGCTGAGAACCACATCAAAGTGCAAGAAGGTTTCCCCTGATGAGTGCTCGACAGGGAGTGCATATGAAACTCAAAATGACCGCAGTTAATCTTCCTCCATCTTGTTTGAGGTTAACTAATCAGATGTGTCTCCAAAACATGTCTGAAAAATGTCTTTGAATTCTAAATCGTGTTGATATATTTTCAAGAAAAAAATTTGAATGCGATTTAATCCTGCAATATTTGCACACATTTGATGGAGCTCAAGTAAAGCTGTTCAGGTTTTACTTTCCTAGCATTTTGTGGGATCTTATATTTTCCTTTTCAAATGTGGGCGTTTGGTTGTGTTCTTTTTTTTTACTTGGCATTTGAAATAAGGGATGGTCTGTAAGACCTATTTGTTGCTAGGTGAAGTTTGATTGCCTTATTTCAAAAGCATAATTGATTTTCCTCAAAACCATCAGTGAAAGACAACATTATTCATTGTTGTTAGTCTGTTGAGCAGGAGTATAGAGTACAATAAATATTGCTGTTGCTGGATTTATATGTATGCTTACCTTCCTTTTCATGACGGAAGAACTGACACTTTTTTCTCTGCTCTTTGTTTTGTGTTAAGTTTATTTCAGGAGTATGTGTTTTTCAAAACCCTCTAAATATTTATTTATTTGTTTGGAGTTTTATAGAGTGCGAACCAGACCCGTGAGGGTATCAGAGCGCTTTACAGGAATGATAGGAGGTAAACAAAGGGCTTTAAGAGGGGAGGAAACATTTGTGATGAAAACAGGGGGATACATTATACAAAGAAGCAGGCGGTTTCAATCCCCGGATACGTGTTGGAAAAAAACAGGTGAAAACATTTAGAACAAGAGTATCAGTGTGGGTAGGTATCATTTAGAAAGACCATGGATAATGCTGAAATAGAGGGTGGAACAGAGTCACTGAGGTGCATGTAATGTCAGCGTTAGGGGAGGAATTTGCCCATTAGGAAAGTTTTGGCCTCTGTTTTGAAGCGAGCCAGAGAGGGAAGTCTTCTTATGGTGGGTGGAAGTGAGTTCCAAATTCTTGGAGCAGCCCAAGAGAAGGCCCATTGTATATTTTTTTTCCTCAGGGATGTCGGTTGGAGCAAAAGGTCACTGGCAGATCGGGAATTTCTGGCTGCTCCGGTTATCACGAGTTTCTGGGCTATTAATGCCCGGGAATTGGAGTATAGAGCCTTGTGAGTGATGCAAGTCAGCTTAAGTTGGATCCTGGCCTCTAGAGAAAGCCATTTTAAAACCTTCAAGTGGGGAGAGATGTGGTTGAATTTCTTTGAACCTGTTTGGAGTCTGGTGGTGGCATTGAGGCAGGCTTTCAGTGGGGAAAATGAGCTCTTGGGTAGACCTGCAAGGGTGGAGGTCCATATTCTAGTCTGGAAATGACTAGCGCCTGGATTGCCATTTTTAGGTCGGGAGTGTCGAGGAAGAGTTTCAGGTTTCTTAGGTAGCTCAGGTAAAATCTGGCGGTTTTGGCCATCTAATTGATATGGCCACGCATATTCAAGCAGCTGTCAAGCGTTATTCCAAGGGATTTGGCCAAGTCTACAATAATGAAGGTTAACTCTGTGATAGCCTTGATCCATTCTTTAATGTCAGAGTTGTTTTTGTTTGGGGAGATGAGGAGAAATTCCGTTTTTTTGCATTAGGTTTGAGCAGGTAAGAGGTGAGCCAATGAACAGTCAGCTTCAAGGCCTCATTCAGGGAGAGACTGTCCACAGGAGAAGAGATTTTAATATAGATCTGAGTGTCGTCGGCATACATGTGGAATGCAATATTGGCCCCTCTGTGAGCGGTTCAAGGTAAAGATTGAAGAGGGTTGGGAACAGGGTTGATCCTTGGGGAACTCCAACTGTGATCAGAGTGGGAGCAGATAAGTTACTGTTGATTAGGATTCTCTGTGAACGATTCTGGAGGAAGGACCTAAACCATTAGAGAACGCTGCCATCCAATCCTATCCTGAGTCTGAGGCATTCAAAGAGTGTTTCGTGGTTAACCGTATCGAAAGCTGAGGAAGGGTCGAGGAGGATTATGAGACATGTTTTGGGTTGGTCAAGGGCATGTAGGGCATCATCCATGATGTGTAGGATCATGGTTTCAGTGTTGTTTTCAGGTCTGAAACAGGATTGGAAATCATCTAGTAGGTGGAGGTTGGTGATGTGTTGGCTCGGCTGTTGTTGCACGCATTTCTCAAGAACTTTCGCTAGGAGTGGGATGTTGGATATAGGTCTATTGTTCTCGGGGGATGCAGGATCCATCGTAGGTTTTTTTAAGATAGGAACGACTTGGCCGGCTTTAAGAGAGTCAGGTATCGTACCCTGTAGGAGGGATCTGTTGGGAAACCTGGTTTGCTGTAACCATGAACACCATAAAGCTATGGAGAAGATAGCACTGATGCTGTTGATTAAAAATTTCACCATAATTGCAGCACTGTACATGTCTCAATAGGTTTCTGCCTGCAGACATATGTGGCCAGAATTGCTGCCATTATATGGTTTTCGATACTGAAGGCCCCCCTCATCTCGTACGGGCCTACAATATCTGGTACAAAATATCACACTGCCAAAATATTGTAGAAAATATATCGACAACCAAAACATTAACAAGATATGTATAGATCTGTTATACCAAACTCCACATATATGTTCCTCGATGATACATATTTTTAAAGGGGTATGTGGTCTTTGTGGTGTGCTCATTCTGCCAATATGAGTTCATCACCTATGCTGCACCTCGTTATGAATTATCACGACAGAGGAAAAGGATGAAATGCCATAACAGAGAGGCAAGAAGCAGCAAAAAAAGAGATGATGCTACCCGCCATCCAAGACAAAAAATGAGAGGCAGACCAAAGGGTTGTGGTACATCCTAAGCCCACCAATGCTGCAAAGCAACTCGGAAGAGTGGCAAAAATGAAGGAAATAAAGCATGAAGAAAACTGGTGGGATTTAAAACAAGGAAGGTGAAATCTCAGCAGAACAATCATCCATGTCCCACAGTGAGAAATCTGCAAATCACTTCAAAATACATAGGGGTAATAGGGGTATATTATCAAGGAGGTATCGCTGAGTTAACGGCGCTTTATCGCACCCAAAGTCGCGATAAATTTATCGCTCCATTCACAAGCTGGTGCTAACAGCCCATATCACCAGTTTACCTGCGATAGCAGCCACAACCAACAGCGCCACAGATGACCCCGGCAACTATCGCTAATGAGATGCAGAGTAGGTGTTCCCGTGCCAAAAGCCATGACAACACCACTCCGTAACATTCTCAACGACCAGTCAGATCGGTGATAAGATCAAAAACATGCGATAAGGCGTGTTTGCAGCAGGAAATTAACACCTGCTCTGACCTGGTGTAAAGTCGGATGACCGCCTGCACCAGAAAATGGAGCCCAGCTCAGAGCCACACCTGAAGGGCAACAGATGCCATGGAGCCAATAATCATGCAAGCCGGACACCCAAGAGGGCCACAACACCCACACCACCACCCCCAGGACCCCTCCCCAGACCCCCACTGCCTCCCCCGGACTAACACTGAGGCAGCACAGACAAAGACAGCTACCTTCAGAAAACACACCAACCTCACAGACCCAACACCAGAGAATGTCATTGCTCACAACAGGCTCAAAGGGACAACCATCCTCCGCATCCTGACCACCATTGCCCACAGGCTGACGGTACCAACACAGCAGACAACCAACATCCCACTTCAGACAAAGCTGCTGGCTGTGCTGCACTTGTTGGCCTCTGGTACCTTCCAACCAACAACCGCCTGAGTCGGAGGAGTCTCACAGCCAGCCCAATCCAAGTTCATCACAACTGTCATGGATTACATCATCAGCTTGGTGCCCCACTATCTATACCTCCTCGACACTGCGCTGGAACAGCTGGAGACCCAGCAAGGCGTCTATGCCATAAGTGGTTTCCCCCACGTGTTGGGGGCAATTGACTGCACATATGTCCTACTTGTGCCCCCGGAACACTGCACACAATAACCGCAACAGAAAGAACACATATTCCATCAATGTGCAGGCAATAGTGGACCATCGGGGAATCTCCACCAACGTCAAAGCCAACCACCCAGGCATTGTGCATGATTCCTACATCTTCCGACAGTCCATCATCAACCAGTGCTACCAGGATGGCACCCATGGAAATTCACTGCCCATTGGCAAGTACCAAATGAACACACCACACATCTCAACTCCACAATCATGCAACTCACAACACTGGGAATGCACATGTCACAGACTCACATAAAACATGCCAAACAACATGCCCACCCACCAGTCAGGACAGCCAACTTACTGTGGGAACCTGGGCCAGCATGTACATAAGCCATCTATGACCTCAGTCACACAATAGCAGTTTGTGGGTAGAGGTGGGGACCAGGCATGTGCGAAGGAGGCAAGTGACAGATGAATGAGAATGTACACAATTCCAAGTGTGACGTGGATGTGATGGCCAGACTGCAGTATGCAGACCACACACATATCCATGTCGACATACACCACTGGTGTTTGGAGTGTAGTGGACAGTGGTCGCTACCATGTTACCCCAGCCAGTGGTGAAGCTCGCGGAAATATAGCTTGGTACGTCCCACCCGTAAGTGTGAGCTGAGTGGGATGGCCCAGCGTACGCCAGGCCATCGTAGGTGTGTGAATGATAATTTTGTGCCTCTGGGCGTGGTTCAGTACTGGAAATGTGCTAATGCATGTGTCTCTGTCACAGTGTGGGTCTCCTTTGAGGGGTGTAGGTGGTCCCTGAAGGAAATTAAACACCCATGGATGTGATCTAGTTCGTCTTCCATGGGTTTGGACCCCACCTGCACCTGTTTGACCACCTCCTTTTGCCATTCTTACACCTGCCATTGGAATGCCATGTGTGGCTCGGTGAAGTGTTGGGAGCCAGCCATGCTGGCGGGTGCTTCCTCCTGTATGGTCTGTGCAGGGGCTGGGTTCTCCTCTATGTAGCTTGGCTGCCCTGGTCCTGGTGGTGGGGTGCCTGGAATGTCCATGAGCTGTTGTAGGGTGTCTGTGTCGAAGGTGTGGTGGTCCTCTCCAGCATCACTGATGAGTTGTCTGCTCTGCTCTGCTGGAGGTGTTGTTTGTCCCTCTGCAATGTGAAGGGGAGATACATGTTGACATGTATGTTGGCCCATTGTACTTGTTTACATGCAGACTGTATGAAAATGTACTTTGTGACTGTTTGGGAGGTCCTGGATTTTGATGCAGGACAGTGGATATTTGGACTACATGACGGATGTGAGGTTGTACGCGTACATTTCCATCTCACAGTTTCCTTCTCTGTTAGATGTAGTTGGCCTGTTTCTGCACATGTGTGGAGCCAGCTGTGTCCTCTGTTCTGCAGTGTCGGGGCTGCACATTGTACCACATTGTTGTCAATGTGGATGTGCTGTTATTGCTATGTGTGTGTGCTGCAGTGTGCCACAGGGATCAGGGACATGATCCATGGTCATTGTGGGTGTGCAGTGTGCTACACATCGTTGTGTATGTGTGCCATTGTGTCCATCTCCCCCGGCTACCCAGTACCTCGTTGTTACTCATCCTGTTGATTTTGTGTCAGGTCCTCTCGAGCTGTGTCCGGACTCCCAACTCCTTGCACCATCTCCACACTGATGACTGTGGCCTCCGTTTTCGCCAGATCCTCCTGTGCCGCTGAACTCCCACCTTCTGTCGCCGTTGCTGCCTTCCTGTTGGCAGCAGGTTTGTGCTTGGTTTTGCTTTTCACATTATGCCAGCACCTCTTGGCCTCCTCCATTGACCTCCTCACACGCCAACTGCATTCACGTTAGTCTAATTGTGGGTCCGTTGATGATAGTGTTCTGTCACCTCCGTGACGCTGATCTGGTTTTCCTGCGGACTGCACCTCGTCTTCCTCTCCCTCTTCTCGTTGGCCTTCCCCGACCCCGATGTTTCTTGCTGGTGGTCTGTGGTGTTCGCTTGACGTCTGTAGTCGGTTTGGATGCATCCATGGTGCTACGCACTTTCAATTGTTTTTGGTGTGTTCTTTTTGTTACTTTTATAGTGCCTTTTCCCGCATGACGCGTGGGATTTGCAGGCCTGTCGCTGGTTTTCGCTGCTTTTTGTATCGCGATTGGCCTCATTGCAAATGTTATTGCGTTCGTGTTTCGATTTTTGCGGCGTCACATTGACTTTATCGCAGACATTTTACATGTTATGGTGAGCCTTTTGCATGGTACTGCCGTGTTGTGAATGCTATGTTAACACAGTGTTATTTTCCCATGATAGAATGCGATAAGGAGAGTTGCGTTAATCTAATTTTGCGGTAATTATAGCACGTTCTTGAGAATATCCCCCATAGATGTGAAGTGAAGAATAGTAAATCAAGACTTTCCTGTATATACCACCCTTGTTGATATTTAAGTCATTAATGTTTGATAAGATATTTGAGTGGCGCTGTATTTAAAACTCGATATAGAGACATGGAACCACATTAGGGAGATAGAACCTGAGCTTTAGTAAGAAAATACATTTCTATTGGATGGCTCTGCACATTAGTGAATTGCAGCTTTGATCAATATTTTCTTCATGGAATATCACTTCTTTTTTTACACTATCCAGGATTATCAGACTAACTTGAATTCCTTCCGGGATGTTTGCACTCATTTGAATTTTCTCTGCTGTTATTAAATTACAACATGGTAATGTCTCTAAACAACAGGGGTGGTTTCTTTATTTGGGTGCGTGGGCATTGCCCTACCATATTTGTTGCCCACCAGCCTCTTTGTAAATGTAAATAAGTGTCTAAAATAAATAAAAATAATAACGTTATTTTTTTCTGGCTGCGGCAGTCAGTTTTTTTCAGCTGCGCATGGGCCCAGCCACTTACAGTTCCTGAGTGAGAAGTTCAGTGCATGAGCACCTGCGGGGTGGAGCTTCAAAATAACTGACAGTAGCAGACACTACTAGACCTTCACTGGCTGGCTCACCTGGCTCCACACTTTGTGCACGTCAGGTTGGACGGCTGCCTTTCTGTGGTCAGTCCGGCATGCGCACTAGAGCCCACTCTCCCCCTGCAAAATTAGGGTGAACAACCTTTACAACGCAACTTTTACAACGCACTACCATTACAACGAAACTTTTACAACGCAAGTGCATTTACAACGCATGTTTTTACAACGCATGACATTACATCGCAGATGCTATTACAACGCATGCCATTACAACGTAAGTATAGGTAAGTTTATCTTTTTTTTTTAAATGTATTTAATTTAAAAAAAAAAAATGTATTTAATTAATTTAATAAATATTAAAAATACATTAAATAAATTAGGGTTTAGGGATAGGTATGGGTTTTGGGGTATAGGGGTATTTTTAGGGTTCAGGGCTAGGTATGGGTTTTGGGGTAAAGTGGTAGTTTTAGGGTTTAGGGATAGGTATGGGTTTTGGGGTATAGGGGAATTTTTAGGGTTCAGGGCTAGGTATGGGTTTTGGGGTATAGGGGTATTTTTAGCGTTCAGGGCTAGGTTTGGGTTATGGGGTACAGGGGTATTTTTAGGGTTCAGGGCTAGGTTTGGGTTTTGGGGTATAGGGGTATTTTTAGGGTTCAGGGCTAGGTTTGGGTTATGGGGTACAGGGGTATTTATAGGGTTCAGGGCTAGGTTTGGGTTTTGGGGTATAGGGGTATTTTTAGGGTTCAGGGCTAGGTTTGGGGTTTGGGGTATAGGGGTATTTTTAGGGTTCAGGGCTAGGTTCCGGTTATGGGGTATAGGGGTATTTGTAGGGTTCAGGGCTAGGTTTGGGTTTTGGGGTATAGGGGTATTTTTAAGGTTCAGGGCTAGGTTTGGGGTTTGGGCTATAGGGGTCTTTTTAGGGTTCAGGGCTAGGTTTGGGTTATGGGGTACAGGGGTATTTTTAGGGTTCAGGGCTAGGTTTGGGTTTTGGGGTATATGAGTATTTTTAGGGTTCAGGGCTAGGTTTGGGTTATGGGGTACAGGGGTATTTTTAGGGTTCAGGGGTAAGTTTGGGTTATGGGGTACTGGGGTATTTTTAACATATATATATATATATATATATATATATATATATATATATACAAATTCTTAAAAAAATATATTTTATAAATTAAATTATTTAAATATTTATTAATTAATTTTTTTTTTTATTATATACTTACCTATACTTACGTTGTAATGGTATGCATTGTAATAGCATCTGCTATGTAATGTCATGCGTTGTAAAGGCATTCGTTGTAAAGGATCCTGCGTTGTAAAAATTGCGTTGTAATGGTATGCGTTGTAAAAGTATGCGTTGTAACGTCATACATCCACTTAGTGAGCCAGGGGAATCACTGCCGCAGCCCCACGGTTTCCTTAATGAATGGTGAGTGTGCCTGCCTGAGCCAATCCTGGTGCTGCTCTCATGCTGTGTTAGTAACGTAACAGCAAGGGAGCAGCATCTGGATTGGCTCGGGTGCAGTGATCTTGCACATGAGCAGCTCAGGAATGGGAAGATCAGGTCCATGTAGCATGGCCAATAACTACATGGCTTTCTCATGAAGCCATGCAGTGATTGGTCATTTCTGCCCTTGCCATCTCTTCCCTCTTCATGAGCATTTTCACCAGTAATGGCATTGTACATTTGGCAGCACTGGAAACAAGACCTGTCCTTACCTCATTGTGACCTCTTGCAGACCTAAATGTCCCACTCCTGGATCCGGCATAACTAAAAGCACTCTTGAAGTTGGAGAATTGGCCACAGTGTAATAAAAAAAGCAGTAAAATCAGTTCCGTTGAGTGTTTATGGATGTGTATTTTAAGTTTCTGGCACCAGCTTTATAAGCCAGTCCACTCCTAGGAAGCTTTGGCCCGCCAATTTGTTCACCCTAACACGCTGCCTGCATGAAAATGAGCTTTTTTTGCTAGGTGTCAGAACCTAAAAAAAACTATAAATCCGCCTTGCTCAAATAAAATCTACATGAGACGTAACGACCAGGGCTGCCGACTTTAGAACTGGGGACCTGGTCCGAGTCTTGGCATTGGCTAAATATATTGAAATCATGGAAAATTACTTAATCTCCCATACCTAACAAAAAACCTATGGGGTAATTTACAAGAGAAGTGGCACAGCGTGTTGTTAGCCTCCTTGGCTTAACTACACGCTCCGCCACTTTAGAAACACAGGGCTGCACAAAATTTAGAAGGCTATGGTGCAGCCCTGTGTTTCCCCCTGCACTGGCTCTACACTTAGCAGTGTAGCGCCAACGTGGGCACACGTTGCACATAGTGCAACGGTTTCTGCATGCAGGGGAAGATTATTAATGTACAGAAAGGTCCCAATTCCTGCACATAAACAATCTTGAAATGCTGTTTTGTCACTTCCATGTGTGCTGCACAAGGCATCACTCATTGAAAAAGCAAAAACGAGCAGAAAAAAAGCATTTCACCAAGTTAAGACCAGGTTTTCCCTGGTCTTAATTTTGGTGCTGCCTCCTATTTATGTTGCCCTTGTAAATAGGAAAAAGAAAAACTATTGATGGACAGAATGCAGAACCATGTCATACATTCACCCCAGTACAGAGATCTTGGCCTAAATCCATCGTTATTTTGCTCACCATGCCATTCTACTTTGGACCCAGCCATATGCATATCAGTCTTGACCCTGCGCCCAATGGGAACAGTCCAGCCCGAATTGCCATCCCAGGTCAATTGTGTGTCTTTTGCGCCAGGTATGCACAGACATGGGTCCTGGGCTCACTGTGCCACTGGAATCAAGCTATCCTGGCCGAAGAGGGGTGAAACCCCGAAACCGGTCCTAGGATGCTTGTTTCCGGTCCAGGGAGGACCAGCTGGGCAGTTCGGGCTGGACTGTTCCCATGAGGTACAGGGTCAAGACTGATTTGCATATGGCCAGGTCTAAACTGGGGTGACATGGTGAGCAAAGGAATGATGGATTTAACCCAGATCTCTTGACTCGGGGTGAATGTTTTGATTTGTTCTGCATTCCGTCCATCAATTGTGTGTCTTTTGCTTGTAAACAGGGCAGCGTCAGAATCAATGGGTGTTGCGGTGGAACGTCCACTGCAATACTCACTGTCCACCGCTTTCACACTAAGCATAGCTAACCATAGCGTGAAAGGCAGCGTTAAGTCACATTAAGTGGCCTAACGCTGCTGTCAATAAGGTAAAGCCCCTATTGTAGGAGAGTAGGGTCTGCTTCCGATGGTTACCCCCACTTTTTGCTGTAAATCTCTGGTTTTTCGACTTTAGTGTGGCTGTGGACCTGCTAATCAGGCCCACAGCCCAGCTGTTCTCTCTCTAAATTGATGCAATGCACTTTAGGTACATACCAGATTGGTTACTGGGTCACCCTTGTGAGCCCCTGTATAGTGTACCATAGGTACCCAGGGCATATGTGCACCCTAGGCCTACCAGGGTCTGCAGCATGTATTATGCCACCCCTGGTTTGCCTTCCAAACTGACACCACAGGTCTTTTCTTACAGCCTGGGTAAGGTGGTGTAATCACCCCTTACTTATATATAGTACACCTATATCTATATACACACATAGACACATATACACCTAAAGCCACTCCTAAGGCAGACCTCGACAATCCTGGAGGTAGGATGCTTGTTTTTATGTGAGAGGGTGCCCTAGCATGAGCTGAGCCCCTCTGCAGCTTTCGGAACCATCTCCTTATAGCTGTTCTATGATATAGCCATACCATATACTCTTATGATCCTCGCGGTTAATGCAAACTTCGGTTTGGCTTTATCAAAACATGTCGTGTAAGGTGTAAAACACTTTGGAATACTATCCCCCGCCAGTCCTGGTGGCGGGTGTAGCATTCTACCCTTCTAGAGGGAGAAGACATGTAGTTACGGGTTTACCCGGTTAAAGTTAAACAGAGCCTCAGCATCACAAAATGGATGCTGCTGCCACAGACACGAGTCTGCCCTCCTGCTGCTGGATGAAACTCCAGCAGGGGAGGCCTGGACAATAGGTTTCCTATCCAGGGAGGTGCTGGCACCTCCCTAGACAGGCTCTTAGAGTATTGGGGCAGGGAGGGCTGCATTCAGTGAATTCTTTCCAGACACTGCCTGGGGCACACAAGGTGCTCCATGCATTTCCCAGTTCATACCGGTTGCAGGGGCACTCAGCTTCAGCTCTGTCATGAAACTGGACAAAGGGGAAGGGGTGTAACCGCCCCTACCCCAGGTCCACCCATAGAGGGACCTTAGTGTTAGTTCAACCCCTAAAATTACTATAAGCATAGAACCCCAGTCCCTAGGACTTCAAATTAACCTGGACGAAACTCTGCAACATATATCCTGGACCTTCGACATTCCATATCGACTGGAAGACGGAAGAAATCTCCCTTGTGGTCAAGGAGTGACCACCCTGTTCAAACAGGCACCAACAGCATCTTTGCTGTTCTGCATTTTCGAGGCTCCCGCCGGAACCCGAAGAATCTGCAACACAGGACATGGACTTTCAGACATCTCTGAGCCGGACCTTCGCTCACAGAAAAGCTGAGACCTGTGGCAGACACGAGAGACGTGGGACCGGAACTCTTGGACATCCTGCATTTTGCTACCTGCATCGACTTCCCGAGGTATCCTGAAGTTGTGCATTGGGGTGCTTGAAGCCCCAGTCCCAAGCACCTTTTGCACTGAAGCTCAGAGGCCCACACTCCACGAGTATCCCATGGGCCTGCTTTGTGCATTTCCGCTTGATGCGTCTTTGCAGTTTTTAGTCCATTGGCTAGTGAGCCCCCAAGAAGACCAACCTTTGTTCCAACTTGCTTTCCTGGTTGCTCCTGGTTTGCTCCAATTTCCCTGCAAAGGAGAAGTTCTACAGACCTCGCTGGTCTGCACCGAAGCCAATCTCGACGTCCTGCGTGGGTTGCGTTTGTAAAGGCTTGTTGGCTCCAATCCGGATACCGACACAGCAGTCAACTAGATCCTTTGTAGGACAGCTTGAATCCAGTTCCTGGTCATCGGCGTCACCTCCTGGACCTCGTGGCTGAAGAGACAAACTTCAGCTTTTCACCTGAAATCACTCGACATCTGGTGGCATCTTCCTATTGCCTCCCTGGTCACTGGCTAGTGGCCCCGACTCTAACCCGTGGCTGTGTTTAGACACTGCACGCATATCCCATGGGCCTCCTACTTCCTAACCTTTGCTTGTCCTGATAAGCCCCAGCGATTCCACAGGCCCCAGGCTTGCTTTCGATTCCTCATGTGGTTCTTATACCACTATTTTAGTATATGGATTGTGAGGCCCCTAGCGCAAAACGTATACTGTGCATCTTATCGTATGCTAATTAAGTTCCTTGTATTAAACTTTTACCTCTGACCTCTTAAATAGTGCAGAGGGGTTGTGTTTAGAATAAATACATATATATTTCCAATATACCTTGTGTGGTGTGCTTTCATTTGGTCCTCAAGAGATTATAATTGGTAAAACAACTAGCTTAATTCTCTCTCTGAAGTCTTAGCCTGAAGACTGCTTGCCATTGCTACCCTTAGGATAGCTTTCTAAAAGGTTGACTTTACAACCACCATCAATAAGGGTTGATTAGACTGGTGCAAGGTGCCCACTAGAACTAGTGGACATCATATACCAGGCAAACTTCTCACATTGGTGTGCAGCGGATGGAATAAGAGCTTGCATTGTTTTACCAAATAATCTTGAGAATATCATTTGAAAAATCACATTAAGGTACCTGTAGGTACATATGAATCAAAACTTATAATACATAAGTTCTACTGAACTTAGCAGTTGTAGGTAGTGGGGACTTAGCACACCCTGACCACAACTTCTAGAGAGGTTCTAGTAGGAAACAAGTAGTGTAGGTAGGTGCACACACCACAACTCACTAGTCATGGCTTTACGGGCAGGAGCTAGTGCATCTCTGTCAGATGTCAGCAAAGAGCAGGCATCTAAATATGACACATTTACTTTCCAAGATTTAAGAGGATTGTGTGTCACGAGAAAATTAAAGCAAGGACAGAGTCCCACCACCCAACACCTCAAAGATATCCTGGTGGCAGATGACTTAGCAAAAGCATCAGAACCAGATACCCAGAGTAAAAGGGATGGGGGCCATTCATCATCAGATGAAGATCCCAGTGGGGTTACCCATCAGGGTTCTGATGATGATGAGGATGCAGATCAGGAGGTGGTTGAGGGACCCACCCTGGAAGAGACAGGACTACCTGAGGGTGGAGAGGGACTAGGAAGGCCTCCCTCTATCCCTCCACGTAGACCTGCAAATTTGCCCAGAAGGCCCAGATCACTCTCAGGAGAATCTGGACATTCTGACTCATCAGTAGGGTCCTCTGCCTCAGCTACAGGAGGAGAACATCCCCTGAGAGAACAGAGCATGAAGCTAGAATGAGAGAAGTCAGGCTTAGGATCCAGAGGCAACAAGTTGCCCTGTAGAAAGAGACCTTAGCTCTTGAAATAGAGAGAAAATTGTGTGGGCTAGAGCCCACTGGTGGCAGTAAGATCCCTAGTGGTAGTGATAGGTCTTATGACTATAGAAACCTAAGCAAGATTGTCCCTCCCTATCAGATTGTGGATAACTGCTTTGGAGAGGGCCTGCAAAGTACAGCAGGTACCCCAGAGTCAGTGGGCAGCAATCTTGTGGCTCTCCTTTACAGATAAAGGTAGAGACAAGCTCCT
The DNA here is from genome assembly GCF_964263255.1 of Lissotriton vulgaris. Classification (NCBI taxonomy): domain Eukaryota; kingdom Metazoa; phylum Chordata; class Amphibia; order Caudata; family Salamandridae; genus Lissotriton; species Lissotriton vulgaris. The sequence goes on from NC_141697.1 coordinate 969,443,488, forward strand.
CACTGTTAGAGAAGAGGATGCTGAAAACTACAATGTACTGAAGAGTGCTCTAATAGATGGGTTCGGCCTAACCACTGAGCAGTATAGGTTGCTGTCCAGAAATACCCAGAAGACACAGACTCAGGACTAGACAGATTTTGTAGATTGTGCTAATAAGGCTCTGGAAGGCTGGTTACTGGGCAGGAAAGTAGGTGACTATACAGGATTGTATAACCTTATAATGAGAGAACAGATTCTTAATAATTGTCAGAACCAGTTATTGCATCAACACCTGGTTGATTCTGATTTGACCTCTCCACGAGAATTGGGTAAGAGGGCAGACAAATGGGTCAGAACCAGGGTGAAGCAGAAGGTACAAAACCAAGGTGGTGACCAGAAGAAGCAAGACCCAAAGTGTGGGGAGAAAGCAAAAGACCAGTGTTAGAACTGGGGGTCTCTAGTTGGCAGAGGTAGGTACCACTGTCTAAATAGGGGCCCTTGCTACTAGTCAGGGTAAGGAGGAAACACTCTTTAGATAACCTCTGCTCACCCCCTTGGTAGCTTGGCACAATCAGTCAGGCTTATCAAAGGCAATGTGTACAGTATTTGTACCAACACTCACAGTACCACAGTGAAAACACCATAAACTGACTCCACAACAGTTTAGAAAAATAAAGGTATTTAATCTAAACTACACAAGACCAAAACAACAAAAATCCAACATACACAGCTCAAGAATATGGTTTCAAAAGAGTTCTTAAGGTTGCGATAAAAATAATCCACAGTTGCGTGAAAAGTTCACAGTTGTGTCATGTTTTGCCAACAGTACCTTTTAAATGCGACAAAGTTCCAAAGCAGAAGCTGGTGCGGTGGAAAACAAGCGATTCGTTGATCCTGAGACCCTGGGGAGGCGATGCGACAACCCCGCTGCAGCAGCGGGCGTGTTGCGACGAATTCAGTCTGTATGGGGAGGAAGGCGATGACTTGTATGGATTCCGGTGCGTAGGTTCTGTAGGTAGTTTTCTCTCGCAAAGGCACGATGCGATGATCTGTAGGCGCTGCAACGATATCCGGGGCGGCGACGCACGATCCAGCTGCGATCTTCCTCTCGCAGCTCCTCAATGCGATGGCTCTGCGTCGACTATCGCAGTGACGTGATGCGGTCCGCAAGCAAGCGGTGCAGCGATCTCACCCAGCGACGACAGGCTCTGCGACGATGTTCGCAGCAATGGTAATCTTCCCGCAAATGAAGGGTGTGACGTCTCAGGCAGCGGCAACAGGCGATGATCTCGACCTACGTTGCGGCGGAAATTTCCCAGCACTGTCGGGGATGCGCTCCGCAAGCGAGCGATGCGATAACTTTTCTGTAGCAAAGTCTCTCAAATCTTGGTTTCCAGCTTCCCAACACCGGTACAACTTCCAGAGGCGCCACAACTGGCCCAAGCACTCTAGGGAGGACAGAACTCTCTCAGCAGAGTTCAGGGAAGCTGGGGGTGAAGTCCTTTTGTTCCTGGGACTTCTTAACAGGGACACAAGTCAGAAAATAATTCCCTTTGGGCGAATTACCAAAGACACATAGGTTCATTATATTTTGTTAAAAAATGGGAAACACATTTAACAAAATATAATGTATGTTAATAAATTGTCTAAAGATTTACTTTTATTAGAGTGTTTTCACTTATATTGATTTTTTGATTGTTTCTATTGCTTCCTTGTTACTATTTGATATTGGTGAGTCTATTTGTTTGTCTGCAAGAACCTATGTGTCTTTGGTAATTCGCCCAAAGGGATTTATTTTTTGACTTGTGTCAATTGTGGAACCCTATCCCTTTGGTTTTGGGGTCCCTCTCTCTTTTATTAGAGCTTCTTAACAGGGAGCCAGCTCTTCTTTAGGCCCTTGGAGATTCCTTCAAGCAAGGGGACACAGCACAAAGCAAAGTCCTTCCCCTCTTCTTGGCAGCAAAGCAACAGCAGGTCAGTCCAGCAGGGCAACAGCAGGACAGTCTTCCTTCTTCAGTTTCAATTTCAACTTTTTCCTTGGCAGAGGTTCCTTCTTGATTCCAGGATGATCTAATTTTCTGTAGTCAGGGGTCCTGTACTTATACCCCTAAAAGTCTTTGATCCCTTTGTGCAGGAGGACTCTGAGCCCGGTCCGAACCAGTTCTGGTTGTTCCTTAAGCACTTTGTTTTCCTGGCCTCTCCTTTCCTTTCAGAGAGAGGGGCAGGGTTGTCAGCCGCCCAGCAGGAGGTGGAGCCAGCATTGTGGAAGGCAGGCACAGCCGTATTCAGGCCCAGGTGCTACCCCCTCCCACCACTCTAGATTCAAATGGAGCTATTCAGCCCAGGGATGGCCCACTCAGACTCTGGGAGCCACCCAGCCCCTGTCACTCACAAACCAGACAGTCAATTCACAAACAGGCCAAGGTACACAGAAAGGTCAGACAAGAGAACAGCAACTTTCTAAAAGTGTTGTTCTCAAATACAGGATTTAAAAACAACCTTTCCTAAAAGATGAGTTATTAAATTCTGAGTTCAGGGATACCAGACTTTTATGTCCTATCTTGCTCCTATGGGAAGATATGCTGGTAGCCACTGTAGCCAGCATCCCCCATGATAGCCTGTAGGGCAAGATAGCCTTACAATAGTGAAAAACAAAAATGGCTGTAATTCACTACCAGAGCATGTCACCTGCACAAGTACATGCTCTGCCTTTCACATACACTGCACCCTGCCCAAGGGGGTACCTTGGACCTTCCATAGGGGTGACCAATGTGTACAGAGAGGGAAGGGTTAGGCCTGGCCAGTGGGGACACTGACCAGGAGGACATGGTAGTTCACAGACTGCACACAGGTACTGCGGTGGCAGGCCTGAGACACCATTTTAGGGCTACTCATGTGGGTAGCACAATCAGTGCTGCCGGCCCACTAGTAGCATTTGTTATCACCAGCCCTGGCACACGCAGTGCATTTTACTGGAGACTACTTGGTGACACAAATATGCAAATCATGGAAAACCAATCATAATAACAATTTACACAGGGAGCACTTGTACTTTGACACTGAACAACAGTGGCAAAGTGCCCAAAGCATCTATACCAGCAAAAACGAAATCCAGCACAGCATCAAAAATACAGGAGGTAGAGGCAAAAAGATAGGCCAGGTCTAACACATGTCCCCTCCAGCTGAAAGTGGGGAGAACTACCCACCCTCTTGGGTGGACAGACCATCAGCGTTGGTGTGTACTGTGCCAGGGCGGTGTTTCACTGTGAAGTCCATTCCTTGTAGGGAGATTGACCACCTCAACAGTTTTTAGTTCTCACTCCTCATCTGCATTAACTTTCTGAGGGGCCTGTGGTCTGTCTGAACACGGGAGGGAGTCCCAAACAGGTAGGGACTCAGCTTCTTCAGAGCCCAGACAACAGCAAAAGCTTCCCTTTCAATTGCACTCCACCTCTGTTCCCTGGGGAGTAGCCTCCGGCTAATGAAAGCTACAGGTTGGTCCTAGCCCTCCTCAGTGATCTGTGAGAGTTCTGCTCTCACACCATGCTCTGAAGCGTTTGTCTGAACTATGAACTCACTGGAGAAGTCAGGTGCCTTGAGCACAGGTGCTGTGCACATGGCAGTCTTCAGGGCATCAAAAGCAGTTTGGCAGGCTTCGGTCCAATCACTTTCTTGGGCTGCTTCTTGGAAGTCAGCTCCGTCAAGGGGGCAACGATGGTGCCGTATCCCTTGACAAAGCGTCTGTAATACCCGGTGAGACCTAAAAAGGCTCTCACCTCTGTCTGGGTCTTTGGGGGCTCCCAAGCCAGAATGGTATCAATCTTCGCCTGTAGGGGCGCCACCTGGCCGCTCCCTACCTGGTGTCCCAGGAACACCACAGATCCCTGCCCTATCTGGCACTTGCTGGCCTTGATAGTGAGGCCTGCCCTTTGCAGAACTTTCAACACTTCACAGAGGTGTTGCAAGTGTTCTTCCCACGTGGAGCTGAACACATGTCATCCAGGTATGCTGCGCTGAATTCCTTCAGCCCGGTCAATACCTGGTTAACCAGTCTCTGGAACGTGGCAGGGGCATTCTTCAACCCAAAGGGCATGACTCAGAACTGGAATTGCCCCTCTGGCATTGAGAATGCAGACCTCTCTTTGGCCCCCTCAGTTAAGGCAATCTGCCAGTACCCAGAAGTTAAATCAAACGTACTGAGGTACTGGGTAGCTCCCAACCGATCCACGAGATCATCAGATCTGGGGATGGGGTATGCGTCAGTCTTCGTGACCGCATTGAGCCCACGGTAGTCCACACAAAACCGGAGTTCTGGAGTGGCACCGGGCGCAGCAGCTTTTGGGACTAAGACCACTGGGCTAGCCCAGGGGCTGCTGGAGGGCTCAATTACCCCTAGCGCCAACAACCTCTTCCTTGATGCTGGCCCTGACCTTGTCAGCTACCCTGTAAAATTTCAGTTTCACAGGCAGACTATCTCCAGTGTCCACATCATGGACGCACCAATTGGTGACACCTGGGGTCAGGGAGAACAGGGATGCAAACTGACCCAACACTTGGCGACAGTCCCTCTGCTGTTCTGGGGGCAGGGTGGGCGAGAGGACTGCACCATCCACTGACCCATCTTGCTCCTTAGCTGCCAGGAGGTCAGGGAGAGGATCACTATCCTCTTCTCCTCCAGCATCTGTAGCGGTGACGTGAGCATTGTCACTTCAGACCTCTCAAAGTGGGGTTTGAGGCGGTTCACATGCAAGACTCGCAGGAGCTGCCTGGGAGTCTTCAAGTTAACAAGGTAGGTTACTTCGCTCTTGCGCTCCACCACCTCATATGGCCCCAGTCCACTTGTCTTGTCTTGAACTTTCTGCCCAGGTTGAAATTCGACCAGAGTGGTATTCTGGTTGTACCATCTTTTCATTTCTTCCTGGTTAGCTTCCAGGTTCTCCTGAGAGAGCTTCCTGAAGCATAGTGTCTGGTTGCGGATGGCCAGCATATGGCTGAATACATCCTGGGGGGTTTTCCAGCTGGATTTCTCCCACCCCTCCTTCACCAGTGTGAGAGGTGGCCATACAGGAGTTCAAAGGGACTGAACCCTAAGGACTTCTGAGGCCCCTCCCTGTAGGAAAACAACAGGCATGGTAGAAAGAGGTCCCATTTCCGTCTCATGGGCTCTCCTAGGCCCCTAATCATACCATTCAGGGTGCGGTTGAACCTTTCAACCAACCCATTTCCTTGAGGATGGTAAGGAGTGGTGAACTTATAAGTTACCCCACACTCCTCCCAAAAAGACTTCATGTACCTAGAGATGAAGTTGGTACCCCGGTCGGAGACCACCTCTCTAGGGAAACCCATGCGGGAAAAGATCCCCATCAATGCACGACCCACCACGGGTGCTGTGATTGACCTGAGAGGGACTGCTTCCCGGTACCGGGTGACATGGTCCACCAAGACCAGGATGAACCTGTTGCCTAAGGCGGTCTTGGGGTCCAGGGGCCCCACAATTATGATCCCACCTGCTCGAAAGGGGTGCTCACCATAGGAAATGGTTGGAGGGGTGCCTTGCACTACACTCCAGTCTTGCCACTGGCCTGACATGTTTGGCAAGATCTACAAAAGGTACCAACGTGCTTCTTCATCTGGGGCTAGTAGAAGTGGGTGGCAAGCCTGTGGTAGTTCTTGTCTTGCCCCAGATGTCCTGCGAGAGACACATCATGAACCAGACCCATTAGGAAGTTCCCGAAGCGCGCGGGTACCATCAGCACATGGGCTGCATCAGTCCCAGCAAACTTAGGCTCACTATACAACAACTCATCTTCCCAGTAGATGAAGTGATCTCTGGACACTCCACCTGCTGCCTGGTCTGCAGCCTGTTGCCACACACCAATGAGAGAAGGGCACTCTTTCTGCACCTTGCAGAATTCCTCCCTGGAGGGCCCACCTTCTTGCTGCCAATGAGTCAGCTCAGGTAGGTCGCCCAGTACGGCTACCTGTTCCCCTGTAGGTTCCAGGGCATCCCCCTCAGGTTCTGCTCCTTTCTGGACCGTGGGAATGGCTGGGGCTGGTTTTCCACATCACCTACCTCTTCCTCTCCGTTTCAGGCTCCAGTTCTGCTGAATCACCCTACTGGCTGCCATAGCACGCATGGTCACACAGATCCACGCAGGCAAACCCAACATCACCAAATGAGTTCTGTGTTCTACATCCTTCCATGGAGAACTCTCCAGGTCATTACCTAGCAGACAGTCTACAGGCAAGGCATCACTGACAACAACTTCCAGGAGACCAGAGACCCCTCCCTATTCAAAGGGAACACGCGCCACTTTGCAGAGGCGCACTGAGCTGTCAGCTGCCACTACAGGGTGGAGTACATTGGGATTGACCTGCTCTTCGACACCCACTTACACCTCACGGATGTCACGCTGGCTCCTGTGTCTCTCAGAGCCTCTATCTCCCTACCATTGATGATCATCTTCTGCCCGTATTTCTTAGTGTTAGGGGGCAGTAAGGTTTCCCGGACCATCTCTTGGTCTCCTAAAGAGACAAGGGTCATAACTGCTAGTCCCTCCTCCCCACTGGAAATCAAATCCCCGCCCAAAGCTACACTTGCTAACCCTGGGGCTGGAGCACCAATGGGTGTTGGATTTTTCTTGGGACATTTAGGAGCAAGGTGGCCCACCTCATTGCAGTGATAGCAGGTAGGGTGACCTCTGTATTCCCTGTTGTCTCGATTGTCCCGCCTGACCCTAGGGGGCCATGGCTGTCTAGGTCTGGGGGGTTGGGATTCCTTTCCCTGGGAACTATTTTGGGGCCCTTGAGAGAACTCCTTTTGGTTACCCTTGTCCCCCCCACTCTTTGGTGGGGACCCTACACACCTTTGGCTGTGGTACCCACAATTCCTCTGTGGACCCTGGTACTGGTCCAGCGGTGCGCCTCCTTAGCAAGCTCAATGGGGTCTGTCAGCTTGCTGTCTAAAAGATGCTGCCGCAGCTCTGGAACACAAAGACTACTCAAGTGCTCCCAACTGATCAAATGAAATAACCCCTTAAAATCAGTTACTTTGCTGCCCTTCATCCAACCTTCCAGTGCACATAAGTACAAATTCACACATTCCATCCAAGTCTCAGACTCTCTCTTCTTGGAGTTTCTAAACTGCAGTCTATACTAAGTATGGGCGAATTTTGCGGATCTGCGGTCCGCGAATTCACGCGAAATCGCAAAAAAGTCAGTGAATTCGCGGATTTTCCAGCGAAATCGTGGATTTTTTTACGATTTCCATTTACTCAACTGGAGTGCTTTCTACTGGATAATCAGTAAGTGCTACCTTGTTGGCTAAATGTATAGTGCTTTTCCTACACTGCAGCTGCGTAAAGGGCCAGAAGATTTGTCTCCACTGACCATGTGCGCCTGTAACTTTGCCACCGCACCAATAGGCGCTGAGGTCTCTTGAGTGAGCTGTCCATCATAGTTGGGAAAGGGCGGGAAGACATTTGATACCACTAGTGTGTGGTGTGGCTTTCTATGCGTGTCAACATTCCTCTTGTGTATAAAGGGTCAGAGAGCGAGCAGGGCAGCAGGTGAGGAGAAAGCAGCCTCCTGGTCACAGGAACAGGGATTGCACTCGAGAAACTCAGGGATGAAAAGACCTCCCTCGGGTATTACAGATAATTTTCGATGGCAGATATGGGGTTAAAGCACACTTGCCTAGCCTCAACCGTGCTCACATAATGCTTTTGGGCTGATTAAAATGTTACTGAATTCGAACTTTCAACTCGGGCCCCTGCTTTATTTATATCTGTAAGTGCTTCCTGTTGAGGTTCAATTTTTGTGACAGGAGCCCCGTGCCAGAATGAATCCTGCCCTGCATAGTTATCCATGAAGATGCCACCATTTTGTGCAATACCTCTACTCAACTGGAGTACTTTCTACTGGCTAATCCAGTAAGTGCTACCTCGTTGGGTAAATGATAGTGCTTTTCCTACACTGCAGCTGCGTAGGGCCAGAAGATTTGTCTCCACTGACCATGTGTGCCTGTAACTTTGCCACAGCGCCAAAAGGCGCCGAGGTCCTTTGAGTGAACTGTTGATCATAGTTGCGAAAGGACGGGAAGACGTTTGATACCGCTAGAGTGTGGTGCCGGGCTTCTATGCGTGTTCAAATGCCTCTTGTGTATAAAGGGTCAGAGAGCGAGCAGGTCAGCAGGTGAGGAGAAAGCAGCCTCCTGGTCACAGGAACAGGGATTGCACTCGAGAAACTCAGAGATGCAAAGACCTCCCTCGGGTATTACAGATCATTTTCGACGGCAGATATGGGGTTAAAGCACACTTGCCCAGCCGCGACCGTGCTCACTAATGCTTTTGGGCTGATTAAAACGTTACTGAATTTGAGCTTCAACTCGGGCACCTGCTTTATTTATATCTGCGAAGTGCTTTCTGTTGACGTTTAAGTTTTGTGACAGGAGCCTCGTGCCAGAATGAATCCTGCCCTGGATAGTTATCCACGAAGATGCCACTGTTTTGTGCAATACCTCAACTCAACTGGAGTACTTTCTACTGGCTAATCCAGTAAGTGCTACCTTGTTGGGTAAATGATAGGGCTTTTCCTACACTGCAGCTGCGTAGGGCCAGAAGATTTGTCTCCAATGACCATGTGTGGCTGTAACTTTGCCACCGCGCCAAAAGGCGCCGAGGTCCCTTGAGTGAGCTGCCCATCATAGTTAGGAAAGGGCGGGAAGACGTTTGATACCGGTAGTGTGTGGTGCAGGGCTTCTATGCGTGTCAACATGCCTCGTGTATAAAGGGTCAGAGAGCGAGCAGGGCAGAAGGTGAGGAGAAACAAGCCTTCTGGTCACAGGAACGGGGATTGCGTTAGAGAAACTCAGGGATGCAAAGACCTCCCTCGGGTATTACAGATACTTTTCGACGGCAGATATGGGGTTAAAGCACACTTGCCCAGCCTCGACCGTGCTCACTAATGCTTTTGGGCTGATTAAAACGTTACTGAATTCGAGCTTCAACTCGGGCACCTGCTTTATTTATATCTGTAAGTGCTTCCTGTTGAGGTTTAATTTTTGTGACAGGAGCCTCGTGCCGGAATGAATCCCACACTGCATGGTTATCTACGAAGATGCCACTGTTTTGTGCAATACCTCTACTCAACTGGAGTACTTTCTACTGGCTAATCCAGTAAGTGCTACCTCATTGGGTAAATGATAGTGCTTTTCCTACACTGCAGCTACGTAGGGCTAGAAGATTTGTCTCCACTGACCATGTGTGGCTGTAACTTTGCCACAGCACCAGAAGGCGCCAAGGTCCCTTGAGTGAGCTGTCCATCATAGTTAGGAAAGGACGGGAAGACGGTTGATACCGCTAGTGTGTGGTGCAGGTCTTCTATGCGTGTCAACATGCCTCGTGTATAAAGGGTCAGAGAGCGAGCAGGGCAGCAGGTGAGGAGAAAGCAGCCTCCTGGTCACAGGAACATGGTTTGCGCTTGAGAAACTCAGGGATGCAAAGACCTCCCTCGGGTATTACAGATAATTTTCGGCGGCAGATATGGGGTAAAGGCCACTTGCCCAGCCTCGACCGTGCTCACTAATGCTTTTGGGCTGATTAAAACGTTACAGAATTTTAGCTTCAACTTGGGCACCTGCTTTATTAGGTCTCGCCCTGGCGAGAGCGCGCGAAAGAGCGCTCTCGCCGCGAGACTATAGCTGTCGGATCAGCCGACAACGAGTGGAGATAAGAGCTGGCCACGCGCAGCATTTTGCAATAGGATTAGGTCGCGCGCGTGAGCTTCTGCCGTAGACAGCATGGCAGAAAGAATCGGATCACGACGCGCGCCTCGTGCCACAGACGCACACGCAGACACACACGCGAACACGTCCCTGTTCGAGACGCATTGCCACCGCATTCAAGCCGCCGTGATCCGGCAACCTTGTACCCTGCAAAGTACGGCCCGCACTCTCCAGCCCCCGAAGCCGCACCGCATGTGAGGATTGCAAGTACGGCTCGGTCTTGCTACCAACGTGCCGTCCGCCGCTTCAGGGCACAAAGGTACGCCACGTACCCCTGAAGCGTACTCCAGCGCACTGTGTCCCCACCTCCCGGGGCCACGCCGTACAAGAGAAGCCGCCCGGTACGAGTCGTACTGGGCCGCTCCGTATCGCACTGCCGCCCCGGGGATCCTGCCTGCATAAAGAACAAACGGCTTGTTGTTATTTGCAACCACGGTTAAATATTGGACTAGAATATGAATGTTTGCGATAAAGTCTTTAAATAAAAAACATTACTTTGGCAAGTTATACATACCACACTACACAACGTCACTGAACTCACTGACCTTAACTCCTGGGAGGCATGCACCCTTGGCATTTTTAAACGTAGAAAACGTCTCTTTGTCCGCACCCGGTTTCCGAGCCTAGCTTTACTATTAGCCAGGAGAATAATTACAGTCTACTGAAAATCACCCACCACCCCCGTGTCTTTGGGGGCATGGCGTGGTGCGATGTGGAATTGGGGAACCGCGGAGGGTAAAGCTCTCCGCTGAGAAGAAACACGTCACATTGGAAAAAGTCCCATCTGATTGGGACACACTTTTTCTCAGTTCTTACACCTCACAACTCCGGAAGATCGTAAAGCGGACTCTACCTCACAAACTCTCTCTACGGAAGCCCCTCGAGACCCCACGGAGCTAACTCTTCACGTTCCTTACCAATCCGCAAGGTGCACCCAGCCGTATGCGAGCTACGATATTGGTCACTGAAACCTCCAACTTCGATATCCTGTGCTACCCCCCCTGCTCACACCACAATTATTCACACTACTCACTATTATTGACTCCAATCCCGGCCTACACCCTCCCAATTAGTCTACGAGTTTACTTTCTTTTGTTGCCGAATTTAGGATGTGATTTAATTTTCTAATGTGACTTCAATTACCACTTGTAATACTTGTAATGCTTGTTTTTTTTTCTTCCGTGCTCGCTGGTTGCTGCGGTGGCTGCTGTCTCTTTTTTTTTTTTTATTCATTTAATGCGTTTTTTATTTAGTGCAGACTTTACCCAAAGGTGTCAGAGCACTTGTTTAACTAGCCGCCTCTTCCCGGCTAGCCCCGCACTCCTCTGTGATCCTCGACAGGGAGCAGTCCTAGCACAGCCACGATGATGGAGAACAGGGTGTTCTGCTTTTCCGCCTTCTACGCGTCGGCCCTGGTGACCCCCCCCCCCCTGACCTCTGTACGTGATCGAGCCTGATGGACCCTGCCCTCTTCCCCCCGTATCACTGGCCTAACACCCCCTGCTGGCATGGGTGAGTAAGTGTGATGGACCCTCACACCCCCTGTGGCATGTGTTCCTCAGTGTGATTGACACTGCCCCCGGCTTGTGCCCTTGCCCCCCTCATCCTGCCCTACCCCCACCCCCCCATTGACTGATTCTTACCAAACTTCGCCGAACTTTGAGGGGACCATTAAGAGGGGACAGTTCTAGCCGGCCACATTGGGTGTGAGGTACTGCGGGTGTCTGTTGTGTATTTGTCTGTGAGTTCGACTGTACATGCCTCTACGTGCGTTTGTGTATTTCTTTCTGTCTGCCTAGTTGTGTGCCTGTCTGCGGGAGTGCATTCGGGCTGTGTGTCCCCGTTTGATTATGTGTGTGTGCGTTTGTGTATATTCCCCATCGAGGATCTTATCCAGTCTTTCCTCAGCCTGCAGCCGATTGTTCCTTTCTCCTGTTTGTTGGTTGCCTCTCCACAGTACTCCCTCTTTTTCATGTTGAATTTACAGCGCTTTGGAGCCCTCTGAGGCGCTGCACAAAGTTCGCATTAAGATACTGGCCAGATAACGCCAAATTTCCCTTCCTTCTGTTGCTCCTCGTTTGCTGCGCTGCTTTGTGCAAGCAGTGCTAAGCATCTGCTAACGCTATATGTCACGACGTTAACCTATCGACCTTTAATGGGACGTAGGACAGTACCTATAGGGCAACAGAAGCTAAAGCAAGAGCTGAGACAATGTAGGATAGCCAAAGAGTACAACCTTATACCACAAAACCTACACCATAGTGTAATAAAAGCTGCACCATAGCGTGTTATCAACTACGTCACAACTTACCTGGAAGTATAAATTAATTTCTTCACTACAAGCAGGGTCTCTGCCCTTTACTGTGTTTGCTTTGTAATTCACCATCACCACTTTATCAGATTACAAAATGTTTCCTGCTCAACAAATCATAACTTATTGAAGTGTTTTCGCGTTGGCATAGCTCCTGCCAAACACTGCGCTCTCAGCAGCCGATGCCCGTTTCAGACTTCCAGGAAATGGCAATGTCGAGGAGTCCGTACCAGCCTTCCCCGTTCAAATACAGTGCCTGTGTCTGCCACGGCAAACAAAAAAAACATTTATCGAGACAATGTTTAGTTGTACTGTCCATCACATCCATGTTGTCACCCTGATACTGTGACGCGCAAGCAATAAAACACACTGACAGCACAGTAATTACCTAAAGGAAATACTGTTTCACTCTTAAGCATAAGGGGCGCAGCAGACACCCTTGGTGAAAGAGGGAGAGCCGAGCCCAGGGTCTAGCTCGGCTCCATGAGCCCATGCACGAGCCAACCCCTGAATATGCATTAATCGAACCATGCAACAAACATCACGTAAAATGTCATTGTCTAAAGTTCAAAAAGTGCATTTCTTTAACATGTGGAGTCTTTGACATTAAAAGGGCACATCATACCACTGCATCAAGATGTACTCACTAAAAGGGATACTTTCGTACAAGTGGTGCTCATATACTTGAAAGTACTTTCGTATACGATAATGAAGAAGAAACCTTTACTGAAAAAAACAAGGTGAAACGTAGTCTGCTGTGAAGTGATCTTAAATCCTTGGGCACAGTTTGTGCTATGTAAAACCGACAAAAATATAACATAGATTCTGCCTATCACCCATTCTGTAGTATCCTCCTTACAGAAGTCAGAACAACGCATGAATCTTTGATGTCAGAAGAGCTACTCGTTTAGGGACTGAATTGCACAGTGTGAAACTGGGAAATCTAAGATCAGTTCTGGCTTCTGTGCATCAACGAATTGTGTGACCTTAGGCAAATGCTTAATTTTATCAAACCTCCTTTTTGCCGTGCTCACACATGTACACAAGCACTTTCCCACCAAACATGATGTCCCCCTCCCCATGTGCTGTATTGTAAATAACAATGGCCATGTATGTTTTAAAAACCAAAACATAAACAAAAGACATTGCCATTTACAATGCCAATAGCTCAAACTTGCGCCAATGCAAAACCTATTGCATTGCAAATGCTTGTTTATATCTGTAAGTGCTTCCTGTTGAGGTTTAATTTTTGTGACAGGAGCCTCGTGCCAGAATGAATCCTGCCCTGCATAGTTATCCACGAAGATGCCACCGTTTTGTGCAATACCTCTACTCAAATGGAGTACTTTCTACTGGCTAATCCAGTAAGTGCTACCTCGTTGGGTAAATGATGGTGCTTTTCCCACGCTGCAGCTGCGTAGGGCCAGAAGATTTGTCTCCACTGACTATGTATGCCTGTAACTTTGCCACCACGCCAAAATGCGCCGAGGTCCCTTGAGTGAGCTGTCCATCATAGTTGGGAAATGGCGGGAAGACGTTTGATACCGCTAGTGTGTGGTGCGGGGCTTCTATGCGTGTCAAAATGCCTCATGTATAAAGGGTCAGAAAGCGAGCAGGGCATCAGGTGAGGAGAAAGCAGCCTCCTGGTCACAGGAACGGGAATTGCGCTCGAGAAACTCAGGGATGCAAAGACCTCCCTCGGGTATTACAGATAATTTTCGACTGCAGATATGGGGTAAAAGCACACTTGCCCAGCCTCGACCGTGCTCACTAATGCTTTCGGGCTGATTAAAACGTTACTGAATTTGAGCTTCAACTCGGGCACCTGCTTTATTTATATCTGTAAGTGCTTCCTGTTGAGGTTTAATTTTTGTGACAGGAGCCTCGTGCCACAATGAACCTGCCCTGCATAGTTATCCACCAAGATGCCACCGTTTTGTATAATACCTCTACTCAACTGGAGTACCTTCTACTGGCTAATCCAGTAAGTGCTACCTTGTTGGGTAAATGATAGTGCTTTTCCTACACTTCAGCAGCGTAGGGCCAGAAGATTTGTCTCCACTGACCATGTGTGCCTGTAACTTTGCCACCGCGCCAAAAAGGCGCCGAGGTCCCTTGAGTGAGCTGTCCATCATAGTTGGGAAAGGGCGGGAAGACGTTTGATACCGCTATTGTGTGGTGCGGAGCTTCTATGCGTGTCAACATGCCTCGTGTATAAAGGGTCAGAGAGCGAGCAGGGCAGCAGGTGAGGAGAAAGCAGCCTCCTGATCACAGGAACGGGGAATGCGCTCGAGAAACTCAGGGATGCAAAGAGCTCCCTCGGGTATTACAGATCATTTTTTATGGCAGATATGGGGTTAAAGCACACTTGCCCAGCCTCGACCGTGCTTACTAATGTTTTGGGCTGATTAAAACGTTACTGAATTTGGGCTTCAACTCGGGCACCTACTTTATTTATATCTGTAAGTGCTTCCTGTTGAGGTTTAATTTTTGGCCCACAGGAAGCACTTACAGAGTTAAGGCAGGTGCCCGAGTTGAAGCTAACTTTGTAACCATTTTAGAATGGCGCCAGCAAGCATTCTGGCAGCTTGCCGGCGCCATTCTAAAATGGTTACAAAGTTAGCTTCAACTCGAGCACCTGCCTTAACTGTGCTACCAGTGGGCCAAAGAAAAAATCCACCCTCTCGCGAATTCATGAATTTTTCGGCAATTTTGCGAGATTCGCAAATCGCGAAATTGCCAAAAATTCGCAAATTTTCGTGAGCGGAGCAGATTTTGCGCACATAGTTAGTCTATACTGCTCTGGAGTAAGTCCATACCTGAGACATAAGGCCTCCTTCATATTGGGGTAGGTCATGGCACTTGCCAACTCTAAGGGCTCTAGAGCATTCCTCCCAGAAACCTCAAAATGTTTCCACAGGCCCGCTCCCCAATGTTGCTCAGGCACACCATTCATTCTCAATGCAATCTCATAAGAAGTAAACCAGGCATAGATATCCTCACTCCTATGGTAATTCTGTACCAGATCCTTGGGAATACATACATTACCCCCCTGCACTGGCTGTGTGCTGCCACCATTTGAACTGGCATCCACCTTCTTGGCTTTAAGATCCAGTTCTCTCATGCTCAACTCATGAGCCAAAAGCGATTTCTTTTCCTCCAGGCCATGGGTATTTTTGCTCTCCTCTGCCGCCCTTTCTTTCTCCATTTCCAATTGCTTCATTTTTAACTTCAGGACTTCCAAGTCATATTCTCTCACTCTTTGATTCTCCTCTAACTCTTCTTGAGTGAAACCCCTACTGGAATGGTTGCTGCCAGGCCTTGAGCCTGGTCTGCTCACAGGCAGATCTGTGGGTTGAGAACCATTCCCTCCATTTGTATTTTTCCCTCTTGTGCCTCCCAATGGGCCTTCAAGATTCTCTGCAGCTCCTCCTTCCATTAGCCGCTCTTTATGGGGCACTCAAACTTTTGGCAGAATTGCCTAAGATCTTTTGCTGTGTAGGAATACAAATCCTCAGTGACAAATTCCAATTGAAATTCTGCCTCCACACTGGGTGCCTTTCCACTCACAGACATGATGCTTTGTGGTGTTATTCAAAAATAGAACCAACCAAAAAACAGTAGTATGCGGTGGCGTAGTGGTCTGCACTCACTAGTGATGTGCATCAGTCACTGTGGGTCTAGTACAAATACAAGTTCAAATCCCACTGCGGACCAACAATGTTAGAACTTGGGGTTTATAGTTGGCAGAGGTAGGTACCACTTTCCAAATAGGGACCCTTGATTCTAGTCAGGGTAAGGAGGAAACACTCTTTAGATAACCTCTGCTCACCCCCTTGGTAGCTTGGCACAAGCAGTCAGGCTTATCAAAGGCAATGTGTAAAGTATTTGTACCAACACTCACAGTAACACAGTGAAAACACCACAAACTGACTCCACAACAGTTTAGAAAAATAAAGGTATTTAATCTAAACTACACAAGACCAAAACGACAAAAATCCAACATACACATTTCATGAATATGGTTTCAAAAGAGTTCTTATGGTTGCGATAAAAATAATCCACAAATGCGTGAAAAGTTCACAGTTGAGTTACGTTTTGGCAACAGTACCTTTTAAATGCGACAAAGTTCCAAATCAGAAGCTGGTGCGGTGGAAAACAAGCGAAGCTTGCTCCTGAGACCGTGGGGAGGCAATGCGACAACCCCACTGCAGCAGCGGGCGTGTTGCGACGAATCCAGTCTGTATGGGGAGGAAGGGGATGACTTGTATGGATTTGGGTGCATAGGTTCCGTAGGAAGTTTTCTCTCGCAAAGGCACGATGCGATGATCTGTAGGTGCTGCGACGATCTCCGGGGCGACGATGTGCGATCCAGAGACGATCTTCCTCTCGCAGCTCCTCGATGCGATGGCTCTGTGACGACTCTCGCAGTGACGTGATGCGGTCTGTAAGCAAGCGGTGTGGCGATCCCACCCAGCGACGAAAGGCTCTGCGACGATGTTCGCAGCGATGGTAATCTTCCCACAAATGAAGGGTGCGATGCCTCTGGCAGCGGCAACAGGCGCTGTGATGATCTCGACCTCCGTTGCGGCCGGATTTTCCTCGCACTGTCGGGGATGCGCTCCGCAAGCGAGCGATGCGATAACTTTTCTGTAGCAAAGTCTCTCAAATCTTGGTTTCCAGCTTCCCAACACCGGCAAAACTTCCTGAGGCACCACAACTGGCTCAAGCACTCTAGGAAGGACAGAACTCTCGCAGCAGAGTTCAGGGAAGCTGAGGGTGAAGTCATTTTGTTCCTGGGACTTCTTAACAGGGAGCCAGCTCTTCTTCAGAACCTTGGAGATTCCTTCAAGCAAGGGGACACAGCACAAAGCAAAGTCCTGCCCCTCTCCTTGGCAGCAAAGCAACAGCAGGTCAGTCCAGCAGGACAACAGCAGGACAGTCTTCCTTCTTCCGTTTCAGCTTTCACCTTGGCAGAGGTTCCTTCTTGATTCCAGGACGATCTAATTTTCTGTAGTCAGGGGTCCTGTACTTATAACCCTAAAAGTATTTTATCCCTTTGTGCAGGAGGGCACTGAGCCCGGTCCGAACCAGTTCTGGGTGTTCCTTGAGCACTTTATTTTCCTGGCCTCTCCTTTCCTTTCAGACAGAGGGGCAGGGTCGACAGCCGCCCAGCAGGAGGTGGAGCCAGCATTGTGGAAGGCAGGCACAGCCTTTTCAGGCCCAGGTGCTACCCCCTCCCACCACTCTAGATGCAGATGGAGCTATCCAGCCCAGGGATGGCCCACTCAGACTCTGGGAGCCACCCAGCCCCTGTCACTCACAAACCAGACATCCAATTCACAAACAGGCCAAGGCACACAGAAAGGTCAGACAAGAGAACAGCAACTTTCTAAAAGTGCTGTTCTCAAACACAGGATTTAAAAACAACCCTTCCTAAAAGATGTGTTATTAAATTCTGAGTTCAGGGATACCAGACTTGTATGTCCTATCTTGCTCCTATGGGAAGATATGCTGGTAGCCACTGTAGCCAGCATCCCCCATGATAGCCTAGTGGGCAAGATAGCCTTACAATAGTGAAAAACAAAAATTGCGTAAGTCACTACCAGAGCAAGTCACCTGCACAAGTAGATGCTCTCCCTTTCACATACACTGCACCCTGCCCAAGGGGATACGTTGGGCCTTCCATAGGGGTGACCAATGTGTATAGAAAGGGAAGGGTTAGGCCTGGCCAGTGCGGACACTGACCAGGAGGACATGGCAGTTCACAGACTGCACACAGGCACTGCGGTGGCAGGCCTGAGACACCATTTTACGGCTACTCATGTGGGTAGCACAATCAGTGCTGCAGGCCCACTGAAATGCCAGAAACCGGTCCCCGGTAGCTTGTCTCCTTTCTGGTGAAGAATTGGCTTGGTAGTTTAGTCTGCCCTGTTCCCATGATGCACTGGGCCAGGGACAGACTGATTTGCATATAGCCAGGTTCTGAGCTGGGATGGTGCAGTGAGATAAATAACGGTGATGGATCAAGCCCTGATCTTTGGACTGGGTAAGAGTGGTCTGCTTAATTCAGACACTCTGTTCATCACCACCCCCTTTTCTGAATCGCAGGCCCACTAGTAGCATTTGTTATCACCAGCCCTGGCACACACAGTGCACTTTAATAGGCACTTTTTGGTGACACAAATATTCCAATCATGGATAACCAATCATAATAACAATTTACACAGGGAGCACTTGCCCTTTGACACTGAACAGCAGTGGCAATGTGCCCAAAGCATCTATA
This sequence comes from Lissotriton vulgaris, assembly GCF_964263255.1. Taxonomy (NCBI): domain Eukaryota; kingdom Metazoa; phylum Chordata; class Amphibia; order Caudata; family Salamandridae; genus Lissotriton; species Lissotriton vulgaris. The sequence goes on from NC_141697.1 coordinate 969,461,848, forward strand.
CCAGCAAAAACGAAATCCAGCACAGCATCAAAAATACAGGAGGTAGAGGCAAAAAGATAGGGGGGAAACCACGCCAAAGATGCCAGGACTAACAACCAGAAGTCTTCTCAAGGTCCCCAAAAAGCTTCTAATGGTGGGGGTCCCCAACAATCCAAAAAGAAAGAAGGCCAAAAGAAACCCTGGTGCAAAGTTTGTTATATTAATTCTCACTGGACCAGTGATTGCACCAAAAAGGAGACAGCTCCAGCCACCATTGCCCCTAAGGCAACTGTTCCCCCTAGTTTAGCTCCAAGTGATGGTTCTCAACAGAAGGGTGTAGTGGGGTTAACCCTGTGAACTGAAATGGACTTTGGCCTAGTCAGAGTACCAACTCAATCTGTTTTTATCTGTGATGGAGGCATGGATATGTCCTTCCCTGTGAGTCCCAATAACTTGGGCAAGTACAGACAAACTCCTTTAGTCAATGAAAGAGAGGGTCAGGGCTACAGGGACACAGGGGCTGGTGTCACCATGGTGATACCTGACTTTGTGTACCCTGGACAGATCATACTAGGTGAAAGTTACCTAGTTATCAATGCTAGCAATGTCACTACCACACACAGTATGGCAGTTGTTAATTTCTCCTGGGGAGGGGTAACTGGCCTTAAGATGGTTGTTGTTAGTTCAGACCTCCCTGTAGAATGTTTGCCTTGCAATGACCTAGAGACTTCAGCCTAGTCTGAAGTGGAGTTTAGGACACATGCAGAAATGTTAGGCATCTTATCACATTGAGCCTGATCAGGTTGAGTTTCTTGGGACAGGGGGACCTTCCAGGGCAGATCTGAGGCAGGCGCAGTTGGACTGCCCTTCTCCTGAACCCCTCAGGCAGCAAGCTGCTGCTGAGGCTGCAGGGAATGCTAGTGGAACCCATAAGGTTTACTGGGAGGAAGGGCTCCTGTATTCAGAGGGTAGAGACCCCAAGCCTAGTGCTTCCAGGAGGTTGGTCATACCTTTGGTATTCATGGGCTTCCTTTTGACACTAGCCCATGATATTCCCCTTGCCGGACATCTTGGCCAGAATAAAACTTGGGACGGGCTTGTCTCACATTTTTACTGGCCCCACATTTCAGAAGACACAAAGGAGTTTTGCCGCTCCTGTGTGACCTGCCAAGCCAGTAGCAAAGCAGGTAGCACCACAACGGCCCCCCTGATACCACTACCTATGGTGGGGGTTCCCTTTGAAAGAGTTGGGATAGAGATTGTTGGACCAATGGATCCCCAAACAGCCTCTGGGCACAGGTTTATTCTGGTGGTAGCGGATCATGCCACCAGATACCCAGAAGCTATTTCTCTTAGGACCACTACAGCACCTGTTGTGGCAAGAGCCCTCCTGGGAGTTTTCTCTAGAGTGGGTTTTCCTAAGGAGGTTGTATCAGATAGAGGTGCAAACTTCATGTCTAGTTACCTGACTGCAATGTGGAAGGAGTGTGGAGTGAACTATAAGTTCACCACACCCTATCACCCACAGTGCAATGGTCTAGTTGAAAGGTTCAACCAGACCTTAAAGGGTATGATTAAGGGTCTCCCAGAAAAGCTCAGACGGAGATGGTATATCCTTCTACCCTGCCTTTTGTTTGCTTACAGCAGCTGTTCTCAAACTGTGCGCCGCGGCGCCCCGGTGCACCGTTATGAGTTGCCAGGGGCACCGCGCACGATGTGGGAAAATAGTGTCTGGCCGTGTGCTGAGCAAAACTCTCTACCAGGGCCTGAATGAAACAAGCAGTTTAAGGTTATTTTAGCTGCAGAGCGACATAAGGGGAAGTTAGAAATGCCGCCTGCACAATCCAGGAACATGGTTTTGCCCAGTAAGAGCTCACTGCCGCCATACGTGCATACATGCGTGCTTTCCTTCACAGACTTATCCTCCGCATACGCCGGCATACGCAGCAGATTGTTCAGCGTTATTGCTGCTCGCCGTGTTCTGCCGTGCCTCGTGGGACCCTCTTCTCAAGTTACATAGGTAAGAGGGCAGAATCATGGCTCACTCATGGTTAACTCATTTAGTGTTAAATAAATGTCTGTGCAGTGGCCCACAGTCTCGTAGGAAAACAGGACAGCATTTAAAGAACAGGCAGGCTCCTCGCAGAGCAAGATAAACTTTAAAGATTTCAAATATTGCTACTTCACACCACCCATGTATAATTATATGCTGGCTGCTTTTCCCGCACTTTATGTGAACTTGAAACACTTCACCTGATTTTATAAATCCAAAATGCCAGTGAGCAAACTCGTGGCTGTGGAAATACGCTGCAGTGCAGCCAGGATTAATTTCCCAGCCCCACTCCTGGCCCCAGTCTGACCCTCCATACATTTTTCCATGTTTCAAAACTTTTTCTAAGACTGGTACTACCCGTCCCTATTTCTTACACTTGACTAGCATAGAGACAGTCATTCTCCCCGCTCAGAGAGGGTGAAAGGATTGTGTCCTCGCTGTTAACAGGCACGCACTGTGTCTTGTATATACCGGAGAAGCCTGTGACCCAGAATTGAAGGACACATGCCTCTCTGATTAAAAAGATAGGGATATATCAGTGCCCTCCGTACCCAATGCACATGAATACAGAGCAATCCAGAGATGTGGATGTGGAGAATAATGAATATTCTTTAATCAGGGCTCTTGTATTGCAGGATATAATGCACAATTAGGCTGGTTCTACTTCCGGAAGCAACTGGCAGAAGCCCAGGCCTGCATCCACTACTAGTGTACTACCCTCTCAGGCCACTTGGTCTTCTGCTGCCCTGCTGTCTTGCTATTTGACTTCCTCAGTTAAGATGTACTGGACGGTGTGCAAAGTGACTTTCTCTCCCACCATCCAGCAGACTTGGCATGTGATAGGCTCGCCACATGAACTTTCTTTGTGCCTGGTTGTAACCCAGACCGACTTGTCTGCCCTGCAAACAGGATTAGCTTGGTCCCCCTTATTCGCCTTCCAACTGACTTTGGCCAAGTCCTTCTTGCTTGTCAAGCAATCAGTCTCAGTCTCAGTCCAACTGGCATGCCATGCATATCTTAAACTGGCCACCACTGACTTGGGATGTAACTGGGTCTACCACCTCGTGCAACTGACTCTACCTTATTCATACCAGCATGCTACAAAACTGCCTCTTGCTCGTCCATTCTTCCTGCCATGAGAGTGGCTCTACCCCAGCCTCACTGAGCTGGCTGGATCTTACGCAGCCGTGTCTTCGGCCATTCATCTCGTTCCGCCCCCAACCTTACTGTCCTGCTCTGCCTCAGCCCTTGTGACCTGGAGTGTGCCTACTAGCTCTGCCAATGCTCGCTGACCTGGCCCCACTGACAGTATATTACTTGCTGTTCACCAGCCCTCCCAGTCTGCCATCCAACTGACTGCCCCATCCCTACTGTACTAACTTTACTAGGTGACTGACTCTTCCCGTGCACAGTGACATGACATGCGACTGTCACTACATCACCCGGCATACTGGCATAAGCCCATCTTTGTAGTAACTTGACCTGACCTGTTTTGGCCTACCAGGGAACCTTTAATGATCATAAAATCCTCTAAAACATGACTTCCTCTGCTTGTCATGAATTGGAAAATCCAAAAGCGTACTCACAGAAATATTCAGCGTTGCCAGCTGAACAAAAAAGTTAGTGCTGTCTATTTCCTAGTCTTCCCTTGAAAAATATTATGATTTTATTACCAATTTTACCCTGTTTCCAAATTAAGAAAGTACATATTTGACAACAATTTGAAAAACAAAATAAATCCAACAGGTGATTGTCTCGTTTCTCACTTAACGAGTTCTTATTGAACAACTGTTATATGTTTATTTTCTTACAAATATGATTATAATACATTCATTGCATCCCAATTAATTTCAGGAAGACGTCTGGAAGTACTCCCGAGGTCGGGCTTACATCCCCCCCACCGGTAAAAATATGGTGGGGAGCCACGGCCAACTGCCAATTAGGTCAAGGGAGCCACAGGTCAAAAAAGTTTGGGAACCACTGGCTTACAGAGAGGTCCCACAGAAGGGGTTTGGGTACAGCCCTTTTGAACTTTTGTTTGGGCATCCTGTAAGAGGACCCTTGTGTCTGGTGAAGGAAGGATGGGAGTTACCTCTCAAACTTCCCAAGCAAGACATTGTGGACTATGTACTTGTTCTCCGCTCCCGGATGGCTGGGTATATGAAAAAGGCATCCAAAAACCTTGAGGCAAGTCAGGAATTGCAAAAGGCTTGGCATGACCAAAAGGCTGTAGACTGTGTACCAGCCAGGACAGAAATTGTGGGTCTTGGAGCCTGTGGCCCCAGCAGCTCTCCAAGACAAGTGGGATGAACCCCATACTATTGTTGAACAAAAGGGAGAAGTAACCTATTTGGTTGATCTTGGAACTCCCAGGAACCCCCGCAGGGTGCTTCATGTCAACAGACTGAAACCATATGTTGACAGGGCAGACTTGGGCTTGCTCATGGCTACTGATGAAAGACAGGAGAAAGAGAGTGACTCTCTCCCAGACCTGCTCTCTCAGAACCCTGATGATGGTTCAGTTGATGGTGTAGACTTGGCAGGCAGCCTCACTGACCAGCAGCAGATTGACTGCTGACAGGTTCTGCAGGACTACAGACATATATTTTCACTGTCTCCAAGTCTGACTCCCTGGTGCACCCATGAAGTGGACACTGGGGACAGTCTGCCTGTTAAAAATAAGATTTACAGGCAACCTGATCATGCCAGGGACTGTATCAGGACAGAAGTCCCGAAAATGTTGGAATTTGGAGTTATTGAACCTTCAGATAGCCCTTGGGCTAGTCCAGTAGTCCTGGTGCCAAAACCTCACACCCAAGGTGGCAAGAGAGGGATGAGGTTTTGTGTTGACTGCAGAGGTCTCAAAGCTGTCACTAAGACAGATGCCCATCCAATACTTAGAGCAGATGAGCTCATAGATAGGTTGGCCTCTGCCAAATATCTGAGCACATTTGATCTGACAGCTGGCTACTGGAAAACCAGGTTAGCTGATGAGGCCAAGCCAAAGAAAGCATTTTCAACCCCTAGTGGGCATTATCAATTTGTGGTGATGCCCTTTGGTCTGAAAAATGCACCTGCCACATTTCAAAGGTTGGTGAACAAAGTCCTCTCAGGCCTGGATGACTACTGTGGAGCTTATCTTGATGATATTGCTGTCATTAGTTCCACCTGGAAAGATCACCTGATCCACCTGAAACATGTTTTGGAGGCCCTGCAGAAGGAAGGCCTAACTATCAAGGCTACTAAGTGCCAGATAGGGCAGAGTCAGGTTGTGTACCTGGGCCACCTTGTAGGTGGAGTGGAGGTTCAACCATTGCAGAGCAAAATCCAGACCATAATGGACTGGGTTGTTCCAACCACCCAGACTCAGGTCAGAGCTTTCTTGGGCCTGACTGGGTACTATAGGAGATTTGTCAAGGGGTATGGTTCCATTGTGACACCCCTGAATGATTTAACTTCTAAAAGAATGCCTAAGAAAGTTCAGTGGACAGTCAGCTGTCAAAAGGCATTTGATTACCGGAAGCAGGCCATGTGCACTGCACCCATTCTGCAAAGTCCAAACTACTCCAAAGAATTCATTGTTAAAACAGTTTCTTCTGAGTTGTGGGAAGGGGCTGTGCTATCACAATTGAATGATGAAGGTCAAGACCAGCCAGTAGCTTTTATTAGCAGAAGACTGACCAGTAGAGAGAAACGTTGGACAGCTATTGAGAGGGAGGCCTTTGCTATGGTTTGGGCCCTGAAGAAGCTGAGGCCATACTTGTTTGGTACTCACTTCACAGGTCAGACAGACCATAAGCCCCTCTTGTGGCTAAAACAGATGAAAGGTGAAAATCCCAAACTGCTCAGGTGGTCCCTTTCCCTACAGGGGATGGACTATACAGTGGAACATCGATCTGGGAGTAACCATGCCAATGCCGATGGACTCTCCAGATATTTCCACTTAGAACATGAAGACTCAACTGGCGAAGGTTAATTTAATGTCCCTGCATTTGAGGAGGGGTGGGGTTGTGTAGGAGACTAGTGTCTGCTTTCTATGGTTCCCCCCACTTTTTGCTGATTCTCTGGTTTTTCGACTTTAGGGTGGCTGTGGACCTCCTAATCAGGCCCACAGCCTGGCTGTTCTCTCTCTAAATTGATACCATGTACTTTAGGTGCATACCAGATTGGTTACTGGGTCACCCTTGTGAGCCCCTGTATAGTGTGGCATAGGTATCCAGGGCATAGGTGCACCCCAGGCCAACCAGGGGCAGCAGCATGTATTATGCCACCCCAGGTTTGCCTTCCAAACTGACACCACAGGTCTATTCTTACAGCCTGGGTAAGGTGGTGTAATCACCCCTTACTTAGATATAGTATACCTATATCTATATACATATATAATACAAAGCAGAAAGGGAGGTCTCCTCTCAAATCCAATCCAGGGACGAGGAGTGAAGAGAATAGGAGAAAACAAGGTAGTCCCTCTTACTGACTCAAAAAAGGGGATAGCACTTGCTTGTATAATGCCACTGTAACTCACGAGATCTTTACAATTCAAGCCACTCATAACAGTTTATAACAAGTTATAGAAATCAACCAATTCAAATAAAATATCTTAGTCATTTATTAAAAAAGTTCTTTACAATGTTAAACATCAAATAACTGTGCCACAGAAAAGTATTAAAAAAGAGTGTCAGCATCATGCAAAAATGATGTACATCTCTCGGGTATACACAATACACAATTTAAAAACAACAATTTAAAAAAACCAAGTTGTCGACGCAGCGTTTCGGTTCTTAAGTTGACACCTTCATCAGGACGGGGTTCTATGCAACAGAGAAACAACGAATTAACACCACATATTTCTTTCACAGTTCATAAGTGTCGTATCTTAACTATTACTATTTTATTACAGCTTATATAGTTCTTAGTCACCATCTTCTGTCATTATAGCAAAGGGGCAATTTTCTTACAGATATATTTCATTTCTAATGAGTGGTAGTTTCTCTTGAGACATCTTTAGGGCAACAATTAAAGTGACACAAACAACCGTGGCTAATAGATCTCATGAGCTACAAGGAAAGGTTTCATGAAGAAAGCTCCATGAGGCATTGGGTCTCTACTAGCAATGCAAAGCAGGGCATCATATAGGTTTATTCTGGCAGCCAAAAATGATTATGCTGCAATGAAAGTTATGTGAACTTACTTTTTATTGCTAAGAACGAACTCGTGTTGTCTTCCTCTGTTTTAATTTGAAGGAGACAATTCTAGGTTCATGGTAGAATATCATTGGTCGATTAGATAATATCTAATCGACCACAGATTTAGAATGTGTGAAACTGACTCTGTAATGGGTCAAATACTCCAAGATAGCGGCTGATGTATAAACGCTTCATTATTGCATGTTTTTTCAGGGAGGTGAATGCAAAAAAAACCCCAAGAATATTAATAAGGAACTAATCCCTATAGAACGAGAATAGCCTGACGCCATCCAGTCACGTGCTTCATTCTTTTCGTTGGTACCTCATTGATAGGGGTGAGTTTCATAATTGATTATGGAATGGGAATTTTTTAAAAGTATCAGACTACCCTGGGAACTAACTCGAATTCCCTGTTTAATTTTCCTAAGGAAACCTTTAAAAAAAAACTGTCCTATATATCGGTGGCTCCTTTTTCCTCCATTGAATGAAAACTCCTTTTAAGTATCAAGGTAATTTTCTTTGGAAATGGGTTATGCACACACATGTACATCAAATTGAAATGTGCATATATATATATTTCTTTAATGGAAGGTTTTATATGTGTTTTCAGATATAAGGGAATCCCCTTCACAACTGTTACAATCCATTTGAAATTCATTTGATATTCTACCATGAACCTAGAATTGTCTCCTTCAAATTAAAACAGAGGAAGACAACACGAGTTCGTTCTTAGCAATAAAAAGTAAGTTCACATAACTTTCATTGCAGCATAATCATTTTTGGCTGCCAGAATAAACCTATATGATGCCCTGCTTTGCATTGCTAGTAGAGACCCAATGCCTCATGGAGCTTTCTTCATGAAACCTTTCCTTGTAGCTCATGAGATCTATTAGCCACGGTTGTTTGTGTCACTTTAATTGTTGCCCTAAAGATGTCTCAAGAGAAACTACCACTCATTAGAAATGAAATATATCTGTGAGAAAATTGCCCCTTTGCTATAATGACAGAAGATGGTGACTAAGAACTATATAAGCTGTAATAAAATAGTAATAGTTAAGATACGACACTTATGAACTGTGAAAGAAATATGTGGTGTTAATTCGTTGTTTCTCTGTTGCATAGAACCCCGTCCTGATGAAGGTGTCAACTTAAGAACCGAAACGCTGCGTCGACAACTTGGTTTTTTTAAATTGTTGTTTTTAAATTGTGTATTGTGTATACCCGAGAGATGTACATCATTTTTGCATGATGCTGACACTCTTTTTTAATACTTTTCCGTGGCACAGTTATTTGATGTTTAACATTGTAAAGAACTTTTTTAATAAATGACTAAGATATTTTATTTGAATTGGTTGATTTCTATAACTTGTTATAAACTGTTATGAGTGGCTTGAATTGTAAAGATCTCGTGAGTTACAGTGGCATTATACAAGCAAGTGCTATCCCCTTTTTTGAGTCAGTAAGAGGGACTACCTTGTTTTCTCCTATATACATATATAGACACATATATAACTATAAGCCACTCCTAAGGCAGACCTCGACAATCCTGGAGGTAGAGTGCTTGGTTTTATGTGAGAGGGTGCCCTAGCTTGAGCTGAGCCCCTCTGCAGCTTTCGGAACCATCTCCTTATAGTTGTTCTTTGATATAGCCATACCATATACTCTTAAGTGCATTATAATCCTCGCAGTTAATGCTAACGTTGGATTGGCTTTATCGAAACATGTCGTATAAGGGGTCAAACACTTTGGAATACTCCCCCCCTGCCAGTCCTGGCAGTGGGGGTAGCATTCCGCCCTTCTAGAGGGAGAAGGCATTTACTAGTAGTTACTGGTTTACCGGGTTAAAGTTAAACGGAGCCTCAGAATCACAAAATGGATGCTGCTGCCACAGATACGAGCCTGCCCTCCTGCTGCTGGATGAAACTCCGGCAGGGGAGGCCTGGACAATAGGTTTCCTGCCCAGGTAGGTTCTTGGTGTATTGGGGCAGGGAGGGCTGCATTCAGTGAATGCTTTCCAGACACTGCCTGGGGCACACAAGTAAGTAAGTAAGTAATTTTTATAATGCATGATTATTTAAAACCGTTGCATACATTAAATAATCTTTAAAATCATAATTCGTTATTATAAACATTTTGACCAGTTAATAAAATAATACACTGTTGAGATAGAAAAATTAATCAACTTTAAAATGATCCAGTCTGTATCTTACATAAATCTGCACAAAATATAATTCATATTCTAATCGGGATAAAAGTATGTATCATAAAGGTTATATTATGAGCAGTACGCTCACAGATTCCATTGTCTAGAGTTTTTTTTTTGCAGTTTGTTAGTGTCTTTCTCCATAGAGTTCCCTCACCTCTCTGGTTATTCGAGGCAACATAAGCAGCTTCAAGGTGTCACTGCTGGAGTGGTCCTAATACTATGCTCAAGTTATTAAGGTTAGCTATCCTCGACTAACTAGTTTAGTTCTTAGGACCATCAGGTGGGACTAGGCAGAGGCTAGTACAGATATGTTTTTCAGTCTCTGTTCAGTGAGATCAAGGAATTTTGTAAGGCTGCAATTCAGCTGTGTTAAAGTTGAATTGAAGCACAGGATTACCGCCGGTCTGCAGGACCTGATGCCATTCTTGTTAAAAAAATGGCTTTAATAAAGTTTTCCTTATTTCTTTTAGTTTATCGCAGATACAAATGAGGTGGATGAGGTTCTCGACTCCACGAGCACATAGTCTGCATAGCTGATCTCCTCCTCTATTTCCCAAGGGGGTAAAAATGGATTAATTGCACCAACTCCCAGACGAAGCTGCAAAAATGTTTCTTTATTTGTTATCTTTATTCCTGCACACAAGGTGCTCCATGCATTTCATAGTTCAAACCGGTTGCTGGGGCACTCAGCCCCGGCTCTGGCATGGAAATGGACAAAGGGGAAGGGGTGTAACCACCCCCACCCCAGGTCCATGATTAGGAGGGACCTTACAGTTAGTCCAACCCCTAAACTTACTTTAAGTATAGAACCCCAGTCCCTAGGACTTTAGATTACCCTGGATGAAACTCTGCAACATATATCCTGGACCTTCGACATTCCATATCGACTGGAAGATGGAAGAAATCTCCCTTGTGGTCAAGGAGTGACCACCCTGTTCAAACTGGCACCAACAGCATCTTTGCTGGTCTGCATTTTCGAGGCTCCAGCCAGAACCCGAAGAATCTGTGACACAGGTCATGGACTTCCTGGCATCTCTGAGCCGGACCTTCACTCACAGCAAAGCTGAGATCCGTGGCAGACACGAGAGATGTGGGACCAAACCTCCTGGACATCCTGCATTTTGCTACCTGCTTCAACTTCCCGAGGTATCCCGAAGTTGTGCATTGGGGTGCTTGAAGCCCTAGCCCGAGCACCTTTTTCACCGAAGCTCAGAGGCCCACACTCCACTAGTGTCCCGTGGGCTCGCTTTGGGCATTTCCACTTGACGTGCCTTTGCGGTTCCTAGTCTGTTGGCTAGTGAGCCCTGAAGAAGACCAACCTTTGTTCTAACTTACTTTCCTGGATGCTTTAGGCTTGCTCTAACTTCCCTGCAAAGGAGAAGTTCCACAGATCTTGCTGGTCTGCACCAAAGCCAATCTCAACATCCTGCATGGGTTGCGTTTGCCAAGGCTTGTTGGGTCCAATACGGATACCGACACCGCAGTCAACTAGAACCTTTGTGGGACAGCTCGAATCCTGCTCCTGGTTGTCGTCAACGCCTCCTGGACCTTGTGGCTGAAGAGACAAACTTCACCTTTTCACCTGAACTCACCCAACATCTGGTATCATCTTCCTATTGCCGCCCTGGTCACTGGCTAGTTGCCCAGACTCTGCTTCTTCTGCTTGCAGGTCCTTCACATCTCTGATCTACCCTTGGATCCACCCGGAGACTTCTCCTCTGGTCGCCTGCAGCACTTCTTTGCAGCTCTCCATTGAAATCGACTACAAAACCCGACACGAAAAGACACCTATGCACCCGGCTTCCCTGGGCGAAGTAACACGAGTACTACAGTGCTCCCGTGGATATTGACTCTCCAAGTGTACTAGTCTAAAAAGGTCCCATCGCAGTTCACCTCCTTGTAACCTTTCTCTTTAAAATTGTAACTTGTTCGTTCTCCATAGAAAGTCAATGGTAACCCGCTGCTGTGTTTAGACACTGCACGCGTCTCCCGTGGGCCTCCTACTGCCTGACCTTTGGTTGTCCTGAGTAGCCCCAGCGATTCCACAGGCCCCATGCCTGCTTTCTAGTCCTCATGTGGTTCTTATACCACTATTTTAGTATATGGTTTGTGAGTCCCCTAGGGCAAAACATATACTGTGCAACTTATTGTATGCTAAATAAGTTCCTTGTATTGTACTTTTACCTCTGACCTCATAAAGAGTGCAGAGGGGTTGTGTTTAGAATAAATATATATATATTTGATATATACCTTGTGTGGTGTGCTTTCATTTGGTATTTAAGAGATTATAATTGATAAAACAACTAGCTTAATTCGCTCTCTGAAGTCTTAGCCCAAAGACTGCTCGCCATTGCTACCCCTAGGATAGCTTTCTATAAGGTTGACTTTACAACCACCATCAATAAGGGTCGATTAGACTGGTGCAGGGTGCCCACTAGAACTAGTGGACATCATATACCAGGCTAACTTCTCACACCTATCAACACGGGAACATCGCAAAAAGTGACATTCCTGTGGCGAAAGGAGCTTGTAAATATGCCCCCTAATCTCTCTCTGTGTAACGTTAACTGGTGCCCATGTAAAGCGCTCCAATACCTTCAGGCTGAGTTATATAAAACTGAAAAACGAAAATCTACATAGTCGGACGATTTTCTAGAGGGATTTGAGCCTCCAATTTGTTAGCACCTCTCACACCTTGGCATGAAAAGTGTTTTTTTCTGTTGCTAGGCAGTATGGCACCCTTATGCGCACAGTCCTGCCTATATTTTTTTTTTAATCCGATGTGACTCAGATGCACTAATGGAGTAGGAGTAACTACTTAAATTGCAGTTAATGTCTGTGCGGAGCTTTGAAGACCACATGGATGAATATTATCAAGGCATTCTGCTTAGAGTCTGCCACTCACTCACATAAGACGTGACGTGGCTGTGGTGGTGGTGGCTAGAACTACGTAACTGAAGATAGACTGTGGCACCATCATAGCCCCCAACGCTAGCTAATTATGGAGGAGAGATATTGTCTGGCAATATGAAATGTGCTTCTTTATTATAAATTAATCGATTCATTGTGAGTGACTGACATCCTTGAAGCTAACTTGTGCTACTCAGACTGACACCATACTTAAATCAAAATCTACACAGCCAGACAAAGGAATACATGGGCCAATGCACTGATTTTAACAATCGCCTACAAGGCCATCAGGGCAATGGGGCCAAAATACCTCAGGTGCAGAATTAGACCCTATATTACTCAACAACTTTTACGGTTATGTGCGAAAGACCTTCTAGCATCTTTCTAGAGGGGGAAAGTCTATGGCTGTCCTGGGAACGAATGCCTGAAATAGCTTGCCTACGCAGCTGAGCCTAGCGCAGCCTGAACTTATGTTTAAAAAACTTCTAAAAACTTGGGGCCATATTATCAAGAACGTCGATAACATTATTGCCGCTTTAGCGGCAGGAAACTGCTGCTAAAGCGGCGATAAGGGGCTTGATAATATGCCCTTGTGAATTCTCATAGAAGCCCAGGTTCTGGTGTAAACCTGGGCTTCTATGGAAATTCACAAGGGCATATTATCAAGCCCCTTATCTCCGCTTTAGTGGCAGCTTCCTGCCGCTAAAGCGGCGATGATGTTATCGTCGTTCTTGATAATATGGCCCTTGGATTTTTGCTGCCCGAGATCACACTGTGCTATCCATCATCTGATCCCTATCTCATTTGTGCCCGCTAAATCTCTCCAGCTCAGTCTTCCATGCCTTTCTGCTAGCGCCAAGATGCTCCTTGGAGTGAACTTTGCGCTTTATAAATATACTCATGCATTCATTCATTCAATTACTTACTGCGTCAGCACTGCAGCATGCCGAGTTGTTAGCACATGTGACTACTATTACTTCAGCTCATAGACGGACTCGTCAAAAAATTGTGTTTCAAACTATACCAAAATTGTCAAGGAGAGAGTGTGTAGTGTTTCTTTCATGTTTGCTCTGATTTATTCACAGCTTATTACCAGGGCCGGCTTTAGTGCTAGTGGCGCCCGGTGCGACAATCAGTATTTGCGCCCCTAAAAACCCATGACTGCCTCCTCGGATTCTCTCAATACCACCAGACAAAAGGGACCCTCATCTCTCCAATCATAAGTTATTGCTAAAAAGAATGCACCCCCCCCCCTCCCGCCAAAGTCAGTGACCCCTTCACAGGTCAGTGCCAAGTGTGCCCCCGGTCGTACTGCCCTAAAGCCGGCCCTGCTTATTTCAGTCCAATTCCCATAGCAGCCCAGGTTAACACCAGAACCTGGGCTGCTATGGGAATTCACAAGGGCATATTATCAAGCCCATTATCGCCGCTTTAGCGGCAGTTTCCTGCCGATAAAAGCAGCAATAATGTATTGCACTTGCTTGATAATATGGCCCAAAGTTTCTCTTGTAGACGTCTCGCATAGCTAGGAGTTCTTTCCCTGTGTTATTGCAATTCCTAAAATAAATTTCCAAAAGCAACTGGTGTAAACAATCCGATCCAGCATAGAACAAAGATAGAACCCCTACTTCCTAAGCCCACAAACACTATCTGTGTCATAATTCATGAAGTTTAAAGGTTTTTAAAGAGGAAAGACCTGTTAACTTTTCCATATTTATTGCTAATGCTAATACACTGTGGTTTATTTGATTTCTGTGATCTGCTGCTTGCATTAATGAAGATATAAAAAACACGTAAAATTCACAATAGACTGTCATCGTGCGTGCACATCAAAGGCAATACGCCTGGGATTTTCTCAACCATCATAGTTTTACAGCTCATTCTGAGCCCTGTGTTTATTGCCTGACAAATGGTTGCAGCTTTAGAAATAAAACTGGTCTGCCAAAAGCAGGCTCTTCCACCCATTCCAAATACAAGCAATAAATTCAAGCCATTTTTTTAGGATATAAACAAAAACATGGGACTCTCTGGTAACAGATCAGATGGCCTCGGCCTGTAGGCTGCTCTACTGTAGTATACTCTTTGTTATGTTATGTTAATAGGAATTTGTAAAGCGCACTGTCACCATAAGTTTCCTGGCGATGGGAAAGGAAACCACAGCTGCCTCTGATCATGCACACTAGGGTGCTTTTGTGGCCAGGCCAGCAAATGTGCTGTGCACCTAGCTTGATCTGCATCACACAGTAACAGACTACATATATATGTATAGCTTATGTATTATATTGATATGTCTCTTATATCAATATATGTTATAAGTTAAATAAGATGCAAAAATGGCATCTTACTTTCATGCCTCTGTGCTTTTTGTAATAATCATAACTACAACGTTTTGAAAAAATTATATCTCTTAGCATGACATTTCTTTAATTGTAAAGCGCTCTAAACATTTGGGTAATGATCATACCATAACTAGGGTATGAAGAAAATATAAGACAGGTTCTTATAAAGACCATGTGATATATTCGTACTAGTTCCATAGTTAAGTGCAACATATTTAAATATTTCAAGTCCTCACTTTCACAATGCTTTATAAACCCTTTTTCTTTCTCAAATTTGCTTTAAAATTAACCTTTTGCTCACTCCATTAATTCCCACATTTTTCGCCCACCCCAACCCCCCCTGCAAATGTCACCAGCCACCACTACTAACCAACGCATTCAGAAGTGAACAATCAACGCACGTTTTAGCACCAGAATTGTTGCCCTTGCTGAAATATCCCAAATAATTAGGGAACTTTCTTTATTTTCTTTGCGAATTTTTATTGACCTTTAGCTGTTGAACAGAGGTCATTTTTAGCAAAAATGTAAAAGAAAAAAAGCTCAGTAATCACAATTGTATTTCTTAATGTAACCATTAGATGGCGCAATTTACTCATATTGGGACAATATTATTTCGCTAATTCCAAAAGCAACCTTTGGTCCTCTTGTACGATACATGTAGTAATTGTAATGAATACTTTGGAATGTATGGAAATGTGACGGCAAGGCATTCTTGCAACTATATCGAGGTAAGCATATATGGGAAATATAGATGTATTACAATGGCCCACATACTTATCTTGATAATACAGTTCCAGTCAATTTTGCGGATTTGATGTTTGCAGGTCGATATGAAAACTTAAAAAAAAAACATTTTGCCATGATTGGAGCACTCACGAGTTTCACCGGACTGTATTCTGCATATGTAGGTATTCAGAATGGTTGTATTCATATTGATATGAAATTTGACATTAAGGGCACGCGTGAACTTCATCAGATAGAAAGGATCCATGACAAATTCTGGGATGAAAATTAATTTTAACTGGACATCTATACAATTTATGAATGAACTGCTGCTACCATAAGGATATTCAAAAGAAAACAATTTTACTCTTAAGACATTATTCCAGGATTGTTGCACTGACTTAATTACTCGTGGGATCATTTCACTCATTTGAATGTGATCAGGGCATTTAATCAGTTACACAAAGATTTTGCCTCCAAAAGTATTAAGCATAAGACTAGTTCAATATTGTAATGACGGAGCCACCCGGCCCATCCACACACGCACACACACCCCGAGGGCTGGCTCGTCCGAGGGTATAAATAAAAGGGCGCAAGACCGCACTGGGTCTTTGGCCCAGAGTTAGATAGTGTGTCCGTGTGGTTAATGAGCGTAACGAGCTAGGCCCGAATAAACGGCATAAGTACTACACTACCCCTTGTCACACGAACACCACATTGGCGACGAAGGCGGGTCTACCCCATGCCTCGCCCCTGCAGACCGGGGTCTGCCCTATCTCCCGTGTCTGTGGTGCTCGCGCTGGCTAGCGCTCGAGCCGCCGCCGTGACCGGGCTGCGGGTGCCTACCCCGCTGCAAGCGCCTGTACCTGGTGCCCACGCCTGTGTCGGCGCCTTCCGAAGAAGTGATGGTCCCCGCATCGCGATGGGCGTGGCGCTGAGGTGAGGTGTCCTTTTCGCGGGGTGGCTGCGTCATCTACTGCACGCCCCGTGCCTCACTGCTCCCTGCTCTGCGGGCCCGGCCGGCTTGCATTCCCGGCCACGCGTGCACTCGCACGTGGTGCGTCTGGTGTGGAAGACTCGCGCTGGAGCCAGCATTCCGCAGCGCTCGAGCGGAGGGACTGGGTCGGCCCTCGCGAGCTGGAGGCCTAAGTGTGCACGCTGCTTCAGCCACCTGGGACCTCCTGCTGCCCCATTCCAGCCCCACGGAGGACCGCGGTAGTGAGGGGCATGGCCCAATTTACAAGTGGAGGTCATCCTGCTGCACACGCATGCAGCCAGGGTCCAACACTGCGCCACGTGGCCAGTTACGCCCTGTGAACATGAGCGTTCAAGCTGCCACAGGTGGGGCCGCCCAGCAAAATACTCAAGTTCAGCAGCAAGCAGCAGCACAGGCTCAAGCTCCCGCCCTAGGGGACCAGCAAGTTCTTGCTCCCCCAGGCCATTGCATCGCGGCCCCACTACCGCCGTTTAGCGAACTCTCAGACCCATCCACCGGGCCACAAGATGGCGCTCCTGGATTGGTCGCCTGGACCATTATTTTGTCGGCGTCAGGGAGACAGACGGAAAAGTGAAGAGGTCGCTCCTCATGTGCTACGGCAGAGCTGAGCTTTATGACTTATTCGAGACAGTGCCGGACAGGGGCAATGACAATGACTACACCGGGCGGTGGCCGCACTGAATCGCCATTTTGACTCGCAGATCAACCCGGACTACGAGTGGTTTAAACTGCGACAGGCACGACAAGGCAACACGGAGACTGTCGATGCCTACTACGCTCGCTTGAGGAAGCTGGCCACCTCATGTGAACTGCCAGATCAAAGGCTAGAAATCCGCGCGCAGCTCATTCAAGGGTGCAAGTCTGTTCAACTCCGGCGCCTCATCCTCAGACAGCCGCACATCTCCCTCGACGACATATTGGTTCTCGCATGGTCTTACGATCTGTCCAACGCGCGAGCGGGTGAGATGGCGGCGGCCCTAAATCGCCCTGCAGCCGCGTCATGCACGCCTATGATCAAGGAGGAGAGAGTCGACGTGATTGGCAGAAGACCTCAACAATTCAGAGGGAACGCAAGGACGCTGCAACCGCCCTTGTGTGGCAACTGATGCATGGACCATCCGGCTGGAGGGAGATGCTCAGCAAAAGGAAAAACCAGCTCGCAGTGTGGAAAATTAAACCACTTCACGAAAGTGTGCCGAAGCAGTGAAGGATGGCACAACACTCCTGGTGCGCGAGGGCCAACGCAGGGAATACACCAACTGACACTAGAGGACCCAGGACCCTGCAGTGACCCAGCTCGGTTAGCCTTCAATCTCGAAGAGGACGATGACGATGTGTTCTTTGTTTAGTTTGTCGGCAGGGATGACTCCCGAAGGCGACCACCACCCATGTGTGACATCACCGTGGCAGGCTCTCCAGTACATGCCCTAATAGACACTGGGGCCTCCGTAAATGTCATGGACAGTGTTCAATACAATAAGCTATCACCTCGCTCTCCCCTTCAGCCATCCAGAGCTAAGATATATACTTACGACAGTGACGAACCACTCCCGCTACGAGGAGTCATGGAAGTGGACATTGCCAGCAATGGCCAGGCCATCAAGACAAGATTCCACATAACCGAAGGACAGAGAGGGACTCTCCTCAGCTGTCATACAGCGGAAGATCTACAACTTGTTTTCTTTGCAAACCAAGTACATGAATTACATGCGGAGGAGATGCTAAAGGATTTCCCCATGCTTTTTCAAGGACTAGGCCGCCTAAAAGGAAAGATGTTCAAGTTGCATATAGATCACACAGTCAGACCCACAGCATCGAGACAGAGGAGAGTGCCGTTCCACCTGCGGCCGCAGGTGGAGGAAGACTTGCAAAAGCTGGAAGCACTGGGGGTTATCGAGAAAGTGTCAGGTCCGACACTATGGGTTTCGCCCCTCATGGCCGCCCCGAAACCGAAGCAGCCCAGAGCCATACAGCTGTGTGTTGACATGCGCCTACCCAACAAGGCCGTAAAGCGAGAACGCCACCTCACGCCTACGATGGATGATATAGTCGCAGACTTGAACGGAGCTCGGTGGTTCACCAAATTAGATCTCAATGCCGGGTACCACCAGCTGGAGCTCCACCCTGACAGTCGCAATATCACCACATTTTCTACACACGTCGGCCTGCGCCGTTACAAGAGGCTCAGTTTCGGGGTATCTTCCGCGGCGGACGTTTTCCAAAACACTATAAGATAGACACTCTCTGGGCTGTCGGGCATAATCAGTTTAAGTGATGACATTTTGGTCTTCTCTAAGACCCTCAAGGAACACCACGTCCACCTCAGGGCCACTCTGCAGCGCCTGGCTGATCACGGGCTCACTCTACACCGCGCCAAGTGCTCCTTTTACCAGGAATCAGTGGATTTCTTTGGATACATATTTTCAAGGGAAGGTCTACGTGTGGACCCGAAGAAAGCAGAAGCTATTCGCTCAGCACCCAGGCCGACAACAGCGACGGAAGTCAGAAGCTTCCTGGGGATGGCCACTTACTGTGGCCGGTTCATCCCCAACCTCGCGTCCCTCTCGGAGCCTCTGCGGGCCCTCACCAAAGCCAAACAAGAGTGGGCATGGTCGGAGAAAGAGGATGCGGCGTTCCAATCGGTAAAAAGTGCCCTCATTGATGACAAGGTCATGGTATACTTTCGCCCGAACAGACGCACGGAGGTCATCATTGACGCAAGCCCCGTTGGACTCGGAGCTGTTCTCATGCAGGAGACGGAGTCAAGAGAGTGGGTACCCACGGCATACGCCAGCAGGGCAATGACTGTCACTGAAATGCGCTATGCCTAGATCGAACGCGAAGCGCTAGCAATAAAGTGGGCCTGTCAGCATTTCCACTTATACCTGTACGGCCACGAGTTCCGAGTAATCACTGACCACAAGCCACTCGTACCGCTCTTTGCCGGGACTGCGAGGCTCGACCCTCCTCGGATCGAAAGGTGGGCGGTACAGCTTCAAACGTATCATTTTGATGTTCACTTCAGACCCGGGGCGGACAATCCTGCTGACTTCTTGTCGCGCCACCCGCATGCAGCCCCAGTTTCTCCCATACAGGTCGAGGCTGAGGTCGAAGAATTCGTGCAGATGATCTCACAAGAAACCTGCCCCCTCGCCCTCACTTTGGAAGACATAGGCAAGGCAATGGAGGGAGACGAATGTCTTACGAAGGTAAAGAATACGCTGGTCAATCGGAGCTGGAAACACTTTCTTGATGGTGTCAGTTCACTAAAGGCAGAGGAGCAAGTGTTCAGGCAACAAGTCTGGCGAGCTCAGAGTGAGCTCAGTGAAGGCCCCCATGGGATTGTACTAAGGGGCACGTCGCTGGTGATCCCGACGAGCCTGCAAAGAGAGGTTGTTCGACTGGGAGACCAAGGCCATCAGGGAGCGTCCAAAACCAAAGCCAGGCTGAGACACAAGGTATGGTTCCCCGGGATGGATGCCATGGTGGAGGAAGAAGTGCGCAACTGTCACTTGTGCGCCATCACAGGCAGTGACCCAGTGCCACACCCGGTAATCACGGAAGAACCCTGCCAGGAGCTGTGGTCTAAACTAAGTATCGACTTTGGATCATTCCCGGATGGCCGGAACACCCTTGTGTTGATAGATTCGCACTCCCACTTCCCCATAGTGGAGGTGGTTACTTCCACAGCATTTTCGCATGCCAAGACAATACTCGATCGGAGATTCGTGATGATGGGGTTACCGGAAGAGATTCGGTCAGACAACGGGCCACCGTTTCAAGGCAAAGACTTTCAAGTTTATCTGGCGTCCAAGGGCGTCAAACAACGGAAAATCACCCCACAGTGGCCCCAGGCAAACGGAGAAGTTGAGCGTTTCATGCGGACATTGAATCGTGCTCTTCGAATCGGGGTGGAATAAGTAGAAGATGCAGAAGAATGTCTCTCTCAGTTCCTCAGCGCATACCGTCAGACACCCCACTGCACGACCCAGTGCGCCCCCGCACATCTGCTATTACGAAAAGCCCCCAGAGACTGTATACCCACGTGTCCATCCGGGTGCCCCTCCGAGCTTGACCGGTACGCCACCCAAGATAGGAGAAGACAAGCCAACGTCAAAGCAAGCCAAATGCAAAGGGCCAGACCTATGTCTCTTGTAGTAGGGGACAAGGTGATATTTAAGGACCGGCACCCAAACTGGAAATACCGCACACCTTACGAACCTGAGGTGTGGAAGGTTGTCAATATCCATGGCACCATGGTGTCGGTGACACGAGGCACCAGAGTGGTCACGCAGAACACCTTGTGGTTCAAGAGAGTCCCGAGAGAGCCGAGAACGATTGAACAGCACACTCCCGACACGGAATGTGGAGAAGGATCCATCTTGGTAGAAACCCCCCAACGTCAAGGTGAGGAAGCTCTGTCACCCCCACGAATGGCCCTGGAGACCCCTACCAACCATAGCAGCAACACCGAAAGTCAAGATGTCCCTGTGGAGCGCCCTGGAGAGTTGGAGGCGAGTGGAAATTCCTGGAGTCAGAGGTATAGCCTCCGACCGAACCCGACTCCAAGTCAGAGACTGAAGGACTATGCCTGCCATTTGAACAAGGACTAAGAGTCATCACATTTGGGACTATGTGTCCGAAAGATTGGAGGGATGTAATGACGGAGCCACCCGGCCCGTCCACACACGCACGCACGCACACACACCCCGGGCGGGCTCGCCCGAGAGTATAAATAAAAGGGCGCAAGACCGCACGGGGTGTTTGGCCCAGAGTTAGATAGTGTGTCCGTGTGGTTATTGAGCGTAACGAGCTAGGCCCAAATAAGCGGCATATGTAGTGATCCAGAATCACGGTCAGCAGTCTAGTGCTCTGTAAGCCAGCACACTGAACACCCACCCAACACTGATGTCACTGGTCAGGTGACACAGCTTTAATAAAAGGGGCAGAGCGCACGTGCTCTGGGCCAGTTGCACTATGTAGCTGTTGGTGTCTGCGTCAGTCATTCTCTAGCATGAGGGCCCAGGGCCCCCAACATTACATTGGCGACGAGGCGGTAACGAAATACCACGCGTGCCGCAGCTGAAAACCCCCAGAAAGAAGAAGGGAAGTGCCCATGTGCAGGGCACCACTCTGGGGAAGCAGTGCCGACCGCCGAGAGGCCCGAGGGGCGTGTGCCGTGCCCGGGCCTAGGCATCCAGCAGAGGTGAACGGGAGTCCACCCCGCACCTCCATGCCCAGCGTGAGCCTCCCGGCGTGAGGTGAAGAAGAGCGAACCGACCGGAGCCTACCCGCGTCGGTCGCGACTGCGCCCCTGCCTGGGGTAAAGAGAAAAAGCCGTGCAGAGCCCACCTGCATTGGCCGCCACCGCTCGGTGAAACCTCCGCGGAGCCCACCCGCGTGGAGGAGGAAGAGGCCGTCGGCAGAAGGTGAGCCCGGGCGTTGCTAAATGCCACGAAAGCCTGGAGCGCCCCCCCCCCCGGTGACTGCATGACAATCGGTGCCCACCCGCAAAGTGAAAAGGCCCGTCGGCCGAACACCAAGGTGATCCCCAGAAAGTAAAGCGCCAAAAGCGGAGCCCACCCGCATGGCGTGCGATGTCGACCGGACCGGAGGTGAGCCAGGGCGCTAATAATGCCCTCGGGGGTCGCGCGTGCCTGAAGCGACCCCCCCTTCTGATTGTGTATCAAAGCGGAGCCTACCCGCTATAAATATACTGCCCCCTAGTATAGCGAGGCCAGCGGAACCCACCCGCGGCCTGCCTGTGGTGCCTCCTGTCCCCCGCTGCGAGGGTGAATGAACAGTAATCAAGCAGGACTCGCGGAGCCCACCCGCGGCCTGCCTGCAGCGCCCCCTCCCCCGCCGCGTGTGTAAAGTGCGGCGGCGGGGTGAACAAACTACGAGAGAGCACCCGCAGCGTGAGGGAAGCTGCGGGGTGCCGTTTAATGAAAACGGAAGCCCCGGGAATAGTGCGACCCTCCCCCACCCCGTGCAGCGTGTGAGGAGGTAGCTGCGGCGGATGGGTGGAGGAGAGAAAAGGACACAAGACGCCATGCACACCAAGCGGAGCCCACCCGCAGCTACGGTACACAGTGCCCCACAAGCACACACCTAACCACTGGCAATAGCTCCTGCCCCTCCCCGTGCCTCGAGCGTGAGGAAGCCTGCTGCGAGGGGCGGGGGACGAAGGAAAAGGCTGCATGGGGCCAGCGCCACTGAACTGAACCAGGTGCGCGGCAGTACTGGCTGCTAGAGAGACCCCTGCCACGTCTTTTGAATGTGCCTGGACCCCCACAGGGGCAAAGAAGCTTTCCCTCCACACACGCACGCGCACAGAAAATGCATCACTTGGAAAAATGACTGTGTCCTCCTGTCTCACAGAAACAAAGGAGACAAAGGCACTTACCGGTGAAGCATGCAGCGTCCTGTTCCTGGCGACCAGCGGTGGTTCCAACCCCCTGTGCAGCCAGGGAGAAGCTAACCTGTACAAAAGAGAAAACTCCGGCAGAAGGTCTACCGGCAAAGAAGGTTGCTGAGGGATTGAAGCTGAATGCCACACTGCCACTTAGTGGCCAATGGTGAAGTTGCACCTGCAAAGCCCTATAACCAGACTGGAGCAAGCACGAGGCTGACAAAGCACCAAACGCGCCCCAGGACAAGTGAGCAGCAGATCAAGGGGTCTGCATGGCGGAAGGAAGAAACACAGTGACAGGAGAGCACAGGTGCGTCGAGCCAAGTGCACATGGGCCAGGAGAAAAGTGAAATCACTAGCATGCACCAAGACTGATGCACAGACGCCACACAGCCAGAGCAGTGACAAGCCGCCGACAAGTGAGTGCCCAGGAGCGCGCCAGCAACGCAGGAACCGTACCACAAAGCGCAAGAACGCGACAGGAGTGCAAGAACTCCACACCCGCATGACAGGACCGCGCAGCACTGCGCCGGAACGTGCCAAGAGCGCCATGAATCAAGAGCGTCAGAGTGAGGCTGCCCAGCGACACGCCAATGCCACAGAACAACACTGCGCAGAACGCGCAAGGAGTGAAGGAACTCCACACCTCAGAACCAAACAGCATTGCGCAGGACCGCGCAAGGAGTGAAGGAACTCCACGCCACCACGACCGAATAACGCAGGGATCGCGTCCTCAGAAACCTGTCAGTAGGTCACAGCGAAGATGACTCGCCAGAAAGTCACCGCCAGATGCGGACCAGTCAGTTGGTCGCCGGAAAGAAAAGGAGAAGATGACCAGTCAGTTGGTCACCCGGAAAGAAAAGGAGAAGATGACCAGTCAGTTGGTCACCCGGAAAGAAAAGGAGAAGATGACCAGTCAGTTGGTCGCCCGGGAAGAAAAGGAGAAGATGACCAGTCAGTTGGTCACCCGGAAAGAAAAGGAGAAGATGACCAGTCAGTTGGTCACCTGGAAAGAAAAGGAGAAGATGAGCAGTCAGTTGGTCGCCCGGAAAAGAAAGGAGAAGCTGACAGTCAGAAGATCACGACTGCGAAGACAAGCCAGAAGATCAAAGGCATAGTAACTGAATAGATCAAGAAGAGGACCATGGACTGGACCCAGAAGAGGTCTGATGACATCGACCCGAAGTGAAGAAGGAGCGACAGGAAGAAAGGTGCGATGCCTGGTTTGGCCATCGGAAGAAGAGAAGGCGTGTCCTAAGGGTAGGACGCAACCAGGGAGATTCGTGTGGAGTGCACGCCACACGGAGACGGCCTGGGTGGTTGAAGAAAAGAAATGGGACCGACCACATTGTGAAAGGAATGGAGGAGAAGAAGGGTAGTGAGTGCCACGGTGCCACTAGAAGATCACAAGAAGAGAAGAGATGTGACCAGCCAACTCACACAAACATCAGGAGGAGATGGGGACATGCACCAGAACACCGGAGTGCAGCGGAGAACAAGGCCTGGCATGAACACCGGCGGCACAAGCCAAAGATATCCACCTACAAGCCATCCATCAATGTGGCAATCGCAGAAGAGGGCAAGTTTGGACTGTTTGACAACAATCTACCTTTGGGGTTGAGCGGAAGATTGGATGGCGAGAGTGCTCACACATCCGGCTGAGGAACTGACCACTCCACACCAACCCGTGGCAGCCCAAGAAGCAAAGGCCTCAAGGGACTCTGGTGGCAGCAAATCCCGCAAGAGAGACAGATACACGACTGTGCTTCTGCAAGACCCACTGAGAAGGAAGCTTCGCGTGCAAGAAAAGGGTCAACAGCGTAACCTTCAGGTGGAACTAGGACACAACGGTGAAGATCGTGGAGCGCCCCGCTCACGGCCCGAAGGCTATGGTGGAGCAACATGACCGACAACACCAGTCCAGTGGAAGCCTGGCAAAGAGGTCCTCCCAGACATCTTGTGAGAGAGGAATACCGGCGAAGAGGGGCATCCTAGTGAGATGGATGTATGCACCTACTCCTTTCATCTGCCCAGAAATACTTTGAAGCCTGCCCAGAGACATCACCAAGGACCAGGACTGAAGAGGAGAACCGAGAAGACAAACAATACTCGGATCACGTCACCCTTCTATCTAGCTACCAACTGTCACCAGTGGTGCCAAGCAAAGGCAAGACAAAGGACAACGTCGAGGCGGCGCAGGCAGAAGACAGGACCCGCCAACCAACGGCAAACCATGCCACAGTGACTCATGAGTCCTGGATGCAGCAACTACACCATCTGCAGCCTGCAATCCACCAAAGAGACTCTCTTCAAATCATAGAGTCCAGTGCTACATTTGTATACACATTTTCTATCCCACAGGTTGAACTTTATCGTGGGGTTTGCGAATTGTACTTTTCTCCCACAGGTTGGACTTTCTTTTGTTTTCAATTTTCCCCGAAGTTTGGGAGGGATGTAGTGATCCAGAATCACGGTCAGCAGTCTAGTGCTCTGTAAGCCAGCACACTGAACACCCACCCACCACTGATGTCACTGGTCAGGTGACACAGCTTTAATAAAAGGGGCCGAGCGCACGTGCTCTGGGCCAGTTGCACTATGTAGCTGTTGGTGTCTGCGTCAGTCATTCTTTAGCATGAGGGCCCAGGGCCCCCAACATTACAGCATAGGTACTACACTGCCCCTTGTCACACGACACCACAAATATATTCTTTCAAAATACATTGTTACAGCAGGATACTTTCACCTGGATCAATTTTCACATGTATAGGAACTGTTGTACAAAGCTACCTGTTGTCAAGAAGAACAAATTTGGAGAAAAAAAATAACAATAACAATTGTACATCCTCGTAGAAACCACTAGATGGTAATATAGGCCTATATTCCGAAAGGATCAGTCATCATGCCATTTTGTTCAAAATAATGTTTTTGTGCTTCTGTGAGTATATTGTTTGTGCTGTTAGCAGCTTCAAAAAGGAATGAAATAACCACGTATGAACCCACATGATGGTCATTTCTGGAGGTTTGCAACATCGTGTGAGCTTTCCTATGCTTCTGCCCAATTTTAAATGTGCCCTAAAAGTTGCTTCCATTTGAATTTCCATATTGGCGGCCGCATCATTGGTAACGTCAGATCGGGGGGGTGGCATGTTGGTGGATGGAGGGGGTGGGGGCAGGGGTAGTCTGGCAGAGTGTGTCGTTTTTTTCAGGGCCCATGTTGCTTACTGCTCTTTTTATGTAATTAATACGAAAACAGGCGCGAAAGAATCTAGATATGTGTGATAACTTTAGCCGCCAATAGGTGTCACCATAAAACCAGAGACTGGCCTTCATAGGGTAACCACATGTCCCATATTTCCTCGGACAGTCTCCGTTTTACACAGTGCTCCGTCCGGCTTCTCAACATTTTTCAGTTAGTTTAATACATAATGATAACAGTGATAAACAACTGCCCTTTTTTTTTTTTACGGGACTTGACAGTGCCCACTGCACATTAACTATAGCGTTGTGCAGGCTCCGGTTTTCAAGGCCCTTTAGCCACACCTGGAACAGAACTTGTTTTGTTACCTGCTGCACAGCCGCACCTCTTTCATGCAGCACACCATGTTGTAGGGAGGATGAAAAGTTGTCACAGCCAGGTTAAGCCTGCCCCTGAGGCTCATCACAGCGTGGGAGAGGGAGGTTTTTTCTGCATAGATTAATCTAACAGAGGTTTATATCATCACCACTGGAAAGGGGTATCCTTCGTTTTCAGTCTCATTGCGAATTGAAAATAATTCGTCACAGAACCCTTACAATCTCTTGATTTCCCTCCTCGTGCCTGCCCCCAAACCCAGGAGGAGACTCCCCCCATCCCGTTGAAACATATAATGGAGCTTATCCAATCCTCTTCATCATTTTTCTTAGTTCTTATAAGCTCTTTTACCAAAGTGCAGGACTACGCGCCCCAGAATGGAGAGCAGTTGATCGTGTGTGATGAAGGATAACTTAAGATCACTTAGATCACCTTACTTTACTCGAATAATCAAGGAGGTTTGTAGTGGAGCAAAATGCAGCACCACTGGAACACCATTCTTTTTTGTTTTTAGTTGTAGTCTTTTTTTGTAGTTTTGAGGGATGTAACATTCTTGTCCTTTCTTGGTGAGTGCTTTATTGTAGCCCTTCCACATCTGTGATCAGAGACAGCATTCAGTCCTATTTCTAAGTCTGTGGCTGTCCTGACCCTAGCTCTGGATTACATTGCTACCCGGAGCCCCTCAAAGCTTGCAAGCCAGGACATCATCAACGGGACATGGAAGGAATCTGGGTAAAATCCTAAAAAGTAAATCAATAGGCGTGAGCATTACTGCTCCTATGTGAATTATTACCACAGAGTAGTTCTATGCCATTGATCAAGGAATATTCTGCAAACTTGAATTTCTCCTTGGATGTATGCACTGATTTGATTTGCTCCAGCGCTTATTCAAGTATACCAATGTTAAGCCTATAAAAGCATTTAAACATCAGATGGCATTTTTGCGAAGGGCCGGCCTCAAAGAATCTTGCTACAGTGCCCTATATTAAAACAAAAGGTCAGGAATGCGCCGTATCTATGAGATACCACATATTCCTGTCCTTTTCCACTGTGGCGGCGCGCAATGCGGTGCCATGCGCCAGTGCAGAGGGGCTTGCGTTGCTGGGCTGATTGATTTTGTGCTAGAAGGGACGCCTCGCTGCACAAACTCAATCAATTCAGGTGATTTCCTCTTTATTTGCGCCTCCCTAACACCACTCCAACACACCTGGGGTGGCGTTAGTTAGATTCAGAGGCCTTGCCAGGGTTAAGATTTCTCGTAAATTTGGGTATGCTTCAGGTTCCATGGGTGTTATATGGGAACACCCACAGCAACACCCACGGAATGCCCCTTTCACACAGTGTTCTGAGTGAAAGGGGCACATATATACAAGGCCATGAAAAGCCACGTAAAGTACCTTTTCGTGGCCAGAACATCAAAAAAGAAGCGTTCTGGTGACAAAAAAGTGCCATAAGGAGTCTCATAAATGAGGACCCAAGTTTTTACAGCAGCATTGTATTCCTTGTAGAAATATTCTACATAATTAAGGCACTAACAATAATTTCTCCCAGATTTTTTTTTATCACATTTAGGAACAGTTACACAAAGGTAACTGTTTTAGTGCATTTAAAAGTCCTGGGGTGCTATGTTCCTTTAGTTCCAGGAGTGCAACAAGGCCACTATCAATCAATCACCCGTGTGGGTCTCAAGGCGATGGGGGGGAGGAGGGGGAGAGGGGGTGCAGCTCCCGTTTAGCCAAAGAGCCAGGTCTTGAGGCTCTTCCTGAAGTTGTGCAGAGAAGAGAGCGGCTGATGATGACTGGGAGCTCATTCTAGGCTTTGGCTGAGATGTAGGAGAAGGCTCTCCCACCAGCTCTCATTCTGCAGATGCTTGGGGTTTCTGCTAGGGCGAGGTCAGCGGAACAGAGGTTCCTTTTGGGTTCATGGAAGGAGTCTATTTCATTGAGGTATGTGGGTCTGCTGTTGTGGAGGCATTTGTAGGCATGGATGAGTAGCTTGAAGGTTACTCTCTTCTCGATGGGGAGCCAGTAGAGGTCTTGCAGGTGTTGGGTGATGTGCTCATGCCGAGGGATGCCAAGGACGAGTCCGGCCACGGTGTTCTGGATGGTCTGGAGTTTGCGTAGCAGGGATCTTTTGATTCCAGCATAGAGGGTGTTTCCGTAGTCCAGTCGGCTCGTTATGAGTGCGTGGGTGATGGTGTTTCTGGATTCGGGGGAGATCCACTGGAAGAACCTGCGGAGGATGCGCAATGTGTAGAAGCAGGTGGAGGCGACAGCGTTGAGCTGTCGGGTCATGGTGAGGGAGGAGTCGAGTATGATGCTGAAGTTTCAGGCAAGGTCCATGGGGGTGGGCGGGGTGCCGAGGGCCACCAGGGGTTGTCCCACATGGAGGGAGAGGGTCTGAGGGCTAGGACTTCTGTCTTCTCCAAGTTGAGTTTCAGACAGCTCATGCTCATCCAAACTGTTACGTCTTTCATTGCTTCATGGAAGCTGAGTCTGGTGGTTTCGGGGTCCTTCATGAGGGAGAGGATGAGCTTGGTGTCATCGGCGTAGAATACAATGCTGAGTCCATGCTATCTGACGATGGTGGCGAGGGGAGCCATGCAGATGTTGTCGAGCATGG
The DNA here is from genome assembly GCF_964263255.1 of Lissotriton vulgaris. Classification (NCBI taxonomy): domain Eukaryota; kingdom Metazoa; phylum Chordata; class Amphibia; order Caudata; family Salamandridae; genus Lissotriton; species Lissotriton vulgaris. The sequence goes on from NC_141697.1 coordinate 969,490,843, forward strand.
GACTGAGAGAAGATTCTTGTGGTACTCCTCAGTTGATCTCCGTGGGTTTGGAGAGGAAAGGCGGGAGTCTGATCCTTTGGGTTCTGCCAGCAGGTAAGGAGCGGAGCCAGTTGAGGGCGGTTCCCTGTATTCCGGGGTCATGGAGTCTGGCTGCTTGGGTGCAGTGGGATATGGTGTCGAAGGCTGCAAAGTCAAGTAGGATGAGGAGCGTGCAGATGTCATCAGTGACGGCGAGGACGGCGGTCTCGGTACTGTGGTTGCTGCGGAATCCAGATTGGGAAGGGTCGAGGATGGAGTTCTCTTCAATGAAATTAGTCAGTTGGGCGTTGGCGATCTTCTCAGTGACTTTGGCTGCTAAGGGGAGGAGAGAGATGGGTCGGTAGTTCATCAGGACCCGTCGGGTCTGCGGAGGGTTTCTTGAGGAGGGGCTTGGCTTCTGCGCTTTTCCAGTTGTCTGGGAAAGGGCCAGATCCTAAAGTGGCATTGATGGTGCGTCTTAGCTGGGGCGCAAAGGCGGCAGTGGCAGCGGTTCTGTGGAAGATGTGCAGAGGGCAGGTGTCTGTGGGGGCTCCTGCCCTCCACCCCGCAGCTCTGCTGGTTGTGCTGCTGCCGCTGATCCCGCCTCACCTCCGCTCGTAGGTTCGAGTCCCCTCGCAGGTTCGAGAGGGAGAGAATGGTGCCAGCTATCTATGTCCATTACCTATACTAGAGGAAGGAGAGGAAACACATGCCCACGCAAACCAGGATGACCCTGACAGGGTGGGATGAGGCAAACAGGGCCTTTGGCTGGCGTGGAAAGGTCACACTGACCACTCCGTTATGGAAGGATACGTCCCTAAAAGAGGTCCATAAATTGACGGCTTTCAAGAAGTGGGAACTAGTGGATATAGAGCAGGGCCGGACTGCCTGTAGCTGGCACCGGGCGTTTTCCCAATGGGCTGGAAGGCTGGGGGCCGGTTTTCGAGCAGTGAGGAATTTTTTTTTTCCTGGGGTCTGGTTTTGTAGCAGTGCTGCAATATCAGCCCCCTGTAACAAAAGCAGTTGTAGTGCTAAAGTGGCAGCAGTGCTTCACACTAGCCCCCCCAGACGGTGTTTCTCCCTAGCTCTCTACCCTATGTCCTCCCCCACCTGTGGGCCAGTAGAGCTGAATAGTCAGGACTGGTTTGTGTTCCCAGTCGGGCCATGGTATAGAGGCCCCAGGAGATGTCATCCACAACGGGGATATGAAACCCTTTCAAAACCTGCAGTGAGTGTGCCACTTGGATGTATGACGTTACAATGCATACATTTACATCGCGGTACATTACTTAGCGGTTTGTACAACGCAAGTCATTACAACGACTTGCATTGGAGGGCGCTGGACTTAGGAGTAGTTTAATTTACTATTCCAACTCCAGTCTACGTACAGTTGGGAAGGTGTTGGATAGTAAATTATACTTTTCCTTGTCCTAGAGCGCCATCTAGCGCAAGTCGTTGTACTGACTTGCGTTGTGAAAAGCGCAATATAATTGCATCGCGATGTAATCCCTGCGTTGTAAACGATGTTTCTCGTACCACTTAGCCTCTAGCTAACGATACAAATACATATAACTAACACGTGCAATCCAGAGGGAGAAGGTGCTGAAGGTAGAAATTCTGAAACATTCTCCTTTGGAGAACTGGGTACTACAGGGTGAAATAGTCCAGAAGGTAGCATAACAGCTGTACCACACCCTGACTAATCATGTCCCAGACAATCTTCAAAACCTACAGGCCAGGTGGGAGGTGGACTTTGGAGAAATGGAAGATATAGACTGGGAGGCAGCCCTCATGCACACAAGGGGGGTGGCTATCAAGTCCCGACTAAGGCTAATACAGCTCAAAATACTGCACCGTATTTATTATAAATAGAGTAAATTGTTCAGAATGAGTTTGGCTCCTAGCCCTGGTTGCCTTAGGTGAACAACTGAGGAAGGAACTTTCCTACATTAGATATGGGAATGTGGCAAAATTGGGAGATACTGGAGATGGGTCATACAGGAGATCATAGAAGTCTTGGGCCTAGACATACCGGGAACGCCTAAATTAGTAATTTTGGAAATCCCAAATTACGTGGATATTCCGCGCTGCATGCTGGGGGTTTGCTAATTGGGTTTCATAGTGACCAAACAAGAATTGGCTACGTTGTGGGGGCAGGAGCAAGCACCAACTGCAGAACAATAGAGGGAGAGTATGAATATGTGAATGGAGCAGAAAGGGGGTGCCCCAAGAAGTTTGAAGAGTGTGGGGAAAGTAGAGAACCTACCATGGGTGTGAGGTATTATGAAGTGATGCAGGAAATGACAATACTTTGGACTTAAGCTGCCCTCCCAAACATGGAGAGGAGAAGAGACTCAGTGGCGTAACACAGGCCCCCGCATCCCCCGCAGTGCGGGGAGGCCCCCGAGCTCCAGGGGCCCCATCTGCACAGTATTCATGCCTGAGAGCTCCAGATTCAATCCGGAGCGGTGCCCTACCATGTACCTTGCAGGGGGGGGCCCCATCAACTTTCGTTACCCAGTGAGAAGAGTGGAGGGAAGCACACGAACTGTACCTGGGCTGTGTAGCCTGGACTTTAAGGGATGAAGGGGGGGTGGGGTAACCTTCTCTTGTACAATCTCAGTTGCTCGGTATCCGTCTGTGCTGTATGCTTTAGTTTTGTGCCTTTTAAATACATAAAAGGATCTAATCCTGAATATTAATGAGAGGAGGATGGAAACATGAAGCATCATAATGCTATAAAGTTTAATGCACATCAATCAACTGGCTGTAAATACCCGCTGTTGCTTTGTCTTGAATCAAAAATGAATATTTCCCAACTTTTGCTTTTCTTTATTATAACTGAAAATATACTGCCAACGATACTTTGAACTGTCAGTTAATCTCTTTTCCAAATTCGCTATCCGGGGCATTTTTTATCCATTACATGCCCCCTACTCTATTTTACTGATAACAGTTGCAGGGGCTTTCAGGTTGGTATGAGCATCATACAACCAAACTCCCTGATCCTATTAAAACCTGGACTCACTGAAAGCTGGACTCAGTGATACAGACACTGGGTCAATGACCCTGGGATAGGAATACTGGCATTGTCACACTGACATGTGAATGGGGACAAAGACACTGATACAGAGACACTGAAGCACAGGCAGCAACAGGAACACAGGGATACAGTCACTGACATGATGATAGTGGGATAATACATAAAAATACTGAGGCAATGGCACTTAGGAAGCAAGGGCATTGGCTCAAGAGCACTGACATGCAGACTCTGAGATACTCACTAAAATACCAAGGCATTGACACCCAAGACATTTGAACACTAACACACTTATCACCGGAAACTGATATGGGTAGACTTACACCAGTACACAGATATGAGGACATTGACTTTCACAAAAGACCCCTTCACAAGGACAACAACACTGGAAATATAGGGGCACAGGGCCAATAACCCTGAGTGCTGACTATGACTGTGGGGCCCTGGCACATGAAACCCGGTAATGACGACACTGTCATTGAGACAATGAAGGCCTGATTTATTTATTGACGGATGAATCATCGGTCCGCCTTGCGGACAGAGTAAATTACCCCACCCCCATAGCGGATGGACTGCCCACCAAATTTACAAATGACTACCAAGCATACAGTCATTTATAATGCATTGCAGAAATTTCCATCACAGCGTTTCCTGCCAATGCATATTACTGTTTGGTGCAGAGCTATGTCAGCATGACGCATCCCTGCACCAAACAGTTTTCTATTTTCATGTTCAAAAAGAAAATCCAAAAACAGGATTTTCGTTATGAAAATTAGAAAAGTAATTCTCCCTTCGCCATGAAAGGAAGTGATGGACAGTAAAAGCAAGTGGCTATATGCCCACTCATCCTCATTGGGTGGGTGTAGATGTAACCATTTCTCTGAGACAGAGTAGGAATCGCTGTAGTTGAACCTAAGGTCTGCCTGCAAATAAATTGGGTGGAAGGACAATCATGGTGGTTGTATGTATACTCTGTTGCGATGGAGTATACATACTGCCAACAGGGCAGTGCCGCACGCCTTCCTGCTGCGCTTCCTTATGGCAAAAAAAAAGGGCAGGATTGTGCCATATCTATCAGATACGGTGCACTCCTGTCATTTCCCCCTCTGCTGGTGCATGAATGGTTGCCAAGTGCCAATGCAGGCACCCTTGCACCAAGCTGCAAGGGTGTCTGTGTTTTAATGGGTGAATATTTTTGTGCAGGAAGTGACACTTTCCTGCACAAAAACAATCAATGGAGGCGATTTCCTCTTTCCATGTGTGCTTCTGAATGCAGCACACATAGAAAGAGGAAACAAAGAGGAGAAATTAAGTTATTTCTCCTCATTGCACCTCCCCTATGTCACCCCTGGGAAGCGTAGGCTTTCGATCTATTCCCAGATTTATGAAATCTCGTAAATCTAGGAATGCGTCGGATTCCATGAGTGTTGCATGGGAACACCCACAGCAACACCCACAAACGGCCCTTTCACTCAGAGTAATGCGTTAAAGGGGGACATATTTAAACGGTATCGAAAAGCCACCCAGGGCGGCTTTAAGTGTCCTTGTAACTGTGGGCTGCACACTGAGCCACTGGTGCATCAAACAAAGTGATGCAACACCTCACAATGGGCTTGTAAATAAGCCCCAAACCCTGACAAATTGACCCAGGACACTGAGACAGAGCTATTGACACAGAACACTGACACAGTAACATTGATAATTGGGCACTAACTGGGGGGTAATGACAAGACAACATGGCACAGAAACAGACAGAGACAGTGTGTTATTGACACTAGGGAACTTAGACAGTTACAGATGCTGTCAACGTATCAAGGACAGCTATCTTATGAAACTGACAAATGACACTAACATAGTGACCCTCATATTTGTATTCAGACATTGAAAATGTGAAACTGACACAGAGATCCTGACATTGAAAGACTAACTGGAACAAAGACACAGGGACCCTGCCATAACAAGAGTTGTCACAGGATGGTTGGGATACTGACATTGGGGTGCTGATACCTGGCATTTGATACTAGGGTATGGGGAAAAAGGTATATGTGGAAAATAATGTACCCAGGCAAACACATAAACACTGGCACAGTTCAAATAGCAAACAAGTAATAATTAATGATAAGACACTGAATTACCACAGAAAGTACAATTTAATTAATTTGATAAAAAGTGTCATGAGATAAATCATTGACATATTGATAAAACACAGTAAAGAATTTTTTTTAAACAGATATACATTATTTGTTTATACAGTAAGGTAATATAGTGGAGAGATGGTTTCCTGTCTACGCGTTTCGACACGTTGAAGGTGTCTTCCTCAGGACACTACCATCTTGATACTAAAAATAAAAAAACAATATTTAAAAGTATGCCTCTGTGCTAGGCAGTGTACAGTAGTTAGTACAGTTTACTAGAACATTTCGGCCAGAAGATTGATAAAATATTGTGATATACAGCATAACATCAGTTCATTTTATTTATCGTACAGAGAGATATTAACAGAGCATAACTTAGTTCATTCTAGTTGTTGCAGAAAAAGATTTTAATAAAACATAGTCCAGTCAAGTCAGACAGTTGATATTTCATTGTATGGAAACATAGTGAAAAAGGAGAACACCAAAAAAGTCACAGAGAAGGATAAAGATAGTACATAAGTATTAGACAGAAGAGAGATAAATATTGTTTATTTATTTTTAGTATCAAGTGTCAATGATTTATATGATGACACTTTTTATCAACTTTATTAAATTGTACTTTCTGTGCTGATTCAGAGTCTTATCATTAATTATTACTTGTTTGCTATTTGAACCTTGCCAGTGTTTATGTGTTTGCCTGGGTACATTATTTGCCCTGACCCAGGAACCATATCCGTATCAGAGGGTCCTTGTTTCTTCACGTATGGGGAAAAAGGTACACACCCTACACAAAGGTACAGAAAAGGTCCCCAAGCCGCAAGTCAAGATTCACAGTTTCCACATGCTGTTGTGTCAGCGTGTACCATTGTTTGACTTTTCAAAATTATACGATACATACTGAGAGCAGCATGTGGAAATTGTGGAACTTGACTTGGGGTGTGGGGACGAAGGGCTCGATTCACAGAACTAACTTAAGACAAAATCCTAAACTTACTCCTTTTGGTATTCACAGAAGTTAGGATTTTGTCTTAAGACAGACTTAAGACAGACTTAAGACAGACTTAAGACAGACTTAAGTTAGGATTTTGTCTTAAGTCTGTCTTAAGTCTGTCTTAAGTTTGTCTTAAGACAAACTTAAGACAAAATCTTAACTTCTGAGAATACCAAAAGGAGTAAGTTTAGGATTTGTCTTAAATTAGATCCGTGAATCGGCCCCGAATCCTTGATGACAAAACCGAGAACTCTGGGGCACTATGGACTATGGCTATACCCCAAGCACAAGGCATGCTATGGTGCCAACTAAACAATAGAAACTTACAACATCCCTGTACACCCCCCATCACTTTTTGTCTGGTATCAAGTGCAACGTTTACTGAGAGTGTGCTGGGTTCCTGCTAACCCGGTCCTCAGCATCAGTGTTCTTTCCCTCAACTATGGGATTGTTCCACAATTGGCACCCCTTTAGAATCTTTTGTAAGTCCCTAGTAAGTAGTACCGCTGGTACCTAGGGCTTTGGACCAAAAGAGGGTTGTGCAACCCTAAGGGGCCCTCACCAAGCTCATGCAAACTGCCATTGCAGCCTGTGTGTCTTGGAGCCGAGAAAACTGAAGAGTCGGCATGGCATACATCCCTGTGTCAAAAAACAAAATTATACACCTACAGTCTCATGCATGTGTATGCAGTATATGTATAGTTGCCCTATCTCTCTCTAAACTAGCAAAATGTATTATACACAAGGGAAGACATCTCTTAAGGATTAGACCCCTCACTCACCCGAGGGTGACATGCTTCATCATATGGGTCCTCCTTACCAGTGTGGAAAACCTAGTCACCACTGGGAGCTACTACTTCGAGATTTAAGGAAGGAATTCAGAGATGTTTTAAGTTGGTAGGAAGTAGGATAGTAATCCAATATGTGTGATGATGAGTTATAATGAGGTTTGCAGGGCTGTGTGAATTGAAAATGTGAATTAAAACTGCCTAGATAGAATCACCAAATAGTTTTATTAATGTGTTCTACCTGACAGGATTAAAATGTAACAGCACAGTGGTATGGATATACAACCACTGTTACTTAGAGGTCAACATGTTTCAGCCTGTTGATCAACCCTTGTATCAGCGGCTTTCTTCAGGACCAAATATTAACATTGCTGCTGCAAATATGTGATAAATAACAAATATTGATACACCACCAGTATTCCTGCTCTTTTCTTTGGATTGTCAGGTCATACACAGGGTATCTGTGGATGAAACACAAGAAACAGGACGCAGGGGAGGTTATAGAAAAGAGAAGAGAGAAGCAACCAAACAATAAATTAATCACATGAGAACTTGTGCATTGTGCTTTGTCACTGTGTCACAGTTGAAATATTGCTTATTTTACTATTCATAAGCGGAACGGACTAACCCTCAATTGTAGGATAGCCCAGCCTCACCTCTACCTGACAGGCTGCTCAGGAGGGAGGCCCGCTCTGCGGTGAAAAACACAAAATGTGCAGAAATAATTAATGCTTCCTACACTATTTATGTTGCGAATATCCTTAATTTTCTGTTAAGCAGAGGATCAAAAGGCACGTCTAGGAGTTGCAGGAGTCAAAAGACCTTAAGTACACTCAAGGCATATATTAAGATTGGGTCATTATGAGACTAGCATTCTAAAAGTTAAAATTTGTAGAGCATTTTCCTTCAACTGCAAACACAAGGGCAGTCAAAAAACAAATGTTATTTAAACAAGGAAAAAAGAGTGTAAACTGCTTAAACTAAATGAAGTCAAGGTGATACTTTGACAACCAGAGGTTCCCCAACTCGAAGCTTACCTGTCCGTCGGTACCTCGTCCCGAAAGTGAGCTCGCCCCAGGAGGTACCGAACGGCAGGTCTATTCGTGTATATATGCTGGCGGCTTAATTGTTCGCCGCTGTGCGAGGAGGGGGGTCCTTACAATTTTAGCGGGCCATTCGATCGCCAATACTTTTTATGTCTCGCGCATGCGTCGGAAATTAGCATTACTTTCCCGCGCATGCGCCTGTACGTTGTATGAAGGAGACACTATATTGCGCGTTCATGCGCTGTTAATCCTTAGTTGTCAATGCGCAAAAGAGCAGACTGTTCCTGGACGGCAGTAAATGTTATATGAATGTGCCTGTCTTGCTCATAGTGTTACGAGGCTTTTTCGAGGTGTAGACACTTTGCATTGGTGTTTACATTTATCTTATTCTTAAATCCAATATCGGCTATGACAATAAAGCAAGGACGTTTTCTAAATTCAAAACTACACAAATATTAGAGTGTAGATACTTGTCCTCAAAGGTGTTTGATATGACTATGTGTAGGTGATGTTGACATGTTACTAGTCCTGTTGACAAGGTCAAAAGTGGACTATGCTAAAGGTTATATCATGTATTCGTCTGAGTAAAAGGTTGCAGACATTCTTCTCATTATGCCCCTCTCAGTAGCTACATTATATACTTGTCCATAATGATAATGCTGTCCAGATATCATGTTAGATTACGGACATATGAAAATAATGTATTAAATTAAGGGTATTTCATCATTTCGACCTCGTATCTGTTCTCAATTTATATACCCAATGTTGTTCTTTGCGGAATAGAAGCTTTGAAGGATCTGTTAAGTGTGGTGGGATCCAAGGTTTTTCTAAGACCACCCACTTTAAATCTGTTTCAGTATGGCCTGTATCTAGAAAGTGGTTGGTCAGTTTCGTTGACCGTTTCCCACACCTAATCATGCTCTTGTGTTCTTGGATGCGGATTTTAATTTTTCTAATGGTCATTCCCACATAGCGAAGCTGACATGGACACCAGATCAGATAAATAAGACACTCGCTGTTACAATTTGTATGTTTTTCGATCTTCCAAGGGCGGGAAGTGCCGATGTCGATCTCTAAAGTTTTTTCTGTTTGTGGGCAAACTGTACAGGTCCCGCAGGGAAAATGGCCTACCACTGGAGGCATGTTCCATAGTGTGGTCTGAGCCCCAATATTTTTCACTCTTTGTGGGCGGGTATGGACTAATTTGTCTCGCAGATTGGCACTCCGTTTATATGCAAACAGTGCACAGGGCACTACTCACCAGATGCACACGCTCTCCCAGGACGACGCCATCACGATCCAGGACAGCTCCATTGTCTTACTAAGTGCCTTCACCACAGTTCCAGGAAACCCATGGGCACCAGTCTTTGGCTCAGACTCTATAAACACCACTGTATTAAATACAGCGGCTAAGCTACAAGTCCAAGGCCAAGTTCAAGGCAGCGTCCTGTCTACAATCTACATCTTCAGAATACCCTGACAACTGCAAAGTGGCAGATTCAACACTGAAGCCCTGACCTCAATGCAGTCCATGCCCAGGTGTACCCCAAATCAGTCACAAGGACCCTCCATCTTTAAAAAAGAGCCTAAAGTATGAAAGTCCTCTGTTATCTAATAATCTATCCAACCGATTCTTGGCTTCCCTGGAAGCCCGAATCGAAGCATCCCTTGCTCACACACCGGGCTTTAGCCTACATTCCAATTCTTCTAGCACTGTGCATGAGGATTAGGAGCTACCCGTGTTTGCCTCATTGGGATCTTTAAACTCTATCTCGGTCTCACTGACATCCCTTCATGCAAAGCAAGATGCAATTGCTGCAGCCATGCTATGGAAGTCACAGAAAATGGAATTGCAGATTGACCTAATTCAGACTTTGGCTTCAGCACTGTCTGACCTGGGCTCCAGGCTAAGGTCTCTTGAAGGATCTGCAGGGCCGCTAGACAAATTGAATTCCTGTTCCTGCCTTCCAATAATCAATAAACTTTCATCTCTCCCAGAAATCCTGAGCGCACTCCTGGACAGTGTGAAGTGTAACAGCAATGGAAACGGGACAGTGAAATCCACGCAAGAGTCCCAACTCTCAATCTCCTCCAAAGAGTCCTCACGTACCGCTACATCAGCTGGCCCATCATCAGGTAGAAAATTATTCCCCCTTCTTCTGAACCAGTCCTTAAAAGCTCGGCTATGCTGTCACCGGCGACCAGCCCAGGCAATTCCAAAGCGGGTTTGGAACTCACCGACATCAGCAGCCTAACACCAACGCAACCAGCGATCCCACGGCCCGACCCTACTGATACAGCCCATACAAATATGATTCACATGTCTTCTAATCTTCCAATAAAACCTTCACTGTCAAGGAGGGAGAGAAAGAAACTTAAAAAACAATTAAAAAAACAACGCCTAGCGAAAAGGAGAGCGGGCTTGATGGGCCAGCGACACTCTGTCTGCCAGTCATTAAATCAAGGGGCCTCTCTTATTTTCCCATTTTTAACCTGCCCTCAAAATCCAAAACGAAAATTACTGAGACAAGAATGACTCCCGTGGGCATTAAGGATATCAGTGAAAAACCGGGGCTACTGACACAGGGAGTGCCCCCGGCTTCAGGAGTCATTGAATTATATTCCACAATGGCAACGTATGGATCTCTGCCAAATAAAACCAAAGGAATAGTCACTCATGACCAAAGCCTCGGCAGCCAGAACAACACTGCACAGCCCTCAGCAGCAATGCCAGACGCACGGAATAGCCCACTCAAAGGCCAGGGAATGGTAAAAATATCGAACGCAGATCTCGAAATCGCAACAGAGGGCGAAGCGACGGGCCGTTGTAGGAGTACTTGTCAGAGGATTTAATCAAAGCCGGTTGGGACTCTTCTACACACACGCAGAGGCCTTTTCTGCACCAATTTACACAAGTCCCGGGAGTGAAAAGCTAATTGGGTGGGAATAATCACCCTCCTGAAGCACGTCCCCAACATCCGAAGGTGCCTTCATCTTTAATCAAAACAGCTAGGAGTCAGAATTATCAAAGTCCGGAAAATAAGGCAGAACTTGTTTTTTTCCCTCATTATGTTCATAAGGGCCCACATGACATCCTTAACAGAAACAACCTTAATCATCTATTCAACTACGTTCCAGCGCTGTCCGGGATCACTTCATCAGACATCACATCGGTCAAGTTCTCCTCAATACGAGGCAAAGGGGGCTCAGAGGCCACCTTTACAACGTGGTCCAGGAAATCCATTAGGGACGCAATCTTCAGGGAAGCCAGCCTATTTGAAAACTGGGGCATCGAAATGTGGGTTCCAACACAACAAAAATATCCCCATGTTCTTCTTCCGGTGGCCCCAGTGAGGCAGCTTATTAGCGTTCTGAAGGGGTCCTGGGGTGCTACCCATGCCTGGCTTCCAGAAACGTCGAAAGTGGATAATCTCATAAACATCTCATGTAATAATAACCAACGCCTGATAAGCTGCAAATCCAGCCGCCCTGTCTCCCATGCTACTGACAGCCGCCATGGGTATCCTGAACCAGGGCCTGCAACCGCATGTGCCCAGCAGCGCTCCTCCTAACGGGGAAGCCAACTGGTCTGACTCTAAACTGACCATCTCGTCCTGGAATGTGGCCGGGCTAAAGTCAACTTTTGCCTCTAAATCAGCCGTGGAATTTCTGAACAAAAGTGACATCATTTGTTTTCAGGAGACCTGGTCTCTATCTCCATCGCCTCTGCTCGGCTATTACGAACTCTTTCAATCAGCCACCCAGGCCAACTCCCATGGAAGACCCTCTGGGTCCTCTCTATTTTCATCAAGCACAGGTGTTACATAGCAGCCACCCCTTTTCTTCGGAACTTGAAGACAGGGCAGACTGTACTAATTACTGGCCTTTCATCTTCAGGCAGGGCCTTCTCCATGCTCCTAATTAACTGCTACCATAATACAGCGAAAATTACAAAATCAACTGCAACAGATCTATTGATAAAACATCTGGAAGATCTTCTTTTGTAATTTGCATCAGCGGAGGTACTGTTACTAGTGGACTTCAACATCAAAGACCTGGCAAACAATGCCCTCCCAGTCACTAAAACCAAAGAGCAAGAAGCTATGACCACCTTTTTAATTAATCACAACCTTCGCTCTGCTCAGCAAATTACACTGGAACAGAACCCGGGTGCTCAATTTTTACCAACATTCAAGAACATCTCGACTATTGACTATATCTTCCTATCACCACTTCTGGGAAATAAACTATTCAGAATGGAAATCTCCTATCGTTCGGAGAGCGACCATAATCCCTTAACGGTAACAATGCACCTGCAAACGCCAGTCGCTGCCGAAACAACTGAAGTGGGGCATTCAATGCAGGTCGAACTCCACACCTTAGTCAGAAGAATCCAATGGGGCTCATCGGGTTCTGCCAAGGTGGGCACTTGGCTTATGGGAGAAACTCCAATCCTCAGGAACAATGCTCCCACAGACTCACATCACCGGTGGGATAGCGCTATCGTCAAATTTACGAGACCTCCTAACAGGTCCCGTGGTTCAACACAGATCCCACGGGTCACGTCCGAAGTGGACATTTGTTCCGGTGTTAGCCACCCAAAGGATAGCCCTTAGGAGGGCTGTGCGTCTGCGCAAATTGATTGGCACAGCGCACACTGCCAATAACATGGCCTTATTGCGCAAGGCCTTCAAAAAATCGTCATGGGAGGCCAAGAGACTAAAAGAACAGACAGAGTGGCTAAAAATATTCGCCTTGCTAAGGGGCAATAATCAGTCCCAGTTCTGGACTCACATGAATAAGCTCCGTTCCTCGAACAACAACAGAGGAAACGTGGTTCGTGAAGAAGAATGGGCCCTGCATGTGACTCAACTATACCGTTGTGACGCCCCGGACCCTGTGGTGATCGAACTAAGAGACCGTGTCAATTCCACCCAGACAGAAATCCATGAGCTGACCACTGCAGCCGAGGTCTCCAAGTATCTGAGAGCCATGAAAAACGATGGTGCTCCCGGGCCCAACGGCATATGCCCGGTGTCTTCTTAGGTTGCTAGAAAAATGGGTAGCAGAAAACAACATCCTACAATACTTCCAAACAGGAAGCCTCAGCCTCCATAATAGAAAACATCACAACCTTAGCCATTCTGAGTCAACAAGCAGCACAAAAAACCCATCTTCCCCTTTACTGCTGCTTTATAGACTACAGCGCGGCCTTTGATAAAGTGTCTCGTAACAACCTATGGAGAAAGTTGGATAAGTGGAGGATTCCACAGAGCCTGCTAGGACCACTTATCTCCTTGCACAAGAACACCTGGGTGAAAATTAAAACTGGCCCAAAGACAGTCTCTACAAAAATCGCTATCGAAGACGGCTTAAAGCAAGGCTGTGTTCTTGCCCCTCTCTTGTTCAATCTTTACACTGCCGACCTTGGAACAGTCCTGGAGAACAGTAATCTTCTCCCGCCAAAATTGGGCCCTGCTAAAAGGAATCTGCACATACTACAATATGCCGACGACATCGTCATAATGGACCAGGCGAAATTGGGTCTTCAACGATCACTAAGTATGCTCCATACATATAACACTGCCAACGCCTTAAAAATCAACCGGGAAAAGACCAAGGTTCTGGTATTTGGCAGATGTAAGAACAAGAAAAGTTTAAAGTGGCATATTGGACCTGCAAAAATCAATACAACTTCAAAATATAATTATTTGGGAGTCTGGTTTAGCGAGTCCTCTAGACCGTCAGCTCATTTAGCCGCCTTGAAAAGAAGAGCAGGAGCAATAACATACTCCCGGACCCGACTGAACCAGTCCAGAGCAGCCCTTCCGCAGAACCCATTTTGAAGGTGATTAAAGATACTCTTCTCTCTGCCTTAAACTATGGGCATCAGGCATTCCCTGGCGCATGCTCTGTTAGTCTTGACCTCACCCAAGTTTCCATCTTCCGAATTTCATTCAGCGGGCAAGACTACGTCTGGAGCTGGGCCTACAAAGACAGTCAATCTATTGCGAGGCAGACACTCTGAAATACTTTTTAAGGATACTAAAATCTGCAGATAATACCTTAAAATCCCGGCTAAAAGAAACTTTTGCCAGTCCTGGAAACCCATGGAATCGTCAGATTATAAAGGCCATAAAAACGCTAGAGATTAACACCTTCGACGCTCATGACGAGCTGAGCTCGTCATGATTGCATTGTTTTATGAGTTATTCAGCACAGAAAGGGAATTGCTGCAGCGCTGATGGTGTTAATAACTCATTACTACTTTCAGACACTATTCCATACCCAGTCTGGAAAAAGGTTATTAATAAGCAGGTCAAACTAATCTCCTATCGGATGGACCTTCAGGCTTTAAAAACATCTACAGTTTTGCTCCCCCTGAATACCTCATACCTTCCTGGGAAACCGCAATCTTATCTCCTGGACAATCTAAATGCAGCGGCTCGGAAGAACATAATGTTTATGTGCCTTCTAGGTCTGCGTTCTACGGCCTTTAACCAATGGGCTCCAACAACCCAGGGGGGGCCTGCAGAGTGTGCAACTACCATACCGAATCATGGCTGCATCTTCTGTGCTGTTGCCCTGCCCCGGGTGCCCCTAGAAGATTTCTCTTAAAACCATTATATTTAAAATGGGGCATTAGGTCATGCTGGGAGGCATCGGCCCTGTGTTTTATGTCCACAGATACTCAAGTGCTCGCAAGGACTGAAAAATTTGTGAGACTCTTGGACAAACTTTTTTTACCCTCTTTGGACCCTGTGCTCCCAGCTCCTTCCCCCCAAAAACTCATCACAGACTTTTTTGGTTCCTTGGTTTAGTACCTTCTGTCTTAATCCATTTTATTTAAGGCCTAGCACAGCAATTTGATCACACTGGTAACTACAAGACTGTTTTTATATGTTTATGATCTTAAACCTGGATAGTTTGTTTTTCCAGTTTAGCTTTCTAATACGATAATTGTGCTAATGCTGATATTTTATAGTAATGGTTTTAAGTAACTGAGCTAATTTAATAAAAACTGAAACTGAAACTGATAAGCCTAACTGCTTGACCACACTACCACAAAAGAGAATGTTAGTATTATTTACTTTAGCCTCTGTAAACCAGTTGGAGACTGTTAGAACTGGCTATTTCTGGTAGGCTAAGGCAGACGCCAAAGCCAGGCAGAAACCACCATTCTAGTCAGGGCAAGGGAGTCACACGCCAAGATAACCCCTGCTCACCCCTGGTAGCTTGGCACGAGCAGTAAGACTAAACTCGGAGGCAATGTGTAAAGCATTTGCCCCAGCACACAACAGCAACAACACCCTAGGCACACCACAAAAGGAACTCCACACAAGGTTATTACAAAATAACTTTTGTTTTGTAAAAACACATCAGATAGTATCACACAATATACATGGTGCCAACTGGCACGGGCAATATTCACAAGGGATTATGTACAGGTCAGGGCCACATGGGCCACTGTCAGAATCAGAAATAGCACTTCTAGAATAAAGAATAATAAAGAATATAAATCATAGTAGCACAAATTAGCAACTATGGCACACAACAAATAACCATTGGTAACAGGAACCAGGACCTCACTAGGACCACCTGTACTAAAAGAACAACCACCTAAGAATAAAATACATTTAGGGGTATAAACAAGAACACATTACCCATGATTCATGAAACACATTCAGAGGAGTAGTAAAGGAAAAACACATGATGCCTAAAAACATTCAGAGGTGTAAGACAAGGGAAACACATGATGCATAAACCTACACATTCAGCGGTGTTCAGAACAAAGCACATGATGCAAGAAAATACATTCAGAGGTGCAGCGCAAGAAGACACATGATGCCTAAAACATTCAGAGGTGCAGCGCAGGGAAAAGGAAGACACATGATGCCTAAAAACATTCAGAGGTGCCAGAACAATACAATAGCGCAAAAATCACATGATGCCTAAAAACATTCAGAGGTGCAGGAATAACACATGATGCAAGAAAACACATTCAGAGGTGCAATAACCATAGACCTCTGGGAGTGCTGCGCGATCAACGCCGGGCCCGGGAAAGAGTGAGCTGACCTCGCCGAGGGAGCCGGATGCAATCCTTGCCCCTGGCCTGCCGTCCCTGACTCGGAGAGCCGAGCTGCCTCCCCTGCCGCTCGTTGGATTGCCGAGAGCGGGCGGGAGAGCAACCGGGACCGGCCGGGGCAGGGAGCGAGTGTGTTCTGTCAGGCGCGGTGCGCCTGAAAGCACTCAGAAGTGCGAGGCAGTGCCGAACAGAAGAAAAGGA
Source organism: Lissotriton vulgaris (assembly GCF_964263255.1). Classification (NCBI taxonomy): domain Eukaryota; kingdom Metazoa; phylum Chordata; class Amphibia; order Caudata; family Salamandridae; genus Lissotriton; species Lissotriton vulgaris. Next base: position 969,507,148 of record NC_141697.1, read on the forward strand.
GTCCCCAGTAAATCTGGTGAGGCGCGCTTGCAGCGCTTGAGGCCCATTGCTTTGCTGGCTGATAATAACTCAGTGGCATAGTTTGGTTTGCTCATTTTTAGAGCCAAGTGGAGATAAATCGATAGTATTACTTTTGATACCGATTTAAAGAGACTAGAGACAATTGATATATGAGAACTTCCTGAAATTAACTGCAACCATTAAGATTAAGTACCACATATCCTTGAAGAAGTGATTATCGTGCAACTGTTTTATTTACCTGCTGAAACTAGATAAAGATATATATTTTTATAAATATACTTACCTGTGTGGTCTCAGTTTGTGGTGGATTGGGGATTACTGTTGTGTTAAGTGCATTTATTACACACATTGCCTTGGGGATAAGCCTGCCTGCTCGCGCCAAGCTTCCTAGAGGGGGCGCAGGGGTTATCTACTGTGTGTATTCCTTCACCCTGACTAGAAGCAAGGGTCCCTACTTGGTCTAAGGTACTTACCTCTGCCAACTAGAGACCCCCAGATCTGCAGAGTTTTGTAATGTAGCCAGCTGTCGCTGTGGCACTGTGCAAACACAAGTCCAAATCCGCACCGCTGACCAACAATGTTAGAACTGGCTATTTCTGGTAGGCTAAGGCTGATGCCAAAGCCAGGCAGAAACCACCATTCTAGTCAGGGCAAGGGAGTCACACGCCAAGATAACCCCTGCTCACCCCCTGGTAGCTTGGCACAAGTAGTAAGGCTAAACTCGGAGGCAATGTGTAAAACATTTGTGCCGGCACACAACAGCAACAACATCCTAGGCACACCACAAAAGGAACTCCACACAAGGTTATTATAAAATAACTTTTGTATTGTAAAAACGCATCAGATAGTATCACACAATATACATGGTGCCAACTGGCACGGGCAATATTCACAAGGGATTATGTACAGGACAGGGCCACATGGGCCACTGTCGGAATCAGAAATAGCACTTCTAGAATAAAGAATAATAAAGAATAAAAATCATAGTAACACAAATTAGCAACTATGGCACACAACCAGTAACCACTGGTAACAGGAACCAGGACCTCACTAGGACCACCTGTACTAAAAGAACAACCACCTAAGAATAAAATACATTTAGGTGTATAAACAAGAACACATTACCCATGATTCATGAAACACATTCAGAGGAGTAGTAAAGGAAAAACACATGATGCCTAAAAACATTCAGAGGTGTAAGACAAGGGAAACACATGATGCATAAACCTACACATTCAGCGGTGTTCAGAACAAAGCACATGATGCAATAAAATACATTCAGAGGTGCAGCGCAAGAAGACACATGATGCCTAAAACATTCAGAGGTACCAGAACAATACAATAGCGCAAAAATCACATGATGCCTAAAAACATTTAGAGGTGCAGGAATAACACATGATGCAAGAAAACACATTCAGAGGTGCAATAACCATACAATTGCGCAAAACTTACATAAGCCACCACCTGTGGCAGTCCCTAGGCCAACTGGCCTTGTTGGGGCTAAGACGCCCTGTGTCCAAAAGTCCGGGGCCTAAACGGTGCAGGTGCCCACTACTTGCTGGGCACCTGTGGACAATCCCAAGCGCCTAAACGGTGCAGCTGCCCACTAATTGCTGGGCAGCTGGGAATCATCAGAAAACTGTGACAGGGCCCTCACTGACCCTTGGGCGCAAACTGCGCCCACTGCTGGAGCCACACAGGCTATGTCACTCTGCGCAGACCGTTGGAGCCACACAGGCTCTTGACATCGCACATGTCCCAAACGTTGGAGCCACACAGGCTCTGGAAATCGCACATGTCCCAAACGTTGGAGACACACAGGCTCTGAAACTAGATATGGCCGTTGGAGCCCTCAGGCTCTGAAACAATGGCCCCTCGAGCCTCGCTGGGCTCGTAAATACAACTGCCCTCAAGAGCCTCACTGGGCTCTAAATAACGATGTGCCCCCTAGAGCCTCTGTGGCTCTAAACACAATCCGGGCCCTGAGCCTCTCGTGGGCTCTAAAGAAATGCCCCCAGAGCCTTCGCGGCTCTCTAGATCCAAATGTGGCCCCTTCGTTGGAGCGGCCCCCTATCAGGCGGGGACCACTCAAGAACTACTGCGGCCGCGCTGGACACTCACCGAGACTCTTGCTGGGACTCCACTTGGTGCTCTCTCCTCCCCCCGCCCTTCTCCCCGGCAGCGCTACTCACCAGCTGCTTCTCCGGGGCGGGGGGTTGCACCACGCTTCACCCGGTCCCCCAGGACCGGGACTTCGGAAGGCTCCAGGCTCACTCTTCGGCCGGGGGCTTGAGGAGGCGGCAGCCAGCATCTCTGGGCACATCTCCGGTCTCCCTCCTTCGCATGGGAGACCGGCAACGAACAACAAAGGAAGCGGAAATCACTCACGCCAGGCCCTGCCTGCAGTCAGGCGGGCGGGGGCCTGGCTTCCTGTTTCGCCGCAACAGCGGCACCGGCAACCTTTTCAGGGGCAATAATGAGGGGTGGCACCCTCGAATTCCACAATAAAAGTAGAAACGGGGAGAGCGCCCATTAGGCAATCAAATAAATGGGGTGGCACCCATCCATAAAAAATGATTAAATAGGCGGGGCATAACGCAGGGTAGGCTCCTGCGATTCCCCACTCAAAATGCGGGGCGGAGAAACGCCCGCAATGAAGCAAAATGCGCTATGAAGAGATAAAGCGCTTCCAGGCACTTCAGGGTTGAATACAGCACTCCAAAACGCTGCAAGGTCCAGTGACAAGGTCCTTCCTGAAGTAAAGCACTTCCCAGGGGCTAAGGGGAGCAGAAAGTCCAGCAACAAAGTCCTTTAGGAGTCCAGGGGCTGAGCAGGGCCCAGGGATTCCCCTGGGCCCAAGCAGCAGCACGCCCCTGGCAGATTCAAGTCAGAAAACAAGAACATTTTGGAAAGGGACACACTCCCTTCTTATACAGAGAAAAGTCTTTGAAGTCTTTGTGCAGGCAGTGTGAGAACCAGCAAGACCTGGTTTTAGGGAACTCTCTTCAGTGTCAGGGACAGAGGTGACAGTCGCCCAGCGGGAGGTGGAGCCAGCATTTTGGTCAGGCAGGCACAGCCCTAGTCACTCCCAGGTGCCATCTCCTCCCACTTCCCTGGCAGCAGATGCAGCCTTTCATCCATGGGCTGACTCAGACAACCTCCTGGGGCTCCCCAGCCCCTGCCATCCTCAAACCAGACAGTCAATCCACAAGCAGTCCCAGGCACTCCTGGGCCAGGCTCACCAGCCAATCACACACCAGACACAAATTACACAAATATGCCAACTTCTAAAAGTGGCACTTCTAGACTAGACACAATCATGCCGCATATACCATTTCGCAGCATTCAGTCTCACAAGTTCTCTCATACCAAACTCGCCCCTGCACTCCCCACACATCAGGAACTACCATGGGCATACATATTCCCCATTCATTCCTATGGGAGGGCAGGTCACTCACCACACATACACAGAGAGCTCAAGCACTTTACAATGTACCACAGTGAAAAAGTGCGCAGAGGCCTAAAATCACCAACACCAGGTCACAGAAACAGGCTAGGAAAAAGCAAAAAGTCTCGGGGTGAACCTACCAAAAGGGCCGGGTCCAACAGGGACCTACTGGTCTCTTTACACAGTGTACTTTGTTTTAGTACAATATATAGAAAGCCAGCTTCCTACAGTCCCTAGGTGGCAAGTGCCAATATCAATGTGTGGTTCCGTGGTCCCAAATTGGGTTCGATAGTTCCGAAACCCGATTTATAAAGATTGTCGGAAATGGACGATCTTGGTGTCAGCAGACCGCAAATGGCGAGTGTAGCGTGTCTGAGTGTTTTCGTATGAACCGATATAGGAGAACACTCTACATTTGAGGATTTAGTTTGAACCCTCGGGTTCCATTTTGTATGTGGCAGCCATCTTGTATGGTTGCCCTAACATAGGCCCTATGATTATGGCCGAACGAGTCCTTGACACGTACGCCTTAGCTGACTTTTGGTTGACCCGGCCGAACTGACTCCTCGCCTGGAGCGAATCCTGCTGAGCCAGTTCCTTGTTCAGCAGCTGCACTGATAAAGATCAAAGAACAGGACGTGGTCCGATTTTATGGCCCACCGTTCCCACTCCTCTATCTCCTTTCCATCTGTTTCTGCCTTTCCTTTACGACATGTTCATCGATCTGGGTTGAAGGTTTTATGATGGGTTTGTCCGGCCTGATCGAACAGGAAACCTAGCATATGTGCGATCGTTTTGGTGGGCTGGACAACGGAAAGTGGGATTAACTTTGACTGTTGTGATTCGCTACTTTTCGAAATGCTACTTGTTCATTGGTCAGTTTTGTATGCACCAAATGTAAATTGTGATGTTGCCAGAGGTGTAATTTTCGGCATAAAAGACCGAGTTTCGTTCATTGGGTTGGTGCAGTCTCTGTCGAAATAATGGTAATGGTAATGTAGTTTCTTATATAGCGCACGTATCACCACAAAGGGTATCTCGGCGCTTGCTTTGGGAACCCGTCCTGGTTTTTCCCTGTGGGATAGCCCAGCTGGGCACCCCCAAGGTGTAAGCCAGGCATCCCGCCGCGGGGGCCGTAGTGGAGATTGAGCAAGCTATTTCCCAGAGTTGCAGAGCGTGAACCCCTGATTCAAGTAGGCACCGAAGCGAGAATTATCAGGTCCGTGGACATTTGGGCTCCTAACCCTGCCGCGTCGGGAATTGAACCCTGGTCCCGGGCCGACCTCTGCTTCTGGGTCTACCTCCTCTAACCGGTGAGCCACACTTCTCCACTACCCGTGTGTACTTCGTAGACCTCTGTCCCTGGTTGCAACCAATAAACTTTGGTCTTTGACGTCATCGAGAAGTATCCTGTGTCTCTGTTTGCCAAGACAGGGGAATCCGGGGTCTTTGGGTGTTGCCCTGACACCGCTGGGTTATTGTAATAGTATCGGTTCTGAGAAAAACCCAGTACCTCATTTGGCGCCCAACGTAGGGTGACTTCAGCGGTACCGGTCCAAGCCAGAGGTTCGTGAGGAGCTTCGTGTGAAAATTCCAGAGGTTGGCCAGCCACTTCAGCGACCCCTGTATGTCAACGTGGTTCCGAAGGTCTTTGCTGCGAGGTTTCCCGCGTCCCGACGGCTACGAAGGACTGCTGCCCTGACTGTCGCCCTGTTTTGGAGCCTTAGACGTTTGTAGAGCGAGACGATTGACAGGTCTTCTGGTGACGCCATCGACAATTCAGTTAAGTATAAAAGGAGCGTCTCCTAGTTCTTAGTTTGTTTTGTATCCTTTAGTGGATAGCTTTGATTTGGTACCTGTAGGCCCCAAAGCCAAGGGATACGTGTATTCACGAGCTTATCGATTTTAGATTGCCCTTGTTGTTTGAAGCTATACTAGTGAGCAAGATGCCTGGTTTTAGCAGTCTTAGGAAGTTGTTTAGTTGTGGTACGTTGAGGGATTCCCAGTTAGAGGATTCGTGTCCGGTTCCTCCGATCGGAACTCCTACATACGAGTTGTATGTGAAGCATGGTGTGGGCCCTATTAGCTATAATGAGATTTGGGTAAAATATACGAAGAATGACGGTGTCCTACAGTGGCCCCGTTATGGTAGTTTTGAGACAGAAGTCTTAGATAACCTTGAAGTGAGGTTGTTCAAGAAGAAAGCCCGGCTGGCAATGTTTGACTCTTTCCGCATATGGCGCAAAGAAGCCAAACAGAAAGAAATTAAGTTGGCGAAGAAAAATAGAAAGGGTATGTCAATGATGCAAGAAGCTGTTGCATACAGAGATAATGAAGAAGAGAAAGAAAGTGAGCAGATGCTTAGAGTGAGGAAGTTAGCGGTAGACAGATGCTACCCAGTCTTGCCGGCTAAAGAGCAGAAAGACGATAAGGAGCTTGTGAAAGACCCTTTGATGTCGCATTTGCTAAATTCACCACCACCTTATGTGCAGAATGCTACGGCACCACCACCACCGGTTGTAGCCGCGCAAGCACCTATTGCTTTGCCTCCTGTTATTCCTCCACAGCCAGCTTCTTCGTTGTCTGTTGTTCCTTATGCGCAGCCTTCTCAAGGGTTGCCAACTTTTCCTTTTCCTGCTACTACTGCCTCTATGCCTGTTCCGACTATGGATCCTACTACTACTACTGTGTCGTCTCCTCTTGTCCTTCCGACTGTTCCTTCTCCTAGACAGCGGGTGACCGCTGCCTTTTCTAATTTTCTAACTCCTTTGTTGGGACAAATGGGTATGTCTCCTGTGAGTGAGCGTAGACAATAGCGTAGCCAATTGCCTGATACAGATGAACGAGTGGTTTTGGACCACATGGCACGTAGATGGGTGACGTATAAGTTCCAGTATGATCTAGAAGGTATTATGGATGTTTTCCGACAATGGGAAGCACCAAAGCAGCGTTATGTTTTTGAGCTCATGTGTGCGTTCCTCCATGAACAATGGATGGACGGATTGGGTAGAGTTCCAGTAGAATTGTCCCGATTATGTTCAGAGTTTGCTAAAGGAACGATTGTGAGTCTACTCGATGTTGAGAAAGCGGTATCCACGTTATTGTCACTTCGTAGCGATGTCCCTACTGAACGGCTGTTTGAGCCAGATTCGTCAGTTAGGAGACATGCGCGTCAGTATCCGATGCAAGGGGTTCCTCCAGTATGGAGACCTGCTGATGCTACTGCTCAGCCACCTGTTTTAGCGCACTTTCAGCGAGTTTGGGTACATGTACCATGGAAGCGTGTAGAAGTTTTAGCGCTTAAGCAGACTTTACCAGATCCGCGGAAGGATCCGGCAGGATATTATAAAGAACTTACGCAAACTGTGAGTTCGTGCGTTATGAATTTGGCGGATATAGATATGTTGTTTGGGAATGTTGTCCCACAGTCCATCTGGAATGTCATTCGACATACAGATCATGATAATGAATTAGGCGATTCATGGGTGAATCTTGTTGCAGCGAACGATAGGCAAGTTGGAGGTGCTAAGCCTGAAGATGTTATTGCTGAACTTCCCTGTAGAATTATCACTTTCATGAAAACTTTAATGCCTGAGGTCCGTGTTAATTGGGACAAATTGTCAGCTTGTAAGCAGAAGAAAGATTAGTCTGTTTCAGACTTTTTCTCGCGTTTCGAGGAAACTTTCGTTGATCATAGTGGTCAGGATATGGCTACCGAGGGTGGCTAGAGATTATTCGTTGATAAATTCGTGCACAATCTTCTTCCTGAGTTGTGTACTAAGTTGAAGGATTCCGAAAGTGTTTTGGCCTGTTTCTACTTCGGCGCAAATTCTTGCTACGGCTCAGTACTATGAGAATAGGCGTAAGGATGAGCTAGAGAGAGAGGATAAGAAGACTAAGGAATTGAAGACTAAAGTTCTTCTACAACAAGCTTATCCACCCCGTGTTAATAATAAGCGCGATTATCAGCCACCTCATCAGTATTCGAGGAACTCGCAAAGAGACGAGACTCCTCAACAGCGTATTCCGTATGGGCCTAATCAGTGTGCATATTGTAGAGAAGAGGGCCATTACAAGAATAGTTGTCCGGTTTTGTTGCAACGTGCAAGTAGTGCCCCTGGTGTTAGAGGTAGAGGTGCTCAACAAGCGCCTAGAGGTAGAGGCCGCGGACAGAACGCGCACCCTTTTCCTACGCAGAACTCAATGAACAGTTTTGATCAACAGCAGAATTTGTCTGGTCGGTCTACACAGTACTATGTGGATGATTACTATGTCGATGGCGATGGAGAGCAAGGTAATGATTGTTAGGACAGCCATGGACAAAGAGAGGGAGTTGTTTCAGTTCCGGTAGATCAGAGTGGACCTTACGTGGAAGTGATTGCATCAGGTGTGTCGGAGCCTTTTCTGCTAGACACTGGTGCTACGAAGAGTACTATTATGCATTCTAAACTCCCTGGCGCGCCTTTGTCTGGCTTTAATAATGTTTCTATAGGTTTTTCTGGCGCCCCCGTTATGAATCCGATTTCTGTTCCATTGCCTCTTTCTGTTGGTCCTCGTAGGTTTGAAGCACCCCTTCTTTTGACTACAGGTTGTAATGAGAACTTACTAGGCCTTGATCTGTTGAAGAGATTGTATGCGACTTTGTACTGTTCTCCGTCAGGAGTACATCTTACTTTGGGTGAGAATGTGATCTCTCCGATATATGTTTCGAAAGATTGTCTTCCACCTGAATTATCTTCGTTACCGGATTCATTATGGGCTACAGGTCCAAATGATGTGGGCCTGTTGGACATTCCCCCATATGTTGTGACGTTGAAAGCGAATGCTCAGTTACTGCGCATTCCGCAATATCATATTTCAAGCGATGGTGAACGAGCGCTTTTGGCGATCATTTATGATCTGATTGACAAGGGCGTTATTGAAGAGACTCGAAGTAATGTGTGTAATAGTCCGGTTTTGCCTGTTTTGAAGAGAACTGATTCTTCACAGCCTCCTGTATATAGGTTTGTTATCGATCTTCGTGAAGTGAACAAGATTGTTGTTCCGCAATTCCCTGTTGTACCCGACATTACTGCGTTACTGACATTGATTCCAGCTTCTGTCACTTGGTTTTCGGTGATCGACTTGAAGAATGCTTTCTTCAGCATCCCGATTGCCATAGAGAGTAGAGATATCTTTGGATTCTCTTTAGGAGGACGAAGTTTCCGCTTTAAGCGCGCTCCTCAAGGTTATTGCGAGAGTCCATCTATCTATAGTCAAGCTCTGAAGACGCAACTTGACTTGTTGGCCTTACCTGAAGGTGCAGCCCTTATCCAGTATGTTGATGATCTGTCGGTCGCTGCCGATATTGCAGACATATGTAAGGATGCCACTGTGTCCTTGGTGTCTCATTTGTCTGAATGCCATCAGAAAGTTTCTCTCTCGAAATTGCAATTCTGTCGCCAAGAAGTTACCTATCTAGGTCACCTCTTATCGAAGGAGGGAAGGAAACTGACCCCAGAAAGAATTCAGACTATTGCGAGAATGAGTGTCCCTACGACACAGAGAGAAGTACGTGCGTTTTTGGGTATTACGTCTTACTGCAGACAGTGGATCCCACATTTTTCTCTGTTAACGAAACCTTTGATAGCTCTTACGGTTAAGGATACTCCAAATCCGATTCATTGGACTGAGGAATGCCAAAAGAGTTTCTCTGAACTACGCAATGCGCTGTGTTCGGCTCCTGTGTTGGGTACTCCCGACTACAGCAAGCCTTTCACATTGTATGTCCATGAGAGAGAGGGATGTGCATTATCGGTTTTGACTCAGCAGTTTGGCGGGAAGCAACGCCCATGTGCGTACTTTTAGTCAACATTAGATCCTGTAGCTAGAGCGTTGCTGAGTTGCTTGAGAGCAACTGCAGCTGCAGCTGTTTCAATTCGCCAGTCTGCTGGTTTAGTTATGGATAATATGCTAGTGGTTATGGTTCCACATGCAGTGGATACCTTGTTGAATCGGACGAAGACACAGCACTTGACTAGCGCTCGGTTGTCAGGGTATGAGCTTACGTTATTAGCGAGCCATGTGCACATCAAGAGGTGCAATACCCTAAATCCAGCTACGTTGTTGCCGATTTCGCTTGAGACAGACGATGATAGTGAAGAGAAACACGATTGTTTCTTGAGAACAGAAGAAGAAACGAAAGGGAGGATAGATTTAAGAGATACTTCTCTTCCTGATTGTAATGATGCTTTGTGGGTTGACGGCTTGTGTTTTAAATTACCAAATGGCGATACCACTGCAGCATATGCCGTGACGACTTTATATACAGTTGTCGAAGCTACACGTATCCCATACAATTCGGAATTAATTGCACTTACGAGAGCATGTGTGTTGGCGAAAGGGAAACGAGTGAATGTGTATACTGATAGTATGCATTCGGAGTGGCTCATAGCTTTGGACGATTGTGGCGTGAACGTGGATTTTTGACATCGCATGGGACAAAGATCCAGCATGGGCAGCTGGTGAATGAACTTTTTGAATCTCTTACGCTACCTTTGCAAATAGCGATCGTGAAATGCAGTGCCCATAAGAAGATTACGGAGGATGTTGGTCGTGGTAATGCGTTTGTGGATTAAGTTGCGAAAGAAACTGCTAGGAATGTGACGAGTCGAATGTATGTTGCGGGTCCAGCGAGATGGGTTCCAGAGAAGAGTATGTGCGAAGACACTATTGAGAGCGTGAAGATTATCCAGAGTGAGGCCACTGAGAAAGAGTTGGATGAATGGAGAGAGAGTAAGGGTAGGTTGGATTCGAATGGTTGCTGGCCTGATTTGTCGGAACATCAAAGATGGTTACTGCCAAACGCGTATTTGCTTCCAGTCGTTACAATGGCGCATGGATTGGCACACATTAGTGTGAAAGGGATTGGCAAGTTGTTGGCTCCGGTTTGGCAGAATGTGGGAATACCCAGATGTGCAGAGAATTTGGTCAAGAATTGTATGGTGTGTTTGATGCATAATCCTGGCAAGGGAACCCCAACACCAGCTGGTCATTTTGCTCCTCCTACGTATCCGTTGGAGGCTTTGCAGCTAGATTTTATCCATATGGAAAGATGCAACAACTTAAAGTATGTGTTAGTGTTTTTTTGCTCTTTTTCTAGAAGGGTAGAAGCTTACCCCCTTAAGGACAACACTGCTTTGTCTACTGCGAAAGCTTTGATAAAGGAGTTTTTTCTGAGGTTTGGTTTGCCGAGAATCATTTGGAGTGATAATGGAAGTGAGTTTGTGGGTCAAATGATGAAGAAAGTGTGGGATGGTCTCGGAATTAGGCAGAAATTCCACGCTGCAAATCATCCCCAATCAGCTGGTTTAGTTGAGTGCTATAATGGTACTCTGAAGCTTAAGTTGGCCAAAATTCAAGAGAGCACTGGTTTACAATGGCCAGATGCTTTGCCATTAGCACTTTTTTCCACCCGAATGACTGTGCACTCACAAATGGGTTTGAGTCCGTATGAAGTTGTGTTTGGTCGCCCGGCGAATATTTGGGGCGTACCAAGACCCACGAGGTTTAGTGACCTCGAATACCCTGTTTTGCTCGATTACTTGCGTGAATTAACAACTAAAATGAGTGTTTTACGCCAACAGGTACACGACTCTCTCCCACAAGCTACAGAGGATCCAGGCCACGCCTTAGAACCTGGCTCATGGGTTTTCATTAGGAATTTCCAACGTACGAAGAACGATCAGCCCCATTGGACTGGACCCTTCCAGGTCCTACTTTCTACGAGATATGCGGTGCGAGTACGTGGGAAACGCCACTGGATACACAGCTCCCACACGAAGAAAGCACCCTTACCTTTGCCTTATGATAAGTGGGTTCAGGATGGTTTTGCAGATTCTGAAACTGAGACAATCCCGAAGTTTGTAACGTTTAGTGATGCTCGTTTGATTGGGACTAACTCAGAACAGGAGAGCGATCGACTTTTGCAAGCATCAGTACCTTCTGCAGACCGATTGGACACTACCGAGCCTCCTCTTTTGTTTGTTGATCAAGAATTACCTGGAAGAAACAGATACAATTTGCGATCGAGAACTAAGGACAAATAAAAATTAATAAAGTTGATTTTTTTTTACTGTTTGCAGGTTAACTCTCCACCAAGGAGCTACGTATTTTTGTTTTTCTGAACTGCCATCCGGTTCTTGCTGCTAGGGTCGCGGTTGCTACCAGTCTTGGAAGTGTAAGCCTGAGACACTAGGTCTTGGGTTCTGTTGGTCCGAGGCAGTCTTCCTGGGTGCAGCAGAGGCACTCTCAAGCAGAATCAACCAACCACCGCGGGCAGCAACTTTAGTTTAGGATGGATTTCTTTGAGTTGGAGAGACCTGTACAGACACTGACTTTTAGAAAACGTATATGTAAAATAATGTCAAAGAAATGCTTTTTGATACCCTGCATACTATTACTATTGAGCCTCATAATTTTCATAACTGGTTATGTAGCATTTGTTTTTAAAATAACGCCTGATTCCACTGTGCAATCTACACCTTCACCTACTGTTTCCTCTCATTCTTTCCACCCTTTTCCTGAATATGAGGTAGTCAGACGTAGGGAATTCTCTAATAATTCCTTCATACAGCTTTTGCACCAGCATCAGTTAGTGATCAATACAACGAACTGCTGGATTTGTGGTTTGATGCCTCATACTACCGTTTTTAAACGGTAAAATAACGCCTGATTCCACTGTGCAATCTACACCTTCACCTACTGTTTCCTCTCATTCTTTCCACCCTTTTCCTGAATATGAGGTAGTCAGACGTAGGGAATTCTCTAATAATTCCTTCATACAGCTTTTGCACCAGCATCAGTTAGTGATCAATACAACAAACTGCTGGATTTGTGGTTTGATGCCTCATACTACCGATAAAGGTATTCCTTACTTGGTCTTGCCCTTTAGTTTGAATGGTTCGATTCAAGCTTATAGAACCATGTTCATATATGCCCAAAGTGTCGACCCCTTACGTTCACCGAGAGATAATCCGAAGAATAGTCCTATAGCTAGAGGCATAGTCGATATGATTAAAGGGACTACTGCAGTAGAGACTATTCCGAAAGATGAGAGGCAACCATATAGTGGTTGGAACGTTACTGGACATGGAGTTAGTCTGAGTATTAACCAGCGAGCGAAAAGTCCTCTACCGATCTGGATAGTGCCCCATAGGGGCTACTATTGTCTGCAGGGCAACGGTAAGAATCCGAAGCCTCAGTTAGGGAAGAGCGTTTGCGCTGAGACTTATGTGTTTCCGTCTCAGTCTTCTCCAGCGTTCTTAGCTGCTAAGGGTACCTATTTTGTTTGCTATGACAAAGCGTATACATGGTTGCCCGCCGACTTCTCTGGCACATGTTTTGTTTACTTTCTGTTACCCCCCACTTTTACAGCTGCGGCAGATTACCACAAGACGAGAATTGCTAGAGGTGTCTTTAGCCAAGAAGACACTGCAGGACAAGAATTGGGTGATTTCTTCAAGGGTTTTCTTTTTTTTTTTTTTAAATATATATTTTTTTTTCACCATTGCACATTTAGCACATTGCGACGCACATTCTCCAATAGTACAATTAATTTCTTACAGCACATTATCATAAATCATTTCCATCATAAACACAATTCATCAAAACATCCTACTGAGTTCGGTAAGCTGACATCATCTCAAATTTCTACAATACTTGCAGCAAATTCATCCGAAACTCTCCTAACCTAATCGATCAACCCCAGGCCCTCTCTCCATCTTATAATAGGGTCCCATATCCTTAACCCCAAGCTCCTCCCTTTTCTACCTTTCCGAGCATATATATTTTTTTCCTGAATGTAAGTTGACAAAAGGTTAGACAGCCAGACTTGCATTGCTGGGGGGGGGGTTATCAAGCCAGGCCCTGGCTATGCAGAGCCTATAAACTGCCATAGCGACAAAAATAAACACCCTCTGAGTAATATTACTATCTGTGACTATCCCTAACAATATTTCTGCCGGTTTTAGGGTGATCTGGATATCCAGGGAGGCATCAAGTAACTTCTCTATCTCTTTTATCACTGTATGTAAATGCGGACATGTAGCAAATACATGTATTAAATCTGCATCGGGGGAACTACATCTTGGACATGTAATACCTACACTGCCCCCCCATTTTGCTATCTTTGCTGGAGTAAAGTACAGCGAGTAGAGGGTTTTATACTGCTGCGACTGCAGCAGCGCTGAGCAGAGCAGAGTGCGACCTAGATCCAATGACTCTTGAAACCAACTAACCTCGCCTTCCAACTTGTCTGCCCACTTATCACTATACTTATCCATATCATCCGGTTTTGCTGCTATCAGGCTTGCTTGGAAGCTCCGAATAGAGCAGTCCCCCCCTAACCTTATTTTCTCCAATATTTCTACCTTACCGAACCCCACAAGCCCACCCTGCTTATTTCCAAGAAAACTTCTTAACTGCAAAAATTTAAAAAAATCCCTCCTGTCTAATCCAAATCTGCACATTAAATCTGTAAATTGAAACACCCCCTCCGTACTCCTCACATCCCCAATCTGAACGATCCCCTTTTCCGTCCAGCCCGCCATTGTAGTATCCCCAAATATCTGCATTGGAAAGGAGACATTTTTAAACAACCTGGTATACCAATTGTACCGGCCCAGGCCAATTTTCTTCATCACAGCATTCCAAATCTTAATTGCGGCTTGGACTGTCTTGAATCTGGTTCTTTTATAATATGCGAAATCGGTACATTTAAGAAAAGAATTCTCAACCTCCGGTCCCAACACTACAGAATATATCCTAGATGAATCATTTGTTGTTCTGACGTCCAAACCGCCCCCTCCAATCAGTCCCCGCATATATTGCAGTGCAGATGCCCAGTAATATAATCTGAAATCAGGCGCCCCCCAACCTCCTCTTTCTCTAGGCAGTGACATAAAACGATACGCCCTTCGAGTCTTGCCATGAGCCCAAATAAATCTATTCAGAATGCTTTCCTGATCTTTAAACCATTTCGCCTCAAAAAATAACGGTATTGCCCTATAGAAATACAAAAATGTTGGCAATATTAACATCTTTATGACATTGGTGCAGCCCACTAATGACAAATGCAAATTATTCATTCAATCTAGATCTGTCTTGACCTTTAGAATCTGGGGCGCGAGATTATTCTGTACCAGTGAGTCTAAATCAGCTGTGATTGCAACCCCCAAATATACCGCTGAGTCCACAACTCTTTGATCATTAAAAACAATATGATGGTTACACACTATTTGAGTTTTTTAACTATTTAAACTGTACCCCGATATTTGTCCAAATCTTTGTGCTTCGGACTCAATTTCCCCTATGGCCATGCTGGGATTGGGTGTCAAGATGGCCACGTCGTCAGCATAGGCCAGCGTCTTTACCTCACACCCATTCAGCCTTATTGGTGGAATCCTTGCGTTGCCCTCCAATTTCCTTATCAATGGGTCCAGATAAAGAGCGAAGAGCAGTGGGGAAGATGGGCAGCCCTGTCTAGTCCCTCTCCCAATCCTAACTGCTGACGATTGTCCTCTGTTAACTCTGATCCTTCCTGACGGATTCTTATACAGAGTCTGCATCGCGGTTATAAAGCTATTCCCCATTCCATTCCACTTGAACGTTTGCCACAGGTATTCCCAGGAGACCCTATCAAACGCCTTCTCGGCATCCAAAAAGAGTGCCGCAATAGGGTCCCCCAGGACACCCGCCGCATCAAAGGTTGTGACCACCTGCCTAATGTGTTGTGTAGTACTTTTGCCTGGAATAAACCCATGCTGAGTGTGGCTTACTAAACCCTCTATCACCTCTGCCAGCCTTCTTGCTAATATCTTGGAGTACACTTTGGTATCTGCGTTCATCAGTGTAATAGGCCTATGTGACCCTGGGTGTGTCGAATTTTTACCTTTTTTTAAGATGACAATGATATCCGCTTCCCCCCATGAATCAGGTATCATGTCCCCCTTCTGCGCCTTCAACATGACATTAAACATATCAACTCCCATAACTTGATGAAACACTTTGTAAAACTCCACCGGGAGTTGGTCTGGGCCGGCTGCTTTACCTGATGGTAACAAGCTTAATGCCATAAGAAATTCTTCCAGGCTAAAGGGGGAGTCCAACCTAACCTTTTCTTCCATAGATATAACCGAAGGGGTAATATCCCTGAGATAGCTTTCAACCTCGCTTAAAGTTCCTGTCCTGCCCCCAGTATATAGCTCTTCGTAAAACTGCCTGAACACTTCCCTTAGTTTAGTTGTTTCAGTGACCATGACCCCGTTCCCATCCATAATCTCCACAATGTCTGATGCTGCTAGCCTCTGTCTGGTACGCACTGCTAATAAGTGGCCCACCTTCTCACTTAGCTCGTAAGCAGCTTCCCTCTTAGTTAAATAGTTCTCTGCTGCTTTTTTTGAAATACTTTCTGCAGCTTCTGCCCTAAGAGCCACAATTTTAAGCAGATGCTCTTAGATTGGTACTTGTCCCACAAATCCTGCGCCAGTTCCTCCTCATCCCTTATCACCTTTTGATAAACTTCCTTAATTTTAAGTTGTGTCCTTTTCTGGGTGGAAAACACATAGCTCATTGTCTCACCCCTTACCCCGGCCTTAAAGCATCCCATACCACTCCCGAGGGAGCCGTACCTTTATTGATATCCCAAAAAGCCCTAATCCATTCTATCATATAATCCCTGTATGCTTCAACCTTCAAGAGGGCTCTATCGAATGTCCACTGTGTATCTTTTCGCCGTGCCTGGCCCATTCTAATAGTTAAGATCAATGGGCTATGGTCCGAAACAATTCGAGGCTGTTTTTCTATGTGTGCCTCTGCCAGCAAGGGGGTTGATATCAGAAAGTAATCCAGCCTAACAAGTAGCTTATGAGGGGTCGAGTAGAATGTGCTACCATCTATTCCTGGATTCAACTTAACCCATGGGTCAACTAGAGAGTTATTTATCACCATATCTGTCAGTGCCCTGTGGGTTCTCTTTTTTCTCCCTGCATATACCATCCCCGTCTGTAGGAATGAGCTACTGGGATCGTGAACATTAAAGTCCCCACAACATATAATTGGCTTGGGCCACAGTGCCAACTCAATGTCTAGAAATTGGAATATCTCAGGATCATCTTCTGTGGAACCATACACGGAAACTATGGTACATTTTTCCCCCTTAAATCTTATTTCCAATATTACCCACCTACCCCATTGATCCTCTTTTTTCTTTATCACCTCTACATCAGTGGATCTCCCTAATACTGCCACCCCCTTGTGCTTCGTGCCTTGCTTAGAGTTTGCCTGAAAGGCGAACCCTAGGTGCTCCAAAAGATAGCCCTTAGAGGCTTCAACGTGTGTTTCCTGGAGGCAAACCAAATCCAGCTGTAGTGTCCTAAGTAGTGCCGCAACCCTTAGTCTTTTACCAGAATCGTTCAGACCGCAGATATTAATAGTAGAAATTCTGCAACTCATTAAAATACATCGTAGGTTTTGCCCAACCCTGTATACCTTACCCGGGCGAACGCTTTGCTTTGATAATATACCTGATATTTATCGAGTATCCACCAACTTATGTCTAATGCGTACTGTAAAATTTGAACTCCCTGCGCGCTGGACTGTGCTTTCCCGTGCTGCTTCTTACACCCTACATCTCCTTTTTTTATGTTTTTAGCCCTCTTTTTACCCCCTAAGCCCACCCTGTCCCCCCTCAGTCTCCCACCCCCTCCCCCCCTTTACTGGCAAATAGGTCAATGAGACCTATGTGTAGCCGCTACAGCTTGTGGAGATCGCTCCTCTCTCCCCCTCCACCCCTCCACCCAGTGTATCCTATACCCCCCCTCTGTGCCTTTATCTTAATAATTTCACTATTCTGTGCATGTTGCCCCCTCAGTAAAAGCCCAGACAGCGACATACCAAGTTATAGAACCTTCCTCTACCAGTGCATACTCCCACTTCAGCTCGTCTTGCATCCTTGCAATTTAACAGCTCCGTGTTTTTCAACCCCCTTTCTGTGACTTAATCTCCTCCACTAACTGTTGGGCCTTAATCTCGGAAAGGAAGATGTTTGTTCTGCCCCTTGTAACTACCTTTAACCTTGCGGGGAACAGGAGAAACGCCTCGGAGCCTAAGGCCTGGAACGGTTTAATGAGCTGCCTAAGTCGCCACCTTCTCTCAACCGTTACGGGCCTGGCAAACAAGGTGGTTCCCTTAAAGGATCTTTTTCTGTCGGGTCTAGCCTTATCCATTATTTCCTCTCTGAGTAGGTTATTACTGACAAATATCAAGATAGCTCTAGGCAGCGCAGGTTGTCCTGCCTGCCCCTCGCCGCCTCGGCCTTTTCTGATGGTGAAAGGGAATCTGTGAGCCCGTTGTATCTCCCTTTCCCACTCCCACTGTGATTCTGGGAAGGCTCCTCTTAGCAGTTTAACCATAAAGTGCATAATGTCCTGCCCCTCTGCTTCTTCCGCCACACCCAAAATGCGAATGTTATTCCGCCTCTGGCGGTTTTCGAAATCCTCCAACTTCCATTGTAAATCGTTTGTCAGTTTTTCCTGCTCCAGCTTGAAGTCCTGCCATGCCCCAACATCATCTTCTAGCTTCCCAGTCCGCTCCTCCACCTCAGTCACCCTCTCGGCGATACCATCATAGAGTTTATTAACCTTCCTGAGGGTGTTATTGGATCTTTTTTGTGGCTTGCCTTGCCCTTCGACTTTCTGACCTTGCTTCCCCTTGCATCTGCTTGAGTGTGGTACAAATCATGTCAAAGGGGGCCAGGTACTTCGCCGGAATAGGGGTATTGTCAGGGGCCGGGGAGTTACTCTCCTCTAAGTAGGTCTGCGACGTTGCAGAGTAGTCCCAGTCTAGCTTCTTCCCCCTACTGAGGGTGATCCTGTGTCTCCACCATGCCTCCTCCCCTTCACCTGTCTCTTTTTCTGCGTGCTTTCTTTCATTGACAAGCTTGACCCTGAGCTTGTCTCTCCGTCTAGCTCTCCCTCCTCTGAGGTGTCGTCGCTTGTCTGAGTAGCATCAGTGTCCTCATTCACTGAGTAAAAACATTCTCCTTCCAGTGAGGCTCCCTCTCTTTTCTCCGGTCCCAGAGTCCTTCTATCGACAGCTAGAGGTGCACTTTTCCCTGCGAGAGCTAAGATTACTGCCCCCGTTGTTCCCTTCTTTATTCTTGTTGCCCATTTCAGCCTCCAGTTGTATTAGCGCCTCCATCATATCTGCGCTCCCTGCTGACCCGGCTTTAAAAGGCCCCCCGCTCCAATCTGCTTCTAAGTCATTTCTGGACCCCTTGGCCTCCTTCAGCCCGCTGTTGTTAGAGCACGTAGCCTGCGTTACCTGAGGTGCTATGTTTCCTCCATTGCCTCCATCTCCGGTACCGCTGCAACTACTGGGGGGTGCTGCGGCCAAATCTCGGGGTTGCCTAGCAACCGCTGACTCCGCGCCGGGAGCGTCTGCCGTTGCGTCCTCGAGGACGTTTCTGTGTGCGGTCTGCTCCGTGTCCGGCTGGGAGCTCGATCTAGGTGTAAATGCTTCTAACAAGGTAGGCTGCCTCAGAGCCACTTCTTTTCCTTTACTCGATCCTTGCCTCACATCCATTAGAGTGTCTGCAGTGGGGTGGTCCGGGTCCTGCCCAGGCTGAGGCCGATCGATCCTCTCCGCTGCCACTGCGTCTGGTTTCAGACGAGTCTCCGTTTTCTTCCCCTTTTGAGCCGGGGGTATAACTTTTTGAATAGCGCCAGGCCCACGCTGTTGCAGTCCCGGGGCCACATCGTTGTTTCTTTTTTTTATATTTGCCGGGACGCTTCTGACACTCATTCCTTGCTGATGTGTTGGAGTATCCTGTAGCGCTTTTGTCTTCTCCTTGTCCTTCTCTGCTTTAGATAAGCGTGCCGGCATCCTCGCCAGCTGCACCCGAACCTCGGCCTTCCACCCAGTTAGCTTTAGCAAAAACCAGTTGATTTTAACTTTAGTTGCTGGGTATGTTGAGCGTACTCTGGTTAGTCTCGCCTGTAACCAAACAGCCAGCTCCATAAGGGGGGTATATCGTCCTTATTCCGCAGTCATCTGGGTATCACAGGGAGAGAGGTCTGGAGCGACTTCTCACCACAACCTCACGGCGGCCATCTTGCCCCCCTCCTCTCTTCAAGGGTTTTCTGCCGTTCTGGGGACCTATGGCTAACAGTAGGAATATTTGTCAGCTTACGAGAGTGGTTGAGTCCACCATAGTTGAGACCACCGGTGCCCTTGGTAATCTGACTGCTGAGCTCCAGTCGGATAGACTTATGACACTTCAGAATAGAGTTGCCCTAGACGTTATCTTGGCAGATCGAGGAGGAGTTTGTAGATTGATTCAATCGAGCTGCTGCGTTTTTATTCCTGAAAATGCTCCGTCAGTCCTCCAGACCATTTCCAAATTGCACAAGATCTCCGATTCTGTCCATCTGGACAAAGGGGATTGGTCTTTGATGGGATGGTTATGGGGATTGATATCCACTTGGGGTTGGAAGATTCTGATGGTCATTGGTATGGTCTTGGCGATTCTGTTCATGTTTTGTCTCTGTGTACAGTGTACTCCGGCTATTTGTGGCCTTTGTGCTACTTTGTGCGTACGGAACCCTGTCCGGAGAGAGATGCATAGTAATAAGATGATGCTACAACAGCATATTGATGACTTGATGAATATAGATCCGGATTCAGATTAAAATGGGTCTGAGTTTATTGCCTATGATAGGGCAAAAGGAGGGTCTGTGGTTCCGTGATCCCGAATTGGGTTCGATAGTTCCGAAACCCGATTTATAAAGATTGTCGGAAATGGACGATCTTGGTGTCAGCAGACCGCAAATGGCGAGTGTAGCGTGTCTGAGTGTTTTCGTATGAACCGATATAGGAGAACACTCTGCATTTGAGGATTTAGTTTGAACCCTCGGGTTCCATTTTGTATGTGGCAGCCATCTTGTATGGTTGCCCTAACATAGGCCCTATGATTATGGCCGAACGAGTCCTTGACACGTACGCCTTAGCTGACTTTTGGTTGACCCGGCCGAACTGACTCCTCGCCTGGGGCGGATCCTGCTGAGCCAGTTCCTTGTTCAGCAGCTGCACTGATAAAGATCAAAGAACAGGACGTTGTCCGATTTTATGGCCCACCGTTCCCACTCCTCTATATCCTTTCCATCTGTTTCTGCCTTTCCTTTATGACATGTTCATCGATCTGGGTTGAAGGTTTTATGATGGGTTTGTCCGGCCTGATCGAACAGGAAACCTAGCATATGTGCGATCGTTTTGGTGGGCTGGACAACGGAAAGTGGGATTAACTTTGACTGTTGTGATTCGCTACTTTTCGAAATGCTACTTGTTCATTGGTCAGTTTTGTATGCACCAAATGTAAATTGTGATGTTGCCAGAGGCGTAATTTTCGGCATAAAAGACCGAGTTTCGTTCATTGGGTTGGTGCAGTCTTTGTCGAACTACCCGTGTGTACTTCGTAGACCTCTGTCCCTGGTTGCAACTAATAAACTTTGGTCTTTGACGTCATCGAGAAGTATCCCGTGTCTCTGTTTGCCAAGACAGGGGAATCCGGGGTCTTTGGGTGTTGCCCTGACACCGCTGGGTTATTGTAATAGAATTGGTTCCGAGAAAAACCCAGTACCTCAAATGCCAGCTATTATACTTAAGAAATATCACCCAACTTGTTTTCTTTTGAAAATACGAAACTCGGATTGTGCATATTTTTTCATGGGGTTGTGTCACTTTTGCACCATGCAATGTGGTGCAAACTCAACACAATCCTCAAGATACAATTTATCAAGACACACAAAGCCACCTTGAGTGGCCCTGAGTGGCATGATAAATCCAGGGTTGTGCATCGCAGCGCAAAATGCTTTGCATTTTTGGCTGATACGTTGCGTGAAAATTCAGTAAATCTGGCCCTTAGGGCTGGATTTACTAAATTCTCATGCAGCACAGTATCCAAAAATATCTATCTATAGAGATATGGCTCTTTCCTCCCGCCTCCCTAGTGCTGGTGCAGAATTTTGCCTCCGAGCGCCACACACACACCTTTACGCTATATTGCAATCATGTGTGTGTGAGTCTAGCATAGATTTTGTACTGGAAGAGTACCCTTTCAGTTCAAAATACTATTCCTAGACAACTTTTAAAACCTTTTCTACTTTGTATGTGTGCTGGACAGTGCAGCGTACATGAAAAATCAGAAAAGAAAAGAGAAATTCAAATATTTCCTTTTAACACCTGCTTTTGAATTGCATTCATTTTTTACACAAAACCCATCTCAAATATTTGGTAGATAGGGTTTTATGTCAAAAAGTATGAGTTGTTGCATGGGAACACCCATGTACCGCCCCTTTGACGTGCAAAGCAGTGGCTTGTGCTGCTTTGCGTTACTTTTAGGCAACTTTCAAGTACAAAGCAAGTTTTGCTCTGAAAATTTGCTAAAAAGCCCATTTTGTTCTGATTTGCCTCACTTTTGTGACATGAACACAGCGCAAAATGTGGGAAAATCTGTTCCACAGAGTCAAAAAATATAAACTGGAGCAGTCCACAAATGTATTAGTATACTAATTGATAAGAATCAATGTGTGCTCAGTGCTGAAGTGATCACATGGACACTGATAAAAGAACTGCAAAGTGTGCATATACGAAAAAAATATTGGGTTAATAATTATAAACTTATATGATGGTTTCATGAGTAGTTCTGTCACATGGTGATACAAATTTTACAGTTATTGGAGGTTAATTATTATGTTAATGGTATCGACAACATTTTGGGGCTTGTGCCAACAGGTCACGTGGTCAAGGCATTCGAACAGACAAGAATGCCCAAATCTGAAGAGCTACAAAATTTTGAAAGAAAGCACCTCATTGGGTCCTAGGGAAAAAGGAATGAAATCAAAAGCCTGAATGAGTCAGGATCAATCCACAGTAAAAACAATTGTTGGTGAAGACCTGCAAGTACAGAAATAAGCAGAGTGCCTTGAACACTTATCCACACATCACCAATTCAACTGCCCTCCACCATCGTATTCTTTGTCCTCCAGCCTCTTTGTCCTTATGATGATGACCCAGGAACTTGCTGAGAAGTTTTGAAAAACCATATTTGCCATACATATGTGGATCACTAACCATTAACATATTATCTCATTGATTCTTTGGATTTATGTGAACGCTAAACGTGTATGAGCAATTGCTGTTGTGTTCTATGTAGACCCAGGGCTCTTGTGAGGTCCACTTTGGGTTGCCCTTGTTGCATATTATGATTAGTTCTTTCCAGTGTAGGCACAAGTGTAATGCACTTAAAAATGCACCATTTGCCACACACTTCTCAAGGAATGTTTGAGAAAGAACTCCATTGTGCTGCCTATTTATTTACAAGGCTTAGAAGCTGCTTGAATAAATTATAAATCACTATAAAACACGTTCGGATTATTAAATATATGGCAACGTTGTATTGCAATTCTGACCTGTCTTAACCAGAGCTCCTCCCTCGCATGCACCTTGTGTCACTTGTTTTTACCGAAAAACATTAACAGAGAAATCCTCCTACCACCCGCCTGCTCCTATAAGGATGTATTTACATTAGTTTTAACTTTCACCGATGTCACTCTCTTAAGGTGCTTTAAAACAACTTTCCCAAGACTTCCTATTAGGATAAAATCACTGTGTGTAATGCTTTCTAATTTTGACAAACTAGGTAATATTTTGTTTAAAATGCCCCACTCTGATATTGATTTTCCAAACATTTCTAAAGGTATAAAAGTAGTGCATTTAACAATGCTGAGAAATGTATTATGTCCTTCAAAATCTAACAATACAGTTGCAAATTAAATTCAACCCAATAACCCACTAAACCATTCCCCAATATGCCTTATTCATTGTTCCCCCGTGGCCATGCTACCCACAAGGTATACTAATTTCTATTGCCTGGAACAGGACATCGGCACAATTTAATGCTGACAGCGATAAAGTGGGTCGAATACACTAACCAGGTTTATACTGGTCTAAGATTTTACCTTCTGACTTTATTCCTTTACGTCCCAATCCACCATAGGATTATAAATCTAAAGCTCCAACAGAACCTCAGGAGAGGCACTTGGAGACGCATAGGGTGGCATACAGAGGCCAACAGGAGGGTCCAGTCAAGGTCCAGTTGCAACTGGTCAGCTGGGTAGTGCAGCAAAAACCCTTGTAGATTTATGTTTTGCTGCAGCTTTGCCAGGAGGAAAGCCTTATGACCTTTGGAGTCCACCTCTTTGTCCATGGTACAAATGGGAGAACAGGTACAGTCTTCTAGGCACTCTCAAACAGAAGGTTCAATAAATCTTCTGATCTTCCATAGGTTCAGGAGTGTTCTGAATTGGGTGCCTGGAGGTGCCACAATTATTCCTCACAGAAGCTAGTGGGTGGGAATAACCCCTGGTTACACCCTAACAAATTAGGAAAAAGTTCTGAGAGCTACTCCTGCCCACTTGTTTAGATGGTCAGAGTCTTCTATCACACTAATCTGGGGAGTGTGCTATGTTAATTCCAGTGTGCCCTTACATATAACACCAAAATCTGGTTTAATGCAGTCCTTGTACCAACAACAACCTCAGACACAGAACTCTGATATAATTAAGCTGACCTTTAAGCAACCAGGCCTGAGGATTCCCATACATTATTTTGGCATTCAGTTTCCCTCCCTGGAAGTGTGCCCAAATGTTATATGTAAACCTAGCAGACCTGGAAAATAGACTACAACTCTGTGATGTCAAAAGAGACCCACTGTGATTGGGATATGGCCGGCTGGGAAGACAACAGAAGGGCCATGCCCATGTGTCAGCCAACATTTACCTATAACATGCATTGAAATCAGCGAACATTCTATATCACCTATACGTGGATGACACCCAGTTGTACCTGAAAATCACCTCGCCAGATGACTTCATTGCTCTTAACACTACCCTTCTGAACAAGCAAAGCTGGCTCACTAACAACCACCTGATGTTGAACACCAAAAAAATCTGAATTCATTCTCATCTCACCTTCAAACTACACTCCAAAGATAGACCTCTAGTTAAAACACCTAACCTCCTTTGACTGTGTCCCCCTCATCATAGACTCGGCAAAATCCCTAGGTATCTCCATTGACAAACATTTGAATATGCAGTCGCACATCTCTATTGCCACCAAGGGAGCTAATCGCAAGATGAGTGTATTAAGGAAACTCAAACCCTTCCTCCCTCAGCAGTACAAGCTCTAGTACTGCCAATATTAGACTACGGAAGCACCACCCTCTGTGGTCTCCCTAAGTACAGGCTTGCACCGCTGAGAGCAGCCCTGAATGCTGCGGCTAGACTAGTATCAGGAACCAAAAGAAACAGTCACATCTCACCAACCTTGAAAGCACTGAATTGGTTGACTTATGAGGCAAGAATACATCTTAAAGTGGCGTGCATGATGCACAAAGCAATTCACAACAACACACCCAGTTACTTGCCGCTAAAGCTGGAAAAATCTGCAGGTTGTAGACAACTACGAAGTGCGAGCACTTTCCTACTTAAACCCCAATCTTTCCAGAAAAAGAGAACATGCTTTAGAGTTTCCTCAGGGATTGCACCAAAGATTTGGAACTCTTTACCTCCACTAGTGCATGGAATCACTTCCTTTACTGCTTTCAAAAAGGAAGTAAAAAGACTACTAATGAACAAATTCATGTCCTAAGTTTTAAGTGTTGGATGTCTCTGAGTGTAAGACTTTTCATCACAGCCCTTGTTGCTCTATAACTGTATGCAGCTTAAAGCTTGGCTGGCTGTGGATCCGCTTGATCATCTACACTTTTTATATATATACTTTTAATTGTTCTAAGTTATAATATGTATTTCTGATAGCACAATTTGCTAACGTTCAGTAACTGTCTAGTGTACAATGTTCTGCAGAATCTAATCATGGTCCTCTATGTTTGCTATGTATATACTTTATATTTCTATTTTTACAAATTGGTAAATTTGTTTGTGTGTATACTACCTCATCTATTTATATTCTTCTATTGTAAAGCGCTCTGATACCCTCGTGGGTCACGTTCGCGCTATATAAAACTCTATAAATAAATAAATGGGAGACTTCTTTGAGGTATGCCCTAAGTGTCGTATGAACAACCCCAGCAGACCTGTCAAGCTAGATGTGACATTCAAACAGATCTTGAGATTTTAATATCAAAAAGGATTCTCCCACCTCCACCTTCCACATCCTATCATATTCAGGGGTGTCATGTCTGCCAATCCAAGTCAATCTGTTACTTTGTGCAAGTTCACACCTTATTCACACCAATTTAAAAGCTAATTAAAGGCTGGCCGTAGTGGGAGAACAAAATGCAGATTTAGCTTCCAGAGTCTTCAGACATGGAAAAGGAAACTTTTTAAAAGTTGTCTTTCAGTAACATATAGAACAAATCTAACTTCACCGTTTAATTTAATTTTTAATAACTATTAAGAATAGTTGTTTAATTATTTATCTAGCTAGTCCCATTCCCGAGATACATGATCAGTATTTAATATTGCATCAAAGTGTTTTCCTTTGGAACAGCTGAACCTGCTTCAGTGAAATTAGTTTTGAGGGCATTTTTACTGTAAGGATGTTTAACAACACATTTTTAAGCATCCCAAGCTTTCATCTTGCAGTTATATTGTGTAAATCAATGCCTTGAATGCCCATGAAGCAGCCCACAGCCTCTGAATCTAGTCATCTCAACATTAAAGGGGGCCAGACAAAGTGGCTTGCAGTTGCGATGTGTGCTCTACTCTCAGCAGACAGTGAATCACCTGGCCATGATCTTTTAATTAAGGTGCTTCAGCTGGGGCATTTTCTCAAAATATGCCCGGCTTGCCCACAAAAAAATATATACGTCATTCTTCCTTTTCTGATCTTTTTCTTCTTGGTCTAAAAACGTACTTTTATTCCTAATTTGAAGGACTCTTCAGAAGATGTGACTTGGTGATGGCAGATGGAGTATTAGCAAAATGATTGATGCAAGTTCTATTTTTGATGATCTATCTAAAGTAGAAAATTGAATAATTCATTAGATGTGGTGGGCCAATTCCCACCTGCAAAAGAGCTGCTTTTAGCACCTCTGATAATCCATGAAAGAGTTTAGTTCATGTTGCTTCTGAGTATCATTGTGTGGACTGACTAATGTAGGCAATAGTATCCTTACACTTTGCTGTAAAGTTGGTAAACTAGAGTGTGTTCCATGCGTAATCTGTTGCCAATCAGACACCACTTTAAATCATTCTAAAAAAGCTGTATGTTCTAAAAAGGCTGTATATTGTAGAAGCCAAGGGGCACATTTACAAGCCCCTTGCGTCGTTTTTGCACCGCAGTTGCGTCACTTTTTGTGACGCAGCAGCGTTAAAACGCGACCCATTTACAACGTGGCGCATCTAGGGAGATGCGTCACATTGTAAAGCCCTGCATCACATTATACCTGCGTCAGGTATAATGAATGCAGGGTGGGCGTTCCAACGCAAAAAGCCTTGTAGAAGTGACGCAGTGAAATCTACGAGATTTCACTGCGCCACCTCTAGGATGCCACTGCGTCTAATTCTTACGCCTGCTTGAAGCAGGCGTAAGGAGTGACGCAGTACAATGAGGATAGGCCTCTCCCTGCATTGCTGTAGTTGAGTCGTGCTTGCGACTCGACTCCAGCAATGTGTGACTTTTACGTCAGCAGATGCGTCAGAATTTCTGACGCATCTGTCAATCCTTGCGCCATGGTGCCCGTATTGTAAATGCAGCGCATTCATAGTGGCGCAAGGGTTTCTCAAAGTGGCGCAGGGAAAGTGACGCATCTTCACAGATGCGTCACTTTCTTGTAAATCTGCCCCATAGTATTTATGTAGGATTAAGGGTGTCACCCACATGAGAGCGTCTTCAGAGAAGTAGGATAAGATAGGCAACCTTAAAGCTATTGAAGGAAAACTGGGTAGGTTGCTCTATAAAATGCAAATTAAACTGAGCCAGGAAATAAAGAAAAAACTGCAGATCACCAGAGAATGTATCAAGCGGTGCTGTGCTAGGAGACGCACACTGAAGGCTGCTGCAGCCAGGGCGGATTTACATAAAGTGTGAAATTCTGGGGGAGGGGGGATTATTCAAATCTCCTGCAATAGGAGACATTAGGATCAAATTATTAAGAAAATATGCTTGTTCACTATGAGCAGTCTTTAACCCCCCCTGAATACTGGTAATGACTTGTGTTTAACCTACAACGGACTGGGATCACAACGCATGCTAAAGAAAATCATGACCTGGCAAACTGCCAGGAATTGCATGACTTGGGGATGGCGGGCTGCCCCAGGACATAGTAATGCCTGTATATGGGTAAGCACGGATAGCAGGACCAAAGACTGTAGGGGAGTGGGAATGAGAGAGAAAAGAGACATCAAGAGTGCCACGTTCTCATTGTGTGTACGTCACGGAAATTTCAGGGAACTGAAGGTAATGCTCCTACAAGTTAAATTCAAGCATTTTGTATTGATGTGATAAACCACCAACGTTCGTAGTCAGAAGCAATGCAATACCAACGGTGCCTTTTATTGTGGCACTTACTGGCTTCAGAACAGCGGCTGCATTTAACGTAACCAATGTGGACTAAACCAGTATCAGAAATGGAGAACTCCAAGATAAAAGTAGCCCAGGAAAAAGGTGAGAGGAACCAAGAGAAAATACACAGCAAACCAAGCTAAATCATAATTAAGGCTCCCTGTTTTCTGTTTTTACTGATTTTTACAGATAAATACAGACAGAAATCCATTTATTTTCTTGTCCATATTTATTTTTAAATGTGGATAAAAACGGAGGGGCTGATTCACAAAAGTAATCGGAGTCAAAATCCTAAATTTACAACTTTTGGTATTCACACAAGGCATTTAGTAGTAGTGAAATTCAGGCTCCTAACTTTACTACTACTAAATACCTTCTGTGAATACCAAAAGTAGCAAATTAAGGATTTTGTCTCAGATTAGTTCTGTGAATTGGCCCCGTAAATTTGGTGATTTTTGAGTGATTCTAAATACACTGTCCCATGACTGCCAACCAATAACAGTGTTTTGTAGTTAAGGGGGTTAAAAAAGAAAGCAATTTTAGTAAAGAGTCTTAAACAGCAGTAGATATGCACAAGGCGGATGCTGAAATGTGCATATTTTCATGTAAGTGCATTGACTTATCTTCTGCAGGTGTTCATATCACTGAAACCTGGCAGGCATTCAAGCATGACTGCATATTTATTGGTTAAATAAATGACAAAATATACCAGTTTCAGCTTTATTTTGTTCACAAAACTCATAATAAATACGGATAAATACATATAAAGTTGACAAAAAATAAATATGGATAAATACAGATGGAAATGTCAAAAATATAAATTCCATAAAACCGGGAGCCCTAATCATAATCCATAAGCAAGTCAACTTTCAGGCAAAAGTCAGGAACTCAAGGGGACCAAAAGAAGTATCAAAACAACAAAAATTAAGGACGACTAATATGGTGATCAAAGTATAGGGAAGGAGACAATATGAGAAGCCTCGAGGGACCTTGCATAGGAAGTGAAGAGTTAATAAAGAACTGCTGGAACTAGAGGCACCCTCGTCTACCGACCACCAGGACCCCACCCCAGTTCAGCGACTCCATCGCCGACTTGATCAGCATGCACGCCTTGACCTCCACCAACTACATCCTCCTTGGAGACCTGAACTTTCACCTTGAGAACGACAACGACAACAACTCCACAACCCTGATCGATAACCTCGTCAACCTCGACTGAAGCGACTTGTCACAACGCCCACCCACTCTGCCGGCCACACGCTCAACCCCGTCTTCTCCTCAAGCCCGCACGTCTCCGTCAGCCACACCACCGAACTCCTCTGGACCGACCACCACTGCATCCACTTCGCCTTCCAGAAGCCCACCACACACCACCGCACCCAACAGATCCCCCGCCATTGCTGGAGCAAAATCACAGAACACCAGCTACACGCAAACCTCGCTCTCAGCCCACCCACCGAACCCTCCAAAACCGATGACACTGCCCACAGCCTCATAAGCTGGATCGAGGACTGCGCCAACACCCTCCCCCCGCTGAGAGAAACCCACTCCTAGAGACACCAGCAAGAGGGCCAGCTGGTTCACCCCAGAACTCCTAGCCTCCAAGCAAGACTGCCGGAAACTAAGTAAGAAATGGCACAGATAATGAACTCCGGACAGCCATGCAGCACACAAGGACGCCATCCGCAACCACCACCACCTCATCAGGGCGGCCAAGAGGACCTCCTTCAAAGACCGCCTCAACAACAACGCACACAATTGCAAGGAGCTCTTCAACATCGTGAAGGAACTCTCCAACCCCAGCTCCAACACCAACGACATCCCGCAGTCGCAAGCCCTGTGCGACTTCCTCGCCACCTTCTTCCACCGCAAGATAGCAGATATCCACGACAGCTTCAATACCCAGACAGCCCCAACAGACAGCAACAGAACAGACCCTCCGCCTACCATCGACCATGACCCCCTGCTAGCCTGGGCCAGCGTGAGCATCGATGAAACCATCAAGACCATGCGCACAATCCACTCCGGTTCTCCGTCAGACCCATTCCTGCACCACGTCTTCAACAGAGCAAGTGCTCCATCGCACCCCACCTGTGCAACATCATCAATCTCTCCCTCGAGACCTCGACCTTCACAGAGATCTGGAAACACGCCGAGATCAACGCCCAACTCAAAAAACCTACGGCAGACCCAAGAGACCTCAAGATCTTCCGGCCCATCTCACTGCTCCCCTTCCCGGCCAAGGTCATCGAGAAAACCGTCAACAGACAGCTAACCCGATAACTCAAAGAATAGAGAATCCTGGACCCTTCGCAGTCAGGGTTCCGCAGCAATCACAGCACCGAGACTGCCCTCATCGCCACCACTGATGATATCAGGACCCTGCTGGACAACAGCAAGACCGCAACACTCATCCTCCTAGACCTCTCTGTCGCCTTCGACACCGCCTGCCACTGCACAATACGCACACGCCTCCACGCCACAGGGATCCAAGACAAGGCTCTGGATTGGACCACCTTCATCCTCTCCGGCAGAACCCAGAGCATCCGCCTCCCCCCATTCCGTACCAAAGCCTCCGAGAACATCTGTGGCGTACCCCAGGGATCCTCCCTCAGCACGACGCGGTTCAACATTTACATGGCCCCGCCTGCACACGTAGCCCGATAGCACGACCTCAACATAATCTCCTACGCCGACGACACTCAGCTGATCTTCTCCCTCACCAAGGACCCCATCACCACCAAAGTCTACGTCCAGGAAGGAATGAAGGCCGTCGCCGACTGGATGAAGACCAGCCGTCTGAAGCTGAACTCAGACGAGACGGAAGTCCTCATCCTCTGCTCCAACCCTCCAGCCTGGGACAACTCCTGGTGGCCAACTGCACTGGGGGCAGCCCCAACAACCACCGACCAGGCACGCAACCTGGGAATCATCCTTGACTCAACGCTCTCAATGACCAAGCAAGTCAACACCGTCTCCTCCTCCTGCTTCAACACTCTGCATGCTCCGCAAGATCTACAGATGGATCCTGACAGTTAATAGAAAGTCAGTCACCCAGTCCCTCGTCAGCAGCAGACTGGACTACGGAAACGCCCTCTACGCGATAGCCCCGACCAAGCTCACAACGACTACAACGCATCCAAAACGCCTGGGCATGACTGATCCTCGACGTACCACGCCACGGCCACATCACCCCCCCCCCCCACCTGAGAAACCTGCACTGGCTCCCTGTCAAAAAAAGGATATCCTTCAAGCTCCTCACCCACGCACCAAGGCACTCCACAAGACCGGCCCAGCCTACCTCAACAGACGGCTCTCCTTCTACATCCCCAACCGCCAGCTACGCTCCGCCGACCTTTCACTCACCACCATCCCGCGCATTCGAAGAACAACCACCAGTGGGCGAACCATCTCCCACCTCGCCGCCAAGACATGGAACACCCTCCCACTGAGCCTACGGCAGACCCAAGACCTGCTGACCTTCAGGAGGATACTCAAGACCTGGCTGATCGATCAGTAACGCCCTCACCCCCCAGCACCTTGAGACCCTCGCGGGTATGTAGTGCGCTTTACAAATGATTGATTGATTGATTGCTGCCACTCAAGACCTACAAACCCTGCACATAGACCTACCAGGGTAGCAGTGTTAGTGCTCCAACTGTCATGGGCCTGTTTGCCACAGTGCCACAGGAATTCTAGGGCAGCTTTTGTTGTGGCTTATTTCTACATTAAGTACCTGCCTCCCTCCACACACCCTGCTTATTCCTGCCACGAGTGCTTCCCTCCACCACCTCCTACTCACCTGTAATGATGCTGCACAAAGGAGTAGGATGCCCAATTAACACTGCCACTCTTGGCATGACTAACAAGAAAAGAATGAGTGCAGGAATAACTTTCTGCCCATAAATTCGTATGCCAAAGTAATTATGGCACGAATTACTTGAAAAACTCACAAAACTATGTATTTCAAAATCTAATTGTTCTCCTTTTTTTTCTTATTGTTTGTTTTTTCTTTTTATAAGACAAACGTCAATCTACAGAACATAATTTACACACACATAAACAAAATAATCAACAAAATTGTGATCACTCAACTTTCTAGGGCATATTCATACATCTCTTTTTACATGAATTGTTGGTTCTTATTGGTCTATTCTGTACATTTGAAATCCAACCACAAACATATGTTAAAAGGACCAGTCTTTTCATAAACTTTTCAATTCAGTCCCAAAACAAAAGGTCATTAATTCCTCCTTTATACCAGTGGAATAAAAAGAGAAAATAGAACTCTTACTTGCTCACTAGCGCAGGCAATGATGCACACTCAGTTTCATGTGGATTTCAACCTGTGATCAGGTGAATTGTCATTACTCACAGAGCAATACAGCCACTGGCTGAACTGGCTGACCACTTTCCCATGATGTGTTCTGCAGTAAATTGAAATGCTATTTGTTTGTGTGTGGGTGTGTGTGTGCTCTTCAACATAGCATTATAACAACCCCCTTTTACGGTCATCCAGCTTTAACATATGCTTTTCACAATAGATACATCAGCCTTTGTCAAACATTTTCACAATAAACCGGCCAGTTCAAAGGCTTCAAACATACTGTTTCCCCATGAACCTTTGAGGCTTATACACCCACATGCATCAAGGTATTTAGGAGTCGCAAACGGTGCGAATTGGTAAATTCGGCCGTTTGCGATTCCTAAATATCTTTTTTGGATGCATCAAACATTTTTGGGAAAATCGCTATTTTTAGCGAATTCCAAAAATGCGATTGCTTTTAAGGAATCGCAAATTTGCGATTTCTTAAAAGCAATGCATGATTGCATTTTAAATTGCGAATTCGCAATTAGGGGGTGCAAATTACCACGAGGTTGAACCTCGTGGTAATTTGCGAAAAAGTTTAAAAATTCTCAAAATTGCATTTTAAACACTGTAATCTTACAGACACACATGTCCTTAGGACATGTGTGTGTGAAACATGCACATAAAAATGCATTTCAGGGGTGCAGGGGGGGTCATTTGGACCCCCCCTGCACCCATGTAATGCATTAACATTTTGCGAATCGCGAATAGAAATTCGCAAAATGTCAATGCCTTCCCATTGATTCCTATGGGCCTTTTGGCCCATAGGAATCAATGGGAATTGCGAAATCACAATATAGAATTCGCATAATCCTTGCAATTCGGTAAAAATTGTGATTTTCACAGAATCGCAAAAATTATGCAAATAAATTAATGCATCCCATTTTGCGATTCCTTATTTGCGATTCCCTATTTTTCGCAAATAAGGAATCGCAAAATGTCCCATGATGCATGTGGCCGATAGTGTTTGTC
Organism: Lissotriton vulgaris; assembly: GCF_964263255.1. Taxonomy (NCBI): domain Eukaryota; kingdom Metazoa; phylum Chordata; class Amphibia; order Caudata; family Salamandridae; genus Lissotriton; species Lissotriton vulgaris. The sequence goes on from NC_141697.1 coordinate 969,540,579, forward strand.
ATTATCCAATTACCATAACCAGCTCAGGCCTACTATATAGACCATAAGCTTTCCCCTAAATAAAGGGCACCCAAGAAAGTTAGGTATGCATGTAAAATCAAGGATGGGAAAACAATATACAAACGCTTATTAGGAGGGCCTGAAAAAGATTTTCACAGTGCAAATCTTGTAACCCAAGGGTTGACCATAGAGAGTAACCAACAGTAAACAAAATACCTGTCTACACATTTTAGTGAAGTACATTATCCAACTATCTTCAAAGGACTACTGGCTTTAACAAATTGTTCTCACAATATATTATCCAGCCTACTGCCTTTGTTGCAACCTTTCATAATAAACAGGTAAAACCTGCAGCTCCAGACATAATTCTTATGAATAAACTAATCAAGACTGTTCCCTAATTGGCATACCTGTGTAATCAACTCAGGCCTAAAGTATTGGACATAAGCTGGCAACCATCAGGCATGCAATCATAAAATTACAAATATATGCAAAAGTACAGCTGACAAAACAATACACAACCGATTTCAAAAGGGCCAAACAAGAATTATCACACCGCAGATCTTCAGCCTCAAGGATTTGTCAAAAGAGGTAGCCAACACCAAACCAAAAGCATTGCTTCCTGCTGTAATCTGTGAAATTCCATGTAATAAAACACTTCTCTAGAGCCTTCAATGTAATTTTACAATAATCCACTCCTAAAGGCCGCTTGGCTTTAACACTTGTGTTTCAAAACAAATACACCGATACTTTTGCCTTCTTATAATCAACAGATCAGTCCTATTGTTTTGATCCTTGCATTGTTACCATAACCAACGGAGTTCTGCTCTATTCAGTGAGCATACGCAATTCGCAATACCAGGATTCTTTTTTAGTGAATGCATGTAACCTCTGCCCAATCAAATTCTGCATACAAGATAATTAAAATGTGGGCGGAGGCAAAACCCATCTCTAGGTAGTGCCGTCATTTTCTTTTCCTGTTTCTTACAGCAGGTAAGGCCCAAGGGCAACAGTTGCACTTTTAAGGCAGACCTAAAAATAAGAAGGAAACGCCCTGGGCAATGTATTCATAAGTCTGAGAAACCAGTGCTTAATTTGAGCCGGTGGTTTCCGGTGCTTGGCACCAGCACTTAATTGTCAACACCGGCGCTAGTGACAGTCTGCCACAAGGTGGTGCTGTCTGGCTAATTTAAAGAGGACCACAGCAACAGTTAATAATTACGTCAATATACATTAAAAATGACTATTACATGCCCCTCAAGCCATTCTATAGCTTTGGGGCCGAATTGTCACACTTGTAGGAGTATGATGGTTAGTAGTTTTGTTGTTGCTATCATTGGCAGCATAGCAGGGCAATGTGTAATGCAAGCTGCTGTGGCTTTATGACGAGATTTCTGGCACGTATTTATCGTTTTTTTTTTTTTTTTTACAAATTAAGCTGTGTCAGAAACCCTAGCCCTAATTAGGAAAGGGGTTTAATTCAGAATGAGGGAATCTCGGTCAATCTGCCGCCCACCTGTCGCGGAATGACGTGTGGGCCTGGAGGAGGAAGCCAGTCCTTAATTGTGCTGAAAAAGAAGGAGCCTGAGAGACCCCTGTGAGAAAGTAGAGTGGAGTGGCGTCCTCTTTGAAGTTGCACTGCCCTAATGTTTCCCATGACTTTATCTGCAGATTATTGGCGCACAAAATATACAAGTATAGAAATTGTTTTTAATCTCTTAAGTAACAATTTCCTTCTCGGTGTTGCTGCAAGAAATGGGTCACTGGAAGCAGCTGAAACAACAAGCGCTGGCCTGAGAGACTGCTAAATCAGGAGGGAGAGGTGGTGGGAAGGGGGAAGGGAGGGTCAGTTAGAGAAGGAGGAAGGGAAGGGCAGTGAGAGTCGGAGAAAGGGAGAGGCCTGCTGGAATGCCAATAGCTGTGAGAAGCCAGGGTGCGCGGGCACCAGCTGACTTTCTTCTTCGTTATGTCCTGAAAGTCGAGTAAAATCTGCTAATCTGCGTGTGGTCAAACGACTTCTGTTCCCCACCCCCCACTTGTAAGTGGCCATCATTACTGACCACTAAGTCACGAATCCTTGACCTAAATGTCAGCCGTTAGTGTTGTCAAAGACATGGATGGCTGTGTGGCTGCTGAAAGGCAGAGTTTTCCAAGTGTAGTAGTTATCTCACCATCAATTATAAGTAACACCACGTGACCCGAGTTAAAACCCAAAGAAGTAGGAAGTGAATTCACCAAAATAGTGATGGCAAACTAAAATCACCTCTGCTGCATTGTGGCCCCTAAAATTCCACTGATGCTGTCTTCCTTGGATATACATAAACGCCTTGGGATGAACATAAGCTTGGGTCTCACAGAGGCTTATCTTGACGAAGGGCGGTGAACTGAGCCCCCAGGGCACGAGTCCTGAAAAAAGAAGTGGGGGGACACTGTCACCGGAAGTGACGTCACAACAGGAAGTGACGTCACGAAAGGTGGCTTAGACCATCGGGCTCATTGCCGCCCTTCGCTCACCCCTTAGATGCGATTGCATCTGAGAAGCCAGCGCGTGAGAGGCGTGCTGTGAGCTCCGATCTCGCCCCAGAGAGGCCAAAGAGTTAAGTCCAGCTGTTTGGCAGGGGGGATGGCGTCCACCTGGTAAAATAAGTGGGGGGACGTCGTCCACCCACGTGGTACCCCGACTCGAGCCCTGGGAGCCCCCCTCCAATATTTCTTGTTCTTCGGGTAAACTGCATAGTAGCAGGGCCGGACTGGCCGTAGCGGGCATTTCCCTGGGAGGCTGGAAGGGTGGAGGCCAGTTTTGTTACTGGGGGCCTATTGCACTGATCTAAGGAGACAGGGCTCGTTTGCACTCATTTGCTCTTGTAGAAATGAGTGTAACTTGACTTATTAATGGGTGGGCTGCAAGTCACAGCATCACTGTGCATGTCAATCAGGAGAGTGAGTTAGAGTGAGTGTATGTGGGTGTATGAGAAAGGAAGAGCTGGGGCTGCTGTAGATCAGTAGTAGCTTTAAGGTGCAGAGTTGTATGTTTTCCTCAAGAAGAGAATAAAATGGAAATGCAACTGGTTGTTCATAGAAACGTGCATTGGTAGAGCTGTGTGTGGCCTGGCTAGATAGCAGGGGGTGCTCATAAATCAGGAGGGTGGTATATTGTTTTGGGGGAGGGGTCACAGTAGTGACTCCAAGGGTTCACAACGTCATGAATGAGAGTACTTGTAGGCCTGTGTTAGGGTCCAATTCTGCACCTAAACTTGAACCTGTGACAATATCTTACCAGTCACACTGTAACCTCCTTCATGCATATACGTATGTGGTATGCGTATTGCGCAAACCTAGGCAAAAGGCAGAGGAGTTCTGTTCAGGGTCAATGACAAGGATACAGTCAATGAGTGATTGGCAGTGTAGTTGAATTTTTAGAGAAGTTCACTGTTACTATGCCATGATGTTGTGTTATTGGAAGAAGTAGTCAGCTCTTTCCTAAATAGGAGGAGAGATGGGCTGGTCCCGATGGATATCATTCTTGAATGATATCATTCTTGATGGATATCATTCTAGATCCTGGGTGCAAGATGGAGAAGCATGCTACTTTATTATTTTCATTTTTGGACATCTTGGACATTTTTTGACATTGTCTCCAGCCCTTGCCTTGTGGGTGCCAATAATCATCAGAGGTGGGGAACTTTCTGTATGGAATGATCTCACTTTCTTCAGAAGAGAGAACTGGTACTAATCTGTCTCGGTCTTCCTGATAATGTGTTCCTTGAAGATAAAACTGTTGTGCAGGTTGAATCCTAGCGCCTTTGGGCTGGTGGAAAGCTGGTGTTTGACTATGTCCAGTTCATTTCGTTGAGCCAGGTTTAGACAAATGTCTTGCTTTATTTTATACATCACTTGTTATCACATCCTCACAGGTTCATATTTCAGCTTGTGCACACTGTCTAATGTCTGAAGGTTGGACGCTCTCTAGTAAAGTTGTATGAAGTTTTTCTATTATTCTGCATTGTGGAAACCTTCATGGGTCAGATGATCTGTGTATGGGAAGTAAGGTGTAATGAGGCCATGGGTAGTCTGAAATGAAATAGCTACTTCAAGACAGTAATGCTACATGTGTTAGTGGCACTTGGTTATCTGCCTCAGAATAATAAAACACTGTGTTGGCCTTTTGTGTTTGAATCTATGAGTTGCATGCTGGAATCTTGGCCCAACATGCCACATACAAGAACAAATAGAATCAATACTCTTTGCCAGATCACATTTTCTGGCACACAAATTGAAGATATAGCACGGTGGCAGAGGTTTAGGTTACCCTTACTTCAGCCCCAACCCGTAGTGTTGATGTTGTTACAGCGCTGGCCTTTGAGTGTGTTGACCGATTAGTATTGAGGTGTGTAGAGGGAAAGGAGCAGCCATTCAAAAGATGGGAGGCTAATATATGGGACTCCTCCTTTCATTTCTTGGTAGGATTAATTCACCACTCTGCCCTTATGCTCTTACATCACATCTGGTCGCCTCAGTACACATCTGGATCCCATAAATGCCTTGCACAATTGTTTGGCCTGTTACCTTGCATTGAGCATTTATAAAATTAGGGCCCTCTTTAAAGAACCCAGTAAAAAATACACAATTCAGTGACCCAAGACCGACACACAACACAGTACAATGGCCACACAGTGCCACCCATGGATGTATAAATAGTCGTTTACTATATATGAATGTGGCATTTCATTGTGCCACTTTGTAAACGTGACACTATGTCATTTGTTTGGTATACTGTGTTGCCAGAGATTACTCATTGTTTAACTGAGCTTTGGAGCATGTTATTAATTTGGGAGTTGGAAAGTTATTTTACCTCTGGATAGTTCTATCTATGCATTAATGCTACCAAGAGTATTCCTTCATTATTTAAATTCCAAACTAATTTCCATAATTCCACCCACCCCAAACCCTGCCCCAGCCTACAAAATGTCCTTTTTCCTTGGGTATGTTGTGACACTTGTTGAGAAATCCCAGACTCAGAGCCCCCAAATATTACTGATTAAGCTGCACCCCTGTCCACCAAAAGTCATTTTAAATTGGACACGCTGTGACGCTTGGTATGTTAATAACTATTTATAGAGCGCACGAAAAGTAAACCAGAGTTTCTAGACATATGCTTGCTCAAACAGCCATGTCTTCAAGATCTTCCTGAAGACTAAGAGATTGTTACAACTCTTGAGTGACAAGGGGAGAGTGTTCCAGAAAATGGCGGCCAAGTAGGAAAAAGAGCTGCCTCCTTCCCGTTTCAGTTTGAACAGTGGGGTAGTTACTAAGTAAAGATGAGCAGAGCGTAAGTTACGCTGAGATTTATAGTCGTTGATCACATTTTTGACAAATTTAGGGCCATTTCCCTTCAGTGCCTTAAAAACTAAGCGACCCTTGAGCCATCGGTAACCAGTGTAATTTTGACAGTCCTGGTCTGGCTGACTGCCATTTGGGTTGATTCCAGATAAGTCTTGCTGCCTGGTTTTGGACTATCTGGAGTCGTTTTAACAAACCCGATAGCAGGCCGAGATATACCGCATTTGAAAAATCAAGACGCGAAAGTACCAGGGCAATCACTACCTGTATGAGTGCGGAATGTGTTAACAGATGGGCAATTTTCTTAATTTTCCAAAGTTGGAAGAAGCTAGAGGAGACAACAGCTCCCACCTGTCCTTTAAGTGATAGGTCAGCATTTAGGATGACCCCTAAACTTTTGACTGAAGGGGAGGCGGTGGGGGGAACCCATATCCGCCGGCCAGAAGTGGGGGCCCCAACTGATCCCACTCTTCCCAGGCAGTACTAGTTCCGTCTTGCCTGGGTTGAGTTTTAGGTGCTTCAAGTCCATCCAACTCCGTATGTGAGTCATAGTGGCCTGGCATTCTGCAGCGGCGTCTGGAGAGTTCAATGGAATTATCAGCTGCAGATCATCCGCATAATTAAAAATGGTGATCTTGCGGTTTTTTAGGGAGTATATCAGGGGTCTGAGATATAGATTGAATAGAAGTGGCGACAGTGACGATCCCTGAGGGACTCCACATAGGGAGGGCAGTCTTGGGGCAGTAAATGTTCCTAGCCTGACTGATTGCGTCCAATCGGAAATGAAGGACGCTATCCATTTGAGTGCGGGTCCCCTAAGACCAGCTTGTTCGACACGGTTCAACAGAATGTTATGATCGACCGTGTCGAACGCAGCCGACAAATCTAAGAGCACCAGGGCCTGGTGGATGCCCCTGTCTGCATTTATTCTGAGGGTATCCTGAACTGCAAAAATCACTGCTTCCGTTGAGTGAGACGGGCGGAATCCAGCTTGATTAGGTTCAAGGTAATCAGAGTGTTCAATGAAGTTCGAGAGACATCTCGATACATGAGCCTCCACAAGTTTTGCCATGAAGGGGAGCAGGGAAATGGTCCGGTAATTAGACAGATCCAAGGGGTCAGCCCCAGGCTTTTTTATAAGAGGGGCGACCATTGCATTTTTGAAAGCGCAGGGAACTTTGCCTTGCGCTAAGGATTCGTTGAGGAGGGGAAGTATGCTCTGGGGTATGGCCGAAAAGACCTCTTTCATAATGTGTGGTGGGGAGCTATAATTGGGTGACCCAAAGTTGACCCGAGTCAGCAACTCCAAGAATGTTTTAGAGTCGATTGGAGGAAGGACATCAAGAGTAAGATGATTGTAACTGGTATCATCCAGAGGCTCCAAAGTAATGGAGTTATAGATGCTATTTTTAATAGCTAGGATTTTATCTATAAAGAAGTTATTCACTGAGTTACAGAACTCCTGAGTAAGGGTCAGAGTAGGGGCCGTTCTCTCACTGTTAAAAAGATCATTCACTATTTTGAAGATATCTTTTGAATTATTTTGAGAATTTAATATTTTCGTAGAGAAATATGCCGTTTTGTTGTTTAAAATGATTTTGTTATATTCCCTGTGAGCTTTGGAGAATTCCTCCTTATCTTTCATGATATAATTTGATCTCCATTTCCTTTCCTTTTGACGCAATTCTAGTTTAAATGTTTTAAGATGAGAGGTGAACCATTTGTGGGCATCCACACTACGTGTGCGGGAAAATTTAACAGGGGGGGGCGTGAGTATCACTGGCCGCAGATAGCCAGTTCGTTTTTTTTTTCTTCCATATTGTCTCCTAATCCAGACAAAGAGTGGGTAAGGTGTTTTTCAGAGTGTCAACAAAGTCCTGTGTATTTAAAGATTTCCATTTCCTGGACACTCCTCCCACCTGAGGTGGAGGCTTTATATAGCCGCTAATCATAGTTATAAACTGTATCAAGTAATGGTCAGACCATAAGCAAGGCGAGATGGCAGGAATTGATAGTAGAAGATAATGGGACCATACTTGATCCAGAATATGTTGTTGGGAAATCTATGACTCACCTCCCCCAAATATTACTAACTAAGCTGTGCTCGTGGGGTCTCTTCTGTTCTGCAAGGGTAGCAGAACCCTACCTTCTTGCCCTGTTCAAGGCGTTGCACCTGTACGTTTTTGAAAAATCTGTATTGAATAATCCAAATGTTATTAGACAGTGATTTTCAAAAAGCACCAATACTTTGACACCTGATTTAGAGTTCGGCGAACGGGTTAATTTGTCACAAACGTGAAGGCTATCCCCGCCATCATATCACAAGTGCATTATATCCAATGGGATTTTTAATATGGTGGACGGAATATTCATCACGTTTGTGACAGAGTAGCCCAAGAGCATCTATTTAAAATAAAAATAAAAACATTGAAATCACAGAGGGTGCAAGTCCAACCAGAGGAGTTGGAAACTGCACCGGGATAGCTACTGCTACCCCTACCAGCTCCCAGATGACGTCTGCCCGGGTAATTTTGCCACTGGGGTTAAAAGTGCCACCCTATTTTTACTTCTATTCACCTGCCTGACAAACAAAATACTTACATATACTTTAAAAGGGTCACCGACTTTTCAAACCTATATCACCTGTATCATTCTGCAAAAAGTTAGTGGGATCACCGGGTATGAAATGAAGCTTTAGGAGAAAGGAAGGACCATGTCACAGAACCCACAAACCCGCAGGACCCCAAGATAAGGAGCAGGGCCCTAAGATAAGGCATTTTAGTAACTGTGAAGCTATTGTCACCTAACCGGCGCAAGGAAACCATGGTCACTAAAATACAGGCTATAGGTTTACAAATACATGGAAATGTCTGATAGACACTCACATTAAGGACCTTGCAAGACCTTCGACTGCCATGGAAGATCCTGTGGAGGAACCAGAGCCTTGCAGTCTGCTTGGGAAATAAAATGACCTTTTACCAGTCTGGCCACCAAAGGATCAGTTTCTGTCAGGCTGTCCAGGGAACACCAAAAAAGGCCCAAGAGCCCCAAATGAAAGTGGTGATCTCTGGTACCAAAGGGAAACCATTGAGAACAAAAATCCAACATCCTAGAGGCAGGGAAAGAAACAACCTGCAAAACTTTAGGAAGGCACGCAGGATAAAAAAGATGAGCAGTGGTAGATGTAGGACTGACAACTGAAACATCTCTGCATCTTCCCCTGAAAAACCTTCACGCAGAAGACCTAGGGCCATATGCATCAAGCAAAATTCCAATCGCAAACATTGAAATTCGCAGAATTTTAGGGTTCGGGAGCGTAATTTAACAATGTGCAAAGTATCACACAAAAACCCACTCGCAAAATAAGGAATCACAAAATTTGTTTTTCCCTATTTTGGGATTTCATTTAAGGAATCTCAAACTGCGATTCCTTAAATGCAATGTAGGAAGCGCTCAAGTTGTGCGATTTTGGTTTAAGGAATTGCAAATTACCACCAACTTTAGGTTGGTGATAACTTGCCATTTCTTTGAAAAATTCACTTTTTTGCATTTTCAAAGTGCCATGTGGCGGACATACATGCCCTTAGGGCATGTATGTATGCCACATCTGCACCCATGCTTATTTCAGGGGTGCAACAGGGTGTCCTCTTGACGTCCTTGCATCCTTGAAATTGCATTTGCAATTTGCGAGTACCTAATGGGTACTCGCAAATTGCGAATGTCTCACCATTAATTCCTATGTGCCTATAGCCTCATAGGAATGAATGGGGAGGTATTCCTTAATTGAGAATCACACTTCGCATATGAACGATTCTCAAAAGTTTTTGCAAATCCTTCATACATCGCGTTTTGCGATTCTCAAATAGCGATTCGCAAAAAAACGCTATTTGTAAATCGCAAAACAACATTTTGATACATAAGGCCCCTAATCTCTCAGCCGTTAACGGCTGACTGAGGCAAGACAATTAAAGAGGGGAGGAAATGGAGATTTTGGTGATGAAGGAACCAGAAAGCAGGGTGGCAGCGATCAGCAGGTAGAAACACCCTGATGAATACACTAAAGAGTTAGGAGAAGCTCTGCGCTTTCCCTCCGAACCTTGGTCGATGCATGAGGAATGACGGGGCTAGTCAGAAAGACAATACCAATATCTCTTGGCTTCTGTAGAAATACTGTACACACTCCTGCCGCAGGACAGAGAGTCCTGAAACTGCGAGAAGGGGCAAGGCAGAAGCCTTTTGCCCCTCAAAGCAAACAGATATAACACTGGCACCCGAATGTGGGGCACACATGACCAAACACTCCTTTAGACTGACACTAATCCTAGGGCATCTTGGAAATCTGGTGTACTGTGTGACCAGTTGCGTAGCAAGTTCAGGTGTTACCCAGTGCAGACAATGTCTTGTCACACCCCCCCCCCCCCGATTCATTATTTTGCAATTGCAAGCCCCACAGTGATTAAGGCCTCAGTAGTAGAAGGCAGAGGAGGAAGTGCTCCAGATTGGATTCCTGATCCAGATCCCACTCACTGAAGAAGCATCAGTGCTCTCAGGACGGGTTGGGGTTTATCTCACTTTTAAGTGGAGCTACAAGCATAGACTGCTGCCATGATCAGGGAGGTGGTGGCCGCTGACTGTGGCAGGTGCTCCCCATATCCAGTCCCTTTCTGAACAAAAATGTGTGGGGAAATTGTGTTTTTTTGGTTAAAGTTTGAGATTTGCAAGGGCTTCTGGATAGGAAAACCTAGTGAGAACCATGCAAGTCACTATACCCTGGATTCCTCTGGGTGTCAAGCTTTAAAAAAATAGGCAGGTTTGCTAGGTTTCCCTAGGTGCCAGTTGAGCTAAAGCTCAATATCCACAACTACCCACTTTGCAAAAAAAGTCAAGTTTTTAGTGGAAAAATCGGATGCGTGTATTTTGTGCTTTGGGCCCTTTCTTATCGCGGGCACTACCCACATAGGTAAGGTATCATATTTATTGGGATTTCTCTGCATTTGTGCCAAATGTAAGCCAGTGTATAAGAAAGAAGACATTTTGAAAAATGCCTTCTGAATCACATGCTAGTATGGGTACTAGCAAATGTAGTGATGTACACATAGCCACTGCTCCTAAACTCAGTATCTGGTGTACATAAGTTTCCTTCATGCCCACTCTTTATATTTTACCATATGACTTGCTCTATACTCAATACACAATGAACAGCCATTGCAGCTCAGTTGTTTTCTCTGGGTACCTGGGGTTCTTCGAAAACCTACAAACCCAATATTTCGATGCAACAAGAAGAGTCAAGCACAAATAATGGTATAATACTTTTGGAAATCGCCATTGTGACAAGTTATAGATGAAGACGTTGTCACAAATGGCAGATTTTTCCTATTCGTTTTCAATATTTTTTTATTTCGACAGTTAGTTTATTTGGGAAAACCTTGTTGGAACTACAGAAATAGCCTTTTCCTGAATTCAGAATGTTCTCTACATTTCAGAAATGTATATCTTTCCAGGATCACCCATAGGTTTCACACTGGTTTCCACCACAAACTGAAAGTAGGGTAAAAGCACAAAAAAGTGGGGAAAATGGGCCACCTTTTTGAAAAATGCCAAAACTGTGGTAAAATATGTATTTTTAGATTCAGCTCTCCATGATTCTGAAAGGTGGGACAGTTGTGACTTAAGAATAAGGGTGGGCGTAGTTCGCAAAGTAGCGCTAAGCGTAGCTACGCAAAGTGCACTTCGCACTACGCGAACTTCATGTAGCACTACGCGAGCTGCATAGTAGCATGTTCGCACTGTGCAAGATGCATTTTCAATGATTGCAAAGTGCGGACAAGCATCCGACACTGTGCAATCATTGAAAAAGGCATCTTACACAGTGCAAGCTGTAGTTTTCTGCTGCTCAAGTAGATTTTTACTCGAGCGGCAGCTTTCTCAACGCGAACTGGTAGTTTCTCATCGCGAGCGGTCGCGAGAATGCGCAACCACTCGCAATGAGAAACCTGACCTCCCCGCGTTGAGAATCTCGCCAGAATGTCATTTTGCTTGCTCGCGGTCGCGAACATGACGCTGAGGACCGCGAACAAGCAAAAAAATGACCGCTGCACTATGCTACGCTGCACTACGCATGTTCGCACTGTGCTACGTGCAGCTCGCATAGTGCGAAGTCGCGCAAACTTCGCAAACTACACGAGTGTAGCATAGTGCTTTGCCCAGGGTTACTTAAGAACGGCAAACCTTTTATTGATGTAAATTTTTGGGGGAAAAAAAGACACTTTTTTGGGAAGTACTTTTTTCTATTTTTCCCCAAAGCTCAAAATGTAGCTATATTTTGGCTATTTTCTCAGTCTCCTCCAGGGGAAACCAAACCCTCTGGGTAAATTTAGCATCCCCATGATGTTGGGAAGAAAGGTAGCCAATTTGGCATAGACACCTTTCATGGAAAAAAGTTATGGGGTCCTAAGCACAAACTACCCCATATAGCCAAAAAGGGCTCAGCACTGAAGTGAAAAGCCCTAGCATTTAAGGGGCTATGTTAGGTCTGGGAATGTGTGTTAAGAAGAGAGTTGTAGGACCTGGGGGGCGGGTGTTACTTTTTCTTCAACTCTGAAAAAATTTCTCAAAGTTTGGTGTGGTTCAGTGAGTTTAGAGCACTGAAAGTGTGCTACTTAAAGTTGATTGCTTAGCAGTTTATTGCAATGCTATTGCACTTATATGGCACTTAATACCAATGAAGAGGAAGAACTGTGAAAGCACATTGGCAGATGATTAAGACCCTACACCTTGGAAATTGCTTGGTTTTGAAGAATGTTAAACTTCACCTGGCCATATATGAGGAATATGTTAATATTGTGTGTGATTGGTCTACACAGTGTTCTTATCCTGGTTTAGGTCTGAGTGTCTAAGCATCTAGAGGAGAATAGATGAGTGAAGCACACAATTCTTGAGTTCTGCATTTATAGCTATGCCTGCTTTAAAAGGTTTGTATTGTGAGTGTGTCCTTTCTGGGAGGTGTTTGGTGTCATGATTGATGAGTAAGTTGTAGTCTGGAATATGGAGTGGGCTACATTGTTATATCTTAATACAATGCAAAACTATTGAGGATAACAAATATGGAAAGATAAGTGCATATAGAGATGTATAAATTGACTATTCTTAACTCAACATTTACATACCTTGACGATATAAATTTGTGACCAAGGTACGTAGATGTGGAGCTCGTTGTAGAAAATCTATAACATTTTTCTTGAGATATTTGCGTTCTCAATAAAATCGCTATGATATCAAGGCATAATAATATTCCCTACTTGACATTCAGGACTCATCCTTGATGAGAAGTGAAATGCACTGCTAATGTTGCTGCAATAGTATAATTGTTATGCTGTGCTTGTCAGTGGCTTAGCTTGACCATGTAATGCCTGTGGCAGTCCCTGCATTTGCCGCCCGCGGTGGCATGTAAGAGCGGGATGGAATGGGTGCTGGCGGTTCCCAGGACGTGATGGTCGCAGAGGTAAGAGCAGGGGGGTTGCTGGCGATTACCGCAATGGCCGCAGTTAAGGGGGAGGCCGTCACCCCCAAACCTTTTGCCACCTGGGGTGGTCCCTCTCCCCTGCTATGTTTCAGGTGTTTGTGAACAAAGTGGACAACAGCAAAGGAACAGATAGATGCACAGTTGGACTTGTCGGCATTCTAGATGGTGCAATGGTTGCTATTTTTGGTTTGGTTTGGTTTGGTTGGGTTTGTTACTGGGTTAAGTGCACTGATAAATGTTCTTTGGAGTCTAACAGGAGGAAAAATTAAGGAAGAGAGGGTTAAGGTTCCAGTGAAGTATGAAGGCTAGAGTTTGTGGTGAGGACAGAAATGCATGATGTGAGTGAGAAATGGATGATGTGCAAGAGAATGTGCAGAGCGCAGAGAAGCGTTGCATTGTTGGTGGGTGGTCAAAGACTGCAAGGAAGTGATAGTGCAGACTGTAGTGGAATGTGGAGGTTGACTAAGAATATTGCAAACAGTATTGAACAAGATAAAGAAGCTGTAATGGTGATGTAGTGACTATGAGTACCAGGACCCCTCTGTTCTGGGCGGACTCAATGAGAGAATTACGTAATCATTTGGGGGAGGAGTGAAGATGTGGTCATTAAAGGTTAGGAGTAGGAGAAGTTCAGTTGAAAGTTGTATGCTGGTGAATAAAGGCGTCAGTTATGAGCTCCATGTCAGGTGTATTCATTTTACATGCTACCGGGCTGGGAAGGATGCTACATATGGTAGTGCAGACAGAGAGTGCTAGCATTGGCAACAGAGTGGTAAGTTGTCTGAGGGTGGCAGTGTCTTGCAGAGCAGGACAGCTAGCATTACAAGAGCTCATTCTATCTTTAAGGATTTTGTTTCTGCTAGAGCCAGTGTGTGAATGTGATATCTAGTTAGGTAGCACCCGGAAGTATGTTTATATTGTGCAGGGATGTTGCTGGGTTGTAAGCGAACAGAATATGTCTAGTAGGTTCCTTTTGGCTGCCATGGAAGTGTCCATGGTATTTACTACGGAATGTGCTATCATAATGAAATGTTGCTTCTAGGAGCTTCAGCTCTGACTTATTAACTGTTCTGGGAGCCAAGCTGTTGTTACCTGTTAAACTCCGTAATCCACATTACTACCCCCCACCCTGCCCCTCCCCACGTCACAGCCCGCAGGTACTCCCACCACCGGCGGCGGTTGGTTGTGCTGTTACTATCATTGGCAGCTCTGGGAGGGGCAATGTGTTGTGCAAACAGCAGTGGCCTCCTGATGAGAGCCCTGGCACTTACACTTTTTCAAATTAAGCACTGCCTATATAGTCAACATACAACATACATTAATTCATCGCAGGTGCTTACTTATATATGAACTTTCCTCTCCAACTGATATTTTTTTATGTAGCCGGAAGCAGTGAATATGAAACAGAACAAGTGTAGAGAATTGTAATTCTTGTGACTTGGTGCAGGTGACTAGCAATCCAGTACTCAGTGGGCATTTTCAAAGGTTTCAACCTATTTACTAACTAGAGTCATTTATTTACTCTATCACTCGCTCATTCACTGACTAATGAGCACACTTATTGAACTGCACATTTAATTGCAAACTAACTAAACCAATCACTCATTCAGCTGTCATTCAATCAAAAGCCCACTCATTGACTTAGTTCACGTTTTAAGAAACCTGCTGACGACTAACAGGAGTCGTGTGCGCGGTACCCTTGAAGCATTACCTTATAAGACATGGAATCCTGCAAGCCTGTCCCTAATTTCCTTATGAGGGTATAGTTATTTAGGGGGAGATTTACTAAGATTTTGCGCTGTGTCTGCGTCACAAAAGTGACACAAAACGTCGCGAAAGGAAGGAATAATGCTTTCATTTCTCCTTCATTTTCTGACTTTGCATGGCTGCTGCACTGTGCAGCACGCATACAAAGTGGGAAAAGCTTTCCCTCGTGTCTAGGCATAGTATTTTGTACAGGAAGGGTACCCTGCGTTGCGTGGCGATTTGGTAAACCTCCCCTGAAGTGTCTAGTCAATCGTAATTGTGAAATGAGTAGCTGACCAACCATAATAAGTTAATACATTTGACTTCTGACATCACAAGCCTGCTCAAGAGCCTGCAGCCAGGGTGAAAGGAAGGTCACAGAGCATAATCACAGTCACATTTTAACCAAGGCAAATGGGAGCTGGCTTTTCTTTCTTCTGATAACAATTTCTAAAATGAAACAGTGATCGCAGAAATGAGATATTTTTTATTTTTTTCTACAATAGGGCATTTGAGTAAAGATACAATCGCCTCATGTTTCTACACATTCAGAGTCAAGCACTGTTTTAGCCAGACTTACATCAAATAAATTCAAATACTTTTCGGGGAAACTTAGTAAATGTTTTTTGGTGTTTAACTTCTCAGTGCAGATTTTTTTTATAATTTAGGTCTGCAATGAACATGAAAGAGACAGACATAAAGGATTTAAGCAGTTTATATGAATGATGATGGTGTGATCATGTACTGTAAAGAATCAAATACTCTACCATACATTAAAAGGATGCAGCAAGTCACCTGGGAGTTCCATGACCTTAAAAAGGAACTCCGCCTCATTCCTCTCCATGGTCATCAAATTCTTCAGTGATATGGAATAATATGTTTGAAATTTATGATAATGGCTACTTTATATTATATATAATCCCTATGCAATCAATCATCCACTGGAACCACTAGCAGGCAGTGCCAAATTGCACTACCAGAATATTATTACCTGTGATACTTTTGATCCCCTTGTGTTTGCCTCATACTTTTGATCCAAACATGGGCACCTGGCACCATCAAAGATTTTGATCCAAAAGTGGGGCACTTGCACAGTCTTTTGTTTTTTTATTCACACATTTTTAAATGTGTTTATTTAGAATTATTTTATATAGCACAGACCTCTTCCTTAATAATTTCAGAGCTCTATATATTCAGACCAGTGTACATATAGTGAGGGAGTATATAGTGTGATGATTTCAGTTTTATATTCATAGTTTTTATCCAATTCGTTTTTTTTACATATGTATATATTTTTTTATTATTGAATTTTTTGAAGTAGTACAACAGCAGGATTTCCCAACAATACATTTCTGCCCCCCCCCCCCCAACCATGAGAAGGAGCCTTCCACAGCAATCACATATTATCTGGTAATACATAATATCCACACAGCACAGATGTATTTATAAATTCGGTATCTAAACAGGCTTCACTTCAAGAGTTCCATTTCAGTGACAATAGATTACCCTTCTGTATTTTCACTGATCCGCGCTTCTTCGGGACCCTCCATTTCCTGTGTTTATCGTACCCCTGTCAAATCCCATTCCATTGTGCCCCCACTGCCCATATCAACGTGCAATAATTTGGGACCTAATTCACATCAGGCACAAACCCATCTCGCATATTCCACAGCCATTGTGTACGGGTTGGCAATCGTTTGGTTATCCATAGTAGAGCAATACATTTCTTTGCTACAGTTAATCTCAATTCAACAATCTTATCTGCATGTTTACTATGTTCGGTCCGAGAGGCCATACCTAATAGGAACAGGCATTCCTATTGCTGCTGATCAAGAAGCCGAACCCGGACCCGGGGGTGCTTAGTAATTTTAGACCCATCTCATTGCTATCAGCACCCACGAAAATCTTAGAAAAGATGGTTTATCGCCAACTATCATCCTTTGTAGAAGCTAATGGTTTGTTGCATGATACTCAATCTGGCTTCCATGCCTATAGCATGGAGACCGCTCTACTGGAAGTGTTTGAAATGGCTAGAGAGGCCCTGGGTGGCGGTACCTCTGCTATGATAGTGATGCTTGATCTCTCCGCAGCTTTCGATATGGTAGCTCACTCTACCTTTTTGAATAGATTAAGCAATTTTGGCATTCAGGGCACAGTGTTATCTTGGTTTTTATCTTTTTTAGAAGATTGATTCCAACGGGTCTTACTTCATCCTTTTTCATCTTCTCCCAAACCGTTGGTTTATGGGGTGCCACAGGGTTCTGCTCTCAGCCCGCTACTTTTCAATCTATACATGACCCCTTTGGCTCCCCTTATTAAATCCTGGGGAGTGAAGGTTGTCTCATATGTGGATGACATGCAGCTTGTGTTTTCATTTAGAGAACATTGAGAAGCAGCATTTCTTAATTTCAAAGAGTGTCCAAAAGATATCTCAAAATGGATGAACAGCAACTTTTTTTAAATTAAACGTGGAGAAAACTGCGGTGCTCTTTTTTAGTCAGTTGGTGTCACCTCCTTCCAGTCTTTGGTGGCCCACTGAATTGAATACTCCACTGATTCTGGCATCTAGGAAATATGTTTGATTCCGATCTCTCTTTTGTGATTCAAATACAGCAAATTACTTCATATAGCTTTGTTAAGATCGGTCCGAAAGCTATTGTGTTTTCTACCCGAGGAGACCCAGAAACTCATAATCCTTGCGTAGGTGACCTTACATTTGGATTATGCCAATAGCTTATACCTTGGGCTTCCAGCTTTTCTGATCAATAGACTACAAATAATACAGAATGCAGCGGCCAGGCTCATCCAATGGGTCCCCTTTCGCCATCTCATCTCCCCTCATTTGAGGCAGTTCCATTGGCTTCCGGTTGCCAAGAGGGTTGAGTTTCAAGCCCTGACATTTGCTTTCAGAGCCTTAATGGACAGAGGACCAAAATATCTCAGGAATAGGCTTAGCCTGTATCATCAGGAGAGAGACCAGAGATCAAACTACCTGCGTATCTTCTGCATTCCAAGGTTTGTGAAGGTTTGACGAGGTGGGCAGGGGCGGCCTTAGGCATGTGCAAGCTGTGCACCTGCACAGGGCCGCCAAACCCCAGGGCCTGCCATGCCAATATATATCCTTAATACAATAATCCTCTGAGGATGGATACATATTTGCATGGCGGCCCTTGGCAGGGATTTGGCGGCCTCCGGCTCTGTTCCACTTCCAAACACCCTGACCCCCTCTTCATTGGCCTCCGCGCCTGCGTTCCTCCGGGGGCCCCCTACCTACGCTCCCTGCCCAGGGCAGCCATGAGCCTAGAGCCGCCCCTGAGGTGGTTGGTCGTTTTGGTACAGGCGGCCAAGCTTTGGAACTCCCTGCCCATTCATGTTCGCATGGCCGAGTCTGAACAGGGCTTCAGGAAAGATTTAAAAATGTGGTTCTTCAATCAAGCTTAGATTGTGTTGTCCAAGTCTATTCTTCAGCCTGCATTGAGTGCCAAGTTGCCTCAGACGAGGCAGCTGCACGCAATACTAATGTCTTTGATTGATTGATTGTTTAATACTAAGCAGAGCTGGATCGTCCACTATAGTAGTAACTCGGTCAAGTCCCCCACTGTCTTAATAACTTCTTTCCAGAATCCCCTCCCCTCTGGGCACCCCCACCAAATGTCCCTGTCGCTATCTTACATTTCAGACAGCGCTCAGGTTTAGAGGAGCCTACTCTGTGCGGTCACTGCGGTGTGACATAGTCCCTGTGTATGCACTTGTAATGTATCAGTTTCAACCTTGCTTTGCGTGTAACCCTCTGGCATTTGCCTAGTATAGTTCGCCAATCGCGATCCCGCAATTCTGTTCCCAAATAGTTCTCCCATTGCAACCTGCAACGCCTCCATGGAGGCAGCATTTTTAGGTAACAATAATGCATATAAGCTGGTAATTAATTTGCCTTTTTCTCCTTAACCCTGAAGCATTTGATTTAAGAGATGAGTTTCTGGTTCCGGCTGGAATCCCACCCAAGCTTCGCAGATTGCCGCAACTAAGCCAGCATAGGCCAGCCAGCTCCCACCTGGCGCAGAAGGCCATATATCCTGTTAGTCTGTCATTTTCATAGAGGTCTCCAAGTGTATGTGGGATGCCCCCCTGCATCTTAAGAAAAGATGCCACATGGAACTAATTTTCATATACCAGCGGATTAGCTGTGGCATGTAAATATAATCATCTCCATCTTTACGGAAGACCTGTCAACATATATCTATTGTTGTTGTGACGTGCAGCTGCAGCAGATTCCACTTCCTTCTAGGGATGAGGGGCAAAGCCAGAAGCTTATGTGGTCCACTCAATCAAGTCAATAGTCCTGTCTCAGTGTCGGTGTCCCCCTCTGTGAACAATGTCACCACATGGCGTAAGTGGTTGGCCCAGTAATAAACACGAACATTTGGAGCCTGCAACCCTCATCTATCCCACGGTAATTTTAGGACCTTGTCAATATGTCAACATCTTAACTTCATAATATTTACATGGCGGCTTCTATATAGTCCATAGGTAACACTACATTTGTGCATTACAATTTACAATATCTTAGATTTCAAAGGGTTACAGCTAAAGGAGGGAGTTACATTAGAAATATGTAATTTTTAAAAAAAAGGCCTGTCCTCTTAGTTATATCATTTTGCATAGTGCAATATGACATTTAGGATGTAGTTCAGGTTGTAGTGAAATAACCATCATCTCTACATGGTATATAGAGGGTGATAGATGCAACAACCTGGTCAGGAAAATATATTTATGAAAAGGCAGGTGGTCCTGGGATATAACATGAGATTTGATAAAAAGTCACACCTTATGAAATTTACTGGTAATGACGTTTTTCAGTTGTAGTGCTTACACTTATTGGAGAAAAGTAGATACTGCTAGCGAGCCAAGAAAGAAAACAGGCAGGGGAACCGAATGAAAAGTGAACCCAGACATGCCAACTTACACTGTGCCACTGTGTGACATACGATATCTGTTGGCTTCACATGGTCACCCGGTGAGGAGCTGAAAGGACACGGTGGCAATCAAGGCGAGCAGGAAGTAAATCACTGCACCAGGGCTTGAGTCGGGGGTACACGCGAGTGGACGGCGTTTCCCCACTCTTTTCACAGGGTGGACGCTGTCCCCCCTGCCAAGAAGCTGGGCCCCACAGAAATAAGCTGAACGTGTCCCGGTGTAATTTTCAGACACCGGGAAACGTTCAGCACGTGACGTCATAAGGTCATTTGCATATTGTCAGTCCCCCCACTTCTTTTTATAGGACATGTGCCCTGCACTGCACAAAATGGCTTCCATCTCCTCCTTGAAATCTCTGTGCAGCTGATGTCCAATCAGTGAAGTGAAAACACCCTAGGACATTGGCGACAGCCTCAATGGTGACCCTTTGTTGGTTAGTGGGTTCTAGGTAGCTCTCGCACTAAGCCCCGCTCTCTTGGAGGCTCCATCCACTCCTCACACGGTGAAATAAATGTATAAGTTGGCAAGTGTGTGGACCCCATTAACGAATCATGTAGCTAGAATTGGTGCCCACATTATGTAAATCAGGTCAGTTTTAAACATGTAAAAAAAGCCAATTTAAGTGTTTTGCAATGCATTGAAGATTGCATTCATTTGTGCTAGCTACAGGCAATGTTTGAGGTAATACCAGAGAAATCAACAGTAAAAACTCGCCTGACAGATCTTAAAAAAAGGCCCCCAAACAGTTAAAAAACACACAGCCCATATACCTGCCTCTCAGTCCAGCCCTTCCAGGACTGCCAGATTACCTTATAGTGCTAGTCCGGTCCAGGTGCTGCAATACAGTGAGTACCTACTATTCCATTACCACACTATGGGCCATATTATCAAGAAAGCGCGATACATTATTGCCGCTTTTATCGGCAGGAACCTGCAGCTAAAGCGGCGATAATGGACTTGATAATATGCCCTTGTGAAATCCCATAGAAGGCCAAGTTCTGATGTTAACCTGGGCTTCTATGGGAATTCACAAGAGCATATTATCAAGCCCATTATCGCCGCTTTAACGGTAGTTTCCTGCTGATAAAGGGGGCGATAATGTATCGCCCTTTCCTGATAATATGGCCCTATGTTTTCAATACTACACCCTGTGCACTGCATCACGTCGCCCGAGTTTATGAATCTAACATTTTGTGTGTGTGTTTTTTGGCATCAGGAGTATGTTAACATTTTAAAAAAGCACAAGAGAGAGACGGAGGCTGAGTGATGAGCGAGGATGCACCGGAGGTGGCCGCGCGCCAGCCCGGGGAAGTAGGCACTGTGTGGTGATGAGTGCCAGCTGGCTGCTCCTTGCCCCCGCCCTCCCACAGCAGTTTGCTCTGAGAGACTTGAATGTATCAATCATTGATTAGGAGCAGGAGCCAAGGCTGTTAGTGGCACGTCTAGGAGTCGGTGAGGAGAGTAAACGCCGGGTCATCCACCCTGTTGCGTAGGGAGGGAGAGAGGGGGGGAGGACGGAAGAAGGAAGGAAGGGAGGAAAAAAGGAAAGAATGAAGGAAGGAAGGGGGAGCAGGGGAGGGAGGGGGAGAGGGAGCAAGGAAGGAAGTGAGGGAGCGAGGGAAGGGAGGAAAGGAGGAAGGAAGGAAGGGAGGGAGAGAGAATTCCTCATTTTGCTACATCTGCTGCGTTCTGTTCTGTGTTCACAGATTGCAAAATGTGAGCATCAGACATTCTTTATTAAATAATTCAGTCTGCGGTTAGACAAACAAGGAACACACACTGCTGCTTGTATACTTTTCCTTCCCAGTGCTCACTGACATCCCAGAGCAGTACCTACGCTTAGCACGGCTCTTCTACCGCAAAGCATGGCTGGAAATCAACGAGCAATGCCTTCATGCTCCAACTTAGACAGCATTGAAAGTTCTGTCCAAATATGCTTTATTTTGTTACAGTTAAACCTTCGCAAAGGCAGCAGCTGAGATTCAATTGAAAGTTACCAGCACCCATTTCTAACGCACACTTCATTGCATCGAAGGCACCGCATGCTTATCACTGGTAAACCAATGTGATTATTGCTGAGTGTGGCGATTGCACATGGCTTGCTTTCAAATCAGTGAATGACCTGCTAGTGTGCCTTAAAAGAGAGTTGGCATATTACCAACGAGTAGCGATATTTATCGCTAACTAGGCTTTGCAACAATTTTGTTATCACTAAGCATCGCCGGAAATTATCGGTGAGATAACTTGCTATTAGCAACGTTTATCTCAGAAGTGATAAAAATCCTCACGCTAACTGCCAAATAAGAGATTATCGCTTGAAAACCAACGATAATCTCTCGAAGTTTGGCGTTAGCTTGATGATAGGGGCTCACAAACTTAGCCATGATATCCACCTTCCATAGGATATCATGGCTAAGTCAGGAAAATACCAAGTGTAAAAAAAAGCTCTAACCGCGGTTAGTGCTGCTTTTTTATCACTAACAGGGTTAGCGATATCCTTGATAATAGAAGAAATGTCGCTTAACAACATTTCTCCTATTATTTTTCTCTGGAACGCCTCCTTTGCATCTCATTAGAGATGCAAGGGGAAGCGTAGCGAAAAAGGGTGCTAACATGCAAATTTGCGTGTTAGCACCCTGTTGCTGATAGGGAGATAATTCTATCTCCGCTTTCTTGGCTTTTAAAGCCAAAAAAGCAGAGATAAATCCCTTGATAATATGCCCCCTTAATTTGTAATAAGAGCTAACCATTTTCTTTTCTAGTCTACTTTATTTGGTCACTGAATTGAACATCTCCTTGCTTGCTTGGATGCTGCTGCCCACCAAAATATCTTCGTTCACTAGCGGTCATTTACAGGGTAGCCTTTATAAGGAAAGAAGGTTTCTGTAATATCCTCAGATCTTGTCACTATGGGGCATATTACCAAGCAATAGCGATAATTATCGATAATTATCGCTATTGCTTGGTTAGAGACAAAAATGTATCGCCGACCTGCGGTGATTTTTATCGCAGATAAACCTTGGTATTACCAAGGTTTATTGCAAATGCGATAAAAATCGGCCGCAATGCATGAATATCGCTGAAAAGTCCGCGATATTCATGGATTACCGAGCTAATACTCTTAGCCATTTTATCCACCTCCCATTGGATAACATGGCTAAGAACTGCTCAGGGCAGGTGTTAGCTTTTGGAGATATTCGCGCTTAGCGCGAATATCTCCAAAAGTTGGTATTAGGAGATAGCGATGTTAGCGACTGTTTCCAGTCGCTAACATCTTGGCACGCCCACTTTGCATGTCATTAGTGATACATTTCTTTGACATGTAAAGTGGGGCCCAAGATGGTCGCTATCTCCTACTAGCTGTCGCTAACTGGTGTTAGCGACAGCTAGGTAATAGGGAGATAATTTTATCTCCGCTTTCTTGGCTTTTAAAGCCAAAAAAGCGGAGACAAACCCCCTTGATAATATGCCCCTATGTTCTCTGTACCTAGCTGCTCAGCCAGTGTGAATGTTCCAGTTAGAATGTTAGTATGAGTGGAATGTTTGGGTGCCTGTGTGTGAGTGTTGTCAGTTGAGGATGGGCTGAGCAGCTAGGAGGCTGCTCCTGGTGGGGCTTATTCTATCTACATCTAAGAACATAATAAATAACATCTACTTCTACCTGGCCACGTCTACAGCGTCTACTTGTGACCCCCTGTCTTGGGATAGGAGTGGGTTTTTAGTCCCATCACCCCACGTTCATTGTAATGGGAATTAGCCCCATTTTCTGTTTAAAGGGGATCTCAGTCCATTCTTTGTTACGTTGGTGTTGGGTGTCAGTCCTTTCACTTTTATGCACGTTGTCATTTGTGTGGGTAGTCATATTTTGATGCCACACTGTGCTGCATTGTGCTTCTCATGCTGCACTAGTCCTTGGGTTTTAGTCCTATGCGACGTTATTTGTACATCAGTCCCAAACAATTTTTTAATTGGGTTTTAGTCCATAGTGTCCCTCACATGAGGGGTGGCGTATTGGGTTTTCGCCAGTCTTCAAACGTGAGAAGTACGTCCTTGGGTGTTGTTCCACCCATTGTATTCTAGGCTGGGGTTATGTTTCCCCCTTACGTCTGTCATGTTTGTTTTCCTCACTTGTAGTATGTGAGCTCTTCATTCACTTCTAAAGTTTTTCTTTGTTCAGTATTAAAGGAGGAGGATGGTGGAGGAGGATGGTGTTAGTGTATTTTTCTATTCTTTCATCTTCTTTTTTCCTTTGTATGTCTGTTTTCCCTTTCGTGGTGTTTTACATCATCATACATGGGTTGGGTTTATAGACTATTTACATCTCCTGTTCATTATTGTGTATAGTTGTTTTTATTTAGTTTTGTTCTCTTTGTTTTTCAGTATAAAAGGAGTAGGATGTGTAATATCCTCAGGTCTTGTCACTATGTTCTCTGTAACTAGCTGCTCAGCCAGTGTGAATGTTCCAGTTAGAATGTTAGTATGAGTGGAATGGTTGGGTGCCTGTGTGTGAGTGTTGTCAGCTGATGATGGGCTGAGCAACTAGGAGGCTGCTCCTGATGGGGCTTATTCTATCTACATCTAAGAACTTAATAAACTACATCTACTTCTACCTGGCCATGTCTACAGCAAATACTTATGAAACCTAAACATGTGGGACTGGCCCACTACAGTTTCACTGCCTTTTATCCATTGTCAACCCTGGCTAAGCTTTGCGTTGGCCTTCTGGACTGGGCCTCCCTGACAGCCCATCAGGATATTGACCTCCTCTACGTCATGGGATATATGTAAGTGAGACTGTCTCCAAGTGGAGCCAGGAGTTATCAGAGGGCATGGCCTGCTGTCCTTGGGTACTCATCAGCATCTGGTTCTGGCTCCTTCATTGTGCCCTAAGAGATCAGACTTCTTTCAAAGCATATAACCTTTAATACACTAAGGGTCACATTACAATCAAACAATCAATCAAGTTGTATTTGTATACAGCGGCTAATCACCATAGAGGCTGTCTAGGTGCTGTGCTGCAGGCATGAGTCGGAGAGCCAGGTCTTCAGTCCCTTCCTGAAGTGGGTCAGTCAGGGTGTGGTGCAGAGGTGAAGGGGAAGGGTGTTCCAGACTTCGTCAGCAAGGTGGGAGAAAGAGTGTCCTCCGGAGCGGCATCGGCTGATATGAGGTATCTGAGCGAGGGTGAGGTGTGCGGTGCGGAGATTTCTGGTTGGTTGGTGGAAGAGCAGGAGGTGGTTTACGTAGGCTAGTCCTTGTTTGCAAAAGGGCTTTGAAGGTGCGGGCAAGCCATAAATGGCATCTCTTCTGGACAGGAAGCCAGTGGAGGTCCTTCAGGTGATGGGTGATGTGTGTCTTCCTGGGCAGGTTGAAGATCAGTCTGGCTGATGCTTTCTGTATTGTCTGGAGTCTTTGCATGAGTTTGGTTGTGGTGCCTGAACAGAGTGCATTGTCATAGTCCAGTGGTCGGGTGGTGAGGGACTGTGTCACAGTTTTCCTTGTGCTGATGGAGAGCCATCTGAAGACTTTGCGGAGCATGCAGATCATGTGGAAGCAAGCTGAAGAAACAGCATTGACCTGACGTTTCATGGAGAGTTCACTGTCCAGGATTATGCAGAGGTTGCGGGCATGGTCTTTCAGCATGGGGGTTGGTCTGAGCTCTGCCATCCACCAGGAGTCATTCAAGAGGGTGGTATGTCTGCCAAAGATCAGAACTTTTGTTTTGTCAGTGATAAGTTTCAGGCTGTTGTCTTTCATCCATGCCATGAAGTTTTTCAAGTTGTTGTGGAAGCTGGTGTTCGTCGAGGTGGGGTCTGCAGAGAGCAAGCGGACAAGCTTTCAGGGTTTCATGATATTACAGGGTGAGGTCTCCCCACAGGGGCCAGGAGATCTTTCATCAGGGGGCATAGCCTGTTGCCCCTAGCCTGAAACAGCTCTGTACCTGGCACCTTGGTTGCTGACATCACCATCTCCTCCATGTCATGGGATATCTTTGACAGTAGCTGTCTTCTAGAGGAGCCAGGAGCTCCATCATTAGAGGGAATGGCATGCTGTCCTTAAGCCCACATCTGCACCTGGATCGGGCTCCTAGTTTAATGACCTTTTCTACGTGCCGCAGGATATCTTTGGATGGGACTGCCTCAAAGAAGAAATCTTGCTCTTATTTGATGCCATACAGAGTTGGATATCTTTTGCAGCACATGACTCTTATGGTCCCATTATGAACTGGGTAGAGCTGTATACCGGGGGAATACTACCTGATTACAGATTTTACCCGGTAAGGGAATACAGTCAGTAGAAACAAATGTGGATAGCTACTTCCCCGGAATACAATAAAGCATGTGGAATTGGCAGATCCCATATGTATTCCCCAATTTTCGAGCAAAACATCATGATGCCCTATAGCTGGGAGAGGTAGGAGCTACCACAAGCAATCGTTAATGTACGGCCTTTCCTAGTTTATCTTTCTATGTACAAAGCTTTTCTGTGAATAGCAAGATACTTTTCATAACACAGAGGGTCTAAAAACAGACCATCCTTCATCAGATCCAAGCTAATTTTTTGATATGGCAGTCATTGGATTATCATTTAAAAACTCTGTATCCAAATTCCTATTTTATTGGAATCACACTCTACGAACTTCTTATAAAACACCTGCAATATTTTAAATTTCCAGTACATTATAAGTTAAACAGGATCCTAATATCGCTAAATAACATTGAGAAAATATCCGAGCCACTTCAGTTTTCCAGCAGTAAAAGCTCCAGTTATAGTCATAGACAATTTCTCAGCATTTCTTGCCTTTAATGCCGTATACAATCTAATTACTCATGTGAGAGCCAAATTCTCACAGGCAGTTAGTTTCAATTTTATCTCCAGTGTTTATAGCGTGTAATTTACCTTAGGCCCAACATTATAATCTCTCTTTGACCCTAGCCTACCTCCTTATTAAACATTGTTGGCTTAACTCGGTATACAGCACTTTTTTATAAGCCATCAAAAGCAGAAACTGCTCTAAGCTTGGTGACTTTTAAATGGTCCCTCCTGTTAAAATTGACATCAAACCTTATGCCCAATTATTTAAGGCTCTTCACCTTTTCTAATTTCAAACTAGAGAGAGACAGGAAATTTCTATCAACTTCCAACTACCAACACCTTTGTCTTTTCACCATTTACTGTGAGTTTTTTCTTCTCACAGTAATTATTCTGGGCTTCTGGGCCTTTGAAGGCCCACCGACCAAAACAAAGTCATCTACATATATCTTCAATGACCATGAGCCATGAAGCACGTGGTGTGGAGATGTCCGAAAGGCACAGAAATCCCAGTAGGCTTCTTTATGCCCCATTGGATAGCGTAATCAAAAGAACCCTGGCTTTACAGGTTCCATATAGTGCTGAAGTTCTAGACTGCCAAGTTTTAAGGAGGGCTCCCAACCTCTGATGCTATATGTCCTCTGCATGAAGGGAAAGAACATAAGAACACATTTACATTCCTCCTACAAATGAATTCCCGGGTACATATATCCATTGCAGAATAGCCATCCAGTTACCAGACCCACAAATTAACAATCTTCTTTTCTACTTCCTTCCATAGCCCAGCAGCCTCATCCTCCCACAGGTCCACCGGCAACTAGCTTTCCTCTTCTTCATCCCTGTTGAGTAACTTCATCTGGTCTCCACTGCCTCTCTCCTTTATCAATTTGAAACACCTCCCTGCAAGGCAAACTCATCCACTTTACCCCTCTTTCCATGCCACCAACCACCCTCTTCCCTACATCACTACTGTGGGGTGCATGCATCCCACATCTTCATTGTAACTCCTGCCCATTGACCCGCGCCCTATTGCTCAGTAGCTATGTTTGTGCTGTATAAATCCCACACATATGAACGCACATATATAGTAGAAGGCCACACCTCAAGATCAGTATTTTTTTACAGTCAAAGTGGGGTAACACACAATAATAGGGCTCTTTTTTAGGACATGTTGTTTAGACTTTGTAGGCTTCACCCCACCCATAGGATTCCCATTTGCTGGCTCCATATTTGCTCTCATATTCCTTCTCCCCATTTATGCATAGCATGCATGTGTGATGCCTCTTCCTGTGTGTAACATGGAATAATTACTACTATCCCTCCCCAGCTTCTATTTTAGCAAGTGTTTTCAGAGTTACGTTTTTGCTGGATTTGGCGCACCTTACAAAAGCACTAATTTCATCACTTGTTCCGAGCTCCCTTGCGGTATATTGTTCCTGCCCCCGCGTGACACCATTTCTACCATGCAGCACAGGGGGCTCTAGTTACTGGCATGGCGGCCAAGTAGTACTGCAGTATTTTTCCTTGATCAGTGCGCCGCCCACATCATGGCCGCCACACTTCATCTTTCAGCATGACCGCTGCTTCAGAATCAATCAATCAATCAATCAATCCATTTATAGGGCGCGCTACTCACCCATGAGGGTCCCAAGGCGCTGAAGGGAGGGGGGTGCTGGTACTGCTCGAATAGCCAGGTCTTGAGGTGCTTCCTGAAGGTGAGGTGGTCGTGGGTCGTTCGTAGGTGGGTGGGGAGGGAGTTCCATGTCTTGGCGGCCAGGTAGGAGAACGATCTTCCTCCCGTTGTGGTTCTGCGAATTCGTGGGACGGTGGCGAGGGCGAGGCTGGCGGAGCGGAGCTGGCGGGTAGGAGTGTAGAAGGAGAGGCGGTTGTTGAGGTATATTCGGGGCCCATGTCATTGAGCGCTTTGTGTGCGTGGATGAGGAGTTTGAACGTGATCCTTTTGCTAACGGGGAGCCAGTGCAGGTTTCTCAGGTGGGCAGATATGTGGCTGTGGTGAGGAATGTCGAGGATGAGTCGTGCGGAGGCGATCTGTATGCTCTGAAGTCGTTTCTGAAGTTTGGCTGTGGTTCCTGCATATAGGGCATTCCCGTAGTCCAGTCTGCTGGTGACGAGGGCCTGGGTGACCGTCTTTCTGGTTTCTGTGGGGATCCACCGGAAGATTTTTCGGAGCATGCGCAGGTTGTTGGAGCATGAGGATGAGATGGCGTTGACATGTTTGGTCATTGAGAGTGAGGAGTCCAGGATGAATCCTTGGTTGCGTGCATGGTTCGTGGGTGTCGGTGCGGTGCCCAATGCTGTGGGCCACCAGGATTCGTCCCAGGTGGATGGGGAATGTCCGAGGATGAGGACCTCTGTCTTGTCTGAGTTCAGTTTCAGACGACTGAGCTTCATCCATTCCGCGATGTCTTTCATTCCTTCCTGGAGGTTGGTTTTGGCGGTGGCTGGGTCCTTGGTGAGGGAGAGTATCAGCTGGGTGTTGTCGGCGTAGGAGATGATGTTGAGGTTGTGTTTGCGTGCAATGGCGGCGAGGGGGCTCATGTAGATATTGAAGAGGGTTGGGCTGAGCGAGGAGCCTTGGGGTACGCCGCAGATGATCTCAGTGGCCGCGGAGCAGAAGGGAGGGAGGTGGACTCTCTGGGTTCTGTCGGAAAGGAACGAGGTGATCTAGTCCAGGGCTTTTCCTTGGATCCCTGTGTCGTGGAGGCAGGTTATTAGAGTGCGGTGGTAGACGGTATCAAAGGCGGCTGAGAGGTCTAGGAGGATGAGAGTGGTTGTTTCCCCGTTGTCAAGCACAGTCCTGATGTCGTCGGTGGCTGCGATGAGGGCAGTCCCGGTGCTATGGTTGGCTCGAAATCCGGACTGGGATGGGTCGAGGGAGTTGTTAGCCTCGAGGAATGTAGTCAGATGTTTATTGACGGTCTTTTCGATGACTTTTGCCGGGAAGGGAAGAAGAGAGATGGGGCGGATGTTCTTGAGGTCTTTGGGATCCGCTGTGGGTTTCTTCAGAAGGGCATTGATCTCTTCATGTTTCCAGCTCTCTGGCAAGGTGGCGGATGTGAAGGAGTTGTTTATGACGTTCTCGAGGTGAGGTGCGATGATGGCGTCGGCTTTGTTGAAGATGTGGTGAGGGCATGGGTCAGAGGGGGAGCCGGAGTTGTGTTCATAACGTGGGTGGTGTCTTCAGTGCTGATGGGGGTCCAGGCGCTGAGGGTGCTGGTGGGGGGCATTGGTTTGGTGAGTGGAGGCAGAGTCTGGGCACTGAAGCTGTCGTGTATATCGGTGATCTTGTGGTAGAAGAACATGACGAGGGAGTTGCATAGGTCGTGATGTCATTGTTGCTGGCGTTGGGGTTGGAGAGCTCTTTTACGATGCTGAAGAGTTCCTTGCTGTTGTGAGTGTTGTTGTCCAGCCGCTCTTTGAACGATGTCCTTTTGAGCTCTTTTATGATGCTGAAGAGTTCCTTGCTGTTGTGAGTGTTGTTGTCCAGCCGCTCTTTGAACGATGTCCTTTTGGTCGTGCGGATCAGCTGGTGGTGTTTGCGAGTGGTGTTCTTGAGGGCTGTCATGTTTTCTGTTATTTGCTCGTGGTGCCAGGTTTTCTCGAGAAATCAGCAGTATTTCTTTGATTCTTTGAGGGCGTCAGTGAACCATGTGGTTTTCCTGTTGCCGGTCTTGCCTGGGGGGTTCTTCAGTGGAGCGAGGGCGTCGGCGCATTTGGTGATCCACTATGCGAGGTTGCGGGCTGCGTCGTTGGTGTCAGAGCTGTCGGTT
This sequence comes from Lissotriton vulgaris, assembly GCF_964263255.1. Classification (NCBI taxonomy): domain Eukaryota; kingdom Metazoa; phylum Chordata; class Amphibia; order Caudata; family Salamandridae; genus Lissotriton; species Lissotriton vulgaris. The sequence goes on from NC_141697.1 coordinate 969,570,762, forward strand.
GGTGGGTTCTGGCTCAGTGATGTGGTTAGCTGGTCTGTGGTAACTTTGCTCTAGCTTCTGCGGGGGATCTGTTGCAGGCGGTGGTGGGAAGTAGTCTTCTTGAAGGTGAAATGGATGCAGCTGTGGTCTGTCCAGTGTAGGCCCGTGGAGTGGCTGAAGGAGACGCGGTTGCTGGCGGAGAAGATGGTGTCGAGCGTGTAGCCGGCGTAGTGGGTGGGGGTGTTCACCAGTTGCTTGAGTCCGAGGTTGGCGAGGTTGTCGAGCAGGGTGGTGGTGTTGTTGTCGTTATTGTTCTCCAGGTGGAAATTCAGGTCCCCTAAGAGGATGTATTCTGATGTGGCGAGGTCGTGCGGGATGATGAAGTCGGCGATGGTTTTGCTGAAGTGTGTACGTGGGCCCGGGGGTCTGTAGATGAGGGTTCCTCTGAGGGTGGTCTTGGGGTCGGTGTGGATCTGGAAGTGTAGGTGTTCGGCGGTGGTGAGGGTGTCATCGGTGTTGGTTGTGACGCTAATGGTTTTCCTGTAGATGATGGCGATTCCTCCTCCGGTTTGGTTGACGGGGACCTTACGGGTGAACTTATAGCCGTCCGGGATGGCTATGGCGATGACGGGGGCTGAGGAGTCGTTCATCCAGGTTTCCGTGAGGAAGGCGATATCCGGTGCTGTTGTATCGAGGAGGTCCCAGAGTTCAATGGCGTGCTTGTGGACAGAGCGGGTTTTGAATAGGATGCACTTGAGGTGGTTGTTGTTGTTGCTTGGTCTGGGGGAAGGGATGCAGGTTCGGAGGCAGGAGAATTTGCAGGCTTGGCAGGTGAAGGGTCCATGGGTGGGCTTCAGGGTAGCTTGGTAGCAGGCTGGTGGCCGTCCGGTGTTGAGTGCGTTGAGGGCGGTGGTATCGTATCTCAGTCGGGTTTCCTGGCTTCGGCGGGGGCCAGGGGTTCTGGTGCTGGGCGCAGGCATGGAAGGTTGCGAGCCTTTCTTTTTTCTGCACAGCTCCTGCTTGTTTCTAGATGTTATCACATATTTATTTATTTAAGGATTTGTAATTTACAAAGCTACCTCCAGTGTTTTCCCAGAGCGGAAGCAGAAAGCAAGCAGTGACATACACGTGCTTAACTGCTCTGAAAGGGAGTTTCATAATTTGGGGCCTAAGTAAGAGAAGGAACAACCTTTCATATGGGCTCAGAGGAATCTGGGCACATTCAACAATGCTTGATTCAAAGATCTCAAAGCTTGTCTGGGTTGATAGGACAGCACTAGGTCCTGAATATTTCGAGGTCCCATGATAGTTTCTATCTAGAGCTCAGTACTCCACTTACACTGTGACCCTCAATCTGTAGAGGGCGAAGCAGAGGAGCATTATAGTGCTGTTCAACCCATCTTCATTTACCACAAAGACTCCCATACATGGTAGGGGGTGGACCTTGGCAGGGCAAGAGAAACAGTCCCTCCTTCATAGCAATTTAAGAGGGCAACAACCTGCCCAAACTTGGCTCGCATATAATATGCATTGCTGTGCCATTTGGGTGTGATGTATGTGCTGTGGAACCAACACACAATTCGTTAAAGAAAAACAATTACTTTTATAATATATGTACACCCTTTGTATTGGTGTAATTTCTACAAAATGTTAATAGCTAGTTCCTTTCACTGGTAGCATCTAACCAGTTAAAGCCATGGATCGACTTTTCCTTTTTTTGCTGGCCTACCTGTCGGATGTTATTGCTCTGCACCCCAAACTCACTGTTTTTGTACCGGGCCATGGAGACCATCTGACGAAAGGTGAGATCTGTCTAATACTGTTTTACCGGGTGTGGTGGATGGGTATGGCACAGGATACGCATTAGGAAATTAGATAAGTGAATTAATTTGTGTTAAAAATGGGTTCTCTAGTTGGACAGTTGGTATGCGCCCAGTCCAAGTAGGGGCCTTCACTCTTGTCCGGGTAAGTAAGTTACACAGCTATGATAACACTTGCTCATCCCCTTGGTAGCTTGGCATGAGCAGTCAGGCTTATCTCAGAGGCAATGTGTAAAATATTTGTATATACATACAGACACACACACACAGTGAAGAAAAACTATAAAAGGACTCCACACCAGTTTAGAAAAATAGGCAATAGTTTTCCCAGTAAAACAAGACCAGCATGATAAATATCCAACATACACAAGTGAAAATATGAATTTTGCAAAAATAAACTTAAAAATACAGTTTCTTGAAGTCGATAGCTCCAACTGGGGCTATTGCAGTGTTATGAACAACACAATCCAGCAGTTCAGTGATACAGCATCAGACAGACCCGCAACACAGTAACTTTGAAAGTGAAGAAGCCTCAAGGACCTTGCAATGAAATCTGAAGGTGTCGCCGGTGTCAGCAGTTGTTGATTCCAGAAGTTGAGCAGAAGTCGTTGAGGCCTACATGTTGAGGTTCCGTGACGATCGTAAGTGGTGTTTTTGACTCGTACGAATATGGTCGAGTCTGGTATCTATGAACCACAAATGACGAGTTTAGTGGGTGTACGCGTTTTCGCTGTGCTAGCCTAAACCGTTCGTTTGTTTCGTGGGTTTCTACATCCGAGCCCACAGGTTCCATCTTAGATGCGGCATCCATTTTGTCTCTTGCCCTCAAGTAGCCAGCGAACGGACGCTGTCCGCTTCGCGACCCTGGGATTCCCAAACTCTTGCGGAAGACACGTTTCCTTTGAAATTGTCTTTATGATGAGGGGGACGGCACTGTAAGGCAGATGGCCCCGCTCGAGGCTCATCTTGCCGTGCCGGTCTATTGTCTTAGTTGTGCATTCATTAGGCACGTCCCCTTTGATGCCTGCAGCTCGTGTTTCCCGATACCACCCCTTTTACACCTTTTCCGATCTCCCCACTGTTTCTGTCTTCCTCTGCACCTGTTTCTGTCCCTTCCTCAATCTGTTTATTGTTGATTGGAATGTACGAATAGTGGGAAGATGGGTTTTTACAGTTGGGTACCACCAAACGTTTCTGTACTTATGTTCCGGGCTTTGAATACATGAAAGTAACCCCTTATGGTTTTACGATGGGAACCGAGTTGTAATCTTTTGTGTACCATGATGTTCAATGCATTAGAACTGTATAAAAAGGAGCGACCCACAGAGACAAGTCGAATCAGGCTTCGTGAACCTACATGTTATGTACTTCTCGTGACTTCTGTGTTCCCTGCAGTAATAAACCTCGAATCTTTGACGCCGAAGGAAGTGTCCCGTGTCTCTGTCATTTGTACGCCGGAACAGGTTACCCACGAAGGTTTCAGGTGTTGTCCCCTGGCACCGCTGGGTCTTAGAAAAACACAGTCCTTCAGTTGGCGCCCAACGTGGGGCTGCATCAGTGGTACCGGTCCAAGCCCGACGATCGTGAGGAACTTCGTGTGAAATCTCCGAGGGAAGGTGCCCCCCGCTTCATCGATCCTGTTGTCGAAACAAGTGGCCCGACGACTTTTCCCGCGAAGATCCCCGCCTCCTGACGGCTGCGACGGACTGCTGCCCTGACTGTAGACCTGTTTTGGCGCCTGGCGTAGATCTTGGTACAGCGAGACGATTGACGGGCCTTCCTGGTGACGCCATCGATCTTTGAGTTAAGTATTTGTGGGTCGCTCCCAGAGTCCTTAGTTGTGGGTGCTTAGTTGTTGCATGGTTCTATTGCATTTGTGGTTCTTAGTACTTGGTTCTTTGTTGTAATATTTGACGTCTGCAGTCGCCAAAAACCGAGGGTTTTTGCTTTTTGCAGGGACATTGTTAATCCTATAACCCTTGAAGTTTGTGAAACTCGGTTAGTGTGCACGATGCCCGGCCGTAGTACTTTGTTTAGTTGCTTCAGAAGTTGTGGTGCGGATTCCCGACTGGAGGATTCGTGTCCGATACCTCCGGTTGGAACTCCAACTTACGAGCTATATAGCAAACACGGGTTAGGTCCGATTACCTTTAATGAGTATTGGATTCGCTATACTAAAAAGGATGGTGTCCTTAGTTGGCCACCTCATGGTAGTTTTGAGACCCCGATTTTAGATAATCTTGAGGCTAAATTGTTTGAGAGAAAATCAAGGCCGGCCATGTTTGATGCCTTTCGGTTGTGGCGTAAAGAAGCCAAACAGAGAGAAATCAGACAGATTAAACGCAATAAGAGAGAAGGAGTTGTTACTACAGTAAGAAATGCAGAGCAGTTTCAGCGAGATAAGGAGGAAAAAGAAAAGGAAGTTTTCAATAGATTGCAACGTATGTCTGTAGACAAGTGTTACCCTGCTTTACCGACGGGTACGGATAAGAAGGAGGAATCTGCAGATGACCCTTTAATGTCTTATCTCTTGAAGTCGCCACCTCCGTACGCACAGGGCACTGTAACTCCTGTGGTTCTTCCTGCCCCTGTTCCTCCTGCTCCTGTTCCACAACCTGTCCCTCAAAATGTTCCTGCCCCTCTACCTGCTTCCGTCCCTACTGCTCCTCCACTTGTACTTCCCCATACTCCTGCTCCCGCTGTTCCCGCTGCTCCTGCTGTTCTGGTTACTCCTGCTGTTACTTCTGCTCCTGACTCTTCTCTTGTTACCTCGTTGTGTTACTCTTCTTCTCCATCTGCCCGACGTCGTACCCCCTCTGTTGCTGCTAACTTCTTTATTTCTCTTGGACCTATTCTTGAGTCCGCTGGTTCGGACGGTCCCCAAAGACGAAGTCAGCTTCCTGGTGGTAGGGAGCGTGACTCATTGTATAATATGGCTATGGGTTGGATGAAATACCCCTTTAGAAATCCTCCTCGTGTGGTGCTAGATATGTTTTGCCAATTCAACATACTGACACAAAGGTTCGTGTTTGAAGAAATGTGTAAGGCTTTACGTGACCTAATATCGGCTGATGCATCTGATGAGGTCTTGACTGCTCTGACTAACCTTCAGCTCCAGTTTGCGAGCGGAATGTTGGTGGGCACTAATGTTCGACGTGCTGTTGAGCAATTATTGTCTTTTCGTCCTTCTACGATGCCTCGGGCATTGTTTGTAGAGGACATCGAAGGACCGTTTGCAGCCCCTGGTCAGTATCCCATGCGCGAAGTTCCACCAGTGTGGATGCCAGGTGATGCTGCTCAAGTTCCACCGATCCTGCCGCACTTCCAAAGAGTGTGGATACATCTTCCATTGAAACGATCGGAAGTTTTGCAGGTAAAGCAATCTTTGCCTGACCCTCGCAAAAATCCTGCAGGGTATTATAAAGAATTATCGCAGCTTGTGGATGCTACGATAATGAATCTTGCTGATATTGATATGCTGTTTGGCAATGTCGTACCGCAACCGGTATGGGCAAAGATTCGTCAGGAAGACCATGCGGGAGAACTAGGTGGTGATTGGAATGCATTGCGGGCTGCTGACGCTTTGCAAATTGGTGGGGCCCAGCCTGATCAATTGATTACGGCTCTGCCTCAAAGAATTATCGCTTTGATGAAAACGCTTATGCCCGCCATGAAGGTAAATTGGGACAAACTGTCCGCCTGTAAGCAGAAGAAGGATGAGAGCGTCTCTGATTTCTTTACGAGATTTGAAGAGGCTTTCATTGACCATAGTGGTCAAGATATGGGTACTGAAGGAGGTCAGCGATTGTTTGTGGATAAGTTTGTCTCAAATTTGCTGCCTGACTTAAGCAACAAATTGCGTAATTCAGAAAGTGCGTGGGCTGTTTCTACTTCTGCTCAAATATTGGCTACGGCCCAATATTATGAGAATAGGGAGAAAGAGGAGAATGATCGTGCTGACAAGAAGACGAAAGAGCTCAAAACTAAAGTGTTGTTGCAACAGGCGTATCCTCCGCGTTCGAATCAGAATGATTCGCAACAGCGGAACCGATCACAATCTCAGTCAAATAGGTCACAATCACGGAATGATTCCTCTTCGCAGAGATCTTCGTTAGGGTACAATCAGTGTGCCTATTGTAGGAATGAGGGTCATTTAAAATTCGATTGTCCAGTTCTCAATGAGCGTAATAGTGGTAATTCGTCTAGAGGAGGTCGTGGTGGTTCTCAACAGACATCACATGGTAGAGGTCGCAGTGCTCAAAACGACCGTTCCACTAATACTTCTGACTCTAATAATTGTTTTGATCAGGCGGATCGTCGCAAGGGCGATCTGCTCAGTACAATGTGGATGATTATTACGTCGATCAGGATGCTGACGACGGTAATTACTAGGACAGCCATGGACAAGGAGAGGGAGTAGTATCAGTTCCGGTTGATCGGAGAGGGCCTTACGTCGCAGTTGCCACCTCGGGCGTCGTTGAGCCTTTTCTGTTGGACACTGGTGCAGCGAAAAGTTCCATAATGCATTCAAAACTCCCTGGCGCACCTTTGTCTGGCTTAACAAATGTTTCCGTTGGATTCTCTGGCGCCCCTGTTAGCAATCCGGTTTCTCGTCCCTTGCCCCTTACAATTGGGCCACGTGAGCTGAAAGCTCCGTTGATTTTGACCACTGGTTGTGGTGAAAATCTTTTGGGCCTGGATTTACTAAAATGTCTGTATGCAACTTTGTATTGTTCTCCTGCGGGAGTAAAGCTTACGTTAGGTGAGAGAGTTGTCTCTCCTATGTACTTATCCATCGATAAGCTTCCACCGGAATTGAGTTCTCTTCCTGCATCTTTGTGGGCAACAGGTCCCAATGACGTGGGCCTGCTTGACATCTCCCCCTATTTTGTTCACTTAAAATCTAATGTGCGACTGCCACGTATTCCCCAGTATCATATCTCCCTTGATGGTGAGCGAGCGCTGTTAGCGATCATTTACGATTTGATCGAGAAAGATGTTATCGAGGAGACTCAGGGAAACGTGTGCAATAGCCCTGTACTGCCCATCTTGAAACGCACTGATCCATCGAAACAAGTCAAGTCAAGTCAAGTCATAAAATTTGTATAGCGCACTACATACCCAGAGGGTTTCAAGGCGCTTAGGAAGGGGAGGAGGATTATTTGTCAAATATCCACGTTTTAAGCTGCTTTCTGAACGCTAGGTGATTCTGGGTGAGGCGAAGGTAAGCGGGGAGTGAGTTCCAAGTTTTGGCAGCCAGGTATGAAAAGGATCTGCCTCCCATGGTGGTCTTGTTGATGCGAGGTACAGTGGCGAAGGCTTGGCTGGAAGAGCGAAGTTGGCGGGAGGGGGTGTAGAAGGACAGTCGAGAGTTGAGGCAATCTGGTCCGATGTCGTAGAGTGATTTGTGTGCGTGGGTTAGCAGTCGGAAAGTGATCCTCTTATTGACGGGTAGCCAGTGGAGGTCTTTAAGGTGACCAGAGATGTGTTTATCGTTTTGTTATCGATTTGCGGGAGGTGAATAAAATTGTGATTCCTCAGTTCCCTGTGGTGCCTGACATCACGGCGCTACTGACTCTGATTCCAGCCTCTGCATCTTGGTTCTCAGTGATCGATCTGAAGAATGCTTTCTTCAGTATTCCGATTGCTGAGGAAAGTAGAGACCTTTTCGGTTTCTCTCTTGGTGGCCGCAGCTTCCGGTTTAAACGTGCTCCTCAGGGCTACTGTGAGACTCCATCGATATACAGTCAAGCCTTGAAGGGCCAACTTGATGCGTTTGTGTTGCCGGCTGGTGCGGCCTTGATCCAATACGTCGATGACTTATTGGTGGCTGCAGATACTCAGGACATTTGCAAACCTGCTACGGTATCGTTGTTGCAGCATCTCTGTGACTTACATCACAAGGTGTCGCCTTCTAAATTACAATATTGTTGTCAAGAAGTAACCTATCTAGGTCACTTATTGTCAAAGGAGGGAAGAAGGTTGACCCCAGAGAGAATTGCAGCGATTGCTCGAAGGACTGTGCCAACAACTCAAAGAGATGTGCGTGCCTTTTTAGGTATCACGTCATACTGCAGGCAGTGGATTCCAAATTTTTCATTGCTAGCGAAACCATTGGTGGCTCTTATGTGCAAGGATGTTCCAACTCCTTTACCATGGACGGAAGAATGTCAGAAAAGTTTTTCTGAACTGCGTGACGCGTTGTGTTCGGCTCCTGTGTTAGGTACTCCTGACTACAGTAAGCCGTTTACACTATACGTTCACGAGAGAGAAGGTTGTGCGTTGAGTGTTTTGACGCAACAATTCGGCGGTAAGCAACGTCCATGTGCATATTTTTCCTCGACCTTGGACCCAGTAGCTAGAGCATTGCCGAGTTGTTTGAGAGCAACAGCGGCGGCTGCGGTGTCCATCCGACAATCTGCAGGATTGGTCATGGATAATATGCTTACGGTGATGGTCCCGCATGCAGTTGACACTCTCTTGAATCGTACGAAAACTCAGCACTTGACCAGTGCAAGGTTGTCTGGCTATGAGTTGACGCTTTTGGCAAGTCACATTCAAAAAAAACGTTGCAACGTCCTGAACCCGGCGACTTTGTTGCCAATCAGTATGGAGTCAGATGAAGTAGCACCTCATGATTGCTACTTGCGAACTGAAGAGGAAACAAAAGGTCGCGTAGACCTGAAAAATACTCCATTAGAAGATCCCGATGGGACCCTGTATGTGGATGGGTCGTGTTTTAAGTTGCCGAATGGCGATGTAACGACTGCGTATGCTGTGGTGACATTGAATACTGTTGTGTAGACTGCGAGATTGAATCAGAATTCTGCTCAGGCGGCAGAGCTGATTGCCTTGACTAGAGCGTGTGTGTTGTCGAAGGGGAAACGGGTGAATGTGTTTACCGACAGTCAGTATGCATTTGGCGTAGCGCATAGCTTTGGACGTTTGTGGCGAGAGAGAGGTTTTATGACATCGCATGGCACGAAGATCCAGCACGGACAGCTCGTGAATGATCTTTTGGATGCACTTACATTGCCCAAGCAGGTGGCGATTGTCAAATGTAGTGCACACCGTAAGGTGACGGATGATGTTGGTCGTGGGAATGCGTTCGCTGATGAGACTGCTAAGGAGACTGCCCGTAACCTTAGCACTAGGATGTATGTGACGAGTTCGGTTAGGTGGCCTACAGAGACTAGTATGTGTGAGGATACCATCGAGAGTGTGAAAATGATTCAGAATGAGGCCACCGAAACTGAAAAAACGAAGTGGAAAGAGAGTACAGGAAAGTTGGATGCGAATGGTTGTTGGATTGATTTGTCAGAGAATAAGAGGTGGATGTTGCCAGATGCGTATGTACTAGCTGTTGTGACGATGGCACACGGCTTGGCACATATTAGCGCGAAAGGTATTTGTAAGTTGTTGTCCCCTGTATGGAAGAATGATGGTATCACGAAGTGTGCTGAGAGATTGGTGAAGAATTGTATGATATGTATGATGTACAACCCTGGAAAAGGAACGCCTACACCTCCTGGCCATTTTGCTCCCCCTTCAGGTCCCTTTGAGGTGATTCAGCTAGACTTCATCCATATGGAGAGATGCAATAACCTTAAATACGTTTTAGTTGTGGTTTGCGCATTCTCCCGATGGATTGAGGCCTACCCTCTCAAAGATAATACCGCTTTGTCCACTGCGAAAATCCTGCTGAAGGAATACTTTCCTCGGTATGGAATGCCACGAATTGTATGGTCTGATAACGGAAGTGAGTTTGTGGGGAGTGTGATGAAGAGTGTGTGTAAGGGCCTTGGAATTACCCAGAAATTCCACAGCTCCAATCATCCCCAGTCAGCAGGTTTGGTTGAAGGGTATAATGGCACCCTTAATTTAAAGCTGGCGAAGGTTCAGGCTACGACTGGTCTCTCGTGGCCTGACGCCTTACCTCTAGCCCTTCTGTCTACTAGGGCGACTGTACACTCCCGAGTAGGGCTTAGTCCCTACGAGATTGTGTTCGGCCGCCCTGCGAATGTTTGGGGGGTTCCTAGGCCGAGTGTGTTCTCTGATCTTGAGTACCCAATGTTGATTGATTATCTGCATGATCTGACTGCTAAACTGAGGTTAATTCACCAACAGGTCTTTGAAGCACTGCCGACGCAGACGGAGGGTCCAGGCCACCAGCTCCAGCCTGGAGACTGGGTGGTGACGCGGAACTTCGGACGCAAAAGAAACCTTGAGCCCCGTTTTACTGGACCCTACCAAGTTCTTCTCGCCACGAGGACTGCTGTTCGTTTGGAAGGTCGTAAACACTGGGTGCACGCCACCCATACTAAAAAGGTACCTATACCTTTGCCGGCAGACTCGTGGGTGAGGAAGGGCATTGCTTCGTCTGAAACGGAAACTGCACAGACCTTCGTTCCTTTTAGCGACGCTCAGCTTGTTGGAGAACCCTCAGCGCAGCAGGACGACATTGTTGAACAATTGCCACCTACAAACTCAAGATCTGAACAATTGACTGACCAGCAGAACTCTGTCCCACCATTGGATCAGTTGTTTGATGAACAGACACGTCCTGGGAGAAGCCGATACTTTTTGAGATCCAATACTAAGGACAAATAAAAAGGTTTTTGCTTTCTCCTTTGACATCCACATTACCCCATTGACACCATTCAGTCTGAACACACTCGTACAATTTTGGTTTTTGTAAATATTGTGAGTTTGTTTCCATATGTTTTTGCTTCCACAGCTTGGAAATATTGTGTATATTTGTAAGTAAGTACCTTACATCCGGGTGTACCGTAGGGCCGCGTGTGTACTTCCTTCTGGTTAGTAGGTCTTGACACTAGGTCGAAGGCCGTCGGTTCCTGGGAACTCCTGGGGATTGACTACTGCTACACAGAACGAAGTGCGTCAAGAAACGTTGCGGACGGTTTTAGAGGATGCCGTTCTCTAAGCTGGTGGATTTGGAAAAAGCTCAGGCTCAAAGATTCAAGTTGCAGCAAATTACTCGTACAAAATGCTTCATGATTCAAGTGTTCCTTCTGTTCTTAACTGTGTCTTCGCTATTGGTGGGTGGGGTGTATTACTTGATATTGACGTTCTTGCCTTCTGCCTCACCTACCCCGTCTCCTGAACCTAAATCTACCTCCACTGTTTCTCCTCATTCCTTCCACATCTTACCCCAGCACGAGCAGGCCAGACGTGCGGAATTTATGAATAATTCCTTTATTCAGCTCCTTCATCAACATCAGTTGGTGGTTAACACTACCAATTGTTGGGTGTGTGGGTTAATGCCACATACCACCGATAAGGGAATTCCGTACTTGGTCCTTCCTTATAGTTCCCAGGGTTCAGCTCGAGCATTCCAAACAATGTTTCGAAGTGCACTAGATTCCTACCCCAATCGAGAGCCACGTCTTTCCCACTTTGGTCCTGGTCCGTACCATAAGCCTTTGGCTATAGCGATCGCTGATTTAGATAGGGATATCTATGAGCCGTCGCTCATCCCAGAGGAAGAAGTGCGAGCCTATAGAGATCTGAGTGAGGCTGAGTATAGTGCGCTCGTGGGTGAAAGACAGCTTAGAAGCTCGTCTCCGATATGGATCGTACCCCACCTTGGTAATTTCTGTCTGAAAGGTCGTGGCCGAAGACCGAGAGCTCATCTTGGAGAGAGTGCTTGCTCCGAGACGTATGTCTTACCGATGCTCTCATCCCCTGTGTTTCTGACTGCCAAGGGTACGTACTTTGTCTGTCATGATCGTGCATATACGTGGTTGCCCTCCGACTTTGCGGGCACATGTTACATTGCGAATTTGTTGCCTCTGACTTTTACAGTCGCCTCCGATTACCACAAGACTCGAATTGTGAGGGGCGTGATTAGCGAAGAGGACACTGCCGGTCAAGAGGCAGGAGACTTTTTCAAGGGTTTCTTTCCGTTTTGGGGACCTATGGTTAATAGTAGGAACCTGAGACAGTTGACCCGAGTGGTGGAATCGACAGCTAATATCACTGCCAGTGCCCTTGGTAACATCACAGCAGAACTTCAGGCGGATAGGCTCATGACGTTACAAAACCGTATGGTTTTAGACGTTGTCTTAGCAGATCGAGGTGGAGTATGTAAGGTGATCCATTCGAGCTGCTGTATTTTCATTCCAGATAACGCTCCGACTGTCTATCAAGCCATCTCAAAGTTGCATAAAATCTCTGAGTCCATACACGTGGACGTAGGGGATTGGACGCTACTTGGGTGGTTTTGGGGCCTGATGTCGACTTGGGGTTGGAAAATTCTGATGATCATCGGGGTTGTTGTAGCGTTTCTGTTCACGTGTTGCCTTTGCGTGCAGTGTGGTCCTGCCTTATGTGGCCTCTGTGCTACAACGTGTATAAGACAGCCGCCTGTTACCAAAGGAGCTCTGATGGATAGAATTATGTTGCAGCAACATCTAGATTGTCTGATGAATATCGAATATGACTCCGACTAGTGCTTGCCTACATGAGGGCAAAAGGAGCGTCTGAGGTTCCGTGACGATCGTAAGTGGTGTTTTTGACTCGTACGAATATGGTCGAGTCTGGTATCTATGAACCGCAAATGACGAGTTTAGTGGGTGTACGCGTTTTCGCTGTGCTAGCCTAAACCGTTCGTTTGTTTCGTGGGTTTCTACATCCGAGCCCACGGGTTCCATCTTAGATGCGGCATCCATTTTGTCTCTTGCCCTCAAGTAGCCAGCGAACGGACGCTGTCCGCTTCGCGACCCTGGGATTCCCAAACTCTTGCGGAAGACACGTTTCCTTTGAAAGTGTCTTTATGATGAGGGGGATGGCACTGTAAGGCAGATGGCCCCGCTCGAGGCTCATCTTGCCGTGCCGGTCTATTGTCTTAGTTGTGCATTCATTAGGCACGTCCCCTTTGATGCCTGCAGCTCGTGTTTCCCGATACCACCCCTTTTACACCTTTTCCGATCTCCCCACTGTTTCTGTCTTCCTCTGCACCTGTTTCTGTCCCTTCCTCGATCTGTTTATTGTTGATTGGAATGTACGAATGGTGGGAAGATGGGTTTTTACAGTTGGGAACCACCAAACGTTTCTGTACTTATGTTCCGGGCCTTGAATACATGAAAGTAACCCCTTATGGTTTTACGATGGGAACCGAGTTGTAATCTTTTGTGTACCATAATGTTCAATGCATTAGAACTGTATAAAAAGGAGCGACCCACAGAGACAAGTCGAATCAGGCTCCGTGAACCTACATGTTATGTACTTCTCGTGACTTCTGTGTTCCCTGCAGTAATAAACCTTGAATCTTTGACGCCGCAGGAAGTGTCCCGTGTCTCTGTCATTTGTACGCCGGAACAGGTTACCCACGAAGGTTTCAGGTGTTGTCCCCTGGCACCGCTGGGTCTTAGAAAAACTCAGTCCTTCAATGTGCTGGGGATTGAGCTCCGCAATGGTGGCGTGGTGTCAGTGGTGATGGTGGTAGTCGGTAGGCCCAGAGCTGCGATGTGGTGATGCGTTATGTTCTTCTAAAGTGGTGCCCTTGGCCATGGTGCAGGCAGCAGTGTCTGAGATGAGGTTAGAGTTGTTGGCGCTGTCGTCAGTACATGAGATGCTGCAATGTCGTTGAGGCGATGCATCGTGCTCTTCATGAGGAGTGCTCTCAGCTTTGGTGCAGGCAGCATCGTTGGTGAGGCTTGGGCTGCGATGTTGCCATGTACGATGCATTGTGCTCATCAGGAGCGGTGACCACAGCTTCGCTGCAGGCCGTGGCGTAGGGGACGGTGTCTGGTTTGATTTTCTCCACTCTGTTCCAAGGGACCAGGGCTGGTTTTGGCACCACTTGGCAACACAGGACTCACAGTAGAAGAGTCCCAGTGGTGGTAACCAGATGTGGAAGAAGTCTTTCATATCACTGAGACTTCCAACAGGAGATAAGCTTAACTCAAACCCTTGGAGAAACTTGGAAAGCAGGGTGTAGAAAACAAAGTCCAGGTCTTTCAGTGCATAAGACAGAAGCAGCAAGCAGCAGGCCAACACAGCAAAGCAAACAGCAAAGTGGTAGTCCCTCTTCACAGCAAGATAGCTCATCTTCCTGGCAGAATGTCCTCAATCCAGAAGTGTTCAGATCTGAGAGTGTGAGAGGTCCAGTACGTATACCCTTTTCTGCCTTTGAAGTAAGCAAACTTCAAAGGAAAGTCTTTGTTGTGCACAAGACCCCGCCTTTCCCTGACCTGGCTCCAGGCACACAACAGGGGGGTGGAGACAGCTTTGTGTGAGGACAGGCACAGCCGCCCTATTCAGGTGTCAGTGACAACTCCTCCCACCACTCTAGCTCAGGAAGATCCATCAGGCTTGGAATGCAAAGCACACCTCAGCTCCTTTTGTGTGAATACCTGGAATGTATGCACAAGAGTCCAACTGTCATCCTAGCTCAGATGTGGATTCTACAGACAGGCATAGGTAAGGAATGGTGAAGCAAGAAAATGTCCACTTTCTAAAAGTGCTAACCCAAGCAAAGGGATTGGGCTTATAAAGTCAGTCAGGTTGAGCCGCAGGAAAGTAAACAACCCCAAATATGCCAAAACTGACAAATCCTTTCAAGTTCAATTCATTCAAGGCCACTTTAATCAATAAAGGAGTTCACATTTTATATTCTGTTTTTTTATATATAAAAAGTCATCATACAAAATGCTTTTTGATGTTTGTAACACACAAAGGAACAAATACAAAATGGAATCACAAAAAATATTTTACCCACCCAGCAACAAAAAGTGCAACACAACAGTGGATACAAACAAAATAATTACAAAGAAAACTGAAAAAGAATACAAAACAGAAAAAACATTACTAGGAATACATTACAAAATGCCAGTTCTTATTTTCAAATGTCCAGGACAAGAGCATTGAATTAATAACAGATACATTTGCATACACAATACTTCAAACTAAATTTAACTGCTCCGTTATAAATGCAGAGTGCACCTCTAGAAAAACGTGACTTCTGAAGCTAAGTTACAAACTTGTAAAAAAAAAACTATAACACTTAATTGCTCCCTGGAAAACAGTGTCTATCCTTTATCAAAGAGGAATATTTATAAACATAATAGGTGCAGGAGTGATGGTCAACCCGTTTAGAACCCACTACATCATCTTTTTGGGGGTTTCTCCTCAGGACACAGAACTGATATCCACTCTTGTGTGATTGGGATTATTAGCACCAATGTGCTAATAAACTTGGTTCAGGCAGTAGGGACTGACAACCCTCCTCTGTGACGCGGTTATCCAATTCAATACCGACAGGTCAAAGACAAAAAAGACCAATTTCATTTATGTTCTTCACAGCCATGCACAGTGTTCCGTTGCGGCTCACTCGCTGCTCAGAGGAAGTCAAACGATGGTGGATATCAGTTCAGTTCTGTGTATAGCACGCAACTACATTTAAATGAACTGTGCAAATATTTTCAGAAAATATCAGAGTTAGGTAAGCACAAATAAAGCCAACGTTTTTTTAATTTGGAAGTGTAGTGTAAACAAATATTTTAATACGACAAAAACGAATCAGTACACTAGGGGATGTTATTCCACACATTATCGTTTGTTTGCTGAATATTTTTATTAGTAAAACTGTTTGGCAAAATGTATTAGTCATTTTAATTGAAAATGTTTTGTTTGTACTGGCAGTGCGCTAACACACCATGCATACTCCATTCCTCTCCGTTCTATGCCACGTCACTCTAGGGCACTCTATGACACTCCACGCTACGCCACTGTACTCTATTCTATGACACTCCATGCCACTTTAAGCCACTCCACACTATGCCACTCCTCTCTGACACTTTACTCCACTCTACCCCACTCTCCTCTACTCTACTCTAGTAAGCTCTACACCACTCCACAACACTCCACTCTACGCCAGTCCACTCTATGACACTTCAATCTACTGTACGCTCCTCCGCTCTACACTTCTCCACTATATGACTTTTACGTAACTCCACTCTGACACTCTACTCCACTCTATGCCACTCCATGCCACTCCATTCTTTGTCACTCCACTCTATGCCATTTCACTTTATGCCACTCTTCTCAATGCCACTCTACTCTACCCCAGTTCACTCTACGTCACTTCACTCTTGGCCACTCTACGCTACTTCATTCTACACTACATGACACTCCCACTTTACGCCATTCCACTGCAGGCCACTACACTCTATGTCACTTCACTCTAGGTCACTCTATATCACTCCCCACCATGCCACTTCACTCTACGACTCTCAACTCTATGCCACTCCATGCCACTCCATTCTATGCCACTCCACTCTATGCTTCTCTACTCTACACCCCTCCCCTCCATGCCACTCCACTCTAGGCTGCTCCACACAACAGCACTCTTGGCCTTGGCTCAACACCACTGCACTCTGACAGTATTCAATTCTGATACGCCACTCTAATCCACTCTGTGCCACTCTGCTACACTCAGCTGCACTCTATGCAACTATTTTCCACCGTATTCCACTGCATTCTACTCCAGTAATTGCTGGGGTACAACAGGGCTAAACCACAGTGGCAAAGCCAATTGCTCTTGCATAGGCGAGACCTACTGGCTTAACCAATGCTTGTTAAGAGTATCCGAAAGATATCATGAAGAACCCACAGTGCATTGGCTTATCATCAGGTGCTGAACACTCAGTCAGGCTTGGCACAAGCAGCCTTAGCACAATGTTCAGTGAGCATGGAGCTGGCTCAAGAAAGAGGTGTGATGAAAATGCAGCCTAGAACATAAGAGGTGGGGATGTGATGTCCCTCCACAATGCTTTGTGAAATAGGTGGATCCACTCACAATTTAGCTATTGTGAAGTTGTGTTTACTCGCATTTCAATTATGTTAGAAGTGTCAGTTCTAGAAATCTCTTGACACGTGTTTTGCAGTATTTCTCATTATAGGATCATATTCCCATCCCACACTCTTCCATTGAGGAGCGCTTTTAAGTTGAAGGTAAATAGAAAACAAAGCGCGGTCCATTCTACAGGGTCAGATAACTGACTCTCTGCCTGTGTAGAACCCATTATTAATATTTCAAATGCCATTTCATACACTATATTTTGCATTAGCCCTTCTGCAAACAATTATGACAGATGTAATTTGGTTTTGCTCAAAATACAGCTACTCTACAATGCAGAGAGAGAGAGAGAGAGAGAGAGAGAGAGAGAGAGAGAGAGAGAGAGAGAGAGAGAGAGAGAGAGAGAGAGATTGTCATGATGGAATTCTATGAATTAGTACATAACCACATCGAATTTCATTATTCTGTGGGATGTCGCTATTTGGTGGCCCATGCGTCACAAGAATAAACATACTACTTTACCCAGCAGGATTAAGGGCTTAATTTACGGTTTAATGGACAGGTAGTCTGTTTTATTATAAATGAATTAAATGCTACTGCACCTGCAATGAGGTGGACAGGATATCCTCCTGCAAGTTTGTGATGGAATAATCCGTCCACCAAAGTAAAAATCAGACCCTAAGTCTCCTTTTATGGCCACTGCAGGGTATATGTCAGAATATCTTATTCAGAATTTTTGTCCGATACCACATCCTAAATATTGTTCAGAAAAATACCTCATTGGGTGAGGACTTTCCATAAACTCCAATGAGCTGATATTTTTCTAGAAGGTTCTTATGTTACCATATTCATGTCAGACAGCGTTCTGACAATGATGTACTGGCACTTCCCTTCAGAAGGACTAGGGAAATATGATAGCTCCTCATGCTGTATTATATGAGGAAATTCATATTCAGCTTACAGTTGTAAAAATCGCAGAGAGCTCATGAACAGCCTTTTTTGCTGATAACTGCTCCTGGCCGTCGGCTAAATGGTCTAACTTTGTCCACTAAGTGAACCCGTCGTGCGTGGGGGAGCTGTGGGTCTGAGCACGCCCTTGACTCCTTTGCTTCGAGGTGAGAAGGGTTCGAAAGGAGCACGCCGTGTTCCTTAGCCGTGCAGGGCAAAGGTCAATGTCTTACTTTCGGCTATCGATTAGTCTATAACTATACTCAATCACGGCCAACGCGCCTGAAGTGATAATGCCTGAAATTACGCGGAGCAGGGGAACATTACCCTTTGATTTACCCCAAAGATAATGAAGGTTTAAATAGCTTTTATTGACATTGTTATCAAACACTTGATTTCCTGTTTGGCTTTGATGCTAAGCTCTCGCGCAGGCTTCGGTAATTGAACCACGGTGGGAGAAATGAGCCCTTCAGCTCGTCCTATGGCCTTTCATAGCAATCCCACCGACAAACTCTGCTCTGCAAGTTTAAAAACAAGCAATGGCAAAGCCAATACGTCGCGCAATGGCTTTGTTTTTTTATTTCCTGATCAGAATAGGCTTTGTAAATGATATTAAAAAGTTGGCACACAGTGGGCGCTGTCGTTGCTGTGCAACATGTTTGGAAGTGATGTAAAAAAGCGCTATGACAGAGTAGTGCTCCACGTCACAACCTTTTTTTTTACACAAAAACTTTTAGATCAGCCGCTGTGCAACATGGCTAAAAATCGGATGTATGACGTTACAACGCATGCTTTTACCACGCATGCTGTTACAACGTCAGTTTTACAACACAAACCTTTACAACGCATAGCGCTTTGGGGTGCTGGATAGTGAATAGTTTAATTTACTATTCCAACTCCAGTCCCCGTGGACACTAGGGAAGGTGTTGGATAGTAAATTAAATCTATTTCCTATCCTAGAGCGCCCCCAGCGCAATGCGTTGTAATGGTTTTCATTGTAAAACCTGCGTTGTAAAAGTTTTGTTGTTAAGGATGTTTCCCCTAAAAATCACATTGACAAGGCCAATTAATCTCGTCTAGGCAAGACTAATTGGCTTTGCCAATGTTTGTTACTGCTGCCTTGCCGAGGTGTAGGTGGACGAGCAACTTTCACAGTAATTCAGTACCAGTTAGGACCCAGCGGCGGATGTTAATAGGAGAAACAGAGATGGGGGTGAGGAGAGACAGTTGGAGGGTGAGGAGAACATAGACAGATGGTTAGGGGAGAACCGATGTGGAGGTGGAGGGTAGGGAGAGAGACAGAGGAGGAGAGAGACAGAGGAAGAGGGTGAGCATGCCAGCAAGAGGTCAGAAAGCGCCATTGCAGGGGCAGAGACCAGGTACACACAAAAAAATACTTTGGTCTGCCAGGCACATACAGCATGGCTGGACGCGTAAATAGCTACAGGGCAACGGAGACCCTACCAAACTAGAAAACAAGAATGGCAGAATGGCGCATCCTCTCTAGAAGTACAATATCAATGAACACGACACCAGCATAAAGACTCAACCACAAGTACATAAGTATCACAGAATAGTTACACCCAATGGGAATGAAATTATATTCAGGCTATGAGTCAGAGTCTAAAGAGTAGGTATAGAGTTTCACCTAAATAAAGTAGCAGCCTGGCCCCCTAATATTCAGACTGGCCAGGCTAAGGGCCACCTAGTGGCGTGAGCAGGCACGCCTGGTCAAAAGCATCAGGGCTGCTGCACCTGCAGGTTGGGGTTGGCGCCACCGGAGCCTCCGATTAGATGCGCTGCGGGATTACTCTGCGCATAAACCCAGCAACGGGTGAAACCTGGAGCCCGAGATCCCTCCAGAGACCAGCAGGGGCCCTGCACAAGAACACCTCAGACTGGCCCACTAGCAGGCCAGGGACAGCCCTTCTAAAACAACCCCTGGAACAGAACACGTCTATCCCATCGCCCATGTAGAGTGCGGT
This sequence comes from Lissotriton vulgaris, assembly GCF_964263255.1. Taxonomy (NCBI): domain Eukaryota; kingdom Metazoa; phylum Chordata; class Amphibia; order Caudata; family Salamandridae; genus Lissotriton; species Lissotriton vulgaris. Next base: position 969,590,315 of record NC_141697.1, read on the forward strand.
GGCTGGGACATTATACTGGGCACCGCAGAAAGAGGCAGGCACTACAACCAACCCATCGGAGGGAAGCTAGTGACCCCCCTTGCCAATCTACAAAGATTTAGGAAGGAGATTACGTCGCACAGAGAGCGAAGAACATCTACATCCAGAAAGACTTTCGGTTCTTCTGGAAGGAAATAAAATACAGTCAGAGAGTGTTAAACCACGCCAGCAAGAGGTCAGAAAGCACCATTCCAGGGGCAGAGACAAGGTGCACACAAAGCACTCTGGTCCAAATCAGCGATAAACTGCCGGACACATACAGCACGGTGGGCCGTGGAAATAGCTGCGGGGCAACGCAGACCTGACCAAATTAGGAAACAAGAATGGCGCATCCTCTCTAGAAGTACAATATCAATGAACACAACACCAGCATAGAGACTCAAGCACAGGTACATAAGAATCACGGAATAGTTACACCCAATGGGAATGAAATTATATTCAGGCTATGAGTCAAAGTCTAAAGAGTAGGTATAGAGTTTCACCTAAATAAAGTAGCAGCCTGGCCCCCTAATATTCAGACCCACTAGCAGGCCAGGGACAGCCCTTTTAAAACAACCCCTGGAACAGAACAAGTCTATCCCATCGCCCATGTAGAGTTCAGTGGCTGGGACATTATACTGGGCGCCACAGAAAGGGGCAGGCACGACAACCAACCCATCGGAGGAGAGCTAGTGACCTCTCTCACCGACCTACTTAGCACACAGACTTAGGAAGGCACAAGAGAAGATTGCGTCGCACAGAGAGCGAAGAACATCTACATCCAGAAAGACATTCGGTTCTTCTGGACGGAAATAAAATACAGTCAGAGAGTGACAAACCACGCCAGCAAGAGGTTAGAAAGCACAATTCCAGGGGCAGAGATAAGGTGCACACAAAACACTCTGGTCCAATTCAGCGATAAACCGCCAGATACATACAGCACGGCTGGCCGTGTAAATAGCTGCGGGGCAACGCAGACCCTACCAAACTAGGAAACAAGAATGGCGCATCCTCTCTAGAAGTACAATATCAATGAACACGACACCTGCATAGAGACTCGAGCAGAAGTACATAAGAATCACCCATCTAGAACAGGAAGCGACTGGAAAAGCAAGAGCGCCTTTACTGCAATGGAAACATCAGCAAGATTCATTCCCAGTTCAGGCACACCCACAAGAGCCTTATGTACACAGGCATCAGCAGCCGAGCTCCCAAGTGCTCTACAGCAGCATACGGCCGTGAAGGAGGTGCAAGCGCCAGAGCTACGAAAAGCACCCACAGCCTTTTAAACAGGCTTGTTGCAAGAGCACAATTTCTACAATCAACAACAAGCAAAAGCGAAAGCACGCAGTGTGTAACATGACCCAGGAGGAATGCAGCTGCCACACTGCGCGCCGCTGCTTGCTCCCTAGAGCAAAACACCATGGGAGTGAACCTTCAGAAAGAGGTGGGACATGCACCCACCTTTGGCCGTTGCGTGCTTTCATTATTGAAAGCAACACGCAAAGGCCAATCGAATGTGTGGGAGTTACCAGATCCACACGGAGAAGTTTTGGGGAAGTTTGGAGTGCTCACAAGAAGCCTCCCATAGAGCAGCGCATGCTTGAGGCTCCACCTAAAAAACTGAGTGGGTCACCGCATTGGGGAAAACGTGAGCCCCTCCCAGGGGCGTAGTGAACCTTCTACTTAAGTAGCTAGATTAGGGGGGCTGCCTGCCAAAGACAGCTCCACCAGGGAGGGTCAAACCAAAAACCTAGGGGCTTATTTGCATGCCCCTTGGGCCACCAGTAGTCACTTTTAGGCTTATTTACAAGCTCCTTGCACTGCCAGTACGTCATTTTTAGGCTTATTTTCAAGCCCCTGGCGCCACAAGTTCATCACTTTTCCCCATAGTTAGTTAGTGCCTCATGTGCCCCTTCTGTCTGCAGGTCTGCACGCAGTCAAATAAATAAAAGTTCACAGTAAAGACATGACACAGATAATAAGCGGTGCACGTCCATGTTTGGCATGAGTGGTACATGTGGTGATGTAGACAGGAAAAGCAAAATAAGGCAAATCGAGATGCCAATGGTAGGAGCTTGGAAGAAACAGAAATGAGACAAAAGAAAAAGCTTTAAAAAAAGTGTGAAAATGAAACCTGAGGGTAGAAAGAAGGGAGGAAAATAAAAAAAAATGAGTGAAAGGAAGAAAGGAGTAAACCAGGCCCCTAAAACCACTTGTGTAGCTGAAACTTAATACATTGGTATTAATTTCTTTTTTTGGATTATATGTTAAGTTTACCTTAAGAACGGCATTAAAGACAGTTTAATAAAAATGATCAAACATTAAATACACTATTTGTCCATTTTAAAACATTGTTATTAAGAGGGGAAACACCTAATCAGTCCCACACCCACTTCTGGGACGGCGGATCTCACTCACTTTGCTCACTAGGGGCCACATTTATGCAGATTTGCACAGGGTAGTGCAGCAAGTCACCTTGCTGTGCTGCTCTGCGTCAAAGTGAACGGACAGGAATGCACCTTATTTATACAATAAAGTGCATTTCTGGTGCTGTTTCAACAGACTAGCGCCAACGCAGGCACCATTACACCATGGTGCTAGGGTGCCTGTGTTGTCGGCAAGATTGTTTTTGTGCAGGAAGGGACTTCTTCCTATACAGAAACAATCCATAGAGACAATTCCTTCTTTTTGTGGGCTGCAGAATGCTATGGCGGAGGAACGTCGTCCCCCTTCCAGCAGCATAAAGAAAAGAAAAATAAAACGATAATAAACTCTGGCTTATTATTGTTTTATTTTGTGTTCCGGACTCTTGGAGGTGGGGCCAGGGGATAACAGGCCCCCACGGGGAGTGGTATGCACTGTTATCAGTGTGCATGACAGTTTGGCCGGCCGTCTCAGGCCAGCCAAATCATCATGTACACTTTGCATGTTATCCATGCCGGCTGCATTACAGCCTGGGTGGAGAACATGCCCAGGCTCCCCGCCCCATAGCCAAGCCACGGCACTCAGACCAATCACAACGCTACATTGCAGCGTTGTGCTTGGCGCAGGGGAGCCTGGGTGCTTCCAGCCGGAGTAGAACGACGACGAGGAGGGACAACGAGAAGAGATGTGGCAGCGGCTGCAATAAGGTAAGTTTAACTATTTTTTTTACTACCCTCCTAGCCACCCCGATCCGTGCCAGTCACCACTGAGTACACATATAAGAGGAAAAAATTTGGAGAAATAATGATTCTTCTCCTCGTTACATCTTACCCCAGGAGGCGTAAGATTTTGATGCATTCCCAGGTTTACAAGTCCATATGAATCTGGGAATGTGCAAATTCCATGGGTGTGGCTTGGGAATACCCACTGCAATGCCCATAGAACACCACCTTTCTCCGAGTAAGGCAAGGCAGAATTTTGTGCTGGCTTGCCTTACTCTGTATCTAAGAGGCCATTCAAAGCTATGCTAAGTCATATTATGGTCTCATAAATATGATTTTGTGGTTTGCCCCACCGGATCTTCACAAAAAGTGACCCTACGGCGCTGCAAGGGGCTAGTAAGAATCCCCTAAGTGTCTATCTACTGCTGTCCACTGCTGACAAATTGTTTTTCCTTTGCTGATGAAGGGCCTCAGTTGATCCATAGTGAAGGTTAAAAGCAGGGCCACTGGTATACGATTCTGCAGCCATGGCGTTTTCCTCATAATTATAACTTTGCCGCTTTTGCTCTACAGACCCCAGGGACCACGCACACAATTCAGCCTAGACATCGCCGACTTCATCAGCCCACCGCCCTCCACTCCGCTGACTACATCCTCCTCGGGGACCTCAACTTCCACCTGGAGAACAACAACGACCGCAACACCACCACCCTGCTGGACAACCTCGCAAACCTCAGACTCAAGCAGCTGGTGACCACCCCCACCCACTACGCCGGACACACACTCGACCCAGTATTCTCATCCAGCAAGGACATCGCCTTCAGCCACGCCACCGGACTCCCCTGGACGGACCACAGCTGCTCCACTTCAGCTTCAAAAGGACAACGATCCACCACCAACAGCAACAGGTTGCACGCAGAAGCTGGAACAGGATCACAGTCGACCAGCTCGCGACTTCCCTGAGCAAGAACCCACCCACCAGCGCAACGAACCCCAGCCAAGCGGCCACCAACCTCACGAAGTGGATCAGCGACTGCGCAGACGACCTCGCCCCCCTGAGAACCCCGCCTAGCAGACCCGGCAGCAAGAAAGCCCCATGGTTCACCGACGAACTCAAGAGCTCCAAGAAGAACTGCCGAGCCCTCGAGAGAACCTGGCGCAGAGACCCAACACCTGACAACATGACTGCCCTCAAGCTCACCACCCGAACACACCACAAACTCATCCACGTAACCAAGAAAACTGCATTCAAGGAACGACTGGACAACAACGCACACAACAGCAAGGAACTCTTCAACATCGTCAAAGAGCTCTCCAACCCCAACGCCGGAAACAACGACATCACCCCTTCGCACAACCTCTGCAACTCCCTCGCCTCCTACTTCCACAACAAGATCGCAGACATACACAACAGCTTCAGCACTCAACCGACGCACGCCACGACCGAACTACCGCCCCCCACCACCACCCTCCGCGCCTGGACCCCGATCAGCACCGAAGACACCGTCCGCACGATGAACTCCATCCACAACGGATCTCCGACCGACCCCTGCCCTCCCCACGTCTTCAACAAGGCTGACTCTGTCATCGGACCCCACCTGCGGGACATCATCAACACCTCCTTCGACACCGCGACCTTCCCGGAGAGCTGGAAGCACGCCGAACTCAGCGCTCTACTAAAGAAGCCATCAGCCGACCTCAAGAACTACCGCCCCATCTTGCTGCTCCCGTTCCCTGCAAAAGTCATCGAGAAGACCATCAACAAGCAGCTGGCCGCCTTCCTCAAGACAAACGGATCCCTCGACCTCTCACAGTCTGGCTTCCCAGCCAACCACAGCACCGAGACCGCCCTGATCGCAGCCACCGATGACATCCGAGCACTGCTTGACAACGGAGAAACAGCGGCCCTCATCCTCCTAGACCTCTCCGCGGCCTTCGACACTGTCTACCACCGTACACTAGTGCAGCGACTCAGCAACGTCGGAATCCAGGAGAAGGCACTGGAATGGATCATCTCCTTCCTCGCCGGAAGGACACAGAGAGTCCGCCTGCCCCGTTCAGATCTGAAGCCACCGAAGTCATCTGCGGCATTCCTCAAGGGTCCTCGCTCAGTCCAACCCTCTTCAATGTCTACATGAGCCCCCTCGCAGACATCGCACGCCAGAACAACCTCAACATCATCTCCTACGCCGACGACACCCAGCTGATCCTCTCCCTCACCAACGACCCCGCCACCGCCAGAACCAACCTGCACAAAGGGATGACAGACGTAGCCAAGTGGATGATGAACAGCCGCCTGAAACTGAACTCGGACAAGACGGAAGTCCTCATCCTGGGATCCTCACCCTCCGCCTGGGACGACTCCTGGTGGCCCCCGCCCTGGGCAGCGCACCCAAACCAACAGACCATGCACGCAACCTGGGCTTCATCCTGGACTCCTCCGTCTCCATGACCAGACAAGTCAACGCCGTCTCCTTGTCATGCTTCAACATCCTGCGCATGCTACGTAAGATCTTCCGGTGGATCCCCACCGAGACCAGGAAGATGGTCACCCAGGCCCTCGTCACCAGCCGTCTGGACTACGGCAACTCCCTCTACGCCGGAACCACCGCCAAACTCCATAAGAGACTCCAGCGGATCCAGAACGCCTCAGCATGACTCATCCTGGACATCCCCCGTCGCAGCCACATCTCCGAACACCTGAGAGACCTGCACTGGCTCCCGGTCAACAAGAGAATCACCTTCCGTCTCCTCACCCACGCACACAAAGCCCTACACAACCAAGGCCCCGGATACCTCAACAGCCGCCTCAACTTCTACGCTCCCAAACGCCAGCTTCGAGCGACCGGCCACGCCCTCGCCACCGTCCCCCGCATCCGAAGAGCCACCACAGGGGGAAGGTCCTTCTCCTACCTCACCGCCAGACATGGAACTCCCTCCCGACCCACCTCCGCCTGACCCAGGACCACCTCGCCTTCAGGAAACAACTCAAGACCTGGCTGTTCGAGCAGTAGCGGACCCCCCTCCCCTAGCGCCTTGAGACCCTCTGGGTGAGTAGTGCGCTATATAAATGCCTTGATTGATTGATTGATTGATTGATTGATTGATTGATTTGCCACATGGACCATCCTTCATCTCTTCCATAATTTGCACAGTTGAGTAAAAATGATATTTCTAGTTTAAACTGATCAAAACTTACTAAGAACATAGCCACGCAACTGTTGCTGCAGAGTGGCAGGTCCTTTGCAACGCAGTGGCAGATCACCTTTCATTTACTGCCCACACGGTGTCAACAAGTATAAAAATTCTAAATATTTCAGCAGTACAACCAAAAAAGTGCCACCATATCCCAAATAATGTGTCTTTTGTGACTGAAAAATGTATTCAACAACATAATTTGGTCCTCTCTTACCGCATAATTTCATTCGCCCTAGTTAAAGGTCATGTTGGACATCGCCCTCCAATCTGGTGGAGGCTTTAAGTGCTTTCTCATCCTTGGTTCAACCGCTCTGCCTCATTGGTTGCACAACGCAAATACATATATCACAGTTCTTTTGCTCATATTTCGCCACAACAGGCCTTTTCTTCAGATGCAATGGCTGATGTACAGTATTTGGTGCACCTATCTATGTGATGTGATGTTATGTTAAGTTCACAGATTCTCATGAACAGATGTGTTATTTCTCCTGCTGTCCTCGAGCCTTAGGAACTGTTGCTTGCAAATGGGCATCCAAGAACTCGCTTTGTGTCCTTATCTCTTGGTGGTAGCCCTTGTGTGCTTTAAATACTAACCTTGGAGGGGGTTAGGGACACAGTATGACACACTTCATTACAGACAATAAAAGTTGTAGTTCAACCAATGGTATTCCCAAAGAAGGAAAGCAAATGTCTTACACAGTTAGCAAATATATAGCAGTTAAATTAATATACAAAACAAATTAAGGGAGTCTAGCATGCTAAAGGGAAAAGATAAACTCAACAACTAAAGCACGAATAATGAATTCCTTCATTCCACTGCTAGCGCAGTCTTAAGTGCAGATAACGATGACTATTGGAAAGCCAAGCAGAGAGAACTGAGTAGTATGTAAGTGTTACTGACCACTGCTCACAGCATTAATAGTGGCTTATGCCTTAACAGTTGTCAATTGTCCACAGCTAGAGATATTATACCATTAATCACTGTTAGTACCAAACATGTAATGCTGAGAATGACAGTAACCACTGTTGTTTGCCTGCATACACCGGCAGGAACATGGAGCAGTTAGAGAGAGTAGCCATGTTCGTTTGCCTGAGGTTAGTGAATTTATGGGCATGGATGAATGTGTAATTAGTGGAGTTATTTATTGTGCTGTGCTAGGATCCTAGGTGCAGTTGCTGGCAATTGGCCAGCCAAATAACCTCTTTGGGGCAGATTTACAATTCTTTAAAAGAATGTAGTACAGCAAGAATATGTGCTGCCCTGCGTTGTGTGAAAGGAAGAGACCGATATGCTCCATATTTTAAAGGATCGCTGCTCTCTCCAGGCACTGGGGCACTGTATGTTGCCTCGTGCCAATGCAGGCACTAATGCACCGTAGTGCAAGTCTGCCTCTGTTACCTTCCTGCTCAAAAACAATTCTCAGAGGCATATTCCTCTTTGCAGAATGCAACACACAGAAAGAAGGAGTAACAAAGAGAAATATAGATATATCTCCGTGTTATGTCTCTGTTGGGTCGGCACACCATTTTGACACAAACCCAGGTTTACAACTCTTTGTAAATAAGGGTTTGTGTCAAATTACATGGATGGATGAATGAGAACCCTCATGCTCTACCCATGTAACACCTACACGATGCAAAGTAATGTAAGGCATCCCTATGAAGTAACATTTTATATATATATATATATATATATATATATATATATATATATATATATATATATATATATATATATATATATATATGCCACAAACGTTGCCCCGGTGAATGAACCACAGACTCTGCAGGGCGGGTCAGTGCAACGATTCCAGGGCTCCCTCGTGGAAAATGTTCACAAAACCAAACTTGTCTTTCAAGTAGGGAACACTGACACCTTGCTGCTGGTTCAAAAGGTGCTTTTATTTCAAAAATGAAAGCTGCACAGGTCCAAATAAACCCAACGCGTTTCTCCTCCAAGAGAGGCTTGATCACGGGTAAAAACTCTGCTTCCTCCTTGCCTCGTGATTTTACACTGCAGCTTGGTTTTCTCGCAGAGTGCAATTACAGGCAGGTGTGTCCTTTATTTTCTCTGCAGCATGTGAAAACTTTATTGTTCACTTTACCAACATGCTGCCAAATGTCTCACAATAGGGACTGTCTGTGACTGCAAATTCGTTTTGAAACTGTCTTTTTAAATGCTTTCATATGCAGCACCCTCATTACCACAGCCAGCAAGTGTAGAAAAACGACATCTTGCACCCTTACCAGCATTCCTTTTCGATTTTCTTTTGGCAAATCTCCGTGTTTAATCTTGCAGGATGCTTGGTGAGCTGGGCTCATGGATAATTAATGCCACAAACGTTGCCCCGGTGAATGAACCACAGACTCTGCAGGGCGGGTCAGTGCAACGATTCCAGGGCTCCCTCGTGGAAAATGTTCACAAAACCAAACTTGTCTTTCAAGTAGGGAACACTGACACCTTGCTGCTGGTTCAAAAGGTGCTTTTATTTCAAAAATGAAAGCTGCACAGGTTTTTCTACACTTGCTGGCTGTGGTAATGAGGGTGCTGCATATGAAAGCATTTAAAAAGACAGTTTCAAAACGAATTTGCAGTCACAGACAGTCCCTATTGTGAGACATTTGGCAGCATGTTGGTAAAGTGAACAATAAAGTTTTCACATGCTGCAGAGAAAATAAAGGACACACCTGCCTGTAATTGCACTCTGCGAGAAAACCAAGCTGCAGTGTAAAATCACGAGGCAAGGAGGAAGCAGAGTTTTTACCCGTGATCAAGCCTCTCTTGGAGGAGAAACGCGTTGGGTTTATTTGGACCTGTGCAGCTTTCATTTTTGAAATAAAAGCACCTTTTGAACCAGCAGCAAGGTGTCAGTGTTCCCTACTTGAAAGACAAGTTTGGTTTTGTGAACATATATATATATATATATATATATATATATATTACCTACTGGCGGTCGCCAGTAGGTAGTTATAGTTAGGATTTTTTTCAATGTTAAATCTCAAAATTCTATTTGGAATAACTTTGGCACCGGTTGACGAATCTGCCTGAAAATTTCCTGAAAATGGCCTCTCCGAGCTCCGGTCCTTCCTTGAAAGTTTGGGGGGGATACGTCAAGCGGGGCCGTGATAAAAGGGGGGTCCCAAAACGCGTTTTCCCCATGTAAATTTCCATAGGGCGGTCGATTTCACTTTTAGCCCGAACGGCTGAATGGATTTCCAGCAAACTTGGCAAAATTGAAGGGACTGGTAGCCCGATGTGCCTTTGCTATGTCTCAAGATATGTGCTGCAGTGGATTTTGAGTAATTTAGGTTCAAAAAAATATATATATCTATAGGCGCTCTCCGGTGCGCGCACCGGAGTGCGCTCCAGGCACGACACGCGACTTGCGCGCAGGAAGCTGATTGGCTCTGACCATAAGGGGGAAGAGTAGACCCCCTCTGACCCCCTAGGTTTGATGTAGGGGCTAAAATAGGGTCCTGCGGGGCATTAATTTTTTTTTTTTTTTTCGTTTTGCGCGGGGGAAGCGCATGGTACGCGCACCGGCGAAGCACGGGGAAAATCCAGGACCATATTTATGAAGGCCTTGCGCTGCCAGTTTTGCGCCTCCTGTGCGTCAATTTTTGTGACGCACCAGCGGTGTAAAAAAATGCGCATTGTTACGCAATATTTAAAAAGTGACGCATCTATCTAGATGCGTCACTTTTTAAATATAGTGCAACGAGGCACATTTTTTTACACTGCTGGTGCGATGCGTCACTTTTCTGTGCGCACTCCTTATGACATTCCAGATGTGTCATATTTAATGTATGACGAATCATGTTGCAAGGAGTTACAGATACATCAGTATTTCTGACATATCTGTAAACATAAAAGTGACGCGAGGCAGGCGCAAGATTTTGACGCAACAGCATCCTAAAAGTGACGCAGAGAAATCTCATAGATTTCAGTACGTCGTTATTACCAAGCTTTTTGCGGGGGAATGCCCCCTCTGCATACATTATACCTGACGCAGATATAATGTGGCGCAGAGTTTTAAAAAGTGACCCATGTACCTAGATGCGTCACTTTTTAAAAATAGCGTCAGGTATAATGCATGCAGAGGGGGTGTTCTCCCGCAAAAAGCTTTGTAATAGCGACGCAGTGAAATCTTTGAGATTTCACTGCGTCACTTTCAGGATGCTGTTGCGTCAAAATCTTGCGCCTGCTTTACAGCAGGTGTTAGACTGACGCAAGACCTTTCACATGGTGCTTTTTCCATGTGAAAGGACACATTACTGGAGTTGCGTCACTTTTGTGACGCACTCCAGCAATGCGTTACTTGGAATGTCATAAGGAGTGCGCACAGAAAAGTAACGCATCGCACCAGTGGTGTAAAAAAATGTGCCTCGTTGCGTTATATTTAAAAAGTGACGTATCTAGGTAGATGGGTCACTTTTTAAAATCAAGCGCCACATTATATCTGCGTGAGGTATAATGCATGCAGAGGGGGTGTTCCCCCGCAAAAAGCTTTGTAATAGCAACGCAGTGAAATGTTTGAGATTTCACTGCGTCACTTTTAGGATGCTGTTGCGTCCTTTAAATATAGTGCAACGAGGCACATTTTATTACACTGCTGGTGTGATGCGTCACTTTTCTGTGTCAGTATTTCTGACATATCTGTAAACATGAAAGTGACGCGAGGCAGGCGCAAGATTTTGACGCAACAGCATCCTAAAAGTGACGCAGAGAAATCTCATAGATTTCAGTACGTCGTTATTACCAAGCTTTTTGCGAGGGATTGCCCCCTCTGCATACATTATACCTGATGCAGATATAATGTGGCGCAGAGTTTTAAAAAGTGACCCATGTACCTAGATGCGTCACTTTTTAAAAATAGCGTCAGGTATAATGCAGGCAGAGGGGGTGTTCCCCTGCAAAAAGCTTGGTAATAATGACGCAGTGCGTCACTTTTAGGATGCTGTTGCGTCAAAATCTTGCGCCTGCTTCACAGCAAACCTTTCACATGGTGCTTTTTCCATGTGAAAGGACACATTACTGGAGTTGCGTCACTTTTGTGACGCACTCCAGCAATGCGTTACTTTTGTGTTTACAGATACGTCAGAAATACTGACATATCTGTAACTCCTTGCGAATTGATTAGTCATATATTAAATATGACCTATCTGGAATGTCATAAGGAGTGCGTCCACAAAAGTGACGCATCGCTGTTTTCACGTAGCGATGCGTCACTTTTCAGAAATGAGGCCTCCAGTTTATTCACTGTGTCATAACTTTCTTTTCTAACACTCACCTTCTTTCATTCCTCCTACTTCACTTCCTTTCACCTCTCATACCTTTCTGTTCTTTCTTACTCATTCTCCTTTCAATTATCAATGCACTATATTTCACTTACTCTTCATTTTTTTAAGAATATAGCTCTTTGATGAGAATTGGAGGTAGTTCTGAAAAGAACTTTTGGTTTTCTTCTTTTAACTGAACAGGAACAAAAACAGGGAATGGAAACTGCTCAACAGGAGCAAAAAGAAAACAAAAAAATTAGGGGTGGGAAGGGCAGCGATGGTTCTCCAATGCTCGAACCATGAGCAGGACACTTTGCTCCCCATAGGTGAGGAGTTGATTGCAGTATCTGCATTTGACGACCCCATGGTTAAATACAGGTTGTATGTTTGCCACCTGCTCCTGCGATTGCTCTCTCCCAGAAGATGTTGCTCCTCCGGTTGATGTAGAGGCCCCATCTCTGGGAACCTCTTGTGCCAGAGCCCTGACACTTTCCCGGGCAAAATTCTGGGGGTGCCTCCTCTCCACATGGCGAATCATGGTAAAGTTGCCAAAAGAGTACTTTTTTTGGGGGTTACCCCGTGACAGGACCTGTTTGCAGATCCTGCACTCCACTTTTGGTGCATTCACCTTTTTCTGGTGTGCTGGAAACTTAAAAAATTTCCAGATGAAATGCTCTTTGACCTTCGGCTGAGGAGGCTCTTCATCAATGAATTCAGGCTCATCTTCACTGCTGGATGGTCTGGCAGCCATGAGTATCCAAGAAATATGCAAGAGCAAAAAGGCAGGTCTTTCAGTCACAAAAGTGAAAGAAGAAGTGAAGGAAATGGGTGGGGATTTCATTCATTGTAAAAAAAAACTGTTAGCAACCAATGAAAAGTGTTATTTTAGGGTCACATGACCCGACGCGTTTACGCTGCGCGCTCCGGAGCACTTCCGGTGCGTTTACGCAGCGCAATCGTAGGCGCTTCCGGGGCGCAAACGTGGCGCGATCGTAGGCGCTTTTGCGTGCGTTTACGCGCCGCGAACGTAGGCGCTTCCGAGGGCACTTACGTTGCGCGCCGAAGTGACGTCATCAAACTTTTACAGAAATGCATAATCATTTTCCTTATTAAAAAAAACTAATTTTATTTGTATGGTACGAAATGTTTTGCATTATTATTAACTTTTCATTCATATTTTTTTTCACGAACGACAGTTGCGCTCTGGGTGCGCTTTCAGATGAGCTCACGGAAAAGCTTACCGGAGAGCTTAGCTGAAAGCTTCCCGGAGCGCGCACCCAGAGCGCAAAAGAAAAAAATTATATGAAAAAAATGAATACTTTAAAAAAAACAGCAAATTGTAAAAAAAAAAAAAAGGTTAGAAACTCGATATACAAAGGAATTAGCATTTAAAAAACCTATGAAATTCACTGAAAAAACCATAGGTTTCACACCAGTTATAGTTAGGAATTAGCATTTAAAAAACCTATTGAATTCACTGAAAAAACCATAGGTTTCACACCAGTTATAGTTAGCTGGAAATTTTACTGATATAAAACCATTGAAATTCCCACGTTATAGTTAGATGGACTCACTATAACTTGCGCGTGCAATGCACTGCTGATGACGTCACATATTACATCACTCATGACATGGTCAGTGACATCACTCATGACATCACTGATGACACCATCCAGTGAATGTGTGTCTTTCTGAAAAATAAATATATTTTATATATGTATATGTAAAAGTTGATGAAAGAATAAATGTTTAAATAAGTGTCTAAATGGATGGTTTTAAAAAAGAATTGATTGGTTAACTGGCTTATTAAGTGTATGTTAGTGAATACATATATTAGTGCGTAATGTTTAAATATTTAAATATATGTATTAGTGTTTCACTTTGTGTATAAGTGGCTGCATGGGTTGGTGAGTAGCTACATGTGTAGGTATATTGGTTATTAGATGTTTTTTTAGTATCAGTATGAGTGTTTGTATGGTTTGGTGGGGGTATTACTTATCACATAGATGCATGAATGACTGACTCTCTCTTTGTATGTGTTTTGAAGACAGCATATGTGCAGGACTGTATGGGTGGATGAGTGTGTATATGTGTGTGTTACTGCGTGAATGACTGTCTCACTAGTGTCTTTATCAGTAACTACATATGTTTTAATCTAGTATATGTGAATATTGATGTATATAAGTGAGTATATGTGAGAGTAAGAGATTGTAAGAGTTCCTGTTTAAATAAGTATGTGTTTCTATAAGTGATTGTTTAAGAGAGTAAGTATGTGTAAGTTTCCTTAGAAGTAAGGTGGTAGTGTGTGTTTAGATGTATATGCAAATAAATGGATGTTCAATAGTTTACTTGCATGGGTGAGTATGTGTGAGAGTAACTTTTGGATGACTGTTGGTGTGTAACAGGATGTATAGGTGTATCACTACATATGATGAGTGAGTATATGTATGAGTGACTATATAGAACTGTTGGTGAATGAGTGGATGTGTATATAGATGGTGGAATTATTGAATTGGTTGTTGTAACTTTTATGTGTATCTCCATTTTTTGAAAATGTTAATTTCTATTTTTGAATATGTGTTTCATGGGTTACATTACACTGAAAGGAGGTCTGTCACTCTGTCTCAAGGATGATGTCATCAGTGATGTCATGAGTGATGTCACTGACCATGTCATGAGTGATGTAATATGTGACGTCATCAGCAGTGCATTGCACGCGCAAGTTATAGTGAGTCCATCTAACTATAACGTGGGAATTTCAATGGTTTTATATCAGTAAAATTTCCAGCTAACTATAACTGGTGTGAAACCTATGTTTTTTTCAGTGAATATATATATATATATATATATATATATATATATATATATATATATATATATATATATATATATATATATATGTGTGTGTATTATCTACTGGCGGTCGCCAGTAGGTAGTTATAGTTAGGACCTAGTTACCATAGGAAAGTCGCAACATTCTATTCCCAATAACTTTGGCACCGATTGGCTCCAGGTGGATTGAGTGAAGCTGCAGACCCCACCCACTTGGGTCTGTACTTACAAGTATGTGTCTGCAGTGCGAACTCGGAGCAACAAGTTCGGTAAAACCTCCTCTCCTTGCTGGACAGAGGGCCTCCACCAATCATATGTGAGGCGCTTTAAATAATTCAGTGGACAATGAGCATTACAACTAAGAAAGCATCTGAAGAAAGCATTTAACGCTGAAACGCGTCATGCCACTCAACACTGTTTATTTTAATAAAGATGCGACGTTCCCTTTGATCGGGTGTGGCTCAGTTCTTTTCCTTCGAGAAGAATTTTGCAGCATATATATCTATATATCTATATATCTATATATATATATATATATATATATATATATATATATATATATATATATATATATATATATATATATATATATATATATATATATATATATATAATTTTTTTTCGAGGAGATAACAGACTGCGCAAATTAAGACAAATTGAATCGAAGTTCATAATCAGACCCAAGACAAAAATGCCACGTGGGATGAACTTTGATGAGGAGCTTCATATACATCTAGACCAGGGGTCTTCAAACTGTGGGGCGCGCCCCCAGGGGGGCCGTGGAGTGGTGTGAAGGGGGTCCCGCCTTCACAGTCACACGTCTGCCCTGGCCTCCAGGGCTTTAGCCCCCCTCTTCCCCCGTCCTGTGTCTCAGCCCGGCTGCTGCAGTGAAACTCGAGCTGCTGGGGGCTCGGCTGGGCAGTGTCTGGAGTCTTATCTCCAGCATGCCCAGGTTTTTCACAGGTCTTTAAAGACCATTAGCATATTTACATGCCTTTTTAAACTGGTTACAGAGGCTTAATGTTTTTTATGGTTCCAGTACCCCCTGGGCCCCCACTCTGCCAATTCCTTACATTTGTATTTTTACACTTCTTGCTGTAGTGTGTGAATTCATTTAATGAAAAGGAATATAAAGTTGGGTTGCCAAAAAAAAATGCCTGCTCTTGACACTAAATAGAGTTATAAATAAAAAAGTATGTATTAATTAGTTATGTGACTTTTCTGTCTTTGTTCTCTTTAATTTTCAGTCATGGATCATTGAGGCAGCCCTAGAACACAATTAAAAGTGACACAATTAAAAATGCTTTTTATTTATATTTGCTGTTCTAAGTATTCACAGATAAGTGCTAAAAATATAGCTTTAGGTGACTGCTTAATTCTGGGCCATCAAAATACTGAGCTGGTGGGGGCGTGGCTTAGGCGCGAATGTAAACGGACGCGCCTTCAGAGAGCTCCGGTGCCCCGCTGCTTTCATAAGCATTTATAGCGGAGTTTCGGGGGCTGTGACAGGACCCCCTGCCTGCCGAGGGGTCACAGACACTGGTGTGACCACTGGTGGCCCAGCGACGGACCTGGGTGCCGGATTGAGGACCCTGCGGGGCATCGGGTGCGACCTTCCGCGGCCCGCCATCTTGTCCCCTCCTTGGCGAAATCTACACGGAGGTGCCCTGT
The DNA here is from genome assembly GCF_964263255.1 of Lissotriton vulgaris. NCBI lineage: Eukaryota > Metazoa > Chordata > Amphibia > Caudata > Salamandridae > Lissotriton > Lissotriton vulgaris. The sequence goes on from NC_141697.1 coordinate 969,606,463, forward strand.
GGATCGGCAGTGACATCAGGCTGCAGTGCGGGGGCCCGGAGGATAGCGCCTGCAGGCTGGTAATCCCTGCGTCGCCCGAGCGGCTGGGAGGCACCCCGGAGTCCCCAGGCGGGAAGAGCAGCCGAACCGGAAGTTGCTGCGGACCGGCCAGGCGCACGGGGCCAGACCGCGGCTCCCCATGAGGCGCTAGGCCGCACTGGACGCGGCGAGCAGACGGAGGAGCCGGCAGCCACACGGGGGGCGGACCCGATGCGGGGGACCGGGAGGCGGACTAAAGGATTGCACTGCTGCGCTCCAGGCGCTTCCCGGCTCGGAGCCCGCGGCTATCTGCCTGCGGTGTGCCGGTCCCCCAGCCTTGCCCGGGACCTGAAATGGCGCCTCTGCCTTGACGTGCCCTGGCCTGAGGCTGCATGCAGCACCCGGGCTCTTCCATCGGCGGACTCCCCCTCCACAACAGCGAGAAAGAGGTAACCGCTCACCCGATGCCCCAACTGCCCTGGAGGGCGAGATTCCCTGCGGGGGTTCCCTACTGCAGCCTGGGATCGGCCCGACTTGCTTGACCTCAAGATGGCGGCGGCTCCTGGGGGACGCGGATCTTGGCGCGCCCGCCCGGGTGCATGCAAGTGAGGCACCCCCTTGTAGCCTCGGACCTGTAGACTGACCGCGCTGCCCTGGTGAGTGCAGGGGGTGCGAGAAGGGCTGAGACCTCCACATTGGCTGCTGGCGGACGCCGGGAGGAGACACTTTGGGTGGCTCGGGATGGCCCCGTGCCTGGCTTGGCGACACTGGTGGCTGGGAACTAGATGCCCCCTCCCGGACCGGAGATGACTCGAGGAAGAGGGGGCAAGGCGGACCAGGCGGTGGTGCCGAAGGGTACCTTGGTGGTCGCAATGTGGGACAAGGCGGGAGCGACTGCTCCGGTCGAGGAGCAGCCACACCATGAGAACGACTTCCCGCCGGTGACACAGGCCTTTATGTCCTCCTTCATGGCAGACCTCAAGTCCGAAATTGGATCCCTACGCACGGAAGTGCACTCGTGCATGAAAGAGATGCGCAAAGAGGTAACAGAGCTGGGGAACAGAGTCGACAGTCTCGAAAAAGTTATGGACACCCGCACAGAGTACCTCGAGCAATTGTGGCAGAAAGTGGCAGCCTTGGAGGAACAAAACATAGAGCTCCAGGTTAAGCAGGGGGACCTCGAAAATAGGGGTCGGCGCAATAATCTCCACATCCGGGGCGTGCCACTCGATGAGGAAGGGACGGACATCATGGCTTACGTCGCGCAGCTCCTGCACGAGGTGCGGGGCGATGAGGAGGCCACCCCACCGCTGCTGGACCGCGTCCACCGAGTCTACGGAGCCGGAGCTAGATCGAGGCTCCTCCCGGACATCCTGACCCGTGTCCACTACTTCACGGAGAAAGAAGCCATCTTAAAGGCATCGAGGGAGAAGCCGGATCTCCGTTACGGGGGACACAGAATCCAGATCTTTCAAGACCTTGCCCCCAACACCCTTCATAGGAGGAAGGTCTTCCGCCCAGTGACAGAGAGGCTGCGTTCGCTCAACATCCCCTACCAGTGGGGGCACCCATTCGCCCTCATATTCCGATGGGAAGACAAGCGGCGAGTTATCCGATCCTACCATAAAGCGGCACAGCTCCTTAAGCTTTCGAAGTCCCCGGCACATAGCCCCTCCCGCCCCAAGCAGCAAGAAAGGACCCCGGCTCGCCCGGAGTGGACCAGGGTGCCCGGGCGGCGCCGAGCGTCCCCAATGGATGAGCACTCCACTTCACAAGCCAAGCAGGACATCATCGAGCACATCCGCTCTCTGGAAGATGATCGCGACGGCCAGGCGTCGCGGCCTCGCACCCCGTGAGTTGAGCCGACAAGCCTCTTGAACACCACTGTCAAACTCATCCGGATTGACCCTACGGAGTGCCTCCATGAGAAGCCGTGGAACGATGCTGGTCCCCTTGGGGCGAACGTGAGGACACGTCCGGGCGGCCCTTGCCGCAGAGCTCTGACCCCCGTCAGTGGACCCAGGTAGCCTTATGGATTTTATTTTGCTCTCCCCCTCTTTGTACTGCACCAGATCCGCTTCCCCCGAAACTGTCCTGGGCAGCGGGGCAGGCGGGCTCCGAGGCTACAGGGACCTCTACCCTCAACACAACCCCCCCCACTTTGTCCCATAGGAAGTGAAATTCCTGCAACCATCCAAACCCTCGGGCAGAGGATGTCCGGAACGTGGGACACTACGCTAGGGCCCTGTTGGCCCGCTATGGTTCTTTACTCTCGTGGTTCTTTCTGTTCTTCCTTCCTGACTACTCTTCCTACTTTTCTCCTGAGCTGTCCCTACGCTGTCCCCTCTTCTGCCTTTGGATGGGGTGGTGGCCCCGAGGCTTCTGTGGGTGCGCAAGCGGTTTGTCAGCAGTGGTTATGGGGGAAGGAGACCGTCTCCAACAATGCGGGGTGGAGGACATCGGGTGGTAAGGCGACAACACCCCCCCTAGTGCAATGACGACGAATGTCCCCAGGCCCCTCAAGATCATGTCGCTTAATGTCAAGGGACTGAATTCTCCCAACAAACGGAATCTGGTATGGCGCTACCTTCTCCACCACTCCCCTGACATCATATTCCTACAGGAGACGCATCTCCTGTGTGTAGACACTAGGCGCATGACACATCCTAGATACCCCACACAATTTTGGGCATCGGCTGACACTAAAACGTCAGGGGTGGCAATCCTGTGTAGAACGGGCTGCAGGCAGGGACCCACCAAACCATATAGGAGCAGTGATGGGCGCTTCATCCGGGCTACGGTGCAAATGGGGGGGTACAGTTCACCCTGGGTAACGTATATGCGCCCAACCAGTTGCAGGACAAATATCTCCAGTCGCTCCTGAGAGACCACTTCAAATCCGACGAGCCGCGTACAATCTTGGGAGGAGATTTTAATCTAGTATGGGACCCGGATGTAGATCGTGGGGCAAAGGCGCACAGCGGTGCGGGCGCGATGTCCACTACGCTCAAGACACAAATCACGGACCTGGTACTGGTCGACGTGTGGCGTTATCACAACCCGGGGGTCCGAGACTATACCTTTTATTCCCACTCCCATCGAACTTATTCGCGCATCGATCACATCTTCACCTCCCTAGATCTTGTCCGGGACACATTGCAAGCTGCCATCTCAGATATCTCGCTGTCGGATCACGCGCACGTGGAACTCACGCTGCAAGACCCCCGGGCGTGCGGCCCTCGGGAGCGACGCTGGACCCTTCCGCCGGGTATCTTTCGAGACCCCGAGGACGTGAACAGCATCCGTGAAGCCATAGACTCGTATTTCGCCGTTAACGATCGGCCGGAGACGCCCCTCTCAGTAGTGTGGGACGCCTTCAAGGCCACTATACGGGGTCACATCACGTCCCTAGCGATTGCAAGGCGACGAGAGGCCCACAAGCTGGAAACTAAGCTTACGGGCGAAATTAAACAGGCGGAGACGCGCGATAAGACTCGACCCTCCCTAGCGTCTAGAAGGGAGCTAGCCAACCTCAGGGGGCAATTGCGCCTGTTACGCACTAACAAGGCGGAACACTCCCTGCTAACGCTGAAACAGAAATACTATGAGGGTGGAGATAAAGTGGGGCGCATACTGGCAAGACGGCTAAAAGCGAGAACGGCTAGAGCTCATATCGCTAAAATCCACTGTCAGGATGGCTCCACGGCTATCTCGGAGAGAGCAAAGCAGGACGCCTTTGTGACTTATTACACCTCCTTGTACGCGGGGGCACCCACGTCGCGGGAGACACGAGCGGCTGTCCTCGACACCTACGAGGGGCCTCTGTTGCCACCGGCATGTGCAGCGGAACTAGAGGAGCCCATACTGGACGAGGAGATCTCGGCGGCCATCAAAGAACTCCCCACCGGGAAAACCCCAGGGCCAGATGGCCTCCCGCTGATCTTCTACCAAATGTTTCAAACCCAGCTCCGTCCCTACCTGCTTCGGCTTTATCATTCTTTCTCTGCCGAGTCGGGTCCATCCGCTGACATGGGAATGGCGGAGAACGCGCTGATCCCAAAACCTAGGAAAGACCCTGCGCTTTGTGCCTCCTATAGGCCTATTGCCCTCTTAAACACCGACTTGAAGATATACACCAAGATACTGGCCAGGCGACTGGACCCCTACATGCCGGAGCTCATAGACCCGGACCAGGTGGGCTTCATCAGGGACCGACAGGGAGCTGACAACGTCCGCCGACTGGCACACCTGGTAGGCAAGGTGCGACATTGGAATATCCCGGCCTGCCTTCTCTCGCTTGATGCGGAAAAGGCCTTTAACCGGGTGGACTGGACCTTCTTGAGGGACGTGCTCCAGAGGCTTGGTCTAGGTCCTAGAATGATAACTAGCATTATGGCTCCGTACCTTGGGCCACAGGCCAGGGTCAGAGTAAACGGCCAATTGACACCGCCGTTGCGGATACATAGAGGCACGAGGCAGGGATGTCCGCTTTCACCACTCTTGTTCGCCCTTGCGGTGGAACCACTGGCAGCAATGATACGACGTGACCAGAGAATACACGGCATAACCCACAGGGGGAGAGTGAACAAGGTGGCGCTATTTGCGGATGATTTGATCCTCACTCTCACACGCCCCTGCGAATCCCTGCCGGCGCTTCACGAGGTTCTGTGTCTGTATGAGCAGGTGTCAGGCCTCAAAATAAACCACACCAAGTCCTGGGCGCTCAACCTCACTATTCCTGGGGATGAGGTCCCATCCCTGAAGGAGGCGGTACCATATCTGTGGGCGGAGGACCGAATCAAATACCTGGGCCTCACGCTAACCCCCCACCTGGAATCCTGGTCCTCGGTCAACTGGACGGAGTGTCGAAAAGCGGTACTGGAGGATCTCCGGAGGTGGAGACCTCTGATGATCTCCTGGCTGGGGCGCCTCAACGCGGTCAAAATGTCGATATTGCCAAAAATACTATACCTCTTTCAGTGCCTGCCCACTCCGATACCGCTCCACTCCATCCGGGGCCTCCAGCGGGAGATCACCTTCTTCATTTGGGGCGGGAAGCGCCCCCGGTTCTCGCAGAAAATCCTCATGGACCCAATAGGCACAGGGGCGGTCTAGCATGCCCCAACTTGGTTCATTATTACTGGGCGGCGCACCTACGCTTCGTAGTGGAATGGGGTGCACGCGCAAGTGACAAGCACTGGTTCCACATGGACCGGGCGGTCACGGGACGCACTATATGGGACCTGCATTGGCTCCCGCGGGCAGCGCGCTCCAGGAGTGCGTATATAGCGATCCCCACAAAAACGGTCCTGGACATCTGGGATACTATTGCTGTGTCTAGGGGCCCCACAATGTTCCCGTCCCCGCACACGCCGATAGCGGGACACTCACACTTCCCACCAGCACACCGAACTCGGGCGTTTGATAAGTGGACACAGGGAGACTGCAGAGTCATTGGGGACCTCTTCCTCGGGGGTTCCCACAAGACCTGTGAGGAATGCAAAGAGGAATTCGGGCTCCCACCGTCGGCTGATTTTCAGCACTCCCAGCTACGTCACTGGACCGCGAGCGACGAGGTACACCAGGCGGCCACCAGGGCCTTCACGCCCTTTGAGAAACTGGCACGCTACCTCGGGGGCTGAAGAGACTCATCTCGCAAATATATCGCATCCTACAACACCCTAAGTCACCCCCCGCACACCCATACCAGGAACAATGGCAACGGGCGACGGGTGTTGACATCGAGCCCCCGCAGTGGAGCAGGCTATGGCGCGATATACCTAACATCTACCGCAGTGTCCCGCAACAGGAAAATGCCTATAAATTACTCACCCAATGGTACTACACCCCGTTGCGACTTAGTAAAATGTTCCCTAGGGCCTCGCCGCTGTGCTGGAGATGTGGCTCTGCGACTGGTGATTTTGTGCATATATGGTGGGCGTGCCCAACTTTGACGACCTTTTGGAAGGAGGTACTTAGTCACATCAAAGGGGTGCTAGGTTTCCCCATACCTGAAGAAGTGCCCACAATCCTACTAGGCATACACCCTAGCACACTCAAGGCGCTTACTCGCAGCGATTGGATACTCACATTACACATGCTAGGCGCGGCTAAGCAACTTATAGCCCTGTACTGGAAACGACCTGTAGCACCGCCCATAGCCTCTTGGTTTGTATCCCTATGGCAGGTGCTATCGCTAGAGCTGCTCACGGCAAGACTGCAGGCGAGAGACATACGCTTTACAGCAGTTTGGAAACCCCTAGTGCGATACATTTGCTCTATACAGTACGCGCGATACATGCCCCCTAGATATCGTAAGCTACGGAGGAGAGGAGACGGGGGCAAGATGGCCGCCATGCTGCTGTAGAGTGCAGTCGCACTTATTCCTTTCTCCTGGACCCAGGGACTAAACAGGCTGGATATGGATTAAAGCATGCTGATTCTACGGGGTATACTCTGGGCTGAAGGCGGTACTGGCATCAAGACATTACAAAAGGCACTCACAACCTTGGGGCGCTACTATTGTGAGCATTTTAAGAAGGCGATTGTGGACGGTATCGATATAGCCTTAAGGATGTCGCAGCGCTCTGGCGCGATACCAAAGGTTACGCTGAGTAAACGCACAACAAATACGGCTACAAGCGGCACTGCCCAGAAAATGCAGTTCAAGAAGAGCAAGAGATCTGCAAGAGACAAAGATAAAGAAAAAGAAAAAGCCGATTCCAAAGCGGAGACTAAGACAGCCCCGCAAGTAATGCAACCGGAGACTCCTGGAGGTAAAGGGCAGGCACAACAGAGGCGCTCTCACTCCGAAAGCGGAACAACAAAGCATACGAGTACTGTACCTGCCGCTGGTAAGGATCTGCGGCAATCGACTGTGACGGAGGCTTTTGCGGGAAGAAATCAGCAGGTAACCTCGGCCGCTGGAAGTGCCTCGGATCCGAAGCCAAGACTGAACGCGGAAACTCTCCTCGCTGACCGCGAGGACGCAAGCACGGCGGTTGCTAAGCAACCGGGGCCTGAAACGCTCACGCCTCTAGCGGGAGACGCACAAGGGCTTGAGAATGCAGCGGAGGTTCTCGAGGACGCCAGCACGAATAAGGATGTTAACGCAGGCGGAGAAGCAGGATCAGAGACGGCGACGGCGACGGCGAATAACTCAAGTAAGCTTAGTAATGCCCAATCAAAGGAAGCATTTGAAACAACAAACATTAACACTATCCAAATGCTCGAAGCACTAAATGAAATAAACATAGCGCCAACACCTGTGGACAGCAGTATAATGGCACAGTCTACTTGGGGTAGCATGAAAAGCATACATAGCCACATAACAAAGGGGGCAAAAGGGAGGAGAGTACTCTCCCCGGAGAGGGAAAAGTTTTACTCCGTGACTGAGGGCTCAGACTCTTCATTGCTGGGGTCAGAGGAGGAAGAGGACACTAACACAGACCTATCATCTGGGACAGAGTCTGAAAGATCTCTCTCTAGCGAGCACAGAAACAGGGAAACACAAAAGAGAAGAAGGAGAACAATGATAAGGCGAGATAGAGAGATGGACAGAGCAGCAACAAGTACTAACAGGAAACTGCTATGGGACTATGGTAGTGCTTCCAGAATTTATCAGGATCAAGATCAAGATCTGGGGGTGGCACCCGAGAGTTATCCCTTAAATGCCCCCAACGATTAAAATGATATCCCGCCTCAAGCAACCTTGGAGGGTATGTTCTCTATGCTGAAGCAAATGCATTTAGAAGCTCGCTTAGAAAGCAGACGAGCAAGGCAGGATACAAAGAAAATACAAGCGAGCATCAGAAAAATGAACAAAAAATATCAGGAAGTGGAAAGTAGAGTGGAACAAGTAGAAGAAAGAACTGGAAAATTGGAGGACGAGGTTACAGATTGGCAGAATGCAAGAACAGATCAAGGGAAGGTGATAGAGGACTTGCAGTGGAAGCTGGAAGATTTCGAGAATCGCCAAAGACGGAACAATCTACGCTTTCTAGGCATAGAGGAAGGACTGGAAGGGAAGGACCCAAGGGGGTTTATGGTTAAACTGTTAAAAGATGCATGCCCAGAGGCGCAGTGGCAGTGGGAAGTGGAAGTACAGAGAGCGCACAGATTTCCATTGATGCAGAAGGGGGGAAGAGGTAGTAACCAAAATAGCAATAATCAAAATGGATTGCCTAGGGCAATGCTGGTCTTTTTTGGAAATTTCTTGGCTAGGCAGGAAATTTTTGAGACCGCAAGACCAGAGAGGAAAAAATCAGTTGAAGGGATTACTTTCTTTACGAGGCCCGATTTTTGCCACACTACTGTGGAAAGGAGGTGGAAACTCAGACAGCTTATCACTCCTTTTCAACGACAGGGCTCAGAAGCATACTTGATGTATCCATCTAAGTTAAAAGTGGTTACAAGGGGCCGCATTAGAATGTTTTATTCGGAAATAAAGGCAGGAGAATATCTTGCAGAGATTACAGAGCTTCAGAAAGGCAGGAAGAGCAAGGAATCAGAACCAGCATAGGATAAACAAGGAAAATATTAGGCATTTTGTATATATTGGGTTTCACAATGGTAATATGGTTAACTAGGGTGGGAGAAGGAAAGCGACACTACAGCAGAGTGCAGCCACACATAGGTCAAAATTGACCTATTTGCCTGTGACAGGGGGGGTTAGCAAGGAGAGGGGGGGAAAGGGGGGGTTGGGGGAGGGGGGGCAGGAAGGGGGTGGTAAAGAGATAAGGATTTGTACAGCACAAAATAAAAAGGTATGTAGACACACAAAGGTGGTAGTAAAATATCCTGAGGAACTGCTTTTTTTTTTTTTTTTATAAAAGCAGATGGCATTAAGAATTACTACGATTAACATATGTGGGTTAAATGATGGGAGTAAAAGGCAGAAAGTAGCGGCCATGTGTAGAATGTTAAAATTGGATATTATATGTCTACAGGAAACACATGTGAGGGGGAAGGATAGGTATCTTATGGATCAGTTAGGGTTTGATGTATTAGCACACACGCAGCAAGATACTAAAACATAAGGAGTGGCCATACTGGCAAAAAAAGGTTTGATGGAAGTAGTGAGAAAGAAGGAAGACCTGGATGGTAGATGGGTGATGATAGAAGGAGAAATAGCCGGATGCCGCTACACAATTGTTTCTGTATATGGCTCCAATGAAGACGAACCTGATTTATTTGATTATCTAGATACTGAATTGCCTCTATGGCCTGAACCAATAATTGTGTGCGGAGATCTTAACATCAATGGACTAACAGGGCTGGGTATGATGGGAGGGGGGATGAAGGGCGAGCGCAAGAAGAGAGTAAGAAAAGCCATTGTCAATCTAATGAATAATAATGCGTTGGTAGACGTTTGGTTGGCATATAATCCTATAGGGACAGGTAGTACTTTTTATTCTGCCCCTCATAAAAGTATAGCCAGATTAGACTACTTCTTAGTCTCCAGCACATTAGTATCAGAAGTGAAAGTAGAAATATTACCTCGAGTTTCCTCAGATCACAATCCACTGGTGTTGACTATCTCCCGGAACCACAATACTAGTCAAAAAGAATACTATTGGACATTTGAAAGAGGGCTGCTCAGAGAAGATGACTATGTTAGCAGAATGAAGGTATGGATTACACAGTTCTGGGAGGTAAACAGAGGTACGGCAACCGCAGGCATGGTTTGGGATGCATTCAAAGCAGGGATAAGGGGGGAAACACTGGCTTATACTCTACATAGGAGTAAAAAGGAGAAAATGGAGTTAGCCAGTAGGCTACAGGATTTAAGGAATCTAGAACAACAGCTTATCCAGCATGTTATAAATCAAGAACCTCTTGAGCAGGTTTTACTAGAAATAGAATTGAAGAAGGCAGAAACTGGGGAAAGATTGGCTAATAAAGCTGCGGCTAATTATTTAGCAAAAAAAGAAAAGTGTTACGAGTTCAACGAGAGGGTTGGACACATGCTCGCAATGCGTACCAGACAAGACCTGGCAGCCGGGGAAATTAAAGAAATTAAGAATAAATATGGGAAGGTCGTAACTAAGGTGGAAGAGGTGAGGGAGGTGTTTAGAGAGTTTTATTCTGAATTATATGATCAAGACGTGGGGAGCAAGGAAGACGAGATAGAGGACTATTTGGCTGGTATTCCACATAAGGAACTGTCCCTGGAAGATAAAGAGACTCTGGAGGCACCACTAATTCTGAGTGAACTACATAATGCGGTATTAAAACTCCCCTCGGGGAAGGCCGCAGGACCTGACCAGATACCGGCAGAATTTTATAGGACGTTTTGGGATACATTGGGGATAGACATGTTGGAAACTTTAAGGCATGCACAGATAGGGGAGAATACACCACAGTCATGGGCTGGTGCAAGTATAGTAGTTATTTTAAAAAAGAATAAACCACATCTGGATCCTGGCTCTTATAGGCCGATCACGCTTATGAACGCGGATGCAAAAATATACTCCAAGGCTCTATCGCAAAGACTCAGTAGAGTAATTGAGGGGTTGGTATACACAACTCAGCATGGTTTCATACCAGGTAAAGGCACTACGGAACACACAAGGAGAATGGTTACCATATTGGATGTCACGGGAGCTGCAGGAGACCCTGCCTCAGCCATTTTTCTGGATGCAGAGAAGGCCTTTGACAGGGTCTCCTGGTGCTATTTGTGGAAAGCCTTGGGGTGGTTTGGGATAGGCACAGGCTATATACAGGCCATAAAGGCGCTATATGCAGCCCCAACAGCTAAAGTGAGGATTAATAGAAGGTATACAGAGGATATACATATAAAGCGTGGTACAAGACAGGGTTGCCCAGCCTCACCACTGTTATTTGCCCTATATCTAGACTCTTTTTTACGTAGGTTAGAAGGAAATTCGAACATTCTCCCGATTGGTTTACACGGATATGCATATAAGACACTTGCATATGCGGATGACATGGCAGTGGTCACACCAGATCCAGGGTCAGCTATTATTGAAATCGAACAGGAGGCTACACTTTTTGGCACATTTTCAGAGTATTCACTAAATAAAGGGAAAACGCAAATAATTAAAAATAACTGGGTAAACTATCATGATATAAGAATAGCACCCGAAGTCACTTACTTAGGGGTGAAGATCACATCTGAGTTAGACAGATTAGTAGAAATCAATATGAGACCATTGTTGGAGAAAATTAAAACAAACACAGAAAGAATGAATAATCTGCATTTGACCTTAATGGGCCGAATAAATGTTATTAAAATGATAACATTCCCAAAAGTGCTGTATTTACTTAGATCCATACCCCTATTTTTCGAAAATGGTTGGTTTAGCAAATTAGAATTGATTCTGAATAAATTCATTTGGGTGAAAGGGAAAACAAGAAGAGCATACAGACATCTGACGGTAGATAGGGAAAAAGGGGGCTGGGGAGCACCGGATTTTAGGCTCTATTACTGGGCTGCAGTATTACAATACAGTAAGGTGTTAATAGGTGGGGGAGGGCTGGAGCATCCAACGGATAGTGAGGTGGGCTTACCTAATGTGTATGCCGTATTGCTGGGGGAGGAAGCTGAGAATGGGTTTTTTAATACAACTGATTTCACGTATTTTAAACATACGAGATTTAAGACTCTGAAAGCAGTATATAGGGTGTGGAAAGGAGTGGCTAAAAAATTAGGGCTAGGCAGATTTAATAACTATACAAGATTGTATACAAATAGCTCAATGCCGAGGGAGATCTTTAAGGATGCCACTATGTTTGATTGGTACAATAAAGGCATAACGCAGATAGGGAACTTACTGGACGTGCAGGGCAATTTCATGCAGTTTGGAGCACTCAAAACAAAGTTTGGATTAGAGCACAATAGTTTTTATAAATACTTGCAAGTGAGGAGTTTTTTAACACAAAAACAAGGCGGCCCGCTTGGGTTGGTGCAATGCAAAATTATTGATTATATAGAAACAACCACCAAATGTACAATAAGATATCTTTATGCAGAATTGAAAGGAACTAAGTCAGATGAAAGGGCAAAATTCTCACAAAAATGGATGGAAAAATTGGGGTCAGGCTCAGAAATGTTTCAGGAGTCATTAGATCTGGGTAGAACGGTGCTATGCTCGGCAACCCTTCAATCGCAACACTTCAAAACATTATTTTCACTTTACCATACACCGGCTAGAATCGCCCAGTGGGGTGGAACAACAGGAATAACTTGCCCTCGATGTAATGCGAGTGGAGCAGATATTGTACATATGTTTGCGCAGTGCCCACAACTATTTACTTTGAAAATGGCGATTGAAGAATTTTTTGATAAAACGCTTAGGATTAAGATTAAGCTCCTAGATGAATTAATCATTTTAGGGGTGGTAAGCACGATAGAAGCTATGCCAGTAGAGTTTATTTTTGTTTCAATAGCAGTGCTCCGTATCTGTATAGCAAGGAATTGGCTGAATAAGGCTCCTCCACTATTTTCAGATTGGATTGCTAGCCTCCTCACTATTTATAATTTAGAAAAGGCAATATACGACAGGAAAGGTAGAAGGGCTAAGGCCTTAGGCAAAAAAATATGGCAACCAATTACGACGTGGAAAACTAGTAGGATAAATCTAGAATAGTGCAAGAGAAGTTTGATTTGATTTGTTTTAGAGGGCTGTTTTTTGGTTTATTATATCTGCTTATGATATGAAAATTTGTATAAAACAATGAAATGTATATGTACTATATAACCACCTGAGAAATTGGAATGTGCTGTAATACATACGTTGGAATATGTGGAAAAATTTTGGAAAAATTTAATAAATATGTTTAAAAAAAAAAAAAGATATCGTAAGCTACGCCTTATAGAGGACGCCATTGTCCCTGCGGATCCTGCTAGACTGCGTCCTTGAACGTCATACACACTACAGTCTCCAGCACTGCCGCGCATGCCCCTCCGCTCTACCCCTTGGCGCGCCATCCACAACCACCGTTCACTCTCCTTTCTCTCCTCCCTGTCCTCAGATTTCCTTATTCCGACTATTTCTTCTCTTCCTCCTTGCCGCTCTGACCTTCGTCTCGTTCTGAGACGGTTGTGCCCCGTTGGGCTGTTTCTTGCAGTTGGGCTAGTGGCCTGCTACCTACTTCCCATGCATAGCGGGCGCGTGCTTGCGTGCGAGGCGCTTCTGGATTGCTTCCCCATAAGCCACGCGGCCGGCTCTATCAAGAGAGTTGTAGGCATGGCACTGTGTTAAGGCTCCGAGCCGGCTCCAGTAGATACGCAAACACAGGACTCATTATAAACGCGGCCGGCCTCACTGAGAGGTTGTAGGCTTAACGCTGTGTTCCTGAAAATAAATAAATATGGCCTGCTTGGGCCTGAAACAAAATAATGAGCTGGTAACCCTAATCATAAGACTGGAAGTTTGTTGCAGGATCAGCACATTATTTATTTCCTCCACCCTCAATCCCTGATTAATGCAATTATAGCAATAGTTTAACTAATATCTGAAACCCTACACTTCAAGTTTATGGGAATGCACCCTGCTTTCAGACAACTCACTTCTCATTCTCGCCTTCACTTTCACGCTCACCCTGCACTCACAGCGATCACAATGCACTCGCACTGATCACCATGCACTCATAGCAATCACAATGCACTCACACTGATCGCCATGCACTCACACTGATTTCCATGTACTCACATTGATTGCCATGCACTCACAAGGATCGCTATGCACTCACAATGATCGCCATGCACTCACAGCGATCACAATGCACTCACACTGATCACAATGCACTCACACTGATCACAATGCACTCACACTGATCACAATGCACTCACACTGATCACTGTGCACTCACACTGATCACCGTGCACTCACACTGATCACCGTGCACTCACACTGATCACCATGCACTCACACCGATGACCATGCACTCGCACCATTCACACGCTCACCCTGCACTCACACTGATCACAATGCACTCACACTGATCACAATGCACCCACACTGATCACAATGCACTCACACCATTCACCCACTCACCTTGCACTCACACCGATCACAATGCACTCACACTGATCACCATGCACTCACATTCACATGCTCACCCTGCACTCACAGTGATCACAATGCACTCACACTGATCACAATGCACTCACACTGATCACAATGCACTCACACTGATCACAATGCACTCACACCATTCACCCACTCACCTTGCACTTACACTGGTCACAATGCACTCACACTCACCCGCTCACCCTGCACTCACAGTGATCCCAATGCACTCACACTGATCCCAATGCACTCACACTGATCACAATGCACTCACACTGATCACAATGCACTCACATTGATCACTGTGCACTCACACTGGTCACCGTGCACTCACACTGATCACCATGCACTCACACCAATCACCATGCACTCACACAATTCACACACTCACCCTGCACTCACAGTGATCACAATGCACTCACACTGATCACAATGCACTCACACTGATCACTATGCACTCACACTATTCACCCACTCACCTTGCACTCACACTGATCACAATGCACTCACACTGATCACCATGCACTCACATTCACCCGCTCACCCTGCACTTACAGTGATCACAATGCACTCACACTGATCACAATGCACTCACACTGATCACCATGCACTCACAACATTCACCCACTCACCCTGCTCTCACAGTGATCACTCTGCACTAAAAATGTGCTTGCATTGTTCACTCTGTACCTCACCCTGCAGTCACACGAGCACACTTCTCATCCTGCACTCATGTGACACTTCACTCACCTGCCCCCCCTCACTGCTCCATCTGTAGCTCACTCAAACAAGGCCATCACTAACCATGCACTAATTTGTCCCACTCTGCACTTACAGCCGAACCCAAATTCATATGGTCACCTCACTAAACCTGTAGTCACTCCTTTTACCCTACTCTCACACTGTTGCATTGTTCTCCGTGCAGTCACATGGGCATTCTTGTCACCCACACAGTGCAGAAGGTTAAAGTACCTGGTACACAGAAGATGTACCATTCACATCACAGAAGTGAGTGTGAGTAAACTATGAGTATTTTGTCAGACAGGTGCTATAGAGAGATGAGGTGTATTGTTGGTGAGTGGTAGTGAGGGAATTCATGGAGAAGGTGGAAAGACTGTTGCACCTTGTGCGACCAGTGCTAGGGATGGAAGGAAGGGGTGAGAGGAAAAGGGCATGGGTAAACTGCTTAACTCTGCACAAGACCGCCAGGGTTTGAAGGGACCCTTGCTGCTCCCGTCCATGGCCAGGTGAGCTTCTAATGTGGCAGCGCGTATTCCTGTGGAGTGGGAGGCCCCTCACAAAGGTTGACTAGACATCTTTCTGATGTTAATTGCTGTATTTTGGTTATAAACTGGCACTGATGGGGTGAAATCTTTCCTCAGTGTTACTGTGTTTAAAAAATGTCAAAATAATAAAGCAATGCTATCCCAAAATACGCAGCATCACAGAACATTATTTAAATTTTCTACTCACACAATTTAGTGAAGCCTGTCGCCTAATTTGGTACTCGCCTGCCTCATAATTCCAGTAGCCCTGCCTAGAGGTTTAGAATTTTTTTCCAGGAGGGGGTCCCTACACCTGTAAATGTTGACAGGGGGGTCTCGGCATCCAAAAGTTTGAAGACCTCTGATCTAGACTGATTGCTGTAATACTTGGTTGGACACGATATTCTGATGTGACTATGGTATAATGGGGTACTATACCCAAATAGACATAAACACACAAAGATTGCATTCGTAAAAGACCGATGGGTACTATACCGCAGAATTGTATATACAAAGAACAATAGCAGGATATTGCTTTTGGCGCGTAAGAATGCTGCGCGAGTATACTAGTGCCTAAGATCATGAAGTAAATGATATAAACAAATGCGTTTAGACATTGCATGTTAACCATTGCGAAAATGAAATATATGTATGATGTAACAACTACTAATCCCATAATGCACCTTAATTGCCGGTTGGGACAAATAGTAAACATAGAGGAAAGCTCACTTACCGTGAACAAAGCCTGTGTAAGGCTGAAACGTGTTGGTCCGAGCTGGAGAAGTAAATAAACCATAAATTGTTAAAACTCAAACCCTGAATGCCGCATCTTTGGTGGAAAATTGTGAATTGGGCCAGGATCCGGCCCCTATGCAGAGCACCCACAGTTGAGCGCACGGAGTTGAAGGATCACTTTGGTGGGAGAATATATATATCTCCGTGTCACGACCCGGTTAGGTGCTGGACTTATGGTGGAGGCGATGGGGACTTGAGGCGGCAACCAACACCTGTCATGCGGGATTCACTCGGCTACCACTAGCCATCTCCCCCTTTAATCAAGCACAGCAGCGCTCACACGAGCATAATTGAGCTCCGTTTTTGAGACTTACCTGAATGATGCAAGCTGGGAATTGAAGTCCTTGATGAACCGGACTCCAGCTGGGAGCAATCAAGAACGGCGCCTGCTTCACTCCAGCCAATGGGAGTGCTTTTTGACATTTAAAAGAGGGAGCGAGTACATCCCAGTGTAACCAGGCATCTGATGAAGGCCCACGCCGAAATGCATTATGCCCTGTCTTACTTTGGTGAATAAATGTCCGCTGAAAGAATCCCCGCTGTGTCCTCTGCTCGTTTCTTTTGAAGGGAGTTTCTTGGATATTTTCACGTGCTGGCCAGTAGCGCGTGTACAGAGGACCCGCCTTGCAAGTGGCTTGCGAAAATATTGGCACTGCTGTTCGTTTTACATCCAAGTTATTGGAATTCGCAAGTCAGCCATGGGGAGAGACCTGACAAGTGGCCGCTGCAGCTAGCAGTCCGTGACTGCACGGAGACGCGGGATCACTGTATCTCCGTGTCACGACCCGGTTAGGTGCTGGACTTATGGTGGAGGCGATGGGGACTTGAGGCGGCAACCAACATCTGTCATGCGGGATTCACTCGGCTACCACTAGCCATCTCCCCCTTTAATCAAGCACAGCAGCGCTCACACGAGCATAATTGAGCTCCGTTTTTGAGACTTACCTGAATGATGCAAGCTGGGAATTGAAGTCCTTGATGAACCGGACTCCAGCTGGAAGCAATCAAGAACGGCGCCTGCTTCACTCCAGCCAATGGGAGTGCTTTTTGACATTTAAAAGAGGGAGCGAGTACATCCCAGTGTAACCAGGCATCTGATGAAGGCCCACGCCGAAATGCATTATGCCCTGTCTTACTTTGGTGAATAAATGGCCGCTGAAAGAATCCCCGCTGTGTCCTCTGCTCGTTTCTTTTGAAGGGAGTTTCTTGGATATTTTCACGTGCTGGCCAGTAGCGCGTGTACAGAGGACCCGCCTTGCAAGTGGCTTGCGAAAATATTGGCACTGCTGTTCGTTTTACATCCAAGTTATTGGAATTCGCAAGTCAGCCATGGGGAGAGACCTGACAAGTGGCCGCTGCAGCTAGCAGTCCGTGACTGCACGGAGACGCGGGATCACTGTATCTCCGTGTCACGACCCGGTTAGGTGCTGGACTTATGGTGGAGGCGATGGGGACTTGAGGCGGCAACCAACACCTGTCATGCGGGATTCACTCGGCTACCACTAGCCATCTCCCCCTTTAATCAAGCACAGCAGCGCTCACACGAGCATAATTGAGCTCCGTTTTTGAGACTTACCTGAATGATGCAAGCTGGGAATTGAAGTCCTTGATGAACCGGACTCCAGCTGGGAGCAATCAAGAACGGCGCCTGCTTCACTCCAGCCAATGGGAGTGCTTTTTGACATTTAAAAGAGGGAGCGAGTACATCCCAGTGTAACCAGGCATCTGATGAAGGCCCACGCCGAAATGCATTATGCCCTGTCTTACTTTGGTGAATAAATGTCCGCTGAAAGAATCCCCGCTGTGTCCTCTGCTCGTTTCTTTTGAAGGGAGTTTCTTGGATATTTTCACGTGCTGGCCAGTAGCGCGTGTACAGAGGACCCGCCTTGCAAGTGGCTTGCGAAAATATTGGCACTGCTGTTCGTTTTACATCCAAGTTATTGGAATTCGCAAGTCAGCCATGGGGAGAGACCTGACAAGTGGCCGCTGCAGCTAGCAGTCCGTGACTGCACGGAGACGCGGGATCACTGTATCTCCGTGTCACGCCCGGTTAGGTGCTGGACTTATGGTGGAGGCGATGGGGACTTGAGGCGGCAACCAACACCTGTCATGCGGGATTCACTCGGCTACCACTAGCCATCTCCCCCTTTAATCAAGCACAGCAGCGCTCACACGAGCATAATTGAGCTCCGTTTTTGAGACTTACCTGAATGATGCAAGCTGGGAATTGAAGTCCTTGATGAACCGGACTCCAGCTGGGAGTAATCAAGAACAGCGCCTGCTTCACTCCAGCCAATGGGAGTGCTTTTTGACATTTAAAAGAGGGAGCGAGTACATCCCAGTGTAACCAGGCATCTGATGAAGGCCCACGCCGAAATGCATTATGCCCTGTCTTACTTTGGTGAATAAATGTCCGCTGAAAGAATCCCCGCTGTGTCCTCTGCTCGTTTCTTTTGAAGGGAGTTTCTTGGATATTTTCACGTGCTGGCCAGTAGCGCGTGTACAGAGGACCCGCCTTGCAAGTGGCTTGCGAAAATATTGGCACTGCTGTTCGTTTTACATCCAAGTTATTGGAATTCGCAAGTCAGCCATGGGGAGAGACCTGACAAGTGGCCGCTGCAGCTAGCAGTCCGTGACTGCACGGAGACGCGGGATCACTGTATCTCCGTGTCACAACCCGGTTAGGTGCTGGACTTATGGTGGAGGCGATGGGGACTTGAGGCGGCAACCAACACCTGTCATGCGGGATTCACTCGGCTACCACTAGCCATCTCCCCCTTTAATCAAGCACAGCAGCGCTCACACGAGCATAATTGAGCTCCGTTTTTGAGACTTACCTGAATGATGCAAGCTGGGAATTGAAGTCCTTGATGAACCGGACTCCAGCTGGGAGCAATCAAGAACGGCGCCTTCTTCACTCCAGCCAATGGGAGTGCTTTTTGACATTTAAAAGAGGGAGCGAGTACATCCCAGTGTAACCAGGCATCTGATGAAGGCCCACGCCGAAATGCATTATGCCCTGTCTTACTTTGGTGAATAAATGTCCGCTGAAAGAATCCCCGCTGTGTCCTCTGCTCGTTTCTTTTGAAGGGAGTTTCTTGGATATATATATATATATATATATATATATATCCCATAGACTTCCAAGTTAGACGCGCACTCAGAGGTAAAGTGGTACACAGTGTCGCTTTATTTGCTGTTACGCGTTTCGGAAGCCAAAACTCCCTTGCTCACACTTTGGCTTCCGAAACGCGTAACAGCAAATAAAGCGACACTGTGTACCACTTTACCTCTGAGTGCGCGTCTAACTTGGAAGTTTATGGGAAATAATTGACTGGCGGGGCTCTGCCAGCCGTGAACGCGCCACCGGACTGTGGGAGGTTCCACCGCGAAAGAGCCGTGGGAAGTAAGCATATATATATATATATATATATATATATATATATATATATATATATATATATATATATATATGCCGTTTCGTCTCCCTCCTTTCGAGAGCACACCCAATGACAAGGAAGGACCCGACCACTCTAGGAAGAGTCCTTTATTAAAGCAAAACAAACACGCATCATGGAATATTTCTTCTTGCCTTCCCAACGCGTTTCGCAGCTCTCTGCCGCTTGTTCACGGGACAGCATGCATGCGTGCAGATGCGAGGGTCGCTGGTCCGTATTTAGCCGTTTTCTCGCCGTCAGCTGGGCTTGATTTATCACCAGGGCATTCTGGGACCAGTAGTACCTTCGCTGCCATATGACCCAAGGCTGGGCTCTGCCTCGCATACAGTCTTATAAAACTCAAAAACGAGCCTTCCACAGTGCAGTTCGTCGTATTTACTTGCCGCCTTGTCATTCCGTTAGACTCCATCACTTTTTGAAATCCACAGCCCACATTTGTTTAACGTGGTGGTGCAACTCTCCCGACCTGGGCAGGCCGGTTGATATGTGCCGTTTCGTCTCCCTCCTTTCGAGAGCACACCCAATGACAAGGAAGGACCCGACCACTCTAGGAAGAGTCCTTTATTAAAGCAAAACAAACACGCATCATGGAATATTTCTTCTTGCCTTCCCAACGCGTTTCGCAGCTCTCTGCCGCTTGTTCACGGGACAGCATGCATGCGTGCAGATGCGAGGGTCGCTGGTCCGTATTTAGCCGTTTTCTCGCCGTCAGCTGGGCTTGATTTATCACCAGGGCATTCTGGGACCAGTAGTACCTTCGCTGCCATATGACCCAAGGCTGGGCTCTGCCTCGCATACAGTCTTATAAAACTAAAAAACGAGCCTTTCACAGTGCAGTTCGTCGTATTTACTTGCCGCCTTGTCATTCCGTTAGACTCCATCACTTTTTGAAATCCACAGCCCACATTTGTTTAACGTGGTGGTGCAACTCTCCCGACCTGGGCAGGCCGGTTGATATGTGCCGTTTCGTCTCCCTCCTTTCGAGAGCACACCCAATGACAAGGAAGGACCCGACCACTCTAGGAAGAGTCCTTTATTAAAGCAAAACAAACACGCATCATGGAATATTTCTTCTTGCCTTCCCAACGCGTTTCGCAGCTCTCTGCCGCTTGTTCACGGGACAGCATGCATGCGTGCAGATGCGAGGGTCGCTGGTCCGTATTTAGCCGTTTTCTCGCCGTCAGCTGGGCTTGATTTATCACCAGGGCATTCTGGGACCAGTAGTACCTTCGCTGCCATATGACCCGATGGCTGGGCTCTGCCTCGCATACAGTCTTATAAAACTCAAAAACGAGCCTTCCACAGTGCAGTTTGTCGTATTTACTTGCCGCCTTGTCATTCCGTTAGACTCCATCACTTTTTGAAATCCACAGCCCACATTTGTTTAACGTGGTGGTGCAACTCTCCCGACCTGGGCAGGCCGGTTGATATGTGCCGTTTCGTCTCCCTCCTTTCGAGAGCACACCCAATGACAAGGAAGGACCTGACCACTCTAGGAAGAGTCCTTTATTAAAGCAAAACAAACACGCATCATGGAATATTTCTTCTTGCCTTCCCAACGCGTTTCGCAGCTCTCTGCCGCTTGTTCACGGGACAGCATGCATGCGTGCAGATGCGAGGGTCGCTGGTCCGTATTTAGCCGTTTTCTCGCCGTCAGCTGGGCTTGATTTATCACCAGGGCATTCTGGGACCAGTAGTACCTTCGCTGCCATATGACCCAAGGCTGGGCTCTGCCTCGCATACAGTCTTATAAAACTCAAAAACGAGCCTTCCACAGTGCAGTTCGTCGTATTTACTTGCCGCCTTGTCATTCCGTTAGACTCCATCACTTTTTGAAATCCACAGCCCACATTTGTTTAACGTGGTGGTGCAACTCTCCCGACATGGGCAGGCCGGTTGATATGTGCCGTTTCGTCTCCCTCCTTTCGAGAGCACACCCAATGACAAGGAAGGACCCGACCACTCTAGGAAGAGTCCTTTATTAAAGCAAAACAAACACGCATCATGGAATATTTCTTCTTGCCTTCCCAACGCGTTTCGCAGCTCTCTGCCGCTTGTTCACGGGACAGCATGCATGCGTGCAGATGCGAGGGTCGCTGGTCCGTATTTAGCCGTTTTCTCGCCGTCAGCTGGGCTTGATTTATCACCAGGGCATTCTGGGACCAGTAGTACCTTCGCTGCCATATGACCCAAGGCTGGGCTCTGCCTCGCATACAGTCTTATAAAACTCAAAAACGAGCCTTCCACAGTGCAGTTCGTCGTATTTACTTGCCGCCTTGTCATTCCGTTAGACTCCATCACTTTTTGAAATCCACAGCCCACATTTGTTTAACGTGGTGGTGCAACTCTCCCGACCTGGGCAGGCCGGTTGATATGTGCCGTTTCGTCTCCCTCCTTTCGAGAGCACACCCAATGACAAGGAAGGACCCGACCACTCTAGGAAGAGTCCTTTATTAAAGCAAAACAAACACGCATCATGGAATATTTCTTCTTGCCTTCCCAACGCGTTTCGCAGCTCTCTGCCGCTTGTTCACGGGACAGCATGCATGCGTGCAGATGCGAGGGTCGCTGGTCCGTATTTAGCCGTTTTCTCGCCGTCAGCTGGGCTTGATTTATCACCAGGGCATTCTGGGACCAGTAGTACCTTCGCTGCCATATGACCCAAGGCTGGGCTCTGCCTCGCATACAGTCTTATAAAACTCAAAAACGAGCCTTCCACAGTGCAGTTCGTCATATTTACTTGCCGCCTTGTCATTCCGTTAGACTCCATCACTTTTTGAAATCCACAGCCCACATTTGTTTAACGTGGTGGTGCAACTCTCCCGACCTGGGCAGGCCGGTTGATATGTGCCGTTTCGTCACCCTCCTTTCGAGAGCACAGCCAATGACAAGGAAGGACCCGACCACTCTAGGAAGAGTCCTTTATTAAAGCAAAACAAACACGCATCATGGAATATTTCTTCTTGCCTTCCCAACGCGTTTCGCAGCTCTCTGCCGCTTGTTCACGGGACAGCATGCATGCGTGCAGATGAGAGGGTCGATGGTCCGTATTTAGCCGTTTTCTCGCCGTCAGCTGGGCTTGATTTATCACCAGGGCATTCTGGGACCAGTAGTACCTTCGCTGCCATATGACCCAAGGCTGGGCTCTGCCTCGCATACAGTCTTATAAAACTCAAAATATAGTTTGGCGGTCGCCAGTAGGTATATATAGTTAGGATTTTTTCTCTATGGGATTTTTGAAAATTCTATGTCTAATAACTTTGGCGTTTGTGGACGGAATTGGCTGAAATTTTCAGGAAAATATAACATTTTGTTTCTGAGCAGCCCCTGACAATTTGGGGGGGGTTTCATCAAGGGGGGGCCGAGAAAAAAGGGGGTTCCCAAAACACGTTTTTCCCATGTTAATTTCCATTGGGCGGTTGGCCTCACTTTTAGCTCGAACAGGCTGAATGGATTTGCACGAAACTTGGCAAAATTGTAGGGACTGTTAGTCCGATGTGCCTTTGCTAGGTCTCAATATATGTGCTCCAGTGGATTTTGAGTAATTTAGGTTCAAAAAAAGATATATATCTGGGCGGAGCCTAACCACACATCTGATCTGATTGGCTGTCAGCACTTCATCCAAGAAGTGTTGGCAGCCATCTTGGGACCAATATACATGATAGCACCTCATTAAAAAGCATTGTAGTTAATAGAGGGTTTTAGGACTTTAGTTACATTATAAATCATTTGTTGATGGTACCATACTCGTTTTAGGAATTGTGGTGGGTTCTAAGGTGATTTTACCATGTGAAAAAACCTTCTGCTGTGATATCATGAATATTGTTTGAAAGAAAACTAATATCTCATGATTTTCCCACAGTGGTTTGGAAGGGGATCTATAAGCTAAACTGAAAGCATATTTTCTGTAAATTCACATTATCTTTCTCAGTCATGTGAAAATGAAGTCTGACATTCTCAGTAAAACATGTACATCCAACAAGGACAGAGACTGTCAGTTGATTCCTTTGTGTTCTACTGCAGCCTCCTAGAGTGTTCTAAAGAACAACTAGAGCGCTAACAGTCCTACTTATTACAAAGGTATGGCACACCTGAAGCCATCTTGATTGGAATGAAGTGGTAACTCTTAAAACATTTAATTTAAAAAGAAACAACATGAGGGGGTATATTTTGCCATAGAAAGTATGATTAGTGCTGCAGAATGAAAAATTAGGGCACATTTTGAGTGACTTCTCAAATCCTTTTCTATTTCATTAAAACATTCTGACATGCAGTCTCCCAAAATGGCCACCAGAGACAAAAGAGCCCAAATGTAGCCCCAATATCACCCAGATGTAGCCCAAGTATAGCCCAATGACAGAATGTCCCAGAGTGTTCTAAAGAACAACTAGAGCGCTAACAGTCCTACTTATTACAAAGGTATGGCACACCTGAAGCCATCTTGATTGGAATAAAGTGGTAACTCTTAAAACATTTAATTTAAAAAGAAACAACATCAGGGGGTATATTTTGCCATAGAAAGTATGATTAGTGCTGCAGAATGAAAAATTAGGGCACATTTTGAGTGACTTCTCAAATCCTTTTCTATTTCATTAAAACATTCTGACATGCAGTCTCCCAAAATGGCCACCAGAGACAAAAGAGCCCAAATGTAGCCCAAATATCACCCAGATGTAGCCCAAGTATAGCCCAATGACAGAATGTCCCAGAGTGTTCTAAAGAACAACTAGAGCGCTAACAGTCCTACTTATTACAAAGGTATAGCACACCTGGAGCCATCGTGATGGGAATAAAGTGGTAACTCTTAAAACATTTAAGTTAAAAAGGAACAAAATGAGGGGGTATATTATGCAATAGAAGGTATTATTAGTGCTGCAGAAAGAAAAATTAGGGCACATTTTGAGTGACTTTTCAAATCCTCTTCTATTTCATTAAAAAATTCTGACATGCAGTCTCCCAAAATGGCCACCAGAGACAAAAGAGCCCAAATGTAGCCCAAATATCACCCAGATGTAGCCCAAGTATAGCCCAATGACAGAATGTCCCAGAGTGTTCTAAAGAACAACTAGAGCGCTAACAGTCCTACTTATTACAAAGGTATGGCACACCTGAAGCCATCTTGATTGGAATAAAGTGGTAACTCTTAAAACATTTAATTTAAAAAGGAACAAAAGGAGGGGGTATATTTTGCCATATGTATTATGATTAGTGCTGCAGAAAGAAAAATTAGGGCACATTTTGAGTGACTTCTCAAACCCTCTTCAATTTCATTAAAAAAATTCTGACATGCAGACTGAAACATGCACTTTGAATACCAGCAGCAGACGTCCCTGGTGAGCAGTAGCTTTACTACAGTGATCTAATGTGCAACTAGAGTGCTAACATTCAGAATTTATGGCAAATGTGTGACACATCTGAATGCCTTCTTGATGGAACCAAAGTAAACAAGCATTGAAAATGCAATAGATCTCGCCCTCGTTTAAGTTAAAGCCATTCTGTTTGTAATGAGGTGGCTTTTTAGCTTTGCTTTTATTAGTGTTTTTTCAACTTTCATGTAAATAACATGCATTTGTATGCATATAAGTATATGTATGCATGCATTTATGTTTGTATTTATATAGATATACAGATGATATATGTTTATATATGTATGTATATATATATATTCACTGAAAAAACCATAGGTTATAGACCATATATATTTAGGAATTAGCATTTACAAAACCTTGAAAATTCACTGAAAAAACCATAGGTTATAGACCATATATAGTTAGGAATTAGCATTTACAAAACCTTGAAAATTCACTGAAAAAACCATAGGTTATAGACCATATATAGTTAGGAATTCGCATTTACAAAACCTTCTTTTACTCACACAAAACCATTGAAATTCCATATATAGTTAGTTGCACTAACTATATATCGCGCACCCGCAATCCACTGCTGATGATGTCACATATTACATCATTCATAACATGGTCAGTGACATCACTGATGACATCACTGATGACATCTCAAATGACATCACTGATGACATCACTGATGACAACATCCAGTGACTGTATGTTTCTGTAAAGTTAAAATATGTCTTACATATTGAAGAATGAGTCGATGTATAAGTGTCTGGATGAAGGATTTAGTAGGTGCATGACTGACTGTATGAGTGAGTGATTAAATGTGTCTCACTGAGTGCATGGGTTAGTGACTAAACTGTCTTAATTTGTGCATCATTATGTCTGTTGTTCTGTAAACTGTTGCATGTGTTGATAAGTAGCTATATGAGTAACTATATGGGTTATTGATTGGTTGCCCAAGTATTTGTATGGGAGACTGAGTGTGTGTGTGGGTGGCTGGGAGGTGTATGACTCTGTGCATAGATGTGTGAGCAGTTGATTCACTAGATGTATGGTTTCAAAAGTGCATGTGGAGCCAGCTGTATGGGCGGTTGACTGTGTGCATGAGTGTATTGGTGAGTGAATGGATATCTCAGTGCTACATGTCAAAGTAAGTACATATGTAAAACACAGTACATGTGAGAGTTGACATATATAAATAACTGTGCATAAGAGCCAGTGAATGTGTGAGTGGCTGTATGGATCATTGTGTATGGATCATTGTGAACTTGTATCAGGGATTGTATAAGAGAGTAAATATGTGTTAGTATATGTTTGAATAAGTAAAGTTTGTATAACTGTATAGTTGAGGAAATGGAGGTGTGATTGATTCTTTGCATGACTGACTAGGTGTGTGAGTAACTCCATGGATGAGTGACAGTCTGTGAGTGTCTGTTTACACTGATTGTATCTAAGGTTATATTAGAGTCTGAAGAGGTTCATCGTATTATCACATGAATGATACCATCAGTGATGTGATCAGTAATGTCAAATGAGATGTCATCAGTGATGTCATCAGTGATGTCATTTGAGATGTCATCAGTGATGTCATTTGAGATGTCATCAGTGATGTCATCAGTGATGTCACTGACCATGTCATGAATGATGTAATATGTGACATCATCAGCAGTGGATTGCGGGTGCGCGATATATAGTTAGTGCAACTAACTGTATATGGAATTTCAATGGTTTTGTGTGAGTAAAATAAGGTTTTGTAAATGCGAATTCCTAACTATATATGGTCTATAACCTATGGTTTTTTCAGTGAATATATATATATATATATACATATATATATATATATATATAATGATTTTTTTCCGACTGAAAACGAGCTGTTTGTGTTTGGAATATATATATATAGCCAGTAGATAGTTATAGTTAATACCTAGTTACCATAGGAAAATCGCAACATTCTATTCCCTATAACTTTGGCACCGATTGATGAATCTTCGCAACATTTTCAAAACGTATGGCCCGCTCCGGTTCACTCTTATCTTGAAAGTTTCGGGGTGATTCATCAAGGGGGTCCGAGGAAAAAGGGGGTGCCAAAAACGTGTTTTCCCCATGCAATTTCCCATGGGAAACTTTAGACACAGCTACAGCCTGAACTGCTGAACAAAATTAGACTAAATTTAGCAGAAAGGTAGCCCTTGGTTCAGAAAGATCCCTTTTTGTTAAATGGTGTAAATCCGTTTAGTAGTTGCTGAGAAAAGCAAAATTAAAAAAGTTTCGATATCTAGAGACACGGAGGATCCGCGCACCCTCCCGATCATGAGCTGCGTGCTAACTGGCCGTCAACACTCCAAACCAGGAAGTGTTGGCAACCATCTTGTGCCTCGGTAGAACCGAGGCACAAGAAAAGAAAAAAACAAACGCCCTGCAACGCAGCTCTTTGGCGCATACTGGAGGTACCTGGTGGGATAGTTGGCCCCCAGGGAGCCTCAAGATTGAAGAGAAATTAATTCCCCAACTTAATATGCACCACAGGGTATGTTCGAAGACATGTCACCTCAGGCCCGCCCCCTTCAGTTCACCATTGTGCAAACGCGCCCCCTGGCGAGTTGTACGTTGCAGAATTAATTCCCCTTCAATACTGAGGGTCCTTGAGGGCCAACTAGCACACCAGGTACCTCCAGTATGTGCCAGGGAGCTGCATTGTAGAGAGGTGTTCAGAGGCCATGCCCCTTTTTACACCTCTCGGCAATGCAGCCCTGTGATGCTTATTGGAGGTACCTAGTGGGCTAGTTGGACCCCAGGGACGCTCAGGATTCAAGGGGACTTAATCTCCCAACTTAAAATGGCCACAGGGTGTGTTTACACAGTGGTGAAGGGAGGGGACGGGCCTGAGGTGACCTGTGCAAACACGCTCTATGGCGAGTTTTAAGTTAGGGAATTAAGTCCACTTTAATGCTGAGAGTCCCTGGGTGCCAACTAGCCCACCATGACCTCCAGTAATCACCACAGAGCTGTGTTGCAGAGAGGTGGTCCTAGGCCATGCCCCATTTTACACCTTTCTGTAATGCAACTCTGTGGCACTTACTGGACATACTTGGTGGGTTAGTTGGCTCCAAGGGCCCGTAAGGATTCAAGGGGACTTTGTCCCCCAACTTAAAGTGCCCAGAGGGCGTGTTTGTGCACATGTCATCTCAGCCCCCCCCCTCCTTTCACCAGTGTGCAAACGCACCTCGTGGCACATTTTAAGAGGTAGTTTTAATCCCCTTGCCCTATTATATGCTAGGGGCTTACTGAGGAGGTCATGATAATCACAGGGGTACCCCAACGGATAGTGTTCCTATAAAATAGTTAAAATGTAGAATATGGCAGAACAACGTTTCTAGATGTAAGGTAGGTTTATTAAAACCTCATCCCAGAGCAGCCAACAGCAATTGATAAAACTGGAATACATGAGAGCATTCATTCTACAATCTAAGAACACTGATAAAGACTCTAAGGACTTAAAGGGGAAGAGGAGAGAACATCACACATCTCCCTTCCTTACATTTAGATGGAATTGTATTGCAAATCATAAGAACATCCAAGCTAAACAAATTAAAAGTTAAACATCAGGATGACCATGAGAAAACATGGAAAGGAAAGAATAGGATTAAACATAGTCTTTTAAATAACAAGGAGCCCTATAAATTCTTTGACTTCTCTTGAAAGAAGGCAACGACCTGTCAAAGGAAGAGTTAGGAACAAAGTGAAAATTGTTACACAAATCAGGATTATGGACAGAGTCTCTTTGAGGATAGAGATTAGGATCAACTACAACTACACGACTCTTATTCCAGATCCTTCCATCCTCAGTCTTAACTGCATTTTTGAAAATCTTAACAACAGCTCTTATGTCAGTGTATTTAGACCACGGTTTGTGCCCTACAGGAGTCTTTATTTTCACCACGTCTCCCACTATGACTTCCTGAAAACATACACTTTTCTTTTTATCAAAGTAGATCTTGCGTGCATCTTGTTTAAGCAATTCTTTGTCCCTCCAATCACCAATATCATTATTAACCAGACCCTTATTCAAACACATCCACCCAGGACACAACAACATGTTGGGAACCTTCCCTTTGAAAAATTCAAATGGGGATCTGCCAGTAGAGGTGTGGGGGGCAAAACGATAGGTATTAATCCTGTCCTGAAGAGTAGTTTTCCAATTTAAGCCAGAAGAGCGAGCAAGCTGTATGGATTCTTTTAGTGTCCTATTAACTCTCTCAACAGCCCCATTGGTTTCTGGATGATATAGTGAACATTTTTTATGAACAATCCCACATCTCTTCAGAAAATCAGTAAACAAAGAGGAACAGAATTGAGGCCCATTGCCAGAAAGTAAACTATTAGGAAAACTCTCCTTATTGAACAAGGGTTCCAAAAACCTAATGATAGAATCAGAAGTGATCTCCCTGACAGCACAAACTTCAATCCACCTAGAGTAGAGATCAATCAACACTATGAGGTAGGGAGTATCAGAAACTCCAGTAAGAGGACCTAAAATGTCAATCGCAACTTCATCCCAGGGATGACCAGGTAAAACTCTCTTAACCATCGGCATTTGCTTAGTTTTCAAAATCTTGTCACTAGAACAACATTCAGGACACTCCCTGACCATCCTCTCAATTTCTAAGTCCATGCCAGGCCACCAAAATTGCAAACATAAAAACTCTTTAGTTTTTACAATGCCCATATGTCCACAATGAGCAAGGGTTAACAATTTCTTCCTTAAAGCACTTGGGGGAACGAGTTTAGTACCTCTAGTCAAAAGACCATTATTAACAGAAAGTTCATCAGAAACCAATAACCATGGTTTATTCAAACGAACATTGCTCTTTAAGGAAAGAATGACTCTAGAAATTTCCTCATCTTTTCCCAACTCCAATCTCCATTCAGATTCATCTATGGCACCATCAGTGACTTCACACACACTCGTAAAGTCTTCTAGCTCACATGAATCATCCATTCCTGAATTGTCACAGTCAACCAACCTTGATAAAAAATCCGCTGACTTGTTAGCCAACCCTGGAATATATTCAACATCAAACTCAAATTCTTGCAAAGAAACGATCCATCTTCTAATTCTAGAGGATATGGCATCAAGACCTTTCTTGGAAAACACCTCTTTCAAAGGCTTATGATCAGATAGAACGCTAACCTTTGTGCCCCAAATTAGAGTTTTAAACTTTCTTAAAGCCCAGAAAAACGCTAAGGACTCCTTCTCTAGACAGAGTAATTGTACTCTGAACCTCTGAGACAACGAGAAGAAGAGCAGATCAAGAAATCTTTACCATTTTTTTTTAACTAAAACCGCTCCTAGTCCCTTATCACTAGCATCAGTAAACATAACAGTGGGAAGACCAGGGACAAAAGCATGGAGGGAAGGAGCTTTACTCAACTCTTTCTTTATACTCAAATATTCCTCTTTGCACTCACTGGACCAGTCAAAAACAGCATTTTTTACAGTCAACTTTCTTAAATTGTGGGTCTTATCTGCAAAATTGAAAATAAATTTACCATAGAACTCCACCATACCCAAAAATGAGAGAAGTTCATCCTTGCAAGTAGGATCTTTCACTTTATCAATGGCCTCAATCAACTCTTTTTTGGGAAACACTCCATTACCGGTGATGCAGTGTCCTAAATAATTTACTTCTTGTACTCTGAATTTGCATTTAGACCTTTTCAAAGTCATGCCTGCACCATCCAAACATTTCAAAACTAAAGACAGACGAGTATCGTGTTCACCAATGTCACTACCATAAATCAGTAAATCATCTTGATAGCACTTTACACCAACTAGACCCCTTAAAATCTTTGACATGATCCGTTGAAAAACAGAGGCCGCGGAAACGAGACCAAAAGGCATTCTTTTAAATTTGAACGTACCCATAGGTGTAATGAATGCAGTCAACTCTTGAGAGGATTCATCTAGTTCCACCTGATGGTAGGCGGAAGCTAAGTCAAGTGTAGTAAAGTATTTTGCTCCTTCTAAAGTACAAATCATCTCGTCTATGTTGGGAAGGGGAAACCTATCAACCACAACCTCTTTATTTAATGATCTTAAATCAATGCAAAGACGAATCTCGCCAGTAGGTTTCTTTGCTATAACTACTGGAGCAAGCCATTCAGTTGCTTCAACCGTACAATTATATTATTCTTAATAAGCTTGTCTAGTTCCTCCTGCACTTTCACTTGCTCCATGAGGG
Source organism: Lissotriton vulgaris (assembly GCF_964263255.1). NCBI lineage: Eukaryota > Metazoa > Chordata > Amphibia > Caudata > Salamandridae > Lissotriton > Lissotriton vulgaris. The sequence continues at coordinate 969,637,634 of NC_141697.1, forward strand.
GAATTCTCCTAACCTTCGCTACCACAGGAAGAGCATTTTCTTTCAATTTAATGTGATGCGTGTAACCACACAAACATCCTAAACCTTCTTTAAAAACATCAGGAAATTGTTTTGCTAAACTCAAAGATAATTTCTCATCACTCACATTGCATACTGTATTAGATATCTCATGAATTTGAACTTGGGATCAAGTGTAACCCCCAATTGACGCTGATGTAACCAACCCAACAATGCATCACCTTTTCTTGACACATAAACTTTTCCCACGATAATGTGAGATCCAAGCTCAATCTCTGCCATGAAATATCCTAACATGGAAATAGGTTTGTCACTATAACCTAGGGGTAAAATATCACATTTAAACATTTTCACATTTTTATAAAATACCTCTTTAAACCGTTTTTCATCAATTATGGTTATTTTTGAACAAGAATCAAATTTAAAGTTCACCATAGAATTTTCTACCTTAACCATGAAAGAAGGATGATCTGCCTTATCATCATGTACATCAAAACAAATTGATCTCACTTGAGGTTGAGACCATCTTCTTCTTGAGTTATCTTACCTTGTGCTTTTGTCCTGCAAAATTTAGCATAGTGACCTTTTTTATTACATAAATTACAGGTTACTTTTAAAGCAGGACAAATGGGAGAATTAGCCAGATGATTAGTTTGACCACATCTGAAACATGAAAACTTGTTATTTGTTGAATATGTCGGCTTATTTTGTTTATCATCACAATTTACACTAACTGTTTTTTTTAATTGACAAATAGTCTCATCAACTTTTATTTCTTCCTTCGCCTCAGAAGTACCGGGCTTCTCTTTCTCTTTTTTCAGTTCACCAACACACTTTGTCATGTGTTCAACTTGCTTAGCTATTACCAACACTTCTTCAAGGGGAGGCTCATCTTTCAACCAAAGTTCCTTTCTAATTTCATCGTGTGCACATCTTAATACAAATTGATCACAAATCCTTTCATCAAGGGTTTGGGCAAAGTTACATGACGATGCAAGTTTTCTTAGAGAAGATACGTAATCTTCCACCGACTCATCTTTCTTCTGTTCCCTTAGTCCAAAATGGTACCTTTCCATAATATTACTGAGTCTAGGTAAGTAGTGTCTATCAAGTTGTAAAATCGCTATCTCGTATTCATTCAGATTCCTTTGTTCAGCAGCTGATAGATCTGGTAAATGTTCAAGAACATCTTGACCTTCTCCTCCTAGACAATGTAAAAGAAGAGAGTGTTTTCTCTCCGCGCTTAAATTTGTTCCACAAACCCTTGCATAATTTGCAAAGATTTTTTTCCATTTTTTCCACTTCACATTGGGCTCCCCTGGACTTGTAAGAAAAAATGCAGGTTGAGTTACATTTTGCATTTTTTTTTTTTACTACTTCACAGTATTTTACAGTAGTTGACTGAAATTGAATTTAAATTTCCTTTTGCTTAATGTAATAAAAAAAATGTCCTTTAAAAATATCCTTCAATTTATTTATTTTCTTCTACTGTCGTTTCTTTTTTTTTTTTTATTTCCACTTTCTTTTGTAGATTTATCTACTATACTTTATCCTGTGTTAAGTGATCTTTGCTGTGAAGCACAATAGAACAAAAGTATGCTTCTATTAAGTCAGAATGGAATATGGAATGCTTTCATAATGAACATTTTCCAAACAAAGAGTACAATGAAAAAAGAAAGAACACTGGATGAACAGTAGAACTTGTGTTAGAATGCAGAGTGATGCCGAGAGAACAGATGAACAATGGTGCCCGAACGCTTTAAACACAGCGTTAATAAATATTAGAAATCTGCTGGGACTCGAACGTAAAGCTTTGGAATGCTTTGAAATAGAACGTGCCTTGTCACTGAAATGCAACAGTCTGACCATGAAACGCAGCGTAGAGCGCACTGCCGTATTTCCTTTTAAACAGACGTAGTTCTTTTGAAGCGCAGCGTGCGTGTCAGTTCTTTTGAAGCGCAGCGTGCGTGTAACATAGGGTTGCGTGCAAGTGACGTAGATGCCAGCTCGGGATGTCTTTCAAAGAGCGCGAGCAATTAAAAACGTCTTCGTACTACGGGAAGCTTTACCAATTGAAAAATTAAGTTAGTTTAAGTCCCAGAATATTTTTTTTTATAAAAATAAACCTCCCGCTCTCCTCACCATGATATTTCTTTCTTCTCTGCCGCTGAGAAGTCAACGCTTCTTTTCCTTTGTTTAATAACAGCCGCTGGAGGAGGGGAAGAGTTTCCTTTGCTGAGTTGTTGTCTAGTTGAGGTAAATTTCCAATCGTCGCCAGTATAAAATAGTTAAAATGTAGAATAAAGGCAGAACAACGTTTCTAGATGTAAGGTGGGTTTATTAAAACCTCATCCCAGAGCAGCCAACAGCAACTGATAAAACTGGAATACATGAGAGCATTCATTCTACAATCTAAGAACATTGATAAAGACTCTAAGGACTTAAAGGGGAAGAGGAGAGAACATCACAGTTCCCTAGTCCATGTAGGTGTTTTCACTGTATTCTAAGTGTCTGTTGGCATACAACTGGCTGTAGGTCTAGTTAGTCAGAGTCAGTTAACACCAGTGCCCGTCTGAAAAAGTTGTGGACACAGGGTGATTTTGTAACAAGGCCTCTTTCTACTCCTCTGTTGGTTCTTTCTGCACATGTCTTGCTTCTTCATGCACTTTTCTTCGTCTTGGAGGACTTCTGTTGCTTCTTTCTGCCTTTCTTTTGCTTCTTTCTGTGCATTTTTTCTTCTTCCTTCACATGTCCTACCTCTGTCGGCATAGTTAGAAACTAACATTCAAAAAACCTTTGAAATTCACTTTAAAAACCATAGATTTCAGGCACGTTATAGTTGGGAATTTAGCATTTAAAAAACCTTTGAAAATCATTGAAAAAAAAATAGGTTTCAGGGGCGTTATGGTTAGTTGCACATTTTACTCGTACAAAACAAAAGAAATTTCCTGTTATAATTAGTTCAGCTAACTTTAACTTGCGCGCCCACAATGAACTGCTGATGACGTCACATATTACATCACTCATGACATGGTCAGTGACATCACTCATCTCAAATTATATCACCGATGACATCATCCTTGTGATAGAGTGGCAGACCTTCTCTCATCCTAATATAACCTTTGATACACACACTCAAAAATAGAAACGAACATTTTCAAAACAATGGAGATACCAATACTAGTTACAACACATCTATTCAGTGATTCCAAGATCTACACACACATCCACTCATTCACCAACAGTTCTATACAGTCACTCATACAGTCACTCATACATGTACATGTACTCACTCATCATATGTACTCATACACCTATACATCCTGTTACACTCTGACACTCAATCATAGAGTGACTCACACATATAGTCACACATGCAAATAAAGTATCAAACATCTATTTACTTGTATATACAGTTATACACACACCACCACACTTACTTCTACAGAAACGTACACATACTTACTCTCTTAAACAATCACTTATAGAAACACATACTTATTTATACATGAACTCTTCCAATCTCTCACTCTCACATACACCAATACTCACATATACGAGTTTAAAACATATGCAGTTACTCATAAAGACACTATTGTATTCACTCACTAACACACCCATACACACACTCATCGACCCATACAGTCCTGCATACATGCTGTGTTCAACACATACAGTGACTCACTCATTCATGCATCTATGCACTAAGTAATACCCCCACCTAACCATATAGACACTCATACTGATACTCAAAAAAACAAAGAACCCATATAGACACTCATGTAGCTACTCACCAACCCATGCAGCCACTTATACACAAAGTGAGAGATAAAACAAATTACATTTTCAGAAAAACACACATTCACTGGATGATGTCATCAGTAATGTTATTTGAGATGTCACCAGGGATGTCATGAGTGATGTCACTGACCATATCATGAGTGATGTAATATGTGACGTCATCAGCAGTGCATTGCGGGCGCGCAAGTTATAGTTAGCTGAAATAACTATAACGGGGGAATTTCTATGGTTTTGTACTAGTGAAATGTGCAACTAACTATAATGCCCCTGAAACCTATGGTTTTTTCAGTATATATATATATATATATATATATATATGAGAGCACAGGATTCCCTCTCTCCAGCTCTGCGTACGCGGTCAAAGCCTCCACGCCAACCACAGGAAGGAAAAACGGACCACCAATCTAGCAGGCAAATAATGTTTATTGCAGTTCACAAGCCATATACCAGCGATGCGTTTCGAGCACGGATGCCCTTGCTCACGCTGCAGTGCCAATATATATTAAATTTATATTGTTGATATTTGTATATATATATATACAAATATCAACAATATAAATATAACTATGGAAGTTTGAACTGGACTGTAGAGAATGGATTTATGGATTTAAAGGAAGAAATTGTAAGGAAAGAGTAAAGGAGAGGGAAGAATGAAAAGAGAGGGAAAAATAGACAAGAAGTGAAAGGGGAAGAGGAGAAGCTACAATTCTAAAATATGCAGTAAAAGGAACTTCCCAAAAAACATGTATTAATACATTATAGAATAAATAGAACAGTAATAACAGTAGTGAATTATTCCTAACAATAGCCTGAATATTATGCATAGAACAGAGAGATACCTAAACACTATTATTTGCATGAAAAGTCAAATATCTAGTCAATAATTCCCACTGTGCTTCACGTTTGACTAATAACGATGTAGAGTGCAAATTGTAACGATCCAATCGATGGTTGTGACATACAAAATTACACCAGTGCTGAAGGATAATTCTGTCTGAAGATTTCCAATTAGATGTAATTACCTGGAAGACAAATACAACCAACAGATCAACTAATTTGTAAAGCATTTTATTCTGAGGCCATGAATTGCTCACCCCCCTTCCTGGAACAAACCTACAATGGAGAATGAAGTAGGAACCTGAATGATGTCCCCTATTCTTACCGATACCTGATTCCAAAATTGGGACAATTTAGGACATAAAAAAAACATGTGAAGTTAGGTTCGGGGAATGGTAGAATAACACCAGGAGGTATCCAGTTTGAGTAATTTGAGTTTAAATAAATGTGTTCGATATAGTCTTATAGAAACAATATAACATTTGAGTGAGATTAGTGGGATGTGCAGTAGAATGACTCTTTTCCTGTATTCTCTGCAATAAGTGATATAAGCCATCAGGGAAGCAAATCAGATTCCCATACAAGGTCTAGTTTGGATTTAGGTCTGCCAGACAGGTGTGTAATCAGTGGTTTATAAAATAGCCCCGCTTTGGAAGGGTAGATGATAGAGCTATGAGAGGCCTGTGAACACCATCCCTGAATGTAAATACCCGGGAGAGAGATAAGGAAGGGAACCAATGGAGATCCTAAAAGCATGTGTTGTTTGAGATATTTTGGAGAAAGATTGAAGGAAGAGGAGAGGATATCAAATGGGATAATAGCATTATTATTAAAAAGTAATTGAGAGATTTAAAATAAACACTTTTTTAACCATTTTCACCACAATAAAGATTTGGCAGTTATTGCATTGCTTTTATTATACCAAATAGTACTGATACCCCTGAAAAATAAGGATGACATGGAGGCAACGTGGGAAGGAATAACCTTAGGTGCAAAATGATATTATATAAACATAAATACATCCAGAGGGATGAGTAGGGTAGGGAACACCTAAAGAAAATATGGAACCAAACTCAACTCCAACAAATGTGAAAGGAACACAGTGAACAATAAAGAGACATGATCAACAGCTGCTGTAAAGTGAAATACAGGTATGTGAGGACTGTATAAAATTGAACAGTTTTTAAGAAGGCGGAATACACAAGCATAAATAATGTACCAATAAACTAACCATGTAGTGGGAAAGGTAGGATGATGAGGGGATAGTACACATATTAATGGAACAGAAAGTACTAAGACAGGAAACATACGCCATAAAATGCTCTGAGCTGAAAAACAATGAGTTAGAAACTGATTATGCACAGTACAGAGGCCTACAAAACACAATACCTAAAGGATAGAGAACAATGTAATAATCAAGAGGAGAAACAACGAAGTACAAATAACAGTCATGTTTTGCCTGCTGCACCGATTTCCATATCCTCAAGGCGATACTGTAGAAAAAAGTCCTGCAATTTAGCTGGGTCTTCAAAGGTATAAGAGTTTATCTTATATTACATTTTTAAAAAACACAGAGGTGAACAAGACCCTATCTGATATTCATGGATTTTACTTGTGGATGAATTTCAAGAGAGGGCTTACTTCTCGCTGCTGTTGTGCCTTGTCATGCGAGAAAAAGATCCTATGACTAGACCATTGGAGGGGAACAGCTTGTTTAGCTCCTGAGAGGATGTGCATTTGTGCATTAAATTGGTGTGCTGCAAGAAACGGATGATAATGCCTCTAGGTCTTTGATGAGCAGTTATAGCTGAGGTTTTGGGACCGAGGCAATGTGCTCATTGGATATTAAGCTGACTGTGCTCAGGTATGTGAACTATAAAGGAGAAGATCCTTTTCAAAAAAGTAATCACATTAGTTCCCTCTGAGTTCTCTGGAATGCCATAAAGGTGTAAGTTATTTCTCTGATTTCTATTTTCCAAATCCTCTATAGTCTGTTTAAGTAATTTTATTTTATTTTATTTTGCAGCTATGAAACCACTGGGAGAGAATCCTCCACACCAATAATCCTCTGCTCAACAGCTGTGATGTGTTGGTCATGAGACCATTTCTCTTTGATGCGTATCAGGGATGCATTGGTTTCCAAACAAAGGTCTTTAAAACTCGGATTTGTTCCATTACATCATCTAAGGTGAAATGAGGGTGTGACTTAAAAGAAGAATCTGAATCTTTCTTAAGTGTCTTAACTGGAGCAGAGGTTTTCGTTGGCAGTGCTCCTGCTGAAACATCCCCAGATTGAAGGAGCTCTCCATGAGATCCGACAGGGACCTACGAGCGAGGTCCAGCTGTTGACTTTTAGGATGCGTGATGATGTTAATAGGGCATTAATGAGGTGAAACTCTGTCCTTTTGTCTCAAGGTGAAAGCAGAAACTTGTGATGTGATTGCTTACTCTAGCGGGGTCAGAATAAAGATCAAAACCTGTAACCCACCCTACTAGAATATCCAGAGTAGTGTGCGCCATGCCCTCTAGGAGGATGAAACTCCAGAATGCTAATTATGTCCAGATTAATGGCACAGGTATATTTATTGGCTACCTTCTGAATTGGAGCAGAAGCTGCTAGAATTAGGTGCTCTGCAAAAAACAGCCAGTGAAGAACATTTTCTGCCTTATTGAGGTATCAAAATATGACTATGATACTGACAAAGTAGAGGCAATGAGGAGAGTGAATGTAGGCTATATATTGTCAAATTCGATTCCCCTGCTTTTGCAATAATTGTCACAGCTTTCAATGACCAGCAGCTCGCCCGCAATATATAATTTTAATAAGGGAAGGAAGTGCAAGTAAAGCAAAAAACCCTTCACCATTGACATAAATAGAGAGAGACTCTTACTGTGACAGTGGTATCAACGTAGCTTTCACCGAAGCTGGTGAGGAGGGAACTCCAGTCGGGCAGGCCTGTCAAGAATTTCTTTACATGAATTCAAGATGACAGCGGCATCCTCTGAAGTGTTCTGTGCATTGTGCGCAATTGGGGAATCATGCTGAGGGCTGGTTAGAAGCAGAGGGTCAAAAAGGAAGGGTCAACTTTGCGATAGTGATATCCAGGGTACTGGAGGGGCTACATAAGGAAGTAGCATTGAATTCCCTGATGCATGTTGGCGCTGGCTGGGAGGCCTAAAGTCTGGCGGCCATTTTGCTTGGCGCTCGCTACCTCTCTACACTGTTAATCCTAAATATTGACAATCACTATCTGGTTAAGGGTATTGCTTTATAAAGGAAAGCAAACATATTCAAGCAGTTTGAAACCAGAGCAGTTGAAAAGACAAACTCTTGAAGCCTCCAGTTCCACCTATGACCTCAGAAAGGATTACGTAATTAGATAACTAAGGTATGAAAATCCCATAAATCCTAGGGAAACATTTTCCTACGAGTTCATTAATGAGGTTATCAGAATGCCTGAGCTGACCTTAGAATCCCAAGTTCCCAATCAACAACGCTACAGTCTGTAGTAGTTCTAGTCTCTGAATCAGTTAATTCAGAGTTGACATTTTGAAACAGCTAGTTCACCCTGGAACCTTATTTTTAGTTCTTGTTTGCGTTCAGGATTGGACTGGCCTATAGAACCATTAGGAAGTACTCCAGGGGCTGGTCTGACATATCAATGTGTGGGACATTTTCTTAGTGGTTTGTGGTCCTGTTTTATGGACAGATGTGCCAGTTCTTACTTCCATGATATTACCTAGGCATGGGCGGATTTTGCGGATTCGCAATCCGCGAATTTGCGGATTTGCGAATTTGCCGATTGCGAAAATCCGCAAAATCCGCTAATTCTCGCGGATTTTGCGGATTTTTTTTGTGTTTGCACTGGTTTCTGCAAGTTCGCGAGGGTTTCGTACAATTTCGCAAATTGCGAACTTACTTGTCGGGTCGCCAGTTTTGCGAACTTGTTGTTTCTATGTGCCCAGCCTGTTTGCAAGCCTTTCTTCATCACTGCCACCCTCTGTCACCACTGGCACTCTCTTTGTTCACCCATGCCACCCTCTGGCTCACCCATGTCACCCTCTGTGTCATCACAGCACCCTCTGGTTCACCAGTGTACATTATTGGGGAAAGCAAAGCACTGCCATCCTCTGTCAACACTGGCACTCTGGTTCACCCATGCCACCCTCTGGCTGGCACACCCATGCCACCCTCGGTGTCATCACAGCACCCTCTGGTTGACCAGTGAGTGTACATTATTGTGGCAAAGCAAAGCACACCTGCTAAGTGCTTTAAGTTTTGCAAAATTAAATTACAACAACACCTGCCCTGCCCCAACTGACATTAATGAAGGCTGGCACCTGTTTGTCTGCTCCCTTTACTTTGTGTTGCAATGTAAAACATTTTTTACAGGATCTTTGTTGGCAATGGCATACTTGTAACTATTCTGTGACTTAAGTTTTGCAAAATTAAATTACAACAACACCTGCCCTGCCCCAACGGACATTAATGAAGGCTGGCACCTGCTTGTCAGCTCCCTTTACTTTGTGTTGCAATGTAAATTTTTTTTAACAGGATCTTTGTTGGCAATGGCATACTTGTAACTATTCTGTGACTGTCAGAGCAGGGTCACACAATAGTTGCAAGTAGGCAGCCGAATTCTGGAGGGCCCCTTCAGGAAGCACTACAGGGAATGGTTACAAATGATGAGGTTGAACTTTTGCACCTGCTCATTGCTTTTGCTTTTGCAAAAATCGTTTTTCAGTAATTTTGCGCTATTTGCGAGGCGCGGCTTCGTGCAAAATCGACCGTGGAAGCAGCGAACTTGTGCGAACTACCCCAAGGTCGAGTATGGGCGCCGCCATTTTGTTTGCGTGACGTATTTCCGTTTCCGCCCGCTATGTGTAATCTCGCGGATCGAGCGCCTTGCGAATACAAGTTCGCACGAGTTCACGAGAGAAATCGCGTGCGAACTTACCTACGCGCACGTGATCGGGCCGCTATCTTGTTTTTCATTCATTCCTATGTGTCTGGGCATGGTGTTTCTATCCTCTCTATATCTCTGCCATCCTTTGCTTGTTTTAATATTTTTTTAATCTATTTAAATTATTATCTATCCCTCTAGTTTTCTAGCTATATATTTTTGTGTTTTAGGCTACTTTTGTTCACTTTTCAACTACTTTTTTAAACTTTTATTTTCTTCTTCCCTAGTCTTATTCTTTTTCATTTTTTCTCCTTGTTGCTACCACCTGCCCAGACCATGGTGAAGCCAGCAGTCAAGCTGCCCAAGACGGGCCCCGCAGCCCGTGCCCGGCTCCCGTGTGGCCGTTTGAGGGCGGAAATGGTGGTGCCCAGGGACATCTTCAGCCCTGAGGAGGTGGGCGCACTGGTCTACTTTGTACAGTGCTGCCTCCCCAGGACCATCGCGGCAGGATCGCTGCTGGCTACAACAACCGCCAGGAGCGACGGAAGCGGTGGGAGCAGGTGTGCCGGGCCCTGTTTGACATCTCGGGGGTCCAGCGCACATACAACCAGGTGACCCACCGCAGGACGGATATCCTGGACAGGGAGAGCGACCTGCTCGACCTGCTGGGAGTGGAGGTCCCCGGGCTTGGTGAGTAGTAGTAGCAATTTTTTCATCACTCACTACTCTGTTTTTTCTCCAGCTCTGTGTGTTATATTGCAAATGTTTGTTTTAACTTTTTTACAAAGAGCAATAATGCTGCCGATTACATTGATAGTAGAGGTAAATTAATATTTCAAAATCTTCTGTGCATTTCAGGTGCACTGCTCTCCTTCTCTGTGGCGGAGCCACTGCTTATTTGTTTTCTATTTTGTGTTCATTTAATTGGGCTGAGTAATGTATGAGTGTACTTTACAGAACTGCGTAATGCTAGACACAAAGGGGCAGATTTACAAGCCCCTTGCGTCACTTTTACGCTGCCTTACCTGACGCAACAGCGACGTTAACGTGGCGCATCCCTGCGAGTCATGTACCGTGATGCATCTAGGGAGATGCGCCACGTTAAGGCCTGGGCCTGCGCCACAATGGGTGCGTTCCCACGCAGGGGTGGGGGGGGGGCGGTCAGGCAGCTGTGCGCCTCGCAAAAGTGCCTGCGTGAAATCTACAAGATTTAACGCAGGCACTTCCGCGACGCTGCTACGTCAATTCTTTATGCCTGCTTGCTTGAAGCAGGCGTAAGGACTGATGAGGTATGTTGAGTATTGGGCAGCCCTGAGCATTGCTAGAGTTGCATCGCGCCTGCGACGAGACTCTAGAGATGCGCCCCTCTTTCGTCACGAGATGCGTCACGCATCTGCCTACCCTTGCGCCAGGGTGTGCCGCATTGTAATTGCGGCGCATCTGCCGTGGCGCAAGGTTAGTTTTGCGTTACGCATTTGTTCTGGCGCACCTCTGGAGGTGTGCAGCCCAGAACTCGTAAGTATGCCCCTAAGTGTCAGATTTGCAATTACCTGCGCATCCCTGCAAAGTGTGCGGCATGCCAGCACCACCCATGGTGCGCCGTATTTACAATGCGGCACACCATGGTCCCAAAACGTCACCGAAGCGTTACGCATCGGTGCCGTAAAGGCGGCTCATTGATGGAGTTGTGTCACAACGATGGCGCAGCTCCAGCAATGCTGCGTCAAGCCGTACGTCTGCTTCATGCAGGCGCAGGGTTTGAGTGACGCATCATTGTCCTAAATGACTGATTGAAATTTTATATATTCCCCATAGCCACTTTTAGCATGCGTTCCTGCGCAGGAACGCCCTCCCTTGCGCTGGAACGCTCCCTTATGGCGCAGGGCTTTAGAATGGGATGCATCTCCCATATGCGTCACGTTGTTAATATACGCCACAACATGGCGCCTCTCTTGTTGTGGCGCTGCGTCACAAAAGTGACGCAAGAACGGAGCAAAAGAGCTGCAAGGGGCTTGTAAATCTGCCCCTAGAGTAGAGGCTCAGGTGCAGTCCTTCCTTTGTAGCCCTCTTTTTGGCTGAAATAGTTGGTTCTTGTTCTTTCTAAATGTTTGATTTGGTTGACAAGGACATCGACAAGCAGCAATCATCAATGTTTTCTGTTCTTTCTTTCATGTTGTACGTCAGGTCCCCCCAGGGGCAAGCGGACAGAACAGGAGGATGCTGTGGCTCCAAAGGAGGAGGAAGCAGGCCAGGGCGGCGAGTGCTCCTTTGCTGGCCCTAGTAAGTTTTCATTTAAATATAGAGGACCTATTTTAATTTTTTTGAAATAGTGTTTAGATAGGAGCACAATCCATAATACTACTGTTGCAGGGACAATTCTCCACAAACCGAACTATGGACACTAAACACCAGAGTAATAATATTTCAGAGTGGCGTGTTTGGCGCACTGTATAAACCTGGTAGTGTCAGAGGCACGGACTCCTCTTTGCAAAAATTACAAAACCTTTCGCTCAGTCACTGTAGTCTGGAGGACCAAAAACCACAGAGTCTATTCAAGTTTAAAAGCTTTATTAAAAGTAAACACATATATTAAAATTAAGTTAGCTGGAAATGGAAAAGTGCTTGGTGCTGAGTTGATGAGTAATGGAACACATTTCTTATGGTCGAGCCGAGCTTTCACCTGGTTTGAAGTTGATGTTGCTCTTGTCCTTAGAAATAGAAGTCCAGCTACTGTCTGTTCAGAGAAAAATGGTGTGTGTTAAAATTAAGCAAGCATTCATCAATTGTGACAAAAAAGTGCAGCAAGACAACAGCCTTCCCTGGAAGGAGGGACATTTTTAATTTAGAGTAGACAGTCAATTACTTTTTCTGTTGTTTTCACATTTCTTCATTCCTAGACCAAATACTAGTGAGTGGTGTAATCTAACATTCTTAAATCTACTTTGTAGGTGGAACATCTGGTGACGGGGCCAGCTCGGATGTGGTGGTGGTGGTCGACTCCGAGGACAACTCTGGGGAGGAGGTGGCGCAAGTGGCCCAAGCAGATACTGTGAGGAAGCAGACAGTGGTGGTGGCGGGTAGAGGTAAGCTAAAAATGCCAGAAAAAAACAATTCTAAATCAGGAGGATGTGGTTATAGAGCATGGGTCCCCACAAACTTTCTCTTGGGGCCAAATTGACAGTGTGGTTTGTGGCCAAGGGCCGCACCGATGGGGGCAGAGTCAGTGGGGGAGGGGGGTGTATCTAGAGCAACAAAAAAAACTATGACCACTGAGCCACCAGACCTGGCATACACACATCTTTCTTGCTCTCTCTCTCGGTCTCTCTCCCTCCCTCTCTCTCTGTCTCCCTCCCTCTCTCTCTCTCTCTGTCTCCCTCTTTCTGTCTCCCTGTGTCTCCCTCTACCTCGCTGTCTCTCTCTCTCTGTCTCCCTCCCTCTCCCTCCCTCTGTCACCCTCTGGCTCCCTCCCTCTCTCTCTCTCCTTCTGTCTCCCTCTCCGTCTTCCTCTCTGTCTGTCCCTGTCTCTGCCCCTATCTGTCAGTCTGTCCCTGTCGCTATCTGTCCCTGTTTCCCTCCCTCTGTCTCCCTCTCTGTCTCTCTGTCTGTCTCTGCCTGTCTGCCCCTTTCCCTGTCTCTGCCTCCATCTGTCTCTGTCTGTGTCTCTCTGTCTGTCTCTGTCTCCCTCCCTCCCTCTCTCTCTCTGTCTCCCTCCCTCTCTGCCTGTCTCCCTCTCTTGCTCTCTCTTCCCCTTTCTCTCTCTCCCTCTGTCTCACTCACTCTGTCCGTCTCCCTCTCTCTCTGTCTCCCTCCGTCTCCGTCTCTCTGTCTCCCTCTGTCTCCGTCTCTCTGTCTCCTTCTCTGTCTCCCTCCCTCTGTCACCCTCAGTCTCAATCCCTCTCTCTCTCTCCCTCTGTCTCCCTCTCCATCTCCCTCTCTATCTCTCTGTCCCTGTCTCTGCCTCTATCTGTCTGTCGGTCCCAGCCTGTTGTAATTACCATATTGTCACTGGGCCAGCACTGGATGGACCTGCGATCCAGGGGGGGGGCAAGCGCCCCCCCTTGCCCCTCCCTGCAGACGCCCATGATACTGGCCTCAATAGTTTTATACTGCGCTGGCTAGTTGGTAGTTGTACTGTGACACAACTTTCTGCTGAATCATTTTGTGTTAATCATATTCTTAAAGAGCATTGGTTACAGATTATCAGCCTGATTCATCAATCTCCCGTTTTGCGAATTATTGCGATTCGCTATTAAGGACTCGCAAAACGGGATTCATGTAGGATTAGCAAAATTTATTGCGATTCCTACTGATTCCTTATTTGCAATTAGCAAATTGCTAATCGCAAATAAGGAAAAACTCCCCATTCATTCCTATGGGCCAAAAGGCCCATAGGAATGAATGGGGAGTATTCCTTATTTGCGATTAGCAATTTGCTAATCGCAAATAAGATTGCGATTTGAAGGGTGCCAGGGGTGTTCAAAGGACACCCTGTAGCACCCCTCAAATGCACATTTGAACAGGTGTTGCGCACACACATGTCCAGAGGACATGTGTGTGTGTAACATGCAAAAGTAAAAAATGCACAAAAGTGCTTTTTACTCGTTTTTCGCAATTTACCCTGAAGTCAGATTTCGTGGTAAATTGCGACCAAATATTGCGAATTCGCAATTTCAAATAGGGTGATGAATTGCATTTAAGGAATCTCTATTAGAGATTCCTCGCAAATATGCGATTTTGCAAATAGCGATTTTTGCATTTGGGATGATGAATCCCAAATGCAAAAATCGCACTCGCAAACGGCCAGATTCTCAGAATCTGGCCATTTGCGAGCGCAATTCAGGTTGATGAATATGGCTGTATGTCTTTCTTTCTTCATATAGTTGGTCGTACAAAAACATCCAAACCATCCCGGAGTATGCAGGCTCTACTGGCCCGGCAACGGAGGCTGGATGCCACTGTTGCCGAATATCGGCGGCTGGTGGAACTGGAGTGGGAGAACACGCAGTCCAGTACATCTTCTGGGACACCTGCATCCTCCTCCGCGCCCCCACGTTCTGCCGGTCAGCACAGTGCTCCGGCGGTACGGAGCCGGGCTGGCAGACGCCACCGCCGAGCAGCAAAGGCTGCCCCTCACAGTACTCTCAAGGCTCGCTTGCGCCGTGCAACCCACAGAGTGTCCGACCTGGATGCGGAGGTCCGCAAGTTGAAGGGAAATCAAAATTTGTTGGAGGGCCTCCGCTTAGACCACGCCATCCTCCGGGAGCAGTACGATGCCCTGGCCCTAAGGCATGATGCCCTGGAGGCCAAAGTCCACAGCATGCATCCCTAGAGTGTCCCTTGCCCCTTTTTAGAGACTTTTGGGGGGTGGGAATTGGGAGTTGGGGTTTTTGGGGACTTTTGAAGGACTATTTATTTGTTGGGGTTAGGGAGGGTCTTGCGGGAGATTTTTTTGTTAGGGATATAAAAATATACTTTTTCAAACTTTATCTGAGCATACCTGTTTTTTTACTACTTTTGAGCCTGGTGGGTGGTGGTTTTGCAGTAAGTTCGTTTTACTGAACACTGTCATCGTGTTGGTTCACGTGTAATTGGCCAAATGTTTTCCAAAGTAAATGCCTGTCACAGAGTAAGTTAATTCAAGAGTCCTAGGACTTTACTAGTACCACTGTCACTCTCTCGCCTCTTCTAATACTCCATTATACTACCTCCTATCCAAACGCTTATCTTACCTGTAATTTGTGTTTGAGGGCTGGCTCCACCTGGAATTCACAGTGTCCTAAAGCGTTCTGCAGCAGGGCCCCAACTGGAGGTTCCCGGCGTGGATTTGCTGCAAAACAAAAGCAATCAACATTAGAAATGTGGCAGCGGTGCTCGCAGACCCCAAAACCCACACCCAAAAACCTAGAAGCCCCACAGACAGCAACCCTATGACAGGCAAGCGAGCAATAACGCCTAAACGTTCACGTGTAATTGGCCAAATGTTTTCCAAAGTAAATGCCTGTCACAGAGTAAGTTAATTCAAGAGTCCTAGGACTTTACTAGTACCACTGTCACTCTCTCGCCTCTCCTAATACTCCATTATACTACCTCCCATCCAAACGCTTATCTTACCTGTAATTTGTGTTTGAGGGCTGGCTCCACCTGGAATTCACAGTGTCCTAAAGCGTTCTGCAGCAGGGCCCCAACTGGAGTTTCCCGGCGTGGATTTGCTGCAAAACAAAAGCAATCAACATTAGAAATTTGGCAGCGGTGCTCGCAGACCCCAAAACCCACCCAAAAAACCTAGAAGCCCCACAGACAGCAACCCTATGACAGGCAAGCGAGCAATAACGCCTAAACGTTTTCACCTCCCATTTCCTCCTAACCGATTTCAACCCTTATAAGACCTTGCCAGCATGGCCCAGCCAAGACCCGTAAACCCAGACGCAAACTAAGCATGGGCGGAAAATCCGTTACACTCGCGGATTTTGCGGATTTTCGGTAAATTCGCAATCCGCGAGATTCGCGAATTTCCTGCAAAATCCGCATATTCGCACGCAGCGGATTTTTTTTCTTTGCGGTGTAAGTTCGCAATTGCGAACATGTAGGTGCGGCGGGCAGCAACAATCTCGCACTCGCAAAATTACAAAAATTGCAATTCCGCACAAGAAATCTACTAGCAAGCAGCATAGACCTTCTGAAAATGATTATTTTCATCAGAATAACTCCTCAGGTTGACATTTGCCTGCACTTTTTTAGATTTGAGGCCTTTTGATTTTCTTTGGATAACTTTTGGATTAGAAATCAACTTTCTCATATAAGCTTGGTGGGGCATTAAAGTTGCTGTAATGCTGCTCTGCAGAAAAACGAGTTTTGCAAAAGTGAAAGCAGGTTCAAAAGTTCAAACTCATCATTAGTAACCGTTCCCTGTAGTGCTTTCTGACAAGGGCCCCTCCAAAGTTCAGTTGCTAGTTGCAACAATTGTTCAGTTGCTAGTTGCAACAATTGTATGACCCTGCTCTGACCCTCACAGCAGGCTCATAGAATAGCTACAAGTAGGCCACAAAGGTCCTGGAAAAAAAAATTGCACTGCAACAGAAAGCAAATTACAGATAAGGATGCAGGTGCCAGACTGGAATTTTAAAACAGTGACACATTAATAAATCAACCCCAAATTAATTCATGTCAGTTAAAGCAGGCAGGTGTGCTTGCTTTTTCCCCCCATAATCTACAGTGATGATGAACCAGAGGGTGGCATAAGGCATTGATGTACCAGAGGGTGGCATGGGTAAAACAGAGGGTGGCAGGGGTGAAACAGAGGGTTCTCGGAACCTATGATGATGAACCAGACGTAGAAACAACATAATCGTGACCGTTGCGAGCCGATATGTAAGTTCGCGATTGCGAACTGTTACAAAACCCTCGCGAACTGTCAGAAATCGTTGCGAACTGGCAGAAATCCTTGCGAACACCCAAAAAAAATCCGCAAATTCGCAAGAATTCGCAGATTTTGCGGATTGCGAGTTCGCAAATTCGCAAAATTCGCGAACGCCAGAGTCGCAAAATTCACCCATGAGGAGGACTCACTACTTCCAGTCCCTCTTTAGGTGACTTGTCAACGTAAGTTTCTTCATTGTGCGAAATCCAGGCATCAGCATTACGGGAAATGGATAGGGTGAGTCTGGAGGAGGAGGATAGACGACCAGGACTGAGTTCTTGTCAACCAACTTGTGAACCTGAGGAGTGCTGCGGCATCAAAATCAAGACAGTTCTGCTGATGGGTTTTTTGTTGTGATTAGGTGATTACAGTTTTGTTGTGAATGTGATCAAGCACTTGCTAAACAAAGAAAGACAGACACACAGGAATAAAAGTGAATAAGGACGAAAAATAAAGTTAGTGATTCATTGACTCATTTTCAGAACTCGCTGTCAAGGAAGCAGAACTCGTCCTCAAACTCTGCAAATTGAGTCAGTAGTACTTCTGGTAACTGAGGAAAACTTCCCTCAGGTAGGTCGGTGTCCTCTTCTTCCTGCGTGCATTCTCGTACTTTGAAATCTGGTGGTATGAAGTGCTGGTTCATCTTTATCATGGTGAGCCGCTCCACATTTGCGGGCTAGAGGCAGGACCTTTTGGAAGTCACAATGCCACCATCAGAACTAAAAACACGTTCTGAAGACACACTTGCGAGTGGGCAAGACAAGTAATTGATAGCCAGGTTGGTGAGCTCTCGCCATATGTTTCTTTTCCCATGCCAATACGCCAATGGTTCCTCAGTAATATTGACCGCTGTTGAGTCATCCAGATAGGCCTGCACCATTGAAACAATGTTCTCCCGGATTCCTGTACTTTGCACTTCTGTGTCCTTTCTGGGATAAGGAAACCCTAGCTGACTTAGCCAATCCTCTTCAGACATATCGCCTAGGCCTGGTGCAGATGATACGGTTGCTGGTGTGGTTAATGGCTCAGAGGAAAAGTCACTCACTTCTGCCACAGGCACAGATGCAGAAGTGCTTTTTTGGGACGCCTGATGGCCTGCTGATTCACTAGTAGTACTGTCTTCTCCTACAGTCTCCTTCCGCTCTCTTTCAAAACGAATGGCTGACTGAGCTAGCCAACCTTTGTACTCTGTAACATCTGATGTTTCAAAAGGAATTAATACTTTGCCAAGCAATGGCTTTTTGTAACGTGGATCCAGAATAGTAGCACAAATGTAGTGCGGTTGTTTCTTGATATTTACAAGCCGTTCATTGCTAACTAGGCATTGTAATAATCTCTGCGCCAACTCATATGCTTCATTCTTTCCAGCATCCTTTAATTTTGAAGACACCGCCTTGACTTGGTGCTCGAGCTTCAGCAACAATGGGATAGCTTTTCCCAAATTACAGTCCTCCCTGCTGACTTCACGCGTGAAAACCTCAAAAGGACGAAGCATGTCTGTCAGGCTTTTAACTAGCTGTCATTGCTCCACCGCTAGCATCATTTCTGTCGTAGCACCACCCAGGTTGTAGACATACTCCTTGACTACTGGAAACAGCTCATGCAGACGCTCAAGCATGTAGAAGGTTGAGTTCCAACGTGTTGCCACCTCCTGGATAAGTGCTTTCACTGGCATTCTACGTTCATTTTGCTTGCGCCTCAGCTCCTTCCGGGCCTTAAAAGAATAGTTGGAATGTGTGGACATTCTTCTGCAGATGGTCAGTATTTTGTCGACTGCAAGTTCTTTTTTCAAGAACTTTTGCACGACCAGGTTTATACAGTGTGCCAAACACGCCACTCTGAAATAGTCACCGTCCTCCATGTCCTTAACTACATTGCTGCCATTATCAGTGGCAACATAACCAACCTTGCATTTTCTTGGGGGCAGCCATTGCGAGACCTTTTTGTTAAAGTCATCCAAAATGTTGTCTGCAGTATGACTTTTCTCCAAGCCAAACATGGCTAATGTTGCATGTTTACGAGCACCCTTAAAAATCTCGACCAAGTCACCACCTGCATTTATCTGTTTTGCAACCCCTGAAAAAGAGACCCAGTGTGCAGTGATGCACATGTAATCAAGGGCTTGGCAACTGGTCCACATGTCTGTTGTCAAGTGTATAGTGGGAACAGCACTCTTCTGCAAAGCTTCCCCAATCAACTCAAGCACCTCTTTATGTAGTGCTGGAACAGCAACCCTGGCAAAATAGAACCGGCTAGGAACCTTCCATTTAGGGGCCTGTGTTGCCACGAGTTCAAGAAAACCCACACCTTCGACAAACGAAAAAGGGAGAAGGTCCACCACTAGCATTTTAGCCAGCTTAGTGTTATACAGGCGCACAATTGGGTGGTTGCGTTGAAATGGCGCATCTGAGGAGAACATGGCTGTAATGGTGCGCTGGACAATTTACTGGATGATGCTGATGACTTCTTCGACCCAGTTGTGCTCAGTGTTGACATTTTCCGCATTGGTGTGTCTCCCAGACTCTCAGTGTGCCTCCTATGTGTTGGGGAGGGTGTGGTGCTGCCAGGGGTACTGGGTGCAACCGGACAAATGTCTGACGCTTCTTCTACCTCCCCGTCATCTTCAGATGAAACACCTAGTACGGGTATATTTTGGCCACTTGCCCATTGGGATTGCTTTCCCTTGATGTTTGCTAGGTGCGCAAACCATTCGACAGCGTGCCTTCTTCTAAGATGACCTATCTGGCCTCCGGTACCATAGTTGGTACCAGTCTTACCACGGCTAACTCTAGTCTTACAAATGGAACAAATGGCTATGTAATCATGCTTTGCATGGACACTAAAAAAGTTCCAAACTGGGGACTGGAAACTTCTGGTTTTGACGCACGAGGTGATACTGCCAATGCCAGATGAAGCAGTGGTGGATGAGCCTTGCAGACATCTACTGGGTTGTGCAATTATTGCAGCAACCCTACTTGAGAGAGTCGAGCTGGATGGAGGTCCCCTCTGGGGAGAAAATATGGGAGCTGTAGGTTTTGTTGAACTTGTTGTACTACTTGACTGCGTTGGCGGTGCTACCAGTGCCACGTCGCCAGGGTCACGCTCAGCATGACGTCGGGATAGGGTATAAATGTCTGTCTACTGCATGGCCGGTGTGCCTGGAATGACGTGTGTGATGACTAGGTCATTGCTGTCATCCTGTTCATCAACATCAGAATGCACCACTTCATCAAGTCCGACGTTCGGATCCATAAGTATGAGTTTTCCGGGGCCCTTCCTTTTAACATTTGATACCTTTCTCAGCTCATGGTGTGCCTCCCTCTCAGACGTCGGAGATGGTTGCCAATCTTGTGAAAATTTCTTTTTATTGTTGCATCATGCGGATCATCAATGAAAGCATTACGCCATCACGGGGGAGCGTCAACATTCCGCACCCCCCGTATTATGCGCAACTTTTGGAACACATCAATACATGGCAGTTATCATGACATAATCAATTTGTGTTGTGTCTTTTCACCCCGAACCCCCCCCCCCAACCTCCATGTAAACTCCCCCGGGCAACTGAGAGACCACTATTTGAGGTCCCCCTTCCCGCCCTCTGCCCCCCCCCCAAGCAGCTTGTCCTCTTTACCTCCACTCTACCACCCAATCCCCGTGCCCTCCTCACTCCTCAAGGCATGTGTCGTGAGCATACGTCGCCTCATCACCCCAGTCCTTCCAGGTTCAACAGGTTCAGACCAGTCACACATGAGACCATCCCAGTGATCAATTTCGCCCCCCGCATTCCCCCCCCTCCCGTTCACCCCCCTACTCGAGTCCGTGGTAGTGCCGCCACTTGGCCCAGATTTTGCGGAATTTTCTCGGGCATCCCCGCGCTTTATACGTAACCCTTTCAGCCGCCATGTACATGTCCAGGCCTCGCCTCCAGTCATCCAGATTGGGCCTTCCTGGCGCCCCCCACATTCTCGCTATATCTCTTTTGGCTACTACCAACGCCAGCAACAAAAAGATGAGTGAGTGCCGCGTGACATCCACCTCAGTTGACATGCCCAGGAGTGCCAGCCTGGGGTCCCTGGGAATGTCCACCTCCAACACCGCTGACAATTCAGTGAAGACCTCATTCCAATATTCCTGGACCACGGAACAACCCCAAATAATGTGGAAAAAATCACCCAGTGGATGTTGGCATCTTAGGCAGGAGGCATTAGTAGCCCTCCCCATCCGGAAGAGTCTTGCCCTGTCAAAGTAGACCCGGTGTAGAACCTTGAACTGGATGAGGCGAAGCCTCGACTTTATGGCCACTTCTCGAGGGTGCATGAGGATGAGTTCCCAATCCAGGTTTTCTAGTGTGCCTACATCACCCTCCCATCTCTCCCTCAGAGCCTGTAAGTCTCCCAACATATTGTTTGTCAGCGTTTTATATGTCATGGACACCGCCCCCCTGTGTATCTGTTCCTGGAGCAGGCGTCCCTCGAGTGGCGCATATTGGGGAATGTCAGTAAGGGAGATGTTTTGTGCCCCCCACGCATGCCGCAATTGCAAGTATCTGAAGTATTGGGTGTTATGGAGGCCAAAATCCTGCTGTAGCGCCGTATAGGAAGTGGAGCACCGTCTTAGCGCCCCATTTGGATTTTTCCAGTGCATAAGTTGGGTGGTCTGCGGGAGCATGTAACCACTCATTAATGGGGGCCAGGTGTTCAGCCCAGTAGTATGCCTCCAAGTTAGGTAGCGAGATTCCCCCGCTGTACTGGTGGCGCTGCAGGGTCGTAAGTGCCACTCGGGGTTGTTTCCCCAGCCACAAGAAGGAGCGGAGGTCAGCGTGGATTTTCGGTATAGTTGGAGTAGGCAGAGGGTAATATTCGTTTTGGATGGCATATAAAAACTTCGGCAAGAGGATCATTTTATACAGGGCGGCCCTGCCCAGGATGGTGAGTGGAAGCTGTCTCCACCTATCCATCTCCGTCTTCGCTGCCACCAGAACCCTGTCTATGTTATCTGTATATGATCGACGTGCATCTCGGGTGATAAAGACCCCCAGATACCGGAAGCCTTCTGTGGTGTGTAGGAGGTGTTAATGGTATGTCCAGCTACTGCCCCGAAGTCCCCCAATTCCTTAAATAGCGCAGGGATAGTCCTAGCCGGGTCCGTGATATACAGCAGAACGTCGTCAGCGTAAAGGGAGATCTTCTCCTGTTCCGCGGCCGACTCCCCCCAGTGGAACCCCACCACATCCCGGTTATGCCGAATGCGGATCGCCAGGATCTCAATCGTGAGGGTGAAAAGGAGCGGGGAGAGCGGGCACCCCTGTCGTGTCCCCCGCTCTATCGCAAACTCCCTGGAGAGCCTTCCATTGACCCGCACCTTCGCCCTGGGATTCGAATATAGCAGCTTCACCCAGCCTAAAAACTTGGGCCCTATCCCAAAGCGTTCAAGGGTGCTCATCAGGAAGGGCCAATGCACCGCGTCGAACGCTTTCTCTGCGTCCAAGGAGAGGAACCAGTGGGGCTCATCCCTGTCACAGACTTCCTGGAGCCAATTGTGAGTACGCCGTAGGTTGAGTTTGGTGGCCCTGTCCGGGAGAAACCCAGATTGGTCTGGGTGCACTAGACCTGTAATGACCTGTCGCAAGCGTCGCGCCAAAATGGTGGCCAATAGTTTGGTCTCGATATTAAGGAGAGAGATCGGACGATAGGAGGAACAGTCCTCCCTGGGTTTATTCTCTTTGTAAATCGGGACTATGGTGGCTAGAGTCAAATCTGGCGGGAGACGCCCGGCGTCAAACGCCTCGACAAACAATCCCTTCAGGTGGCGGGAAAGGAGGTCCCCCGTCCGTTTGAAAAACTCCGCCGGGAAACCGTTTGGGCCCGGCGCCTTCCCGGGCTTCAATAGCGCTAACGCCTCCGTGATTTCGTCGAGGGATAGGTCGGCTTCCAGGGCCTCGCTGTCTTCGGGGGTCAACTGTGGGACCTCCATATCACCCAGGAACGCCTGCACTACCTCCGCGTCCCCGAGGTCCATAGCCCTATAAAAGTCTTCGAAGTAGGCCGCAAAGGCCTCTGCTATGGAGTCATCCGTGGACGCCCGCGCGCCCCCGGGGAGTCCGATCCCGTCCACCCACCTGGCCGCCCTCTCCCGCCTACTCAGCCAGGCCATAAGTTTCCCTGATTTGTGGCCCACATCGTAGAGACGGTGGAGGGTGGCCAGTGCCTGCGTGCGTGCCTCATTCGTGGTTAATTCCTTGTGAAGTATTTGAGCATCTAGCAGTTTCCTAAGGTCTACCTCCCTCTTTGACCTGTGGTATTCGGCCTCCAGAGTCAGTATGGTCGCCTCTTCAGTTGCTATAGCCTCATTACGTTTCCTCCTAGCCTCACCCACCCTGGATTGGAATCGATCCCTCAGGACTGTTTTCATGGCCTCCCACAGTGTAACCCTAGACTGTACCGAGCCCTCATTCTCTGCCACAAACACTCGAATATCTGCTCTGATACCACCCAGAATCTCAGGAGTCTGTATGTCCCATACCGACATATGCCAGTGAGGCCGTCCTCTCCCCCCACCTCGTCCTATGTGTGCGAACAGCGGGGAGTGATCTGATATGCCCCTCGCCCTATACTCGGCCTGGTCCTCCAGTGATAGTTCCTGCCTCGAGGTGAAGATATAATCCAATCTTGAAAAGACCCTGTGTGCCCCGGAGAAAAAAGAATATTCGGCCTGCGCGGGGTGGAGCCACCTCCAAACATCAGTGAGGCCGAGTGTGTTCATCTGGCGAGCAAGCGCCATGTCTGCTGTTACTGTGTGGGAGCTGCTAGACCTATCTCGTGCCGTGCACATCACATCATTGAAATCCCCCCCTATGATTTGCACCGTGTCAGTCGTGTCCAGTAGTATGTTGGTGACCTCCTGCATTGTGCGTGCCTGAAGTTTGGGTGGGGCATAAACCGACAGCAGCGTATACCCGCGTCTCCTCCAGGTCCCCTGCACCCCTGCAAATATTCCCTGTGGATCTAACCATGTGCGCGTTACAGTGAAAGGGGTCGTATTTCTAATGAGTATGGCCGTGCCCCGTGAGTCCATGGTGTACCCCGCATGTGCTAGAACTACGTATTGGCCTCGTGCCAGGAAAGCGCATCTGTTCCCTCTCAAATGTGTTTCCTGAAGGAAGATAATGTCTGGCGCTGCGCGTTTAATGTAGGCCGTGACCAGGCCCCTCTTAATTTTGGAGCCCAGGCCGTTCACGTTCCACGTGAGCGCCTTCACCCCGGGGCCGTCTCGGGTCGGTCCAGTTAGTGTACCTGCCATTGTGTTGCTCGGTGATCATCCAAGGCCGGGCCCCGGGGCCCGGATGGCAGTAAGTGTGACCCTCCCCGACTCCGCTGCTTGGTGTTGTGCTGTCCCCCTCCCCCTTCAACAAACCAACACCCCAACATGAGGTAATAACAGTTCCAACAAATCCCCCCCACCCCCACCCCACCTCCCTCCCCTTCTAGCTGCGCCCCAACATGGGGCCATACTATCAATGGGAGCAGGTCAGTCGCCCTCCCGCACATCCCTCCCCAACTCAAACAACAGTCAGAGCGAACTCTGAGGAAGAAAGAGTAAAGTACTTGAGGGGTTTCGTGCCAACTTGCGTGCTCCTAATGCGCCGAGTTGCCATCTCCATCGAGTCTCACATTAGCAATGTTCATGAGTGGGAGTCCTGTGTGTCCGTTGACGGGCCTTGCCCCGACAGTTCCAGCTCCATGTGTCGGATCTCCTTGACCAGCGGGTGTAAAGATTCTTGCAAAAGTTCCAGGTCCTCAGCTCCGGACGAAGGGCCCTCCGAATCCTCCATGTCGTCCCCTTCCGATCTAGCTCCCCTCCGGGGTGCGCTAGCTCTAGCACCTGTTGTCGGGTCGGGGGACTCCGACCCGCCAGTCCTCCTGTTCTCCGCTCCCCTGGTCCTATACGGAGTCGCCGCGGTCTTGTTTTGGGTCCTCCGGGAGCGTAGTCTCTGGGCCCTGGGTAGGTCCCACCGTGGCTTGCTGCGGGCGGTTTTGTCCATTGCCTCTCGGCTGGCCACATCCCTACTGTTCAGGATGGGGCGCTCCTCCAGCCACTGCCATGCTTCCTCCGGATGAGCGAAAGAGAGCGCCTTGTCCGTGTAAATCACTTTCAGCTTGGCGGGGAACAGAAGCATGTACCTAATTTGGAGGGATCTCAACTTAGCCTTGACCGAGTCGTATGCGCGGCGCTGCTTCGACACCTCTTGGCTATAGTCAGGGAAGATCATGATCGTAGCATTCTCCAGGCGGATCTCCCCCAGAACTCTGGCTTCTCGCAGGATCAGATCTCTGTCCGCAAAGTTCAAAAAACGGGCGATGACTGGCCGGGGTCGGGCCCCCTCCGGAGGTTTAGCCAAGAGCGCCCTGTGCGCCCGTTCGATAATGAAGCAGGGAGAAAATGGCGCCGTCGGGAAGGTGGTCTTGAGCCAGTTCATTAGGAAGGCCGCCATGTCTTTGCCCTCGATTCCTTCTCTGAACCCCACAAAACGGAGGTTGTTGCGCCTGGACCTGTTTTCCGCATCGTCCACCTTCCATTGAAGGTTACGGTGGGAAGCCTGGAGTTCCGCCACGTCTCTCCTGAGTGCGGTGATCGCCTCGCCATCCTCCTTCAGCCTTTCCTCCGCAGTCGACACCCTTTCAGATAGGTTTCGGAAGTCCTGGCGGAGCAGAGTCACCTCCGTACCAACCTCGCCGATCTTTGTTTCCAGCGCCGAACGCGACGCTTGTATGTCCGTCCTGGACGCCTGGATGGCCTCCAGCAGTACAGTCATGTCGGGGCGGGAGCCCGGTGGTTCGGCCATCGTCCTCGGGGCTGCAAAGTTGTCCATGGGCCCCTGCTTCAGCGCCCTGGAGGCCATTTCCTTCTTCCCCATGGTCCCCACGCGGACAGGGGGGGGAACAGCGAGACCCGATCCGTGTGTCCCGACGGGGGCAGGCGGGGAGCAGACGTTGGGTGGCTCGCCCCGCTCTCAGCCTTCGCCGTCCGTGGGTGCTTCGCACCGGTGGATGCAGATCGGGGAGGTGCTACGGCCGGGGTGGTCTGGACGTGTCCGGATGTCGTGCAGCTCCCTCGACGTGTCTCTCCTTTCCGACCCCTAGCTCTCCACAGTGTCCCGGCGGGGCAGGATCCCGCCGCAGCACTCACCGCCCGCCGCCATCTTGGCCCAACGGCTCTCCCGGCCAAATGTCCAACGCGGGTCCGGATTGTCTCCCCGGCTCAGCGTCCCAGGTACGGATCAGTCAGAGGGTGGCACTGCACGGTCTGCCCCTCGGCCTGGCAGATGCTCGTCGAGCGGTGAGTCAGCGATCTCACCGTCCTCCGCACCTCGCCGCCGCCATCATGGATACCCGCTCCGCGGCGTAGCCTCTCCGCACTCAAAAATCCGAGAAAGCCCACACAACCACCCGGATCACTAGCACACCGTGAAACGGAGAGGTTTTTCAGCAGGGTGGTGTGGTTTTTAGGCTCGATGGCAAGGATTAAAGCCGGATTTTGGGGCAACTCGGCCGGAGCTCCGGGGAGGCACGTCTAGTCAGCCATGCCGTTGGCCACGCCCCCCATGGTTGCCAATCTTGATCCAGATCATCTGATGGAGCGGGGCTTGAAGAAGAACTTCTACACACCCTCCGTGATTTTTCCTTGCTGGGGAGCTGGGAGAAAATGAATCAGGAGGAGTGGCTTCGTCTTCCTGACATGATAACCCGGCTCCAAAGTCAATTTCCTCCTGTGCCCCTACTTCTGGAAGAACAACCATTGTGGGCACTTGCACCTCTCCATGCGCCGCTACGTGGGCCTCTTCACTGACCTCTACTTGCAACTCTCCATGGACCACTCCTTCTCCGCCCTCTCCTTCTCGGCCCTCTCCTTCTCGGCCCTCTCCTTCTCGGCCTTCTCCTTCTCGGCCTTCTTCTTCTCGGCCTTCTCCCTTCTCGGCCTTCTCCTTCTCGGCCTTCTCCTTCTCTGCCTTCTCCTTCTCGGCCTTCTCCTTCTCAGCAAGCTCCTTCTCGGCCAGCTCCTTCTCGGCCTTCTCCTTCTCGGACAGCACCTTCTCGGACAGCTCCTTCTCGGACAGCTCCTTCTCGGACAGCTACTTGCGCATGTACTTGTGCTTGTACTAGTAGCCCATGCAGTTGTTGTTGCGGCTTTGGTTGTTGAATAGTACTTGTGAGATGAGTTACAACCTGTGTTGATTGTGTGCTGCTACTTTCTTGCGATGAGCCAACATCACTGGTCGTTGGTGATTGAACCACTAAACAGGCTACCTGTGCAGCACTCATGGTGGACTTTTCTTTTTTCCACAAAAATTTAGTGGTCGAGGCACCAGTCTCCTTGGTAAGTGGTGCCACTTGCTTCTTCTTCTCCTTAGTAGAGACATCTTTCTTGGAAGAGGAGCTACGGGCACCTCTTTTTGGAGCCATCTTCTTCAGATGTTGGAACAGCAGGCCGCAGCAGGACTTCTTCCTGGCACTGATGCTCAACAATGATGCGGAGTTCTTGACTTTGTGCACCTAAAAGCAAATGAAGATAGAGGAACATCAGTTAAATATATGTTGCATATGTAGCGCTTGAATTAATAGTTTGCAATTAGGCATTTATGAATACACACGTGCACACCACAATATGGAAATATCAAAAATAAGAATTGCTACATTTTTGGGAAACAGGAATTTAACATTGATCCAAGAGAGCCCACAGAGAGGGTTGTAGTTTCATGTACCACTGACTCCCCCTGGGCACAATGGGTGAAAGCAAGGCAAAATGGGTGCAGGCCTATGGCACAAAGCTCACTGCCTGCCTTCAAAATGGCCGCTTCACCCCCATCCACATGGCCAGGACCATGCCTCAAAATGGCCCCCACCAACATAGCCAGCCCCCAACCCCTACTCCAAAAAGTCAAAAAACACTACACAAATCACCACAATCCAATGCCATCCATCAAGTTTCAGAAGGTTTATGCTGCCTGCTGGTGGTTTTCTGGTGCAGAATTGCAATTTTTGCAATTTTGCGAGTGCGAGATTGTTGCGAAAGACCCGCAAAATCCGTGAACAGACCGATTCTGGGCCCCCTGGGCATAATGAATGAAACCAGAGCACACTGGGTGCAGGCCTATGGCACAAAGCACACAACCTGGCTTCAAAATGGTCCCTAGACCCCCACCCACACAGGACCAGGCAATAAAATGGCCCCCACCCACATAGCAAGCCCCCAACACCACCCCAAAAAGTCGTAAAACACACAAAAATCACAACAATCCAATGCCATCCATGCCCTAGGCAGAATCATGTTAAAATTCAACAAAACAGTTGTATCATGCACCCATAAAAAATGGACAAAGCAATGGGAGGAGCTTGCTGGACAGGAACAGGAAGAACTTGGTGACTGGGGCACTTCCTTCACCCCCCCCCCACAAAATGGACTCCTTGCAATTAATTATGAAGCCTGCTGGTGGGTATCAATTCATGTGCAGATTTGTAATTTTTGCAATTTCGCGAGTGCGAGATTGTTTCTGCACGGGATGCGAGCAGTGCGAACACAAGCAAAAAAATCCGCAGCTCGCGAACTTGCAGATTTTCGGTAAATCCGCGGGAGTTCTAAGCCCCCTGGGCATAAAAATGAATGAAATCAGAGCAGACTGGGTGGGCCTATGGCACAAAGCACACTGCCTGACTTCAAAATGGCCGCTTGACCCCACATGGCCAGGACCTGCAGGACCATGCCTCAAAATGGCCCCCCACCAACATAGCCAGCCCCCAACACCACCCCAAAAAGTCGAAAAACACACACAAAAATCACCACAAACAAACAACAACATCAACCTATCAACTTACTTGTGAAATCAAATTTCGAATCCAAAAGTAATCCAAAAGGCCTCCAATCCAAATATCCAGCAGCATCCACAAAAAGTAATCCTTCCCAGTCAAGATCGAATTCAAAGTGGCCAGGAAATGGACTAAGCAATGGGAGGAGCTTGCTGGACAGGAACAGGAAGTTGCAGACTGGGGCACTTCCTTCACCCCACCCCAATGGGAGGAGCTTGCAGGACAGGAACAGGAAGATGGAGACTGGGCCACTTGCTTCACCCCTCCCCAATTGTAATATTTATAATTTCGCAAGTGCGAGATTGTTGCTGCCCGCGCCGCGGGCCGCGAGCAGTGCGAACACAAGCAAAAAATCTGCAGCGCGCGGATTTGCAGATTTTTGGTAAATCCGCGAGAGTTCGCGGATTGCGGATTTGCCGAAAATCCGCAAAATCCGCGAGCTTAACGGATTTTCCGCCCATGCCTAATATTACCACAAATATTGCCTGCAGCAAACACATGCAATCTTCCAGACCCTGCAAAATATCCAAAAAGCATGTCTTTACAAGTTCAAAACTAGCTTCATTTGCAGGTGTGGGCACCTTTTTAACTGTCCTGCTTGCAAATGGGGACCACTTTTATTTTAGGCACTGGGATGAATTTGTGTCGCAGCCTTACCCTGTTTGGGTTAAGGTATGTCAGTGGGTTTAGGCTCTCGTAATCAATGTCATGGAATAAGTTCAGTTCAGTACCCCAAACAAGACAGTCACAATAGGTGGGGGAAAGCTTTCTGACAGGGTCTCTGACAAATGCTACTGCAATAGGCTTCCCAGTCCTCTTGAGTCACACCAGGATCATTATAATGTAATAGGATTATAAGTAGTATTCAGGGGCAAGTACTTTCAGACAGACTGGTTGCGTTTTTTTAGTGCCACCACTCTTCAGAGCGCCATAGCTCAGAATGAGTCTGGCACAGTCAAATATGTCCATGTACTGTGGATCTAGTGAACCTCAGTAGGTTGATGGAAATCATCCAGGCCAACTCAGTGAACTTCTTAGCTTGATATCTCAGGAATCACAAATCACAATTGAAAATGTTTTCGGTTGTAGGCTCCTACAGGCTTGGGATACATTCTGAGATAGTGGGCAAAGCTCCAACGGCAAAGCAACAGAAAGCCAGAATAAAAGCAGAGAAGCTTCAAAGTCTTAAGAAAAGAACGATCGCTATGGGTTCGCAGACACTTTCAAAACCACCAGGACAGGGATGAACAAGTGGCCACATCCAATGGGACCAGCCACAGATAAGGTGGGCTGTGTGAAAGAATGGGGCTTTCCTGGGAAAAGGTTAAATCTCTCTTGAATCGGTACAGAGTTGTATCACTGCTACTGCTCGTTAATATGTGCATTGTCAATCTGTGCCTTGTTTTACTCACTATTCTACGCCACGGATTGTCCACTTGTCCTTCCTTAGGCAGCTCAGTAGTTCCCTCTTGGGAAGGGCAGCCGGGCTAGATATGTCTCTAACATGAGCAGCTGATCATCTTCAGACATGTTCAATTTACTCAGCAAAAAACTGCCGGTCAAAGCATATTCAGGATAGAGAGCGTGCGACGCGGCAAACAAAAGAGCCGCTCCCACTTGAGCTCTAGGATTTCAGGCGGCGCTTTTTCACGAAAGACTCATTGTTCTCCTACCTAAACTGCAGATTATTGAATCGGAAATGCCCCTCTGCACCTGGGTATGTATTTCCCAACTTAAAATGCATTTTTTCATGTAGAAAAGTGCGAAAACGCTCCTTCCTCGATAACAGCCGCCATTTTTTTTTCACTCGGTTTTTTTTCAAAACTATTTTTTTTTCCTCTTTTACTTGAATATGACCCTCCAGTTACCTTTCTTTCACATCTACTGCTGCAACTTCAGGACATTTATCCTATATGATTAGCTCATGGATGTTTTCTGGATCTATTTTTACCTCAGCATTATTCCTTTGAATGTGCGTCACTGGTATACGAGGTACATTCTTTGGTCCACATATCTGCGCTACCATTCCTTCACAGTTTGCTGTATTTTTGAGCGCCTAATCTTTTTTTGTGTGCTTTTCACTTCGCTGTTGTGATTTTTTGTGTCAGTTTATCACTTACGCACTCAGGTGGTCCGCTTTCTCTTTACTTCTACACTGGTCCTCTCAGTGTTCGCCACAATGGAGCATGCACACAACTCAAAAGCTTCAAATACCGCCTCTGCTACACACAAGGACCCTGCTTCCTCTGGTAAGCGCCTCAAAAAGGACTCTCCTTCTCCCTCTAAGTCTCCACTTCCTGTCACACTTGAAGATATAATGGAGGACCTACGCCTCATTCGCCCCTTTATGGCTGATACTACCACTATCTTACAGAGACTGGACGAAAAATGGTCCAACCTGGATAAGAGGGTATCAGATGTTGAACAACAAATAAGTGATGCCCAAGATGTTGTTGCCAAGATTGCTAGCCTCACTAAGGAAGTTGACATGCTGAAGAAAACCTCTGAGGATTTGGAGAATCGTAATAGGTGCAACAATCTGCGCATTTATGGTATTCCGGAGAATTCGGAGGGGTCAGACATTATCCAATTTTTAAAGAGACAAGTCTTACCTATCACTGGATTGCCTAAGCATCTGGATGTGAATATTCAAAGGGTGCATCGTGTTGGACCAAAAAACTCTTCTACTTCTTCTAAACCCAGAGGCATCATCTCTTATTTTCTTCTCTACTCTGACCTTATGACTATTCTTCACTCTGCCAAACAGCACAAGCAGTTACTATGGTCTGGTCACAAACTCTTTCTTACTCAGGATGTTTCAAAGCTGACAGCTGCGCGTCGCAAGGAGTTTCTGGACTTTCACCTACGCTACGATCCATGAATGCTAGATATGGCCTCATTCACCTTTGCTTTTTCAAAGTTACTTATAAAGAAAGATCTTTCAGCTTCGATGACCCAGCGGACCTTCGGAAGTTCATCAACTCCCATAAAGAAGATTCCTTGGAACACAGCAGTTCTTAATGTTTCTGTGTTTTTGTTTGCTGTTTTATAACTTCTCGTTATGTTGTTCCCTATTGATATGTGTTCTTGTTCTTCTCACCTTGTTTTTTAGGTCTTCTCTCTAATTGTTTTGGCTATATCTTCCCCTCATTGTGCTGTTCCGTTGTATGTTATATACATCCCAGTACGCTGCCTTCCTTTTACAATTGTTTGGTAAGTTTCCTTCATTTGTTTTACAGGGTCGCCCCATAGCATCATGGTAGTTGCAGTCCGACAAGCGAGTACACTTGCAAAGTCTTCAGAGTGTTTTACCAGGTGGGTGCAGATTAGTGCTGGCCATCTCTGGACACGTGTTTTTAGATTATTATCTGTCATCAGCAGACATTAGGCATTATTTGGAGTTGCTGAGCAGGCTGCGGTATCCTTGGAACGTAGTATCTCTCCAGGCGCGCAGGTGCCTCTCCACGAGCTCGTCAGCCCACAACGGCTCGAGGGAGCCTTCAAGTAGAAAATTGGTGTGGGAGCACACTGCTTTACCTCCTAGCAGGGTCGCCCCTAAGCATCATGGTAGATGCAGTCCGACAAGCGAGTACACTTGCAAAGTCTTCAGAGTGTTTCACCAGGTGGGTGCAGATTAGTGCTGGCCATCTCTAGACACGTGTTTCTTGATTATTATTTGTCATCAGCAGAGATTAGGCATTATTTGGGGTTGCTGAGCAGGCTGCCGTATCCTTGGAACGTAGTATGTCTCCAGGCGCGCAGGTGCCTCTCCACAAGCTCGTCAGCCCACAGCGGCTCAAGGGAGCCTTCAAGGAGAAAATTGGTGTGGGAGCACACTGCTTCACCTCCCAGCAGGGTCGCCCCTAAGCATCATGGTAGATGCAGTCCGACAAGCGAGTACATTTGCAAAGTCTTCAGAGTGTTTTACCAGGTGGGTGCAGATTAGTGCTGGCCATCTCTGGACATGTGTTTCTAGATTATTATCTGTCATCAGCAGAGATTAGGCATTATTAGGGGTTGCTGAGCAGGCTGCCGTATCCTTGGAACGTAGTATCTCTCCAGGCGCGCAGGTGCCTCTCCACTAGCTCGTCAGCCCACAGCAACTCGAGGGAGCCTTCAAGTAGAAAATTGGTGTGGGAGCACACTGTTTCACCTCCCAGCAGGGTCGCCCCTAAGCATCATGGTAGATGCAGTCCGAGTCCAGAGATGGCAAGCACTAATCTGCACCCACCTGGTGAAACACTCAAGAGACTTTCCAAGTGTACTCACTTGACGAACTGAACTTCATCTACCATGATGCCTAGGGGCGACTCTGCTGGGAGGTGGAGCAGTGTGCTCCCACACCTGTTTCTTGTTTAAAGGCTCCCTCGAGCCGATTTGAGCTGGCGAGCTCGTGGAGAGGCACCTGCGCGCCTGGAGAGATACTGCGATCCAAGAATACGGCAGCCTGCTCAGCAACCTCAAATAATTTTGCCTAATCTCTGCTGATGACGGATAATAATCCAGAAACACGTGTCCAGAGATGGCCAGCACTAATCTGCACCCACCTGGTGAAACACTCAAGAGAGTTTCCAAGTGTACTCGCTTGGCGAACTGAACTTCATCTACCATGATGCCTAGGGGCGACTCTGCTGGGAGGTGGAGCAGTGTGCTCCCACACCTGTTTCTTGTTTAAAGGCTCCCTCGAGCCGCTTTGAGCTGACGAGCTCGTGAAGAGGCACCTGTGCGCTTGGAGAGATACTGCAATCCACTTAGCTATCCACTCCAAGATGGCTGCTACCAATGCCTTTTCTCACCTTTCCAAGATGGCTTCCACAGCGGCAATCACGTGACCGGTGAGGGAGTATAAAAATCGCTCCCACACACTGGTCGCTGCAGGGAACCGGCATTGACCGAGTATCCACAGCAGAGGCGAGTCGTCATTCAGACTGAGTAAGTAACCCAGAACTAGAAAGCTTTTCCTGTCATGGCCCACTTTTTGAGCCGCGCACTGATCTGATCTCCCTTATTCATTTCAGCGCCTGAACACCACACTGTTGGTGCACTGCATGTATGGCCATTGATGCCTACACTTTAAATCCCGTACCCCGCTCTCACGCAGAGTGGAAAAAGGTAGGTCCCTCCACGCCCTGCTACTATTGCTCGGAGCCTCCAGGCCCTGTTTTTAACACTCTGAACCAAATCCAATCCTTAAAACTCTTACACGGAATCCCGTTTACAATTGTTTTCAGTGCGGCCACTAGACGAAAACGAAAACGGGTAACAAGTTTTTTCAATTGTTAAAAACTAACATTGCGACTGGATCCCAATAAGGACCTCCATGACATACAACCCCGTGGTATGTTTCTAACATTTATAGCTTGCTTTGCTCTGCTCAATAAACAAGTGGACTCGCAACTGAAATTTTCCACTTTATATATGTGCCCCCAGCCTGGCGTGACAACTTCCGCCAGAAAAACCTAGAAGTGCAGGAAACCTCCCACGTGAGGCTTCTTACCTCGAACAATAGAGGTATGAACCATTTATTTCCCTTTTAAACAGTCCAACAAAAGGGATCATAGAGCGTCTCACCCCTAGCCACTTATCCACTCGTAGCCACTTAACTATCTGAACGACTCAACACTTGCACTACCACTGCACAATGAGAATCCCAACCCACCATCATGTCCTGAGACGAACAAGAACAATCACTATCACTGCACAGTCCGATAACGCAGCATACCACGCATGTCACTGCGATTCCGAGTATTGTCAAAATAGCATTGCTATGTTCTCTTACCTGGCACGGACACCCTGCACTTGTTCACACACTGCAAATTCGACTGTGTTACAACGCTGGCAGACATATGTAAACTACTCCTTAGTGGTACCTTTAAAACTCTTTATCTTTTTTGTTTCTCCTAACAGGCTTTATTACATTCAGGCATGCTTTGTTTATTTCTAAGTCCTGATGATGATCCCATGTATCTTGTTGAGCAATAGGGATCGAAACGTCGACACCCATGAGTGGGTTTACGCTCACAATATTTTCAAATGAGATTGTGTATACTCCACTCCAGGCGACACTGTCAGTGATCTTTAATTTGTCTACAGTGCCCTGTTCTTGCTCCCTTCCTTTGCCTGAAAAACACCCCTTTCACTCTACTCCTATTTTTCCTTTTCCTTTTTGGTACGGCACAGGCTTGTGTCATGCTATTTAATTTGTATTGTATATTGGACATTGTTTCTTGAGAATAAATTCCTTTCCCGGCTGGGTCAGGAAACCTTAATCGTATAGTATTCCATTGTGTTCCTATACTGTATTGCATTTATGTTGAATAAGCTAGGCACCTTTGTTTTCCATAACGCAATCCAAGAATACGGCAGCCTGCTCAGCAACCTCAAATAATTTTGCCTAATCTCCGCTGATGACGGATAATAATCCAGAAACACGTGTCCAGAGATGGCCAGCACTAATCTGCACCCACCTGGTGAAACACTCAAGAGACTCTCCAAGTGTACTCGCTTGGCGAACTGAACTTCATCTACAATGATACCTAGGGGCGACTCTGGTGGGAGGTGAAGCAGTGTGCTCCCACACCAGTTTATTGTCGTGTTTGGACTCCAGACCCAATTGTATTTTTTTCTTTTTTTTTCTTCCATTTTTGTGTTCAATGTTTTTGAGACCACGCATTTGACATTCTCTTTTGCTGTGCGGCCTTTTGTCCTTCGCTGCTCCCGCTCTCACTTTATTGTCCTACGCAATTTTCTCCTGCATGGCTGAAGCCTTTCTGTTTTACGCCATCTTTTCTTTTCTTTACTTTACCTCAGGGGAGTTTCGATCTCCCACTCCTTTCTTTTTCCCTCCATCTTCTCTCTCTTCTTTTTCTTTCCTCATGGCATTCTTTATTCACTTCTGCTCTCCTCTTTCTATTTCCCTTTGTTTTTCATACTCAGACTCTCCTTCATCCTTTCAATTTTCTTCACAATTTACCTACTTTCTTTTTCTATATTATGGTAGTGGTGTATTATATCTTTTCAGGATTATTTCTTTCCTTTCAACAGTCTTTCCTTCCTCTACTACGCTGTTTATCTTCTGTTTGTGTCTTTCTCATCTCTCCTCATTTTTTTCTATCTTCATGCATATCTTTCTTTTTTCTGTTAAATGAATGGTCTTCGTGTAATATCTTGGAAAGTTAAAGGTCTTCGTAACCCGGTTAAAAAACAACGAGTTTTATCTCATTTAGCAAGATTGAAATACCAAGTTGCTTTGTTACAAGAAACTCACCATTCTCAAAAAGACCTTCCCTCTCTACGCAAGCAGTGGGTGGGTGATGTATTCTGTTCGCCTTCAGTTAATGATAAGAATGGTGTTATCATTTTGTTTCACAAATCACTGTCATTTCAGCTTAAAAATGAGATTTCAGATTCAAATGGTAGATGGTTGTATTTAGATGTTACAGTCAATAACTTTATCTTTTTGCAATGTTTATGGTCCCAATGGTATTGATCTTACTTTTTGGAATGACTTTTCTAGATTTCTATCCTCTCACACCAGTGTTCATTTAATTGTTGGAGGTGATTGTAATCAGTTATTGGACCCTTTCCTGGACCGTAAATCTCAGACCAGATATATTCCTAACAAATTGCAAAAGTCCTTTTACAAAGCAATCTCCTCTAGAGGTTTAATTGACTCCTGGAGGGTGTCTCACCCGGATACCCTGGAAATTTCCTTTTTTTCCCCTGTCCATACATCACATTCCCTTGATTGATTATACTTTCCTCACTCAACATACTTTTCAATTTATGACAAATATTGAAATTGGTTCTATTCTTATTTCTGACCATGCCCCTGTTATTCTTGACATTGATTTACCTTCACTTACTCCCAGTTCCTGTCCTTGGCGTTTTAATAACTCTCTCCTTCTGGATCCTCAATTTATTGATCAATTTACCTTTTTTATTGATGAATTCTTTCACAATAATCTTAACTCTACTTCCCAGTTTCATTTTGTTTGGGATGCTTTTAAAGCTTCAGCTAGAGGCTTTATCATTGATTTTGTTTCTCGTAAAAAGAAGCAGGCTCTTTCCAAATCCTCTCTTATCCTTAAACAGTTCAACGATCTGGAGCATATTTTTTATACATCTAACTCTCCTGAAGCCCTTTCTTCCCTTATTAAAGCGATACTTCAATTTAATAAATTCTCTTGTGAGGCGGCCTGCTATCACCTTTTAAAATTTAATTCTAAAATGCATGAAGGGCGCAATAAAGCTGGCAAATCTCTTGCTAATTATCTCGAAATTAAGAAACAAAAATCCAACATAGCTGTCATTATTGATGCGCATGGGAATCGTCACAGCACGGATGATGAGATTCTTGATTGTTTTGTTCAGTACTACTCTTTATATACACCTGAATCGATTCCATCCCCTTCTCAAATAGACTCTTTCTTTCTCAACATACCTAAACCTTCTTCCACAGATCTTGATTTCTCCTCACTTGATGCCGGCATCTCTGAAAAGGAGATTTTGCAAGCAATCACTCTTTTACCCAAAGAAAAGTCTCCTGGCCCTGACGGTTTTACCGTACGCTTTTTTTTCATTAAAAATAATTCTAATACCTCACTTATCCTCCTTGATAACTTGCTTTCTCTCCATGGGGGAATCCAAAGGTTCTTTTACTCAAGCCATGTTATGCTTACTCCCTAAAAAAGACAAAGATCCCTCCCTGTGCAAAAATTATCGGCCTATTTCTTTAATCAATACGGATTGTAAAATATATGCAAATAGTTAGCTTCCCGATTGAATACTGTTGTTCCAGACCTCATTAATATTTATCAATCCAGCTTCATTAAAGGCAGATCTATTACGGATAATTCTAGAACCCTCCTCAACAATATTCATCTTGCTTCCAAGATGAATGCCCCCCTCGCTGCCATCACCCTTGATTCTGAGAAAGCATTTGATAGGGTTAATTGGGACTTTATGTTTGGGGCTCTGCGTTGGCATGGTTTCAGTCCCCATATCATTAATCTAATCCAATTACTATATTCAGCCCCCTCTACTTCTATTTGGGTAATGGTGCTCACTCAGTCAGTTTAGCCTTAGAACCTTTCCTTGAAAAAAAAATTTGGTGCTCCACCTCTTATTCCGGTTTTGTTTATAAATCACTAGATATCAAATTCACAGCATATGCTGATGACATTTTACTTTATATCTCTAACCCTTCTACCTCTTTACCTGCCCTTTTTTCCTTACTCAATGAATATTCCTCAGTCTCCGGTTATAAGCTGAATATTGATAAGTCCGAAGTTTTACCTCTTAATAAGCACTGTCTTTCACATATGTTCCACGACTCCGGTTTCGAATGGAATCCAACGAGTATCAAATGCTTGGGTATTTTATATGCTAATTCTATCAAAGATACCATCAAAATCAATAATAAAGATATTCTTTCCAAGCTCTCTGCTCTTATAGAACGTTGGTCTCCCCTATTTTTATCCGGGTGGGGAAGATTGGCAACTATTAAAATGATGCTTCTCCCCATTATTAATTTCTACCTCTCTAGAATACCCATTTCCTTCCCCGCTTACTTTTTCATGATTATTAATAGCATCCTTGTTAGTTTTCTTTGGAACAACCGTAAATCCAGGATATCCCTGTTTCGCCTTCAGCATCCAAAACACTTGGGAGGGTTACATTTTCCTAACCTTGTTCGTTTTCATTCTTCCTTCACTTTAAAACAAATCTGGCCATTCCTATCTGACTCATCCTCTTCCCCCTATCACTGCTTGGAGTGCCTTAGAGCTAGCACAACTTTCGCCTTTAACCTTCCTTGCGGCTACTCATTTATCTCAACCCCCTAAATGCTTTCTTTCACCCACTTTCAAACTCTCCAGGGCGCTTTCACTCTCTTTGTTTTGCTCCTCTTTTTCTCAAGCACATTTATATTCCCTCACACCGTTATGGTATCATCACTCCCTTAAGATTAATAACAAAGCCCTCTTTTGGAAGGAATGGATTGACAAAGGCTTTATGTATGTTGATAAGCTCTTAGTTAATGGTTCCTTAATGTATTTTTCAGACATTTGCTCATCCTTTCAATTATCTAGTAAGTATTCTCACCAGTTCCCTGATTTTAAACTAGCTTTATCTACCCTCATCTCATACCACAATTCATTATCTGATATTGCTCCATCAGACTCTACTCCATTAGATTTTACCACCCCACACAAAGCTACCACTATTAACAAGATCCTCTCCCACTCTACCCCCGACCGCCCTAAATCCAAACCTGAACTTGCATGGGAAAAGGATCTAGCACAGGAATTTTCCTTTCATACCTGGGAATCCATCTGGTCTAAAATTCACACCATATCTCATTCAGCTAGCACTACTCAGACCCTTTATTTTTTTTATAACCGACTTTTCCTTACCCCTTCTGATCTTTTCAAGTTTAAAACCTTAGATTCCAGTCAATGCTGGTCATGTCCTCAGCCTGATAGTAATCTCTTTCATATGTTTTTCCAATGCCCCTTGGTTAAATCCCTTTGGCGACCTATTTGGTGCAAGCTGAATGATATTTTAAGCTCCAATCACACTTTTGACATTGTTCATATTTTTCTAGGTGGTTCTTCCCCTATTTGGAATGTTTCAAATACTGTTCGTAAATTTATAGACTTGTTCATAGCTATTTCTTTGCAGATTATTACTACAAACTGGAAAGATACCTCAAAGATTTCCTATACCGCATGGTGGAATCTGTTATGTCACCATCACAGACTTGATCGTGCCCATGCTATGACTACCTCTCTTTTGATTAAAAGAGATTTGTTATGGTTAACTTTAACTGATTTTCTTTCCAGACGTGTATCATAAAATGCCTCAATTGTTTCTTTTAAGCTATATTATTTTTCTATTTTCTGTTCTCTTTCTCTTTTCCATTCCTTT
Source organism: Lissotriton vulgaris (assembly GCF_964263255.1). Taxonomy (NCBI): domain Eukaryota; kingdom Metazoa; phylum Chordata; class Amphibia; order Caudata; family Salamandridae; genus Lissotriton; species Lissotriton vulgaris. The sequence goes on from NC_141697.1 coordinate 969,677,401, forward strand.
CTCTCTTTCTTCCTTTTCTTTTCCTCTCTTTCCTTCTTTCTTTCTTCTATACTTTACAAAACTAAAAAGCATTTTCTCTTAGTATATGCATTATGTTTTCCCTTTTTGGGATTTCTTGTTTTTACAATTCACATTGATATTGTCCCTTTCCATTTCTCCAATTTTTTCTTCTTGAATTGTGATTCTGTACTAATGTTTTACTTGGCATATTTGATTTAATAAAGCTTTATAAACTAAAAAAAAAGCATATTCAGGATGACTTTTAGGGTGACGTTTGTGATTCTACGCTGTGGGATCTGACTGCATCATGTTTGCTGCAAATATGTTTAGGTTTCAAAAATGCATACATGTTAACTTTTAAATGCCTCTATATTTTCCTATGCCTCTGTGTTTACTGTAATTGGGCTCTCTGTGTCAAATTGAAGAATCCCATTTCCACACTTTTACCTTTGGCTCTAAACTGGCATTGGCACTGCCCAATCAAAAGGTTGTAGCACCTTGTCGACTGCCTACTTCCGGTCTCCAGAATGAGCAGTGGCTCATGGATGACACCACTGCATTGATCTTGTCAATACATTGAGCCTTGATTCGCAATGTTCACTCCACCGTGAGTCCTGTGCACACTGCATGTGTAGAATTCAGGAAGAACATCATTTTGTGTTTGATGGAGTCAACACACTAAAAGTACTTCCCATTCCCCCCCCCCCCAATTGTTCTCTGTTGTGTTACACAGAAATATGGGCCATGTTCTGCTCATTACAGAGCATTCTAGTAGCACCTGCTTTGTGCGTCCATAGTTAAAATTTAGTATGGATCTTGAATTTTCCTTTCAATGTGAGTACTGTGCACACCTGTGTTGGTGTAGGTGCATGCAATTCTTGTATAATTATACAGGTGTTTTAAAGGTAGCATTTGTTGAAGTCAGAAACCTTAGCATAAATGGAATTGAGTGTCTTCCATTTCAAAATTATCCTTTTTTGATAAAATCTAGGGTAGGATGTTGCGTAGTTTATTGTCGGTTAGAACTAGCCTACCACTTACAACATTAACATTGCACTACTTGAACATCTTTGCAGAAGAGGTTCGTACTACCGCCTTATTGGGTCTTTAGAGTAAAACAAGCTGCCAGTATCAGCCTATGAGAGTGAGTCAGGTTTGAGCTTCAGAACTTTATTGCAAATCAATGTTACATTATATGCAACACAAAACTGGCATCGAATCACATGAAATGCGATTTGAGGGTTTTCAAACGCAGGTCAGATTTGGAGGTGGTTAAAAGAATTATAGAGTTGGATACAAAAAACCTCAGCTTTGATTTGGCTAAAAGTCGTTGTACTTCCATTTCTGATCATAACTATATTGAAGCTTTTCTAAGGAAGGCTACAAGCAATTTTATTTGGGAAATTTGCTGAAGCATTGGATGCACCAGTTTTTCATAAATCTGTTCAGTAATGGCTTTCCACTTCAACTTAATCTTGCAAAATTGTATGGTATGATACATTTGATTTAAACTGCCGCTCTTGCCCCGCGCCTCGTACAAGATGTTCACTCACATATTAGTTTATATTCTTTTATAAAAGTTGTGCGGTTTCGTTTTTTGAGGAACATGTTCCTTCAAAATGGCATTAAAAAAGGCTTATGCTACTTTGCATTTCTTACTTGCACCATCAGAAAAAGCAACGCATTATAGATTTTTTAATTTTGTAATCTAGTTTTCAATTCTTGTTAGTGGTTGTCTTTTATTTGCAAGTATGATGAGATTACACGCAGCATTGAGTGTTTTTAAACCTGAGGATATTGTATGAAATTCTTGATTGCTATTTTTTGTAATTGGGTAACAGTTTTGAAAATTCGTAATATTAGTACCGCAATAATGTTTTGACTACCACTATGGGTGGTATACGCCAACACCAATATATTATTTATATGATTTGTTGTTAATCTCCCTCCAAAACTGCTTATTCTGTAGTTTAATCAATAACCGAGTAGTATTTAAAGGCAGAGATTCAAGTAGTGACGTCTCTAGAAGTGATATATATCTATATTATCCAGTTGCAGTTGCCCCTGGGTAGTTATAGTTAGGTCTGCTCTTCCATGGGAAAAGCACTCAGTCCTGAGTCGTACAAAAACGTTAAAAATAGATATAAGGGGGCAGGAGGATCCACAAATTAGTGGTAACGTGATTTTTAAAAAAAATGGTTCCTGCGGTGTAAAAATAAAAAAAACCTGGGTGTGCCAGGGTCCAGGGGGCCAGCAAAATTGAAAAAATTGGGGAGGGGGGTTCATGTACCCCCTCCACGAGCCTCTTAGAGGCTCCAGAGACCCCAGGCCCAACATAATTAGAAAGGAGGGGGGGTGCAAAGCTGTTCTCACCGAGCCTGTTAAGGCCCTGGGGACCCATGCCTGGGGCCCAATATATTAAAAGAAGGGGAGGGCGTGCAGCCCACCACCTGAGCCGGTTAAAGCCCGAAGCTGTCCTTGGTTTCAAAACCCTGTCCCTGGCCAATATATTAAAAAAGGGAAGGGAGCACACAGTCCCCCATCCCGAGGCCCAGGGCTAACTATAACTTGTGCCACTGTAATGCACTGCTTATGACCTCACAGAGTGAGTTGCTGTATGGGTGAGTGTGTGGGTGTGTGAGTACCTGTATGGGTGAGTGAGTTTATGTGTGGGTGTGTGAGTCGCCCTCAGGGTGTATGAGTTGTTGTGTAAGTGTCTGCATGTCTGTATGTCTGGATGTGTGAGTGGCTCTATTGGTGAGTGAGTGGATGCATGAGTGGATGTGTGGGTGAGTTAGTGGGTGTGACTTGAAGCATGACTGAGGGGATGTGTGAGTGGCTGTATGGATGAGTGAATGATTGTGAATGTATATGAGGGGTTGTGTGGGAGTGGGTGTCTGAGAGGTTCTACGGGGTGTGAGTGGTTCTGTGGATGATGTAATCAGCGATGTCATCAGTGCTGTCATTTGAGATGTCATCAGTGATGTCACTGACCATGTCATGAGTGATGTAATATATGAGGCGATAAGCAGTGCATTGTGGGGGCGTACATTATAGTTAGCTCAGGTAACTATAACTGCTGGATTTCAATGGTTTTTTATGAGTGAAATCTGAGCCTAACTATAATGTCCCTGCAACCTTTGTTTTTTTCAGTGAATTTCAAAGTTTTTTTAATTCTATTGCCTGAGCCACTGGAATGACGTGAGTGTGCAGCCACAACAATTTTCGCATAACTATAGATTTGCCCCATTTGCCACATAATCCATTATTTGCTGCAAAATCTGCCGATTTTAACAACAAGATTTTGCTTCTAGCTCAACTGTTTCAAAAGTTAAAAAAATGAAGTGACACATACTGCCACACAGTGGCAGGCCCTTTGAAAGGTTGGCTAGTTACATTTTTGTTACCTATTTATTTTATTTATTTATTTATTTTAGCGATTTGTAAAGCGCCTGGTGACCCGAGGGCATCCCCGCGCTATAATCTTGAAGGCGAACCTGAGGACAGAAGGGGATTTTTTATTTAGGAAACAACATCGTTTTCAGTTTCTTCCTGAAAATCAAGTGATTGGATTCCAGTCGGAGGGTACGGGGGAGAGCGTTCCATCTCGTGGATGCATTAATCGAGAAGCGGCGGCCACCCGTACGTGTCTTCCTATGTCTAGGGACATTGGCCAGATTCTCATTCTCCGAGCGGAGGGACCTGGGGACTTTGTAGGGAGTAACCAGGTTTCTTAAGATATTTGGGCCGGAACCATTAAGCAGCTTGTGTGCAGTGCAAAGGGTCTTGAAGTCGACCCTTTGGCGGATTGGAAGCCAGTGAAGAGCCTGGATTGCTGGCCTGGCTGATACTCTGGAGGGGAGATTCCATAGTAGCCGGGCGGCTGCGTTCTGCGTTCGCTGGAGTTTGGACAGGGTAGCTTCTGGTGCTCCAAGGTATATCATGTTACAATAGTCCAGCCGTGCGAGCACCAGGCCCTGGACTAGGAGTTTCCTGGATAGGGGCGGGAGTAGTGGGAGAATCTTCCGGATGGAGCGCATTAGGCCGAAGCAGGTCCCTGCTGTCTTGGTGGCTTGAGTCTTCATCGACAGCTCGGGCTCTAGCCATACTCCTAGGGTTTTGATTTCCTGTTTCGGGGTGGGGATTTCCCCGAAAACGGCTGGCCAAACCGAAGGGGGGATTGTAGACCACTGCTTGCCCAGAAGCATGACCTCGGTCTTTGACCCGTTTAATTTGAGTGCTGACTCACACATCCAGGTGTGGATATTTTTAAGGCAGTTTTGTAAATTGTCCGGGTGTTTGTCTAGTTGGGAAAGTGAGACGACTAGTTGGGTGTCGTCTGCGTAGCTTACTATTTTAATCCCGAAGGGAGTGACCACATCCTCGAGGGGGGCCATGTAAGCATTGAATAAAGTTGGGCTTAATGAGGACCCCTGGGGGACCCCGCTCGTGAGGGGGAGGGTGGCAGAGTGGAAGTTGCCATCCCACACCTGGAACGAGCGCCCTGAGAGGAACGACTCTATCCACTTGAGCGCCGAACCTGTAATCCCTGCCGCAGCTAGCCGATGAAGAAGGACACGATGGTTGACTGTGTCGAAGGCTGCGCTTAAATCCAGGAGGATCACTGCCACTGATGCTCCTGAATCCAGGATGCATCTCGCCTCCTCGATGACGGCGAGGAGGGCAGAGTCCGTGCCATGACCTGGGCGAAAACCCGTCTGGGACTGCCGTAAGATGTTGTTGGCTTCTAAGTACCGCGATAGTTGGCCATTGACCAATTTCTCGGCCACTTTGCTGATACAGGGGAGGAGTGAAATGGGACAGTAGTTCGCCATATCTGCTGGGTCAAGCTGGGGTTTCTTTAGTAGTGCCTTAACAATTGCACTTTTCCAGCTGGGGGGGCCGAGCCTTGGGAGAGTGATATGTTTATGAGCTCCGTGATTGTGGGCACTACGACTGGGGCTACAGTTTTGAGGAATCTGATCGGAGCGGGATCTAGAGGGGATCCGCTTTTCAATTTGGTCAAAGTGGATTCTACCTCACCTCTCGTTACTGCTTGAAAGGAGGTGAGCTGGGGGAGCAAACTGTTTCCTGAGTAGTTAGTGGAATCCTCAGTGTTTGTGTTATTCGGAAGGCTAAGAGGGGGCAGAGAAGTTAAGATACGGTCGATTTTATCATTGAAGTAGTTGGCCAGCTCATTACTTCTGTCCACTGGGGGTGTGTTAGATGAGGGTGGAACAGGTTTTTTCAGTAATTCTTTAACGATGAGATAGGATTCCCTTGCCGAGTTGGTAGCGTTTTTAATCCTAGTGTCATAATGCGAGGCTTTGGCGAGTTTCAGGGAAACTTTGTACGTTCTCACCGATTGCTGATACGCAACTTTGCTTGCGTGCTGCCAGTCTTTACTCCATATCCTTTCTGCTTTTTTACAGTGCTTACGAAGGGTCCGTAGTTCCGGAGTGTACCACGGGGCAGATCCTGGTTTATCGTTCTTATTCTCACGAGTTTTTATTGGGAGGATGGAGTCTAGAGAGGTGGTAATCCATACTCTGAATTTGCTGTCCGCAGTGGTCGGGTCTTCCGAGGGGGTCGGGATAGATGAGTTCAGTGTTCTGGCCCAATCCTCTGTGGATATTCTGGCCCATGCTCTGTCCTTGATATAGGTGGTGGGTTTGTGGAGTTTCTTAGGGACTCCTGGAAGGCGGAAAGGAACCATAAAGTGGTCCGTCCATGGGAGAGGAAGGGACTCAGTGACTTGAAGAGTGTTGTCGTTCGTGAACACTGGATCCAGCAGATGGCCTTTGGAGTGCGTGGCACCGGAGTTTGCTAGTTGGAGGCCAAATGCCGCCAGTTCGCCAATCAGGTCCACAGCTCCTGAGTCTAGGGGGTCATCGAAATGGATATTAAGGTCCCCTAGTATGGAGAAATTGGGGGGGGAGTGGGCTTGAGATGCGATAGTCTCAAGGAGTGCTGTAGCGAAAGTGCTCGAATGGCCGGGGGGGGCGGTAGATTAGGAGTCCAGTTAGTGTATGGGTCGGACCTACATAGATGGTGAATTGGAGGCTTTCAGAGTCCGTAATATGGGCGTCGTTGATTCTGCACGTGAGGTGGTCACGGTAAATAATCGCCAAGCCTCCTCCTCTACCCAAAGGGCGGGGCTGGGATTGTACCAGGAAGCCTGGGGGAGTAGCTAGGATGGCGTCTGAGTCCGAGTGATCTGTGAGCCATGTTTCTGAGAGGAACAGGATATCAAGCTCGTGATCTTCTATAAGATGGTTAATTAGCAGTGCGTGTCTAGGGAGAGAACGACAGTTCAAGGTGGCTAATTTAAGAGCTGTGGGCAAAGCATGGCGGCTGGGGAGTTTGAGCAGGGCAGGGCGGCAACGAGTGCATGCAGTGTATGGTCATTCAAGATCATGTATATAATTGCATGCTGTGTCCGTTGGGGGTCTGAGGCTAAGGAGGTCCCGGCGTGAATAGTATACCACGGAGGCAGCCTGGTCCGGCAGGGGTTCTGGCCCTAGGCCTGGCTGTGCGCGGACGGGCGCAGACGGGCTTGCCTTAGGCGCTCCCGCTGCGCTCGTCCGCTGCGCTTCCGGTGACAGCACATGATGTAGGGGGCAGGGGGGCGTGGCCTTCAGGGGGCGTGGCCTGAGTTCTCGCCGGCTTGGCGTTTTGTGGCAGAGAAATGTTTCAAACAGCGAGTGAGCGCTAGGTCCGCTGCTCGCTGTATACCCAAGAGAAGGTGAGTGCCCTGGCGCTTGCTAGCGCGTGGTGAAAGTAAAAACACAGGATTCAGTGACACAACAATAATGTGAGCAAGCTTTAAAAACCTCCCGGCATCCGCCTCAGGAGTGCGCGATCGTAAGGTTAAAGTCGTTTGTAGGCAGCGCTTTAAATACCGCGTCAGGGGGGCGTGGCCTTCAGGCGGCGTGGCCTGAGTTCTCGCCGGCTTGGCGTTTTGTGGCAGGGAAATGTTTCAAACAGCGAGTGAGCGCTAGGTCCGCTGCTCGCTGTATACCCAAGAGAAGGTGAGTGCCCTGGTGCTTGCTAGCGCGTGGTGAAAGTAAAAACACAGGATTCAGTGACACAACAATAATGTGAGCAAGTTTTAAAAACCTCCCGGCTTCCGCCGTCAGCAGTGCACGATCGTAAGGTTAAAGTCGCTTGTAGGCAGCGCTTTAAATACCGCGTCAGGGGGGCGTGGCCTTCAGGGGGCGTGGCCTGAGTTCTCGCCGGCTTGGCGTTTTGTGGCAGGGAAATGTTTCAAACAGCGAGTGAGCGCTTTGTCCGCTGCTCGCTGTATACCCAAGAGAAGGTGAGTGCCCTGGCGCTTGCTAGCGCGTGGTGAAAGTAAAAACACAGGATTCAGTGACACAACAATAATGTGAGCAAGTTTTAAAAACCTCCCGGCTTCCGCCTCAGGAGTGCGCGATCGTAAGGTTAAAGTCGCTTGTAGGCAGCGCTTTAAATACCGCGTCAGGGTGGCGTGGCCTTCCGGGGGCGTGGCCTGAGTTCTCGCCGGCTTGGCGTTTTGTGGCAGGGAAATGTTTCAAACAGCGAGTGAGCGCTAGGTCCGCTGCTCGCTGTATACCCAAGAGAAGGTGAGTGCCCTGGCGTTTGCTAGCGCGTGGTGAAAGTAAAAACACAGGATTCAGTGACACAACAATAATGTGAGCAAGTTTTAAAAACCTCCCGGCTTCCGCCTCAGGAGTGCACGATCGTAAGGTTAAAGTCGTTTGTAGGCAGCGCTTTAAATACCGCGTCAGGGGGGCGTGGCCTTCAGGGGGCGTGGCCTGAGTTCTCGCCGGCTTGGCGTTTTGTGGCAGGGAAATGTTTCAAACAGCGAGTGAGCGCTAGGTCCGCTGCTCGCTGTATACCCAAGAGAAGGTGAGTGCCCTGGTGCTTGCTAGCGCGTGGTGAAAGTAAAAACACAGGATTCAGTGACACAACAATAATGTGAGCAAGTTTTAAAAACCTCCCGGCTTCCGCCGTCAGCAGTGCACGATCGTAAGGTTAAAGTCGCTTGTAGGCAGCGCTTTAAATACCGCGTCAGGGGGGCGTGGCCTTCAGGGGGCGTGGCCTGAGTTCTCGCTGGCTTGGCGTTTTGTGGCAGGGAAATGTTTCAAACAGCGAGTGAGCGCTTTGTCCGCTGCTCGCTGTATACCCAAGAGAAGGTGAGTGCCCTGGCGCTTGCTAGCGCGTGGTGAAAGTAAAAACACAGGATTCAGTGACACAACAATAATGTGAGCAAGTTTTAAAAACCTCCCGGCTTCCGCCTCAGGAGTGCATGATCGTAAGGTTAAAGTCGCTTGTAGGCAGCGCTTTAAATACCGCGTCAGGGTGGTGTGGCCTTCCGGGGGCGTGGCCTGAGTTCTCGCCGGCTTGGCGTTTTGTGGCAGGGAAATGTTTCAAACAGCGAGGGAGCGCTAGGTCCGCTGCTCGCTGTATACCCAAGAGAAGGTGAGTGCCCTGGCGCTTGCTAGCGCGTGGTGAAAGTAAAAACACAGGATTCAGTGACACAACAGTAATGTGAGCAAGTTTTAAAAACCTCCCGGCTTCCACCTCAGGAGTGCGTGATCGAGACACCCAGACACTATTTTGCTATATTTGAGCGACAAACTGAAACTAATAAGGTGCAACCAATGCCCAGACAGTGTTAACACGTCTGAAAATTACAAAATAATGAAACAATACTATCACAAAAAGTGCTGCATAATTTGCTTTTTCTTGCCACATAATTTACTCATGCTTGTAGCATAATTTGGGCCTCACCTGTTGCATAATTCCATTGTCCCTGACTATAACTTCAAGGCCACTGGACATCGCCTTCATGAGTGTGTGAGTCAGTCTGGGCCTGAGTGGGTCTATGAGTGGGTGTGTGAGTCTCTGGGCGGGTCTGTGATTGGGTGTGGCAGTGTCTGGGTGGCTGTCTGAGTAGGTGCACAAGTGTCTGAGTGGGTGCTGGAGTGTCTGAGTGGGTCTGGGAGTGGGTGTCAGAATGTTCAAGTGGATTTGTGTCTGCCTCCATAAGTGTGTGTCAGTCTGTGAGCGAGTACATGATTCTCTGGGTATGTCTGTCAGTGAGTACATGAGTCTCTGAGTGGGTCTGTGAGTGAGTGCATGAGTCTTTGAGTGGATCTGTGAGTGGGTGCATGAGTCTCTGAGTGTGTCTGTGAATGGGTGTGTGAGTCTCTTAGTGGGTCTGTGAATGGATGTGTGAGTGTCTAAGTGGGTCTGTGAGTGGGTGTGTAAGTGTCTCAGTGGGTTTGTGATTGGGTGAATGAGTCTCTGAGTTGGATCTGTGAGTGAGTGCATACGTTTCGCACTGGGTTTGTGAGTCAGTGCATGAGTCTCTTGGTGGGTCTGTGAGTGGGTGCATGAGTGTCTGAGTTGGCCTGTGAGTAGGTGCATGAGTCTCTGAGTGGCTGTATAAATTTCTCATTGGGTTTGTGAGTGCGTGTGTGAGTCTTTAAGTGGGTTTGTGAATGGGTGTGTGAGTGTCTGAGTGCTGTTTATTTTGCTCTCTACTGCTTCGATGTGCCTTTTCTGCTTGTTTTTCTACCCTCTGTTTTCCTCTCCTGCTGGTTTTCTCTCCTTTGTTTAGCCCTCCTCTGCTCTGTTTTCCATTTCCTGCTTGTTTTTCTACACTCTGTTTTTCTTTTCTGCTTGTTTTTCTGCTCTCTGATTTGCCTTTGCTGTTTGTCTTTCTGCCCTCTAGTTTGCCTTTTTCTTCTTATTTTTCTGTCCACCTTTTTCCCTTTTCGGCTTGTCTTTCTGCCCTCTGTTTTGTCTTTTCTGCTCACCTACAAGCTGTGCCAGTTAGGCTCCGCCCTTTCCACGTTAGTGGTGTGCAACTTTTTCCTGCCATTTCTCATGCTGATAGACGGCTCAACTCACCAAAGTGATCCGAGGGCATTTTCTACTGATTTTGACGGCGCATTTGGCACTGCCCCTTCCACGTTTGTAGTATGCAATGATGTTCCCGACATTTTCCAGGCTGATGGACAGCTCATCTTACTAAAGTGACCTGACAGAATTTCCAAACAATTTTAATGGCAAGTTCTTGATGCAAAGGAATATGAGGACAAAGAAGTACTTACTCCATATAATTAAGAGTAAGTACCCTTGTTTGGAAGAGTTTCAACTCGTATCTGTGAACTCGTTTCGTCTCCATACAAGGATTCATTTTGTCACTAAGTTCTGTATAAAAACACTTGAGTAACAATCACACTGCCAAAATTACCGTACACAAGGTCACTGGAGACATTACTTTATGGTCCTTTACGCAACTGTAGGGTAAAATATGCAGTGGACATTCACTCAATAAAGTAGCACTCACTGATTAACTGATTAACCAGCAGAAAGTACTCCAGTTGGGTCCTTTTATTTAAATTTTGGCCTGGGGGATGGGGTCTTCTGCGCTAATTAGGCTCAGGGCAAGGGGCAGCGTGCCCCTCCCTTTATTCTTTGCTCAGCACCACTCAATGAGGTCCCCGGGACCTAATAAGGCTCGGGAGAGGGGCCACATGCCTCCTCCCCTTTTAAAATAAATTTGGCCCCAGAGGATGTTGTCCACAGGACCAATTAAAGGTTTGGGAGGGGGCAGCATGCCGTTTGCCCTTAATATATATGTTTTGGCACCAGGGGAGGGCTCCATGGGGCCCAAAGGCCAACCCAACACTGCGCACACCAAAGGCTATCCTCGGTGTGTGTTTGGGTGTCTGCTGGGGAGTGGCCACATGCCAAGTGGTGTTGGCTGTCTCTAGGTGGCCTTCTGCAGGGAGTTTGACTAGCTTGTAAGCCAGGCCATGCAGCCAACCCTGTACCATGTGCGATGAAAGGCTGTGCGTAGCGTGGGGTTGGCTGCCTGCAGAGGGGGGAGGTTGGCTGCCTTCAGGTGCATGGCAAAAGTTGTGTCTGTCAGGGGGTTGCTATGGTAATAAAATATGAATTAATGTTAAAAAAAAAGCCCTAGAAATTCAATGAAACAATAAAGGTTAAAATAGTCTTATAGATAGGTATGATGAAAAGATCTGTTTTAAAAAAAAGTCCTTGCACAGTTACTGAAAAAATAAATGTTCACGTAACGCTGTGGTTAGGTGAATATGTCAGTGACAAAATTAATGTTTTGAGCTAAACAAATTCACCAGCTAACTATAACATGTTCCCCAATGCATTGCTTATGACATCACATATTACACCACTGATGACATGTTCTATGACATCATTTATGACATCACTGATGACAACATGTTATGTCAACATAGACCCAATAACATACACTTCACGGGTAGCCTAGTTCACATTAACAATCAATTACAGATATATGGGAAACCCTCATTGCACAAGCTGTTCAATAGGCATACAGCAAAGTACCTCAAGATACTCAACGTCTGTTGCAAAATTAATCCCCTTGTCGGGTCAGTTTTTATCCTTTTCAAACCCCTCACAGTCACTGAACCTACATTGAGAAATTAAGTTGATATGGGTAGAAAAGTGGGTACTGTAAACAGTGTTTACTCTCTGGAGAGAGACTGTTTACAGACAGTAACACTCTCATGACAAATACACCACAGAGTATTAAAAAGTATCTAGTAACAACAACGTTCACTCTATGAAACACTTGTCAAAAAAGACACTTTTCCCTTAAAATAACCAAGGTCTGAAGGTGCTAAAGATCATATTACCTGCAGCCTTCATACTATGGTAAAAACTTTATAGATTGCTCATGTTTCGAAAGAAAAGTAGCACATGCGCATAAGATGGTACCTGGTGCACACAGTCTTCTATGTTAAGTAGAAATTTTCATGCTGAGACGAATCTGTCTAATAACTCAAGGCTGCTTACAATTCTCAGTATCTACTACGTAGAATCTTTGCCCTGTCAGAAACTTTTTCTGCAGAACTATAAAACGTATGTGTAAAATACTGTTCACAAGTCACCAACTGTCATCTGCAAACCGAGTTACTCTTCAGCTTCAAAGATTTATAACCTTTACACATCTATGATGCATTAGATGCACATGCATTTTATAAACACTTACACCCATTAGCTGCACACTGGCTGTACAAAATAGCGGGTAGAAAAGTAATATGGTAGTTAACTGCCACTATGTAAACTATAAAACAAATTAATACACTGATTGGATGATGTCATCATTGATAACATTTGAACTATCATCAATTATGTCATAAATTATTTCATAGAATATGTCATGAGTGATGTAATATGTGAGGTTATAAGCAGTGCATGGCGGGGCACAAGTTAGAGTTAGGTCTGCTAACTATAACTGATGAATGTCTGTGTTTTTTTATTTCTAAACTTTCATTATTGCTACTGACATATACACCTAACTATTAAGTTTCTTTAACATTTGGTTTTTTAGTGAATGCATGTATACACATATATATATATATATATTCACTGAAAAAAACATAGGTTATAGACCATATATAGTTAGGGATTAGCATTTACAAAACCTTATTTTATTTGCACAAAACCATTGAAATTCCATATATAGTTAGTTGCACTAAGTATATATCGCGGACCCGCAATCCACTGCTAATGATGTCACATATTACATCATTCATGACATGGTCAGTGACATCACTGATGACATCACTGATGACATCTCAAATGACATCACTGATGACATCACTGATGACATCTCAAATGACATCACTGATGACATCACTGACATCTCATTTGACATTACTGATTACATCACTGATGATATCATTTATGTGATAATACATCTTCAGACTCTAATATAACCTTAGATACACTCAGTGTAAACAGGCACTCACAGACTGTCACACATCCATGGAGTTACTCACACACCTAGTCAGTCATGCAAAGAATTAATCACATCTCCATTTCCTCAACTATACAGTTATACACACCTTACTTATTCAAACATATACTAACACATATTTACTCTCTTATACAATCCGTGATACAAGTTCACAATGATTCATACAGCCACTCTCACATTCACTGGCTCTTATGTTCAGTTATTTATATATGTCAACTCTCACATGGACTGTGTTTTACATATGTACTTACTTTTACATGTAGCACTGAGATATCCATTCACTCACCAATACACTCATGCACACAGTCAACTGTCCATACAGCTGTTTCTACATGCACTTTTGAACCCATACACCTAGGGAATAAACTGCTCACACATCTATGCACAGAGTTATACACCTCCCAGCCACCCACACACATACTCAGTCTCCCATACAAATACTTGGGCAACCATTCAATAACCCATATAGTTACTGATATAGCTACTGATTTAAACATGCAGCACTTTACAGAACAACATATATAATGATTGCCAAATTAAGACACTTTAATCACTAACCCATGCACTCAGTGAGACACATTTAATCATTCTCTCATACAGTCAGTCATGCACCTACTAAATCCTTCATCCAGACACTTATACATCTACTCATTCTTCAATATGTAAGACATATTTTAACTTTACAGAAACATACAGTCACTGGGTGTTGTCATCAGTGATGTCATCAGTGATGTCATTTGAGATGTCATCAGTGATGTCATCAGTGATGTCACTGACCATGTCATGAATGATGTAATATGTGACATCATTAGCAGTGGATTGCGCGTCCGCGATATATAGTTAGTGCAACTAACTATATATGGAATTTCAATGGTTTTGTGCAAATAAAATAAGGTTTTGTAAATGCTAATCCCTAACTATATATGGTCTATAACCTATGGTTTTTTCAGTGAATTTTCAAGGTTTTGTAAATGCAAATTCCTAACTATATATGGTCTATAACCTATGGTTTTTTCTGTGAATTTCATTGGTTTTTTAAAAGCTAATATCTATAGCTGTAAAATATATTCTTTATTAAGTGACGTATCACGTAGCCCGTGAGACGCCTCATGATGCATCGCATAACCGTGACGTATCGTCTCTGCAGCGCAAACCAAACCCAAAACGTAAGCGCGCCAGAACACGCTTAAAGATATACATATATATTTTTAACCTTAATTAGACAAAATCCACACGTGCACATATCACAAACGTTCAAAAAACACAATATGTCGGACTCCCGTTACGCTGCCGGCTAGCTGCCCGGTTAACGTACCAGGAAGCACCTTTACCGCGAAAAATCGCAATTTTTTTTTTCTTTTGCCCCGCAGGGAACTTTAATAGCCCCCTCATCAATCCTAGGGGTTCAGGAGGGGTCTGCCTTACCCCTTTCATTCATTTACACCTTTTTTTTTTTCACCTCTTGTCTCTCGATCCCACAGAGAGACAAGATGGCGGCCGCTCCAGACTGTTTACAATGTTAACAGCCAATCAGCTTCTCCTCAGACTCCCGTTACACTGCCGGTTAGCTGCCCGGTTAGCTGCCCGGTTCGCGTACCAAGACGCGTCTCTACGGCGAAAAAAATCAGATTTTTTTTAAAAAAAATTTTGGGCCCCGTGTGGCTTTATAATATCCCCCTCATCAATCCTAGGGGGTCAGAAGGGGTCTACCTTGCCCTCTTTCCTTCATTTCCCCCTTTGTTTTGGCCTCCTCTTGTCTCTCGATCCTACCAAGAGACAAGATGGCGGCCGCTCCGGACTGTTTACAATGTTGACAGCCAATCATCTACTCCTCAGACTCCCGTTACACTGCCGGTTAGCTTCCCGGTTAGCTGCCCGGTTAGCTGCCCGGTTCGCGTACCAAGACGCGTCTCTACGGCGAAAAAATCGGATTTTTTTTAAAAAAAAATTTTGGCCCCGTGTGGCTTATAATATCCCCCTCATCAATCCTAGGGGGTCAGAAGGGGTCTACCTTGCCCTCTTTCCTTCATTTCCCCCATTGTTTTGGCCTCCTCTTGTCTCTCGATCCTACCGAGAGACAAGATGGCGGCCGCTCCGGACTGTTTACAATGTTGACAGCCAATCAGCTACTCCTCAGACTCCCGTTACACTGCCGGTTAGCTTCCCGGTTAGCTGCCCGGTTAGCTGCCCGGTTAGCTGCCCGGTTCGCGTACCAAGACGCGTCTCTACGGCGAAAAAAATCGGATTTTTTTTTTTGGGCCCCACGTGGCTCTATAATATCCCCCTCATCAATCCTAGGGGGTCAGAAGGGGTCTACCTTGCCCCCTTTCCTTCATTTCCCCCTTTGTTTTGGCCTCCTCTTGTCTCTCGATCCTACCGAGAGACAAGATGGCGGCCGCTCTGGACTGTTTAGAATGTTGACAGACACCGGAGAGCCAATCAGCTTCGCATCGCAAAGTTCCGTTACGCGAAAAGTACGCGAACCGGAGCGCTGCCCGGAGCGCTGTTACAGATATATATCTTGTTTTAAATGTTAATTTCTCAAAATCCACTGAAGCACATATATTGAGACCTAGCAAAGGCACATCGGGCTAACAGTCCCTACAATTTTGCCAAGTTTCGTGCAAATCCATTCAGCCGTTCGAGCTAAAAGTGAGGCCAACCGCCCTATGGAAAAATGAATGGGAAAAACGCGTTTTGGGACCCCCCTTTTTTCTCGGCCCCCCCTTGACGACCCCCCCCCAAATTTGCAGGAGCTGCTCAGAAACAAAATGTGCCATTTTCCTGAAAATTTCAGCCAATTCCGTCCACAAACGCCAAAGTTATTAGACATAGAATTTTCAAAAGTTCCATAGAGAAAAAATCCTAACTATATATACCTACTGGCTATCGCCAGTAGGTAATATATATATATATATATATATATATATATATATATATATATATATATATATATATATATATATATATATATATATATTCACTGAAAAAACCATAGGTTTCACACCAGTTATAGTTAGCTGGAAATTTTACTGATATAAAACCATTGAAATTCCCACGTTATAGTTAGTCGGACTCACTATAACTTGCGCGTGCAATGCACTGCTGATGACATCACATATTACATCACTCATGACATGGTCAGTGACATCACTCATGACACCATCCTTGTGACATAGTGACAGACCTCCTTTCACTATAATGTAACCCTTGAGACACATATTCAAAAATAGAAACTGAAATTTTTTAAAAAATGGAGATACCTATATCAGTTACAACAAGCAATTCAGTAATTCCACTATCTATATACACATCCACTCATTCACCAATAGTTCTATATAGTCACTCATACATATACTCACTCATCATATGAAGTGATACACCTATACATCCTGTTACACACCGACATTCATCCAAAAGTTACTCACACACATATTCACACGTGCAAATAAACTATTGGACATCCATTTATTTGAATATAGAGTTATACACACACTTCCACCTTACTTCTATTTAAAATTACACATATTTATTCTCTTAAACAATCACTTATAGAAACACATACTTATTTAAACAGGAACTCTTACAATCTCTTACTCTCACATATACTCACTTATATACATCAATATTCATATATACTAGATTAAAACATATGTAGTTACTGATAAAGACACTAGTGAGACAGTCATTCACTCACTAACAAACACATATAGACACTCATCCACCCATACAGTCCTGTACATATGTTGTCTTCAAAACACATACAAACAAAGAGTCAGTCACTCATGCATCTATGTGCTAAGTAATACCCCCACCAAACCATATAGACACTCATACTGATACTAATAAAAATATCTAATAACCCATATACATACACATGAGTGGATGTGTATTAGATGGTGGTATTACTGAATTGGTTGTTGTAACTGGTATGGGTATATCCACTTTTTTGAAAATATTAGTTTCTATTTTTGAATATGTGTTTCATGGGTTACATTACACTGAAAGGAGGTCTGTCACTGTGTCACAAGGATGGTGTCATCAGTGATGTCATGAGTGATGTCACTGACCATGTCATGAGTGATGTAATATGTGATGTCATCAGCAGTGCATTGCACGCGCAAGTTATAGTGAGTCCGACTAACTATAACGTGGGAATTTCAATGGTTTTATATCAGTAAAATTTCCAGCTAACTATAACTGGTGTGAAACCTATGGTTTTTTCAGTGAATTTAATAGGTTTTTTAAATGCTAATTCCTAACTATAACTGGTGTGAAACCTATGGTTTTTTCAGTGAATTTCATAGGTTTTTTAAATGCTAATTCCTAACTATAACTGGTGTGAAACCTTTGGTTTTTTCAGTGAATTTCATAGGTTTTTTTAATGCTAATTCCTAACTTTTTATACAGACTCATACCTATGTGTTTTTTAGTGAATTGCTAAAGTATGTTTTTGTAAAAATGAACACTATAATGTATATTGAGATAATATTTTTAATTAAAAAATTTTTTTTTTATATTTCGCTTTCGGTGCGCGCACCGGTGCGCGTACCGTCAGCGCACTAACAAAAAAAAAGAAAAACACAACAATATATATAAAAGAAGAGAGGGAAACACAGCCATTTTGACTACTGCTTCCTGAAGTACACTTGAAAACAAATTTCACTGACAACTTCAACTAATTTCTCTAAGGTAACTTCTAATTATGGAAGTATATTGTACACGTTAAGTTTATTTCTTAAAAAATATTCTGTTAGTGATATGCTATCCCTCTTTAATAGTTAGAGATAGAGATAGACTTCTCTGTAATAGTTATGGATTGAGTTAGGCTTCTCTGGTATACTAGCTCTACTAATATAGTTAATTTATATGCAATTTTCAGAAAGAAAATGGAAGGAGAAAATAAGGCAAATGATACTTCTATCAAAGTAAAGGTGGAAAAACCAGAAGATGAAAAAAAAGAAGTTGATTTCATGGATGACTCTTTGGATGAACAGTTTATAGAATGTTTGGAAGAAATTGAATCATGTACATATAATTATGAGGAAATTCCGGACATTATTATGTTAGAAATTTTATTAAATTATGAAAAAGAATCAGAGGAATAAATTTATCTTTAATAATTTCAATTGTTTCAGACAATATTCTTTTTTATATGTAATTCATGAAGTATTACCAAAAATGTTTAAAATATAAAGTGAGACTTATAGTATACTGTTCAACTATTTTTCTGTTACATAGTAAGTTTACTCATAGTTACTACCTTTCTCCCACTATATTATCTCATATGAATATTTTACACCTCATTTTCATAAGTGAACAGGATAGACTACTCATGATCCCCTAGAAATTCTCAGGGAGTGCTTAAAAGATCTGTTTCTCCTTTCCAGACAGACTATATTATGAATTCCATATACCACAAAAAATACAATAACAACATGCAAGATGTCTACAAAGAAGATGGTGAACATTAAATTTAAGTCTCTTCATTAGTACCTACATGTAGGTACTTACATAAAATAAAAAAATAAAAAAAAAAACAATTCATAAACATACAATTTTTGAAGTGATTATTTTTCCATAGTACCCTCCTCGATACGCTCCCCGGTGCGCGCACCAGGCGCTTCCCCCGCGAAAATCGAAAAAAAAAAAAACATTTTTGAGGCCCCGCGGGGCCCTTTAATGGCCCCCATATCAAACCTAGGGGGTCAGGGGGGGTCTACCCTGCCCCCTTATGGTCAATTCCACCCTTTGTTTTTGCCACCTCTTATGACTAGATTTTACCGATAGACAAGATGGCGGCCGCTCCGGACTGTTTAGAATGTTTACAGACAACTGAGAACCAATCAGCTTTCTGCGCGCAAGTCGCGTGTCGCGCCGGGAGCGCTCACCGGTGCGCGCACCGGAGAGCGCCTATAGATATATATATTTTTTTGAACGTTAATTTCTCAAAATCCACTGAAGCACATATCTTGAGACATAGCAAAGGCACATCGGGCTACCAGTCCCTACAATTTTGCCAAGTTTGGTGGAAATCCATTCAGCCGTTCGAGCTAAAAGTGAAATCGACCGCCCTATGGAAATTAACATGGGGAAAACGCGTTTTGGGACCCCCCTTTTATCTCGGCCCCCGCTTGACGAATCCCCCCCAAACTTTCAGGGAAGGACCGGACCGCCATGAGACCATTTTCCTGAAAATTTCAGGCAGATTCGTCAACCGGCGCCAAAGTTATTCAAAATAGAATGTTGAGATTTAACATTGAAAATTATCCTAACTATAACTACCCACTGGCGACCGCCAGTAGGTAATATATGTTACCTACTGGCAATAGCCAGTAGGTATATATAGTTAGGATAGTAGGTAATATATATATATATATATATATATATATATATATATGTTACCTACTGGCAATAGCCAGTAGGTATATATAGTTAGGATTTTTTCTCTATGGAACTTTTGAAAATTCTATGCCTAATAACTTTGGCGTTTGTGGACGGAATTGGCTGAAATTTTCAGGAAAATGGCACATTTTGTTTCTGAGCAGCTCCTGGAAATTTGGGGGGGGGGGGTTCATCAAGGGGGGCCGAGAAAAAAGGGGGGTCCCAAAACGCGTTTTTCCCATGTTAATTTCCATAGGGCGGTTGGCCTCACTTTTAGCCCGAACGGCTGAATGGATTTCCACGAAACTTGGCAAAATTGTAGGGACTGTTAGCCCGATGTGCCTTTGCTAGGTCTCAATATATGTGCTTCAGTGGATTCTGAGAAATTAACGTTTAAAACAAGATATATATCTGTAACAGCGCTCCGGGCAGCACTCCGGTTCGCAAACTTTTCGCATATCGGAACTTTGCGAAGCGAAGCTGATTGGCTCTCCGGTGTCTGTCAACATTCTAAACAGTCCGGAGCGGCCGCCATCTTGTCTCTCGGTAGGATCGAGAGACAAGAGGAGGCCAAAACAAAGGGGGAAATGAAGGAAAGGGGGCAAGGTAGACCCCTTCTGACCCCCTAGGATTGATGAGGGGGATATTATAGAGCCACGCCGGGCCCAAAAAAAAAAAAAAAAAAATTCCGATTTTTTCGGCGTAGAGACGCGTCTTGGTATGCGAACCGGGCAGCTAACCGGGCAGCTAACCGGGAAGCTAACCGGCAGTGTAACGGGAGTCTGAGGAGTAGCTGATTGGCTGTCAACTTTGTAAACAGTCCGGAGCGGCCGCCATCTTGTCTCTCGGTAGGATCGAGAGACAAGAGGAGGCCAAAACAATGGGGGAAATGAAGGAAAGAGGGCAAGGTAGACCCCTTCTGACCCCCTAGGATTTATGAGGGGGATATTATAAAGCCACGCGGTGCCAAAAAAAAAAAAATCCAATTTTTTCGCCGTAGAGACGCGTCTTGGTACGCGAACCGGGCAGCTAACCGGGCAGCTAACCGGGAAGCTAACCGGCAGTGTAACGGGAGTCTGAGGAGAAGCTGATTGGCTGTTATCATTGTAAACAGTCTGGAGCGGCCGCCATCTTGTCTCTCTGTGGGATCGAGAGACAAGAGGTGGGAAAAAAAAGGTGTAAATGAATGAAAGGGGTAAGGCAGACCCCTCCTGAAACCCTAGGATTGATGAGGGGGCTATTAAAGTTCCCTGGGGGGTGAAAAAAAAAAATTGCGATTTTTCGCGGTAAAGGTGCTTCCTGGTACGTTAACCGGGCAGCTAACCGGCAGCGTAACGGGAGTCCGACATATTGTGTTTTTTGAACGTTTGTGATATGTGCACGTGTGGATTTTGTCTAATTAAGGTTAAAAAAATATATATATATCTTTAAGCGTGTTCTGGCGCGCTTAGGTTTTGGGTTTGGTTTGCGCTGCAGAGACGATACGTCACGGTTATGCGATGCATCATGAGGCGTCTCACGGGCTACGTGATACGTCACTTAATAAAGAATATATTTTACAGCTATAGATATTAGCTTTTAAAAAACCAATGAAATTCACAGAAAAAACCATAGGTTATAGACCATATATAGTTAGGAGTAACCCTGGGCGAAGAACTACGCTCCGTTCGCGGAGTTTGCGGAGTTTCGGCAACTCCGCGCTTCGCGGAGAACGCGAAGTTGTCGAATACTCCGCAAACTGCTGCGTAGCGTAGTTCTCGCGTGCTCAATAGCATTTTCGCGTGCGCGAGGATGCTTGTCGGTAAGATCGAGTTGCCGAACATGCTGAAACTGCAATCTGGCACAGAATAACTCGCGAACACGTTAGTAGTGACCGGAAATAAGGGGACGCGAGCGGGCGGGACAAACCTCATGGGTAACTTCGCGCGCCACACATCCCGAGCATGCAGGCAATCAATCAATCAATCAATCAGGATATTTGTATAGCGCGCTACTCACCCAGAGGGTCTCAAGGCACTTGGGGGAAGGGGGTCCGCTACTGCTCGAACAGCCATGTCTTGAGTTGCTTCCTGAAGCAGAGGTGGTCTTGGGTCAGACGGAGGTGGATGGGGAGGGAGTTCCAAGTCTTGGCTGCCAGGTAGGAGAAGGATCTTCCTCCCATGGTGGATCTTCGGATGCGTGGCACGGCGGCGAGGGCGTGGCTGGTCGATCGTAGCTGGCGGGTGGGAGTGTAGAAGGTCAGGCGGTTGTTGAGGTACCTGGGGCCCAGGTCGTGGAGGGCCTTGTGTGCGTGGGTGAGGAGTTGGAACGTGATTCTCTTGCTGACGGGGAGCCAGTGAAGGTCTCTCAGGTGTCCGGAGATGTGGCTGTGCCGGGGGATGTCCAAGATGAGTCGTGCGAAGGCGTTCTGGATGTGTTAGAGTCTTTTCTGGAGTTTGGCTGTGGTTCCGGTATAGAGGGTGTTTCCGTAGTCCAGTCGGCTGGTGACGAGTTCCTGTGTGACCGTCTTCCTGGTTTCGGTTTCGGTGGCGAGCCATGGGAAGATCTTTCGGAGCCTGCGTAGGATGTTGAAGCATGATGATGAGACGGCGTTGACTTGTCTGGTCATCGAGAGGGAGGAGTCCAGGATGAAGCCCAGGTTGCGTGCGTGGTCCGTTGGTTTGGGTGCGCTGCCCAGGGCAGGGGGCCACCAGGAGTCGTCCCAGGCGGAGGGTGATGATCCAAGGATGAGGACTTCCGTCTTGTCTGAGTTCAGTTTCAGGCGGCTGTTCCTCATCCACTCGACTACGTCTTTCATCCCTTCGTGTAGGTTGGTTCTGGCGGTTCCTGGGTCGTTGGTGAGGGAGAGGATCAGCTGGGTGTCGTCGGCCTTGGAGATGATGTTGAGGTTGTGTTGGCGTACGATGGCTGCGAGGGGGCTCATGTAGACGTTGAAGAGGGTGGGGCTGAGTGATGATCCTTGTGGTACGCCGCATATGACTTCGGTGTCCTTGGATCTGTACGGGGGAGGCGGACTCTCTGGGTTCTTCTGGTGAGGAACGAGATGATCCACTCCAGTGCCTTCTCTTGGATTCCGATGTTGCTGAGGCGCTGCACTAGGGTGCGGTGGCAGACCGTATCGAATGCTGCGGAGAGGTCCAGGAGGATGAGGGCCGCTGTTTCCCAGTTGTCGAGCAGGGCTCGGATGTCGTCAGTGGCTGCGATGAGGGCGGTCTCGGTGCTGTGGTTGGCGCGGAAGCCGGACTGCGAGTGGTCGAGGCTGGTTGGGCGAGCGCAATTGGTGATCCACTGTGTGAGGTTGTTGGCTGCTTGGTTGGGGTCCGTTGAGCTGGCGGGCGGGTTCTGGCTCAGTGAAGTGGTGAGCTGGTCGGTGGTGATCTTGTTCCAGTTCCTGCGGGGAACCTGTTGCGGGTGGTGGTGAGTCGTGGTCGTTCTGAAGCTGAAGTGGACGCAGCTGTGGTCTGTCCAGTGGAGTCCGGTGGAGTGGCTGAAGGAGATGTACTTGCTGGAGGAGAAGACTGGGTCAAGCCTGTGTCCGGCGTAGTGGGTGGGGGTGTTCACCAGTTGCATGAGTCCAAGGTTGGTGAGGTTGGCCAGCAGGGTGGTGGTGGTGTTGTCGTTGTTGTTCTCCAGGTGGAAGTTGAGGTCCCCTAGGAGGATGTAGTCAGCGGAGGCGAGGGCGTGCGGGCTGATGAAGACTGCGATGTCTTCGCTGAATTGTGTGCGAGGTCCTGGGGGTCTGTAGATGAGGGTGCCTCTGAGTGTGGTCTTGGGGTCGGTGTGTATCTGGAAGTGAAGATGTTAAGCGGCTGTGAGGGTGTCGTCTGAGTTGGTCGTGATGCGGATGGTGTTCTTGTGGACGATGGCGATGCCTCCTCCTGTCTCGTTGACGCGGTCTCTCCGGGTGATCTTGTATCCGTCCAGGATGGCGACAGCGATGTCGGGCGCTGAGGAGGCATTCATCCATGTTTCCGTGAGGAAGGCGACATCTGGAGATGTGGTGTCGAGCAGGTTCCAGAGTTCCACGGCGCTCCCGAAGATGAGAAATGGCTTGCAAACGGGTCAAGCAAGCTACTACGCATGCTCGCGGAGCTATGCGTAGTTCGCGGAGTGCAAGTACATCTTCGCGTAGCTCGCGGAGTGCGGCTACGCGAACTACGCCCAGGCTTAGTTAGGAATTTGCATTTACAAAACCTTGAAAATTCACCATAAAAACCATAGGTTATAGACCATATATAGTTAGGGATTAGCATTTAAAAAACCTTATTTTATTTGCACAAAACCATTGAAATTCCATATATAGTTAGTTGCACTAAGTATATATCGCGGACCCGCAATCCACTGCTAATGATGTCACATATTACATCATTCATGACATGGTCAGTGACATCACTGATGACATCACTGATGACATCTCAAATGACATCACTGATGACATCACTGATGACATCTCAAATGACATCGCTGATGACATCACTGACATCTCATTTGACATTACTGATTACATCACTGATGATATCATTTATGTGATAATACATCTTCAGACTCTAATATAATCTTAGATACACTCAGTGTAAACAGGCACTCACAGACTGTCACACATCCATGGAGTTACTCACACACCTAGTCAGTCATGCAAAGAATCAATCACATCTCCATTTCCTCAACTATACAGTTATACACACCTTACTTATTCAAACATATACTAACACATATTTACTCTCTTATATAATCCTTGATACAAGTTCACAATGATTCATACAGCCACTCTCACATTCACTGGCTCTTATGTTCAGTTATTTATATATGTCAACTCTCACATGGAGTGTGTTTTACATATGTACTTACTTTGACATGTAGCACTGAGATATCCATTCACTCACCAATACACTCATGCACACCTCCATTTCCTCAACTGTATAGTTGAGGAAATGGAGGTGTAATTGATTCTTTGCATGACTGACTAGGTGCGTGAGTAACTCCATGGATGAGTGAGTCTGTGAGTTTTTGTTTACACTGAGTGTATCTAAGGTTATATTAGAGTCTGAAGAGGTTAATCGTATTATCACATGAATGATGTCATTAGTGATGTCCTCAGTAATGTCAAATGAGATGTCAAATGAGATGTCATCAGTGATGTCATTTGGGATGTCTTCAGTGATGTCATCAGGATGTCATTTGAGATGTCATCAGTGATGTCATCAGTGATGTCATTTGAGATGTCATCAGTGATGTCACTGAGCATGTCATGAATGATGTAATACGTGACATCATCAGCAGTGGATTGCGGGTGCGCGATATATAGTTAGCGCATCTGACTATATATGCGAATTTCAATGGTTTTATGCGAGTAAAATAAGGTTTTGTAAATGCTAATCCCTAACTATATATGGGCTAAAACCTATGGTTTTTTCATTGAATTTCAATGGTTTTTTAATAACAAATATCAAAAGCTGTCAAATGTCAAGTACGTGATAGGTAAAAACATTTTCGTGTTTATGCACGCTGATGTGCTTTAAACGCTGCCCCCCCCTCTTTTCTCTTAGAAGTACTCTCTCTTTGCAGATAGTGAAGGGTAGTTAACGCAGGCCTTTGCCCCCGTTGTAATCCGTCGTGCCTGCTTGTCTCTCCATTTGATTGATTGTTATCCAAGCTTTTACTATTTTAGAATTTATTCTCTTTGGTTCATTCTCTATTTACTAACAAGCACAAAGCCGCAATACTCTGTTTAGTCTTTGCAGATAGTGAAAAATCGTGTTAAAAGAAAAAATAATCGAGCAAAATCAGTAGACCACTAATGGGATCTCTTTTTGACCTCGCTAAAATAGAAACATTAGGAACAACCCTTCATGAGAAATACGAAACCAGTGAGATGAACTGAGCTCCACACCATGATGGCTGCAAGACAGCTCGGCTCCGCCACCCACCCCGCCCAAAATAACGATAAACTCTATGCAAATATTATAAATATATACAACACAACAGCAAAGTAACAGGGTAAAACATTTTATTAAATAACTATTTACATAACTATTTTATACTTTTTGTTGCCTGATCCGGCTAGCTCAATCGATCGAGCATGAAACTCATGCATTCTGATAGCAAGCGTTGCTGCTGATGCTATGTAAACAAAAACTGGTTTTCAGTTTGTACATTCTTCAAGATTTTTCATCCAAGGCTGGTTGAGAGTTTGTAGAACGATGGCTTCAGATTTTCAACATACGGTGTGGTGGCGCGGACTGGGAGGATGCGCTTGACTTCTGCCCCCTCCCCAAGTCGTGTTGCCCTGGCGTGGCCTAAGATCTCCCCCGACATAGGCGGCCGGCTCCCGGGGTCCGGCGGAACTTTTTGCCTTTTGATGACTCTTCCATTCTGGACCTTATCCCTCAATCCGTTTGACCTGAAGACACGCTGTAGTGGGGCGCCCCTTTACCGTTTCAGTTGCCATTCCGCCCGCTTTTGCTACACTGTGCCTCTTCCGCCATTCAGCTGTTTACTGCCCGCTCTTGCGACTACAGCGTCTCGCTCACCATGTAGTTGAGTTGCTCCCGCTCTTGCGATGCAACTATAGGCGGCTGCCACAGGACTCTCAAAATGGCGGCCGCCTCTTCAGATTTGGGCGTGGTCCACTAAAATGGCCATGGGACACCTTGGAACTCGGACGCTTGTCTGCTAGGGCTTGGGCCCCATTCTCGAAAGCGTCCACTGAGCCTTGAAGATTCTACAAAAGTCTTGTGGGCCCCCGACTCCCGCAGGCTTCTGGTGGGGAGCGGCTGCCATGATTGCTCGTGGAATGGCCACGACTGAGATACGAGATGGTGGTGCTCTCATGCTAACGCCAGCTTCAGTCTGAAACATCCAGAAACACTGTAGACTACCAATTCGATCAGTTCCGGTAGCGCCCCAACGTGACCCGGTAGGGAAGAACTTGCCCTCCCCTCTTTGACTGATGGTTCTTGTTGCCTGTCCCTTCTGTTGTCATTTAACAGAACTTTTTAGACTGCTGAAAGGGGTTGTGTTCCGACCGCTGGTTGGTGGAGACATTTTGACTATATTCTGGACCTACGTTGTCGCGTAATGCGTTATATGACACGCCGCGTTAGCGCACAAGGAGGTACTCCAGTGCGCGAAGCGCAGCTTCCCGGAAGGGATCCGGGGCGCGGCGCGTAACGTAAGCATAACAGGTCATGTGACTTGTTAATAAAACTTTTCATTGGTTCATTTCACTTTTGTTATACTAATGATGAAAGGCTTGGTCATATGACCTAAAAATTACGCTTTTTATTGCTTTCGAACATTATTTTTTCTTAAACATATATGTTATAATGTTCCAGGCTAATGTATTTTCCCGGAAAATTTACAACTGTCCTGCAAGTAAAATATATTCCTTTTTCTAGCAAGAGGGCGTTTCTTCGTCCCATGACGGAGCCGTTGAGCAAAAGATGCTCGGCCTGCTGTCTTAGTCGCCGATACGCCTGAATATCAGATTCTTATCGATCACTTTATGTTGCAGGAGTAGAAAACACAACAGCCCTTGACCATTTATCTTTACTGCGTTCCTGCGTATTATACCTTTTATCCGTCATGTAATTGGACTGCTTTATTTCACTTGCCTTTTACTGATTCGAAAACAGTGACTAAAATTAAAAACTTTACCAATGTAAATACTACTACCATGTTTTGTTTTAAAAACCTTTATTGTGAAAATGTCAGTATACAAATACGGGCCTATAACCACGTGGGCCGGCCACGGAGCAAACTGGAATCGTATATGATGAGGAGACATTTACACTGTAGAGGAACGCAACGAGCGGGCCATTAGGTTGCAAGAACTAAGGTGTCTAACAGTTGCGGAATTGGTGGGCGTACATATTGTAATTAAAATACGACAGGGCCACTTACAATAAAATTATCTAGATATACATTTGCGGGCAAGTACCATGGGTGACGTTAATTCGAACTTTCAATAGTACAGTAATCAATAACACATCAGAACTTAATATCAATAGGGATGTCGAAATATTCAATCAATTCTCATTCCCGCCCGCCATGTGCTTCAAAACTGCATACGTATCTCGTGATATCAAGGTTGTGCAACCAGTACACAACAAGGAGGTACGAGTCCCATTTATACCGGCGCCATTTTGGGCGAGGCCGGGCAGGTCCAGGATATAGTCAAAATATCTCCACCAACCAGCGGTCGGACCAGAACCCCTTTCGGCAGTCAAAAAAGGTTCAGTTAAATGACAACAGAAGACATAGGCAACAAGACCAACAGTCAAAAGAGGGGAGGGCAAGATCTAAAGCCATTGTTCTACAAACTCTCAAGCAGACTTGGATGGAAAAATCCTGAAGAATGTATAAACTGAAAACCATTTTTTGTCTGTATAGCATCACCAGCAACGCTTGAGTCGGCTTTGTGTGAAGCCGCCATTTTGATTCAATCAATAGCATCCCCCTGCACACATTCAGGGACCTGGTCATGTCTAAAGGTTAAACGGATTGTGGGACAAGATGCAGAAAGGAAAAGGAAAAAAGTTCCGCCGGACCATGGAACTTTCGGCGCAGCATTGTAGGATGGCCACACCAGTGCACCAAATTGCTAGACACCACCTCGGTGCCATCCAGATCTTGGCGCGTTGTGCTTCCTTCGGCCTACTGTAGCTGCAAGTGCGGACGCAACTCAGCTGGATAGCGAGTGAAACACCAAGCGGCACCCCACTGCAGCCGAGGAACCTCCATCTTGGGGGCGACGCACAGCATCACATTGCTTTCTCAAACAGCCCCCACTGACTGATGTGACCTCACAGGCCAACGGGGCGCCCCACGCCGAATTTCGGCGCAGCATTGTAGGATGGCCACACCAGTGCGGCAATTTGCTGGACACCACCTAGGTGCCATCCGGATCTTGGCGCGTTGTGCTGCCTTCGGCCTACTGTAGCAGCAAGTGCGGGCGCAACTCTGCTGGTCGGCGAGTGAAAAGATAAGGGGCGCCGCACTGCACATCAGGTGCCTCCACCTGAGGAGGCGAGAGAGGCCAGTTTGCGCCACCTCACCCCCCCCCCCCCCCCCCAGGCACCCCACTCCGACTTTCGGCGCAGAATTGTAGGATGGCCACACCAGTGCAACTTGCTGGACACCACCTCGATGCCATCCGGATCTCGGCGCGTTGTGCTGCCTTCGGCCTATTCGCACATCGGTCCGCTACTGACGCCGCCTCACGTGCCAACGGATTTTCTACTCTTTTTATAGCTGCGCGTAACGTAAGCATAACAGGTCATGTGACTTCTTTATAAAACTTTTCATTGGTTCATTTTACTTTTGGTTTCCTAATGATGGAAGGCTTGATCATATGACCTAAAAATATCACTTTTCATTGGATTAAAACATTTTTTTTTCCCAAACGATGAAAACCTCACCTTGTTTCTAGATGTTTCAGACTAAAGCTGGCGTCAGCCTGAGAGCACCACCATCTCGTGGCTCCGTCGTGGTCATTCCGCGAGCAATCATGGCAGCCTCTCCCCACCGGAAGCCTGCAGGAGTCGGGAGCCCCCAAGACTTTTGTAAAATCTTCAAGGCTCAGGGGACGTCGAGTTCCAAGGTGTCCCAGGGCCATGTTAGTGGACCAGGCCCAAATCCAAAGAGCCGTCCGCCATTTTAAGAGTCCTGTGGCTGCCGCCTATCGCTGCACCGCAAGAGTGGGCGCAACTCAACTACATGGTGAGCGAGACGCTGTAGCCGCAAGAGCGGTTGATAAACAGCTGAATGGCGGATGAGGCACAGTGTAGCAAAAGTGGGCGGAATGGCAACTGAAACGGTAAAAGGGCGCCCCAGTACAGCCGACGAGCCTCCACCTGGGGAGACCCGTTCACGCCGCCTCCCCCCCCCCCCCCCGGGGCGCCCCACGCCGTTTTTCGGAGCAGCATTGTAGGATGCCAAAACCAGTGCGACAACTTACTGGACATCACCTGGGTGCCATCCACATCTCAGCGCGTTCTGCTGCCTTGGGACTATTCGCACAACAGACCGCTACTGACGAGGCCTCCCCGCGCACCCCCCGGGACGCCCCACGCCGTTTTTTGGAGCTGCATTGTAGGATACCAAAAACCAGTGCGGCACCCAGGTAACATCACCTGGGTGCCGTCCAGAACTCAGCACGTTGTGCTGCCTTGGGACTATTCGCACAAAACACAGCTACTGACAATTGTTGCTTCTTTTTAAAAAAAATGTTTAAATGTATTTACTGTTTTTGTTGTGTTCTATATATTTATAAGTTATTAAAGTGTTATTTTCCTTCTACTTTGTTGGAGTGCTTTATATTTTTAATGTGACACATAATTGTAAAAACTTTGATGTACAAAGAGGCATCCCTGGAATCTTCCATTTCAGGCTCGGTCCCACACACCCTCACAGTGAGAATCCCCTCCCCAAGCACAATACAGGATGGTTATCAGATAGTAGGAACGCGTGTGGTGTGACGGATCTCATCGGGTGGGGGCCTTGATCTACTGTAACTCCTTTGAAGAGGGGTGATTCTCTACAGCTGGGGCCATAAACTACATCTGCAGGGCTAGGTGATAGCCTGGGACCGGCCTGGACAATCGGACACAGAGGAAGAGGAGTGTCAGAGGGTGCGGTAGTGAATAGGGTGAAAGGGTGGTGTCGGGCGGGCACAGGGTGTGATTCTCAGGGAAGAGCAGCGCACATGGGAGGAGGTTTCTGGCCCATGCATGAGAGAGAGAGCGGGGTGACCAGTGCGTGGGGGAGATGCTTGCGAGGGTGAGGAGCCATGCTGAGGATCGGTGGCGTGCAGAGAGTGGGTCTGGTCAAGGCATCTAAAATGGCTGCCGTGCTCAACAAAAGTGTGGCATTGCAAAAAAGACAAGATGGCGCAGACAATGTTTATCAATAAGGATTAATTTATAACAATTATTTAAAACAAAATATTTACTCGCAGTGACAAATTGGAGGTCAACACTTCCTGATTTCCATCGAATCGAATGTTAACAGACGTCACGCAACAAAAAAAAAAACGCTCACGCACAGCCGCTGGAAGACATGTATCAACATATATGAGCCTCCTCAGCCACCCTCAGAAAACAAAAAGGGTCAGGATACGTCTCCCGTACCCCCTTATACCTAGTAATTTAATGAAATCGAAACACAAAATGGCGAATTCACGTTTCGCTACCAGTTTGCGAACCGAGAAGCGCTTCTACCGCGAAAAATCTAATTTTTATTATTTGCCCCACGGGACCCTTTAATAACCCCAACATCATTCCTAGGGGGTCAAGAGAGGTCTACCTAGCCCCCTTTCATTAAATTCCCCCTTAGTTTTTCTCCTCCTCTTGTCTCTCGATCCTACCGACAGACAAGATGGCGGCCGCACCGGACTGTTTAGAATGTTGACAGACACCGGAGAGCCAATCAGCTTCGCTACGCAAAGCTCCGTTACGCGAAAAGTACGCGATCTGGAGCGCTATCTGGGCCGCTGTCACAGATATACCTGTTTTTTAAACGTTAATTTCTCAAAATCCACTGGAGCACATATATTGAGACCCAGCAAAGGCACATCGGACTAACAGTCCCTATAATTTTGCCAAGTTTCGTGCAAATCCATTCAGCCGTTAATTTGAGAACCGAGAAGCGCTTCTACCGTGAAAAATCAAATTTTTTTAATTTTCCCCACGGGACCCTTTAATAACCCCAACATCATTCCTAGGGGGTCAAGAGGGGTCTACCTTGCCCCCTTTCATTAAATTCCCCCTTCGTTTTTCACCTCTTCTTGTCTCTTGATCCTACT
This sequence comes from Lissotriton vulgaris, assembly GCF_964263255.1. Taxonomy (NCBI): domain Eukaryota; kingdom Metazoa; phylum Chordata; class Amphibia; order Caudata; family Salamandridae; genus Lissotriton; species Lissotriton vulgaris. Next base: position 969,708,405 of record NC_141697.1, read on the forward strand.
GAGTGACAAGATGGCGGCCGCTCCGGACTGTTTAGAATGTTGACAGACACCGGAGAGCCAATCAGCATTGCTTCGCAAAGCTCCGTGACGCGAAAAGTACGCGATCTGGAGCGCTATCTGGGACGCTGTCACAGATATATAAATTTTTTAAAACGTTAATTTCTCAAAATCCACTGGAGCACATATATTGAGACCCAGCAAAGGCACATCGGGCTAACAGTCCCTACAATTTTGCCAAGGTTCGTGCAAATCCATTCAGCCGTTGGAGCTAAAAGTGAGGCCAAACGCCCTATGGAAATTAACATGGGAAAAACGCGTTTTCGGACCCCCCTTTTTTCTCGGCCCCCCCTTGACGAACCCCACCAAATTTTCAGGGGCTGCTCAGAAACAAAATGTGCCATTTTCCTGAAAATTTCAGCCGATTCCGTCCACAAACGCCAAAGTTATTAGACATAGAATTTTCAAAAGTCCCATAGAGAAAAAATCCTAACTATATATACCTACTGGCGATAGCCAGTAGGTAATATATATATATATATATTACACAGTGGCGTTTACCACAGTGTAGTTATAGTTAGGATCTAGTTCCCATAGAAAATTTATTTTTTATTTTGCTAATAACTAACCCTGGGCGGAGTTGGCGGAGTGGGGCTTCGCGGAGCTACGCGAAGTGGGCGAGAAACTACGCCCACCTCCGCACTCCGCGTAGCCCCACTCCGCAAACACCACTGGCCGCCAGCCCCGCCACCCGCCTCCCTCCCGCCCTCCCTAAATACTTTAAATTAAAGGAGACAAATAATTTAAAATGCACTTACCTTGCCCGCCGCGTCCCCGGGGCTCGCTATCTTCCGTCTTCCGTCTTCTTTACTAATGCGCATGCGCGGGCGGCCGCGCATGCGCATTTCTCACGAGAAAATGCGCATGCGCGGCCGCCCGCGCATGCACATTAATAAAGAAGACGGAAGATAGCGAGCCCCGGGGACGCGGCGGGCAGCGGCGGGCAAGGTAAGTGCATTTTAAATTATTTGTCTCCTTTAATTTAAAGTATTTAGGGAGGGCGGGAGGGAGGCGGGTGGCGGCCAGCTACGCTCCGTCTGCGGAGCGTGCGTAGTGCCGCCTGGCTACGCCCGCTCCGCAAAATGCGGAGTAGGCGGCACTACGCACACTCCGTGCACGGAGCGTAGCTGGCCGCCCACCCCTACTAATAACCTTGGGGCCATTTGAAAAATCTTCACAGCCCCTCTCAATGCCACTGGCTTCAAGGATCGTGCTACTGAAAATCAGTCCATCCAAGCTCAGGGTGGTTGAAGTTGCCTAGTTTCTTTCTTATGTACCACATGCGCCACATGTAATTACCACATGTAATTCTCACTACAATCACATTTTATTATGCACTATGTGACGACAGGTGTAAATGTGAAAACTAAGACTTTTCATTCCTACAAGCCCAATTTGACTCTCAGTCATTGAACATAAATAATCTTGCTTACCTTTTCTTCATGATGCTTGACTTTCCTTTTCCAGGAAGTTGCACAGTGATGTTGTTATTGCAGCACCCACAACACCCACCTGGCTCATAGTTGCTGCAACATATTTTTTCCCAAGCCAACTGTCCTGTGAACGAAAGCTATGTGGTCTATCAACACAGCCACTAAAATTATGTGATTGTGTGGCCAAGGCGGTAATCGTATAATTATAGATTTGCTGTATGTGCCAGATAAATAGCTGTTGTTTCTAGTTCAAATGGTTCAAAAATTACTAGAAATGCAGCAACACAGGCTTGTCAGGCAGTGGAAGGTCTTTGCAAAGGTTAACTGGTTAACTTTCTGTTGCTTATTAATATATTTGTGTGCTAAACTAGTACTAAGGAGGTGCAGACAATGCCCAGTGTTAAAAGGTGTAAAAATGACAAAATGAAGTAATACTTTCACAGAATGTGACACATTAAGCCACATAATTTGCCTTTTCTTGTCACATAATTTACTCAACCTTGCTGCATACGTTGGCCTTCACCTGCCGCAAGAATCTAGCAGCCCTGTCTATAAGCATAAAGTAAACAGGAAATTATGCAAGCGACAAGTGGGCTGGCAACAGAGGTCTCTGTGAGAGTACACTCACAAATAGCAAAACAATTCTTACTCCATAGAAACGTTTCTGAAAGATTTCAGCTGCTTCCTGTAAAAATGGCATAACTGTTTTGAAAGTGTGATGTACTCAGAGAAAACGCCCTCAAGGCTGGTAACTACATCTGTTTGTTTGTGAAAACCCTTGATAAAGAGTCTGGGGACCTTTCTTTTCCATCATACACCACATTTCCGTCTTTTTTTGCCTCTGAAAGATTTGCATGATCTTATTTTGAAAGTAAGACAGTGAACATGAAACAACATATTTAAAGTGATAACAAGGATCATTAAATAAATCAATGGTTTAAATAGCATTTTAACGAACCAGTGACTCGTCGGAATATGCTTCGATATGAATAAATGGAAAATTGTGTTTTTTTAGATTTCAAACACTTGCAAAAGCTGTTATGAATATGATTAAAGACCACAAGCATAAACCATGTCAATGTGAGTAGATACTCAACTCTTGATTCTGTTTTTAATTTTAGGCATTACTTTCACTGTATTTCTCATGATAATGTCAAAATTACACCAGACAGCAAGGCAAAAACTGCACAGTAAAAACTGGTGACAGCTTTGGTAGTTCACATTTAGGAGATGTACTAAAACACGTGGACACAAAACTCACTTGCAAATAGTGCACTGACTTTTTGTGAACAGTCACTTATTTTATGAGCCAACCCATGTACTTATAAGCCGATTCACAAAAAAAGGAAACGTAATGTTTCAGACACAGACCTGCCTCATGAATATTAATTAGGCAGGTCACAGTTTGCGACCCACTGAGATTGGCTGCAATCACTGCGGTGGTGGCTTGTAAGTATCGGCACACCACCATCCCTGTGATTGATTTTCAAGAAAGTTTTTTTTTAAGAGAGCAAGCCAATTTCCTTATAGGAAATAGGGCTGCTTTAAACATTTTTAAATTTTGAAATACTTTAGTGAGAGTTGACGGTGTCTCCTGGACCACTGCATAATCTCCCTGAAGCTGCTACCCCGAATCTCAGGGGAAGGTGTCCAAAGGAATCGCTTTCCCATTGTGAAATAATTATCACCCCGACTTTTGTGGTCAGTAACTGATCAATGGTTTGTGATTGGAATTAAGGTTACAAATCTTTGATACACAAAAAAAGCTTTGGCAAAGCCTATATCTATGCGGAATCTATTGGGTTTGTGAAAGTTGTTTTACTTTCCAAGGCTGATACAAACTGTATACCTGCTTGTTGCATGTTTCCTGCAAGGCGGTGTGCAGGAATTTTAAGTCAGCCGACTTGTGTTATTCTTGATGCTAAAATCTTTCTAACAAACATGGACAGGAAAAGGATGTGGCATAATAGCTAGAGGGGCTGACTTTGATGTTGGGGTACCGGGTTTGTGTCTCAGCGGGAGGTTCAACATCCTGTGATTCTGGGCAAATCACTTATTTTCTACATACCTAAAAATTAATGTGTCCATCTGTAATGCAACTGGTGCTCATGTAAAGCACACTGACACCTTTGAGTCGAGTTTGCATTATCTAAAATTGCAAAAAAAATATTAAAAAAGAACGAGTGGTGGGGTTGGTAAACAAAACTGAGGGACGTGTGGGAAGCAACAGCGGGAGGAGGAAGGTGATAGGTGGCACAAACAATGGCCAATGGGAAGGATAAAGTAGAAGGAAGTACTTGGAGGAGGGAAGGAAGATGGCAAGCTGAAAAAAACTGTGTTTTTATATGGGAAGATGACAGGATACATCACTCATATGGAGTGCCAGGAACACATTATTTTTATACAGTACCTAAAGAAGCGCAGGGCCAGTGGAAAGACACTGGTTGCCTGCCAGTATCCCCCAGCCAGAAACAGTACTTGGTCCAAGCTCCAAGGAACAGCCGAGATCAGCCGGGGAAGGAGAGGAAGTGAAACCTGATGACATGAGAAGCTGCTGCTGACCAGTGAGAAGCAAAACAATGAGAATGACTGCGAAGCCTGCAAATGGTACTTAATGGGTGGGTTTTAAACCCCTTTTAAGATTATTTTTTAATTACAGGAGATTTTGCACTGTGCAGGTGAAAACTGAAAAAGGACATAGATTGGTCCCCCAAGACGTTTGGAAGCTACTACCATTTCTGCAATAACTTTGTTTGGGGCCACATTAGTTCCTGTTTTGCCTGCCTGCTACTATATGTGTTTTGTGTACACCTAGAGGCCTGATTATGAGGGGCCCAAGTTGTTGGAAAAAATTATTGCTTTCTATAAACATCCAATACCGACATGTTCAGAATATATCTGATGCAATAATTATTGTATAATCCATGCTTTGAGAGAATTGCATGTGGCTTTTGGTGCTTTTAGATGTTTTATTAAATAATGTACACTTTTTCTCTTTTAATATCCTACAAGTTTGACCATCCAAAATGTAATGAAGGGCTAGGTCTTTATCACACTCGGTAATTACCGGGTACGGTAAATACCACACAACTTGGAATTTCAACCCCAGCGCAATTAGAGTTTGCAGAGGGGTTTGAAACCCACTCATGATCAGTCTAAGTGTCACAAAGATAGATACAGAGTTAAGAGGCAGGAAGTGAAGAAAATATACTTGTTACGGGAAACGAGAGAGTGAAAAGAAACAAACATAGGACTAAAATACAGAGAAAGAGTATGTACCAAAAGGAATAATAACAAGTTTTAATTTTAATTTTTTTTTTTAATAAATGTGCCTGGAATGCACAAATAAATTAGAAAATGGATTGGAAAATATACTTACCATATATTTTGTGTTTTTTAATTGGCTTTTACCTAACATTGTTACAATTCTTGAAGAATTAAAGCTCTTGTTTGGTCCTTTATCCTTACCCCAGTCTCATTTATCTTGGTTAAGGTTAATTGCATCTAATTTGTTTTGCAGCATGCCTCTTGTTCCTTTGATTTTCTTATCAAGAAAATTCAGTTAAATGTTTGAAATTAAGTAACACTTTTTTTTTATTATTTATTCGTTAGAACCTTTGGCAAAACGTGGCCCAAGGCTTACGGTCTCAAGGGGGCAATATCATCTGCCTCCAAGAGACCCACATAGAGGGCTCACAGAAACACTTACTAGACACACTAGGGTTTAAAGTCTTGGGGGCTACTACACAGGGCACCAAAATAAAATGGGGTAGGAATCATGGTAGACAGAAGACTTTCTCTTATCAATCCCCGTGTTAAATCGGATCCACTAGGCAGATGGGTAATAACTGAGTGCCACCTTCACTCTAACCCCCATTTTACCCTCTGCTCACTATATGGTAGCAATGTTGATGATCCAGGGACCATTAACTGGTTTCAGGGGAATTAGCTAACTGGCCCACCCCTAACATCCTGTGTATATAAATCTCCCCAGTAACTGGAAAATCGACAAACAATGTAGGTACAAAGGCAGAAAGCCCCTAAAATTCTAGGCATTAGTTAACCTAACACAGGTTCATGGACTAAGTGACATTTGGGCCAGTCTAAATCCCACGCAGCCCGGCTATACCTTCTTTTCGACCCGCATCACACTTTAGTTAGATTAGATTACTTTTTTGTTTCATCTGCACTTCTTCACAACTGCACCATTGACACAGCACCTCGCTTTATGTCAGATCACAATCCTCTCATCGTTAATATCAAGGGATTTGGGAATTGGAAGGAGGTACCTAAATGGAGTTTTGAGAAAGCCCTTTTACAGGACGCAGGTTATCAGGCACATATGCAAGGCTGGATCCAGGAATTCCTGAAAATAAACATCGATACTGCCTCAATTATGACTGTTAGGGACACACTAAAGGCAGGGGTGAGGGGTGAAACCCTGAGATTCTCAGCTAGGAAAAATAATAAGGAGAAGCTGCTAATTAATGACCTGCAGGAAAAAATAAGAAGGGCAGAAACAAAACTGGTCCAATTGATCCAAACGGGGAAAGATATTAAAACTGTTCAAAAATAGGCAGTTCTTGCTAAAGCAGGAATAGGGGCAATTTTTGCTGAAAAAACAGCCGCTAAGTGGGCAACGGTACGGGAAAAAAACTACGAGAGCAGCGATTCTATCGGGCACCACCTGGCTGTCAAGACAAGGCAGCAGTACACTAGCAGTGAAATACATGCAATCAAGCTAGCCACTGGAAATGAGACTAATGATCCTAATGCTATACAGAAAGGATTTCAGGATTTTTATACTGAGTTATACACGGAGGAGAGCCACAGAATGACTAGTACACTCGACAGTGAGATAGCTAGCTACCTAAGCGAGATTGATTTCAGACAGCTTAGCTCTGATAACAGTGAGCCACTAGAACTTACTCCAACGTGGGATGAAATTTTGGAATCCCTATTAATTTTGTCGGACGGGAACACCGCAGTAATGGATGCCATCCCTGTGGAATTTTATAAGATCTTTGCCCCTCAAATTAAATCAATTTTCATGGACGTGGTAATCTCCATCTTTAATGAGGCTGCCCCTCCTGTCTCCTGGGCTAACGCCAGAATATCTATGTTTCCCAAAAAGGGTAAGTCCCCTTTGGAGATGAGCTCATAAAGGCCCATTACTCTCATCAACTGCAACTCCAAGGTCTTCTGAAAAATACTGGCATCGAGAATATCTTCTGTGGTTGAATCCTTAGTATCAGAATGGCAGCACAGCTTCATTCCAAAAAAAGGCACTACAGAACATGTCAGGCGGGCCATCACCTAGTTTGACGCAGCACAGACTGCAGGAGACCCAATGTCACTAACACTGCTAGATGCTGAGAAAGCATTTGACCGGGTCTCGTGGTGATTCTTGTGGGCGGTCGTGGACAGGATGGGTTTTGGGCCAAGACTCACAATGGCGGTACCGGCTTTATATCTTAAACCGACGGCCTGTGTATCTATTAATGGGCAATTTACTGAACAATTCAACATTTGGCTGGGCACCAGGCAGGGCTGCCCTTGCTCCCCCCTGCTTTTTGCCCTCTACTTAGACCCATTTATTAAGCAGATTGAAAGGAATCCCGCTATCTTAGCAGTTACCTTCTAGGGCATTATTACTAAAATTATGGCTTATTCGGACAATCTGGCCATTACCTCCCCTGACCCAGTGCATACCATACTGGCATTGGAGATGGAGGCTCAAAAATGTGGTATAATCTCAGGCTATGCCTTGAACAAAAACTAAACACAAATAATCATAAATAAAGAAATCACCTGGACTGATGTCAGGGTAGTGCCTAAGGCTAAATATCTGGGGGTTTTCATATCTGCCAAGATTGATGAAATTGTAACAGGCAACTTAGTCACTCTCGCTGCAAACACCAAGAAGGCCCTCAAACAAATTGATAACCTACATCTGACCCTTGTTGGAGGATGTAACGTTATTAAAATGACATACTTTCCTAAACTCCTGTACTTTTTTCACACTATACCCCTGGAATTTAGCAAAACCAATCTGTTGAAGTTTCAGCAAATATTCACGCAATTCATCTGGGCCTACTCTCAACCAAGGCGGGCGCTAAGGCAATTATTGCTTCCCAGAGAGCGAGGAGGGTGGCTCTTCCCCAACATAATGCTATATTACTGGGCCTCAGTCATGCAGTATAGCTCTGAGCTGGTGAGGGAATTCCCCCTCTCCTCTGTGTCTGGGCTTGCCTCGCCTTTTCAACTACTGTTAGGTGAACAGCACTGGGGCTGCCTTCTCGGAGAGACCTCTTTCGGATACTACAAACGTGTGAGGTTTAAGACCTTAATTAACTCATACAAGGTCTTCTGCAATATTTGCAGAATTTTTGGGCTGGGAAGATTCAACTATTAATCTCCTATTACTACCAATTGTAATCTTCCCGCTATCGTTGGAAAATCCAATCTTTCAGACTGGCATAAGGCAGGCATCACAAAACTAGGGGATCTTATTACTAGCGAGAGAGTCAAATCAATTGCAAGCTTACAATCCAAATACAGTTTGAAAAGCCAAGACTCCTTTAGGTATCTTTCCATACATGACTTTCTCTCTAGAAAGGTTGGGGGTACCGCAGGGTTTACAGAAGTAGAACTCCTTAATACACTGCGTAACACCACGGCCCCTCGAATAGGCCTCTTATATAACATACTAAATAGACAAACCCCGGACGACTTGCAGACAATAGCGGACAAATGGCACATCAAACTGGAATCCCCACATAGTATTTTTTTCAATTCATTAGCATTTTCTCAAAGTATCTTGCTGTCAGCTAAGCTTCAGGCACAACACTTTAAAACCATCTTCTCCCTGTATATTGCTCCTAGTAAAATTGCCAAGTGGGGAACTGGCAAAGGTACACTCTGCCCCCGGTGTTCGGAATATGGCGCTGATTCAATCCATATATTTGCAACCTGCCCTAAACTTGCCTCAATCCTCCTTAAGGTACAGGAATTTCTAGGGGAAGTCACCACTCAGTCTATTGTACTACACCCCACAATCATTATGTTGGGAACCCGGGCAGAAACCCTCAGGATTAAAAATGGGGGTTTAATATTCATTAGAATGGCAGTATGGAGGATCAGTGTTGCTTCCGCCTGGTTGGACACCGATCCCCCATCTTTCTCTCAGTGGATGGCGAGGCTAGTCGCAACTTATCATTTAGAGAAAGCCGTCCACGCCAAGAAAGGCAGTAAAAGCAGGAAGAAGGGCTTCGAGGTGTGGGAAATGCTCACATCCTGGTTGGATCAGACGAGATAACTTGGTATGCCTTCATTTCTCTGCTGTTTTCCCTCTGCTTTCCATGTTATATTTTGCCCTCTTTTAGTATACTTTCTACTCGCTACTTAAAATTTTGATTTCGATACTATAGTACTACTCATGTATGCCAATTCATCTTTTCTGTGCCAAACGTTTTACTTCGTAGTTTTTCATTGTGGTGGGGGGGCAGGTTGAACTTGCCAGACGTCTGTATTTTTCTTATGCAAATAAAAAAAAAATGAACCTTTAGGGCTTATTTACAAGCACCTTGCACAGCCCTTACATCATTTATTACCATGATAAAAGTCACTCCCTGGGGAAGCAATGGGCTTGTACATAAGCCCCTTTGAATTCAGTATATCAACAAAAGATGCACACATCATGTGCACATCAGAAGGGTTTGTGTGCATAGAAGTGATCTTAAGCTTCCTGTAATTCTTCTGAATACGAAGAGTCTGATTTCGATCTTGGCAGACGGGTTACTTCCTCACAAAGGTGACCCTAAGTTTTTGTCCGTTGTTTGAGAATGTTTCAGCATGTCGGTTTTCAAGTTAAAATATGGACATAGTTTAACTTGTTGTTGCCAAGCAGTTTCAAGATCACAATAAAAACAGTTTAAAAGTTAATTTTCAACCACTTGCGAAAATATGTGGCCAGTTTGCAGGAGGGGGAGGCTAAGCCAGGGAGTTAACAAAGGATAATCATTAAATCTGTGGGTTATCAGTAGGCCTATAACCAGGAACTGAGATACTGAGCGAACTCTGCAGACCCAAAATCAAGACTTCTACTCCTCCCCCACAAGTACAAATAATGTTTCAATGAGGCCATTCTTTCTAAGGCTTTCGTTGCAAGTGGCTGGTTGAAATTGTATTGTTTCACTACTCAGGAATTACCTTTACTGGGGGCAAGCTAATTCTGTGGACAGTGAAATCATGGGAATTCGACGTTTTTGGGAAATAACACGCGGGGATCAGTGATTCCGCGCCATTTCCTGCATGTTCTCCTCCCAGATTTTCTTTCACTGAGTATAAAAAAACAACAAAAAAAGACGCAAACTTCTCATTCTGATGGGCCCAGTAACTCCGTCTTCCGGGCAATTTGGAACACACAGGCCAATTGTGTCTCGATTTCCCTGTTTCCCATGAATCACTGTCAAAGATAGAATCCAGTAATTTCCGAAGAGGGTCCTTGTAGGCTCGTGTTTTTGGAATGTTCTATGGCGCTTTAGTTGTTAATTTACATTTTAATTACATTGGCAGAATTAACTGGCGTGGGGGAGGTGGGAAGAAGAGGGAGGGAGGGCGCTGTAGAAATTAGATCCTAGAATCGCCTGCAGCCATGAAGGGGGCTAGGCGCAGAGCACGTCGCAGAAGATTAAACTATCAATGGCTAAACTATCAATGCAGGTGAAACTGTCAATGCAGCTCATTGGCTAGTGTTAACAGCTTGTTCCTTAAATCAAATAGCAAAATGGGCAATGGAAAAGTGTTCCCACTTTTACTTTTTAGATCTTAAATTTGTGGTGATAATTGTTTTGCTGATATGTTTTGAACTGAATTTCATTGCATATTTATTTGCAAGGATTTTCTTTTTGATGTTGTTATATTTTGATTAGATTTTTTACAAGCACAAAATCATCAAATGCCAATACAGTTGCTTTTGTTTATCCAAATATATGAGGCGCAATTTCAAATTGAACAAAATACAAAACAATAATAACACAGAAACAAGAATCCCTCCCTTAGTCCAGTAGGCAAATCTTGCACCCCCACTTGCACTTCTCATGCATCCATCCTCAATATTCTATCTATCCACTTCATTCATTGACTTTACCTTTGCACAACCATACCCGTAATGTCCATCATATGACCTGTGGTCAGCATATTCGCTCGGTGACCACCAAGCGACCATTACAAATACTGTTAACCACTTTGATGCTGATGACGAGCTCAGCTCGTCATCAGGCTTACCTGCCGTGTGCTGATGACGAGCTGAGCTCGTCATGTAACACGGTAATTTAAAAAATGCCGCACACAGCGGGAAAAGCCGCCGCAGCGATGCGGTTAAGGGGCCTACCAATCTAGTTGGTATCATGTATTTAGGTATATCAAACTCTTCTCAAACACAGTTAAATAGCCCCCGCACCAATGTCTTTCTCTGATTCCACCACCCATAGCTCAGGCCAAGACATTGTGACCCTACCTGCCCTAATCCTCACATCTGTGATAGGTTGACCATCGTATATGTCCAAGGAGGTCTGGTTCCTAGTGGATTGGATAAATGGCGAATCAGTTTGCCACATTCCATTAAATCTTCCACAAGTTTATCATCTCTCCTCACTCACTTTGCTCATCAGGTTTTCCGCAGCAGCAGCTTATTTCAACATGTCCCAAAATCAGTCAGCGACTGTCAGGTTCTTGGGCTCAAATAATGTATTGCAGTGAGTCACTTGGCCAGTATTGTTCCCAAGATACAACATTTTCTTCCCATTCGTCCCTTTCTCTTTGGTGGCATTGTTCCCAGTAAGTATTGCTTCAATATGGACAGCCGCACTTCTACCACGTGTTCTCCTAGTAAATGGCACTGGATTTTACAGAGGTCATGTAACCTCACAACACCTGACAATTGTAGCACCGAGGCCCAGTAATTTCCACCCAAACATTTACTGCACTCGTGCCACCAGTAGCAGACCCTCAGTCTGTCACACTTCTCTCCTGTGATGCCAGACACGTTTCCCCTTCACGGCTTGTTCACTGACTTTCATTAACAAGAAATAAACGCCTTTAATTATATGCACGTGCTTTTATTCCTTGCAATTACTTGAGTCCAGCCCATGTGGGCCTGCGGCAAAGCATTATGGTCTTTGTAGTTGGTATTGCCCAACTCGATGGTGCAAAATCTCCATGGGTGCCCTTGTCACCGTGTTCAAATGTTCTCCCCAATGGGTGGGAAAAGTTTTTAATGCACTTGTGTGCTGCCAATACCTTCCAGTGGCTCAGGCCCCCCTCCTTCTTAACACCCCTCGAGTTTCATGAACGGCGAAGAACCGCCAGAAGCAGCGGGGGCATTCCCGTGACTGAGGCCTCCTATGGTGTACTCGCATTCCACATTTCCGTCTGTATTTATCTATATTTATTTTTTCTATTTTTTTCTGTATTTATACATTTTTATTTTGTGCTTTCTGTAGAAATAGATCTGTGATGGGTATTTTTCTACATTTATTTAACTTATAAATGAATACTCACATTTGAATATAGAAAAGGTTTCTAGCATACAGTGCAATAGCATTATCTGAGAGCACTTGCATTGTAAGATATCATCAATAACTGTAGATATGCATTTAATTAAGCTTAATTTGGAAATCTATTGTCTTTTTTAATCACCTCTGCCTCTCAATCTCTCCACCTACTGACCTGGCACTCATGATTGAGGATTGAAAAAAATATCCAAAGAGAGGCCTATTTTCCGCAGTTTTCTGTATTTAAAAATAAATACAGACAGGAAAATAAATCGATCTCTGCCTGCATTTACTGTAAAAATCAGTAAAAACTGAAAACTGGGAAGCCCTAATTACAATGCACGAGGGACTATTTTACGTATCAAACACATGCTGAATAGTCTTGTGCTAAATTATTTATTAACCGCTTAACCGCCGCGCGAATTCTGCCGTGGGTTAATGAGTGGGCGGGGGTGCGTCGCCCAACGGAGCACTTAGGGGGTTAACTATATGGTTTGTATACATAAAAGTTTGTTTTTGCACTGCAGCAGTTTTTTGTTTATATCCAATGCTTTGGAATTTGCATTTCCCTATTTTTTGTCTGCCTTCCCATTGTTTTTCCCTCTCTTTGTTTTTCCAATTGTCTTTCCATTTTTGATTGCTTCCCTTTGTTTTGTCCCTCTACATAGTTTCCTTTGGTTTTCTCAATCTGTATCTTATTCATTGTTCTCACTCTCCTCTTTTCATTTAAAAACTAAGCATTACCCTGGCAAATAAGTCATGCTTTAATCAGCTTACAAATGCAAATACAAGCATGCATAAATACTGTTTCTATGTTAGCACATTATAGCCAACCTATTGGTTTTGTCAATGCTTGCTTTCATTGCATTATTGCTAGCCCTGGGCAGAATTTTTATCATGCCAGATTAATCGGTGTAATTTTGGCAATACCACATTACTCTTTGATGTAGCATTACCGATAATTACGCTATTACACCTGCTCATGTAATTTGAGGGTAAAAAATCCTACCACGAGAGTGGAAGCAGAACCTCGCTATTTGTGTTGCTTCCTTTAATGCTATTTCTTAGAGCAAAAATGCTTTCTTGAGTACATTTTAATTGCAAGGGTGTATTTTGTGCTAAGAAAATACGTGCATGCTGGACTTAAATTGGGGAAAATTACTACCCGAGCAGCACATTTGGTGAACGAGAGGGGCTGCTCATGCTCTCTATTTTTGTTCTGTTCCATTTAGCACCATTTCTTAGCGCAAAATGCATCCTCGCGTCCGTTTTGGACGCGAGGTGCATTTTTGCACTAAGAAATAGCGCTAAACGCAGAATTACTATTCTAGCAAAATACTGTGTCAATCTTGCGTAATTCTTAGGTAGTTCTGCGTGATTACAATTGTTTCACCACAGTGAAAGAGGCAAAGGGGATTCGAGCACAAGGACATCCTTGGGTTTAATTTAGGTGGTGCACGATGGGCCGTGCATTCACTGTTAAAGGCAATGCCTCCTCACTCCAGCCGTTTTGGAAAAGAAGTTATGCATCCGGCCACACACACCTTGACCTGCCTGATTAAAAAGTCACGCGCCACTTGCAGGCACTGATAACTGATCTGTCGCAGGCAATGATCAGAGCACAGCAGCATGGCACCATCATAGTTCAAGCTGTTTAAAAAGGCACCTGCCACTGAACTCCTATGAAGTACCTCTCCAAAATAGGAGGAAGCACAGAAAGGAATTCAGTTTAGAGCCTTTCGCGTCTCCTGCCAGAGGCCTCGGTGCCAAGAATGGCAGACGAAGCATCCTTCAGCAGACAGCAGAGGGCAGCTCTGGAGAATGCGCGTCCCGCCCCACTCTCACAGCCGAAGCAGGAATGTCAGCACCAGATAAGGCTGCTTACTTTTTGGACGGCTACCCCGTACTTTGCGTTCCAAGCTCCGGCTGCTCGCTTATTGACATTTGGAAAAGGCCAGTGCGGGGCGTTGGGGAATGGAATTCGATTTTACACTTTTTGTGTGTGCCATGCCCGGTTGAGAGGAACAGATCACCAGCTCCTCTGATCTGCTAACAGCTTGGGAATGTAAAAATAATCTCTCCTGACGTGAACTCCAGCTGACAGGTGCTTTATAACTGCACCCTGGTACGGTGTACATGCAAGCCTGTGTGGGGGCACACAGTCTGGAATGTTGTACTACAGGGTGCCGCGTGCCAAGCCGCACTCTCCCATACCTGGAACATACCCATCCAGTGGCCACGTACATAAGGATTCAAGCAAGCCGGGCCGAAGACGGCTGAAATGCCAGAAACCGGTCCCCGGTAGCTTGTTTCCTTCCCAGTGTAAGAATTGGCTTTTGTAGTTTGGTTTGCCCTGTTCCCATCATGCACTGGGACAGGAACAGACTAATTTGCATACAGCCAGGTTCTGAAACTGGGATGGTGCAGTGAGCTAAAAAACGGTGTTGGATCTAGCCCTGGTCTCTTGACTGGGTGATCAATCAATCAATCAGTGACACTTATAGAGCGCGCTACATACCCGTAGGGTCTCAAGGCGCTGGGGGGGGGGGTGCCGCTACTGCTCGAACAGCCAGAGACTCTGTCCCTCACCACCCCTTGTTGTACACGTACATAACATGGCACAGCGACTCAGAGCCCTTGATTTAGAGTCGAGATGAGGAAAAAACATCTGGGGGCATATTATCAAGGGGGTTTATCTCTGCTTTTTTGGCTTTAAAAGCCAAGAAAGCGGAGATAAAATGATCTCCCTATTACCTAGCTGTCGCTAACACCAGTTAGCGACAGCTAGTAGGAGATAGCGACCATCTTGGGCCCCGCTTTGCATGCCAGTGATATTTATCACTAATGACATGCAAAGTTGGCGTGCCAAGATGTTAGCGACTGGAAATAGTCGCTAACATCGGTATCTCCTATTACCAACTTTTGGAGATATTCGCGCTAAGCGCGAATATCTCCAAAAGCTAACACCTGTCCCTGAGCAGTTCTTAGCCATGTTATCCAATGGTAGGTGGATAACATGGCTAAGAGCATTAGCTCGGTATTGCATGAATATCGCTGACTTTCCAGCGATATTCATGCATTTCGGCCGATTTTTATTGCTTAGGAGATAAACCTTGAAAATAGCAAGGTTCCTAAGCGATAAAAATCGCCGCAGCTCGGCAATAAAAATATTGCCGCTAAACCAACATAGCGATAATTATCGCTAGTTGTTGGTAATATGCCCCCTGATTTTTGAGCAAGTTCTGAATACGAAAGAAAGTTCACCTGTTGAATTTCCTCCACCACAGTGCAACTTTGCTGATGAAAATTTCTCTAATGACGTCTCCAGCTTAAGTGTGGAACCAGTGGAGACCGTTCTTTGTATAGCAAGGGGACGGTGGAGATAGAATCATTGAATGCTGCGAAAGAAAGGCCTCTCTCGCTTGATTATACCGCTCAGCTTGCGTTCAAATGAATCAAGCAATTTGCATTAAATGATATACCTAAAAAAGATATCTTTTATATTACACAAAAAGTTATTCTTGAACAATCGAGTTTTAGAGCTTTGGCCAGCAAGTACGTCATTTCAAAAAATAACGTTTTTCTGTTTAGAACACTAACATGCTAATTTACAAGCCCCTATCGCCACCACAACGTCACTTTCAGTGACGTTGTGATGGTGATAGAGGCCTCGCCTTATTTACAAGGCAGTGTTAAACCGCTTAACGCTGCCTTGTTAATAAGGCACCCTTTCACGCTGTATTTAGCGTGAAAGGGGAGGGCGATGGGTGTTGTGGTGGCCGTTCCACCGAAACAACCATTGATTTTGATACTGCCCCCTATTTACAAGGGCAACGTAAATAGGAGGCAGCGCCAAAATTAACACCAGGGAAAACCCGGTCTTAAACAGGTGAAACGAGGAGAAATGCTTTATTTCTCCTCGTTTTTGCTGTTTCCATGTGTGCTGCCTTATGCAGCACACATATAAACAGCAAATTGCTCTGATTGTCTATGTTTAGGAAGATCCCCCTTCCTGCACATAAAAAATCTGTAAAAAAATACTGTTTTGCGAGGGGGGCATGGCTTGGACGGCAGCAGTGATGGCTGCCTGAACGCGTCGCTCGGCAGACAGGGAAGAGTCTAAGACTGCTATCGGGAGATCGAGCCCCTTATCGGTATCCAAACCATTGGGCTTCGCTCCACCTCGCCAGGTGGCCCATAATGACACCATGAACCCTGAGTAAGCGATTGGTGGGAGCTTTAATCGTACAGACACTCGGGATCCCGGGACATGAAGCCTAAGATGGCGGCACGACACGAGTGGTGAGCCGAGGCGAAGCGAACCTTCCCTGGACCGGCGTTGTTTGCCGCTGCTTACCGGAACCATCGTGGCCCTCTCAATTTGGGAAGCGGTGTACCCCGATACCTCAGAAGGTGGGTGCCCATCATTGACAATCCTGGAATCTGTGCCTCCGTCCCGCACTGCGTGACACCAATATGGCGGATCCTCGCGGTCAATTTTAGCATATAGCGCAATGCCATCCCGCTCCGCTTTGCTCATCCCTCCGCCTGTGATACAACCTGCGGACTTCCACGCTGGTCCTCTCCTGCTTAGAGGTGTTCCTCCTAAGCCTCTTATGCCCTGCCTAACTCCAGTATGACCGTCAGAATCTGCAAATTCCCCGCGCCGAACACTCTCAAAATGGCTGCCTGATGCTGACTGCGGCTCGTGTCTGCTACCCCTGCCGCTCTTCCAGGAACACACATTCTGCTCACAAAGCAGTGCTGCGCCTCTAATGTCGGCCCTGTTGCCCGTCCAGCGTTCCTGACTCCAGCCCGACTGTAAGTGGGCCTCCAGCGTGACCAAGGCTCGTTTTTTGTTGGTGCTCCTCTACGCACATTCAAAATGGCGGCAAGTAGCTGCGCATAACGCGATCTACCTGTTGTGGAACCCCAGCGTCAGCAACATCCTCACTGATGAACCCCTCCAACAGTGCTCCAGCTAATAATACTAGGGTCAGCCCAAGCAACACCGCAACAGCAACAGCGCTGGTGATCTCACTGGTGAACCTCTCCAACAGTGCTCCTGCCCCTAACCTCCCCAGCCTAAATTAACCCTCTACTGCACTGGAGAGGGGCACTTAAACGTTGGTTCCAACATCCAATAACACCAGCTCCTGCATCCTACCCACCGGGATAACCCAAGCAACAGCCCTCTTTTTCCTAATCCTGAGGCAAGCCATATCATGTCATATCAAGCCAAACCAAGCCTTTTGCTCCTCGGCTGACACGCAACTGCGCTTTCCTGGAAGCCAGTAAGGGTGCACACGCGGGAAGCGGGGTCAGCGCATCACCCCGGGGCTCACTATCCAGGTCACCATTCGGCTTTCATAACGGAAGAATTTGTAAGCAAACACATCTACGGCTATTCGACAAGGAAATTCAAGAAACATATCTCAGCCGAGAGTCAGCGGCTACAGTGCCTCCAAACCTTATCAAGACAAGCCAAGTCTAGCCTAGGATTCCCTATCAACATTGGGCACTAACCATCCAGGCCTAGATGTATCAAGATAGCCTTTAGCGATTCTCAAATAGCGATTTTTAAGGAAAAACACATTTAAAACACATCAACTCGCCGGATGAGCTTGTCATCACGGAGTATTTCTTCTAGCTTGATATATCACATGACCGGGATGACAAGCACATCCGGCGAGTTGATGTGTTTTAAATGGAGGATAATCGGATCATAGGGCACTAGAAGTTCGGCGGGAAGCATGGTGAAGAGATGTAGACATTGGATCGGAAGTAGACCAAGAATCAGGTCAGAATGGAAAGGAGTGTTTTATGGAATATATGGATTAAGGCTAGTTAGAAGAGAGTAGTACCGACAATTGAGTCTAACAGCACGTATGTTTTTTCCTTTGACAGTATTTTTTGAACACGAAGTTTGATCTTGTGTAAACGCGACACGTAAGTGATACAGGCATGGTTGTACTTCGGCATCCAGCCACGGGTTTATAAGGTATAGATGGTGGTCCCAGTTGTAAACTCACCGGATATGATTGTTTAAGGTTTTGGTTCCTGTAAAAAACGCGCCACATTTGTTCAATGTATAGCACATGGTATTGTTACAAATAGACACCCACAGCACATTTGCTCATTACATTTTTGTTTATATTTTCTGTTAGTAGTGTTTATTCCCTGATGAAGGGCGTTGTGAGTCACGCCCGAAATACATTGGAGTAAAAAATAACTCTGTCGCTTGTATAAATACTGATCGAAACGCTGAATGATAAAATGTGATCAATTCAACAGTATCAGAAGAATATACATGAAAAAATAATAAAATAATCTTCAAAGGAACTGAAGTTTGGAATCCTCATTTCACACTGAGGAAATAGGGTGTGCCCACAGGGATATTCTGGTAGTCACAGAAAACCTTGAAACATCAATCACTGCACTCATGTCCACTATAGAGGAATATTCGACACACTATAAATTGAATAGGGATAAATCGGCGGTCAAACCCCTAAACATCCACGGCACCAAGGACATGCTAGATAATTCGGGTCTATCATGGCACACCAGTACCTAGGCATCGAATTTGCAAGCACCCTCCTAGAAACACCAGCGCAATGAGTCCCTCACATTAGAAGAAATTAAATCACAGCTCGACGGATGATCCCCCCGCTTTATTACCTGATGGGGAAGGATCGAGACCATAAAAATTATGATCTCCCCCAAGTAAATTATCTTATTACTATGCTCCCTTTCATCCTCTCTCAGGACTTTCACCACAAACTAGATGCCCTACTGAACAAATTCCTATGGAAAGGCAAGAATCAGTCTGAACAAGCTCCGCCTCAATAGATCCCTGGGTGGGATCAATCTAGCAGACTTCAAATCTTATCAGACGGCCTTCCTTGCTAAGCAAGGCTCATACTGGTTGTCTCCACCTCCTGACTACTTTCCGGTGTGGCTAGCCATAGAGAAAGCTCTCTTCAAAAACCTCACTCCTGCAGCCGTGCTAACGGCTAACCCTAATACGGCCACTTGCTCGAAACCCATCTTTCAGAATACAAAAGCAGTACTACTTAAAATTGATAAGACCCTAGGTCATAGAATAAGACATTCGCAATGGGAATCGCTATGGTACAATAGTACGCTGCTCTGCAAAGGGAAACCGCTATTTAATGATTTATGGATCAAAAAAGGCATCTTCTTCCCCCACCAGCTCCTAGGTGAACACCATCCCCTCACTTTTAAGGAGTTACAAAACAAATATGATCTAGAACCAATGGAGTTTTATAACTTTCTAAGCCTCAAAGCAGCAATTTCTAAGGCTAAGCTAGCCTCTACACCCCCATCCCTTCTGAAATACCTGGCTAATCTGAACAAACTGGGTCACCAGGTCTCCAGGCTCTACAAGACACTACGCCCGCAATACACGTCCCTTAACAAACATATTACACAATTTTGGGTTTCTTGTTCCTCGCTGCCTCTTTCAGACTTAGATTGGTCCAAAACCTGGGAATCAACCACGAGACACAAAATAAGCCCTGCACTCTCCCAGACTAAATGTTGGCATCTCCACAAAGCCTTTTGGACTCCGGCGCGCCTCTTCTTACATAATATTAGGGACAACGCTACATGCTGGAACTGCAACGACAAACACGGAGATCTAGAACACCTCTTACTACACTGTGAATGTGTTGTACCTTTCTGGGATCAAATATTTGCCTTCCTTTACAAACTCTTCCATATCTCTCCCACCAGAGAGCTCTCCACCTTGGCATTTGGTTTCCTTAGAGACCCTTCCCTCACAGATAATGACAAGGCCCTCTTAGACTTACTACTCACGGCTGCCGTGAAAACCGTTCTTAGCAATTGGAAAGACACTAGGAAAACCTCTTTTAAATGTTGGTTGAACTGTATTACCAACTTAAGAGGTGCTGATAATATCTCCCTTCAAAACACTCCCTGGCGCCCTCCCCACAGACAAATGTGGGCCACTCTCGACAACTACTTCAGTGCACATAAACGGCCTTGAACCTTTTACCCATCGTGCTGCCTCTTGATGTCACACCCTCAGATACAGCTGCCCCCACGCACATGCCTAATTTCTGGCCACTGTACTTGTATGGAACTGCATACTTATTATACATTTTTTCCTGCTGCAACATGTGCTCACTGTCAACCACTGTAACGGCTGGATGATGCCTATTCACTTCACTTGTCTGCAATGATTGTCCATCACTCTGACTTTGTTTTCCTGTTGATTTACCCCTCACTTCACCTATTGCTTTTATCCCTTCTATGCAAGCAAATCGACTTTACTATGGCTATTATCATTTATTATTGTTGTGGTATTTTACTTATGCTACATTGTCCTACATCTGTATGTTATGCTTTGAAACAACCAATAAAAACTTTTGAAATCGAAGAAATCCTGTTTTGCAATTACTATGTGTGCTGCATTAAGCAGCACACACAGAAGTTACAAAACTGCATTTAAAGATTGTTTATGTGCAGGAAGGGTAACTTCCTGCACATAAACAATGCAGACACCCTTGCACTATGGTGCAAGGGTTCTTGCATTGGTGCTAGGAAGCTGAACTCAGCGCAGGCACTAGGGTAAATACAGGGGGGCACTGCATTCTTGTGAATAAAGCACATCAATGCGTTTTCAGAATGGAGAATCGTGGGGCTAGCAATGTTTGCTTAACATCATGCTCATCCATTCTGCTGTAAATAAGCCCCTAAATTTTAAGAAAAGTTAGCAAGTTTTACTTATTTATAAGATTCATGTGCGAAATGCATCAGACAAATTCAATGCATTGTTATCTATTATTGTACATTGCGTTATTATCAAATGCTCTAATAGGGTCCTTTCTAGCTGGTACAAAAAATGTTTTAACCGCTTAACTGTGGAGGCAATTCCGCCGCGGTGTGGCAGTTTAGCGCAGTAGGCGGGGCTGCGATGGCCAACGGACGTGCGCAGCCCTACGGAGGTATTGCGCACGACGGCCGTTGTCTGTCAGAAGCAGTGAAGGGGTTAATTGAGCAAAACATTTCCCTCCACCCTCCCCAAGCGCCAACAAAAAGGTCACTGTCCCAAAGGAAACGACCCAGCTAGAGGAATTGATATGTATTTATAACCAAATAACAAGGCTGATTCAGAAATTAGATCACACACTTTTAGTATGGGGATATCCCCTCATTGGTGTTTATTGCTTCCTTGTCCTGAGTGAATAACTGTATCTGTCTTTTGGAATTTTGGCCCCAACCTCTCACTAATCTAACATGTGTATGAAGCCTTAAGCCTCTCCCTTCACGTGAGTGCAGTGTTGGACCTATCCAGGACTAGGAGGGGGCACGCCAAGTGCGATTTCATTGGTGGCAGTGTACTCCTGTTCCTGTCATGGGTTGTAGCATGTTCAGTAGAGACAACGTACCATGTTTTATTGATTCTATAATTGTGACCAGATCTTTCCATCTGTGCCATAGAAGGGTTGGCCTACTGGTCGACTGATGTAAAGTTGAGCTCTTACAAGCTAACCTAGATCCTTGTGCTGACATCCTAGCACACGGGTGCTAATATATATGTGTGTAGTCTGCGTAATATTCACATTGTACGTGCTGAAGTGAACCAGAGTGAAGGAGGCCTGCACATTTCATTTCGAAAGCCCCTGGCCAGTTCATGAGCCGTGGATCGAGGCAAGGTTACCTTCCCAGACAATGGACGTGTACTGCTGACTTTCCTCAGACTGGAGGAAGGGGACCTTGATATTGTAGTGGGAGGAGAGGAGATAGTACTGTCCTTGTAAATTCAGTTAGGTTATTTTGTTGCAGGGAGCTGCTAATTGATCTTCTTGAGCACTGCCATTACGTCTTCGTGACAGTGAAAGGTGGAATTGTACTCTCTGTAGTTGAAGCGTGAAGGGTCTTTTAGAGAAGGCCAGCCTTATGTCCTCCTTCCTGATCACTGCTGGTGTAGCTGATGAAACCAAGCAGCACAAAATCATCACACTTATTTGTCCTCCTGTTATTGGTGCTCTAATATGAAGACGACCCTGCTGTAAGGGGCATCACACTACATGAAGGCTCAGTTTAGAAGTCAGCCTGAGAAGAACACATGAAAGGAGAACGCAAACTGTTTCTGAAAGTGCAGACAGAGAATAAACATATTCTGTCTGCTGTACAAGTATAATGCTGAGAGCTGTTGGCCCACTTATTGTTCTAGTTTTAAATTCTCTCTGACTAAGAAGAGGGTGCTTCACATAGTACCCAGAGGACTGCTGTGCAACCAGAACCTGATAGCCAGCTTCCTAGATTTGAAGGTGTAGCGTACTTACCAGCCCACATGCAAAGGAACACGCCACACACAGAGCTTGGTATTACACATCTTTATTTCTCAGCGTGTAACCGTTAACTGTGGAGAAGTGTGGCTCAAGTGATTGGAGCGGCAGACCCTGATGCAGAGGTCTGGCCCAGACCAGGGTTCAATTCCCTGCCTCGGCGGGTCTTGGGCTCAAATTTCCCCGGACCTGACAATTCTTGCCTTGGTGCCTATTCCAATCATTGAGTCCCACTCTGCAACTCTGGGCATTAGCTTGCTTAACCCCTTCGCTGCTAGGCCTTTTCCCCTCCTGTGCTAAGCCCTTTTTTGGCGATTTGGGGTAGTGCGCGCTTAGGCCCTTGTAACTTTTTGACCACATAAGGTATCCACGCCAAATTTGCGTCCTTTTCTTCCAACATCATGTGGATTCTAAAGGCGCCCAGGGTTTGTGGATTCCCTTGGAGGGGTCCCGGAAATTAACCAAAATATAGTGTTTTTTTTTGTTTTTTTCAGAAAAATGGGAAAAATGGGCTGCAAATGAAAGCCTCTGGGGTTTTCCCTGAAAAAGTTATCAAAAAAGGGTTTGTGGGGCTGAAATCTCCATTTTCTCAGCTTTTAGGGAATGACAGTCTTTTGTCAGAGAACCAACATTTTTCACACAGTTTTGGCATTTTTCTTGGGCATAGCCATTTTTTTGCTATTTTTAGAGCTTTCAACCTCCTTCCAGTTAATGGTAGAAATGAGTTTGAAAGCAATAATGGATCCCGGAAAGCTGTACATTTCCGACAAGTAGACAAAATTCTGAATTCAGAAAGTGGTCATTTGTCTAAATCCATGAAGGTTTCTTTATAGAAACTAACAGGTAAATATTGGAATATTTGAAAATTTGTTGAAAAAAACAGCCTTTTGTCTCAACATTTTCACCTATAACTTTTACTAATTTTGACAGCTCTTGGAAAGCAATATACCGTTACATCCGTTAGCCATTCCTGGTTGTGGGGATATATAGGACTTGTAGTTTCACTAAGAACCTGACGAACCCAGATCCAAAAACTGAGCAGCAACTTGCAATGGTATTTTTTTATTTACTGGGTATAGAGCACTTTGTCTTGGAAAATGTATACATGGAAAAATCTGTATGAAAGACACCTATGTATTTCTGAATTGGGTACAAATTATAGAGTTTAGAAACAGTATATAATTGCTAATTTTCGAAATTGGGAATACTCATACTAGCATGAGAATTATTGGTCATTTTTCCCCCAAAATTTTTTTTTACACAATGTCTTTCATTGAAAGGGAGAAATGCATGTAAGCTCAATTGGTAATAACAGTTGATTTACAAATCTGAATTACCCCAAGTCTCCCGATAAAAACGGTACTTCACTTGTGTGGGTTGGCCTTGTGCCTGCGACAGGAAACGGCGCAAAATGCAACGTGATCACACCTAAATTTTGCAGTTACAAATTTACCCTTTTTTGGCAAAGTGCCTACCTGTAGTTTTTGCACCCTAGCTCTGCCGGCACCTAGGGAAACCTAGCAAACCTATACATTTCTGAAAAGTAGACACCCAGGGAAATTCAGGATGGGGTGACTTGACTGTCTACCACCAGGTTTTGTTACCCAGAATCCCTTGCAAAGCTAAGAATTTGTCAAAAAAAACACATTTTCCTCACATTTCTGTGGAGGAAAGTTCTGGAATCTGCGTGGATCAACAAATTTCCACCCACCCAGTGTTCCCCCAGGTCTCCCGAAAAAAATGGTACTTCACTTGCGTGGGTAGGCATAGTGGCTGCGACACGAAACAGCGCAAAACACAACGTGGTCGCACCTCAATTTCCCTGTAAAATCTTGCGCTCTTTGGACAAAGAGACAACCTTTTGTTTTTGAGCCCTAGCTTTGCCAGCACCTAGGGAAACCTAGCAAACCTATACATTTTTGAAAACTAGACACCCAGGGAAATTCAGGATGGAGTGACTCAACTGCCTACCACCAGGTTTTGTTACCCAGAATCCCTTGCAAAGCTAAGAATTTGACAAAAAAACACATTTTCCTCACATTTCTGTGGAGGAAAGTTCTGGAATCTGCGTGGATCAACAAATTTCCACCCACCCAGTGTTGCCCCAGGTCTCCCCAAAAAAATGGTACCTCACTTGCGTGGGTAGGCATAGTGGCTGCGACACGAAACAGCGCAAAACGCAAACGTGGTCGCACCTCAATTTCCCAGTGAAATCTTGCGCTCTTTGGACAAAGAGGCTACCTTTTATTTTTGAGCCCTAGCTCTGCCAGCACCTAGGGAAACCTAGCAAACCTATAAATTCTTGAAAAGTAGACACCCAGGGGAATTCAGGATGGGGTGACTTGACTGCCTACCACCAGGTTTTGTTACCCAGAATCCCTTGGAAAGCTAAGAATTTGACAAAAAAAACACATTTTCCTCACATTTCTGTGGAGGAAAGTTCTCGAATCTGCGTGGATCAACAAATTTCCACCCACCCAGTGTTCCCCCAAGTCTCCTGAAAAAAATGGTACCTCACTTGCGTGGGTAGGCATAGTGGCTGCGACATGAAACAGCGCAAAACGCAACATGGTTGCACCTCAATTTCCCAGTGAAATTTTGCACTTTTTGGACAAAAAGACTACCTTTTGTTTTTGCGCCCTAGCTCTGCCAGCACCTAAGGAAACCTAGCAAACCTATACATTTTTGAAAAGTAGACACCCAGGGAAATTCATGATGGGGTGACTCCTCTGCCTACCCTCAGGTTTTGTTACCCAGAATCCCTTGCAAAGCTAAGATTTTGACAAAAACACATTTTCCTGACATTTCTGTGGTGGAAAGTTCTGGAATCTGCGTGAATCAACAAATTTCCACCCACCCAGCGTTCCCCCAGGTCTGCCGAAAAAAATGGTACCTCACTTACGTGGGTCGGCATAGTGGCTGCGACATGAAACAGCGCAAAACGCAACATGGTCGCACCACAATTTCCCAGTGAAATTTTGCACTTTTTGGACAAAAAGACTACCTTTTGTTTTTGCGCCCTAGCTCTGCCAGCACCTAAGGAAACCTAGCAAACCTATACATTTTTGAAAACTAGACACCCAGGGAAATTCAGGATGGGGTGACTCCTCTGCCTACCCTCAGGTTTTGTTACCCAGAATCCCTTGCAAAGCTAAGATTTTGACAAAAAAAACACATTTTCCTCACATTTCTGTGGTGGAAAGTTCTGGAATCTGCATGGATCAACAAATTTCCACCTACCCAGCGTTCCCCCAGGTCTCCCGAAAAAAATGGTACCTCACTTGCGTGGGTCGGCATAGTGGCTGCGACTGGAAACGGTTCAAATCATACGGTGGTGAATTTACAATACCCAACTGCAAAACGACCTTGATTTTGGGGGGGGCACCTGAGTTTTTGGGGTGCCCCAAAGCAGAACAGGCCAAAAATGAATCTTGAAAAAAGTAGTATTTAAGTTTTACAAGTTTTACAAGTTAAGCCCCCCTGCCTTAGTCACAGGCCTTTGACCCACCCACACAAGTGAGGTATCATTTTACTTGGGAGAACAAGGGCAACGCTGGGTGGTAGGACATTTGTGCCGACACGGAGATCCCACGCAAAAATGTATGGAAAACTGTTTTTTTTACCTAAATTTATGGTTTGCAGGGATTTCTGGGTAGGAAAACATTGGGGGACCCACGCATGCCATACCTCCCTGGACTCCCCCGGGTGTCTAGTTTTCAGAACTGTTTGGGTTTGGTACTTTCCAAAGAATACCACCGAGCCCAAGGCCAAAAACTCAGGTGCTCCCCCAAAAATCAAGGTCGTTTTGCAATTGGGTATTGTAAATTCACCACTGTACGATTTGAACCGTTTCCTGTTGCAGCCACTATGCCTACCCACGCAAGTGAGGTACCATTTTTTTCGGGAGACCTGGGGGAACGCTTGGTGGGAGGAAATTTGTGTGAGCCCAGTGATGCCATGCTTTCCCACACAAAAAAAGTGTGAAAGATTTTTTCAGCAAAGGAGGTATGGCATGTGTGGGTCTCCCAATGTTTTCCTACCCAGAACTCCTTGCAAACCTTAAAATTAGGTAAAAATATCACTTTTCCAAACTTTTTTGCGTGGGATCTCCGTGCCGGCAAAAATGTCCTACCACCCAGCGTTCCCCTTGTTCTCCCGAGTAAAAGGATACCTCACTTGTGTGGGTGCCCCAAAGCAGAACAGGCCAAAAATGAATTTTGAAAAAAGTAGTATGTAAGTTTTACAAGTTAAGCCCCCCTGCCTTAGTCACAGGCCTTTGGCCCACCCACCGCCAGCCGCGGACCCATCACATTACAACATTCACACCAGCAGACAGCGCCATTTAAGGGCCCATCACTTACGTATCTGCCACAGCAACTACACAAAATGATGGACTGCGTAGAGTGTCACTCAACTAGCAGTGTGTGTAGTGACCAACAGAAAGTTAGTACTCGCACACTGCCAGCCAAGCGCCAGTCCACCCACACCACCATCCAAGCACCAGACCATGCACACCGCCAGCCAAACACCACTCAGCGCACACCGCCAGCCAAGTACCACTCCACACACACCGCCAGCCAAGCACCACTCCGTGCACAGACAGCAAAGTACCACTCCACGCACACCATCCAGCCAAGCGCCACTCCACACATACCGCCAGCCAAGCACCACTCCGTGCACAGACAGCCAAGTACCACTCAACGCACACCACCAGCCAAGCGCCACTCCACACACACCGCCAGCCAAGCACCACTCAGCGCACACCGACAGCCGAGTACCACTCCACACACACCGCCAGCCAAGCACCACTCCATGCACAGAGAGCAAAGTACCACTCCACGCACACCATCCAGCCAAGCGCCACTCCACACACACCGGTAGCCAAGCACCACTCCGTGCACAGACAGCCGAGTACCACTCAATGCACACCACCAGCCAAGCGCCACTCCACACACACCGCCAGCCAAGCACCACTCCACGCACACTGCAAGCCAAGCGCCACTCCACGCACACTGCAAGCCAAGCGCCACTCCACGCACACCGCCAGCCAAGCACCACTCCACACACACCGCCAGCCAAGCACCACTCCGTGCACAAACAGCCAAGTACCACTCCACGCACACCATCCAGCCATGCGCCACTCCACACACACTGCCAGCCAAGCACCACTCCGTGCATAGATAGCCAAGTACCCCTCCACGCACACCACCAGCCAAACACCACTCAGCGCACACACCGACAGCCAAGTACCACTCCACGCACACTGCCAGCCAAGCACCACTCCGTGCACAGACAGCAAAGTACCACTCCACGCACACCATCCAGCCAAGCGCCACTCCACACACACCGCCAGCCAAGCACCACTCCGTGCACAGACAGCCAAGTACCACTCAACACATACAACCAGCCAAGCACCACTCCACACACACCGCCAGCCAAGCACCACTCCACGCACACTGCAAGCCAAGCGCCACTCCACGCACACCGCAAGCCAAGCGCCACTCCACACATACCACCAGCCAAGCGCCACTCCACACACACCAGCCAAGCGCCACTCCACACACACCACCAGCCAAGCGCCACTCCACACACACCACCAGCCAAGCGCCACTCCACACACACCGCCAGCCAAGCACCACTCAGCGCACACCGACAGCCAAGTACCACTCCACACACACCGCCAGCCAAGCACCACTCCACACACACCGCCAGCCAAGCACCACTCCACGCACACCGCAAGCCAAGCGCCACTCACCGCCAGCCAAGCACCGCTCCACGCACACCGCCATCCAAGCACCACTCCATGCACAGACAGCAAAGTACCACTCCACGCACACCATCCAGCCAAGCGCCACTCTACACACACCGCCAGCCAAGCACCACTCCGTGCACAGACAGCCAAGTACCACTCAACTCACACCACCAGCCAAACGCCACTCCACACACACCACCAGCCAAACACCACTCCACGCACACTGCAAGCCAAGCGCCACTCCACACACACCACCAGCCAAGCGCCACCCCACACACACCACCAGCCAAGCGCCACTCCACACACACCGCCAGCCAAGCACCACTTCGTGCGTAGATAGCCAAGTACCCCTCCACGCACACCGCCAGCCAAACACCACTCAGCGCACACCGACAGCCAAGTACCACTCCACACACACCGCCAGCCAAGCACCACTCCATGCACAGACAGCAAAGTACCACTCCACGCACACCATCCATCCAAACGCCACTCCACACACACCGCCAGCCAAGCACCACTCCGTGCACAGACAGCCAAGTACCACTCAACGCACACCACCAGCCAAGGGCCACTCCACACACACCGCCAGCCAAGCACCACTCCACGCACACTGCAAGCCAAGCGCCACTCCACGCACACCGCCAGCCAAGCACCACTCCACGCACACCGCCAGCCAAGCACCACTCCGTGCATAGATAGCCAAGTACCCCTCCACGCACACCGCCAGCCAAACACCACTCAGCGCACACCGACAGCCAAGTACCACTCCACACACACTGCCAGCCAAGCACCACTCCGCGCACACCACAAGCCAAGCGCCACTCACCACCAGCCAAACACCGCTCCACGCACACATCCAGCCAAGTACCACTCCACACACACCGCCAGCCAAACACCACTCCACACACACCACCAGCCAAACACCACTCCGTGCACAGACAGCCAAGTACCACTGCACGCACATCCAGCCAAGCGCCACTCCACACGCACCGTCAGCCAAACACCACTCCACGCACACTGCAAGCCAAGCGCCACTCCGCACACACCGCCAGCCAAGCACTACTCCTTGCCCAAGGGGTCGCTACCTAAAAACAAAATTTTATTTCCATGGTGCTAGTGGGCATTTTCTGCCCCCCCTGGGGGCAAAACGGCAACAAAAATGGGCCGATTTTCCCCCAGGGTGGACAGAAAAACAAAAAAACCATCATGGCCACCTGGAAGCGACCCTTACCCTGAGGTAATAGAAATTTTCAGGTAGCCAATGTGTCCCCCACTCGCACCCTATCCATGCACCCATGTTCCATGTATGTCGTGTAACTTCTGTTCTGTGTATGCTAGACAGACGCAAATACATTTGTGTCCATCCTTAACATGTAAGCTATCCAACCATACCAAGAAGTCTCGTTAAATATGTTCCTAGGTATACGGTGCCACCGTCTTTTATGGTGCACTTCTGAAATTCGCACACGTTTTCTCCATGTTTCCTGGCCCAGTCGAGCTAGGCCCTTAAACGAGGCCTCTCTGCCTCATCTCTCCTGTCTCCGAAAGCTGTACGCATCCCTGACCCCTGCCTTACTTCCTGCCAGCGCAGCGGTGCCCGGCTCGGCCTGGACTGTCTGCCAAATTCATGTTTTACCTACAGTTATCTGCTCAGCCTCCTCGAAAACACATTCCAGTCTAGTGAATAGGTAAACATATTCCCGGCTGCAGAGCAAAGGGCCCGGCCTTTTCTGTCTTCCTTGCAAGTGATTTACTGGCTCCGTTACCATGGTAGGCCCATGGCTCCGTACGTTGCACCCAGACACGTACGCACGCATTAGCTTTCAGTATGGGATGGCCCCTGCCCGAGAGACCTTTTACTTCAGACACTACATCCCCCAAACATAAGATACCAGATATGCTATAGGTACAGGTTGCCCTGACACTCCAGACACCAGTCTCCTCCACTAGTGCTAAAGTCAAAGCCCCCAGTTTCACGTCATGCTAGCTGCGCGCGCATCCGGGTTAAGGGTTTCTGCTGATTCTGCAACTTTTCTCTATGCATCCACCCACATGTGACGATTCTTGTGACGTTTCTCTGACATGTACAGTGCACGCCCATGTGTACGCCTCTTTTTCACGCCTCCTCTTACGCACATGTGTTCTTATCTCGCTCTTTTCACCTGTTACGCCTACTGTATTGGATTCAATTATGTTACTTTACTATATATAATGTGTAATGTTAATAAAGCGTTGACTGTCCCTTCCCGAACCTTAGTGGTGACGGAACATGATATCCAACCTCGAGGTTCATTATTCATTATTCATTGTTCATTGTCCATTAAAGCCCGTATGACTCAGATACCACAGACTCTGCCTCTCATTTGAATGAGCTGTCTTGTAATGATAATTATACGGAAAAATGATTAGGTAAATTTATTTACCACATAATTTGGCGCCCGAATAGGAACCCCCCTTTCCCCACTCGCCGGTGAAGTCACGCGGCTTTCGGCCCCTTCTACAACCCCGACGGAAACCGTGCACGTTGCGGGGTTTCCCGCTATCTTCCCTCGGGTCCACGAGGGAGACGGAGACTGCGGTCCGGTGTCCAGACGAGGCGGTGAGGAATGCGGAGGATCCCGACCAGAGCCCTAGTCGAGAGAGCAAGGTCCGAGGTGTCCGGAGGCCCACCTGTTCCGAAGTTCCGAAGCGCATGCGTGGAAGCGTGATGCGTCGTCGTCAGATGTCGTAGCAGTCCAGGCCAGTCCAGTCCAGAGTCCAGTCTAGTTTCCGAGGCCTTCAGTTTCTTGCTTCCCGGTGAGTACCGTTGTTGGGAACGCATCTAGACAGGTTCATTAGTTTGTGCCTGGTAAAGACAGAGTTGGGTACACAATTCTGGTCCTGACGTGTTCACTTAGGTGGATACGGTCTGACGTGTCTCTTTATGAGACCGGTCTGTACTGTTTTAGCAGTGCATCTAGTTATTCAGTTCTATTCCGAGAGTTTACTGTGTTTTCTGTGTTCCAGGTAATTTCAGTCCGACATGTTTTAATGTGTTTCAATGTTGTGGTATGAATGATTGTTTACTGTTTATTATTGTGGTTATTGTATTCACGTCCGAATCATTCCAGAAATGCCGTTGTTTTCAAAGTTACGTCAGATAGGTACTAGGAAAGGGATACTTGAAGAAGCAGTTCCTGTCCCGCCTAGGGACACTCCAGGATATTTTATGTACCACAAGCACGGCTTAGACGCTGTGTTGTATTTAGATTTATGGGTGGACTACACAAAGACTCTGTAAGAGAAGTTTAGATGGCCTGTCTCAGGGACATGGGATGCCGAATGCATCATGAGAGTAGAAGAAGCATTATGGAAAAAGAAAGCCAGACAATCTCAGAAAGATGCCATAGAATTGTGGCGCAAAGAATCGCATAGAAGAACAGAAAAAGCAATCAGGAAAGCAGAGAAGAGTAGAGAAGAATCCGAAAAAGCCAAAGAAAAAGAGTTACTAGAAGAAGGAGAACAGGTCAGATCAGAACAATTAGACCGCCAAAGGAATACACTCATTACAGGCATGTATCCAGTTCTTGCCGAGGGCCTGCCCAAGGCGACCCCGGAAGTACCCCGTAACTTGCCACCTCCATTGGTTCCAACTAAAGTATGTCACAATAAGACCGCAGCAGATATTTTCCTTTCTTCCTATTTAGATGATGTAGCTCCCGCATATACCAATGTACCCGTACATCCTGCTAATAATAATCTGCCACAGCATATTCCGGCTGATCGAGCCACGGCCCCTCCACGCCGAGATTTACTTCCCGCACCTGCTGTCACTTCCCCTTCTACTGCTGCTGCTACTGGTCCCCCTACTTCTGGTCCTCTTAACCCTTTTGCTACAGATGCGACTCAGTCGTCCCCGTTAAATGTACCTTTCCCACACGCAATGACGTCATGTCATGCTCATGGTTCTGCTTCAGGAGGTGCTTCAGGAGGTCACTTTCACACCCCGCCACAGTTACATCGAGTGACAATGAGAGAATTAGCTACACAGCGTACTCCGGCAGCGATGCCCCATGAAAAACTTAAACAGTATCTAACGGATTGTAGATATGATCCAATACCTGGCAAGGCAGGAGATATGATGTTAACCTCGTTACGTCTACGACGTGTTACAGATTATCTGATGTTATTACCAGAAATGCCAGAACATCTAGACAACATATATCATTTTATTAGAACAGGGGAGAGGCCAGAATGTGTTCGTGAAGCCATGGCATATCAGAAAGTTGAGACACAAGGTTTACTATTACGATTCTTGGTTAATTGTTTGATAAGGGAACAAGATCAGACAGGTGTTGTTAAGGAAGAGATGAATGTACTAACAAGATGGAGTCAAAATATTGCGGAAGGTAAACATGACAGACAGACTTGTATAGAAGCTATGACCAGAAAGGTCCGTAAAGAAATAGTAGCGATACATACCAGACAGAAAGCCGAAAAAGAAGCCGAGTCAGACAAGAATGACTCCTCGGAGGAGGAGGAGGTAGAAGCAGAGACTCCAGCCGAGACAGAAGATAGAATAGCGTACGTGGATAGAGTGAAACTCCCTAAACATTATTCTCTTGATAGACCTTTCGACAGACCCGTTCGTCCAGAAAGCAAGAAACGTTACCTTTCCCCGATACCAGAGCAATGTTCTCTTGAACATATATTCCAAGTTACTGATAAAATCCTGAAAGAAAGAATAGGTTATCATGAACTCACTACCTTACGTGATCAAGAACTAGCCCGGTCAGCAGTCCAATGGGCCGGGGATGACAGTATATATAAAGATGATTTAGTAGTGCAAACGTTTTTAAGTCTTACTCCAGAAGAACAGCGACTAGCTGGTATATACATGACCCAACATCTCATTACACAGTATGAAAACCAACAATCTGATCCAGGTCCATTGTATAATATATTGCAAGACTTACTCCTGAGAAGATGGAGAGGTCTAGGTACCGATTTAATTGACATCATTCTAGAACAACGTCATAAATACAGAACTTTCCTGACTCCACGTCTTGTTTCCGTTCCACCCCCAGTAAGACAACTATATCACCTAGATAGACAGAATCCCTTACGAGAAGTACATCCAATCCGAAAGCCAGATGATACGCTTGAACGCGTGTTTGTGTATACTCCTTTGACTAAAATGGAATTATTGGAAATGAAGAAAATTGTACCTTGTCATGATAAAGATCCTGCAGGTTTTCACCGTGAATTAAAAGACATGTTACTTATGGGCGATTACACGTATTCAGACATCCTTAAAATGTTAAAAGTATTGTTGCCAGCAGGGATTTACGAAAAACTGAAAGAAAAGGAATGGGAGGTGGGAGATAAAAAGATTATTTGGGCCGAATTAGAAGACGAAGAAAAGGGACGTACCCCAGGTTTAGGTCTTGGGGACAAAACTAAAGCATTACCAGGATTGTTAGTACAGGTTTTGCCTAGATTATTGACAGTTAAAAAGGAAGATTGGGATGCCATCTCAGCCTGCAAACAGAAACAAGATGAAGACACTAGTGATTTTTATTCTAGATTCGAGAAATGTTTTATTATTAATAGTGGCCTGAAAACAAGTAGCGAGTCATTCCCACATCTTTTCGTGACCAAATTAGTTGAGAATTCCTTGCCCCAGGTTAAGAACAGAGTATTGAAAGTCGAAAGTACATGGCAAGCTAACACGCCTTCCCAAATGTTACAAATGTTACAGTACCACCAGAATAGAATCAGAGAGGAACACGATCATATACAGAGACGCATGAAAGACACTAAAATGAAAGTACTAGTTGCCCAGTCTGTTTCAGCAGATGGTCAGAAGAGGGGTAACACTCAGAATACACAGACTAGTCATCCTACAGGTCCTGTGAAAGGAAATTGCAATTATTGCAAATAGCCAGGTCACTTTATAAGTGATTGTGCCGTTCTCAGACACAATATTGCTACAGGAAAAACGAAAGAAAGACCACGTCAGCCTAGACCAGAATATGTTCAACAGAATATTCAACAGAATCCGCAACTTCCTCCACAACATGCACAGCAACAGACGGTAGCTGTACCCCAATCTCAACCCATTGCCGCAACACAACACGTCACACAGCAAATGTATCAGTATGCACAATCCGAGTATCCTGATTATCAGCAGTACACATGAAAGAGCCTAGAGAGGGAGGTTGGCTTGCCCCTTATCGAGGTTCCTGTAGATCAAGATGGTCCCTATGTACATAGTCAGGTGTTAGGGAAAGACAGAAAATTTTTGATTGACACAGGGGCGAGCAGAACTGCCATCAGTCATGACGAGGTCCCAGGGGCACCCCTCTCAGGCTCACAGAATGTTTCCCTTGGTTTTTAAGGAAAGCCTATTGTTAACGAAGTATCACAGCCAGTTCCCCTTACAGTTGGTCCATTGTCTCGTACTACAGATTTATTGCTTACGAAATTATGTCCTGAAAACTTACTGGGTATTAAAACACTGAAAGCTCTAGGAGCTGTTATATGTTGTTCCCCGGAAGGAGTGAGATTGTTCCTTCGTGATTTCAAAGGCCATTATGTGTTGAGAGATTTTGATGTCAGATTGAAAGATGTTCCACAACATTTATGGGCGCAAGGTCCAACTGATGTAGGTTGTATGCATATTACTCCCTATCGTGTCACACTCAAGCAAGGTGTTGTACTGCCCCGAATCCGACAATACAAATTGCCCCCCGAGGCTGTAGCAGCCTTATTGAAAATAATTGATGAACTCATAGCCCAAGGAGTAGTTGTAGAAACCGACTCCAATGTATGTAATTCTCCAATAATCCAGATTCTTAAACGAACTGACCCAAGTGCCCCTCCAGTTTATCGTTTGGTGATCGATCTTCGAGAGCTGAACAAATGCATTGTGCCACAGTATCCAGTGGTTCCAGACATTTCATCCCTATTGACTGCCATTGATTCCGAAGCTGCGTTCTTTACTGTAATTGACCTCAAGAACGCCTTCTTTAGCGTCCCCATTCATCCTGACAGCCAATACTTATTCGGTTTCTGTTTAAATGGCCGAAGCTTTAAATTTGCACGTGCACCTCAAGGGTTCACAGAAAGTCCTAGCATTTACAGCCAAGCTCTACAACGACAACTAGACAGTATTCACATGCCTACTGACACTGCTCTGCTACAGTATGTCGATGATCTACTGATCACCGCACGGACCGAACGTGACTGCGAGCGCGCGTCACTGACAGTCTTGTATTTCCTTGCCGAAAAGGGGCACAAAGTATCCCCTTCGAAGCTCCAATTCTGTGCCCAGCAAGTGGTATACCTTGGGCACTTGCTGTCCAAGAGGGGTAGACAGTTGACACCAGATCGTATCCAGTTAATTGCACATCTGCCACAACCCAAGACACAAAAGGAAGTACGGGCCTTTATTGGCCTCACTTCGTACTGCAGACAATGGATTCCCCAGTATGCATTTCTAGCCAAGCCACTCATACAGTTGACAACACAGGAGGCAGCGACTTCGACTGTCCTCCCTTGGACTCAGGAACATACACAAGCTTTTAATGACTTGAAGAAAGCCTTATGTCAAGCACCACTTTTAGCGACACCATGTTACAGCAAACCTTTTACACTTTTTGTCACTGAACGCGATGGCACAGCGTTGTCCGTTCTCACACAAGATCAAGCAGGACATCACAAGCCTTGTGCTTATTTTTCTAGTACATTGGATCCAGTAGCCCAGACTCTGCCTGCGTGCTTGAAATCAGTTGCAGCAACAGCTCTAGCTATCAGACAAAGTGATTCAATAGTATTAGGACATCCTTTGACAGTACAGGTTCCACATTCCGTGGAAGTACTTCTGAACCGTACACAGACTCAACACTTGACCATAGCACGACTGACAGGTTATGAATTGACACTGTTCCAGCCACACATAGAAATCAGACGCTGCAACATACTCAATCCTGCCACATTGTTACCCTCGGGTACCCCAGATCCAGCACCACATGACTGTGTTGAAGTCATTAATACAGTGACGAAGCCCCGACAAGACTTGACAGACATTGCATTGACCGGCCCAGACCTGACACTTTATGTGGATGGTTCATGTATGAGAACAAGTACAGGAGAATTAGTGGCCGCCTATGCAGTGACCACTGAAAGTGAAGTCATAGAAACACACCGTATTGACACACTATCTGCTCAAGCTGCAGAGCTCATTGCTCTGACCCAAGCCTGTATAATAGCCAAGAACAAGAAAGTTAACATATACACAGATTCACAGTATGCATTCGGAGTCGTTCACGACTTTGGAGTTCTTTGGGAAGAGAGAGGTTTCTTAACTTCTCACGGTACCAAGATCCAGCATGGTCCCCTTATTCACGCTCTGTTAGAAGCAATACACTTGCCCTCAGCCATAGCCATCATGAAGTGCAAAGCACATACTAAACAGACCCTCCAGGATATCGCGATTTCGCGATTTCGCGATTTCGCGATTTGCCGCGAAATCGGCACTTTTTAAAAAATGCCGCGATTTTTACAAAAATGCCCGCGAAATTGGCATTTTTGTAGAAATCGCGGCATTTTTCGCTATATCCTGGGGGGTCTGCTTTATTCAAAGACATGCACCGGTTGCCCCACACCTGTAGATGATCTACAGACACTGGGGTCAGAGGGTTAAAGCAGCTCGGCTGCAGCTGGCAGTGTGAAGGTCTAGGCTCTTTGTCATTCAGAGCTGCCCGGGACTGAGCTCGTTCGCACCTCTTCCTGGCCCACACGAATGACAATGGGAGCCCTCACCTTGCACATCAACAGGAGGGGAGGGGGGGATGGGTTGTTGTCACAGAGGATCGGCCTATTTTTGCAAGGATTGTAAAGACACTTTTTTTAAACATTGTGGAACGAACAAAAAACTTTTGTTTTTACTTTTGGATGAAACCGGGTATTTTGTTTTCAAAGTTTCCTCCGTTGGATTTGGCGTTTCTTTTGCGCTGTACTTGAAAGTGGAGGTTGTACAGCAGAAGGGGGGCTTGTTTTGAACCATGGCAGAGGGGGCGGCCAGAGGGAAGTACCGCATCTACAGGAGCGTGTCCTTCAAGCGCCTGGAGATCAGGAGCGCCCCGGCGGAGGGGGCTGGGGAGCCGGAGGGTGTCGCCCGAGCCTCGGGTGAAAAAACTCCCCGGGCTCCTCTCCGCTCTTTGAGTGTGTCCAGAAAGCTGTCCAAAATCTCCACTGCCGGTGCCAGCAGCACTCCCAGCCCAGAGCCCAGGCGGCCCGCCCGCTCCCATTTGCCCTCCATCAGGCAGCTGTCGGAGCGCTTCAGTGCCGCCCCAGGGGGGCAGAAGGGCAGCTCCGGGACGGAGGGGTTGTTCATGCTGGGACCCCCGAGCGCAGAGGACCTCTGGGGGTGTCCCCCGAGCCCCCGCTTCCTGCTCCCCAGGACCAAGCGAGAAGGCCCGAAGCCCCGAGGGTCCCTTGGATGATTTGGCCCTGGAGGGCCTGCGCAAGGCGGACCCCAGGGAGCAGACCCCCGAGGCCTCGGCTCTCTGGCCCAGCGTCACCGAGATGCGCAAGCTGTTCGGGGAGAGCTTCAGCAGGTACCCCAGGGGCCCCGAGGAGGGGAGGGCCCCTGGGCAGACCTGGAGGGACCCCCTGCTAGCTGGCTACCCCGAGCACTTCAAGCACCCCTGGGCCGAGGGCCCCCCCGGCCACCACAGCTCCTCGGACAGCTTGCCTGGGGCGCCCTCCGCCAGGCGCACGAGCCTCGGGAGTGAGGGCAGGCCGCCTTCCAGCAGCAGCACCCCCCAGGGCAGCCTCTGCACCTATGAGGATGAGGGGAAGGATGGATGATGAGGGGAAGGATGGATGGATGATGAGGGAATGGATGGATGATGAGGGGGTGGGTGAAAGGATGGATGGATGATGAGGGGAAGGATGGATGGATGAAGAGTGGGTGGGTAGATGGATGGATGGATGATGAGGGCAAAGGATGGATGGATGATGAGGGAAAAGGATGGATGGGTGATGAGGGGAAGGATGGATGATGAGGGGAAGGACAGATGGATGGATGGATGGATGATGGGTGGGTGAAAGGATGGATGGAAGGAAGGATGGCTAAGTGAAAGGGTCGATGGAGAGAGAAAGGGAGGATGGATGACTAAAATAGTGGATGGGTGGAAGGATTAGTAAGTGAAAGGATGGCTGGATTGGTGAAAGGGTAAATGGCTGAATGGATGAGTGAATGGATGGATGGGATGAAGAGTGGATGGATAAGTGTACAGATGGATAGGGTGAAAGGGTGGATGGATAATGGAGATGAGTGAAAGGATGGATGAGGGGACCAACATGCAGTTCGCTACTGTGTAACAAGTGACCACTTGGCGGTTTTGACTGCTCTTTCTCTAGTGGTTAGGTCTGTCAAACGGGCATCCGGTGGGATATCAGGTTGTGTTCAAAATACACTGTACTATTTAACGTGCTTACTAATAAAAGGGGCGATAGGTATAGCCATCATTAGTGCAGCAGGTACTGTGGCACCCAGCTCTAAGGCTATTGCAAGACACAAACTGACCTGCAATGGTACGCCTCTTCTGGCGCAGGGCTTTGCAACGTGACGCATCTGGGAGATGCGTCACGTAGTAAATACCCCGCACCATGGTGCATCTTTTGCGCCGCCGCTGCGTCACAAAAGTGACGCAACGGCGGCGTAAAAGCAGCGCAAGGGGCTTGTAAATCTGCCCCAAAGTGTCTACATTGTAAAGAAACCAAATATACATAGCTTCATGTTGTTAAATAACTAAAAAAACTAAGATATCTGTGTTTGTTGTAGGAAAAATGGCCACATAAAATGCCGCTAAATTGCCGCTAAATTTCCATATTTGTGCCGCTAAATTTGCTATTCCATGCCGCTATATCCTGGGGGGTCTGACTAAAGTCACCGACACTATTTCCCAGGGTAACGACCTGGCAGATCGTACAGCCAAATACACTGCTCAGACAAATATTCCGACTGACATGACAAAGATTGATCCGACTACACCGACACATTGCCTGACAGTGAAAGATCCCATTCTAGATGTACTCGACATACAGACACATGCCACACCAGACAAAATTAAGAAATGGACTGAACAAGGAGGGATCCGAACAGATCAGGGATGGATGACGAAGGGACGAGCCACATGGTTCCTCCCCGACTCTATGGTTCAAGTCATTATTAATACAGCACATAGTCCAGCACACTTAGGAGAGAAAGCCATGTTAGACAGTTTACAGAATCTCTGGTACAACAAACATTTACGAGCAGCCGCAAAACAGAAAGTGCGTACTTGCATGATCTGTTGTCAGTTCAATCCAGGAAAAGGTGTCCCTGTGGAACAGGGTGGATTTCATCCTCCTGACCATCCTTTTGAAGTCCTCCAGATGGATTATATCCAGATGAACAGATGTTGAGGATTTAAGTATGTCCTCGTAGTCGTATGTGCTCTTTCCCGATGGACAGAAGCATATCCAGTCCCCGATTACACTGCTGCAACCACTGCCAAACAGCTGGTACGTGAGTTTTTCCCGCGGTACGGTTTGCCCCGTGTCGTGTACTCTGATAATGGACAGCCATTCTCGTCCGAGCTCATGAAGCAGGTGTCACTCCTGTTAGGCTACCAGTGGAAGTTCCATTGTGTCCGACATCCTGAAGCCGCAGGTCTCGTAGAGAGACATAATCAGACCCTGAAAACTCGCCTAGCCAAAATATGTGCCGAGAAAGGTGTAGATTGGATAGTTGCCTTGCCAGTTGCACTCTTTTACATGCGAATGGTAGCTCATTCTAGGACAGGGCTATCCCCGTATGAGATGGTCTTTGGAAGGCCTCCTAATATGTGGGGGACGCCTATGCCCCGTAGAATCACAGATGTCGATAGTTCTATGCTGACAGATTACTTGGCTGCATTGATGTCTGCACTACAATCTTGTCGTTCACAGGTCGCGGCTGCCTTTCCGGACAACACCCAAGTAAAGCCACACGAAGTCCGCCCAGGAGACCTGATCCTCGTAAGGAACTTCGACCGGAAGAGTCCGCTGGAACCCAGATGGAAGCAGCCGAAATTGGTTTTGTTATCTACAAGGACTGCAGTTAAGGTGGAGGGGAGGAAAGGATGGCTCCATTCGAGCCATGTTAAAAAAATTCACGAACTATTGCCAGCCTCTCCCCTTAAGGACTGCCCACTTCCAGAGACTGAGTCTAAACTCCCCCTGCTAGAGAAAACTCCGCAACAGGAGTATCGTATGAAGTTGAGGTCTAGTAAGTCAGACAGTTTAATTGTTTAAGTCCCCTCCTGGGTGAAGCGGTTAGACAGGTTCCTGACATGTATAAGATAGACCCCACTAGTGAGAGAGATAGACAGGAGATCAAGAAACAGAAATATTGTAAAAATCTCCGAAGCCGTTGTATTATAACATTACTCATTATGTTTTTTCTGTGTCTTACGATTATCTGCACGAGTTGGATGTTACATATGTTCTTTCCTATTGCACATTCTTTTACTAATGACACTGCAGAGCACACGTTTAGTGAACTGCCCCCACATGAGCTTTCCTATCGTTTAGCGATGCGCAACAATACATTCATCCGTATGTTACACCATTCTCACCAGACCAGCAATGCCACTAATTGCTGGATATGTGGCCGACTCCCTCCCTATCAGAACTACAAGGGAGCTCTGCCCCTCTTTCCCTACCCGTTCACACATAATGGTTCCTGTGGTGCATGGTTTACTTTAATGTCTTCCCTAGATAGTAAGTCCCAGGTTTCCCAAGGCGATTGGATATGGGGGAACCTGAATACAGTCATGAATAGAATATGTTTCCAAGACCAGGAAGGTCTTCCCCAGAGGACAGGGACCGATCTAGAAAATGAAGTGTATGGATTGGGTAATTTTACACTTAACCTCATGATCCTGAACGTGCAGTCTGAGACTAATTCGGACTTGCCGTCTATTACAGTTTTACCAGTAAAAGGTGAATTATGCGTCAGAAAGAATGGTTCAGTACATCTAGGACACAGTGATTGTGATACTGTTGTCGAATTCAGTGATAAAGGCAAGTCTACTTTCAAAGCTTCCCGACATTCCTATTTCATTTGTGGTCAGACTGCCTATATACGTTTACCTCCAGACTGGGATGGTACTTGTTTTATTGCATTCCTACTGCCACCTGTTTTTCTAGCCCCATCTGATTATCACAGGAATTCCCGCCTCACTCACGTTAGACAGAAGAGAGATCTCCCAATAGTTGATCAGACTGAAACCACATGGGAACAATACACAGATTTCAATAAAGGATTCTTTCCTTATTTAGGCACTGTCTCCAATAGTAAACTGATACGCAAATTGACCAGAATCCTCGAAGCAGTAGTGAACGAAACTACTTCTGCCCTAGGTAACTTAACAGAAGAGCAGTCTGCCATGAGACTTGTTGTTCTTCAGAACCGCCTTGTCCTTGACGTCATCCTGGCCGATAGGGGCGGGGCTTGTAGAGTCATCGGATCCAGTTGTTGCTTATTTATTCCAAATAACGCGCCATCCGTGTATAAGGCCATAACTCGGCTTCATGAAATAGCTCACCTGATACACCAGAATCCAGGCTCCTGGACTTGGTCCGGTTGGTTCTGGAGTGTAGTATCTGCCTGGGGATGGAAGTTATTGTCATTCCTAGGAATCGCACTGCTCATAGTATTCAGTTGTTGTCTATGTCTGCAATGTGGGCCAGCGATTTGCGGCTTGTGCGCCACAGCTTGTATTCCCCATCCAAGTACACGTTCCCGCTCCCGAATCAAGAAAGATGAACAAATGATGCTTTACGAACGGATAGATGGTCTTATGAATATAGATATATCCTAAAGGGTGTAGTAGGGTCCAAGGATGGAATGAGGTAATAGAAATTTTCAGGTAGCCAATGTGTCCCCCACTCGCACCCTATCCATGCACCCATGTTCCATGTATGTCGTGTAACTTCTGTTCTGTGTATGCTAGACAGACGCAAATACATTTTCGTCCATCCTTAACATGTAAGCTATCCAACCATACCAAGAAGTCTCGTTAAATATGTTCCTAGGTATACGGTGCCACCGTCTTTTATGGTGCACTTCTGAAATTCGCACACGTTTTCTCCATGTTTCCTGGCCCAGTCGAGCTAGGCCCTTAAACGAGGCCTCTCTGCCTCATCTCTCCTGTCTCCGAAAGCTGTACGCATCCCTGACCCCTGCCTTACTTCCTGCCAGCGCAGCGGTGCCCGGCTCGGCCTGGACTGTCTGCCAAATTCATGTTTTACCTACAGTTATCTGCTCAGCCTCCTCGAAAACACATTCCAGTCTAGTGAATAGGTAAACATATTCCCGGCTGCAGAGCAAAGGGCCCGGCCTTTTCTGTCTTCCTTGCAAGTGATTTACTGGCTCCGTTACCATGGTAGGCCCATGGCTCCGTACGTTGCACCCAGACACGTACGCACGCATTAGCTTTCAGTATGGGATGGCCCCTGCCCGAGAGACCTTTTACTTCAGACACTACATCCCCCAAACATAAGATACCAGATATGCTATAGGTACAGGTTGCCCTGACACTCCAGACACCAGTCTCCTCTACTAGTGCTAAAGTCAAAGCCCCCAGTTTCACGTCATGCTAGCTGCGCGCGCATCCGGGTTAGGGTTTCTGCTGATTCTGCAACTTTTCTCTATGCATCCACCCACATGTGACGATTCTTGTGACGTTTCTCTGACATGTACAGTGCACGCCCATGTGTACGCCTCTTTTTCACGCCTCCTCTTACGCACATGTGTTCTTATCTCGCTCTTTTCACCTGTTACGCCTACTGTATTGGATTCAATTATGT
The DNA here is from genome assembly GCF_964263255.1 of Lissotriton vulgaris. NCBI lineage: Eukaryota > Metazoa > Chordata > Amphibia > Caudata > Salamandridae > Lissotriton > Lissotriton vulgaris. Next base: position 969,751,426 of record NC_141697.1, read on the forward strand.
TACTTTACTATATATAATGTGTAACGTTAATAAAACGTTGACTGTCCCTTCCCGAACCTTAGTGGTGACGGAACATGATATCCAACCTCGAGGTTCATTATTCATTATTCATTGTTCATTGTCCATTAAAGCCCGTATGACTCAGATACCACGGACTCTGCCTCTCATTTGAATGAGCTGTCTTGTAATGATAATTATACGGAAAAATGATTAGGTAAATTTATTTACCACACACACCACCAGCCAAACACCACTCCACACACACCACCAGCCAAACACCACTCCGTGCACAGACAGCCAAGTACCACTGCACGCACATCCAGCCAAGCGCCACTCTACTCCGATTTGCCCCCAGGGGGGGCAGAAAAACAAAAAGTTAAATATGAGGCCACCTGGAAGTGACCCTTGCACAAGGGGTCGCTTCCTAAAAGCTAAAAACAAAATCCCTGGTGCTAGTGGGCATTTTCTGTCCCCCCTGGGGGCAAAACGGCAAAAAAAACGGGCCGATTTGCCCCCAGGGGGGGACAGAAAAACGTAAACAAAAGCCATGGCCGCCATCTTGGCTTCACAAAACAACCCTGGTACTAGTGGGAAATTTCTGCCCCCCCTGGGGGAAAACAGCCAAAAAAACGGGCCGATTTGCCCCCAGGGGGGGCAGAAAATCGAAAATTATATGGCTGCCCACCTGGAAGCGACCCTTGCCCAAGGGGTCGCTTCCGAAAAGCTAAATAAACAATCCCTTGTGCTAGTGGGGGCATTTCCGCCGCACAATCGCGACACTGTGCGCGATCGTGAGGCAGAAATGCCCTACAAAGAGACATCAGGGGAAAGGAAAATCTCTTTCCTCTCCCCGGATGCCTCTTCGCTGCCCCAAACCCCCGCCGGACACCAGAAACCCACCTTGTTCTGCAGCGCTCAGGAAACAAATGGCTTCCCGAGCGCTGGGAATCCCTGATGATGTCAGCGCGCGCTGTGCGCGCTGACGTCATCAGGGATTCCCACGGGGGGGGGCAGCGGAAGCTCTTCCGCTGCTGCCCCCAGCAAAACAACCAAGATCGCAGACCCTCGGGGGGAGCACCAGCGCTTCCCCCGAGGGTGGGGCTGATGACGAGCTGGCCTTGTCATCCGCGCACGGCAGGTAAGCGCCATGACAAGCCCAGCTCGTCATTAGCTTCGAAGGGGTTAATCTCCACGACGGCCCCTCGCAGTGGGATGCCTGGCTTTCACCTTGGGGATGCCCAGTAATGGGTTATCTAACAGGGGAATACCAGGACGGGTTCCCTAAGCAAGCGCTTAGAAACCGGTCGGTGATACAGCGCTATATAAATGAACTACATTTACATAACTGAACATTCTACATCATGAATTATATCATCCATGCACTAACGTCACGCTTCAATGGAGTCCGTCAGGAACCAAAAGAGTCCCATCATCTCTAATTCACAAGACACTACATCTCCCCCTTTGTTAAATAAGAAGTACAAATAATACATATGTGCACCACTACTCCTCAATAAAGTTGTTTTGGTGCTCAAATCAATCGGCCAGATCTTGTCATGTGAGGTTGTGGAGATACAGGAGAATTGTCTACGACTGGCACTGGTGACATAGACACTGGTAGAGCCAATGGGCTCTCCAGATTCTCAGGTAGATAAGTCTCACTTCTGACTACTGGAGCTGGCGAATGTTGAGGCAGGTGCTATAAAATGCAAAGAATCTCGCATAATAGACTTTCCAGAATGAGGAGCAGTCACCATGAGTCCTTTACTAGTCACAACCATCAGTGGGCCAGCATCAAAAGGAGCATCAGACTTGCATTTCTGTTTTTGAATGACAATAACTTGCTCTCCTCTTTTGAATACAGTACTCTGAGCACAGCAGCATCTGTCTACTTAGGTCTTCATTTTGTATTTGTCGAATGAATCTGTGGTGTGAAGTTTGTCAATGTCAATAGATCGTTCAGTGTTCCATTTTGGCAGTGTGGTTTCTAAGACGCTCTCAAACAATAAGGTGGCAGTGCTTTCTGTTGTATTCACATTGAATTTAAACGCATGTTGCCCTTCTTTCCATAAAGTACTCAACAGTAGCGCCCTCTTCCTTGCTGCACTGAAGTCCTTTCCATCCAATGCCTCAATATAGTTCTCGTAGATATCGATCCATTCATCTCATTCTATGGGTTGATCCCCACTTTGCTGCAAAAATAAAGGAGGCATTATCACGTTTTGACTCTCCATGACGCCAGTTGAGAATACCCACAGCCTAAAAATAAAACTGTCTTTTGCTTGTATTACTCTAAATTACAACAAAGAAAGAAAAACAAACACAACAGAAATATAATTAAAACAGAGTAAAATACTCAGTCTTTCTTCGTGAATCCCCCCCAAAAAAATCAATGTCTTCGCTCCTCCTGAGATATTCCACGCTCAGTTAATGACTCCGCTCCTCCTTTGATGTATCCACACACCGTCAATGTCTCTGTACCTCCTGATGCCTCAGCACTTCCGATCTTTCAACTTGTGCGTCTTCCGCAACTTCCGATTACCAATGTCCCACAGCGTTGTTTAGCAACGCGCCATAAACAGAAAATGGCCGCCACGTACTTTGTAAAAACGTCATCAACACGCACGCTAACAACGCGCCGTGTCACTTCCAGCAAATACATCTTCACCACTGTTCCTCTGCGTGTCACACAAGCATCGCACGCGCCTGCGGTCATCCTTGCTCTCCACGGAAATACTCGGTAAGCATTTTATGAATGTTCAAATGTTGCACGTCCAATCCGCCCTCAATCTGCCTCCCGTACCAATTTTAAGCGGGTTACTCACAGATTTTCTTTAACTTCACTGTCAATGCTCGATACAACCTTCATAACATCTTTCCGAGTCCACAGACATATTCTTTTTCCTCCGGGAACTTCTAAGAATAGATCTGCAACTTCTCTTGACATACGAACACCATCACCTTTTGCTCCAGCACTTCCACAAATGTATGTCACCTATTCTTTCCAGTATCACGTAAATACCGCCTGCTCACTTCATTTAATTTCCTTTTCACACGAGGTTCTTTTCACCAGCCGAGTTCAATAACTCACTCTGCTTCCTCTATGCTCCGCTAACCAATCGCCGCCATCTGTTGTAGGGGAAGTTAATCAGTCCACAAAGATGTAATAGAAACGTAATTGTAGTTTATTGAGAACCACAGAGAATAGCTGGTGTCCTCATCAAGGCTCGCAGATAACTGGCACATGAAGCTCAGACATGGAACACCACCACAACAAGGAATACAAATGGAACAAGCATTTAAAGAGAGAGCACACATAAGTTTCACCTCTGGTAGAATGGGGAATTGACATACATGCACAAAGCGTAGAGTGAGGAACTGATTTGAATTCAAGCTTTTCCAACGCAGTGCACTGAATGGTGTTCTTGAGGGTGCTCATAAATCTCTCGATTACACCATTCACCTGTGGTCAGAGAGGTGTGCTTTTCTGATGCTTGGCATTTAGATAAGTGAGAAAATCTTTAAATTCTCGATTATTGAAAGACGGTCATTGTCAGATTTTAAAATCAGAGGAACACCCATGTTGCAAAAAGACTTTCTAATCTCTCAATGACTCTGTCATGAGTAATTGATGACATATTTTCCACAAGGGGAAAATGGGAATATTCATCAACAATTACTAGTAGATAATGTCCATTGTTAAGTGTTCCCAAAAAATCCATTGCAATCTTCTCCCATGCATGCTTTGGAAGACCAGACACGTTTAACGGATGTGGGATTGTTTTTGATGAGAAGCAGTTGAATAAATGACATGCCCTTAACTCTTTTGTGACTCTTTCATGAATACGAGGGAGCCACACACAGTCTTGTAGAGCTCGTTTAGAAGCAACAACTACACAATGTTCCTCCTAGGCCAGTTCAATAAATTTTGGTCTAAGACTCACAGGCTTGTCAATTCCCAACCCTCGTAAGATTATGCTTTGCGGGTTACCTGGATGTTCTTACAACACATTTTAGAATTTCTGATATTCAAGGTAATCATGAAGAGGTTTAGTTTCTTTTTGCCATGATTGATGTGCAATAATGTTTTTGAGTATTAGCAAATCTATGTTGTGTCTCGTGACAGGAATTATTTGTTCCACTGATGGGGCATCAGCGGTACTGGATTTCACGATGAAGTTAACACAAGCATCAGCCACTTTAGAAGTAGTACCAGGACATTGTATTGGTACATGTGAGAAGTAGTCAGCAGGGTTTGGATCTTTTCCTGGATGATGCATGTTCAATAATCATACTCCTGCAATCAAAACCCCCACCTCTCAAGGTGAAGGTGCATCTTGGCTTTAGGATTGCCCATAATGGTGACCAATGCTTGGTGGTCAGTGACAAGTGTGAAATGTTTTCCATATAGGAACACATGAAAATGCTCCCAAGCCCACACCACAGTGAAGCTTTCTTTTTCCGGCTGTGAATGGGCATGTTCTGTTGATAGCAAACTTCAGCTAGCAAAAGCCGCAATGTGTCTTGTGGCATTGGGATGTCCAGTGTTCTGGGCAAGGATGGCATCCAACCCCACTAGGGTTGCATCAACAACCTGTGTCTACAATTTCGGATACAAATATGCTATTTCAGTAGCGTTTTCAATTGCATGCTTGATTTTCTTGAAGCTTTGCTCACTTTCATTTGACTATCAAAATCAAACATTTTATTTTGTTAAGTCTCTCAATTGGGCACTTACAATTGCAAAGTCATGTATAAACCTTGAACAGTAACTGCCCATACCAAGGAGGGATCGCAGTATAGTTACATCTTGTGGGGAAGAAGTGGATGACAAGGCTTGTACTTTATTTGGATCCAGAGTCATTCTCCCTTTAGAAATGATATGACCTTGTTGTTGAGTCTGGTGCACTTGGGGGACATTGCTTTGTATAGGAGTGCTACTTGGTGACCTAGTTTATTTAAGTTGATGTCGTATTGCAGGATGGATAGTGTGTTTCTGTTTAGGTTTGCCTTCCCTATAGCTACCTTGATCTTCAGGAAGTTATATAGTTCTATGCTTCCTAACTTATGTTCATCTCAGATTGTGTCGAAAGTTGTCTGTGTGCCCTCATGTTGTAGGTGACTGACTGTGGATATGCCGTGTTTGTACCATGAGTGCATGTCTAGTGTTCTTCCTCTGTATTTGATTCTGGGGTTGTGCCATATGGATTCTAGCTGTGTTCTCTTTATGCTTGTTTCCATTAGCTTGTCTATGTTCAGAAGCGCCGTCCTTGTGTTCCTTAGGATGGGGTTATTTTTGATTTCTGGGTGCCTTGTTGCGGTGAGTAACGCTATTGGTTCCATTCCCCTGAGTAGCCCCCTTTCTAGTGTGAGCCAGGCTGGTGTGTACTCTTGTTTGGGTGTAATCCAGTATAGCCCCTGTTTAGCTATGCATGCTCTCTGGAACGTTTTAAAATGTGTGATGTTGAGGCCCCCCAAGTCTTTTGTTAATCTTAGTTTCTGTAGACTTATTCTCGGTTTCTTCCCTTTCCAAAGGAAGGTGTTGAGCATCTTGTCTAGTTTTTTATGGAAGTCCTCCGTATTTATGAGTGGCAGCATATTCAGCATATAGTTAACCATGGGGGTGTCTTTTTCCTTTCTTCTCTTCTCCTCCCTCTTCCTTCTCCCCATGTGTATGTAACGCTCCATGTAAATACTTTATTTTCAATAAAAAAATACAGAAATAAAAAAAAAAAAGAAATGATATGACCAAAGAACTTGAGTTTGATTTTATGAAACTCACACATTGCAGCAGCTAAAGTGAGACCTGCATCCGCAAGTATTAAACACACTTGTGTAAGTGCTTTATCATGTTTCTGTTGGGTGGCCCTAAAAAACGAGTATGTCATCACTGTAACTGAAAGCATTTGAGACTAGCTATATCATGCTACAAATGACAGAGCTGGACTGAGAACCCAAAAAAGCCCTGATAATTCTGTCAGGCTAGCTGGGGGGTGGGGGGTTTATTTGGAGGATTGAAGGTCAGTGTGAAGCACTGCTGCTTTTGTTTCTCAGGGGAGATATTGCAGCACCGCTGCAAAACCAGCCCACTCTCTTCCAGCCTCCTGGGGAAACGCCTGAGGCACAGCATGGCCAGTCCAGCCCTGGCTCTGGGGAAAGTACAATGCTTAAAGAAAGACAGACAGTGCCCTCATTTGCATAAGGCCACACTCCTAAGAAAATGTGTGTGCCCGAGATCGGGATCACAGAAGGGTCTCAATAAGTGTCTGCGGCCACTTCTGTGGTTTCAAAGTGCTTAAAGACTGCACAAACAGGTGCAAATGCCGAAACAAAGTCAATTATTTTGGTTGAATTGACTTTCAAAATATAAGGCAAGTGGCTACGAATTGATCACACACTGCCAGCAAAAAAGGCTAATTCATTATGAAAACAAAAGGATCAATCACATTTCATAGTTTCTCTGGTGATCTGAGTGCCAGGTAGCATTCTGATAATTGATGGTCTTATGATGCATTTGCCTTTGATCACCTGAAGTATTTTGTCTCCCCAAAAAGATATTGAAAGCTACCATCCTTTCACATGATGCAAATACACATGCCTGTACAAACTATAAATACATCTTCACATATTTTAAGTTAAAGCTATGTACTGAAGTTTGTTGGATATTAGGAGTGTGTTTAAATAAAAACTATGCCAGCATATTTGATCAACTTTCAGCACTTTACAAATTTGTGAAGTTGCAAACTCTGTCAGCCTCTCACAGTTTCACACTTTTGCATGTGATTTTCCCACTAAGGGTCCGATTCCGATTTCCGGCGTACCTGAGTCTGTCCAACATTGGTCAGGAACCGTAGCCAACCGACATACTGTGCGGCACGAAAAGGCAGTGGAAAACTGTCATCGTACTCCCTCGGTCAGAAAGAAGAGGCCGGGAGAGTACTGAAGAGTTTCCGGATGGCGGACGGGTTCTCCGAGCCCGTCGTAGGTCATCTGGAAATCCGAGTCGGATTCCTATCTGACTTAGCCCATCGGAATGGTTCGGTCGGAAAGGAATCTGAACGCCATGTTCCAATGCAGGCGAAAGGGCTCCGACTGTCTGTCGGAGCCTTTCCGTCTGACATCAGAATGGGCCCTAATCTCTAAATCCTTCAGCAAAAATCAGATTTTGCAGGATTTTTCTTACCAAAAACTTTTTTATGAGAATTGTTATGCAGCTCTTTTCTAACAAGTGGACTGGTTTAAGAAACATTTTCTCAGGTTGACATACCTCTTCTAGATAGCTTATATATATCCAATGTTTGGACACTATTATATGGACTGATCACTACATCAACAAGCCCAGGGTTTCGACTCTGACTGCATCCTTGACTTGCAATTGTGTCAATGTGTCTTTGAGAGATGGTCAAATGTCAGGGAAAGTTGAATGTAGTCTTGATAGTAGAAGACCTTAAAGTAAATTTAGGGAGCTTTCCCCGATTTTTATGTGTGTTTGAAGATTGTTCCATCACAAATATCCATGTGAATAAATGTATTGGTGGCAAGAACATTTTCAGTTGCTGACCGCAGGCTTCTGGAGGATTAGTATACCGGCCGGATCGTCAACACCTATCTAGCACTTTGGCTGTGCCACAGCTTGAGGACGAAGCACAGTCTTTCAAAATATGATGAGTTCTAGAGTTAGAATAAATCTGCCCTTTCGAAGTTATCGCAGGTCAATGTAATTCAAATGGTCTATGCAATGGTCATGTCAATGTAGTTGTTAGTTTGTGTGGTGATGGTAGACATTGTGATACACAAAATATCTGAAACTGTTGTTTGCAGATGTTTTTTATTTTCCCTTGACAAATTCAAAATTTTTAGGTAATTACGGAATATTTATGAGTAAACAGGGACAAAGAAAAATAATGCAATTTTTTAAAAAACTATCAGACGAAAACATTCTGGAAATTTGACTGAAAAGATGTGAAAGGTCTTAGGAGACAACGTATGATAAATAAGGAACTAAATCCCACAATATTTTTTACAAGGTTGATTATTAAACCCTCTAAATAAATTGACACTTTAAACATCATAAGTGAACTTTCAAAGTACATTTTTTTTTTATTTTCACAAACAAGAGAACGCCTTTTACAAAAGAATTGGGTTAACATATTTGCCAAACATTTCTAACAAATGTGATTGCACTCAACATGAGACACACGTTGACCCAGGAGTCTAGTTTGGTATTTGTAATCTTTGCATCAATTTCCCCAACGTCTTTGTTACTGTGCTGTTTTTAGTTCTAGCCAATGCTTGATACTTCACAAATAGGTTTATTCTGTTTCAAGTTCTTTGAAAATGGGTAGAGAAAACTCCCTAGACAAGTCTCATGCTGTCTTTTGTACTAAATGTAGAAAGGAGTTGTTTCCGTTAGCCACTTTGGATGAAATGCAAGCCTCATAGGATGAGGATGTTGAAGCTGGGCTTCTATTATTTGATCTCTCCTCTGTGTTTGACAAAGTTGATTATTTTTCCCTCTTCAACTCCCTCTCTGAAACAGGATTAGTAGGTCTGTATAACCATTATTGGAGTTTGGTGATCCATTCTTTGACTCCCTGGGAAACAAACAATTCTCTGCAAATTTCTATAGAGTTGTAGTCCTATTTTGAGCACACACAGCTTAATGTGTCAACCGAGGGAAGGAACCCATTTAGTTCGAATCTGCATGTCTCTCTTTCTCTTGCAGGAGTGGAAAATGTAATGATCACATGTGACACTGCGAGAATGGCCTGATGGTCCAGCCGGTGCCTGGCCATCAACCTTCAGGAAAAAAATAAAAAAGAATACTGACTGACTTGTAAATATCTTGGTACTGCATTCCCAAGAATGAGCACAGGTGTTGATCACCTGCAAACACTGGCACAAATTAAGCACTGTTTAACCGGTGAAACCATTGGATTCATCAATGTATTCCAAAAGAGTCTTTTTCAGAAATGTTCCTTTTTTTTGTAATTATGTGGCAAAATGCTACTGGTTTTCAAAGATGCTAATAGAAGTTGACATTTTGACTATACATTGGGCCCATCAGCCATCCTTCTTTGACCACCTACCCCGATGACCACTGCGGGGACTGTGAAAAAAAGACCTGACCCTATAATAGTCATACCTCCTCCTGCACTCGCATTGATTTTAAACCTAGCCTTCAGCAGTGAGTTCACTAACAATGGGTAATCCAGAGAGGGGAATTGCATGCATGGGAGTTGTTCATGAGGAGAAACAAGGTAGACAACATACTTCACGATGTTAGCTTTGATCTAAATGTTCATGCTCTTGTGTAAATGAATTGACCTGTCCTAGACTTCTGGTCAAACTAAGGTCCCAGGACATAACTTGATGAAAACCAAAGAGTTTGGGGCAATTGCTTGCTCTCAGTCATAGACTGAATGGAGGAGACTGGTTTTCAGATCTCTCCAGAAATTCAAGAAGTCTTTCCCGAGTTTAAAGTGTATTTAGAGACTGTTCCATTGCAAAGATCCATGTACATCAAGCAATGTACTTGCTAATGATTGTAGATAATAAGGCAGGTGTCACTAACATTTTCAGTGGGTGGCCGCTGGCTTCTGAATGATTGATATGCTGATAAGATTTTGTACAACTTTCTAGGACTTTCGCTGTGCTACATCTTGGGGACTAGGCACATGGCTTCAAAACATAACCTCTCTTTCACAGATAGCCAAAGTGGTGATGCGCAGGTGAGACATTATGAGAACATAACATTCTTGACTGAAAATGAGTCAGTCGTCCTATTCTGGGCTCTTTTGAGATTTGAACAATGCTTCTTTTAGGAGTCATATATAAATTGCCATGAGGTAGTCAAACCGGGCATTCAACAGTGCTCTTTGGATGGTGTCTCAGAGGAATGATTCCACAAAGTCAGACTGAGTTAATGGACTACATTGTTGACTGTACTAATGTAGCAAGCAAATAAGCAATTGTACAGCACTCCAAGGTGGGAGGTGTCTACACTGTCATTGGATGAAGATCAATGGAATATGGCTAGGTAAAAGGTTGGTGTAAAAAATCAATAGGTCCCAGCAGGAAGATACTGATCTGATGGCCTTTAAATCAGAATCTTCTTAGCTCATTGGAGATCTCAGATTTTGTTTCGGAAAAATAATATGTTCAGGCTAGAGCACGCCAAGTTAAATCATATTGTGTGCAATCTGAGATGAGAAGGTCTATCAACTGTATGTGTGGTTTTTCAATAATGCAATTAATATAAAAGAATAGCAGGAAAATTAAGATCTTTCTCTGCAACAAAAGTCTATCTACCATGTCAACTGGCAGTTTCATGAGACTGGTTCTTATAGAAATGACCTGACTCTTGAGTCGAAGGGACTATTCAATAGCCTGAATTAGTAGAGACACTGACAGGGCAGGACTGGGAACCAAAACGGCACAGGTGTGGGTGCGGGGGGGTGTTGGGGGTGCGATCGAGCTCTTTGCCAGGGCCGCTTTTCGGCAGATTTTGTTATAGGGCCGATTTTGGCTCTGTAACAAAAAACGGCCCCCAGGGGTCCAAAACAGGCCCCCACCCTTGCGGAGCACCGGGGGATTGCCTGGTGCCCACAACGGCCAGTCTGGTCCTGGACACTGAGTACGAGTAGTTGCAAAGATTTTTCCCACAATCTTTGACAACTTCTATGGAAAAGTTTGCAGCTTGATTGAGAGGCAAGATGACGGCCAAGCGCTCGGTTGAGTGAGCTGGCGTCTCTCACCTGGATGAATCACCCCCTCTAAATGCTTCAGTTACAGCATGGGTACTCACAAACTTTCTCTCGGGGGCCAAATTTACACTGTGGTTTGTGTCCGGGGGCCGCACCAGTGGGGGCAGGTCAGTGGGGGAGGGGGCGGGGCTAGAGCAATAAAAAAACTGACCATGAGGTTGATCACTGATCGATGCAGCGGACACCTTCGTCCACTGAGCCACCAGACCCGGCATACACACATCTCTCTCTCTCTCGCTCTCTTTCTCTCTCTGTCTCCCTCCCTCCCTCTCCCTTACTCTGTCCCCCTCCCTCTGTCTCCCTTTCCCTCTCTCACTACCTCACTCGGTTTCTCTTTCCCTCTCTCACTCCCTCACTCTGTCACTCCCTTTCCCTCTCTCACTCCCTCACTCTGTCACTCCCTTTCCCTCCCTTCCTTTCTCTCCCTCCCTTTCCCTCTCTCACTCCCTCACTCTGTCTCTCTTTCCCTACCTCACTCTCTCACTCTGTCACTCCCTTTCCCTCCCTCCCTTACTCTGTCCCCCTCCCTCTGTCTCCCTCTCTCTGTTTCCTTTTCCCTCTCTCACTCCCTCACTCGGTTTCCCTTTCCCTCTCTCACTCCCTCACTCTGTCACCCCCTTTCCCTCTCTCATTCCCTCACTCTGTCACTCCCTTTCCCTCCCTTCCTTTCTCTCCCTCCCTTTCCCTCTCTCACTCCCTCTTTCTGTCTCCCTTTCCCTCTCTCACTTCCTCACTCTGCCTCTCTTTCCCTACCTCAATCCCTCACTCTGTCACTCCCTTTTCCTCCCTCCCTTTCCCTCTCTCACTCCCTCACTCTGTCACTCCCTTTCCCTCCCTTCCTTTCTCTCCCTCCCTTTCCCTCTCTCACTCCCTCATTCTGTCTCCCATTCCCTCTCTCACTCCCTCACTCTCTCTCTCTTTCCCTACCTCACTCCCTCACTCTGTCTCCCTTTCCTTCCCTCCCTCCCTCACTCTGTCACTCCCTTTCCCTCCAACCCTTACCCTCCCTCCCTTTCCCTGCATCCATTTTCCTCTCTCACTCCCTCACACGGTCTCCCTTTCCCTCCCTCGCTCTGTCTCCCTTTCCCTCCCTCGCTCTATCTCCCTTTCCCTCCCTTACTCCCTCACTCTGTCACTTCCTTTCCCTCCATCACTCTGTCTCCCTTTCCCTCCTTCACTCCCTTCCTCTGTCTCAATTTCCCTCCTTCACTCCCTCCCTCTGTCTTCCTTTCCCCCCCTCACTCCCTCCCTCTGTCTCCCTTTCCCTCCCTCCCTCACTGTCACTCCCTTTCCCTCCCTTTCCCTTCCTCCCTCCCTTTCCCTCCTACCCTTTCCCTCTCTCACTCCCTCACCTGGTCTCCCTTTCCCTCCCTCACTCCCTCACTGTCACTCCCTTTCCCACCCTCACCCTCACCCACCCTTTCCCTTCCTCCCTCCCTTTCCCTCCTTCCCTCTCTCACTCCCTCACTTTGTCTCCCTTTCCCTCTCTCACTTCCTCACTCTGTCTCCCTTTCCATCCCTCACTCTGTCACTCCCTTTCTCTCCCTCCCTTTCCCTCACTCGCTCTGTCTCCATTTCCCTCCCTCTATCTCCCTTTCCCTCCCTCACTCCCTCCCTCTGTCTCCCTTTGCCTCTCTCACTCCCTCACTCTTTCTCCCTTTCCCCCTTTCCCTCCCTCACTGTCACTCCCTTTCCCTCCCTCCCCCTCCCTTCCTCCCTCCCTTTCCCTCCTGTCCTTTCCCTCTCTCACTCCCTCACCTGGTCCCCCTTTCCCTCCCTCACTCCCTCACTGTCACTCCCTTTCCCTCCCTCACCCTCACCCTCACCCTCCCTTTCCCCTCCTCCCTCCCTTTCCCTCCTTCCCTCTCTTACTCCCTGACCCGGTCTCCCTTTCCCTCCCCTTCCCTTTGTCTCCCTTTCTTTCCCTCTCCCTCTGCCATCTCACCCTGTCTCTGTGTCAGCCCAGGCTGAGACAGCTTCGGAGCACACAAACACACATAGCCGCACGAGCGCATTAACAGGTCTTTTAAAGACCATTAGCATGTTAATGAGGCTGTGTGGTTCACCTCCTAGGCCCCCGCAGCTCCACTCTAAGTATGGCAGGAATCGCCCGGCCGGCCCCCACAGAGTAGCAGTCTCCCCGAGTCGCGCTGCTGTAACTTAGTTTGCAGACACTCTTTTAAAAAATAAAATAAAATAAAACACTGGTATGATATGTGCAAGGTCCGCAGGCCGCCAGGGAAGGCTTGCCGGGCCGCCACCGGCCCGCGGGCCGTACTATGAGTACCCCTGAGTTACAGGATACCCTCAATAGTGACATCCTAAAAAACGATTGGCATGATTAGAATCATTACGTGCTTACCGACCACTGAATCTGGCAGCGCGTACAGGCTTTCGCGTCCCCCGGTCCTGTAACTGCCGGTAGCTTATCGGTACGCTGCTCTCCTCAGCACATGCAGCTCCTGGAGGCGTTCGTCTAGCACCATGGCCCCGAAGATCGCAGCCAAGGCAGTGGCAGCAAGGGCTCGGTCTGCTCTCATTGCAGCCCGAACCAACAGTCCAGGAGAATCGACTGATGCAGTGAAAGCCCCGCAGGCAGCGCGAGGGGGAGAAGCGGGCGGAGAAGGAGGTATGTACTGCAACCAGACCGCCTCTAAAAGCAGAGGTAAGACTAAGCGGACAGTAATGGCTCTCTTCAAAAACGTTACTGTTAAATCCAAAATATTGACTGATATTAGAGTGATAAGCAAGCAAGCATATTCGGGCCCCATAAAAACTTCTGAAGGTGTTCAAAAAGCAGAGTATGTGTCAGCCACACCGGGTCCCATGCGAGTAGTTAATGCGCTTTCTGTTAATGGGGGGCCCGTGCAGGTATCCCTGACTGATCAAGGTCATCCTCTGCAACAGCGTTTTGGTATGGAATGCCCAATGGTTATTACCCACGAAAATGATTTGGGGACTAGAATCCTGCAAACCATGTCTAACCTCCTGGCAAATGGGACTATGGGAGATGTAGTTCAGTTAATGGAAAATACTGCAATTCCTGTGTATCCACTCCCAGCTGTAAATATAGCTGAGTCCAAGGCTACTAAGGCTACCACTATTCGTTCTGTTGATGGTAATGAATCCGGGTTCCGGGGGCGGATGTGGTTGCTGCAGGTTAATCGGCGGGGAGCCGTCCAGAAACAAATTATCTGGGCGTGAAGAATTTCCCCCTGCCGCCAGCCCATGGGGCTTACCACACAAATAATTACGTATTTTTCAGTCTCCCATAATGAGGAGAGACCATTGGAAGAATTCTCCATAAGAACTTTTACAGATCAGGTCGTATTAGTTCCTTTTCCCACACCATAGGCCTGGATACTTTAGGGGGTGTCCACCATGGAGTGAGAATCACTTTTCTGGTCCTGACGAATGCTGAGCTGACCTTGGGCTCTTTAGCAGAACATGTTGACCATTTCTCTTTATTATCTTTTTCACTACTATTAGGACTTAATGGTTCAATTTACCACAACCACTTATTAGTCCATTTTTTCACTGGTTTTAACAGAGTTAGAGCTACCCTCTCATTAAAATGAATTGTTTGAGGAGTAGTCCACACTCTTTTTAAGTCACTTTTTCTGATTTTCCTTTCAACTATCTGGGACCCAATGAAGACAACTGGCTACCAACTTTTAGTTGGGGCCTGAGGGTCCCTTTAGTTCACTCTGAGCACGTGTATCTTACCTCTTCACTATACTAATAATCTTTTCTGGTGCTAGCAATTCTATAATTTTTCTGTATTTTTGGCTTTAGCATCCGTTTCTTATGTCTATTGGCACTCTTACGTTGATTGTTATATAGATGTTAATGAATCCTCTAGGGAGCATGAAGGGGATACATTTCTTTCCCTATCGGAACACACTGGTTCGTCAATGGATGAAGAGGATGATCATGACCCAGAATTGACTGATGATGGTAGTGACATTGGAGATTGGCGGCTAAATGAAGTCCTTATTGGGCAGATATCGCCTTGTGGCCCCTATACAGTATGTAAAGCAAATGGTTTAAAGGCTCAGGGTGCTTTAAGAGAGGGGGCAGATGTTCCTGGATTACAGTTTAGTGATACCTCTTTCTCTGTGGAGCAAGGCCGGGAGGGGGGGGGGGGTATGTTAGCTGGGGTCTCTAACACACCGCATAGCCACTCTGATCTCCCACCTGGAGAGATTACACTTGCTGTTATCTACCAGACTATCATGGGGCATCGTGAGGAGTCACATCAGGAGAGCGTCCGCACACAGGGGGTGTGCCATAGAGTCCAAGACTTCATTTGCAGAGTTGCCAAAACCTGTACGGACATTGCAGCAAGAATTGGAGAGGCCGAGCAGAGGATTTCTCATTTGGAGGATGCCCTAGCAGTACAGAAGAATATAACAGATACGATTGGTGTACAAAAATAAGACATCCTTTGGAAGCTGACTGACTTAGAAAATAGGGCCAGAAGGAACAATCTTAGGATCCTAGGGAACCCGGAAGGCTGTGAAGGAGACGGTGTGAGGCGATTTGTCGTCGAAATTTTTGCTGAGGCATTCCCTGACCCAAAGCAGTGGGATTGGCAGCTCGAGGTGCTGCGAGCGCATCGATTTCCCTTCAAGCAGAGGCAAAAGGCTAGACCATCAGGGGACAAACCTTGTGCTATTTTGATATGCCTCAATAACTTTTTGGCGAGGGAGAAGATCTATGATTTGGCAAGACCTGACAGAAAGAGGCGGGGCAAAGAGTGTGAATTCTTTGTCCGGCCGGACCTCTGTCCAGCCACAGTTGAGCGGAGGTGGCAGCTCCGTCAGCTGGTAACTTCTTTTCAGGCAAAGGGTGCCCAAGTGTTTTTGCTCTTTCCCTCCAAACTGAAAATTATTTATTAGGGACAGACACAATTTTTCTTGTCTGAAATTCAGGCCAAGGAGTATCTGGGTACTATATAGCTAAGGAGGGGGTAGCTTTCCTTTCCTTTCCTTTCCTTATATGTCTCTATCACTAGTTCGAAGAGGCTCCTACGGCCATAGATGGGGTGAGTTCGATTGCATGGGGTACATACCCCTATCTTCTCTTTATTTTTTCTTTGTTAGATGTTTTATGAAAGCAATTGTCTCTAGCCCCCAGCCATTAGTTATGAGGGGGTGAGGGGATCTAGGCGAGAATGGGTAACCAGCTCATCCCATCACAAAGACCTTGATCCTGCTGCCACATAAGGGTGTTGTAAGGGATGGGTGGGTGAGGGGGGGTCTTCAGGGGGAAGGGGGGATTAGTGTGGGGGAGGGGAGGGTTCACGTTCACGTTGGCTGTGGATATTTGTGGCAGTTGTTGCTTTAAAATGTTATCAATATTGTTATATATCGGCTCTCATGTCTACAAGTTTGAAAAATGCACAGCAGAGATTAAATGATTTTCTTGGTACCGATGGGGCAGGGTAAACTTATTTTAAGTTAATGGAACATTTGTGGTCTCAACGACGCTAAAAAGCGAGCATTATTTTCGAAAGTCGTAAACGCTATGCAATTAGATGTATTATGTATAGAGAAGACACATATACCTAGGGGAAGCGCGAGTGTTTGAAGATGCCCGGGTATGATCTAATAGCTTGTTTTAGACAGACCTCCATGATTAGAGGTGTGGCCATCTTACTGAAGAGAGGAGTTGGGGTCTGAACAACGGTCCGAGAGGACAGAATGGGCAGATGGATCACAGCAGAAATATTAGTTGATAAGAGGCCGCTAACTATATATACTATCTATGGCCCAAATACAGATGTCCCGGAAGTATTTAAATATTTGAATGTAGAATTAGCTACCTGGTCTTGCCCACTGTTTGTTTGTGGGGATATGAATATCAGCTTATCCAGTAATTTCCACTTGGCAGGGGATCATAACTATTGTGGTAGGAAACCCAAAGTGTTTAAGGCGCTTCAGACTTTAGTACAAGAACATGGAGTAATTGATTTGCGGGATCGGCATAATAAAGTTGATGTTTGGTACACATATTATTCTGCTCCCCACAACAAACTGGTCCGGCTTGATTATTTTTTCGTCTCAGGTCAGGTGGCGGAAACATCGTCTATTTCTGCTCCTCCTAGGATCCTATCGGGTCATAATTTGTTGATTGTAGAATGTACCTGGTCTTATCTAAGCAGAGCTCCTAGGGTGTGGACTTTTGAGAGGAAGCTCTTGTCAGATGAGGCTTATCAAACTCATATGAAAGAATGGCTTGTTGAATTCTTAGACATTAGTAGGGGAACCACATCTGATCATATGGTTTGGGATGCTCTAAAGGCTGCAGTTTGTGGAGAGACCAAGAGCTTTACCTCCTTCCGTTGGAAGGCAGGACAAGAGCTGGTGAAGGGCCGTATTGAGGAACGTAGGTTCGCAGAGCTAGAATTGACCTCCAAAATTAAGAATGGCTTTAACATAGAGGAGTGCCTGCAGGTTGTTGCTATAATAAAGTCTAAACTCTTGGAGTCTTTTGGGCAGGACCTCTCCATTAAGTACCTTCAATATCGCATACTGATGTTTGAATATGGGGAAAACTCGGGCAGGGTACTGGCGAAAAGGATCCAACAGAAAAGTGAGCAGAGTCGTATCACTAAAATTCTAGATGAAAATGGGATGGTTCAGGATATTCAGGAGGGAGTGAATGATGTGTTTCAAAGGTACTATGCTGCGATTTATACTGATGATATTGGGAGTACTCAAGGGGAGTTAGAGATGAGGTTTTTTTATTGGGTTTGGACACTTCCAAGGTCTCATTCGAGCAGAATGAATTGCTATCGCCCCCTATCTCTTGGGACGAGGTTGAGCTAGCTGTTAAAGCCTTAGCCAATGGGAAGGCCACTGGCCCAGATGCTGTGCCTTTGAAGTTTTATAAGATATTTCTAGGAGAGATTCGACAGGATCTTCTAACTGTTCTTAGGGCCGCACAGAGAGGTATTGTTCCCGATTCATGGCGTCAGACTATATTTGTTTTGTTTAAAAAAAAGGGAAAACCTGAGTTGAGTCCATTATCATTTCGACCAATTTCCCTTATTAACAGCAATTCTAAAATATTCTTAAAAATCTTAAGAGTCTAGCTTGACTGCTGTGATTGTTCCATTGGTCTCCCTACGTCAACATGGGTTTATCCCGGGTAGGGACACAGCGGACCATGTCCGGCCTGTCATTGCTTTACTGGATTTGGCCCAGGTCACGGCCTCTCCCCTCGAGGTGATCTTGTTGGACACCGTGAAGGCATTCAACAGGGTCTTCTGGGTGCTCTTGTGAGCCGTGCTCCGCTGGAAGGGCTTCAGCACTGAATATATTCCGGCAATCCGGGCACTGTATACCTCTCCAGAAGCCGCACTGCGCATTTCGGGCTAGGAGACTGGATATTTTAAAATCAGTAGGGGCACTAGGCAAGGGGGTTCTTG
The DNA here is from genome assembly GCF_964263255.1 of Lissotriton vulgaris. Lineage (NCBI taxonomy): Eukaryota > Metazoa > Chordata > Amphibia > Caudata > Salamandridae > Lissotriton > Lissotriton vulgaris. The sequence goes on from NC_141697.1 coordinate 969,769,627, forward strand.
TTCGCCCCTGCTTTTTGCTCAATACATCGACCCTTTACGCTGCTCTCCTCAGCACATGCAGCTCCTGGAGGCGTTCGTCTAGCACCATGGCCCCGAAGATCGCAGCCAAGGCAGTGGCAGCAAGGGCTCGGTCTGCTGTCATTGCAGCCCGAACCAACAGTCCAGGAGAATCGACTGATGCAGTGAAAGCCCCGCAGGCAGCGCGAGGGGGAGAAGCGGGCGGAGAAGGAGGTATGTACTGCAACCAGACCGCCTCTAAAAGCAGAGGTAAGACTAAGCGGACAGTAATGGCTCTCTTCAAAAACGTTACTGTTAAATCCAAAATATTGACTGATATTAGAGTGATAAGCAAGCAAGCATATTCGGGCCCCATAAAAACTTCTGAAGGTGTTCAAAAAGCAGAGTATGTGTCAGCCACACCGGGTCCCATGCGAGTAGTTAATGCGCTTTCTGTTAATGGGGGGCCCGTGCAGGTATCCCTGACTGATCAAGGTCATCCTCTGCAACAGCGTTTTGGTATGGAATGCCCAATGGTTATTACCCACGAAAATGATTTGGGGACTAGAATCCTGCAAACCATGTCTAACCTCCTGGCAAATGGGACTATGGGAGATGTAGTTCAGTTAATGGAAAATACTGCAATTCCTGTGTATCCACTCCCAGCTGTAAATATAGCTGAGTCCAAGGCTACTAAGGCTACCACTATTCGTTCTGTTGATGGTAATGAATCCGGGTTCCGGGGGCGGATGTGGTTGCTGCAGGTTAATCGGCGGGGAGCCGTCCAGAAACAAATTATCTGGGCGTGAAGAATTTCCCCCTGCCGCCAGCCCATGGGGCTTACCACACAAATAATTACGTATTTTTCAGTCTCCCATAATGAGGAGAGACCATTGGAAGAATTCTCCATAAGAACTTTTACAGATCAGGTCGTATTAGTTCCTTTTCCCACACCATAGGCCTGGATACTTTAGGGGGTGTCCACCATGGAGTGAGAATCACTTTTCTGGTCCTGACGAATGCTGAGCTGACCTTGGGCTCTTTAGCAGAACATGTTGACCATTTCTCTTTATTATCTTTTTCACTACTATTAGGACTTAATGGTTCAATTTACCACAACCACTTATTAGTCCATTTTTTCACTGGTTTTAACAGAGTTAGAGCTACCCTCTCATTAAAATGAATTGTTTGAGGAGTAGTCCACACTCTTTTTAAGTCACTTTTTCTGATTTTCCTTTCAACTATCTGGGACCCAATGAAGACAACTGGCTACCAACTTTTAGTTGGGGCCTGAGGGTCCCTTTAGTTCACTCTGAGCACGTGTATCTTACCTCTTCACTATACTAATAATCTTTTCTGGTGCTAGCAATTCTATAATTTTTCTGTATTTTTGGCTTTAGCATCCGTTTCTTATGTCTATTGGCACTCTTACGTTGATTGTTATATAGATGTTAATGAATCCTCTAGGGAGCATGAAGGGGATACATTTCTTTCCCTATCGGAACACACTGGTTCGTCAATGGATGAAGAGGATGATCATGACCCAGAATTGACTGATGATGGTAGTGACATTGGAGATTGGCGGCTAAATGAAGTCCTTATTGGGCAGATATCGCCTTGTGGCCCCTATACAGTATGTAAAGCAAATGGTTTAAAGGCTCAGGGTGCTTTAAGAGAGGGGGCAGATGTTCCTGGATTACAGTTTAGTGATACCTCTTTCTCTGTGGAGCAAGGCCGGGAGGGGGGGGGGGGTATGTTAGCTGGGGTCTCTAACACACCGCATAGCCACTCTGATCTCCCACCTGGAGAGATTACACTTGCTGTTATCTACCAGACTATCATGGGGCATCGTGAGGAGTCACATCAGGAGAGCGTCCGCACACAGGGGGTGTGCCATAGAGTCCAAGACTTCATTTGCAGAGTTGCCAAAACCTGTACGGACATTGCAGCAAGAATTGGAGAGGCCGAGCAGAGGATTTCTCATTTGGAGGATGCCCTAGCAGTACAGAAGAATATAACAGATACGATTGGTGTACAAAAATAAGACATCCTTTGGAAGCTGACTGACTTAGAAAGTAGGGCCAGAAGGAACAATCTTAGGATCCTAGGGAACCCGGAAGGCTGTGAAGGAGACGGTGTGAGGCGATTTGTCGTCGAAATTTTTGCTGAGGCATTCCCTGACCCAAAGCAGTGGGATTGGCAGCTCGAGGTGCTGCGAGCGCATCGATTTCCCTTCAAGCAGAGGCAAAAGGCTAGACCATCAGGGGACAAACCTTGTGCTATTTTGATATGCCTCAATAACTTTTTGGCGAGGGAGAAGATCTATGATTTGGCAAGACCTGACAGAAAGAGGCGGGGCAAAGAGTGTGAATTCTTTGTCCGGCCGGACCTCTGTCCAGCCACAGTTGAGCGGAGGTGGCAGCTCCGTCAGCTGGTAACTTCTTTTCAGGCAAAGGGTGCCCAAGTGTTTTTGCTCTTTCCCTCCAAACTGAAAATTATTTATTAGGGACAGACACAATTTTTCTTGTCTGAAATTCAGGCCAAGGAGTATCTGGGTACTATATAGCTAAGGAGGGGGTAGCTTTCCTTTCCTTTCCTTTCCTTATATGTCTCTATCACTAGTTCGAAGAGGCTCCTACGGCCATAGATGGGGTGAGTTCGATTGCATGGGGTACATACCCCTATCTTCTCTTTATTTTTTCTTTGTTAGATGTTTTATGAAAGCAATTGTCTCTAGCCCCCAGCCATTAGTTATGAGGGGGTGAGGGGATCTAGGCGAGAATGGGTAACCAGCTCATCCCATCACAAAGACCTTGATCCTGCTGCCACATAAGGGTGTTGTAAGGGATGGGTGGGTGAGGGGGGGTCTTCAGGGGGAAGGGGGGATTAGTGTGGGGGAGGGGAGGGTTCACGTTCACGTTGGCTGTGGATATTTGTGGCAGTTGTTGCTTTAAAATGTTATCAATATTGTTATATATCGGCTCTCATGTCTACAAGTTTGAAAAATGCACAGCAGAGATTAAATGATTTTCTTGGTACCGATGGGGCAGGGTAAACTTATTTTAAGTTAATGGAACATTTGTGGTCTCAACGACGCTAAAAAGCGAGCATTATTTTCGAAAGTCGTAAACGCTATGCAATTAGATGTATTATGTATAGAGAAGACACATATACCTAGGGGAAGCGCGAGTGTTTGAAGATGCCCGGGTATGATCTAATAGCTTGTTTTAGACAGACCTCCATGATTAGAGGTGTGGCCATCTTACTGAAGAGAGGAGTTGGGGTCTGAACAACGGTCCGAGAGGACAGAATGGGCAGATGGATCACAGCAGAAATATTAGTTGATAAGAGGCCGCTAACTATATATACTATCTATGGCCCAAATACAGATGTCCCGGAAGTATTTAAATATTTGAATGTAGAATTAGCTACCTGGTCTTGCCCACTGTTTGTTTGTGGGGATATGAATATCAGCTTATCCAGTAATTTCCACTTGGCAGGGGATCATAACTATTGTGGTAGGAAACCCAAAGTGTTTAAGGCGCTTCAGACTTTAGTACAAGAACATGGAGTAATTGATTTGCGGGATCGGCATAATAAAGTTGATGTTTGGTACACATATTATTCTGCTCCCCACAACAAACTGGTCCGGCTTGATTATTTTTTCGTCTCAGGTCAGGTGGCGGAAACATCGTCTATTTCTGCTCCTCCTAGGATCCTATCGGGTCATAATTTGTTGATTGTAGAATGTACCTGGTCTTATCTAAGCAGAGCTCCTAGGGTGTGGACTTTTGAGAGGAAGCTCTTGTCAGATGAGGCTTATCAAACTCATATGAAAGAATGGCTTGTTGAATTCTTAGACATTAGTAGGGGAACCACATCTGATCATATGGTTTGGGATGCTCTAAAGGCTGCAGTTTGTGGAGAGACCAAGAGCTTTACCTCCTTCCGTTGGAAGGCAGGACAAGAGCTGGTGAAGGGCCGTATTGAGGAACGTAGGTTCGCAGAGCTAGAATTGACCTCCAAAATTAAGAATGGCTTTAACATAGAGGAGTGCCTGCAGGTTGTTGCTATAATAAAGTCTAAACTCTTGGAGTCTTTTGGGCAGGACCTCTCCATTAAGTACCTTCAATATCGCATACTGATGTTTGAATATGGGGAAAACTCGGGCAGGGTACTGGCGAAAAGGATCCAACAGAAAAGTGAGCAGAGTCGTATCACTAAAATTCTAGATGAAAATGGGATGGTTCAGGATATTCAGGAGGGAGTGAATGATGTGTTTCAAAGGTACTATGCTGCGATTTATACTGATGATATTGGGAGTACTCAAGGGGAGTTAGAGATGAGGTTTTTTTATTGGGTTTGGACACTTCCAAGGTCTCATTCGAGCAGAATGAATTGCTATCGCCCCCTATCTCTTGGGACGAGGTTGAGCTAGCTGTTAAAGCCTTAGCCAATGGGAAGGCCACTGGCCCAGATGCTGTGCCTTTGAAGTTTTATAAGATATTTCTAGGAGAGATTCGACAGGATCTTCTAACTGTTCTTAGGGCCGCACAGAGAGGTATTGTTCCCGATTCATGGCGTCAGACTATATTTGTTTTGTTTAAAAAAAAGGGAAAACCTGAGTTGAGTCCATTATCATTTCGACCAATTTCCCTTATTAACAGCAATTCTAAAATATTCTTAAAAATCTTAAGAGTCTAGCTTGACTGCTGTGATTGTTCCATTGGTCTCCCTACGTCAACATGGGTTTATCCCGGGTAGGGACACAGCGGACCATGTCCGGCCTGTCATTGCTTTACTGGATTTGGCCCAGGTCACGGCCTCTCCCCTCGAGGTGATCTTGTTGGACACCGTGAAGGCATTCAACAGGGTCTTCTGGGTGCTCTTGTGAGCCGTGCTCCGCTGGAAGGGCTTCAGCACTGAATATATTCCGGCAATCCGGGCACTGTATACCTCTCCAGAAGCCGCACTGCGCATTTCGGGCTAGGAGACTGGATATTTTAAAATCAGTAGGGGCACTAGGCAAGGGGGTTCTTGTTCGCCCCTGCTTTTTGCTCAATACATCGACCCTTTCTTGAGCAAAATCAAGGGGCACTCGAGTATTTTACCAATAAGGATCGATGATACAGAGTTCCGGGCCCTGGCCTACGCGGATGACATCATCTTGTTAACATCAGACATTTCTTCTGCATTCCAAGCACTCAAGGCTTCAGCTGAACATTTTGGTTTAGTAAAGGGATGCAAGCTAAATGTGGCTAAAATTCAGGTTGTACAAACATCAAATATGTTATACTCTAAAGCCCCAGTTGTCAGCAAAGCAACTTAACTGGGAGTTAAGATTACGGCGGTGGTAGAAACTATTCCGGACTTGAACATTCTTCCGGTAGTGGACACGGTAAACACCAAGTTAGAACAGCTAGATCATCTACATCTTTCTCTTCATGGTCGTTGCAGTGTCCTTAAAATGTTGGTGCTCCCGAAGTTTTTGTATCTTTTCAGGACAATCCCTTTAGAACTTTCACAAAGCAGTTTGGTAAAGGCAGATCGGATTTGTTATAGGTTTCTTTGGGGGTATCGCCGCTCCCGCAGGGCTGCTAAGTGGATGTGCCTTCCTCGGGATCGGGGTGGCTGGGCGGTACCCAATCTGTTACTATATTACTGGTCTGTGATGGTGAAATTTCTGGGAGTGCCACTGTTGGGGTATCGTGTTGAGGTGCCGCCATGTAATAGACCTACTATTTTTTAGATTGGTCTGGGCACGGCGGCTAAGGGCATTTTGCTGGAGGTTTTGGAGCCGAGTTACTTTAAGAGAACCAGATTTAAGGTGATTATAGCTATGTTTTTAATCTGCCAGAAAATTCGGCAGAAACTATCTATTCCCAATGTTAACAAACATACTCCGTTCAAAGCTGCCCGACTCCTACCCTCTTTTTAAGGATCAGACTATGTTTAGATGGCAGGCACATGGTTTGCATGTAATAGGGGATTTAGTGGGGGGTGGATAAAAATCTTCTTTTGCGTCCCTGAGGGATACATTTCAGTTGAACATTCATGATTTTTCAAATATCTTCAAGTTAGAAGTTTTATTTATAGATGCCTAAGTTAAACTTTCTCAATGTTAGATATACTAGTCATAGGGAAATTTGGGAAGACTGGGGTTGAGCTAAGGCCTGTATTGGAGCTAGCCAGTGAGGTTCTGGTCTCTGGTAGCCTTCGGACCCAAAGTTATATGGTAGTGTTCGACCTTTATTATACGCCTGCAAGACTAGCGAAATGGGGTGGTAGAAAGGGTGATCACTGCGCAAGGTGTGGGCTTTATGCCGCTGACGCTATTCATATGTTTTACTCTTACCCAAGCTTGTCTGATTTTCTATCTGATGTGGAGCGTTTTATTAATTCTATGCTAAATATCTCGTGCACATTGACCTAAGAGATGGTGATAATAAGTTTGGAATGCTCAGCGGCAATAATAAACTCGAGGTATGTCTCCTTATTTCTGTTTATAGCCATGTCTATGATTCGGCTGTGTATAACCTCACAATGGCTACCCCCTCAAACAACTACATTTATGAATTGGGGAGCTAGGTTGCTAGATATTTATAATTTGGAATTTTCAGTATTTACATTAAAGGGTAGGCAGAGGAGGAAGATGACCTCCACAATCTGGGCCCTGTAGAGGAATGGATAAAATAGTATGGATGTCCATTATCTTTAAGGTGTTTACTGTAAGGTAAAACCACGGGGTGTCCCACTATTGCAAGCCGGAGGCCTTTGTACAGAGGTAATACTATCTGTTCCTCTATGTATGATGAAGACTCAGGACCCAGGGTAAACCTTTCTCATGATGTTTGTGAAGCGGAAAAGGCTAAAGGCAACAAGTATCTGGTGTGTGGCTGATGCAAGAATACAGCAGAGATACCCACAAATATTACAATTCCTGTTGCTTGTGGCAAGTGACAATCAAATAGGCTAATACAAATAGATTTTAGTAAAAAAAGTGTACAGAATTTATTGTTTCACATACTTTATCAGTCATTTAATAATAATAAAAACAACCATAAGGGTAATCGCACATCGTATTATTATACACAGATCATAAAAATTAAAACATAATACATAAAACAAGAATCACAGGTAAGTCGACGCGGCGTTTCGTTTTTTTCTTTATATAGCACCTTCTTCAGGACAGATTTTCAGAATTAAAAATCGTTATTTCTGGACCCACTTATATATTGTGGTTCATTATACTTCAGTCTTATTGGATCTGTTGGCTTCCGATGCTAACTTTACTGGAAGTGTCTTTGTTTGTTATACATCTGGCGTTACACACTGTGCAGAGGAGCCACTGGTATATGTAGGACTTGCTTCTTCCTTATGTTTCATTTGTGGTTAAAACAAGCCGCTGCATTGGATGCCCTATTAGTGAAGTAGTCGGCACACAAAAGTTCAGGGGTTGTGCTCCCGTACTGTTTATTTTACACACTTAAATCTTTGTATATTGTTGCGGCTTCCCTGCTCCTACTCGTCACAGCGTCGCAGATTCCGTCTGCTATTCAGTAAGATGATGGCCTGCAATAGTGGGACACCCCGTGGTTTTGCATTAATCTACCCCTGGTCCTAGACAAGTCCAAATAAGGGGCCTCCTTATTTTTTCAAAGTTTACTGTAAGGTGCCATAGTGCCATAAACTGTGTGTATTTTTACGTTCCTCCGTTTGCTCTCTTTTTTATTTATGTATTTTTCTGCCCTATTACATTGTAGATTTTGTTGTATTATTTAATTTTGCTGTTTTTTTTTTTGCTGCATATGAAATTTGATGTATAATTGTACTGATTGCCACAACTGTACTGCTTTATTTAAAATTTTTATAAAATAAAAAAAGGAAAAAAAAGGAAAAGTTTGCAGCTTTGTCAATTTGCAAAGCCTTACATTTTATACACATTTTGTTACAATGTATGTAATAAAAGGCAAACTTGCAGAGAAAAAATGTTGCATCCATTTGTCTTTGTGCATAGGAAAAACTGCAAAAGGTAAACTTCTAGAGAAAATATCTGCCTACATTTTCTTTTTTAGACGTGCTTAATTAGAGGGAAAATTCCATTGTGATGACAATGATCTTGCAATGCACAGACAATCTTAGAGTAGGAAATGTTGTAAACTTTGCAAGTGGCAAAAATACGAAACTTCACAAAACTTGTTGTTTGTGCATTCATGTGGATCCGTCCTACAGCCACTGACTGGCAAATGAAACACTAATGGAAATGAAAACAGGTCTGGCCTCGGCATGCTGGTGCACTTGTTAATTTTGTTTACATTTTTTTTATTTCAACCATATGCTACAAAACTAAAAAGAAAAAACATTTTGCTCCCTAAACATAGTTCCATATGAATGCAATATATTTTTTTTAATTTAAAAAAACATTTACTGATGTGGTTGCTTTACAAGTAATGTTCTCAGAATGCTTTTAAGTTGTGCCAGGCACTTTATTGTTATTATTTTCGACAGAGACAAGAATAAACAAGCACCTATCCAACCACTCAACTCACAAGCAGCTACCATGTTACGTCACTTACATAATTTCTAACTTCACTTTTAAAAATTAGGTGGAAAATAAATTGCCATTTAACTAGGCACCCAAAGTGCAGGCAAATAGTGGTCATTCAACAATAAAAAAAATAACGAAAAAGCACATTTTAAACCAGCTTTGTCATTGAAGAATAAATGAACTATTTTAGGTTGCTGTGAACAATGAACACAGGCTTTGTGCTGTAACACAACATCTAAAAGGTAAATTGGGCTGACTCATTGCCCCTTGTTGTATTCTGTGATGGGTGCAAGCAAACTGGGAATGATAATTTAACAGCCCAATAGTTGAAGACCGCTGACCTCTACATATGTGTTTTATGCATGGATTTGGTGAGACAGCTAAAGCTGACTCAAATGACAGATATATTCGTTTAAAGCTTGGTTTTAGGTCTCTCCTAAAGACAACTTTATATGTCTCTGAACCCTCATGTAGTAAAAATAAATCATGAATAAAAACTGCATGCCTATATACATACTTTGAAGGGGTTTGGATCAGCTCTCTTCTTCCATTGGTCTGTCCACCTGACTTTAACATTTTACTTTTGCTAACTGTTTGCTTAACACTGCATACAGCATGGGCAATAGGTGAGATGACTTGAGCCTTTGGCTCCCTTGCATAGGGCGTGTTTGTATTTTGCTTTTTCACATGCACATCCACCTTCCAAGAAGTGCAATTTGGTACCAGGGCTGATGGATCAATACTTTCCTTTACACGTGCTTTCCGTCTTCAATCCTTTGTCTTTTTTTGTTGTATTCTTCCATGTGTGTTTAAACTGTGCCTTTAGGTTAAAGTGTTTCAAAGTCAATAGTGTTGTTCCATTGTGGCAATAAGAATATTATTTTCTTATAATGTGCACTAAAGCCAACAACAGTTTTTCTACTCGCTTTAAGTGCTGACTATGAAGTATTCATACTCTTCTAATAAAATGATATGTAGTAGTTATTGTATTCTGTGAATGTCGTTTTTATTGCCTTAGAGTCATAGATTTATGTTTCCTGCCATAAGCTGCTGTGCACGGTGCTCTTTGTGTGCGAGATTCCTGCCCCCTCAGGGAAGGTCGTAGCAGACCGCTCTCTGCTCATCACTCCAGTGCACATTCAGCAGCCTGGCGAGTTTGAGAGCTTGACCACAGCTGCTGGTTGTGGTGTCGGTTTGCAGCCAGCTGTAACTGTGTTCTGACAGCTGTGCTGGACATCCCACATTTTAACACCTCAGCTTCATCTACTGTTCAGTGGGAAACAGACATGCCCCAATGCTTTTCTATCGTGCAACACACTTAGCAAGAGGAAAAAGCCTCAGAGGACTGTTTTTGTTCAGAAAGGTGGGGCATATTATCAAGGGGGTTTATCTCCGCTTTTTTGGCTTTAAAAGCCAAGAAAGCGGAGATAAAATTATCTCCCTATTACCTAGCTGTCGCTAACACCAGTTAGCGACAGCTAGTAGGAGATAGCGACCATCTTGGGCCCCACTTTGCATGTCAGTGATATTTATCACTAATGACATGCAAAGTGGGCGTGCCAAGATGTTAGCGACTGAAAACAGCCGCTAACATCGCTATCTCCTATTACCAACTTTTGGAGATATTCGCGCTAAGCGCGAATATCTCCAAAAGCTAACACCTGCCCTGAGCAGTTCTTAGCCATGTTATCCAATGGGAGGTGGATAACATGGCTAAGAGCATTAGCTCGGTAATGCATGAATATCAGCGATATTCATGCATTGCGGCGATTTTTATCGCATTTGCGATAAACCTTGGTAATACCAAGGTTTATTTGCGGTAAAAATCACCGCAGCTCAGCGGTAATTTTTTTTCTCTAACCGAGCAATAGCGATAATTATCGCTATTGCTTGGTAATATGCCCCGGTGTTCCTTCCTGCACAAGAACAACCCTTGCACCATGATGGACATGTGCCTGCATTGGCGGTAGGCTGCACTCAGTGAGCCAGCGCAGAGAGTTATCAGGAATGTGCCTTATATTAGTAAATATGGCGCATTCCTGCCCTTTCCATTTGCCACATGGCAGCAAGTAGTCTAACTGTGTTCCATTGAGTCAAATCTTGAAAAATGTGGCCCCATGTGTTATCAGATTTTGGCAAATGATGAGAGGGTATAGCAGAGAGGGTGGTGTGAGTGCATAGCAGGATGCCAGCTATCTTATTTTTTATATTTTGGATGGGAGGGTTTCATTACAGCTGGCATACAAAAAAGTGGTTCACTACGGACTCATTTGATATTTAAATCCATATTTCCAGACCATGTAAATTACCAGAGTCCTATTAAAGGCGATAAAAAAATCAGTTCTAGCCACCAGGTATTGCAAAATAATCAGTCAACAGTTTTGATTACTTTGACGCAATAGTTCATAAAACATATAGAGCTATAGAGTGATCACACAATGAAAATGTAAAATGAAGAGAAGAGCATGTGTATATACATGGTGATACAGTTGGCCATGGAGTTATATAAAAAGAGCTATTTCAAGATAGAAACAGATGTCCAATATTGACTAACACAGCAGACTCCCTTAGTCTGGTTGTTCTACTGAATATCGACCCCCATAATATTGCGGTAGAAGAATGTCAATGACAGAATATCAAGGGATGAACTATCAAAAAGGTTACTGCATATAGGCAAGTATAGGTTTATTATTTCTAACTCCACATACATGTGCCTTGAATATCTATGTATATCGCAAAAACAACTATTGATGGACAGAATGCAGAACAATGTCATACATTCACCCCAGTACAGAGATCTGGACCTGAATCCATCGTTTCTTTGCTAACCATGCCATTTCAGTTTGAACCCAGCCATATGCAAATCAGTCTTGACTCTGTGCCCCATGGGAACAATCAGCCTGAACTGCCAGGCCAGGGCCTCCCTGGACAGGAAACAAGCATCCTAGGGCAGGTCTCGGAGTTTCACCCCTAATCAGCCAGGATAGCTTGACTCCAGTGGCATGGAGAGAACAGGAACCACAAAACCAGTCCCAGGATGCTTGTTTCTGGTTCAGGGAAGACTTGGTTTGGTAGTTGGAGCTGGACTGTTACCATGAGGCACAGGGTCAAGACTGATTTCCATATAGCTGGGTCTGAACTGAGGTGACGAAGTGAGCTAAAGAATGATGATGGATCCAACCCAGATCTGTGACTGGGGATGAGTGTCTGAAAAGTTTCAGCGCTCCGTCCATCATCTCCTTGTGTTTGCTTTGTTTGCCCTGAGTTGGCAGGGTATGCCCAGACGTGGGTCCCTTGCTCACTTTGCCACTGGATTCAAGCTAGCCTGGCTGATGAAGGATGTTACCCAAGAAACGGTTCCAGGATGCTTGTTTACGGTTCAGGGAAGAACTGGCTTGGCAGTTCGGGCTGGACTGTTCCCATGAGGCACAGAGTCAAGAAGGATTTGCAAATAGATGGGTCTGGACTGAGATGCCGAAGTGAGCTAAAGAATGATGATGGATTCAACCCAGATCTGGGGGTGAGTGTCTGAAAAGTTTCAGCGCTCCATCCATCATCTACTTGTGTTTGCTTCATTCACGCTAAGTTGGCAGGGTATGCCCAGGCGTGGGTCTCTTGATCACTTTGCCACTGGAATCAAGCTAGCCTGGCTGGGAGGAGGAGCTTCGCGGGCAACTAAGATGGCCGCGTGAGCTCGGAGCTCCGAGCTCCGAAGACCCTCCGATCCTCCAAATTAATCCTGTTGTTTATCCTGTCCCACGGAAGTGGGAACGTGTTGTTGAACTGCTGCTGATGCGGGACTCGTTTTCCGAATGAAGATCCGAGTTCCCTAGGTGGGGTTACACCGTGTTGAAGATTGGGGACGACGACGCCATCAGAGCCCGGATTTACATGGGCGACTGCAGGGCTGCTGTACGGTGGTGGTCCCAGGAGTGAGCGGCTGCCTCGCCTCGAGGAATCAACCAGGCTACTTGGTGGATTGAAGTGCTGTATGAGCGGTGGGGGCGGATGCTATCGCCTACCGCTTTGGGGCCCCGACGTAGACCAGGGAGTCTTCCCGATTGAGTGACCGTCTTGCCCAACATGGCTGGCAGAGGCGACCCAGATAAAGGGAAACCCCGGGTCAGCAGAAAAACGTCTTTGTCTCAGTCCACTATTCCCGATCGCTACGCCCTACCTAAGGGTTCACCCGAGCCACTGCGCGGACTAAGGACATGCAGCGAGATGTGTCACCGGATGACTCGGCTCCAACTCTCCGGGACGTAATGGGCGCCATTGCGGGCATCAAGGCGGAGATGCATAAGCAACATAAGGTGCTATCGCACAAGGTTGATACGTTAGCCATCGAGATCAATTTGATCAGAGCCGATCTCGGCAAGACTAATGACTTGAGTCAAGTCACTCGACATAAAATCGTCGAGTCTGACCTCGGACGTGACGGACTTACAGTCGGAGATCCGAGACCTAAAAGCTGCAAACTCGTTGTTTGCCCGCAGGCTTGATGATTTTGAAGGACGGGCCAGGCGCCAGAATGTCCGCATCGTTGGTGTTCCGGAGGGGGCCGAGGAGGACGCCACCGATCTCTTTGTTGAGAACTTGGTACAGAACCATCTAGCCCACGGCGGCCTCAGCAAGTTCTTCTCGGTGGAGCGGGCCCACAGACTACCTGGAGGCCGCCCGAAGCTGGGGGCCCCTCCGCGTCCTATCATTGCCAGGGTGTTCAACTTTAGGGACAGGGACGCTAGCCTGCAGGCTTCGAGGAGAGGTGGGCCGTTACAGTTCCAGAATGCTGACATTAATTTTTTCCCGGACTTCACCCAGGCGGTGCAGAAGCGAAGGCAAAGTTTCACGGGTGTGAAACGTAGACTGAGAGAGCTGGGGATGAAGTACTCTATGCTGTTCCCGGCGAAATTGCGCATCGAACATGATGGCCGGGCATTGTTTTTTGACATGCCAGAAGCGGCTGGGGACTGGCTGGACACTTTGCCCCAGCGCCGGAGTGCGCCCGAGGAACAGTCGGAGGGGGCGTCGGGCAGCCCCGATCTTCAGGAGTGAGAGGTCCCTTTGGGCCATTTTCGGATGATGGGTCTGCTCAGGCAGTCAGTCGCAAATTACTGTACTTTGTTGCTATTCTTTCTCAGTGAAAGGGGGAAACGGGGGGGATAGGCTGCCTCCTTTCTCCTCTAGGGGCTTTTTGTAGAGTAGTTTTTGGGGCGACAGGCACACTGCTAGTTGGGGGGCTTTTTAGTCTAATGCAGGGGTGCAGGGTGGGGGGTGGTTGGGTTGATTGTTTCTTGTGTGTTTTCTTTCTCCTTTCTTTACCTATTTCATGGCAAGGTGACTATTCTGTTGTTGACTGTGCTGTAGCGGCTGTTCCCGGCAAGGGTGGCATGGGCCTTTACATTGACGATTGGGGGTAAGAAGTTACATGTTCTGAGTTGGAATGTTAATGGGCTGGGTGATCGCATTAAGCGAGGGGTTGTGATGCAAATGTTTAAAAGATGCATGCCTGATGTTATCCTGTTGCAAGAAACGCATCTCATTGGGAATACATGCCACGCACTCAACAGAAAAGGCTTCAAAATGGTGGCACACTCGGGGTTCTCCTCGGGGTCCCGTGGGGCGGGGATTATGGTGCGCATGTCTCTCCCGTTTGAGGTGGACTCTAGCGTGATTGATGCGAGGGGACGCTACGTCGCCGTCACGGGTAGGTGGGAGGGGCGTACCCTGGTCTTAGTTTCGGTTTACGTCCCCCCTGGTTTGCAAACGACTACTTTCCAGGATCTTGGGGGCGCCATTTTGGGCCTGCCCGAAGGTCTGCTCATAGTTGGTGGGGACTTTAATGCAGTTGGATCTGGGACCCTGAACCGTCATCCATCCAGAGATCTTCGAAATGCGCAGTCCTGGCTTCCTGATTTCCTGGACACTATGGGGCTTATTGATTGCTGGAGACTACTTCACCCCGCTCAGCGGCAATACTCCTTCCACTCGGGGCGCACGGTATCCTCTCCAGGATTGACTATGTTCTGGCATTGGCTGCCCACACGTCGGCCGTCTCCAAGGCCCGCTTGATGGCCAGAGGCATCTCGGACCATTCCCCGGTCTGGGTTTCCTTTGATTTTGACATCGTAGTGGCCTCGAGAGTAGCGCTGGTCAATCTGTGGTACTTCCGTAACCCTAGGACTCGTGACCTCCTGACTAAGGCCATCGAGCTCTATTTTTCTGAAAACATGGGCTTGGTGACGTCGGCCTTGTCCCTATGGGAGGCCTTTAAAACTGTCCTGAGAGGAGAAGCCTTCTCCTTAATAGCCGAGGCACGCAGACGTAGAGATGAGGAAATGGTGCGGCTGGAATCAGAGATTGGGGATCTTGATTCTCAATTGGAGACTGGTCCGACGCCTGCCCTGCTACATGCTCTCTCACTCAATCAGTCGGAGTACCGGGCTGCTGCTACTGACGCCGCCAAGGTAATGGGCAGGGAAAAGCAAGGGAGGATCTACGATGTCGGGGACAAGGCAGGCAAGCTTATTGCGTGGCTTGATAAGAAGGAGATGGCTTCCCGGGTGGTTCCCGAGGTGTTGGGGGAGGACAGGCTGGCTGTCACCGACCCCAGCGCTATAGCTACGGTCTTCGACGATTACTTTGAGTCCGTATACACCTCGGCTTCTGATATGACTGAGGAGGACTCTGCCTCTCTCCTTGCAGGTATTGAACTTTCGTGTTTGTCGGATACTGAACGCGACGACATGGACAGAGGTATAACGGCGGACGAGGTGGCGCTTGCGATACGCTCCTTACGGTCCGGCAAGGCTCCCGGTCCCAATGGCCTCCCGGTGGAGCTTTATAAAATAAAGGCTAACACCATTGCTTTGCCCTTGCGGAACATGTTCCTTGAGGCGCGTGAGGTGGGTGAACTCCCGTCGGACCAACGATTGGCCACCATTGTGGTCATCCACAAGGATGGTAAGCCCAGAGACCTCTGCAGGTCTTATCGCCCAATCTCCTTGTTGAACGCTGAGCCTCAGATCCTGGCTAAATTGTTGGACAATCGGCTGGTGGGTGTGATTTCCGATTTGGTCCACCCAGACCAGTCGGGCTTCATTCCTCATCGCAACACTGCCCTTAATCTTAGGTGACTCCATGCGGTCATGGCAAGGGTCAGTACGCTCCGGGAGCCGTCGTCTTGGCATCTCTGGACGCGACAATGGCTTTTGATTCCCTTGAATGGAATTACCTGTGGGCAGTGCTGACGAAGTTTGGGTTTGGCCCTGAATTTCTCAGATGGGTCAGACTTTTATACGCTAACCCATTGGCCAACGTCACGGTTAACGGCCGAGTGTCAGCATCCTTCGCCTTGCGAAGAGGTACTAGGCAGGGATGCCCCCTGTCGCCTCTGCTATTTGCATTAGCGCTTGAGCCCCTTGCCGCATGGATACGGACCCACCCTGATATTAATGGGGTGAAGTGGTCGTCAGGCTTTGAGGATCGTGTGTCTCTATACGCGGACGATATTTTGCTCTACTTCACCTCCCCTTGTAAATCCTTGATTGTGGCTTGTGATGTTCTGAATACCTTCGGTAGATACTCGGCCTGGTTAATAACTGGTCCAAATCTCACCTTTATGTACTGAATGGGGAGACTCCGCGTCTTCCCAGGGGTTGCGCTATACAGATCGCGGGGCAGGGGTTCAAATACCTGGGCATTTATATTTCAATTGATGCCCGCACACGATACTCAAATAACTTGCTTCCCACTCTCGCACGCCTTCGGCGCAACGTGGAAGGGTGGCGCAAGCTGCCGCTTTCCCTGCTCGGACGTGCGGCACTGTTTAAGATGATGTCTCTGCCCAGATTCTTGTATGCGCTCCAGAACACACAGGACCCTGTCCCCTCTGGGTATTTTTGGGAGATTGAAGGTTTGCAGCGGTCCCTCCTCTGGGACGGTAGGCCACGTATAGCTATCACTAAATTGACGCTCCCGTGGTACGACGGCGGCATCGCTCTGCCGGACATCCGACGGTACTACTGGGCCTCCCAGTTGGCCACCCTTAACCACGGTTTCTACGGCCCAGCTGATAGTCCAGGGTACGCCATGGATCGGCGGCTCCTCGACGATGGGAAGTACTACAGAGCGCTATATTCAAGATCTCTGGATGGAGGAATGACAGGTCCCACTAAGACAGCTGTACACATTTGGAGGGCTATCACGAAGGCGCAGGGGGGGCAGGGGAGGATTACGTTGGCTACTCCGCTTTATGATTCAGATCTACTGTGCAAATTGTGGCACACAAAAGGGTTTGATCGGTGGGATCTCATTGGCATTTCTAAGGTGGATGATATGATGGCCAGGGGCGAGATAAAGTCTTTCGCCGCTCTACAAACGGAGTTTCAGTTGGGAGCGACGGAATTCTTTAGATATGCCCAATTGCGGCACGCTCTTATGGCGGTGTTGCCGATGGGTGAGAAGGTCCCTGAATCGTCCCCGTTGGAAGATAGGGTCCTGGATGGACATATGCCGGACAGTGCCATTTCACTGGTCTATAAAAAACTGATCAATGTCCGCACGGACCTTCTGTTGAGTGTGAGGGACCAGTCGGTGCGTGATGGAGTCGAATTGGACGATGAGGACTGGCAGAGTGCGGTTTCTTCTCCCAAGGAAGTGGCAATCCCAGCTAGATTACGCCTGGTCCAACTGAAAATTCTTCATAGAGTGTATGTAACCGGCCCCCGGCTGATCCATATGGGAATTTCAGGGGATGGTTTTTGTAGGCGCGGATGTGGAGACCTGGCCACATTTATGCACATCATTTGGGAGTGCCATGCCATAGCCTCTTACTGGAGATGTGTCCATGCGGTGATGCGTGAGGTGACTGGTGTGGATTTACCGGCGGAGGCCAGGCGTTGTCTGCTGAACGTGTGGGGCCCCAGGGATTACGATAACGCTCAAACCCAATGGGTCACCCTGGGGAATATGGTGGCGAAACACGACATCGCCCAGAAGTGGGGGGCCTCGTCGCCCCCCTCTGTGGAATTGTGGAAGGCCAATATGGATTGGTGTATGGTTCGCGAGAATACGGTGTACGTGGCCAGGTGTAAGCCCAAGAGGTGGAGTAAGGTCTGGGGAGCCTGGAATGAATATAGGGGTGATATCTGTTTACCTCCCGACACTGCCCCATTGGACGCACGACTCTCCCCCTAGCCCTTATTTCCAACTTATTCGTTACTTCATTGCTATCCTGTTTCTTCTCCCCCGTTGTCGTCCAATTTGTACTGTTTAGTTGCATCTTGTGGCGGCACGGCCCTGTCATCCCCTCGCTTGGGTATTGTCACACTTACGTACTTTCCTTGCCTATTCACACCGGTTTTGGTGTTTTCTTAGTTTGTTATCTTATAGGTTCGATGTTACTATATCATAAAATTTAACCTGATACGAATTATAATATGTACTGTGTACACTACATATCCTTTTTCCAAGAACGCTGCCTAGCCTCCGGGATGTAAGGCTAAATAGCTGTGTGCCTTGATTTTTCAAATAAAGGTTTTCCAAAAAAAAAAAAGCTAGCCTGGCTGATGAAGGGTGTTACCCAAAAACCGGTCCTGGGATGTTTGTTTCTTGGTCAGGGAAAACCTGGCTTGGCAGTTCGGGCAGGACTATTCCAGTGAGGCAGAGGGTCAAGATTGATTTGCATATAGCTGGGGCTGAACTAAGGTGATGAAGTGAGCTAAAGAATGATGATGGATTCAACCCATCTGGAGCTCATACTGTTCTCTAAAGTCTTCAAATGGAAGTAGTATTCCATCCTCATACAAGGTCTCTTTGGTGTTAACTCTAGAATCCACTCATTCCCTTAGTCCATGTCATCCCCTCCATGTGGGAGTTCCATGAGCCACTTTAGCTCTATATGTGGCCAATCTGTAACTGCAGTGGCTGAAAACAAGCATGATTTTCTCCAGTTCACCCGGATGCCTGAGACCCTTCCCAGATGCGTGAAGAACTCCCTTGCACTCATCAGGTCTGCCCTCGTACTCTGGAAGAAAAGTAAAAGATCATCACCAAATAATGCTATATAATGTTGTTGACCTAGTATCTCTAGCTCTTGTGGGGGTTCCCAGATCTGGCATGGCAGGCTAAGGGCCTCTCGTGTCATTGTGGGGATCCTACCCTCATCGTGTGCTCCTCTGTAAAGACTCACCAATTTGGGACTCAATTCTTCAACTTATGTGGAATAGAACTCTACCAGTAAGCCGTCTGTGCCAGGGGTCCTATTTTTGGCCATTGCCCAGCTCTGATCTCTGTGAGCTCAGTGTCCCCTCCCAGTTTGTCGGTATCTTCTGCTGTTACCATCATGAGTCGTATCCGGTTTAAGAATTTGTCAATGTCATCCCCTGTGCAGGCTGTCTTACTCTGGTACAACTCTGTGTAATAATCCTGAAACATGCAATTTATGCCCAGTTGGGTACAGATAGCAGGTGCGCCTTCTTCAATAAGTTCTAAAATTGTTGAGCCTTGTTTTGCTGGATTAGCTAGCTACGCTAGGAGTGTCCCTGTGCGATTCCTCTCTTCATGTGCTCTTATCATATAATTTCTATATTCAAAACACCTCAACCATTCAACTTGTTCCGCTATCCTCTCCTTAGTGTCAAGCAGCTGATCCTGATCCGCCCCGCGCTCAGGCCTAAGTTGCTCTATTCCCCTTAGTCGCTGTTCCGCAGCCAACGTCTCTTGTAAAAGGGTTCCTCATATTACTACCACTTTAGATATACATCTTCTCCTGATAATAGCCTTGAAGGCATCCCATACTATCAGGGAGTCTGTATACCTGCCGTCATTCTCCTCAAAGCATTGATTCTTTGCCTGGAAGACAGGGTCTTCAAAGTACTCCGGTTTTAGCCTCCATGTAGGAATACTTGGCCGGGGTCTAACCCCATTAATTCCCAGAAGCAAAGGTTGTGATCAGAGATTGTCCTGGCCAGGTACAAGCTAGTTACAAATTGCTCATGTATGTCTGGTGTGCAGAGTATCATGTCTAGTCGTACATGTAAGCATTGTAAGTGGGAGAAAAATGATTAGCGCAAAGAGACTCACAAGGAGTCAAACCAAAGTGACCTAGTGATTAACATTTCTTCTAAGCAATTGACACAAGCACAGATTATGGTTCTCAACAAAGGTACTTCGTTTGTCCCCACACACAAATCTCATTTATCAGAAACAGAAGTTGGTCTTTTCAATTTTTTCAGATCACTTAAACTCAGATATTTTTATAGTAATTGATACTTCGTTCTATGAGACAAGCGTCAACGTACATGTCAATAACAAGGACATCTATATGCTTCTCGAAAGTGATCCCACAGAAGCATATCAAAAAATACTATCACGAATATTAGATCATGCTTTAGAAATGCAGTGAATCAACTTCAAAAATTATACGTTTCTTGAAACCAAATTTCCACGAAGACCCAAGCTGTACATGTTACCGAAGATACACAAGGACGCCAAAACACCACCTTTCAGACCCATTGTGTCAGCCTGTGGATCTGTCTCAGAACCTATCGGTAAATATGTAGATTGGTACCTGCAATCGATAGTGCAGAAATGCACCAAATACATTAAGGATATTACTTTTTTCTGAATTTACTCAAAACGGTTGAATTGGACACTAAAAATGAATATTGGTTATGCACTGTGGACATAGTATCCTTGTATACTTCAATTCCACACAATGGGGGCCTGGAGGCCTTGGAATGGAGCTTATTAAATACAGAAGTAGCAGAGGTCAATAAAGTGTTTCTAATTGAATTAATGCGCTTTGCATTGCACCACAGTTATTTTGAATGGCAGAAGAATTTTTACAATCAATGTAATGGAACATCCATGGGTTTCGGGGGGGCACCTTCGTATGCCAATCTGTTCATGTCAAAATTCGAAAATGACTACATACTGAATAATCCAGAATGGATGAATAATTTGATCATATTTAAACAGTACATTGATGACATATTTCTGATTTGGAAGGGCAACAAAGAAAAATTGGAAAACAAGATTGCCATGATCAACACCCACAATGAAAGAATCAAATTCACTCACACTATCAATAAAGATTCAATAGCCTTCCTGGATGTCCAAATCAACATCGTAAATGGCAAACTACATACCAGAGTACACAAAAAAGCAACAGACAGAAACTCCAGTTTACTATTCCAAAGTTTCCATCCAGAATCATTAAAAAACATTTGCCCACATCGCAATTTATCAGACTCAAAAGGATCACTTCTTACCCAAACATTTTGCAAGAATCATTCAACAACCAGACGATCAAATACTCTCAAAGAGGTTATCCAATAGATGTATTAGAAGCGTCATTGAGCAAAGTCAATAGCTTAACCAGAGAAAAATTACTGACCCCGTCCATCCACAACGCTGAGAAAAAGACCGTTTGTGTATTAAAATTCTCAACAGAGGCGCATACCATCAAAAGAATAATCAATCGTCATTGGGCATTGATTACCACAGAACCGGATCTTCAAAACCTGTATAATGAACAAATCACTTTTGCTTTTCAAAGATCTAAAAATCTTAAAGAGATTTTGACTACATCCCAAAAAGAAACAATTGATTTCAAAGGCATGTCCAAATGCCAAAACTGTGTACATTGCAACAATGTTATTGTGGGCAACATATTCATGCACCCCACCAAAAGTTATCAGATCAATTTACAATATTCGGCCACATGCGACACAAAAACGTAGTGTATGCCATCAAATGCCCTTGCGGCAAAATTTATGTAGGCCAAACTGAGAGAAAAATTAAAGTTTGTATGACGGTACCTAAGAGCAACATACGCTTACAAAATACCAAATCTACCATAGCCAAACATTGGATGGAAGCCAAACATCAGATATCCCAAATCAGATTCACCATATTGGAGGTACTTCCACAACGCTGCGACATGGATCCCACTAAACAACGATTAAAATCGGAATTTTTTTGGATAAAGAAACTGAACTCTCTTCATCCCGCTGGGATGAATGATAGGATTGAACAATCTTGCTTTCTGTAACATTATATGTACCAACATAGCATGACAGCATGGCTCATCTGATCTCCCCCTGGAAGTTTATTCATATATACCACAACTGTGATTGAGGTTTAGCATTCTCTTTGAGTTTATATTTTTGTGTATATTGGCATTATACATTATGAATTTGCACGGTATGCATGTTATCTGGTTTCACGTTTTTCATTTATTGTTATTTGTCTATATGCAGTTATTTAGGTCATTTCTGATTTTTGCCACACATTTCAACTTTTTTCGCACCACTTAATTTGTTCTATGTAACATATCGTGCATTTCAATTTTTTTACGTTTTTCAATTTTTTACGTCTTCCTCCACCATTTTTCTTCAACCGTCTTTATTGATACATTCTGTTCTTTCATTTCGTTTCTGGCGCCCGATTGCTTGTCATCGGACGCCATACTTGAAGCCGTTGCATTCACATCACGTGATCAGGGCAGCGTGTACTTTAGTGATACGATTGGTCCAGAGGCTTGTTCAGCTTTGTTTACCCGGAAGAGAGGCTATCTGTTCGGCGTTCACTGAAGTAAGTTGCTCGTGTAACATTTAGACACCGGTCAGCTTATGTAACCGTCTACGGTGGTGTGCCGAGTATCTTTCAGTTTTTCGTTTTTTCACCGTCTCAGTGTTGAATATGACACAGGGTGTATCAAAGCTTTTGGAATCCTGTGTTTTCACTTCGGACCCCGAGTCTCTCACCACACATGATTTTTACGTGCACACTGTCGGGTATAATCACCCACCCTGTTGTTTGACACTGGACACCTCTTTGTTTGACACTGCACATAGCCTTGAGGTAACCATGTCTATCCTGCTCCCTGCTGCTGTTTGTGTTTATTTTTCCGTTCATTTTTCATTTTCACTTTGTAGCATATGTAAGCATGTTATTAATTTGTGACACGATGTGTTAACATGAACCTGATTGCTAAGGTCCTGTATTTGTTTTCCTATTATAGACCCCTGACGAAGGGTCTTGGTGTTTGACCCGAAATGCATTCGGTATGGTGAACCTGCTGATATTCACAATGAAATTGGATTTGATTTGAATGAAGAAATTTTCTTGCACAAATAAGAAAAAATGAAATAAGCATTGAACATAATTCCTGGATCATGTGTGATGTTTATTGATACAGAGAAACAGGAGAAGGAATTTCTTTTTCATGTAAAAAATGTGCGCATTCTTCGTGATTACAATATCACACCATTACTGAGAAAAATGATTAGTCCTTCTCACCTGGGTGCTGTACCCCCCCCCCCCAAGAGTCTACCATTCCACACTGGGCCTGCCATTATGTTATATTATGTATGTTATGTTATACACTGGAGACAGCATCTGTGTTGGGGCCATATATGCCCCCCATGGTGATTTCCCGTCCATCTAACTTACCATGTACCACCACATATCTTCCCTTTGGATGTATTAGTTGCCCCGTACATTTAAAGGGTACCCTGGTTTAATCCACACCAATAATCCTCTAGCAAACGCTGAATATTCTGTATAATAGGCCTGCCCCGCCATCTACACTGGAGAGCTGCCCCCTCCTTAGCCTTGAGATGTGTCTCCTGTAATAGGACAATCTGTACTCCCCTTCTGGCTAAATATGCATACACTTTGTGCCGTTTGATCATGGAGTGCATCCCTCTGACATTCCAGGTTAAGTACTTTATATTTTATGGTGGTGCCCTGCGTTGCTTTGAATAAGTCTCCACTTCCGACTAGGAGTTGCCATTATTCTATCTATTGTTTTCTTCCCTCACAGTCTCGTATCCTACTCGGCCCACTATGCATGCCCCCTCCACTTTGTAAACCCCAACACCCAACAGAATTCAATCCCTATACCCGAGGACTGGCATAAGAACAAACCCCATCCAAACTAGACACCAACTGGTGTCCAATCACTGGATCACCCGCATATCCCCAAACAGGGTGGGCTGGTATTTCAGTCTTGGAGAGGATCCTCCAATCCTGCCCCGCCTCCATTGCAATAAACACAAACCTCGGGTTACAGTCCTCATGAATCACGTGGAGGCCATACCCCTTCGAAGGCATCAGGCTCTAACTGCTGATAGGCATACACTATCAGCTTGTTGAGATTGCCCCTAAATTATCTCCTCTGCTGTTTTCAGAGTGATCTTCAGCAGGTCTATGTTGGTATCTTATGCAGAGCTAGTGTCCCTGGTCGCTTCCGAGTTCTGGTCTCTCTGTTCACTGACCGATAATAGCAGACTCCTGTCTCTGTAGCTGACTTCAGATAGCGCCCTAATCACTTTTCCCTCGTTTACGTTGGGGTTCTACTAATGTGGGAGTTCTTTTCTTTAGGGATCTCTGTCTTCTACGGCAAGATCCGGGGCGCCTGGGGTCATCTCCTCGGTCCAGCATCCAGTCCCGCTTCAATCCAATCCCTGGCATCATGCGGGGTCAGGAAAAATTGTATTCCAGTGGGTGTGACCACCCGTAGACGTGCCAGGAATATCATTGTGTAAGAGGCCATTCATCTGTCGGAGACAGCTTTTTACCCCCAGAAAAGTTGCATGCTGCTTCTGTACTTCCCTGGTAAAATCCGAGAATATCATCACTTTGCTAATATTTATTTGGAGGTCTCTCTGTGCTCGAGCAGGGATATGGTCCCGGTCTCTATAGTGAAGGAGTTTGGCTGTTATAGGGTGTGGAGGCGCTCCAGGTCTTAACCCTGTGAGCCATCTCCAGGGCATAAAATTGGAAGAGGCCCTCTGCTGCTACTTCTTTGTGGAGCCATTCCTCCACATAGGACAGCGTGTTTCTTCCTTCCGCTAATTCAGGGACCACCAGAATTCTTATATTGTTTCTGAGTGATCTATTTTCACTGTCCTCTGCCCGCATTTCAAGAACCTTGAATTTGCTCTCAATGAGGGATACTGTTTTCTGCAATGAGGTCAGTTCTGCCGGTATGCCTGTCAGTGGTCGTTCAGTAAAGGTGACTCTTTCAGCCAACCTCCGATGGTCCTCTTTCAGCGAATTGAGCTCTGTCCCTATATTATCTCCCTTAGTCTCAAGTGCTTCTCAGGACGCCGTTATTGCCTGCATGATGTCGCAAAGTGTCGGGTCAGCTCTAGGCTTTTCCTGTTAGGTCAGCTCCATGCCCCTAGCATAATCTTTCTGGCTGGATATGGGCCCAGTATGTTATGTTATGTTATTTATTTTTTAAAGCGCAACAGCTGCCCCAGCAACGGAGCGTCCCGGCGCTGACCTAACCAGTACCTGAGGAGAGGGAGGGAACCAACAGAAGAATTAGATGACAGAGAAGAGATGGGTTTTGAGTTCCTTTCGGAAGGCAGTCAGATTGGTTTGGGTACGGATGTGTAGAGGTAGGGAGTTCCATAGTTTTGCCCCTAAGACTTTGAAGGAACGTCCACCCGTTCTACAGAGCTTAGTTCGGGGGACTATTACGAGGTGTTGTCCCAGTGAGCGCAGGGTGCGCTGGGGAGTGTAGGGTACCAGGAGCGGGCGTAGGAGTTCAGGACAATCAGAGTTGAGAATTTTGAATGCCATGGTAAGAGTTTTGAAGTGAATGCGAGATTCAATTGGTAGCCAGTGCAAGTTGCGGATGGTGGTTCTGGCAGAGCACCTGCGTGGGAGGCCAACCACCGCTCTGGCGGCCGAGTTTTGGATACGTTGCAGCCTTGCTAGTTCTGCTTTGTTTGCCCCCAAGAGTAAGACATTGGCATAGTCCAACCGGGCAAGGATCATAGATTGAATGATGAGCTGGCGGGTTCTGGAGTCAAAGAATCCGAGTATAGGGTTGAGGCTCCTCATTAGACCCACACACGTAGCTGCCACTTTCTTTGTGTGGGACTGAAAGTTAAGTGAGGGGTCGAGCCAGACACCTAGGTTCTTGACAACATTTTTTGGCACGGGAGTGGGGCCAAGCACAGAGGGCCACCAATGATCGCTCCAATGGCTGGGGTTTTTTCCCAGGAGAAGAACCTCCGTTTTCCCGGCATTTAGCTGCAAGCAGTTGAGCGTCATCCACTGTGCAACTGCCGCTAGGCCATCTCTGAATTTAGTTGCCGAAGATGATGGGCCTTCAGAGAGTGTGATGACCAGCTGTGTGTCGTCGGTGTACGACACCAGCGTGAGGTCCCACTCTTTTGCCACCACTGCGAGAGGCTGGACGTACAGATTAAAAAGGGATGGGCTACGCGCCGACCCCTGGGGGACTCCCTGTCCGATGGAATGGGGTTGGGAGATGTAGGGTGGGGCTGAAACTCGAAAGGACCTGTCCTTTAAGAAGGACCGGAACCATTCAAGGGCTAATTCGCCAATCCCTATGGCCTCAAGTCGTTTCAGCAAGATGTTGTGTGAGACCGTGTCGAAGGCCGCGCTGAGATCCAACAGGATCAGCGCGGCACTGTGACCGGCGTCCAGGATACCTCGAAGGTGCTCCGTAGTGGTCAGCAGAGCCGACTCAGTGCTGTGACCTGGTCTGAAACCGTTTTGGGAGGGGTCCAGGACATGGTTTTGCTGCATGTGATGGGATAGCACTTTGTTCACGTGAGCTTCAGCCAGTTTTGACGTCCAGGGGAGCAGCGAAATGGGCCGGAAATTTTCTGGCTTATTGGGATCCAATGTGGGTTTTTTAATGATAGGGGAAACCCATGCAGATTTCCAACAGGTGGGGACCACAGCTGAGGAAAAGGAAAGGTTGAGTAGGTTGGCAAGCGGGGGGAGGAAGAAATCAAGTGATTCCAGGAATTTAGACGGTCGCATGGGGTCTGCTGGGGAACCAGACTTAACCTGTCTACACAGTTTAGAAAGGTCGTCGAGGGATATGTCAGGTATTCTTAACAGTTTTGACGTCTCTGCCGCCGAGTGGGGGATGTTAATGGACGAAGCATCGTCTTGAGGAAAGGACGTATAGATCTTCCTCACTTTTTCAATGAAAAAGGTGGCAAGATCTTCGCATTGTTTCAAGGAGGTGATGCAAGAGCCTGGGTTGGGGATCTTATGGAGGCTTTGAACTAAGTTAAAGATGGTTTTGGTGGGGTTGGAGCTGCGTTCAATTTCCTTTGCGTAAAAGGAGGCTCGAGTAGTGCGAATCGCCTTGTGATACGTGCGAAGTTTTGATAGGTAAAGGGCTTTGTCGCTGTCTAAGTAGTTTTTCCTCCATTCGCGTTCGGCTTTTTTGCACTCTTTTCGCAATGTTTTGAGCGAATCATTGTACCATGGGTTGGAGGGGGAACTGCGGGTTTTGGTCCATTTAGCCGGAATTAAGGCGTCAAGCCCTGTGACAATCCATTCGTGGAAGGCGGCGTATACTGTATTAATATCTCTATTCTCGTCAGGGAGGTGGAATTCTCCTAGGTGTTTGATGAGGTCTTCGGAGGAGAGTTTGTGCCATGGTCGTTTGTGGCTGGGGTTGGCCACGGCTTTGGTGGGTGTTTTTTTTGCCGTAATATTCAGTTTAACAAGAAAGTGATCAGTCCAGCCCATGGGTTCAGGGGGATCAGCCGTGGCTTCCAATAAGTTAGAGAAAACGGGATCTAATATGTGCCCAGCAATGTGGGTGGGGGAGTGAACCAGGGAGTTTAACTGCAAGGCCGTGATGTCGGCTAGCAAGTTTTTAATGATGGAATCTGTAGTGGAGTCGAAGTGGAGATTAAGATCACCCAAAATGGTGAAGTTGGGGGAAGAAACTGCCAAGGTGTGAGAAAGTTCCAAGAGTTCCTCAATAAATCTGGTGGAAGGACATGGTGGCCGGTAGATGTAAAGCCCAGAGAGAGTGAATTGAGGGCAAATGGCAATCTTAAAACGAGCACATTCGCAGCCCCAGATTTCTTCTTTGGTGAAAGAGCAGTTGTATGTTGTTCGATATACAACAGCTATTCCCCTGCCCCTAGAGTCTCTGTTGACCAGTTTCATGGAGAAACCGTTTGGCAGCGTAAGATTTAAAATGCTAGTTTGGTCATTATGGAGCCAGGTTTCACAAAAGAACGGAATATCTGGGTTTTCGTCCGTTATGAGGGTGTTTACTTCTGCATGATGCTTTACGAGAGATCTAACATTCAGTTGTAGAACCCGGAGGGAAGGCAACTTGGGTATCGTCGCTGTACAGCTTACTAGGCTGGGCAGGGGCGTAGCAAAATTACAGGACTCACAGTGAAGTGCAGTTTGTCCGAGGCAGCCTCCGAGCTTGTTGCATCTGGTTTTGGCGTTAAGTGCGTGGAGATGATCTCTGTCATAGCTGACTCGAAGCAGGGGATTTTGTGCAGGGGGACTGGCGAGAGGCGATGTCTTGGCGATGACGGGCCCAGACGGGCTTGCCTTAGGCGCGCCTTCGGCGCGCAAACGGCGCTCCCGCTGCGCTCGTCCGCTGCGCTTCCTGTACGTGCACATTTATCCCTGAAAAAGGGGGGCGTGGCCTCACCGGGGGCGTGGTCAGCGCGCACGCCTGCCCAGATGGCGGCCGCTTTGGTTGGTGGATTGCGTGGGACGAAGTGCGACTACAGCTTTCCGCCAGCTGTGCGCTCCAGGTCAGAGTGACTGGTAGGATGCCAGCCGTGTTTAAAAACACAGTACGTGACACCACACCACACAAATAAACGATCAGTTTTTAAAACGCTTAGAGTTTCAAGTTAGTACCGCCAGTCCCGGCTTCCGCCTCAGGACTGGGAAAGGATTGTGTTGACACCGCTAAGGTCGGCGTTTTATCTCGTCAGAAAGTGGGCGTGGCCTCACCGGGGGCGTGGTCAGCGCGCACGCCTGCCCAGATGGCGGCCGCTTTGGTTGGTGGATTGCGTGGGAGGAAGCGCAACTACAGCTATTCGCCAGCTGTGCGCTCCAGGTCAGAGTGACTGGTAAGATGCCAGCCGTGTTTAAAAACACAGTACGTGACACCACACCACACAAATAAACGATCGGTTTTTAAAAGGCTTAGAGTTTCAAGTTAGTACCGCCAGTCCCGGCTTCTGCCTCAGGACTGGGAAAGGATTGTGTTGACACCGCTAAGGTCGGCGTTTTATCTCGTCAGAAAGTGGGCGTGGCCTCACCGGGGGCGTGGTCAGCGCGCACGCCTGCCCAGATGGCGGCCGCTTTGGTTGGTGGATTGCGTGGGAGGAAAGCGCGACTACAGCTATTCGCCAGCTGTGCGCTCCAGGTCAGAGTGACTGGTAAAATGCCAGCCGCCTTTAAAAACACAGTACGTGACACCACACCACACAAATAAACGATCGGTTTTTAAAAGGCTTAGAGTTTCAAGTTAGTACCGCCAGTCCCGGCTTCCGCCTCAGGACTGGAAAGGATTGTGTTGACACCGCTAAGGTCGGCGTTTTATCTCGTCAGAAAGTGGGCGTATTCAGGCCTTTGGACCCCGCTTCTTGGATATTTTCCCCATATCTTCTGGGCAGCGTTCTCTACTATTCCCTCTAATGCTGCTACTCGCCAGGGGGCTTATTCTCATATGTAATGGGTCCTATTCTCCCTCGGGGGTTGCCATTATCAAATGGGGTATGTGCTTTGTTCTCACAGAGCTTATGTGAAACACCCCTTAGGCCAATATATGCTGTGTGCCCTAATATCTCTAAGGCTTCAAGGACATACCCAGGTAATTGGCTGAGGGTGCATGCCTCTCCCCTTCTTGACGCTTCTTAAATTTACACTCACCAGGCTATTGCTCCCGACCCACCTGGCCGCTTCTTATCCGCAGTCATAGTGCCACTTTGCGACGTCGTGTCCAGTTGCTCCCACTGGACTTCCTTAGGTAGCCAGGTGGGGACTCAGCGGCAGTCAGGTCCCCAGTGTATCTACTAAGCTGGCTTCAGGGAGCCATCTTGCTGCTCAGGGACTCATGTATCAGGCGTTATCAATCCCACCTTAAGTCCTGTTAATCTCCCGTTTTGGGTTCTGGTGCTGTACCACTACCATTCCTTCGCCAGTCATAGCTGGCCGTGTGCATTTTACCCCACCATCAGCCTCTTTTCCTGCCTCCATTGACTTGCGCTCCACGGCCTTGCCGTCCCGATCCTCTGCCATTCTGGATTCTGCTGGCGGGGGTCATTATGGTTGTCCCTCCGCGCCTTTGTCCCCCGCCAGCAAGCTTGTCTGGGACTTATCACCGCTTCCTCACCTCCACTCAGGGCCTCGCAAGTAGTTTCTCCTGTGGCAGGGCACCGAGCTGCAGTGGTTTTGGTGCTGTCCTCAGTTGCTCCGTTTTGGGTTTTGAGGAGTGGTTATTCTTCTATGTCCAGGGCGGGGTCGCCACTGTTGCCCTACGCCGCTCGCACCATTGCCAATGCGCTCGGCCTCTCTGCCAACCCAGTCTGCTCCTCGGGTGTTCTCCAGGGGAGCCAGGCCACCACCATCGCGTTCCGGGCACTTGCCACTGCAGCCCCACTGCCCAGCTCACATCAAGTCTCTCGCAGGCCCCAGCGCCCTGGATCGGCACACTTCACCACCAGGCCACGCAGGCCATTTGCGCTTGTTGTATTGCAGTAGGCTTACTGTGGGTCGGGTTACTCGCTGGTGGGCACCATCTTGTATGTCTCGGCCTGTTCCTCTCATCTCTCTGCTCGGCACTGTCTCATGGCCAACTCCAGGGGTCTACTGCAGATTCCTCGGATTTATTAGTGTTCTCGATCCCCTATGATTCCTGTGCGGGAACCGATACGTTCAGGATAATAGGTACTGGGGGATCACTGGGCAGGAGCTCTGCAACATGGCCCTTTCTTGCGAGCAAATCAAACCTCCCAGCAAGCTGAGAGCTGACAGTTGGGGAATATCTCAGAAAGGGTTATTAGAGGTTTTGGGCAGGAGAATGCTAACTTTCTAAATGGGGTATTTTCAAAATAGTAATTTAAAACCCAGCTTTACCATCAGATTGGATTTTTAGTTCCTATAAGATTGAGTGCTTGAATCATGGTTTTAGCTATTCCTAAATTGAAGATTTACATTCTGAAGTCTTATAATAAAATCTAGTGCTTTTCAATGGAAGAGCGAGTACTGACAGACTGAAAGATGACTTTGAAAATGTTTCACTGTAAGTACATGTAAAAAATAAGTACACATGTTCTACTTAGTACTTAATTTGTGCCGGTGGTTTCCGGTGCTCGGCACCAGCACTTTCATTTTCAACATCATCGCTTGTGACAGTCTGCCACAAGGTGGCGCTATCTGGCTAATTTAGAGAGGACCACAACAATAGATAATTATTAATTCAATATGAATTAAAAATGGCTATTACCTGCTGACCAAGCCAATCTTATAGCTTTTGGGGGCCTGGAATAGTCTGAATTGTCACACTTGCACAAGTGTGATGGTTAGTAGCTGTGTTGTTACTATCATTGGAAATATGGAGGCAGCAATGTGTGGTGCAAACTGCAGTGACTGCCTGAAAAGAGCCCTGAACTTAT
Source organism: Lissotriton vulgaris (assembly GCF_964263255.1). Classification (NCBI taxonomy): domain Eukaryota; kingdom Metazoa; phylum Chordata; class Amphibia; order Caudata; family Salamandridae; genus Lissotriton; species Lissotriton vulgaris. The sequence goes on from NC_141697.1 coordinate 969,800,629, forward strand.
TGTTTTTAAAATAAAGCACTGGTTCTACTATATAAATAGCATGTGCAATGCCCTAAATTATGTTAGGGCCCACCTTATTGGTGGCATATAGGTATTAAAAAGGAAGATTTAGGCCTGTCAAAGGGTTTAATTTGCCAGATTGATTGGCAGTTTTACAACTGCACACTGAGGTTGCAAGAGCAGACCTGAAGATATGCTTTGGATTGTCACTTTCGTGGAGGCTCAATAGGAGCTGCAGTCTACCAGTGAATTTAACTTACAATCTCTAGGTACACTTAATACTATACTAGAAACGTATAGGTATGTTAATTATGCAAATGAGGGATTAACAAATTGTACACATGATATAGGGTCAGAGCACATGCACTGGGTGCTTGATAGTAGAACGCCAACATTCAGAGTCCCTACGCCAACAATAAAATCAATGAAAAAGTGTATGGGCAAGCTAAAAGGACATTTTCCTGCACCATCTTATTGCAAAGCAGTGTAAAGATGAGTTATTTGACGTTAGGTGTTAACAATTTGAGGCTTGAACATTGAAAAGGATAAAGACTAATTTGGTCCGACACAGCCTGTGACCTATAAGCTCACTTTCCTGTTGAAGTTAATAAAGAAAAATAATAACTATACCCAAAAGAAATGGTATGTGTAATTGATTTATGAAGTACAGTGTGCACCTTATGTTCAGCAGTGGTGTATTTGCTGTTCCTTTTATCCACCTTGGATTGAAATAGTTAATTTCATACATATACCTATCATATATTGGAGGAGCTTCCAAATAGTTCAAGCCAACTTTGACCCTTATACTGAGTTAGTTGGAGGAATAGGTGTTATTTATCACATATGATACATATTTGTGCCATGGGGTAATTTATATATCAAATTCAATAAATTAAAACCTATTCAGAGAGACCAACTTTTGGGAAATAATATGCAGATTTCGGTGCTTCATGCACCAAAATCCACATTTTACAGTATGTACAATACAATTTTTGGGCAGGGGTTGAAAAATACTGACCACCTCAGAATTAGGGTGTCACTGTCAGCCACAGTGCTTAGGAATTAGAATCCATTTTCCTTTTAGTCAGATTAAAACACCATTATGGAAAAAAGGGATCGCTGAGTTCACAGGCACTACATGTAAAGTACATGGATAGACCACTGCTGTCAACCGTAAAAAATGTTAATAAGGAATCTGTTGCATATGTGCCTGCTTTAAATTAAACATTAACTTGAATGGAGTGGGGTGGGGTGGATCTTTTGTTGTTACTTTCCCCTGAGGAAGGAAATTCTAGAAGGTCAACCGGTGGCTTGAGAAAGGCAACTCGTGAACAAAAGACTACAGAGAAAGGCGTGGCCAAAGATTCACTCCTAAACAAAGACATTTAGAAGCCACCCTTTACCCCACACCCTGTGTCCTTCCTGGCCATGAAACCAGAAACCCAAGTCAGCCCTTGACTGGTCAGAGGCGTCATAGCTCTAATCTATAAAACCATTGCGACAGCTCATTCCTGTTAGCTGTTTGCCAAGTAGCTGCTCTACTTCTGAAGGAAATGCACTTATAATTGATTTGCTCCCTAGATGCATTTGGGGTGAACTTGTATTTGAGGGGTTGGTTTGCTAGAGTCCAAGTGCCAGCTGACCCCTTTTGCTTATTTAGAGTTTGATTTTTAACTTCAAACAGCTATGTATTCTTGTGCCAAGAGAGCAAGGTCGAACTGGCCTATAGGACGATCAGGTAGTACCAGACTGGCTGGTCTGACGGGTCAGTGTGTGGGTGTTTTTTGTTTTGGCTATTTGTTGGTCTGTTTTAGGGTCTGCTGGGCTGGTTTTTAGTGTTGATTTCCCTGATACTAAAACAAACCTTGCCTGCAGTAAGCTCAAATCGATGCTATCTTCCATACTTTGCAAAACACTTATACAGCGTGTCTTTACAAGTTCAAAGCTGCCACAATTTGTAGACATAGGATTTTTTTTTAGCTTTTTAATTAACTAATGAGGGTCATTTTGTGGGGTGCCTGAGCTATATGTTGTCTCAGCCAGACCCTATTACCAGTGCAGAGAACCTTTTGCCACCTCTCCTGATGGTTATAGCTAACGTACTCAAGGACTGAATAAAAGGCTGTTGCAACCTGAGGAAAAGAAGATAGTCTGTTGATAAAGCAGTGAATCCTCCTTAAACAGAAACACAAAAAATGCACTGTTGTGAGGAATTGTAAGTGATCAACACTGCCAAGGCCAGAAGACTTTGAATGCGGCCCAACCAAGGACTGAGATGCTAAGCAGTAATCACTTGTGCGCATTCTACTGTTGTGTCATTTGTCACAATGCAAACAGCTCAGTGAAAGAGACCTCTGGGCCTTCAAATCACCCTGCTGTACTGTTATTTCACAGACTAGTAGCCCCTACCAACATTAGATGGTTTGTGAGCCTCCATACTGCTCTAGTCTGAGGTGCTGACCCATGTGTGCGGGCTGTGAGCCTCCACATACCATTGTTACCTCAACTCATTATTGCCCATGGACCAGCAGCCATAATATTTCCTTGAGGGTTAATGAATCTCAGTATGGCTGGAGCTTAACATTTCTTTGTTGGGCGTTGCAAATTAGCAAGAGACACTTTATATACGTCGCCTCCTTCCAATTCACTCTCCACAGCTATATGAGTATGCTGCATCTTACTCTACACACAGCACCTCTGATAATTGCAACATCTACATCCCTGACTGGCACAAAGAAGAAAAGCAGATGAGACTCCTGCTCAGCACAGGCACCCATCCCTAAGGAGGCAGTCAAGAACTTGAGCATTTGGGTTGATAGAAGTCTGTCTGAAGGACTGGGCTTTTTGTAAGGCCCAGCGGTGCTAGGGGACAACACCTGAAACCTTCGTGGGTTACCTGTTCCGGCGTACAAATGACAGAGACACGGGACACTTCCTTCGGCGTCAAAGATCGAGGTTTATTTACTGCAGGGAGCACAGAAGTCACAAGAAGTACAACATGTGTAGGTTCTCGGAGACTGCTTCAAGTTGCAAATGTGGATCGCTCCTTTTATACAGTTCTCGGTCATAGCACAACATGGCGAAAAAAAGGTTACAACTTAGATCCCACAGTAAACTTCAAACAGGTCGCTTTCATGTATTCAGAGGCCCGGAATATAATTACAGTAACATCGCCGGTTCCCAACTGTAAAAGTACATCATCCCATCATTAGGCACATTCCATTCTGGCTGTAAACGAGTTAAGGGAAGAGGCAGAAACAGGTGCAAGGAAGACAGAAAACAGACAACAGATTGGTAAAGAGTGTAGGGGGCAATATCGGAAACGTGATTGCAGGATCAAAGGACTCGTGCTTAATGCATGCACGGCTGAAACAATAGACCGGCACGGCAAGACGAGCCCTGAGCGGAGCCATCTGCCTTTGCAGTGTCATCCCCCTCATCATAAAGACACCTTCAAAGGAACACGTGTCTTCCGCAAGTTCTTGGGAATCCCAGGGTCACGAAGCGGACAGTGTCCGTTTGCTGGCTACTTGAGGGCAAGAGACAAAATGGATGCGGTATCTAAAATGGAACCCGTGGGTACAGATGAAGAAACCCACGAATGAGACGAACGGTTCAGGCCAATGTAGCGAAAACGCGCACACCCACTAAACTCGTCATTTGCGGTTCATAGATACCAAACTCGTCCATATTCGAACACCACTTATAATTGTCACGGAACGTCAGACGCTCCTTTTGCCCTCATGTAGGCAAGCACTAGTTGATATCAGAATCAATCTCGATATTCATCAGATCATTCAGATGCTGCTGCAACATTATTCTATCCATCAATGCTTCCTTGGTAACAGATGGCCGTCTTATACACGTCGTAGCACAGAGGCCACATAAGGCAGGACCACACTGTACACAAAGACAACACGTGAACAGAAATGCTACAACATCCCCAATGATCATCAGAATCTTCCAACCCCACGTCAACATCAGGCCCCAAAACCATCCTAGTAGCGTCCAATCACCTACGTCCACGTGTATGGACTCGGAGATCTTATGCAACTTCGAGATGGCTTGATAGACAGTTGGAGCGTTATCAGGGATGAAAATGCAGCAACTTGAATGGATCACCTTACATACACCACCTCTATCTGCAAGGACAACGTCTAAAACCATACGATTTTGTAACGTCATAAGCCTATCTGCCTGAAGCTCTGCTGTTATATTACCAAGGGCACTTGCAGTGATATTAGCGGTCGATTCCACCACTCGAGTCAACTGTCTCAGGTTCCTACTATTGATCATAGGTCCCCAAAACGGCAAGAAACCCTTAAAGAAGTCTCCTGCTTCTTGACCGGCAGTGTCTTCTTCGCTAATCACGCCTCTCACAACTCTGGTCTTGTGATAATCCGACCCAACTGTAAAGGTCGGCGGCAACAGATTCGCAATATAACAGGTGCCCGAGAAGTCACGAGGCAACCATGTATATGCGCGGTCGTAACATACAAAGTACGTACCCTTGGCAGTCAAAAGAACAGGGGAAGAGGCTGTCGGTAAAACATACGTTTCAGTACAGGCACTCCTCCCAAGCTAAGCTCGCGGGCTTCGGCCAAGACCTTTCAAACAGAAATTACCAAGATGGGGTACGATCCAGATCGGAGACGAGCTTTTAAGCTGTCTATCACCCACTGACATGCTATACTCAGCCTCACTCAGATCCTTGTATGCTCGCACCTCTTCCTCTGGAATAAGCGATGCGTCAAAAATATCTCTATCTAAATCGGCAATCGCTCTTGCCAAAGGCTTGTGGTACGGGACAGGACCATAATCTGCAGTGCGTGGCTCTCGATGGGGGTAGGAATCTAGTGCGCTGCGAAACATAGTTTTGAATGCTCGAGCTGACCCCTGGGAACTATAAGGAAGAACCAAGTACGGAATTCCCCTATCCATGGTATGTGGCATTAAACCACACACCCAGCAGTTGGTAGTATTCATCACCAACTGATGTTGATGAAGAAGCTGAACAAAGGAGTTATTCATGAATTCCGCACGTCTAACCTGTTCGTGTTGAGGCAGAGGGTGAAAGGAATGTGGAGAAATAGTGGGAATAGATTTTGATATAGAAGAAAAAGTAGGTAAAGCAGAAGGCAATAACGATTGTATTCCATAATATACTCTACCCACCAATAGCATGGAAACAGCCAAAAACAGCAGGAACACCTGAAACAGAAAGCATTTTGTTTGTACAACCCTATGTAGTGATGATCTTTGCGCTAAAGTCTTCTCCACTTCCGACAACTTAGAGGATTCCATCCTCTAAAAACCGTCCGCAACGTTCTTGACGCACTTCGTTCTGAGTAGCGATTATCAATCCCCAGGAGTTCCTAGGAATCGACAAAAGTACCGACCTAGTGTCAGGAACCTGCTAAACAGAAGGAAGTACCCGCACGGCCCTACGGTCAACCCGGATGAAAGGTTTTCTTAAATTAAACATTCAAGTGTAATACAAAATCTCCTAGCTGTGGAAAAACACACGTGGAGAAGAACTCAAAAATTAATAAAGGCTACAAGTGTTCATAATGTTCAAAAGTGACAATAAGGGGTAACGTGAATTTCAAAAGAGGGGAAAAGAAACCAAAAGGTATTTTATTAGTCTTTGTTATGAGAACGAAGGAAATATCTTCTTCTTCCAGGACGAGTCTGTTCCTCGAATAATTGTTCAGGTTGCGGAACAGAGTCCAGTCGGTCAGATGATAGTTCAAGTCTTGGGTTTTCCAATGGCAGAGGTTCAACAAAGTTATCTGATTGCACTGAAGTGTCTCCTACAGGCTGAGCATCACTGAATGGCACACATTTCACCGGAGTTTCTGTTTCTGTTGCAGCAATGCCTGTTCTCACCCACAAGTCTGCTGGTAAAGGTATAGGCACCTTCTTTGTATGGGTGGCATGCTCCCAGTTTTTGCGACCCTCCAAACGAACTGCAGTTCTCGTGGCGAGAAGGACCTGGTAAGGGCCCACAAATCTCAGCTCCAAGTTGTGCTTCCGTCCAAAATTACGGGTGACAACCCAGTCACCCGGTTGAAGCCGATGTCCAGGACCCTCTGTCGGTGCCGGCAGTGCTTCAAAGACCTGTTGATGAATTAACCTCAGTTTAGCAGTCAGATCATAAAGATAATCAATTAGCATTGGGTACTCAAGACTATCGAAGGACTTAGGCCTAGGGACCCCCAAACATTCGCAGGACGGCCAAACACAATCTCATATGGGCTAAGCCCTACTCGAGAGTGTACAGTCGCCCTGGTTGACAACAGAGCCAGAGGCAAGGCATCAGGCCATGACAGACCAGTCGTAGCTTGAATCTTAGCAAGTTTCAGTTTCAGAGTGCCATTGTAACCTTCCACTAAACCTGCTGACTGGGGATGGTTGGCGCTGTGGAATTTTTGTCTAATTCCAAGGCCCTTACACACACTCTGCATCACACTCCCCACAAACTCACTTCCGTTATCTGACAATACAATCCGTGGCATTCCATACCGAGGAAAGTATTCCTTCAGTAGGATTTTCGCTGTGGACAGGGCAGTATTATCTTTCAGAGGATAGGCTTCGATCCATCTGGAAAATGCGCAAACTACAACTAAAACGTACTTCAGATTATTACATCTCTCCATATGGATGAAGTCCAGTTGAATAACCTCAAAGGGACATGTAGGAGGAGCAAAATGGCCAGGTGGGGTAGGAGTGCCCTTGCCGGGATTGTACATCATACATACCATACAATTCTTAACCACTCTCTCAGCACACTTAGCAATACCATCATTCTTCCAGACAGGGGACAGCAACTTGCATATACCTTTTGCGCTAATATGTGACAAGCCGTGAGCCATAGTCACAACGGCTAGCACATATGCATCCGGCAACATCCATCTCTGATTTTCCGACAAATCAATCCAACATCAATGCGCATCTAACTTTCCAGTGCTTTCTTTCCACTTAGTCTTTTCAGTTTTGGTGGCCTCATTCTGAATCGCTTTCACGCTCTCAACAGTGTCCTCACACATACCAGTCTCTGCAGGCCACCTCACTGAATTCGTAACATACATTCGGGTTGCAAGATTTCTAGCTGTCTCCTTAGCAATCTCATCCGCAAACGCGTTACCACGACCAACATCATCCGTCACCTTTCGGTGTGCACTGCATTTAATAATTGCCACCTGCTTAGGCAATGTAAGTGCGTCCAAAAGATCATTCACAAGCTGTCCGTGTTGGATCTTCGTACCATGCGATGTCATAAATCCCCTTTCTCTCCACAATCGTCCAAAGCTATGTGCAACACCAAACGCATACTGACTATCTGTAAACACATTCACTCGCTTTCCCTTAGATAAAACACACGCTCTCGTCAACGCAATCAACTCTGCCGCTTGTGCCGAATTCTGACTCAATCTCGCAGTTTCCACAACCGTACTCAACGTCACTACAGCATACGCAGTCGTCACATCACCATTCGGCAACTTAAAGCATGAACCATCAACATACAGAGTACCATCGGGATCTGCCAATGGAGTGTTTTTTAGGTCTACACGACCCTTCGTTTCTTCCTCAGTTCTCAAATAACAATCATGTGGTGGTACATCATCTGATTCCATATTGATCGGCAACAATGTTGCCGGGTTTAGGACATTACAGCGTTTTATTTGAATGTGACTTGCCAAAAGTGTCAACTCGTAACCGGACAACCTTGCGCTTGTCAAGTGTTGAGTTTTTGTACGATTCAAGAGAGTGTCAACTGCATGCGGAACCATCACCGTAAGCATATTATCCATGACCAATCCTGCAGATTGTCGAATGGACACCGCAGCCGCCGCTGTCGCTCTTAGACAACTCGGCAACGCTCTAGGTACTGGGTCCAAGGTCGAGGAAAAATATGCACATGGACGCTGCTTACCGCCAAATTGTTGCGTCAAGACACTCAACGCACAACCCTCTCTCTCGTGAACGTATAGTGTAAACGGCTTGCTGTAGTCAGGAGTACCAAACACAGGGGCCGAACACAACGCATCACGCAATTATGAAAAACTTTTCTGACACTCTTCAGTCCATGGCAAAGGAGTCGGAACATCCTTGCATGTGAGGGCTACCAATGGTTTCACTAGCAGTGAAAAATTTGGAATCCATTGCCTGCAGTATGATGTGATACCTAGAAAGGCACGCACATCTCTCTGGGTTGTTGGCACAGTCATTCGAGCGATCGCTGCAATTCTCTCTGGGGTCAACCTTCTTCCCTCCATTGACAATAAGTGACCTAGATAGGTTACTTCTTGACAACAATATTGCAGCTTAGAAGGTGACACCTTGTGATGTAAGTCACATAGATGCTGTAACAGCGATACTGTAGCGGCTTTGCAAATCTCTTTAGTGTCAGCAGCCACTAACAGATCATCAACGTATTGAATCAAGGCCGCACCAGCCGGTAATACAAACGCGTCAAGTTGACTCTTAAGAGCTTGGCTGTAGATCGATGGACTCTCACAGTAGCCCTGAGGAGCGCGTTTAAACCTAAAGCTGCGACCTCCTAATGAGAAACCGAATAGATCTCTGCTTTCCTCAGCAATCGGAATGCTAAAGAAAGCATTCTTCAGATCGATCACCGAGAACCAAGAGGCAGAGGCTGGAATCAGAGTCAGTAAAGCCGTAATGTCGAGTACCACAGGAAATTGTGGAATCACAATTTTATTTACCTCCCGTAAATCAATGACAAAACGATACACAGGAGGTTTGGATGGATCAGTTCGTTTTAGAATAGGTAACACAGGACTATTACACACGTTTCGCAAAGTTTCCTCGATAACATCCTTCTTGATCAAGTCGTAAATGATCGCTAATAGCGCTCGCTCACCATCAAGAGAGATACGGTACTGGGGAATACGTGGTAACCGCACATTTGATTTCAATTGGACGACATAAGGTGATATGTCCAGCAGGCCCACATCATTGGGACCCGTAGCCCACAAAGACTTAGGAAGAAAACTCAATTCCGGTGGGAGCTTATCAGTTGACAAGTACATAGGAGAGATCACTCTCTGACCCAATGTAAGCTCCACTCCCGCAGGGGAACAATACAGAGTCGCATACAACCGTTTCAACAAATCCAGACCCAAAAGATTCTCGCCACAACCAGTAGTCAAAATCAAAGGAGCTTTTAGCTCAAGCGGCCCAATTGTAAGGGGCAAAGGGCTAGAAACTGGATTGCTAACGGGGGCGCCAGAGAATCCAATGGAAACATTCGTTAAGCCAGACAAAGGTGTGCCAGGGAGTTTCGAATGCATGATGGAACTTTTCGCTGCACCAGTGTCCAACAGAAAAGGCTCAACTACGCCCGATGTGGCAACTGCGACGTAAGGCCCTCTATGTTCAACCGGAACTGATACTACTCCCTCTCTTTGTCTAAGGCTGTCCTAGTACCTACCATCAACATCGATATCATGTTCGACGTAACGATCGTCCACATGATATTGTGCGGATCTACAAGACGATGAATTTCGCTGATCGAAGCAATTGTTCGAGTCCGATGAGGACATAGAACGCTCATTCTGATTTTGAGAAGTACCACGGCCTCTACCATGTGAAGCCTGTTGAGGACCACTACGAGCTCCTCGAGCCGAAACACCATTATTTCGATCACGCAAAGCCGGACAATTAAACTACAAATGGCCTTCAACCCTACAATATGCACATTGATTGTACCCAAGCATAGATCTTGGTGCAGAGGAGTCAGTACGCGACTGCGTTCTAGAAAACTGTGATTGCGATCGATTTTGCTGTTGAGAGTCATTTTGATTCGAGCGCGGAGGATACACTTGCTGCAACAAAACCTTAGTTTAAGCTCCTTCGTTTTCTTATCTGCACGATCACTGTCTTCCTTTTCTCTATTTTCATAATATTGAGCCGTAGCCAATATTTGAGCAGTGGTAGAAACAGCCCACAAACTTTCGGAATTTTTCAACTTGTTGCTGAGTTCAGGCAACAAATTTGATACAAATTTGTCAACAAACAATCGCTGACCTCCCTCAGTGCTCATATCCTGACCACTATGATCGATGAATGCCTCCTCAAATCTTGTAAAGAAATCAGAGACACTCTCGTCTTTCTTTTGCTTGCACGCAGACAATTTATCCCAGTTAACTCTCATCGCTGGCATAAGCATCTTCATAAGGGTAATTATTCTTTGGGGCAGATCAGTAATGAGCTGTTCAGGTTTAGCCCCACCAACTTGTCGTACGTCAGCCGCCACAAGTGCAGCCCAATCACCGCCTAACTCAGCCGCGTGATTCTCCTGACGAATTTTCGCCCAAACTGGTTGCGGAACCACGTTACATATCAATGTCGGCAAGGTTCATAATAGTAGCATCCACAAGTTGGGATAACTCTTTATAATAACCTGCCGGATTTTTCCGTGGATCAGGCAAAGTTTGCTTCACCTGCAAAACTTCGGATCGTTTCCATGGGAGGTGTATCCAAACTCTCTGTAAGTGTGGCGGAATAATAGGAACGGCAGTAGCATCACCTGGCATCCACACTGGAGGAACTTCTCGCATAGGATACTGACCAGGTGTTGCCATCCATTCCTCAGTTTCGTTTTTAAACAGTCCTCGAGGCTGTACTATAGACCTAAAAGATAAGAGGCGCTCTAAAGCACGACGAACATTAGTACCCACAATCATACAGCTGGAAAACTTATTCTGGAGTTCAGTCATTCCAGACGGTACATTGTCTATCTCATCATTATCCCACTCTTCTCGTAGGGCCTTACACATTTCCTCAAACACGAATCTCTGCGTGGGCTCATTAAGCTGAGAGAACGTCTCACAAGCCATGCGCGGGGTGTATTTAACAGGATACCTAATCCATTTACGCAACATTTTCACTAACGTATCACTCTCCCTACCATCAGGAATTTGACTTCGTCTCTGGGAGACATTGGAAACATTGGACCCAAGAATTGGTCCAAATGGAGAGTAAAGATTAGCCACAGCATTAGGTATGCGACTACGAACAGATGGGGAAGAGGAGAGAAGTACAGGAGCAACAACATGAGGACTAAAAGTAGGAACAGCAGGAGTAGTCGAAAGAGCAAAAGTAGCGGGAACAGCAGAATGAGGAGGTATAGGCAGTGGAGCAGTAGGAAGAAGGGCAGGTAAGGGAGCGGGGACAGTTTGAGGAACGAGAGGATTCGGAAGGACAGGACCAATGGCAGGGCAGCTGCCGGAACAACAGGTTGAGGAACAGGAGGAACCACAGGAGCTGTAGTATCCTGTGCATATGGAGGTGGCGATTTCAGTAGATAGGACAACAAAGAGTCCTCTACCACTTCATTTCCCTTCTTATCAGAACTCGACGGTAAAACCGGATAACATTTATCCACCGCCATATGTTGCAGTCTAGCAAAAACTTCTTTTTCCTTCTCTTCTTTGTCTTGTTGAAACTCATCTGCATTTCTCATCACCGTAACGATACCTTCCCTCTTATTTTTCTTAATCTGCTTGATTTCCTTCTGATTAGCCTCTTTGCGCCATAACCGAAAGGAATCAAACATGGCCGGCCTAGATTTCCTTTTAAACAATTTTGCTTCGAGGTTATCCAAAATTGCAGTTTCGAAACTACCATGGGGTGGCCAACTAAGGACACCATCATCTTTGGTGTAGCGGATCCAATAATCATTATACACGATAGGACCCACTCCGTGGCGACTATAGAGCTCATAGATCGGAGTTCCAACTGGAGGTATCGGACATGAGTCCTCCAATCGGGAATCCGTTGCGCAACATTTAAAGCAACTAAACAAAGTACTACGGCCAGGCATCGTGCACACTAGCCGAGTCTCCAAACTTCAAGGGTTATCGAATTACGATATCCTCGCAAAAATGCAAGACCCTCGGTTTTTGGCAATTGCAATCGTCAAATAAAACCCAACAACTAAGAACCAACAACTAAGAACCACAAATGCAATGGAACCATGCATACAACCAAGTTTCAACAACAAAGCAAAGGTCCCGTAAAGGAACCAGCAACTAAGGACTGGGAGCGACCCACAAATACTTAACTGAAAGATCAATGGCGTCACCAGGAAGGCCTGTCTATCGTCTCGCTGTACAAAGGTCTACGCCAGGCGCCAAAACAGGTCAACAATCAGGGCATCAGTGCGTCGCAGCCGTTAGGAGGCGGGGATCTTCACGGGAAAAGTCGGCGGGCCACTTATTTCGACAACAGGATCGATGAAGCGGGGTGCACCTTCCCTCGGAGATTTCACACAAAGTTCCTCACGATCGTCGGGCTTTGGACCGGTACCGTTGATGTCGCCCTACGTTGGGTGCCAACTGAAGGACTGGGCTTTTTGTAAGGCCCAGCGGTGCCAGGGGACAACACCTGAAACCTTCGTGGGTTACCTGTTCCGGCGTACAAATGACAGAGACACGGGACACTTCCTTCGGCGTCAAAGATCGAGGTTTATTTACTGCAGGGAACACAGAAGCCACAAGAAGTACAACACGTGTAGGTTCTAGGAGACTGCTTCAAGTTACAAATGTGGATCGCTCCTTTTATACAGTCTCGGTCATAGCACAACATGGCGAACACAAGGTTACAACTTAGTTCCCACAGTAAACTTCAAACAGGTCGCTTTCATGTATTCAGAGGCCCGGAATATAATTACAGTAACATTGCTGGTTCCCAACTGTAAAAGCACATCATCCCATCATTAGGCACATTCCATTCTGGCTGTAAACAAGTTAAGGGAAGAGGCAGAAACAGGTGCAAGGAAGACAGAAAACAGACAACAGATTGGTAAAGAGTGTAGGGGGCAATATCGGAAATGTGATTGCAGGATCAAAGGACTCGTGCTTAATGCATTCACGGCTGAAACAATAGACCGGCACGGCAAGACGAACCCCGAGCGGAGCCATCTGCCTTTGCAGTGTCATCCCCCTCATCATAAAGACACCCTCAAAGGAACACGTGTCTTCCGCAAGTTCTTGGGAATCCCAGGGTCACGAAGCGGACAGTGTCCGTTCGCTGGCTACTTGAGGGCAAGAGACAAATGGATGCGGTATCTAAAATGGTACCCGTGGGTTCAGATGAAGAAACCCACGAATGAGACGAACGGTTCAGGCCAATGTAGCGAAAATGCGTACACCCACTAAACTCGTCATTTGCGGTTCATAGATACCAAACTCGTCCATATTCGAAAGAGTCGAAAACACCACTTATAATTGTCACGGAACCTCATGTCCGTCGATATTCAATCTAAGGCAGTTGCAGGCCCCAGTTTTGGGCTATTGAGAGGTCTGAAACCTATTTTGGGGTTCTTTGAGCCCACTGTTCGCCAGACCATCCTTCGGGCCATGATTTTGGCTAGGCTGAACTGCAGGATTCCTTATATTTAGGGGCCAGTAAATCATGTAGTTTGCGACTCCAAAGAATTCAAAACTCTGCAGCCCAGATTCTGCTTGCACTCCCGAAATCGTGCTCAGTGTCTCGGACCTATCCAAACTTTACTGGCTGACAGTAGATAGAAGAATTCACTTTAAAGCTCTATATGTAGCCCATATAATTTTGTCTCATCAAGCTCCCTCTGTCCTAGCTGATATGTTAGTGCCATACATTCCGAGTCAACCGCGCCGTTCCTCGGATCAAAGGCTGGTCTGTATTCCCTGTGTTCGTAGAGTCAGAGCCAGTGGCCGGACGTTCAAGTTGTTGGCAGCTAAACTCTGGAACTCTCTTCCCCCTGTAATTCAAGGACTCCAAAACCATCTACAGTTCCGCAAAGCCATAAAGGCATGGGTCTTCCCAGGTTAATCTCTGTTATTTCTCTCTGCTCTGCTTTAATCATGTTTACTTGGGTAGCGCTGGGACGCCCCGTTGCTAGAGCAGCTATGCGCTGTACAGATTTCACTAAATAAATAAAATAAATAAATAAATGCTTGAAACTTTCACTGCGATCTCCCTTCATAGACCCTACTACATAGTTGCCCTGTCTGTCCTGCTCACGAACTAAGTGAAACTTAATATCAGAAGCTATGTTTTGACAATAGAGGCATAGTTGTAGTTCCACTGCATTCTTATTAACTGCACACATAAATCATTTGGGATGCCAGATTAAGATATCTGCAACCCTTTCTGAGGATAATATTATTGATATAAGAAATCCTGAAGTTACTAAGAATTTTAACTTAACATTAGTAAATTCTAACCTCTTTTTACAAAAGAACTGCACTGATTGACGACAACCACACAACTATAGTACATCATCACATCAACAGCACAACTCAATAACATCACAGTAGTGCAATACAACACAATGTTACTACAAAACGACAACACAGAGCCACACAACAACACAACGCACAGCATCAGAAACTGTTGTATGAACTATAGATGACCACAAAAATATAGTTTTACCGAAATATTGGTGGAAAAATACTAATAACCAAAATATAAAATGTTATTAAAACCTTTTTAAATGAACCATAATATTCACTTTAAAAAATATTGCCAGAACTATATTAAAAATGAACACATATAAAAAACCAAAATATAGAATACTAAAATATTAAGACAACATGGAAATACTGTAAAACAACACAAAAATAGATAACAAAAATATTGAGTACTCAAATATCAATATAATTTACAAGTATCAGTTATTAACAAGTAAAAAAGCCAATTAGACAATTAACCAATAAATTCAAATCAAACATGGTTAATAATTATTTAAATAGGGTTAATTAAAAAAAACAATATAGAAGCAGAACATCCAAAACTCACTAATTTCTACAAATTTAGCCTGATACAAATGAGCAAAAATCTCTGGCCGACTGAAAGCTCATCAATACACTGGAACCTGAATTTACAATTCAAAATAGTGCCTGCAAAAAAGATAATTACATAGCCTTACAAATATAGCACTAAATATGACATACAAGTGAAAACTTCTTTTAAACTGTAACAAACAACTAAAAATCATAAAATGTTTTTTATATTGTATCTCCAAACAGATCAAAAGAGGAAATACTGAAAAATCAACACGATGATCAAAAGAAAAACCTTGAGCAGCTAAGAAAAATAAGGACACAAATAAATGAGAAAAAAGAAGATAAATATGGAGAAAAAAAGATATATTTATGCTAAATATAACTAACCCATAACAAATGTTTTAAAATTAAAACTAAGTCAAGTATCTATTTTGATATCATTCACAGATTCCAAAATTCTTAGCAAACACTTCCTCACAAAAAGAGATCCCTCCTCAACTACATAGACTAAGGGGTCGATTCCGATTCAGGAAAAAACGCTCCAAATAGCCGTTCGGAGCGTTTTTCCCGTACGAATCGTACCCTGCAACGTCCCCCGTACATACGACGAAGTACGATTCGTACCAGTAGCCAGACTCCGTACGAGTCGTACAAGACACCGTACGACTCTAATCTCCATACGATTCTCCCTCAGAACCCGCTACTAAGCGACATCTATACGGTTCGCGGCTGGTTTTTACGATCCAGCAAGTACGATACGTGTCGGGTACGCACGTACGACCCTTTTTCTACGGGAGCTGAAAACAGCCATAAAAGCAGAGTTTATGCCGAAACAGGTATGGAACGGCCCCCCTGGGTACGGTGCGTACCCCCCATGATCGCAGGGGTACGCACCGTACCCCTGTGGTCATGGGGTGTACGAGCCGTACCCCATTGTACGATCGGTGTACGATCGGTGTACGAGCAGTACCCTCATTGTACGATCGGTGTACGATCGGTGTACGAGCCGTACCCCATGTATGATCGGTGTACGAGCCGTACCCTCATTGTACGATCGTGTACGAGCTGTACCCCATGTACGATGGGGGTACGGCTCATACACCAATCGTACAGTGGGGGTACGGCTCGTACACCGATCGTACAATGGAGGTACGGCTCGTACACCGATTGTACAATGGGGGTACGGCTCGTACACCGATTGTACAATGGGGGTATGGCTCGTACACCTATTGTACACCAATCGTACAATGGGGGTACCGCTCGTACACCCCATGATCTCAGGGGTACGGTGTGTACCCCTGCGATCATGGGGTGTACGGATCGTACGGTGTGTATGTGTTTGTGTGCTTTTCCGTACGACTCGCCCTTACCTGACGTGGACCGTATGAATTGCGTCCTCGTACCCCGGTCCGGATCGTACTCGTTGGGTCATACGGCATGTGTACGAGTCGTACGGTATGTGTACGAGTCGTACAGTTCACGGTTTCAGCCTTGCAATACGTACGGATTGCGACGATTCGGACGGATTCACAGAATACGGATCGTACTTCGCGACTCGGACGGACGGGTATGATTCGGACGGAGAGGGCTCCGGATACAAATCGTACGGACGTTTTTTTTCCCAAATCGGAATCAACTCCGAATTGTTCGGTAGAACAGCACTATTAATGAGAGAATGAACTGCAAATGCAAAATATTACTCGAACAGCTATTATGATCATGCAGCCACCATTAATGATACCTTGAAAAAATATAAAGGTGCATATCAATCCTTCAGATAGAGCAGAAATCAAAATCTGTAACATAGTTCAGGATCTTTAAAAACTCGCACTTACTCTTGGGCGCCTACTGAATCAAAACACTACTTTCCCAATGTTCCTGAAGAAGTTATTGGACAGTAACCCTCAATCATGAATCTAAAAAGAATAATAACAAGGACATGAAGAGTAGAAATAAGACCACTACTACTCCTAAAACATTCACGGAAATATACATGCCAAAGCACCTGATAGTAACTCATAACATACAACTCTGTCCTTGGCAATTATAACAATATTTTAAAAAAGATTAATCGTTTTGATCACTACTGACTAAATACTAACACTTACTTAGCATACAACATGATTAATGAATGGCATGTTTAACCCTTGTCCAGTACTCTTTGCACAAATCTACTCAATACATGGGCAGAATCAAAAATGGTCATATCTTTTATGTAGTCCCTATGACTAAATAACCAGTCAGTGCATAAGATGACCTTCTAAATCAAATAAAATAAAAATTACCCCTCACTACTAACAATATAATAACACTTACATAACACTCAACAAGGTTAATGGATGGCGCATTGAAGTCATGCTCAGTACACTGTGCAAAAATCTACTCATTGAATGGGCAGAACCAGGAAATGGTCATATCTCATGTTCTCTCTATCAATAAATAAATAAACCAGTACATATGATGAGCTGTTAAATGTAATAAATGGAGAAAAAAACTAAATTACCACCCATGGTTCAAACCATCCTTAACAGGTTTTACAGACAGCAATACAGAAATCCCTATGGAAACATGTGCAAAATTCTACATTAAGCTTACTCCATTTCAAGAAGGACCTCACTTGGAAGTTCGGGCCGGACTGCACCCATGAGGAGCAGGGTCAAGTCTGAGTTGCATATGCATGGATCCAAACTGAGGTGGCACAGTAAAAGACAAACGGTGAATTTGAATGTAGTCCAAGTGATTGCCAGTGGCTGATATCAATTCAATCATTCCATCCACCACCTTGTTGTTGTTGTAGATCCCTTAAAACTATAGCTCATCTCTAATATAACTCAGGCTCTACACTACATATTATAAAACATTAGGATAAAAACAAACTATAGGAAAATCCGGAAAAGTAAATATTTTTATTCTTAAAAATATAATTTATTAAAATACCATTTGGAAAAATAATAATTTCAAAACAGTATAAATAAAATAAATATTAGAATAATATTTTTCTAGCTTGAGAAAATATAACCACTAACATTCATAATCAAACTGAAATTTTTGTTATTTCTTCATTGATTTGCATAACCATCAGACATACAGTTAGCTTATGAAATCAAAAATCATTCACTTCACACTGAAAGCATTATGCATGGATACGTTTGTGCCACATTTGCCTTAATGAGAAATCTCTTCCATCTGTTAGTATTTCTGACTTTTTTTTATGCACTGCAATTTGTCTTTATCCCTTACCCATCACCTGATACCGCTATTTGTTACCTGCTAAGTGACTCTGTGTCTCATAATTAGGTGATGGACGCATCCATTCAGTCCTCTTATACACCTCTTATGACTCACTATGGGATGGTCACTAGGAAGCCCAGATGTTGATTAGGGCTGTATCGGACAGTGACTGATGGATGTCCTTATTTATTAGGCATATCTGTGTGGTACGTTGTTATACACTGGTTCTGTTGGTTCATGTCCTTTTTAGGTTGATTGGTTACAGATAGACCCCTGGACACTCTGTTGTTATTATGTCAAAGAAAGGGCACCACACGGCAACCTTATTTTTCCTTCTGCCTCACCGGACTGAAAGAATCAAGTTTGGCAACTGCATAACTTTCTGAGAACTTATAAAGTGACAGCCAGCATTATAATTGTTAATTTAAAATATACTTTGAGTGGGCTGTTAGTGGAACACGCATCAAACCATTTTGCAATCGCAAAAAGTGCGATTCGCAAAAATCAGCCATTGGCCTTTTCTGATGCATGTACCTTTTATGCAATTCGCAATTTAGGTAATTGCAATTTATTGCGGTTCCCTAAATTTTGAATGCGAATCAGGAATCGCAATTTGCGATTCCCTAATGCAGATGCAAGAAGCCTTTCCTAAATGCGTACTGTGCATTTAGGAGACGCTAATTACCATTAATTTCATGTTAATGGTAATATGTACATACTTTGAAGAAAAAAAAGAATGCATTTTTCAAACTGCCATTTAGCACATGTGTGCTTTACATGTGTACACTTGCATTTGTTTTTGGGGTGCTTCAGGGGTGCCTTAGGCCCCCGGCACCCTTGGTTTTGCATTCTCAATTTGCGATTACCAATTTGGTAATCGCAATTCTTGAAGGCATTACCATTTATTCCTATGGGCCAGTAGGCCCATAGGGATGAATGGAGCCACATTACCTTAAAGCGATTCGCTAATTACAGAATCGCTATTTATTTATTTATTTATTTCTTCATTAGGCTTATAGAGCGCGACAGCTACCCAAACAAGGGTTTCCCGGCGCTAACGAGACAGTAGGCTAGACAGCTAAAAAATTTCATTCATATAGAATCAAAGGGAAATGATTGATCAAATATCCAGGTCTTAATGACTCTGCGAAAGCGGGAATAACTGGGTTCCCTTCGGATATTCAATGGCAGAGAATTCCACAGTTTTGGACCGAATAAAGAAAAGGACCTGCCTCCCATTCTGGAAAGGCGAATCTTGGGCAAGCTAAAAAGGTCAATCGATGAGAACCGCAAACAGCGAACCGGGTTATACAGATGCACCAGAGATTGAAGGTATCTCGGGGCCATACCCCATTTAATTTTGTGCATATAGCTGAGAGTTTTAAACTTAAATCTACTCTCCACCCTTAGCCAATGTAAAGAACCGAGATGACCTAACATATGTTCCCTTCTATGACGTTTACAAAGCAGCCTAGCCGCAGCATTTTGAACAAGCTGAAGGTGTCTAATGACCACCTGTGATGCCCCTAATCTAACCTGGAAGTGATCAGGCCATTCACTACTGACTTCTGTGAGTCTTCTGGCAGCATCCAAATGATTTTCTTAAGCCAACGTAGAATGGTAAGACATAAAGCAGTTAACTTCCGAGCCTGGGGCTGCATAGTCAGGCCTTTGTCAATAGTCATCCCCAAGTTTGGCACCTGGTCAGAAAGAATTGGAAGTGCTCCCATATCTGATGGCCATTGTCTAGGACTCCAGAGGTCCTGCTTAGGACCCAGTATAAGGAACTCCGTTTTCCCGCCATTCAATTTGAGCAAAATATCACTCATCCACTTGGCAATAGTCCTAAGCCCGGACTGAAGGAGGGAAGGTGACGCTTGCTCTGAATTTGACAGCGAAAACGTAATTTGCGAATCATCAGCATCAGCTATTAGGTAATGTTGAGGAATTGCAAAAATGTTTGCAATTCCTAAATGGATAGGCATTTGCATTAGCGATTCCTTAAATATTGCTATTTGGTAATTGCAAATTCAGTTGTTGATGCATGTGCCTCTAAGTCTTTTTCTTTCTCATAATTGGATTACTTTCCGATTTCATTATCCTGCTCCTGATTCCATAGTTTTCTTCCTTATTGTGTATGCCCCACCCGCTTTTTGGTTGCTTGAGTGTATCCTTCCACTACTGGTGCCAGAGAACTATTTTTCTGCTTGTATATCTCTCAGCCATGTCTATTATAGCACTGAGTAGGATTGCATGCCAGGCTCGCCCCTCTCTCTAACTCGCTCTGCCTCAGTATCACCATCTCTCTCCCTCCCTATGCCCCCTCTCCAGCCTAAACTCAACACGGATACTGCTTAGTGTATCTGTCTCTCCTGCTCCTATCTATCATCTCTCTCCCATATTTCTTACCCTCCTCCTACACCTCGCTGTCCTTCCCTCTACCTTGAGACCCTCAGTGCCGGCTGCCAGCCGGCGATGATGGCTGGCGCTGTTGACTGATGACTTACGTTGCTAGCATTGATAAAGAGAGTAGAAGGCAGCCCCGGCCGATAGTGAGAGTACCGGCCAAATGCGATGCAGTGCACGCAACGAAATTCGTTTTATTTATTTACATATTTACTTTCCTGCTAAGGTCCATAATCCATACATTACTAACCCCCACACTGCCCTCCCCCTCCCTACGTCACCGCCTGTCCGGTACTCCCACTTCCGGCCGCGGCTGGTAGAAGGAGGTAGCAATCTAGTCTCTAGAAGCTGTCCTTCTCTGAAAATATATAATATATTATTCAGACATAATGTTACTACTCAGAGTATTTAAAAGGGACGCAATGCAAGGTTTACAGAGAATATGTTTTCACCATTACTTATAGAGAGAGGCAGATAGACAGAAAGACGGATAGATAGGCAGACAGACAGACATATATAGATGGATAGATAGATAGACAGACAGACAGACAGACAGACAGACAGACAGACAGACAGAGAGACAGACAGAGAGACAGACAGATATATAGATAGATAGATAGATATATAGATAGATAGATAGATAGATAGATAGATAGATAGATAGATAGATAGATAGATAGATAGATAGATAGATAGATAGATAGATAGATAGATAGATAGATAGATAGATAGATAGATAGATAGATAGATAGATAGATAGATAGATAGATAGATAGATAGATAGATAGATAATATGGTTCCATATTGCAAATGTTGAGTCCTCATGGCTCAAATAACGAGAGGACACAGACGGAATGGTTTGTAAATGTTGCCAGAACCGAACCCTTAGATGGCAAATAGGACCCTATATACAACTCATTGCCCATTATGCATTTTTATATTACATGGTAATGTTGGTTCTGTTAGCACAGCAAATGAAATGTCTCTTTTCAAAGAAAGAAATGTTACTGAAAGCAGCAGATTTAACACTGTTTGGTGGGCTACAGATGCAACCATTTGAGGCATGGTTGTTTCAATGTGTCCTAATTACATCTGCATTCATAACCACACTGTTGTTGTGCATATTTTATACATGTTCCACCGCGAATGACCTGCCAGGTTATGTGAGAGCCAGCAACAACCAGAATCATTAGTTATGAATAAGTTGGACCTTTAGGTGTCGAAATCTTGAAATATATATGTATGGGTTGCTTAGCAGAAGCTTGAGTACGTGCATACTAGCAGCATGACGTCAATTTCCGAAAATGTCAGGTGTAGCGGAAGTGACTTCACATGCCACTTGACCTTCCCTTTCATTTTCACTCACACATACACACTCACAGATATACACTTAGTCTGCCTACATATGCACATGCATTCACACATATGTACACACACTCACACATACACACACACTCTGCCTACGCGTACACACACATTCACACATACACTCTCTCTTACATAAACACTCAAAACTGCAAGCACGCACACAACATGCATACATTTAAAAAGATTTTTTTTACAATTACCTCAGCTGCAAGGGAAAATCATATTCCAGCTATTTGTGCGCCATTTTTTTAATTAAATTACTAGCGGATAATGTAATTTTATTCACTAATTATATAATAAAAAATTGCCAAAAAACAAGGAGAGTGAAGCAGCCACCAACGTCCATAAGGACGAGCTGCTTCTGTTCCTGCCACTGATTTTGGTACTGCTGACACCAGGGTTCGCAAAGGCAGTGCCAGGGGTCAGGAGGGGCATGTCAGATGTCGCAGCAGTGACCCCTGCCGACCCATAAATTATGTCCGTGACTAGAAGTGGGATTTTTGTTGCTGTAGATGTTTGAATGAGGCATAACTAATAGGGCCCCTGGAAGGATTCCATTTTGAGGCTGGTGCATTTTCTGCATAAATAGGCTCTTGTCAAACAGTGACTGGTCATGCGCCAAGTGCCTATTGCTGTGTTTGGGTGCTAGACTAATATTAATTAGGGGTAACCTTTGTTCAGACAGTGTAGCACATAACCCAAACCCTGCATTTTACAGTGCACACAATATTTAAACTAGATTACATTTAAGTGTTAATATAAACAGCTATTTTTAAGTCTGTCTCAGTGCTTTCTATAAGATACAGACAAAAACCTGCACATATCTATTATGTGTCTCCAGGGCAGTTCTGCAAGCAAAAGTCACTTTTTTTTCAACAGATGAGTAAATGCTTACTTACCCACTCTCCAAATGCTTACTTTAGCCTGACAGCTGATAAGTTATGGCTTAATCAGCAGCTCTTCAAATTCCTGTTAATATAATGTAAACATTAATCACTAACTGTGCCGTTTAGATTACAAATTGGTTTGTGTAAGTTATTTTTTAATTAATGAAGTACACAGAGAGACACATTTGACAGCAGCTCCAAGCTCGACTTCAGAGAGTTCAACTTTTATATTCCAAAGTTTTTGGTCTATGTCAATGGCCTATTGACCCAATTTAATAAACTGAAATAAAAGTACTGCAAATGTAGATTCACCAACCACCCCCATGTAGACTCGAGGTATATTTTTTAATCTTGTTTTAGAGACAACTGCTGAAATAACATTCATCTTCTCTTGAAGGGGTACTAATTCACAACGGTGGCTGAACTTGAAGTCTGTTTCAGAAATGCTGATATAAAGTAAAACAAACCTATACTTCTATAGGTTGTACTGGAACATACATTGTATTATTCCTTCTACAACTTTTCTCACCCTTGACAACTTTTCTCGCCTTTGCCAGTTTTTACAAATTTCGGATAAGATGTTTAGAATGACCCAAGAGAGGGCCCGATTCACAAAAGTAAAGGGAGACGAAAGTCTACCTTTAGGACTATCGGTATTCACAAAGAGCATGTACTACTCATAAATACCCTTTGTGAATACCGAAAGTCGTAAAGTTCAACTTTTGGTATTCACAAAGGGCATTTAGGAGACGTAACTGCCCTTTGTGAATGCCAAAAGTCGTAAAGTTAGATTTTCGTCTCATTTTACACTTGTGAATCAGACCTAGAGTGTCTTTGCAAAATTAAGTGCACGTTTGTTATGTTTTCTTACTGCGCCACTGCAGGCAGGGACCAACCATATACAAATAAGCTTTGTCATGATCCAAAACTGTAGTCCGACGAGCTAGGCCACGCGGGAACCCAAGCCCACTTCAGGTTTCTGCCTTTTGGATTTCTTCAACTAGGTGCAATTTATGTTCATGGAACGGCTAAGGGACACACAACTGAGTTTCCCCTCCATAATTAGGGTGCCTCACTGAGAACAATTAAAGGGTGGAATGAGTAAATAAATTTTAGCTCCTGGTTCCATTTTAAGTCCATTCTTTTATTGCTCAGTGCCGGCTAACACACAGGAGCCAACCATATGCGAACCGGACCTGTTCTTAAGTCTATAGAAACAGTCCAGAACAACCTGAGAGTCTTTTCTTTCTCCCCTCTGTGCGGGAACACCAGCAACCCTAGACCAGTTAATCTGTGTTGTGTCTCATCAGTGTGTTGCAACTTCTGTCCTGTGGTAATGTGAGCCACGGGACCCAGGCTTGGGCGTTCCCATGGCACATAGGACATCCCACTACGAAAAACACTGGGAGTACAAGGCAGTACTTAATGTGAGCCAGTGGTTTCCGGTGCTCAGCACTGGCACCTAATTGTCAACACCGGCACTTTGACAGTCTGCCACATGGTGGTGCTGTTTGTGCAATTTAGAGAAGGGCACAACAAAAGAGGTTTATAAATTCAACCTACATCAAAAATGACTAATAAATGCTGCCCAAGCTGTTCTCATAGTTGTTAGGGCCTGGAATAGTCTGAATTGGCAAACTTGCAAGAGTGTGATGATTAGTAGTTATGCTGATAATGCTACTGCCAGCGCTGGCAGGGGCAATGGATGGTACAAGCTGCAGTGACCCCCTGATGAGAACCTCGGCCCTTATGATTTTACAAATTAAGCACTGCAAGGCACAAGTCTAGAAGCAAAAGAATGCTCGATCTAAGTGGAGAATCAGACCAGCTAAAATCCAAGAAACAACTAGAAGTGAGACATTTTCTAAGGTTTTCTTTTAAAAAAAGACTGGACATCCCCACCGTAGTCTGTAGGAGTGGTTGTCAAGTCTACTATCACTTAGGCCTACTCTTTGAAGCAACCTTCAAGATACAAGTAGTTCCACAATGTAAAACACTTTTTTAATATAGCATAGCACAATACAAAGTTACATTAAAATCCCAAAACACAACATAGAATGTATGTACGGTTTTACAGGGATAGTGTATTCATTCACTAGAAGGAGCCCAGGAGGAAAATTCCCATTTCTTACGTTGCAATTTTGGTACGATTTTCCGTGCTCCCCAAATCATAATCTTTGTGTACTTGTAAAAATGCAACGCAGCACATTTTTAAGACTTGCTTTTGACAAATGTTTACCAAATGCCGACAACAGTCTGCTGAATGTCTTAAAGATCCCAGTTGGGCGGGTATGCGAAAAGTAAACCCCTGCTTTTCAGCTAAGTAAACTCTTAGTAAGTCATTTCGCGAATGCTTACAGTAGTCTCACATAAGTAATCGCCAAAGCGACAGGTCAGGCTCCAACTGTGTAATAATATATCAGCATACATGTTTTCACGCAGTTATTTTGAGAGAAAAGGGTACTGTTTAATTTTGGTTCATAAAAATAAATGTAAACGTCACTACTAAAACTGGGTGGTCCCTCCGAATTTCTTAAAACTCGTGGATAAAAACTCAATGTGTATAAAGCCCAGGAATCTAAGGGAACGGTACCATTTAAGGAATGTGCTTTAAAGGAACAGATTCGTGAGTAGGTAAGTCACACAGAAGTCAGCTTCTATGCATAACAGACATCAAGCATGAAACGTGATTGCAAATGGGTATTCAGGCGCTGAGGAAACAGTTTAGAACTCCTTGCACTTTGCACTCCATGATATTCGCACTTGCACCTGGCACTTGACATTCTGAAAATACCTAAATAAATTCCACCTCTGAATTTCTTGCTAATTCAATTAATTTGAGGTAAATTTTTATCAGGGATCACTGCCTTTATATCTCCTTGATGAATCTGCTCCTCTGCCCGCTTCCCTGTCCTTGTTTGCATCTACTGAGTTTTTATATGTTTTTTTTTCACTCTTTCCTTTTGATACGTATCTATTCTTTTTCACCATAATACAGTCTGTTACTCCCGGGTCTGCAGCATTATATGAACAAATTAAAAAGGACATTGCAGGTACTTCCCACCACGGCCGTGGGTGTTTCAAACCATTTCCGTGTGGCAATTTATTTTTACAGTCCCAAGCAAAGGTGGTCTTATAAAAATCGTTCACTCCTACACAGGGGTGAAGCTTTGGGGGACATTTGGTATGTGACACCCCCACGCACCCATCACGTAATTCAATCACTTCCTGGAAATCTAACAGCGCCCATCCGTCCGTGCACGGTGAGGATGGATAGGCCCTAAGGGCAGTGCCGCAGGGGGAAGCTGAGAGGACGCCCGGCCTGCTTTACTATGATGTGACACTTTCAGCGTGCGTCGGTATGTCTGGTCCACCGGTCTGAGCAGCTCCACAGCCCAGGACTGTGATTCAACTCATGGCTGCACCACGACTCTCCCGCAGCGGCCGCGCAGGTCCACTCTGACCAAATCTTATGTGCGCTGGCCAGCGGGTCGTGCGGTGCAACCTCAGGTGCAGCTACGGGCTCTCGACTGTGCTAGCTGCCAAGATGGCTCCGCCCGGGCCCTAGTCAATATGTTGATTGGGCAAATTGGACCCTGATCATACTAAGGCCCCGATGTAGATAATCCCAGATTACCGATTCTTAAATACTGAATCATACCGAATCGGTATTTAAGAACAGGCAAATGGGATGTAGGTAATTTTACCGAAAAAATTACTGAATCGGTAAGTTTCGGTAATTACCGTATCGGTATTTACCGATTCAGTAATAGGAATGAATGGCAATTACCGAATCGGTAAATACTGATTCGGTAATTGGGGGAAACATTGAAGGGAACCCTGTTGCACCCCTCAATTGTGTATGGGTGCACATGTTGCAGACATACATGCCCTAAGGGCATGTATGTCTGCAACATGGCACTGTTGGAAAAGCAAAAAAAAATGCTTTTTCAAGGGTTTTCATTATTTACCACCAACTTCTAGTTGGTGGTAAATAACGAATCCTTAACTGAGGAATGCACTAACTTGAGTGCTTCCTACATCCTGGATTCGGTATTTTACCGAATCGGTATGTTAAGAATTCGGTATTTTACCGAATCCTTAAATTACCGATTCGGTAAAATACCGAATCCCTAAAAAATGGCGCCTACATCTGGAAAGCCCAATACCGGTCGGTAACGGCCGAAATTTGGTAATTTCGGCCGTTACCCACCGGTATTTGGCTACCTACATCGGGCCCTCAGTCTTGACGTGACCATGAGGTCAGTAACTTTGCCGTGCTGCTGCAGTGATTGAAACATTGTAGCCAGCCCTGGCTAGAGCAAGCTGCCTGAGACAGCCCGCAAGCCTGCCTCAGCAACGTGCGCTACCTAAATCAGAATACCAAATTGTCACTGTATGCCAGGTACTTAAGCAGCGCTCCAGCTTGAAAGCTGAGGAGGTGCTATATGAGTGACATTGCATTTTAGTGCCGTGATGCAGACCACCTCACTGAAATGCGTTAGTCTAATGCCTGATGCGTGAAACGTGGCAAGGCTGCAACTGGGTCAATAAATAACAGAAAATACTGGACAAATCGAGATTATACACAATGTGGAAAAACTTGTAATTGTCCCAGGACCAACCTCCACACACATTTCACAAGTATAATGTAGGCAAAATGAGAAATTTGGTGATGCAACAAGCTCCGAAACACGTATTTCCATTGTTTTATCATGGTCAAATGGAATACCAGAGTATTGATGCACCTCAAAATTACAGATCTTCCTGGCATTGAGCACAGGAATAGCAATACATTATTCCCAGGTTTTGATTAGAAAGAGGGCAATTTTCGCAAGTTCGACATGGCTGTGGCAGCTGGCACATAAAAAAATAAATAGATAAAAAGCACTTACCTTTCCTATGAGCTTAATGACCTCCTTGATCCTTCTCTCCTCGAGGCAGGCAGGCTCTCGACTCCCAAGCCAATCCTGGCACTGCTCTTATGCAGCATGAGAGCAGTGCTGGGACTGATGGGAGCGGCCGCCGGCCTCTATCAGAGCCCACAAGAGCACTGGAGGTATTTGCCTTCTCTAACCCAGCTATCTTAAGACAGCTGGGTAAGAGAGGTTTGAAATATGCATGCCGGGGAAGGTGTGGTCTCGCAGCGCATGGAGTGAGATGTGCGCCTGGGGAGCTCCGGCCCGCTGCCGCCATTCAAAGCTAATATCATGGCACTGGAGGGCCCCCCAAGATGACGTGCAGGACCCCGAAAGGGTCTGAGAGCAGCCGGTCCACTTTCTTTGAGTCGGCGGATCTGAGAGCTGCGTCCGCGATCGAGAGGCCCGGGGTCGTGTATGCGCCCGCCATCTTCGATTGCCTGAGTCCACAAGGGCTGCGGGCTGAGTGTGTGCCTGCCTCTGCCGGGAGATCTGCAGCCTGGAGTGAGCCACACACCGACCTGGGTGGCGCTCGGGCTGACTTCTGAGGCAGAGGCAAGGAGGCTCGGAACCAGCGCCTGGAGGCGAGAAGGTATGGCGCACTGTGAGGGGAAGGTCTGAACTGCCATCGTGGGGACTGGCAGAGCTGGAAAGGCGGTGCACCACACCCCTCCCGGGGCTCTCAACACGGCAAGGGGGAATTAGAGGGGTATCCTTGCTGCTGCTGAAGCTATCGGAGGGACAGGAGAACGAACCAGAGGCTTTTGTGGGGTTGGCAAATGTGGGGGCATTGGCGTAGCAGTGGGACCTGGGGTCTACATTCACAGCCGCCACTACAAATTGCCTGATCCACTGGGAGCTGTGTGGACCTTGAATGAGTCTGCTGCTGGCCTGTGCAATCCTGACGGCTGAGAAGGGGGGTCGGGAATCATCCCCTGAAAGTGTGGAAGCACTGCACATCCCTGGGGAAAGCCTGTGACCGCCATCTTAGGTCCTGCTGGGCTGACGAAGCCACGTACCCTGCCTTATTTGAGGTGATACACCTATCGGGTGCTGTGAGACAGTCCCTACAGAGGTATAGTGAGGAGCTGGACTGTGCTTGGGATCACCCCCCAGGCAGAATCTGGGCTGATCGTGGCACTGGAGGGGACATTCCATGGCAAGCATAGACCCATTCAGCAGAGAGGGGTCGATCGATGGAGCGGCAAACCTGAGGAGGGAGATCACGGAGGCCTTGTACAGCACTGGGCCACACGCGATCTGGGGACCAAGGCTATATAGTGGCTGATTCGGATGGTCCCACGGCTCGGCCATTTATGGAGCGGGAGGGCGGAGCACACCATCGGTTGGCCCACTAGATTATGTGAGTACTTGGGGGCACCTTGCTAGCACGTGGGTCTGACATTCCAGCATAATACATGGTTCTTTGGAGTTTTGTTAACTACCTCATGCTACACTGTGTGCACCTTGTCATCACCTCGCTTCAAAATCACTAGCAGGGGTCAGTAAAGAAATGAGGAAATACTACAACAGACGGAGCCTAGGGAGGAGGTGTAATCCACCTGCGCGGCTGCTATATAGATCACACCTCTCTTCTCATGGTCCACAGCAAAGAAGCGGACAGGGCCACCAACATGGGGCAATAGTGTCACCGATGTAAACTACCTCACAGAGACAATTTTTACACAAGGACACTCGACCCTTGTCCTAACTGAGTTGCCTGCTCCTCTGCAAACGATCCTACATTGGTCCGTGGAGCACCCTGAACCACCTGTTCTGTCTTACTAACCCTGGTACATAATGGGAGCACTACTGACCAAAGGAGATGCCACGCTCCATGACAGGGACAGACACCGCAGCAAATCTGAATGATAATCCTATAGTATGCCTGTGGAACAAAACTGGTCCTTCGGCTATCGTGTCCATGGCATCCTCATCAGAAGGATCGGCAGACCCTCTTAGCCAGCATTTATGACCAACTTTTTGCACGAGAACAAATCAGAAATTTGTTCTATTAAAATTGAATTTAAATCATGCGTTAAGGAACTCAGAAAAGACATAACAGAAATTGGAGTAAGGGAGAACGATCTTGAAAAAACAATGGACACTTGCACGGAAGACCATGAACACCTTTGGTAATGACTAGCTCTTCTCGAGAAACAAAACATTGAACTTCAAATAAAGCAGGAGGATTTGGAGAACAGAAGTAGGCGCAGCAACCTCCACCTTAGAGGCATACCCAACGGGGCAGAAGGTTCGCATATAATGACATTTGTAGCGGAACTCCTTCTTGAGATCAGAGGAGTCGAGGATGCCTCCCCACCAGCACTTGATAGGGCACACCGAGTGGCTGCGCCCCCTGGACGCTCGGAACTAGTCCCCGATATACTAACTAGGGACCATTTCTTTATGGAGAAAGGCAATATTAAAAGCAGCCCGGAGTAAAACTGAATTGTCATGCACAGGATTTACTATTCAGCTCTTTCAGGATATCACACAAACTATGCTCTGGCATCGCAGAGACTTTAAACCAGTCACTGATAAGCTACCCGATCTGGGCATCCAATGGGGTGGCGATACTCTGTAGAGCAGGAATCACTCAAGGTGCTGCACGAGCAGTGAAGAGTAGACAGGGTAGATATCTTAAACTTGGTGTACACATTGGGGCACAAACTTCTAATCTTCTTAACATCTATCTATGCACCTAACCAAGCACAAGACCTCTTCATCAGGGACCTTTTAAAAGAGCAGATATCGCAAGACGAACATCAACTTGTCATAGGGGGCGATCTCATTTAGGCATGGGATGCGACACTCGATCGGAGTGCCAGCACCTTACAAAGGACTGGGGCCAGGTCCGCCTCTTTGAAAAGAGCGTTCAGAGACTTGGGGTTAATAGATGCTTGGTGCTATCAGTCCCCCGATACAGGAGACTACTCGTATTACTCGCATGTACACCAGTATTACTCTTGCATAGATTATCTGTTCATCTCCCACTCCCTAGTGCAAAATGTTCTGTTAGCATCTATATCTGATATTTCAATCTCAGACCAAGCACATCTGGAACTGCTTTTGCAAAACCACACACATTCCACACGACAGACACCCCGCTGGCACTTCCCCCCACATATTTTGCGTGATCCAGTAGATGCAGCCGAAATTCGCGAAGTAATTACGACATACTTTGCAACTAATGACTTCCCAGAAACCCCATTCCCAGTCGTATGGGATGCTTTTAAAACCACCATCAGGGGTCTAATAACATCCATAGCGATAGCACGCACACAAGAATCTTGTCTGGTTGAAGACAAACTGACTGAGTAACATTAAGACCCTTGAGAAACTAGATCAAGAGGCACCCTTAGACCTTAATAAACAATTTTTGGCCATGCTTGGGGGCCAGTTAAGAGCACACAGAACCAACAAGGCAGAGTGAGCATTAATAGCATTGAAGCAGAAGTATTATGATGGGGGGGGGCAAGGTGGGAACAATATTAGCACACCAACTACGGAAGAAGACAGCGAAGGCACACTTTGCAAAAATTAAAATGGTGGATGACAAGTGGGCCACAACTGTAACGGCTAAGCTATCAGCCTTCCATGATTATTACACTACTCTCTACACACAGGAGAAGGCCCCACCCACACCAGATACAGGCAGTGCTGGATGACTGCAAATGGACTCCAATAGACTGGCAACATGCACAGCTCCTCGAGGAGCCCTTCTCATTCGATGAACTCACACATGCACTGAAAGACCTACAACTAGGCAAAACCCCGGGCCCTGATGGCCTACCAGTTTATTTTTACTGTACTTTTATCCCACAAACACCAGACCACTTGCTTCACCTTTTCAATTCATTCACGGATACTACCGGTCCATCAGCATCTATGGCCATAGCCAAAATAGCACTCCTTCCCAAGCCAGGTAAAGATGTTACATTATGCTCCTCGAATTGTTCTATTGCACTTCTTAATTCAGATTTAAAGACATACACTAAAATCCTACCTAAACATTTTTAGCCACATATGCCGGGGCTCATCGAGCCAGACCAAGTTGGCTTTATTCACCATCGCCAGGGCGCTGACAATGTGTGATGGATAGCGCACTGGGTAGAAATGGTGCATCACTGGGACATCCCCGCCTGCCTGCTGTCACCAGACGCTGAAAAGGCGTTTGATCGAGTGGACTGTGAATTTTTAAAGGCAGTATTACAGAAAATAGGGATGGGACCTATAATGATCTCTAGGGTAATATCACCATATACCTCTCCCCAAACTCAAGTTAGAGTCAACGGCCAACTCATGAACCCCATACACATACATAGAGGTACCAGGCAGGGGTGACCACTGTCCCCCTTGCTATTTGCGCTTGTGGCGGAGCCTCTTGCCATAGCAATACGCCAGTTGGATGCTATCAGAGGCATCACTCTTGGAGGAGTGGAGCACAAAATAGCGATATTTGCTGATGATCTTTTCTTTACCCTATCAAAACCACACACCTCACTTCCAGCCCTCAACACACTACTACGAACCTTTGAAGTAGCATTGGGCCTTAAAATTAATTATACTAAATCTCGGGTCCTAAGCCTTACACTTCCCACAACAGAGCACTTCAATCCCTGGTCCCGTATCAATGGGCTAAACACTCAATCAGATACTTTGGCTCAATCTAACTTCCACAGTGCGCACATGGGCACAGGCAAACTGGAAAAACTACAAAAAAGCTGTCATGGATGATTTGAGAACATAGAAGTCCTTGCCAATATCATGATTGGGACGACTTAACGCAGTTAAGATGTCGGTGCTGGCGGAAATACTACATTTATTTCAAACACTTCCCACATCAATACCACAAGGCCACATTGTGCATTTACAACGTGAATTCGCCACCTTTATTTGGGGAGGGTGAAGTCAACACTTTTCCAATAAATTACTTATGCTTCCACACAATAGGAAAGGGTTGGCATGTCCCAATCTGCTGGAATATTATTGGGTATCACACCTACGCTACATCTCAGAATGGATGGTGCGAGAAAGTGAGAAAATCTGGTTCCATATGGACAGAGCTGTGGCATGCAGACCCCTGTGGAATCTTGTGTGGCTTCCAAGAAGGGCCCAGCGATGCAGTGCATATATAGGGAGTGGAAATCTGAGATAAAATTGCTCTTTCTAAAGGCTTCACCTCTTTCCCTTCCCCTAATACTTCTTTGTACGTAATCCATACTTCCCACCAGCACTGCAGCCCCATTCATTTTCAGCATGGGCAGAGGGTGAGTGCCAGATATTTGAAGATCTCTTTGAGGAAGATTCCCTTAAGTCTTTTGAGCAGTGCAGACAGGAATTCCGCCTCTTGGAAGTCGCGAGATGGCAATATCTTTAACTCAAACACTGGCTACAGACACCATCTACAATCCAAGGGGCAACTAAACCCTTCACACCATTTGAGTTGTTAGTCCGTTCGTATGATGGATCTAGAGGATTGATATCCTGCACATACCAAGTACACCAACACTCTTCCCAAGTCACACCCCATACCTACCAGTTGTATTGGCAATCCAATAGTACAAATGAAATCAACCCTAAGTAATTGGAACAGCTTTAGCGGGACATACAGAAAATCTTTAAAAGCATGTCTCAGAGGGAGACTGCTTATAAGGTCATGACACAATGGTATTACACTCCTCAAAAGCTCCACAATATGTTTCCTAACACCTTGCCCATTTGCTGGCATTGCAAGAGTGCAATTGGGGATTTCCTACACATTTGGTGGTTTTGTCCGTTGTTGACCACCCATAGGAAGGAGATCCTTAGTCATATTAAAATAGTGATTGGCTACCCTATACTTGAGACCCCAACTGTAATCATTTGGGTCTTAAACCAATGACTCTCCTTGCCATGACACAAGCAGACTGGCCTATAACATCACACATACTCGGCGCAGCCAAACAAATAATAGCGGTGCATTGGAAGAGGCCAAACACTCCACCCGTAGCTTATGGTTCACCCGTTTGTGGCACACCATGACAATGGAACTTCTCATAGCATGGATAGCCCCCAATAAGAACAAGTTTGCAAGCACATGGCAGCCATTGATAGATAATTTTTCTAAATTAGAATATGCCTGCTTCCAGCAGACAAAACTTGGGGCCTTACACCTCTTTGAGGATGCCCTCCTCCCCTCATGTGCGGAAGAACTTGGGGCTCGCACAGAGGACACTCATAACCGGCTTGGTATATAGCTCCCAACACACCCATCGAAGCGAGTTCCCATCCCCCCTCCTTCCTCTGCCCTGCTCTAGGGGCCTTTTTCTCTTTCTAGACCAGTATATAGCTTCTGTATTAAACCGATCAATTTAGCCACATGGTTTAAAAGTGTTAGACCACATACAGTGTGCTTGTTACCTACCAACAGTGTGAAATGTGGTATTGTCAAATTTCAAGGTAGTGTTGGATCGTGCACTGCATGGGGTTTATCATTAATTAATCTGGTTAACTGCGCTCCTGAGAATCGTTTCCTGCTCAGGAGCGTACTTATATGAATCGGTTGCAACCCCACTTTTATGGGGTGTCTCACAGGTTGAAAAGTGCTGAAAACTACAGCCAAAATAAAAATCACACGCTTACCTTGTTCACAAGGAAGACGCGAGCGGACATGCCCGATGTATCGGTCTTAGAGGCACGCAAATCTAGCACAGACTGGTAAGCTTTATTGCGAGGAATAAAAGCATGTGAAAGCGAGCACGAATGCCTCACTGAACGGGTATTCAACCACTTGTAGACCATGATAAAATTGCATATTAGAGCCAAGCATTATGCTTATAGATGTACACAAACCCTAGCATAACATAACCACTGAACAATAGGGGGCACCATTTATTTTCCACATAACTTTATCACACCGCGTTTTTCAGAGCACACCGTACTATTTTAAATTTTAAGTTTTCACGAAGCACACGTCTTTTTAACCGCATTTTTTTACCATTTTGAACTTTCACGAAATACACCCTGGTTGACAAAACATTACACCTAATGGTGGTGGTACCATATGAATTGGAAAATCCCAATGAATAATAGCAATTACTTTTGTTTATTCTAGACATTCAACAACAACAAAAGAGTGACTATATAAGTAAAGCGCACACAACTATGTAAGGAAAAATCCCAAGCCACAAAAAGGTGTAAGAGAAAAGGGAAAAAACGTTTTCTTCTAAAAGAACCCTCACTCACCACCTAGTGGTGACATGCTTCATCATTGGGTTCCCACTGGAGAGACTGAATGTCGCCCCAGTGTGCTACAACGCCTGTGTTACAGCGGAGCTGGTTTTTTTGTTTTTCTCAAGTGAAATAATGTGGTGCTTATTGATAGTGTAAGTGGGTTAAAAGAAACAGGCTGTGCCCGGTATAAATTTTAATAAGGGGCCAGGCTGTTCCAGTTAAAAACAACATTTGGCGGACAAAAAGTAGAGTTATAATTTTAAAACTTGTTTGTCCTATAATTTAACAAGGTCAACATGTTACTGCTATCATTAGTCAATTTGACTCAGCATTCGTCAGGACCAAAAAAATCGTGAAATCACACATTGAAACATAATCTCACTAGAATAAACCATAATATGCAAAAACAACCTCATAATCAGGAAAACCACATTTAGAGGTATAAAACAGGGTGCGTAAATCATACTGCATACACTACATTTCCTAGCAACACATAATCACATTAGGGCCTGGCGCCCTACAAACCTCCCAGTCCCCCTGGCCAACTGGCCAAGTTGAAGTTGGGATTTGAAGTTGAAAGGGATTTGTAGAGCGCTCTACTACCAAACGGTTTCTTAGCGCTGTGAAAGGAACCTGAAACTGAGGGAAAGAGGGCAGGGGTGTTAAGAAAGGTTAGGAGTTAAGAAGAGTAGGCAGAAGAAAAGAGGTGGGTTTTTAAAGTTGTTCGAAAGTCAAGGTAAGAGGGGGTAGATCTGATGGCTAAAGGGAGGGAGTTCCAGAAAAGTGGAGCGAGTGTCGAAAACCTGGATCCACCCGATTTCTTTTTGCGGAAGCGGGGGACCTGAAGGAGGGACAGGGTGGAGGAATGGAGAATTCTGGTAGGAGTATAAGCATTGATTTTAGAACTGATAAATGCAGGGGCAGTGCCAGCAAGGCACATGAAAGTCAGGCAGCCCATCTTGAAAAGTGAACGTTCCCTGATGGGAAGCCAGTGGAGGGTTTTAAGCAGGGGAGTGGTGTGGCTGGATTTAGGGAGCCTATAAATGAGGCGTGCCGCTTGATTCTGGATGAGCTGTAGGCATCGGCACTCATAGGCAAGGATGCCTACATAGAGGGCATTGCCGTAATCTAGGCGAGATAGGATCATTGCCAGAGTGATGATTTTAAGGGCTTCGGCTGAGAAGTAGCGTGAGACTTTGCGGATGGTTCTCAGGGAAAGAAAATAAGAGGAGACCACCGAACTGATTTGAGGTCGCAGAGAGAAATCT
The DNA here is from genome assembly GCF_964263255.1 of Lissotriton vulgaris. Classification (NCBI taxonomy): domain Eukaryota; kingdom Metazoa; phylum Chordata; class Amphibia; order Caudata; family Salamandridae; genus Lissotriton; species Lissotriton vulgaris. Next base: position 969,836,724 of record NC_141697.1, read on the forward strand.
TGGCTGACTTTGATGCCCAAGGTTTTCACAGAAGCAGAGGGAGACGGGGGAGAACCTAAGATGGGGGGCCAGAAGGCAGAGGACCAAGGGTTTGAAGGGCCACCGATCAGGACAAGCTCCGTTTTATCGGGGTTTAGTTTTAGTTGGTTGAGATTCATCCAGTTATAAATGAAGGTAAGAGTGGAGTGAACTGTGGAGATAGAATCAGAAGAGGGGGTGAGATTGAAGATAAGTTGGAGGTCATCGGCGTAGTTGAACGCCGTGACCTCCATGTCCTGTAAGGCAGCAATGAGCGGGTATATGTAGAGGTTAAACAGGAGGGGGGAAAGTGAGGAGCCCTGGGGGACTCCACAGGAAACCGAGCGAAGAGGGGCCGTGAAGCCCTCAAGGCGAACAGCCTGAGAGCGGTCTGCCAGGAAGGAGGTGAGCCAGGCCAGGGCCGATCCTCGAATGCCGGCGCCCCTGACACGATCGAGAAGGATGGAGTGGTCGACCGTGTCAAAGGCAGCGGAGAGATCGAGGAGGACTAGGGCCTGAGGGGAGTTGGTGTCAGCACTGCGTCTGAGCTCATCGACCACAGAGAGAATTATGAGTCTCAATGTAGTTAGAAAGTGAGGAGGTGATGTGGCTGATGCCAACTCAAAAGGGGCTCAAATGCCCTATGTCCAACAGTCAGGGCGCGCTGCCAAAGCAGCAGAAGTCAAGGTTGCGCACTCTGCGCAGGCCTAAATGTTGCAGCTGGCACTAAGTGCTGCACAGCTGTGAACGTCAGGGGCAAAGGAGGGCATCTCACTCCTTACTCAACATGCCCCTGAAGAAATAATAGCCTAAATGGTGCAGCTGCCCACTACTTGCTGGGCATCTGGGAATAATAAAATGGGGTCTGGCACCACGGTGCCATCTGGAATAATTTGCCAATGTTGCAGCTGCCTGCGCAGGTGCGGCGCAGCTTTGAATCAGGAAAATGGCCCTGGCCCTACAATGCCCTCTGGCCCCAACGGGACCTTTCAAATAACTTGCCCTGATACGTGGCAGCATGGGCACCACTGGCCGTGGGACCCCCACTGGGGCCCTTAAACAAAATATGGACCACTTTGGAGTGGCCCGCAACGAGGGGTCCGCTCAGCAAAAAAACAAAAGTTGACACCCTCAAGCCCTCTCTTACCGGCTCTCACTGCGGTGTCTCTGCTGCGATCTCCGCCCCCCTGGTCTTGCACTTGTGGCAGCACGCAGGGCTTCCCTCACTCATGGGGGCCCCGCGGTGCCCTCGGTGGCCTCTCATGTTCACCCGGGCCCCCGCCTGGGACCCGGGACTTCTGCGAACATAGACTGGGCTCTCCCTCGCACATGGGAGCCCCGCTTGAATCGCCGCAACACTTCCCTTCACCCGGGTCCCCTCCTGGGACCCGGGCCTTCGGCGGCGCTTCTCCTCTTGCGGCAGGGGCAGGCACCGATAATGTGCCTCAGGCCCCCTCTGCCTTCATCTCCACGGCTCCTCTCTGCAGCGGGGGCGTGCTCGGGGCTTCCCTCGGGAAACCGGAAGTCCTGCCCGCCGCCAGGCACTTCGCCGCCTGACTCCCTCCCGGCCGCGGCAGTGAGCTCTGTTCCAGCACAGATTCGGGGTGGGCACCCGCAGAGGCATAAGACGCAGGGTGGGCACCCGCAATATGATGTCAACAAGGCGGTCATGTGGGGTGGGCACCCACTATTCCAAATAGCAAAATAAGCGGGGTGGGCACCCGCAAAATGATAAAAATAAGCGGTGTGGGCTCCCCCTCGAAAAGGCAATGCAGGGTAATCCCAACGATGGGGATTCCCTCTGCGGCGACATGCAGCCCAGTGCTGTGATGATCCAGCACTTCTCTCCCTAAGGAATTAAAATAAAAAGCGCTTACAGGGCACTAGGTGCACAAAGGTCCTGTGGAATCCAAGACAGAGAAGGTCACAACAAGAAAGTTCTTTAGACATCAAGGGGGAAATGAAGGGCCCAGGGAGGCCAGCACACAGGACCCTCCAGCAGGGAGGCAGCCCCCATTGTGTTTCATCCTGGGCCCCAGCAGCAGCAAGCCCCCTACGTCAGGAACAAGTAGTAAACCTTTTTCTGGGGTCACAGCCCCTATATTTATATTAGGAAATCCCTTTGTGTAAGGGTGCATGGCATGGGGGAACCAAATGCAACAAATTCCCCCATCCTTTGTCAGGTGGGGACTCAGGGGGAGGAGCCGGCATTGTGGAGAGAAGGCACAGTCCTATTCAGGTCCCAGGTGCTACTCCTCTCTCCCATCTACATGCAGATCTCACTATTCACCACTGGCAGACTCCCCCTGTCTCCTGGAGCCACCCACACACATCATCTCCTGTCAATCACAAGCCAGACATGCAACTCACATCAGGCAGGCAGACACACAGTACACAGAATTGCCAACTTCTAAAAGTGTAATTTCTCTACCAGTCACCATAAATCTATGCACACCATTGCGCAGCATTAATTCTCACGAGTTCATACATACTAAATTCGCCTGTGCACTCCTCTCATACCAGGAATTACCATGGACACACATATCCTCGATGCATTCCTATGGGAGGGCAGGCCAATCTCACCACACGCACTCAGAGCGCGCACACACTTTACACTGGGTCACAGTTCTAAAGTGTGCAGAGGCCTAAAATCACCAACACCAGGGTACAGAAAAAGGCTAGGAGAACGCAAAAAGTTTTGGGGTGAACATGCCAAAAGGGCCAAGTCCAACAGGGTCTCTATTAGATGACCTTAAACTGACTAAACAAAATGACTACCTCACAGAAGAGCAGACTGAATGCTATGCGGCAGAGAGAGAGGTAATAAAACAGAAATGTGTATTGTGTTACAAAAGTTCGGCGTGCATTTAATTTGTAAGGCCTCGTCTCATGTATGATATCTAAAACTCAAAAGCTCGCTTACGATATTGTGTCTCATTCTACATGTCTCATCTGGAGAATTCCTCTTACTTTTAGATGTCACCTCTGACCTGTTACTCCGCTGTCTAGAAGCCACCTCCATTGTATTATGTTCATGTTCAGGCCACATGTTGAGTGATTTTGGAGACCATCACTGGGGTATTGTGACCTGTTCTGAAGTGTTATCTGAAGTGTTGTGCTCATTTCTCAAGTTCATTTCTGACTGTTTGTGTCAGGTTCATGGGTCATCTACATCATATTGTTTTAACATCAGGCGGGTAGATTTGACATGTTGTGTTCAGATCTGAATTGCTGTCTACATTTCTCAAGCCCCGGCCCAGACCTGGACTCATCTGCACCGTTGATATGTACGAAAAACTAGGGTGTCGGTTAGAAGAGGAGATTGGGGTTACAAATACATTTGTTTGAGATGAGGCTGGAGTGAGGTGCGGTTGAAGTGATGAAGGCGGTTGCCATTCTGGCGAGGAACTGTTTCAGTGATGTGAGACAAATACATGTCTAGAGTGCATCCAGTCAATGTTTATACAGGGGCATTCGTTTGGTACATTTGCAACCAACCCCATTGATTTGCACTGACCCCGGTGAAAAAGGATGCATGGAGCATGGAAACAACTATAGGTTAGTTTTCACTTTGATTTCCTTTTGAAACCTTAACTCTTCCTTCAATCCCTTGGCTAGATCAAGCATTGAATTGTGTAGGTTGAGGTGAAAAAGCACGTTGTTGGTGAGCATGAGGGCATTGCTCATTCTGTTACTTTTTCTACCCTCTTTCTGCCACAGAACAGGTACGGTATAGGTACAAACAAAATATGCTTCATTCAGACACAAAACAGGTCCAAAATTTGGCAACAGCATAGGAAGCTTCATATATACAATACAGAAGCAGCAATCAGAGCTTCCCCCTTACAGACAAATGTCCCCAAGTGATTAACCAGTTCTAACTTTTTAGCAACCACTCTGACTTCTTTACCATTTTAAAGTATGGACTTAAAAGAGTGGCTGAAGGCTTCACACATGACACAGTGCCATGTGGCAGGATAGGTAGCACAAATCTCAATATAATACCCACTAAACATGGACAAGATCAGTGTAGATTGAACACAAACTTTAATATGGCATAGGGTATTCAGCAGCAGTGAAGCCACCCCTCAGACATACTGCAACACACTACAAAAATTAGGTACGAAATGCTTGTATTCATCTCAGGCACAGTTGATCTCTAGAGGTCACATTCCAGCCCATCCTCATTCAACCAGTAGGGTACTCTAAACAATGACCAACCATATGAAAATCATCCTTCATACATCTCTAGTAGGCAAAAGCCCAGTCCAACCTTCCAGACAAGGTCTCTTTCTGATGGGCACAACACCAGACTGGTTTTGTATGATTTGGCTGCATGTATGTATCTCAAGGTCAAGTATATATTGATTTCTTTGGCACAGCTAGTAGAGAACCCATTTCTGGGCATACCTGCGATACTTAGAGTATGCACTGCAAAAATCAATAGAGCCACAAAAGGACGTCTTGAACAAAACTCAACTGCTAGCAAACCCGTGCGCTGCACTCCAGTTCATCATTTTTAAACCACTGGGTCACTCTAGACCAGGATCTTCAAAATAGGGAGTGGACCCCTCTACCAGGGTTTCAAGAGATCCCAAGGTAGGTTTTCCTGATGGGGGTGCAGCATTAAAAAGTCTGAAGACCACTGCTCTAGACAGAATCCTCCCCTGTGTAAATCATCTCAAAATCAAGAACAGCGCTCTTATGCAGGCCTACAAATCTGGCTGCAGACAACAGAGGCATTGGCCATCCAAGGCATGAATGATGCCCTGTCAATCACAGGCAAAGATGAGCAGTACCTTCTCACATGACTCATCACCATCTCCAACAACATTCTGCCCTTGGACCATCAAGCTCTGCTGAACATACACGTGCTTCTACAATTGTTTCATTCATACCTCACGAAAAGAATTTAAGAGGTGAACAGATGCACAAGAACTTCTTAAGACTCACAGCTATCCTAAAGACTTGTGATGATCCCCAAAGCACTATCCACTCACCAGTATTATAAATTAAATCTCTGTGAACCTCCTGGCAGTAATAGACATCATTATCCACCACCATGTTGACAACAAACTAGCCACATCGAAGAATCATATAAACCTGACATTACTGGACTGAAGCCCTGCCTCACACCATCTTAGCATGGATGGCCCTTGACCTACCCCTGTCAGTGCACATCTCAAACTCCATGTTAACAAGACTGTGTTTGTCCACATCGCTAACACAGGCAAACAAAAACTGGTTCAGAGGTGGCTGGGTGAAATGAATGTAACAAACTTCAGCCCTTGCCTTGTCTAATGGAAACACATTGGCTTCCATTAGACAGAGACCTCAACTTTTGAACACACTTCTGTCACAAAACAAGGATCACCATCACCTATTCTCCCTAATCCATAAAGTGGCACCACTGCCTTCCAGAAAAAGACTTCAGAATCTCTGTAAAAACAGAAGTTCCATCTTACCTCCATGGAGGCAGTGTCTTACTCTTTCAGACACTCCCTTGGTGTCAGGAGGTGAATAATCATAGAGCACTAGACTAGCCAGGTCAGCAAAAGGAGAGAAAGACCAGTCATAAATTGACAGATAGAAAGACACCACACACACCAGAAAACAAGGAGCAAGATCTGGGATTTGTTAGGAGAGATGGAAGATGGGCCTATGAAGGCTGAGAAGAAGGGACTAGCTGTACACCCTGAATCCAAGAACCAATCAGAAATGTCCTCTCAGTCCACAATACAGGGCAAGAACAACCTGGTGATTTTAAGTTCAGGCTGCAGGAAATAGTGTGTGTCTCACAACTTGCTGTGTTAACACTCAGAACAGTTCATTCATTGTAAGCATTTCCCAGACTTACTTTGTTTTATCACTTTCCTCTTCTTTTCCTGTTTCTTATCTGTTGGAAATTAAGATATCTATCAATTTGACCTTGCTATACATATGATTCCTGTAAGAAATTGGGTTTCTTGTTGACTGGGATGTAAGCCTTGGTCAAGTAGTAGCCACCATCCTACTCCGGGTAAGGCACAGGCAAACCCCAAATTAACCTTTTCTCAACCCCTGGTAGCTTGGCACAGAGCAGTCAGGCTTAAATTAAAAGCAATGTGTAAAGTATGTATGTAACACTTCAAACAGTAAAAAAGTGAAAACACAACCCAAAAATATCCCACACCAGGTTTAGAAAAGTAAAGCTTACTTTAATAAATAAAACAAGACCTAAATGACAAACATTCAATCAGTAACATCAGAGATATTGAATTTTTAAGTTTTAAATTGAAATAGCGGTAAAAAAGCATGAGCACCAACCAGGGATAGCTGGTCCAACCAGACTGGGAAATAGTCACAAGTTCAGGCTGACCACGATGGAGCACCGGCCTGCTACAGGGACCCAGTTAGGCCCACTAAACGAAGTACCTTAGGTCCTCGTTGCGGAGTGTTGCGTAGATCCGGGTCGAAGAAGCCCAGCGCAGCCAAGATGATGCACCGGTTCCGCTATGCAGTAAGGCTGCAGTGTGAGGTCCTGTTGTGTCGTTGTCAAGGATCACATTGACGGGGTTTGCAATGTGAAGTCCTAGCATCAGGGATGCATCAGTTATAAAAACTGTAAGTCTGCGGATGCAGAGTCTGGTGTCATTGTCTAGGCTGCCGTCAATGAGAGATGCGAGGACTTGGGTAATCGTTGCACCGCGCCCTTAGTGATGCATGGGTTCCGAGGACTGCGACGATGATGCGGGTCTTTTGCATATGGCCCAATCCATGAAGCAGTGGCGATACGTTGGTTCTCCTTGAGGATGCATTGCTTAGCAGAGGAGATGTGACAGTTCTACTTGAGGATGCACTGATCAGAAGAGAAGATATATCGGTTCCTCTGATAAGCACCTTAGGCCCACTTCCAAGGATTTAGGACTCGGTTAAATAAATCCGATATTTGTAAAGCGAAAACTACTCACTCATACGGGTCTCAAGGCGCGTGGTTTGGCACGACTTTGTCAGGATAGATTCACAGATGGCAGAGTCCATGTGCAGATGCAAGGTAGTTGGATGCCTGTGATGAACCTGCTGCTTCAGAACAGGAGGATAGCCAACTAGCCCTTGGAATCACTTTGGCTCTGCATTCAAGAGATGCAGGTCCAGTCATTCTCACGCAGGCAAGGGTCAGCAGGTCAGCACAGCAAAGCAGGAGTCCAACAGAGTAGCAGTCCAGCAGAGTGGCTATCCTTTCAGCTGCACAGTAGTCCTTCTTCCTAGTAGTGCATCCATAGGTCCAGAAGTGTACTGAAGAGGTGGTGTTGCAGGGCCAGAACTTATACCCAGTTGTCCCTTTGAAGTGGGGGAGACTTCAAAGACATGGCTTTAAAGTGCACAAATGTCTTCCTTTCTTCCCTGGCTCTAGAAGCACTACAGGGGGGTATGAAGGCCTGTATGTGTGGACAGGAAACAGCCCTTTCATGGATCAGAGCGCTTTACATGAGAATCAACAATGTAACAGATAAAGTTCAACAATTACACAGTACATCAGAAAATAGGCAATACAATTAGGAGAGGAGAGAAAGGAGAGAGAAAAGTAGTGGATGGGCCAGGGGAGGTGAGAAAGGGAGGATAAGGGACGAGACAACAGGAGAGACGAAAGGAAGTCTGTCTCAAGACCGACTGGGTAGGTGACGACCAAGGGCCGAATCCACGGCCCATCTCCCCTATAGCTAAACCAGGTAGCTCCATCGGGCATCAGACAAAATAGTTCAATCTCAATACATTGAGAGAGGAGAGAAGGAGAAACATAAATAGAGGTAGGATGCAGGAGGAGGCGATAGGAGAGACAAAAGGAAGTGCAACAATGTGGTTCAACAATATAACAGAAAAAGATCAACAATTACACATTACATCAAACAATCAGCAATACATTAGGAGAGGAGAGAAAGGAGAGAGAAAAGCATTGGGGGGTAGGGGTGGTGAGAAAGTGAGGATAAGGGAAGAAACAACAGTAGAGCAGAAACAGTAGAGCAGAAAGGAAGTCTGTCTAAAGACCGACTGGGTAGGTGACGACCAAGGAGGGAATCCACGGCCCATCTCCCCTATACCTAAACCAGGTAGCTCCATCGGGCATCAGACAAAATAGTTTGATCTCAGGTGGCGAGGGAAGAGGTTCAAAGAAAAACAGGGTGGGGATAAAGGGCAAGGGCAGGTGAGGGCAGAGGACAGAAGCTGGAAAGAGCAAGCAAGTAAGATGTTGAGGACAGTGCATTTTTTCTTTAGTTAACCGTCCTTCTGTACTCCGGTAAAATCTTATAAGGTGATTGGAAAGTAGAGGTTGAGGTTGAGGTGGCCAGCGGGCGAGCAGAGAGGCAAACAGCAAATAACCCAGGCGGACGTTTGTGGTCCGAGCGAGCAAGGAATTGGCAAACGAATAAAGAAGAGTAGGCAAAATTTGAGGTGTTGAGGCGGTCAGCAGGGGGCAGCAAGAGACGCCCGTAAGCAGGTGGCCCAAGCAGATGGCTGTGATCGGGAAGGGATTGAGGTGGCCAGCAGGGGGCAGCGGAAGATGGGGAGTAAACTCCCCATCTTCCGCTGCCCCCTGCTGGCCACCGCTGCCGGGCAGACGGGCAGGACTCTGGCTTGACTCCGGCGCGAGTCAGGCGCCACCGCTGCGCGTCTCCGCTGCGCGAAGGCAGCGGAGACGCTGCGCGAAGGCAGCGTCTCCGCTGCCTTCGCGCAGCGGAGACGCGCAGCGGTGGGGCCTGACTCGCGCCGGAGTCAAGCCAGAGTCCTGCCCGTCTGCGCCCGTCAGCGTCCCGGAGGCGTTCGGGCGGCGGGCTGGGCTCTGCTACCAGGCATGTGTCTTCCTGGGTCACCTGCACTGTCTTTCCTGGCCGCCACAGAGGTAAGTCCAGCTGCCCTGGCTGTGGCTGGCGCCCCAATCGCGCTCTGTCATCGTCTCCCAACAATAACATCGCCAGTGTTGGGTATCTCTGCATGCTATTAAACACTAGATCGGCGTGCAGACATGCACAAGACATTTTTGAGCTCCTTGATACTGTAAAGCCACTTTGTCTTATGCTTACTGAGACGTGGTGGGGAGAATTCTCTAATCCGGACGTCGCCATGGCAATTCCGCCTGATTATAATATCTTCAGGAAGGATAGAGCTAAGGGAAGGGGTGGTGGAGTGGCACTGGTGGTGAAGAAAGGCACGTCTTGTGCTATCTTGCCAGTGGATGACATCCGCGGCTCTGAGACCCTTGCTTTTTCTATCACTCTGGCTCCGCACCAATCAGTTAAGGGATTACTGGTATACAGACCACCTGGCCCACGTGGAACATTTTTTGAAGACTTCGACTCCGTTTTGCTGGGACTGGCCCTGAAAGCGGAACATTGTATTGTGGCCGGGGATTTCAACTTCCGGATGGATGATCCGTCGGACCCGGCCGCTATCAAACTTTCAGAGGCTATGGCCCCGCTGGGGCTGCTCCCTTATCTTCAGGGGCCTACGCATGACAAGGGGCATACTCTTGACCAGGTTTTCTCGTCATCCCCTCTTGAGGTGATAGAGATCATCCCGGTGCTATGGTCAGACCATCGGCTTGCTAAATTTGCGATCAAAGGCACAGTTAAATCGGCTATTGCTCTGCCACAGCAGCAGGGTCGAGTCCTTAGGGCTTACCATCGAGTGACCCCTGCGTTGCTGGCCCAGGCCGCCCTGGACCACCCCTGCCCCCTCTCAGGCGACCTGGAGAAGGATCTGGAGTCCTTGCAAGCACGGCTTTTAGACAGGCTAAACGATCTCGCCCCGGTGTTGGCCCCCCGCTTGACTCCGAAACGGGTCTCCGCTCCCTGGTTTACCGCAGCACTGTCGGCTATGCGGCAGCAGTTTAAGGTGGCCGAAAGAGCCTGGCCGGCACAATACGATACTGCGGCCAAGCTGACCTACAAGACGGCGGTTAAGGCCTATCACCGGGACATTCGCCTTGGTAAAAAAGCCTACCTGGCAGGGAGGATAGAAGCCGCCTCCAACTCCTGCAAGGAGATTTTCACTATAGTGAGAGAATTTATATCTCCACGGTCCAATACCTCTGATGAGAGGCCATCTGATTCCTGGGCTTCGGATCTTGCTAACTTTTTTACTAGCAAGATCAAACTTATACAGGACTCTTTTTCATCGGTGGCACCTGCGGGGCTGATTAATCCTGAGGCTGACTTGTCCCCTCAGGCCTCGCCAGGTTTGACGTTGGCTGTGTTTCCACCTAGCTCTGCCCCTGCCTCTTTAGCGCTCATGGGCAATCTCAAATCGGGGTCGCCTCTGGACCCGTGCCCGGCTAGATTTCTGGCGAAAATTGCGGAGGTGATTAATCCTCTGGCGAACCCGCTCCTGAATCTCTCGTTGAGCCAGGGAGTGGTTCCGCAGGCCTGGAAGCAGGCAATGGTCATCCCTCTGCTTAAGAAGCCTGGTTTGGATCTGAAGGCCCCAGTCAACTATAGGCCTATCTCTCTGCTGCCGGCTCTCATGAAAATTTTGGAAAAGCATGTTCAGACAGTGCTCTCCAATTTTCTAGAGACAAATGAGATTCTGCACGCCACCCAGTCTGGCTTTCGCCCAAATCTCAGCACAGAGACCGCACTCCTAGAGGTTTCAGAAACCATTAAAGGGGTTCTGGACACTGGGGGCAAAGCCATGCTGGTGATGCTGGATTTGTCGGCGGCTTTCGACACCGTCCCTCATGATGGCCTTCTCGCAAGACTCTATGAGATAGGACTGCGGGGGACGGTGCTCAGCTGGTTTTCCTCCTTTCTAGCTGGCCGCCGGCAAACGGTCTGGGCCTCGCCAGATTCCGCCGTGATGCCGCCTCTGGGAGTCGGGGTCCCACAGGGCTCTATCTTGAGCCCGACCCTTTTTAACATCTTCATGACCCCTTTGGCGGCACTGGCGGAGTCGTTTGGGGCCCAGATCGTATCCTATGCAGACGACACCCAGCTCCTCTTCTCGTGTAAGAGAGGAGGAGACTTTGATGGGGAGAGTATCCGGAATTGCCTTGGGGCTGTTTTTCAATGGTTCCAACTGAACAGCCTCAAGTGCAATTCCGATAAGTCCGAGGTACTCTTCTTTGGGTGCGATACGGAGCCAGACTGGCAGGCTTGGTGGCCCATCAATATGTTCCCTCCGTCTTGTTCATCCCAAACTGCTAAGAACTTGGGGGTCAAGATGGACAAGGGGCTAACATTGAAATCCCAGATCCTTGGTGTGTCTGGCACCTGCTTCGGCCTCCTTAGGATGCTGCGGAGGTTTCTTCCCCTTTTGTCTGAGGAGCACAGGAAGCTGACTGTGCAGGCCCTGATCGGCTCTAGGTTAGATTATTCGAACGTTCTTTACCTGGGCCTGCCAGAGTATCTGCTACAGCGGCTTCAAGTCGTGCAGAATGCTGCCGCGAGGGCTATTTTTGGTTTGAACAGACGTGCAAGTGCAGCGGGCTTGCTGCAGACGTTGCACTGGCTTCCAATCCGCAAACGGATCACCTTTAAGGCTTTGACTTTGGCCTATAAGGCTCTCCATGCGGTGGGAGCAAAGTACCTCCAAAAGAGACTTGCCTTTTACCATCCGGCTCGTTCTCTGAGGTCAGAATCCCTGTTCTTGGCGGTGGTCCCGCGAGTGAATTGAGCCCGCCTGGGAGGCCGCTCTTTTGGACTACTGGCGCCACAGTTGTGGAACTCTCTGCCGCTCACACTCCGGGGAGCCACCAGCCTACTTGCTTTTAGAAAAGATCTCAAAACCTGGTTGTTTACCCAGTAGGCCGCTTTGGTGTTTGCCCTCTCTGCCTTTCGTCTTCTTTTAATTGTGTTATGTTATTGTGCTGTAGCTCTCCTTACTCAAAGCGCCGGGACACTCTTTTTGAGTAGCCGTGCGCTATACAAAAGTAAATATAACATAACATAACATAACATAACATAACATAACCAGCACAAGCAGACGGCCATGCTACAAGTGGAGCAACAGGGAAATGGGCAGGAGAAAGAGTTGAATAATCAAATCTTGTGGCAATACAATAAACCAGAAAAGTCAAACCTTATGGCACGTTGCAGGGACATAAGAGATTCAATGTGTAACGGTGGTCGTGCTCTGAAATACTGGCCGCTCCCAGGGGGTCGAGGCAGATGGACAATGTGATTTCATCACAGCTGCAATGGAAATACGGGGGAGAGAGAGAAAGGCCGCAGGAGATGGCAGAAAACACAGGTGGTGGAAGGTAAACACTCCCTCCATGCCCTCCTCACTCCCGACAGCAGGTGACCCACCCGCCCTTGAGGCAGCTGAGCTGGCCTGCACTGTGTTTCGTGAAATGCCGGCCGACCCCAGGGGGCCAAGACAGGGCAGTTGCAGAGGTCATGATGGGGGCTACTAAGAGCAAATGGCTTCCTTTCGAGGTCTTCAAGCTGGGACTGAACACCGGCAGCAGGAGTCAGGATATTGAGGGGGCGGTGGAAAACAGGCCGAAGCAGGCGGCTTGAAGAGGCCTGTAAGGGGGCTTCAGAGAGGCCTCTTAGTGGGATTTTCAGGCTGGGACTGAACCCCAGCTGCAGACGTCTGGTGTCGACATGAAACGGGAGCCGAGGAGGATGGAAACCATTGCAGCAGCAGGCCGTACCTTGGCAGGCTGCAGTGGCCGGCGCTGAGGAGAGAGGTTCCGGATCTGGGTGTAATTCCGAGCAGCGGGGTTCTTATGGCTGCCAACACCCATGCAGATCAGCAAGGTGGCGACTGGCGTCAAGATGAGACGGGAGCCAAGGAGAACGGAAAAACACAAGCAGCAGCAGGCCGTACCTAGGCCGGCTGCAGTGGCCAGTGGTGATGATAGAGGCTTCGGATTGAGTTGTTAATTCCGGGCAGCAGGGTTTTTATGGCTGCCCACACCCACGCAGATCAGCCAGAGTGATCGAGCTCCGAGCAAGAGTTCGGGTCCTCGAATGGATTCTCCCGACTGAGAGGTAACGATCATACTGTTTATCCAGATGCCAATGCTGGAAAACGACAAACCCAGAAGACGGAGCCTGAAGGCAGGGAGCGTGGGTTGCAACCAAGGGACGATCAAGCCTGCGAGTGCCAACTTCAGGGATGGTGGAGGATGCCACAGGCAGCGAGGCAGATGTGGGCAGATCCCTCAAGTCCACGACGAGGCACCTTCCAGGTGCAGGTAAGCGAATCCCACGTAGAAATTCGTAGTCCAGGAGGAATTTGACATACAATAATATGTTGATGCGAGGCGGATGGCAGGGTTTATGGGGGATATATACCAATTTGGAAATCCCCAAACTAGGAGCTCCGTTGGCTGAGCTCCTACCAGGCAGCCATCTTACCAGCGCAGGCGAGGCTGTGCCCAGCTTCTTCCTCCCATCCTCTCAAGATGGCCCACCAAGTCACATCTAAGCTCCCATTGTGTGTAGCTGTCTAGGAGAAATACACAAAGCCTGACTGCTAACTACATCAAGACATGTGACCATAGACAGACTGCAGGGACCAAATAGTTAAGGCAAGAAAATGCCAACTTTCTAAATTCTGAACATTTTTCAGAATTGTAACTTAAAATCCCACTTCACCATAAATTATGATTTTAAATTAGGATTTCAGAGACACCGAACTCGAACCTGTTATATCTTCCCATTTGGAAATTACACTTACATACTGTAACAAGCCAATTCCAATGTTATCCTATGGGAGATATAGGCCTTGCAATAGTGAAAAAAAAATTAAGAGTTCTTCACAACCAGGACATGTAAAACTTAAAAGTATCAGAAGGGAAGCTTTGGGCCTGACAGAAGGTTTATTTTGCCAGGTAGAAATAGAAGGTTACCCTGCACACACAGGCTCTACAATGGCAGGCCTGAGACATGTTTAAAGGGCTACTTAAGTGGGTGGCACAATCAGTGCTGCAGCCCCACTAGCAGCATTTAATTTTCAAGCCCTGACAAATGTAGTGCACTTTACTAAGGACTAACAAGTTAATTAAATATGCCAATTGTTTATTTATGTCAATGTGATTCCAAGTCACCCCAGAACATGTTGCATTTTCTTTTTTCCTGCCAGTTATACTCCAAACCGCAGAGAGATGTTATCATTCCTTTATTAAGGGTCTTGAATATTAGGAAATGTCAGCCGACACTACAAAACCTTCCACTATTGAAAGCAGAATATATATGCCAAATGCTACATAAATTAATTTCTACTGTAGCCCGATTACGGAATTTAGTAGGTAAATTAATTTTTTTTTTCATTTTATGGTGATGAAGTCTGTATTTTTTGCCTGTACAACGCACTTTGATCTTAATTTTGTGGTTTTTGATGTGTTTCGTTGATCCAATATGATGTTTATTTACCACTGGTAATTCTTGGTGGGACTAATGCAATTTATATATTGCATATTGTTTTACTTTTTAGGTGTTTTATTGAGACTTAGGGTCAGATGTAGGTAAATACTATTTACTGATTCTTCAATACCGAATTTTACCGATTCGGTATTTAAGAATAGGTAAATAGTATGAAGGTAAGTTTTCTGTAAATTTTACTGAATCGGTAAAATTAGGTATTTACCGATTCGGTATTTACCGAATCGGTGATTCCCATTCATTCCTATGGGCCTGGAGGCCCATAGGAATGAATGGGAATCACCGAATCGGTAAATACTGATTCGGTAAATGGGGAACACATACAAGGGTGGCAGGGTGTCACAGTGACACCCTGTTGCACCCCTGAATAGTGCATGGGTGCAAATGCGGCACACATACATGCCCTAAGGTCTAAAGTTCGCAGTTCTAGAACTTGTGGTGGGCGGTGTGTCTAAAAGTGTATGTCGTGCTGGCCATCAATGAGAGAGACCTGTGCATTTTTCAAATCGGTGGTGAAAAAATATGAGTATGTTGCTGGAGATGTGGGTCGACGTGCCACCAATGTACTTACCGGGGGAGGGTAAACACCCATTATTCTGCAACTTTCTTTCTGCATACCATCACTCCGCATACTTTCATTATGAAAGTACCATGACTCCGCAATGCCATTATAACACATGGCATTACATTTTATATGCTTTCACCACACATACATTTACAACGAAATTCGTTGTAAATGCATGAATGGTAAAAGCATGTTTTTTTTAATGTTTGGATATGGGTATAGGGATAAATGTTTTGGGGTACTGAGGTATATGTTTTGGGGTGTTTGGGTATTTTAAGGGTTCAGATATAATTTTGGGTTATGGGTTACAGGGGTATTTTTAGGGTTGAGGGGTATTTATAGGGTTCAGGGCTAGGTTTGGGGTTTGGGTTACAGGGGTATTTTTAGGGTTTAGGGATAGGTTTGGATTTTGGGGTACAGGGTATATTTATAGGGTTAATATGGGTTAGTGTTTAAGGGTGTTGGGGTATTTTAAGGAGTAAGGGTGGGTTATGATTATGGGGTGCAGGGGTATTTAAAGGGAGCAGGGTGGACACCCGGAGCTGGAATGTACAGAACCTGGGAAGAAAAAACAATGAAATATTGGGCACAACCCTCGCTTTTATTTTCCCGTAATCCCGCGCCCCGCACATGCCCACGCCCCCAGCACACGCCTACAGCACACAATATGAGACATGGCATGAAGGGCAGAACATACCACACGCCCCCAGCGTTTGTCACGCCCCCAGCACACGCCCACAGTACAACGCAGACACGCCCACAAGGGACTACTTTGCTGGCACTTTTCTTTTACCTTTTAAATGTATATGGTGGGCGTCTGCATAGCCTATGTCCTTCTGCTGCAACTGCCTTTTCCAATGCTGTATTGGGTGTTGTGATTGGTGCTGTGGTTCCTGAGATTACCCGCCTCAAAGGTTTGGGCTCTCTCTTTATTATATTAGTATAGATGGTACTTGTAATATGATTGACAGCATATCTGTCACTTTTTGGCAGAGTATCCCGTCCACCAAACTCTAATTAAGGCTCTTAGGGGCATATTACCAAGAAACGGCGTTAACATTATCGCCGCTTTAGCAGCAGGAAACTGCTGTTAAAGCGGCGATTATGGGCTTGATAATATGTCCTTGTGAATTCCCATAGAAGCCCATGTTCTGGTTTGAACATGGGCTTCTATTGGAATTCTCCAGTAGAAGAGGTGCCACAGCGATGTTGTATCTTCTTTCTTGATTCCATTAATCCTTTGTCCCCCTTACGATGCCCTGCTGGTGAGCCTCTAAGTGTTCACTTACCTGCCTCACAGGGATGATATTGGTGGATAGCAACAGGACCCATCTCGAGTTTGTCCCCTTTGCCCAGTCCTGACACATGTCTCTTCTGGAAAGAGTCCTCCACACTGCAGCCCTTCTCGTCAATGATCTGCACATATTGCACCACCTCTTATGGTCAGGCCACATTTTCTTCGAAATCTCTTGCATCTTCTAAAGGGTGGTCAGTGATGGATCAGCACCTTACCTGGCAGCCAAAAACAATATATTAGGTAGATTCTGCAACACATGCAGCAACAGCATCTCCTGACTAAGGATCAGGAAATGCTTGAAGGAAAAACCACAAATGCTGGGAGATCTGTTGTGTCTCCGATTACATAGCAAGCCACTCTAATCGACGTTCGCCCAACAACATCACTCCAATGGAAGTTCACCGAGCAACATCTCTCTTTTGCTTCAAAAAGATGCTTAAGACACTGCTCTTTCAATGATATATTATCATTGGGGAACAGCCTTTACAACGCGGGTATTACCACGCGCTACCATTACAACGCTGCTATTACAACGCAAGTCGTTACAACGACTTGCGCTGGAGGGCGCTGTTAGATAGGGAATAGTTTAATTTTCTATTCGAACACCTTCCCTACTGTAACGTGGGCTGGAGTTGGAATAGAACATTAAACTATTTCACTATCCAGCGCTTACAGCGCAAGTCGCTGTAACGACTTGCGTTGTAAAAACAGCGTTGTAATGGCACGCGTGGTAAAAGCCCGCGTTGTAATGCCATACATCCTTATCATTAAATGATCTAATTCTCTTATACTGCTGGATAAGCCCTCCCTCAACAACCTTTCCCAATCCCACAGTGCTCTCATAAACATTTCCCTCTGATCACTCCCACCCTTGAACCTAGCCCCTCACCCCATCTCTTTACATTTTACACAACCCTCCATCCCCAGCCCCTCCCCCATTTCTGTTCCGTGCTCTGTCTCCCTGTGTTACTAGGCTCACGCTCTATAAATCCACACATAAAAAATACCTGCACACATACATAAGCGGATCTGCCCAAGATCACAGAATATTAGCCATGTGGGTTGAGCTGCGATTAAAAACAGGTCTCTTGCTCAAATAGTGATGATTGTAGCCCAGGGGGCGAGGGGTCATAATACCCAGTCCGTCCTCATCATTTACAATATGAGCCTGTGAGCTTGAGAAGCTCAAGTCATTTCACTGAAGAAGAACATTTAGCGATGAATTTGAAACTCTATATAAAAATTGTTACTACTTCGAATATGGGTTTCGCCGAGTAATTAAGCATATTGATGACACTGTTGATATTTATTATAATTTATTATAATATTGCACATCCTGAGGTTCCAGGTTGAAACCACATCTGGCTGCTCTGCGCTCCTTTCACTCCGTCCACTTCTGTTATGCTGCTGACAATGGCAAGGTATCAATTAAATCACCATCGTCATCAATTGTAACCTCAAAGTGGAAAAAAGACTGCCTGCCATTGGCGATGGGCCTAAAAATATAACTTGAGAAAGCAAACATATGGAAAGCATGTGTGCATGCTCTTGCATTTGCTTCTTTTAAATTCACATGCTTTATACTCACAAGAGCCTTCATTTATGACAATTAAACGGCCTTCCTCTGTGGTTTCGAAATGTTATTAGGAAAATACCGAGAACCCTGTAAACTCTGAGTAGTTTCATGTGATCTTGAACTCAAAGTGTCCTTTAAAGAACAGGCAGAGGTGTCCTTTGAAACAACATTGGTGCTACCCTTGTTGTAACCACCCTCATTCATCTCGGGGCAAAAAAGTGGGACTACTGTGTGTGGAGGCCCTAAGTGTTTACTTTATCTCCCTTAGAGCTTAGATAGCAAGAGATAACAGTGGTACGGTGAATGCTTCTTAAAACCTTATGTTGAATTCTCTACAGAACAACATATTATTGCATTTAAAACAGATTTTTAACCATGCTTTGCCCATTCTGAAGTGACACGATGCCTTGTAGTATTCAAACTGATAGGGGAAGTTCAGTGGAGATGGATTTTATTATGGGAACTGATCCTCACCCCCAGAAAACTGTGCTACCCCAAGGCCAATTCACACACTTTTCCTAAGGAACCTGTTTAACATTCTAGAACACACCGTGTCCACTAGCCACGTTACTGAAAATTAGCTAGCTTTTTGTCCCTGAGACATGGGATCCTTTTCAAACGGCTCATTTTAGTTTTTAAAGCCATCCTTGGCACTAATAAACCCTCGTTAGCAAACAATGGCTAGGCTAACTCCCTCTCGCAAGCTGACATCTGCCAGCCTTGCTTTCATGTTACCCATAAAACATCTTTTGCTTCATCTAGCCCATTGTAGCCCATTCATTGGAACTCCTTCCATTCGCCTAAAAAACAATTGAATGACTGATCTTTAGCTCTGCTTAGGGATGTATGACGGTACCACGTGTACTTTTACAACGCGTACCGTTACAACGCTACTTTTACCATGCAAGTCGTTACAACGACTTGCGTGGAGGGGCGCTGGATAGTAAATTTTATAATTTACTATTCCAACTCCAGTCCCCGTGGACTCTAGGGAAGGAGTTAGATAGTAAATTAAACTATTTACTATCCTGGAGCGCCCTCCAGCGCAAGTCGTTGTAACGACTTGCGTGGTAAAAGTAGCGTGGTAACAGCACCGCGTTGTAAAAAATGCGTTCTAAACGTTGTATACCTCTGCTTAGCCAATGCCCACACACTTTCATTGTGCCTCCTCCTACTTAATGTATCACCGAGAAGTCCATTTTCGCTTCTGTTGCACTTTACAAGTGAGCTATGCATTCTTTCATTCACACTGCTTTACAGGCTATCATTCAAAAGAGTCTTACTGGAAGCTGATTCAAACTAACTTGTTGGCCCATTCGCCTCCCCCAACCTCTGCCTGTTATGAATATGTTTAGTCGAATAAATACATATACTTGCAATCTTTATTATTTGCTCCCTATTGTTGTCTAGCCCATTACCCTTGAAATCTCGTCTGAATCTCTAGGTATGGGTCCCTACTGCCTAATGCATTTCTGTTAGAAAGACTACTCGATTAACGTTTGTGGAAGTTCCCAGATATGAAAAGGAACAACTAAACTTGAGATCTGATGTTTTCATTGCCAGTGGCATCCTGTTACCGCCATCTTATGCCTGAGAGCTCCAAGGATCCTTGTCTCAGATCGGCAAACCTTGAGATCATAGACCTCACCCATAAGTCTCTGTAGAACAAAAGTAAACAATATCTGATGACCTCAGACCCTCTATTTTGCTAAAACAGTCCTCGAAGTGTCCACAGCTCAGGTCAGACATTAAGGGCATTATTTATGAGGCCTTGTGACAGTTTTGCGCTTCCGTTACGCCACATTATGTGATGCATCGGCGGCGTAAAACATGCCCCCTGTTGCACCCTATTTACAAAGTGACGCATCTAAGCAGATGCGTCACTTTGTAAACCCCTGTGCTACATTATACCTGTGTTAGGTATAATGTATGCAAAGGGGGGCATTCCGACGCAAGAAAGCATCATAGAAGTGATGCAGTGAAATCTATGAGATTTCACTGCACCTCTTCTAGGACGCAAATGCGTCAATATCTTCCGCCTGCCTCATGGCAGGCATCAGACTGACACATGAACACTTAATGTGGGACCTGCCCATGTGTAATGACCAGTGCTTAATTTGTAAAATATGAAGTGCAGGTGCTCAAATGTTTGTCGGAGGCCATGCCTACTTTTCTATGGCTCCACCCACTTCCTCCACCCACTTATTATATTAGCCCCACCCACATTTTCAACTGGCACTGCTAAAAGTCAGAGGTAATATATGCCTGGCTGATTCGAACTTCAGGAAGGAAGCCTTCCTCATAGTAGGGTTTTGATAGAAGATTCCCTTGCCCTGTTAACATTTTGAAAAAGATTATCTCAAAAGTGCATTGAAAGCACAATTTTGGAATAAATTAGCTAAAATCACTAATGCATTGAAAAGGGACAATTTCAGTGCTGTATGTGCTGGTTTGGTGATAGTACAATACTGGGGTAAGGCATGCCATTTTTAACAGTCTATGAGTTCTAAGGTACAACTTTTACATAGCTTATGTGCCAAAATAAACTAAAATGTTGTTAAAACACTCTAAACAGAGAAACTGAATAACATCATGCAATATACTTGTCTACATACTGCAGACAGACAAGTTTGAACCTCACCAAATCAATGGTATGTCATGTTAGGTTTTACTGCACTTGATATAGTGCAGCAAATCATGCCCATAGGTGTATCTTTGTGCTTCACTATTACAGGGGCAGCAGATTGATTAAAATTGCCATGACTCCCCTAGCACTTACAGCGCCAACGACAGCCTCGCAACTCAGGACGTTTGCCTTGTGTTGGGGACTACTGTCCTGTCCCATCTGCCCAGGGCCAGTGCCCATAGGCACCACCACCTTGCCACAGCTGAGAGGGGGAGGAGCAGGACTCCCTTAGTGCTTATATCGACGACGGCCTCGCAGCGAAGGATGCACGGTTGCAGGGCACAAGCCAAGGGATGGCCAGTTGGCGCCCATCAGAGCCCGGAGGAGGCTGGGCTGGGCCACCTCTCTTTGGTTTTACTTTTGAAAGTACCCTTTCCTTTCTTATTCATACTGTACTGTGACTGACTGTCTCCTGTGATATGGGCAAAAGGAAAGCTGTAGTAGGCAATTCTGGCTCCACTCCCTTGTAAAAGGCACCTGTATTGACAGGACATTGGAGGAGGTCATGGGGGTTATTAGCACCAACATCGCTTAAACTGAAAGGACACTTTCTCTGAATTCTAGTTTGTCCCTAGTTGTTGATGCATTGACTACACCTTGCAATATAACAGCGCTATCACCGCCCATTGTTCCTTCTGTGTGTACTAGGTTTGTGTCTCACGCCGTATCCATTGCTTCAGAAAACCCCCAGCCTTCTGCAAATGTTAACAGCATAACTGGCACCTCGAAATTAAACCGTGGAGGCAGGCAGCTAACCAAACTTGTTCGTCCATCTGGCCTGCAAGCCAGTTACAACCGCCATCATTGCGCATGGAAGGCAAAGAGTGCGCACCTGCATATAAACCCCTAGGATATCACAATTATTGAAGGACTGTATATCACCAAACTTAAGGAACTCCTATTGGAGCTTTCTACTTTACTGAGCATGAACTAACCATCGATATCACTGGGGTGTTGTGTGGTGGCAAAGCAGTGAATGCGCACGCATTACAATGTGAAAAAATGTGGGCACGCACGCTGTTTGCCGCGCACAGCCCCAACCCCCACAGATGAGCGTGCCCTGCCCTAAAACAAAACTGAATACATCCTGTAGTACTATCCAGGCAGCCCGGGCCGGCCCGCAACTCCGCAACAAATAGCCACTGTGACTGCACACTGCAGTGCACCCACTACTGCCAACAAAACATGATCGTGACGTGATGATCAAACCTGGCGATCAAAATCAAAAACAACCTCTCATCCTCATGATCAGAGTGACAGGACCACCATCATCAACCTAAAAAAGTAAACCACTGTAGGTCTCACCTGCGCAGCTTTATTTTTTAATTCATGATTTGGCCGCCGGCCTACGCAGCCTATCCCAGGCCATCATGATCATCATCAAACCTGTCACCAATCAACAATAATGATTATTAAAAAAAACATTAATCCTGCGCCTGCGGCCTGCCAGGCCCTGCCCTGCCTCACCTGCGCAGCTTGATTTATTTCAACCATGATGATTTGGCTGCCAGTGCCGGCATACCAATCAAGATAAAAATGATTTTTTTAAACCTGACCAGTAATCACCGTTACGGCTGTCAGGCCCTGCCAGCCTTGCTCGCCCTCACTCACCTGCTGAGCAGTCCAGACTTATAATGATGTACTGCAGCAGTAGTCAACCTCAACCGTCGTCCAAGCAGCTCCCGACTCCAGTTACTTTCAAAGGCACTGGGCGTGCTTTGGTTGAGTAGTTAAGTTACAAGACCACCAATGGATACTCGGTGGCTGGTGAGGACGGAGAGGTGCGGGTATGCTGGGGCGGGCAGTGAAAATGCGTGTGCATTCATTTGCATAATCTGCACATGCGTCGCTGCCTCTGCTATGCACAGCCCCAAACCCCGCAGAAGAAGACCAGCCCATGGCAGCAAAGCCCTGACCAACAACAACTACTGCAGTGTCCCGCCCACTAGACCTGTGTCGTCACGTCACCGACAGTAAGTGTTTAATTTACTCCTGCATGCATCAAGATTCGAGTCAACAACAACCAGTATGACTCGTAGGGTCTAAGGTTCGCAAACGTATTAAAATTGTAAATTCTAATATGGCCTTAAATAATATACACGTTATGCATAAATGCAACCTTAATATTTTTAAATTAATTTTCTTAGGCAAGGAACTACAGAAGTTGGATTGGTATTTTGTGATTGCTCTGTTTAGTTTTGGAAACCCCTCCCATCAGAGATGGCCGATTGGTGGGAAGATAGCCAATGCACGGGCCTATCATCCCCTAACCTGGATCGTCTGTAACTTTCATAAACTAAGGAACCAGCACAGCACTTACGGCACCACAACAGTAGCACAGCACACGCTCTCTGTGTGTGCCAGTGCCACGCACGACTCGTAAATGAATTACTGACAGGTGCACTTAATGCAGCATCACTCAGTGACTGTAGACCCGGCCCTCATAATTAGGTGCCGGTGCTAAGCACCGGCAAGCTCCGGCTCCAATTAAGCCCTGGTAATGACCCATTGCTGGAATTGTGTCACATTTGTGACACACTCCAGCACAGCAATGCGTCATTTTTGCGCCTACAGATACGTCAGAAATACTGACATATCTGTAACTCCTTGCGACATGAAGTGTCATACTGTAAATATGATGCATAATTGGTGTCCTAAGAAGAGCGAATAAAAAGTGAAGCATTCCTGTTTTCTTGCAGTGATGCGTCACTTTTTATAAATGAGGCACTAAGAATTTTCAGGTATGTTGGATTCCATGACTCATAGTTCAATATTAACCCAGTGTTGCGAAAACATAGGCTTGATTTAATTCTTACACTCAATGGACGAAAGAGGGTAGGATTAGATACAATTTATTTTTAATTATCCAGCATAATTTTGGTAATTTTGTCTCATTCTTTTTTTGGCATGGCCCTCTCTGCAAGGTCGCTCCCAAACATTTTGCCTTCACCCCTCTTGTTTTGCAGAATTCACTTAGTTGGCCTTAAGACTCTGTGCCCTTTACCACTGCTAATCAGTGCTGAAATGCTTGTGCTCTCACCTTTAAATATGGTAAAATTGTCTTAATCCCAATTTGCATATTTACATTACTGGTAAAGCTGCAGTACATGTACCCAGGGCCTGTAAATTAAATGTGCCTGGTGGGTCTGCGGAACTTATTGTGCAACCCAATAAAGTAGCCTTTTTAAACATACCTCAGGTCTGCCACTGCAATCTCTGTGCTGTTCCAAACTGCAAATTTGACATGGCATAATAATTCCAGGCCTAAAACTCTCTTTTTATTATACATAAGTCACCTCTAAGGTAGGCCCTAAATAGGGCTGGGTGTATTGTATTCAAAAAGGTGGACAAGTACTTTTAAGTTTTGCATGTCCTGGTAGTGAACATCTCTTAAATTCGTTTTTCATTGTTACGAGGCCTTCCTTTCTCGTAGGATAACATTAGGCTAGCTTATTACATTTAATAAGTGATAACTTGTGTTTGGGAGCAGGCAGAAATAACATGTTTGGTGTCAAGGGAATTGTATTTTAATATCCTCTTTAATTGTAATGTCTTATTTTAAGTCACAATTCTGAAAACGCCACTTTTAGAAAGTGGGAATTTTCCTGTTGTACCGTTTGGTGCATGCATCCTGTTTCCTGGGTCACATATCTAGTTGTAGTTGGCAGTTGGCCTTTGTGTATGTCTCCCATACAGACACACATTAAAGGAACATGATGACAGCAGGATCGGCCTTCCTAGGCAGGTTGTGGGGGTAGAGCTGTACACAACCGGACTTGTACTTGGACCCTCAGACCCACTCTTGGGTTCACTTCTGGACCTGCAGAAGGACTCTCAGAGGACTGCTCTGCTACCTGTGGCCTGCTGTATACTTCAGAGGACTGCCCTGTCCCACCAGGAAGACTGCCCTGCTGCTGGAGACCTGCTTTCCTGCTTGAACCCAAGTCTTCTAAGTGACCTCAAGGGCTCATTGTCTGGCCTCCTTATCAGAGCCTCAGGGATAGAAAAGGCTACAATCAACTTGAACCCACACCTAGGCCCACCTTGAGTGAGGCCTGATCCTCCAAGAGGTGCCACTCCAGTCCTGGACCATTGAAAAAAATGGTGCTCAACGTGCCAGATAACCCAAATCCAAAACATAGAAAATGTTCTGCCAAAAAGGGCTCTGAGTACTGAGGGGAGAATGAGACCTACCTGCTCACTGATCAGCCCAAGATTAATCACCGCTCATCATGACTTCGCGGTAGCTTTTGTTACGTTCTTCTCCACAGCAGTAAATCTGTTTGTCAGCTCCTTACAGAAGGGGGATCCAGCCTTGTGGAGCCATTGTTGGCTAAATCCAGCAGCTTTGACAGCTTGAGATTTTTGACTTCCATAAAAGAGACAATGCCTGAATGCAGGAATTGTTACTGCGCCTTTGCCCAGCGGCTCCCTTGCTAAGACGTCTCCTCCTGAGACACCCCCAGCTGCCTTGCCCAGCTGAACTTTACCTTCTGAGCCATTTTTTTTTACAAATGTTTCTAAGTCCGAAGGTAAGGGAAGACAGAGACCAATCCACCTGGTGTATCCGAACCACGCTCCATCATGGTCAGCATGACTTTTGACTTTTCCCTGTCTTACGTGACTAGATGTCCGAGGTTAATGCTTTGATCTTTTAGGTGATATTTTTCACTTTAAACTTTAAAAATTCATAACTCAGCTTCTACTAATTGGATTTTTGTTGTTTTGGTGTCAAATAATTTAATGAAATGTACTCCATCTTTCCACACTGGTGTTAGATTTTTTTGTGTTGTGTTTTCACTTCATTATTGTTTGTGTGTTGCATAAATACTTTACACATTACCCGTAAGTTAAGCCTGACTTCTTTTATGCCATGCTACCATAGGGTTAAGCACAGGTTAATTTTGTGACTTTTGTGGTTCACCCTGACAGAGATTGTGGTTGTTGCTTGAGTAGAGTTAACACCCCCTCAACCAATAACCACATTTCTCACATTGGTGTTTAGTGGTGTGATACAGTATTTGTACCATACCATACAGTGATTAGTGAAACAGTAACATCCCATATACATAATTTGGTATCACCCGCTTTTTAAATTCTCCTTAGTTGGCCATGTTTGCTCTTTTGAAAGTCACCCCCAATCTGACTGACTGTGCCTGTGATTCCACCTTCAAGTATGGAGTTTGACCTCAGCAACCTGGGGAGTTATACTGGAGCCGACCTCCGAGTATTCTGAAGGGAGAGGGGGCTTCCAGCAAAAAGGAGCTCCGAGAAGGAGGAGCTCCAGATAATGCTCAGGGCCTGGGAGGAAGCCCACCAATTGTGAGCCACTACGGATGAGAAGAAGGAGAAGGCTGCGGAGGAACAAGACGAGGACTTGGGCACAGGTCCTGGGCTGCAACAAACTGATGAAGAGGATAAAGACTTACCACAGATGAGGCACCACCTGCCAGAGCACAAAGGCTCCAGTTCCCCTATACCCGACTGCTAAGGGACACCCCAGCACAAGACTTTCTGCAAGCTACAGATCTTCTATACCCCGCACACGCCCAAGGTGAGTGCTACTCACCTGCAGTAACATAATATAAACCCCACAGCCTCCGCAGTGCGGAAGCTCCCGAGCTCCAGGGGGCCCCCTCAGCAAAAGTTATAGGTGGCGGGCAGGGGAGAGCCCCCGTCCATGCACTTTGCAGGGAAGGCTCAAGTTTTGTTACATCACTGCTCACCTGCAAGTCACAGGATCTACGCAGGAAAGAGAACAGTCCCCCCAACTCCTTTGTGCACAATTCTCAGCTCAGATATGCAAATCTCGTATTGGCAATTGTCCCCGAAAGAGGTTAGGGAATAAAGAGAAACAATTGTTGCCTTCGATGTCTCTTTCTGGGTTACCTCTATTATTCCTAGCTTCGACTGGTTGCATTAGTTACCTTACGTTCGCTGTTTTCTGCAGCGAAAAGACAAAACACAGCACATTAGGAACACCTTTGGAAATATCTTGGAAACAATATTTCAGTGATTTCATTGTCACACTCACCCAGCAGGAATTACGAAGCTGTGGAGTTATGTTAGGTCATGAATTGTTATTCCACTCTTTTTTATGTCCATCAAATCTAATATTCTAGGTTCTTTCTCCTTCACAACCCTAATCGCAGAATAACGATTCAAAATTCTCTTTTGTAAGAAGTCAAAAGGTTGTTGGAGTCACAACAGTAGAAAGTAGGGATACCATTCCTCGTCATGCATGTCCCCAAAAGTGACAGGTCAGTGTGTGTCCCCAAAAGTGACAGGTTTGTGATTGTCACCAAATGTGACATGTCTGTGATTGTCACCAAATGTGACAGGTCGAGGTCCCTAAAAGTGACATGCCTGTGTGTGTGTGTGTGTCCTTAAAACTGACAGAGTGTTCCTGTCCTTAAAAGTGACATGTTGTTCCTGTCCTTAAAAGTGACATGTGCCATGCCCCCATAGATGTGTCCTTAAAAAAAGTGACGGGTCTCAACCCTCTATGATGACTGTAGGTGTCCATTTGTCCCAAGGGGGCGGTCTTCCAAAGGGCGGGGTTTGTTTTGGAGCCATCAGCGAACCAGAGGCCTATGACGTTTGTATGCCATTGTTATGGTGTAGAGGTGTACGCCCCTTTTAGGGGCTGCTTAGGATACATATACGACTTCCTTAAGAACCTCTTACAGCAAGCAGAAGCCTGAATATGAAAAGGTGCCCGCACCCCACATCAGAATGAAGAGATACAACCCAATCGTGAAAAGGCCAGTGTTGGGTGGCTCCCAACCCACTATCAATAGATATTACCGCAGTTTAACACCCCTGGTAATGGACGAGGATGCTCGACAAGAAACTCCTAGGGATATGGACTGCGACGTTGCTGGCTTTGGCAATGGCATATGTAGGCCTATGGAAGCACGCCGTCTCAAGGATTGCGTATGTCGGATGTCCCCGATTAAGGGCGACAGCAGCGACAGTGAGGGCTCATGTAGCGGCAGCCTGCTTGCTGGTCTCAGTTCAATGGATCTGGAGGAATCTGAAGAAGCTGTAGCACCTCCTAATACACCCGTCTATGAAGACATGGACCTTCAGGAGCATAAGGCTGCTGAGAAGGTCGTTCTGCACCAGCCTGCTACAAGCGTCGAAGATGATGGGGCATCACAGGACATTAGCGACTCTCAAGATTTCAGAGCAGCCGCCGAAGATGATGAAAATGCGAAGGTTAGTAAAAAAAATTTAAAAAGAGAATGTTATGAGCAGGCAATTACATAATGGTTTATTTTATTTCTTCAACTAACGAACTGTCAATATTTTCTTCTTTTTGACCCTAGAGAGCAAACCCAGGCGAATACACCTACTTAATAAACTATGTTAAAAAAGATGTAGCACCTCCTAGCACATCCAGCTATGATGACAGGGACCTTCAGGAGGATACGGGTGTTGAGAAGGGTATTCTGCAACAACCTGGTACAAGCGTCGAAGATGATGGGGCATCGCAGGACATTAGTGACTCTCAAGATTTCAGAGCCGCCGCAGAGAGCGGTGAATATGCAGAGGTTAGTAAGAAAATGTTATGCGCGGTCACATACATAGCGTTGTATTTTATTTCTTCAGCTTACGGATTGTAATTCTTTCTTCTTTTGAACCCTAGAGAGAATCCCCAAAAAGGCCTGCGCCAGAATGGCGGTCTACAAAAACGAACAATGTAATTTTCAATTGTCTGTGGTGCTCAAAACAGGCTGAAAGTTCCACATGCCAAAACCGTGATGGCTGCGACAAGTGTGTATGCGACTCTGACATGTGTGAAAAGGAAGATGAAGGCTTGTCCTACTACGCAAGGCAGGAAGTTAAGGCTTTCGCCGCACAGGTGGTCCTAAACTGTGTCCGGCGTGACTATTACAGCCTTTGTAACGGTCATCAAATCAACGATCCGCAGCAGGAGGCTCACGAATGTTTGTGTGAATCATACAGATCAAGAACAATACGCTACATTTGTAGTTTGATAGATCCATACAAGGTGTATAAACTGCTAAGGGTGGTGTATGGGTTGTACGCTGAAAAGAAGCTTGTACACCCTGATATGTTGAGAATTTTGACGGCGGCAATCACTGAGATCCGATATGCCTACGACCCGAGCTTAAAATTACCGGGTATGCAGGGTATGGGCACCACTTTCAACAGAAAAATGATAGAAAAACTCGTAGCAAGGCGTATGTGTAATCTGTATAAAAAAAATAGAAAAATAGGGTCTTTGGCCCCTCGAAAACTGTTTTAAACAGGTGCTTATTTAACATTACATGATAGCGTGTATTTAGAACAAAGTAATAGAATGTTACACCTCAAGGTGACTCTGTGTTAATACGTCCTTACGACACTTACTGTGAAAAATGTAAAGTATACTCTGTTTATGATTTGTTAAATTTTTTCTTTACTTTTTTAATAAAAGGCACTTATGCAAAACATGTGGCATTCATTGTCTGGTGTGTAGCGGATGATAACATGTCGGGGTCCGTGTTAAGAAAACTTTATTATGATACACGGGGAGTTGGCAGCTTGGGAAGCGCCGAAGCTCTATATAGAAGGGCTGTAGATGAAAACGAACCTGTAAGCAGAGATCTGGTGAAGAACTGGTTATCAGGAGAGGAGGCATATTCACTACATAAACCCGCCAGAAGACGTTTTAAGAGACGGCCTACAATCGTTAATGCACAATTAGATTATCAATGGCAGGCGGATATCATCAGCCTTCAAGATTTAGCAAAACATAACAACGGAGCTCACTATATATTAACTGTTATAGATGTGCTGTCCAAGTATGCCTACGCAGAAGCGTTACGCGATAAAACTGGGGCTAGCGTCACAGCCGCTTTTAAAGCCATCTTCGAGAAAGGGCGAATTCCTCAAAAACTACAAACAGATGCCGGTAAAGAATTCTTAAACAACACATTTCAGAAACTATTAAAGCACCACGGCGTTCAACATTTTGTAACACACACAGAGGTAAAAGCAGCGGTTGTAGAGCGGTTTAACAGAACTTTAAAGTCTAAGATGTGGAGGTATTTTACGGCCCAAAACACCTACAGATACGTTGATGTTCTACAGGCCTTTTTAGATGTATATAATGCCAGTTACCACAGGACCATCAAAACAGCACCCGTAGAGGTAACGCATACTAATTCGTTAGCTGTTTGGAGAACTGTGTACGGTCATAATTTCGCTACAAAGGTGAAGAAGCCTATTTTTAAAAAAGGTGATCACGTAAGAATTTCAAAATTGAAAGGGGTCTTTACGAAGGGTTACCAACAGACTTTTAGCGATGAAATATTTATAGTGGAAAGTGTGGAGCTTAAACAGGGTTTGTATATCTACAGGTTAAAGGACTATGATGGGGAAATGGTGTCTGGGGTATTTTACAAGGAAGAATTACAAAGGATACCCGCCGATCCGCACCGGGTGTATAAGGTGGAAAAGATTCTGAAAAGGAAAGGTAGAGGCGCTAATAGTCAGGCATAGGTCAAATGGAGGGGGTGGCCGGAGAAATTTAACAGTTGGGTGCTGGACAGCTCCCTGAAGGGTGTGTGAGCTGAGGAGCGTCTAAAAGCTGATGTTAAGATGGAGACAGCGCCCTTTTATATCACCCTGCCGTCCAACGCTTCTAAAGACATGTTCCCCGGCAACCAAATTTCTAATTATACAGTGAAATTGGCTAAGCCTGTGGACCTGAAAGGTGATTGGGAGGTAGCCCTAACTGAGATCCAATACCCTAGAACCTGGAACACATTTACACAGACCGAGGCTAAGTTTTACCTAAAACGTGAGCAGGACCCGATGAGCATGCACGAGAGCATCCCATATGGCTACTACCCCACAGTTTTAAGTGTTGTCGATGCCATCAACAAAGCCATAGGTACCATCGAAACATATCCGAATACCCATCTGTCACTAGATAACGTCAGAAGGAAGGTGTTTCTTAAAACATCGAGTCGCACCAC
Organism: Lissotriton vulgaris; assembly: GCF_964263255.1. Lineage (NCBI taxonomy): Eukaryota > Metazoa > Chordata > Amphibia > Caudata > Salamandridae > Lissotriton > Lissotriton vulgaris. The sequence goes on from NC_141697.1 coordinate 969,867,224, forward strand.
AACGTTTAACTGTACCGGTAAATTAAGCCGTGTTTTAGGAACAGTACAGAATGCTAAAAGTCCGATCGAGCCGGATCACACGTGCCCGGATATTAACGGAGGGTTCTACACACTCTATGTGTATAGCGATATTGTAGAGGCACAGAGGATTGGAGACAGTTACTCGCCCTTGTTAAGATGTGTCCATGTACAGGGCGAAAATAATACGATGGTCAATATTCAATTCAACAAACCCGACTACATAGCAGTTTCTAAAAACCATTTTGACACTATTTCAATTATGATCTTCGATGATCAGTCGCAGCCTGTGTCCTTTAAATATGGGAAAGTTATTGTAAAGCTTCATTTAAGACCGAGACGCGACAGAGGTTATTAAGCAGGCGACATGGTGGTGGTGAAAACATACGGGGACCCTTCAATGTACAGGGACTATTACCGAAACCAGGCCGGCTATGGAGGCCCACCGTACTTTCAAGGGTCACCTGTTATGTATGGGGCTGGTCTAGGAGGTTTCTTCCGCAGTCTTTTTAGAAGAGCTATGCCATTCTTGAGAAAAGGCTATGAAATTGTAAAACCGCATGTTAAGGCGGCGGCTTCGAACATTGCCCAGGATGTTGTTGGCTCTGTTACTTCGGCGGTTGCCGAACGTATGAACAAACAGCCGCAAGAAGGTGCTGGCTTAGTGTACAAGCCGCGCACGAGCGTTAAAAGGAAGCGCCGTGCATCAAGACGCAGAGGCCCGCCGGCCCCCTATAAAAAAAAGAGGAGTTCTTCAAAGCGTGCTCAGAAAAGAAAAACCCCACGGAGGAAGAGAGCTACGAAGAAGAAGAGATCCTCCTCTAAAGTAAATATTTTTTAAAGCGGCACAACCTAAAACATGGCCTTCGTACACTGTGCATCGGGCGAGTGCGCCAAATCCGAGTTAGACTTGTTTACTCTAAAGCCTACACAGACAAGCATCGAAAACAGCTTCTTCATGGAGGTATCGCCTTTAGCCGCTTTGACACCATTGGCCCCTATAGAGTTTTATGTATCAGGGTCCACGGATATGTATCTGGATCTCAACAACACGCTACTACACCTTATGTGTAAAATTGTAAAAGCTGATGGTTCCGACATAGCAGCAGACGCTAAAGTGGCTACGATAGCTTATCCCCTCGCAACCCTGTTTAATCAGGTGGACATCACCCTGGGCGACCGGCTCATCACACAGAACGATAACATGTACGCATACAGAGCCTACCTCGAGAGCATTCTAAATTACAGTAGCGACGCCCTCGACACGCAGCTTTCATCGGGGCTCTTCTACAAGGACACATGTGAACATTTTGAAGTCAAGGAGTTGGACGGTGAAAATCAGGGATTTGTAAAAAGAGCAAGTTTTGCATCTGCCAGTCGCCAGTTTGACCTTCTGGGCCGCATACATAAAGACCTATTCTTCCAAGATAAACTGCTCATCAACGGAATCGATCTTAAGATCAAGCTCACGCGTAACAAGGATTCATTCTGTCTCATAAGCGGGGATGCAGAACAGTACAAGTTGGACATACGGTCAGCGAGTCTGTTTGTAAAGAGGGTAAAAGTGTCCCCGAGCGTCAGACTAGCTCACGCCGACGCTTTGCAAATATCAAACGCCAAGTACGCTGTGGAAAGAGTGACTCTGAAGGTATTCAGCATCCCAGCAGGTACACGGCTAACGCAGCAACAGAATTTATTTCTGGGACAACTACCTAAGCTTATCATCATCGGATTTGTGGACAATACAGCTTTTAGCGGCTCCTACGCCGCAAATCCCTTCAATTTTAAGCACTACAACATCAACTACGCAGCTCTGGTCCACGAGGGCACCGTGATTCCTGCAAAACCCTACACACCCAGTTTTATAAGCTCCAACTACATCAGGGAATACCAGGGGCTGGTTTCGATAACAGGGAAACATCTACGGGACTGTGGTGTAGCCGTGACAAGAGAAGGCTATGGGACCGGATACACACTGTTCGCATTCGACCTGACCCCTGACATGGAAGACGGTGATCACTACAACCTGGTCAAAAACGGAAATCTAAAAGCTGAAATACGATTCAGTAATCCGCTACCTACGAATGTGAACATGATTGTATTCTCGGTATTTGACAGCATCATTCAGATCAACCACGCCAGACAGATTTTGTTTGACTATCTTTAAATGTTTGTGAAATGGACACTATGCAGATACGGGACTTCTTAAGCAGGCACAAATACGCTAGGAAATATTTTTTAGGTGTTTTCCCTAGCGATGGGCTGCCTACCGAAATTGGGTCAGAAAGACCATGCACCCTAGTCTTTAACACCGATCCTCATTACAAGGGTGGAACACACTGGGTCGGCATGTTTATAGATAGTGACAAGGTTACGGTGTTTGACAGTACATCTGAGTTCCCCGAACACAGTATCTATACAAAACCCATATTCAAGTTTGTGAAAAAAGCTGCGGCGAGGGTTGAGTATAATAAGCTGCGGGTCCAGGATTCGCTTGCCATCACATGCGGGGAACACTGTATTTATTTTATCAGTAAAATGTCTGAGGGTACATCGTTTAGAAATTTCTTAAATCTATATTCGAGTGACCTTGTTAACAATGACAGCATAGTTGTGAAATATGTCAAAGAAAACACAAGGGTCTCGGTCCGGCCTGTGAAAACCGAATATAGCGTCTGTCAAAATTGTAAGGGCTTGTAACACATGTATGTTTAATGATGAACGTTTAAAATAAAGAAATTTTTTTAAAGCACACATTCAGACTCTGTATTTCTATGCTGTCTCATACACCAGAATTAAAATGTTTTAAAAAGACGAGTGAGAAGGGTTGAAAATTTATAAAAGTGTTTATTACAAACAGTCATGTAGGTTACACATTACATTGACAGTCATTACTAAAGAAATATATGAAGAAAAATCACTGTTATACACGTAGAAGGCCCAGTTATTCAATAAGTCTGTAGAAACATTAAGGATTAATCCACGTGCGGGTCTTGGGCATGTGTCTTTTTCGCCGTGCTGAAGGCCCCATGGGGTTGCTCCAAGAGGGGGATAGTAGGGGCCCATCAGAGGCGGCAGGCGATGGCGGGAGGGGTGTCTTTAAACTTTCAAGCATACGGCGGTGTTCGTTATTACCCACGAGTGTGGAAGGGATGTTGAGTTCAGCGGCCGCTTGTAGAAACTGCTCCCAGCCTCTAGGAGCATTTTGATGCGTTAGGATCTTGGGGTGAGTGAGACCTTTTACCAGATCGTACATGTGTGAACCAACAACAGGCTGTCCCTTGTAAAGAAATTCCCCCCGGTCATTCCACGCTGTTAGGTCTTTAGAAGCGGCTAGTTTACTCATCAACATTTGCGCGGCCCCCCTATGCCTCTGGCTTATATTTTTTAGGAGGTCGTCAACAAAACTAACCGAGGGAGGGGTCTGGGAAGGCTGCGGCGGCGGCTGTTGGGGCGGCGTAGCATGCGCAGACACTGCTGGCTGTTCAGAGTCCGCGGCATATAAAGTTAACTTGTTTTTTTCGGTATCCCACTGTTTGTAGTAGCTTAGAAAATTTTTAAGGGTGCTGGTGTAAAGGGTAGCTTTGTCGTAGGGGTTTAGATCCGTCCGGTTCAAAATGTCTTTAATTTCTGCATCCAGGCGTAAAGTCTCATTACGGCGTATATCCCAGGCATTGTCAGCAGTAGAGCCCAGTTTCTCCAACTGATGTTTAGGAACCAAATACATCTTTGAGGCATGCTCCATCACAGTCCTGAGAGGAGGCTTGTAATTACGGGTATAGCTATGCCCAACAATGAGCCTATAAAACCCCCAGACTGTTTCACCAGTTTCTTCTTGGTGATGAGTGAGGCCCTTTTATTACTGAGCTTCCTGATAAGATGTCGCTTCTTCTTCAACACTTGTAACTGGCTCTTTGATATAGGGACATTGCCTTTTAGGGTGTTTAGAGCTATTTCTGAAATGGCTGCCACTAAATCGTCAGAAGCTGCGCAGAGGAGGGCCTTTCGCTGTTGGGGACTGGCTGTTACCAACATTTTCAGGAGGGCCAAATTGCGACGTAGGCGTTCAGACATGGTCAGCACCTGGGGTGGGGTATAAGGCCTGGCTACAAATGTCTCTAAAGGTCTTCAGCGCTGCTTTTTATAGGTTCGGGACTTAGTCTTTGGGGTGTAAGCGACTGGGAGATCAGGGGGAAAAATATCAGCCCTTAGTCTGTAGTCTTCTAGAGTATTATTTTTTAAGTCGACCAGCAGGTATCCGTGGGGTTTTGATGTAGCGTCGTTAAAGGCCTCCATGAAGAAGTGTGTGTTTCCAGGGTACATCTGCTTAGCTATGACAGATATTTGCTGTTTGTCACGGGGATTTTTAAATAAAACAAGGTATGAGGCATTGAGTGCTATAGAGCGACTGTTCTTACCCTTGTAAAACAAGTTCTGCACAATGTAGCATATGCTTAGATTACGGTGATGTGAATATTGAGTAAAAGCTCGCTCTAGCTCAGGATGGTCACCACCTTCACGCATAAGGTCATCGACAATAACCATGTTTACAAGGGTCGGAGGTAGCAGCTCATCATCGTTGAGATTCTCAGGTATACCTTCTATAAATCTGATATGGGGGAAGCTGCGGGACAGTTCGGTATAAAGATCTTGCCAGCACGAATAAAGCCACACAATGTTGTTAGGTGCTTGGGATAATGCACCTGCAGCATTTTCTAAGAGTTTTTTTATAAAGTAGCTTTTACCGCAGTTTGAGGGACCTGCTAACACACAGGAGAACGGGTGCTGTAAACGGGTGTCCATTGTGCTGGGGGTGTCCTCTCTAATGTTCCTAATATCCGTACGGCAGGGTTTTATAGTCAGCAGTCAGGACCCTCTTGTCAAAAACAACGCGTAAGGTTTTATGTAGGGGCTGGGTTGTAATTTCCCACTTCTTTTTGGATCTGACTATGCATGGCTGGTTAACAACTATAGTTTTATCATTTTCATGATCGGCCGCTGCAGAATATTCATGCACCAGATCCTTCAGACTTTCAAAATTAATTTTTAGGGTGTTGCTGACGTTTAATGTTATACCTTTGACCTTCATACATACTTTGTTGGTGTTTGTTTTGTACGAGTATGTCTTAGGCCCAGCTGTTGTAAATTCTATTATGTGCTCATCCTTATCAAGTTCGCTGGTCAAATTACCTAGATAATCCCCAAGAGGAGGATCTTCATCCCCTGGTTTACTCAGAAAAATCACTGAGTCGGTATCATGATACAGACAGCGGTCCTGGAGTTTATCCATAACACCGTAAAGCTCTAGACGGGCGTGTGCAGTCGTGAAGCAGGCTATGAATATGTTAATGTTGTTACACGTTGTGGGGTACTCTTTTGTGTATTTCCAGCATACCGCCGCGGTCTCGTCATCGATAAACTCGCAGCTGGACACCTCGTAACAAGGGGCAAAAAGGTACTTAAACAGTTCGTCAGGATCTGTTATTATGGTCGTATTTGACATGTTTGTACGCTGTGCGAATTTTCCCCATAAGGAGTTGAGGCAGAGTTTGGCTAACTGCCGGCGGGCAGGGTTGACCTCTATCAAATGTGGCCGTAAGCGTATACCCTCATGCGTGTGGTAGTCATCGATGTATTTCTGCTTTGCAGCTTGACTAGTACACCAATCAGGATATCTGGAGGCCTCCTGTTTGTCTCTGAGAAACAAATTAATGTAGCGTGAAAAGAGACGTGTCGTGGTCCTCTTAAAATGCCACACCTCGTGTACTCTGCCGAGTCTGTAGCCTTTGTCTAAGGCAGCTTGTACCTCGATGGTGCACCAAGTCCCTGTGAGCATCCTTTGTTCTTCGGTGTGACTGCAACCACCGACCTCCTTAAACACAGCGCATGTTCGACAGAGGGGGAACATCAGCTTACCATCGACTCTGTATGGTAACACGGGAAAGTAAAGCTGCCTTGGAGGATAGATTTCACATTTTACTAGGCCAAAGTATTCGGAAAGGGGCTTAAAGTCTCTATATATGATGGTAGGGTGTCCTAAGGGGTACACCTTCATTTTGTTTACAAAAGGGTACAGACTGGTGAAATCATAATAGTGTATTTTCTCACCCTCCCCAGCGGCCCTGTACAACTGTATGGCGTTTGTACGCCCCCCGAATAAGGCATCGCGGGGTTCCAGAGGTTGTGGTAAATCACGACTCTGAAGGAAAGAACGTAGCTCGGTGTTGGTTGCTGTCATCTCTAACCACTCGTGCTCCCATAGGACCCTCAGAGCAAAGCCACATTTTTCAACATACTGGGCCCTTATCAGAGTACGTCTGTGTAAGTGTCCAAATTTGGCCCCCATCAGTCTGTTAAACTCGTGGGGTTTGTAACACTGAGGACAGCCGTGGTAAAAACAGCCATTGTATTCAAAGGCCGTCGGCACGCCCTTAATTACAGCATACCCATCCAGGTAATAGGGACCCAGGCGGTATTCACCACCCTGTAAGGCATGCCGAATATCTAGGTCTTCCTTCTCAGAGACGTACATGAGCCATTGGATAGAAGGGGTTGAATAACGTTTCTGTTTACCGTTATAGAGGTCTGGCGGCACTAGAGCTATACTTTCTGGTCTTAAAAACATGTGTTTGTAGATGGACATACACATGGAGGCCAGGGTGATGTTTTGAAAAGGGTCTATGTATTCAACCGACTTTGTCATTTGAGGCGTCTTGGGTTTCAAGGCCCTGACTTTCTTAGTCATGTGAGGGGTTTTGTGTTTCATGACCCTGACTTTCTTAGTCATAGACACCACAACATCTCTGAAGAGGTTGCAGGCCTGTCGCAGGATCATTACATCGGCCTTGCAATAGGTTTTCAATTCGGATTGAAAATGAAACTCCTTTTCACGGTTTTCAGCGTACCACTGTAGAAAGCTCTCTTTCTCAGCAGGCATCATATAATCAACCCCGTAGCTGTCCGGAGGCGGCATGGGCCCCACATAATTCTGGTTCGCCCAGGTGTTAAAGAAGTGTGGAAAATAACCTTTACACCCAGGGAAACCAAAAGCTTTTGGCAGCTTGCTCAATTTCATGGGTAGGAAATTCAGGGTGTCTATGAATCTTATTTGTAACTGACCAGCCATTAACAACATCAGCTTGGAACCTTGAGTGATGAGTTCTACTTGCACCTTTTCACGAATCATATTCTGTAAAATAAAGAATGAGTCATATGCTTTTGAGTTGTGGGCCAGCATGGTGTACCCTTTGAATTTGGACTGAATGAATGTGTTAAGGAAATCACTAACGCATGTGCGCCCCTCAAACTCCCAGCAGTCATCAGAAGTTAGATGGTGGGCGTAAATATAGTTAGGTTGGTGTACCCCCGTCTCTTGTGTGCACTCTATATCAAAAACGATGTAATCCTCGGTTTTGGGCTGGTGTTTGCCTTTAACCATGTAACACTGGTGTACAAATCCCACCCTACATGGAATCTGACACCGGGGACATTTCATGCCTTTGCATTTGTGTTCTGTCGACACATACCGGCCGCACTCTTGACAGTTCATTTTAGGGCTGCATTTAACAGCTTTGCGGTGTATGCGCCAGCAGTCTTGCGAGCGACAAAACATCTTACAGGTTTGACACAGCACCTTCAGGGCATCGTCTACAATGCAACCATCCCTCTGACACATCTTACAATGTATTTCACACTGATGATGCGCCTTAGTGTTGTATATATGGTCGCAATGTGTGCACACGTATTTGACACCCAGAAAACTTTTAAGGTTCAAGATACCGTAAAAGTGATTCTCATGGTGCAGGACATATACAGTCTTGTTTTTCACACGATCCCCGGTTGTAAAGTACTTCCAAGAACCGTTGTGATAAAGAACTTTCACCGTAACGGCGAAATAGTTCTCAAAAAGACCTATGTCGCCAAAGCCGACCATGCGGTCTGGAGGTATTTCAAGAACCTCATGGGCTTCAGCCGCTCTAGACATGATGACAGCGTCGGTGGTGTTGCGACCCATCAGCAATCCCACGATGCTGGCCGCCAGACAGGTGTTGGCTGCTCCATTGTTAAAGTTGAGCAGCCAACGTTGTTTCTTACCAATGATCTTACTGTACAGGACGCTCTTTAAAGGCCTGGAAACACCCCCCTCACGACCCCGGACAATGAGGGCTATGACTCTGAAAGTGCCATAGGCGACTAGTTCAGCCTTGCTCTGTAAAAGCTTTGACAGGTTTTCTAAAAATTCCACAGCATCAAACACATCAAGGGCCCGTCGTTTGGTGAAGAGCGGACTGTCAAGGCCCTGCCCCTGGAAGCGTAGCTGGAAAAAATCATTAGGACCCACATCACGTATCAACCTATCTATGAGTGATTGCACAGCCTGCTGTATGACTAAATGCCCTTGCACGGGGGACCTTATCAGGTGTAGGTTAATAAACCTAAACTCCTCGTAGTGCTCAGTAGCGTTAAATCTCTCGACAGTACGACTGTAGGTTCTGACGCTCTCTAAAAACACTGTCTCTGAATCCTCATCTAGAGGAATCTGACTGGAGGGGGAGCTTACTGATGCATCATTTTGGGGATTCTGGTTTAGGCAGGGCTCTGGGGTCCTTTTAAGACGCCGTGTAGCGCATATTTTGGCTTTCTTTAATTTAGTTATTAAAAGCTGGCGTTGCTTAGCGCTATTAGCCCACTTATGTTTTCTGCGGGCCCATACTTTTCTAGGTATCCGACCCCCTCCTACCTGAACTGTATGGTTTGTGTAGGTGGATGATGTGCTCATAGAGGCCTCAGCTACAGCCCCCGCCCTCAGACCTTCTGTGTGTTCATGGTATTGGCGTGTTGGTGCTCCACCCTGAGATCCCTCCAATTGCACCGCCCAAGGTCTGTCCTCACCTGAACTTATGTAATGACTGGGGCATTGTACCGGTGCATGTGATTCAGGCGCTGCTTGTGAAAATGTATGATCCTGCTTGTGGGGTTCCATGTCCTTTTTACGGTTGAGGAAGCGTAAGAAGCGCAGGGACTTTGTCAGAACTGTGTGGACCCTGCTGCTGTATTTAGATTTACGCTTACTTTTATTAACACTCAGGACGTGTTGGGTCTTTAAGGGCCTACGTCGGCATAGTCAAGAGGGGATACTCCAAATGTCGGACACTGTTGTTTGGCATGTTTGTATGATCACCCTTTTACACTGCTCAACCATTTGTAGTATCTTTCGCTGCGCCTCCAGCCCCGATCTGTCAACGCTACCGCATACCCCTAGTTTTAAGGTGGCTGTGTTCACTTGTCGTTTTAACTTTCTGACCGCCAATTGTATGTCTTTCACAAGGGCCCCTAGTACCTCTTTTGGGTTTACAGAATCGTATTGCGGCGGATTAGGGATGAATACCGTGCCCGGTTGTACACCAGTCGGCAACACCCCTGGCCCACCACTCGCTCCATCCGCAGCAACACCATTCTGTAATTGAGGCACCGGAGGGTTCATAGAAAGAGGGTCCCAGTGCGAACATCCCGGGGCTGCCATGGAAGGGTCCTCACTAGATACAGCTTCTAAACCCTGATTTGACCAGTCGTCCCAACAGATACTATTATCGCTACATATTGCTGATGGTGATGGGTGGCTTACACTGGGTGCGGGGCTGGTTGGGTCGTATGCTCCCTGCGGGGGTATAGGTGACATAAGGGTTGGGGAGTGTAAATGTCCGTCAAAGCAATTGTGGTCCCTATCGGCTAAGGAATTGTCGTGGTTGTGGTCGGGTGAATGTCTAACATCCGTATACAAATACCCATTGTGCGTGCTGGAAGGGTCCTTGTGCGCTGCTTCTGAGGGCCTATCAAGTTTGGCAACCATACCTATCAATGCTTTGAGACCACCCCTGCTACCGTTGTAAGGGGTTTCTGGGGGCGGCGCATTATCAGCCTCTGAGCTTCTAAGCACAGCAGGCCTGGGTATAGCAGGATTTAGGGTTTGGTCTTGGGGGAACCCCTCTACAGAAGCCGCTAGTTTATTTAAAACTATAGGTGCCTTCAAGGTATGCGTAGGAGACGGCGCCGTAAGGGGCTTGATTAAGGGATCTGTCTGCACCCCACAGTTCTTCTTGAGCCCGGATCTTGAGAGGCGTCTCGCTTTAGGAGTTTGGGGATGTACCATATCTTCAGCGAATGCCGTTGAGGCTTTGAGAGGGTTCAGAGACGCCGCACCGCTTTTACACTGAACAGACCTAACTTTGTCTGGGGTTGGAAGAACGTCTTTGCCGGTGTCCCCCTCCCTGTGTAGAATAGACATTCCTGTAGGATTGTTCAACATGATGGAAGAGGGCTTGATCTGACATTTCGCAGCGGTGCCGGTTCTCTGCTGTATGTGCGTGTAGTATGTGCAGAGCTTGTCCTGGCGTCCACGTCTACTCACAGCTTTTGCTGCAGGCTCTGCATTCTGAATGGTCGCTGTTATGTCCCTTAACGGTTTCGCAGACCTCTTGACCTCCCCCGTATTTTCAGCGGTGTTCTTTTGAACAGCTCCTAGAATGTAAGATAAAAAAATATATATATTAGAAAAAATAAAGAACCTGTATAAAGGTGTTTACACTACCCATAGACACCCACCACAATAATTTCTACAGGGCCCCTTTATACAATCCCTACAACACGACGGCTGCCCCCTTCTACCTGCTAGAATAAAACACAGAGAGCGCGTTTTTTTCGCCCCTTTTGTAAAAACACACCTTTTAGAGGTCTTTTCCCAGATCCTTTCTTCGTCATCGGTTCCTTTCCAGATGTTGAGGCTTTCCTCTTTAACGGTCTTTCTTTTGACGGCGGTGCCGCCTCTTGCAAAGCGGCGTCGGTCGTGGTTGCCTCTGAGGAACCTGCAAAGAAAAAATAATCACATTTGTGGTATAAACAAGTCCTTAGCAGTCCCTTCTGAGGAGCCCTCCTACAGTACACCCCTGGGGTTTTTGGGCTAACACAGTCTAAGTCTTAGACAGTTTAAAGAACCCTGGCCTTTCTTTTTAAATTTACCTGAAAGAACCACATCATCCTGAATACGTTGCGACACTTCTTGAGCCCCCAGGTATAGCTCTAGATCATCAGAATCTAGTTGTAGAGCGGCATCATAATCTATAAAAGCATACACACATGAGAAGACCATTAGAAAAAAGCAGAACTTCTGAGACAATGGTGTATAAAAACTACACAGAACTATGCAACTCTAAATACATATACCTGCTTGTATGGTTAGCATTTCGGCGTCGGTGATGTCTATTACAGGGATAGCCTGTTTAGGGTTAGATTAAAAAAAAAAAAAATAGAGGTTTAAAACTACACATCATAAACAAGGCCTTACAGTTTGTTACATACACCTTAGAAAATGCCACTGATAAATTCAAAATTGAAAATAGACTTGTCTGGACATTTAATTTTTAATAAGATCATCTCATACCTACACACAAGTCCAACATAGGTACACCCCTAACATTTTGCACATATCCATAGTATATAAACCTCAAGTTGTTCTTTACAACCCTTTAATAAACATAGCGCCATGTTAGAATTTTTACTTATAAACGCCAGTAACACCAGGATATCTCTTAGGGAAAAAAGCAGTCACAATCTACCCCATAAATACATTATACGCAGCACTGTGTACATTATATACACTCTCAGGGTTGCATTTTGAAAGGGCTGTCTGGGTAGAGAAAAAGCACGCATTTTAAAACGGGGCTGTCTGGGTTGAGCACAAACATGAGAAAAAAACCGGCGCCATAGCCTATGCTTCTGGGCAAATCACTTAATTTATTTATTTAGGCATGTATGTATGCGTTTTTATATAGCACAGGCTTTAACCTAAGGGGTCAGAGCGCTTCACAGTAGGAACAGTACTGATGCATGCGGAGCAAATTACATGGGAACACATTTCAGAAGCAAGCGTTCAGTTACATGCTGCAATAGTGACACTTGGGAGCAACCAAAAAGCCGTAGGTAGCAAAGGTGCAGTACCGGAGGAAAAAAAAAGTGACATGTGTGCAAGTTACAAAAGCGAACAAGTATAATACTGCCATAAACGGTAGACACTCAAGCACAAGAACAAACATTGCGTCGGCATTGGTGGCACTTTTGCAAGTATCTAAAGCAAACAAAATGTAAGAGATAGCAAACGGTGTGTTACACGGGAAAAGTGACGTTTGCATGTTACAAAAGAGTACCAAATGCCGTTGAAAGGGTAATACTGCATTAATGGGCAGCCCTTCAGATAGTGTATGAGCTATATAAAATGACCCCACAAAACACGCGATCTTGAAAGCCGCAGGAACGCTGCTAATCAGAGCCCTGCTGCTGTAAACGCTTTTTTAAAATTTGTATTTATTGAATGCCCACCTTTGGGGCCCCGTCAGCATGTTGGAAGCTCTGCCTGGAGCTTCCTCGGCGCTTGTACGGGGCAGCCCCCACCCCTTCATGCTGCCGTGGGTGTCCCCGGTGACATCACTGCGGGGTTGGGCAATCCCTGGCATATGCGAAGAGGCAGCTGCCTGCTGCCCTGCCACCGTTTCTTTTATTTTTATTTTGTTAAACATTTGTTTATTCATAGCAGTACCCATGGGGCGGCAATCTCCAAAGCTGTCCAGCAGCCCCATCGGAGTTCCCTCGTCTTTGCTGCTGCGATAGGCCCCGCCCCCCGCCATGACGTCTGGGGAGTCCCGGTGACATCACTGAAGGGGCTGTGGCCTACTTTAGCAGCCACGACGAAGAAGCTCTTTCATGCCCCCATCGGGACCCCTCGTGTGGCCCTAGAAAATGCCGCCTTCTGCCCACACAGCATCACGAGGGGCTTCAATTTTAAAACAATGTCTCGAGCATTGCGCCCTGTACACGTCGGACTCTGGGAGCCACCCCAGCAACACAGACCCCCCCCCCCCGAGCTCCGCAGGGAGCACAGAGGGCTCCGGGCTTCCTTTTTTTAAAAAATTGGAGCCTCGAGCCCCAGCACAACCTTACAAGCCCCCAGAGTAGCATGCATGGCCGTGGGCTCTGGGGGCCTTTATTTTTTATTACAAAAGGGCCTCGAGTCCCACCGGCCATGCCTCAGCACAAGTCCCAGAGCCCCGCACATGGCCAGAGGGTTCTGGGACCTTTAATGTATGAATAACGGGGCATGGAGCCCCACACAAATGCTGCCTTTATTTGTGTAAGGATGCTTGGGGCATGCGCACCCCATACAGAGGACCCTGCAACCACCTTACCACACATCGGAGCATCGCCTTGTTATAGGTCTGTAGACAGTGTAAAAGCCTTACGTTACAGGATTGTTGCACCTTTAATACCCTAAGCATTACTCTCCTTAAATACAGGCCCACAGTTTTGTTAAAATACCTTTAACAGGTCCCCACACCACAAAAGCAACATCCATAGATATCATAGATACAGCCCGGCCTCGCATAAAATTACCCTTAAAAGTGTAACACAACAGTCATGTACAAACCCTAAAACAGCCACCTTTAATCACATCACCATACAGTTCCCTTGCCCTTAGCGCATTTAAAAAACTTAAAATGACAACTCTCCTTTATACCTCAGCACATCCTGCATTATAAACTTTAGACAGCAACCCCCATTATATATTATTTAAAACATTATGAGCCCAGTCCTACATTGCGCTAGGTACCCTTTGTAAAATACAACCTCCTTCACCTTAAAAGGCCTGCTACCGATACTTTTAAATAAAACCTTAAACATGCAACATTGCACCAGACCCCTGTTTTACTTACATCCATAAATGTGTAGCACGCTGCATCAATCTGTGATAAGTTGTTCTGCTCCATTATTCCCTTTTAAACTCCTGAGATGGGCCTGTGCAGCAAAACAATCCAAGTATGTCGTTCCACCAGGGTTTTTAAAAATGGCTATTTCTGCTGATCCACCCAGAGTAGGCTTTTATACATGGCCTGACCTGCTAATTACGTCAACATCCTTTATGGAGGTGGGGTTTAGAACCTTGTAGTGGTGGTCTTGGGTGGGAACAATTGCTGACCAATGTACATCTTCTGTTAGCCCCCCTATAACAGCTGTTAATTAAACTTACGGTCTATAGTGGGGATAGCGGTGTAACCAGTTGTGCTCGTGACTGAATCTCTGGGGAAGATAAGCTCCTTCCATAGTTTAGGGACATGGCGGATGCCCATGTTTTTCTACTCGGGGCTTTGTTTGTTAGATAGACTCTTAGGATTATGACAGCTTTTAAACCTATTGTTTGCTGAGGGGAGGGATGTGTAATTAGCAGTGCTTGGGACTCGTGACTCCTTCTCCTGGGAAAGTGGGGCCTGGTTGAATAGTTTTTCTTTCCTCTTCTCAGCTTTACTCTGCAAACATTTAAACATGCCTGGACATCCCCCCTCTTACACGAAGCCATTTAAACATGCCCAGACATCCCCCCTCTTACACGACGCCACTTTTTGCGCACACATTTACCTTAACCTAAATGCCCTGCTAGGCTAGCATAACATTTAACATTGTCTCGTGCTCTGGCACACCCCCCTAAGCTACATCCCCCACAGCCCAGCTCCAGTTAGGGAAACCACAAATTCCTCATGGCACCAAACTTTTTGCTCACCAGCTGTCACTTTTAAGGACAGGAACAACATGTCACTTTTAAGGACAGGAACACTCTGTCAGTTTTAAGGACACACACACACACACAGGCATGTCACTTTTAGGGACCTCGACCTGTCACATTTGGTGACAATCACAGACATGTCACATTTGGTGACAATCACAAACCTGTCACTTTTGGGGACACACACTGACCTGTCACTTTTGGGGACATGCATGACGAGGAATGGTATCCCTACTTTCTACTCACAACCAAAAAAGGTGCGCTGTATTTCCAGCTCTCAGTCTCAACTTAGTGTCTGAAAACTAGCTAGGGTTTTCTTGTGCTCAGAAACCAATCTGCTAATCAAGCACTAACCTTATTGGCTTCGTCCGGATTAATGATTATTCGTCCTGGTCTTTTTTTTAGATTGAAGAGACCTAGTGGGGAATGCTGCTGAAAGGTGCAGCCGAGAAGCTGGACTGACTCCAGGTGTCTGGCAGAAGAACAGCTTCTCTGTGAGTGTCAGTTGAATTTAGTATGTTGAGACTACCTCTCTTCTTCGGAGAGTAACAAAGCCAAGCCTCAGCCTCGTGGGTGGGGCAAGGAATGTATGCCTGCCCCTGTCAAAATGGCTACTTGTTACGTGATGTGGCCTAAATCTCACAAGATAGTGCGAGATTTTGCTTTTGCAACACTTGTTCAATTCTGCAAGGTTAACAGTCAAAGAGGGGGGCATACTGGGGCCATAGAAGGTGGTAATGGGCAGTTCTCTAGGTGCCATTTACCAAGGAGGTACTTAAAGAAAGGACTGGAGGTCTGTCTAGTTTAGAAAGAATAGGAAATTAGGGTCCCAATGAGTAAATAAACATATGGCTCATTACGGAGGAGTGAGGGCAGGAGTGGCGAAGGGTACAAACAAGACAAGTGGTGGTGGCTGTTGTAACACTGATAGGGCAGGGTGCATTGTATTTAAAAAGCTCGAAATGTACTTTCGGGTATTACATGTCCTGGTAGTGAAAAACTCCTAAATTTGTTTTTCACTACTGTGAGGTCTACCTCTCCCATAGGATAACATTTGCGCACCCTATTACATTTACTAAATTATATCTTTTGGTTGGAAGCAGGTGCATATATTCCATGTTTGATGTCCAGGGAAATGTAATTTTAAATCCTCTTTAACGCTAATGTTGGATTTTTGATGTTCTGGAAATGCTACTTTTATAAAGTGGTCATTTTCTTGTTGTAACCATTTGGTGCCTGGGTCTCATGACTAGGTGTAGTTGGCAGTCGGCCTTTGTGAATTCCTTCCAGACAGCCACACAGTAGAGGAACTGGCGTTGGCATGATGGCCCATCCAAGGCAAGATGGGGCAGAGCAGTACATAGCTCTACTTGCACTTCAAAGACATTGTCTCAGCTCACACACGAATAACTTCTTACTGGCGTATTGTGACTGTAGACTGACTGGGACCAGGGCAAGAAGTCAGGAAATTCCAGACACTTTAGAAGTTTCTTCCACTTCAAAGCAGGTATCAGGTTTAAAAATTGGACCCTCATTCTTCATTTCACTTCTCGATCTGTGGAAGGACTGTCAGAGGACTGCTCTGCAGCCTGTGGACTTCTGTGTACTTCAGAGGACTCCCCTGCTGCACCAAGAGGACTACCCTGCTGCCTGAATCATGCCTTATGCTCTCAGAGGACTGCCCTACTTCTGGAGGCCTGCTTTTCAACTTGAACTTCCAGAATGACTCCAAGGTCTATTTGGCTGGCCACATGATCAGAGCATCAGGGACAGAAAAAGGCTCCAACCATCTTGAACCTGCCCCTGGGCCCAGCCTGAATGGGTCCATACCCTCCAAGTGGTGCCCCTCCAGTACTGGACCTTAGGATGTGGTGCTAAATCTCCCCAGATAGCCCAAATCTTAAAACATCAGACCTGGAACATTTTCTGTCAAAAAAGTGCTCTAAAAATAGGGAGGAGACCTGGACCTACCTGCTCGCTAATCTTCCCAAGGTACATTGCCAGTCGGCCTGAGTTTGCAGGAGATCCCACTACATTCTTCTCTGCTGCAGCACATCCTGTTCAGCAGCTCCTTGCAGAAGAGGTGGCCTTGTGGAGCCCCCGTTGACTACAGCCTGCTCTAGATTTTGCCCATCCAAAAAGAGACTCAAGGGCAATTACAATGTTGGGTGGACACCATAGGTGCCCCCTCAGCCCCTAACCAGAGGCCGCACACACAAGAGGGCCCTGCTGGGGGCCCCCAAACACGCTTTTCAACATGGTTTTCAAGTTGGACAGGCCAGCATGGAAACCATGCCGGAAACCGTGCATCCTAATCCCTAGCGGGCAGAAAGGCCTGAATGACCGACAGGTTTAAATTCCGACCGCCCCTGAGTCCTAACGTAGAAACCTTCACTGTGACTTTGTTCAGCAGCTCCTTGACAATGAAGCCTCCTCCTTGGACATCGCTGACTGCCTTGTCTGCTGAACTCTACCTTCTAAGCCATTTTTCTTTAAACATTCTTCTAAGTCTGGAAATTGGGGCGAATCCACCTTGTGCATCCGACGGCACACAATCATGGTTGTCCATAACTTTCGACTTTGCCCCGGTCTCAAGTGACTAGATGTCTGTGGTTAGTGCATTTTCGCACTTTTTTCACTTTAAATTTTAAAAATTCATAACTCCAATTCTACTGACTGGTTTTTTGTAATTTTAATGTCAACTAGTTCTTTTTTAATTTAATCAGTTTTTTCTAAATTTTAGTGTGATTTTTCTTTTATTGTGTTTTAACCTTGCTATTGTTTATTTGCTTCATACATACTTTACACATTGCCTCTCAGTTATACCTGCCTGCTTTTTGCCCTGCTACCAGAGGGTGAAGCACAGGCTAACTCAGTGACTTTTGTGGTTTAGCTTGACAGAGTTTCTGAATGTTGCTTGAGTAGGGTTAACATCCCCCTCAACCACTAACCCAACAGCCTACCAACCCAATAACCAATAACTCAGATCTGTGACAGGGGTGAGTGTCAAAAAAGTTTCAGCACTCCGTCCATCATCTCCTTGCGCTTGCTTTGTTTGCCCTAAGTTGGCAGGGTATACCCAGACATGGGTCCTTTGCTCACTTTGCCACTGAATTCAAGCCAGCTTGGCTGATGAAGGGTGTTACCCAGAAACCGGTACCAGGATGCTTGTTTCCGGTCCAGTGAAGACATGGCTTTGCAGTTGCAGCTGGACTGTTCCCATGAGGCACAGGGCATGATTTGCATATAGCTGTGTCTGAACTGGGGTGGCAAAGTGAGCTAAAGAATGATGATGGATTCAACCCAGATCTGTGACTGAGGGTGAGTGTCTGAAAAGTTTCAGCACTCGGTCCATCATATCCTTGTGTTTACTAACAATAGTAAACAGGGGTTTGCCCAAAAAAAGAATGCCACTTGAAAGCAGTCATTAAAAAGGAGAAATGCTTTTATTTCTCCAAACTTTTCCTACTTTGCATGCATGCTGTACTGTACACCACACATTAAAAATCAGAAAAGTTTTAGCATTTGTCTAGGCATAGATTTTGATACTGGCAGGTACCATTCCAGTACAAAACCTATGTGAGACATCAGCCATACACTCTTACACTTTAGGGCAAAGGTGTGTGCTTCGCGCTTGGCAACTCAATTGTGCGCTAGCGCTAGGGAGAGAGCAGCATAAAAGCATATTTCAGTGGATTTCCTGCTATCTCACAAAATGCAATGCAGCAACTTTGGGTGCTGCATTGTATGGCAGATTCGTAAATCTGGGTCTCAGTCTCTTACTAATGATTATTTTTCAGTATTCATTTAACAAGACAATAGCACCACATAGAATGTTACAATATATAGGATGAAGGCGACCATATTTCCTGGTTTCTGGGAGCAAGGTGTGAAGACTGGCAGATTTGAGCCTAGGCTGCTGGGAGTCTGTAAAAAAGTTACAAAGCTCAGAATAATTTTAAACACACCACATAATGCGAACATGCGTTCCCATCCAAAGGGCTGCATTTCTAAATTAATACCTCAATGTCTAGTTAGGATGGCTGACAGAGCTCTGGTGGTTTGTGTCAAGAGCATTGGATATTTTTCAGAAGAAGTCCATTTTGTACTTACACTGGTTTACAAAGTCAATTGTTCCAACATCGGGGCTACCTCTGCTGGCCCTGGGCTAGAACCATCATAGGTGCCTCCAGGGCATCATAATTTAGTAGCTCCTACCATCATTTAGTAGTTCCTATATCATGAGGAATTGTTAGGAGTTTACGTGTTGGTTACCATAGAAAGACTTGATGAAACTGCTCTGCTCTATTTCACTCTTTCTCATAGCAGTGAACCGGCTGATGGGTGGCAGGCATGGAACCAGGGGTGCCATTTTGTGAAGAAGACACTAGAGACCTGCTGGGCTTGACCATCCAAAAACACTGAACACTACTTCCTGCCGCAGTGACTGGACAAAAAATATGGGAGGGATCAAGGCATTCATTCAGTGTCGGACAGCGTTGGGACAACATTGGTGGGGATAAGCTTATCAGTAGCGAAGAATGTGATAGCGAGGCTAAGTAAAATAAACAATACAGAGAACCTGACTCTGTTTCATGTACCTCTCAGAACATAACAATGTACTCCAAAATGCATCCCCTCACAGAGCTTCTCTTGTTCGGTTGGCAGGAGATTGCACCTGCTACTCTTCATATAGTGAAACAGTAGCTCACACTACTAGTTGATAAAGCCTGATTTACTTAAATAACATTATTATGCCATTCTGGGACAACAAAGACCTAGCTTGCTTCCCTACTAAGGAAAAGCTAAAAGATCTATACTGGGAAATGGTATATTTTACAATGTTTAGTGACAGCACAAGCGCAAATCTAACATCTCGCTTTTTAAATATAAAAATGTACCCCTCATATGAACCTTTTTGGGACCTAATTGAAAAACCATATGACAGAAAACTTTATTTTCAATTTCGCATTGGTACATTACCTTTGAATGCGTTCAAGAAGCATTGGTCCCAGGCATGGGATGAACATTGTCACCATTGTAATGAAGAAACTGAACACATCTCCCATTTCTTGTTTTGTTGTCCACTGTATTTGTCCCCCAGACGTAAGTGGCTAAAACCGGTGTGCTTAAAGTTGGGAACCCGAAGTCAATCCGAAGCCCTTAGGATACTTGAAACAGACTGTACAACATTATATGTGGTTGGTGTAGCAAAATTTTTGGCCTGGTCGTGGCTAATCCGTACCCGATCACTAACGGCTATTGTATTATAATGAAATCATGTATATCCTTAATCTGTCTTTTTGCGACATAGATTATTGTCCTTTGTTTTTTAACTTACGGAATGTGACCTTTTAAACTGTAATAATGTGTTGTAATTTCTATGTACTTTTTACTATGTATTATTCGACATTCAATGTTTAATATGTATTTTTAGAAGTATTTTTATAAGTAGTATTTATTGTATAGGGCTAGGTGAATGCTTTTATGACAAATGTCGAATAAAGCTTTATAAATTGGAAAAAATTGGATAAGCTTATCAGTAGCGAAGAATGTGATAGCGAGGCTAAGTAAAATAAACAATACAGAGAACCTGACTCTGTTTCATGTACCTCTCAGAACATAACAATGTACTCCAAAATGCATCCCCTCACAGAGCTTCTCTTGTTCGGTTGGCAGGAGATTGCACCTGCTACTCTTCATATAGTGAAACAGTAGCTCACACTACTAGTTGATAAAGCCTGATTTACTTAAATAACATTATTATGCCATTCTTACTCTGATCCACAGAATACCATGTATGCACAGCAATGGAGCAGCAGCACTCATTTGCATGACAGCAGGAAGTGCCAAAGGATGAGTGTTGTGATATGGTTTGTCCTTTCCGTTCCCAGAATCCAATTCGTTCTTGAAAATCTAAAGTAATACTTTACACCCTTCTGGCATTAATGCATTTCAAGACCTAAGAAGAATATGTAATGTTGAAGAGCCATTAAGAAAAGAGAAAGAGCGAGGAAATCATAATGTTATATATTTATTCCTCAAGTTCAGATCTGAACTAACGGGCCTCTGGGTTTTATGTGAAGAAGAGGTCGAATTGCAAGCATTTGTAAAAGAGCTAAACAAGTTACTTACCTTCAGTTACTCTCTTCCAGGCGTATACACTGACCAACAAGAGGGCCCCCACCTTTAGAATATTCCATCTCACCAGACCGGATACAGAGATTTTTTCTGCAGTGCTCTCCGTGCGCCAATAGATGGCGCAGTGTTTCTCTGTGGTGACTTCCTCTGCCCCAGAGGTGATAGCGCGGAGCTGCATATAAGTGCCACACCTGCGGGCCGTCCGTTTTTTATTCTTCCTCCTTCCACGCCCTCTGATATGGAGCATTTCGACAAATTGCAGGTGACAGTTCACACAATCTAACTTGGAAAGTTTTTATTACCTTCAGGGGTCGACTCCACAGAACAGGGAGGTGGGATGGCACTAAGGAATCTGCCTTTATACAGGGTAATTACCAGAACAAGCGCTACCGTAGATGGGTAACTTGTTCTTCTGGTGACTCTCCTGACTTCAGATTCCTCACCTTTAGAATAAATGCTGCATGAGTACCTCGTAAAGATGGTGGTCTTAAGAGTGAATTCCGATCAGGAGACTAGTTGGACGGAGTAAGCAAAATGGCCCTCCCGTCGGACCAGAATGTCAAGACGGAGGTGTTTCCTGAACTTGTGCATCAAAGCCCATGTCTCAGCCTGCAGACAGCTAGGACCAGCACCCCCTCTTGTCAATGCCGTCATCAAAGCCTTGGACCTGGTGGAATGAACACGCAGGCCTTCCGAGGGGCTCCTTCTTAGCAAGACATCGCAGATCTTGAGTCAGGAGACTATCGACCTTGAAAGAGTTATCTTCTGCGCTGCTTCATCTCAGTGAAACCCACAGGGAACTGATTACCCTCACAATGGTCTCTCCTATGGTCAATGTGAAAAGTCAGAAATCTGTTGGGGTCATGCTGATGGAGCCACTCCTCCTCTTTCAAGGGGTGTGGCTAAGCGAAGAACTTTGGCAGGGTAATCAATTGACAGACCTGGAAGGTGTGATACCACATTTGGAAATAAGGCAGCCGAGTCCTCAACACCAATATGCCTGGGAAGAAAGTAATGTGGAAAGGTTGCGTACAGTGCATGTTTTTCCCTAATGATGTCCGCAGAAGTGATAAGGATAAAAAAGACTGGCTTGATGGTCCCACGACATGGCGGGTAACTGTGCATAGGCTTGGTTGACTTGTACAAAAGGAATGTTTGGACTAGATTTTAATCCTACTAAGGCATGGCAACTGGCTTAGGATGTAACAAATGAGTCAGGCACATCAGAAAAGACATCAAACAGGTGATTTAAAAGAGAAGGTTGATCAAACAAACAAAAAAAGTCTATATGGCGATAAGTAAACCTTAACTGTTACTACTGCAATTCCATACTGGGACAATGACCAAAGTTTAGCCTGCGGAGGGTTGAGGTGACTGACTCCTCAAAAGGTCACAAACTTTTCCCAGGACCTGCTGGAGATGGATTAAGGGGGCAGGCATTTGGTTGATGAGTCAGGTCAATAGAATTCAACTATTGCTGCTCAATCTCCATGTATTTAGGTGTACGTTGTGGAGATTTGGGTGGGATTCTCCCCTGCAACAGGCAGTCTATCTGATGGGGTAGCTGCAGTGCTGAATTTGAGCTGGTGGTTTTAAATGGGGGTCCACCGGCACTCTTTTTGGCGGATGAGCACTTATTTTTCAACATGATACTTTGACTCAGAGCAAGAGTCAAAACACAAAACGGGGAAGAAAGAAGAAGAAAAACATTAAAAACTTTGACAAAGGGAGAAATCAGGAGACTGCGGAAGCAAGATAAAAGGGGCAGGCAATGTCTGGTGGTGGAATAAAGAGGCATAAAGGTGTATCAAGACTATGTAGCATTTGTATTTGTGATGCCAACATTCAATAACAACAGCTCTGCTCACAATTTTGGGCCCGGCACTTATTCTTCCACAAATTAAGCATTGGATAGTCAGATTAGAGGGCAAATGGTCAGACTCAGGAGTTCTGGGTACCCAAGGCTGTTAAGATGACATGAGCTCAACTTCCTGACTTTCCTCAGAACAAGGGGCAAGAGAGGTAGTGGTGGGAACCTGTTCAAGAGACCCATGTCCTACTATAGATGGAATGTTTCTCCAGTGACCTTCCTGAAGGAGACTGCGCACTCAACATCTTTGGCACTGTCTTTGCTCAATAGAGGAGTACAGCTCAAGCAAGGGCATGCCCCACTGATCCAATATCCAATTTGCCCATCGCTATCTCTGGATGAAGATGCCCTTCATGATCTACCTGGTGTTGTCAGCTCAGCTACTCTGTTCTGGCATTCATGGTTTCCCTTAGGTGGTTGGCCACCAGAAACATATTTTTCTGGTCAATATCCTTCCAGAGTCATAGAGTCTCCTCACACAGAATCCAGGACCCATCTCACTGCACTTCCAGGAGTACCACATGGCAGTTGTGTTACTCATTAGGACCTGTATTAGCCTTTCTTTAATGCTCAGCTGAGAGCTGACAACCGATTCTTCATCAAAAGGTGAGGAAAGAAAAAAACTGACGTCAGCGCACAGGGGAACCTTCATATGTATCTTTGCACCGTCACTTTTGGTGTGATATGAGGTTACCATAGAACCATAAGAACTGACACATGGGGATCATTGCTGAAAAATCAAGTGATCCATTCTAGCGTCTGCGAATATTTGGTAGGGAAGCAGCAATTGGAAGCGAATTTCAGAACAAAGCTTATAGGACACAGCCGAGGAAACTCATTTAAGATCGTTTAGATACCTCAGCCTAAGGGGTGGTTATTTTCCATGGGAATAGTCATTCTCAGACCTCCTGTTTGAGTTTGGTAACTAGCTCCAGGTAGCTCCAGGTAACATTATAAAATGTCCTACATATTTTCATGTCAATGCAGAGGTCTTTGTCCCTGTCATTTTCAGTTTTTGTCTCAATTCCTGAATTTGTTCTGTTTGTAAATGCGCATGCATTATATCTCAACCCTAAAATGATAATATTAGATCTGAATTTTGTGGTCGTTACACTATTGGTTGATTCAATTAAGTTTAGGGTAACATAAATGTTAGCTCACTTTCAATTGCTAAATTGTTTACACTAGCCATACTCCACATATCAGTCACTTCAGTATGTGTCTCGACCTACAAGGTTTTATAAAAAAAAAGTTCAAAACACAACCTCTTTCAACTTAAAGTAATATAGGTAGAAAAATCTCAAACGTTAAAACTCAAGACCTGAAAATGTTCCCCGAATTGAATGATGGCGCGGATACTTCGAAAAATGACTTAATTTGTTCAAAAGAATCAAGATTCTTTTTGCTTGCTTTAGGAGCATCTGTAAAAAAAAAAGTCGGGTTCAACTGTTTTTCTGCTTGACAGCCTCAAAGCAGAGTCATTCTGCAGTTCAACATCACATAAGGCACCGAGACTGTCAGCCCTACTTTGAACTTTGAAGCAGAGCAGCTGGAGAATTTCTACAAAGTCTTTTCTGCACTCTCTGAATTTTGACCAGATTCAAGTCTGTCAACATGCTTAGAGCTGAACAGGAGCCTTGAGGCATGTCGAGCTTCCATAGAGCAGTATCTTTTTGAGTGACTGTGAAAAGGTTTGGTTCCTTTGAGTAGCTTTAAAATCAGATCTTTAGAAGGCCCATTCCATCGAGCACAGTCAAGCTCCCATTCAGCGTAAAAGCCTCAAATGTTATTGTTGTGGTTGGACTATCATTATCTAATATCTAGGAAGAACAGTGCATCTGAAGATTTTCTGAAACATCCTTGTGATCTTGAGCACTCGTGGTATTATTTTCAAATAAAAAAAGAAATTGTTACAGAGAGGTAAGCTCAGGTCAATGGTGAACTGATACGACCCATTGACAAAACAGTGTCTCTGTTAGGCTCACAAACGGTTTCACACAAGTTTAATATGTGTAATGTACATTCTGTGTTTTTTTTATTGATGCCGCAGAACTTCAACCGTCTCAATAGGCACCTCCCATATTGGGCCTACTGAGGTTGCGTCTAAGACAGCGCATGCAATGTTTGTTGCAAGACTTGTTGTCAATTTACAGTGGGCTTAGAGTCCACCCATTGCTTACTATTGGTTAGCCTTTTTGTCACTCTCATTTGCTCGCTTCTCATTTGTCAGTTTGGAGTTCTGGACTTTTTGGTTCCGTCCAGAGGTGTCAGGGATAACACCCGAACACCCCGGAGTTCTACCTGTCTCGGTGCACAAATAAACAGAAACACGGGCTTCTCGATGGTGGCGTCAAAGACCAAAGGTTTATTACTGCAGGGACACAGAAGTCACAGAAACTACACACGGGCAGTATCTAGGAGCCTGTTCGATTTGTACAAAGAGGGTTGCTCCTTATATACTAAATTTTAGGCTTCGGGCAAATTCTTTACATGTTAGTACATTCCCAAACCTTTGTGTCCTAAACAATAAATATTTGGCGTTGCACAGGAATCGTCAACAATATCTGATGTCAAAACATTACGAACGAGGGGTTCCCACTATTCCATCATAATCCCATGTCAACTTTTCATTCAAGAGCCGGACCGCCTCATCGTAAATTTCGTTACCTCCCCCTAATAAAGGCCCAGAAGGAAAGGAGCAGAGCCAGGTGCAGAAGATAGAAAAGTAGGATAAGAGATGTTTGTGGGTCGTAAATGGGCAAGGCTACCGGCTTCAGCCGCCTAACCATGATCAGGCCAACGAACACGAGAACCAGTATAGCAGGACTGGCCTCAGGCAGAGGAGGCAGTTTCTGTCGAGTCATGCAACCATGGCGTTTTCTGTCTAAAGGTGCACGTGTCACTAGAGAGGTGAATCGCCGGCCAAAGCCTACGTGTCCTTAATCGAAATGAAGTAATCAGAGGTCATTGCGTGTCCATTGTCTATGTGAGGGCAAGAAACACAAAATGGCTGCCATAATCTAAGATGGATGCCATGGGTAGATCAGAAATGTGTTTGTAACAGGAGTACTCTTGCTCGTAGCATAGCGAAAACACCAGGATATGCTAAATGGATCATTTGCGGTTCGCTGATACCAAAATTATGTATTTACGACAATGTTGAAAACACGGGTTCAAATCGTCACGGAACCTCAGACCCTCCTTTTGCCCTTACATAGGCAATTACTCAGTCTATGTCAGAGTCTAACTCTATGCTCATCAGGTCAGTGACATGTTGCTGTATCATCATCCTTTCTCGCGCCTTTTCTCCAAACGCAGGTGGTTTTCTGAAACAGGTTGCAGCACAGAGACTACACAAAGCGGGACCACACTGGATAATCAGGCAGCACGAGAACAGGAATACTAAGATGACACCAATGACCATCAGAACCTTCCATCCCCACGCTGATAGCAGAGTCCAAAACCACTCCATTAAGGACCAGTTTCCCTTGTCTACGTGTATAGAGTCGGAAATCTTGTGTAGCTTAGAGATCGCCTCATAGACAGTTGGAGCATTATTGGGAATAAAAACACAGCAGCTCGATTGGATCATTCTGCATACCCCACCTCGATCTGCAAGTATTACGTCTAGAACCATACGGTTCTGCAACGTCATGAGACGATCCGCCTGAAGCTCAGCTGTCAAGTTGCTAAGGGCACCAGCAGTTTCGGTAATAGTAGATTCAACTACCCGTGTTAGCTGACGTATATTTCTACTATTGGCCATAGGCCCCCAGAACGGAAGGAAACCTTTGAAGAAGTCTCCAGCTTCTTGACCAGCGGTATCTTCCTTGCTGAAAACACCTCTTGCTACTCTGGTCTTGTGATAATCTGAAGAAGCAGTGTACGTTGGAGGCAACAGTCGAGCAATATAACATGAACCTGAAAAGTCAGCAGGCAACCATGTATACGCTCTGTCTTGACAGATGAAGTAGGTACCCCTAGCAGTAAGAAAAGCAGGGGAAGAGTTGGACGGAAACACGTAAGTCTCAACGCACTCACTCTTCCCTAGCTGAGCTCTCGGATTCCTCCCATTTCCCTGCAAACAGACTTGACCTCGGTGAGGTACGACCCAGACTGGAGTGGAGCTTTTACGCTTGCTTTCTCCCAAACTAAGGCGATACTCTGTAGAATTCCAACTCAAATATACCCGTAATTCATCTCTAGGGTAAGATGGAGTATTATTGACGTCTTTAATCATGTCAATAATTCCCTGGACTAAAGCTTTGTTGACAGAGTTGTATTTAGTGGAACGTGGTGGACGCGGAGGATAGGTCTCAAGGGCATAGGCAAAAATGGTCTGAAAGGCCTGAAATGATCCATTATAGCTAAAAGGCAAAACTAGATAGGGAATGCCTTTATCCATAGTGTGGGGTATCAAGCCACACACCCAGCAGTCTGTAGTGTTAACTACCAGTTGGTGTTGGAGCAAGAGCTGTACAAATGTGTTATTAATGAATTCTGAGCGTCGAGCTTGTTCGTGTTCAGGAAACGAGTGAAAAGAATGCATAGAAGCAACAGTAGAAGAAACAGGATCAAGGGGAGGTACGGTAGTTGTTACCGGTGTAAAAATTAAATGCACACCAAAGACGATTCCACCCACCAACGTTATCAAAACAATCAAAAATGTAATGGCACATTGCATTAGAAAGCATTTGCTGTGAAGAATTTTGTAAAGTCTGTTTCTGCGAACATAAATTACATTCTCTCGTTGCAGCTCAGGAAGCTCCATCTTCTACAATCCGCTCGCGACCACTGATGGTGTGTACGTAGATGAAAATGCCTCTATCAGCCCTGGGAGTTCCCAGAACTAACAGAAAGATCGACCTAGTGTCTGACCCCCTGTAAAGCTGGCGACCTTACCCGTCGGGAATGGTGGAGCCCAACCTTAACTGATCTGTCGTTTCCGGCTTCTCCACAGGATCACGAGTGGGTACACGGAAACGAGACTGCTAGCGAGTACGAAGACAACGGGCCCTTTAAGTGGGCGTCGTCATACGAGGGTGAGGCCCCGACCCTCCGTGACGTCCCTGACTCTGGATTGGTTAAAACAGGGGAAGTCCTGTACACCGTGTGTGGAGACACCGCGAGGAGGAAGGCGGAACCCGAGGAGACGGAGAAGCGGAGTACGTCGGAAGCAGAGACCGGAAGGACCGAAGTAGGAGCCTACGGAGGAGCTAGCGGAGAAGCTGAACCACGAGGCGAGCCAGGAGGCCAACGACCCTGCGGACCGCCGTGCCACACTCCCGAGGGAGGAGTGTGGCTGACACAGGTACGGCGGCGTTTGGCGGCTTGGCTAGGAAAGCGTAATGCTAGCGTGTAGAGCGCAGCTGTGTGTAATTCTTTCCCCCACTGAAACCGACCTTCAGATCTATCTCCCCTTCCCCTCACCCTACCCTTTCTTACCGCTACCCCTCTTGCACTGAGCACTGTAGTTACCAGTAGATACACCGGGTGTAACCACACACTCCCTGGGTCCCCATGGTGCAATCCCTATAGAGGACTGTGACCTAACGGCTTTCCGCCCTGTTGGTCTTCTTTCTTACATGTGGAGAGACTCCTGACACCCGAAGAAAGAACTTAACTTCCTGGGGAAACGCCTATAGACGAGCAGCGCCACGGACTCCAGTACCTTCGCCCGGGAAAGACTAACTTTCAGGACACGAAAGACGTTGGTTAATAAGCCTATAAGAACTATCAAAATAAAACCTTCCTTAAACCCTACAGTTGGTGTCACGATCGTCCCTTCACCCAGGTCCACACTGGTGTCAGAAGTGGGATCCTCCCCTTCCCAAACGACCATGGCAATGGAACAAGTGATCCAAACGCTGATCGATGGACAACAAAAATTGGAATGGGCAATAGGCCAACAGATAAATACAGCAGACGCTGACCGGGACTTATTCAAAATGTCTATGACCCAACAGTTGGACGCCATCCAAAAAGTTGTACAAACTCTTCTCTCGACAACCGCTACAGACAGGAGACCAATAGGTCCACACCCGTCAGGGGTAGCCTTGCAAAAATATGTGAATGGGGAAGATCCGGACGCGTTTCTGCTAAACTTTGAACGTGCCGCCAGGGCATGTGGGTGGCCGGAAGAGAAATGGCCTTTCTTTTTGGCGCCCTTACTCTCGGGAGAAGCACAAACTGCCTATCAAGTGGCGAATCATACAGGAACGTCTTCGTATGCCGACATAAAAGCGGTGATTTTAGATCACCTAGGAATGGATGCGGAAGCATACCGTCTTCGGTTTAGAAAAGAGAAGGGAATACCGGGTGAGAACCCAAAAACCATGTATCTGAGAGTAAAAATGGCGGCTGAGAAATGGCTCAGGCCAGATATTCGGAGTAAGGAAGAGGTCATGACCAGTATCATACTGGAACAGTTCATGGAAGTCTTACCATACGGGACACAGAGATGGTTAAGACAACACCCTGGACTAACGGCAGCCCAAGCCATAGAAATGGCAGCCAACTATAACCGAGCAGCACCCCGGTCTTTTCCCTGGGACAATGAGAAAAGTTCCAAAGATATAACATCGTCGACCAAACCGGAGAAGAAAAAGACTGTGCCAGAACCTATTAAGCCACGGCAGTTCAAGCATGAAGGCCCTCCTATGAAAGGACCACAGTGTTTTGAATGCGGGGAATGGGGTCACATAGCCCGAATGTGCCCCCAACGAAGACCCGCAGAAGAACCCATGGAGGTCGGATATATCCCAAGGGCGGTCATGTACTCCTCCGAAATGGGCCCCTCCTTTTACGTAAGGGTACGAGTCAACCAGAAGTTAGTGAAAGCCTTACTAGATTCGGGTTGTCGTCAATCAGTGATTCAGGAGCGTCTTCTACACCCAGATCAGATAGGCCAGGAAGGGACCGTACTAATCAGATGCATCCATGGGGATGTCAAACCCTACCCTATGGCAAGAATTACCCTACACCCTATAGGTAGAGATCCCTGTTCAGTAAAGGTGGGGGTAGTTAGGTCTTTGCCCGAAGAGTTAATACTTGGAGTGGATAACCCAGACTTCCTGTCCTTATTCAAAAGGGAGTTGAAGAATAACACCGCAGAAGCCTACCTGTCAGCAGACCCATGGGTGTTAGATAAAGGGTTCAAGTTCGCACAAATCAATGATCCCTCTCCGGTAAACGCCTGGGAAGCAGCACATATCCCACAGACCACTCCCTCCAAGAGCTACCCTAGATTCAGAATAGAAAATGATCTGCTCTATAGAGAAAGCAAAGAGGGAGAACCCACCCAACTGGTAGTGCC
Source organism: Lissotriton vulgaris (assembly GCF_964263255.1). Taxonomy (NCBI): domain Eukaryota; kingdom Metazoa; phylum Chordata; class Amphibia; order Caudata; family Salamandridae; genus Lissotriton; species Lissotriton vulgaris. The sequence goes on from NC_141697.1 coordinate 969,897,173, forward strand.
CCAGGAGTTCAGGGACCAGATACTATTCTATGCTCATACCCACCTTACTGCTGGGCATAGCGGTAGTGAAAAAACCACACAGAATATTCTACGACTCTTTTATTGGCCAGGTATATACAAGGAAGCTGACACCTATTGTAAACAGTGCGAGGTTTGCCAAAAAAAGAATCTAACCCGTCCACCAGCAGTACCTCTACAGCCTATGCCCATCATAGGGAATCCCTGGGATAGAGTAGGAATGGACCTGATTGGTCCACTACCACGTACATCACGTGGCCATACATACGCTCTTGTTGTGGTTGATTACAACACTAGGTTCCCAGAAGCCTTTGCGCTCAGTACCCCGACTACTAAGAACGTAGCGGACAAGTTGGTAGAACTATTCTCAAGAGTAGGGTTTCCTCGTGAAATTCTCACGGACCAGGGAACACCCTTTGTTTCCCGGATGATGAAAGAGGTGTGCAAAACGCTTGATCTCCATCACATCCGAACGTCCGCCTATCATCCACAAACGGACGGCCTCGTGGAGAGGTACAATAGAACCCTAAAAACCACCTTGAAGAAACTACTGACTACCGAAAATAAGGATTGGGACAGAGTATTACCTCTAGCGTTGTATGTAATAAGAGCTCAAGTACAGAGTAGTTTGGGATTTTCACCCTTCGAATTGCTCTATGGCCGCCAACCCCGGTCTCTGTTGGAAATCACCAGGGAAGCCTGGGAAACAGAAGGAGCTGCAGAGCAGAGAAGTTTGTTAGAATACACCCAGCAATTAAGATCTCGATTAGGCAAATTGAGAGACTTAGCATATTCAAACTTAGAGAAAGCTCAAGTTGCTCAAAAGCAGTACTATGACAAAGGAAAGAAGTGGAGGACCTTAGAAAAAGGGGACTGGGCTCTGGTACTACTTCCTTCCTCAACCCAAAAGTTCCGAAGTGAGTGGAAAGGTCCCTATAAAGTTGTGGAAACGTATGGACGTACCACATACAGCTTACAAATGTCCCAGAACAGGAGACAAACCTTCCATATCAACCTTCTTAAGAAGTGGATTGGTCCATGTCCACGTCAGGCCAACTTGACCCTGCCAGAAGACAAGAGTGGGTCCACCCTGAATCAATTGCCAATGAACACAGAGCTAACGGAAGTAGAGAAAGAAGAGCTAAGGACGACTCTCCTTCCCTTCTCCCCTATTTTTTCAGACACCCCTGGGTGTACCCATTTGGCAGAGCATCAGATACGAACAAAAGAAGGTCAGATAGTAAAGCAGAGGCCTTATCGCATTCCAGCTGCAAAAAGGGCTGACGTAAGAAAAGAGGTACAGGACATGCTTCGCTTGGGGGTGATCAGACCTTCGAAAAGTAATTGGTCCTCACCCATAGTGATGGTCCCTAAACCTGACGGGTCTACCCGTTTTTGCATGGACTTCAGAGCCCTGAATGCTGTGTCCTCTTTTGACGCATTTCCAATACCCCGTGTGGACGAATTAATAGAGAGGATACGGGATGCCCGCTACATTACCACTCTTGACCTGACCAAGGGCTATTGGCAGGTGCCACTCAGGGAGGAGGATCGCCACAAAACGGCCTTTGCAACGGAAGATGGGCTCTTTGAGTGTACTGTCTTACCATTTGGACTCCATGGAGCCCCCGCTACCTTTCAGCGGTTAATGAACAGGGTACTGGCAAAGCACACCTCATACAGTTCGGTGTATCTGGATGATATAGTCATCTTTAGTTCATCCTGGAAAGAACATCTGGTACATGTATCCAATATATTAACCGCACTACAGGCAGCCGGACTCCATGTGAATGCAAAAAATCAAGGGCGGCATTCCCAAAGGTGAAATACCTGGGGTTCATGTTAGGGGAGGGAGTCATAGCACCCCAGGAGGAAAAGATCAAGGCTATAACTGGAACTCCTTTCCCAACTACAAAGAAAGAGTTACGAGCATTTCTAGGTCTTATAGGGTACTATAGAAGATTTATAAAGAACTTTGCAGACCTTTCTAGTCCCTTAACAGACCTTTTGCAGAAACACGTCAAAAACGTTCTGCCAAGCCCACCATCAGACAATGCCATCAAAGCGTTCCAAACCCTGAAAAATGCCCTTACCACTAGTCCGGTTCTTATCCCACCTAACTTTGAGAAACCCTTTTCACTGACCACTGATGCCTCTGACACCGGCATAGGAGCTGTGCTATCACAGGAAGGGGATGACGGTGTCGAACATCCTGTGCTCTATGTCAGCAGAAAACTCCATCCAAGGGAACAGAAGTACCCCACGGTGGAAAAGGAGTGCCTCGCTATCAGATGGGCCATTGACAAACTGAGGTATTACCTGGAGGGTAAATCTTTCACCTTATACTCCGATCACGCGCCCCTCCAGTGGATGCAACGAAACAGGTCCCAGAACGCTAGGATACTCCGCTGGTTTCTTTTCCTGCAACCGTTTGCCTTCAAGGTTGTGCATCGGAAGGGGGTTGACAATGGGAACGCTGACTTTCTCTCCAGAATGCCCATTCTCCCCGATCGGGAGAATCCAGGGGGGAAGGAATGTAAAGCTGGCGACCTTACCCGTCGGGAATGGTGGAGCCCAACCTCTACTGATCTGTCGTTTCCGGCTTCTCCACAGGATCACGAGTGGGTACACGGAAACGAGACTGCTAGCGAGTACGAAGACAACGGGCCCTTTAAGTGGGCGTCGTCATACGAGGGTGAGGCCCCGACCCTCCGTGACGTCCCTGACTCTGGATTGGTTAAAACAGGGGAAGTCCTGTACACCGTGTGTGGAGACACCGCGAGGAGGAAGGCGGAACCCGAGGAGACGGAGAAGCGGAGTACGTCGGAAGCAGAGACCGGAAGGACCGAAGTAGGAGCCTACGGAGGAGCTAGCGGAGAAGCTGAACCACGAGGCGAGCCAGGAGGCCAACGACCCTGCAGACCGCCGTGCCACACTCCCGAGGGAGGAGTGTGGCTGACACAGGTACGGCGGCGTTTGGCGGCTTGGCTAGGAAAGCGTAATGCTAGCGTGTAGAGCGCAGCTGTGTGTAATTCTTTCCCCCACTGAAACCGACCTTCAGATCTATCTCCCCTTCCCCTCACCCTACCCTTTCTTACCGCTACCCCTCTTGCACTGAGCACTGTAGTTACCAGTAGATACACCGGGTGTAACCACACACTCCCTGGGTCCCCATGGTGCAATCCCTATAGAGGACTGTGACCTAAAGGTTTTCCGCCCTGTTGGTCTTCTTTCTTACATGTGGAGAGACTCCTGACGCTCGAAGAAAGAACTTAACTTCCTGGGGAAACGCCTATAGACGTGCAGCGCCACGGACTCCAGTACCTTCGCCCGGGAAAGACTAACTTTCAGGACACGAAAGACGTTGGTTAATAAGCCTATAAGAACTATCAAAATAAAACCTTCCTTAAACCCTACAGTTGGTGTCACGGTCGTCCCTTCACCCACGTCCACACCCCCGCAGATTCAACTAGGCACACAGCCACGACCCTACGGCTACCCAGACGGCAAGGCAATTTTAAAACAACAAAACAATGCAAAGTATTAGCAAACTTCCCGGCTGGAGGCAATGTATCAAAATTCAAATGTATAAAATAGGCAGTTTCCTGCTTTATTTGTCCATATTGCGAGATCGTAAATTGTATCTCAGTTTTGCAGGAGCTGTTTGATCTGAAAACAGTGTATTTTCAGCAGGTGTTGCAATGTTCAAGTTCGCAGATGGCAAATGTTCTTTTGTCGCAGGTGTCAAATGTTCAGAGTTCAAAAGAGCAGTTTCAGGAGGAGAGCCAGAGTTCGATGTGTCAGTGATTAGTTCTGCATCGCTGAAAGGGATAAACCTGGGTATTTGTTCAGTTTCAGAGGCACCGATTCCCGTCTTCACCCAGTTGTCGTAAGGAAGTGGCAGGGGCACACGTTTGACGTGCGTCGTGTGAATCCAGTTCTTCCGTCTGGCCACACGAATAACAGTTCTCGTCGCCAATAACACCTGGAAGGGGCCAACGAATCTGGGCTGAAGATTTTTTGTTCTTGCAAAATTACGAATAACTATGTGGTCCCCTGGTTTCAGCTGATGACCTGGACTCTCCGGTGGCTTTGGCAATGCATCGAAAACCTGTTGGTGAATAAGACTCAATTTAGCAGTCAAGTCAAAAAGGTAATCAATTAACATTGGATATTCCAGCTGTCTAAATTCCTTTGGCCTAGGTACCCCCCAAACATTGGCGGGACGACCGAACACTATTTCATATGGACTGAGCCCTACTCTAGAATGTACAGTCGCTCTCGTGGATAACAGAGCCAAAGGTAGTGCATCTGGCCAGGGCAAACCCGTGGATGCTTGTATCTTAGCAAGTTTCAGTTTGAGGGTGCCATTGTAACCCTCAACTAAACCAGCAGACTGGGGATGGTTCGCACTGTGGAACTTTTGTTTGATCCCTAAACCGGCACATACGCTCTGCATAACTTTCCCTATGAACTCACTTCCATTATCTGACCATACAATCCGTGACATGCCATACCTGGGGAAGTATTCCTTGAGAAGAATTTTGGCAGTGGACAGGGCAGTGTTGTCCTTTAGTGGATATGCTTCGATCCATCTGGAAAAAGCACAAACTACCACTAGGACGTACTTTAGATTGTTGCAACGATCCATGTGAATGAAGTCTAACTGAATCACTTCAAAGGGGCAAGAAGGAGGAGCGAAGTGACCAGCAGGTGTGGGGATTCCCTTGCCAGGATTATGCATCAGGCATACCATACAATTTTTCACCACTCTCTCTGCACACTTACTTATCCCATCATTTTTCCAGACTGGAGCCAACATCTTACAAATCCCTTTAGAACTGATGTGCGCTGCTCCATGCGCCATCGTTACTACTGCAAGCACATACGCATCAGGCAACATCCAACGCTGTTGTTCTGACAAATCAATCCAACATCCACTCGAGTCCAATTTACCCATACTCTCTTTCCATGCAAGCTTTTCTTCCTCAGTCGCCTCTTTCTGAATTTCTTTCACACTTTCCACTGTGTCCTCACACATTCCAGACTCCGAAATCCATCTTGCAGATGCAGCAACATACATTCTACTCATCATATTTCTAGCTGTCTGTTTAGCGGTCTCATCAGCAAAAGCATTTCCACGACCAACATCATCCGTGATTGCTTTATGAGCACTGCATTTCACAATCGCAACTTCAGTCGGCAAGGTTAGAGATTCCAACAAGTCGTTAACTAGCTGACCATGTTGAATCTTAGTCCCATGGGACGTAATGAAACCTCTTTCTTTCCACAAACGGCCAAAACTATGGGCTACGCCGAACGCGTACTGACTATCTGTGAACACATTCACTCTCTTTCCCTTAGCTAAAACACACGCTCTCACTAGTGCAATCAATTCTGCAGCTTGGGCAGAATTCTGACTCACTCTTGCAGTCTCCACAATCGTACTCAAAGTCGTTACTGCGTAAGCGGCAGTCACATCGCCATTCTCCAATTTAAAGCACGACCCATCAACATACAACGTTCCATCTGGATCTGACAACGGAGTGTCTTTTAAATCAATTCGTCCTTTTGTCTCTTCCTCGGTTCTGAAACAGCAATCATGGGGTTCAGAATCACTCGACTCCTGATTAGTCGGCAACAATGTTGCTGGATTCAATACATTGCATCTTTTGATCTGAATATGACTCGCTAACAGTGTCAGCTCATAGCCTGATAATCTAGCACTGGTAAGGTGCTGTGTCTTGGTTCGGTTCATGAGTGTATCCACGGCATGAGGAACCATAACCACTAGCATGTTGTTCATCACCAAACCAGCAGATTGTCGAATGGAAGCTGCAGCTGCCGCTGTAGCTCTCAAACAACTAAGCAACGCTCTAGCTACCGGATCTAATGTTGATGAAAAATACGCACAAGGGCGTTGTTTATCACCAAATCTCTGTGTCAGAACACTCAACGCACACCTTCTCTCTCGTGAACATAGAGCGTGAATGGCTTACTGTAATCGGGTGTACCCAATACAGGAGCTGAACATAGTGCATTTCGTAACTCAGAAAAACTCTCCTGACATTCAGCAGACCATGGCACCGGGCTCGGAACACCTTTTCCAGTCAAAGCTACCAATGGTTTTGCCAAAAGGGAAAAATTTGGGATCCACTGCCTACAGTATGAGGTAATACCTAAAAAGGCACGTACTTCTCTCTGTGTGCGGGGAACATTCATCTGCGTAATTGCTTTTATTCTCTCTGGGGTCAACTTCCTTCCCTCCTTTGACAAGCGATGACCTAGGTAGGTCACTTCTTGGCAACAGTATTGCATTTTCGAAGGTGACACCTTGTGATTCAAACTAGACAAATGATGCAATAAGGAAATTGTAGCTGCTTTGCAAGTTTCCTTGTCATCGGCAGCCACTAGAAGATCATCTACATATTGCACTAGGGCAGAACCAGGAGGAAGTACAAAGGAATCTAACTGACTTTTTAATGCCTGACTGTAGATGGACGGACTCTCACAATAGCCTTGTGGAGCACGTTTAAACCTGAAGCTTCGACCTCCTAGAGAGAAGCCGAAAATATCTCTGCTTTCTTCGGCTATCGGAATGCTGAAAAAGGCATTCTTCAAGTCGATAACTGAAAACCATGTGGCTGTAGCAGGAATCAACGTTAACAATGCAGTAATGTCTGGAACCACAGGAAACTGTGGAACCACAATTTTATTAACCTCCCTAAGATCGATTACAAACCTATACACTGGAGGCTTTGAAGGATCAGTGCGTTTCAAAATTGGTAATACAGGACTGTTACAGACATTTACTCTAGTTTCCTCAACCACGCCTTTCCTAATCAAATCTTGCACGATCAATAAAAGTGCACGTTCACCTTCACTAGAAATCTTGTATTGAGGAATTCGTGGAAATTTGACATTTGCTTTCAAAGTGACTACATAAGGTGGAATTTCCAGAAGGCCTACATCGTTAGGACCAGTCGCCCAAAGAGTATCAGGGAGTGAACGCAGCTCTGGCGGGAGTGCATCCATTGACAAGTACATCGGAGAGGTGATTCTTTTACCCAATGTAAGCTGTACTCCTGACGGAGAACAGTATAATGTCGCATATAGGCGTTTTAACAAGTCTAAACCAAGCAGATTTTCATTACAACCGGTTGTCAAAATCAAGGGTGCTTTTAATTGACACGGTCCAACAGAAATAGACAAAGGACCAGATATGGGGTTGTAAACAGGGGCGCCTGAAAAACCTACTGAAACATTTGTTAAGCCGGACAAAGGTGCGCCAGGGAGTTTCGCATGAATGATAGAACTTTTTGCTGCACCAGTATCCAACAGAAACGGTTTGACTACACCTGATGTTGCTACTGCGACATAAGGCCCACTCTGATCCACTGGAACTGATACTACTCCCTCTCTCTGTCCATGGCTGTCCTAGTATTCAGTTTGTTGAAATCCCTCATCAACTTCACAATAGTCCTCAACATGATACTGTTGAGATCTATTTTGTTGGGCAGACTGTCCATTTCGCTGATCAAAGTGATTAGACGGGCGATCATTCGTTTGTGGAGGCATAGCACCTCGTCCTCGACCCCTAGAATTTTGCATGGAACCACCACGACCTCTCTGAGCTGCTGCAGCATTATTCTGCGCTAAGACCGGACAGTCATTCTTATAATGACCTTCTTTTTTACAATACGCACACTGGTTCCACTGATATTGCGGCCTCGGTGAACTATAATCTGTCCTTTGATATGACCCTTGCTGTGTATTAGTCTGATTCGTACGAGGCGGATATGCTTGCTGCAAAAGAACTTTAGTTTTTAAATCTTTCGTTTTCTTATCTGACTTTTCTTTCTCCTCTTTATCCCTATTTTCATAATACTGGGCAGTTGCAAGTATTTGCGCAGTAGTAGAGACAGCCCATGCACTCTCGGAATCTTTCAATTTATTACTGAGCTCGGGTAGCAGATTGTGTACAAATTGATCGACAAACAGTCTCTGTCCTCCTTCTGTGCTCATATCCTGACCACTGTGATCTACAAAAGTCTCTTCGAACCTTGTGAAAAAGTCGGAGACACTTTCGTCTTTCTTCTGCCTGCATGCGGACAACTTATCCCAGTTAACGCGCAATGCTGGCATCAGAGTCTTCATTAAGTCAAATATTCTACCTGGTAAATTAGCAATTAAAGGTTCGGGTTTGGAACCACCTATTTGTTGACCATCTGCCGCAATTATAGCCGCCCAATCACCACCTAGTGCAACAGGATGATTCTCTTTACGAATTTTAGCCCAAATAGCTTGCGGAACGACATTCCCAAATAACATGTCAATGTCCGCTAAATTCATCACTGAAGCTTCAACTGTCTGTGCTAACTCTTTATAGTATCCGGCAGGATTCTTACGCGGATCTGGCAAGGCCTGTTTCACTGCTAACACTTCGGCTCGCTTCCACAGAATGTGTATCCACACTCTCTGGAATTGCGCCGGGGTGGCTGCAATACCACGATTCGCATCAGCTGGCACAGCTTCGCGCCAAATTGGAGGAACCTCCCTCATTGGATATTGGCGATTCTGCTTCGTACTATGTTTCTCTAACTCTCTCGGTGAACGAAGGGATGGATCATTCCTATAGCTTAAAATTAGTTCCATCGCTTCCTTTATATTTTGACCAACTATCGTACCAGCAGCATATTCTTTCTGAACATTAATTAACTCTTCTAAATTTGAGTCAGTGTCATCCTCTTCCAATTCCTCACGTAAAAGGGAGCACATTTCGTCGAACACATATCGTTGTGTCGGTTCATTCCATTGCAAAAATGTATCTAGTACATCTCTAGTACTATATCTCCTACTCTTCGAATCCATCTAAGAGCTGTGGAATCTAATATTCCCCGTTCCTCAGTACTTGGAAGCTGACTACGTCTCTGTACAGAGTCAGAGGCAGGACGAGTCCTAATTAAAGTTTTATAGAAGGGAGACAGAATATTAGAGACAGAATCAGTGATTCTCCGACGAACAGAAAGTGGAGTCATAATACTAGCAGATGTAGAAAACACAGTGGCAGTTGGAACAGATAGAACAGGAACAGTAGGAGTATCAGGCAAAGTAGCTTATGAAACAGCAGGTACAAATGATACAGGTATAGGCAAAGAAGCCGGGAACCCTGGAAGAGGGGGTGCCGAAGGAACATTAACATTGACCACAGGAGGTACAGGAGCTTGATTCAGGGGGGCAGGAGCAGGAATACCAGGTTGTCCAGCAACCGGTAATTGAACATTCGGTAAAGGTGGAGCCGTAGCACCCTGTGCATACGGTGGGGGTGACCGTAACAAGTAAGACAACAGAGGATCGTTTTCGGGGTCCTCTACCATCTTAGCTGTACTCGATGGCAAGGCAGGATAGCACTTGTCTATCGCTAAATTACGCTCTCTAGTAGCCACCTCCATTGCTTTCTCAGACTCGTTGAGTTGCAGCTGCTTAGCAGCCTGTTCTAAAGTCAACTCTTGCTCTTTCTGTTCTTTCTTCAACCTTTTAATTTCTCTCTGTTTAGATTCTTTTCGCCAGTAACGGAAAGAATCAAACATTGCCGGCCGGGCTTTCTTCTTAAACAATTTCACTTCCAAATTATCAAGGACTTCGGGTTCAAAACTACCATGCAGTGGCCAACTAAGGACACCGTCTTTCTCCGTATATCGGACCCATACCTCATTATAAGATATAGGACCCACACCATGCTTACAATAAAGGTCATATAGAGGAGTTCCGATCGGAGGAACCAGACATGAGTCCTCCAACCGGGAATCACTGTTGCAACCAAAACACGACAACATACAATTTTTCCGACTTACCATTTAATAATCCGGAACACAGAACAAACACAAACAAGAATGTGCACTCGAACCAAGAACTTAGGCCTACCAAAGCGAACAAATGTATCGATATCCAAACTAAACCAAAAGATTATCGTAACCAGAACAACCAGTGATAATCTCACGAAACCAAACCAAACCAAGAACTAAAAAGGATTATCCAAACAGGAGCAACCCTTACGAAGTAACCAACTAGCAACCACTTAATACTTAACTGAGGCACTGAAGACGTCACCAAGGAGAAACCCGTCACGTCTCGCCGTACTAAGGACTGCACCTCGGGTCCAAGACAGGGCGACGGTCAAGGCAACGGACCACTGCAGCCGTCCGAACGGGAACCCTCGTGGAAGAGAACGTCGGGCCACTTTTGCGATATGCTGGGATCGATGAGGTGGGGCGCCTCCCTCAGGAATCTTCACACGAAGCTTCTCGAACTCTTCAGGCTTTTGGACCGGTACCGAATGACGTCGCCCCACATTGGGCGCCAATTGGAGTTCTGGATTTTTTGGTTCCGTCCAGAGGTGTCAGGGATAACACCCGAAGACCCCGGAGTTCTACCTGTCTCGGTGCACAAATAAACAGAAACACGGGCTTCTCGATGGTGGCGTCAAAGACCAAAGGTTTATTACTGCAGGGACACAGAAGTCACAGAAACTACACACGGGCAGTATCTAGGAGCCTGTTCGATTTGTACAAAGAGGGTTGCTCCTTATATACTAAATTTTAGGCTTCGGGCAAATTCTTTACATGTTAGTACATTCCCAAACCTTTGTGTCCTAAACAATAAATATTTGGCGTTGCACAGGAATCGTCAACAATATCTGATGTCAAAACATTATGAATGAGGGGTTCCCACTATTCCATCATAATCCCATGTCAACTTTTCATTCAAGAGCCGGACCGCCTCATCGTAAATTTCGTTACCTCCCCCTAATAAAGGCCCAGAAGGAAAGGAGCAGAGCCAGGTGCAGAAGATAGAAAAGTAGGATAAGAGATGTTTGTGGGTCGTAAATGGGCAAGGCTACCGGCTTCAGCCGCCTAATCATGATCAGGCCAACGAACACGAGAACCAGTATAGCAGGACTGGCCTCAGGCAGAGGAGGCAGTTTCTGTCGAGTCATGCAACCATAGCGTTTTCTGTCTAAAGGTGCACGTGTCACTAGAGAGGTGAATCGCCGGCCAAAGCCTACGTGTCCTTAATCGAAATGAAGTAATCAGAGGTCATTGCGTGTCCATTGTCTATGTGAGGGCAAGAAACACAAAATGGCTGCCATAACATAAGATGGATGCCATGGGTAGATCAGAAATGTGTTTGTAACAGGAGTACTCTTGCTCGTAGCATAGCGAAAACACCAGGATATGCTAAATGGATCATTTGCGGTTCGCTGATACCAAAATTATGTATTTACGACAATGTTGAAAACACGGGTTCAAATCGTCACGGAACCTCAAGTTTCAGGGGGTTTTCCTTCCTCTTCTGGTGTCTGTTCGCCCAAGGAGCATGGACCCATTACTTGTATCACTCCACTGCTTCCTTTTCAGGTGCTACTTTTTTCTTTTTAGTTAATGAACTCAACAAGACTACATTTGTTTTCTATCTGGCTCCTGTATGTACTTCGTTTTCGTCTTTCATGCCTGTGTGTTTCTCTCTTCACTCTCTTTTTCTCAGTTGCTGTTCTTCCTCCATTCCTGCCAACCATCCTCCCGTTGTCATTCTTGCCTTCTCACCTCTCCTCTGTTGCCTGTTTGATTCCCATCCAGACCAGCATCTGTTGGCAGCTTGTTTCCTCTTTATCCTTGTACGTTGGCTTTCTCAACCGTGCCTGCCCTCCGTAGTCAACCTGGTTACCCATCGTCACCCAATCACCCTGTTTTCATGTGCTTCCCATCTGCCCAACCTTTGTTATACAGGCCTTTCCTCATTGCTGTTTCTCACTTCCCACTCCATCCCCCAAAAAACCTCATTAGCGCTATATCAAAAAAGTGCATTAGCGCTACATCCAAAAAGCCAATTTCGCACAACTTTTTATTTACTAATCTTAAAAAGAAAAAAAATGCTCAACTCATTTTGTAGGAGCACATGCATGTTGGCACACAGCTACAAAATTATGCTTTTTATAGTGCTTGCTAAAAATTATTTTTAGTGTGCTGCTGTACAGTATAGCTTAATATCATAAAGCCAATAAATCTCATAGGTTACACCTATTGGCATTGCCAATGCTTATTTTATTACTGCCAACTTGCCCTCCTTCACATAGATACTAGAAGTAAGTGGATACAGTAGGTAGTAGAGTCTAGCTAGTTGAGTAGATTCCTTTAGCAGCTTTCCATTAACGTCACAATGGACTTGGCAGTGTTGCACGTTATGTTTCAAGCAGACATTTTCCAACCAGTGTGTGCAAAAAAGTTGAGACCAGACCCCGCTTCCCTCATGACTCTTTCTCTCCTGTCTCTTTTTTCATAATATCTCTCTCTCTCTCTCGCTCTTTCTGTCTCTTTCCCTTTGTCTTGTTTTGCATGCCTTTTGCATCCCTCTCGCAATTAACCACAAGGAACTGACACAGAGGCAACTGTTTCTTTTGGAGGTAGGATGACCAAATCTCTTCAGTGTAGTAAAATAAACATGTTATGCATATGGCCAGGTCATGTAGAAGGGTAAAGCTGTCTTACCACCAGGTCCCTCCAATCCTTGTCCCATTCATTACTTATGGAGATAACCATCTCACGACAGAAAAAAGAACCAAGGAATGCTGGGACCCTTACCCCACCCCCTGTTGCCGCAGGACTCCCAGTCTGGTTGTGGGGCTTTGACTTCTGTCTCTGTTTTCTTTCACCTTGCTTTTCTGGTTTGAGACCTATGTGACCAGTGCCATTTGTGTTGGCTGTGCGTTCTCTGCCCCTGTCTCCTAGTCTGGGTGCTTCCTGTTTTTGGGGTGGGGGGTGCCTCCAGGGGGTGTCAGGCACTGGCCTTTGGGACCTTTGTGCCTTGGGGGTCACCTTTTGGTTGTCTGCCTGTGGGCCTTTCTGGCATCCCTTCCACCTTCTTGCCGTCTTGCTTGAGAGAGGGTACTCCGGACCCCTAGTGGTCTGGCTGTTCTGTGCCTTGCATGGCTGATGCCCTTACCAGCCTACCTGCCCTTCTCTTTGGACTTCTTCTGTGCTTGCCTTCCCGGGGTGCGGGCTGGGCCATGGAGCTAGTGTCCCCATGTCGGCTGCTTGACTTCAGCCCTGGTTTTCAGGCTGCTTTTTGCAGTGTTGCCTCTACAGCCTTGGTTGTGGCACCTGTCAGCAGTTTTTCTGTCTGCCCTCAGGGGTTGTTTTTTTCTGGTTTGTGGCTGTTTGGCCATGTGCCACTCCTTCCGGGCCTGTGGGGGAGTCGTGTTGGGGGACTCTGTGCTCCCATTCTAGGTGGGGCCTGTTCGGTGGGGAGTGTTTTGCTTCTGGCTTTATGGCTGCGCCGGGGCCTTCTGCCTCGGTCCCATTGTTTCCTGGGGTGGTTGGTGATGGTCCTGCTGCTGGGTTGGGCCTCATGTAGAGACTTGGGTCGGTGGCCTGGTTGTTGCGTATTGTTGCTTGTTCACCTGGGCTGTTTTGGCCTTCCTATCTTGGGGTCTGGCTATCTGTCGGCCAGCGGGGGGCTCCTCCTCCTGTCTGTGCTGGTGGGTTGGTGGTTTGTGCAAGTAACAAGGACCCCCTGTAAATCTTCTAGAGCTCCTAGGACAGGGTAATACTACAGTGGAAGAAAAATTCCTAGGCAGTCAAATAATTCAGATTACATCAAAATATTTTCAACATGACCAGAGTGATGACACAAACTCAGTATAATGGGAAGACAACTGTTTAAAACATATAGAAAATAGCTTTATTCATATTTATCTAAAAATAAGCATAAAAGAGCAGGTAGGAACACAGATTGATGCATCATAAATCAGGTACAATGTGTTCACCGTTTAGTATTTCAGGCGAACAATTAATACAAAACATTGAATGGACACAAACATGTGATACATATTAATACATATAATTGTATCAAACATTTATAAACAAAGGCTGATATGAGTGGCTGGGTGATGAAAGTTCTCAATGCGCGTTTCGGAACTGGAAGTGCCTTCCTCAGGAGGGCCTCAAATATTTTTCAATAAGTAAACAATGTTTAGAGCAAGCGTGCTTCAAAGTGTGAGCTGTAGCGATGTCCAGGGCACGATACCTGGAAATTTTACTGTGGTGGATATTAGATTCTAAAAACAGTACAGGAGTTGCTCGAGGCAGTAGTTTCTAAAAGGCCATACAGTAGGCACAGATGAATTGGCAACAGGAAACAGTCACAAGGGAGTGCTTGCTAGCTCTGCTATAACTCAGGGCGTCTGATGAAAATGTTGTTTTCTGGTTGAGGTGGGGGCTTTTGGGTCTTCCTATGCTTCCCCTTGGCTCTCTTTGGGGGTTGGTTATGTGGCCTTTTGACATTGTTGGGTGTTCCTCTCTGTTGTTTGTGCTGCTGTGTCTCTGGGGCGGCTTGAGGTCACTAGGCGGGTCAGCCTTCTGGCCCTGTGGGCACCTTTTTGTGCTTTTCATGCACTGTGGGATGCTCGGTCTGTTCTGGTCCTCATTGTGCCTTTTGTTTTGGTCGTGAGTTTGCTTCGCCCACCATTTCCCTTCTGGGGATTGGCATTTGGGTTCGGGGCCTCTGTGATATGCCTCCTTTCGGGCCCTAGCTTTTTTGTCCTTGCCTTGTCCCCTTCGTGGTGCTTGTCTGGGCTGGCTCCCTTCCAGTTGGCGGATTTGGGGGTGATAGAGGCCTGGGTCCATGCTGGTCGATTTTCTGGGGTTGGCTGCCTCCTTGGTGCCTCTGGTGGCTTCTCCTCTTCGGGGTCTTGGTTCTTCCGGGCATTGGTTGTGTCACTGTTGATCTGTCCCTGGCTTTGCTGATGTGTCTGTGTTAGATTTGGGGGTCTCTAGTTGGCAAAGGTAGGTACTTGTGACAAATAGGGACCCTCTCCTCTAGTCAGGATAAGGAGATTACACTCCCAAAATAACCCCTGCTCACCCCCTTGGTAGCTTGGCACGAGCAGAAGGGCTTTGCTTCAGAGGGGTTGTAAGTTAAGCAGTTGTGACCACATACAGTAACCCAGTGACAACACTACAAATGGACACCACACAGGTTTTATATAAAAAATAAGTAGACTTTATATAGAGTTACCACAAGACCATAAACGAAAAAAATAAACACTATGATTACTTTACGATGGTAGATTTAAGCTTAGTTCAGTTTAGTTCTTAGATGTAACACTTTGCGTCAATGTACCTTAGGTTGCGTTGCGCTTCCACGACAAGCAATGTCACAACGGTGGGAAATGCAGCAAATTTCAGATACAAAGAACTAAAGACGTGAAGATCTTCTAGATGCGGCACGCTTCTTGGGAATGAGAGAAAACCTCAGTTCGATGCGGGGACTGCAGCGGCGACACCCTTACGATGCGACGGCAATAGCTTCAGCGGCAATGCTCTTCTCCCACAATGCGTGAAGCTTCCACTCAATGCAACAACTGCAGCGGCGACATCCAAGATGCGACGGCAGCAGTTCCGACGGCGGCGCGCTTCTCGGGGATGCGAGGTGCTCTTGGTCAATGCGGTGCAGTGCAACGGTTCCAGCTGCAACACTCTCCTTCGGAGTTGTGACGGTGGCACATCGACATCGACATGCTCCGACCTCATTGCGAGATTCTTCTCCTGATGCAGTGCAGTGCGAAATCTGCAGCGGCGACACCCTCCTTCGGAGTTGCGATGGCAGCAGCAGCAACACGCTTCCTCTTCGTTGCGGCACGCTTCTCTCCGAAGCAGTGCAGTGCGACAGTTCCAGCGGGGACACCCTCCTTCGGAGTTGCGATGGCAGGCACAGCGACTGTGACGCGCTTCTTCTCGTTGAGGCGCGCTTCCATCTCCTTGCAACACGCAGTTCCTCGGAAAGCCCAAAACAGCAGCAGGCACTTCCACAAGAACTCTGGGGAGCTGGGGGTAAAGTCTATTGACCCTGAGACTTCAGCATGAGGCAAGCTCTTTTCCAAGCCCTTGGAGATCCTTCACAAGTTGAAAGCTAAGTACACAAAGTTCCTTTCTCCTTCTAATGGCAGTAAGGCAACCACTGCAGGCCAATCCCCCAAGCGCAAAAAAACAGGTGATGGACAGAATGCAGAACAATGTCATACATTCACCCCAGTACAGAGATCTGGGCCTAAATCCATCGTTTTTTTGCTCACAATGCCTTTCCAGTTTGAACCCAGCCATATGCAAATCAGTCTTGACCCTGTGCCCCATGGGAACAGTCCAGCCCGAACTGCCAAGCCAGGTCCTTCCTGGACTGGATACAAGCATCCAAGGACCGGTTTCCGGCTTTCAGCCCTCATCAGCCTGGATAACTTGATTCCAGTGGCATGGAGAGCACGGAACTCACGTCTGAGCATACCCGCCCCACTCGGGGTGACAAATGCAAAAACACAGGTGATGGACAGAATGCAGAACAATGTCATACATTCACCCCAGTACAGAGATCTGGGCCTAAATCCATCGTTTTTTTTGCTCACCATGCCTTTCAAGTTTGGAGCCAGCCATGTGCAAATCAGTCTTGACCCTGTGCCCCATGGGATCAGTCCAGCCCGAACTGCCAAGCCAGGTCCTTCCTGGACTGGAAACAAGCATCCAAGGACCGGTTTTGGGCTTTCAGCCCTCATCAGCCTGGATAGCATGATTCCAGTGGCATGGAGAGCACGATGCCAGATACCGGTCCTAGGAAGCTTGTTTCCGGTCCAGGGAAGGCATGGCTTGGCAGTTCGGGCTGGACTGTTCCCATGAGGCACAGGGCCACACTGATTTGCATATGGCCATGTCTGAACTGGGGTGGCAGAGTGGGCTAAAGAACGGTGATGGATTAAACCCAGATCTGTTGACTAGGTGTGAGTGTTTGATTGGTTCAGATACTCCGTCCATCACCACCCCCTTTTGTACCACTTTGTTTGCCATAAGATGGCAGGGTATGCTCAGACGTGAGTCCCTTGCTCACTTTGCCACTGGATTCAAGCCATCCTGGCTGAAGGCGGCTGTAATGCCAGATACCGGTCCAAGGAAGCTTATTTCCGGTCCAGGGATGGCATGGCTTGGCAGTTCGGGCTGGACTGTTCCCATGAGGCACAGGGTCAGACAGATTTGCATATGGCCATGTCTGAACTGGGGTGGCAGAGTGGGCTAAAGAACGGTGATGGATTAAACCCAGATCTGTTGACTGGGTGTGAGTGTTTGATTGGTTCAGATACTCCGTCCATCAACACCCCCTTTTGTACCAATCCCCCAAGCAGCACTTCAGCTTGGGAATAGTCTCTCCTCAGTTTCTTCAGGTTCCTCTCCTCAGTAAAGGTTTCGTCTTGTAGTCCAAAAGTGATCTAATTTCATGGGATCAGGGTCCCAATATTTATACCCCAAACTCCTTTGTTCTCTGAGGGTAGAGGGGCCTTTGCCCAGTCCAAACAAGTTCTGAAGCACTCTGTTTACCAGACTTCTCCTTTCCTTTCACAGTGCAGGGCAGACACATCAGACGCCCCACAGGAGGTGGAGCCAGCACTGTGGAAGGACAGTACAGTCCTAGAGCACTTTGTTTACAGGACTCCTTCTCTTCTTTCAGTGTGCAGGGCAGAGACATCAGCCGCTCCCCAGGGGGTGGAGCCAGCATTGTGGTAGGCACGCACAGCCCTATTCAAGGTTCAGGTGCAACTCCTCCCTCCCATCTAGATGCAGATCTCTCTATTCACCACTGGGTGACTCAACCTGTGTCTTGGAATTCCCCAGCCCTGTCACTCACAAAACCAGACATAGGAATACACAACCTAGCAGATGCAGGTTTGAATGGTTAGACAAGCAAATACCTACTTTCTAAAAGTGGTATTTGCAAACACAGAATATTAAAATCAACTTCACTAAAAGATGTATTTTATTATTCTGAGGTCAGGCATACTAAACTCAAATTTCTACCATGTTCTCTGAGACAGTTAGGATTATAAAATGTAATAACCCTAACAGCCCATTCTTACCTATGGAGAACAGGTAGCCTTGCAATAGTAAAAAACGAAAATGGCTGTAATTCACTATTAGGACATGCACACACATCAGGGTTTGTCCTACCTTATACTTACAATGCACCCTGCCCTTGGGCCTACCATAGGGATGACTGATATGAGGAAAAGGGAAGGTTTAGGGACTGGGAAGTGGGTGCACTTGCCCAGTCAGCATGACAGTACTAGATTGCACGCAGGCTCTGCAATGGCAGACCTTAGACACATTTTACAAGGCTGCTTCTGTGGGTGGCAGAACCCGTGCTGCAAGCCCGCCAGCAGCATTTGGATTTACATGCCCTGGGCACACGGTCTAACAAGTAAACCAAGAAGCCAAACATATAACCACTGATTAATATCAATTTACAATGGGAAGCACTTGCACTGTGGCACTGGATAGCAGTGACACAGTGCCCAAAGCATCTAACACCAGCAAAAATACATGAGGCAACAGTAAAAAACTGGAAGGGAGAACCAGGCCAATGGTGCCAGGTCTAACAGTCTGACTGCTTTGGGTTTTCTTCCGTCTGTGACCTTCTAGCTGTCCTTCTGTTGATGGCTGATTCTGGTGCTTCCTTGGCTTGGGCTCCTCCACCGTTGATGGTTCAGGGGAGTTCCCGGTGTCGGTTGGCTGCTCTTTGGGTGACGGCTCTGTGGGCTTGCTGCTTTTTTGGTTACCTCGGTCATCTCCTGCTTCTTCTGGGTGGTGTGGCCCTTTTGTTTGGTTGGGAGCATTGTAGGCTGTGTGCTCCTGCCTTTTTATCTTGTGGTTCTCCTTTTGCCTCGCTTGGTATGCTGCTTTTGGGGGTGTGTCCTGGGTACCCTTTGGGGGTTCGGAAGGCTGGGTGGCTGGCTTTGGTGTGCTCCATAAGTAAATGATGGGATGAGGACTGGAGGGACCTGGGGGTAATTTCTCATTACTTACCGGCAATCTTCATTACTCCTGGTCCCGTTTTCCTTGTCCCATTCATAACGCCCCTTCCTTACTCCCAGATGGCCGGCCTTCCTGTTGGTGGATTGGTAGTTCAGGCGGAATGTTGGGTGGGTACTAGTTGTGTACTCCCAGTGGGAGGGGGTGGGGTAGGGCTCCCAGTATTCTTCTGTTCTTTTTCTGTTGGGAAGATGGTTATCTCCATAAGTAATGAATGGGACGAGGACAAAGGGACCAGGAGTAATGAAGATTTCCAGTAACAATAGGACAATAATGAGGATATCTGATACTGCAATATACTATAATCACCAGGGGCCAGTTTTTAGCAAGATGCTACAATTGACATAACAATGGTGCTTATGATAATAGAATTGTGAATTTTAAACGATCTTCAGGCACCCTTGGATCTAAGCTATTTTACCATTGCTGTGTCTCTCAATTGGCAAAGGTTCTGGACAGAATGCCACTATTGAATTAAGTCTGCTGTGAGACATCTGCATTTTATCCCTGTTTCTCAGTGGCACTGGCTGCAAGAATGGAAACCTTAGGGGGTCATTTAGAGGATGGGAGAGCAGAGGCTCGCTCTAAATTATTTGCTGCTATCTCCGCTAAAAGAAAACCCTTGACCTGGCAATCTGTCAGTCACAGTTCCACTTGCTGACAGTGGCGATTGTCTGCACTGCTTTAACCAGGGCCACTGTTATTGATTTTTCCCAGCCCAAGTGCTCCATGTGGTGCATGACAAGCATGGGCAGGGATGAAGAACAATGGCATCTATCTGCAGAGAGATTTGCCAAGTCAAAGTGGATGTATCCAGTTAACAGAGCTACCAAGGATTCAAAGACTAGAGAGAGGGGGCATAAACCCAAAATTCTGATGAAGACCATTAAAATCTCAACTGGCAACCAAAGCCAGTGTTGTCGCAGGAAATCTACTGCTGCTGGATGGGCTTAGCACTCATAGTAGATATCCTGTTTATCTTAAAATGTAACGGCCCATAGCTCTAAAATCAATGGTTATGGTCCAAATCATTATGTGGAAGTGAAATCATGGTACTGGAAGTATCAAGTGGATTCCTACTAAGAAAGTACACATTTGGATGTGTCAGTGCCCTAACATGCCCTTAAACTGTGAAATCTCCGAAACCATAAGATTTTGTGAATTAACTCAAGTATTTCCAAAATCAGAGAAACCAGCCTCAGAAAACTGGAGAACACCTTAAGACCTTGGTGAAAGGCAGACATCTTGGGTCCCTAGTAGATAGAAAATGGTGGGATACAGCTTCCACAAATTCCAGATGGTCAAGGAGAAATAGGGGTTTACCACCATGCCCAATCCTTTGCTGGTCCAAGCATGTCATTGGCCCACAAATGAAATACATGTATTAAGTGGTTTAGATAAGCTGATTCAATTTTTTGGGGCTCAAAGGCAGCGTAATGCTTTTAGTAATCATTCATGTAGATTCATATAATGTGGCCTTGCACATGATTCAACGGTCAGGCACTCCTTTCCAGCTAGAGCAGTACACCTCCAGTAATTCTAGCAGGACACAGCAGCAGTGTTGCCATAGGGCTAAGCATTGGCTCCAGCCTGAGAGAACATCAATAGAGGGCGTGCTGGTACTGATTAGGTGATTCAAGACGATCTTCAGTAGCCCATCTGAATACCTATATGAGTACTAGGAGCTACTACTCAAAGGGGATTTCTAATACACGTCAGAAGGCATTGCCATTAGATAATGATCCATCAAAAGATGTGTCATGTTCAAAATCCATATCCTTGGCCAGCTTTCAGGAGTTGGTGTGGTGGTGGCATTCACCAAATGGTCAAAGAAATTTGTGTCCCAAGAGAGACAATATAAATGTCTTAAGTCGAATCTCTGCAGTGTAAAGCTATGTGTAAAGCTTTCGAGCAACAAGATCATTTTAGCCAATCCTTTGTTCTCCTGCGGCGCTCTGTAAGACGGAAATGCAAAAAAGATGAAATATCCATTAAGTGTAAAGAATATGAACCTCCATCATGTGCTGCAATCACTTAAGGGCATATTTACAAGGGCTTTATCTCCACTTTTTTGGCTTAAAAAGCCATAAAAGCAGAGATAAAACTATCACCCTATTTACAAGAGGGTGCTAACATGCATAATCACATGTTAGCACCCTTTTTCCCAATGCCTCCCTTTGCATCTCTAATGAGATGCAAAGTGGGCATCCCTGGGCGTACCCCGGATGGACAATCTTGCAAATATCGCTGATGTTCACATTGCGATATTTACAAGGCTGCCCCAGCATTTTAGCACACGTTAGTTTTTGGAGAAAACCGCTGTTTTCTCCAAAAACGAACATCTGCTAAAATGCAGACTTACCTATCCCCAACATTGGGGTGGATTATGCTGATACGACCCTGTGGGTCGTATCAGCAAGGTTACCGGCATTTTGCAGGCAACATCGCTAATTTTCCAGCGATGTTCCCTGCAAAACGACGATAACCTCGCTATCTCTCCAATTTTTATCGCCCTGGAGAAATGCGTTGTTAATAAAGCGCTACCAGGGCAATAAATTCCAGAGATAGCCTGCGATAATTAAATTATGGCTAAGCACGGCCAGCGATAATTATTGCTGTGCGTTGATAATATGCCCCTTTATTCTTAAGAAAGATACCATCCAAACAGCACCTATGCACCTAACTGGATAGCTCACAAACACACCATTGCCACACACAGCCTACATGCAACCACAAGCACTCAGGGGAAAATGAAGCACCTCTGTTGAAGGCCTGAGTGAATTTTGCACTGGGATCATTGTAGAGTCCCCATGATTAAAAGGAAAAGACCTGTGCCTTCCGCTAGAATTTCAGAGGGCATGAACCATCAGTTTCTCCATAGGCTGGTGAGGGTTTAATAGTCACCCTCTATTACAGGTACTCGTTGGGTGCACCCCAAGTCTAAGCAGCGCATAAACATCTGGAGCCCCTCCAGTCAGCTTGCTGATTACAAGACACTGTAGGAAACACAGGGTCTGAGGATACACAAAAGGACAGGATGGACCACCAGCTCTCTCCATAGTGTAAAGGCTGTTATGCCTGCATAGGCAGTTGGCCAGGAAAGAAGATGGCCCAGGATGAGATGAAGGATAGGAATATAAAGCAAGGAAATGAACAAGGGTTGGTTAGAGGTATAATGGGTTAGAGGGGAAATATGCTGGTTAGAGAGATTGCCAAAATGAGGAGAAAGAATATTTGATACAAAGGGAGCATGAGTAGGTAATGTGATATAGACAGCTGGATGACAGGGTCATTTAGAGGTTTTTTTATTAAGTACAAATTGCAAGAGTGTGATCATGCAGGAAATACCACTGCTTGTGTGTGGGAAAGATTATTGGGGAGAATGAAACACCTTCCAATGTAAGCTGTCTTCATTAAGTTTCAGACTAAGGGGCTGATTACAAGTTTGGCAGTCCTCATGTTGGAATGCCAGCGCTGCGCTCCCAGGCGGACCTCCAAGCCTGTGGTGCACCTACCCCTCGAATTCCAAGTTGAATCCAGGGCGGGCGGTGTGGTGGCAGCGTCACGGTCTGTTAGGCTCATAATAGAGCCAAACAAGCACACTGCTGCATGACAGCAGCTATTGCATGTTCCTGCACAGTGTGGCACGCACCATGTCATGCATGCCGCACAGTGCAGGAACAAAGGTTCAAATATAGGTGGGCACAACAAGTGTCCCCCTGCATATACCCCAATAGGTAAATTTTTCCAGGGGCCCTGTTAGGGTCCCAATGCTTGCATGTCTGTACCCTTTCCATAGCGGGCTCCCGCCATGAAACAGGCAGTTGAAATAAACTTGTAAATTGATACTTTTATAGCGCACTACTCACCCACAAGGGTCTCAAGGCACTTGTACAAATACCGCTGTGGAACCCATCCTGGCTTTCCCTGTGAGGCGTCCACTCCTGGGCACCTCCAAGGTGGAGGCCAGGCATCCTTAGCGTTGTGGGGGCCCTTGTGGAGATTAAGCAGGCCATTGCCCAGAGTTGCAGAGTGGGACTCCATGATTGGAATAGGCACCGAGGCGAGAATGATCAGGTCCGTGGAATTTTGAGCCCAAGACCCACCGAGGCGGGGAATTGAACCCTGGTCCCGGGCCAGACCTCTGCATCACGGTCTGCCGCTCTAATCATTGAGCCACAATTCTCCACTAACTTGGAATATGCTGCGTGGTGCCGCCATTGGCACCACCATCATATTCTTGCCCTTTTCCACACCACCATGCATACCTCGATCCCGGCGGAGGCGGTGGATCTGGGATCTGTGACAGTCTGACCCCCACACTCAGAATACGGTAGGCGGACCTGCAAGGGTGGCAGTGGTCAGACCGCCAGTGCGAGTACGCCAGTCCCATGACTGCCATACTCTTAATAACCCCCTAGATGTGGTTCTTCGCAGCTCCTGGGATCAGGAGGAAATATGGCGCATAAAGTTCAAGGGGCCTTATTTATGAAGGACTTGCGCCGCCGGTGCGTCACTTTTTCCCATGTTAAAAGTGACGCACCGGCGGCGCAAGTCCTTCATAAATAAGGCCCAAGAAATTTTACACGATGGTCTCCGTAAAAGGAATTGTATTTGCATTTTTAATAAATGAGGAAAAATGGAAACAGAAAAATTAACTAAATCAAATTAGCCTGATTTGTTTCCATTGGAACGCTCAAAGTGAAAAGAGACTTTGATAGAGAGATGGTACGTATGGCTTTTGTAAAGTCAGGTAGTTTGCTTTCACATAATTCTATGAAATTATGACTGCATTTTAGCGCAAAATTAGTCATTGCATACATTTTTGTTCCTGGAGTTCTATTGTTTCTGTGCATTTGCAGTACATTGGTACCTACAAATTGCACCAAACAGAGCAAACGTTTTATCGTAATTGTCATGTAATTATTATGCAAACTTGCATATTGGCGTAATTTCAAGAAAATTGCGGAATAAGCATGACACAATATTCACAAAATTAATAAAAATACATGAATTACCCTAGCGTAATTTAAATTTCACCCAGGCCTATGGCAACTGTGATGTAGGCAGGGCATGCTGCAGTGCACGTGAAATGTATAAAGGCAATATATTCATGAGAGAAGTGATGTAAGACAGGAAGCTGGTTTAAAAAAGGTAGCTTCTGGGCAGAAAGATGAAAAATGTCTATGAGAGACAATTTTTTTCTTGTCATTTTTCCAGCTTGTTGTGTTTGTCAAGCCACAAATCAGAAACACATGTTATTTCATATGGGCCTTTTTTGCACTTGTTTTTTTTTTTAATCCAGTTCAGAACTGAAGTTTCCATCAGGGAACCACTTCAGAGAGCAAGTGCTATTTCTGTCAATTGAAAATAGTCGCACTGTCTATGTCACCAATATGCCACATGAGGACACTCCATGAAGCGTTCGTCCTCATGGTGTACTAGCCCTCCAAAAGATTAAATATAACTTTCAAAACACAAAAGCAAAACTGCGGCTTCCGTTGGGCCTTTGTAAGTTAAAAGAAGGTTTGAATTGAGCAGTGGTGGCTCCTCCTTAATGGCGGAGGAGTGTTGCCCCACTGCTTTCAAGCAGTGTGAGACGAGAAATAGAAACATAAAATGTAATTTTATGTTTGTGCTGCTTTGCGGGCGGATGGACGGGGCTGCTCTGCTCTCGTAGCGGGGCAGGGGAGGAGTGATTTACCCACTCCTAAGCGCCCAATAAGTGTTGGGGCTGCCCAAACCAGTCATGCGCATGTGCCCCATTCTGCATGCAGACTGCATTACAGCCTGCAGGGACAACATACACAGGCCCCCATTCCCTGGTTGAACGGCCAACCAGGATGCTCAAACCAATTACAACGCTGCATTGCACCATTGTGATTGGTCAGGGAAGTCTGGGTGTCTACCAATTACAATGCTGCATTACAGCATTTTCATTAATCAGTGGAGCCTGCCTGCGCTTCCTGTTCCTCGAGGAGAACAGGAGCAGAGACACAGGACCCGGCCGGAAGGTAAAAAATAAAAAAAAATGTTTTATTATGCACACCCTCGCTGAACCCCCTAGCCTCCCCCGCACCCTCCCCGCCACCCGCGAGCCATGCCGGTCGCACCTGGAATTGAGCATAGAACCACAGATTGTCTTACCAAAATACAGCCATGCCATATAATTCTGACCCCTGTGGGAACCTTGTTTGTGCAGAAGATTGTGGACGTGTGAGCTTTCTTTATTCCACTTGGTAATTACTGAGTGTGATAACCCCACTTAAAATTCGGCACACACTTCAAAATATAACAAAGAACATATACAATAATTACTGAGACATGCAAATTTTGGTGTGGCAAGCACCAAAAATTGCCCTAATATTCTCAGTTACTAGGTAACAGAGGTCATCAAAAGACTCGCTACCCCATCAATCCTACAGAGGCTTTTAAGCAAGTATCAGCGCTCTGGTTATGTAGGGCAAAGATTCCCATGTGCTCACGGACTACACTGAACATCCCCGCTTATTTGGAAGGTCGTACCTTGGGGGCATTTACTCGAATGTGGCAGTACGGGGTGACACCTCAATGGAGTCCTCCTGAGTGCAGCACAGTACTGCCTCCAATAACTTGCCACATTAGGGGAAATTGCTTTGAAAACCGTAGTGCACATAGTAGGCGCGCAGGTGCCCATGTACCCTAAGAATGATCCCTACTTACCAGATAAAGTTTAATAGGCGCTCAGGTGCAATGCGCCCTCTTTGTTATACTGATATTTGGGGATTCATATGCTAATGGTAATATTTTGTGATTCATGAACCTTTTCATTATATGCTGCATTTCCTACCCTAAGAAATTCCTGATGTATGTCATTTCTGCTTTCCATGGTCTAGGATAACCAGTTGCTATCTGACTAATTGCATTGGATGTACAGTATTTCTGATTCATGTTGTTTGATCCTGTTTATGTATAATATATTATATATATTTTTATATAATCCTGTACGGAGTCTCTTTTGTGGTGTATTCTTTGTGTTTCTGTATGAGTGTGTTGCACAATCGCTTTACACATTGCCTTTTATACCCCTGCCTGCCCTGTCCCAAGCTACCAGGGGATGAGCACAGGTTATCTTTGGTGTGTAACTGACTTGCCCTGACTTGAGCGGTGGGTTACTCCGGACTTAGGTGCATACCCTAGACAACCAGAAACACAAATTCTAACACATACTGTAATCCTACCAATGAAAGATCTACTCGCCCATGAATCATTTCTCTCATTTACTGCATATATAGCCTATCAGAAAAAAATAAATGGTTTGTGTAGTTACCGTAAGGTCAAACATTCTAAACCTAGTGTGACCAACTCCATCTTTTGGTCTTCCAAACTTGATGGAAAAAAGTACACTCAGTTGTGAGGTTAATGTGAGTGTGTTACTAGAGCTGTTAGATTTTAATGACTATTACAACAAGCATTGACAAAGCCAATAGGTTTCTCCTATGCAAGATCTATTGGCTTTGTCAATGCTTGTATTACTATTGTTTTGGAGTATTCAGGGAATATTGACTTTCAGATTATGCATTTAAGTGTTTTTCTATTACTTATGCATTTGTTTCCGCTTGAAGTTGAGAGGTGGGTAAATCAACAGAGAACAAGAGGAGAAGATGGTGTTTTAAAAGCAGGGGGTTGTTAATGGTACCAATGGTACTCATTTTATCGACCTCCTATGGATGAAAGGCTGAGTGGACATGCCGGGATTAGAACCTATGACCCTGAAGTCGAACACAGGTCCCTACGGTGGATACATTTATCCACTGGCTTTGGATTGCCACGTCCTCCCTGAGGGACCCGATGCTAGCGGGGGTCAGCCGCCCAGACAGGAGACCCCAGCCGGAGGAAGAGATTTAAATTCACAGTTAAATATTACGGACCGGACCCAAAAAGCGTGGCAGGGCGCCCCGTGAAAGGAAATTAAACACCATCATAATGAATGTGGAAACTTGCCCAATTACAGTAACGCGCCTTTTCTATAGCGCTTTCTACCTCCTGCCAGGCTTCAGGGCGCGTTCCTGCTTGCAGAGGAAGCAGGTTCGGCTTGGGAAGTGCATGGATGAGAGATGGATGCTGGCTGTGGTTCGGGGGTGCTCTTCACCTCCTGTGGGGTTGCATTTCACAGCGTGTGCACTGGGAGCATCATCCCCCCGCCCCAACCTGTGACAGTGCAGACAGCACATTAATGGCCCCGGGCCATATTTTTTATTTTACTAATTTTCAACAGTAATCCTTTATGGTTTCCGGAGTGGCATGCTGCTCGCCAGAAAAGCACTTCAACACCCATCAGGGGTAACAAGTGCTATATGAATGCAAATCTTTCTTCCCCTTTTATCCCTCCGCTATCCTTCTCACTCCAAGTAACTGACTAATATCCACCACTGAAATTACTTCATATTTCACCATATTAATTCACCACTAATCCTTTGTAGGCTTCCTGAATAGCGTGCGTCAACAAGCGCTATATAAATACAAACCTTTGTCCTCCTCTATCCTTCTGCTATCATTCCAAATCCAAATAACTGACTAACTAATCCACCACTTACAATGTATTTGCATGTTTCACTATACTAATTCAACACTAATCCTCTATGGGTCCCGGAGTAGAGTGCTACTCGCCGAAAAAGCGCTTTGACGCCTCGTCAGGGGTAGTAAACGCTATATAAATGCAATTACCATACAATACAATACAACAAATGCCTGGGGAAGGCAGAGTTTCCTACTTCAGCACTGGGGCACCGGGTTCAAGTCTTGGCGTCGGCTCAACAACTTGTGATCCTGGGCAAATCAAAAGGTAACTGTGTATGTGTAATGTAAATGGTGCGCATGTAAAGCACTCCAATATCTTTGGGGACAAGAGTGAGGGTGCGAGAGGTGGCTGAAGGAGGGGTATGGATAAAACAACAGAGACCAGGGAGTAGGAGGTGATGGGTTAAAAGTAGCAGGGGTGTCTATAAACAAAATCGTGCGGCTGCAAGGGAGCAGGGACCTAGCTACATAAATACTATAAGAATATACACACTGTCTGCTTGTGCTGATGGCTTTGCTAGTGTTGTGCAAACATTTAAATATACAAACTGGCATGACTGATGTTGGGTAGAGTTTGGTTATAGGATTTATATTTGTTTATGGTCTGCGGCCCCAGCACTAGTACAAACCATAGATCAGGCTGGTTAAAGATAGGAAGTACTTTAACGCTGAAATATAAATGCAGCAAAGCGTGGTGAACCAATTTAAAACTGGAAGCTTTACTGCAGGACTGAGCGACAAGTAAACAAGAATAATGGGTGAAATAGTGTGTTTGCAGGTGCGGTGAACGTTATACAAATGGGACGGAAATTAACATAATACGCATGGATGAGTTATTAAAGGAAGCTGGCCCCTTTCATTTTCGGCTGGTTCTCATTCGTGCCTCCTCCTTCGAATTTGGGAAGTGGGTTTGAGTCTCGGCGTTGGCTCAACATCCTGTGATCCGGGGCAATCACTTAATCCTCACGCAAGCGCGGTGACCTAATCTAAAAGAGCAACATCCTATGACCCTGGGCAAATCGGGTACTCCTCACACGAGTCTGGTGAACCAATCAAAAAGCTTTAATGCAGGCCTGAGCGACGAATAAACATGAATAATGAATAGAATAGTGTGTTTGCAGGTGCGGTGAGTGTTATGCATGTGGGATGGGAACGTACATAATCTCCCTTGGAAAATGTGTTAAAAGAAAACAGAAGCCTTTAATTTTTGGGTGGGTCTCGTTCGTGCCTCCCGCTCGGAACTGGAAAAGCAGATTCGAGTCATAACTTCGGCTCAACATCCTGTGTGATCCTTGGCAAATCAATTCTCACGCAAGCGCAGGGAACCAGCCTAAAAGTGGAAGCTGAGCGACAAGTAGATTTAAATAATGGGTGGAGTAGAGTGTTTGCAGGTGCAGTGAGTTTTAGGCATGTGGGACAGTAACAGACTTAATGCACATGGAAAAGTTATTAAAGGGAAACTGACCCCTTTCATTATCAAGCGGTTCTCATTCGTGGCTCTTCCTTAACTGGGGAAGCAGGTTCGAGTCTAGGCATTGGCTCAACATCCTGTGATCCTGGGCAAATCCCTTAATCCTACCATGTGTAATAGCAAAAAACAAAAACAACATGAAAGTGTCGATGTGCACTCTAAATGTTGCTCATAAAAGGCACTCCACTACCATCGGGGACACGAGTGAGGGTGCTGGAGGTGGACGAAGCAGGATGGTCAGTAAAACAACAGAGAGCAGGGAGTAGGACATGGTGGGTTTAAAGCAGAGGGGATTTTGTTAAAAACAACAGAGGGGTGGTGGGTAACACACCGGGAAGGAGAGATGACGGCCTGCAGATGCACTCGTTTGGAGAGCTCGCTTAAAAAACAAGCATTTACAATGCAACGGTCTCGCCTTTGCAAAAGTTAGAGCTATTGGCATTGTAAATGACAACATTTTTATTTATGTGTTGGCTTTGAAAACAGATAAATAAATGGCATTGTCATTTACAATGCCAATAGCTTAATCTCTCGCAAATGCGAGACCTATTGCATAGG
Source organism: Lissotriton vulgaris (assembly GCF_964263255.1). Lineage (NCBI taxonomy): Eukaryota > Metazoa > Chordata > Amphibia > Caudata > Salamandridae > Lissotriton > Lissotriton vulgaris. Next base: position 969,926,681 of record NC_141697.1, read on the forward strand.
TCGCGTATTTAAGCGAGTTTGAGCTATTGTTTCAAAAGCGAAAACAAAAAAAAGGTTTCTCACACTGCTGTCTCTCACACACTGCTGTCTCTCACTCACCATGTTCTCCCTAGAACACTCACACTGTTGTCTCTCTCACACTGCTGTCTCTCCCACACACATACAGAGAGCCTCACACACACACACACACACACAGCCACACACACTCATACAGAGAGCCGCACTCACACAGCCACACACACACACAGAGCCACACACACACTAGAGAGCCACACACACAGAGCCACACACACACTAGAGAGCCACACACACAGAGCCACACACACACTAGAGAGCCACACACACACAGCCACACACACACATACAGAGAGCCACACACACACAGCCACACACACACAAACAGCCACACACACACACATACAGAGAGCCACACACACACACAGAGCCACACACACAGAGCCACACACACACAGCCACACACATACACAGCCACACACGCAGCCACACACACAACCACACACACACACAGCCAAAGTGAGGAGTAGAGAGTAGTAGAGAGTGAGGAGTAGAGAGTAGTAGAGAATGAGTAAAGAGTAGCAGAGAGTGAGTAGTAGGTAGTAGTAGAGTGAGTAGCAGAGAGTAGTAGAGAGAGAGTAGAGTAGTACAGAGTGAGTAGTAGAGAGTAGTAGAGTGAGTAGGAGAGTATGAGTAGAAAGATAGTAGAGAGTAGTAGAGAGTGAGTAGTAGAGAGTAGAAGAATGAGTAGTAGAGAGCAGTAGAGAGTGAGTAGTAGAGAGTAGTAGAGAGAGAGTAGAGTAGTAGAGCAGTATAGAGTGAGTACTAGAGCGAGTAGTAGAGTGAGTAGTAGAGAGGTAGTAGAGAGTGAGCAGTAGCGTGAGTAGTAGAGAGTGAATAGTAGAGAGTAGTAGAGTGAGTAGTAGAGAGTAGTAGAGTGATTAGAGATTGAGTAGTAGAGATTGAGTAGAGAGTATCTCACACACACAGTGTCTCACACGCACAGTGTCTCACACATACAGTGTGTCACACACACAGGCTTATAATAATTGTTTTACAAAACTAACCATTGCACCAGCTGGCCAAAGCCAGGCCTTCTGGCATTGCCAGTGCTTAATATAATTGTATTACCCTCTTTTCTTACTGAATCACAAACACGTTCACATAACCCTTTGTTATCCACTTCCCCTCGCAGCCAAGAAAAGGAACTGCTAAAAACTTCGAGCACACAAAGATTGTAATGCTATGGTCGTGTGCGCACACAGTCACGTACCTGTGTTTTGAGATACAGTTCGGATGTATGACGGTACGACGCGGGCTATCACCACACGTACCGTTGCAACACGTGTTTTACAATGCAAGTCATTACCACGACTTGCGCTGTAGGGTGCGGACTTAGGAATAGTTTAATTTACTATTCCAACACCAGTCCCCGTGGATAGTAGGGATGGTGTTGGAATAGTAAATTAACTATTCCTTCTACATGAGCGCCCTCCAGCGTAAGTCGTGGTTACGTGGAGAAGTGTGGCTCAATGGTTAGAGTGGCAGACCCTGATGCAGAGGTGGGTCCGGGACCAGGGTTCAATTCCCTGCCTCAGTGGGTCTTGGGCTCAAAATTCCATGGATGATAATTCTCGCCTCGGTGCCTATTCCAATCATGGAGTCCCACTCTGCAACTCTGGGCAATAGCTTGCTTAATCTCCACAACGGCCCCCACAACGCTAAGGATGCCTGGCCTCCACCTTGGGGGTGCCCAGGAGTGGACGCCTCACAGGGAAAGCCAGGATGGGTTCCACAGCGGTATTCGTACAAGCGCCTTGAGACCCTTGCGGGTGAGTAGTGCGCTATACAAGTATCAATTTACATTTTTATTTGTAAGAGACGCGTCGTAATGGTAGCGCGGGGTAACATCCGCGTCGTAAAGGATGTTCCCCCTCAGTTCAGCCCAAAGACCCTTTTAGTATGTGACCATTCAAGACACACTTCCTCTCCTGAGCAAACCATATAATTGAAACATCTCCCACATACTCTCCTGCCAAAAGATGACTGCTGCCAGCTCTAACACTTGCTTCCATTAAGATTATTGAAATTCGCTTCATATTTGGACTACTCACACAAATCTTGCTCTGAGGAGCTCACAGTAGATGTAATGAGGAAGGGCATGCCTGTTTGTGCCACCCTGAGTATTTCCCAGTTCTTTCAAGCTGACTTTTCATCACATCTAGGTGAAAGTCACATCTTTCCTTTCCGGTACGTCTGGGTATATTTATTTTATTTTTGGGTTTGGATATTTCCTTTCTGCGCATTTTCAGCCTATGTACCTTTCAGATTGGTGACCCTTAGACTGCCTTGGGTAACTTTTTGTTGTTGTACAGATATCACACAGAGGCCCCTTTGCAAAGGATAATGCTGTGAAGGAAACATTCTGCAGTTATATTTTGAATCAGAATACATTTTAACATGTGAGTTAAAGTAAAATAACTTAAACACGCACATGCAACTGTCAGCATTAAAACAATACTATAGGGTTGGACTCTGTCTCTCATAAATGAGTGTCGTTTCAGGAAAGAAATGTAGACACAAATCTCTGATGCAAAACCAGCCGTGATGGAGGGGAGGCAGAGGCACTGATGCAAAACTAAGCGTGGGGTGAGGCAGGGCACTAATGCAAAACCAGGCGGGGGTTGGGTGTGGGGGGACTGATGCAAAACCATGCCGGGGTAGTGTGGGGTGGGACACTGATGCGACAAGGCGTTAGGTGGAGGAGGCAATAATGCAAAACCAGGCTTGGGGTGAGGGGGTACAAAAATGCATATTACGGCGCTGCCTCATAACATCGGAATGGCTGAGGTTGAATTAGAATACAGCTGCCTTTCTTCGTCTGATGCTTTGCACCTCTCTGGCAAACACTGCGTTCCCATCTCATCATCGCTTAAATGAACTGCAACAATTTACCACGAACAGCACCACATGCAGCCCTTTGAATTAGACACACACCTAGTAGCTGCACGCTGGATCCAGGCCCTTCATGCTTCCACCGTGTCTAAAGACACAAGTGCGGTTTGGCCCGGCTGGCAGTAAGCGAGTATCACTCAATAAGCTGGGATAGGAAACATAAGATGAGTTCAATGCTGATCACATGCATGACACACACACACACACACTGCATTTAAAGAGATCAATTTTTACATACTAATGGGTTGGTTTGTTTACATTCCATTCTCCAGACGAGACTTGCTGTGCGACAGCAATGCAGGTGAAAAGCAAAATGCCCAAGGACAGCAGAGGTATTATGCGAAACAGGAAATAACAGCAGCTTTTAAAAACAGATTGGGAAAATTGAACAATCAGAGCTCTTGCTTTCATAAAAATACATAACCTGCAAGTGCCCTGACTCTAGCCATGATCCTTGAAACATGGCTATCGGGTGTATTTTTTTAACACATTGAATAAAAGGCTAGCCACTGCATTTTGTCAGCAGTCAGTATTTTGCAAGATTCTTAGGAGGTCTGCAGTCGGAAAAGAGGTGCAGCCTGAGTATCTAACCAGCCCCTCCAAGATAGGAAGGTAAGATCGGAACAGTGAGGCCAGCACAAGTCTGCTTTCAGGCTGACTCCATCGTCGTCGAGTCACAAACACTGGCATAGGGAAAAGTAACAACACACATGCAGGTGAAGGGGGGTGGGTCACAAGATGCTATACGCAAGTATTTTAGGTGCCGGTATCGGGCACTAAACAATCCAGCAAAGAGCCTGTTAAGTTAACCAAATCTGCAAACCTCACTCGCTCAACACACCATCCTCGAATATTACACTTAGGGCTAGCAATACCACCCAATGTCACGTGACTGGAGCTTGCATGCGAACCTCTTCGGACCCTGCACCATAGAAAACGTGCAGAAGATCGTGCCTGGCGCCTTTTAACGGCACCGTGTGATGGATTCAAGGGGCGCCCGCGGATGGCGGAGGTGCCAGTAAAGGCACCGTGCGGCGCTCTCTTACCTCTCGTGAATCTGAGCCCCTTCTCTCACACCCCACCTCCCCCCTCACATATCTGACAAACTATGGACTTCCTGTTTTTGTTGCGAGTATAATCGTAGGGAGTAACATTGTCCAAAATGGTTCTTATAAAAACGTCTTTGTAGGTCATTTACTTAAATTGAGATCTCAAGTTTCTTGAGTTCTTGCATGACTAGATGAGCGAATCCCGGATTTTGCTTTGCATTCTGGGACTCATAGTCTTGATTTTAATTGTAGGGGAAACAGGACTACAAATCCAAGAATGCTAAAATAAAAATGAGCTATTTTAGCATTGTACTGGAAAACGTGAGACCTCCGATTGAAGCAGCATGGAATAATGCATTCCTTAGTTCCTGTTCCACATCCTCATAAGCTGACTGACTCACTCTACCAGTAAAGAGAGGACCGTGGCCCGCCAGAGATGCCCGTAGCAGAGGAGGGTGAGGCGGCTGCTGGTGTGGCCCCTGAGGAGGCAGCCCCAGCTCTGCCCGGGCCCGCACCTCTGTGGCCAGTCCGATGCATCTTCTTATCTAGGTTCACAGAAGCATAACACAACCAGATGCCCCCTTGGCTGACCAAAATAACCGCAATGGCACCCACGGAAACTGCCCCACAGGTGCCATTAGAAAAACAAGTAATGGAAAAGCTACAATCTCAGCTCCCCCACTTCTACACATTGCGTGATCCTGAGAGCACTGCGAGCTCAAAAACAAACTAAATGCCGATTTGTACATGTTATGTTAACAATGGGCGCTATTGTGCCGGAGAACTTCTTTATTCTCTAAAAAAAAGTAATACTATCCACTATCAACATAACTGTATTCTATTTCGCTTATTTTGGAAAGTTCCCGATTTCTGCATCCTGAAGCTAGCAAGAGAGTAGGCGCTGTCTGTTGGAGTAGAGCGGTTTATGCAAACCTTGTAGTCCAGAGTGCCCGAGAATCCAGCGTGGCCAACCTCTGTGCATAAACGTAAAAGCTACTCCCTACCAGTGGGCAAAGATAAGAGGAGCCCCGCTACGGTGTCCAGGAGCCGGGGAGAGGCGGCAGCAGCGCTCCGTCCATCTATCTCCAGTTACAGAGCAGGGCTTGGGCAGGTGCGGGCTGCGCCACTCGCCCGGGCGGTGTCACCAATCGGGAGGCAAGGGGAGGGAAGCGGCCGTGCAGGGCCTGCCCACAGCGGGATTAAGAAGCTTTCAGGAGTTTAAAGGGCCGAAAGCAGCTGGGCGCAGCCACAGAGCGGGAAGTCACTAGGTGCGGTGCGTTTGTACAGTGACTGGAATTACGACCCGCCCGCCCCAGCTCCATGAAAAAAATGGCGGTCGCAAACATCATGAACAAAAAAAAAGGAAACACCCATTTCTTCATGACGAGGCAAAGAGGGCGGAGCTTTAAAAAAACACAGGAACGCCCACGAATCTTCTCCGAGAATGATTGCCACATCTCTCTTCCAATGGCTAGCCTCCATTTATGGAGCTAGCCAATGGAAGAGAGAGGCAGGTTAAAGCCCCATACTGGAGATCAAAATGTCTCGCCTGCGGGACACTGCTTGCGCAGTGAACGCCAGGCTTCGACCTAAAAATAATACTTTCAGAGTGCAAAGCCAGTGGAAGGACACTGGTCACAAACCAATGGCCAGTGATCAGAAGCTGTACATGGGACAGACTAAACGCCATGGCATAGACAGGCAAAGCAGAGCAGGGAGATGTGAAGATAACCTGCTGACCAATCGGAGGCATGTAAGGTAAGTATTGGGTGGGCTATAAGCTCCTTTTAAGATTTTCTTTTTTAATTACAGGAGATTTTGCAAGCACAGTGCAAGCTCTATGCAGGCAAAACCTAAAAGCTATTTACGAAAAGAAATCTGTTAATATCATTGTTGTTTATTTGCTTATATTTCTCCATTGCATTTAACCATGGGTATTCTCACGAAAACAGCAAAAAAAAAGAAAAGCCGACACCCACCGATGGATTCTGACAGACGTCAAGACCCAAAAGATTGTAACGGATACCTTAGAAACAAATCCAAGAAAATCTTTCAAAACAAAAAAATAAACATTCATTTCCAAATTAAACAAAGTGATATTTTTAGTTTAGCTTTCAACTAAATAACACATCTGCTCTGCAAATAAAAAACATGTAGGATTCTTCTAAGATTTTCAAATGTTCAGAACCTCTGTACTTAAAAGTTTCCACTGTTCCTCCTCTAAGCATGTGCGGCTGTTGTCACTTAAAGCTAATGCAAAAGTAAACATTGCTAGGCAGCAGAAGCAGCAACACTCTAGTTGTATATGATACATCAAATCCCAAGAAAATAAACACAATTGGGGCTATTCACAACAGTAACTTACACTTGGTAATAAGTTACATGCATAATTTACACTTACATGTTTGAGTACCTTTACTACTTTTGGCTTTCCACAAAATCCAGGTTTAAAAAGTGTAGACGTTCACATCTGCTCCCCCTGAAAATGGGGGTGGAGCCTAACTTACCAGTGTAAGTTCGTACAGCCAAAAAAGAAACAGTAAAAAGTTGAGCACCACACATTGCCAACCACTAATACTGCAACACCCTCCCTTAGAAAATAACAGTGATATAGACTTAAAATAAGACTCCATAGAATATAGTGTTAAATTAAATTATTTAAACTATTTCAAAATATGAATAAACATATTTTAATGTTGAAATAAATACATCAACATAAAACATTTAATATTGAATTATAAAATATTTTAACAAACTTCTTTGAATTTCAGAGTTAAATGTGAAATAAATTGTACAACATACAATGAAATTACTTCTAAAGAATATCATACCTCACTTTCAAAATTATTATTGCATAATAGAAAAAAATAATTATTTTACTATAGGTAGCAATTTATTTTTTGTTTAAACTTCCCAGAAATAATGTAAATTGTAATTTAATAGATTTAAATTAATTACATTTTCGCTTGAAATTATTTTTTGTGTTCCTTATACTTCATATATGGAGAGCTTCACCCCTACTGTGGCGTCTACCTATGCTAAAGTATATGGAAAAGTAGAAAAGTGTATTTAACTAAAAATAAATTAGTAAACATATTTTGAAATTAAATATTATCGTGAAATAATGGTATGTATTTACTTTAAATTTAGAACAATAGAAACAAATGCTACAACACTAAACACTTAGGGCATCATTAGGATGGCCATCCTGACGTGAAAAGGGACTGCCCGCCATAAGTGCGGCGGTCCCTTGGGGGTGATTAGGATGCACCCGCCAGTGCATTTTTAAGAATGCGGCGGGCGGTGATTTCAGCATCACCCACTGCAATGCCAAAAATGCATTTTGTGCATATGCATGCACAACGTGGCAGACACCGCGCAGTGCCTGCCATGTTGTGCATGCACATGCAGGGGGGGTACCATAGGTACCCCCATGTGCCCCCCAACATCCTGAGGGCCCGTGGGCCTCCAATTTAAAAATCCACATGCCACGGTAAGGCCGCCTCCCGCCTGCATCCTGATATGGATGGCGGTGTCTAGCAGATACGCCACCATATTAAACCTTTTTCCACCCGGTCGACTTGTCCGACCGGGTGGAAAAGCCACAGACGGTCTTTCCGTCCTCCGCGGTACCCCCGCCATACTAATATGGTGGGGGAATTGGGTGGCGGGCAGGGAAGGATGTCGGGCAGATCACCAGCACCATGGGGGCTGTGGCGATCCGCCCTACATCCGAATGGACCCCTAATGTTATGAGTGCAGTTTGGGAATGGCAATGAGCTTTGTCCATTGTGGTTGTGTGAGCATCCATCTCTATACACCTCGCTAACAATTCCTAGACTAACCTCGTGCAGACCTGGTGTAGTGCCACTATGCGGAGGTCTAATGAGTTGGGAATCAACTCTGTGGAACTCCACTTCACCACCCACCTCCCCCCCAATAAAAAAATACTTAAAAAGTAATTTAAAAGAAAAAAGTCAATTACCTGTTCTGCAGCGTCCCCGAGCTGCCCTCCTCCTCGCCATACATCTTGCAAGAATTGCGCATGCATGCGCACCTGCGCATTTCTTGCAAGACGTCTTGCAAGAACTGAACGTGCATGCGCAGTTCTCTCAAGACATACGGAGAGGAGGGGGTGGGGGCAGCCCGGGGAAGCTGCAGTACAGGTAAATAACTTTATTTATTTTTTAATTACTTTCAAAGTATTTTTTATTAGGGGGGTGGAGGCGGGGAGCCAATTTAGCAGGGGGCACTGGCTAACCCTGCTCCGCTGCGGAGTCTGAGGTTTGCCTATACTCTGCGTTCTCGGCGGAGCCCGGAGTAGGTAAATCTCTCCACACTCCACTGGCAGAGCGGTGTTCTCTGCCCGTCCTTACCCTTGACCCCTTCTCTCTGCTTTCTAATCCCTTTCCCTTGAATTGTAAGTATTCTACATCAGAAATAGTATATTCCAGGCATGGGCTATAAAAGTTACATAAAAAAGAAAGATAAAATACAATTCACTGTCATTGTGACTCTGCAGTGCATCATTCTTGGTTCTCTTCGGTGCAGGGAGATTTTACATATAGGGGTTCTCTATTATCATGACAGCTCAAGATTATCACACTCCAAAGAGAACCTAATATGGTCAGCCATGATCTATGGTGGAATTGGCACACATTCCTAGTCCAAGATTTATCTGTATAATAATAGCCAAGATTTAGAGAATAAAAAGAAGGAAAGTCATGATTTCTCTTCCAAGTAAGGTCACTATTGTCGCAGTGTTAGCATGCTGGTAAATTAATGTGCATGCAAGTTGCTTGTAGTTATCTTAGTAACTACAATAAATAGAGTAGAAAATAAACATATAATACAGTACTAGGACTAAAATGCTAATCATATAGAGTGCATTGACAGCTTCTGAATGACTTAGTTAATCATCAATACGGTGGTAGAAGAGACCAAGAGATTAACTTGAGTGGTCAAGACTATTCCATTATTGATCTCTTGATCAGCTAATTCTGCAGTGCTAGGAAGAGTTTTCTCCTCATAAACAAACTAGTCCAGTGTTACTTTATGTAAGTGTGGGCGCAAAATTCCTTCCGCTCACGGATTTTCGACAACTTCGTGATGCGTGAATCTCGCAAAATTGCCGAAAAATCCGTCCACGAGCGGATTTGCGGATTTTTTCAACACGGTGGCATCTTCATGGATAAATATGCAGGCAGGATTCATTCTGGCATGATGCTCCTGTGACAAAAATTAAACCTCAACCGGAAGCACTTACAGATATAAGCAGGTGCCCGAGTTGAAGCTCAAGTTCAGTCGCGCATTATAATCAGCCCAAACAACTAGTGAGCACGGTCCAGGTGTACTTCCTCCCCATATCTACCGCCTACAATTAGATGTAATCCTTGATGGAGGTCTTTGCATCCACAAGTTTCTCGAGTGCAATCCCCGTGTTCTTCCTGTGACCAGGAGGCTGCTTTCTTCTCATCTGCTGCTCTGATCGGTCTCTGACCCTTACAAGAGGCATGTGAACACGCATGGAAGCCCCACCCCTTTGGCCCCGCCCCACACACACTAGGGTATGCAACGTCTTCCCGCCCTCTCCTCACTATAATGGACAGCTCACTCGAGGGACCTCGGCGCCTGTCGGCGCATTGGCAAAGTTACAGACACACGTGGTCACTGGAGACAACTTTTCTGGGCCTTTACGAAGTTGTAGTGTAGCAAAAGCACTATACATTTACCCAACGAGGGAGCACTTACTGATTAGCCAGTAGAAAGTACTCCAGTTGAGTAGAGGTATGGCACAACCAGTGGCATCATCGTCGATAAATATGCAGGCAGGATTCATTCTGGCACGATGCTCCTGTCACAAAAATTAAACCTCAAAAAGAAGCACTTACTTATATAAATAGGTGCCCGAGTTGAAGCTCAAAGTCAGTCGCGCATTATAATCAGTCCAAACAAATAGTGAGCATGGTCCAGGTTTGCTTCCTCCCCATATCTACCGCCTACAATTTGATGTAGTCCTTGATGGAGGTCTTTGCATCCACGAGTTTCTCAAGCGCAATCCCCGTGTACTTCCTGTGACCAGGAGGCTGCTTCCTTCTCATCTGCTGCTCTGATCGGTCTCTGACCCTTTATAAACAAGAGGCATGTGAACTTGCATAAAAGCCCCACCCGTTTTGCCCCGCCACCCACACACTAGGGTATGCAACGTCTTCCCGCCCTTTCCTCACTATCATGGACAGCTCACTCGATGGACCTCAGCGCCTTTCGGCGCGGTGGCAAAGTTACAGACACACGTGGTCACATATTTGTGCAAATGGCAAAAAAATCAGCGAGTTCGTGGGAAAATTCGCGAACTCGTGGATTTCTTTGCCATTTCGTGCGAATTCGAGTACCGCGAATTCGCAAATTTCACCCATACTTAACTTTATCCCTACTTATTAAAGACCATAAAAGTTGTGTATACGTAGATTAAAATATTTAACCTAAAACAAATATCAATACTAAGAAAAACACTTTAAAGTCATCTTAAGAATTCATAGGTTGGGGACATCAAGATCTCTAAAGAGCAAATGCAGAATATGGCAAAAAGTACATGGTGACAAAGCCGACAGCATTTCTCTAACTGAGCATTCAAGCCTCTTTAGCAGCCTTGTTTGATCTAATTCCCCTTGCCCAAAAGAGAAATCTGGAGGTAGCAAATACAATTTGCACCTTTGTGTTGCATTTGAGGTGCCTGTAGCTTCCCAGTAGTGTGCTATTCCCATACGTTTACACACTTGGCCAATCCACATTCTTTGGAACAGACTATAGAATGGGCAGAAAAAAGAAAGTGTGCCTGGGGACATCAGGCAAAAAGGGGAGTTAGGATTTAGAGTAGTATTCTTGTCCCATTTGCCTGTGAGTGACCTTAGCAGTAGACTACCGATTCTAAATTTGATATACAAGCTTTTTGTTTGCCAAGGCCGGATCCTATCCAGATAGGGCTCAAAGAAGGAGATGCATTTAATTTGGAGGACATTTTCAGATATACTCTACCCTTTTTGTTTGTTTATAATCTAGTCAATGTAAATTCCCAAAAATCAACTTAATAGCTATAACTTTACTCATTCCTGTTGGGGAGTACCATACTTCCTTCATTTTAATAACATCACTCAGATGTTTCATCTTTTGAAACCACAGAATTTGTACGCTTTTATTGAAAGTAAGAATACCGCTATAGCATATCTGCAAAATATCAGTCCTGATGCAGTTTAAAAACATACCCAATACGACAAGGATTTCAAAAGGGCCACAGAGTCTACCTTATTTATTGCTAGCTCAATACGTAGAGGTGTAAAGGATGTACATGAGGGAAAACAAATCAGTGATCTAATACATTTACTTTCAGGTTGAACTGGGGGGAGATGTCAGCTCAGCCCCAGATGTCTGCTCCAGAGGTGGTCCCTGCGACAGCAGTGGCAGTGGTCTTATAGACTTCCACAGCTGGGGAGACCACACCACTAGCTGTAGCCTTTTGATTCTTTGCCACAGCAGCTGCCCTTTGATGTAATATCGCTCAGCTTTTTCCTATATGAGTGACCCAGGACACATTATCTGCTCATCGGATGCCCAAGTAGTGAATAATTGTATTTGTTCCAGGAGCACTCCCACCACCACCATCCTGCTGCTAAAGGAACAATAGGGGTTCAGCGCCATGAATTTAAATTTTGTGGGATTTATCTCTAGGCCCTAGATATAAAGCATTCCAAAAGGGATTGGAGGCCCATTGAGGTTCTTTAGAGAAGGGAGCGTGTCATCAACAAACATGAGTATTGGAGTGCTAATAGCTGCAGATTTTGGTGCATCATGTTTGCCGTTTCCAAGCCTCTCAACTACACCATTAATATGTAAACTAAAAAGTGGGAGCAAGCTCACATCATTGTCTTACACACTGACGTATTGGTATCCTAGACGCCCGTGTTCCACCTAACCTGTGCAAAGCTCTCCAAGTGCAGGACCCTCAGGAATATTAGGAAATCTCCCAGGATACCATAGTTTTCTAAAACTTTTCATGGGTTATCCCTGGGACCAGGTCAAAAGCCGCCCACAGATCCATAAAGGCCACATAGAATTGGTCCCACTTCAGGACAATGTATTTCCAACATACGATCCTGAAGAGGAACACCTGGCCCATGATACTAACCGTACACCTAAATCCTGACTGGCTGTCCGATATAATATGGTTGTCAGTTATCTACAGGAAGAGTCAGGACAGCACCTGTTTACAGAAAATCTTCTGGCTGTTATTGATCAAGCTATAGCTGGAGGGAACATCCTGACTTTCTTCTTAAAGATGTGAACAAATGTTGCCTAGGCCAAGATGGCTGGATGCCCTCCCCTCTCATGATGGCGTGGCCCAGAGTGTGTTTAAATAAGGGACACAGTTTTCAGGTTGGGATATGAACAGGTCTACTGGGATGGCATCGGGACCTGATACGTTCTTCCTCTTCATTAAATGTAAGCTTGTGCCATTTCTGCCATTCCAGATTTTATGAGGGTGCAAACCTCAATGTCAACTTCCGGTTTTACATGTAGTGTTGTAGAAACACCATTGCAGGGTGAAGAATAACCCTACAATGGGCCCCTTGCGGTATAATTCCAAGAAATTGGCAACCCATACATCTGACTGTACCACCGCATCATAAAACTTTATTTGGTTGAATAAACCATAAAAGTTTGAAGTAAACACACAGTTCAAAAGTTATAAAAAAAATCTATTCCATAAAATGCTAATGAACAACATCTTCAATACATTAAAAAGAGTAGGTAAAAACTTCAAAATCATATGATAAATAAAAAGGAAAGATGAATGGCCATCATACAGTTGTAATTGTACAAAATTAACAGAGATCCTGTAAAATTCACAGACACCTTATAAAAGTTAATTTACAATCCCCAAGTGATCATGAAGATGCTACTACCCCGGCAATGTGGTTTAATACTCCAGCTCCAGTGCAGGTGTTTGACCACAGCACAAAAAATAGTATCTTTGGTGTCAGCGTACAACACCCTAAGCGCAGTTGTGCACTGCCTGACCCTCAGTATTCTGCAGATCGGGAGAAGCCAGGATGTTCTTGGTCTGACATACCCAGGGTAGAAGATAAAGAATTGGGATACAGTCTCCTCAGCACAACAGAACACTGGGCAAGTAGCGCTTTCAGCAATTTTGGGATTTCATCTGGAACAGAAGGTCTGGAGGGGTAGAGTTCCATGGTGGAATTTAATATGCCAGAGTCTAGCATCCTGGAGCGGGATAAAATCTAGGAAGCGTTCAAACTGGCAATGTGGTTTAAAATCTCAGTAATAAGTGACCCACAAGACTGACTGCTCAGCTCAACACCCCACATATGAGCCTAAAAGGCATCCTTAAGTGTCTGTTTAGAAAGAGGCGTGCAACCCTCATAATCACGCCAATAGGCTTCTATGCATAATTGGGGCAGCATGGCCTTAACATTGCAAACCCACTTTATTCTGTGGCTTGTATCTGCTACAAATATATCCCAAAGTGCATCATAATAAGTAGCGAGCGCCCGGGTGTACTTGAGCCTACGTCAGAATGTGAATGTAAATGTACAGGAATTTATATAGCGCAAATCACCGAGCGGTTTCTAAGCGCTTGCTTAGGGAACCCGTCCTGGTATTCCCCTGTGAGATAACCCCGGCAGGGTATCCACAAGGTGAAAGCCAGGCATCCCGCCGCGAGGGGCCGTTGTGGAGATTAGGCAAGCTATTGCCCAGAGTCGCGGAGTGTGAACCCGTGAATCGAGTAGACACCGGAGCGAGAATTGTCGAGTCCATGGACATTTTAGGACTCAAGACCCCGCCGAGCCGGGAATTGATCCCTGGTCCCGGGCTGACCTCTGCTTCCAGGTCTGCCTCCTCTAACCAGTGAGCCACACTTCTCTTCGAACCAGAACAAAAGAGGGTGTAACTGTGCCCTGAAAAAATTTAATTATTACTCATGTCTCACCTTAGGGGGAAAAGGGTGTGCTTTTTGGGAGGGACAGCAGGGATCCAAATAATATTTTCTCTGCTACACTTAGCGATGCCAGAACAGATATACCCCTTTTCCGTCAGCTCCCCCTGAGGCCTCCAGCAGACCTGGGCATAAGTATTCTGGTGCAAGCACGCAAGGATACTCAGAAGATCATGAGGGACTTTGTTCGCATTTCATGGCTCCCATACTTTTGGGTGGGGACCAAGTCAAATGCAGACTTCAAGTCCACAAACACTAAATACAGATGTGACTTCTGTAGGAAGCCCGTCTTCCAGTAGATGGTAAGAAATCTAAATACTTGGTCAATGGTACTCACGTTCCTTCCAAAACTGGCTTGAAAATTAGACAGTGCATTATATTAATCTATCCAGCATTATATTAATCTATCTATCTATCTAGGACCTGCATGCAGAAGACCTTCTGGGTCACATCAATAAGGCTTATTGGCCTATACTTAAGGGGTGAGGTCCTGGAGCCCTTTTTATGGACAGGAACTATTTCAGCTGCTTTCCAGCTAGAATGAATTTCAGCACTCTCCAAAAATTGCATTGGACAATTTGGTAATATAGCTGGCCCACTTGTCTAAATCAGCACAAAATAAGTCCCCAGGTGTCCCATTGGGTCCAGCAACTTTACTAAGAACAGTGCAATTTCTAGCATCTTTGGTTTCCTTTACATCAAATGTTAGACAGGGGGAAGAGTTATTGACCTTAATGGGGAGCGGTGAGGTTACCACCTCCTCATGTGCCTAGGGAGAACCATATAAGTCTGAAAAAAGCTTAAACCAGGAATCCGATTTAATTTTACTTGCTCAATAGAACTTCTCACTTTCACCCCCTTTAGCTACAATCCCCCAGAACCTCTTATCATCCCTAGTCCTACCTCCCTCAAATAAGTCTTACCACGTGTGGGATTCCCAACTCCTTTGCGCTGTTACCTGCACCTGCTTTAAAATGTCCCTCTTTTCTCTGATGCCATTTGTGTTGCCACCTTCAATGGCAAGGTGTAGTGCCTTTTTAGCCCGTCTACAACCCTTACACCATGACCAGTTTTAGGTGGGATTGGCCCCCGATATGGCTTTCCACGAAAGTATTGGCCTATAGAACTGAAAAGATTCACATGTACGGATGAAACTACAGTGTTTCTATCTTGCTAGGTTATGCAGGGCATCTAGGCAGTGGCGTAAAGAAACTTGAGGGGGCACCCTGCAAAGGACATGAAGAGGCTTGTCGGGACTCACTCAGGAGCTCTCAGGCCAGGGCACAGTGCCAATGGGGCCCACTGGAGTTCGGTGGGCCGCGCACTGTGGGGGCTGCGGAGGCCTTCATTACGCCACTGCATCTAGGAGAGCTTTATCCATAGTTACCCTGCATTCTAGATCCAGTTCTACCGTGGGCCATTTTAGTCTATGCCTATTGTTCGATGGAGACAATCCGATGGAAAGTGAGCGGGGGACACCCTTTGAGTAGTTAAAGGGTTTAGACAGTATGCAGTGGATAGCATTATGATGGCTATCCGTTCTAGGGACGACCCTCATGTCAATGAAGAAAAGCCACGAAAAAGGGCGATTAGTATATAACCATCCTACTGGTCTACCTTTGCCAATTAAAAGTGGGAAGTGCTTGAAAGTCAGATTTTGTGCGCCCATTGCATGCCCTTAGCCTAAACAAAAGTGTAAGTGAGAGGGGTTGGTAAGCAACCTCAGTCCACCGCTTAACAAGTTCATCATCTATATCTATATCTAATGTTAAGACTCCCCATTCCTCATCCTCACCACGAGTAAGTGAGTCTCCTTTGTCGTCAAGTAGCTCAAAGATTGTATTAAAGTCACTCACAACAGAGTATCATGTTTATCAAAGCTCTCCCTATGAGCCCAAAAAGTTTTGAGCATGGGGAATTCTGCTCCCCCTCTCAATCCACAATTGTAAATGTTATAAAGGTAAAAATTACCATTATCCATCCCTGTGATAGTTATGCCTTGAATGCCGGGAGAGGAAACATCAAGTAAAACGAGTTTAACGTTCACTGTAGTGCGCAGCCAAAGCAAAAGGCCTCTAGAGAGGAGCCCTTTCCCATCATAGCTAGCTGCGACAAAAAAGTTGACATAACTTGCCCTAAAGAGTAAAGACAGGATCTAAGGACCAAGGGGCATATTACCGAGATGTGCGTTGCAAAACGCACAACGCACATCTCCGTATCGCCGGCTATCGCCGGATTTCATCACCTAATTAGCGCGCAATTATCAATGCGCATCAGGCAGCCGATGAGAAATCCGGCGATAGTCGGCGATATGGCACATTAGCGCATGAAAACAAACGTTATTTTCATGAGCTAATGTGGGCCTTGTTAATATGGGGGGTGGATTCATCTTTATGATCCACACCCCCACGTTAACAATGCCTAACGCCTGGTCGGAGAAGGCGTTGTGAGACCTGCGATAAATGAGTTTATCGCAGGTTTTTGTCTCCCAACGCCTGCCTTAGTAATAGCGTGTTCCCACCTCCAACCACATTTTACATGTGGTTGGAAGTGGGAACGCCCACTTTGCATGTCATTAGCGATGTTTATCGCCGACATGCAAAGTGGGCTCGGGCCAGGCTTTAAAGGGCCCTTGATAATAGGGCTCTCGCTGTATCGCCGCTTTCTCAGCACAATTCGCCGAGAAAGCGGCAGTACAAGCCCTTGGTAATCTGCCCCCAAGTTTCTCGAAGAAGGCATATATCAAACTGATCTATAAACAAGACCCAATTGAAGTTACCTAGCTTGGACTAAACTCCCACCACATTCCAGGACAGAATATTTCTATTATCCAAAACCCTTGGATGAGTTCCAGCTATTGCAGCAATTAAAGGCGGGTCAATATTGGTGGAGGAAATTAATAAATATTTTGTCAATTAGCTCATATGGGCCCAATGTTTACACAAATAGAGGGTAAATATGGGACAAAATAATTGTGTTTTCTGCGATCGAGGCCCATTTGCCGTTCCTTCTATTGTTAGTTGTAACAACCGCACATAGGAGAATGTTACATGGTGAGTGTGTATTCGTGAAAGGTCTCACTTGAATTTGAGCACATGGCGCATTATGGTCAGCTACAATTCTGGGGACCACCTCAATATCAATCATGGAAAGTCAAAGTCTGAAGTCTAAGAAAATATAATCAATACTACTTCTATACAGGCCTCTTTTGAAGGTTGGACGTGGAGGAGAATCAACAGGAGTACTACCATTTTGGTCTCAACCCATGTGTGACCATCAGGTCAGTGATGTGTTCTGCAACTTTTGATTGCCTGTGGCCTGTGTTCACAGCAGAAGAAGAAACTGCCCGGAGTTTGTGCACTTTTTCAATAGGGGCTGGACTTAAAGTCCCTGTCTGCACTGGTGTGTTACAGCTGCCTGCATTTATTTTAGGCCAATCATGATGCTACTGATTACATGAATCAGAAAGTTGGTCAACAGTGATTGACTGTGAGTTAACACGGAGTGAACGTATATAGATTTTAAAGATGGCAATGTGCCTGACCTCCTATGGGGAACCTGTTGTGATAACTATACCTGATATGAAATAACGGCTCAATTGTGCATGTCTCTTGGAGTAGCACAATATGATGCTGGCCTATGAAAGAGCCCCATTCAGAATCAGTTAACTTAGCTCTTACTTCTGCTATATTCTGGGATAATGATTTTATGATGTTATTTGGACAAGAGTTCCACCCAGTGACAAGGGTAATTGGTTCACCGGCCTTAGTCGCTTCCACCTTAGAAGTTTGTGGGCCGACAAGGGGTAAGTTCACCTTTCCCCTTTTGTCATAGAATTCACACCTTAAGGCAGCTGGAATTGAAGTAGCTGCTAAAATATTTGTTTTCTGTACAGATGGGATAACACTCTCCCTTTGTTTATTGGATAGTCAATCTACTTCTAAGACATTTACTGAAAGAACAGGGGGATACCACTGGTGGTGCTTCCAGGTGTGAGCTGTAGGAGATCTATCTTCAACCTTATTTGTGACCCTATTTCAGGCCTAAACCTAAGCTCCAGTGCTAGAAGACCTTCAACAAGCTCATGTTTAGCAAACTGGAGCCCAGTGTGATCAGGTGGAGACTATTTATCAGTGAAGCAAAAAGCACCCAGTCCTCCCTGATAATTGATCTACATCCTCTAATTTTTCTGAGCCAGTGAACGGTTTTATTGATCTATATTGATCAGTGATTCCTGTAGTTCCCTTAAACCTAATGCAAGTTTTGTGACATCAATCATAAATATATCATAATACTTAATGGCATCTAGGGATGGCCTAGTTTTTTAGTTTGAGTTTAGATTCAGTGCGGACATGTTTAAAGGGTAATGTTCCAATATGTAGTTTGTGGGGTTCCCCTCACATCTTGTAGTTACCCTTGGAGTACAACCTAGATTGGGGGGCAGATAGATAGCCCTGTCTGATCGACAATTGGCATACATTTAAATTAGGGTTCTGTATTGCTGGTGGTATTGATAACCTATTGAAAGGGGTGTTTCCCAAGTGACTGACTAGACTAGGGCATGGAGGATCATCCTTCCTCTTAACGTGGTGTGGGTTAAGATTTAAATTCTATAGCAGTATTGTCAGAATATCCATTTTGTCATGAAGGGATTTGGACAACCTATCAATGCACTCTCTCTCAACTTGCTATCTCGTGTTTTAGTGAGATTAGCTGTCAATTTGTGTTTTCATTGTTTTGAGCAAAGGTCTTATTAGAAGAAGCAGGTGGGTGCGTATACTCAGGTAGTAGTAAATCAACAATCCCAAAGATGTCAATGCTAGTTACTACAATGAACGCCCACAGTAGATACTGGAGTGCCCTTAGCCCTTAGCCCTTGTCAGCTCAGGTGGCAGCTAGGCGCGAGGGGTGAATGTGTATCAATATGTACCTCCGGACTAGTGTGTGCAATGGTACTGGACGTAGCTAGCTTTTTGAAGAAGGACTTAGGGCCAGATGTACGACCATATTTTGCATGTGCAAACATGTTCGCTATTAGGAAGGGCTGTTCCGTTCCTAATAGCAGCTGCAAACCCCATGTATGAATGTTTTGTGACCACAATTGCGGTTGCAAAACGCTTGCAAATTACCAACCTCTTCAAGAGGGTGGCAATGCAGTCGCAATTTGGAAGGGGTCCCCAGGGGACCCTTTCCACTTTCTGACTGTCGCTAAAAATATTTTTTAAGGGCAGGCAGTGGTCCCAGGGACCACGACCTGCCTTTAAAAAATTTAATGAAAATGTGTTTTTTTTGTAAATGGCTCCAGTTTTCCTTAAAGGAAAACGGGGTGCACTTAAAAAAAAAACAGCTTTATTTAAAAGCAGTCCCAGACATGGTGGTCTGCTGTCATTCCCAATGGGGTCGCAAATTGTGAGAGGCTCATTAATATTCATGAGTCTCGCAATTTGCGACACTATTGAGAATTGCAAACAGTGTTGTTGTACATGCCAAATAGCGCCTCACAAATGAGTTGCAATTTGCGAGGCACTATTTTGCAGGTCGTACATCTGGCCCTTAATATCACCCTGGCCACTTTTCCCTGACCATTGACCCTTAGCCTTTGTTGCTAAGAGGTCTTTGACCTCTTCGATCAGCATATTTATTTCATCCAGGGTCCAATTGTCTGCTGAGTGTCTTGGCTGTTTCTTGTCTTTCCTTAGCTATCTTTAACCTTGCCTTTTACTATAGTGACAAAATGCAATTAATATAATTTCCCTGTGAGTCATGGAAATTGTGTGTTACTCCTTGGCGGGGTTTGCCAAGAACAGGAAGTTCAGGCTTTTCTGAAGGAGCTTGCTCATCCCAGAAGCTTTAGTTACAGAACTATTAGCACAATCAACAAAGAATGGTGCGATAAGCTCAAACCTAGCGAAGTCAATTGTATGGCAATTATTAGATACAAAGTAACAAGGTTCAACTTACACTTCTATGCAGGCAATTTCCATATTATAAGTGTGTGAACACCCAAGAATCTATACTAATATAATAAAGAGAGAGCCCAAACCTTTGAGGCGGGTAATCTCAGGAACCACAGCACCAATCACAACACCCAATACAGCGCTGGAAAGGGCAGTTGCAGCAGAAGGACATAGGCTATGCAGACGCCCACCATATACATGTAAAAGGTAAAAGAACCGTGCCAGCAAAGTAGTCCCTTGTGGGCGTGTCTGTGTAGTGCTGTGGGCGTGTGCTGGGGGTGTGAAAAACACTGGGGGCGTGTGGTACGTTCCGCCCTTCATGACATGTCTCATATCGTGTGCTGTGGGCGTGTGCTGGGGGTGTGGGCGTCTGCGGGTCGCGGGATTATGGAGAAAAAAAAGCGAGCATTGTGCCTAATATTTCATTGTTTTTTCTTCCCAGGTTCTGTACATTCCAGCTCCAGGAGTGCTTGCCCCGCGCACCTGCTTTACTGTATCGTTGTGAGGCATGGCGCTATTCCCAAGGGCCGGAAGGAGCGCAAACAGGGGCCATTGTGCAGGAAATTTAATCTAGCCTTAACTTCCGGTGACGCCTGAAGCGCACACTTGAAATTTTCCAATTCTGTTGTGCACAGGCCTCGCGCCACGCACATCCGGACACAAGGCCCGCCTCCACGGAAATAGCAAGAAAGGGACTATTCCTCCCCCTGGAATATGTGATGATATTCCGCAAACCAACATCCCGCATACCATCACTCCGCAATTTATATAACGCAGGACTATTACTCCGCAAAGACATAATTTCTAAAACTTTTACAACGCATATGACTTTATCACGCATGCCATGATAACGCAAATGCATGTGTGGTAAAGTCATATACATTGTAAAAGTACATTATTGAAACAACAAATATATGTTTGTATATATGTGTATTCAGTTTCTCCTTTTCACCACCCGTCGCTCCTCTTTGCCTCGGGTGCCTCCTTACCGCACGGTGAGGTGCGTAAATATTTCCAAAAACACACGGTCCTCGCTCCCGGGACCGTTCCGCAATTAAGGGCACTCACAGCACTTTCACGTAGTTTTTCATTGCCATAGTTTATTTCAGGCGCTGCACAATCGTATCAACAAATGCGTTTCGGCTTTGCCGCCTTCATCAGTGTCGATAGATGTCAACTTTCCAACCGTTTAAATAAAGTTACAGCGTAGTATTCACACACGTGATTAAAATCAAAATGAAAGAAGGCACAGTTAATTTACTGCATTACTGTGGTGGCCATCTTAAAGTGTCAGAAAGACGCTTAATCCAGTTGTGATATTTTTCCACATAGTGTGGAATAGATTAATAACATTACATTGTTCAATTCCAACAATATAATACAATGTGCATTTAATTCTGCATATAATCATATTTACATTTCAAAATTTTTAATTTATTTCGTCCTTAATGGGCTTGCCCTGTTCTTTTCACAGGATGCTCTAGAAACTTCTTTCTCACTAGGTGGCCTAAGTCTGTGCCAACGATTTCAAATTTTTCCTATCATATTGCCCTGAATGGGCCAAATGTGAAAAGCCATGTTCTCATAGAGGAAGTAGTTTTTGCAGGTTAGCATACTTCTTTGCTCTCTTTTTCTTACTGAACGAATAATTGTCTTATCCAATGTGCACCCACATTTCTTCCTCATATGTGTATATGTATATGTATATATATATATATATATGCATTTTTTTAAATTTAATTAAAACATTTATTCTTTTAAATTGCATTATTTATATTATTTTTATTTATTATTTTATTTTATTACCCTTTACACCCTAAAACTTAATCCCACCTGGCTCCCTTTAAATACCCCTGCACCCCATAATCATAACCCACCCTTACTCCTTAAAATACCCCAACACCCTTAAACACTAACCCATCTTAACCCTATAAATATACCCTGTACCCAAAACCCAAACCTATCCCTAAACCCTACAAATACCCCTGTACCCCAAAACCCAAACCTAGCCCTGAACCCTATAAATACCCCTGTACCTCAAAACCCAAACCTACCCCTGAACCCTAAAAATACCACTGTACCCCAAAATCCAAACCTACCCCTGAACCCTAAAATACCCCTGCACCCCAAAACCCAAGCCTAGCCCTGAACCATAAAATAACCCTGTGCCCCAAAACCAAAACCTAGCTCTGAACCCTAAAATACCATTGGACCCCAAAACCCAAACCTAGCCCTGAACCCTTAAAATACCCCTGTACCCCAAAACCCAAACCTACCCCTGAACCCTAAAAATGCCCATTATCCCAAAACCCAAACCTAGCCCTGAACCCTAAAAATACCCCTGTACCCCAAAACCCATACCTATCCCTAAACCCTAAAACTACCCCTGTACCCCATAACCCAAAACTATATCTGAATCCTTAAAATACCCAAACCCCCCAAAACATATACCTCAGTACCCCAAAACATATACCCCTATACCCATACGTACCTTATCCAAACTTTAAAAAAAACATGCTTTTACCATTCATGCATTTACATCGAATTTTGTTGTAAATGTATGCATGGTAAAAGCATATAAAATGTAATGCCATGCGTTATTATGGCATTGCGGAGTCATGGTACTTTCGTAATGAAAGTATGCGGAGTGATGGTATGCGGAAAGAAAGTTCAGGAATAATGGGTGTTTACCCTCCCCCGGTAAGTACATTGGTGGCACGGCGGCCCACATCCCCAGCAACATACTCATATTTTTTTCACCACCCATTTGAAAAATACACAGGTCTCTCTCATTAATGGCCAGCACCGACATACACTTTTAGACACAATTCCCGCCACAAGTTCTACAATTGCGAACGTCAGAGCTGGGGAGCTACGTTCGAATCTCGGCATCAGCTCAACATCCTGTGATTTCAGGCAAATCGATTTGTCTCCCCGTGCCTACCACAAATGAATGTGTTCTGTAATATAAATTGTGCTCATGCCATGTTGTCGAGTTCGCGCTATATAATATTGCAAGGAAAAATTAAGTAGGGAAACTCGAATTCACACATTACTGAACGCGCACTCTTAAGTGCATCAGCAGTGCACTGTGAATCGGAGCGTTTCACAGGCCTGTCACAGATAAGAAATGCTCTCAAGACGAAATCCTACAAAACAATATACTACTGGCCGGCAGCAATTCATACCCGGACAATGTTGGGACGGGCTGCTAGTAGTGAATAAATAGGCAAATCCCACAAGGTTAGTGTCAGTTGCCGATCCGTAGGCAAACAATAACCAAGAAGCAGAGTAGGAAATCAAGGACCCGGAGAGCATGGCCTTAGATTATATACCATTAGAGGGGCCTTCCACCACTCATATGTAAAGTCAATGGGACTGGGTCTTTGCACTAGCTGCCGGCAAAAGAACAATATGCGCGTCAACCTAAGCAAAATAAAAACTTGGGTGGTATCCAGCTGGTACACTGATGGCATGCCCCCGTGTCCTGGAAGCACAACGTTAGGGACTCTAGCCCTTAGCCACGGGACATTAACAGCAGTGAATGTATCACAATACAAGTTTGAGAAGCCCAGTTGTCTTGCCAACCAGGGATTCTGTGGGCTTAAAAATCAGCCCTAGACCTCTACCATATACCTCAGGCCAGCTATCAGCTTCAGAACCTCCTCTAAAGGCCCCTCATCCAGACAAACCTTAAGTAGAAAAGTCAATGCAATATTAGACGGTAGACCTGAACAGTATTAGGAGCTCTTACCAAATGTAGTAAAGAATGTACTAGCAAGAGGCCAAGGAGAGTGGCACTGCAGTTTAGCCTCAATATATTTCACAGTAGTATCCTTCGGTCTCAATTAATTACCAATGTAGCAAAACGTTCGGTCCGATGTCCGAGTTCTGCAACTTTTCGAATATTTATCTCTGCTTTGTGGCAGGCACGATCTTACCAGTGATAGGAACACGTAAATTAAACTATTGGGCGCTCTTTTGAGCAAGACTCATCGGAAAGTACAAACAAAGGATTATAAATAAAGCCTTGAAGAAGTCTTGTGGAGACGAAACGCGCCGCGTCGGCTATGATCATGTTTCATGTTTTTATTAATTGAATGAAAATGTCATCTATCAAAATAAAGAAAGAAGAAAAGTTTTTTGATAAAACGAAGTCTCCAGCAAATTCATTGGGCTTTGGGAGCGTATTTACTATGATTGTGATTGATACTAGACTGCATTCTCATAGATTGTACTATATTACTTTTTGATACTTTAAATATATTGGTATGTGCTGAGCATTTTTGTTTGTGGTATTAATTTTGGTTTTCCAAAATATCAAGGGAGCCAGGGAGGTCAGGTTCCCAGTTTGCACACTACCACTGCTCTGTCTATATTACCTAGAACATTTTAAAAACCGGTGCAGGTCTAGGGTGCCTTGACCTTTATATCTTGTGTTTCATATTTATTAACACACAACATTATTAACTCCTTCCGTGCTAGTGACGGAACCACTCTGTCCCGAGCCATGGGCGTGCTGTGCTCATGACGGAGTAGTTCCGTCGCGCCACGGCCACTCCGTCCACGCGGCACTGATTCCCCGCCTGTGTGGGCGAATTAGTGAGTGGGCGGAGCCGTGATGGAACCACTCCATCATAAGCACAGCGCGCCTGTGGCTTATGGTGGAGTGGTTCCATCACAAGCAAGGCGGCGTTGCGCATAAAATCCCCGCCCCCCCAGCGCCGCGGAGTCATCACTGCTGCGGCCAAGGGGTTAAAAGCAATCAAGTGTATCATTCATATATCATATATTATGCACATAACGTTAGAAAGATGGGTTATAAAAGCGAACATAAATCCTTTTTGTTTCTATAGTAAAAAACTGGATCGTTAATGGACCAGCCACCTCTCACCAGGAAATAAAAGGAAGTGGAAAGCTTGGTAATAACATAATGTTACAAAGGTGAGCCTTCCACGAAAGGAGCATAGTAAGTGCATCGTATATTTGACAAATGGGTATAAAAAACGAGAATAATTGTGGACAAGAAATGGAATGACTTTATCCATATATTCCTAGTGGGCGCCACGGTATACTCCTGTGGGTGGACAGAACTGATGATTATAAACATAACCACCACACTTTAGAGTAAGTCTCAATGGGCGCTGGACCACTTTAAAAATTAAATTATGCACCTAAACTGGTGTAGGTTGCGTCATTAATACCTTGCAGTAATTACAAGAATAAAAAGTTGAGTGGGTCCATCAAGTAACTACTGAATAATCTGGCCAGTGAAACAAATTAAGTAAGAAGAATGAGGTAATCAGGACATAAAGAGTGGGCCTAATGTATATATGAGACACAGATTGTGGGATCGAAGAAGGGTAATACATTGAGACCTATGCACTAGCCCATAAATAATTTGCATGACCAAATGCACTAAAATAAGTGTGACTTTTACCTGGTATGGCTAATCGTTTGCACTAAAGTTTGATTGAGTTGGATTGTGTAATTGCTTTATAATGCTTAGACTTATTACATATTTCTCTGCCTCCCAGAATATCTATCTGACTTTATATATTAAGTCGTCCTGAAGAAGGTGGGGTGAGCCATTTCCAGTACCAGCTATCCGCCCAGTCAAAGGAATCATCTTAGATTCTTTTTTTAATGTATATGGAAAAATGAATCTGTAATGTATTTTAAAAAAATGTATGTGCAATATAATGTGAAATAGGTTCCTTGATGTGACTCGGGAGATCAAAAACATTATTTGGTTGGTGATGAATCTGGAGTGAATTAGAGATGTATTAGAAAAAACGAAACTGAAAAGATATTGTTTTAACCATTGCTTATTGATATATGTTTTAATCTGTGCATAATATGTGATATATGAATGATACACTTGATTGTTTTTAATATTATTGTGTGCTAATTCATAAATATGAAGTATTTTATAATTTAAGGAGGGAGAGTAGGTTGGTTATTCATAAAAAGTTTGGTGAATGTTTTCCTATTTTTTAGTGCATGTCCTTTGAGCCAAGATAGTGCAAACAGGTGTCCTGAGGAATTGTATACACAAGAAAGGGATTGTTTTTCTTATTTAATTTTAATAGAGTGTCAGCATTGAGTGTGGAGCTGACAGGGTGAGGGATGAGAATGAACTTTAAATTGTTGATGGAAAAGTCTATCAAGGATCTGAACATTTTTTATTTCTTTTTAGACTGATCTTGTGTGATAGTTAGACGATGAGCTGAGTGATGGAGAGGTGAGGTGAATCATCCAGTCCCAGATTTTGAGAGCATTGCTGTTGTTGAGTACACAAGGTTGAGGATTTGGCATTTGGATTTGGAGTGTTTTGGTTGGATGACATGCTGTATCATGTTGTTTGTTGATGAGGTTGAGGAAAGTGCCTCTCATTTTTTCACGCTTGATTTCTCTGCAAAGTTGAAGTCACTGAAAAAGGTAATGTGGCAGATAGATGAGGTCGTGAGGAGATCCGGAAACTCATCTGTTAAGTCTGTCGTGCCTAATACAGAACAAAAACATAAAAGTACGTTTTTTCCTGCTCACAAAGATTCCTAGCACAGGTTTCCAGGCATGGTTCCCCGGAATATCACTTGACGTGTCTGCTGAAACCTGA
This sequence comes from Lissotriton vulgaris, assembly GCF_964263255.1. Classification (NCBI taxonomy): domain Eukaryota; kingdom Metazoa; phylum Chordata; class Amphibia; order Caudata; family Salamandridae; genus Lissotriton; species Lissotriton vulgaris. Next base: position 969,953,291 of record NC_141697.1, read on the forward strand.
TGCTGTTATGATGCAACCTTAGCTCCATGGTGCTCAGACAGGGTGTGTGTGATGTAATGAAAGGTTGATTAGTGCCTGAGCTGTAAGAGTGTCTGCTGGAGAGAGTGGGCTGAGCAGTGAGGATGCTGCACCTGTTGGGGTATTTATATAGAACCAATAACCTAAAGGGTATCTTCATCAATAAATCCACATCTTAATAATCTACATGGCCTGACTACCTGACTCCTGTTTACTAAGAAGACATTATGTATTTATGCCCAAGGAAGCCTTCTCCTATGTGCCAAGATCTATGTAGCATACATCTTTTCACAAAGAGAAAAGAGCTTCATGTGCAAATGCACATTTCTTCCCCAAGAACAAAACATTTTCCCTGTGAAGAAAACTCTTCTTCTACGTCTAAGATATCTGAGGGTGACCCATTCCTCTTCTCATCCTTAAAGAGTATTTACGCCAGCCCTTGTTGACTGTATATCTCCAGCCATTTCCAGGGTCGGAAATGTCATAGAAACGTTTATGAATGGGTTTTACTAATATCAGAAGACAAACCATGCCTTGGAACACCCAATTCTACCCTCCACCAATCACTGTTGCAATATTCTCTCATTGGTGTCAGTTCCCTTTCGAATCTATGATGTTTCCTGAGGGTTAAAATAATGTGATGGTTGTTTTGTACTATGTCAGTGGGAATATCACAATTGGAACATTGTATTCCAAGAGAACCATTATGATTTGCTTTATATTTTTTACCCTTCTGTGTTCAGACGCAGAAATTGTTTGAGAGGAAAACACAGATATGGATAATGAGTTGTTTACTTTGAAACAGGGACATTAAGATCTATTACATTTTAACACATGTATTCGCTTAGTAGACGAAACATGCTGCCAAGAGACATAAAGAAAAGGTATCTGTATTCTATAAAGGACTGCAGGGAAAATTGAAGGATGCCTTGGCACAAGTAGTTAATTCTCCTAATAAGTGTGATGAGCTCATAGAGCTGTGGTGCAGTTGGACCACGGCTTGTCTGAACATCCTTCCGAAAAAACACCAGGTATTAATAGTTTGACTTAAGGTATAAAAGAATAGAGGTATTGATGCTTCTGCAGTTAAACAGTACAAGACGGCAGACATTTAAAGAGGAGAAAGAAAGTAGATGTGAACATAGACTATGCTTGTATTATGGAAGGTTCTAGTTATTTTATAGAATGCTGTTTAAGTAGACTTAAGTACTTTGGAAATATAGATTTCTCAGCACTTAATGGAGCTGTTCAGTGGAGTGCCAATGAAGATGATTTTGTCAGAAGGTATGGAGTAGGTAGTTTCTGGACTGCTAGATTCAGAAGCCTCAGGGAATTTTAGAGCCAACAAGTATGGTGGATTCTTGTAAATTCATGTAAGTAAGAAAAAGATTCCTGGATGGGTTAAACAGTTGAGGTCACTATTCTATCTGTCCTGTGAAGGTTCACATAATATATTTAGTCTGTTTTGGAAACCATCAGCTTTGATTTGATAGATGCCCCTTAACCAAAGTAATCCTACCAATGCCCTATTTGACCTTGGAGTGGTTGTTCTTTTTTGACAATGCAAGTGAGTTCAGATTTTTCTCAAGCTAAATGTAGGATGATCCAGAGAGAAGCGTTCTCCTAAAGGGCTTTCAGAATTAAGTATTTGGCCAGCATTGCCTCTGCAATTTTAAGTTACGTCAAGTCAATTTTTATTCAATTATTAGAAAAACATTTTTCATAAAAAGCAGCATAAAAATATATACATAATATAATGCAATAAAAATCAACAGATAAATAAGATGGAACATTTTAATAATTCATTGACGCACTTTCTGACTGCAGATTTTTTTAAAAAAACATCCCACAGATTTGCAGACTTCTACATTATTTAACATTTGAAGGAAGTAAAATGCTGGTCTGCATTAATCAAATGTACAGTTCTTTAAAACATGAATTGAAAAATGGTGTGTGAGAGGTTGATACAGTTTGCCAAAAACATAAAGTGCAGCAGTGGCTATGGGGAGGATTTGTCACAGGGGCAAATAAGAACTAAAGTTGACTCGGATTGGCCCAATGGAAAACTGAGAAGAGTATGTTTACTTCCCAGCCTAAATCTCGTCAACAAAGATCTTTCCCAAGTATGTGTAACCGTGGTTATATGCCTTTCCAGCCCCATGGAAGTTTGCAGGACGCATATTGGCTTAACAATGGTTGTTGAAGCTCAGCTGCATCTCTGACGGAATTGCTGCACAGTCCATAGTTATTGTTTACCCATGTGCCATCCCCAAGGGTGACCACATATGCGGTCTCAGAAAGATCTGGTCTGTCTAGATTGACTACTTCATGTTTGATGTAGCAAAGCAAAGACATTTTATTGTCAAACTCCCAGCCTAGGCAGTCCTCGATCATCCATCTCTTTAAACTATTAAGGGCGCTGGACCAAACTGACAACCATTGTCCCAAGCATAGCCTAGACCTAGTTCAATTCAAATAGCCATATTTGAACAGTAAATAATGGTCAGAAAAGCATATACCTTAGAGAACAAATATTAAATTAAATATATATAGAAACACATGGAGAGCAAAAAGCCCATCTCATACTTAATTCAAAAAATGTTTTTCTGTTTTTGGTGTACCATGAAAGTATAAGTTGTTCCCATGTTTCTTTCTAGATCTCTAGTTTTCTTTTATTTAGGATAAATTTACAGTCAGGTCTGCATGTGGCAATATCTTCCTTGTATCTTGGTTTCCTTTCAGAGTCCCCCTCAATGTCCTATTGGCTTGAGTGCAAGATAAATCAAAACATCATAGGCGTTCTCGTTTCGACATTATGACAGGGGTCAATAAAGCTTTTCAAATGTGGCAACCAAGGCTCACAAAGGCATCAATAAAGGAATTCCCAAAGATGCGTTCATGAGATAAACACACATTAGCTAAGGCACCGTTTTCCTTTATCATATAAGCAAGAAGTGTTCTACAATTGATTGTAATGACATCTGCTTCTTGTATTCTATTCTATTCTTCATACACCTATGCCTGTTGTGAGAATGTTATGCAAGACATCTTGACAAACTAGAGGCCCCAACACTGAGGAGTCTGCCTTTTAGAGGCAGAGGGCCACTGTCAGTAAGCTTTGCTGGAGACATGGCTTCCCAGTCAAAATTCAGTAAGTGACCGGAATGATGCTCCAAACCCACCCATGGGAGTTCATCTCAGGGCAGAAAAGGCTGGTGGCCCTTGCAGAGTGTCAGTGATGTCTGGAAGAAGGCTTCCCATGTGCAGAGAATGCTCTACGCTGCAGGGTTCTGCTTTTGAACTAAATTTCCCAGCTGACATTAACTTCCACATACTTTTGAGAAGCTACAGCTGTCTTGAATTCCTTGGTATAACTTCAATCCTAACCCACAGCACTTTGGCTATGCAAACATGATACTATTATACTCTGTTGCTGAAACCCGGACACTGCTATTAGGAGCTACTATTTCCTCTGCCAGAACCATTTGGAATTGGCTTGCAGGACATTGGGAATACAGAGAAGTATTCTGAGAGCCGAGTCATACTGTGAAACAGAACTAAAGTAAATATTTAACTTGAACTTGAAGGCATTAGTATTGTCATTACACTTAAATGTATCCTATGACGGAACAGGAAGAATTCTTAAGTCAGAACTATGCTGCCCTGGCAATGCATTTATGGTAATGTATAAGGTATTCGGTGTTCACTAATGCTTATAAGAGTCATCCAGTTAGGAACCTCAGAATATTAACATGTTCTATTACTTTTTAGTGGCAGGTGAGTCAAGTAGAAACTTTAGCTCATCTTCAAAGGAGAGAGCATAGTGACAAAGCTTGAGGTAGTTATCCTTCTGACTGAGAGAGATGTTGATGAACTTCATATTTGTTGTGTTTAGTTTCAGGAACACAAACTTCTCCATCATAGTACAGAGAGTGAGTTATACAGAGATATTAGTAGTTTAGCCAGTCATTGTTGCAGTTAAATACAGGAAGGTTATGGCAAGTTAATTACTCCAATTGCCTTTGGACAACCCAATACACCTTGCAGGCCTCTGTTCTTAACAGATGTGAGAATTCAAAGTGGTAAAATTGAATGTCTGGATCATCTTTTATTTTAATCCCTTTTTTCTGTTTTACCACTGGCACTCCTATTGTTGTGTATATGAGCCCCTGAAGTCTAATCTCCTCAAAGAAATTAGCCACGCATTTATGCCATTCATAAACAACCTCATGAACACTTATGAGTGCAAGGCATGGTCTCCAGCTGTCTCAAAACAATGCAGTTGATTCCTCTGCTAAGGACATTTGGAGCGTAGGCGGTGCATCTATGAGAGCGGAGGAGTGTCGCCCCTTCGCTGGAGATCAGGAAACATGAAAAATAAAATGGTAAAAAAACACATTCATTGCCGATTTATTTTTCGTGCAGGCAGTAGCCAAGTCTGGGGGCAGGGCAGCAGCAGAAAGGAACAGTGTGCACTTAATTTAAAGTGCACATTTCACTTTGGCCAGCCGTCTTGCGAAGACCAGCCTGACATGCGCACTTTAAATACTCTAACCCAAACTGTCTCAGACAGCTGGGTGGAGAGCAAGCAGAGAACAACAGTTCTTTAAGGAGTTCTCCAGCCAATCATGGTGCTTCTCTACTTCTGCTGAGAGAAGCATCGTATTGGTAGAGGGTAAAGGCCCGCTGGAGCTCTGAGATTCAGTGTGGCTGAGGTGAAGAGGTGCACAAAGCACAAGGCAACAGGTAAGTAAATCGTTTTATTTGATAACATATTAAGTTGATTTCTTTCACTGACAGGGACTGTGAGAAACTTGCAGTGCCTTCAGTGTCAACTCCAGAGCTCTCAATCGCAGTTTAAAAAGGACCACGATTCAGAGCTTTGGGCCTTAGGGCACTGCTGGTTTTTATTAGTTACCGTCAGTGTGCCTGACGCCCCACCTGTGTTAATTGCATCTGGCTGCCACTGAGTAGGCTTCAATCTACTCGGAGCCAAGGGGAAAGGAAAAAGGAAAGGCCGCCCCCCACTTACAACATTATAAACAACATAGGGCCTCACCTAAAAGACACTTAATCCTAACATAATTGACAAATCCAGGGTTTTCAATAGCCTTCTCAATTCCCTCGAGTGTATACAATTCAACTACTCTTGTTTGCCACAGTGTCTCACTAAAAACAACAATAACTGCTACCATCCAGACTCCCCACCTTTCATCCAATGAAAAAATGTGAGAGGAGAGAGAGAGTACCTCACGATAGAACCGCCAACGGGGTTGCTGACTAACAATCGCCAGTTTACCCACTTCTCATCATCGGTGACTCTCTACAGTGAAAGAAATAACGAAAATAAAGGAAAAAACAGTGCTTGTTCTCCTTTTCAGGAACCACAAAGAAACGTGGTAACACAAGTAATAGTAAGACAAAATAACCATGCTTACTATTGTGTACATAGGCCCTATGTTGTTTATAATGCCACTGAGTAGGCACAAATGGAATGGACAACTTTTACCCCATCTATATCCTTTCCTTTATAGCTAAAGTTCTAGGAAGCAGTGTACTCCACAGCTCAATCGATTTATCATCAATAGCAAACCACTGGACAACTACCAATCAGAAGTCAAAGAAGGATGCAGCACAGTATAAGCATCAGCCATCGTATATATAGTGAATAAAGCACTCAGTATTCTAGAAGAAGGCTCCAGTGACTCCTGCCTCCTATCCTTTCTTGGTCTGTCTGTAGCATTTGACATTGTTTAACCATTTCACTTTTTGAAGCATTCTTAATGAGAGAATGGGCATTGAAGGAATTGTCCCAAATGATTCCCTTCATTCCTAGAAAACAGAGGGAAGAGACTATACATCTCTAACTCACTATGGAACATTTCTAAGATCAAAGAAGGAGAACCTCAAGGCTCCATCCTTTACCCAAATCTGTTCAACCTATACATGAAATATCTGGTAGATCTGAAAAACTCAAGAATCACTGCAATGCTGATGATACCAACATCTACATAAAACGCCTCCCAGAAAGACATCAGATCCCTAGCATTGCAGGGAGAAACTTTATTGCAAAACGTTGTATCTTTTGTATTGTGCAAAGGTTTTTTTAAATCATGCAATAAAGTTTCTCCCTGCAAAAAAGAAAAAAAAAGATCCCTAGCAAAGCATCTGAATGAAATTGAATCCTGGGTGCCTCACTATCAACTTAAACTCAACCCCCTGAATTTCTTCTGGACTCAAACCTCCCCCCACCCAACTGCACAATTACTGTCCACTACTGGATGACCAAGTCCTCCCTGCTAGAACACAGCCAGGAAATTGTAGAATGTTTGAAAACTCTTGGCTTCCTTCCTGATAAAACCTCAGTCTTTAATCTCATTTAAATGGCCTAGCCAAAGGAGCAGAATACCAACTTAGACTTGTAAGAGGCAACAAAGACCTTCACAGGGAAGAAGGTTTAAACAAGTGATGCAATCTCTCACCCTGCCAAGATTAGACTATGGCAACTCTCTGATGCGTGGCGTGGCTAAAACCCACGTAGCACCTCTCAAGCAACATACTATGCAGAAGCCATGCTCATCATACGGGCAAGGAAATACATCACACAATGCCTCTGCTGTCCACACTAAAGTGGCTACCTATTGTATCAAGGAGCCAACTCATGCTAAAACACATCACCTACAAAGCTGTCCATGAAAGCACCCCAAACTCTCAGGCCCAGTAAATAAGCATATCATGTGGTCAATGGATGCACAGGAGCTCAGGCACTCTACCACAGGAAAATGTAGCATTCAAGAAAGCAACAACTATGAAGCAGGCACTCTCAGGTGGACTCCTAATATCTGAAATGCATGTCAACCTTCAATCACAACTCTGGCATTCTTTTAAAAATAATTTCAAAAAAGGAGTTAGAGTCCATTACCTTCAAACACAACGTCCCCCATTCATTGCTCCTTTCTTCACAGTTTTCCTATAGTACCTTCAATATTGGCATTACAGTGCTTCTGAAAATGCACCACCTCGTTCTCTCCGTTGCCCCTTCTCTTCCTTGCATGTATTTTTTCCTTTCAATTGTTTCCTTCAAGCATCACTCTAAGCACCTTATCAGGTAACCAATGATGCATGAATGTGTGTAAAACATATTAGGTCAGGTGTGCGCCACGTGAAACTGCTGAATATAAAACCTTATATTTGTGAACACCCTCATCCCCTCCCCCCGTTCTGTCCAGGAGGCTTGTGGATTAGGCTGAAGGTGTCAGGCTGATTTGCTGGGAGTGTTAAGTGGTAGTTGAGGACCTCCATGGAGCTGGGTGTTGCTTTCTTGTCTATGGTGTAGGGCAGGAGGACGTATTGATGACAGTGAGGCTTGCTACCTTCAAATGTGGTTGGCTCACAGGCAGGGTTCTGTAGCCTCTGAGAACAAACTGCAAAACATCTGGAATGTTTGGCGATTAGGGCTGCCACCTTTCTTATAAAGCTGTTTTGCTTTTCTGGAACTGCAAAGGGTTGGTAGGTGAAAAGGAATGTGTGCAAAATTGCTAGGGTTCTTTTGTAACATTGCAATTGCTGCTATGTTTGCTCTAATAAGCATTCCAAACAATTTCAGTTTTTTTCAGGAGAAAAATATACCAGATTTCACTGCTCCGCCCAATATTTTTCCTGGCCTGGACTTAAAAATAAAGGCAAGGCTATCAAAAAAATGGCCGAATGGCAACCCTGTGGAGATGGGGTGTGCCATGATTCTGTGATGAAGAGCATGTCTAGGCTGTTATAGGTGATGATGCCTACAATGTCTCAAGAATAGAGTACTCTCCAAGGCATGAGTTAATTAGCGTGATTTGGAGTGTTTGGTAGTTTGAGGGTGTCTGGTGTTAGAGGGATGTGTATGAGGTTGGGTATATGACTTGCTCAGGTGCCGTGTGTGTGCGCTTGTGTGGTGTAGGTCTGGCAGTAATTGTGGGAATGGGTGGTTAAAGGTGTCAGACTAGGCACGTTATGTTATGGTATGACATTTTGTAAAGCACACATATCACCCGAGGGTTCTCATGGCAATGTAGCGGGCCATAAAGTAGGGGGTCCTACGACATGGATTTAGAATAGCCATGTTTTTAGCTGCTTTTTAAACTGTGTATGGTCTGAGATGGTACGAATATGTATTGGGAGCTTATTCCATTGTTGAGCTGCCAGAAGAAAGAAAGACCTACTACCATTTCTGGCTGTGCACATTTTTAGCGGTGTGAGATGTTTTTCCTCAGAGGTTTCTCCTTTGTTTGTACCACCTGAGTTTCTTGGATAAATAGCTCAATGTCTGGTGGTGGTGTTCTGCATTACCTGGAGACTGGTATATAGGTCTTCATTACTGGAGACTATGAGGTAATTACCATAATCTTTATTGACTAATTCTTAAACCCTGCACCAGCGTTTTCCTGGACTCCAGCGGAATCCATTAGGAAGATCTTTCATAGTATTCTCATGGTGCCATAGCATGTGGCCAATGTCTGGTTTACGTGGTCTTTCATGGATAGCGTATCATCTATTATAATCCCAAGGTTTCGCACCATAGATTTTGGTATGGGGCAGGGACCTATGCTGGTGGGCCACCATGCCGTTGACCAGAATGAATATGATTTGCCAAATAAAATCACTTCAATCTTGCAGGCATTGAGTTGTAGATAATTTGTATGCATCCAGTTGGATAAATGAGACATGCAGTTGATAAATCTGGTTCTTGTGTCTTGCGGGTTAGGGCCCAAAGTGACGATTAGCTGGATGTCATCCGCACATGAAATTACTTCAAACCCATGTTTCCGGATGACCTCCACCAAAGGTGCTACATAGATGTTAAACAGAATGGGACTTCTTTATAGGCCTCTGAGCTGCTTGAGACTATAGAGTCAAGTTTGAAAGTGCCGGTACGCAAGGGCGTCCGCAGACATTTTTCCAGGGGGGGGGGGGCAAAATGTTAACGTCATCACCATCCTCCGACATGATGTGTGACAGTTGGGGCACACGAAACAATGGGGCGCAGAACTAGGATAGACTCAATTAAATGCCAGGAATCCAGGACATGTTACTGACCCTGCCACGGGCCAACAAACACCACCTGTAGGGAAAACGCTAAACTTTCTGACAAGGTGCTTTATCTCTGTCTGCTAGGTGTGCAGACTTCTGGGTCCTCGATCCAACACCAATCAAGGCTGTATATGACCCTATTCCTGAACAACTCAACTCAACACGGAAAGAGAAAATTCGAGTGTGTCGCACCTCTCTACTGGCCTTAGGCCCGCCCGTCTCAATTGTCTGTCCGATGCAGAGCTATTAGCTCTTATGGTGTGCACTACCACCGCCCCTGTTGCTCCCAAGAGGCAATTGTTAACAAAAACAATGAAATTTCCACCCACTGTGGATTGCACCACCAGAGATCAAATAATGCAAGTGTCAATAAAGAATGTCGAAGAATTATTATATCTTGTTTTGTTTCTTCTTTATTCAATTTTCTTTTAGGCAGCCAACGCGTTTCGTTCAAAAGAACTTCATCAGGGCGTGCTGGCTGTGTCCAATGTGCACAGACATCACATCTTGTTTCTCTGTATTCTGCGTCCAAATCAAAGTAAGCGGCTACTGTGCCGAGCGAAAAGTAGCGTCCTCTCCTGAGGAAAAAAGTGTCCGTATCCTGTCTTCAGCACGATACGATTTTTATTAGAATACTTTAAAACAGCCTATTATTAAAGCACCAGATTAAATATACTGTATGCACAATGTATGTTAGGGATTATTTGTAGTACACATATATTTACCAATATTGGCTTCTTGGTGCTAGAATTCATGATAACTTTTATCCAAAGTTAAAGCACAACATCAAAGTTAGTAATAAATAATGCAGCAATCACACACGCTAGTGATTTGACAGTGGGTGCTCCCTTTACTAGAAATCCCCGGGCATTTCTAAATTTTACACACATTCAATTCATTTATACAAAATAAAAAATATAGGTCCAAATGTTAGCTATATTTTTTAAAAGAAACTTAGAGTCCCTCTACATGTAGTCAATGTAAAACTGACATCCTGCGCACGTTTAGGGTTACAATAATGGCCAGCTCCCTTATGCGGAAGCCCTGCACCGTAAATGTGTGGCACATGCGGCGCCCGCAGTGGCGGCACATCACAGGTCCAGGGATGCTGAGTCTTACACAGTGGTCGAAGTGGGGAAAAAAAAGTAGGGGAACAGTGGGCGGAGAATCAGAGGGCGGGAATAACCCAAGGATTGGATCTGTGGGTGGAGCCAGAGGTGTGGCTATAATGCGCAGACATCCCAATTTGTAGTATTTGTTTGGCATTTCACTGCCCAGTTTAATCAACCAATGGATACACAAGATTATTTAAGGTTATAATGAGTTATTGACATTAAAATATATTCACAAAGTGGGATATGCTTCTAATCACAGAATGTACCAAATATGATAAAATGTGGAAACACAAGCACTTTGTCTCCGAGCCATGGAGTTTCTGTCATCAGCATTTCACCCTTTTTCAACAACAGCAGTTCAAACATGAATGGCAAAATATCCTAGTTTGCAAATGTTTTCTCTATAATTATGGCTCTGCCATATTTGCCTCATAATGCAAGATCTGCTGCATGATCTGACCATTTAAACTAATAAATTGTTTGTAGCTCAAACATATCAAAAGTTAATATAAAATGTGACTTGTGTTGCTGCCGAGTGGATGGCCTATTGTAAAGGTTGACTGGTCACCTTTCTCACTGCTGCATTTGTATGTTACACTGGTACTAATAAGGCAAAATATTTCCAGAGACTGTTGGCATGTGTACACACGTCAAAATAATAAAATATCTGAAAATATACTGCATTACGCTGCAGCCTTTTTTAATGCATAATTTAGTCAACACTACGGCATAATGTTGTCATCCTTTGATGCATAATTAATTCCAGTGGCCCCACAGCAGGCAGCACATGTTAAAAGTGCTTGTGAATGAAACAGGGAGACTGTGAAGTTTGCAAAGTTAGTTTGGTGTGTGCAAATCCTGCATTGCCAATCCCTGGTGAATTGAAGCTACTACTGCTGAAACAAGGCCAATGGAGGTACCTTTGGGTGAGGCAGACTGGCCTCAAGGGCAGGGCCAGCCATAGCACTGGTGGTGTCCAGGCCATTAATGTTTGTTAGTGCCCCCCCAATGACCATCTCTGCCATGGATTTCCTCACTACCACCTTTTAACTGTGCCCCCCAAGTCTCCATAACCACTCTCTCTCAGGTGCATTTTATTTGATTTACAGCGCCACTCATACTATTGTAGGGTGTTAGAGCACTTTACATCACACACATTACACAGAGACAATCAATGTGTGTAAATCACTGTATAGTAAATGTTACATAAGACTAAGGACTACAAGGTGTATGAGTCACATAACAACCATACTAGTAGCCCGTATAGTTTTATAGTGATTGGTCTGGAGAAACACAATACCCGGAATTTAAAACGTAATACCATATTTGGGGGTTCTCCTTAATAATCAGAATTGATTTCTGTCCAAAAGAACACTTTTTGGGACATTAGGATAATCAAAGACTGGGGTACAGGGGGGGGGGGGACATAATGCTCGAATTTATACCTTGCAGTTTGTATGCAGCTCTTAGATGACAGTCATTAGCTCACTGTTCTAAGTTAGGATTTTAACTTATAAACTGCAAGTAACAAAAGGATCTCTGACAAAAGCAGTAACCCACTGACCTATTTACATTATATGTACTTTGTGATCTGCATGGCGCATGTTTTTTGCAGCCGATACATTAACCATCTGAGCTACCTTTCCATGAGTCAAAACTTCCACTAGACAAAATTCTGATCTCTCTCTAGGAAGAACAATAATCACCAGAGTCATCATGACATTTTTATTGTTGCCGAAAATTGCTGGAAGCCAGGAAGGAGGCAGCAAGCGTTTTTAAAACCATAATATACTTGCAAACATGATGCCTTCACCTAAAGTCAGCACCCGGTGCGGTCACACTGATTGCACCGCCCTAGAGCTGGCCCTTCTCAAGGGTCCTGTGACCTCAGCGACTGTTGTTCTAGGGCAGAAGTCTTCAAACTTTTGGATGCCGAGACCCCCCTGTCAACATTTTCAAGCGTACGGACCCCCTCCTGACAAAAATTTCTAAACCTCTAGGTTATGAGGAAGGTGAGGACTACATTATGCGACAGGCTTCACTAAATTGTGTGAGTAGAAAATGTAAATAATGTTCTGTGATGCTGCGTATTTTGGGGTAGCATTGCTTTATTATTTAGAATTTTTTTAAACACAGTAATACTGAGGAAAGATTTCACCCCATCAGTACCAATTTATAACCAAAATACAGCAATTAACATCAGAAAGATGTCTAGACAACCTCTGTGAAGGGCCTCCCAATCCACAGGGATACGCGCTACCACATTAGAAGCTCACCTGGCCATGGCCGGGAGTAGCAAGGGTGAGTGCATGGTGATCAGTGTGAGTGCATGGTGATTGGTGTGAGTGCATGGTGATTGGTGTGAGTGCATGGTGATTGGTGTGAGTGCATAGTGATCAGTGTGAATGCATGGTGATCAGTGTGAGTGCATGGTGATCAGTGTGAGTGCATGGTGATCAGTGTGAGTGCATGGTGATCGCTGTGAGTGCATATTGATCGCTGTGAGTGCATGGTGATCAGTGTGAGTGCATTGTGATCAGTGTGAGTGCATTGTGATCAGTGTGAGTGCATTGTGATCAGTGTGAGTGCATTGTGATGATCAGTGTGAGCGCATTGTGATCAGTGTGAACGTGAAAGTGAAGGCGAGAATGAGAAGTGAGTAGTCTGAAAGCAGGGTGCATTCCCAAAAACTTGAAGCGTAGGGTTTCAGATATAAGTTAAATTATTGCTATAATGGCATTAATCAGGGTTCGAGGGTGGAGGAAATAAATAATGTGCTGATCCTGCAACAAACTTCCAGTCTAATGATTAGGGTTGCCAGCTCATTATTTTGATGGCCCAGAAATAAGCAGTCACCTACAGCTGTATTTTTTGCACTTATCTGTGAATACTTAGAACAGCAAATATAAATAGAAAGCACTTTTAATTGTGTTCTAGGGATGCCTTAATGATCCATGACTAATAATTAAAGAGAATAAAGACAGAAAAGTCACATACCTAATTAATACATACTTTTTCATTTATAACTCAATTTAGTGTCAAGAGTAGGCCTCTGCAGGATCTTTAAACAACACATAGCAGGCATGTTTCTTTTGGCAACCCAACTTTATATTTATTTTCAATAAATGCATTCTCATACTACAGCAGTAAGTGTAAAAATACAAATGTAAGAAATAGGCAGAGTGGGGGCCCAGGGGGTACTGGAACCATAAAAAAACGAATCTTTGGTAATCGGTTAGCAAAGGCATGTAAATATGCTAATGGTCTTTAAAGACCTGTGAAAACTCGGGCCCCAGGAGCGCGAGCTGCACTGCAGCAGCCCGGGCTGAGAGACAGGATGGGGGAGGAAGCCCTGGAGGCAGAAGTGACACTGTGAAGGTGCGACCCCCTTTGCATCGTTCCACGGACCACGGCCCCCCTGGGGGACGCGCCCCACAGTTTGAAGACCCCTGTTCTAGGGTGTCCTGCTTCATAGGCCTGCCCGCAAGACTGGAGGTGAACTTCAGTATGGATAGTGGTGGACAAGCCTTGAAGGTTAACCTACACTTGTCATGCCAGGGTCTACCTGCTGGTGCGAAGACACCAGGACTTCTAAGGTGTTGCGAAGCCTTCTAAGGTCTAGCATGTGATTGTGCTCTCGCAGGAGAGTGGTCTGGTGGGCTGGTTATTAAGGCTGAACCTGGTTCCCAGTTTCAAATTCAGCAGCTCTGACCATAGTGCCACATCCTCTCCCCCACTGAACACCGTACTGCCCCACTGTTTTCAACTACAACCTAATTGTTGCCCGCTATAAATACCTGGATGCTCAATTTAAATTACGCACTAGACAAGAGCAATATGCGGCCTACAAAAAAAAAGGAACAACATCCTGTAGGAGAAGCAAACACTGAATGGAATGCAAAATTTAGCAAACCATTAGAAATGTCAGCAGGAACAACATGGTTACGTTAATGCTTTTACACTCACTATTCAGAAATCAGTGAGTGATTTTGCATGAAAAGTTAAGGACACGACTACAGGGCACTGAATGAACCCATTTCAATGGCCATTGCTTATATCCTTACAAAACGTAAGCGGTATGGTAAAAAGACCACATCCCTGGACGCAGAGCCGCCGCCTGCAGCACACTTTTTGTTTTCCGATCCACACATTGCAGTACCTCCAGGATTGGTGCACTAGTTCCAAGTCCAGGGAAAACAAAGACAAGAAAACAAAAATAGCGCTTCACTGGCAACCTATGTAAAAGTGGCGCTAATGTGTTTCAGTGTGAATAAAATCAGTTTGGCCAGTTTGCTACCACTCTGTCTTACTTTATTTAGTTATTTATCTATTTTTCATATTTTTAGCCCTTTATTCCCAATGCTGCACTTTGGAATTAAAATGTCAGAAAAATACTACATTTCCAGCAAAAGCGTCTTTCTTTTTTGGATCCATTTCACAGGGAAGCAAATAAAAGAAAGGAGATGAAAGAGAGTGAGAACCCCGTCTTGAAGTCACGGTTTTCATGGGCGTCCGCAGGGGGGGCAAGGAGGGTCGCTCCGGGGGGGGGGGGGGGGCGGGGGGGCAAGCGCCCCTCCTTGCCCCCCCCTGCGGACGCCCATGCTGGTACGATCTTTTAGAAAGTTTTTCAGCCAGCCTAGGGCCTTACCTTCTACTCCAATCTCTTCAAGGCTTTGTATTAACCCTTGCGCTGCGGCGGCTATTCCGCCGCAGTGCTAAGTGGGCGGGGTGGCCGCTGTTGAGCTGTGCTGGTGACGGAGCGGTTCCGTCATGACCCGCCCCGCTCATTAAAACTGCCGCTGTGCGCGAAATCAGGCGCGGCGGCCGGGCCATGACGGAACCGCTCCGTCATCAGCACAGCCCAACCGTAGCTGATGACGGAGCGGTTCCGTCATCAGCATACAAGGGGTTAAAATAGCTTGAGAGCTCGTGTTGAAGGCCCCTGACAAGTCCAGTATTGCTGGCTGCCCGTTGTCCAAGGAGAGTTTTATATTGCATTCTACCTCCACCAGGGCTGTTTCAGTACTGAAACCTGCCAGGAAACCTGACTGTAAAGGCTCCAGTAGTTGGTGACTTTCTAGATAGGCCAGTAGTTGTTTGTTGAGCAGGGATTCAATTATTTCACCAAAGAATGGCAGTAGGGAAATGGCTCGATATGTGTTGAAGTCCCTTGGATCTGCAATTTGTGTTTTTTAGGATTGGTTTGACCCTTGCTGATTTCCATTCAATGGGGACTTTTTCCAGGTTTAGAGACAAGTTAAAGAGCTCGTGAGACTAATGAGTAATGCAGGGGACAAGGTAGATAAGATATGAGGCCGGGCAAGATTCTCCATCACCCTGATTTAATTTTGTTAAGTATGGTTCTGACCTTGAGACTTGCAGTCTTGCATATGAAGATAATGTCCTCCTCTATATTAGGTTTTACTATCTTGGGATTCGAGAGGGAGTTATAAATCTTGTCAATTTTTTCTCTAAAAAAGAGAGAGAGTTCCTCGATCCAGGTTTGTGAGGGGAACTGGCATTCTGGCAAGACGGGGGATTAGTAAATTCATTTATTATTCTGTGAAGTTCTTTTTGGGAGTTGGCTGCTCTGTGGATTCTGTTTAAGATGTAGGATTTTCTTGCTTCCTTAATTTTATTTTGATATTGTGTCTGCGTGAGTTTATAGGCTATTTTGTCCTCTATGGTTTTCGTTGCCCTCCATTTACCTTCCGCTCTCTTGTTCGTCTGCTTGCCTATTTTTGGTGAGGCAGTGAAACAAGGTGAGTTATTGACACATGATCAGATCTTACCTTTTAGGTACTTGTCTCTGATAGTTTTGCCAGGAAGCCCATGCTGCCACTTCCTGGAGAGGTGTATGCTGGGAACTGGTGTGATGTTGTTTCCTGTGAAGACGAATGACCCGGATAACACATCATGTGTTATTACATGAGATTAGTGAAGGGAAGTTACAGTTTCCAGAGTTATTTTGGGCATAGTTCATTAGTAATATTATAAATAGCAACTGGAACTTTCAATGAACATTAGTAGCAAAAGTAAGTAGGTACCATTACTGCTGAGTCTTGCAATTGAACCTAACGCAGTTGCTGTGCGATCCTGCAGAAACAACTCGATTTTTTTGCGCCCATTTTTGAGTTTCCACATACCACCAGGGCGCGCAATTTGCGCTGGAATGTTTTTTAATATACTTTTACCACTAGTTTTTCCCCGGTGGCAATAATAGCACACACAAAAAGTAGAACAATGAGTAATGCGTGAGAAACCGTTTTCCTGTAGTTCTCTGCATTTTTTGTTTACGTCAAAGTGTACATCAGACGCAAACACTGTAAGTCAGAAGCAGAAACACTTTCCATACATATGTCAGGGTAGGTACGCTCCAACTTGCACGCTTTGATAGTAATGTTTTAAATATGTACGTTTTAACATGTATTTGCGCAATCCATTTTCCAATGTTTTAGTACGAAAAATAATAGATTTTGTAATGTTTTTTTTATTAATCATACAACTAAAAAGATACGAATGGAATTGGTGCTAAACCAACACTTTCGATGCTATTTGCTTTTGCTTTTTTTGCACCCCCTCTCAACACCAAGGTTTAAATTAACCCTAATCCTTGCAACGACCTGGATCACTGGAGCGATTGCTTTTAAGCTTCAGGTTTGCCTCGTTCAAAGGTCAAAGGAAATAAATAAGGAAGGGAGGAAGGGGAGGGGAAAGAATAGAGCGACGGAAAAACAAAATGCGAAAAATAGAGAAAAGCAACAGGAAACTGGAAATCCCGTTCAAAATGGCAAATACTTGAAAGCGGACAAGAATTTATGGCGTATTTCAGATGATCATACTTGAAGGGCAATTAGAAGAGAAGCAAACGTTCTGGAATATATATATAAAAAAAGAAAATTAAACCAAGCAGGTTTGCTAGTTCATTGCATCTTCAGCTGCTTTCCAGAAGCAGCCAGCGTTCTCGGAAAACAGAAATATGGGTTATGTCTCAAAGAAATATATGCTGACAAGTAGCAGAAGGATTCTGCCGAGCAGCTGGCATAGCGCTGCACACTTTCAAAGCCAAATCAGGAAAAATCAGACCATGAAAGAAAACGGAGAGAAAAAAAACAAGTCAACCCCAGCTGCCGGCCTTCCTGAAAAGTGCGTGCTGTCACGGGGGGGGGGGGGGGGGTGGGGTGGGGCACAATTCTGCCAAAACGTAATCCTTTCCCACCAAACAGAGCCCGAGCAGGCCGCTGACAGTTGTCCGTAGATTCCTGCAGTCCGTTTTGCCTTCCTTCACATAGGCGCCATTGTCGGGTCGCAGCTGGTCGCACTTCATCACATTAGGGCGAAATCAGCAAAGCATGAACAGTGCAGAGATAGAAGCGCCAATGGTAACTCAATAGGATTCCCTTTCCATTAACTCTGTCATCGCAGAAATACACCTTCCCATCTCGCCATGCGGCTCGAGGCGTCTATATTCATGTCGAGCAGGGAGGACAACGCTGGCCCGGGTCTGGGGGGACCTGCTGCAAATCCTCCTTCCCTGGAGATGAATTACATATTAATTGACACTCAATTGGCTCTATCAAGAGTTGCTTTTTCCAGCAATGGCGGGGAGCATGTTGGGCTAAGATTCAAGGAGTCATTGAGAGCAGGTGCATGGCACAGTGTCTCTGGCCTTTGCTTTGTATCCTTTTCCACCAAGTTGCAGCTGGTTAATTTGTGTGTAAAATTAGGCAAAGACAAAGGCGAAATTATGTGATGCGTTTGTTTCACGGTTTTAAAGAGCCAGGAACGGTGTAAAGGATACTGGCGGTCAAGGCAAAATATTAGTTTGTCAATGGAAAGCTCCCTATTCGCTAATAAATAGACTGTTTAATTGGCACATCGCCCAATGCAAGATCCTGCATTATATAGAATTGACTATGGATGAGGACTTCAACAGATGAATATTAGGGCAAAAAAGTGGAACAATAATCGAGCAAAACCCTTTTTTGACAGAGAACCTTCATCCCAACGGTGGAGTTTTGTGGGTATTACTTCCTGAAAAACATCATTCTGCAGCCAATTTTTCTGCAATTTCTTTTTTTTAAACGCCACACCTAATGCATGTCGATTCACCAAAATGCCAGGGGTAGCGGCTGGCATCACATACCAACTCTTTTCTTGAATGCAATCACAAAAATTGCCATCATATGATATTTTACACTTAATTCTGCCTGGAAATAACCATGATCTTGACACTGTTGAAGGTAACAGCCCCTAATGCGCAGAACTATATTATAACGCAATACCTACTAACACAGATCAATGTCTATATTATATACCACTCATTTTAAGTAGGATAGTCACATGATAGGAGCATTACACGTTTCTGAGTTCTTTTTTACTGCATGAAAACGTATGAGTTTGTTCAAAGAGGAGCCACTGGGAACCAACATTATTTAAATCACAAACAATCATGATGTGATGGTTCCTCTCGAGTATAGCCCAAGAATAAAATATACGAGTAAATAACACGAAAACAAAAATAAATAAATAGTTATTTTATTAATCTGAATTAATTCATGTACACCATGGGTGCGAGCTATATTAATTTTTTATTCATCACACAATATATTTTTTATGATCGCTTGTAAGACATTATCTACCGATCACCGATGCAAATCACAGAGGCTGTAACATTCTTTTGCAGTAATGAAACTGGACAGCATGTTGTTTAAATCGTATCTCATTTTTTAATACATTCGAACCTGGTTCCCCAGCTCCAAAGTCGGCAGCTCTGGCCTTAAGGCCACAACCTCTCCCCCGGCATTACTTGACATTGCCTTCACCACCACTGAGGCCAGGGGTCGCAAAGATAGTGCCACAAGGGGCACTGGGGCAAGCCAGGGTTCACAGATGTTACCCCTGGAGACCTATGAGTGATGTCATTGCCAAACCTTCATAAACATCAGAACTTGTGATGTTTTGAAAAAAATGTTCAGAACATTTGTAGACGAAAACCTTTACACCATCAAACCTCCAAAGATTTGGACAGCTAATTGGAGATACAGTTGGCTCGGAGAACAACCTGTTAGACCACTCCTTCAAAACCACTTGTATCATGATTTTTGTCTTGAGACCTATGAATAAGTCTGTCATGGTGCTTCCACCCTTTGTTACTCCGGCCTATATAGATTTCTAAGTCTTTAACAGGCTCTTTATAAAATGTTTGGTTCAAACTCCTCATCAGTTGGTAGCACTTGTGTGCATTGTCTAGTTTCTCCTTATTCCTGTAAAGAAACAATCTAAATCTCTGGGCATTATCAGAGATTAAGGCCGTCACAGGCAGCCGGTATGCAATATGCTACATAGAAATTCAGCGACCCATCCCATTACCAAATACATTTTTTACCTGTTCAGCTCATCTCAAGCAAGCGACCACAAAATGGACAGGACCTAAGCAAGTCATGAGGCTATTGACAATCAACCATGACTTACTTCTTACTTCTGCATTTACCTTGCCCCTCTAGGTAACTCATTCTGGGTGAGTGTTGCAAGGTTGTAGTATTTTGGTAAGACAGGGGTGCCTTACAAAGTGATACTAGCACAATACACAAAGATAGACCCCAGGTACTCTCTCAGTACACATTCTCCCAGTAATGGTAGAGAGGCAAAGAGAAGACAGGCTTCTTAGAGGGACATGTGTTAAGCTTTTCACATCACCAACATGAACAATGAGTAATTGACATAACTAGAGAGGAATCCAACACAAATTTATAAAAAATAGCTCAGATTTTTATATATATTTTGAGACCAAAATGAAATTGATACATACAGGATAATCAGAATTATCAATGTTAAAGCATTAAATACATTTTTACTTTTTAGTGTAGAAAAACATTAACTTTGCGGTCAAAGTGAAAAACAAATATATGCACTCCGTTACTTAGAGAGTGAGTTCCACTGAACCCACTCAGAGTTAAGGTCTTGTGATCCCCTAGACCAGTTCACAACAGCTATCACAATTTTACCTGGCTCAGGGGAGCGGAGTGCAGAGGTGCAATTTATCTGTCAAATGAAGCTGTCAATCAGGCTTGCAGCCTTAGCAAAAAGGTACTTGTGGGTCTTGTTGAGCAAAAAACCTTTGGAGTTTAAGCAAGGAGCTGACCCTAGACCAGAAGTCTCCAAGCAGGTCGACTCTACTTGGCTCAATGGACTCTGGTACAGCGCTGATCTTGGCTACCTGTGGTGCTGAACGGATCAGCAGCCAGTGGTGCTGGCAGGCATGCCAAGAGAGGGTGAAAACAAATACAGGATCTTTAGGATGAAATCACATGGGTGGTTGGTTGTTTGTACAGTTGGATCTGTCCTCTTGGAGTGTTGAGTAAAGAAGGTAGTAGTCAGATTGATCTCCAGCAAGCCCTGGTGCCTGCCAATACTGAGGTTGAGGAAATCTTGTTCCAGAGGACCTGAGGAATAGTGTAGAAAGCTGAACCTCGCTGAGGGTAGGGACTAAGTAACCCAGAAGCCACCTGTCCATTGACTTTGATTGGCGATGTTGGATGACATGTTGTCCAGTACTTCAAGGTCGTGGATTTAGTGGTTTGTGCCTACAGACTGCAGGGGACTATTCCTCTAGCCCAAGGGAATACTTGTAGAGTCTAAAGTTTGCAGAGGAGTCCACATTCCTTTTGCTACGACGCTCTTGCCTTCATCGAGTCACAATCCAGTGGGTGCGGGGTGGCTGCCACAGGTGTAGAGCTTAGCGCCCCTCTTCGTGGAGTCCTGCCCTGTCGTGGAAACAGGTCTCTTCTTATTATCACATCAAATTTAAGTTTCTGGTGTTTGGGGTGCCCCTTAAATTCTTGATTTAGGGGGTGTTAGTGAGTTTGAGGATTGGTAGCAAATGGACATCTAGTCTTGCAGCTAATCTGACTCAGTAGTGATCATGTCCAGTGGAAGTATGTTACTAAAACTAGTCAGAAACAGCTTTGTAGCCTCAACTGTACACCTCAGCTGCAACACCCTAGAAGTGTGGTCAGGCTTGTGGAGGTCCCAAGCTAGATTCCAGCCTGCCCGCAGAAATTAGAGCTTGGGGCACGGGGAGGCTTTGTCATTGAGTGGGGGACATTTTCCTTTGTCGTATGTCGCCAGTGAAGCCTTTGAGGCTCACCACCGACATGGTCCATTCACTAACGATTCTGTGTTGGCGGAGGTGTGACCTCCTGCAGACACAGGTCATTGTCTTTGGCCTCTGGGAGTGGCATGTACTTCCCAGCATGAGGTCAGACTTCTGTCTTGGCGGCAAGCCCTCGTAAAAGTCCGCCAAGGCACATGAACACTGTCTAAAGGGTCATCTAGATACATGCTGGTTAAACCTCAACACCAAGATGTTATTAGAGTGGTCCCAACGATGGTGGGGAGCACACAGTGTTCTTTAAATACCCCTCACAGACCAAAAGGACCCTTGGTGTCATGCTTCATCTTTGGGGTCTTCGCACCCCTCTACGGGATGCAGCGTGCTGCTGACCGACCACTACGTGGGAGCACTTTTTTATTTTGGCTATGTGTGGTGCATGTGTTTTTTTTATGTGTATAAGTGAGCGGTGGGTTCCGAAGAGTGACAAAGTAAAGTTAAAAAGGTACCTGGCAAGTGAGGTCCAGAAAAACTTTAATGGCCCTAAAAAAACACATGTACCATACATAGCCACAATAAAAAAGTGCTCCCACGTAGTCGTCAGTCAGCAGCATGCCGCATCCCGTAGAGGGGTGCGAAGACCCCAATGATGAAGCATGACACCAATGTTCCATTTGGTGTGTGAGGGTTATTTAAAGAACACTGTGTGCTCCCCACCATCGTATAGACCACTCTAATAACATCTTGATGTGGATTCTTTTTCTTTAACTAAATTTGCAGAGGGAGAACTAATCCACTTTTTCTCTCCTCTCCCCTATTGTAATATTTGTTAAACCTCAACACCACCATAGTGTCAGGGGTTACAAAGCACAGTGTTTGTTACCTAACACAAAGAAATTGACCTTACCATAATGGAGCTGGAAATCTGAAGTATGTCTAGTGTCCAGACCATGTTATCCTACGGAAGGTCAGTCACTTGCAGTAGAATTAAGTTTAGAATTCTTCCGCAGGGTAATATATGTTTGCATATATATTTCCACACATATAATATAATGCACATTGCCTCCCGGGCTATAGAAGGCTTACCTTAGCGGTGACTGACATATATTAAATGCAGTGAGGTGACCCTGTCACACATGGTGTGTGCAGGGTCGTACTCGAGCGGGCAAGCTGCTCATGCAAGGCTGACATGGTAGACCTGCAGCCTTTGGTTTCACACGGGTAACTCCTGGTGGCAAAATAAGTGCTGCAGTTCTTGTGCTCCTTTTACATCCCTGACCTGGGTACCACTTGTGCCATATACTAGGGCCTTACAGGAGTGTAAAAGGACTTGCAATGTGGGTGTACTAATTCACATTTACAGTGTAAGGAAAAGAGCACTGGTGCTGCGGCCTGCTTAGCAGGGCTCAGCACATTTTCAAATCAATTTACCACAGCATCCAGCAGCAAAAAGTAGGGGATGGTCATTTGACAATGGCACTTTACAACAGCGAGTGCATAAAAACCATTCTGCTTTGCTTCATTTGCAATGGTGATGGAGTGTGGTGCATTGGCAGTAGCCTACAAAGAGGGACACACAACAGGGATGTGTTACAAATGGGTACTGCCCATTTAGTCCATTAGTATTTATGCTTTTGATCACCTGGTTTTGGATCTTTACTGTGGGTGAGTTTTACTGCCTGACTCTCATTCACAGTAATTTGAAGGTAATTGGACTGAGGAGGCTTGCCAACAGTGTCCGTCATTTAAGATAACGGTAAGGGGCACTGGCCTAGTTTCATGTGAACATGTGTGCATGGGTGTGGGCTACACATGAGAGGCTACCGTTGTGCCACCTTGGTAGCTAAATACAGGAACTGCAAATTTGAACGGTCAAAATAACCCCTTTTTACTCGCACAAACCTTCCTTTTAAATATTAATAATGCACCACTAAGTAGGCCTTATTACCCATTAAGGTGGGGTGCATGGTATTTAACACTGAGGGCCCGATGTATGGAATCCCAGATTACCGATTCTTAAATACCGAATCATTCTGATTCAGTATTTAAAAACAGGCAAATGGGATGTAGGTATTTTTACCGAAAAAATTACAGAATCAGTAAGTTTCAGTAATTACCGAATCGGTAAATGCCGATTCGGTAATTGTCATTCATTCCTATGGGCCTAGAGGCCCATAGGAATGAATGCCAATTACTGAATCGGTATTTACCGATTCGGTAAAAGGGGGAAACATTGAAGGGTGGCAGGGTGTCACTTTGACACCCTGTTGCACCCCTCAATTGTGTATGGGTGCACATGTTGCATACATACATGCCCTAAGGGCATGTATGTCTGCAACATGGCACTGTTGGAAAAGCAAAAAAAAAGCTTTTTCCAAGGTTTTCATTATTTACCACCAACTTGTAGTTAGTGGTAAATAACGAATCCTAAAAGGGGAAAAGCACTCATTTGAGTGCTCCCTACATAGCAAAATCGGTAATTTACCGAATCGGTATTTTAAGGAATCGGTAATTTACTGATTCCTTAAAATACCGATTTGGTAAATTACCAAATCAGTAAAATGCCCACCTACATCTCATTTTCCAAATACCGGTCAGTAACGGCCGAAATTAACGAATTTCGTCAGTTACCGACCGGTATTTGACTACCTACATCGGGCCCTGAGACTTGTAAAAGTTAATGTTAAACATGTCCTTACAGTGCAATATCCCTAAAAGTTATTTTTACTGTAGCAAGGCTGACTGCTTCCTTAGGGAAACAGTGAACTACATTGTTGCATTTAATAAATACTAAATCAAGAATTATGGCAGCAACAGAAATAATTCAAGGACTACTTTTTATAGATATTCAAGACCCAATTTATTGGTAAAATCGAATGGTGTCTTACTTTTATGCAACCAAGTTAAATTTTTTCTGCCTAAAACCTTTAGAGGCCGTTTTGTACGTATTTAAAGGGTGTCAGACAGCTGGGTGGCTCCCCTGTAGTGAGATTTGAATTGCTCCCAGACAATGGACGAAGAGCCCTTGGTGTGGAGAGTGAGTTTCCCTCCTTTACAGGATGTCCTATGAGCTATCCCCAGTAACTTGATTAACTTCAATGGGGCTTTCATTGTCACAGGCAGATGTAGCAAACACCTGGACTTGCCCCCTTAATTGTCCTTTTAGTCAGGATGGCTACAATCCCAGTGGAACTGGTTTAGAGTGAACACAAGGGTGGGTTTTCCCATTACCATAGTCACACCTCTGAGTGTGCACAGGAACTCTGGACAGGGGATGAAGGGTTCTGCCATATTGTTCTGTTCCAGATGCTGTACAGGAGGGTTGGCACGGGGGTGGAGGAATGATTTGGCATCATGGGATTGGCCAGGGGTGCCTGGCATCAAAAGATTTCTGCCCACACTGATCATCCCCTGCGCAAGCGACAGACTGTGAGTAAGACCCTGGAACAGGAAGGCAGCAACTGCAGAAACACAGACAGCTGGAAGGAGAAGTCATCTGATGGACTAAGGACTCTGTCTGCAGCTGACCTCCAGAACTAGATGGATCTCTCCAGGGACAGTAACCGTGGCCCACTTACGCCCACAGAAAACCAGTAGAGGGTAGATTTGAATTCAACTGCCACTCCAAGTGGCCTGAAACACAGCCAGAAAGCTCTGGGCTTTGGGAGTGGGCAGGACGGTGCTCTGCTAGCTGGTAGCAAAGAGGCTGCGCAAGATGCCCCTACCAGCAGTGAAGGAGCACCAGGAGAGGAGAAGACTGGCACAGTGAGCCATTACAGCCAGTGCAACCAGCTTCCCGCAAAGTAATGCCTTTAAAGGCCAGACGACAAAGCAAGCCAAATATCTTCAACATCAGCCCATTGGGTCTGAAGTATCCTTCGTTAAAGATTTACACCGACATGCATCAACAAAACGTTTTGCGATTCCTTATTAGCGATTATTAAGGAATCGCAATTAAGGAATCGCAAAACAGAATGCAACATAAAAATTGCGATATTATAAGGAATCGCAAAAAATCGCAAAAAAAATTGCGATATCGCAATTTGCGATATCGCAAATTGCGAAATCGCTATTTGCGAATTCGCAAATTGCGAGGTCGCACGTTGATGCATATTGATGATGTCAGAACCAGGAAATGCGCCCTCCAAGCCTCATTCTGATACAGGAAGTGTGCTCTGAGAGCCTCATTTTCAATCTAGGATAACAGAAAGAGAGGAAGGAGCTGGTACTGGGAGCAGGAGAGGAGTGTGTGAGATTATTAAAACAAAATGGAGCCTGCAGAAACTGTTGAGGACTCACAAAGTGGCAGAAAAAGAAAACTTAAGTTTTCTGAAACTGAAATTGAAGCCCTGATTGAGGGAGTTGTACAGAACAATGAGAAGCTGTTTGGGAAGGCTTCTCTCAAGGTGCCTGAGCAGGAGAAAAGGCGAATATGGCTCATGATCCAAAGCAGAGTTAACGCAATCGAGGTCACTCATCGCACCACCGACGAACTGAAAAAAAGGTGGTATGATTTGCGCAGTAGGGCCAAGGCGACCATCGCAGACCGCTTGAAGGCTGCACTACTAACTGGAGGAGGGACACCACCACACACCAGCAACACTCCCATGGAGGATTTAATTGAGAGCACAATCCAGAAAGAAGCAGTCGTTGGTGTGACGAATCTGGATACCTCCGGAGCTGCACACACGTCCCAAGGTAAGAGGAATGCATGTGTACCTTGCCCCTATCACAGCAGTGTGAATGTTAGCTCTGCATAGCGCGCACGCAAGCAGTGAAACCTCAACATCACTGTCAATGGTATAGCAAGTGCATCATGGGAGATGTAGTTTGGTCAAGCAGTTACAGTCACAGACACACATATAATTAACACCAATTCCAAAGTGTAGTAAGTGTGCCAAAGTATAAATGTTTATTCTTGTCACAACAGTCACATAACCTAATAAGCATACATTAATTCAGTTGTGCACTGTTTAAACTCACAGATGCAGAACATAGTGACGCCGGGGACAAAGATAACCAGGACATCCAGCTGAGCAGCGCCTCTGAAGCAGAAAACACACCACCTTCAAATAGCATCCAATTACGAGTCCCACAATCACGTAGGACGCCCGTCCCAACTTTGGTCCCCTATCAGACGGATGATGAGGCTGAAGCCCCACCTCATGCCACCAACCCACAAAGTACTTCCGCAACAAGTAGTTCATCCTTCCACAGTAGAGCCAATGCAAGGTTGACACGGAGACAACGCAGAGCACGAAGGCCACAGCAGGTGGAACACTTGAATGATGTTTGGGGTGGCTTGGAGGCACAGATGCTCCGGTCACATCGCCTGCAGGCAAAAAACACAAGACTAATCAAGGGCGAAATAGCCACAATGTCTGGAAACCTAGCTCTGCTTGCCACTAGTCTCCAGAAAATGACAAGAGTAATGTTGGAGGGACAAAAAGCACACAATGCACAGCATCAACAACTCATGGAGCAACTGCAAATGCAAGAGGAGTCCAACAACACACTGGCCACAGCAACAGCAATGTTGTCATGCAGAATGTCAATGATGCAGACCACAATGGCCAATGATGACAGTGAAGTTGCTACAGGTTCACAGCAAGTAACTAACGCTGTTGAGATGGTGACTGCACCTACAAGTGATGTAAACATCCCAGCACCAAATGAAGTCACTGAGGGTGCCTCAGGCATGATGAATACACCAATGCCAATTGTGAATGAGGCTAAACGGTCAAAACGCGTTGCCATCACATCCAACCACAGCCTAGGGCAAGAAGATGCTGCTGCTGAGAGGCGTCTCGGAGTTCGGGGCAAGAAACGCTGAGCTTACATGCACAAATCATGTTGAGATGGTGAATGAACCTTTCTCACAATGTGACCTCATGACTGACTGACAAGTATTTTTAATTTTTTTAGTGATAGAAAATGTTGTTGGCAACAAAACTGTGCCCAAAGTCACTTTTATAGTGCGCCTCTGTTTCCAGGTCACATAATGTTATCATAAAAAATTACTTTGCAAACCATACTGTCTTTGTGTCACCATTACTCACCTTAAAAGTAATTTTGTGTGATCTCAATTCTGCGTCTGCGTCCTTCTGCTGCATCAGATCCTTGTTGGGCACGTTGGTGAGGGATTGGCTGGTTTTCATCCTCAGAGTCACTGTCAGAAAGGTCTATTTCAAGGCCTCCCTTCATCGCTATGTTGTGCAGCATGGCACATGCTGCCACAATTTTGCAGCATTGCTCCGGGTTGTACTTCATAGCTCCTCCTGTCTTGTGTAGGCGCCTGTATCTGCTCTTTAGTAGCCCAAATGTTCTCTCGATGACATTCCGTGTTGAGATGTGCGCAGCATTGTATCTTCTTTGGGTGGCTGTTGCAGGATTGAGATACGGTGTCATGAGGTAATTGCGCAAGGCGTATGCGCTGTCGCCTACATGTGAAAAAAGGAGATATGTCAACTAAATGTTTCAGATATGCATTTGTGACAAGTTTGTAATGCTGTGTAGCCCATATTTACCTAGCAAATGTCCCTCTCCAAACTCTCCCCTTGCAAGTCGGGTGTGCATGCCACTTTGCCGGAAGATAAAAGAATCATGTGCACTGCCAGGAAATTGAGCGACAATGTCTGTAATGATGGTTTTGGCATTACACACCACCTGAATGTTGAGGGAATGGTAGCATTTCCTATTTCGATACAAATATTCCTGTGTAGCCGGGGGACATATTGCTACATGGGTGCAATCTATGCAACCTATTACTTGTGGGAAGCCAGCAATTTGGTAGAATTCCTGCTTAGTCTTAGCTAGGTCATGGGCTGAGGTAGGAAAACTGATATGTGCATGTATCCGGGTGATCATGGCATCAAGGAACGCTTTCAGGATTCTTGATAATGCACTTTGTGAGACCCCTCCGGCTACTACAATTACTCCCTGGAAACTGCCTGATGCCAGTAGGTGTAGGCAACATAATATTTGTACGTGCGTTGGGATGGCTTGGGTCCTATGTGTCTGGCGTTGGAGAATGGGGTCCAATTCATTGATAAGATCAATTATCATTTGTCCATTCAGCCTATACTTATCGTATATTTTGTCGTCCTGCTGGCCAAGCAAAGTTATGCGCACTCTGAATATGCGTTCATTGATTTGCCTCCTTCTCTGTCGAGCACGTAGCAGCCGCATCCTCCTCGCCATCAGGTACAGACCAGCCATTTTGTGCTCTGGGGCCTTGTGTGGGTGTGTTTTATACTTTTTCAGTTGGTTAGCAGGTGTTTCAGCTTACATTTTCATTTTTACCACCTGGTAGTGTCCCTTCTTAATTTGCAAGTGCAAAAATGCGAATTTGGTGAAAATCGCAAATTGTGATTTTTTATGCATATCATTTGCGATTCCTTATTTGCGATTCGGTAATTGCGAATTGCAACTAAGGAATCGCAATTGTATTCTCAGTTTATTTTTGCGATTTTTCTTTATTTGCGAATATTTAGCGATTTTCGCAAATATTTGGTTGATGCATTTCTACAATGCCAATTGCGCTCGCAATTGCTGTGCAATTGCGATTCACATCATTTGCGAATTCGCAAACGCTTGATGCATGTCACCGTTAGAACTTTGACCACTATCCAAGAAGTCGATCTTGAGGAGCTCCACCAAAATACTTACAGCTACTCCGGGGGTGGACCCGGGTCTGCTCAAGGAACATATGGCAGTTGTGTTGCCTGTCCCCTGTGTCTTTGTCTGGGAGGAGGGGGAGATTTCACCAACAGCTTTACTCCAAGCCCGTGCACTCTGTGGACAGGGGATTGTGAATTCTATCACCCACATGCAGCAGATATAAAGACGTTTTCTCCGGCTGCTTTTGGAGTAGAAAGAAGTGTGCTGGCTCCTGCACGCAGGTAGCCGGATGGTGTCAGGGGGCCATGGGTCTTCCCTACACTCCCTAACATATACATTTAACTCAGAATGTCTTGGGTGGGACCAGAGCACCCCTACAGCCCAAAAAGTGCATGTGGCCTGAAATAGTTTTAAAAGTTCTGAGCGAGCTTATTATCAATTATTCACTGATTGTGGCTGTAGACCCCATAATTCTCTAGTGGCCTCTTATCTATATAATTTCTTACTTGTGGTGCCTCAAGGAGGGACAGGGGTCTTACCAATTATTCTGAATAACGTTTTTAGGTCTGTAAGGACAGGAGTAGCCCGCAAGATGTTCAAAAAGGAAATTGCCCTTTATTGCCAGGTTTCTGCATATCCAACTGCTTGGTTGGCTTCAGAATTTCAAACAGTCCAGGTAAGACATTTTTGCATGGCAAAGAATTTGACTTCATTAAAGAAAGTTGAATTTTTCCAAACTGCTAGTCTGAACTACTAAAATCGGTTCTCATGTTCTTTACTCCTCTGTTGCATGTATTCGCCCTATAGACAAATAGTTAGATTTTTCACTTTATACCCATACAATGTCACATAAATTCCCCATAGAGCATCTAAGTAGACATAAGTGGGGGTGCACATGCTCATCGGATCCCTCTGAACTCAGTCACCATTATCTTGCTTGAAAAATAAAAAAACAGTTCCAGCTTGGAGTGAAAAGCAAGCCTGAGAAGATCCGCACCACCAGCCCCAGAACAAGAGTATAGAAAAAACGTTCACCACACTTGTGTGTCAGAACAGCAAAACCATTCTACTGAGAATGTGGCTTCAGATCGCCATTAAAGGTCTTGTAATCGTGCAAATAAACAGTGGCACTACCTTGTTCCACCTCTCCTAGACTGTATACTGCACCACTCCTCCTATCAGCATGAGGCAGGAGTATATCTCATAAAGGAACTGAAGAAATATGATCACATAGTCCCTACCCCCTCCTACTAATGAAACTCAAATGACTTCCCTTTCCAACTCGCCCTGCCTTCAAAAGTTACTGTATAATTTGAAAAGCCGTCACAACCTGTATTGCTGACAATCAGACTGGAGATTAAGGTGTTCATAAAAGAAAAATATATAAAGGAAGATATCCTATCAATCTATGCAACCAAGATCTACAGTACCATTCCTGTATCCATCAGAACTGTCCAAGTCTGCTCAAATTTAGGAAAAAGCAGAAACTGAGAAGGCACACATCGCTTTCAAGAACAATTCATCACGATGCAGTAACAATCCACTCTTGCTCTCATAAACCAACTACTCAACTCAGTCTTTACCTTGACCCTGTACAGTGCATTGATGCATTTTAACTAGTTTTAAGTGTATAAATACAGCATCCATCCATCCACACATATTGTTGGACCTGGAACGCTTTGCAAGGTCAATCCATATTTTTTCCTCCATTTGCCTTCCTATTCTGAACACATTTTGTTGACTGCTAATCAGTTGTAAAGTGCTTGTGGTCTCCTTCTAAACATGGTGGCATCGGTCTACACCTGATTGGTACATTTGATTTACTTATTAATTCTAGTAAAAGGTGCTACATATACTCAGGGCTTGAATATTAAATGCTACTAGTGGGCAGCTGCACTCATTGTGCCACCTGCTAAAGAAATGTATAGAAATAACGAAAAGTAATTCAATGATATTAAAATGTAATGTTGTATTAGTTTTTAAATTGAAAAAGGTTGTTAAATATTTTCAGATTTAATAATAAACATTTTATACTCGTGAATGTGGCATCAAGGCTACAATTACTAGTAAATGTATGTTGCTTTTTTTGTGAATATCCCGGAATAATTAAGTTATGCAAAAGTGTAAGAGTAAAGTACATGTTCAAATTACTTGTCTGGTTTTTGTAACCTGGCCCATTAAAGCAGCTGGAGGGCTATTCATAAAGATAACTTACACTTGCAAGTTACACATGTAATTTACTCACAAGTGAAAGATACCTTTCTGAATAGCTCCTGACCCTCTCTAATACGCCAATTAAAACAAATAATAGGTTCATATACAATGTATACCATAATGTTTATAGAAAGTGAGAAAATAAGAAGAGATAAACAAAGAAATATATTCACACTTCGTTTTGTGGGTTTTTCATTTTTTGAATTTTTTCAATAAACGTTAGTGGCAAGTGGCCACTTCAAATCTTTAACACAAAATGTACACAACAAAAAAAAAGTTGTGAACATTCTGTATTTGATCATCAAGCAAATGTGGATTAATCCTGGTGTTTTGTTATCCTCATCAGATAGAGGTTTCACTGTACATGAAATACATTACACCTCTTAAGAAAAGTATATCATTCAATGAGGCCGTTCTGAACATGAGGTACTCTTTTAATCTGCAGTTGTTGTGGTTCAGTAGCTATTTCTTTGTTCATTTTAGCATTTGTCTGCTCCAACTTTGCATCATGTTTGACCTGAGTTTTATGTAGATTGCAGCTATTCCAAAGGGGTACAATACTCCATGGCCACAGCTCAACACTTGCTCTCATGGTTTTGCAGGTTATTATGCAAGTACTTAAACTGTTTTTCAGGGGCTTAGCTTGGTCAATTAGATTGGGGTGTGTGAACGTCTGATTTCTCAACAATCATGCTGAGATATCTTGTTAAAACACTATTGTATGAGAACCGCAACATGAGGGGGGCTTAAGGGTCGTGGAATGATAGAGGAGGGTGGATTGTTAGAGGCATTTGAAACAGAACATTTTCCAAACTAATTAACATTTTTAGGAACTTCAAAACAGATATGAGAGAGTGTGTGTGTATGTTTTTGTCAGTGTGGGCATGTCAAAATCCCAGGTGAAATCTGACAGACACTGCTTTATCATAACCAACTGAAAGAACTTGGAGCCAACTATTAATGACAGAATATATTTTTTCAGGGGATTAACAATAAATGCTATGAAACAATTCTTGGCCGATAACTTTCCCCTGTGCTGTACTACAAAGCTCAAAATAATGATAGAAAGCAAACCACAAATCTCACAAATTCAATGCAGATGCTAAACAAAGGCCCATCAAAAAGGTACCCTGTGTCTCTGATTGTCCATGGCCTGAGTGTAATGCAAGCTTCTGTGGTGCATGGGTGCCCCAAACTCTTCAGGGGTCCTCAACCCTTCACGGGGTCCCCATTGAGACCAAGACCAATGAAAATCTGTGCGATCTGGGAGAGTCCAAGCCCCTCATCATATTCTGCAGTGAAGCCCCTTCATTTTGCTTTTCACCTCTGAGCAGGATGAACTATTTAAGCAAAGGGATCTTCTTAACAATCTTTCTACATAGAAACAAATGTGTTGATGCATAACAAAATCCCATTTTTGTATAAGAGAGTTTTGTTGCTGTTTTCAATGATTTTATTTCAGGTTAAACTCTAGTCGCATGGTCCACGGATTACCCTAAGGTAGGTCCCCCCTCATCCAAATATTGAGTCCAACCAAAGAATGTAACTAAATATTAATTAGGTACTTCTCCTCCCTGAGTAGTTTCATTGCGCTAATTATGAACAATTACTGTTTCAGCTGTTCAATTGTCAGAAGGACCTGGATATGTTGTTTCTGAGTTCTGAAAGTCCTGCTATGGGTCTTTAGTTGTGAGGGACTTGACTTCTTTAGAGATCAATAGCACCAGCTACACAGAGACACCTGACACTAAGGGGCATACGTCTGACTTGCAGATAGCAATATTTGGTCATAACATTGAGTTATAAATATCGAGCTACACAAATATTGAGTTTTTAATATCGTGACGCAGAAATACAGAGGATGGGTATATTGATTTTTAGGTAAGTAATATCGTTTGCAAGAATATCTGTGTTTTTTACATCGTTTGCAATAATATTGTTTTAAAAAGATATAGATTTTTAATAATTTGTATTTTTTTAGTCCATCTTTTAATTGTATATATATATATATATATATATATATATATATATATATATATATATATATATATATATATATATATATATATATATATATATATATATATATATATATATATATATATATATTACCTACTGGCGGTCGCCAGTAGGTAGTTATAGTTAGGATTTTTTTCAATGTTAAATCTCAAAATTCTATTTGGAATAACTTTGGCACCGGTTGACGAATCTGCCTGAAAATTTCCTGAAAATGGCCTCGTCGAGCTCCGGTCCTTCCTTGAAAGTTTGGGGGGGATACGTCAAGCGGGGGCCGAGATAAAAGGGGGGTCCCAAAACGCGTTTTCCCCATGTTAATTTCTATAGGGCGGTCGATTTCACTTTTAACCCGAACGGCTGAATGGATTTCCACCAAATTTGGCAAAATTGTAGGGATTGGTAGCCTGATGTGCCTTTGCTATGTCTCAAGATATGTGCTGCAGTGGATTTTGAGTAATTTAGGTTACAAAAAATATATATATCTATAGCAGCGCACCGGTGCGAGCACCAGGGAGCGCTCCGGGCGCGTGACGCGAGGTGCGCATGGAAAGCTGATTGGCTCTCGGGTGTCTGTAAACATTCGAAACAGTCCAGAGCGGCCGCCATCTTGTGTCTCGGTAAAATCGAGACATAAGAGGTGGCTAAAACAAAGGGGGAACTGACCATAAGGCGTCAGGGATAGACCCCTTTGACCCCCTAGGTTTGATGTGGGGGCTATAAAAGGGCCCCGCGGGGCATTTAAAATATTTTTTTTTTCTTTTTGCGCGGGGGAAGCGCCCGGTGCGCGCACCGGGGAGCGGCCCTGGGAGCGTACTATGAGGAAAAAAGGTGACAGAGTTTTTAAAAAATGAAGTTTTGATTTAGAAATTGGAGGTAGTTCTAAAAAGAACTTTTTTTTTTCTTCTTTTTGTTGTTTTATATTTCTTTTGTGTTTTTTGAACTTTTTGAACTTTTTTTGGCTTTTCAAAACAGTTTTATATTTTTTTTGTATTTTTTTAGGGGAGAAACAAAAAAAGGGAATTGAAACTGGCTCAACTGGAGCAAAAAAACAAAAAACCCAAAAAATTACTTCTTTTTGGGGCACTTGTGATTATCACCTGCAAGGACGATGAGCTTAACGCTTTTTTCGCCATAGGCGATAAGCTTGCCACATGCAGAACAAGTGATTTTAAAATCAGCAAATCTCGGCTGAATGCAAGGCATCACCTCGGATGTTTCTGGTTCTGATGAGGTGGGTTGGTTTCTTTGGGAGGGGGTCCTTGATGACTGGGGGAGGTTACTGGCCAGTTCCCTGAACTCTGCACGAGAGTAGTTGTTTGGGTGCTTTCTGGTCATGTGCCGAATCATGGTATAGTTACCAAAAGAATATTTTTTGTTTGGGTTGCCCCGTGAAAGTTCATCATTGCAGATGAGGCAAGTCACCTTGGGCGCATTCACCTTTTTTTTCCCCTCTGGGATTGAAAAAAACTGCCATACAATGTGTGGTTTAGGTTTGTAAGGTGTATTTTCTTCTGGCAGCCATCTTCTTCTCCCCTCCTCCTCTTCCTCTTCCTCCTCCTCCTGTTCTTGACCACCAATATAATTTGGAGCTGGTCCTCTTGGTGGTTGTGGTAGTGGTGGTGGGGCAGATGCACCAGCTGATGCTACTACTGAAGCCATTATTTGGAGCAAAAAAGTAGAGAGAGCAACAAACAGGTCTTCCTCAGTCAAAGGACAAAGTCAGAATAAGGAAAAAAGGTGGGGTCTTTCATCATTTAGAAAAAAAAACTGTCCTGAACGAATGAGATGTGTTATTTTCAGGTCACAAGACCAGGGGCTTCATCATTATGAAACTAAAACTGTTATGAACCAATGAAAAGTGTTATTTTCTGCTCACATGACCCGACGCGCTTACGCTACGCGCCCGGGGGCGCGCAGCGTAAGCGCGTCGGAAGTTTACGTTGTGCGATCGTATTCGCTCGAGTACTTCCGGGTGCGCTTACGCCGTGCGTATCACGCGGTCGCGGCTACGCGATACGTCACGATCATGTTTTCGTTTGCGATATTGGCGCTCACGGGACGCTCCCCAGGGCGCGCCCGGGGGCGCTTTTCAGAAATACGCTTTTCGGGGCGCACTCCGGGGCGCGCTCTGGGAGCGCTCCCCCCAAAAATAAAAAAAATAAAAATGGGATAATTGTAGGGACAGGTAGCCCTATTCTGAAGTGGTTTGTAAAAAAATTAACTTTATAAAAATATGTATTGTGCTACATTGGGCTTAATATATGTTAGAGCCAAAATGTAGCCCAAATGTAGCCCAAAGTAGCCCAATGTAGCCCAAAGATGGCCACCAGAGACCAAAAATTGTAAATGTAGCCCAAATTTCAACTAGATGTAGCCCAACTGTAGCCCAATGACAGAATGTACCAGAGTGTTAAAAAGAACAACTAGAGTGCTAACAGTCTTATTTATAAAGTGAAACTTATAGTTAGGAATTAGCATTAACAAAACCTATGAAATTCACTGAAAAAACCATAGGTTTCACACCAGTTATAGTTAGGAATTAGCATTTAAAAAACCTATGAAATTCACTGAAAAAACCATAGGTTTCACACCGGTTATAGTTAGGAATTAGCATTTAAAAAACCTATTAAATTCACTGAAAAAACCATAGGTTTCACACCACTTATAGTTAGCTGGAAATTTTACTGATATAAAACCATTGAAATTCCCACGTTATAGTTAGTCGGACTCACTATAACTTGCGCGTGCAATGCACTGCTGATGACATCACATATTACATCACTCATGACATGGTGAGTGACATCACTCATGACATCACTGATGACACCATCCTTGTGACACAGTGACAGACCTCCTCTCAGTGTAAAGTAACCCTTGAGACACATATTCAAAAATAGAAACTGAAATTTTTAAAAAATGGACATACCTATATCAGTTACAACAAGCAATTCTGTACTTCCACTATCTATATACACATCCACTCATTCACCAACAGTTCTATATAGTCACTCATACATATACTCACTCATCATATGAAGAGATACACCTATACATCCTGTTACACACCGACATTCATCCAAAAGTTACTCACACACATATTCACACGTGCAAATAAACTATTGAACAACCATTTATTTGAATATAGAGTTATACACACACTTCCACCTTACTTCTATTGAAAATTACACATATTTATTCTCTTAAACAATCACTTATAGAAACACATACTTATTTAAACAGGAACTCTTACAATCTCTTACTCTCACATATACTCACTTATATACATCAATATTCATATATACTAGATTAAAACATATGTAGTTACTGATAAAGACACTAGTGAGACAGTCATTCACTCACTAACAAACACATATAGACACTCATCCACCCATACAGTCCTGTACATATGCTGTCTTCAAAACACATACAAACAAAGAGTCAGTCACTCATGCATCTATGTGCTAAGTAATACCCCCACCAAACCATATAGACACTCAAACTGATACTAATAAAAATATCAAATAACCCATATACATACGCATGTAGCTACTTATCAACACATGTAGCCACTTATACACAAAGTGAAACACTAATATATGTATTTAAATATTTAAACATAACTCACTAATATTTATTTTTCAGAAAGACACATATTCACTGGATGGTGTCATCAGTGATGTCATGAGTGATGTCACTCACCATGTCATGAGTGATGTAATATGTGATGTCATCAGCAGTGCATTGCACGCGCAAGTTATAGTGAGTCCGACTAACTATAACGTGGGAATTTCAATGGTTTTATATCAGTAAAATTTCCAGCTAACTATAACTGGTGTGAAACCTATGGTTTTTTCAGTGAATATATATATATATATATATATATATATAATATATACATTGTTTGTATAAAAGCTGTTAAGAATTTTAAATTATATGTTTTCATTTTAAGTTATTTATCATTTTTGTCGTAGTGGGTTGTAAGGTTTGCAGGGGTACAAGGTGGAAAGTTAATTAAGTATAATTAATAAATAGTTAATGTTCAATTCATATTAATATTAATTATTTAATTGATAATGAATTATGTAACTTGTGTAATTATATTTTTATGTAACATTTTCAGAGCTGGTTGTTTTGTTTGTAGGGGTATAAGGTGGGAAGTTAGCTGAGTAATAATTGATGACTGATTATATCTTTATTATTAATTAGTTAATTGATAACTAATTATATAAATTGTGTAATTATTTTTTACATGATATTTTAGGTGTGGGTTGCGTTGTTTGTAGGGGTATAGGGTGGGAATTAAGTAAGTAAAATCAAGTAATGAATCATGAATTGCATATTTAATGTATTTATAATTTTGGGCCTGATTAGGATGGCCAATGGACCTTATCGTAGACAGGACCGCCCAACAGTCTGTTGGTGGTCGCACACTAGGCATTACGATACGACCGCCACCACAGCGGTCACAATGCCTATATTTTGCATGGCGGCGGGTGCTGTTGGCTCCAGAACCCACCAAAATGCAAAAATGGGACACTTTACGTATCCCTGCACTACGTGGCAGGCACCATGCAATTTCCCTACTGTTGCACAGCCTGGAATAGGACTAGTAAATAGTACTCTTCTGGAGTCCAACGCTTTTCTACTGTTGCACAGACTGCAGTGGTACTAATATGCCTATTTTTTTATAAAGTTTACTACATTTTAAATATTTTTACAATCATGTAATATTATTATTTGTTATATAATGTTTTTATATATACATATATATATATATATAAATGTTTTTTAAAAAAATATTAATGTTTTTGGTAAATGTGCTTTTAAACAAAATTGTTTTACTTGTTTAGTGTTTATGTATATATATATATATATATATATATATATATATATATATATATATATATATATATATATATATATATATATATATATATGTATATATATTTGAGTTCAAGGGTTGCTGCTGCTTTGAAGGATCACACGGCTGCAGGCAAGTTAACACTTGTATTTATTGCTCTCGAGGCTGGCAAAAAAATCTGTCATTGTAAAAGCTTGTCCCAACGCGTTTCAGTGCTTCCTGCACTTTCATCAGGGGAAATTTGGCAAGGCGGATATTGATTGGCAGTTTCCGCCGTCTTTTTGTAAGAAACTCACAGAAATGTACTTGGTAGTACATAATCCCTTGCACAGCATTTTGGGATCTGTAGTATCGCCAAAGAGTCCATCACCTTAGTAGGTTCCGCCGAGACATTATCAGTGTTCAAGTTGTAGCGCCCTATTTTCGGAACTCCACCTGTTAAGATGCTTCAGTGCACCCCGGTTTTCTTTTGCTGCCTCGGTTCTTTCGTGCTCCTGCGGCCGCCTTTAGTAACCAGGGAAATCCTGTACTTGGCTCCTCCACCGACGGCTCCCTCCTCCTTCCCGAGGCGGTGCTTCCTTCCACGACGCAGCTGTCGTCAAAAATGTTTGAGTTCAAGGGTTGCTGCTGCTTTGAAGGATCACACGGCTGCAGGCAAGTTAACACTTGTATTTATTGCTCTCGAGGCTGGCAAAAAAATCTGTCATTGTAAAAGCTTGTCCCAACGCGTTTCAGTGCTTCCTGCACTTTCATCAGGGGAAATTTGGCAAGGCGGATATCGATTGGCAGTTTCCGCCGTCTTTTTGTAAGAAACTCACGGAAATGTACTTGGTAGTACATAATCCCTTGCACAGCATTTTGGGATCTGTAGTATCGCCAAAGAGTCCATCACCTTAGTAGGTTCCGCCGAGACATTATCAGTGTTCAAGTTGTAGTGCCCTATTTCCGGAACGCCACCTGTTAAGATGCTTCAGTGCACCCCGGTTTTCTTTTGCTGCCTCGGTTCTTTCGTGCTCCTGCGGCCGCCTTTAGTAACCAGGGAAATCCTGTACTTGGCTCCTCCACCGACGGCTCCCTCCTCCTTCCCGAGGCGGTGCTTCCTTCCACGACGCAGCTGTTTTACTTGTTTAGTGTTTATGTATATATATATATATATATATATATATATATATTTCACACACCGTCACCAATGTGAGAACTCTTCCCATTCACGATGAGTTGACAACAAAGGAAACGCGGACACAAGTATTGCAGTGCAAAGTTTATTCAGGCACGAATTCCTACGCGTTTCGGAGTTGTAGTCACTCCTTCATCACGGGCATGAAGGAGTGACTACAACTCCGAAACGCGTAGGAAATCGTGCCTGAATAAACTTTGCACTGCAATACTTGTGGCCGCGGCTCCTTTGTTGTCAACTCATCGTGAATGGGAAGAGTTCTCACATTGGTGACGGTGTGTGAAATATACAGGGGGTGGCTGGCTACCCCAGCCGTGTGCCCGCCGGATTTGTGGCTTGGGACAGCTAAATATATATATATATATATAAATATACATTTATATTAGTAATTAACATTTTTTTAAATATAAATAAATATACATTTATATTAGTACTTAACATTTTTTTTTAAATATAGATTTAATATTAGTTGTTTTTATAGATATGTATATATAAACATACACACATGTTTTATGTGTGTATGTTTACATAAGTATATATTTACTATTAATATTTAGGGGTCGATTCCGATTCTGGAAAAACCACTCCGAATAGCCGTACGGAGCGTTTTTCCCATACAAATCGTACCCTGCAGCGTCCCCGTACGTACGATGAAGCACGATTCGTACCAGGAACAGGACTCCGTAAGAATCATACAAAGACTGTACGACTCGAATCTCCACACGATTCTCCCTCGGAACCCGTGGTACGCGACATCCGTGCAGTTCAAAGCAGGTTTTCCCGACCCAGCAAGTACGATTCGTGTCGGGTATGCACTGTACAATGCTTTTTTTACAGGAGCCCAAAACCTCTGTAGAAGCAGAGTTCGCCTCAAAACAGGTATGGAACGGCCCCCCCAGGGACGGTGCGTCCACCCCATGTCTGCAGGGGTATGGTGTGTACCCCTGCGATCATGGGGTGTATGCACTGTACCCCTACAATCATGGGGTGTATGCACTGTACCCCATGATCGCAGGGTGTACGGTGCGTACACCCTGTGATCATGGGGTACGGTGCATACACCCCATGATTGCAGGGGTACGCACAATACCCCTGCGATCATGGGGTGTACGCACTGTATGGTATGTATGTGATTGTGTGGTTGTCCGTACGAATCACCCTTACCTGACGTGGACCGTACGAACCGCGTCCACATACCCTGGTCTGGATCGTACTCGTCGGGTCGTATCGCATGTTTACGAATCGTACGGTTCACTGTGAGGGTCCGTGTCGTACGGTTTCACCCTTGCAATTCGTACAGTTTGCGACGATTCAGACAGATTGACGAGATACGGATCATACTACGCGATTCGGACGGACGTGTACGATTCGTACGGAGAGGGCTCTGGATACGATTCGGACGGATGCTTTTTTCCCGAATCAGAATCGACCCCTTAATGTTACTGTAATATACAATATGTTATAGTTATGTATTAAAATGTTTACGTTTTACTATGTTAAACTGTGTATTTATTGAAAAATTATATTTTTGTCAATGGTGTAAAATCTCAAAAAAGTCCAAAACACCCAATCAGCTCGATTTCATCATGCAAAAAACGTAAGATAAGAAATGATTCGGAAATAAGTATAAGCCCTAACCTCAAAGAAAAATCGACAATAAAAAATTGGCTGATAAAAACCTCAGCACAAGTTCATGCACCTCAAAACCAAACAAAGTTAACACCCAACAAAACATCAGAAGAGGTTAACGAAAGTAGCCCAGTCCCCATAAATCAGAGCAATTTAGGATCCCAAACAAATCTGCAGAAAAGTGCACAAAAGATCGAGTGGTCCAAATCATTCTCGATCTTCGATGAAACGGAACTGCGTAGAATGCTCGAAGAAAACACACACAAGGAAGCCGACCCTACGCAACTGAGTCTAGAAAACCTGAGACAATTGGAATACCCGGATAACATCGGTGAAAGAAAAGCTAATGGTCAAGAAAGGAAGCTAACAACTGCTCCAATAATCCTTACATCAAGCCCAATAAGACAACCGGCGGATAAGAGCCAAGACTCTACCATAATAAAGAGCACAACAAAAGAAGATCACCCTATAACTATTTCTTCTTTAGAAAGTTTAAATAGATCAATAGGGGTACACCCACAACAAAAGGAAGGAAAATCCACACTTTGGGGGATGTGCTCCTAAAATGTTTACAACAAGCAATTAATGCGCTAAACTTTCAATCCAACAAACTCGACGTGCAGGTAGATTTGATGAACCTAATCGCATCTCACATAGCGGGAATAAATCTGA
The DNA here is from genome assembly GCF_964263255.1 of Lissotriton vulgaris. Lineage (NCBI taxonomy): Eukaryota > Metazoa > Chordata > Amphibia > Caudata > Salamandridae > Lissotriton > Lissotriton vulgaris. Next base: position 969,994,798 of record NC_141697.1, read on the forward strand.
AACTGGAAAAAATTTCGTCATACATCACAAAAGAAAAGGAGGAAGATAAAAAATGGAAAGAGAAACTAATAGATCAAAACTGCGTTTGCAAGGACATAATAGATAAATTAGCAACCTTATCAGACATCTTGAAAGAAATATTAGCAGTAACAAGTGGGAAAACCAGCAAAGGTGAAAATCCCAACACAGAGGAAAATAAAAATGGAAACCAAAACAGAATAAGTCACATCATCAAGGAAGAAAAAACTTTAAATGATACAGATGAAAACGAACAAATAAAGAGAGGTCTGGGAGAAAATAAAACAATGTGTTCATCGGGCACATCAGAACCTCTAACAAAAAGACAGCGTAAACGGGCAAGGAAGGTAAGAAAAAACGCTACCAAAAGTAAGCAGGTAAAACAATTCTTTGCCATCTTTGAACAGAAGACAAAAGAGGCCAGAATAAACCCAATCACAGACACTCCAATTACAGACACCCCTACCAAAGAAGACGGAAAGAAAGAAACAAACATAGACGAAGCAAAGGAACAAACAAAACTTCCAGTCAGAACTAAAACAACAGCAAACACACAAGGAAAATCAAAAGACGAGGAACAGTTAATCACAAACAAAGCCAATGACAATAGCAAAACGCTAAAAGCAAACTATAGGGAGGTCTTAGAACAACAAAAAACAAAGGAAAATAATCCAAAAAGGGAATGTGAAACATGGGACAACAATGGATTAATTCAGCATACTGAAGGAAATTCACCACACACAAAGGAAAAAAAGGAAAAAGAGCAAAGCCATAAAACAGAAGCGGATCAAGAGAGGAAATCAAATATTGGCCTGATCATCACGGCGGGAAATAAAGGAAGAACATGCAGAGACCAGGAAGCTGAGCTATACAATAAAAAAAGCCAAAATGAAGGAAACTTCCAAACAGGTCAAGACAAAACATACCTCTTACAACAAGCATGCACAGTAGATTCCACTCGTCCGGACTTAACAACTATGGCCGGCCAAAATGACAACATAACCCACATTCGATTTGATCCAACAGAGGGAAAAAGGAGAATTTATCAAACCGGACTTCCCGAAACAGCAAGAATGGAAACAGAATGCAAACTACTGTTCAAGCCGGAATTCCAAACAAAAGGAAATTCAGACACGCTAAACAGGGGAAATATCCTTCGATTAATCGAAGAGATACCAATACTGAGGGGGATAACAACAAGTGACCTGAAAGCAGTTGAATTTATCCAGGGAAACACAGAGATGGGTCCGGAAATAAGTAGTACCATCTAAAGAAATAGCAGAACTCAGGGGCATATTACCAACAACTAGCGATAATTTTTGTCTCTAACTTGTTTAGAGACAAAAATTATCGCCGCACATCGGCGATTTTTATCGCAGATAAACCTTGCTATTAACAAGGTTTAGAGCAAATGCGATAAAAAACGGCCGAAATGCATGAATATCGCTGAAAAGTCAGCGATATTCATGCATTATCGAGCAAATGCTCTTAGCCATGTTATCCACCTCCCATTGGATAACATGGCTAAGAACTGCTCAGGGCAGGTGTTAGCTTTTGGAGATATTCGCGCTTAGCGCGAATATCTCCAAAAGTTGGTAATAGGAGATAGCGATGTTAGGGACTGTTTCCAGTCGCTAACATCTTGGCACACCCACTTTGCATGTCATTAGTGATAAATATCACTGACATGCAAAGCAAGGCCCAAGATGGTCGCTATCTCCTATTAGCTGTCACTAACTGGTGTTAGCGACAGCTTGGTAATAGGGAGATAATTTTATCTCCGCTTTCTTGGCTTTTAAAGCCAAAAAAGCAGAGATAAACCCCCTTGATAATATGCCCCTTAGTTTTTCAACCAGGACACATTTTACAGAATGGGGAATAACCTTAGAGCGTCTGACACCAATAAAATACCCATTCCCCTTACTAATCAACAAGATTACACAACCGAACAACGTAAATGGAAAAACCGAAACAATCCTGAGAGGAGCAAGAAATAAATCTATTTCGGAACAAGATCTGAGTAGTACTAAAACAAAGCAACTACACCAGGGTCAGAAGGAACACAATGACTGGTCCTGGTTGGCACAGGCACTAAACTCCCATCGATCCTGATGTATGCAAATTGACACTAAACAATCAAAGACCAAATGCCAATTTATCCCCAATACCAGAAACAAAAATAAGGATTTGCTCGTGGAACGTACATGGTTTCAAAGAAATGTCCCAAGACCGAGAAACAACAGATTACCTGAGTAAATTTGATATACTTCTACTCCAGGAAACCTGGAATATAACCGCGAGGCAAATCATGGGATACGAGGAATATCACATAATGGCAGAAATTTTTTCAAAGTATGGTCACCCAAGGGGAGGTCTGTCAATCTTCATTACCAATAATTTTGACTGGAAAACTGAACTGCTTGACTCAGGAGAGAATTGGATACAAGTGATCAAAGTAGAGCTGAAAGTAAACAAAAATAACCCTGGATGGAGTTTACTTATTATAAATCTATACATTCACCCAGACAAGACGACCAAAATTGAAAAAGCTCTAACTTTGATAAATCTGATAAAATCTTTACACAGAACTTACCAATTGCACGAGTTATTCATTACCGGTGACTTCAATTGCAATTAAATAAAAGCAAATAAGAAAAAGGACAAAATCCATAATATTTGGAGCGATCTGGAACCATTAGGTCTAACAATCCTAAACGGAAAAATGGAGGGAGACATACCCGCCAAAACCACTTTCTCCAGTGGGAAAAAGAGCTCCATAATTGATTTCACCCTAACAAGCAATGAACTAAAAAAGAACATAGAATACTTTGGTATACAAACTCGACCTGAGAGCGACCACTTCCCACAAGAGACAATAATGAGGTTAAACACTGTAGAGAAAACACAATTAGAATTCCTTTCCGCAATTCCAGAAATATACAAACTGAAAAAACTCAAAAGCAAGGGCCCAATAAAAAAGGAGATAATGGACTCAGTGTTAGAATATGAAAGCTGTTCTACGGGCATGGAAAACCAATCACCCATAGCAAATTGGGAAAATCTACATAAATTTGTGCTGGGAAAATTTGCAATAAACACACCGGCAAATGATGGTCACAAAGCAAACAAAGAGCCGTGGTACAACACCAAACTAAGAGATAAGAAAAGGGAAATTGCGAAAAAATTAAGAATAAGGGCAGCAGAAAAAAGGTCAGGAAACAAAGTAGATAATAACGACACACAAAAAATGAGGAAAGAATATAAAGAGGACTGTAGAAAAGCTAAAAAAGCTCACACAGAAGAAATCTGGGTGGACCTTCTAAGAACAAGTAAACTACCAAATAGTGGAGAATTTTGGAATATAATAAATAAACTCTCAAAAGTAGTTGGTGAACAAGCCAATATAGGAATAAGTGAAACAACATGGGCCGCTTATATTAACAATCTGTACAACATCCAGAGCCATCCAATCAACATAGAAACAACCAAAAACCTAAAAGATCTAGAACAAAAAGATACAGTTCCTGGACAAGGGAAGAATGTCCAGCAGGAAAGCATTGCGCAAGAGGAACAGGCACCGTTGACAACGAGTAAACATCTAACCGCACTAATAAGGAAAATGAAAGTGGCAGGAGCAGCTGGCCCAAATGGAATGCCGAATGCCTTATTCAAATATGACCCCGAGTTCTGGGCAAAATACTTGACCCCACTATTTAATTATATTCACAAAGAAAAAAAGATTCCACCATCCTGGCAAGGAAACATCTTCCACCCAATTCATAAAAGTGGATGTAGAATGGAACCCGGGAATTACAGAATAATAGCTTTAATCGATGTGGAGGCAAAGCTTTTCTCATCCTGTATATTGTCCCTACTTCAACATTGGATAAAAGACAATAATATAATACCTAAATTTCAAACCGGTTTCAGGGAAGGTATGGGCTGCTTAACCAACTTGTCAGCACTGTCTTTATTAATCGAAGGAGCAGGGAAAAGAAAGACCGGATTAATAGCCTGCTACATAGACCTGAAAGCCACCTTCACCGAGTCCCCAGAAAACGCCTATGGAAAAAACTGGATCTTTGGGGTCTACCGCCGGCATTAATGGAAACAATAATAGCACTTTATAGCGGAACATGGGCAAAAATAAAACTGGGAGACGGAAGAAGAATATCTGCAGAATTAAAAATAACTAATGGCCTCAAACAGGGCTGCGTGCTCTCTCCAAGCCTTTTTAATATATATCTGGCCGACCTAAAAGACCATCTTCAGAATGCAAACGGACATCCGACAAAATTAGCCAATAAAAGTATTCAGTTTCTCCAATATGCCGACGACATAGTAGACTTAAGTCAAACGCCAATAGGCCTACAAAGAATAATATCAGAACTAACAGACTATTTTGAGAGAGAAGGCCTAGAACTAAACATCAAAAAAACAAAAGTGGTGAGACTAGCGGGCAATAGTAGAAGATCTTTCAAATGGTACACAGAAGGCAGACAAATGGAGGAAACAAGTGCTTATAAATATCTGGGAGTTACAATAAGCAAAAATATGTCACTTTCAGACCAAAAAAGAACCATCACCGCAAAAGCACAATCACTGAGCTTCGCGTACAAAGTTCTCCAAGATAAACTGCAATGTCCATCATACGACCACCTGCTAAAGGTAATGGCAGCCCAAGTTTTACCATCACTCTCATATGGAATGGAAATATGGCATGGAAAAGAAGCAGCCATTTTAAATACCCTCCAGACAAAAATATACAAATCTGTGTTCCATCTATACAAAGGATCAGCTCCGGCCCAAATAAGACTGGAATTTGGTTTACAAAATCAAATATATCAACGGAAAGCTGCCCTAGTAAAATGGTGCTGGAAACTAAGATCGGCGGAAATTGGCTCTTTAAACAATTTATGTTGGCAAGAAATTAAAAAACAATATGACCGACATGAAGCCAACTCATGGGGCAATGATCTGCGAGCATCACTAGAAACCCTCAAAATAGAGGAGATCTGGAAAAAACCACCGGAAGAATCATCTTTCAAAAAGATTTGCAAATTAAATGCAAAAGCCTTATCTTTGGTAGAAGATAAAAAGACTTTGGCCAAGCGGCGCCATGCATGGACCATTTTAAATTCATATTAACAATTAAAACCTCAAGCCTACCTCATAGCGCACTTCCGGCTATCTTTAAAAACAAAATTCATGGCCCTTAGAATGGGAGACCACAGCTCCAAAGACTTGATCCCATCATGGAAAGGCACGCATCAGGGACGAAGTTGTAGGTTATGTGACTACCACAGTGAGACCTTGTGTCACCTCTTGTGCACATGTGAATCTTCCATAGAAAAAAGGAAGAATTTATTGAAACCTATTTTTAACATGCTACAGATCCGCACCTGCAGGCAAGCCGTGACCAGTTGGATGGGAGCAGGTTCAAACATTCTAATATGTCGTGGAGTAAAATTCATGAACTTTGTGGAGAATTTGCTCCAAAAAATAGAAACAGACCACAGACAAGGCCTGGGAGGAAGTATTTAATAAATGAATGCAAAAACAAATTTTAACCACATGAACTTTTAACCTGTAATTATTTTAACAGAATTTTTGTACTTGTATGCTTTATGGTTTGTCATAAACCAAATAAAGTAAATTTTTGACTGACTGACTGATATTTTTGTCATATTTTTAATGATATTAATGTAAACGATATTTTTTTAGTCAATATATTTGTACTTACCTTTATAAGCATGGGAAACCGATTTGTGTTAAAAATATTTTTGACACAATATTTCTGTGTCAAAATGATTGTGTGGTCGATATTTTGTCACTGATCCTAGATAGCCCATTAGAGTAATGAGGCCACGAAAAGTAACCCTCCAAATCCATTGTTTGGAATCCTTTTTCATTCTGGAGAGTGAGACAACAGTTGATGCTTGGCATGCCACATGAGGTGAGACTGAAAGCAAATCGTTCGGCCCTTTATCTATTAACAGCCATCTGAAAGCAAAATACAAACATTCAAGATACAAAATCAAAACATTCAAGGGCATATTACCAAGCAATAGCGATAAATATCGCTATTGCTTGGTTAGAGACAAACATTTACCGCTGAGCTGCGGCGATTTTTATCGCAGATAAACCTTGGTATTACCAAGGTTTATCGCAAATGCGATAAAAATCGTCCGCAATGCATGAATATCACTGAAAAGTCAGCAATATTCATGCATTACCGAGCTAATGCTCTTAGCCATGTTATCCACCTCCCATTGGATAACATGGCTAAGAACTGCTCAGGGGCAGGTGTTAGCTTTTGGAGATATTCGCGCTTAGAGCGAATATCTCCAAAAGTTGGTAATAGGAGATAGCGAAGTTAGCGACTGTTTCGAGTTGCAAACATCTTGGCACGCCCATTTTGCATGTCATTAGTGATAAATATCACTGACATGCAAAGTGGGGCCCAAGATGGTCGCTATCTCCTACTAGCTGTCGCTAACTGGTGTTAGCGACAGCTAGGTAATAGGGAGATAATTTTATCTCCGCTTTCTTGGCTTTTAAAGCCAAAAAAGTGTTGATAAACCCCCTTGATAATATGCCCCTCAATGTTGAAGAGTTGGCTTCTATCTCCAGTATTGCTGCAACTCCAATGACATCAATAGATGAATTTGGGCTACTAAGGGCCTGATTACAAGTTTGGCGATGTGGGAGCGGGGTGGGATGTCACTGCACCACTCTTATACTGCCAAATCCTAATGCCGCCCACCTGCCAGATTACGAGTGAAATCGTGGTCTAGTGGAAGCCATGGCGGTGTGTGGTGGTGCAGTAAAAAAGCTTGAATATGAGCCTTAATGCTGCACAGGCGTGGGACTGCCACAGCGCTTTCCAGCATGGTATGACAGTAAAGTTCATGCCGTGCTGGAACTGGGGTGTAAATGCACATAAGGGGGCACAACATGTGCCCACCGCATGCACTAAGATGCATACGGCAAGAGAGGCCATCTAAGTCCCTCCTTGTTTTCTGACTGCCAGGAGTTTCATGGAGCAAGTACCTCCATGAGACCGCTGACAGTCAGAAAACAATATAGTGAGCCCCTGATCACCGCACCAACACCAGGGAGCCTGGTTCCTTGGCTGTTATGACGGTCTGACAGCCAAAGTTATAATACAGCAGTCAGACCGCTGGCGCAGTGGTGGCTGGACCAACACCACTGCACCACAGTGAGTTTGGCAGCCACGTACTGCCAAACTCATAATCAGGCTCACAATGTAGATGAACAAAATATGAACAAATTCTTTGGGGTTCAGCAATAAAATCTGACCCATTTATCAGTGCAGGTCTTATTTCGTGGTTATTTTCCACGTTCTGAAACAAATCTTGAGACGGTTAATGGACATTTTTGTTTCTGTTAAAAAAAGAGAACAAAACCCTGTTTTCCCTGAAATCAAATACAAATAAAAGTACATTCACATGTCCAAATATAGAACTCTTTCCAGCTTCTGTCCTTTCCTTAATTTTCGGTATAAAGAGCGTTGTACCCAAATACTGGGGATTTATTAAGTTTTGACTATAACTTACACTATAGAAACCACAATCATAAAATATTAGAATTACAAGATCTGGTCCTAGTCTTTAGTTACAGTGTCCAGCCTCTTCATGAAAGTCCCTGCAAGTAACACAATATAAATAACAGTGATGTTTCAGAGTATATATCCTAAAAGAGATTTCCATATGTAATTTGGCTTGGCATTGTGTTGTGGGAGCTGGTTGCAGAGCCTGACCAACATCCAGGTGCTTTGCCCATTTCCTTGCATCGTGAAACCGTGTCCAAGACACCCATGGGCGCTGCCCCTGCACCCAATTCCCTGTGTGACCAACGCCAACTGGATTTGCACAACGGGGATTGTCCTCATGTCTTGGCCTGTAACCAGGCCTTGTGCTCAACCTCCCATTTGGCCAAACCCCACTGTGCATGTCTTACAGTAGTGTGCAGGAGGGATTGGACACAGGACCAGGCCTTTATCCTCATCCTGCACCCAGCCACCCGCCCTTTCACCCACTGCTGCAGAAATGTCGATGTGTTTTCCATTTGTATCTCTGGGAGTGGATGTGCTCTAAATTATTCCCTACGTCAATGACCTGTGGTGGTCATCGAATGCCTAGACACCCTGCTTGCAGTCCGTGGACTCAAAACGGCAGCTAAAGTCTAGTACTCCATAAGGCTCTAGAGTCCGGCCTTAGAGAAGACCATAAAGATTGTAGACTTGAGGCCCCAAACATTGACTCTGAGGAAAAATGGTTCTCTTTTTATTTTTGTGGTAGGCAATTCAGGTAACTTTGGGTTCCCCAAATTAAAATGGGTTTATGTTTTATGTTTATGTTTTATAGATTTATAGAGCACATAGCTGCCATAGGGCTTCCCAGCGCTAAGAGAAAATGTCAGAGGTTGCATGGGAGATTAAGGGAATAGCCAAGTTTTGAGCTTTTTCCTTAATACCAATTTGTCAGTTAGCATACGCATTTCCCTAGGCAGGGAGTTCCATAGGCCAGGGGCCAGATGCAAGAAGGATCTGCCTCCCCATCTGGCTCTCTTTATCCTGGTCTGTTTCATAAGTAGATCTGCAGAGGATCTTAGGTGTCTGTCTGGAATGTAGTGTGTGACAAGTTTTTTAATTAAGGCCAGGCCTTTGTCCTTCATAGCTCTATGGGCGATGCAAAGTGATTGGAACTCTATCCTGGCCTTTATTGGGATCCAGTGTAGTGTCTTCAAGGCTGCCCTGGCTGACTGTTGTCTGGGGATGCACAGCAGTATCCTAGCTGCGGCATTCTGAACCACTTGTAGTCTGTTGATAAAGTATTTGGGTGCACCAAGATACAAGGAGTTGCCATAGTCCGGCTGTGACAACACTAGAGCCTGTACCACGGTTCTGTGAATGTTTTCAGGAATGAGCAGTAGGATCTTCCATAGCATTTGCAGTGCTCCAAAGCATGTTCCTGATATTTTTATAGCTTGAGTCTCCATGGACAGACTTTTGTCCAGCTAAATTCCCAGATTCTTTACCTCTGTCTTTGGGACCGGGATTCTCCCAATTCTGGAGGCCAGCTAATGATGTTTCTTGGGATCACCTTATTACCCAGGAACATGATCTCTGTTTTTCCTCCGTTCAGCTTTAATCAACCATTAATTATCCATTCTACTACTTGCACCATGCATGGTGCCAAGTTGTAGTGCATTGATTGGGGGCCCTCCGTCATTGGGTATCGTCCGCGTATGACACTATTGACAGTCCAAATTGTTGCACTATTTCTACCAGTGGTTGCATATACAGGTTGAATAGTGTCGGGCTTACAGCAGAACCCCGTGGGACTCCTCATGACATTTGGAGGGTATCAGATAGATGCTCATCTTCCATTAATTGGAAGGGTGTAGGTTATCCACTTTAATGCAGAGCCTGTAATACCGGATTCCTTTAGCCTGTCTATCAGGGTCTTATGGTCCACCGTATCAAATGTGGCACTGAGATCCAGGAGCAGAATAACTGCTGTGCCTCCCTGGTCTAGGATTCCCTTCAGTTCCTCTGTTGCCACCAACAGGGCTGACTCTGTACTGTGTTGGGGTCAGAAGTCCATTTGAGTGGTATGCAGTACTTGATTCTCCTCTAGGTATTGGGACAGGACCTGACCTGATTGACATGTTTTTTGGTTATTTTGTGTAATAAAGGCAAGAGCGAGATTGGTCGGTAGTTCCCTGCTTCTGATGGATCTAGCTGGGGCTTTTTCAACAGTGTTTGGATTATGGCGTGTTTCCAGGTTTTGGGAATAGTCCCTTGTGTAAGGGAGAGTGATATAAGTGCTGCAGTTGTAGACCTGTGTTTTTTACCTCCCTGCATCAAGATGTCTGGTGGCATCGCGTCTAGAGGGAACCATATTTAATCTTTAGCAGGATAGAGGTCATATCTTTTTCACTTAGGTCTGTGAAGTGGTCTAATCTTACCCCTGTTTTAATTTCCAAGTTATCATTGTTGCCTGGGTGAGTTTCGACTTGATTTGAGCTACTGGTTCCTAGCAGGAAGTTGTATATTATTTCCACCTCCTTTTAAAAAAAAATCGCCATCCAATTACATCTCTCTTTGGATGAGGCGTGATTGTTTGTTTCCTGATCAGTGGAACCGAGGGAGCGCACTATCTTAAAAAGTTCTCAAGATGAGTTACCTGCTGAATTAATTTTTACTTCGAAAAATTTGACTTGGGCTTGGAGCATCTCATTATGATAGCTATCTTGCATTGGCATTTGATAACGGGGTCATCATTTTTCCTTCATTGTCTTTCAAAATTTTTACAGTCCTTTTTTATCTGGATTAGGTTTGTGTTAAACTAAGCCACTTTTTTCCTAGATTGTTGATTACTTGATCTGGTTTTCAGAGGGTATTGAGCTGCTAAGTGGTTAATCCATTCTGTCCACATCTTATCAGCCTCTTCTATGTTGTCTGTTATGCATGGGACCTGGGCTTCTTTAACAATCTTGGCCATTTATTCCTAGTCTTGGTCAGTTTATCACCTATGGGCTGTGCCTGGGTGTTGTCTAATGTAAAAAGAATACAATGGTGATCAGTCCACAGAACTGGCATGGGGGTCCCTACCACTAACTTGGGTTCATCGGTGAAGATGGCGTCTAGTAGGTGCCCTTTTTCGGGTCTGCCCTCTCTTACTAATTGTTGAAGTTGCATGGCTTCCATATCTTGGATAAGTCAGATTGAAGTGTTACCATCAGGTATATCTAAACGAAAGTTGAAATCCCCAAGTAGGGTAGTGAACCCCTTTCTGGCCACCATTGTTGCTACTGTACCAGGAAACTCCTCTAAAAAGCAGTTAGTGGATCCCGAAGGTCTGTAGATTAGTGTACCTGAGAAGGTGGTATTGGGCGAGAGTTTAATGCTAAAATGTGATGTGTCACAGTTAGTGATAGACAGGAGTGTGGTTTTGCATCCACATTCATTTTTGTATATGATAGCCACCCCCTCCTATTTTCTCCCTTCTATCTTGCCTTCTAATTGCAAAGCCTGGAGGGAGTACATAGACTATATCCAGAGTAGAACATTCTTCCCAACATGTCACTGTCAAAAATAGGATGTCAAGTTCCTCATTCTCAATGAGCAGCCTAATTTCTGTGGTGTGTGCTGGTAATGATCTGCTGCTAATAAATCCCATTTTCCACTGATGTTTCCTAGCAGTCCTATCTCTTTGTTGGTTCTTGTCAATACTCCCTGTGCTAACCTTTGTCAAACAGTTTGAACAGGTCGTTTCCTTACCTATCAGGCTGGCTGGCGGGAGGATGTGATTGCATCGGGTGGTCCCTGAATACCTCAGTGCTAGTAACTCTATCACAGAGTCCGTGATGTTATTCTGATTTTATGACGCCCAACAGGGAGGGTGCCTAGCCCTTGTCCGTGTCCGGACGTGGACGGGCACAGACGGGCTTGCCATAGGCACGCCTTCGGCGGTAAGTGACAATTACCCTGGCTTCTCATTCCCTGAACTGAAACATTTGTGACTGACACTAGCTTGAAGCATGATATTTGCTTTGGTGACTGCAAAATACATTTTACTGTGCTGGAAAGCCACTCAGATTCTGAGGGTCCTTGAACTATATAGAGTCTGTAGACCTTGCAATGAGTGAAGGGAGAAAATCCTTCCATGTCCAGTGGGATTAGTTTATTTTTCAAATTTAGGTCCATGATGGGTCCATAAGCTAGCACAGCAGGAGGGTGCTTTAGATAAGGGTTATATATCTCTACAATTGAAACTTTCAAAATACACCTGTTACATGTGTAACAAATATATTGTAAAAGCTTCTAAACACATTTGTACTAAACCATAAAACGACACCACTGACACTAAAGATCTAGTTTTTGTTGTAGAGGTGAGCAAAAATCCTTATTGGGATTCAGTGGGAAATCCATCATTTTACTCTCCCTTTAAGTTTCTTCCCCCTAACTAAATATTCATGAGAAATGATGTGCTGAAACACAGACCGTCGTGTGTCATGTCTGTCACATGTTTTGCAAATTTGCCAAAAAGCACCAAAGTTATTAACAATCCAAAATGCGACTTTTTCAATGGAAAGTGAATCTTATCTATAATCATACATTCGCTATCAACAATTGTATGATATATATAAATATCTATATATATAGATATATAAATATCTATATATCTATATCTATATCTATATATATATATAAGCTCCGGCTGAACGGCTGGAATGTACCATATTAGAAAAGGAGAGGGAAAATGGAATACTACGAGGAATATAATAACATGTTTAAAACAACATCAAACTTCAATATATGCTGTATACTTCTGGATAATGAAAATCAATAAAAAATTGTTTAAATAAAAAAATAAAAAACTTCAATAGGGGAATAAATAAGAAAAGTTATGATTTACAACACATCTACCCACCTATTTAAATGAAGCAACAGATATGGGAAATACTTTTACATGTAATAATCAGTAACTAGCCATATTATCGAAAAAAATATTTGGAATGGACAAAATATCGAATGGACACAATATAGTAGTTAAAAATATCGAATTGAGGGTAAGTAATATTTATTGTCAAAATATAGAAGTCAAAATATCGAAGTATACAATATATGCATTAAAATATATCAAATTTTTAATAATATCAAATTTTTTAAAGTGTTTTGTATGTTAGTATATGTGTGAAAAGTGTGTATTATTTTTGTAATTTATGTTTAATTTATTCTAAGTAATGAATTTTATGGTTTTTAATTTTTGCGTAATTTAATTCTGTAGCGGGTTGTGGGTTTATAGGGGAATATGGTGGGAAGTAATTTAATTAGATTAAATTAAATATACATTGTTAGAAATTATTAATTATTTTAAATTTATTTAGCTTTTTAATTCTGTAGCAGGTAGTGGGTTTATAGGGGAATAGGATGGGAAGTAATTTAATTGTATTTAATTAAATATTTGTATTTATTTATTGGTTATCATTTTGAATTTATTGTTAATTAGTTTTTTATTGGTAATTAATTTTTATTCATTAATTAATTGATAATTATGTTAATTGTATTAATTTATTTTCTGTTTCGGGTTGTGGGTTTATAGGGGAATAGGGTGGGAAGTAATTTCATTGTATATAAGTAAATCATTTTTTTTTATTTATTGGTATCGATATGTAATTTATTGTTAATTACATTTTAATTGGTAATTCCTTTTTATTAATTGGTAATTAATTTGTATTAATTGATAATTATGATAACTGTAATAATTTATTTTCCGTAGCGGATTGTGGATTTTTAGGGAAATAGGGTGGGATGTAATTTAATTAATTACATATTAAAAATACTTTTTGTGTATTGATAATTAATTGACTGTTAATTAATTATTAATTGGTATTAATTGTTATTATTAATTAGTTTTTGTTGTTGAAAATTAATTAGTTGTTAATTAATTATGAATAGGTAATGTATTTTTAATAACTAATCTTTATTTGCATTTATAATTGATCAATTATTACATAATATTAAATTGGTAATTAATTGTAATTAATTTTTTATTGATATTGATATTTAATGTATTTTTATTAATATATTAAATCATTACTTTCCCTACTGTTAAACTCACTGGAGTGGGAATAGTAATTTTTACCCCTACGCTATCCAACGTTTTCCCTACTGTTGTACTCTCTGGAGTGGGAATAGTAATTTTTACCCCTACGCTATCCAACGCTTTCCCTACTGTTGCACTCACTGGAGTGGGAATAGTAATTTTGACCCCTACGCTATCCAACGCTTTCCCTACAGTTGCACTCTCTGAAGTGGGAATACTAATTTTTACCCCTACGCTATCCAGCGCTTTCCCTACTGTTGCACTCTCTGGAGTGGGAATAGTAATTTTAACCCTACGTTATTCAACGCTTTCCCTACTGTTGCACTCTCTGGAGTGGGAATACTAATTTTTACCTCTACGCTATCCAACACTTTCTCTACTGTTGCACTTTGGAGTGGGAATAGTAATTTTGACCCCTACGCTATCCAACGCTTTCCCTACTGTTGCACTCTTTAGAGTGGCAATAGTATTTTTTTACCCCAACGCTATCCAACACTTTCCCTACTGTTGCACTCTCTGGAGTGGGAATAATAATTTTTACCCTCCCGCTATCCAACGCTTTCCCTACTGTTGCACTCTCTGGAGTAGGAAAATTAATTTTTACCCCTACACTATCCAACGCTTTCCCTACTGTTGCACTCTCTGGAGTGGGAATAGTAATTTTAACCCTACGCTATCCACCTCTTTCCCTACTGTTGCACTCTCTGGAGTGGGAGTAGTAATTTTTTACCTCTACGCTATTCAACGCTTTCTCTACTGTTGCACTCTCTGGAGTGGGAATAGTAATGTTTACCCTCCCGCTATCCAACGCTTTCACTACTTTTGCACTCGTTGGAAATGAGAACAGTAATTTTTATCTATCCTACGGTAAAATTATTGTATTTTTTTACTAATATTACGTTAATCTCTCTCTCTCTCTCTCTCTCTCTATATATATATATATATATATATATATTAAAAAATTTAAATTGTATGTTTATTTTTTTACTTACATTAATTATTTATTGATTTTAAGGGTATTTAAGTATTTTTAAGTATGTTTTAGTTAATTAGATTCATTATTTCATTAATTTTAAATTACTTTTAAGACATTTAATAAAATTCAATATTTTGACGAACTATATTTTTTACAACTATATTTTTGATTCGATATTTTTGAACTTACCTGTTTGCAGATTGGAATTCAATATTTTTGCATTCTATATTTTGGCCACTACATTTTGGTAGGTCAATATTTTGGAATTCTATATTGTGTCAGTGATCCGTAATAATCATCATGCCACGTTGGTGAGAACCTAAGCCTTTTGGTGTCCTTGGTTATCAGATCTTGCTGAAGTTATGGCAGGGGCATAGTTAAAACTGTTATTTAACGGGGATGGTGATTGGCTAGCCTCTCCATACTCCATTTTTCCCCATTGTCTATGACCGCCACATTGTGTTTGATTTCCACTATCCGCATAGGTCCAAAGTATTTCGAGGCACACTGGGACTTTCCAATAGGTTTCTTGACATATACACAGTCAACCACCTCCCAATCCCATTTTTTGGCACTGTGTTTGCTGTCATATTATGTTTTGTAATCATGTTGATAGAACGTTATCTTTATCTTGTGTCAATCGAGCTGTATTCCACCTTTCCACCTCCCCAATAACATTTGGGAAACATTTTGTACAAGGCTTCATTCTTTTGAGGGAGGAAAATGGTTATATGCTGGTGACGTGGTTAGGGGTAGTGTGGTATGCCCTGGGCATATCCTGTATGGCCCTCTCAAAAGGAAGTTGATTAACTCAAGCTAGTTGTATACAATCCTTGATCATTCAGTTAACTCTTTCTACAAGGTAATTAGCCCTGGGACAGTATAACGCTGTTTTAAGGTGCTTGATTGTTAATTTAGAAAGGAATTACGTCCTGAGATTGGAAGCAAATTGCACCCCATTATCTGTGATAATGCCTTCTGTTGCAACTTGTCCATTAGGAAATCGGTGAGGCACTCTGTGGTGGTCTGATTTACCATCCTAGTGACAACCTAATGGGATTGGCAATAAACTAAGACAAATGCAAAGTGGTTTGGCACACCTTTACAATTACCTTTACAATTAATGGGGCCTATTATATCCAGAGCAAGTTTTCCCCAGGGTTTTTCTGGAACAGATACAGGGGATAAAGGAGCTTTGTGAACAACCTTGGATTTGTCTATAAGCACAAATAAGACAGTTCTTAACCTTGGATTCCCCCGGACAATCAATTTTGGGAAACACGTATTGTACTCTCAGACAGGCTTTAGTTAAACTCCTTCCAAGGTGACCCTCATGGACGAGGTCAATCACCTTATCTCTAAAACCGTCAGGTAGTATTATTTTGTCATCCCTTAATATTAAGTTCTCGTTTAGATTGATTTAATGACGGATTTCCCAGAAACTCTTGGCCCCTTCAATGACTTCACTATAACACGTGGGCCAACCTAGCGGGACATATGTCCTAAGTTGGTGAAAAGTTTTATCATTTGCAGAACATTCTTCCTCTGAAGTTTTGGCTGACAAGTGGATCTCCAAAAAAGGATATTCTGGAGTGTCAAACTGTTCCTCTTTGTTCAGAGGGGCTTGCAATAAGAAGTCAGCTACCTTGTTTAGATTACCAGGGACATATTCCATTTTGAAGCAAAAACTTTCCAACCCTAAGACCCAGAGTGCTGTTAGAGGAACCTTTGGTGCTGAAAATGTATGTAAGGGGTGTATGGTCTGGGCGAATATAGAATTGCAGAGCCCATAGTAAAAATGTAAAATGTTTCACAGCCCAAAAACATGCATGGGGCTCTCTTTCGACCACCAAGTAATTCATTCCAGGTCTGGTAATGGTGCGCGAGACAAAGGCCACAATTCTCTCCTTACGGTCAATTACTTGGGATAACGTGGCCCCTAATCCTTTATTACTTTCGTTGGTGTTTAATATCATTTTCCTGCAAGGGTTGAAGTTGCAAAGGTATGCAGAAAACAAAATAGCTTCTTTGATGATCTCAAATGTTTCTTGGTGCACGTCAAGCCATTTGAATTGTGTGTGATTTTTTACGAGATCCCTAAGCTTGCTGGTTAAATTTGCAAAGATTGTGACATATTTACTCATGTATTCCGTGAGATCCAGGAACAATTTAAGTTAATCTTCTGACTCTGGAGTGGGTGCATCCATAACTGCTTTAAGTAGGCACATTTTGGGGCTGAATTTGCTTTGGAAATCGTATGCCCCAGATACTCCACTGACCTGACACCAATTTTACACTTCTCCTTATTAAGTGTCTGTCCTGAATTTTTAAGTTTAGTTAAGACCTTCCTCAAAATCACATTGTGTTCCTTAACAGTGGCCCCATATGTTAACACATCATCCTGGAAGCACATTCTTTTCGGTATTCCATCTAATATTTATTGCATTATTTTTTGAAACACCGCAGCCGAGTACGCAAGTCCAAACAGCATTCTGTGGAACATGAATGTGCCCATGGGTGTTGTGAACACTGTCAACCATCTCAACTCAGCTTGGAGCTCACTCAACCTGATGGTAGGCCATGGAAAGGTCCAACACACTGAAACAATTAACTTCCCCATTGTGCTCAACATCTCCTGAATACAAGGTAAAGGGTGTTTGTCAACCCAGATGTTGTTGTTGAGATCATGTAAGCTGACACATAATCAGATTTCACCTCCTTGGGTTTTTTCACTTTAATGATGGGAGCCACCCAGACGGTACAATCAATACCGTTAATGATGCCTACGTTTTTCAGTCTTGTAAGTTCCTTTTGTAAGGGGCCCCACATAAGGTGTGGTATGGGTCTGGTTTTATGCACCATTGGTACAGCATTGGATTTAAGCTTGATTTTATGTTGAATAGTTTTAAGCATCCCTAACTCCTCTGTGAACACCTCATGGAATTAATTGCAAATAGTTTCATCCGTGATGGATTCAATTACGATATAGACTTGCTTGGAGTTATTACGATCCAATTTAATCCCTAATTCCTTCTGATGTTACCATCCCAGGAAATTAGAACCTTCTTCAACAACATACACTTTCTCTACAGTAGGTCCGTCTTTAAAAGTAATGAGGGCGTTAACTATTCCCTTGGGGGGAATGGGATCCTTGGTGTACCCACTGGGAGAAATGTCAGCGGAGACTAAATTCTCCTTGAATCTTGTAGTTATGAATTTGTAGTTCGAGAAATTAATTAAAGTAAACAATGAGCATGAATCAGCAAACATTTTAATCGGTTTACTATCTAACATTATGTCACATTCAGGGTAATTAATGTTGCTGCATGTTTGAATATCCATCACTTGAAGCATTCTTTTCTTGACAGATGAGGACCGTACATCCAGGTTTTCATTTTTGACTCCTCACTTTTCTTGTTTTTCCTGCATACCCTACTTAGGTGGCCTTTCTTGTTACATTTCCTACAAACAGCTGAACTAGCCTGACAATTAGGGTTGTTAGCTAAGTGATTGCTGCTGCCACAGCGGAAACATTTCAGCTTACTTCCTTCCAGTTCTCCAGATTGGTATGCACTTTTGTTATTTTTAACCTTGCATACAGTATCTTCCAATAATGGTTCCTGGTCCTTGTCAAAGATCTATGAAACGTGCTCATTAGTAGTGGGTGTTCTGATTTCCGTCAGACATAGGGCTGTGTGCTCAATGGATTTGGCTATTTCAATAGCCTCTTGAAGATTGGTTTGTTTTTCTAGAAGTTTTTCCTGTTTTCTGGTGTTGTTACTGCAACACACTAACTGGTATCTTATGAGTGACTCACTTAACTTAGCAAATTCACATTATGTATTCAGCCCTCTAAGTAGAGCTATAGAATTTGCTACACCTTAATGTTTACCTTGGGTCCTACTGAAGAATTTATGACATTCAAGCACAATATTTATTTTATTGTCAAAGTGATTTTCTAGCTTAAACAAAGTGATTTTGTACTCATCTACTTCATCCCCAACACCTTCTTCGTCATTTTCAATACAAGGAATCACATAGTAAAGTCTCATAAATCCTTCCCCCCATGTGCATCCAAATTGCGTATTGGAATATGATGTTTCCTTACAGGACTGAATTTCTTTCCCCCCAATAGCAATTAAATATGATTCAAATATTTGTATCCATTCTTTCCAAGGCACCATAGGTTTCATATGAGAAAAGAAGGGGTGGGAAAGGGGAATACCACGAGGAATATAATAACTTGGTTAAAACAACATCAAACATCAATAAGGATATAAATAAGAAATGTTATTGAGTACAACAATATACCTATTATGTTTTAGAGCTACAGCATTCATAAAACTGTAATCAATAAGGGTTAAATATGAATTCTAGAGGAAATGCTCTTTTGGCTCACTCATAACCTTGGCCTGTCTTCACCAATCTGCAAAAAACTCTCAAAAAAATTGTTACTACTTTTGACATCATAGCAAACCATATGTATATTAGCAAATAGAAGTGTTGGTCATTATTCACTAGTGAGCAGTTTTGCTGCACTATTTAGTGTATTTTTATAGTTGGTAATGAAGGGCTAGATGTACAAAACATTTTTGCATTTGGAAACAGCTGATTCGACTCCAAAACAGTTTTTTTTACGTACAAAGCCCAAATTGTAATTCAGTAACTTGTTATCGAATTGCCATTTGGGTTTTGGACTTCGGTATTTGGAAGGGGCATGTTGAGGGCGTCCCTTCCTAATACAAAATCGCAGTGTTAGGTACAAATGTTTTGTGACCGAAACGCGCTAACAAAACATTTGCAATATACCGCTAACTCAAAATTGGTGGTAACCCATTTGCAATTGTGAGAATTTGTTGGAAAAGTATTTTTAAGAGCAGGCAGTAGGTATTCATGAACTAAGAGTTCATATTAATTTTATGACTGCAGAGACTCCACTGTCGGGACTGAGAACTTCGCACATAAAAATATAAACTATTCTATATTTTTATGTGAATACGAAAAAAACACGTACACTTACACAAAAATGTAAGTGTACCTTTGTAAATAGGGCCCTCAGTTTGAAGATTTCAGATTGAAGCAGCCTGTCCCTTAATGAGTATGCAGGTTGCAGAGTTTCTGGTATGAAATGTATTACATTTTAACAGTAATACCTTTCAAATAACAGATAGTAAAATAGAAGGTTGTTGACCAACATGAACTTTTTATTCATTGTAAAATGAGTGCTCTATTTGCAATAAGGAGAATGAAACATTCAGGTGATTTATTCCATCTAGGAGGATCAGACACCAGCTGTAACACAATTACAAGAAAGCCACAAAACCTGAAAAAGGACAGTGATAAGCTCTTCCCCACGAACGGAAGGCTGTCCTATACACAAATAAAGGAATAAGCAATATTACTAGAAGTCAAGAAAGTGAGAAGGACTAAACTCTTATTAGGAGTACTTACTTTACATGTAAGTATTACCATTGTTGTATGTCAGGCAGTAAATGTGGAGTACAAGACGTAATTGGTGTGAAAATATTAGATTTTCCTAATGACCTTAGAACATGGGTACTCACAAACTTTCTCACGGGGGTCAACTTTACAGTGTGGTTTGTGTCCGAGGACCGCACCGGTGGGGGCGGGGTCAGAGGGGGAAGGGGGCAGGGCTAGAGCAACAAAAAACAGCTGTGACCATGAGGTTGAACACAGGTTGGTGCAGCGGACGCCTTCGTCCACTGAGCCACCAGACCCAAAATATACACATCTCTCTCTCTCTCTCTCTCTCTCTCTCTCTCTCTCTCTCTCTCTCTCTCTCTCTCTGTCTCCCTCCCTCTATCTCCCTCTATCTCTCTCTGTCTCCCTCTCTCTCCCTCCGTCTCTCTTACTCTGTCTTCCTAACTCTCCTTCACTTTGTCTCCCTTTCCCTCCCTCCCTTTCTCCCCCTCACTCTCTCCATTTCCCTCCCTTTCTCTCCCTTTCCCACCCTCCCTTTCTCTCCCTCACCCTGTCTCCCTTTCCCTCCCTCCCTTTATCTCCCTCACTCTGTCTCCCTTTCCCTCCCTCCCTATCTCTCTCTTTCCCTCCCTCCATTTTCCTCCTTTCCCTCCCTCCCATTCTCTCCCTTTCCCTCCCTCCCTCTCTCTCCCTTTCCCTTTCTCCCTTTCTCTCCCTCCCGTTCTCTTCCTTTCCCTCCCTCCCTTTCTCTCCCTTTCCCTCCCTCTCTCTCCCTTTCCCTCCCTCCCTTTCTCTTCCTTTCCCTCCCTCCCTTTATCTCCCTTTCCCTCTCTCCCTTTCTCTCCCTTACCCTCCCTCTCTCTCCCTTTCCCTCCCTCTCTCTCCCTTTCCCTCCCTCCCTTTTTCTTCCTTTCCCTCTGTAAAGTCGGCGTCCTTACCCGTCGGGAATGGTGGAGCCCGACCCATACTGACGTCTCGTTTCCGGCTTCTCCACAGAGCCCCGAGTGGGAACACGGAAACGACTCTGACGGCGAGTGCGAGGACGACGGACCCTTTAAGTGGGCGTCAACATACGCGGGGGAAGCCCCGGCCCTTCGTGACGTCACTGAGACCGCGTTGGTCAAAAGAGAGGAAGTCAGGTATACCGGGTGTGGAGACACCGCAAGGAAGGAGGCGGAACCAGCGGAGACGGAGAATCGGAGCGCGACAGCAGACGGAACCCGGAGTTCCGAAGCAGGAAACTACGGAGGAGCCAAAGGTGAAGCCGAACGACGAGGCGAGCCAGGAGGCCAACGACCCTGCCGACCGCCGTGCCACACTCCCGAGGGAGGAGTGTGGCTGACACAGGTACGGCGGTGTTTGGCGACTTGGATAGGCAAGCGTAACGCTAGCGCTTAGAGAGTCACTGTGTGTACCGCTTCCGCTGCATCCAACCCTTTAGTCCTTCCTTTCCTTCTCCCCTACCCTCCTTTACCTACCTTCCGAATCCCAACCACACTGAGCACGACCATTTATAACTAGTTTCACTGGGTGTATACCTATCACTCCCTGGGCCCCCCTGGTGCAAACCTATTGGAGGATTGTGTCCTAACGGCCTTCCGCCCTGTTGGTCTTCTTTGTTTCATGTGGTGAGACCCCTGGTGCCCGAGGAGAAGAATCATCTTCCTGAGAAGGAACCTTAGACGAGCAGCGCCACGGATCCCAGTACATTCGCCCGGGAGAGACTAACCTTCAGGACTCGAAAGACGTTTGTCACCAAACCATTAAGAGCTTTAAAAATAAAACCATCCTTAAACCCTACAGCTAGTGTCACGGTCGTCCCTTCACCCACGTCCACACTGGTGTCAGAAGTGGGATCCTCCCCTCCCAAAACGACCATGGCAATGGAACAAGTGATTCAAACGCTCATCGATGGACAACAAAAACTAGAGTGGGCTATTGGCCAACAAATAAGCACAGCTGATGCTGACCGGGACTTATTCAGAACATCTCTGACCCAACAATTGGACACTATCCAAAAAGTTGTACAAACCCCTGTTTCATCATCTACACTGGACAGAAGGCCCATAGGCCCACACCCATCAGGGGTCGCCTTACAAAAATACGTGAATGGAGAAGATCCCGACGCGTTCCTACTAAATTTTGAATGCGCAGCGAGAGCTTGTGGATGGCCTGAAGAGAAGTGGCCTTTCTTTTTGGCTCCACTGCTCTCAGGAGAGGCCCAAACTGCCTACCAGGTGGCAAATCATACCGGAACATCCTCATATGCTGACATAAAAGCAGTGATATTAGACCACCTAGGGATGGATGCAGAGGCATACCGTCTACGGTTTAGAAAAGAGAAGGGCATACCAGGCGAGAATCCAAAAACCATGTACCTGAGGGTAAAAATGGCTGCCGAAAAATGGCTTAGGCCGGATATCCGGAGCAAAGAAGAGGTCATGACCAGTATCATACTAGAACAGTTCATGGAAGTGCTACCATACGGCACACAGAGGTGGTTAAGACAACACCTCGGATTAACGGCGGCCCAAGCCATAGAGATGGGGGCCAACTATAATAGAGCCGCACCCCGGTCATTTCCTTGGGACAGTGAAAAAACCACCAAGTCCATAACTCCTACATCCAAACCCGAGAAGAAAAAAACTGTACCTGAACCAATCAAACCACGCCCATTCAAACCGGAAGGACCCCATATGAAGGGGCCACAGTGCTTCGAGTGTGGTGAATGGGGCCACATAGCCCGAATGTGCCCCCAACGAAGACCCCCGGACGAACCCATGGAGGTCGGCTACATCCCGCGGACAGTCATGTACACTTCCGAAATGGGCCCATCCTTTTACGTAAGGGTACGAGTTAACCAGAAATTAGTGAAAGCCTTACTTGATTCGGGGTGTCGTCAATCAGTTGTTCAGGAACGCCTTTTACACCCTGACCAGATAGGCCAGGAAGGTACTGTTCTTATCAGGTGCGTCCATGGCGATGTCAAACCCTATCCAATGGCCCGTATAACCATCCACCCCATAGGTAGAGAGCCTTGCTCAGTAAAGGTGGGGGTAGTAAGGTCTTTACCCGAAGAGTTGATACTAGGGGTAGACAACCCAGACTTCCTGTCATTGTTCAAGAGGGAGTTAAAAGACAACACCACGGAAGCTTACCTGTCAGTAGATCCCTGGGTACTAGATAGAGGGTTTAAGTTTGCACAGGCCAATGATCCCTCTCTATTGAACACCTGGGAAGCAGCACACCACTCTCAAACCTCTCCATCACAGAGTTACCCCAGGTTCAGGATAGAAAACGACCTGCTCTATAGGGAAAATAAAGAGGGAGAACCCACCCAACTAGTAGTGCCCAAGGAATTCAGAGAACAGATTCTCTTCTATGCACACACACACCTAACAGCTGGGCATAGTGGTAGTGAGAAAACTACTCAGAACATTGTTCGTCTCTTTTACTGGCCTGGGATATACAAAGAGGCAGACACCTACTGTAAACAGTGCGAGGTGTGCCAAAAAAAGAACATAACTCGACCACCCGCAGTACCCCTACAACCCCTGCCAATAATTGGGAATCCCTGGGATAGGGTAGGCATGGACCTGATTGGGCCCCTACCACGTACATCACGTGGCCATACATACGCTCTGGTGGTCGTTGATTACAACACTAGATTCCCGGAAGCCTTTGCACTCAGTACTCCGACTACCAAGAATGTAGCGGACAAGTTGGTGGAGTTGTTTTCAAGGGTAGGCTTCCCTCGCGAGATTCTCACGGACCAGGGAACACCATTCGTTTCCCGGATGATGAAAGAGGTGTGCAAAACGCTTGATCTACACCACATCCGAACGTCCGCCTATCATCCTCAGACGGATGGCCTCGTGGAGAGGTATAATAGGACCCTAAAAACAACCCTGAAGAAGCTATTAAATACTGAGAATAAGGACTGGGTGAGAGTGCTACCCCTAGCGTTGTATGTGATAAGAGCCCAAGTACAAAGCAGTTTAGGGTTTTCTCCATTCGAACTACTCTATGGCCGTCAACCACGGTCCCTGTTAGAGATTACCAGGGAAGCATGGGAGAATGAAGGAGCTGCTGAACAGAGAAACCTGTTGGAGTATACCCAGCAGTTAAGATCTAGATTGGGCAAGTTGAGGGACTTAGCATATTCAAACCTAGAAAAAGCTCAAGCCGCTCAAAAACGGCACTATGATAAAGGAAAAAAATGGAGGACCCTGGAAAAGGGAGACTGGGCTCTGGTGCTTCTACCTTCATCCACCCAAAAGTTTCGGAGTGAGTGGAAAGGTCCCTATAAAGTTGTAGATACCTACGGGCGTACCACATACAGCTTACAAATGTCCCAGAATAGGAGACAAACCTTCCACATTAATCTCCTTAAGAAATGGATTGGTCCATATCCCCGTCAGGCTAACTTGACCTTACCAGAAGATAGGAGCGGGTCTACCCTGAAACAACTACCAGTGAACCCGGAATTGTCTAAGGCAGAATGAGGAGAGTTGATGTCAACTCTACTACCCTTCTCCCCTATCTTTTCGGACACCCCTGGGTGTACCCATATGGCAGAGCATCAGATACACACTAAAGAAGGGCAGATAGTAAAACAAAGACCATACCGCATCCCAGCGGCAAAAAGGGCGGATGTAAAGAAAGAGGTGCAGGACATGTTTCGACTCGGGATGATAAGACCTTCTAAGAGCAATTGGTCCTCCCCCATAGTCATGGTCCCTAAACCCGACGGGTCTACCCATTTTTGCATGGACTTTAGGGCCCATAATGCTGTGTCGTCATTTGACGCATTTCCAATACCACGGGTGGATGAACTCATAGAGCGGATAGGGGATGCTCATTACATTACCACCCTGGACCTGACCAAGGGGTATTGGCAGGTGCCTCTCAGGGAGGAGGATCGCCACAAAACAGCCTTTGCTACTGAAGATGGGCTCTTTGAATTTACTGTCTTACCGTTTGGACTCCATGGAGCCCCAGCTACCTTTCAGCGGTTAATGAATAGGGTACTGGCCAACCACACCTCATACAGTTCGGTGTACCTGGATGATATAGTCATCTTTAGTTCATCCTGGAAAGAACATCTAGCACACGTATCCAATGTCTTGACCGCATTACAGGCAGCCGGACTCCATGTGAATGCAAAGAAATCAAGAGCCGCATTTCCAAAAGTGAAATACTTGGGATTCATGCTAGGCGAGGGAGTCATAGCCCCTCAGGAGGAAAAGATCAAAGCTATAACTAGTACTCCTTTTCCAGCCACAAAAAGGGATTTACGTGCATTCCTAGGTCTTATAGGGTACTATAGGATATTCATCAAGAACTTTGCAGACCTTTCAAGTCCCCTGACAGACCTTCTGCAGAAACACGTAAAGAACGCTCAGCCGAATCCTCCATCGGAAGCAGCCCTCAATGCCTTCCAGACTCTAAAGACAGCCCTCACCACAAGCCCGGTTCTCTTACCACCAAATTTTGAGAAGCCCTTTTCCCTGGCCACTGATGCCTCTGACACCGGCATTGGGGCTGTGCTGTCACAGGAGGGGGATGACGGAGTGGAACATCCCATAGAGTGCCTTGCCATCCGGTGGGCAATTGACAAGCTGAGGTATTACCTAGAAGGGAAAGCTTTTATCCTATACTCAGACCACGCACCCCTTCAGTGGATGCAAAGAAATCGATCCCAGAATGCTAGGATTTTGCGGTGGTTTCTCTTCCTGCAACCGTTTGCCTTCAAAGTTGTGCATCGGAAGGGGGTAGACAATGGGAATGCCGATTTCCTCTCCAGGATGCCTATTCTCCCCGATCGGGAGAATCCAGGGGGGGAGGAATGTAAAGTCGGCGTCCTTACCCGTCGGGAATGGTGGAGCCCGACCCATACTGACGTCTCGTTTCCGGCTTCTCCACAGAGCCCCGAGTGGGAACACGGAAACGACTCTGACGGCGAGTGCGAGGACGACGGACCCTTTAAGTGGGCGTCAACATACGCGGGGGAAGCCCCGGCCCTTCGTGACGTCACTGAGACCGCATTGGTCAAAAGAGAGGAAGTCAGGTATACCGGGTGTGGAGACACCGCAAGGAAGGAGGCGGAACCAGCGGAGACAGGGAATCGGAGCGCGACAGCAGACAGAACCCGGAGTACCGAAGCAGGAAACTACGGAGGAGCCAAAGGTGAAGCCGAACCACGAGGCGAGCCAGGAGGCCAACGACCCTGCGGACCGCCGTGCCACACTCCCGAGGGAGGAGTGTGGCTGACACAGGTACGGCGGCGTTTGGCGACTTGGATAGGCAAGCGTAACGCTAGCGCTTAGAGAGTCACTGTGTGTACCGCTTCCGCTGCATCCAACCCTTTAGTCCTTCCTTTCCTTCTCCCCTACCCTCCTTTACCTACCTTCCGAATCCCAACCACACTGAGCACGACCATTTATAACTAGTTTCACTGGGTGTATACCTATCACTCCCTGGGCCCCCCTGGTGCAAACCCATTGGAGGATTGTGTCCTAACGGCCTTCCGCCCTGTTGGTCTTCTTTGTTTCATGTGGTGAGACCCCTGGTGCCCGAGGAGAAGAATCATCTTCCTGAGAAGGAACCTTAGACGAGCAGCGCCACGGACCCCAGTACATTCGCCCGGGAGAGACTAACCTTCAGGACTCGAAAGACGTTTGTCACCAAACCATTAAGAGCTTTAAAAATAAAACCATCCTTAAACCCTACAGCTAGTGTCACAGTCGTCCCTTCACCCACGTCCACACCCTCCCTCCCTTTCTCTCCCTTAACCTCTCTCCCTTTCTCTCCCTTAACCTCCCTCTCTCTCCCTTTCCCTCCCTCTCTTACCCTCCTTTTCTCTTCCTTTCCCTCACTCTCTCTCCCTCTCACTTTCCCTCCCTCTCCTTCTCTCCCTTTCCCTCCCTTTCTCACCCTTACCCTCCCTCCCTCTGTCTCCCTTTCCCTCCCTCCCTTTGTCTCCCTCCCTCTCCCTTTCCTTCCCTCCCTCTCTCTCCCTTTCCCTCACTCCCATTTCTCTCCCTCCCTTTCTCCCTCTTTCCCTCCCTCTCTCTCCCCCTCCCTTTCTCTCTCTCCCTCTCTCTGTCTCCCTCTCTCTCCCTCTGTCTCTCTTATTCTGTCTTCCTAACTCTCCTTCACTTTGTCTTTCCTTTCCCTCCCTCCCTTTCTCTCCCTTTCCCTCTCTCCCTTTCTCTCCCTTACCCTCCCTCTCTCTCCCTGTCCCTCCCTCTCTCTCCCTTTCCCTCCCTCTCTCTCCCTTTCCCTCCCTCCCTTTTTCTTCCTTTCCCTCCCTCCCTTTCTCTCCCTTAACCTCTCTCCCTTTCTCTCCCTTACCCTCCCTCTCTCTCCCTTTCCCTCCCTCTCTCTCCCTTTCCCTCCCTCTCTTACCCTCCTTTTCTCTTCCTTTCCCTCCCTCTCTCTCCCTCTCACTTTCCCTCCCTCTCCTTCTCTCCCTTTCCCTCCCCTTTCTCTCCCTTACCCTCCCTCCCTCTGTCTCCCTTTCCCTCCCTCCCTTTGTCTCCCTCCCTCTCCCTTTCCTTCCCTCCCTCTCTCTCCCTTTCCCTCACTCCATTTCTCTCCCTCCCTTTCTCCCTCTTTCCCTCCCTCTCTCTCCCTCTCCCTTTCTCTCTCTCCCTTTCCCTCCCTCCCTCTCTCTCCCTCTCACTTTCCCTCCCTTCCTTTCTCTCCCTTTCACTCCCTCCCTTTCTCTCCCTTTCTCTACCTTACCCTTCCCCTCTCTCCCTTTCCCTCCCTCTCTCTCCCTTACCCTCCCTTTCTCTTCGTTTCCCTCACTCTCTCTCCCTCTCACTTTCCCTCCCTCTCCTTCTCTCCATTTCCCTCCCTTTCTCTCCCTTACCCTCCCTCCCTCTCTCTCTCCCTTTCCCTCCTCCCTTTGTCTCCCCCCTCTCTCTTTCCATCCCTCCCTCTCTCTTCCTTTCCCTCACTCCATTTCTCTCCCTCCCTTTCTCCCCCTTTCCCTCCCTCTCTCTCCCTCTCCCTTTCTCTCTCTCCCTTTCCCTCCCTCCCTTTCTCTCCCTCTCACTTTCCCTCCCTTCCCTTCTCTCCCTTTCCCTCCCTCCCTTTCTCTCCCTTTCCCTCTCCCTTTCCCTCCCTTTTCCTCCCTCTCTCTCCCTTTCCCTCCCTCCCTCTCTCTCCATTATCCTCCCTCTCTCTCCCTTTCCCTCCCTCCCTTTCTCTCCTTCCCTCTCCCTTTCCCTCCCTCCCTCTCTCTCCCTTTCCCTCCCTCCCTCTCTCTTCCTCCCTTTCTCTCCCTTTCCCTCCCTCTCTCTCCCTCTCACTTTCTCTCTTTCCCTTCCCTCGCTCCCTCTCTCTCTCTCCCTCCCTTTATCTCCCTCCCTTTCTCTCACTTTCCCTCCCTCCCTTTCTCTCTCTTCCCTCCCTCCATTTCCCTCTCCTTCTCTCTCTCCCTTTCCCTCCCTCCCTTTCTCCTTCTTTCTCTCCCCCCTTTCTCTCCCTTTCCCTCCCTCCCTTTCTCTCCCTCTCCCTTTCCCTCCCTCCCTTTCTCTCCCTCATTCTCCCTCTGTCTCCCACTGTGATATCACCCTGCCTGTGCGTGCCCGGGCTGAGGTAGCTTCCCCAGCGTGCGCACGCAGCCGCACCCGAGCACTTCACAGGTCTTTAAAAGACCATTTCCATGTTAATGAGGCTTTGTGGTATGTCACCTCTTCGCCCCTGGAGCTTCACTATATCACTGGTCGCCCGGCCCCCACAGAGCAACAGAGTTTCTCAGACTCACGCTGCGGCAACCGGCAGTGTTTGCAGTGGCAGTGTAAAACACAGGAACAATGTCTGAAAGGTCGCGGGCCACCAAGGAAGGCTTGCTGCGGCGGCCCGCGGGCCGTACCATGAGTACCTATGGCTTAGAACTACGGCTGCTGTTAAAAGATCAACTTTGAGCATGCAGATCTCGGTCAGTGCCTGTCTGATTGGCACTTGGACACCATCTGCCACGTCTGGGGAGCATGTGAGAATTGACTGTGATTA
The DNA here is from genome assembly GCF_964263255.1 of Lissotriton vulgaris. NCBI lineage: Eukaryota > Metazoa > Chordata > Amphibia > Caudata > Salamandridae > Lissotriton > Lissotriton vulgaris. The sequence continues at coordinate 970,023,901 of NC_141697.1, forward strand.
CATAAAGCCTGGCAGGCAACATCAGAGAAAAAAAGATGCAACAGTTTGAAAAGGACATGTCAGGTCAACTGCCTCCATGCCTGGCATTCTTAGATTGCTGACCTTCACCAATATCCTGACTCTATTCTCTTATTGATCTTGAACTGATTCGGCCCATGAGTGCTGGGAGTGCCTGAGGAGAGTGAATGACTGAAATGGGTATGTGAACCCCACTTGGGAGGAGTGGGGTTCATTTGCAGAAAGTCTGAGGATAAACAGTCAGAAATAAAGTTCAGAGGGGAAAATTAATCTTGACCATGCCTTCCACAGGAAACTAAGCCAGCTCTCTGAGAGAGTGAGGACACCTCAGTAGCTGGACCCTGGGAGGTGCATTCCCCTGGTGTGCCATTGATTGGTTCACATGTCCTCATGAATAAGCAGGGGCAGCTCCTCCATTATGGCAGAGGAGTGTCGCCCCTCTAGGTGGCAGCAGAGTTAAACACTTGAAAAATAAAATGATAATAAACCAATTTTATTATCATTTTATTTTTCTTCTTACCTATGGCTGCCACAGAGCGCATCATAGGGAGGGCCATGCACTCCGTGCAACAGCAGTGGAGAGGAGGGATGATGGGTACTACTATGCGCGCATGACGGTTTGGCCAAATCGTTATTCACACTTAGCATTTCTCCACCCAGCTGTGTTGTGCAGCCGGGTGGGAGAAAAGCCACAGACTCCCAGTCCCTGTTTTTGGCCCGAACCAAGGTGCTCAGACCAATCCCAGTGCTGCTCTCATGCTGGGACTATCATTCCCAGCATGAGAGCAGCGCTGGATTGGCATCTGGGAGCCTGCACAGTGTGATCAACCCGGGACCGGACCAGCATAAGGATCAGGAGAGGAGCAATGCAGTAGGTAAGGTCTGTTTTTTGTTGTTGTTTGTCTGTCCCCCCCCCCCCCCCCTCCCGCGCCACTGCTTCGGATCCCATGTAGCCATCACTATGAATAATGGGGACTAGAAGAGGCTTAATATGGCTGTGAAGCTATGACAAAAATATGTTAGTTGGTGAACACCATAGTCCCAAATATTTTTTATTTATTTCAGGGAGTACCAATTAGTTCCCACTAACAGCTAGGTAGAAGGCTCTGCAAGTTGAGCACTTGTTGCTGACAGGTAGTGTGGCCATCAGGTTCTGATTTTGAATATTGGAAGGCTAATTTAGTCTTTCATCATTTCAAATTTGATCAACTAATTAACAGTAACACTCAATCAGTTGATGTGGACACCTTATATTTGCACGATCTGGGCAACACTGCAATATGATGACCTGTATGAGAAAAACAAGTTATCATTATGATTACTCCAGGAGAAACCCAACCAATGTCTTTAGCAGAAGGATCATGGGGGTATCACTGGGCTGTAGTAAAGGGCTGCTTCCAATTGCACCATAAAGTACTGAAAGCCTCAAATTATGGGCCAGATGTACTAAGTATTGATTTAAATATTGAGCTTGCAAATTGTGCACCGACGTTTTGCAAATTGGTTCTGATTTTGTGAACCAACCTATGTACTTTTAGTTCAGTTCACAAAATTACCATTTGGACTGAGTCACACTTCACCCAACCACATTACTACTTTTAACCCATTCCGTGCTCCTGTCAGCCATCGTCCGACGGGAGCACTCCCTCCCTGGTGCTGCGAACGACTGTTGGCCGACGCAGCCCCACCCTTCAGAATGCCTGCACCATGGCAGAATGTTCACCGCGGTAAACGGGTTAAGGTAGGTTGATAAGTGCGACTCACTCCAATTGGATGCAATCAGAGGGCTATTGGCCAGTGGGGGTAAGTAGACCACCATACATGCGACTGAATTTTAATAACTTTTTTTTATTTTAATTGGCCTTTTTCATTCAAGGAAACAGGGCTCCTTAAATTAATTTTATTTTCCTGAAATGGTTGTTTGAGTTGGCAGTGGTCCACTTCCCCTTTGTGAATGGTTATCACTACCTTTGATGAGCCTGTAACCTACCAATGATTTGCGACCAAAGTTCAAACCATTAAAGCACTGCATTTCTAAGCACAATTTGGTAGAGACACCCTAAACATGCCCCTTCTGAATTACAATACATTTTGCATTTTCTAAACGAATCTTGCAATTCGCTAAGCACATACAAAATCACAAAATGGTTTCAGTACAAACTAAAAAGCCATTTAGCAGTCGCAAACCCTATGATGAAGCAGTCGGCTGGCTTTAAAATCACTAAATGGCTTCGTTCGTCTGGTCCTATGTTAAATTGAATACATTTGTATAGTGCTGCATTAACATTAGTATAGCTTCATAGTGCTGCTGTTAGAGTTTGGATATCTTCATACTGAGGTTTGGAGAATTCAATCACAGACTAGAGATTGTATTCTGATTTTTTTTCAGGTATAACATTATTCTAAATGAGGAGAAACGCATTTTTTAATTGCACGCTACTATTTCTTTGATTGAGGATTTTCTGTTACTATCCAACTCTCTATCAGGCCCCAGATTTTATCCAGAGGGATGTGAGTTAGTGTTAAGGGGCTGAGTAAATAAAAAACGCTTTTAAATTGCTCCGACTTGTTTATTAGTGACCTGGGAATAACGAGAGGAATTTTCATAATGAATCAAGAGTACATGTGATAATATCATGAGATTATCTGTGCAGCCAAGCTCTGTATAGCACATAGAATCTATAAGCTAATAGAGTGCAATGAGTGGAAAAAAGCACACTAACACATGACGAAAAGCATGAGAAAATGAAGCACGCAAACCAGGGATCTGTGAAGTCACACTTTTTTTCTGGCGACCTTTACTTATTTCGCACAGTTACTATGAAAACTGAAAAGGTCTTGACGCCTTAGGTGATTGGGCTTTGCCATGACACTATTAATGTTAGATACCCTTAATGTTCACTATAAAAGGTTTCTTGCATATGAGATACTTCGGAGGAAAACGTTTTGGGGGTAGCTGTCTGTTTTGTGTGTAAGCGTAAATCGGCTTAACTTTCTCTCATTAATGTCACAGCGTCAATACACATCAAGTTTCGCTGTGAATTAAAAAAACAACTGGGCATGTATTTTAAAGGATGTTGGAATGGAAGTGTCTGTTAAATGCAATGCTTAATTTGAGTCGGTGGTTAGAGGTGGGGTTCCCCACAGTCATTTTTGGGGGTCAGCACTTATTTTTCCTCAACAATCTTTGATCCAGAACAAGAGAGAGAAAAACACAAAAGGGAGAATAAAAGAGGCAAAGAAAGACAGAGAAAGAATCACAAATGGAAAAAGCAGGGATGAAAAAGAACCAGAAAGAAACAGATTAGGAGATTTAGCACTGCTAACCAGTGCTAAAGTACATATGCACTCTGTTTAAATTGTATTGGTGATAGGCTTATCCATGATTGAAATATTAAGTTTGCTGGTAAAACCCTTATAATGTGCACTGTGTGTGCCCCGAGCCTATAATTCAAATGCCACTAAAAGGCCTGCAGCACTGATTGTGACACCCACAAGCTTAGCCCTGCAAACATGTTGCAGGCATGCCACTGCAGATTTAAACTGCCATATCGACCTGGCAAATGCGTCCACTTGCCAGGTCCAAACCTTCCCATTTACTACATTTAAGTCATCCTTAGGTTAGGCCCAAAGTAGCCCCATGAGCAGGGCACAGTGAAAGGTAGAACATGTTTTGGTGTGTCTTACATGTCCTGATAGTGAAATACTGCCAATTTAATATTTAACTATTGCAAGGATTATCTCTCCTACAGGTTAAATTGGAGCTACTGTGTAACCTCTTACACATGTAACTTTCAATTGGGAAGAGATAGAGATTTGGAGTTTGGGGTCCCTGAACTCACATTTTTAAAATGCATCTTTTAGTGAAGTTGGTTTTTAAATTGCGTGTTTGAAAATGCCACTTTTAGAAAGTCCTGTCTGTGCCTGCATGTCCTTTAAATTTACTTTGCAATTTACAATGTCTTTGTCTCTGGGCTTGTTTTAAAATGTACAGCTGCCAGGATATGCACTTCATGCGATAATTTCTTTATTCCTGTCTGTACGCGTATGATCCCCGCACTTTCTAGTCTATTCTTATATCTCTAATCATGATTTGATGTCTAGTGCTTGTTAGTATATGTTCTTTGCCCATATGAAATATTCCGGAGTTCTCTTGTATAACCTTGCATTTTATAACAATTTTAATGTAATGAATTGTTTTATAAGTTTCTGCTTGTATGATTTGTATTTACAAATCGAATAAAAGCTTTGAAATTGAATTGAATTGAATTGACTCTGCCTGCCTGAAGACTGATGGGTTGTTTGTGCATTCACTCCAGACAGTCACACAAAGGGAGCTGAGGTGCCCTGCATATCCTGATGGCTCATCACCAAGCTGATGGATCTTCTTGAGTTAGAGTAGTGGTAGGAGTTGACAATGACACCTGCATAGGGCTCTGCCTGCCTTCACACAAAGCTGTCTATGCCCCCCAGTAGTGTGTCTTGAGCTGGGGCAGGGATCAGGGAAAGGCAGGGTCTTGTGCACTACAAATACTTTCCTTTGACGTTTACCTACTTCAAAGGCAGAAATGGGTATAAGTACTGGAGCTGTGACACCATAACTTCAGAACAAGTGGGGACTAGGAGGAGAATCTACCAAGAAGTAGAGCTAGAGAAGCTGTAGGAGGGTAACTGCCATTCTGCCTGTTGTTGTGTTGTGCTGGCCTACTGCTTGCTACTTCTGTCTTGGATGGTTAAAGGGCTGGACTTTGCTTAATTCATCTTGCTTGCCAAGGTTCTCTAAGGGCTAGTGTGTGCTTGCCTCCTATTGGAAATCTCAGGGAGTTCAAAGACTTTATCCACATCTTGTTGCCAACATTGGTACTCTTTTGCTGTGAGTCCTGCATTGCCAAGTGGTGCCAAAACCAGTACTGGTCCCTGGGAACTGAAGGGTTGTGCTTTAGCTCCAAGAAAGGTAACCCCGAACCGGCATCAATGTTGTTGCCTACACGGAAGCTGTGGTCACCGCTCATAAGAAGCACGACACATTGACTGAGTTAACATCACAGCCCTGACATCACTGGCGATGACATTTCACGCCATCATCGAAGCCACTACCTGCAACACGGCTGAGGGTACTGGTCGTGAAGAACACAACTCATCACCCCATCTCACATTGCAACCCCTGGTTTGTCGACGACAGACCAATCGACTCTGACTTTGCACAGCGACGCCGCTGCCTGCACTATGGCTAAGGGCACCACTCGCGAAGAGCATGACACATCACCTCATTTCACACCACAGCCCCAGGTCTGCTGATAACAGCGCTTCTGCATCGACGCCTCGCCGTTGCTTGCTCCGAAGCCTTGGTGACCGCTCGTGAGGAGCACGATTCATCGTCCACGACGACATCAGTCCTGATGCTTGCTGATGCCAGTGTGCCTGACTTCGACATCACAGAGATTGATACACAATGTGTGTGACTTCAAGGACTCATCAATTTCTGCACTGACTTCTGGAACCGCCGCCCGCTGATGTCTCATCTTCAGGTTTCAAAGCAAAGTCACAGCACCATATACATATATGATATAGATATATATCTATACTGCTATTATAAAGAGAGAACACAAGCCTTTGAGCCAGGTAAACTAAGGAACCACAGCGCCAATCCACACACTCGATACATCGTAGAAATTGTCAGGGTGTGCAGATGGACATAGGCTATAACATTTTTTAAATAAACATACATTTAAAAATATAATTTTAAAAATAAGTAGTGCCCTGAAAGTAGCGCCGGCCGCAACGCTGCGCTGGCCGCGACGTAGCGCTGGCCGCGACGTGCGTGATGACGAGGAGGAGCGGCGGACATGGAGCGGCGGTGAAGTGAGGAGTGCGGGGAGAAGCGGCAGCTCAGGTCCGTCATGACGAGGAGGAGCGGCGGACTTGGAGCGGCGGTGAAGTGAGGAGTGCGGGGAGAAGCGGCGGCTCAGGTGCGTCATGACAAGGAGGAGCGGCGGATATGGAGCGGCGGTGAAGTGAGGAGCGCGGGGAGGAGCGGCGGCTCAGGTAAGGTAAAGGCACAGATTGGAGTCGGGCCAGGAGAGGGTCGGGCGGGAGTGGGTGCGCACACAGGGACGGGCGGGAGCCCTTACTGCACGCAAGCCTCAAGTGCTGCCCCCAGCCCCCAACGGCGGCTAAGGTAAGGTAAAGGCACACATTGGAGTCGGGCGGGAGGGAGTCGGGGCGGGAGCGGGTGCGCACAGGGGGACGGCCGGGAGCCCTTAGTGCACGCAAGCCTCAAATGCTGCCCCTAACCCCCTTCTGCCCCGGGCAACGCTGGGGCGGGCTGCTAGTAGATATATATATACATATATGATATAGATATATATATTACCTACTGGCGGTCGCCAGTAGGTATATATAGTTAGGATTTTTTCCTATGGGATTTTTGAAAATTCTATGTCGAATAACTTTGGCGTTTGTGGACGGAATTGGCTGAATTTTTCTGGAAAATGGCACATTTTGTTTCTGAGCAGCCCCTGAAATTTGGGGGGGTTTCGTCAAGCGGGGGCCGAGAAAAAAGGGGGGTCCCAAAAAAACGTTTTTAACATTGAGTTTTCCATAGGGCGGTTGGACTCACTTTTAGCTCGAACGGCTGAATGGATTTACACGAAACTTGGCAAAATTGTAGATATGGGGCCAGATGTATCAAGATACCGTTTTGCGAATCCTAAATAGCGATTTTTTGCGAATCGCTATTTAGAATTAGCAAAACGGTATGTATGTATAAAATCGCAAATTTTTTGCGATTCCTTATTATTCTTTATTTGCGATTTCGCATTTTGCGAATTCGCAAATAAAGAATAATTTTCAATGCATTACTATGGGCCAGGAGGCCCATAGGAATGATAGTGCAATAATTCTCAAATTGCGAATTCGCAATTTGCTAATCGCAATTTGAGAATTATTTCAAGGGTGCAGGGGTGTCTCAAAGACACCCTGCTGCACCCCTCAAATCTACATGTGTGTGCCTGTGGCACACATACATGCCCTATGGGCATGTATGAGTGTCACATGCCACCCTTACAAATGCCAATTAGGGCATTTTTAAAAGAAATCGCAAATTACCACCAACTGCAAGTTGATGGTAAATTGCGATTTTTTAACACAAATTCGCAAACCAAAAATGTGTCATACATATCATTTAAGGAATCGCAAAATTTGCGATTCCTTAAATGCTATGGCAAAATAAGGAATCGCAAATAATTGCAATTCCTTAAATTGCGATTTTTTCTTACATATCAAAAATCGCAAAACGGCCGTTTGCGAGTTGCAAAGGCCGAAATTCTGCAAATTTCAGCCTTTGCGAGTCGCAAAAGCCTTGATACATCTGGCCCATGGTTTGCCCGAAGTGCCTTTGCTATGTCTCAATATATGTGCTCCAGTGGATTTTGAGAAATTAACGTTTTTAAAAACAGATATATCTGTGACAGTGCTCCGGTTAGCGCCCCGGTTCGCGTACCAGACACGTAACGGAACTTCGCGAAGCGAAGCTGATTGGTTGTCGGGTGTCTGTCAACATTCGAAACAGTCCGGAGCGGCCGCCATCTTGTGTCTCGGTAGGATCGAGACACAAGATGTGGCAAAAACAAAGGGGGAAATGAGCATAAGGGGGAAGAGTACATCCTCCCTGACCCCTTAGGTTTGATGAGGGGGCTTTAAAAGGGCCCCGCGGGGCAAAAAAATAAAAAATTATTATCGGTTTTTTTGCGGGGGAGCGCTCGGTACGCGCACCGGGAAGCGGTCCGGGAAGCGTAATATTGGGAAAATAGGATGAAAGAATGTTCAAATATTGTATGTTTATTGATTGTTATTTTTGTTTTTTTTAAATTCATTTTATTTAAGTACCAACATGTAGGTACAAATGCAGAGTCTAAAAATAAAAATACATTGTTTCCTTTGTAGATATCTTGCAGGTTGTTTCAGAAGTTATTGTGGTATATGGAATTCATAGCGTAGTCTGTCAGGAAAGCAGAAACACCATGGAGGCAGGAGATGATAAAGAGATATTAAATACACATTGGAGATGATATAGTGGAAGAAAGGAAGTAACTATGAGCAAAATTAAAGTTGCACAGTATATTTAAAGTCTAATTTAACATTATAATCAATTTGCTACTAGTTTAAAAAATACATATAAAAATGAATAATGTCTCAAACAATTTTTGAATTATTAAATATAAATTTATTTTTCTGATTTGTTTTCAAAATTAAAAAGAACTTCTAATAATTCTTGGTCAGATTGTGTTTCATTTTGAATTAAGAAATACACAGCTTCAACACATTGCAGAAGTTCTATGTCCATTGATTCATCAATGAATTCTGATTCATTATCTGTATCTTGGTTGCTTTCTGCAACAATTTCCACATTATTTTTTTGTTCTCCTTCCATTTCTGTGCTGTAAAATGAATTAAAAAAAAATATATCAGTACATATAGGGCACTGTTGGGTTTAAGTACAGACAGGTAGTTTGGTTTTTTAAACAGTGATTTTTTCTTTGGGCAGTGTATGGTATCAGACTGGAAGTAGAAATATCAAAAAATGTATGTGAAAAAGTCTAAGTCAATTCTTAATTATACAAGCAAGCCTAACTCCATCCATAACTAAAACAGAGAAGTCTATTTTATTCTATAAGTATTACAGAGGGATAGTATATAACTATCACAAAAATGTTTTCCTAATTAACTTAAAGTACAGAACATACTTCAGTTTTTAAAATAACATCTTACCTTTCAATAGAAGTTTAAGTTCCCAGTTGAAATGCACTTGATATGTACTTCAAGAAGTAGTAGTCAAAATGGCTGTGTTTCTCTCTCTTTCTTTATATATATTCAGGTACATAACCAATCAAATGTCATGAAATAATGGAAGATATTGAAAGTAGCATTTTGATTGGTTGTCAATTCTAATACTTCATAAGTGTTTTGGTTAGGTAATTTACCTCAGGATATTTAATCAGGCTTACAGCATAATTTTCTCAATGAAATACCATCAAATTTGGGGAAATGGTAGGGACTGCTATGTAGTAGGGGCTATTCTATATTTGATGAAAGTGTCTGTAGTGGTTTTTCTGTAAATTACTTTCCCACCTTTTTTTATCGAGCGCTTACCGGTGCGCTCCCGGTTACGCGAACCGGCAGCGTTATGGGAGGCCTCCATTTTGAGTATTGGTAGAATTGAGACACAAAATGGAGGACAAACAATGTTCGGAATGGGTAGAAGGGGGTACGGTAGACACTTTGTGACCCTCTAGGTTTTCGGAGGGGGGATTAGGATGCTGATATATGCAAAACTAAAAAAAAAAAAAAAAAAAAAATTTGCAGGGGGAGCGCCCGGTACGTGCACCAGTAAGCCAACCGGGGAGCGTACTTTGGTGAAAAAAAAAAAGAAAACATTTTACAGCTTTTGATATTTGCTATTAAAAAACCATTGAAAGTCACTGAAAAAACCATAGGTTATAGACCATATATAGTTAGGAATCAGCATTTACAAAACCTTGAAAATTCACTGAAAAAACCATAGGTTATAGACCATATATAGTTAGGTATTAGCATTTACAAAACCTTATTTTACTCGCACAAAACCATTGAAATTCGCATATATAGTTAGTTCCACTAACTATATATCGCGCACCCGCAATCCACTGCTAATGATGTCACATATTACATCATTCATGACATGGTCAGTGACATCACTGATGACATCACTGATGACATCTCAAATGACATCACTGATGACAACATCCAGTGACTGTATGTTTCTGTAAAGTTAAAATATGTCTTACATATTGAAGAATGAGTGGATGTATAAGTGTCTGGATGAAGGATTTAGTAGGTGCATGACTGACTGTATGAGTGACTGATTAAATGTGTCTCACTGAGTGCATGGGTTAGTGACTAAACTGTCTTAATTTGTGCATCATTATGTCTGTTGTTCTGTAAACTGCTGCATGTGTTGATCAGTAGCTATATGAGTAACTATATGGGTTATTGATTGGTTGCCCAAGTATTTGTATGGGAGACTGAGTGTGTTTGAGGGTGGCTGGGAGGTGTATGACTCTGTGCATAGATGTGTGAACAGTTGATTCACTAGATGTATGGGTTCAAAAGTGCATGTGGAAACAGCTGTATGGGCGGTTGACTGTGTGCATGAGTGTATTGGTGAGTGAATGGATATCTCAGTGCTGCATGTCAAAGTAAGTACATATGTAAAACACAGTACATGTGAGAGTTGACGTATATAAATAACTGTGCATAAGAGCCAGTGAATGTGTGAGTGGCTGTATGGATCATTGTGAACTTGTATCAGGGATTGTATAAGAGAGTAAATATGTGTTAGTATATGTTTGAATAAGTAAAGTTTGTATAACTGTATAGTTGAGGAAATGGAGGTGTGATTGATTCTTTGCATGACTGACTAGGTGTGTGAGTAACTCCATGGATGAGTGACAGTCTGTGAGTGTCTGTTTACACTGATTGTATCTAAGGTTTTATTAGAGTCTGAAGAGGTTCATCGTATTATTACATGAATGATATCATCAGTGATGTGATCAGTAATGTCAAGTCAAAGTAAGTACATATGTAAAACACAATACATGTGAGAGTTGACATATATAAATAACTGTGCATAAGAGCCAGTGAATGTGTGAGTGGCTGTATAGATCATTGTGAACTTCAATCAAGGATTGTATAAAAGAGTAAATATGTGTTAGTATATGTTTGAATAAATAAGGTGTGTATAACTGTATAGTTGAGGAAATAGAGGTGTGATTGAATCTTTGCATGACTGACTAGGTGTGTCAGTAACTCCATGGATGAGTAACAGTCTGTGAGTGTCTGTTTACACTGATTGCATCTAAGGTTATATTAGAATCTGAAGAGGTTCATCGTATTATCACTTGAATGATATTATCAGTGATGTGATGAGTAATGTCAAATGAGATGTCATCAGTGATGTCATTTGAGATGTCATCAGTGATGTCATCAGTGATGTCACTGACCATGTCATGAATGATGTAATATGTGACATCATTAGCAGTGGATTGCGGGTGCGCGATATATAGTTAGTGGAACTAACTATATATGCGAATTTCAATGGTTTTGTGCGCGTAAAATAAGGTTTTGTAAATGCTAATCCCTAACTATATATGGTCTATAACCTATGGTTTTTTCAGTGAATTTTCAAGGTTTTGTAAATGCTAATTCCTATCTATATATGGTCTATAACCTATGGTTTTTTCAGTGAATATATAGATATATATATAGATATATATATGTTGATATGCTGATCCCTTCATAAAGCCAATTGGCTCACTTTTTACGTTTTAGTGTTCTGACTGTTTGACAAATTCAGTAGATCTGTCTCACTTAAAATGGCACCCTTCATATTGTAACATTACATATTCAGTAATACACCCCAATGGGGAAGGGGGGCAAGTTGGGTGCCAGGCCCTACTGCCAGCCCCCTACTCAAGTCACTAGTTTATTGTATATGATTACTTAAAAGCATTACAATTTACAACATAAAATATTTAGACATAAGAAAACTGCGCAATTTTCTAAAATCCGAACCACGTTAATAATGCACATAAGATGCTACTAACCATTTAAACAGAATTTCAAAAGTTCATGTTATCCTGATTTTTCCAGGTGCTGGGGTAACTGTATTGTTAGAAGATGAATTAACCCGGTTCTGTCAAGCTAAAATGTGCCTATAAAAGATGCTGCACTTTACAATAAAATTTGATAAACTACTATCATCTGTTGTTCACTTTATCCCATGCCTGGTTTGGCTTTGAGTCCACTTCTTGCCTGTGCTTGGGAATTGCTGCCGTGCTAGGATGAAGCCCATGCTGACCATATTCACGCTTTTTTGTCTTCTTCTAAATCGGCTTGCCTTAAAAGTTTCCATACTTTTACAAGATTCTTTAGCCCCGGCAAGCTAAGAGAATCGAGGATCCTTCCAACCAACGTATCACTGCTTGCCTGCATGTGCAAATGTTTAATTTGTTAAAATGGGGCTTTAAAGGCCGGTTCCTTAGATCCTTAACAGCCGGGCAAACGCACAGCAGGTGAGTTAGTGTTTCATTACTTAAAACCACATAGGCAACAGTGTGCTGCATGTTGGTTGTTTTTCCAGGAAGGCAGTAGGTCTTTCGAATCATGCATGCCCAACCGGTGATCAATAAAATTATTTTTTAACTCAGCGCTGAAATGGGTTAATAAGTAAGCCTGTGGCTTTGTTGACATGTAGGAATTGATCACTGTCCACCCATGACAGCGTTTTGATGTTGTTATTTTAACTTCTACGAAGGACTTCCTCTTTGCTTTGTGATTTACCGCTTTACCAAATACTGCCCGGTCTATCATGCTGTCCCATATCGTATTTATATTCAGTTCCGCCAATTATTTTCTCAGATGGGCTCCCCATGAATTTGGGATGTATTGGTCCACGTGGGTTTTGATTTCTTTCCAGCATAGACTGTTCAATGACCCCGGCTCTGATGTACGAAATTTCTGGCATAACTTCACGAAGCCGCTCATGCTTAGGAATTTTTGATTCTGAAGGCCGAATTCCAGCCGAACCTGAGCTGGGGAGGCTGACTTTGGTAGGTTGAATACCACTTTAAATACCTTCATCTGGAGTTCATTTAATAGTTCTACCTCTTTACTGCACCAGACTACTAGAGCATATGACAATGTGGGAAGAATTTGTGCTGCCATCACTTTCAAAAGATGGACATGGTTCAGGCAGCCTAATTTTTTATACAGTACTCTATATGCAAAGATTAATGATTGTGTTTTTGCTTTAAGGACATTTTGTGTTCTTTATTTGTTGGACCTCTCCCCAATTTTAAACCTAGATATTAGTAGGACACTTGTTCTTCTACTATTGTCCCTTTTACTAACCATTTGAAATTTGTTTTTTTGGGGTCCACTAGACGTACAATCTTTGTTTTCTCTTTATTTAGTTCCAACATTTCTTGGTCCAAGTATTTTACTAAGTTATTGATTGCTCTTTATATCCCGATAGGGGTTTGGCTCAGCACCACTATGTTGTTTGCATACTGTAAGAAGGGTATTGACTCTTTGGACTGGTTTGGTGGATGGCAATCGACTGCTTGCATGTGCTTAATGATGTCTACCATAAATAAGTTAAAAAGGCACGGGGCAAGGATGCAGCCTTGTTTTAAGCCTTGCTGTGTGTAAATACTGGCGGTTGTGCTTTGTCCATCGCCTAATTTCACTCTTGCCCAGGTTTCACCGTATAGGGCTATTATTGCGTCCAGTAATTTACTCGGCAGTCCCCAGGGTCTTAGTTTTTTTAGATGATTTCTGCTTACTCTGTCGAATGCGGCCAATAAAGTCTACAAAACATGCAAACATCAGTGTTTTCTTTTTTGCTGCTTTTTCAGTTAAAAGTGCCAAAGTAGCCAAGTTTGTTATGGTGCCCATCCCTGATCTGAAGCCCATTTGAAACGTGGGGATTATGCTCCTTTCTTCCATCCAGTCTTGCAGATGAAGTAGTAGACATGATCCATATAATTTGGCCTCTGCATCAATCAATTATATTAATCTGTAGTTTTCAGGGTTATTGTAATCTCCCTGTTTGAATATTGGATGTATGATGTTCCCTTTCCAAGATTTGGGAACGTCTTTCTGTCTGTAGATCTGATTAGAAAACGGCATGAGATAGTCAGCCCAAAAATCCGGAGCATGTTTGAATATTGCGTTGGGGAGCCCATTCGGTCCTGCCGCCCCCTCAGTTTTTAATCTTTTTATTATTCCTCTTAATTGCTTAAAATCAATCGGATCATTTGACTTCTTGCAGCTTGCAGTTGGTTCTAGATTTTTATATTCTGACCGGCAGCACATCGGCAGCAGAGCAATCCGGCCACGCTTCACTGATCCCCGTGATTCCCGCGATTCCCGCAACTGGCTGCACGGCGGGCACCAGATCCCGATTAGAGTGGGGGGAGGCGGGTGGCGGGGGCTAAGCGGGCGACCGCAGACTGCAGCTCTCTTGCTTCCCGCTTCCCGCTTTTCCGCAGCTCCCGCCGCTGGCAGCATTCCGTTGTTTGCTGCACTCTGCTCAGCTGCTCAGCTGCACGCTCCGAATCAGCTGTGTGTCCATAGCCCCTGTATCGGGGTTTGGTGCAGGGTATTACTTGCGGGGGATTTGGGTCCAAAAGCCATGTGCGGTGTGTAGTTGTCTACCCTCTGGAAGATGGATAAGGGGTCTGGCCTCAGAGGGGTTGGCTGCCCGCAGTAGGTTGAACATAGGCTGTGTGGCTGACCCCATGCTGCACAGGCCATAGGCTGTGTGCAGCATGGTGTTGGCATCACGTATGGTAATTAAATATTATGTAAAGTAAAAAAATCTAGAAACTCACTGGAAAAAATCAAAGGTCAAAGTGACCTTATAGTTAAGTATGACAGTAACATCTTACTTTGCATTACAAAAAATCATAGAAATTCACTGAAAAAAACAAAAGTTAATGGGACAATGTAGTTAGGTGAAAGTGCCAGTTAAAACATATTGATTTAAACAAACAACACCACAGATATTCACCAGGTTTAAGTTATCTCAAGTAACTATAACTCGTGCCCTAAAGTATCTATGACTCTTACCCTCGCCATGCACTGCTTATGACCTCATATATTACATCACTCATGACTTGTTCTAGGACACATTTAATAACATCACTGCAACATCTGAAATTACGTCATTGATGACAACCCTGTGCATGGTGAGTGTGCGTGTGTACCTGCAGGCAGATGCCAAGAATTGCAGCAGTCATTCCACATGAGCTTTAAAACACAAGCTGATCTAAAAGGTATCTGCATTTATTGTAGGTCTAACATGATTGATGTGAATGTGAACCTCAAAGCCCCCCCCCTATCTCATAAAATGGTCCAAGTACATGAGAGATTGATAGGTAACACGGCTATCATCCACCTTGTCAGCATTTATGTGCATCCATGACAACTTTCGCACGAAAATAGGCACATATGTGCCGAAATAGTTTGTTACTTAGATTAAAATGATTATGCTAACAGACCAGCTGACTCTTTTCTCTTTGCTTGCTTTTACAGTCACTGTTTTGCAACCTTAAGATCTACATTTACCAACTTTTTCCAATTCAATCAATTAATACTAAGTAAAACCATTTCTATTTGCACCTCTGACACAATGAAAAGTCAAAATGCCTGAATAATGGTAGTTCTCTAAAGAGATTCACCTTTTGAAACCCAAGGGCACGTCCCTAGATGGACAAGGAAAAAGGTTCTCTTTGGAGTGAGATGTGTGCCTTATCCTGATTGCTATGTAGACATCACTTCAAATTAATAAAGGAATAATTTTGGATATGTAATAATGATGCTGAAATGTCACACAGAGCTCTCTTACAAATGTATCAGGAGCATTTACATTATCTCCATAATTACCCTATAAAGCATTGTCACAATGGCTATAGGGTGATCTAATAACCTTTCTCAGAGAAGAGTTATCTTTATTTGTGTAATTTATATAGCGCGCAGCTACCCCAACGGGGTGTCCCGGCGCTTTTGAGTGAAAGCAGAGTGATAGTCCTGGGGGAATTAACAAAAGAGAAAAGTTTTTAGTGCCTTACGAAAGGGTAATTCTTCCTGGATCATCCTAATTGTGATCGGGAGTTTGTTCCAGAGAGTTGTGGCACAGACCTGGAAGGTTTTACCTCCAGAACGTGCTTTCCTGAATCTTGGTATGGAAAGCAGATGCTGGGAGTTGGAACGGAGGTTCCGAGAGTTACAATAAGGACGGATACTAACAGAGAGGTAGGCCGATCCCCTACCCCTAGTTGCTCGATGGGCTAAGGTCATGGCTTTGAATGCAGCTCTTTGATGGATTGGAAGCCAATGTAATGCTCTGCGATGTGGCGAAATATGGGTGCGTAGGGAAACCCCGCAGACCAGCCGAACAGCCGCATTCTGGACTGTCTGGAGCCGATGTAGGAGGCCCGAGGGCAACCCTAAATACAGGCCGTTCGCATAGTCCAGGTGAGATGTAATCAATGCCTGGACAATGGTTTTCCTGGTATCACTAGGGAGATAGGTGATGAATTTCCTAATCATCCTGATCTTGGAAAAACAAGCGGCTGAAACGGTCTGTATTTGGTTGCTAAAAGAAAGATTAGAGTCCCACTTGACCCCTAGATTTTTTACAGAGTCCTTAGGGACAGGGGGAAGGCTGAGTTCCTGTGGCCACCAGAGAGTTGAATCAAGAGGGGAGGGTTGATGGAAAAAGAGAACCTCCGTTTTCGCTGCATTCATCCGGAGGCAGTTATGGTCCATCCATTTTGAAATGTCCCGCAGACAATCCTTCAAAGGATCAAAAGTAGTTTGCGTGGCACCCTCATAAGAGAAAAGCAGCTGAATATCATCTGCATAGGAAGTAGCTATGATGCCCGACCTTGCAATGAGTTCAGCCAGAGGAGAAAAATAAACATTGAACAATAGTGGGCTCAAAGCCGAGCCTTGAGGGACACCCCATTTCAGGGTACGGCTAACAGAGGTAAAAGGGTGAGTATAGACTGCCTGGGTGCGATTAGACAAAAAAGAGGTCAGCCACTCTAGGGCCTTCCCCTGAATACCCATCGACCGAAGACGGTCAATCAAGATGGGGTGAGAGACAGTGTCGAATGCTGCCGACAAGTCGAGCAGCACCAGCACCGCTCTGGAACCCCCATCCAGTTTCCACCGCACAGAGTCGGCCATTTCTATAAGGGCAGACTCAGTGCTATGGCACTTTCTAAAACCATGTTGAGATTTATGAAGTAGGCCGTGGGTTTCAAGAAAACCTGCCAGTTGTTGCTGCACTAGCTTTTCAAGGACCTTGGCAGGGGCTGGGAGCAGAGAAATGGGTCGATAGTTCACCGGCTCATTAGGATCTGTATTAGCTTTCTTTAAAATCGGGACCAGTAGGGCATGTTTCCAAGACTCCGGGAAAATTCCGGTTTTGAGCGAGTCATTCCAGATGTAGTTGAGGAAGGGATTAAGAAAAGAGGCCAATGATTTATATTGCTTGGCTGGCCAAGGGTCAAGTGGTGAGCCGGAGCGGCATCTAGACAGTTCCATCAGTGAGTGTTCCAGTGAGATTGCCTCAAAGTCTGAA
The DNA here is from genome assembly GCF_964263255.1 of Lissotriton vulgaris. Taxonomy (NCBI): domain Eukaryota; kingdom Metazoa; phylum Chordata; class Amphibia; order Caudata; family Salamandridae; genus Lissotriton; species Lissotriton vulgaris. Next base: position 970,041,110 of record NC_141697.1, read on the forward strand.
AAGATGGAAGAAGACTCGATGCAGTCAGGTAAAGGCGTATCACTCCCAAGATCATTATTCTTGGGGAAGGTGTCATAGATCTTCGCGATCTTGTCTTCAAAGAAGTCAGAGAGGCGGGAGCAAAGGGCCTGAGAGACTGGAAGACACTGTTTAAGAGCCAAGGGATCTGTGAAAGTCTTCACTGTATTAAAAATTTCCCTGGCCGAGCCATGCGCTCTATTAATTTTCTCTTCCAGGTAACATTTTTTATGCTCAATTATTTTCCTACGGTATTCTTTGAGGGCCAGTTTATATTTAAGTTTTGTGTCAATAGAATAGGATGACCTCCACCGGCGCTCCAACAGCTTACAAGAAGATTTATATTTCCGAAGCTCGTCGGAGTACCATCTTTGCCCTATGATTGCCTTTCCAGGGTATCTTTGCCCTATGATTGCCTTTCCAGGGTAGGAAATACTTGCAGCAGTAGTGCCTGTATGTTCTGCCTCCCTCTGATTCTTTACATGTGTCATTGAGGACACATTCAGCAAGACCATGAAACTTTTAAAAGCTTGAGTAATAAACAAACATACATACATACATCATGAAATCACTCTACACCATCTCATCAATGTATCTGTCACATTTGCTTCACATTTCCTCAGGGTCCCAATCATCCATCAATTAACCATCATAATCACAACAATAAGGAAACAGGCCCAGATGGCCCGATTAACAGAGAGCCACCACAGTCATGGTGGAGTGTCACTACTCGTAATGGAATCTCCGCACTGTAGTTTCTCATTGTGAAGATTCTGCCACAATTGTGGAAACTCTGTCACAAATGTGGGGGCTCTTTGTGAATCAGGCCCTATGTGTATGGCAAACTCTGAGCCATATACAAGTTTTTTAAATACAAAACTTCTTCAAACAGGCTAACTTTAAACAGCCAAATCAACTTTAATTTTGAAATATACTACTTTATTTCAAATTTCGTTTTTGACCTTCTAGAGAGCATCACTCACACTTATCAATAAAAGAATAGGGCACATCCAGAGATCAGTAACATGTATGTGCTAATACTCCTTGATTTTCTAGTAACTTTTGACAGTGTTAGCTGCAACATTCTCTTATGCTAACTACAGTGGTCTATAGAGATAAAAAGATAATATGCCTGTGATCATATCGTTCTTAAAAAGTTTGCCTAGTAACCACCATCTCCTGTAGGGTATTGCATTGGCCAGCACTGTCAAGGGGCATTTTAGTCTCCCTATAACCCCACTTGCAACCATCATGGGCAACCACATCATCACTGACTGGGCCTTCTAGTAGCTTAACACTGTGAGACCAATTTACAAAGGTAAATTTACAAGCCAGAAAATGTACATGTGTAAATGTACTCTTATATTTTGTAGTAAATGTATTACTTTTTGCCTATTCACCATTTCCAAGTGTACATTTACTACAAAGCTTGAATTTAAATGTCTGCACCTCACAAAAGGGAGGTGAGCCAAATTTAGGCTTTAGGAGTGTAAATTTATTTTAGTAACTTTTCAAGTGTGGGAAGATGTCTCCACCACCAGATCCTTACGGTAAACTATTGGGGACATTGTTAAAAGTTTGTTAAACTTTGTTTTTTAAAGTATACATATTTTAGGGTACATAATAATGTAAATTATTTTTATAGGAAATATTTTGAGAGTGTAGCACACATTTTTAAAATGCTACAGCATTATTAACTTACGTTTTAATTAAATAATTTAAACATATAATATTAAATATTTTAAAAGAACTATAAAAAAACAAAGGTCCTCATTTACAGAGTCGCAAGCCTTCCTGCTGCACTGCCGTGCATCAAAATAAAAGGGCAGGAATGCGCTGTATCTACAAGATACTGCGCATTGCTGTCCTTCCCTGCACCAGCAAATAAACGGTAGGGATGTACCATGTTACAACGCATACTATTACAACTACCTACTGTTACAACGCGACCATTACAACGCATACCATTACAACGCATAGCGCTTTGAGGTGCTGGATAGTGGTAAGTATAATTTACTATTCTAACTCCAGTCCCCGTGGACCCTAGGGAAGGTGTTGGATAGTAAATTATACTTATTCCCTATCCTAGAGCGCCCCCCAGCGCAATGCGTTGTAATGGTATGCGTTGTAAAAGTCGCGTTGTAACAGTAGTGCGTTGTAACAAATGCGTTGTAACAGGTGTATGCCAAACGGTAGCCATGTGCCGGCTCAGACCCCCTGTGTCATTTTACAAGGGTGCCTGCATTGAGGGGATGTTTGTTTTTGTACAGGAAGGGGCACCTTCCTACACAAAACAATCATTAGGTGCATTTTCCCCTTTCTATGCGTGCTGCAGATTCCAGCATTTACAGAATGATGAAAAAACAAGGAGATAATAAACTATTTCTCCTTGTTGCGCCTCCTTATGCCTCCCCCGAGGATTCTGACACATTCCCTGGTTTACAAAATGCTGTAAATCTGGGAATGTGTCAAGTTCCATGGATGATGCGTGTGAACTTCGGAGCCTGATGTACTTCATGTCTGAGCTGGAGTACCTATATTTATGATTTTGAAAACATTGGCCATATTTATCAAGGGTTGCCCACATTTGCATACACAATGTCGTGCTAATCAGACACAACCACTAAGATGCGATTTACGTGAGGCTCCCTTGTGTGCCCCTGAGCGGCTTGATAAATCCAGGGTAACACAGCGCAAATCGATGCGTTGCGTTACTCTGCCCCATGGAGGCATTCCATGGGTGGTGCATGGGTTTTCCCACGCAACAGCTATGGATTTTGACGCATATTTACCATTACTAATAGACCTGGGAATGCGCCGAAATGGTACGCCTTCCTAGAAAAGGAGTAACGAGGAGAAATATATTTATTTTTCCTTGTTTTCCACTTTCTGGGAGTGCTGTATTCTGAAGTGACCATTGACCATTTTGCCTTTGATTATTTTTCTCATTTTCTCATTTTTTACTGTGTACCTCATTATTTACTGTGTATTTCTTTATTTAATTGCATCAAAAATCGGTTATTGTATTGATGTATGTATGCCTTATTCTTTATTTTATGTTACTGTTTTCATTTTTCTTTTTTCAAAAAGAATGATTTGAAATCTAAAAAAAAGTGTAAAATCCTTGTTTTAAGTGTTGGGGATGCGATTTTGCCTGCAGAACAAAGCACAAACTCTAAGGCCCAAACTACCAGTGGGCTTATTGGGTGTGCGCCATTTTCTGCATCACGGAAATACCACTACACGGGGTAAAGTATTTACACGGTGTGGTAATACTGTTATTCCATTTTTTGCATGTCTTCCTTATTTTTATGGGCCTTCCCTCACCCTCTCCAAGATAAAATGCATCAGGTCCAACCTGCTGAAACCGGTCAGGACAGGAGAAACCATCAGGGAGGGACATGACAATATCACTCAGCTCAGAATTCCTATCTCTGCATAAATTCTTCTTTGCACAGAGATCGAAATGTAACCCTCTGCTTGTAAACACAGTCTAAATAAATGCACAAATGTAATTCACATACGAAGGAAAGAATGATTCCGTTTTGGTTGTGAAAATGTTTTTGTTTTATTATCATGGTGGATTCGTGCTTAGATGACAGACACTTTCCTCAAGGGGATGTTATGTTATGAGTGGACTTTGGAAGGCTCCCAGAGATGCTGTATTCCATCAGAACCCACGTCTTGAATCCTAAAGTGCCTCCTAGTGAGGCTTATATTTGATAAATATGATTTACTGAAGTGTTTTGCAGAGCTAGCACTTAATGGAAATAGGTCCTTCAAAGGCTCTATTGTGTCAACACAGAGTAAATCCGGCTGTGAAAACACGTTTTAGAAAACAACTCTCATGCACAGAATAAGTTAAGCTCCTGTTGCATTTCAAGTGTGTACATATAAGTGTGTTTTATGATGAGTGAAACATCCTACTTGCGTTACACAATCAATTTTACTCTGTGGGGTAGAGCAGACAGTTAGGCGGTCCTGTGTTTCCAGGAAAGGCAACATTATTAACTGTGGGTAAATAATATTTCGAACAGGATCTGATAAATGTGTATAATTTGTTTGCCCTATGTGGGTGCTGCTATATAATCTCCTTTATTCAAAAAGGGCAAATTTCACTTTTTCTACCAAATTTCTCATATGTGGTGTTATGTGAAATTCAACAAATTCTGCAAATTTCAGGGCTATGAAATTTTACAATACTGTAGGAGACTATTTTGAGCACAAAATGTGTTGAAGGTGCAAAAAATGTCTTGTGTGACACATTTTCTCTTCGAACTTATGCGCATGCCACTATTTTATGTGACTTTTGAATGCATGGATTGCCCTCACATTCAATTTTCAGACATGATTCCTCAAAATTCAGCAATCTTGTGTCATTTGCGCAAAACAAAGGTTCGCAGTTTGGCACGGGCCTAGTAATATCTCAAAATACAGAGATAAAACTACCACAGAATATATTGCTTTTTTAAACATTTTATTGCATGGTATGCAACAGGTGTGGCCTTCAGTGCTTAATTTGAGAGGGTGGTTTCCAGTTCTCGACATCGGCACTTAAATGTCGACACCAAAATTCATGACAGGTCTGACACATGGTGGAGCCATTTGTCTCAATTGGACAGGAACCCAACAACAGATGTTTATTAATTCAATATACATTAAAATTACTAATACTCGCTGAACAAGCCATTCTTGTAGCTTTGGAGGCCTATAATAGTCTATATACTCACACTAGTAGGGTGTGATGGTTAGTAGTTATGCTGCTCTGTCTTTTGCAGTGCTGACAGCGGCAATGGTTGTTGCAAGCAGGAACGGCTCCTGCATGTGGGCGGAGGAGTGTCGCGCTACTGCTTTCTCCCAGTTCGAGAAGCTGAAACATAAAATTGTTTTATGAATACCATTTTCTGTTTCTGCTTCTCACAATGCGAGAAAGCAGAAGGGTTTGTTTGGGGGTGGGTGCTTCAGGCAGGGGAGGAGTGGCTTGCCCACTGTTGTGGGCGCTGACTGCTTGGTCGGCCCCAGGGCCGACCAAACAAGTCATGCACACACTTCCATTTTCTCCATGTAGGCTGCATGCAGCCTGCATGGAAAAACGGCCTCCTCATAGACGCCCATAGACGCCTGTGTGGTCGGCGTCCCAGCCAATCACAACTCTGCCATTGTCTAAAAGTAACGCAAAGCACCAAGGGGGCGTTCCATGGGTCGCACATGGGCATGCCCATGCAGCCATCAATAGTTTTTGCCGCAAATCTCTGTCTACCAAAATATGACACAGGGTTTTGCGTAAAAAGATAACACAATCTGGGGGTAGATTTACTAGCATTTTGCGTTGGGTAGTTGTCGGAAAAGTTACGTAAATTAGCTCAATATGTGTTTTTGGTTATTTATTTTCAGGTGCAAAACTTGTTTTGCACTGGAAAGTTGCCTAAGAGCAGCACAAAGTAGTGCCTAGAGCTGGCTTGCATCACGTAGTGCTAAGGGGGCGTTCCATGGGTGGTACATGGGCGTTCCTATGCAACTACACATGATTTTTGATGCAAAACCCTATCTTCCAAATATTTGATACAGGGTTTTCCTTCAAAAAATGTCACCATTTGAAATCAGGCATTAAAAGAAGAAATACTTTCATTTCTCCTTACTTTGCATGTTTTGCTTCACTTTACAGCACACTCACAAAGTAGGAACATTTTTAAATGTAGTCTAAGGAGAGAGTCATATCTCTGTAGATATTGCGCTCTCCTTCTCTCTCCCAGCATTTTTGCCTGCTGCGCTATGTTCTGTCGCACATTTGTAAATCTGGTCTTTCAAATCAGGCATTAAAAGGAGAAATATATTCTTTTTGAACTTTGCATGTATACTTCATTGTAGAGCACACATACGGAACAGGACACATTTTAAATGTAGTCTAAGCAAAGTATTTTGTACTAGAAGGGCACCCTTCCAGGACAAAACATATGGAATTTTCATGCACGCACCCTTGCAATATGGTGCAAAGGTGTGTGTGTGGCACTCAGCAGCAACATTCTTCACTGATGCTAGGGAGAGGTGGGAAGAGAGCCATATCTCTGTGGATATGTCACTCTACTGCTCTCTACCTGTCATGCAATACAACATTTTTGTCTGCTGCCCTGCATTCTGTGACACATTGGTAAATCTAACCCACAATTTCCAATTAACACTACAGGTAGTAGGCCGCTTTACACATCTTGGGCCTGAGTCACAAAAGTAAACTTAGACCAAAAGTCTAACTTTAGACCTGAAGTCTAAGTTTAGACCTGAGTCTAACTTTACTACTACTAAAGTAAGACTTTTGGTCTAAGTTTAGACCAAAAGTCTAACTTAGACCAGCAGAATAACTTTAGTAGTAGTAAAGTTAGACTTCAGGTCTGAACTTAGACTTTTGGTCTAAGTTTAATTTTGTGAATCAGGCCCCTTGTGTTTGTCATCTCTCACTAGTTCCGTTTTGGGCTATACCTTTCTCTAAGAGACTGTAGAGACTATGGGGTAGATTTACAAGCCCCTTGCGCCTCTTTTACGCCGCTGTTGCGTCACTTTTGTGACGCAGCGGCATCGCAAAAGATGCGCCATGGTGCGGGGTATTTACACCGTGACACATCTGGGAGATGCATCACGATGTAAAGCCCTGCGCCCGAAGGAGGTGTTCCGGCGCAGGGTGGGCGTTCCGGAACAGGTCCGCCTGCTAAAAGTGGCTGAGTGAAATCTACAAGATTTCACCAAGTCACTTTTAGGCCAATGCTGCGTCAAAACCCTGCGCCTGCTTGCAGCAGGCGTAAGGCTTGACGCAGCATTGGACAGATAGGGCCCCCTTGATCATTGCTGGAGCTGCGTCGCGCTTGCGAGGCAACTCCAGCAATGCATCACTTTTACGGCACAGATGCATCACGCATCTGTGCCGTTTTTGCCCCATGGTGCGCCGTATTGTAAATGCGGCGCACCATGGGTGGCGGAGCTGCGGCGCACAATAACTGGCACATCCCTGAGGATGCGCCAGTTATTGTAAATCTGCCCCCACGTTTTTCACTTCATAGGCCAACATTATTATAGAGCAGCAAATCCTGATTCAGTCGATACCTACTATTTGCACCCAAAGTAGATTGTAACCCATGTACAAGTTGCAAACACTGAGGTTGTTGCCTGCACAATTTTGCCAGCTAAAGCAAGGCGCAAATAATGATAACACTAGAGGGAAAGCGCTGACTGAGTTTTTTTTAACAAAGTACACAACAAATAATGATATTGCAATGACATGATATGCGTTTTAAAACATGAAGTCTAAAATGTTGTTGTTTGAATTTGTAGTGTACCCCTGACGAAGGTTGATAAAAGCAACCGAAATGCATTGGGAATATGATACTACTGAGGATGAACTATGTATGTTTCCTGCAGTAAAAATAAATCTCGGATGGGCATATTTACCGCATCAGAATTAAATACATAACGGTTTTTCATGTGACGGACGAAAAGGAATTACTAAATGAGAACTGGAATAAATGGATTAAAATGACAAAATCAGATCAATTTTGGAATCTTTTGTGTGACGAAGCCTGTTAGCAGTGCTTCCGGTATGGGAGCGAAATTACGTTCCCTAACCCATTGCAAATAATGATGGCAAATAGTACATATGTACTGTTGAAGCACCACATATTTACATGTGTCATCAGCATGTTCTTCTAATTTCAAGGTGAATACAACTGAAATTTGGTGCATATTGAATAAGTGGTACCAAACCCTGTGCAATCAATTACCGGGTACGAAACTGATACATGAGATAACAGTCTTATAATGGGCCTCTCACAATGATGGCATAGGTATCTACCTCCATCTTTACGACATATATTCTGAACCAGTGATGTAATAAAACCTAAGCCCACCCTCCCCCAATTGGTATAGTGAGGGTCCCCCTGCCACTCATCCCTCCTATTACTGGGTGCTATGTAAATGGTGCACCTCAGTTCACTTCAGTCCTTTGACATGACTGGAAAACCCTTCTTGTTTGTACTCTACTGGATGGTAGCTCCAAGTGCCAGGCACGCAGTGGTGACGCTAGGGGGTCCTGCACTGTTTTTGGGGGTGGTAGAGGTGAGCATCTACCACCATCCCCCCATGAGCAAGTTGGCCATCGGCCCCCACCCCCTGCTCTTACCTGCACCGGACGGCAAACTTAGGGGCCGCCCTGGGTGACAGTAGGTCTATCTACACCACTGGGCAAGAGAGGGTGTTTGGTGAATTGAAAGAGACAAATTTTGCAGCAAAAAGGTCAACAAACTTTCTCAGACTCACTTTGGCAAAGAACAACCAGACAGGCATACCTCAATTTAGGTTGCTTTCAAAGTATACTTTGGTGAATCCCTTGTAAACACACATTATGAAATGTTTTCCCATTCGGCTAAGCAGGATAGTGCTGAGTCCGTGGATGCAAAGAAAATAAATGAAAATAGTCACCACTCAAAGTGAAAAGGACAAATAACAATGCAGAGCTCGAAGCACATAGAAAATGTATCTTAGGATACTTTTTTACAAATTGTGTTAACTTCATGGGTGTATAATGTTAACAGACCCGCTTTGCGAAATCTGTATTTATCGAAAAGCTTAATGATTTCAGGAAATCTTAGTAGCTTAAATTTATTTCTCTCCAAATTGATGGTCCTAAAGAAATGTAGCAAGCACATTAGCCAGGTCAGTATTTTGTTATTTATCTATTGACAATCCATTCTGCACGGTGTTGCTATTGTGGATTTGGAATGTGTTTCTGCCACATCAGTTAAGTGTCAGTACTGTGCTGCCTTTGAAGAGGCAAATCAGGCTATCTTCTGCCATCCCTTGAAGCATTCCTTACAACTTTCCAACTAGAGACGTGCCTTTTCCGCCTGTAGAGCTATGCATGTTCCTGCAAAGTTTCCTCTCATGCTCAAGCAAAGGTGTTATTTTCAGCAGCATCGTTTTAGAGACTTGACTCTCCTGTTACCTATGGGTTGCATATAATAATTGGCCAGTGGCTTGCCATCTCGCAGGTCAAGGAGTGTATTACCTCCTCTTGCTTGGCAGGAGGACTGCTGGACATTGGCGGCTCCTCGGCTAAGGTGGAGGAGCGTCGCCCTACTGATCAAAAGGAAAAATAAAATGTTAATAAAGTAATGCTATTATCATTTTATTTTTCCTTTTGCAGTCAGTGGCAGGTTGGGACTGGACCGAGGAGGGGGAGGAGTGGTTCACACTCTCTAAGTGCTCATGACTGTTTGGCCGGCACTCTTGGACCGGGCCAAAGAGTCATGCGCACTTTGCATGTTCCCCATCAGGCTGCATTACACAGCCTGCTGAAGAACATGCAGAGGCCCCATGTCCCCGTTTGAGCACCAAAGCACGGCGCTCAGCCCAATCACAATGCTGCATTGCAATGTAGTGATTGGCTCAGGGAAGCATGTGTGTCCGGGTGCTTCCTGCTGCCGGCCGGGACAGGAAGAACGAACATGAAGAGGATGAGGAAGTAGGAGAGACCTGCAGACGGCCATTCCTGGTAAATCCTTTATTTTATTAACTCCGCCTAACCCCCTCCGCCCCTCTACCCCGTCTGGTAGCACCCGCTACTGCTCCTTCCTTGTTTAAAGTTGTGTCCCTATGAGAAGTGGATCTCTAAGTCTACAGAGCAGTTGAGTGGACACCATGTCTAAAAAAAATATATTTGCTCTTTATTAGTTTACTAGCAGCCCGTCCCGACCTTGTCCGGGAGCAATCAGGCTTCCCCGACCCCCGCCCGCCCCGACATTGTCCAGAAGCCTGGACCCCCGCCCGGCCCGTCCCCCGCCTGCCCCGACCCCCGCCTTTTCTGACATTGTCCGTGGGTCCCCTTACCTCAGCCGCCGCTCCTCCCCCGTGGTCCTCAGTTTACCGCTCCGCCGCTCTCCGTTCCTCACCGCCGCTGGTCACCGCTCCTCCCGCCTGTCCGCTGGTCGTCACCTCACCGCTACTCCTGCCTGTCCGGTGCTTGTCACCTCACCGCCGCTGGTCACCGCTCCTCCGGCCTGTCCGCTGCTCCTCACGTCACCGCTCCTCCCCCGCACCATGTCCGCTGCTCCTCGTCGCGCTCCTGGATGCCACTCCTCCCCGCGCTCCTGACGTGAGCACGCACGTCGCGGCCGGCGCTACCTTGGAGGGTCTACTTTTTTTTAATGTTCATTTTTTAAATAACGTTTTTTTATTTATTTATATGGATTATAACCATCTGCACACCCTGACGATTACAACGGTGTATCGGGTGGGTGGATTGGCGCTGTGGTTCCCGAGTTTACCCGCCTCAAAGCCCTTCCTTTATTTGAATTTAAAAACATTTGTACAGCGCTCGTTTACCCAGCGGTTTCATGGCGCTAGAGGTGAAACATAGGACGGCAGCAGCCAAGGGGATTTAGGTAGAGTAAGCTTGCACAAGAAGGTTTTAGGATCCTTTCGAAACTGGAGGTAAGAAGGTGAGGTGCGCAGGGTGACTGGGAGGGAATTCCAAAAAGCTGGAGCCAGGACAGCGAATCTCGCTCCACCCGCCTTCTGTTTTTTAAAGCGGGGGATGGCTAGGAGGGCCAAATGAGTGGAGCGAAGTTCTCTGCCTGGAAGGTAGGGCTTAATGACAGAGCAGATGAATTTGGGAGCAGTGCCCGATCTGGCCTGGTAAGTGAGGCAGCCAAGTTTGAAGAGGGCACGCTCTTTCACAGGGAGCCAATGTAATGCCTTGAGCAGTGGAGTGGCCCGGTGGTATCTGGGTAGGCCATGGATCAGGCGGGCAGCCTGATTCTGCACCAGTTGCAGGCGATGTATCGCGTAGGCAGGGGCCCCATTATAGACTATGTTGCCATAGTCTATACGAGACAGTACCATGGCCAGCACAATTATTTTTAAAGCAGAAGGGGAAAAAAAGCGGGAAACTTTTCTGATTATTCTGAGAGAGAAAAAACAGGAGGAAACCACAGAACCAACTTGTGAATGAACAGTGAGTTGAGGGTTAAGGAGGATCCCAAGGGTTTTTACTTTGGGTACGGGGAGTGGAGGGGCACCAAGGGAAGGGGGCCAAAAAGAGGGGGACCATGGACTGCAACCACCTCCGGTCAGGACCAGCTCGGTCTTGTCCGGGTTGAGTTAGAGGTGGTTGCAGTTCATCCAGTCTTGAATGAACGTCATTACTGTCTGGACGTTCTGGGCAGATGAAGATGAGTGGGACAGATTGAAGATTAGCTGGACGTCATCTGCGTAGTTGAACACGGTGACCTCCAGCTGCTGTAACATAAAAATGAGGGGGCAGATGTATAGGTTAAACAAAAGGGGGGAAAGTGATGAACCCTGGGGGACCCCGCACTCTACCTTACGGGAGGCCTCAGTGAAGCCAGCCAGATGGACCGCTTGGGCTCTCCCGGCAAGAAAGGATTCGAGCCATGAAAAGGCCAAGCCCTCTATGCCCGCCGCCCTGACACGGTTGAGGAGGATAGAGTGGTTCACCGTGTCAAAAGCGGCGGACAGGTCTAGGAGGATCAAGGCTTGCGGAAGGTTGATGTCGATACCTTTGCGCAGTTTGTCCATTACAGAGATGACCACTTTCTCTGTGGAGTGCAGGGGACGGAAACCGGCTTGACAAGAGGAGAGGCAATGCTTTGCCTCAACATGGGTGCTCAGAGTGGTGGTGACATGGGTTTCAAGGACTTTTGCAAGGTAAGGCAGGAGGGAGATGGGGTGGTAGTTGGAGGGGGAGGATGAGTCGGCGTCTGGTTTTTTTAGGATGGGAATGACGACCGCCGATTTGTGTGGGCTGGGGACCATGCCATGTATGAATGAATCGTTGAGGAGGGTCAAGGGTGGTGTGGGACAGGCTAAATAGATTTCCTTGAGGATACGGGCAGGGGCAAAATCCAGGGGAGAGCCTGATTTGACCCGATGAAGCAAAGGGAGGAGTGTGTCGTTGGTTAGCAATGGAATGTTAGTCAGTTTGAGGGTAGTGGGGGGTGGGGAAGGGTTGACAAATGTGGGGGAGGGCAGGGGAATGTTGTGTTTGATTTTAGCAACCTTGTCGATGAAGAACTCGTTGAGCGAGTCGCAGAGGGACTGGGAGGGGGGGATAGTGACCGTGACTCTGCTGGATGATGCTAGCTCATGGACGGTGGAGAAAATTTCCTTTGATTGGGACTCAGCTGTCATTATCCTGTTGGTATAATATACAGTTTTTGCTTCAAGGATGCCCTTTTTGTAAGTTTGTAAGGTAGACAGGTAAGTTGACTTAAGTGCGGGACTATAAGTTCTTCTCCAAGCTTGCTCGGCCCTCCTTGCGGCTAGTTTCTTTGCTTTGAGGTCAGGGGTGAACCAGCGGTTGGCTGCGTGGGCTCGTTTGACTGTAAGCCGCCTTAAGGGGGCGAATTCATCGCCCGCCGCGGTGAGCCAGTTGTTAATAGCGTCCAACTGGGAGGTAGCTGCAAGGCCAGATAGATCGGGGCTGGTTTTGGCCAGGGTTGAGCAGAGAGAAGGCATGTCTGTTTTGCCCCATTTCCGAACCCAGGTGTTTTTGGGAAGCTGGGGTTTAAGCAGAGGCGCTAGAGCAAGGGAGAACGTGATGGTGAAATGGTCTGACCAGGAACATGGGGATATTGTGGGGGAAGTGGATGGGACGTTCAGTGACCAGATTTGGTCTAGCATGTGACCATGTACGTGGGTGGGGATATGAATGAGCGGCGAGAAATTCAGGCTATTCATAAGGCTGGTAAACTCCTTTGATTGAAGACTTTCGGCAGGGTCGTTAGGCCAAATGTTTAGGTCCCCCAAGACTAGTACAGATGAGTTGTTAATCACCAGAGTAGCCAAGAGTGTCTGGATACTGGAGAGAAAGGAGGGAGTGGGTTGGGGGGGGGGCGATAGATTAAGACAAAGGTGAGGGGAGCCTGATGGGAGGTCGAACGGGCTACGAGGTGATCAACATCAGGGATAGGGGGGGAAGGGAGAACCTGGAAGTTAAGATCAGTACGAGCTATTAGGGCCACTCCTCCGCCCCGCTTGCCTTCTGGGCCGCTTGCCTTTATTATAGTAGTATAGATAAAAGTTCACTTCACATTACCACATTCCAGTTGACTATTGAGCCCTCCCCTGTTCACTATCAACAGCACAAGTTGCATCACCATACCCCCACTTTCCACAGCACAGCAGGGGTTACAACATGGGGGCTTAAGGTAATGGGGGCATGTGTCCCACCTGTTAGGAGTAGTTGTGTTCTATGTGGAGTTATGGGGAACAGTGTGAAGACCAAAAAATCAACAAAGGAGTGTGTGCCATGAAAAATGAGAGAAGAGCAAGCATGTTGAAAGTCGCAGTGAGAGTCTACTGTAGAGAAAACCTGCTTAGTTTCTAGAAAAGCCCTCACTCACCAACCTAGTTGGTGACATGCTTCATCATTGCTCCCCAGTCCCCACTAGGAGTTTGCCAATTTCACCCTAGTGTGCTGCAACACCAGTTTACTGCGGAGCTGGTTATAAGTGATCAGTGAAAAGTGAGTTGTGAGTTTAAAAATGTGCAGATCGTGTCAAAAAAATACTTTATTAGCTTTGCCAATCAGACATGAATAAAATGTCATAAAGTGTGGGATAAAGAACTAAATTAAAAGTTCAGTTTTATCCCTGGGAGTGTGGTCAACATGTTTCTGCGTATGTGTGAGCATTAGTCAGGCTTTCATGAGGACCAGGAGTGTGGTAGTGAACGCCGGCGGTATGAGCGCGCTAAGGCCCACCCTGACCAGGGGTTGCTAGTGTTAAAAATATTAAAAAACACTGGGTACAGATTCCTTCGAGAGTAGAGAGGAACCAAGCTTATTAATAGGTACAATCATTCAATGCACCATGGGTCAAGGGGGGGGTGTGGTGGCGATGAGGCTCACCGCCAACGACGCCAGGCACCAGCTAGGAACCTGAGAGCTGCCTCTTTCGAACGGACCCCAACAAAAAAGGAACAGTGTGAAGAACCATAAATAAGAACAACTTCAGTGCAACTGCCTGAATACTGAAACTATAACATACCCCTGCGGCCTTTCCCACAACTTGGGTCAGTGTCACTTAAGGCCGCCACCTGGCCACAGCACCCCTGCTAGCGCATACTTGTGTACCCACTTCTCACCCATCCTATCTGTCACCAGGGTGCAGCACATGTGATGAGCATCCTTGTAGAGCAATAGCACTAGGTTTACCATATGACGCTCTAGCTTATGGTTTGTGTCCCATGTCATCCACCCCAGCAAACACAACCTATGAGGTCTGACACATGGGACATCACCTCCATCCAGGCTCATTGAATCTTGGTACACTCTTATACCATATGGTAGAAGGATGCCTTAGGTGTAGCACATCGCGGGCATCCTGCTGGTGTTTCTAGGAACAAATGCTCAATGCACCTTGGGGAGTGGTACACCTAATGCAGATGATTGAACTGTAGGTATTTAAAGCATGCTTTCCATGAGATACGTTTATTGTAATGTTTTGCTGCCTTTCAATGGCCTCTGTGATGTCCGCTTGTAAACATTGCGCCCATTTGGCCTTTGTTACATGATGCGGCTTTTTTAGTTGTTTTTGCAGTGCATTATACAATGTAGCTACTGCTCTGCTCCCACCCCTGTTTGTCTGCAGGCAATGGAATACTGTATTAGGATGCGGTGCACCGGGACCCCAGCTGACCACCAGTGTATGAGCCAGTGCACCCTAATGCCATGAATTGACCAGGTCCTAGGTTATAAACTTCACTCAGTTGTGTGAATGGCCAAATCATACCTTGGTTATAGAGATACTGTGTAGCCCTGATGCTGGCAGTGGCCCATGGGCACATGTTCAAATGTAAATGCAATGGCCCTGGTGTCCAGAAGCTCCCACCGTGGGAGGGACTTTGTGTATGGGAATGGGGCCACTCTAGCACACAGATATTTAGAAGAGCAGTCCTTTGCTATCTCATATTTGAGGCAACCGTATCCCGGGTGACTTACAGAAAAGAGCCATTCCACCAGTTTTGCCTGCTCGATCATTTGCTTGAGTGTGAAAACATTCTGGATTAGTAGTGGCATGCAACCATTACATTAGCCACTGTAATTGCGCTGCAGCACAAAACCATTCGTAATTGGTGCCCCAGTCCTCCGTCTTGAAGTGGACATCGAGTCTTATGGAGAGCCACCCTCTTCCGTTTGCTCCCTGCCCCCATATTCAGTCTGAGAGCAACATATTCAAATCGGTAAAGAAAGAAAGCAGCAGCAATGTTGGGATCATGGAGACCAGGAACAGTAACAGTGTTTACACAAGCATTTTGGCAATGGTTTTGGTCCCACAGGAGAAAAAGGTAACATGCATCAAAAGGCGAAAGGCTGTCTAGAGTTGGTTAAAACTCTGCCCAAGTTGTATTACACCTGGTCATCGCAGTCATGGTACACATGAATCCCAAGATGTTTGAAAGATAGGGTGCCCACATCAGTCTAGTTTCAAGATTCAGTGCTTCATCTTGCAATGGCTGCTTCCGAAGTGGAAAGAGACACAACTTTTACCAATTCACCTTGAGACCCGATTGTTTCCTGAAATCATCTATGGTTGCCAGTAACGTTGGCAGGGACTCCCCGGGATTGCGCAGAAACACCAGTGCATCTTCCACATAAAGGGACACTAAATGATAGTCACCACCCTAGGAATGCCACATTCCAGTGCCCTTTGGTAGAGCATGCAGGCCAGTGGTCCCATGGCCAAAACAAAAAGGACTGAAGACAAGGGCAACCGCTGTCAGGTGTCTCACGCTAATGTGAATTCTGTCAAGATGGCCTGCCCTATGCGCACTCTGGCCTAAGATCTTGATTATAGGAGTTTTACCAAGCAACAGAACTTGGTTCAATACTAATGCGCTCCAGTACTTGTTCCAGGTAGGGTCAACTGAGTGTGTTGAAGGCCTGTTCAGAATGTAGAGACACAGCCACTTCATGCCCGTACATCAACCCAACCATGCCCAACATTTTGAATAGTCTGCTCATTTAAAAAAATCTACTGAGCGATGGGATAATCCTATTTTGACCAGTGTAGACAGGCATGGTTAGACAGGGGCTAGCTGGTTCACCATGACACAACTCAGGGTTTTGTAATCCTGGCTCAAAAGGAACAGGGGGTGATATGAGTGGGCATCGAGTGGTTCGATCCCCTTTTTTGGAAAAACCTCTATCATGGCTTCTCTCATTGATTTGAGAAGCCCCTCTTTGTTGAATTCACTTTGTGAATACTGAGAAAGTTATCAGCCAGCGGGGTTATGTATATGACGTAAAACTCTGCAGGAAGACTATCAAGGCCCAGGGCCTTATTGCATACCATCTTTAGTAGGGCCGTATACACCTCATCTATTTGCAGTTGTTCTTCTAGCTCCTTCATCTGGAGAGGATTGAGTACAGGAGTTCCGGTCACAAACACATAGTGGTTCAGTAGGTCTGGGGGCAAGCTATTCTGCAGAGCGTACAGCTCACAGTACTAATCTTGGAATGTGTCGCATATTTCTTCTTGTGTGTTCACCAGCACCAAGTCCCTGTTTCTTATTGCCCTGATCAGGGATCTTGCCGTTTCTGTATGCAATGACTAGGAAAGTGTCCTCATACTCTATCCTCCTCTTCATGCGCAGTTGCCACAAAGGCCTTATAAGATAAACAGCTTAGATGACTATGCAAGTCTTCGTGGTGCTTGTGCAAATCAGTCAGTTCAACCATGTGGTCTGGGTCAGTCATCATCTGCTGCTCCATTCATTAATGGCCCCCTCCAGATCCAGTAATTCTCCCTCAATACTCATTGGACGCCCCATGTGGTTTTATGAAATGGCCTTTGATGACCCCCTTAAAAGCATTCCACTCCGTGATTGTATCTGTGGCGGTCCCCTCAACATCCACAAAATATTGTGTGATGTGTGTGTGTTTTTTCTCTCAATATGGAACATCCTCCAGCACTTCAGCCCTGAGGTGCCATTGCCCTCTGTCCTTCCCAAACCAGCCCCAGCTTAAGTGGGATATGATCTGAAACTGTCCACCCAAGGTATTCTACTCATGCCAGTTTCAGACAAAGATCAGATGAGCAGACCTAGAAGTCCAACCTAGAGTAGAACTGATGCATCGAAACACCAGTCAACTGCATGCCTGTCAACCAATCCTAGAAATGGCGGGTGATTCCGGAGACGTTTGTGCCTGGCACTGGTGGTGTGGACTTGTTGAGGTGGGGTTACACAATTAAAGTCCTCCCCAGCACTGCAGCATGCACAGCTTGCACAGTAGTTGCAGGCACAGCAGATCAAATAACTTCATCTGCCGTACACTTGGAGCGTGGATCGCAATGATTGTGAATTGTTGGCCATCCAGTAACCCCTCCAGTGCAACATATCTGCCCTCTGGGTCAATGACTGAATGCTACTTCACAAAGAGGTCCCCCGATTCAACCCAAAGCAATACCCTTCTTGCATATGCCAAATACAAAGTCCTGTAAGTTTGCCCGCCATCTGCGCGCCACCCTCATGAGCTCAGCCCTGCTGCGGTATATTTCCTGCAGAGCAGTGACGTATTAGCAGCAGCGTTTTAAGTAAGCATATACTCTGTAACATTCCTTTGATATTTCAGGTCAGAAGTTTGTCCTGGGTCACCATTTATCATCAGTGTTCTAGTTCGGGGAACGTGTGTGCTGTGGGCCAATGCCCCCCCCTCCAATATAGATCTGCAGACCTTTGCTGAGCCAGGAACCCTGCCAGGGCCCACAATCATTAGCTGTGCAAATAGTCAAACCAAAACAAATCATGTACATCAACCACCCTCCCCAGGTGGAATCCCAAACTGGCCTCCTCCTCAAAACTCTGAAGTCAAACAAAACTTAACATAAATAGTCCAATGGGTATCGATGTAGTGGGTGGTCTAAGGGAGTGGCATAAGCAAGTGATCATTTCAAGTGAGTTCACCTTCAGGCCAGACCTGAGTTGTTGGGAGGAACCTCAGCACCCTCTACTATTTCTGGGCCCACTGAGCACCCAACACTCATCAGCCCAGTCCGATGATGTTGTCTGCTTGCCAGGGTGCCAGCTGTGGGCCCATCATCTTCCGGCTTGTCATACTCCTCGGTGGAGCTCCCTGGGTCACAGCTTCCAGAAGCTGTCAATGGAAGGGGGACTAGAGGTTTGATGACAGACATCTGCTTTGACCTGGGCCCTAGCCGTCTCCTACCTCGTATTGCGTCTTTTCATTTGCCTCATGCGGCGCCTCAGGGGACCCCTCCATTCCCAGTTCCTGACAGTGTACCCAGTTGTGGGGAATATACTGACTCTCTTCTTCTGGATCCCGTCTCACACCTCCACTGGTGTCATCAAACAGACAGTCTAGCCATGATTGACAAACCACAATTTGGCTGGGTGCATTAAAGAGTAGCGTAAGCTTAGTGCCCTCAGATGTTTTTATATTTCTGAGTAGGTTGAATGTTGCCACTGGTCTGCCGCCAAGTAGTCCGGGTATATAGAGATATATAGTGATTTCATGACCATCTAATCTCCAGGGCCCCCTGGTGCAAGCTATTTGAAGTAGGTGTGTGCGATAAATTTGCGGAGTGTTGGCCCTTTCCATGTTACGCTTGTAATGCAGAGTTCCGGCCAAACTCCGTCAACCGCTTTGTGGGGAGTTTTTCTTAGGCACAGCTCACTAATGGTAAGTTGGCAAGTGCAAGCTAGCATTGACAACCACTAGCACAATTTTCAGGTGCTAGGGGAGCACCCACTGAGATTTTTCTCAAAGCGGGCAGACGCGACCATTTGCGGTGAGAAGCCTGCCTCTCGAGAAGGAAATCTACTCAAGTGGCAGCAAAGAAACAGCGCCCTCTGGCTCACAGCGTGGTCTCATAACAATGGCTCCTGGTGCTAAAAATCAGCAAAACGGCCCGATTTCTGCCTGTTTGCAGGATTTTGTGGAATCTAGCTGAGTTTTACTGTAACTCTGCAGAATTACGCGATCAGCTGGTCCACACCCGCCCACAGCCTAAGAGAAAACCCAATGACAACACTCTTTGGAACCCACCACCGGTGTGTGGTCACTACCCCTGTGGGTCATGCACTGCCTGCCCCACGACCAAACACACTAAAACTATTCAGATTGGAGATTTCCAATGGACGCAACACGCCCACACCAATTGTAACACCAAAAACTGTGTCTACCTGATCATGTGCCCTTGTCAGAAGAGGTGTGTGGGGATGACTATGAGACCTGTGAAGAGTAGGATAAGTGAGCACAGGAGCACCATACGCAGAGGACGCATGTCCACCAAAATGACCAACCATTTTATTGAGATGGGACACTCCAGTGAGGAAATGGAATGGACCGTTTTAGAGGCTAACCCTTCATGGAAAAGCACCTCACTCTTGAGGTGTGAACAGCGCTGGGTCCACCGACTTAACACCCATGTTTATAGCCTTAATGACGATATACCTTGGGCAAAGCTTTAATGTACTTATCCGCTATCTCAGTCTCTGCCTACTGTAGTTCTAGTCATTAAAACAAGGGCACAGACTTTTTCTTAAGCATGGGCGCAAAATCCATTCCGCTCGCGGATTTTGAGAATTTTCGGCAAATTCGCAATCCGTGAACTCCCGCGAATTTGCCGAAAATCCGCGAATCCGCGAGCGGAACGGATCCGGGGGGAAAAAGTTCAAGCTTGTAACTATTTTAGAATGGCGCCGGCAAGCTGCCAGCGCCATTCTAAAATAGTTACTAAGTTAGCTTCAACAGGAAGCACTAATAGAAGCAGGTGCTCGAGTTTAACTGAATTCGAGCACCTGCTTTATTTTATCTATTAGTGCTTCCTGATGAAGCTAACTTAGTAACTATTTTAGAATGGCGCTGGCAGCTTGCCGGCACCATTCTAAAATAAAACAGGAGAGGGGCAGGGGGCAGAAGGACACAACAACAAGTAGGGCAGAGGGCAGAAGGGCACAACAACGAGTAGGGCAGAGGGCAGAATGGCACAACAACGAGTGGGGCAGAGGGCAGACTGGCACGAAAACGAGTGGGGCAGAGGGCAGAATGGCACAAAAACGAGTGGGGCAGAGGGCAGGAGGGCACAACAATGAGCGGTCTCGCACAAAAAAAACCCAGCAAACACGCAAAGCGCCCCGCGAACACGCAAAGCGCCCCGCGAACTCGCAAATCGCCCCGCGAACACGCACAAAAAAAATCCGCACATTCGCACAAGTTCGCAAAATTTGCGATCGCGAATTTGCAAATCCGCAAATTCGCGAATTGCGAATTCGCAAAATTCACCCATGCTTACTTTTTCTACCTACCTAGTTACCTTTCCCCTATCAGACAAACCCTGTCAACAGCATGTCACCCACTTAGTATAAAGACCAATACCACTGCTATCAGGCACTCACTACCATTACCAGAACCCCATCTATCTCAGTTTCACTGCAAGTCTAAATATATTAGCAACTCATCAGTTAGTGGCAGTCCAGACTTCATCTGACTTTATGAATATCACCTTGCTAAAAGAATCGCACATAGATATGGCTAAACCATCCATACCGTGCTGGGGTCCTACCCCGTACTGACATGGCTTGTTGAATTCAACTTTAGTGAATCAACCTTTTCGCCCCATTCCACCTGGGTTTTTGACCATCACACATTAACGATCTTCACACCTGAGCGCCAAGGAACACACACGCGCTTATGAGCTTCCCGGCATTTATGTAAAAAGTTGTTTTTAATATTTCCACGGGGCGTATTCTAATGGGGATTTGGGGGGGTGGCCGACCAGCGGGAGGCTCTCCCCCCCGGGGAAGTTTGGGGCACCAGGGGAGGGGAGGGGGAGGAAGCTTGACACTCGGGCTCGCCGTAGCTGGCGATATTGGGCTGGTTGGGATGGTTGGGCTTCTTGGGCTTCTTTTGGGCTGGCTAGGTATTTAACCGGCCATTTTGTGTCACTGCACAATGTTTGTGGTGCAGTGACACAGCAGCCAGGGCCGTAGGCAGTTTCTTGGTTTGCGTGGTGCG
Organism: Lissotriton vulgaris; assembly: GCF_964263255.1. Lineage (NCBI taxonomy): Eukaryota > Metazoa > Chordata > Amphibia > Caudata > Salamandridae > Lissotriton > Lissotriton vulgaris. Next base: position 970,062,171 of record NC_141697.1, read on the forward strand.
TTTAGCGGATTGCGAGGCGGACTGTCGGCATTTTCGTGAGCCCGTTGTCGATTGCAGAGGCCGTAGCTGGGGCGTGCGGGGAGCGTGGTCGTGCGCTTTGTGGCAGGCGGCGTATTGCTGGGGCGTGATGGCGGAGTGCGCTGATCCGCGGGTGGCCAAGGCTCTGCGGCTGTTGAGCGAGGCGGGCCGCTTGGACATCGTGCGGCCCGACCTCAAGGTAAGGCCACAGCGGCGCGCTGCCAACGGCGCCGCTGCGTGTGAGCGAGGGGGGGCGGAGGAGCAAAGGGCGGAGGACGGCGCAAGGAGGCAGCGCCGCGTGGGAGGGCGAAGGGAGGCACCAAGAAGGCAGGGCGGAAGGGGAGGAAGCTGGAGTTTGTCGAGGAGGTGGGGGGGGGGAAGGGGGGCCGGGGGCGGCCCGCGAGGCAGTGGATGAGCTGGGAGGGTGGGGGGGTGGGGGATGATGAAGGGGCCCGGGTAGTGTTGCCGGGGGAGGGTGGGGGCAGTGGGGAGGGGAGGCGGGGGGCCGAGGGTGGAGAGGGGCCTTTGGTGGTGGGGGGACGCGGTGCAGGGGGGAGGGGGGCTGGGGCGCGAAGTGCAAGGTGGGCAGTTGGGGGGAGGGGATGGGGGTCGGGGGGCGGTTTCCCCACTGTTGATTGAAGAGACCGATGTGGAGGAGGAGGCGGGCGGACACAGAGTTGGACTGGAGTTCGTCCTCAGCGGAGGAGGGGGGGGCGTGGGGGGCGGGGGGGGATGGTGTCGCCGGGGCAGCAGGGGAAGGGGTCAGGCGGAGGGGCATGGCAGACCTGAGGTGCTGGGGGGGTGCGCAGAGGCGGCGGTGCGGCGGGCGGGAGGGGTGGGTCGGGGATGAGGGGGTGGGTCGGTAGGGGTAGTGGAGGGGAGGCAGGGGGAAGTGGGGGGGCGGGGGGAAGTGGCGGGACGAGGGGGAGTTACGGTGAGGGGGAGGGGAGTGCGGGTGTGGCGTGGGGAGGGGCCTGGGGAGTGGGGCATGGGGGGGGTGCGGGGCCGAGTTGGGGTTACGGCGGGTGGCGTTGGCCGGGGGGCTGGGCCGGGGAGGGGGCCTTTACCTAGGGGGCGGGGGGATCCCGTCACTTCGCGGAGGTCATTCGGCAGGATGGGGGAGGGGAGCGGCTATGGGATGGGTGAGTGGGGGAGGGGGCGGCACGTGGGGGGAAGAAGGGGGGTGTTTTCACCCTGGCATGCTGGACTCCACCTTTTTTCCTTGGCAGGAGCTGTTTGTGAGGCGCTCGGGGGAGCAGCATGCGGCTCCCACCCACCGAGAGGATGGGCCGGCTCTGTTTGGTGCGGGCGGCCGAGCTCCAGCGAGGGACCTAAGTCATGACCACGGCGAATGGAGGCGGGATGCCTCTCCGCCGGCCCCTCCCCGAAGGGTCTTTATGGCCGCCGGGGGTAGGGGAGTGAGGATGGATGTGAATATTTCTGATTTGACTGCGAGTGCGGAGGATGGGAGGGCGAGTGTGGATTTGATGGATTTGATGAGGGTGTGTCGTGAGAGAGCGGGTTTGAGCCGGCTGGAACCCCAAGTGGGGGGCCGGGGGGGTGTGGAGCCGGCTGATGGCGAGTCAGAGGAGGAAGGAGAGATTCGGGAGGACGGGGGGGCTTGTAATGTTGTTAGCAGTGTATTACAGGTGCCATCAAGGCAAGAAGCGCCCAGAGTGACGGCCCCCTCGGCTCCACTGGTTAGGCGGCGGGATCCAGCAAGGACGCCGACCTTGATGCCAGGTAAGACAGGTGACGGCGCGGGGAGTGGCAAGCGGCGTTGTGTGCAGGTTTCAGTGGGGACGGGGGGCGACGGGGAAGATGGGTGGCGGCTGGTGCCGGGACGGTACGTACAGGACGCGGGAGTTGGCACAGACGGCGCGGCGCAGGGCGGAGGCGGGTCGAGCACGGGCGGCGGGTCGAGTACGGGCGGCGGGCCGGCGGCGGCTGGTGAGAAGGAGACGGCGGGGGGAGGGAAGGAGAGTTGTGTGGTTCCGGTGCGTAAGTTACCGTACATGGGGCTGACCAAGCCGCTGGGGGCTCACCTTTCGGCAGCAACGAAGGAAAAGATCTGGAAAGGGGAGTACATTGACATCTTGAAGCTTCTCCACAGGGTGTTGACGTCCAAGGAGGGGTGGAAGGAAGAAGAGCAGGAGTTAGCTAGGCGCCCAAAGGTGCCCCTGACGCTAGACAAGTGGTCATCGGCGTTCCTCATATACGCGAGCATGTATTTGGAGAAGTTCCCGGACCGGTGCGTTGCACTGTTCAAATACATGGACGTGGTGCGGGGGGCGCAGGTGACTTACGGCGGGTATGGGTGGTCCCACTACGATGAAGAATTCCGGGCGCGCATCGCGGAGGACCCGGAAGCGCAATGGGGGGAGCTGGATTCGGATCTGTACCAGCAGACGATGGGAGGGGCCAAGTTTGGCCACACCATTTACACGGCAAGCGGTTTGCCGCTGGTGCCGCCCCCCTTTGCGGCCCGCCCCACCCGTGGGGGGGTGGGGCAGGAAGACTCTGGCAGCCAGGCCACAGTCGGGGCCTGCTGGGACTTTAATAGAGGAGCCTGCGGGCGGGCGGCGGGCCGATTCCGGCACGAGCGCTCGTCGTGCGGACGAAGGCATCCAGTGCTGCGTTGTTGGGGGCTCGGGGGCCCGCCGGGGCAGCAGCCCGTGCAGGAAGGTGCTCCGGCCATAGGAGGACAAGGTGGGGGGAGGGGAGGGGGCAGAGGGGGGGGAGCCGGGGCTCTGAGAAAAGGCTCGTACGCCGGTTAGGATCGAGCGGATGGAGCCCTGGTTGGCGGCGTATCCGCGGGCGTAGGATGTTGCAGTGCTGCGTCGTGCTTTCCGGGAGGGGTTCAGGCTGGGGTATGAGGGCCCTCGGATTACTCGCTGGGCGGACAATCTGAAGTCAGTGAATGCGCAAAAGGGCATTGTGAGAGAGAAATTGTTCAAAGAGGTCAGAGAAGGTCGGATGGCGGGCCCCTTCACGGCGCCACCGTTGCCGGGCTTGATCATTTCCCCCATCGGGGTGGTGCCCAAGAAGGAGGAGGGGCAGTTCCGACTGATACAGCACTTGTCTTGGCTGGAAGGGGAGACGGTCAATGCCTACATTTCGGCAGAGTTGGCGTCGGTGACTTACTCGTCGGTGGACGTGGCGCGGAGGCTCGTCGCAGCGGCGGGACGGGGCGCGCTTATGGCGAAATGCGATGTCAAGTCGGCTTTCCGACTCCTTCCGGTGCACCCGGCGGATCACCAGTTGCTGGGGATCCAGTTCCAAGGGCTCATCTTTGTGGACAAGGCGCTGCCGATGGGGTGCTCCATTTCATACGCGCTCTTTGAGCGTTTCAGCTCATTCCTACAGTGGGTTTTTTCCAGGCGCACAGGCTCGGAGTCAGTGACGCACTATCTGGATGACTTTTTCCTGGTGGGGCGGCCCGGTGCGGAGGACTGTCAGCGGCAGCTGGATGGTTTGGCCGGGTTGATGGGGGAATTTGGGGTTCCCCTGGCGCCAGAGAAGACGTGCGGTCCCAGTACGGTGTTGTCCTTTCTCGGTATCGAGCTCGACTCGGTCGCCATGGAAGCACGCCTACCGGAAGACAAGAGGTCAGCGATGCTGGTTCTGGTGGATGGAATGTTGTCAAAGAGGAAGGTGACGGTGCGAGAGGTGCAGGTGTTGTTGGGGCATTTGAATTTTGCTTGTCGCGTGGTGTGGGCGGGCCGAACGTTTTACCGGCGTATGGGTTTGGCGTTGTCCGGTTTGACTTTGCCTCTCGGCGGGAATGAAGGAGGATCAGCACATGTGGCGGGCGTTCCTGGAACGGATCAATGGTGTACCCATGGCGCCGGCGGAGGACTGGGAGTGGGACGTCACCATGTACTCGGATGCGGCGGGCGGCGGCGGATTCGGTCTGTATTGGGAGGGGAAATGGTGTGCAGAGCAGTGGCCGGAGCATTGGCAGGCGGGCGGGAGGAGCATTGCGTTCTTGGAGTTGTTCCCTTTGGTGGTGGCAGTCACGGTGTGGGCAGGGGCGTTGGCGCACAAGCGCGTGCTGTTTCGAGTGGACAACATGGCCGTCGTGCAGCTGGTGAACAGGCAGTCGGCTTGGGACCCGCAGGTGCTGAAATCAATGAGGGTGTTTGTCTTGCGCTGCTTGGAGAATGACATACTGTTTCAGGCGCGCCACGTTCCAGGAGTGGACAATGACATTGCTGATGCCTTGTCTCGTTCACAGTGGGAGAGGTTCCATGGGCTAGCCACGTCGGCGGAGGAAGTCAGGACGCCGGTGCCGGAGGACCTGTGGTCGGTGGGCGAGGCCGGGTCTTTCAGTTGGTGAAGGCGTCGGTAGCAGTGTCCACGTGAAAGGCGTACGAGCTAGCGTGGGAGGAATTCCTGCAGTCAGGTGCGGTGAGGCAAGGGGACCGGTGGCGGCGCGAGGAACAGGTGGTAAGGTTCATGCTGACGCTCATGGATAGAGGGCTGTCGCGGGTGTCGATTGCGGGCAAGTTGTCGGCGGTGGCGTTCATGGGAAAGTTGTGGTGGGGTTACCCCCCGTCGGTGGGAGAATTGCGGACCCGGCTGCTGGAGGGGTGGGCGAGAGAAAGGGGGGCGAAGGTGCGGCTGCGCCGGCCCATCACGGCGGAATTGCTGGAAGGAGTAATTGGCGCGCTCCCGGCGGTGTGCAGGGATGAGGGTGAGGCGGTGCGGTTTTCTACTTTGATGTCCTGGCTTTTCTTTGGGGCGTTTCGAGTGTCGGAGTTGCTGGGCGCGAAGGGGAGGCGGGGGATGTTGTGGGGGGATGTGGAGGTGCGAGCTCAGGAGGTGGAGGTGCGTTTGCGGTGCTCGAAGACGGACAAGCGGGGGGTCGGGACTTGGGTGGTACTGGGACCGGGCGGCCGGGAGGGGGTGTGCCCGGCGGTGTGGGGAAGGAGGTTGATGGCAGGCAGTGGCGAGAAGGAGGGGGAGGTTTTTGGTCGGGGTGAGGGTGATGAAGTGACAGCGTCTCAGGCTTTGTGGGTTCTGCGGCGCGCCCTGCGGTACATGGGTGAGGACCCTCTGGCTTTCGGGACGCATTCCTTTCGGATCGGGGCGGCAACGGAGGCGGCACGGAGGGGTTGGTAAGGAAGAGATTCAGAGGCTGGGGCGGTGGAAGTCGGATTGTTACAGGACGTATGTGCGGTTGAGGGAGACGGGGGGGGTGTTGTAACAGTGATTCCCGATTTTGATATGTGTGTCTTTACAGGTGCTGTGGCGGGGCCGGAAGTGGCTGTTCTGAATGTATATATTGTGGGACACTCATTCCTCAAGAGGGCAGAACAGGAGTGGGACAGGCATCGGACACTCAATTTGGGATTGGATGCGGGGCTGTACCGTTGTCATTGGAGGGGGAAAGAAGGTAGGCGTTGGCATGTGTTATTGCCCTTGTTGAACACGGTGGTGAGAGGGGGGGTGTGCCCGGATGTGGTGGTGATTCATCTGGGCGAGAACGATTTGGTGCAGTGCAAGGGGCTGGCGCTGCTCAAGCAGATGAAGAGGGACCTGAGGGAAATTAAGAAGCAGTGGGCGGGCTGTCATATTATCTGGTCTGAGTTTATTCCCAGGTGGGTGTGGTGGGGGGCGGAGCGCCCAGGGGCCATAGACAGGGCACGGAGGAAAATCAATCGGGAGATGCGGGAATTCTGTGCCAGGGAGGGGGTGGGGAGGATGGAGCACCCGGTGTTGCGCTATGGCGCAATATATTTTTTCCGGGAGGATGGGGTTCACCTGTCCAGGTATGGCATGGAGTTGTACATAGTCCAGCTGAAGGAGGCTTTGGATGTTGCGTTGGGGGTGCTCAGGTATCCCAGGAGGCAGGAGTCCTAGGGGGGGTCGAAAGTCGTAAGCGACTTTCGAGTGGCGCTTTCCTAAGGAGATAGGGTGGTTTTGCTGGAGGCCTGGGACTGTATGGTAGACGGGGGTTAGGTCATGGAGGTCACTGTGGCATTCAGTAGAAGGGTAGGTTGCTGAGCGGATGTGTTGTATTTCAGTTGCAATGTTGGGGTTAACTTTAGGGGTGGGGATGGGGGGCTGTCAGGCAGTTGTTATTTAGTGAGCAGTAGTTTTGTTCGGCACAGGCCAGGTGGGACATTGTTGTAGGTGCACCTGATTCCAATAAAGCGGCCTTTTTCACACAATTTGGTGGTCTGTGTCAGTGCTTCCCCCCCCCCCTCACCTACTGGTGTGCCCCAATGGGGATTTGGGGGGGTGGCCGACCAGCGGGAGGCTCTCCCCCCCGGGGAAGTTTGGGGCACCAGGGGAGGGGGGGGGGAGGAAGCTTGACACTCGGGGCTCGCCGTAGCTGGCGATATTGGGCTGATTGGGCTACTTGGGCTTCTTTTGGGCTGGCTAGGTATTTAACCGGCCATTTTGTGTCACTGCACACTGTTTGTGGTGCAGTGACACAGCAGCCAGGGCCGTAGGCAGTTTCTTGGTCCTTCCCTCCCTCCCTATAAATTATTTCCCTCTGTTTCTGGGGTGGTGGGGTTGGTCCTGGTCTTGAGGGGTTTTGTTGGTCGATGGTGCACTGGTTAGGGTTCACAGTGGTGGTGTCGCTGGAACAGGTGCGATCACTGGGGGGCGCTTTCCTAAGGAGATAGGGTGGTTTTGCTGGAGGCCTGGGACTGTATGGTAGACGGGGGTGAGGTCATGGAGGTCACTGTGGCATTCAGTAGAGGGGTAGGTTGCTAAGCGGATGTGTTGTATTTCAGTTGCAACGTTGGGGTTAACTTTAGGGGTGGGGGTGGGGGGCTGTCAGGCAGTTGTTATTTAGTGAGCAGTAGTTTTGTTCGGCACAGGCCAGGTGGGACATTGTTGTAGGTGCACCTGATTCCAATAAAGTGGCCTTTTTCACATAATTTGGTGGTCTGTGTCAGTGCTTCCCCCCTCACCTACTGGTGTGCCCCAAAACACGGACTGTCAAACTACTTAACACCTTTGACCAATGGGGGCACGCGCATACGGGCCCATTCACCTCCGCAGGGTAGAGACACTCTACTCCTCACACATGCACAGTAGTGCAGGCTATGGCTCTGCTACCCGGAAACGGCCGCCGCCTCTGAGTGCACTGAGCAGGGTATATTTGGAACAGCGCCAGACCTGGCAGTCAAGATCCGGGCCGGCGTATGGGGTTAGGTGCCGAGCATCGCCTCTTCTTCTACAAAACCGTTAGTACACTGGCAAGTGGGCGCTTTGTCTATCGGGAGTATGGCATGTCCCTAGGCATGTAACTACGAGCGGGGATGTTTACGCTTGCATTAAGGATTCAAACTAAATGCTGCCCTTCTTTAAACTACACCCTCTCCTCTTTAGACCGTGAGTCGACGGTGATCACTACACCGCCACCCATGGAGTAATACTCCACAAGTATTTAGGTTAGGTACATGAGACTGGAGCATGTATTGTAATTTGGCCAGTCCTTTTGTGGCACCACGGAAGGACCTGTGTGGGGTGCGCTCTCTCTAATTTCCCTAGGGAGTGAGGCAACACCGGGTATTTCTTGTTGAGCGCAGCATCGGACTTGGCTACTGTATGTTTTGGGTTTAATGAGGGACCTTGGCATATCGGCAATGAATCACTACCAGGTTTGCCGGACCAGAGCAACATGGGTCAGCATCATGCTGGCTCCTGGCCTCGTTTTCAGCTTTCCGTGGCACATGTGGCGAATGCCGGTCCACCATCCCAATTTACCATGACCATCATAGGGCTGGTATCAGTCACCAATACTGACACAGACTATGACTTCTAATCTCCGTTTTTATTGAATGTCTCCTGCATTTTCTTGTCCGTCTCTCCTTTCTCTTTCTCTAGGTCTAATTGGGGAGTAGACTAATTGTCTATTCACTGTGGTAGCTCGAGTACGAGCACTGAACCGCGTGCACCTCCAGCATAGCATAGGGGGCCAGCCACCACCTTACACACACACTTGCACTTGCTACACTACACAATTATTATTAATTATCTCTGCACTGGTCCTGATGAAGCGCACTGGATCTACCCGACCAAGCTAGCGTGAAACACGTCGAGCTGACCACAATCTATGTTACCCAGGGTACATTACTACCCATATTGTAACACACAACCTTCTGTTTTTTTAGTATGACAGGGGAACCCATATATCACTAATAAAATTACTGCCCTTTGGTATCCTCTAGCCATTTTTATCTACTCCCCCACCTGCACCATCACTAAGAGAAGGACCGTCTCTACATACCCGCACTCATCATACGGCTGTTCTCTGAAAAGATCTCCGATAAAGCGACCCTTCAGGGGATCCGTAGGGCATTGCAGCGCCGGCCCAACGAGGAGCACCGCCCGATGATGAAGCATGACATCCTTCGGGATGTGTGAGGGCAACAAGAGACAATAAGTGTCCTCCCCTCCCTCTTGCTTGACTTTGAGAGGGTCCAAGACCAGGCCTAGCTTTTTCCTCCTGCTTAATTTTTAACCATAGTGTTTCCAGGGGGGCCACTCTTGCACAAAGCTCTAGAAAAGGCCAGCTACGCAACCAGTCAGGGGCTCCCGCTGTCTCTATTCCCATCAGCCTCCAGCCGTTGGTTTATCAGCAACTGTAGCTCAAACCAGCCGCCCGGGCTTCGCATTCTCCTCTCACTAGGCCACCTCTAGCGCATCCAATGGTAGATGGTTGTCAAGTGCGCAGCTGGGGAATTCTCGCCGCCGGGTCAGGCTGGCCACTAACGTTCTGTGCTGCCCCCTTGATGGTTTACCACTGCTCCGGGGCCCCCCAAGGAGCCCTGGGCTAAGCAAGGCTCCATCTCCTGTCAGGCAAGCCCAGGGGTGCGAAACCAACACTCACGGCAGACAAGTAGCTCTCCTTTGTTACAGTTCACACTCTCCCTCACTATACTATGGAGGGGGTCCCATGCGGCCAACATACTGCCAGCCTCTCCAGAGGATCTCCAGTCCATCCCAGTCCGATGGATCCTCCGACTATCCCCGGCAGCGGCTCCAAAGGTACCGCAGTCAGCATCAGAATTGGCAGATCCTGTCTGAATCCCCGTCTATAGCTCCACCGTCAGACTCCAGGCAGCATCCATGCCACTGCTGCTGATCCACAAAGCCACACCCTGAATCCGTGCTGCTTGCTGTGTGGTCACCTCTCTCTCCTGCTTTGCGCACCTTTAGTCAGCAGGGATGGGCTCCCCTTCGACTGCCTCTGCCAATCTCGACTAGTAGTTCTGCTTATGGCAGATGGCCCGAATACTGGTCATACAGTATAATTCGACCAGGGCCTGCTTTGATGGGGTGTTGTAGCTTCAGCACAGCACCTCTAGCCCTGGTGCCATCTTGGCCACACACCAAGTGGATGTTGTGTTGCTTTGACCTGCTCTGCATTTGTGTTTTACAAACTCCCAGAGAAGGAGGTTGTTTGTGGGAAACAAACAAGTGGTGGTCTTGATGCATTGTGGGGTTTCTCTCTGTGTATCTGGTCATTAATGTATTTCCCTTCCCAATATCATTTTGTGAGGTCCGTGCAGGTAAATCTTGGCTATCCCCATTGAAAATCCCTATGACCTGGTGGGCCTGTGGAAGATCTGATATCAAGGGTTTGAAGCCAGCTGAAGTTCTAATAGTTCCCCCACCTTTAAATGGGGCAAAGGAACTGCGTGTTCGAATGTGCAGGTAAATAAACATCTTGGGAAACTGATTCTTATAGAATTCTGCAACTCTATGAAAGTGTAGAAGATGAGAGGAATGATTGGAACCAATTCAGACCCATTCCATCTATTCCTGTTTTCAGTAAACACAATATGCAGTAGAGAGCTGTGATTGATGATGTTGAATACCATTGTGCTGTCCTGCAGAAACAAAATTGAAGTGTTACCTTTAAACAAGATTCTAAAGGAGTGAGTTAGAATTTGGCAGACAGGATACTCCATCACAAAAGTGACAGAGTGTATCAGCCAAACCCTTGGTCCGCCCTCTCCTCATTTAGAGATGGGCGGACTACCGGGTTACCATGAACTGATCCCTCATTGTCTCCTCTATGGAAAGCTATCTCCTAATGGAGCTGGAGTTGATGGACAAACAGCATTACACTGACCACACTATTTAGGATGGACGACTTGATGTCTTTTTCCACGTCCATTACTGCCAGGTAAAACGTGGAGATGATGGATATTAAAAAACAATAATGACTCGCACACTCGTTTCACAATTTCAAACAGGCCTCTTAATAGCGGTTACTCATATGAATTACTTAGTTTGCTTTTCAATCAAGTGGGTATGGTACTCACAAGTTGCCATGTTATAGTTATGTCTTGGTTCATTGTTTACATTGTTTTTGATACCAATACATATTTTGCCCAGTCGATTTTCCATGTACTTACATATCAATAATATTGAATGGCAGTTTCCAATAAAATGTCACTCTCCAAGTCTCGGCATATAGTGTCATTGTCGAGAACAGGACAATAGTCTGGGTGTCATTAATATACCCCACTAGAAGCTTTGATATTGACAGATGCTTAGCCATAGCCAAAATACTTCTGCCTTAGTGCCTCCCACAGAGCCCAGGTCTACCAGACATCCACCATATCACAGGAGATTAGTTGAAGATGTTAATATACATGTGTAACATCAGAGAGTTCCAAATTGTTGGCCCACTCATAAGTCATGGAGTTTTCCACAATTCTTAGAATTAGGGACCTTTGTAGTTTTCCTATGTGTTGGTTGGTGCAAGTGACTCACAACCCTAGCTTGCTTAGAGTCTTCTCCTGAGTTCTTTGAAACCATGCCGCACCGGTAATTCACAAGGATTTTGTACTCCATTCTATACATTATTTATCATTTCCTCACTTCACCCAACTTGCGTGGAACTTCATGTCCCTTCGTGCATTTTTCATTGTTTTAGCAAGAAATGCCTAAAACATGAGAGAAAAACTTCCAACACTTTGCACACCCTAATCACAGCTGAGGACAGCAACACCCATACAGCAGGATGCCACACTATCTCCCATAAACATCAATCGGAAGCATTCGTCTGGAATTTATCAAGAAAATGTTCTTAGAAGTTTTGTAAATCATCACTCTCATCCAAAAGCCGTTGTGTGATCTGCATGTTTTGTGCCTTTAAGAATTGCTAAACAGTTAACAATCGGTGTGGCCTAGTTTGAATTTAAGTGATGGAACTAATCCTATTCTGATTGTAAGCGTGGGTTTGTTTCAGGTGTGCTGAAATCAACATTCTCAGCAAGCGTCTATGAGCTGCTCTCAAGTACATATGGTGTGGAATATTTTATCTTCATTGTTCATGAGTAACTTTGCAGTGGTGAGCTCAATGTGGCCTTTTCACAAATCAGTTTCCACACATGAATTGTGCTCAGGCCAGGAAAAATCTGGCTAATCCTATGCTTAAATAGTTCGCTTGAAAAACAGACATTTAAGGTGGCAGATTTAGAAGATCAGTGGTGTCGTGGATATGTCAATATAAAGAAGTAGCTGAGCGCGCCACCTAAATATTGAGAATTACCCAAAGTTCCTAAATTTTCTTCTGCATCATTTATGAGATCCTCAAAGCTTGTGTGTTTGGTTCAGTCCTATCCTGGGCACCACCGTGTGCACATAACCTTGTGCCTCGACAAAGATATGCTTCCCTCTGGCATGCACTAGTAGGAGAAAATATGTGTCACAATGTGCTGATAACTCAGTTTGTGTTGGTCTGGGTGGCATTTAACCAATCCAAAGTTCTAATACTGTGCCTGAAATGATAGCATTCCTTTGACATTTTTTAATTTTCATTTTATTGCACATGCTAACGCTATGATTACAAACGTTGCTGAAAAATGACAAAAGGTGTAGTCACCTTTGTCCCTCTGCCTGGACGGATTGAACTAATCCTACCCTTAGATGTTCTGATACAATTCACAGGCTTTTGAAAAGGACAGAATCAGAGTATTGTTGATACTCATAAAGATTCTTCCATTTATCTCACAATCATCTAGGCAGCTACTGATTCAATGCTACATGACAGTCTTCCAGGCCATTTCATACAGAGATTGCAGTTAATCCAGAATGCTGCTGCCAGACTCCTACTCAGTCTCTGTAAATAAGCGAACATTTCTATACACCTCAGAAAACTCCATTCGCTCCCTATGCGGAAAAGATGGTGGTTTAATGACCTCTGCTTCTCACAAGAAGCCTTGTTTATGGCTCAGCGTATGAATTATGCTTCCACCTTGTTCAAAAAGTACACCTCTCCTAGGATGCTTCTCTGAGCCGCGCTCAATTTGATGATCATGCCTATTTAGTAAAACAAGACTTGGGGGACGGGCCTTCTCTGTGGTAACAGCCTTAGCATGGCACACGATCAGTGGCGTAACAAGTGTGGGTTGGGGGGGTTTCCAAATTTTGAGGGCGGCAGCCTCCCCCCCGCTCTTAACTGCGCCGTCACGGGGCAGAAAGGGGAAAAATTTGGCGCACCCCCTACTCTTACATGAGGCCGCCACGGGGGGGCAAAATGTCTAGCAACCAGTAGTGGATCCTCGAGGGAGTGCTGCAGGCAGTGGGGCGGGCGGGGGGTAGTAAACTCCAGCAGACGGTTGAATGGAGGTAAGTAAAGAAATAAATAAATAAAACATTGTGCACGTTGCAACGCCAAATCTGAAGTTGCGAGCGGTCAAGTAGGTCGTATGTAGGCAGGTCACTTGAATAAGTCATAACCTGGCTGGTATGACCACTTCTCTAGGGGCCATCAGTGCCTCGCACCAGTCTGCATCAAAACTCTCCCCGACCCAGCCCTCACATTTTAGCCTCAGGGGCCCAATGGTATCTGGGGCATTATGTACCAAGGAGCGATATATCTTAGATACGTCACCGTTGTTGCCCATCAGCAAGCAGTCCTACAGTGGGCTGTATTCGAGACAAACCGTAAGGTTGGTGCAATGAGCGGCAAGTGCATGGCGGACCTGCAGGTATTTGTGAAATTGACTATAGCAAAGCTGGAAAAGGGTCTTTAGCTGAGCACGGGGCCACATGTGGGCACTGCCGTAAGTATCGCCCTGGTATGTAATGCCAATGTCATCCCATTAATTAAACCCCTTTGTTTGGGCTGTCTGACAAAGACAGCTTCCACTCCACAGAGGAGTCTGTTGTGTGAATGTACAATCCCAACCTATTCAGCGGAGGGCTGCACAGCCAGTAGAGTAGCACCACTTTTGGGGATTGGTGGCGTGAATGGGGTAGCCATACAAGTATCCGAGGACCCATCCAGAGCCAACAGGGGCAATTCCGTTATGTACGTGGGATAACTCCTACACCCAGTCATCCAGACACAGATGGCCAAAAGCTGTGACGCCCAGTAATAGAGCTTAACATCAGCCAGTCCCAAACCCCAATCAAAAGTTGAATGACATGGACAGGGAACGCTGCTGCTAAATGAAGGGCCGAATGAGAGCATTGAGCTGTTTAAACCAGGTGATAGGATGGGGAAAGAGAATTTGTGAAGGACATAAAATGATCTGGGGAGTAACAACATTTTGAACAGGGCCATCATACCCATCTTATTTAGTGGGGGACAGGACCAGGACTGCAGAGCTTAATGTCAGCGAGCAGAGGAGTCAGATTAAGGGTATATGCCAGATCCGGTAAGAGCAATGTATAGACACCCAGGTATTTGAAGCTCAGGCACTGAACCAGGATGGTACTCAGCCATCTCACTATCACACTGTCACCATTCTGTGGGACCAGAAGAGACTTTCACTTGAAGACCAGAGGCTTCCTCAGATACACGCAAATATTGGAGCATTCGAGTGCCCGACAGCTGGGGTTGGGTCAGAAAGAGGATCACATTGTCCGCAAACCCACACTTAATCATCATGCCAGATAATTGTAGCCAAGGGCTCAATAGTCAGGGTCAACAGAATGAGAAAAAGAGGGCAACCCTTCCTCAAAACTGTGCGGATGGGACAGGACATTGAGAGCGCTCCATTAACAAGGACCTGCGTTGAATGTTCTCCATAGAGGGGATGAACACATTGACAGTAATTTGGGCCAAAAACAATGTGAATCTCGTGATGACGGGCTAGTGCAATGTTAACTTGACGAATGCAGTGATGGTTACCTCATCGGGACATGAAGCCACACTGATTCGCATGGATAAGGTGGGGCTGCACGTGCAGCAATCTAAGTGCCAAAACCTCGATGAAAACCTTAAGCTCCCTGTTGATCAGTGAAATGGGCTTGTAAGAGGCACAGGTGTCAGCCGCTTGCCCTTTTTTGGGAGAACATCTATGATGGACACATCCAACTCCAGGGGAAAGGAGCCCCATTGCTCAGATTCAGAATACAAATTCGCCAAATGAGGCATATATGCACCAAGCAGAAGGATCGATAGTACCCTGCAGGGAACCTGCCCATTCCAGGATTTCACCCAGGGTCCTGTATGGCCTTATCCATCGAGATGACAGACTCAAGGTCTGCACATTGAAGGCACAGTAAGTCTGGTCAGGGCCACATTATTGAGAAGCAGGTTATCCCGTTCATGCTCGGATTGAGGAAGGTGAGTGTACAAGGCTTAGTAGTAGGAAGTGAATGCTTCTGCCATATTCTCAGCACTGGTGAAACCTCGACCTGTAGCATCCTTAACACCAGGAATTATACATAATATCATCTTACCTGTGATGAGCCAAAAGAGGAGTTTCCCATTCTTATCACCCTGTTTGTACACTCTCTGACTAGTCTCCTGCCGGCATTGTCGAGCCTCTTCAATCGCCGGTTGGCGTGGTGAGGCCCACTTGACCTTGAGTTGCAGATAAGGCCTCTAGAGAGCCCCGGCAGTGTAGTGCTTTTCAAGGGCAAGTATGAGGGACTCCAGGCATGCAAGGTCCTCCCAGTTAAGTCTCTACACCCTGTGGAGGAAATATTTAGCAATCCCCAGAATCGTGGCCTTGCTAGCTGCTTAGAGGGTGCTGGAAAAGGCCACTGAGTCTGTATTGGACTCAAAGCAGAAGTCAAGCTATGTGCGAAGGTGCTTTATGAACAGCTAGTCTGTCAGACACCAAGTGTTAATCCACCAAAAGGGTGTCTAGACCAGGCCGGAACCTCGAGGCAGATGAGCACTGAAGAGTGGTTAGATGTGCTCTGGGGGAATGTGAGCTCTGCTGTCATGCAGAGCATATTGGCATCCGGGAGAAGAGGACATCAATCTTCAAGAGAGTTTTAGGGGCCGATTACGACATTGTTCGGAACCTGTTCTGAATTAATCGGTCTTGGAATAGTTTCCGTACGAATAGGGTCCTGCAAGTCCGAACGACCGATTACGATGCTTCCCAACATCGTTTGTCAAACTCGCATTGACCTCAATTGGAGCCTTTGTTCCGAACGAGAACACAGGCTCCCATTGAAAAAAGCAGTGGTTGGACAAAACCTTGCACCCTGTGGTGGGCACCCCATGGTGCCTGCCACATTGTGCCAATTGCACCCTAATTGGAAGCTTCCTGGTGAAGGGGGTTCCGCAAAAGGCCCACAAAGACAGATTCTGACAGCCGTTTTGTGTTGGACAGGCCAAATTGGAACAGCTGTGCGAATCGGTCATGATAATCGCTCGTTCAGAAAGTATGTCCATAGAGCCTGACAATTCGGCTCCGAACAACTTGAGCTGTCCAAATGATTTCCGGGCATCGTAATCGGTCATTGGGAAATGTGTACGATTCGTTCAGAAACAAGGGTTCGAAATCGAAGTATGCAATACCGAATCCCCTTCAGACCCTTTCTGAATGACATCGTAAATGGCCTCTTAGTCGCAGCTGTCATATGCAGGCACTCTGTCAGTAGCGTGCTAAGCTCTCCAGGCATTGCAGAGACTCAGGGAATCCACTCAGGAACTCAACTGTTGTGGCCTCCGCTGCTGATGTGTTGAGGGGCCCGAGGCCTCCAGTTCGGGACAGGGTGCTGCATTGAAGTCCCTTCCCAGAATAGTAGTTCCCTGGGAAATCATTGAAATAATCCCTGTGAGCGTCATGAGTCTGTGGCAGCAGACGGTACGTATACACTCAATAGGTTGACAGGTTTACCGTCTATCATGCACTCCATCACTACATGAATTTGAGCCCATTTAAGACACCACTATAGGGAATGAGCCATGTAGGAGCATAGTCAACCCCCTGGAACTCATGACATGGTCCTCGTGGTAGGCCCGGTCATGACCAAACCTACACAGGAATGAAACGTTGGTGCCCAGAAGTTTCCTGTGGCATCAAGACCGCCTGACACATTCTTTTAGCATAGCGAAGGACAGCCGCGTGCTCAATCTGGTTCAGCAGACCGTTGACATTCTAAGTAAATTTGGGGAAATTAGGCATAGTGGAGGTGAGAAGGTCCCGGGCTGGGTCAAGATGGCGGAGCTGCCAACAGCTCCCCAGTGAAGTGCACAAGGAGGTGGAGCAGTGCAAGTGTACATAGCCTACAGAGTGCCAGCAATCCAATAAAGCCAAAACTCACAAGAAAAACCATTGGACAGCCCATTCCCCCCAACTCCCACCCCCCCAAACTTCCACCCCAGAAACATCTGTGTCCCCAACATAGGCCCATAAACATAATGTGTATCATAAGAACAAGCATTAGCGGTGGACTTCCTCCTACATAGAATCAATCAACAGTAAGTCAGAGGGGATGACCCTGGATCAACTCTTACAAGAGCCTCAGCTGCCCTCCAATCAACAAAAAAGGGAAGAAACTACCCCTCAGTCTCCTGCTACCCATCCGGGGGTTGTACAACTTCAGGGTGTGGGATCTTTGTTCTCCAGCCCGAGACCTCCCTTCAGTTCCAGAGGAATCAGGCATGTCCTTGTGGCATCTCTGACCCACCTGGGATATCAGGGCACTTCAGGCACTGATAGTCAAGGCCACAGGGGCAGCAGAAGTCCCAGGTCCTTCTGGCAAGAGGGTGGTGGATCACGCTGGCGGAAGTGGTGGCACTCAGCAGCCCACTCCCAGGCCTCCTTGGGGCTTGTAATGAAATGGATGCTAGCATCCCAAATCCCTTTCAACGTGGGCAGGTATATCAACATACAAGGCAAGGCACGATCCCTTACTTTGACTTTGACTGTGTCGAAGGATTTGCGGTGGGTCTGAACCAACTTAGTATAATCCAGGAAAATCATGATATGACATGAGTCAATGTGAAGAGCTCTTTTCTTATGGGGCTTTCGGAGGATCAGATCACGGTCTTGGTAGTTCAGGATCCGCTCAATCAAAGGTCTGGGACAGGGCCCTGTGAGCTCTCTTCATGCCAAACCATAGGAAGAGGGTGTCATCCTGGATCCAAGATTTGAGCCAGGTGTCAAGAAAGGGCTTAGGACCAAAACGTCAACCCCTTTCAGGAAACCCCACAAATCAAGAACTGTTTTCGACATCTTCGGATCTGGGTCTGAGAGGTGGCAGTCAGTTAAGCCACCAACTTTTTGAGATCTGCAACCTCATCTTCAAGTTAAGAGTTTTGTCCTTCAGCCTTTAAAACCTGACCTGCAACATTCCGTAGGTCCTGGCACAGGAGCACCACATCCATCCCAATCTCCTCGAGTTTCGCTTCCACTGCCTCCTGGGATGCCTAAATGGCTTGGAAGAGACTTGACACATCGACGGTTTCCAGGTGGTGCTCACCTGTAGAGCCAGAGAGTGGTCTGGAGTGATCCCCTACATGCGTCGCAAACTTATCAACACATGGTAGCGTATGGTAAGTCATGCCATTGTTCTTGACTATGGTAACGACAAAGCGGCACGGCCCCTCGCTACAATGCCTCCAAAAACTCCAGGCAGGCACCCAGTCTAAACTCCACCCCCTCAGTCTCAAGTCTTGGGGCCAGAAGAAGCCACGAGAGAGGACTGACCCCAGGTGCCTCCAGTTGGTTTATGTCTCTCTACAACATCACAGCACCAACTACTGTCCCAGAAAAGCCAACTGGGGAAGAACCAATGTTTGACACCAGCTCCAACTGGGAGGCCAATTGCTCCATGGGGGGGACCTGACACTTTTACCCCCAGACATGGCAGGGCAGCACCAGCAGCCAGGGCCCCCCATGGTGCAATTTCTGGGCAGAGGCCAGTCAAGGACTTACAGCAGGCGGGGTGGGAAGCACAGCCCACACAAGGCACCCCCACAGAACTCCCGAACTGACCTGGCTTACAGGGGTCCAGAGGCAGAAGCGGCGCTACACTCACACAGGGGGCCCAGGAGAAGGTGCCGAGAGGCAAGCAGCAGGTGGGCCACCCAGCAACCAAATGCTCTGCAGTGAACAGAGCTAAGTAGTTTGGCCCGATGCAACGTGGGATGCCACTCTATGCAGTCCAGCTACCTCCCTCTTCACGGGCAGCTGCCTCAGAGGATCTCCCTATCTCTCCATCAGCCAGAGAAGGGTCCTAGATTTCGGTCCACTGGTTTTACCAATGGCTCTGTGGCACATGGGCTCCCTGTCTATTAACCCTGGGCGTAGGACTACGCTACGCTCACGTAATTTGCGTAGTTTGCGCAACTACACAAATTGCATGTAGCACAGTGCAAAAACACGTAGGTTAGCGTAGCGGGCATTTTTTGCTTTCTGGCGGCCCTCAACTTCAAGTTGGCGGCCGAGAGCGAGCAAAATATTATCCCGGCGAGATTTTTTCCTCGTTCGTGATCAGCAACATCAAGTTGCCGATCGCGAGCGTGGAAAATAAACCTCCCGGCAAGATTCTCAACGCGGGGAGGTCAAGCTTCTCATTGAGAGTGGTTGCGTATGCTCGCGACTGCTCGTGATGAGATACCACCCGTCCGCGTTGAGAAAGCTGCCGCTGGAGTACAAATCTACTCGAGCGGCAGAAAATGACAGCATGCACTGTGCAAGATGCACTTTGCAATGATTGCACAGTGCGGACAAGCATCCGGCACTGTGCAATCAGTGCGAACAGCATTTTGCACAGTGCACTACACAGTTCGCGTAACTACGTGTAGCTTGTGTAGTGCGAAGTGCACTTTGCGTAGCTACGCGCAGCACTACAACGCGAACTACGCCCAGGGTTACTGTCTATCGTCAGCTGCCGTGAACTCCCTTCTGAAGGAGGCCGACATCTTGAGCAGTCTCCTCTTGCCTCTGTGGTCGTCGCCGTCCACAGTGTGCTGGGCCTGTGGAGGATGGGCGGTCCACCTGACAAGCACCCGGGGATCACAGGTGCCAGGACCGGGCTGAGGATGATCGCAACGGGCAGTTGGGAAGTCTATATGACAGAGGAGGTCCCGAGTGCTTTTAAAACATGTCCGCCATCTTGGCCTCCCTGCCCATGTCCCCAAATTGTTATTTTATTGGATTAATTTTAATATGTTAATTCAAATTTTTGTTTTGTTTTTAAATTTCTGTTAGTAATTTATATTTTAGTGGTGGATTATTGGATTTATAGGGGATCAGGTTGTGAAGTTAAATAAATTATACTAATTTTAATTTATATGTTAATTAATTTTCCATGAAATATTTAATTGATTAATAATGTATTTCATTGTTTAATTATTGAACTCTTATTTTGTTAATTTAAGTTAATTCATACATTTTAATGTATATTTACATTTTTATACTTATGTTAGTAAATTATATTTTACTGTCAGGTTGTTGAATATGTATGTGAAAGATGTTTCTTAATCCTAATTTTGTTAATAATAGTTAATAATGAATCGTTTTAATGATGAATGCATTATTTAAATGATATGTTTAACTTGATGCATTTATATATTTATGTTTTTAAGATCAATATTTGTAAAACGTATTTATTTTATAAATGTTATTTGTTTAATTTAAGTAATATTTAAATCCTTTTTATTTAATTTTGTTGAGTGTTTGTGTATTTTTGGTTTGTAGGAGTAGAAGTTAATTTAATTTTTTTAAGTTTACTTTGTATGTATTTTTTATATTAATTGTGATTTAAAGATGGATTCTTGTTAGGTATTTCATTGTTTTCAATAAAATAATTCAAAATTGGATTTGTATATGTAATTATTACAAAGTGTAACACTTTGCCTGCTCTTGCATTCATTGGAGTGTGAATTTTACATGTAAGCCCTCCAAAGCCCAACACTTTCCATACTGTTGGTGAGAGTCGGAATAGTAACCTTAACCCCTCTGAAGCCAAGCACTTTCTCTACTCTTGCTTAGACAGGGGTGGGAAAAGTAAAATGAACACCTCCAAAGTCCAACATTTTCCATACAATTCAATTCAATATAACTTTATTTGGTCTAAAAATAAAAGGCCATACAAGTACATAGAAATATTGTACGTAGCTGTAATTGCACATACAATTTTAAAATAATCATAAGTTGATAAAAAACTGTTTTAAAAGGTGCGTAAACACATATACGATCCAAGAAAGACACATCAAATAGTACTTCAAATATCCAAGCTTTATATAAGCAGGAGGAAATACTGTTGCATACATTGAAGAGTTAGTAGTAAATCTAACCCCACTGAAGTCAAACACTTTTCCTATTTCTTGCTTTGACTAGAGTAGGAATACTAAATGTCACCTCTCCGAAGTCCAACACTTTCCCTACTGTTGTTTAGACTGGAATGGGGATAGTAAATCTACCTCCTCCAAAGTTCAACGCCTTCCCTAATGTTGTGGAAGTTGTAGTGGTAATATTATATCAAATCCCTCCAAATTTCAACAGCTTCACTAAATGTTGGTAAAAATTGATGTATCTTATTTTAATTATTGTTGTTTAATTTTATTTGTTTTTTAATATTTTGATTTTTGTTAATACTTATAATTTTGTTGCAAAAAATATTGTATATATTTTTACATTATTTTAATGAATATATTTATATGCAAGCTTTTTTAATAGGTTTTTGTTTTTTAAATAATTTTTTTGTAAATGTTTAAAATGATTAAAATATTGTTATGTTTTAAAAAATATGTATATATTATTTCTATATTTCATGACTCTATTGAATAACACTATTTGTAAATGTTTATTTTAATATTTAAATTAGGTAATATGTCTTTACTGATTGTATACATGTTTGCTAATTTTCACAATTTTATTTATTTAATTATTTAACATTACGTTTTTTTTAAATTAATTAACTATTTCAAACTAATTATTTTAGGCTGATATTTATTTAAAAAACAATATTCTAACATAATTCTAGTCGATCTTCTCTACCACGATTTTTTTGACACAATATTTTGTTTGCTCTTATTATAAGTATATGAACATGATATTACGGTAAATGATATTTTCAACACAATATTTGGGTCTCTCAATATTTATGTTTTCAATATCCCATCAGGCAAGCTTAGGTACTCCGTAGTTTATGTCTAGCTCAGTAACTATGTACCATCCTGAAAAAGGTTACGAAAAACTGTGTAGGAGTTTATTACAATACAAAGTATGTGCAGATTTACAAATAAGGTCCAACCCAAACCATTTGAATGTGAAATCCAAGTTCTGTGTTCTTGGCATAGCCCATCATATTTCTCTGACAGAGGCATGATTGCTGAGTAAAGGTGCCCACCCGCCTGATCGCAGGGGGCCCACACTTTATAGATTAGTACAGCAGAAGTACAGGGCCTGTCTTGATTTTGATGTAGTGCACATGGGAGGGAAAGCAGGGGTCTCTGACAGCCAGCTCCCCTCCTAGCAGGCACGGCTCCATTTCGTCAATACTTGCTCCAGGCAGCTCATATCTCATCTCGACTGGAAGGACTCCTGCACTGCGCGCGGATCGAAGACCAAGCTTAGCAGCCAATTTATCTGCTGGTACCCAGCTTAATGCATCCCACTCAATTAGGAACTGTGCTGGCAGGGATAAACCAAGCCACCGGGTGCCTGCAGTTGAAGCATTCAATTGACAATTATATTAAGGGATTGCTGATACCCAACAACTAATAAATAAACAAACAATGAGGCCAGCCAGTGAAGGCATGCCTGGGATTAAATTTGTTTGATACGTGCACACATGCTTATCTGAAGACAGCCAAGAAACGGCTTGCTGTGGCTTCATTTCAAGCTTTCTTTCATTTCTATGCTATGTCAAAAGTTCACCTGTGGATGTCTGGGCTGCCAAAGACATTTGAAGACATTTGAGACTGTCTGGGCTATAACAATTTTTGCAATACATGAACAATTTGGAACATACTGTGGAATTTAACTAAAAATATCGTTGTTTGCATGTATGTCATGTAACTGTATAGAAATGAGAGTATTTGCGGGTTGATTAAATTGGTTATAACAATGCCTTGCGCACATTCCTCTTGTAGGATCTAGCTTATGATTGACAGGCCTGTCAAAAGTATTGGAAACAAATGGCTTGAAACTTACTGCCTCTTGAATTGAGGCTCTTCTGGTCATTTGTGTGCAATCTTCTCCCTTTTATGCCAAAACTCGTCCAGGAGTCATACATTGTTTCAAGTTGGGGGCAGGGCTAATCTTTTCTTAAGGCGTGGCACCTAGTGGCTGTGGCGGCTGGTAGGGGACGGTGGCGAGGGTCGGGGATGGTGGCTGGTGGGTAGGAAAAAAAATAAAAAAGAATCACCTGTGGGTTACCAGCCAATACCTCTCCTCCGTCCTTACTACATTCTGCCTCCTGGAAGCACCCAGCTCCCAAACTCCCCTAGCCAATCACAACGCTGCCTTGCAGCAGCGCTGTGATTGTCTGAGTGCCGTGGTTCAGAGCTCAGAGACGGACTGGAAGCCTGAGAATGTTCTCTACCCAGGCTGTACAACACAGGTGTTGGAGAACATGCAAAGTCCACATGGCGGTTTGGCTGGCCCAAGATGGCCGGCACTTATGATGCAGCCACTCCTCCTCCCAGGTGTCGTCATACAAACCCAGCCCTACCCTAACATGGACCTTAAAGGCAGATTAAAAATAAAATGATAATAGCATTCTGTTATTATCATTTTATTTGTAGTTTGATCTGCTCTTAGAGCAGTGGAGAGACACTCCTCAGCTTTAGCAGAGGAGCCGCCCCTGCCTAGTGGTAAACTTAAATACTGCGAGCGACTAAATTCTATTTTTTCTGAATCGCTGAAAATCATCTTGCCATGCGACTTTGGGAGAAAACGACTTTTGGGAGCAAGGAAGCCTAAAAACGAGGCCGAACTCCCCATTTTTGGTTCTGTGGCCTGGCCTTAGTCAAGACCTGATTTTATGAATAATTATTTTAGTAATATGCTTATTATAGCTGCTTTCAGGCTCCCCTCTTCACCCATCAACTGTCTAATTCTCATTCACATTTTGACCCTGTTCACTGCATCTTACAACATGAGTAAAGGGTCGGCCCGCTTGAGCTATTGATTCCTTACTCTGCTAGTGACACCATTCTGCCCAAGCACCATTTTGCAACTTACATAGAAAGTAGTCTCTTTAAGTGTCGGGGACTTGTGGGCATTGTGAGCTTTTGCTTTCAAAAGAAAACATTTTGTTTTGTTTTTATCATTTTTATTAACGTATTTTGAAGTTTGTGAGAGCTCAGCAGCTCTACAGACTGCTACATGGCCCTAGCCGCTGGTTGGTGCATGTCGCGTAGAGCATGCACACTATTTGTGGCTGCTGTCTTTTGAAGTTATGATTCAGAAAAGGGGGTGGTGATGAACAGAGTGTCTGAATTAAGCAGACCACTCTTACCCAGTCCAAAGATCAGGGCTTGATCCATCACCGTTTTTTAGCTCACTGCACCATCCCAGCTCAGAACTTGGCTATATGCAAATTAGTCTGACCCTGGCCCAGTGCATCATGGGAACAGGGCAGACCAAACTACCAAGCCAATTCTTATACTGGGAAGGAAACAAGCTACCTGGGACCGGTTTCTGGCATTTCAGCCGTCTTCGGCCCGGCTTGCTTGAATCCTGATGGTGCAATGAGCAAGGGACTCACATCTGAGTATACCCTTCCACGCTTATGGTGGACAAAAATGATTCAGAAAAGGGGGTGGCAGGGTATACTCAGACATGAGTCCCTTTCTCACTGTACCATCAGGATTCAAGCAAGCTGGGCCGAAGACGGCTGAAATGCCAGAAACCGGTCCCCGGTAGCTTGTCTCCATTCTGGTGAAGAATTGGCTTGGTAGTTTAGTCTGCCCTGTTCCCATGATGCACTGGGCCAGGGACAGACTGATTTGCATATAGCCAGGTTCTGAGCTGGGATGGTGCAGTGAGATAAATAACGGTGATGAATCAAGCCCTGATCTTTGGACTGGGTAAGAGTGGTCTGCTTAATTCAGACACTCTGTTCATCACCACCCCCTTTTCTGAATCGTTTTTGGCCACTATAGGTGTGGCAGGGTATACTCAGACATGAGTCCCTTTCTCACTGCACCATCAGGATTCAAGCAAGCTGGGCCGAAGACGGCTGAAATGCCAGAAACCGGTCCCCGGTAGCTTGTCTCCTTTCTGGTAAAGAATTGGCTTGGTAGTTTAGTCTGCCCTGTTCCCATGATGCACTGGGCCAGGGACAGACTGATTTGCATATAGCCAGGTTCTGAGCTGGGATGGTGCAGTTAGATAAATAACGGTGATGGATCAAGCCCTGATCTTTGGACTGGGTAAGAGTGGTCTGCTTAATTCAGACACTCTGTTCATCACCACCCCCTTTTCTGAATCGTTTTTGGCCACTATATGTGTGGCAGGGTATACTCAGACATGAGTCCCTTTCTCACTGCACCATCAGGATTCAAGCAAGCCGGGCCGAAGACGGCTGAAATGCCAGAAACCGGTCCCCGGTAGCTTGTCTCCTTTCTGGTGAAGAATTGGCTTGGTAGTTTAGTCTGCCCTGTTCCCATGATGCACTGGGCCAGGGACAGACTGATTTGCATATAGCCAGGTTCTGAGCTTGGATGGTGCAGTGAGATAAATAATGGTGATGGATCAAGTCCTGATCTTTGGACTGGGTAAGAGTGGTCTGCTTAATTCAGACACTCTGTTCATCACCACCCCCTTTTCTGAATCGTTTTTGGCCACTATAGGTGTGGCAGGGTATACTCAGACATGAGTCCCTTTCTCACTGCACCATCAGGATTCAAGCAAGCCGGGCCGAAGACGGCTGAAATGCCAGAAACCGGTCCCGGGTAGCTTGTCTCCTTTCTGGTGAAGAATTGGCTTGGTAGTTTAGTCTGCCCTGTTCCCATGATGCACTGGGCCAGGGACAGACTGATTTGCATATAGCCAGGTTCTGAGCTGGGATGGTGCAGTGAGATAAATAACGGTGATGGATCAAGCCCTGATCTTTGGACTGGGTAAGAGTGGTCTGCTTAATTCAGACACTCTGTTCATCACCACCCCCTTTTCTGAATCGTCTTTTGAAGTTGACATCTAATTCCTTCCAAAATGGCTGAACAATGACATGCAAGTTCTGCCATCCTTAAATATTTTTGTAAAATATTTTTTCGAAAACATTCAAAGACAGACACCTTGTTTGTGAATCTGTGTGTATGCAGGGGCTGCAGTTTAATGTATGTGTAATAAAACCTTAAAAAGACATCAAGATTTACAATATCATTCCAAAAAACATTGGCAAAGCCAAGTGGTAGGCAGCCAATGGCATACTTAGCATTGCAAAAGCTTTTTTAACGTGAATCTCAGTTTTCGTGGCCTTAAATACTCATGCACAGTGGTTCTAGACTATGGGACTATCCTTTCTCGAAGATGATAAATGCAGTTCTAGGAGCGGTCGAGGCTGAGCCAATTTCTACCACTATGTTGCTGCACGAGAGACCCTGTGACATAACCTACTTATTTGTATTTTACTTTTATCAATAAACATTCCTTTAATGTTTGCTATCGTGCATGTTATAAATCACTCAATACAAGGTTGATGGAAAATATTTTGCTGGTCCAGAAGCGGCATTTTGTTGACTTCTGCCTTGGTAATGTGGGTATAGTGAATGCTTCAAATGGTAGTTATGGTATCCGTTTTACCCCCCCTCACGTCCCCCCCATCGGGCCATAGAGCTGACGAATATTGCCCTTCTTCAACTCTGGGTATGACTACTTGCTATATAGCAGATTCATGTTTTCAGTACAGATATTTTTTTTATTTTACAAAAGAAAAATACAATGACTCGTCATGAGCTCTGGTGTAAGGACTTTCAAAGACAAAGCGGCAGGCAAAATGGCATTTTTCTGTCTGGACACTCCTCTTACTTTAGTCACACGACCTTTTTGTGACTCTTTGTTTCAATTGTGACCCGTTTTGTGGCCTTTTGTGTTGGTGCTCTGGTCATTTGTGTCAGCGCTGTAAAGTAGTTGCCTGCATCACTCATTTTGTCTTTAAAAAGTTGAGATAATTTTCTCAACATTTTCCTTCGCTAGGCCAGCCTTGGCATCCTCAGGTAATGTTTCCATGTGTCATTTTCACTTGATTAGAAAGTCAGTGAAAGCAATATTAGTCTACTACATCAGAATACGTATGCATATTTATTTGTGATTAAATCAGTCTTTTTGTCTTGCCTAGTTTAAAGCATGTACCACTCAGTCACATTGGTTGATTCATGTAGAGAGCTTTATTATTTTTCATGCATTCGTTTATTGCTGTGTGTTGGGTTGCATCTATTTGGAAGAAGGTGATTAGTTCCTTCTCAACCCTGCATCATCTAAAGTGTGGATAGTATCAAGTTGCATCAAAAGCTTCTGGGGTTCCCTAGGGTTTTACATCCACCACATTGGATTTATGGTAACTAGTCGGGCTACAATTAATGGAGTACTAATAGTATAGAAGAGCAGGGAAGAAAACCACATTGCAGGTGATTGAGCTTGTTAACTCTCCTGCCCTTAACCCTGCCTCACCAGGTACCCAAGGTAGGCCATCCTAAAAATGCACCATTAGTCCATCTCTTGAGATTCTAGCGTTTTGGGAAGGACGTCCCATTCGCATGCATCATTCCTCATTCGATCTCTCTTGTTCCATCCTTCCTTTCTCCTGTCCATCTCCATTGCCCCCCTCGCCTCTTTGAGGAAGCCTATTTTAGTGTTCAAAGTTACATTCAATTGACAAAATATATGGTTACAGCTAATTTTAAGTGTTTTCAATTCTAAACTAATTATGTTAAATTAATTTATAAATATACATTTTTATGCAATAATCTAAAAAACATTCACCGGCATTGCCAGTTTTATTTATTATTTAATAAACGTGGTTAAAAGTTCTATATTGTTGTTTAAGTTAAAAGTTTTATGTAATGTTTTATATATTAAGTTTATTATTATTTTTTATATTAAAATAAATCCATATATATATATATATTAATCATTTATAAAAATATATCATTTTAAATTTTGAAAGAATGTAATTGACTTAGCATTAGTACATTCCCTGCCTTCCTTGATTTCTATGTGAGTGTTTATCAGTGCCACTGGTTGGCTATGTGTAGTTCTTCACTTAGTTCAAGGCTAGTCTGGAGTACATTTATACCTGTTTTGATACCTTTTGGGCTATAGTAAATTTAGAAGTGAATTTTGTGTATTGTGATTGTCTAACTCTTTTGTGGGTGTGCGTTTCATTTTAGCATGTCCTTTCTAACCTCACCATAAATATCCTTAAACTTCTCCCATTTAGGAGTAAGCACTTCTCATTTCATTTTCAAGCCGCTTCTGCTGTGCAATTTCTTTGTAAATATGGCTTAGTTTTGCTTTCTCCAGTACACGTAACACACAGCAGCAACTTTGCTTGCTGCACTGCTATGCTTGAACTGTTTGTTAATCTAGGGATGAATGTTTTGCAGTGATGACTGGTCAAAATTTGATTGCTTTGGTTGCTTGTCACTTTTCGTACTCTTCGGTTTGTATATTAGGTGCAATCCCTGCCCTTCCCCCTCACAACAGGAACAAGGGTGACCTACTATCCTGCCTCTGGCACTAACTGGTACTAGCTCACCAAATGATGCTAATAAAACCTACCAGAGCCGGACTGGGGAACAAAAAGCAGTGATCTTCAGGGAAGATTTCCCAGATACATGTGACGGTATATTATACCTTGTTACATATACATAAGAATAAATGGCTGAAATACATGAAGAAAGAGATAAACTGAAAAGTTCTGAGCACCCCTCTGGCATTCTCATGTAAGTGAGTCGAGCTTGTGTAGACCCTGAATGTAAGAAACATAAGCATAAAGATAAAATGTCCATAACCCTAGAAAAGAAGACCTTTTGATATAAAAATCATCCAATGCTATTTAGTCTTCTGTACTGGTAATGAGATACAGCCATATCTAACTGGAGACTATGACCCTGATTACCATGCCAGCCAGCACCGTGTCGGAATGAAAACCGTACGACTAGTAGTCGACGGTCCCATCTGACGAATTAGGAGGCGACCACCCATGAGGCGGTCGGAAACATCCCTTTTTCAATTGCACCTTGAGCAGCGGCTGAGAAAGGGCCACAGCACAAGCTGCATTGGGAAAATGAATGTTTGCAAACATCCATGCACTGTGTGCCAGGCGCCACGGGGTGCCTGGCACACGGAGTATGGATGTTCGCCCCCCACGCCTCATAGCAGAGGCCGCGGAGGGACGTGGGCTATGCTATGTGCCCCCAAACTCAGTTTCCGACCGCCTTTCAATGGCTGTCAGACCACCATTGAAAGGCTGTCTGAAAGGGGCATTGTAATCCCTACGGCGGTGCCTGAGCAGGCACAACCCATATTGAGGGGAATTACATTACGACCGATGGTCAGACAGGCTCCTTGAGCCTGTTGGAATTGTTGGTCGGTCCCTCCGCAGCTGCCTCTGACTGCTTCGCATCTTGATGCAGTGGTCGGATTGCAGCACCAGATGTCAGTGTGATCCGACCAATATCATAATGAGGTCAAATTCAAATTTATTTTATTTATGATAACGGAACTCAATTGAGGTCCACATAAAAATTCAAGAAAACAGACAACAATTTTCATAAGAATACAAAAAGAAATTTACATAATATTAAGTAATCAATATAATGTTAAAAACATTTAAAGAAGTAAAACAATTTAAAACAAAACATTTCGTCTGGAGGATTAAGCATTGCTTCAATAAAATCAAAAGCAGTAAAAATACCCAGTTGAAGGCACATAGGTCTTAACCATTTGCGTCTAAATGCCATGAGGGCCGGACAAACAAAAATAACATGGTACATATCCTGGGAATTAAGATTACAAAAATTACAGATATCTGAACCACCATACCATTTGGACAAAAGGCAGTTCAGCGGAAGTAAGTTATACCTTAACAAAAGCATAAATCGCCTAATTCCATGGGGGAGATTCCAGCATATGTATGGTTGGGGTGTTTTTATTTCGCAAAATTTACCAATGGGGAACATTCCGCTCACAGCTTTACTTGTCCCACTATCAGCTCTAAAACTCAACTCCCAAGAGGCAGATTTTAACGATAACTTTAATTGGGCAGCAGATAGTGAAAAAAGGCTTTGTTCGTCTAGCTGTAATAGTGTAACAGCCTGTCCGAAATTCCTTACAATAGAGGAATAAGCATTAAAGGAACCCAACAGCTCACTTTTTATTAGATATCTCAATGTGCCAGGCATTTCTCTTGCAATGTTAAAAACCCAACGCACCACACTCGCAGCTGCCTGAGCCCGAGAGCTACGCAGGCCGGATTCTCGTCTTAACGAAGACGTAGAATTCGCAGTATTGACAGAAGCTAAATTACGTAATATTTTTCCTTCGGTAGAATCCAAAAAATTCCAACATACCATATCCACTATTTCTAATCCGTAGATTAGGGATGCGGGGATTTTTGCTCGGAAAACCTCGAGCAATATGGAAAAATGCCTTCTGCCTGTCGCTTTGTAAAGGGAAATAAGACTCTTCCCTTGAGCAAGGGCTTTTCTGCTATTGTTCTCAGTGTGGGTTTTTTCACTTAAATTGCTCATGACAATCTTTCCAAGGAAGGGATAAGATTTCACTACTTCTAGTCTTTCACCCCCAATGGACCAATAATAATTTTCATATTTGGATTTTCTCCTTCTCTGGAAGCACATTATTTTACTCTTTGAGATATTTATTTTTTAAAAGTGAGCCTCAGCATAGGAGGACAAAGCGTGTAAGCGGTCATTCAGGCCTTTTGGGGTGAGGTCCAAAATTAAAATATCATCTGCGTACATTAAGCACGCTATTGGAGCTCTCCCCAAAAGTGGTGCAATACCATTACTAGATGATAATATAGCCTTAGGGAGGTCGGCGATATATAGAGAGGACAACAGGAGAGCCAGTAGACAGCCCTGTTTAAGTCCATTATTTGTGGGTATAACCCTGGATAGTCCTCGCTCACCACCCATTAAAACTCTGCACCAAGTGTCTGTATGTAGTGCGATAACTAATTTTAATAAACTAGGGGCATCTCTAGTTTAATTAACTTACTCCACAGCAAGGATCTGTCCACCTTATCAAAAGCCGTAGAGAAGTCAATGAAGGCCCCATATACACCCCCTCTACGAACTGTAACATATTTTTTCACCAAGATTTGAAGAGCAGTAAGGTTGTCCAAAGTACCATGTTGTTTCCTAAAGCCAGTCTGTTCTAGCGGAAGTATTGCAGACGCTGTTACCCAGTCATTTAAACAGTTCAATAAACATTTAGCAAAAACCTTGCCTATGGCATCTAAGAGGGCTATTTGTCTATAATTTTGAGGTAAATCTCTAGCCCCTTTTTTGTAGAGAGGGATTAATAAACTCCCCTTCCAGGAATGTGGGACGGTGCCATTAATAAAGCAAGTTTTAAAGACTGGGTATAAAATTTTCCCCCATAACGTGCTATATGATTTTAACACTGAAATCGGAATTTCGTCTGGGCCTAATGCACCAGAAGAGCGTAAAGCTTTAATTGCCGCAACTATTTCCAATTTAGAGGGAGGATCGTATGGGAATGAATCCTCCTGCAGTTTATCAGAACAAAACTTCTCACCATTACTGTTATATAGTTGCTGAATAAAATCAACCCATGTCTGCTCACTAATAGATATCGGAGAGGGTCTAGATCTCACCCCACATCCTTCTCCAATTAATGACCAAAAGGTCTTTACCTGCCCACTCTTAGATGCCTCGCGAAGTTTAATCCAGAGGGCATCTTCTTTCTCCCGTTTTAATGTAGCCTTTATCCTTTTTCTCCTTCTTCTCAAAAGAGATATTCTTTGTCTACGTTCAGGAATAAAGGAAAGGTACTGGGCCCTGACTAATTTATTTATTTCTGTGTTTAGATGGCGGAGATCAGAAGGGATTTTAGGTATTATCTTTCTTGATGGTGGCTTTTGAACTTTAGATTTTAAATTTTGTAAAAAGGACACAAAACAGAGTAGCTCTCTAACTTCCCATAGAATTAAGTTCTCAGCTGTGTGTTCTAATATATTGGACAAACTTCTAATGGACCCTGAATTCCAATAACATTTCCCTTTTTTATTATTAAGGTTCAATAAGTCATCTCCAATTTTCCATAGGTCCCTTTGAGGTGATGTTGTATTTAATTTTACAAGTAAAACATTATTATTATCATATAGTCTAGGATCGAACCACCATTCCCTAACTTATGTGTAAAATGAGCGGGACTATCCGAAGGGAACCTTCCATTAATTATAATGCAATCTACTTCGGCTAAACTCTCTAAGATTAGTTTCCCTCTTTTATTTGTTTTAATGTTCTCCGGAATAGCTTTAGGTATCATAAATGTGTCCTCTTTTATCTTATTCCTGAATAACTCCAGGGCACTATTAGATATTTTACCATTTAGATCACCTAATAATAAAATATGAGGGGGGAAAGTGGATTCCTGAAGATTTAATATGAACGAACAAATCATCTTAATGCTGAAGTTATAGTTTATATCTGGAGGCAAGTAAGCGTTTATTATTACGAGTGATTTCTGAGAGGCATCCTTGGCAAAATTTATTAAGGTTATTGCCTGAAATAATCTATTCGAATCTAAATAATGGGTACAATTCCACTTAACCTTTTTTGACAAAAGACAGGCTAGCCCTCCCTTTGCTCGGCCTCTCGTAGAGGGAGTAGCATTACTTTCCAATACGTAATAATCTTTTACAGCCGGAAAGTTCCCTACCAACCACGTTTCCTGCAAACAGATAATATCTGCTTTTAGAGAATGCAAAAATGACAGCTTTTCTGAGCTCTGGATTAATCCGGCAGTGTTCCACGATATTATTTTTAAATTATCGTTAAAACTCTGAATTCATTCTAGATGCAAAACCAGATTTATCTGATAGAACAGCGGGCAACCAACTCCACTCCTGATCGGCATCCTTTACCCTAGTTTGTTTAATGGGTAGCGGATTATTTACTATCACCTGTCGCTCATTTTTTGATATCCGTATTTTTAAGTCTTCAGTCACTGCAGAGAGGCCATCTGAAGTAAGCATGGGCGAATTTTGCGAATTCGCAATTCGCGAATTTGCGGATTTGTGAATTCGCGATCCGCAAAATTCGCGAATTTGTGCGAATTTGCGGATTTTTGTTTTTTGGCGTGTTCGCTGGGTTTTTTGCGTGTTCGCGGTTTTTTCGCGTGTTCGCGGGGATTTATGCGTTTTCGCGAGCCGCTTGCATAGCGAAGTTACCCATGCAGTCGTTTATGGGAGAGGGAGAGAGAGATAAATGGATAGATAGATAGATAGATAGATAGATACATAGATTGATAGATAGATAGATAGATGATAGATAGATAGATAGATAGATAGATAGATAGATAGATAGAGAGGGAAAGAGAGAGGGAGAGAGAGAACGAGAGAAAGAAAGAGAGGCCGGATCTCTGAAGGCCCTGATTCCTGAGTTTCCCCTACAGAACATACAGCTTTTTATTTTTAGCAAAATGCATATGAAAATTGTGCTGTAAAGGTCTCTTTTAGTTTAACCCCTCCTGACAACTCAAAATGGGTGTATTTGCCATCCTCTCCCTTCTTCCTGTTTTTTATATCTGTAAGTGCTTCCTGATGAGGTTTAATTCCTTGGACAGGTGCCTCGTTGCCTATTTGTAACCATTCTCTGACCCTGCTTCAAGGGTCAGAGCAGGGTCAGAGAATAGTTGCAAGTAGGCAACGAGGCGCCAGGAAGCAATTAGCAGCAGGTGTCCAAGTTGAAGTTAATTTGTTTGTAACCCTTTTGTAAAAGGTTACAAAGAAATTAGGTTCAACTTTTGCACCTGCTGCTGTAACCCTTGCTTGGCTGAAAATTCGTCCCCGCTGATTCGTGGATTTTACCGCGATTTCGCGAGATTCGCGGATCGCGAAATCGCGGAAAATCCGCAAATTCGCCAGCGAAACGGATTTTACGCCCACCCTTAATCTGAAGGACCGGATTTTATGCCCTGATAGGTTAACATTTTTTGGTATTTATGACTTTCTATTTTAACCGGTATAAAAGGATCAACATCGATTCCTCTTATTTGAAATTCTTCTGCCCATTGTAAGACATGATTTGTTACCAATTTCGAATAAAATTTTACCCGTGTTATCTTTCCGTTCTGTGAATTTATTAATGTTAATATATCTAGATCTACAGATTGGATCAATTTTAAGCTTTCTATTTCGTGAAAGCAATTAACTAAAGCAGATCTATTTAAAATAAGATCTGGGTCAAAAATAGGTATAAAATCAAGAAAGAGGGTATCCACATTTTTTCTAATCTTAGGCACTGTCTTAGATATATGTTCAGTTGCAACAACATCTGAAAAAGTAATAGCCAAAGGGTTAAGAATTGATTTTGGTTTAGGATCTATAATTGGAATTGAGTTTTGGTCCTTCACCAATTTGATCTGCTCATCAAGGTGCTGTTGGTTTATGTGAGGTAATAAATCTTGTCGTGTCTCTGTGGGGATCAACTTTAAAGGTCCCGATGGATCATGTAACGGGTTAGAGTCGAAATCCCCAGGATTAGAAATATCCAACGAAGGCTCTTGTTCACAATCAAAAATTATTTTCCTTTGCCTTTTTTTATAAAATCTACGATTTGGTTTTCTTTTTTTGCATCGTTGTTTTTTAGATACTGTTATTTCCGTTTTTTTCTCCTTTAATGGAGAAATTTTATCCGAAGGAATAGGAGGGATTGGAGTTTCTTTATTTGATTGCGGAATGAAAATGGGGAAGATAGGGGGTAAAACATTAGTCAAATTATCCTCCGTAGGTGGTAAGGTCTCGATCTCCTGGCTAATGAAAGCTACGCAATTACCATTAGTTGGATTCTCATTCCTGTATACAGAAGGTTCAGAAGTAACTGCAGTATAAGTGTTAGCTTTAACCAGGGGATCTAACGGTAAAGGTACCTCAAGGGTTGTTTTTGTATTTTTTACTTCCCCATTTACTTCCATACTTAAGTTATTTGATGAAGTAATTATTTTTTGATGGATGACACCTTCCAATCCTGTTTTATTACTCAACAGTGCCTTTAAAATCAGAGTTACTGTATCTAATACGTTATCTGATCCATTAACTAATCTTTCCAATAACTGTAAAATAGATGAGATGAGCCGCTCTAAAGAAGATAAAGAATTAGAAATTACATTATCTTCTCTTATATAAGAATTTTGGGGATCTTTGTTTTGGATATGAGTGGGACTGAGAAATAAATTCATTTCAGGGGTGGAAAACTCAGAGTTTTTTGACGGGGTACTGCTATACAGATGTAACCTAGGAGTAGTTACAATATCCTGTGGATAAGTGGAGGTCTGTGCTTTAATTGATCCTTTCTGGGACTCTAAATTTATATCAGGGAGAGTGAAATCCTCTGGGAGGATATGCAGGGGGGAAGAAATACCAGGATGGATTTTTTGATCTATTTTAGAAGGAGAGGGAAAGTTATGTACTAAAGCCACAACAGGAAAAACAGAAGTGCTACCTAAATCAGCAAAACCTACTGCTTTTTCTTGGGTTTCAAAAAGATAGGCAGAGTCTCCCTCTTGGTTTTTATTAGATATATCATCTAGAGGGGGCAGAACAATGATACCTGATAAGGTACTATCATTTTTGGTAACAGGGGGGTCTCGTACATATTCTTTACAATTGATGTTAATAGTTTCAGTGAGGGCCCCCTCCCGGTCTACTTTCTCCTTACCTTTATCCCATAATGAATATAGTTGACATTTACTTTTTAATTGTAAAGCTGAACCATCTTTGTTTCGCAAAGGATTAGATTTGGTTTTGGAACAGGCTCTACCAAGTAGGACTCTTCCTGATCTCAATTTCTTAGTAATCATGCTATCTAGGGGAACAATATACGATATCACTCTATTGGTTCGAAGAATAAGCAAACTAAAGGGGGGTGGCCCAGCCCGGCCTCAATCGGTCTCTGTCGGTCGCAGTCGGTCCCGCCCTTGTCCCGGGCTTCTCCCGGTGCTCTCCCGCACGCTCCCCGTTGCGGAGGAACACTCGGTATTTTATGGCTGAGAGGTAAGAAGGGGGCGTGGCCAACAGGGAGAGCGTCACCAGGTGGTTCCAGTTAGGTAAGTAGCAGGGACTCTTGGGAAGTGGAATCCTGCTATAGGCGCGCTCGCAGCCCTGTTTTTAAAGTGCCCTCCAAGTGTTTTAGCCAGTTCTGCACTACTTTTTTCCAGCAGCACTACACCGCGCAGCGGCTTAAAGTGCAGGCAGCGGCAGGACAGTACAGGAGACACCAACCAAGTCCACCAGCGTCAGAGTTCCAAGGTCAGCAAAGCAGCAGCAAAGGAAAAGCAATCCAGCGATGGTTAGAATCCAGAGGCTTTGAACGGGAGATAGAGGGCGTGGCCAACAGGGAGGGCGTCACCAGGTGGTTCCAGTTAGGTGAGTAGCATGGACTCTTGGGAAGTGGAGTCCTGCTATAGGCGCGCTCGCAGCCCTGTTTTTAAAGTGCCCTCCAAGTGTTTTAGCCAGTTCTGCACTACTTTTTTCCAGCAGCACTACACCGCGCAGCGGGACCCGCGAAGCGGGTCCGGCAAGGAGTAGCGGCTTAAAAAGCAGGCAGCGGCAGGACAGTACAGGAGACGCCAACCAAGTCCACCAGCGTCAGAGTTCCAAGGTCAGCAAAGCAGCAGCAAAGGAAAAGCAATCCAGCGATGGTTAGAATCCAGAGGCTTTGAACGGGAGATAGGGGGCGTGGCCAACAGGGAGAGCGTCACCAGGTGGTTCCAGTTAGGTGAGTAGCAGGGACTCTTGGGAAATGAGGTCCTATATGTTAAAAGAAGGGCAAATACCCTGCACGTGAATTGTGTAAAAGAACAATCAAGTCAAATTAAAAATAGTTGTCTACTACACAATCTCTAATGAAGGCCTAATTATTTGATGCTAAATGCCTTCAATAATTGGAAAGAAAAACACGTTTTAATTTTAAGTTTACTTTGTTTGTTAACCTTTTACAACATACTATGATGTATTAGTTTAATAATTCATAAAAACGGTGAGGTATGCATCAAACAGTCAAATAATAATGATTGTCACAATTGTGTACCTCAAATGCAATCCCAGATAATGTATCACATTAAGACATTGATAAAGAAATTAATAGAAAAAATGAATAGCTATGACAAAATAAATGTCCTTTGAGATAATGATGGTGGCCATCCACCCGTATTTTTTCCTTCATTCTGTTTTTGATATAACAAAGATTAAAATACAGGAAGCAGGGTGGTTTTCATTCTTTCAAAAAGGCTAATGTGGTCAATAGACAGAAGGCACTGTGTAGTGCTTCTTAGGTCTGACCTACAAACAGTTTTAGCTGTCGTGATTACTGCATGAATCAAAGTAATCATAAATAAAAATACGTACTTATATGAATACATAGACCGTCTTTGGGTCAGTCCTCTTCATCCATTGGTCTGTCTATCATTCACACTTTATGTTTAGTGCAGTTGTATTGTCAGATCGAATTTTAAAACCTCATCGACAAGCAAACACAAGTAAAATATATCAGTGCATCTAAGCTGAACATTACATTACCTTAAAAGACAATTTAAACAAAGCTGTTCACACTTTGCTTACACACACTACAGCATTCTGCACCAGGCAATGGTTCTGCCGGCTTTAGACATTGATTTACAAAAGGGGGTGGTGATGAACAGAGTGTCTGAATTGAGCAGACCACTCTTACCCAGTCCAAAGATCAGGGCTTGATCCATCACCGTTATTTATCTCACTGCCCCATCCCAGCTCAGAACCTGGCTATATGCAAATCAGTCTGTCCCTGGCCCAGTGCATCATGGGAACAGGGCAGACTAAATTACCAAGCCAATTCTTTACCAGAAAGGAGACAAGCTACCGGGGACCGGTTTCTGGCATTTCAGCCTCTTCGGCCCGGCTTGCTTGAATCCTGATGGAGCAGTGAGAAAGGGACTCATGTCTGAGTATACCCTGCCACACCTATAGTGGCCAAAATCGATTTACAAAAGGGGGTGGTGATGAACAGAGTGTCTGAATTGAGCAGACCACTCTTACCCAGTCCAAAGATCAGGGCTTGATCCATCACCGTTATTTATCTCACTGCCCGATCCCAGCTCAGAACCTGGCTATATGCAAATCAGTCTGTCCCTGGCCCAGTGCATCATGGGAACAGGGCAGACTAAACTACCAAGCCAATTCTTTACCAGAAAGGAGACAAGCTACCGGGGACCGGTTTCTGGCATTTCAGCCTCTTCGGCCCGGCTTGCTTGAATCCTGATGGAGCAGTGAGAAAGGGACTCATGTCTGAGTATACCCTGCCACACCTATAGTGGCCAAAATCGATTTACAAAAGGGGGTGGTGATGAACAGAGTGTCTGAATTGAGCAGACCACTCTTACCCAGTCCAAAGATCAGGGCTTGATCCATCACCGTTATTTATCTCACTGCCCCATCCCAGCTCAGAACCTGGCTATATGCAAATCAGTCTGTCCCTGGCCCAGTGCATCATGGGAACAGGGCAGACTAAACTACCAAGCCAATTCTTTACCAGAAAGGAGACAAGCTACCGGGGACCGGTTTCTGGCATTTCAGCCTCTTCGGCCCGGCTTGCTTGAATCCTGATGGAGCAGTGAGAAAGGGACTCATGTCTGAGTATACCCTGCCACACCTATAGTGGCCAAAATCGATTTACAAAAGGGGGTGGTGATGAACAGAGTGTCTGAATTGAGCAGACCACTCTTACCCAGTCCAAAGATCAGGGCTTGATCCATCACCGTTATTTATCTCACTGCCCCATCCCAGCTCAGAACCTGGCTATATGCAAATCAGTCTGTCCCTGGCCCAGTGCATCATGGGAACAGGGCAGACTAAACTACCAAGCCAATTCTTTACCAGAAAGGAGACAAGCTACCGGGGACCGGTTTCTGGCATTTCAGCCTCTTCGGCCCGGCTTGCTTGAATCCTGATGGAGCAGTGAGAAAGGGACTCATGTCTGAGTATACCCTGCCACACCTATAGTGGCCAAAATCGATTTACAAAAGGGGGTGGTGATGAACAGAGTGTCTGAATTGAGCAGACCACTCTTACCCAGTCCAAAGATCAGGGCTTGATCCATCACCGTTATTTATCTCACTGCCCCATCCCAGCTCAGAACCTGGCTATATGCAAATCAGTCTGTCCCTGGCCCAGTGCATCATGGGAACAGGGCAGACTAAACTACCAAGCCAATTCTTTACCAGAAAGGAGACAAGCTATCGGGGACCGGTTTCTGGCATTTCAGCCTCTTCGGCCCGGCTTGCTTGAATCCTGATGGAGCAGTGAGAAAGGGACTCATGTCTGAGTATACCCTGCCACACCTATAGTGGCCAAAATCGATTTACAAAAGGGGGTGGTGATGAACAGAGTGTCTGAATTGAGCAGACCACTCTTACCCAGTCCAAAGATCAGGGCTTGATCCATCACCGTTATTTATCTCACTGCCCCATCCCAGCTCAGAACCTGGCTATATGCAAATCAGTCTGTCCCTGGCCCAGTGCATCATGGGAACAGGGCAGACTAAACTACCAAGCCAATTCTTTACCAGAAAGGAGACAAGCTACCGGGGACCGGTTTCTGGCATTTCAGCCTCTTCGGCCCGGCTTGCTTGAATCCTGATGGAGCAGTGAGAAAGGGACTCATGTCTGAGTATACCCTGCCACACCTAAAGTGGCCAAAATCGATTTACAAAAGGGGGTGGTGATGAACAGAGTGTCTGAATTGAGCAGACCACTCTTACCCAGTCCAAAGATCAGGGCTTGATCCATTACCGTTATTTATCTCACTGCCCCATCCCAGCTCAGAACCTGGCTATATGCAAATCAGTCTGTCCCTGGCCCAGTGCATCATGGGAACAGGGCAGACTAAACTACCAAGCCAATTCTTTACCAGAAAGGAGACAAGCTACCGGGGACCGGTTTCTGGCATTTCAGCCTCTTCGGCCCGGCTTGCTTGAATCCTGATGGAGCAGTGAGAAAGGGACTCATGTCTGAGTATACCCTGCCACACCTATAGTGGCCAAAATCGATTTACAAAAGGGGGTGGTGATGAACAGAGTGTCTGAATTGAGCAGACCACTCTTACCCAGTCCAAAGATCAGGGCTTGATCCATCACCGTTATTTATCTCACTGCCCCATCCCAGCTCAGAACCTGGCTATATGCAAATCAGTCTGTCCCTGGCCCAGTGCATCATGGGAACAGGGCAGACTAAACTACCAAGCCAATTCTTTACCAGAAAGGAGACAAGCTACCGGGGACCGGTTTCTGGCATTTCAGCCTCTTCGGCCCGGCTTGCTTGAATCCTGATGGAGCAGTGAGAAAGGGACTCATGTCTGAGTATACCCTGCCACACCTATAGTGGCCAAAATCGATTTACAAAAGGGGGTGGTGATGAACAGAGTGTCTGAATTGAGCAGACCACTCTTACCCAGTCCAAAGATCAGGGCTTGATCCATCACCGTTATTTATCTCACTGCCCCATCCCAGCTCAGAACCTGGCTATATGCAAATCAGTCTGTCCCTGGCCCAGTGCATCATGGGAACAGGGCAGACTAAACTACCAAGCCAATTCTTTACCAGAAAGGAGACAAGCTACCGGGGACCGGTTTCTGGCATTTCAGCCTCTTCGGCCCGGCTTGCTTGAATCCTGATGGAGCAGTGAGAAAGGGACTCATGTCTGAGTATACCCTGCCACACCTATAGTGGCCAAAATCGATTTACAAAAGGGGGTGGTGATGAACAGAGTGTCTGATACAGGAACAGACTAATTTGCATACAGCCAGGTTCTGAAACTGGGATGGTGCAGTGAGCTAAAAAACGGTGTTGGATCTAGCCCTGATCTCTTGACTGGGTGAGAGCTTTCTGCTTAATTCAGAGACTCTGTCCCTCACCACCCCTTGTTGTAAATATGGCTTTAGACATTGTTCTTTTCCAATGATTATATCCCTCTAATGTGTTCACATGTGCAAATATGCCTGAAAGGAAGTGCACTCCAGTGAGTGCCAGGACTAGTGAGCCAATAATTTACTTTGCAAATGCTTTTTTATTTTCCATTCTTTATCGTTTTTAACATTTCCTTCACTCAGTTTTGTTTAACAATATCTTCAAATTACTGTATCTCAAGGCCAATAGTATCTTTTCCTGAGGTAATAAGAATTATGTTTTCCTGTGATGCAGTAAAAATAAAAAAAAGTGCTTTTATACAGTGGCGGCTGGTGAACTTTGAAAGTGGTAAGACATTATCCTTGCCTTGGATTCTAGCAGGTGACTAAAGTGAGCCATCCTGACTTCTTCTAGGAGGTTACAGGGGGTTCTCCCTGGAGAACATTGTGAAACATTGTGACAAATTGTACTTTTCAATTAACACTTTTTATAACAATTTGCAGAAAAGCTGCAGGCTCTGAAAGGGAAGTTCCTAAATATTTAAGTACTTTCATGGTGTGCCAGTGAAGACATGTTCCAGAATGGGTGCCCAATTAAAATACATTTTCTGTGGGCACCCACTGTATGTCAATAACTACATCTAGTGTGCTATGGCAACATAGTGTAATGGGTGCCCATCAAGTTTCATTGGTGCCCCTTTATACAAAAAACTACTTCCAGTATTTGAGTGTCAGAAGCTTGCAGTTGATGCTGTCCATATATCATAGGTGATCCATGCACCATGGCTAACGAAATATCTTTAAAATTTCATCCAATATGGAAGAGCCAGCTTTTGGTCATAGCTACCCACCCATTTAGATGACATTGTTTTCCCCCTCATGTCAAGAGCTATCCCTAATATGCCAGCACCAAAATATTGACGTGAGTGCATCCACAACCCAAAAAATACCTTCTGTATGAAAGACCCAATGGCAGACTATCTCACGTGTTCACTCACTGTTTTAAATACCAACCCACATGCTCACTTACTATCTCCCTGTCATGTTCTCTCACTGTTTCACGCTCCCTCACTCTTTCACTCTAGCTCACCCTCACTCACTCACTCTCACTCTCTCAAACACATTCATTCACTTTTGCTCTTTGTCACTTATTCTCACTCACTTTCATTCTATCACTCACTCTCACTCCTGCACATATACACACACACACACACAAAGGGTCTGATTCATGAAAGTAAACTTAAACTTTTGTGTAAGTTTATGAGTGTTTGCTAATCACAAAGATATTTTACTAGCAGTATCTTTACTACTCTGGAGTCTCCAAATCTAAAAAGATAGGGCTGTCCTATCTTTTCATTCACAGAGACTCCACAGTTGTAAAGACACTTTACACAACACTGTAGGTTTACCCTTTATAAATGAATCCCTGGG
The DNA here is from genome assembly GCF_964263255.1 of Lissotriton vulgaris. Lineage (NCBI taxonomy): Eukaryota > Metazoa > Chordata > Amphibia > Caudata > Salamandridae > Lissotriton > Lissotriton vulgaris. The sequence goes on from NC_141697.1 coordinate 970,103,898, forward strand.
TCTCTGTCATACATGCTCATTATCACACAGCCACACTCATTCCCCCAAGCATACACGCAACACTTAAGAGAAAGTTTGTACTTACACATTGCTGCATTGATGGGTCCCACGCAGTTCCTCAGCTGATGGTGCTCCATGGACCCTTGGGGCAGGTACACCATTTTGAGAGGTCCTGCCTCATGCTGCAAGCTGGAGCAAGCATAGTGCATTCAGGATGCAACCCTTTAGCGTTAGTTCCATGCTGATGCACTTCAGCTTTCAGTTGCCTGCACGGTAGCCTCTTGTTTTTAAACTCCTCTCTTCCCTAATTTATCACATGAATTGGGAATGGGGTTACATGTTAATTCCATTGAGCCTCTAAATCCTGGACACTTCAGGGCTGAAGCCTAAAGCTCCTGAGTCTACATCTCCCAGTGACACTTCGTTGGACCAATATAAGTCCCTGAGCCCTAGGCTATGACCTTGCCAGCCCTGAACAATCATTTTATTGGCTCGTGCAGGCACTAGATTAAACAGATTTCACTATCTCTGTCAGTGCCTCTGACTGGTTGACACTCGCTCATAGAGAAAGTTGGCATTTTATGTTTGCACTAATAGTGTATTTTGGACCTGGCCCTCTCTGCACAGTCATCCTCAAACCTTTTGCCCCCCCCCAACTCTTGCTTTGCTGAATTAATTTTTGTTGGCTTTAGGACTGTGCACTTTAGCATTATTAACCAGCGCTAACCAGTGCCAAAGTGCTTGTGCTCACTGCCTAAAGCATGGTAAAGTTGGCTTACACCAAAATGGCATATTTAATTTACTTAAAAGTCCCTAAGAAAGTGATATACATATACCAAGCCCTAGTAAATTATATGCTACTAGTGGATCTGCAGCGCTTATAGTGCCACCCAATTAAGTAGCCCCTTAAAACATGTCCCAGGCATGCCATTGAAGCCAATATGACTTGACAAAAGAAATCGCTTGCCAGGCCTAAAGCTCTCTTTTTATTATATATGCCCCCCTAAAGAAGGCCATAAAAAGCCCATAGGGCAAAGTGTATTGTACTTAAAACGTTGGACATGTTCTTTCAAGTTTTACATGTGCTGGTAGTGGAAAACTCACCAATTTGTTTTCACTACTGTGAGGCCTACCTCTCCCATAGGATAACAATGTGTCCTGTAATATATTTAATAAGTGGTAACGTTTGTTTGGGAGCAAATAGAAATAACATGTTTGGTGTCTATGGAATAGTAATTTAAAATCCTCTTTAATAGCAAAGTTAGATTATAAATTGCAGTTCTGAAAATGCCTCTTGTAGAAAGTTGCCATTTTCTTGTCCTACCCATTTGGTGCCTGCAGCCTGTTTACTGAGTCACACAACTAAGGGGCCGAATTTGATGTCGGACGGATCTGGAACTGGGACCGACCGACATCCTGTTGGCGGTCCAAAACCAGCAATTAGGATGCAACCGAACACTGTTTGATCGCATTCCTATCCTTTACAATGCCCCCCCATGGGGGCCCTGCTGGGGGTCTCCAAGGTCAACTTGCCACAGCCTCTGTGTTGGAAAGACCGGCACAGAGAGGCTGTCGTAATCCAACATTGGCATCCCTCAGGTGGAAAGAGCTGCCCTTGGGATTACAGGAGGCTTTCCAAATGGCGGACGGGCTACCCGTCGTAAGACATTCAGAAATCCTGTTTGGATTCATTTTCGACCGACTCCATCTAAATGGTTCGGTTGAAAATGAATCCAAACAGGAGATTACATTGCTGTAAGAACGGCTCCGACTGACGGTCGGAGCCATTTCCTACGGTATCGTATTCGGCCCCTGGGTGTAGTTGGCAACTAGACGTTTTGTATTTTTCACAGACAGCCACACATTACAGGGAACAGCTGTTGGCAAGATGTAAATGTAAATGTACATGTATTTATATAGCGCAAATCACTGACAGAGGTCGGTATCTAAGCGCTTGCTTAGGGAACCCGTCCTGGTATTCCCCTGTGAGATAACCCCAGCAGGGTATCCACAAGGTGAAAGCCAGGCATCCCGCCGCGAGGGGCCGTTGTGGAGATTAAGCAAGCTATTGCCTAGAGTCGCAGAGTGTGAACCCGTGAGTCGAGAAGGCACCGGAGCAAGAATTATCGAGTCCGTGGAAGTTTCTAGCCCAAGACCCGCCGAGGCAGGGAATTGAACCCTGGTCCAGGGGCGATCTCAGCTTCCGGGTCTGCCGCCTCTAACCCCTGAGCCACACTTCTCCATAAGATGGGGATGGTGAAGCTGTGCCCATCCCACTTTCACTTCAAAGTCACTGCCTCCGCTCTCACACAAATAACTTCACATTAGACTATTGTGCCTGCAGACAGACTGGGGCCAGCAAATGGAGGAAGGAAATCAGACACTTCTGTGGTAGGAAACTGCAGAAATTTCTTCCACTTCAAAGCTGACATCGGGTAAAACAATTGGACCCTCAGAAGTACTCTCCTTTTCACTTCTGTACATGTGGAAGGACTCTCAGAGGACTGCCCTTCTGCTTGTGGTGTGCAGGGTACTTCAGAGGACCGTCCTGCCGCATCAAGAGGACAGCCCTGTTGCTAGAAACCTACATCCCAGCTTGAATCTGAGGCTTCCAGAGTGACTCCAAGAGTTAGTTGGCAGGCCTACAAAAACAGAGCCTCAGGGATAAAAAAGACTCCAATCATCTTGAACCTGTACCTGGACACAGCCTCAGTGAGTCAAACTCTCCAAGTGGGGATACTCCAGTCCTAGATCCTTAGAAGTGGTGCTACTGGTACCCAGCTAGCCCAAATCCAAAATTTGAGACATAGCAATTTCCTGCCAAAAAGTGGGCTGATACCCAAGAGGAGACTGGGGCCTCAGCCCAAGGTGCATCATGAGTCGGCCTGACTTCACAGCAGCTCCAACCACATTCTTCTCTGCATCAGAAAATTTTGTTCGACAACACCCTGTAGAAGGGGTATCATGCCTCTGTTAGCCCTGGTTGGCCACAGCTAACTGCTTTGAACCCACTGGATAATTTCAACTTCCAAAAAAGAGGCTAAATATGAATGCAGAAATCTTCACTGCATCTTAGTCAAGAGGCTACTCAACGATAACGCCTCATCCTTAGACCTCACCTGCTACCTTGCCTCACTGAACTTTACCTTCTCAGACATTTTTTATTTCAAAATTATTCTGAGCTCGAAGGGAAGCAAAGACTGGGCCGAATCCGCCTCATATATTCAACCCGTGCTTGCGGTCGACCGTAACATTTGATGTTCTCGCACAGCTAGATTTCTGCGGTTAGCACTTTGATCTTTTAGGCGCTAATTTTTCACTTTAAAATGTAAAAATTCATAACTCCAGTTCTACTGATTGGATATTTGTTCCTTTGGTGTCAAATTATTTATTAAAATGCTCTCTATTTTTCTAAACTAGTGTTGTGTTTTCACTTTATTGCTGTGTAAGTGCTGCATAAATAATTTAAACCTTGCCTATAGGTTAAGCCTGACTACTTCGGTGCCAAGCTATCAGAGGATTAAGCACAGGCTAATTAGTAGTTTTTGTTGTTCACACTGACAAGGATTGTGGCTGTTGCTTGAGTAGAGTGTTACCTACCCCTCAACTAAAAACTCAATTTCTCACAGTTATTTTTCATTATTCAGTAAAAAGTATACTAGAAATGGTATAAACAGGGCAGAAAATGGGGAGTCATAACCCTTATGTACACATGTGATTGAGTTGGGTTCCACCATCAAAACTTTCTAGGAACCCTGGGTCGACAGATCAATTGTTACCTGCTGGGAAGTGTAAAGGGGAGAACCATTCATGGCAACAATTTAGCAAACCCAATAACTGTAACTCGGAAAGATCACAGATTTCAGGTTGCAAGTTAGGGGGTTTATTACAAGGCCAAAAAAAAATGAATATACAAGCACCTCAAGACGAGGTTGTAAAAATACTTGGGAACTAATACAAATCCATATCTAAGCAGGAGTCCAATCCGATGAATCATGAAGCGGATAAAAAGTTCTAGGAACAGGACACAAACAAGAATTGTTCAAATATTCAAATCCGACTTCTTCTGTGGCTGAAAATAAATGGCATTAAGCTATCCCTACTCTATCTCAAAGATGACATCCCTACTTAACATTCCCCAGGCAAAGTCAGTAAAAGGGGTCAGCTTGTGAAGACTTCCTAAGAAGTACATTCACAGACTAAATCAGTAGTCAAAGCTACAGAGCTCGCTCTAAGATGCTCCTTTCCAGATCGATCTTCTGACCCCCTTCTCCTAACTCATCCTGTCTACTTCTGTCTCTCCTCTCTCAGGGCTCTTTCCGTAATACAAAATGCAAAGATGTAAAACACGCCCACAGATCACCTCATGCTAACGGACACCTGTCCTAAGTAGTTTTCCACCGTCCTCTCCAGACGTAGTCCGATTCCCTTGGTTCACAGGCCTCCTCAACGAGAAAGAACACTGGCTCCTAATTATCGACCTTCCGTTTACAATGTTTCACTTCCCCTCCATGCCTAACTCCTAAAACAAAAGGCGTTAGTTCTAACTAACAAAGGCAGCTTCTTCCGCCTGCAACTGAAACGTGAGAACAGAACATCCTTGCATACACATGAAATTCGCTGACTACCTCCAAATCCGAGAGCTTACACAATTCGGCCAACATAAGAATAATCGAACAGGCCTTTCATGAGCACAATGTGAACATTTGGTTTAGGCCTTTAACATAAAATTAATTCCGCATGTTATAACATTGCATCTGCAAGCAACTACTGTTCATTACATTTTAAGCACAATTAGTCACCCCTACACCTGCAGACTTTAATATGGTGCACGTTTAAACCTGATGCATTGCATTACACATAACTATTTCGTTAGGCAATTGTAATAGACATCAAAGATTACACATTTCAACATGAATGCCACGTTATTTCTCTTACATGGCACAACACAAATTTCTAACCTCTTACTTCACTTTATCATTACAGAATACTTTCTAATGATCAAAATTGTTAAAACAACACAAGAATAAATACGGATGCGGACTATCTATGATTTTGATGCACTCCTACAATTTTAGAGCACCACCGACCTCCTAAACCGTTCACTCTCCATAGGCTCTGTCCCCAATGCTTTTAAAAGCGCTGTGGTGGTACCTATCCTGAAAAAACCCGGTTCCGATCCCGCGGTACTGGGCAACTACCGACCTATCTCCCTTCTCCCATATCTCGGGAAGGTCTTGGAAACCTATGTCACCCGTTGCCTGAGCTCTTTCATCGAGGAGACTCATTTCCTCGATGATCAACAGGCAGGTTTCAGACCCTCCCACTCTACGGAGGCAGTGGTGACAGCGGTCATGGACACGCTGAGACAGGGGGCGGATAAGAACTTTGCCCAGGCCCCGGTGCTACTTGATCTTTCGGCCGCTTTCGACACGGTCGACCACGACATTTTGGTCGACCGTGTCAGAAATGCTGGGATCTCGGGCCTGGCCCTGTCTTGGATTGTGTCCTTTCTCCAACTTCGGACCCAATCTGTACACCTATCCTCCTTTTCTGCCCCTTCCACTTCACTTTCTTGCTGTGTCCCCCAGGGTTCTGCCTTATCCCCCCTTCTGTTCAATCTTTATATGCAGCCTCTTCTGGTCCCCCTCCGACACTCTTCTGTTACCACTTTTAATTATGCAGATGATCTGCAACTTATCTTTCCTATCGACTCTTCTCCTCTCTCCCGCTCTAATTTCCAAACCACCATGCTCTCTATCTATGAGTGGATGAACTTCAGCCAGCTGAAGCTCAATCCTAGTAAGACAGAGCTGGTCCTGATAGGTGGGCCCCCTCATCCTTGGACTTCTAACTTCTGGCCTCCTGCCCTCGGCCCCCCCCCTTGCCCAGTTGACTCCGTGAAGAGCCTAGGTGTTGTCATCTCCAGCGATCTCTCGATGCGGCCGCACATTAATGCTGTTACCTCGGCCTGCTTTTTCCATCTTCGCAGGATCGGGAAGATCCGTAGGTACCTGTCCCCAGAGGCTCTTATTCTTGTCATCTTGGCCCTGGTCACCTCACGTTTAGACTATGCCAACTGTCTCTACGTGGGGATTCCAGCCTACCATCTTCAACGACTTCAACTGGTGCAAAACCAGGCTGCCAGATTAATCTTCCAGCAACCAAAACATCAACATGTCACCCCGCTGTTAAAAACCTTGCACTGGCTCCCGGTTGCGCAACGATGCATTTTCAAACTTGGTTGCACCGTTTTCAAATCTCTCTTTGTTTCTGCTCCTGCTTTTATTTCTCTCTGCCTACACCCTTACACTCCTCCCCGACACCTTAGATCCTCTGCCCACAATCTCCTGGTCACTCCTAGGTTTAGACGTAAGAAGCATGGTGGTGCTGGCTTCTCCTTCCTTGCCCCATTCACTTGGAACTCCCTTCCCCTCCCTATTCGGCTCACCCCTGACTATCCCACCTTTCGCAAATCTTTAAAAACTCATTTGTTCCGTCTTGCTCACGGTTAGCTGTCCACACCCCCTGCGTCCTATTCCACTGTCTTCGAGCGCCAAGAAACCAATTGGTGTATGAGTGCGGTATTAAAAATTTTTAACATAACATCACATAAATTAGCCGCACCTGATTCTAGACCTGTTCTAAGTACACCTTCTTTTCCAAAAGTGCTCCTCCTGCTCTACTAAAAATATGTAAAATGTTTACTTTTTGGTTTACGTTTTAAAGAGACCCTATGAATGTCACATTTAGGTGGTGGCATGTTTTTTTCTTTTTTTCTTTTTGTGTATTTTGATTGCATTAAAAACAAAAATCACACCAGCTTGCAAGTCTAGTACTTCAGAAGTCATCTAGACAACAGGATTGTAAAGTTGTATCCAAATTATTCAGAAAGATGTTATTAACAAGCATTTGCAATGCAATAGGTCTCGCATTAGGAAAGTTTGAGCTATTGGTATTGTAATTGACAATTTTTTTATTTATGTGTTGGTTTTGAAAATAGCGAAATTAATAGCTTTGTCATTTACAATGTCAATAGTTTTAACTTTCACAAATGTGACACCTATAGCATTTGTAATGCAATATGTGTTGTATTTACGTGACTTAGATGTATTGATATTACAAATAACAATGGCTTTTAATTTTTTTAATAATTAATACTTAAATAAAAGTAATTGTAATGTATAATGGCAATAGCTTAAACTTTTGTAAATAACTTTTGTGAAGATTATGTTCAGTGTATTATATTGTGACGAAAATCCAATAAAATCCAAGAACAGAAGTGAAATATTAACATCTTTTTGTGACATTTGCAATAAAGCTTGAAACATACATACATACATACATACATATGTGAACCAGTTGTTGTATGGTTGCACAGATTGATGCTATAGTGGTGCTGAGCGATGTTGTGGTGGCGACGAGTGATGCTGTGGCGTTCAGTGATGAAAGAAATTGTGGGTGGTTGATGCTTACAGCTTGCAACATATCTGATCATACGTCTTTCAGCTTTGACACATTTTCATTTCAATGTTTTCCAAAACTTTATACAACTGCTTCAAGACTCAAGAGAGAAACAGTTCCGTAGGCTAATGCCTTAGTAAATGTCTCCCAATAAAGCTTGATTTTTAACAGGAGATCGGAATAGACAACTTTAAATAGCTAGCAAAGACACCAGGATCTTGAAGAGACCCGTGGGCGCAAATGGGCAGCATTGAAAACTTCATAAATGTTCACACAATTGACAAAGGTAAACAATGGATGTCACCTTCATGACTGCACATTTCGATCTATATCTCCGGAACTCATACGCACTGATTTTATGCCTTTACCACACCAGTGGCTGAGGAGTGCTCTTGGATGGCTGTTTAATCTAACCTACTCAGCACGACCCCAGCACAGACTACAACACCGGGACCATATAATACAAGTGCTCTGGGGACGAAACGGGCTTGTGCGTCCACTTTGTGTGCCCCTGGGGCACTTTGGTATTACAGAAGGGGCCGCAGGTGCCTGTGCAACGCCTTCTGTTGCACAGGCACTAGCTCACATAAAGCACTAGCTCAGGCACTAGCTCACATAAAGCACCAACGCTATCTTCTGAGAGTGTTCCCTCATTTGCATGGGGGGCAACCAACAATTGACAGCTATCTAGCCTCACGTCCCTTGAGGAACGTGAAGGGGCCAGAAAAAAAAGCACAGACCACAGTGACATATGCAGATGGTGAGGAGAGACTAAAGCTATAATCCAGATGCATTTATGTAAAGGCTTAAAAATAAATACTACTGGAATACTCCACATCAAAACCTGATATGTGCATATTGTTCTTTTGAAATGTATTTATCTGATGCTTTTTATAGTGTAAAAAAGAGCTCAACGGGTGCAGAACACTTCACAGACGTCACAGAGTCAGTGCTGACCTGGGAAAAAGAGAATGAATACGCACTTGTATAGCGCATGGCTACCCAAGGGCATCTCAGCGTTTCTACCAAGAAACGTGAAATAACCTAGAAGGGTCATAAGTACAGTCCTGATGTAGTAACATGTACGTTTACACAAGTGTCTTAGTAATCTACTACCCAAGCATATTGAAGCTGCCCCGGCACCAAGACGTGAGGTTGCTTACTCCTGTCTTGGTGGGAAAGTGAATACCCTCTTCATGCATAAGAGCTATAGGACCATGGCTGTGCCTATTGCATAGACACATGGGGAGGATTCCTGGTGCCCTGCTGTGTCAGAGCCCTGTACCAGTTATGTGAACACAACACACACCCTTTTTGTTACATAATACAATAAATCCAAATCCATTCACCATACAGTTACCACTTGCGCAAGAGCACCACATGTCGACCAGTACCACCGGAGAAGACGAGTCCATCTGAGTCGATTTACCAAGAAAGAAAAGGTTATAAAGCCACTGGCCCTGTGGTGTACAGAGCCAACCATTATTTGTATTCATATGTTAGCTTTCCTCTACTCAGAAAATACAGTAGCAAGTGCCATCCCGTTATATTCTGAAATGTAGGCACAAGCCTGTTCCTCCAGGACCAGGGCTCAACTGCCCTAGCTCATAAGTGTAACAGGTTCAGTTTCTTTCTGGGCAGATAAGGGTTAAATGGGTATGGGGATATTTCCGACAATAAACAACATAACTGGGATTGAGCTGAAACATTTGAAACGTAATATGAAGGGCAATGGCCACAATCAGTCTGTAATAAGATCCACACATAAGATTATGCAATAATAACTCTGCTCTTCAAAGCAAACTACCAAATTGCAGCTTCAGGAAGAACATGAGCTCGCAACATCATTAAACAAGAGTGGGTAATTTGCTAGGCCCCCGCTGCTCATGCTTCAACATTTATTTAGATATGCTAAAGAAAATACGCTGTATTTAATAATTACGAAGCAGCTAACATGATTAATACCACTAGATGGCACCAGAAGCTAGATCAGCTCTGTTCCCGTTCCTTGAAGGACTATTTTTTAAACAAAGAAAAGCAAACCTTTTCTGGGGCTCGTAAAGTTTTCCGACATGCCCCACTGTGCCCAGTATGGGGGACTCTGTGTCCCTGGTGGTCTTTAATCCTACCCACGCTGTGTTCACTGCTCAGCCCCCGGCTCCATGGCACCGCTGCGGACTGTTTTCTCCTCTGCGTTTTATAAAGCGGTAGGAGTTTTATTGCCCTCGGAGGTGGGCTCGCGCTAGATGGATACCATTAACAGCTGACGTTGGGGCGGGGCCTTGTCGAAGTCCACTGAGCACTTAAATACACTACTCAAGTCCACGGGAACAGTTGTTTGTTAAAATGCACCGTCAAGGTAACTTATTATTCTATCTGTGCAGTGTGCCAAAAGAGGGCAGTGCACCCGGATGGCAGACGCAGAGAAACATTTTCCTACATCAACACTACCACGCGTATTTTCCATAGAGAGCCGACATCACTTTTTAAAACAAGCCTGTCGTGGGGCGGGACTTCCGCCTTCTGCGGGAAGCCCGCGGCCACGGAGTGCGTGGCCGAGAGGAGCAGTGGTGACGCGGGGCTCCCATGCCTGAGGGAGAGCCCCAAGTTGGTGGCAGTAGTAAGGAGAAGCCCTGGGTTAGAAGTGGCGTGAAGGAAGCCCCGCGTGTGCCAGGTGATGCGGAGGAGATGACACCAGCGCAGCGACAAAAGAGCCCGGTGAGCTCGCGGGGGGTGTGTGTGTATGTGTGTGTGTGTGTTTTCTCTATTGCAGGAGGCTGACTTGCAAGTGGGACAGGAGATGTGTAAGTGCGCGTACACCTGCTGAAATCGCTGGAAAGCTCTGCGTGTGCCCATCTCCTGTCCTACTTCCAAGGCAAGTCACTAACAATAGAGCTCACTGGAGACAGCGCTTCGCGCTGTGACGCCAGGCACGACCTAAAAAATTGGTACAAGCCAAATGGTCTCACAAGCGAGACCTATTGGCTTTGCCAATGCTTGTTAAATTTGTTGTTATGAATGTTTTAAGTGACTTTGCAGTTGCCTTCGATTTGAGTGCTTGGTTAGATGGTGATTCAGTATTGGCATCTTCACAAATAATAATAAAATGCATTTCACAACTCCTGAAGACCCTCTGACTGCACTGTTAGGGTACACTGAACCCCTCTCTGCCAAAGTACGAAAATACACCTCTCTTGCGATCCTTCTCACTAAGAGGAGAATCGGCTGTAGGTGGGGAAGAGGGAGAGCACCAAAAATTACGGACTGGCTCCAAGACCTCATCTACTGTCAAGTGCAATTACATACATACGCGTATCTCCAACCCCCTTCATCAGGACCAAAAGACATCTGGGCCCCCATACAAACCTATCTATTGGAACATACCACCGATACAGATGCTACGACACCCTAGTGGATAAATGACATGATGCTTGGGGACGCCCACACACATCGCCCGCCGGAGAGCACAGGACACCAAGGGCCACCACCCTATACCCCATTGATTGGAGTGTGTCATCACCCACGATATACATAATGTGATTAAAGTGCATCAGAGGTAATGTCAATTTCCTTTTCTGTTATTGTTAATATTTGGTATTACATGATTGCAATTATGCCACAGACCTTAAAGCTAAATGCTCCAACTAATGCGGCCGGCCCAGCGGGGTTGTAGGCGGCTTGCTGTATATTCCCTACCCCTCTGGTATATCATCTCCATAACTGTCACAACGCAATGCTGGCCCACCTGGGGATGCAGGCAGTATGCTGTGATTTATATCTCTTTACCCGCAGTAAAGGTTGTTTTTTTTTAAATGCATTTCACAACTAAAAGTCTTGTTACCTAAAAACACTAATATTAAAACAGCCACTTCAGTTAGTATTTTATATTGCAAGCTTTCATTGGCCAAGTTTAGGTGGTGGCATATTTTTTTCTTTTCCTTACATTTTTGTGGATCATGCTTGCAATAGAAAAATAATAATAAAAGAACGCACTAGCCTTCCAAGACCAATGCTTGTTCTTCTAGCTCTCCTGTGCTGGCTTTGTGCAAATACAACATTGTCCAGAATGGCACCTTTCTAGGCGAGGGAAAGCTCTGTGAGGTGGTGCATTTTTTTGCCTAGCAAGCTGCAGTGGTTGGCTGACCGGTATAAATATATGCATGAGGAATTAGGTAGCAAAAGCTGATTCTGTGCTCTAAGGCTCTCTGAGAGAAGAGGTGAAGGAGCTAAATGCTATTGACACGATTTCTATGTGGATTGGGAGTAGTGTCAGAAGACATGTAGGGACACATGGATCATGTTTTTTTTGTGTTCTGCATTTTTCCTATTGAAAACTAGCAGATTGTATTCTCTAAATCATGGATACCTGCTAAAACTACACACAACAAAATACCAGGGACTAAGAGAAGCAATTATTTGAAACCAAGATTGTCAGTGGAGTATTCCTTTGATAGGCCAGAGGTTGCATAAATCATCATAGAGCTTCTCCTCACACTGTAACGACAAGTCACGGCAGAGGCTTCAACTCCCGCTATAATCGGGAGGAGCTCTTCGGGTGGTTTTGTACGTTATGATGTACCCTTTAAAGTCAATCGTGTGGTGAGGCTAACAGAGTGTGAAAAGGGCTGTGGTGCAGACAAAAAAATGTAAGGGGTGAGGTCAAAACTAACTCCAAAAAAGACTTTATGTTTTATCATTGTCTGTGTGGGTCAGAATTATTGGTACCAATATTGGTGACCACTTTCTTTATGGTTTTGTATTTGGTTTTTATGCTTTATTTGGCATTTCTTACTGAAAACAGAAGTGAATTGTTTGAGGTCCTGAAGAATGCCCTGAGATCTCAGTTGAGGGCTCTAGTGAGGGCAAAAAACATGTGGACCAAAAGATAGTACACAGGCAGGGGTAATAGAGTGCTTCCTTGTGTATTCACTTTTTTTTTAAATCCTGACCCAGACAGACAACAATTAAGCATAACGTCTGTTTCGAAGTTAGTTTTAAAAATGCCACTTACATGTTTTTGTTTGCACCAGAGCACTTTTCACACACAGTTAGCATCACTACATGATTGACTCCATTGGGTACAATATAACATACTAAAACATCTGAAGAGCTCCTCCCAGTTAGAGCAGGAGTTATAGCATGCATGGTGACTGTAGTTACGATGTGAGAAGAATCTATATGATTAAGCATGCTACCTCTGGTGGGTGGGGGATTTCGCATTTTAAAGGAATACTTCACTAACATTCTCGGATTCAAATAATTGCTTTGCTTAGACCCAGGTATTTTGTTGTGTGTAATGTTTAGGATTCGGGAGTTAATACCCGCTGGTCTTAAAATCTCCCTCTGCCCCCCTTTTTGTGTTTTTTGATACCTGCTGAGAGTACCTCCTAACACAATCAAACCAGCTATACAGTGATCAATCCTTTTCAAAAGATGCATTGAATAAAAATATACAGGACAGGATGTTGCTGCTTTGCACGTGATGTACTGTCGGGTGCAAAGAAACTGCTTTCTTTATTATTTTTTTTATATAAACCAGATCTTATTAGAATTTGCTAAATCTTTAGCAGAACAAAACATAGAAGGTCATGCCTGTTGAAAAGCAAGAAACCAAAGAGGTACTCTTCATTATTAACCATTTAGCAGCTCAAAGAGCCCCTAGAGGCAGCTCTGTTGCAATAAAAGCAAGCATTTGCAAACCTAATAGGTTTCGCCTATGCAAAAAGTATTGGCTTTGCAATGTTTTGCAGCCATCTTATTTTACCATCAGAAAAGTTAGTGCCTCTTTGGAAACACAATGCACATAAGGAATGCATTGTTATGTTTATGAATGCAAGAAGGTGACATTTTACAATAAGCCAAAACAAACAAGGTGTTAGGTAACGATACTGTGACACGCCGAGAAACCGCCTCACTGAAATAACAGTTAGTATAGTACGTAGCAAAATACAAACACAGCAATAATCTTAAAATAAAAATGCATTAAGAGCATTTCTGATCACTGCGCTCGCATGAGGGGGGGTGTTGTATGGTGAGAAACGGGCTGTGTGAGCAAAATACAAACAACAGCAATAACTTCAAACAAAAAATACACGAAGCCTGGTCTCTGATTATTGCAATCACAAACTACCTAGCAAAAACAGGTGGCGGGGAGAAGAGGTGTTCGGGGTGGTGAGAAACGGACGGTGGGAGGCGAGTTGCTGAGAACTGAATATGGTGACACGAGGGCTCAATAGCAAATTAAAAAAACAAAGAAAGTAATTAGAATAGTAATTATCACCGCATGCCGCCAGGCCCCAAAGCACGTCTCCCAGAGAGGTTGCTATCATAAGTAAAGAAATGTAAAGCGCCTGCTCACCAGTGTTCAGGACAGGAGCACTCACCCATAATTAACGCCCAGCTGGTCTACCGTCGAGGACCACTCAAATGCAATTGAACGCGCAAAAGCCGTCATTGGGAAGCGCGTTCCCATTCTAGAATCGGCTCGTGGAAGCGCGTCCACAGAGCAGAATCTTCTCGTGCACTTGTCTGTCTCTTCCGCCATTCACGCTTGTCCTACATTTATTTCACACCTGGGTTGTTAATATCTACAGATAAGGCGAATTTAGAATGGTATTGTGAGGTTCAGAGAATTTTATTTTTAATAGCTGGTATATGCTTTTTTACTAAAATAATGATGGGGAGAGCGCCGGAAGCTGTCCTAATGTCATCACGCGAGAACTGTTGGCAGCCTGCTTCTGCGCAGGACGGCAGAGGTTGGGCGGAAGTATGGCGCCACTGCAGTGCATGAGGGGCGGGAGAAAATCTGTGTCTGTGCTGCGTGATATCAGTGCACAGCAGAGGTGAGCAAAGCGCCGGGTCCAGGGTTTAAAGTTATGTTGGTCTAAACTTCGTCCAATTAATGGAGGCCTCTTTTGGCGGGCTTAAGTCACAGTTTTTGATCATTTCTATACCTAATTACTGTCTCTAAGCCTCTCTCTGTTACTGATATGTTAACGTTAGCATTAAACTGCAGATTCTAATGTTATCAGATGCGCGCCTCCATATATCGCGTAGGTTTTCGCTATTTATCGCAGTAAATATTGTGTACTCGCAGGGTTACACATTTAGCTCAGTGTATAGGTTCTTTTATCAGTAAGCTATCTCTTAATTGTTTACAGTTCTCATTGCAGCCAAGTGGTATTGTGCCGTGTGAGATGTTTCAGCTGTTGTGGTTTTTATATGCCCTCAGATTTACCTTTCTGGAATGTGTAGTATCGCTTTAAACGTTTTAAGTGTGCAAACATCCTAGCTTGCAAAGTACTGTTGGCTCGCACACCGGAATTGACAAAAATGTCCACATTCACGTTGCTGCATAACAAGCTAAGGCTGGCAGCGACAGTAACCATTTTATAGTAGCTCAATGGGAGAAAACGGACTCTGCAGCTCCTGAAACTTTTAAAGTTAGGCAATAAGAAAATGTGTGACCTTCTAATATGCATATGACTTGTCTCTGGAGTGGTGCAGGGGTGTGTGTGCCTGCGTGTATGTGTGTGCGCGCGTGTGTATGTGCTTCCGTGATTGTGGCTGTGTGTGCGCGCGTGAATGAGAGAGGCTGACGCTGTGAATGGAGCAAGTGATGTGCACAGTTCGGGGGGGGGGCTGGGCATGCGCGTCCACGATGTACAATCGGCGCTCGTGCACCAGTCGAACTCCCTTGAGGAGCAACTCGCTGACAATAGGTCGAGAGAGCTCGCCCTAAAAATGGTTGGAGACAAAATATACCCCTATCAAATACTGGAAAAACGTTGGTACATTAACCTCGAGAGTCAACCCTCTTCTTGCCAAGTTTTTTGACCAAAGGAGGGAACTATCTTTTATCAGTTTAGCGTCCCATACCTGTGCTTTTTCTGAAGAGCAAAATACAAGCCCACCACCAACATGCCCAAAATGACTGATTTAAAATGAACGAACTAATCATCCATTTTTATTTGCCCGTTTTTTTAAGCACCACTCCACTAACAGATACATTAGAGTGCTTTAAATATGAACAACAAACACATATTAAACAACAAGTAGCTAGGACATGGAAAGATAAGTAGTTATGAAAGAAAAACCTAAGTTTTCTAATTTCTTTATTGAGGTATAATCATAACTGGTGGACTTTTAAATGTCATCTGGGAAACATGAGGGAATGCTTGACATTAAACTCACAAAAAGACAGGCCCTAAACGAAGTTGCAGCCCTTGAAAAAAGAGCTATAGTGAACCTAAATACTTCTAAGTACAGAGGGCCTCATTTAACGGGCTGGGCACCACTTTTACGCTGCTGGTGCGTCACTTTTTGTGACTCACCAGTGGCGTAAAAAATGCGCCTTGTTGTGCCATATTTACAAAGTGACGCATCTAGGTAGATGCGTCACTTTGTAAACCCCTGCGCCACATTATACCTGCTCCAGGTATAATGTATGCAAGGGGGGCGTATTGACGCAAGGAAGGGTCGCAGAAGTGACGCAGTGAAATCTATGAGATTTCACTGCGTCACTTTTAGGACGCCGTTGCGTCAAAATCTTGCCCCTGCCTCACAGCAGGCGTAAGACTGACGCAGGCCCTTTCACATGGGGCTTGCCCCATGTGAAAGGACGCACTGCTGGAGTTGCGTCACTTTTGTGACACACTCCAGCAATGCGTCACTTTTGCGCTTACAGATAAGTCAGAAATACTGACATATCTGTAACTCCTTGCGACATGATGTGTCATACATTAAATATGACGCATCAGGAATGTCGCAAGGAGTGCGCACTGAGAAGTGACGCATCGCTGCGTCATTTCTCATAAATGAGGCCCAGAGTGTTCCTGCTTCTCAGCCCTCTCTTTCAACCAGAAATGGTGAGTAGATTGTCCAAGTACGAAAGAGTCTTCAGAGCTTTAAAAGTTAGACATCTAATTTTGAAATAAACTCGTGTTTTAAATGACAACCAGTGAAGGCAACAAAGACTTGGAATGAAAGAGTCAAAGATACTTATTGAAGAAAGGATTCCAGATGTGAAATGTAATATAGATTTGAGTGAGATTCGTGATGCAAAAGTCTAAATACTAAATACCAAAATCAGAGGGCAGGTTTTGCTGTGCATTGAGCATTAAAATGTTGTCAGCCATCCATGCCTGGATTTTTGAGAGGAGATTGCATGAGGTGAGAGTATCAATGATGAACGTTTCAGGCATTGTAGATTCTGGGAGTATTCTGCATATTGGTAAATGGAAATTCTTTTATCACTTGAACAAACTCAGGGATTCCGGATATAAATTGAACAAATGGAATGCTAATATTGAATTCTAAGAAATGCCTCAATGTAACTGGAGCACAGCCAGAGGAATTGTTTCCAATCTTCACCAACTAAGAACGATTAGTTAGAAAAGAGAAGGAACAACTCAGGACTTTATCAGTTGTGGTGCAAGCGGCTAAAGGACTAGGTAAAACAGGAAGACAGGAGCCCCTAACCATCCAATATGCAATATGCCTCACCCTATATGTCTGTGTGGTGTTTCATTGCTACAGCCTGGCTGAAGCCAAACTGATAGTGAGCGAATAGCTGCTCCTTGTTAAAGTAGGACAAGAGTTATAAAGGAACTCATCTCTCTACGCCTTTAACAAGCCAAAGTAGATAAGAATAATGTTCGACATTTGTCAAGATTAAGGTCAAGCTTGGGGTTTAGATTTTAGATACTTTTTTATTTAATAGTAATGAGAGGCAGTTTTACATTTTATTGAACCTATTTAGTTTTTACAGCGTGCTTGGCATTTCAGAATGATGTTATATGGATTAAGTGGTTCTTGTAGCTTCAGAAGTTTTGTAATGTAATCAAATACAGTCAAATAGAGATATTGATTGACAGCTGAGGGAAATATGTTTCTTACCCTTTTTTTACACCAGGCACAGTCACTGCACTTTTCTTGGTTTCAGGTGCAGAACCAGATGAAACAACAGCATTAATAAATCTTGTTTGAAAGACCAGGATGTGCTCGACAGTCTCCTGATACCAGAGACAATTTTACTCGTATCTTAGCCTACTCGTATTAGGGAATTTCCCATTAGGGAATTTGCCTTTTTTGAAAAACATAAGGGTAACTGTGTTTTCTGTATGGATAAAGCTCAATTGCACAGGGAACCTTGCCAACCTCAGTTCAATCAATAGGGCCATTTTATTAGGGAACGGTATTCATATAAAACTGTTCATAATACGTATGCCTATAGTCAAAATGATTTTCCATCTTATCCCAGTTTAGTTTCTATGGTCATATGTTTTAAAATAACTTTTACCATGGATTATATGCTATTATCAAACAAATAACCCCGTCTAAAGATTTCCTCTTTTCATTACCCCTTTATTATGTTTGTATCATGTATATCTTTTTTTAGAGATCTTTTTAGTGTAAATAATGTATACAATGAGACAATGACAATACAAATAATACATTAGAGCACCACAGCACTGCCATACAAATCTGAACTCCCCTCAGCTCACCAAACCCCCTTCCACCACCTCCTGGATAATTCACAGACAGTGCTCTGTCTATCTTTACCATAGTAGTACATGCATAATAGCATCTATGCATAATTTTAAATTGCACCAGTCGGAGTCTTTACCTTATAGCCCCCTACACTAGTTGTAGATGGAAATCCAAATTATTTCTGCTATTTAGAACCAATGACTGGCCTAAATAAGATTGATTTTAGGCACACAATGATAAGATTATATGTGCTTTCCTCCCTCACCTTAATTTTAAAATCAACTATAAATGTTTAACTGTACACCCAACACAAAATGCATTATGCCTGCTTAACAGTTGCAGATGCAATGTGACTCATTGGATGCAAACCTACTGTTCTACATTTAACTCAATTTATTGCGAAGGTTGAGAAAAGCCTAATTTTCCAAACCTAAATGCAATTTCTGCATGCAGGGGGGTGCCATAGTCTAACTTCAAATCGTTATAAGCAGCAATTATTCTTATAAGATAATCACCTCTCCAGACAAGAATAGATGCATTTTTCTAATATTACTTGCAGCATTTTAGGGGCATATAGCTCAGTTCAAATTTATTAGTATATTAAATACATTATAGCTCTATATTTCTACCATAAGGTCCTTCGTGATTGGTAGATGAACATGATAATACAGAATTCCTCATGCCTATACTGATATTGGACAACTAATACTGATTCATACTAATAACTCTGCTGCCAGACAACCCAACCACCCTTTAATTGCAGGAATTATAAACGCTAGCTAAACTTGTTTTTTGAAGTACTGTAGGATGCCCACAATCATATAATATTAGTTGCTGTGATTAAAGTTCATCATTCTGGATTCCCTTCCTTTATAAAACTAAAGCATTTCATGACATCCCCTTCAGAACCTTATGATGTGCTGTAATGCAAAAGAATGTTTGAAAACAGATCACTCACAATATATTGGAACCAAAAATATTGTGTGTTCAGAATGGTGGGTCAAAACTATTGAGGACCAAAATAACGAGTAGGTAAGTGCAAATTGGTAAGTATAGATTTACTATTCTTAACTCCACATCTACCCACTTTGAAGAAATATGTATTGTCAAGGTGGAGCTATATATAGTAAAACTTTACTTACCTATAGAAACTTACCTTCACAATATGTTTGTCCTCAATATTCTTAACACAATATTTTGTCCTAAGATATTTTTTCTAAACATCTTTGGAACACTATATTAGCAACAGTTGGAGGGAGCTTACTCTTTTTTCTCCCTACCTTTCGAGTTTCCTCAGTTGTTCAACTCAAGCCTCTGCTGTTACCAGCACACTTGAGGCGAAGGGGAAACTACTTTACATAATCCTACAGTATGAAATGGTGAGGAAATGAGGTCAAAAACAACAGCTAATCTTCCTTTTTTTAAAAATATTTTTATTAAGCATTTCCAAGGAATTTTTCCACATATTCCTGCATATGTTTACAGCACATACCAGTTTCACAGGTGATTATATACATTACAGTACATTTATAACACAAAAGATTCATCAAACAGACATATGTGTGATATATGCTACCCCTTCCTATACAACAACCGAGAAGAACCCAGAAAAAAGCAAAAGACATGCAGCTGTAATTTATGGCGGTCTTTCTTTCACTAACCTGGGTTTAGCCTACTGTTTTTCCACCTCGTGATAGGTTGCCATATTCTATTACCTAATACCTTAGCCCTCCTACCTTTCCTCTCATAAATTGCTTTTTCAAGATTATATATAGAAAGAAGGCTTGCAATCCATTCTTGAAATGGGGGGGAGCCTTGTTCAGCCAATTTCTTGCTATGCATATACAATAAACTGCAAGTGAAACAAAAATAAACTCTACTGGCATAGCTTCTGCCGTATCTTCCGCCCCCAATATAATTAATTCATCAGTGAGTTTAATTTTAAACCTAAGTGATTTATCAAAAAACTCTTTGATGGCCATTTTCAGGGTAAGCAATTGTGGGCACTGCGAAAACATATGTACAATATCTGCTTCATTTGAATTACACCGAGGGCATGTTATTCCCGACGTGCCGCCCCACTGGGCGATTCTGGCCGGGGTGTGATAAAGTGAGAATACTGTCTTAAAGTGCTGTGATTGAAGGGTTGCAGAGCATAACACTGTTCTGCCCAAATCCAAAGATAACTGAAAGGTTTCTAACCCTGACCCCAATTTTTCTGACCATTTTTGTGAGTATTTTGCCCTTTCATCTGTTTTATTGTCTTTCAGTTCCGCATAAAGTTGTCTGATCGTACACTTATTGGCTATTTCTATATATTCCATGATTTTACATTGTCCCAATCCTGCCGGGCCACCTTGTTTTTGCATTAAAAAACTTCTGGTTTGGAGATATTTATAAAAACTATTATGCTCTAACCCGAATTTCGTTTTTAAGGCCCCAAACTGTAGCATATTCCCCTGGCTATCCAGCAGATTCCCTATTTTCACTATGCCCCTATTATACCAGTCTCTCATAGTGACATCCCTAAAGATCTCCCTCGGTAGTGAGCAATTTGTGTACAGCCGCGTATAGTTATTAAATCTGCCCAGACCAAATTTTTTTGCCACTCCTATCCACACCCTACAGGCTGCCTTCAAAGTCTTAAACCGTGTATGTTTAAAATAAGTGAAGTCTGTTGTGTTTAAAAACCCATTCTCAGCCTCCTCACCCAGTAATGTAATATAGACATTGGTTGATCCTGCCTCGGTTTCCGTTGTATGTTCTGTACCTCCCCCACCTATTAACCCCCGACAGTACTGCATTACAGCGGCCCAATAATAGAGCCTGAAATCTGGCGCCCCCCAACCACCTTTTTCTCTATCTACTGTTAGGTGTCTATAGGCTCTCCTTGTCTTCCCTTTGGCCCAAATGAATTTATTCAATATCGCTTCCAGCTTGTTAAACCATATGTTATCAAAAAATAATGGAATAGATCTAAACAAATACAAAACTTTTGGGAATGTTACCATTTTAATTACATTAATTCGACCCATTAAGGTCAGATGTAAATTATTCATTCTTTCTGTATTTGTTTTTATTTTTGCCAGTAGCGGGCTCATATTGATTTCAACTAACCTATCTAAGTCAGCTGTGATCTTCACACCTAGGTACGTAACTTCAGGAGCTACTCTTATATCCTGAAAGTTCACACAGTTGTTTTGTATAATTTGTGTTTTTCCTTTATTCAGTGAATAGCCTGCGATAGTACCAAAGAATACAGCCTCTTGTTCGATTTCTAAAATAGCCGACCCTGGTTCTGGGGTGACCACCGCCACGTCATCCGCGTAGGCAAGTGTTTTGTACTCATGAGAATGCAATTTGATCGGGAGAATGTTGCTCATGAGAATGCAATTTGATCGGGAGAATGTTGGAATTCCCTTCCAATCTTCGCAAAAGAGGGTCAAGGTATAAGGCAAATAACAATGGTGAAGCCGGGCAGCCCTGTCTTGTACCGCGTCTTATACGTATACCCTCAGTATACCCTCTGTTTATCCTCACCTTGGCTGTGGGTTCTAAATATAACGCCTTTATAGCCTTTATATAGCCTGCTCCTATCCCGAACCACTCCAAGACCTTCCACAAGTACCCCCAGGAGACCCTGTCAAAGGCCTTCTCTGCATCCAAGAAGATGGCCGAGGCAGGGTCTCCTGTGGCGCCTGCAGCATCCAATATGGTAACCATCTGCCTTGTGTGCTGAGTGGTCCCTTTACCGGGTATGAATCCGTGCTGTGTTGCGTATACCAACCCCTCGATTACCCTACTTAGTCTTTGTGAGAGAGCATTGGAGTAAATTTTTGCATCAGCATTCATAAGCGTTATCGGCCTATATGAACCGGGATCCAAGTGTGATTTGTTTTTTTTCAAAATAACAATAATATTTGCTCCGGCCCATGATTGTGGTACATTTTCCCCCCTCTGTGCGTGACTTAAAATTTCCAGCATATCAGTCCCCAGGGTGTCCCAAAAGATTCTATAAAATTCCGCCGGAATTTGGTCAGGCCCCGCAGCCTTCCCTGAGGGGAGTTTAGTTACTGCCTTATGGATTTCTCCCAATGTTAATGGTGATTCCAGTGTCTCCTTGTCCTCCTCACTCAATTCCTTATGAGGAATGCCTATTAAGTAATCCTCTATCTCATCTTCCACAACTCCCAAATCTTGATCATATAGCTCAGAGTAGAACTCCCTAAACACCTCCCTCACGTCTTCTACCTTAGTCACAACATTTCCCCCTTTATCCTTAATTTCTTTAATTTCTCCTGCTACCAAATCTTGTCTAATACGGACTGCTAACATATGACCTACCCGCTCATTAAATTCGTAGCATTTTTCCTTTTTTGCTAAGCAATTACTTGCCGCTTTATTTGCCAATTTTTCGCTAGTCTCTGCCCTTTTCAGCTCTATCTCTAATAGGATCTCCTCAAGAGGTTCTTGGTTGATGACCGCCTGGAAAAGCTGTTGTTCTAGCTTCGTTAGATCCTGTAACCTATTAGTTAATTCAAGTTTTTCTTTTTTGCTCCTATGAAAAGTATAAGCCAGTGTTTCCCCTCTTATCCCTGCTTTGAATGTATCCCAGACCACTCCTGTAGATGCCGTGCCTCTATTTACCTCCCAGAATTGTCTGATCCACACCTTCATTCTATTAACATAATCTTCTTCTTTAAGTAACCCTCTTTCAAAAGTCCAATTATATTCTTTATAGATAGCATTGCAATTCTGAGGGATAGTCAATACCAGTGGATTGTGGTCTGAGAAAACCCGGGGTAACTTTTCTATTTTTAAGTCTGGTACTAAGGGGCTAGAGACTAAAAAGTAGTCCAATCTAGCAATAACTTTGTGGGGTGCAGAGTAAAAGGTGCTGCCTGTTCCCGTGGGATTGTGTGCTGACCAAACATCAACCAGTGCGTTATTACCCATTAAATTGGCAATAGCTCTTCGTGTTTTCTTCTTGCGATCTCCCTTCATCCCCCCTCCCGACATACCCAACCCTGATAACCCATTAATATTAAAGTCCCCGCAAAAGATTACTGGTTCTGACCATACTGCCAACTCGACATCTAATAAGTCAAATAGTTCAGGTTCATCTTCATTAGAGCCGTATACAGAAACAATTGTATATCGCCCTCCAGCAGTCTCCCCTTCTACCATCACCCATCTCCCTTCATCGTCCTCCTTCTTTCTCTTCACCACCATAGTCCCTTTTTTTGCAAAAATAGCCACTCCTTTTGTTTTTAAATCTTGCTGTGTATGTGCTAAGACTTCATACCCTAGCTGATCCATAAGATATTTATCCTTTCCTCTCACATGTGTCTCCTGAAGACATATAACATCCAATTTTAATAATCTACACATAGCCGCAACTTTCTGTCTTTTCCCGCCGTCATTCAAACCGCAAATATTAATAGTAGCAACTCTTAACGCCATCTGATCTTAAAAGTTGAGCCTGCAGTCATCCTCCTCAAAATATTTACTGTCACCTGTTTATACCTACATAACTTCTTAGCTTGTGCTGTACATAGCCTTAATTCTACACCACCCCCTTCCCACCCACCCCCCTCCCCCATCCCCCCATCACCCCCCCCCTCCCCTTGCTGACCCCCCCCTGTTACAGGCAAATAGGTCAATCTTGACCTATAGGTGGCTACTCACTGCTGCAGTGTCGCCTCCTTCTCCTACCCATCCTACCCGTATATTGCCATATTCAATACTTCTTAGTATTGTAATATGGAGCTTATGCTGGTTCAGAATCCCTACTCTTCTTGCCTTTTTGATTCTCTGTGATTTCTGTGAGGTACTCGCCTGCTTTTATTTCTGAGAAAAACATTCTGATGCGACCCCCTGTAACAACTTTCAGCTTCGATGGATACATCAGGTATGCTTCAGAACCCTGGCGTTGGAATGGAGTAATTAGCTGCCTGAGTTTCCATCTCCTTTCTACGGTCGTGTGTCAGAAATCTGGCCTAGTAAAGAATGTAACCCCATCAACTGACTTTTTTTTATCCGGTCTGGCAGTCTCCATAACTTCCTGTCTGGCCAAAAAGTTTCCAAAGAAAACTAACATTGCCCTAGGTAGGACATTCTGACTAGTGTCTCTTGTTTTCTTCTGCGTCAGTGGGAATCTGTGCGCTCTCTGGATTTCTAATTCCCATTGCCACTGTGCCTCTGGATATGCGCCTTTCAATAGTTTGATCATAAAGCCCCTTGGGTCCTTCCCTTCCACTCCTTCCTCTAGACCCAGAAATCTCAGGTTGTTCCGCCGCTGGCGATTCTCGAAATCCTCCAGCTTCCACTGTAGATCCTCGATCACCTTTCCTTGCTCTATTCTAGAAGCCTGCCAGTCTGTGACTTCGTCCTCCAACCTACCAGTTCTCTCTTCAACCTGTACCACCCTTTCTTCCACCTCTTTATATTTTTTATTCATTTTCCTAATACTTGCTTGTATTTTTTTAGTGTCTTGTCTAGCTCTCCTGCTCTCTAAGCGAGCCTCTATATGCATTTGTTTCAACATAGCAAACATTCCATCCAGAGTCGCTTGAGGTGGCGCTTCGGTTGTATCTTGAGAGGCATTTGTAGGGTGATTATCAGGGGCATCACCTAAATCGTGTTCCTCGTACATTTTAGAGGTACTGCCATAGTCCCATAGCAATTTCCTATTTGTACTTGATGCTGCTCTGTCTATATCTCTGTCTCGTCTTATCATAGTTCTTCTTTTTTTCCTCTCTGTTTCTTTACTTCTGTGCTCGCTAAAGTGGGACCCTTCTGACTCCGACCCTAGCGAGAGATCTGTGGTATTATCCTCCTCCTCTGAGCCCAGTAACGAGGAGTCCGAGCCCTCAGTCACAGAATAGAATTTTTCCACCTCGAGGGAGCGTACTCTCCTTCCTTTAACCCCCCTTGATGTACGACTTTCTAGACTTTTCATGCTCCCCCAGTTAGATTGTGCTAGGATATTACTGTCCCCAGGTGTGGGCGCAAGGTTTACCTCCAACAAAGCTTCAAGCATTTGGGCATTATTAACGTTCACCGCCTCTCCTATCTTCTTCAGCTCTGTTGTTGTATCTGCATCCGCATCTGCAACCGCATCCGCATCTGAATCCCCGCCTGCCTTCTCGGCAATCTTCTCTCTCAGTGCGGCTCCCGCGTGAGGCGTGCACGCCTGGGACCCCAGTTGCCTAGCAACCGCCGTGCTTGCGTCCTCGCGGACGGCGAGAGCAGCTTCTGTGTTTGTCTCCGTGTTTGAGACCGCAGCGCTTTCGGAGACCAGGATCACCGGCTGGGTTCTCCCCGCAAAAGCCTCCGTGACGGTAGATTGCCGTAAGTCTTTACCTGAGGCAGGTATAGTGCTCGCGTGCTTCGGCGCTCCGCTGTCCGATTGAAGGCGCCTCTGTTGTTGCTGCTGTCCTTTAGTTGCAGGGGTTCCCGTTTGTGTCATCGCCTTGGGTTCAGCCTTTTCTTTTTCCTTTTCTTTAGAGACTTTGTCTGGCTTCTCTCCTTTCTTAGGCTGAGCCTTTTGGGCAGTGATACTCGCTGCAGTGGTTCGTTTGCTCATTGCTGTGGTTTTCGGGATTGCTCCAGCGCGCTGTGACATCCTTATAATTGTAGTGAAGCCTTGAATGATCGCTTTCCTTAACTGTTCTCCATAATAAAGTCGCAGGGCTGTCAGCGCCTTCTTTAACACCCCAGTACCTCCATCACTGCTGCATGCTTTTCGGAAAATCAGCATATCTTACACAAACTTCCAGCCTCATACTCCATGGGTCAGGAGAAGGAGTAGGTGCGACTGCTCTCTACAGCAGCTTAGCGGCCATCTTGCCTCTCAACAACTGCAGCTAATCTTCCAAAGACATGATGGGTGCACATTCCTGGTCGACATTTAGGCCTTGCTGTTTTTTGCCCCACAATATTTTTGTCCTCTATACTACTACATCCTCTTCAGCATTACCCACCTCTCCTCTTCTCAAATATTAAAAAAATAAGCCTGGTGCCCTGCCATCTACCTCATCCACCCAGTGTATTTACCCTGGTGTGCATACAGAATATCGAGTTTAAAATATCGAGTTGCACAAATATCGAGTTGCACAAATATCGAGTAAAAAATATTGTGGTTCAGTAATATGGACAGCAAGAATATTGTGGTCAAGAATGTCGACTTAAGTTAAGTAATATCGATTTTAAAAATATTGAAGTATTTAATATCATTTGCAAAAATATAGTTGTTAAAAATATCGATTTTTTACTTAGTGTTATGTATTTTAGTATATGTTGTAAATGTATGTGATGTATGTGCTGTATGTTTTTTGTATAAGATTTTGTTGTATTTTTAATATATGTGTTAAACTTTTAGTTTTTATAAATGTTTCTTTATTTTAATGTTGCGTTTTTAGTTCTGTAGTGGATTATGGGTGTATAGGGGAATAGGGTGGGAAGTAATTTAAATAAATTATTTGATTATTTTTTATTTAATAATATTTGTTTCATTGAGATGTAACAGTGTTAAATGTGTAATTTATTATTACTTAATAATTAATTAGTTGTTAATTAATTTGTAATTAAATATGCTAATTGTGTAATCAACTGGAGTTGGAACAGTAATTTTTACCCCTCGGATATCCAAAACTTTCTCTACTGCTGCACTCACTGGAGTGGATATAGTAATTTTTTTCCCTCCGCTATCCAGCACTTTCCGCACTGTGGGAATAGTTATTTTTTATTAGTTTAATGTTTCAATTTTTTATAGATTTTAGTTTTATTTTAATATTTTTTAATCCTTGATATATTTTTTTATTTTTTATATAATTTTGGTTGGTTGGTTGAAAGCTTTATTTCGACATGCAAAGATATCTTAAAAGCATTACATACATTTAAAACTGCAGATCAAAATAGTACAAATATGTCAATTATTAAAAAAAGGGAAAGAGTACCCTTTATACAATAATAAATTAGTTAAAAAGTAGATTAAATTGAGATAGACAATCTGTTGCAGCGAATCAACCATGTCCACTTTAAAAATTTGGAGATTCCACACACTATAAGAGGGGAAGTGTCAGTTAACAGGATGCGTAGCGCCACCAAATGCTGGCGCGTCCCCAAACGTCTGAATAAGGGTTTGAGCCAATGTCTCCTTGGACGAATGTAGTCCGGGCACTCAAAAAGGATATGAGCCACCGTCTCACGCCTTGTGGAGCAAAGGGCACAAAAAGGCGATAGCTGAACTGGCGATTTCCATCTGGAAAGAAGGTCCCCAATCGGGAGAGTGCCTATTCTGAACTTAAAATAGAGAGCCCTATCCACTGGCTTGGTGATTAAATCCAGGTAGGGTTCGTAGGCCACCACGTCTTTAATTCTTAAAAATACCGCAGTCGAATTGCAGTGGCGTGGATTGCCGATGAGTTGGCAGGAGACCCAGTCCCAGTACAGTTTTGTTAGGAAAGCTTTTGGTGGAGCGGATTTTGTAACCCAACAGTCCCCCAAACCCAGCTCCCCCAGGAGATTTTTAGTGTCCCTCAGCCACTTGATCTTATGCCAGCCCCCCATTCCCATCACCTCGGACAGCCCATCAGCATAGGATTTTAAATCTGGGACCCTCCACAGGCGAACCCATAAAAGCAAAGGCCGGAGACGGGCCTGGTCCTTAATCGACTTGCAGCCCACATCCAAGAGCAGAGGAACTGTAGGGGTGCTCAAGGGGAGAGCTAATAAGTCTTTCAAAAATTTGCTCTCAGACTTGGATAGGGAGTCCAAATTGCAGTGGCCCCACAGCTCTGCCCCGTAGAGTGCTGAGGTGACTCCTCTTGCTTTATAGATGTCAATTGCAGGTGCCACAAAGTGTTTGGGTGAGGCTCGATATTCCCTTAATAATGCACCCCCTATCCTTTTATGATTGAGAACCATCTTGTTGATGTGTGGCGTCCAAGTCATAGTGTTACTCAGGCGTATTCCCAGATAGTCAAATTCGGAGACTTTCATCAGAGCAACTGAATTTAAAACAGGAGGTCGGCCTAGTTTCCGTGGTGGATGCATTATCAAGTATTTGGTTTTATCCACATTAATAACCAGTCCCTTTGTCAAACAGAAATCCTGAAAACGGGTCAAAAGCTTCTGAAGACCCTGGGGGGTCTTGGCAATAAGGAGGGTGTCGTCTGCAAACAACAGTGTGGGGATCCGAACACCCCCCAGGGAGGGTGCATCCGCTGGTTCTTGAAGCAAGTGCTCTACCACGCCGTTTACATACAGGGAAAATAGGGTGGGAGCTAACACGCAACCCTGTCTGACACCCCTACAGACCGGGATCCTATCAGTCGTTTCCCCATTCTGGCCCCAGCGCACCTGAGCATAATTATCTGTGTGTAATTTGATCAGGAGCGACAGAATGTAGGAGGGGGAGTCCAAGACCCTGCAGAACCCTCCAGAGTTCCTCCCTAGGAACCAGGTCAAAGGCAGTCTTCAGGTCAATGAAGGCCAAATAAAGACTGCCTTTGCCCAGCTCCACCACCTTCCAGTGCAGAAGCAGTAATCTAAAAACCTGCTCAATGGTGCCCGTTCCTGAGCGGAATCCTGCCTGAAAGTTGGATAGGACCTGGTTCTCATCCACCCATTGGAGGATCCTCCCTAGAATAGTCAAAAAACAAAGGGTGAGAGAGGGCCTGAGGGGAGTCGTATTTATAGACCTATTGGTACCTTGTCCCCCAACTAAATAGCAAAAAACACACGAGGGGTACCAGAAGTCTGAGTATGAAAACCTACAAAGTGTTCATTCTGTAAAACAAAACCAACAGGTTAATGTACAGGGTATAACAATCCTAGTAATATGAATGTAGAACTACAGGAGAAGAGATAGCTAGAAAAACAGCCTCAAGAGTGCTTGAAAAAGTACCCATCAGCCCGCTCAATAGCGGAGCATCGTCATCTGGGTTGCATGGTTGAAAATATGGTGTCCAGAATGCCCTTCCCTAGGAAAAACCAGGGCTAGCAGAACTTGGACCACTTGGTTGACCCTCAACCATTAAAGATGATCAGGCGCAGACTGAAAGGTGCTAGGTTGCAGTGCTCAGAAAAATTGTGAGAAAAGAAAGGGAAAAAAGTTGTAATCCACGTGTTCTAAAAATACCTAACTTGATGTCATTTGTATAACTTTATTGGGTCTGACCATCAAGGTGGTATGATTAAAAGCAGAGTGAAAAATAGCATGCAGGGAATTGCTATTCACCATGAATGTAAAGTAGTCGACATGTTTCAGCATGAATAGGCTTTCTTCAGGACCTATGATGCACTACTGCAACATTAACTTACTGTGAAAGAAACTACAGAATTGCCCCAGTTCCTCAAATGAGAAAATGGTAAATACCATTTTCTCATTTGAGGAACTGGAGCAATTCTGTAGTTTCTTTCACAGTAAGTTAATGTTGCAGTAGTGCATCATAGGTCCTGAAGAAAGCCTATTCAGGCTGAAACATGTCGACCACTTTACATTCATGGTGAATAGCAATTCCCTGCATGCTATTTTTCACTCTGCTTTTAATCATACCACCTTGATGGTCAGACCCAATAAAGTTATACAAATGACATCAAGTTAGGTATTTTTAGAACACGTGGATTACAACTTTTTTTCCCTTTCTTTTCTCACAATTTTTCTGAGCACTGCAACCTAGCACCTTTCAGTCTGCACCTGATCATCTTTAATGGTTGAGGGTCAACCAAGTGGTCCAAGTTCTGCTAGCCCTGGTTTTTCCTAGGGAAGGGCATTCTGGACACCATATTTTCAACCATGCAACCCAGATGACGATGCTCCGCTATTGAGCGGGCTGATGGGTACTTTTTCAAGCACTCTTGAGGCTGTTTTTCTAGCTATCTCTTCTCCTGTAGTTCTACATTCATATTACTAGGATTGTTATACCCTGTACATTAACCTGTTGGTTTTGTTTTACAGAATGAACACTTTGTAGGTTCTCATACTCAGACTTCTGGTACCCCTCGTGTGTTTTTTCCTCCCTAGAATAGCCTTCCCGGCCACCTTTTGCGTCGAGTCTATCAGGCTTATCGGCCTGTAATTCCCTGGATTGTCCCGACACCCCTTTTTAAAGATGGGGACCACCTCTGCCCCCTTCCAAGATTCTGGGACAGGTCCCCCCTCTAGGATGGCATTCAGGAGGGCGGAAACCAAATTAGCCCATTCAGTCGGGTAGGCTCGGAGTAAGTCCCCTGGAAGTCCATCAGGGCCGGCTGCTTTCAAGGGTGCCACAGACTTTATTACATTCTCAACCTCCCGCACAGTGAAGGAAATTTTACTTTAGAAGGGAAGGTGCACCAGAAATGAAGTCGGGATAGTAAGTTTTAGTCCATTATTCTCCTTTATTTATGATTGAAATAAAATCAGACATCAGCCAACGCCTTTTGTTCCTTTGGCATAAGGAACTTCATCAGGGTTTGGTAAGTCAGGTAGAGTGTTCACAAGATCCTTGATGGTTGCAGTAATGCTAGTGTAGCCCGGGTAATCACCCCACAATAAGGATCAGTCAGGTCAGGTCCCAGCTAGTGATCCAGGTCCTCCATGTTCCCAAGCCAGCTCCAAATGTTAAACTTTAAACATAAATAAAAAATATTAGTTTAATAACTGTTTTAAGGTAAATATATATATATGTATAAATAATTATGTTTGTGTGTTTATCTTTTTTAATTGAGTTTATTTGATATATTTTATTAAAATGCGCATTAAATGTATTTTATTTTGTTACAATTAAATTTAATATTTAATAAATATGACTTTGTTTTATACTTATATAAGAGTCACTATTGTATATGCCTTTATATTTTACATCAGTATTTTTTAGTCAATATTTTTGTA
This sequence comes from Lissotriton vulgaris, assembly GCF_964263255.1. NCBI lineage: Eukaryota > Metazoa > Chordata > Amphibia > Caudata > Salamandridae > Lissotriton > Lissotriton vulgaris. The sequence goes on from NC_141697.1 coordinate 970,134,733, forward strand.
CGTACCTGTCTAAGTATAGGAGTCGATATTTTTGTTGTCTATATTTTTTACGCAATACTTTTTACATCGATTACTTATTACATCGATGTTGTCAGTGAACCATTTACCCGCGCTGTCATGCCTAAATTAAAAAAAACTGTAGACCCTTCATCCCACTCACACCTCCGTCTATTTAGAGAACTTCTACCACTATGCCTGCACAATATAAAAACGTAATACTGCCTCCTGCCACTCACTCTCACCACCCTCTGTGCTTTTACAGTTCCTTCGCACTGAAGCTGAGCTTTCTGCTCTCCACTGAGCAGAGAGTCCATGCCGCTCCCTGATAACTGTGTCATGACTGCGTTACATTATTTGTCTATGTTTGTCTGCAAAGACCCACTGCTGACAAGGAATGCGGCAGTTGATGAAGTGTTCAAGAGTGTGATGTAGTACCCTTTACACCCACCCATCACAGGCATCACCGGTCAGGTTAACCCACTAATAAAAGAGGCCGGGTGCGCATACCATGGGCCAGTTGCCAGTACCCTAACACTGTGTGTTCATTATCTCACAAGTATGTGAGCCTAGTGCACAACAACACCACAGTGAGTACTTCCCATGGTGCTGCTACAGTAGAGAAAACAACTTCTGTTATTCGCTGCTATAACACAGCAGAGTATATCCAGCTATATGATCCAATACTCATGGCATAAACTCTCAATAAGAGTAATACAGATCGGTCCTTTTATTTTCCACAATTAAATAGCATTTTGATTTTTGTGAATGTCTCAATCATTATTTGCATCTGTGCTTATAAGAATGTGTTGCCATCCAGCGTGAGCCTTAACACTCGAGAGTGCTTCCACTTTGTATCAAGGCTATCTTGTCATTTCATTGACCTGCACTGTAGGTACTCTGCCCCAAGGCTCCAGTGATAATAAGCAATATCTTTTACATGTGTAGCCTAGTAACAGACTTTACACAATATGGCGAACGAGTCTCACATGAGAAAACAAAATACTCTTTATTACAGGACAACTTGTTCAATTCCAATACGATTTCATCTTGCATAACCTGCAGCCATATTGATTTTAACTGGATGAAGGGAGTTTGTGTTTTTCCCATAATTTTTCTTCTCTGCTGGAAAGATTCACTTATAAGAACAGAATGCTGTTTGTGCTTCTTACCACTGGGGTTCTTGGATCAATAAAAGTTTATAAATAGTAGAAACACTGGCAATAATTCGCTCTTCGTTTATACTGGGATTGCCCTTGTTCTGAGAGCCCTTACCAGATATGTACTCCATCTGGATCACAAATGTATTCTTTCAGTGGCGGCTCCTCCGCTAAGGCAGAGGAGCGTCGCCCCACTGACTTCAATAGGAAAAATAAAATGATAACAACATATCATTATTATCATTGTATTTTTCCTATTGAAGTCAGTGGCTCGCGCGGCGAGGCTGGCCAGAGCAGGGAGAGGAGTGGTTTGCACTCCTTAAGTGCGTATGACTTCTTGGCTGGGTCTCTCAGGCTAGCCAAATAGTCCTACACACTTTGCATTTTACCCACCAGGCTTGCTTTACACAGCCTGCTGAAGAACATGCAAAGCCTCCCAGTCCCTGTCTGAGCTCTGCGGTTCACCGCTCACACCAATCACAATACTGCATTGCAGCATTCTGATTGGCTATGGGGAGCCTGGGAGCCCAGGTACTTCCTGGTCCTTCCTGCAGTTGGCGGGGACAGGAAGAAGAGGACAGAGAAAAGGCAGCAGCTGGCCGGCCCAGGTAAATGTTTTTTTTCTTATTTTGTTCCGTCCCGCACTCCCCGCCCACCACTCATGATCGGTAGCAGCCGCTACTGTATTCTTTCCGCTCCCATCTCCAACCACCTCAGTACTAGCATCCCTGTATTGTATAATTGTATATCAAGAAGTAAATCCATTTTGTCACAATCCCTCCATGTACATCATTAATTCTTAGTGGCACTACCTGGCTTATGTGTCACACAGATATCCAACCCACATTATTCTTTCCTGCCTAAATGCATATATATTCCTCTTGCTTTACCATGAGCTACCTCCCATATTATTAACTCTCTATGCACAAAACCTTTAAGTATAGCCTGCTGGATTATCTGATTCACTGCCAAATTGATTGCTACTCTGACTCAACTCTATAAATACATTTTGATAAGCAGAAAAAAATAAATTGATCTCCTTCCTGGTAATTCATATTATCAACAATGACTTACTTGAGGGTTTTCAAAAAAGTAATCAAAATCATGTGTATTATTTACCTAGCTAATTGGCGCCTACACACTAAGGCCAACAATGTTTGGTGCAATGAGTACAATTCTTGTTCACTCATCTTCGCCAATCGACCCCCTGAGATTGACGTTTTTCAGTCTTTTTTTATTGACTGTTCAAGTTTGCACTATGAACCAAACAGGATGTGCAGAGTCCAATCTGGTGACACCTACCTGTCTGTTATTTACACAATTGCATCCGTCAAGGGTGGAAAATTAAAAGAATAGAGGAAAGCTGTCGGGACACGGAACCTTCCGTGTGTCAGGGACCTTCCCATGGATAGAAGTACCAGAATACCCAATCTTGTATGTCAAAACGCATGAGAACATGTGAGATAGCATAAATCCCAATTTTTTAAATATGTTTGGAAGGACAGCAAAGAATGATTGAAGGGACCTACTGGGTGAGTACAAGGCAGTCAATATTCTACACTGGAAAATTAGGCAACTGCTCAATGGAGTTATTTGTATACCATGGTAAATATGTCAAACTCTGGTGTGGCCTTAACAGGTAGCCATGAATAGTCTTTGTAAGGTGCATCACAAGGTCCCATTCACGCTGAGCGAAACAAACTAAATGGATAGGCAATGATTGAGACAGGCAGGCACTTCTTGTGTCCATTAACCACCTAATATGGCAATCACATGATCTAATATAGAGTATTTTTTAAACTTATATTATTGTTTGAAACAAATAAAGCGAAATAAACAAACAATTAAATACAACTCAGTGCCAAGAGGAACCAGGTAATATATTGTATACAATGCTTGTCTCACGAATTAGCCATGAATATATATTTAAAATGTATCCCATAATTACATTTCAAAGTCAATCAGACACAACCATGCCAACCTCCATAGAACAGTCTAGCTCATGACCCCTATATCTTTTTTGAATTTCTGGGGGCATTCACTAATCTCATACATCACCCTCTAAGCCTAGTTCTTGACAAGCACCAACCCATGCAAGCACACAATGCTTTTAAGTGGGTGGGAGCCAGCCAAGGCAATCGATGGCAAGAATTGGATGCATGTTAAAAAATGGCAATGATGGGTAGCAATTAGCCAAAAGATGATGCTTGATACTTAAAAGGGAGAGACCTGTGGGTCTCAAGTCTTTTTGATTAAGATTTGGTGGAAAGCACCAGGATTGTCCTGAAATATCACAGGAGCATTCAGAGCTCGGTGGCTTAACGCAAAAATGATGCCATTCTAAGCATGGGCGGAAAATCCGTTTTGCTCGCGGATTTTGCGGATTTTCGGTAAATTCGCAATCCGCGAGATCCGCGAATCTCCCGCAAAATCCGCAAATCCGCGAGCAGCGGATTTTATGGCTTGCTCGCACTGTTCGCGTGAGTTCGCGGCTTGCCAGTACAACTTCGCACCTCGCGAGTAAGTGCTAAATTGCAGAAATACGATCTTAGCAAAACTGAAACTACTTACCAGGTTCAAAAGTTCAGGCTCATCATTAGTAGCCATTTCCTGTAGTGCTTCCTGAGGGGCCCCTCCAGAGTTCAGTTGCCAGTTGCAACTATTATGTGACCCTGCTCTGAACCTCAGAATAGTTACACATATGCCACAAAGGTCCTGAATTACAGCTAAGGGAGACAAGCAGGAGCCAGGCTGGAAGTTAAAATCCATTAATCAGCCCCTAATTCATTATTGTCAGTTGGGGCAGGGCAGGTGTTGTAACTAATTTTGCAACAATGAAAGCACTTAGCAAGTGCAAAAGATCACTAATCAGGAAGCACTAAGGAAGCAGGTGCCAGCTAAAAAAATATTCTGTGACACATTAATCAGCCCCAAATTAATTCAGGTCACTTGAGGCAGGGAAGGTGTGCTTTGCTTTGCCGAAAATAATGTACACTGGACAACCAGAGGGTGTGGTGATGAAACAGAGGGTGGCATGGGTGGGCCAGAGGGTGTCATGAGTAGTCAGAGAGTGGCAGTGGTGACAGAGAGTGGCAGTGATGAAGAAGAGTGTCCCAAACAGGCTGGACACGTAGAAACAACAAGTTCGCAAAACTTGCGACCCGACAGGTAAGTTCGCAAATTGCGAAATTGTAAAAACCCTCACGAACTGGCAGAAACACGCGCAAACACAAAAAAAAAAATCCGCAAATTCGCGGATTTTGCGGATTGCGAGTTCGCAAATCCGCAAAATTCGCGAACGCGAGATTCGCAAAATTCGCCCATGCTTATGCCATTCCCCCTTCAGAATATGATGAAGGACCGCCCAAGACACCAATATCTTAGAGATGTTTATTGGCATTGGGCTGAATGGCCCCCCTTGTAGGGTTGGTGATGGCTGGTGGTTTGGTGGGGTCACTGCAACGATGGGCCTGCATGACTCCCCTGCTGCCATAGCTACAACCAGTGATAAAAAAAGAGTCTGAATTATCTGAAGCAAGCTTTTAAAGTCAAAGGGGTTGGACGTCATTGTCTAACATGGAATCCTGCTATAGAACCTCCCTCTCCAACATATGCAGGACACTTGTCACAGTGGAGATTATGGGCATAGATTCTTAGCTTCAACAATGCCATTACCTGTAGCTATATGTTTTCAACAGAGCCTCAGTCACTTCTTCGTCTTGATCAAAAGTTTTATGTTGGATTCCGTGAGGATTCCCCATGCTATCAGTTCTACTCTAGGGGTGTCCAACAAAGGATTCAGGTGAGCCGGATCCATGTCAAATGTTCAGGATGATTGCTCCATATTTAAATTACTTTTACTTAGATTTGCTGTACTTAAATTGATCTTTTGGAAATCGCTGGTCCACTGATCAGGCCATCCTGCACCTTTGTTGGACACGCTAGTCTACTGACACTGGCCAGGAACGTAGAGCAATAAATAGGAGGGATTGCCAGCATCTGCAATCCCAAATTCATCAGTACCTTTTGCCTTTGACCTAACAGTTGGTGGGGAAAAAAAATATACATTTGCCACTTTGAGCTTTCTTCTCACAGGAGTCTTGTATGTGTGCGAAATCACAAAACTGCACAAGTTGCAGAGCACATTCAATCTCTGCTAAAGGTGGCATTGACGTCAAGGCTGGAGAACCCTGTGCCATTTCTCCTTTGTTATAAATATTGGAGAGAACTCATGCCTGATGTAACAGAGAATTGTAAAGGAGGGTTTCCCAAAAGCAGCAGGAACTGAAAGTTGAGTCTTCTGTAGTACAGCTCGGATATTGAGTGTTCCCAAGGTGGTGACCATGTCGCAGGCAGTGACAGTTTGGATTCCCCTATTCGATCCCCCCATATTTTTTATGATTCAGCCTAACATTGGTGGTGGACCTACTGCCCAACTTAGTCCGACACCAAATCTCTATGATTTAATTCAATGAAAGACATGCCATGCAACTTTTGGTAGAATTTCATACTGGTAATAAGTTGGGGATGCCAGATGTCTAATAATGGAGATTGATGGTGCATTTTCACTAATAGCACATGGATCCTGATTTCAAGTTGAACAGGAAGCCCCTAGACTTCCAGACTCCCCTAGCCAAACCCAACGCTGCTGATAGCAGCGTTGTGATTGGTCTGATCGTCATGGTTCAGTGCTCAGATGGGGACTAGGAGCCTGGGCATGTATTCTACCCAGGCTGTGCAACACAGCCCAGTGGAGAACATGCCAAGTGCACATGACGATTTAACTGGCCCAAGACAAGGACATGGACATTGAGTAGAATAGAGTAGAGTGGTAGTGCACACATAGAGTGGAATGGTGTAGAGTGTTCTAACGTGCCATAGAGTGGCGTAGAGTGCCATAGAGTGTCATTGAGTTGAGGGACGTAGAGTGGAGGGGCATTGAGTGGAGTGGAATAGAGTTGTGGTGCATAAGATAGAGTGATGTTGAGTGGAGTAAAGTGTTGCAGAGTGGAGTAAAGTGTGGAACGGTGGAGTAGAGTAGAGTGGAATAGAGTGGAGTGGAGTGTCATAGAGTGGAGTATCATAGAGTGGAGTAAAGTGGAGGGTCATGGAGGGTCCTAGAGTGGAGTGTCGTGAATTGGAATGTCATAGAGTGGAATGCTGTATAGTGGAGTGGAGCAGACTACAGAAGCGTAACATGGAGTAGAGTAGAGCAGAGTGGAGTGGGGTAGAGTGTAGTAGAAGGTTGTAGAGTGGAATAAAGTGCCCTAGAGTCAAGTAAAGGGGCTTAGAGTGAATTAGGTAGAGTGGCATAGAATGCAGTGGCATAGAGTGGAGTAGAGTCTTAGAGTGGAGTGGTGTAGCGTGTGGTGGCATAGAGTGGAGAGGGGTGGCCCAGAGTTAAGTGGCATATAGTAGCGCAGAGTAGTGTACAGTGTAGTATAGTAGAGTGTACTAGAGTGGCAATAAATGGAGTATAGTGTCATAGAGTGGAGTGACAAAGAGTGACATAGGGTGGATCACTGTAGAGTGGAGTAGAGTGGAGTGGAGTGGAGTAGAGTTGAGTGACTCAGAGTGAGTGCCTTAGAATAGAGTGGAGTAAAATGTTGAAGAATGGAGTAGATTAGGATGGCGTAGAATGGAGTGGCATAGAGTTGATTAGAGTGGAGTGGCGTCACGCAGAGTGGAATGGGGTTGCATAGAGTGGAATAAAGGGCCTGACTTAGATCTTGGAAGATGGGGTATTCCGTCACACCGGTGATGGATATCCTGTCTGCCGAAATATAAATCCTGTATGATATAATGGGATGTATATTTTGGCGGGTGGGATATCCGTCACCCCTGTGATAGAGTAACCCATACACCAAGATCTAAATCAGGCCCAAAATGTCTTAGAGTTTAGTGGCATTGTATGAAGTGTCATAGAGTGGAGTGTCATAAAGTAGAGTGCTGTAGAGTGGAGTGGTGTAGAGAGGAGTTTATTGGCCTAGAGTGAAGTGTTGTAGAGTGTCATAGAGTGGAGTGGTGCAGAGTGGCATGGAGTAGAGAGTTGTGGAGTGGCATAGAGAGAAGTGGCGTAGAGTGGAGTGGAGTGTCTTAGAGTAGAATGGCATTGACAGGAGTGCAATACAGTGGAGTAGAATGGTGTACAGTGGAGTAGAGTGGAATGGCTAGAAAGAGAGTCATAGAGTGAAGTAGAGTGTCGTAGTGCAAAGTGGCGTAGAGTGGAGTGAAGTAGAGTGGAGTAAAGCAGTGTAGTGTCATGTCCCTTAGGTTAGGTCTATCATGTATATACCGATTACATACATTATGTCCCATCAACACGACATAACAGTCTTACACAGGTGACCTTTTACCCAGTAGCTGACTTCTGACTCTCTGACATTCAGCTCTTGGTACCATATCTTAATCCCTATACCTGATGTACATAAAACATGTCGCCCGGCACGTTAGATTTATTCTGTGCAAGGGTCACCACTTTTTTCATTAATGGCCAACAGCCAGCTGCAGATGCTCATGATTGTTTAGAAAAGGATCAGCAAATGTTTTCAAAACATATCGATTCTAGAAAAACCCCAGAGGACCACTTTAATATAAAAGACTCTCACTCCCCCTTATCAAAGGGTGAGGAAAAATTCCTTCCTGGCTGGACTGAGGCTCTGCAGGCTGATCCTTCGGCAGACAGAGACCTGACATTCCTTGCAGGGGGGCATCTTTGACGCAGAGACGGGGTCCTTCATTCAGAACCATCAGGTAAGAGGTTAGCACTTCCGCGGGGACTTTTTGGCTCCATTAGGGTCCATTAGGTTCCATTACGACATATCCTAGCACTTACACATACATGCTTCACCTACACCTCTAGGCTAAGTACGGTTAGGTAGGATACGCATCGTAGGAGTACGCCAATGCGATTGTTTTCCGTAATATGCTTTTATTCATCCTATTCGCATTATGGTAGAAATATATCTACTTTTCACAATATTGGTACTAGCAATTACATTAGTCTGCTCCTGTCTTTTGATTGTTGCAGCTAACATGTTTCATACTAGACTGACGCTTGACCAATAAATACTTATTGAAACCATTCCAATCGTCATTCTATGTATTCTTAGAAATGTAAGTACGGGTGACTGAGCGAAAGATACCGTATTGTTTCCAAGATACCTGATGGATTGGGGTTGTCATGTTCAGTGGTTGCCAGAAACTACCTACCACACTGTATAATATAGAGGGGTGATAGTGACACTAAAGAGCTAGCAGGTCTAACAGCTGAATCATCGTTTGGGGGTGTCCAGAGTCTGTCTGCACACCAAGCCCTCAGTTTAGGTCATCCAAAACACGCAGGTCCTGGGGGGTCCTAGGAACTACACAACAGTAGAGTGTTGTAGAGTGACACAAAGTGCCATGAAGTAGAATGGCACAGAGTAGAGTAGAGTGATATATAGTGGCGTGGCATGGCGTAGAGTAGAATAGAGTAGAGTAGAGTAGAGGAGAGTAGAGTGGTGTGGAGTGGAGTTTCCCGGAGTGTCGTAGAGTGGAGTAGCGTAGAGTGGTGTAGAGTGTCATAGAGTGGAAAGGCATATAATGGCCTAGAGTGGAATAGATTGGCGTAGAGTGGATTATACATGGTGTGGTAGTGAACTGCCATTACAGGCAGCACATTTTCAATTGAAATTACCATTGCATTTGCAGTTTTGCTGATAAAACTACACAGCGTACAAGCATTAATGTGTGGAAATGGCATCACCTAGTGTATTGATTTGTTTTGATTGTATGAAAATATTTGCTCCACCAAAAAAAGCCAAAAAAAGTGCTTCATTTGTGCTTTTCTAATTTTGATATATTCTGATATATTCTGAACTGTTTGCACAGTTAATTTATAGACATTCACATTTTGTTGTGTGCTAGAAAAATAGCCTTTATTTTCACCTCCTCCCAGATTAATCCTTCCACATTATAGCCAGAGAAAGAAAAGTAAACACCTAGCTCCCTCAGAAGAGGGAGCCTGACATTTGACCTCTGACTTTGAATGTACACAAATGTGGCATGATAAGAACAGAATTTAAAGGCCTACTTACAGCAAGTGATCACTTGTGGAAGAATACAGTAAACATGATCTGCTTCACGGGAGGGACTAAGACATGCTGGACAGTCCAAAACAATTAAAGAAAGCAAAAAGAAAGCAAAGCATGCAAATGTGAGTTACAAACCACAAATCCAATGGTAAGCAATGGACAGAATGCCTCCTGGGACGCTTTCAGAATGTCCCCAAGAAGTCTTTGCAAACCAGTCAGCTGGGCTCTTTGGTAGGTTTCGACCTAAAAAAGTAGCGTGTGAAAAAGAGAGCAGTGGAAAGATACATTAACACATCCATGCTCCGGGAAAGGGAGAAACAAAAGAAAGAAGTGATGAATGAGAAACAAGCCAATGAGAGTGACAAGGAATCATACCATTGTTAAGCATTTGGCGACCTATAAGCCTTCAGTTTTAGGCGAGACCTAATGAAACGATTGGCTGCGGCTTGTCCATATACTGCAATATCAGCTGTCGCAAACGTCCTGGTTCAAGCCTCAATGGTATCAAAGTAAAAGTAAACTATTTAGTCAAAAACTGTTAGCCAATAAAACATGCTTGTCAAAGTTCTTATGCTTTGGTGAAGTCAATTTGATGCATTTTTTAGATGTGTATATTTTAGTTTGGAAATTGATAATGATTCCTACAAAGCGCGTGGCTACTGTTGGGCCAAAATCCTCCTCACTAAGTCAAAAAGAATGCCTTGAAATCACGGCTGCTTTCACCGGGTCTCACGTTCATGAATGAATTCTGCCTGCATAGCCGGGCAGAGTGTTGGCAGCCTGATAAGGAGCGGCAGATAAAAATGCCAGGGCTTGTCTGTGAGGCGGATCAGCTGGCCTGCACATGGAGGGGGTTGGAGTTGCAACCGTACATTCCTGAATTTAATAGTTTTAAAATTCATTCCTGAACTGAAAAAGAATCCTGTTCACTCACTGACAATGCAGTTACTGTTCTGTTTGAAGCACAAAACACTATTTCACGATTCAGTTACAATAGCCCTCTTTGTGAGACACCACAGCGGAAGCAGCCCAAACATGTACCCGGGCATTCTGGGAACTGGAGGCATTTCCTATCCTAAAGTATGTTATGAAAACATTTGAACATGTTTCGATCTTAATAGTCACAAAAGGTCACTTTAGGCGAGGGATGCCCAACTTAAAACGAGGAGTGTCGATACAAGCCATGTTTTATTTTTTTAATCTAATAATAATCCTTTATTTTGTCTTAGTATCCTCCACGTAGTTAAAAGAAGTGAAACTTGTTAAACATGGTTGTTACATATAAAGCTAGTCATATATAGGTTCTGGGAGATATAGTGGTTTTAGTGGAATAACACAAAATATGTGGACCCGCCTGCAGAATAAGACGAGGGGTCCCTGAAGTTCCCATATCTTACAGATATTAATTTTCCCTGCACTGACTTGGAGCTCACAGGTGGTTTAAGGGGACACTGGCGAGTTGTGGGTCGCCCTGCTTAGTAGGGTTGTAGGGGCCAGCGTTACCCCTTGCACGGTTTACATACATCAACAGAATACCCTTCCCTCTGAGAAGCATGGAAGGGAACTAAGAGCAGGTCGACATCCTGTGCAGGGATTTACAACTCTTGGCACAAGTAAGCTTACCTGGCATCTGAAGTTCATGCCCCACATCTGAGAGGCACTATTGTTGAGGTCAACAGGTTTCGTCAAGAGAGAAACCTTAAACCTCTTTGCACATAACAATGTGGCTCCTCCTCAATGGCGGAGATGTGTCATCCTCTGACTCAGAGCAAGCAGCTGAAAAATCAAATAATATCTTACTACAATTATATTTTTTTGCCGCCGGCTTTGAGCCTGCGTGTGCAGGGAGGGGCGGGGCCAGGCCATGATAGAGGCGGGAGGCGTATGTGCACTTGTAAGTTTACATATCAGTTTGGCCGGCTGTCTTAGGCCAGCCAACTGACATGCGCACATTGCTTTCTCCAACCCGGCTGTATTGTGCAGCCGGGTTGGGGAAACAGCAGACTCCTTGTCCCCGAGTGAGTATCTTTTCAGCCCACTCAGGCCAATCCCCAAGCTGTTCTCATAGCATGAGAGCAGTACGGGAATTGCACAGGGAGTCTGTGATGCTGCCCTTGAGACTGCTGGGAGCAGCAGAGAAGTAGCGAGAGGCGAGGAGGCTGTAATCATGAAGTACATTTTTATTTATTAATCCCCTGCCTGCTCCGCCACTGCACTCCCATGTATCCCTCCACTCGCCCCCCCCCACTTTTATTTGCTATGGGCCGCCACTGAATGCTACTTGGTGTTGCTGCGCCACTAGTGCAGTCAATCCTAATCAGTCTATTTACATTAATTCAAGCATGCAATATATATACAAACCCAAATTAGGAATCCCCTCATCTTATTGAGGATAAGGCACAGGACTTTGGCTGAAACATGCATACCCAACAGATGTCGGAGTCTTAATAATTACTCCTGTGACATCATCCTGTGTTTTTAATCCTTTCACAAGGTACTTCAATAAATTATGCTTTCAGTGGTCTGCCTGTATACCTGTAGACAATTTTATAACTAGACCAGCCCCCTAAAAAATCAAAAGAGCCCCCTTGAGGTTCAAGGTGGCGCCCTCCCAGATACAGCCAGTATATGGGTGAGGACTCATTGATGAAGCATGGCATTAGGAATCCTAGTAGGTGGAGTCCTTTTAAACAACTGGGAACCCCTCCCCCTGTGCAGCACCACTGAGAGACAATGTACAAGTTACCAAGGGAATTCAGTTATGCCTTTGGTTTTTGTACCTTATGATAAGACCTACTTAAATTGATAATAGACAACGTTGGAATTACCATTTGGGACACATACTAGCTTTGCTGTGGTGTGGTGTGGTATGCACAGAATTTGACAAATCCTGGCATTGATCGAGGATCTTTTAACTTTCAGTGGTTCTTGTTCTTTAGAGTCTATTATCACCACAGCCCGCTTCCCACTTGCTCTTTCCAACTAGTGTGTTTTTGTCTTCCGGTTGTGTCTGGGGTCTCTGTGCAGGGCTGTTACAGCCCTTCCATAGGGAATCAGTTCTATTAATGTGAATAGTGTATTGGATGTAGGTGGCACCTGTGGGAAGATGAGTCATAAGTCCTTCTCCATCTTCAGGAGTTTCCTTTAATGTAAGAAAAAGCAAAGCTGATGATAGGAGAATGTGAGCTTCCCAGGGAGGGGGTTATAAAGCCATTGCCTATGAATGGCTCACCCATGGAAATACAACACCTCCACTTCCAATGAAACATATTCCTGTTTCTGGAGGACAGAAGCCGAGATCAGCCATCCCCCTGGGAGCTTTGCTGGGAAAAAGGTGGAGTAGCTATTGGAGATCGCTAGCCTTGCACACAGATTTCAGGCGTGCATTTAAAGACTTCTGGTCCTTAACCACGGACAGACACATAAATCAGCATCCGGGGAAGAAAAAACCCCAAACCTGTCGGCCATTGCTTGTAGATTTATGGAGCAAAATCAGCACTCAAACAGGAAGGCACCACACCCCAGAGAAGTTGGATCTGGGAAAATTACAGCAAACACCACCCTGTTCTGCATGAAATGCTGAACAAGCTAAGGAACAAAACGTCTCAAAATTATAAAGTATCCCTAGCTCGCCGAACTCATGGCAAAGACAACTGTAAAACATTATTTTGGGACACAGCGGGACAGCACGAGCCTTTTTTAAGGTCCCAGAGGAGGGTGTTACAGAGCCTGAAAACTCACCAGAAAGTTCCACTTTGTAACAATACTGCAGAAGAAATTCCTGACCCGTGCTTTCCTCAAAGCTTTCATTTGAAATTGCTTAAATCCCTTCTGCCATTAATCCAATATAACATCTTCCTCGCAGGAGTCTTTCAAACTCTTACCTCTACCCGCCAGCCATACATTACTCTATATCAGGAGGCAGTGTGCTTACATTCCCAGGGTGGGAAAGTATAACTTCAGCGGCTCCACATTGCCTATACCTTAAACAATACACTTCTGAATGACTGGCAAGTCATGGTTGGAACTAGAAATCTGGCGTCCTGCTCTTAATCAATAAAATACTGTCCATAGTAGACGTGGGAGTAAAATATGTTTAGTATTATTAATTTTAACAGCTAACTATATAATACCTATGGTGAAGATCTGTTTCTCATAAACTAATAACTTTATAATATAGGTGCCACATTTTTGGAAATGTTGGTGGTAAAATCGACATTGTGACGTGTGTGTATGTGTGTGTGTGTGTGTGGGGGGGTTGTATTTGGTTGGGTACGTGTGCACGCCTGGGCACATGCATATGTCTCGAACTGTTGTGGTTTCCCCTCTTGCTTTTACTAGCCCACAAAAAGGAGAAGAAAACCCCAAGCATTCCTTTGGAATTCCACTGCCCTCTTTCACATTACTCATCTGTATCAGTAAACTTGAACCTGGCGCTAAAACCCCTTAAGTCTTTCAATCAGCAAATCCTTTTTAAACACTTCATTCCCCTTTAACCTTTCAAGTTCAACCTCCGAAAACCAGACACACAATTAAAGTGGTAATTCCATAAGAAATGGCTGGTATGTTTCTGCATTTACAGATAATGTAAACTCCAGATATCTCCAGTGCATACCAGCATAGAAACATCTGGCACCCCTCCCAGTCCATTCCACAGTCTGTGTACGGCATCACCTCTGAAGACCGATCTGTTGGGGAATTTAGACACAGCTGACTTTCAGATGCCCAACAGGTCATCCCACTCCTCCCTGCTCAATAAAACAATTAATTATAAACCAAAAGCAGTACCAATATTGCCACACTACTTAAACTTGGATCAAGAGTGATCACTCGAATCACTGACTGAAACAGTAATTCTCAGGAAATATTTTATCCGGAATGAATCCAATAAGTTTTATTATTTTTGCATCACAAATATCATACCAATGAGCAATTTTTTCATTTGAATACAAACAACACTTGTTTAGCTCCACGTAACATGTCAAAGAACATAAATTCGACAAACAAAAAGACAATGATTTTTTGCAACAAACTCTCAACTTGCATTCGACATTCATACAGAACAACACATTAATATATACACACATATAATCATTAGACAAAAATATTTACAACATCAAAATTTAGAAAACGTAGCATTGGAAATCAGCAAATAAAGAGTTTTGATATGCTTGAGAGAAGCGCTTTTTTGGAATCAGAGGCTAAACGAGGCTCTAATTTTGTTACAGTTTCAACCACAAAAGAGAACCCAGCAACTGAGAGGTAGGATTAGTTTTCCCATTCCCCACTGTAGCGATGAGAGGCATGGTATTGTCCCCATGGTTGACCCAATCTTGTTCTCCATTCACAGGCACATGGTCCTGATGAGATTTCCCCACAACAAGGGGTCATCGAAACGCGTAGACCTCCTCTACCCAGCATTAGGAATTTTCGATTGACTCTCAAGCATATCAAAACTCTTTATTTGCTGATTTCCAATGCTACGTTTTCTAAATTTTGATGTTGTAAATATTTTTGTCTAATGATTATATGTGTGTATATATTAATGTGTTGTTCTGTATGAATGTCGAATGCAAGTTGAGAGTTTGTTGCAAAAAATCATTGTCTTTTTGTTTGTCGAATTTATGTTCTTTGACATGTTACGTGGAGCTAAACAAGTGTTGTTTGTATTCAAATGAAAAAATTGCTCATTGATATGATATTTGTGATGCAAAAATAATAAAACTTATTGGATTCATTCCGGATAAAATATTTCCTGAGAATTACTGTTTCAGTCAGTGATTCGAGTGATCACTCTTGATCCAAGTTTAAGTAGTGTGGCAATATTGGTACTGCTTTTGGTTTATAGTTAATTGATGGTGAGGCTTGTCCTTATTGCCAGTGAGCCCAGACCCTGTCTTGGTATTGGCAATAAAACAATTAGAGCATCTTCATTAGCAGCCAGTTATTGGGGTTCAGCGTGGAGCAAACAAAGGGCTGTATGCATAATCAATCAATCAAGGCATTTATATAGCGCGCTACTCACCCGGGAGGGTCTCAAGGCGCTAGGGGAGGGGGGGGTCCGCTACTGCTCAAACAGCCAGGTCTTGAGTTGCCTCCTGAAGGCGAGGTGGTCTTGGGTCAGGCGGAGGTGGGTGGGGAGGGAGTTCCACGTCTTGGCGGCCAGGTAGGAGAAGGATCTTCCTCCCGTTGTGGCTCTTCGGATGCGGGGGACGGCGGCGAGGGCGTGGCTGGTTGATCGGAGCTGGCGTGTGGGAGTGTAGAAGTTGAGGCGTTGCATAGGGCTCCAAATGAAAGGAATTTGGTTAAGCTGATGAGTAATTGATTAGGGCATAGATTTCAACACTCTTTTCGTCTGTCAAACATTAATTTATTATTCAAGCAAATAAATGTACATTAAAAAATAACCTTATGGAGTGTTTACGTAGATACTTGAGGGGCAGCCCCCTATACCAACCCTGGAAGGGGTCTTGTCGGGGCATGGGCGACAATCTGACTGCCACATTAGCAGTTATGAAGTAGATGCTGCTTCATAACGTGGCCATTCACGCCAAGAGAGGCGGGTTGCTGTACATTTTTGGGATTGTCGATGATCTATTTGCAGTCGCTTCCTGTACAGGATTTTTTTGGGAACGATGCTCTGCAACCATGAATGTTGTCGACACAACGACATAAAAGAGATTACTATACAGTACCCCAAATCTTTATTTTTAACTCCCTCTCTCTACTCAGGCTCGTTGCAAGCCAAAGTTTGGCTCTGGTTTTGTCTGTGCTTCATTGTTGCCTGCTGAGAATTGAACTTCTCCCTCAATGACCCCCTTTTCTTCACCCAACCCTCTCTTATCATTGGGTGCAGGTGTAGTGGTGTAACTCAAAATTATGCCCACCCCCTTTAGAATGTGATGAGTGACCCGAAGGTTCAGGGTCCCCTGACGGACTACCCTCAACCCACACACACCGGAGGGGGGGTAAGGGCCTGCATTACACCAATGCGTGGGGCGGTTGTAGAAACACACTGGTGTCTTTTCAAGGCAGGTCAGTGCCACTGAAAGGCCTGCCCCAGTCGGGCTGGGAATGAGATAGTACCATGTGGTAGGTGTCAATGGGTCTGTGGTAGAAATAGGCATGTGTCTTTTGAACACAAGTCGGTTTCTCTACAAGACCAATAGGAGCTTGTCAGGGGGCTGTGCATGGATGTGATATATGCAGGGCCAATGGAATTATGCAGCGGGAGAGGGCAAACTGATGGGGCAGGTTTGACTAAATTATGCAGCAAGAAAATGTAAATTTCGCAGCATAATGACAGCATATTTTTGTAAAAGCACTTCTTCGTTCATTTTTAGGGCTCAGGCCTCGCGTCCACGAAGTGGAGGCGGAGCTTCCGAGATCCTAATGTTAAAGAAAAAAAAAGCATATCTAGGGCTCTGGCCAGACAAATTCCTTACATTCCTTAGTGTTTTATGGCATCTGCCTAGTGATTCGTCTTCGCTGTGCTGTCTATGTAGTAGCCTTGACGTGATAGGCTATATTTACTTTTCGTCCCTCATTGATGTTAGTTTCATGGCATTTTCTGTGCGCGAACGAGCACGGAGAGTGATTAATCTTAATTAGGAGCTGTCACAGTGGGCGTGTAATGTAATCCAGATGGTGCGAGCGCGTTCACATTGCATGCTTGGGCATACGACCGTATAAACCAAGCCACACGGGGAATTACCGTTCGGGTGTATTGTCTTTTTGTTTGGATCCCAAAAGCTGTTTATAAGGCCACCATTATTCACGCGGGGTCTGTCCTTCTCTGCTTAGTTTATACTCGGAATAAGAAGCGCACGCTGCCCTGGACTCAGCAGCTTTGCGACCAGTGCGCGCATTGATGGTTGGGAAGTGCGCTCCCGTGTGTGCATTGACTGCCGCGCTCCCGTGGGCTCGTCTATGTTTACGAGATGAGTCATTTGACTCTATTTAGAACCGAGCGAGACGATAAAAAAAGAACTTGTAAAAACCACGTTTCCCCATACAAAGCACTTTGTCTCCTTCAGCGGAAGCGTACATGTGTTACTTACATCGGCAGGGAAGGATGTTTCTTTGGAGGAGTACTGAAAATGCAACGTTCTGGTATTTGCAAATGTTTAACGGGACACGGATATTATTAGGTAGTTAGGAGTAGTGATAATGGACACATTAAACCCCTCCCCCGCACCCCACAGCCTGAGTCTCGCGGAGTCCCCACACATCTAAGCAGCAGGCGCGCTGACCTGCTGCGCTGGCTGGCAGGACTGCCTTGCTTGCTCCAGGTGAGCCGTCTGGCCCCTGCTCCCGGGAGAGCAGGAAGAGGCTGTCTCCCGTTCACTCCCTCCTCCCTTGATTTTTGTGCTCGGCCTCTCCGACTGCAAGTGCAGTGAACCCTCCCCTGGCCCCGGAACTCCTTCCCCCATGGATCCTCGGCGCTGAGGGTTGCTGCTGGCGCTTCAATCTCTAGGTAAGGGGGTGTATGGGTCTTCCCCTGTTGTTCTGGGATTCCTGGAGGGACGCACCCAAACTGGAGGCTGCAGCCGGGCGGAGGAGAGGGTGAAAGCAGACCCGAGACAGCATCTGTCTCTAACAAACCACACCTCACCATTAACAGGCCCCGCGTAAATGACTTGTCCCCTTTAAGACCGACTTCCAAATGCACACACCTCGGACTCGATCTATCGCGTTCCGGGCTCACAGCTTCCACCTACTTGAGTATCTCCAGCTGTGGTTACACTAGTCTTTGCCTTGCGGTCTTTCAGATAAACTGGACTGTATGTGACTGACTCTCCCTCAGCCCTATTTAGCTTTCAGAAGTCACAGCCAAACCTGACGTAAATGATTTAGGCACCATAGTGGGCGCGTAGCCGGGCACCTTGAGTGACAACTTAAGTCAATCACTTATTTTTGAAACCAACAGCGCGTTGCATTTTGGGACTTGTAGTTAATACTCTAAGTGAGGGCTGAACATTCCAGGTTGAAAGGGTAGGCGCCGCACAGACAGTGGGGCTCTTCGCAGCTGGGCAGCCTCTATTGCTCAGCCCCCACTAGTTTCTGCCAAAAACTACGAGCACCCACTTCGTGTCTGAGCACCCACTTCGTGTCCTTACTTTCCCCACGTTAATCATGTGTCACTCAACCATGCATGCTGCAGCCGGGTCCTGCAGGTGCCCCGAACGCAACCCATCCGACCCGTGGCAGACACCTCCATTGTCCTGCCGAACTACACCCTGTGCTGCCGGCCCCATCCCCGCATCCAAACCCTCAGCTGATCCCCCAACAATCAGCTACCCGCCTCCCTCCCCTCTCTCTACCGGCTATTGCGTCCCTTTTCATGCCGAGCTGTGTCCCGCCTCCCCGTGTGCACATTGGGGTGCCATTACCATAAGTGCCGCCCACCACACACTTCCTGTAACCAGCCTACCGCTCTTAACTTTTCCTTAATACGCGCTACCTGCCGATACGAGCAGTGGGAACTTCACGCTATTGCGATGCAAAGTTCTGCAATCATATTCACCTATTGCGCCTCATAGGCACTAAGGTGTCCGTAGACCTTCGTATCCCCCGTTGTGCCGACCCCCTGCCTCCTTATTCACTTCCCGTGACGGGAAGAAGGGTCCTACTCCCTGCCCAGCCTGGTGGAGCAGCCTCCGCCCCTGCAATCCTCCCTCATGCACCAGGACAAACTCAGAAGTGGAGCTGCTCTCTTATCGGCTATCCGCGATGTCACGTGCCCGAATGCGCCACGCGACCTCCTGGCCCCCAGCCAGCACCACCCTTCCAGCCACCAAACCTTGCATTACTCGCATGCATCCCACCCCTCCCTGCACCTAGACCGCCGCAAAAGCAAACCCCCACCAGCCCCTGACCGCCCCCCGCGTGCCAGCAAACCAAGGACCTCAGCAGTACCCCCATCCTCAGCGGCCCCTTGTGCAGCTACTCATCAGCTAATCTTGCGATAATGGCCGAACCCACTTCCTTTTCCTTCCGCCATAGCCCTACTCATTCTTTGCTAGCCCCCCGACTCTTTTAACCTTCTCTCCACATGTGCCACCCTGCGCGCGTCCTGTTCTTCCTCTGTTCCTTTGTACACACAGTGAGCCGCATTCCTGCTAATGTCCCGAAGTACGGTACCCTTCTGTAAATTGCACACGCCACTTTTCTTTTGTAACACAGTTCGCTATCTCTCACATTTTGTTTGCTTTAGATACTTGCACAAGTGCCACCATTGCCCACGTAACCTTTGTTCTTGTGCTGGAGTGTTTGCCCACCACCTCCAGTACTACCACTACTACCACTACCAGTACCACCACCAGTACTACCAGTACCACCACCACCAGTACTACCACTACCAGTACCACCACCACCAGTACTACCACTACCAGTACCACCACCATCACCAGTACTACCACCATCAGTACTACCAGTACTACCACTACTACAGCCACCAGTACTACCACTACTACACCCACCAGTACTACCACTACCACCACCAGTACTACCACCACCAGTACCACCACCACCAGTACTACCACTACCAGTACTACGGGCAGCAGTACCACCACCACTAGCACTACCACTACCGGTACCACCACCAGTACTACCACTACCAGTACCACCACCACCAGTACCACCACCACCAGTACCACCACCACCAGTACCACCACTACCAGTACTACCACCAGCAGTACTACCACCAACAGTACTACCACTACCAGTACCACCACCTCCAGTACTACCACTACTACCACTACCAGTACCACCACCACCACCAGTACTACCAGTAACACCACCACCAGTACTACCACTAGCAGTACCACCATCACCGCCAGTACTTCCAGTACTACCACCATCAGTACTACCATTTCTACCACCACCAGTACTACCACTACTACAGCCACCAGTACTACCACTACTACAGCCACCAGTACTACCACTACCACCACCACCAGTACTACCACTACCACTACCACCAGTAATACCAGTACTACCACCATCAATACTACCAGTACTACCACCACCAGTACTACCACTACTACAGCCACCAGTACTACCACTACTACAGCCACCAGTACTACCACCACCACCAGTACTACCAGTACCACCACCACCAGTACTACCACTACCAGTACTACCACTACTAGCAGTACCACAACCACCACCACTACTACCAGTACTACCACCATCAGTACTACCAGTACTAACACCACCAGAGTAGTGAGTAGAGTAGTGAGTAGAGTAGTGAGTAGGGTAGTGAGTGCAGAGTAGTGAGTAGAGTAGTGAGTAGTGAGTAGAGTAGTGAGTAGAGTAGTGAGTAGTGAGTGCAGAGTAGTGAGTAGTGAGTAGAGTAGTGAGTAGTGAGTAGAGTAGTGAGTGCAGAGTAGTGAGTAGAGTAGTGAGTAGAGTAGAGTAGTGAGTAGAGTAGTGAGTAGTGAGTAGAGTAGTGAGTGCAGAGTAGTGAGTAGAGTAGTGAGTAGTGAGTAGAGTAGTGAGTAGTGAGTGCAGTAATGAGTGCAGTAGTGAGTAGTGTAGTGAGTAGTGTAGTGAGTAGTGAGTAGAGAAGTGAGTGCAGAGTAGTGAGTAGAGTAGTGAGTAGTGAGTAGAGTAGTGAGTAGAGTAGTGAGTGCAGAGTAGTGAGTAGAGTAGTGAGTAGTGAGCAGAGTAGTGAGTACTGAGTGCAGAGTAGTGAGTAGAGTAGTGAGTAGTGAGTAGAGTAGTGAGTGCAGAGTAGTGAGTGCAGAGTAGTGAGTAGAGTAGTGAGTAGAGTAGTGAGGTGAGTAGTGAGTAGTGAGTGCAGAGTAGTGAGTGCAGAGTAGTGAGTAGTGAGTAGAGTAGTGAGTAGAGTAGTGAGGTCAGTAGAGTAGTGAGTAAAGTAGTGAGTGCAGAGTAGTGAGTAGAGAAGTGAGTAGTGAGTAGTGAGTAGTGAGTAGTGAGGAGTAGAGTAGTGAGTAGTGAGTGGCGAGTAGTGAGTAGTGAGTAGAGTAGTGAGTAGAGTAGTGAGTAGTGAGTAGAGTAGTGAGTAGTGAGTAGAGTAGTGAGTAGAGTAGTGAGGTGAGTAGAGTGTTTGCCCACCACCTCCAGTACTAATCTGCTATTGTTTCCCTCTGAGGCGGAAGCCGGAGGTCTGTTTGTGCTTCCTTGCACCTTATGCTACTATATCTCTTCTAAAACGATTGAGACACGAATTGTTTTAAAATTTGTACAATATTTAAATCGGTGCGCTTTTAATAGTACTGTCTTCCCCTAAGGCGAGACTACTTCGCCGAGGCTCGAACTTCCCTGCAGCGCCGCTGCATTCAGGCGCAGGGAAGCTTTGGACTTTACGTGGCCGCCATCTTCCATTGGGAAGGCTGGCCGAGAGCTCTGCGCTCCTCCCGCCCTCCCAGGGTATTTAAAAGGCGTTTCCAGCAATCGCCTGTAATCTGCTATTGTTTCCCTCTGAGGCGGAAGCCGGAGGTCTGTTTGTGCTTCCTTGCACCTTATGCTACTATATCTCTGCTAAAACGATTGAGACACGAATTGTTTTAAAATTTGTATAATATTTTAATCGGTGCGCTTTTAATAGTACTGTCTTCCCCTAAGGCGAGACTACTTCGCCGAGGCTCGAACTTCCCTGCAGCGCCGCTGCATTCAGGCGCAGGGAAGCTTTGGACTTTACGTGGCCGCCATCTTCCATTGGGAAGGCTGGCCGAGAGCTCTGCGCTCCTCCCGCCCTCCCAGGGTATTTAAAAGGCGTTTCCAGCAATAGCCTGTAATCTGCTATTGTTTCCCTCTGAGGCGGAAGCCGGAGGTCTGTTTGTGCTTCCTTGCACCTTATGCTACTATATCTCTGCTAAAACGATTGAGACACGAATTGTTTTAAAATTTGTATAATATTTTAATCGGTGCGCTTTTAATAGTACTGTCTTCCCCTAAGGCGAGACTACTTCGCCGAGGCTCGAACTTCCCTGCAGCGCCGCTGCATTCAGGCGCAGGGAAGCTTTGGACTTTACGTGGCCGCCATCTTCCATTGGGAAGGCTGGCCGAGAGCTCTGCGCTCCTCCCACCCTCCTCACGCCCCGCCCAAAGTATGTATAAAAACAACAACATCGCCCGACCGCGCAGCGGGCGCGCCGGCGGCGCGCCGAAGGTGCGCCAAAGGCAAGCCCGTCTGCGCCCGTCCGCGCCGGGACCGGGCCCAGGGCCACAACCCCTGCCCCTCTCCTCTCCTATACCCGCAATGCACTTCTGGAGCTTTGTCCATCTTACGCTCCGCTGTGCACCAAACTTGATTTATCCCTCATGCAGTTGGTGTCACATACACAATGTTCACACTGTAACATTTCCCCTGTGTTTGATAACCCAATTATGGATGCTAAATCTTTAATTACTGAGGTCGATACCCATGTCTCCATGGCACTCATTAACGCGCGCTCCCTGAGCAAACATTGCCAGGAAATAGCTGACCTTATCAGCGACTTTAACTTAGATGTGCTCTACATCACAGAGACATGGACTGATGAAGCATCTGCCCCTGACTATGTCACGGCAGTCCCCCCAGGCTACAGTGCCTACCGGCAGGACAGGCCCATAGGAAAAGGTGGTGGGATAGCCATCATAGCGAGAGACCAATTTGAAGTCTGTTGCTCGTCGATTCCTACTACCTCATGCGAAGCCATGCATTTCAATATAAAATTGTCCCCGACCTATAACTTCAAGGGAATATTGATTTATAGACCCCCGGGGACTAGATCTTCGTTCCTCGCAAATCTTAGCAATATGACTGAGTCCATAGCTACAGAAGACTCCACTACGATTATGGGAGACTTTAATTTCTATCTGGAGCTTTTCAGTGATAGGGACACCTCAGCCCTTCTGTCAGACTTAGACACAATGGGCCTCAGACAATTGGTCACGACTCCTACCCATCAGGCAGGCCACACGCTGGATGGAATTTTTACAAATGTGGAAGGACTGTGTATTACCTCAGTTCTCCCTATGACCTGGACAGACCACTCAGTCATCCTCAGCAGACTCACCATCAAAGGTCCGCAGAGAAAAAAAGTGGTCCCTGCGAAAAAGTGTACGTTCAAAGCTTGGAAGGACATCAACCCCAATGACTTAACGTTGCTTCTTAATACCACAACCCCAGAACTATCCACCGATCCCAACATCGCAACCAATCAATTCCATAAGTGGTTGGGTGATGCCACAACTCAGCTGGCACCCACTAAATCACTCTCTAAGAATAGAAATGCGCCTAAAGCTCAGTGGTATACAACAGAACTAAAAATTCAAAAACAATTAACCAGGAACAGGGAAAGACACTGGCGAAGAACTTATGATAGTGAAAATAAGGAAAATTATAAAAAAGCCCTTGCCACTTACAAAGCTATGATAATAGCAGCTAAGAAATATTTTTTCACACGCCAGATAGAAACTGCGAAAAATTCCAGTAAACAGTTATTTACCATTGCTAAAACCCTCGCTGGAAACTCCCCGGATCTTAATCCTCCCCCTTCACAAGCACTATGTGATGCCTTATCGGAGTTCTTTTTTGCAAAGGTTAATGATATTTATCAAGCCTTCAGCTCAGACCAGGCTAGCAGCAGTGCTACAACCCCCTTGACTACTCCCGAAAGTTCCATGATCTGTTTTAGCCCCCTTACCACTGACCAAATCAAGAGCCTAGTTAAATCGATTAAAGCTGGCTCAGCTCTGGACCCATGCCCGACTTCCGTGCTCGCTACTGTACCAGACACAGTTACCCCCATCATTACCGCTGTCTGTAATACAATATTGACATCTGGAATTTACCCTGACTCATTAAAAAACACGTTGATCAAACCCCTGCTCAAAAAGCCGGGCTCAGATAAAGGCGAATTAAAAAACTACCGCCCTATAGCGAGCCTCCCCTTCCTAGCCAAGGTTCTAGAAAAGGCTATGAATCAGCAGCTATCAGCCTACATAGAAAACCACAATTTGCTGGATGATACGCAGTTCGGTTTCCGCAAAAATCATGGCACAGAAACCGCTCTCATCAAAGCAGCTGATGACATAAGAGTCATCCGCGATCAAGGAGGAACTGCTTTGTTAGTTCTCTTGGATCTCTCAGCAGCTTTCGACACAGTTGACCACAAGATCTTGGTCGACCGTGTCGAGAGGATGGGCATTCAGCTCACTGCCAGGGACTTACTTGCCTCCTTTCTGGCCAACAGAACCCAGGCGGTTACACTGGGCCCCTTCCAGTCAGCTGACCTGTCGTTACCGTGTGGGGTTCCCCAAGGCTCATCCCTAAGTCCGACACTATTTAATATATACGTGTCGGACCTTGCTAGTGTCATCAAAGCACATGGGATGAGCCTAACCTCATACGCTGACGACACTCAGCTGGTGCTGGCAATAAAGGGTGATGGACAGAGGGTGGCAGAGAGATTCCAAAATGGGATGATCACTATCGGCGAGTGGATGGCAAGGAATTGCCTGAAGCTTAATTCCGATAAAACGGAGGTGGTTATCTTTGGTAATCTCTCACCAGTCTGGTCTGCAGCTTGGTGGCCATCGGCCTTAGGTACACCTCCCTCCCCCACGGTCAAAGTTAGAAACCTAGGTGTTACTTTTGATGACCAGCTTAACTTCATGGCCCATGCAAATAAGGTGGCAGCCAACGCCCATTTCAAGCTTAGAACGGTAAGAAAAATTATACCGTATCTACCAGATTCAGCAGCCAAAACGTTAGTCACCACTCTAGTTTTGACATCACTAGATTACTGCAACGGTCTGCTGCTCAATGCTCAGAGCAAAGTTACTAAAAAACTACAGACCGTGCAGAATGCTGCCGCTCGCGTACTGTCAAAAAAACCCAAATTTGCACCTATCTCAGACACCTTGAAAAACTACCACTGGTTGTCCATCCACAACAGGGTAAAATTCAAAGCTTTGTGCACAGTCTACAAGACACTACAGGATCAAGGACCTCGTTTCCTTAAAAATCAACTGATTCCCTACAATCCATCGAGAACCCTCCGATCCACCTCACTTAACCAACTAGTGGTTCAACGTAGTCGAACAGCTTCCTGGGGTGATCGCCGCTTCTCAATTAAGACCCCTAGACTTTGGAACACCCTTCCAAACCATATAAAAACATGCCCTTCACTTCTTCAGTTCAGAAAAAAACTGAAAACGTGGTTATTCAATCAGTAATTAACATCTCTGTACTTCCTGATCATGGTGAGACAACAATGCATTTTAGCGCTGAGACGCCCACGGGTAATTGTACGCGCTCTACAAATATCATTAAATAAATACAAATAAATAAATAAAGTAGTGAGTGCAGAGTAGTGAGTAGAGAAGTGAGTAGTGAGTAGTGAGTAGAGTAGTGAGTAGAGTAGTGAGTGCAGAGTAGTGAGTAGTGAGTAGAGTAGTGAGTAGTGAGTAGAGTAGTGAGTAGAGTAGTGAGTAGAAAGTAGAGTAGTGAGTAGTGAGTAGAGTAGTGAGTGGAGAGTAGTGAGTAGAGTAGTGAGTGCAGAGTAGTGAGTAGAGTAGTGAGTAGTGAGTAGAGTAGTGAGTAGAGTAGTGAGTAGTGAGTGCAGAGTAGTGAGTAGAGTAGTGAGTAGTGAGTAGAGTAGTGAGTAGTGTAGTGAGTAGTGTAGTGAGTAGAGTAGTGAGTGCAGAGTGGTGAGTAGAGTAGTGAGTAGTGAGTAGAGTAGTGAGTAGAGTAGTGAGTAGTGAGTGCAGAGTCGTGAGTAGTGAGTGCAGAGTAGTGAGTAGTGAGTAGAGTAGTGAGTAGTGAGTGCAGAGTAGTGAGTGCAGAGTAGTGAGTGCAGAGTAGTGAGTAGAGTAGTGAGTAGAGTAGTGAGTAGTGAGTGCAGAGTAGTGAGTAGAGTAGTGAGTAGAGTAGTGAGTAGAGTAGTGAGTAGTGAGTGCAGAGTAGTGAGTAGAGTAGTGAGTAGAATAGAGTAGTGAGTAGGACATAACAGGCAGCAGCTGTGCAAGCTTCTTACAATCATAAGGAGACCACAGCCAGCTGAGGTGCAATCTTCTCCCACTCACAAGAACAACATCACAGGCAGTAACGGTGCAATATTCTCACACTCACAAGGAGATCACTGGCAGTACACACCACATGAACACACTCCATAACACATAGCAACAATACATTGGCATTTACAATGCCATTAACTCAAACTCAAATAAATCCGAGCCCGATTGCATTTCTAATGCTTGTTTAACTTGGTAACACTGTTTGGGCTTCGATTGCACCTCGTTAGTATCAGTTTAACACTCAAGTATAGCAACAGAAAATAGAAAGGTGACCAGTCCAGTTATGCAGAGGGCCTTCCAGCAAGAGGTGACACTTGTGTCTGCATTTTTAACAAATTTTGAATCCTTTGAGCTAAAAACATTTTTTTTTAAATCTGCGCATTATGCGACAGATGACAGATTACAGATGACAGATTATGTGGCAAATGCGGCAAATCTATAATTGTGCGAAAATCGCAGCACAATTGCATACTGTAAGTGGCCCCGGATGGAAGCAGGCATGCGTCTCGCATGCTGCTAACTCTGGAAGGACCGAGTGCTGGAGTTCAAACGTCAGGGGTGCTTGGTGAAGCAGAGGCTGCAGCGGGAACGCATCCTATCACATGTCACTGCCTTTGTGAGGCAGAAAGTACTGAGACAGACTCTTACTTCCAAACTAGCCGTCCTCTCTGGAAGGCTGTGTCTCTGTACAGGGAAACGCCCCTCATTTCCAGAATTGAAAGGCCTCTAGGGCCGGGGTAGTAGTAGACACATCTCAGTAACCTGCGACCACTTATCTATCTTAGTAGAATGTCGCATACTTTAAACTTCCCAAGAGCAGTGAAAAGGGCTCAACCCTGTTGCTGGAATGTAAACTTTCTTTTAGATTTTGTTTTTCTCAAGCGCCCGCTACTGTTTTGCGACCTCAACCTTTCTTTGCGAAGAACGGACCGAGAGATGGGATGTTCTCAGCCTAAAGTAAGAGTGCTTGGTGAACATATCTGCACAGTGAACATATTTTCCCACTGTATTTCGTAAGCACTTGTTTTACTCAGTAGAGATTTTGTGAATATCATTTTGTGAGCGCACAACATAGTAATGTATTGCCCATGCAACAAAAGGAATTGACTCTTGGGGCAGAAGTTACTGAAATCCAACTGGCTATGTGACACTCCTTTCAACAACCTTGGAAGGATGAAAGGTCGAGATGTGCATGAAAGGTTTCCACTTTCTGCTGCATATTCCCAACCCACCGAGCTATCATTCTAATATCCTCTTGGCTGCTCTCATATGTTCTGTGGGAAGTGTGGCTATTCGAAAAATCTGTTTTAAATGGCAGTGTGAGCTCTTTTTGCCCCTTTCTAGACATCATCTGTGAGCAGGAGGATAGAGTAAAGGTGCAGAGTGGGGGCAGACCTGCCAACTCACATGATACCAGCCTGTGTCACACTATATTAGCTCCCCTCACATGATCCCCCTGCGAGGAGCAGATATCACACGGCGGGAGGTAAAACAGCCGGAAACATATGGGAACTAAAGGGCACACAAGAGACAGCCATGGAAGCTGCCTGGTAAAAGAAGAAGAGAAAGAGAAGAGTAAGCATAGACAAGATAGGCAGAGATAGAATTGTGTATTAACTTACATTTTTATTGAAAATTATGCTGTGCTGCAGAGTAATGGATCTTACCGATAAATAAAACTGAAAATTTTGCTTTTGTGAGACCAGAGATTCTACTCTGGAGAAGTTCCACTACCAGGAACTTAAATATGCTGCTGACAAACTCTCCAATGAATTTCACATCTTCGTAGCAGGAGTGGATGGCTTTCTATTCAGCGTGAACTGTTTAGATATATGTTAAAGTTAACTATGAGTTTGAATCATATTAGCAACCGTATCACTAAATTAGTGGCTGTTCCTACTTTTTGGTCTAGTTAGATTTCTAGAGGCAAAGGGAACTCTCACTGATACCCTGAGAACCGAGTGCAAGATGGATTTTCATTTTTCTTGTCAAATTTCTTTCTACAAGGCAGTGTGAATGGAGATCAGTCACATCCAATGATAATGAATTATTTGGCGTACCTCACAGCATGGTAATGTCCCATGTTCCATTTGGGAACTGATTAATTAGTGACGTGTCTGCATCCACAACATGTACATGCATGGTTTTACCGTATGCAATCACCCCTTAAATGTATCTTATCCGTCACGGATTGCCGTACATCCTGCAGCGACTGGATCATGAGTAGGGCTCCTGGTTCTATGGTATTTATTTTTTGGACATTTCCGTCTGTATTTATCCATATTTATATTTTTTGTCAACTTTATCTGTATTTATCCATTTTTATTTTGGTTTTTGTGAAAAAAAATAAAGCTGAACCTGGTATGTTTCTAAGGGTGGGCGGAGCAGGCATAGTGCATCCACGCGAAGTTCCACAGAGATGGAAAACAACTCAGTTGAACTTCGCTACACTCCACTACGCACCCTCCTAAATTAATTATAATGTTTAAAAAAGGCACTTACCTGCAGTGGTATTAATTGTGTTTTATATATATAGCCAGTCCAGTTGAAGGTGAAGAGCTGAAACGCTTAGACCGTCCATGCTCTGTACTATGGTGTATTAAAAAAACACTTTTGTTTGAAAAAGGCAACTTAATTGTAGAATCCACTCTTTATGGTGCCGTGAAATCCCTGCTGTGTGGAGGTGTCGGAACTGCTGCAATATATATGTATACAAAAATGTATGTGTGTTTATATAAGTATATATTTATATATGGTATTAAATATTATTGAGATTTATTCGAATAAAATGTAACAGTATATATAAACATATTTATTGTGTCAGTGATTTACAAGGACTTAATTATATGGAATAAAAGGACATTAACTGAAGAGTACCCTATATAAGGGCCTCACGCAAAAAGATTCAAAATAAGTAGTCATAAATTGCAAATATTAATGATTCATAATTTGCAAGTTCTAATTTGGAATGTTTTGTAATGGACTTGGTAAAAGAGGTCTGATTTCTACTGAATGGATTCTCATTTTGCAAACTGACTTATGTACCAATAGGTCGGTTCTCAAAATACCAAAATCATAGTGGGTCACAATTTGACCTACCTCTTCAATATTCATGAGATTAGTCGCAAATTGTGACCCACAACAATTGGCCACAATCATAGGGACTGTGGCCTGCTGTAGTCAGCAAACCACCATGTCTACATTGATTTTTTTTAATGACTGATTTAGATTAAAGCTATCTTTTTTGTTTTTTCTTAGCTGGAAAACGGACTGCATTTACAAAAAAAAAGTTACACAAACCTCTTTAAAAAGGAGGCAGTGGTTTCATGGACTACTGCAGATTCCTAAAACATTTTTTGTCAATATTCACACAGCCCCCCTTCCCATTGGCAAATGGCTTACCTCCTCTTTTTGAGTTGTTGGAAAAATTTTAATGTTTTGCAGTCTGATTTTGGACACAAAACATAAGAGAAAGGGTGTTTGGAAGAGTAGCCCTGAATATGCCTTTTCCAAATATCGATTTGTTGCTTAACCCATTCAACAATTCAGAAAACCTTTTAAAAACCATTAATTGATTTTAGTGAATTTCAAAAAGTGTTGAAAAAACCTCAGATTTTTCCTATGTGCGGGTTTGTACATGAGGTCCCACATCCTGTAAGCACGTTGTTACAAAGTGTTTCCATTTGCTGCCTTGCAAAATGGTCCAGCAAAAGGAACCCTGTAGGTTTTCACAATATTTATGTGCCACTTTCAGTGAAGTGGCTACACATACTTTCAAGTACACAGACGTGGGAAGGCGCTGATAGCATTTATAGCACGCATTTTTAAGAGGCTGTTTTGACGGTGTTCCAGTTCAACAAGAGATGCAGGCCTTATCCACGATCACAATTGCCTTTGAATTGAACACTATTTCACGGAGACAGCATATTTATTTCAGAGCAATTACTTCAAGGTATTAGATCACG
This sequence comes from Lissotriton vulgaris, assembly GCF_964263255.1. NCBI lineage: Eukaryota > Metazoa > Chordata > Amphibia > Caudata > Salamandridae > Lissotriton > Lissotriton vulgaris. The sequence goes on from NC_141697.1 coordinate 970,164,961, forward strand.
GAAACATTAAGTAAGACACTTAAGTAGCAGGATTAGTGTGCTTCAGGACGTGAAGTGTTGTAGAATTGTTGTAACTGTGACATGCTGTGACTGAAATACCTATGCAGCCTGATACCTTTCAGTGGATTTTGGCAGTTGCATTAGGGATATCCAATTATCAGTGGACAGGGTGCACTGTGATCAGAAGCCTCCAGGGTTTTGAACTGGAGAAAAGGCATCCCTATATATAGATTACTAGCACCTTACCAGCATAGTTCTCCCCAGATTTTTTGAGTCATTTAAAGAAGTGTAATTAATCGAAGTAAATATTTATTCAATGGTTTTAAAGGACTGTGGACATGATTTTAAGTTTGGCGGGCCAGTGACTCTGTCACAAACTTGAAGGATATCCATCCCGCCTTATTACAGGCATCCTATGGAACTTGTAATAAGGCAGAAAGGATATCAGTGATGTTTGTGGTAGAGTGGGTAGTTATTCACACTCTAAATCAGGCCCATTCTCTTAAAAAACCTTGGTCCACGTGTATGAACATTCCGAATATCGATCTCCAAATGGCGTTTTTTCCAGAATCGCTATTTGGTATTCACTATTCTTAATGGATGAAAGTTTTATTTTTAACCCGTTCCGTGCTCGCGTCGGCTGTTAATACCTTCTCAGTGCTGCACACGACCGTTGGCCGACACAGCCCCGCCCACTCTTTTGAACTCCCGCACAGCAGTGAAATTTGCGCCGCGGTTAAGGAGTTAAGTTACTAATTCCTAGTGGGTCGCAAATCACTCTATCTCATGAATATTAACGGGGTAGGTCACGATTTGCGACCTCCTAGGAATCACAGCCATCACAGGGATAGTGGCCTGCCGGGGTCAGTAGACTACCAGGTCTGTGATTGCTTTTTAATACAGCAGACCTTTTTTTAAAAAAACAAAGCCTCCCTTTCCCTTAAAGGAAATGGGACTGCTTTAAAACGAAAAGTTTCTTTTTTAATTTATTTTGTGTATTTAAGAGCAAGCAATACTCCGTGGACAGAAATGGCTTTAGAGCAGTGCAACCGTTGACGCTGCAAATGGCGCTGAGCTCAGGGGTCACTGTGTCTAAAAAAAACGTATGGGTCTAAAAGCACTAAAAGCATGTGCTTTAAAGTTCCTTGTGTGTCCTGTGGTTTCTGGCAACAAATAAAATGTCAAGATAACATTGGTGAATAATGTTAATCAACGCAATAATTCTCTGCCTGTGAACAAAGCCATATGGAGCTAATAATCCCTGATGCAATTCAACAACCTGAGATGCTGAACTTTCCAAGATATAGGGCACAAAACTTTTAAGTACCCAACATAACAAAATGTATTTATAAATTGAGGTTTTGCATTTTAGATAAAAACATAATAAGAATGATATCCCAATAGTCCAAGCACATCCTACATCACACTCACACATACGTTCAACCAGACAGAGACATACCCCCAAATACTCATGCGTCCTACAAAATCAGGCTTCAATATTTGACAGGAAATAAATAAATATACACAAACAAACCTATACCCCCACACAAAAGACGATAGGGCCAAGGCTCGCTGTCAGAGGACTTCGAACAAGTTCCAGGGATACAATGGGTCCTCATAAGGGTCACACACTCCCCTTGAGTGTAGAGACCAAATACAAACAAGATAAAAGGTCCAGAGGTGGATGTGAATATTTGATCCGCCTCAGCAATGGGGCAACAGGGAAACGGGACCTGCTGGCATCCCGTTCGATCCCTGTTGCCAGCCATTCCTGTTGGGCGGGCACTAAGCTGCTGCCACGTTCTACCTGCGAGGATCAAGTATTCACAGCCGGAGGAGCACCCCATAATGCCCTGCCGGATCTCTTCAATTGTGCACATTTCCTCTCTCCGTGGTCACCCCAGGATGACATGGGCACCACCAACAAAACCAGAGAAGCATGAGGGGGCTGCAAGAGCACAGCTGCTCCCCTTCAGAATTGTTTGTAAAAGTACTGACCCTATGTTTACAGGGTCAAGAAATCCAGGACGCTGCCAGGACTTTCCAACATCTTCTAAGCACTCCCTTGGCAGGAACATCTGCTCTCCAACTATGAGTAAAACCCCCTCTAGGGGCTTGTTCTATGGCTGTGTTTATTGTGGCCTGAAAGTGTATTAAAACATTATATATATATTATTTTCTTTCACTGTAAAAACCATAGGTTTTAGGGGTGTTATAGTTAGCTGGACATTTCACTCATACAAAACCATTGAAATTCCTCCTTTATAGTTAGTTGTACTAACTGTAACTCTCACACCTGCAATCCACTGGTGATGATGTCACATATTACATCATTCATGACATGGTCAGTGACATCACTGATGACATCTCAATTGACATCACTGTTGACATCACTGATGACATCATCCAGTGAATGTGGTTTGGTTTGTTATTTAAATATGTATTACATATACACCAATCTGCATTGAAGAATCAGTGGATATATAAATATCTGGTTAGAGCATTTAGTAGCAGTGTGATTGATTGATTGTTTACTTGAGTAATTTATAGTGTCACACTAAATATATTGGATAGTGATTAAACTGTGTGAATATCTGTATTACTTGGTCAGTTGTTGTGTAAACTTCTTCACCTGTTGGTTACTAGCTACGTGAAAGTCTATATTAGTTATTGATTAGTTAACGATTTATTTCTAATGTTGAGTAAATGTGTGTGTGGTTTGGTGGGGGATCTATGACTGCCCAAATATATGTGAATAGTTAAATCAGTACGTTTATGAGGCGAAGACTACGTGTGATAATAGTTGTTTGGGTGAGTGAACATCTTTATGGGTGTGGTGATGAGCAAAAACATTTCTCAATGGTACATGTCCAACAAAGTAGAAAAAATAAAAGACAGTGTATGGGACAGTTGTATATAAATAAGTGTACATAAAACTCATTAATTGCATGAGTGACTGTATAGATAACTGTATACTTGTAATAGGGATTTCATAACACACTAAGTATGAGTTAATATCTATATGAATAAATGAAGTGCTATTTGTATAAGTGTGTATCTGAGTAAACGTAAATAGGATACATTGTTTGCAAAAGTGAGTAGGATGACTGCATAACTGAATAGTATGTGTGCTGATGTGTAATGTCAATATAAGTAAATAAGTATACTTGATTGTGTTCTATTGATCATTGACAACATGTATGAGCGAATCTATAGATAATTGATTAGATGTGTGTGTAGAACTAGGAATCACTGAGTGGGTTTTAGATACTTGTATTGCTGTGTCAATGGATTAAAATATGATACTCCGTATTTTACAGTGACTGATGAAAGATTATAGTAGTGTATAATGAGGTTTATCTGATTGTCACGTGGATGATGTCATCAGTGATGTCATCTGTGATGTCATTTGAGATGTCATCAGTGAAGTCATCAGTGATGTCACTGACCATGTCATGAATGATGTAATATGTGACATCATCACCAGTGGATTGCGGGCGCGAGAGCTACAGTTAGTACAACTAACAACCCCTGTACCCTAAAACCCAAACCTAGCCCTGAACCCTAAAAATATCCCTGTACCCCAAAACCCAAACCTACCCCTGAACCCTAAAATACCCCTGTATATCCCAAAGCCCAAACCTACCCCTGAACCCTAAAACTACCCCTGTACCCCAAAACCCAAACCAAGCCCTGAACCATAAAAATAACCCTGTACCCCAAAACCCAAACCTACCTCTGAACCCTAAAATACCCCTGTACCCCAAAACCCAAACCTAGCCCTGAACCCTAAAAATACCCCTGTACCCCAAAACCCAAACCTAGCCCTGAACCCTAAAATACCCCTGTACCCCAAAACCCAAACCTACCCCTGAACCCTAAAAATACTCCTATACCCCAAAACCCCAAACTAGCCCTGAACCCTAAAAAAAACCCTGTACCCCAAAACCCATACCTATCCCTAAACCCTAAAACTACCTGTGTACCCCCAAACTATATCTGAACCCTTAAAATACCCAAACACCCCAAAACATGTTCCTCAGTACCCCAAAACATATACCCCTATACCCATACTTACCTTATCCAAACATAAAAAAACATGCTTTTACCATTCATGCATTTACAATGAATTTCGTTGTAAATGTATGTGTGGTAAAAGCATATAAAATGTAATGCCATGTGTTATAATGGCATTGCGGAGTCATGGTACTTTCGTAATGAAAGTATGCGGAGTGATGGTATGCGGAAAGAAAGTTGCGGAATAATGGATGTTTACCCTCCCCCGGTAAGTACATTGATGGCACGGCGGCCCACATCTCCAGCAACATTCTCATATTTTTTCACCACCGTTTTGAAAAATGCACAAGTCTCTCTCATTGATGGCCAGCACCGACATACACTTTTAAACACACCTTCCGCCAAAAGTTCTAGAATTGCGAACTTTAGAGCTGGGGAGCTACGTTTGAATCTCGGCATCAGCTCAACATCCTGTGATTCCAGGCAAATCGCTTTGTCTCCCCGTGCCTACCACAAATGAATGAGTTCTTCTGTAATGAAAATTGTGCTCATGCCATGTTGTCGAGTTTGCGCTATATAATATTGCAAGGAAAAATAAAGTCTTGAATATACCAACAGAACATTGTCAACCAATTGATCGGGACCATAACTCCCAGAACACTTTGTGCTGTCTCATACAGAGCGGCCCATAGGGGGCGCTCAATCTTTGTCTACAAAACTGGGAGAGATGTAATCGAGCTTGTTTTCTGTTCCCACAAGCCTTTGAAAAAGAAAGTAAATTTCGAAACGTGTCGACAGTAGTGGCATATGGCTGTGAAAGGGAGCAGACTGGCGGCTTCCATATCGAAAATAAAGGGCTTAAGCTTGGAGCTCGTGTTCGTGTTTGTGTGCTTCTTAATCAACTGGTGCAAGCAGGAGCAGGATATTTTTGCGGCGGCCATGCCATAGAGAACGCACCACCCCGTTTAATATGGGGGTCACGGAGGTTGATATCAATCAGGCTCTAGTTATGGGGCACAAACTTTTGGATTGAGGGAGCACTTATCTGCCGAGGCTCATCTGCGGGTCTTGAATATACCAACAGAACATTGTCAAGCAATTGATCGGGACCACAAGTCCCAGAACTCTTTGCGATGTCTCATACAGAGCGGCCCATAGGGGGGGCGCAATCTTTGTCTACAGAACTGGGAGAGATGGAATCAAGCTTGTTTTCCGTTCCTACAAGCCTTTGAAGAAGAAAGTAAATTTCGAAACGCGTCAGCAGTAGTGGGATATGGCTGTGAAAGGGAGCAGACTGGCGGCTTTCATACCGAAAATAAAGGGCTTAAGCTTGGAGCTCGCGTTCGTGTTTGTGTGCTTCTTAATCAACTGGTGCAAGCAGGAGCAGGATATTCTTGCGGCAGCCATGCCGTAGCGAGCGCACCACCCCGTTAAATGTGGGGGCCACGGAGGTTGATATCCACCGGCCTCTACTTATGGGGCACGAACATTTGGATTGAGGAAGCACTTATCTGCCGAGGCTCATCTTCGCGTCTTGAATATACCAACAGAACATTGTCAACCAATTGATCGGGACCACAACTCCCAGAACACTTTGCGCTGTCTCATACAGAGCTGCCCATTGGGGGCTCGCAATCTTTGTCTACAAAACTGGGAGAGATGGAATCAAGCTTGTTTTCCTTTCCCACAAGCCTTTGAAGAAGAAATTAAATTTTGAAACGCGTCAGCAGTAGTGGGATATGGCTGTGAAAGGGAGCAGACTGGAGGCTTCCATACGGAAAATAAAGGGCTTAAGCTTGGAGCTCGTGTTCGTGTTTGTGTGCTTCTTAATCAACTGGTGCAAGCAAGAACAGGATATTTTTGCGGCGGCCATGCCGTAGAGAACGCACCACCCCGTTTAATGTGGGGGCCACGGAGGTTGATATCCATCGGCTTCTACCTATGGGGCACGAACATTTGGATTGAGGGAGCACTTATCTGCCGAGGCTCATCTGCGGGTTTTGAATATACCAACAGAACATTTTCAAGCAATTGATCGGGACCACAACTCCCAGAACACTTTGCGCTGTCTCATACAGAGCGGCCGGTAGGGGGCGCGCAATCTTTGTCTACAAAACTGGGAGAGATGGAATTGAGCTTGTTTTCTTTTCTCACAAGCCTTTGAAGAAGAAAGTAAATTTTGAAACGCGTCAGCAGTAATGGGATATGGCTGTGAAAGGGATCAGACTGGCGGCTTCCATACCGAAAATAAAGGGCTTAAGCTTGGAGCTCGTGTTCGTGTTTGTGTGCTTCTTAATCAACTGGTGCAAGCAGGAACAGGATATTTTTGCGGCGGCCATGCTGTAGAGAACGCACCACCCCGTTTAATGTGGGGCCCAAGGAGGTTGATATCCATCGGCTTCTACTTATGGGGCACGAACATTTAGATTGAGGGAGCACTTATCTGCCGAGGCTCATCTGCGGGTCTTGAATATACCAACAGAACATTTTCAAGCAATTGATCGGGACCACAACTCCCAGAACACTTTGCGCTGTCTCATACAGAGCGGCCGGTAGGGGGCGCGCAATCTTTGTCTACAAAACTGGGAGAAATGGAATCAAGCTTGCTTTCCTTTCCCACAAGCCTTTGACGAAGAAAGTACATTTCGAAACGCGTCAGCAGTAGTGCAGTATGGCTGTGAGAGGGAGCAGACTGGCGGCTTCCATACCGAAAATAAAGGGCTTAAGCTTGGAGCTCGTGTTCGTGTTTGTGTGCTTCTTAATTAACGTGCAAGCAGGAGCAGGATATTCTTGTGGCAGCCATGCCGTAGAGAACGCACCACCCTGTTAAATGTGGGGGCCACGTAGGTTAATATCCACCGGCCTCTACTTATTGGGCACGAACATTTGGATTGAGGGAGCACTTATCTGCTGAGGCTCATCTTCGGGTCTTGAATATACCAACAGAACATTGTCAAGCAATTGATCGGGACCACAACTCCCCGAACACTTTGCGCTGTCTCATACAGAGCTGCCCATAGGGGGCGCGCAATCTTTGTCTACAAAACTGGGAGAAATGGAATCGAGCTTGTTTTCCTTTCCCACAAGCCTTTGAAGAAGAAATTAAATTTCGAAACGCGTCAGCAGTAGTGGGATATGGCTGTGAAAGGGAGCAGACTGGCGGCTTCCATATCGAAAATAAAGGGCTTAAGCTTGGAGCTCGTGTTCATGTTTGTGTGCTTCTTAATCAACTGGTGCAAGCAGGAGCAGGATATTTTTGCGGCGGCCATGCCATAGAGAACGCACCACCCCGTTTAATATGGGGGTCACGGAGGTTGATATCAATCAGGCTCTAGTTATGGGGCACAAACTTTTGGATTGAGGGAGCACTTATCTGCCGAGGCTCATCTGCGGGTCTTGAATATACCAACAGAACATTGTCAAGCAATTGATCGGGACCACAAGTCCCAGAACTCTTTGCGATGTCTCATACAGAGCGGCCCATAGGGGGTGCGCAATCTTTGTCTACAGAACTGGGAGAGATGGAATCAAGCTTCTTTTCCATTCCCACAAGCCTTTGAAGAAGAAAGTAAATTTCGAAACGCGTCAGCAGTAGTGGGATATGGCTGTGAAAGGGAGCAGACTGGCTGCTTTCATACCGAAAATAAAGGGCTTAAGCTTGGAGCTCGCGTTCGTGTTTGTGTGCTTCTTAATCAACTGGTGCAAGCAGGAGCAGGATATTCTTGCGGCAGCCATGCCGTAGAGAGCGCACCACCCCGTTAAATGTGGGGGCCACGGAGGTTGATATCCACCGGCCTCTACTTATGGGGCACGAACATTTGGATTGAGGAAGCACTTATCTGCCGAGGCTCATCTTCGGGTCTTGAATATACCAACAGAACATTGTCAACCAATTGATCGGGACCACAACTTCCAGAACACTTTGCGCTGTCTCATACAGAGCTGCCCATTGGGGGCTCGCAATCTTTGTCTACAAAACTGGGAGAGATGGAATCAAGCTTGTTTTCCTTTCCCACAAGCCTTTGAAGAAGAAATTAAATTTTGAAACGCGTCAGCAGTAGTGGGATATGGCTGTGAAAGGGAGCAGACTGGCGGCTTCCATATCGAAAATAAAGGGCTTAAGCTTGGAGCTCGTGTTCATGTTTGTGTGCTTCTTAATCAACTGGTGCAAGCAGGAGCAGGATATTTTTGCGGCGGCCATGCCATAGAGAACGCACCACCCCGTTTAATATGGGGGTCACGGAGGTTGATATCAATCAGGCTCTAGTTATGGGGCACAAACTTTTGGATTGAGGGAGCACTTATCTGCCGAGGCTCATCTGCGGGTCTTGAATATACCAACAGAACATTGTCAAGCAATTGATCGGGACCACAAGTCCCAGAACTCTTTGCAATGTCTCATACAGAGCGGCCCATAGGGGGTGCGCAATCTTTGTCTACAGAACTGGGAGAGATGGAATCAAGCTTGTTTTCCGTTCCCACAAGCCTTTGAAGAAGAAAGTAAATTTCGAAACGCGTCAGCAGTAGTGGGATATGGCTGTGAAAGGGAGCAGACTGGCGGCTTTCATACCAAAAATAAAGGGCTTAAGCTTGGAGCTCGCGTTCGTGTTTGTGTGCTTCTTAATCAACTGGTGCAAGCAGGAGCAGGATATTCTTGCGGCAGCCATGCCGTAGAGAGCGCACCACCCCGTTAAATGTGGGGGCCACGGAGGTTGATATCCACCGGCCTCTACTTATGGGGCACGAACATTTGGATTGAGGAAGCACTTATCTGCCGAGGCTCATCTTCGGGTCTTGAATATACCAACAGAACATTGTCAACCAATTGATCGGGACCACAACTTCCAGAACACTTTGCGCTGTCTCATACAGAGCTGCCCATTGGGGGCTCGCAATCTTTGTCTACAAAACTGGGAGAGATGGAATCAAGCTTGTTTTCCTTTCCCACAAGCCTTTGAAGAAGAAATTAAATTTTGAAACGCGTCAGCAGTAGTGGGATATGGCTGTGAAAGGGAGCAGACTGGCGGCTTCCATACGGAAAATAAAGGGCTTAAGCTTGGAGCTCGTGTTCGTGTTTGTGTGCTTCTTAATCAACTGGTGCAAGCAAGAACAGGATATTTTTGCGGCGGCCATGCCGTAGAGAACGCACCACCCCGTTTAATGTGGGGGCCACGGAGGTTGATATCCATCGGCTTCTACCTATGGGGCACGAACATTTGGATTGAGGGAGCACTTATCTGCCGAGGCTCATCTGCGGGTTTTGAATATACCAACAGAACATTTTCAAGCAATTGATCGGGACCACAACTCCCAGAACACTTTGCGCTGTCTCATACAGAGCGGCCGGTAGGGGGCGCGCAATCTTTGTCTACAAAACTGGGAGAGATGGAATTGAGCTTGTTTTCTTTTCCCACAAGCCTTTGAAGAAGAAAGTAAATTTTGAAACGCGTCAGCAGTAGTGGGATATGGCTGTGAAAGGGATCAGACTGGCGGCTTCCATACCGAAAATAAAGGGCTTAAGCTTGGAGCTCGTGTTCGTGTTTGTGTGCTTCTTAATCAACTGGTGCAAGCAGGAACAGGATATTTTTGCGGCGGCCATGCCGTAGAGAACGCACCACCCCATTTAATGTGGGGCCCACGGAGGTTGATATCCATCGGCTTCTACTTATGGGGCACGGACATTTAGATTGAGGGAGCACTTATCTGCCGAGGCTCATCTGCGGGTCTTGAATATACCAACAGAACATTTTCAAGCAATTGATCGGGACCACAACTCCCAGAACACTTTGCGCTGTCTCATACAGAGCAGCCGGTAGGGGGCGCGCAATCTTTGTCTACAAAACTGGGAGAGATGGAATCAAGCTTGCTTTCCTTTCCCACAAGCCTTTGAAGAAGAAAGTACATTTCGAAATGCGTCAGCAGTAGTGCAGTATGGCTGTGAAAGGGAGCAGACTGGCGGCTTCCATAGCGAAAATAAAGGGCTTAAGCTTGGAGCTCGTGTTCGTGTTTGTGTGCTTCTTAATTAACGTGCAAGCAGGAGCAGGATATTCTTGTGGCAGCCATGCCGTAGAGAACGCACCACCCTGTTAAATGTGGGGGCCACGTAGGTTAATATCCACCGGCCTCTACTTATTGGGCACGAACATTTGGTTTGAGGGAGCACTTATCTGCTGAGGCTCATCTTCGGGTCTTGAATATACCAACAGAACATTGTCAAGCAATTGATCGGGACCACAACTCCCCGAACACTTTGCGCTGTCTCATACACAGCTGCCCATAGGGGGCGCGCAATCTTTGTCTACAAAACTGGGAGAAATGGAATCGAGCTTGTTTTCCTTTCCCACAAGCCTTTGAAGAAGAAATTAAATTTCGAAACGCGTCAGCAGTAGTGGGATATGGCTGTGAAAGGGAGCAGACTGGCGGCTTCCATACCGAAAATAAAGTTCTTAAGCTTGGAGCTCGTGTTCGTGTTTGTGTGCTTCTTAATCAACTGGTGCAAGCAGGAACAGGATATTTTTGCGGTGGCCATGCCGTAGAGAACGCACCACCCAGTTTAATGTGGGGGCCACGGAGAGTGATATCCATCGGCTTCTACTTATGGGGCACGAACATTTGGATTGAGGGAGCACTTATCTGCCGAGGCTCATCTGCGGGTCTTGAATATACCAACAGAACATTTTCAAGCAATTGATCGGGACCACAATTCCCAGGACACTTTGCGCTGTCTCATACAGAGCGGCCCATAGGGGGCGCTCAATCTTTGTCTACAAAACTGGGAGAGATGGAATCGAGCTTGTTTTCCTTTCCCACAAGCCTTTGAAGAAGAAAGTAAATTTTGAAACGCGTCAGCAGTAGTGGGATATGGCTGTGAAAGGGAGCAGACTGGCTGCTTCCATACCGAAAATAAAGGGCTTAAGCTTGGAGCTCGTGTTTGTGTTAGTTTGCTTCTTAATCAACTGGTGCAAGCAGAAGCAGGATATATCTTTGCGGCGGCCATGCCGTAGAGAACGCACTACCACATTTTATGTGGGGGCCACGGAGGTTGATATCCATCGGCCTCTACTTATGGGGCACGAACATTTAGATTGGGGCGCGCAATCTTTGTCTACAAAACTGGGAGAGATGGAATCGAGCTTGTTTTCCTTTCCCACAAGCCTTTGAAGAAGAAAGTAAATTTCGAAACGCGTCAGCAGTAGTGCAGTATGGCTGTTGGCAATAGGACTCTGGGCACTTTACCACTGCTGATCAGTGCTAAAGTGCATATGCTCCCTATATAAATTGTTATTGTGATTGGTTGTCCATGATTGACATATTTGTTTTACCAGGACGTCCCTAGTAAAATGCACTGAGTGTGCAAGGGCTGGTGATTCAAATGCTACTAGTGGCCCTGCAGCACTGATTGTGCCACCCACATGAGTAGCCCTAAAATGGTGTCTCAGGCCTGCCACCGCAGTGTCTGTGTGCAGTTGCTAACTGCCATGTTGCCCTGACTGTAGAACATAGAAACCTTCTCAGGGGTCCCACTAATACTTAGTGCTTTTAAACCAACAAAGAAGAAATTGGCACAGAAGCTGAAATATAAAAGTAACATCTTTATTAACCTCAAATGAGGGAGACTACGTCACACAGAAGCCTTAGCAACCGAAGAGGCAGTCTAAGGAGTACAGAAAACAGGGCCTTATATATGCTTAGGGTTACATAGTCAGCATAAGACCTAGGGGCAGTCCTGGCTCATGTAAGCATGCAAAATGCCTAAAATGGGCATTCAAGATCTGCTTGCTCAACAAGGCGGAAAGATAGTTACTTCTCCATACAGCAGCAAAAATAGCCTGACAGTTATACTAGAGAAGCAGGTGCATTCTACTAGCTAGGCTCTTCTGGGCATGTGCGAAGGTGGAAGATGCTAAATATACTTTGTTTCAAGGCAGATTACAAGAGCAGTCAACACTGAGGGAGGGCAGAGCACATGGCGAGCACGTGGCAGCACATGGCAAACAAGATGGCTGCCAGAAATACAAAATGGCTTTCAGCTCATGCTAACAAACCCGTACAATCTTTAACAGATGGTCCTTTTAGCATGAGATAAATACATTCCTATGATCCAGTAGGAACATAGAAAATATTTGCACATTAATTTTCATAAATTTATCAATATCCTAATTCATTGCTAGGTGGGCATTTTCCATTCTAAACATTTCGTTAAGCCAGTACATATAAGGTATAAGCAGGAATACAAAGGGAACAAAGCATCGGGTCATAATTAACATTCAGATAGCAGGAGAAAGTAATGACCACTATTACAAATAGAATTATCATTTTTTTTAGTCCTAAGCAAAAGAAAATCCTAAAACCATCTAGTAAACATTTTCAGGGCTCCTATGCATTTCAGTGACTATTAATTTTAATTTCAGAATAGCCAACAGCACATATCTAATAAAAACATTTTCCAATTGACTGTTACATTTTCCTTTTATGAGGGCTAGAACATCAATCATATCTGGGACCAGGAGGACCACACAGGGCCTTAGGAATTAGGACGAAGAGCTGCAAAGGGCTGCTCCTTCTCAAAAACGGGACATCCAAAGGGGTACATTATTGACAAAAAGAAGAAGTCCTTGGGGAAATTGAAACTGCTGTACAACCAAGCCACAGGGGAGTCTTCTCCCTTTGTCCGTTTGAGCCTCACAGGCAGGCTCTTGTTGTTTCCACGGTGGAGCTGCACAACTCACAACTCAAGAATCACAGCCCAGTTTCAAGGAAAAAGAATCTCTTCTTTCAGGATAGGGCAGTCACCCACCAGGCAAATGCTCTCAGCGATCCTGTACAGTGTCTCAGGCAGTGCACCAGTTTCCTTCACTTCAATCTAACAGGCACTAGACACACAGCACCTGTACCCTAATCTCAAGTCCTTCCCTAACTCCTGTATTGCTCTGCTGGCGCACTGCTCATTTGTTGGGGCCACAAATTGCATCCAGTGTACCCAGGTATCTCTTGACCAACAAACAAAGGTGCAAACTTGCATTCACTTTGTGACCAGGATTCAGAGTAACCCAGGGCGTAGTACGCGTAGTCGCGCTACGCGAAGCTACGCGAAGACGTTCTCGCACTACGCGAGCTTTGCGAGCGTGCGTAGTAGCTTGCTGGTCCCGTTCGCGAGCCGTTTTTCTTGCTCGGGAGCGCGTTGTGCGTGTTCGGGGTGCTGTCTGCGTGTTTGGGGGATTGTAGCATGCGACCTTACCCATGTGGTGGGCTATGGGCAGGCCATCTTGTTTTTTCAATTTCCCGCCCGCTCACGTCCCCTATTTCCTCTTCCGGGTCGCGTATATAACGTGTTCGCGCGGTGCACGTCTTGTTCGGGAACACAACTACTTGTTCACGCTGACAAAGTGCGTGTTCGTGTGAAATCGCGCGCAAACTTACCCACGTGGTCGCGATGGGCGCAGCCATCTTGTTTTTCACACTCTATGCTATGGTTCTGGGTCTAGTTTTCTATCCACCTTATATCTGTGCAATCTTTACCTATTTTCACAGTTTTTCTTACTTTTTTTTACTTATCATCTATCTCTCTCTGTCCCTAAGTTTATATTTTGCATTTTATTTCTACTTTTCCACCTTTTTTAAAACTTTTCTACTGTTTTATTTTACTTCTTTATTTAAGCTCCTACTTCTTCCCCCTAACTTTTTTCCTTTTGTTCCAACTTTTCTTTTCCACCTCCACCCCAGAACCATGGCAAAGGGGAGCAGCAGAACCGTCTCGAAGGGCAAGGCGCCTGCGCGCAAGAGCCGGCTGCCTTGCGGCAGAATGAGACCTGCAGGGGTGCATGCCTGGAATCTTTTCGGGGAGGCGGAGGTGGCCGCCCTGGTTTTTTTCATCCAGCGCCACCTCCCCTTGACCTTGGCAGCAGGGGGCAGGCCAGGCTCTGGTTACCTCCCAGAGGAGCGTCACCGCCGGTGGGCAAAGGTGCACCGGGCAGTCTACCGTCGCTCGGATATCCGGCGCACCCACCAGCAGCTGGCCCACCGGTGAGCAGACATTCTGGACAGGGAGCAGGACCTGTTGGACCTGCTAGGTGTCGAGGTCGTGGGGCTTGGTGAGTAGCTAGTAATATTTAATATATAATATAGTAGTATAAGTACTGTGTATATTTCATGGACGAAAAAGTAACTCGATTACTGGTGCGCTTAGTTACATTGCAGATCAATTCCGTCTCAAAATCTTCTGTTATTGTATGCCACAGGTGCTGCTCGCCACTTCTCTTACTGGTTTGTAACTTTGCCCTAGCTTGGGCTGGTGATTATTGATGTTAGAGTTTTTAGAGAACTGAAGTTAGTTAATACTATTGCTGGAGTCTAGTCCTTCCTAACATTGTCCTTTAGTGAAATAGTGGTGGATGGATAGTATTAGTTCATATTTTGTTAACGGTCTGCATGACACCTCCTCTGTCACTGAATGCTTAGTTCTTATTTACCCCACCCCTCCATAGAACCGGTTTGAAGTTTGTTTACTGAGTGGTAGACTTAGCAGCAATAGCATGGTCAGGTGAGTCAGTAGCAGTTCTTATGACGCAAGCAACCAACAATTCCATGTATGCACAAATTTATGCATGTGTCCTCCATCTCATCATCTATGCATGTTTGCGGGCAAAAATAAAATTGAAATGCCGACTTACTGAACAATTGGCCCGTTTGGATTCTTGAATAGGTGGTGTAGGTCAGGTGGTACTGGCTTCGTTAGTATATTCTGCAATCAGAATGTTTATGGAACATTTGATTAGTGTTCTATAAGTAGACAGTCTGTGGATCCTGCAAGCCAGTGGTCATTTATACTTCAAAATCAATTTTATTGGAATTGTTATTCCCTAAAATGTTTGAAAGGATTTTTGAATGAGGTCTTTGTTTCACAGCACTTAATGTTTCTCTTTCTTAATTATTTCTTACACGATCAGCACCACCCAAGGGCAAGAAGACGGGGTCCGAGTTGGCGGGACAACCACAAGAGGAGCGCTCCTCTACCGAGGATCCTGCTGCTGGCCCCAGTAAGTCCTACAGTGCTTATAATTTTAACAATTATATTTCCCTAACTTTTTAACGCACCTTATTTTTTCCAACCTATTAAGTCTCCTTCCTAATTCAATGTTAGCAAACCCTTCTTTGGTCTTAAATTTGTTTTCCAAATTTTGGGTATCCAATGCCATCCCTGACTTTCAGTTCCTTCAAACTGCCTCCGCCCTAAGACTCTCTGTGCTACTACTATTAGACTGTGTGTAGCTAAGCTTGCCCTGTTGGCCACTCTTTAGTTAAGGTATTCTTTTGAATAAAGCTGTGATAGAATAGCTGTAGCCACTGGGTCCACTCCTGTCTTTTGCGTTGTCCTCTGTAATCTCCAGTCTTTGTCAATTCCCACCAACAAAATGCACAACCAGATGTTTGCCTACTAATTTTTATTCAGTTAATATACTACTACTACTGTTGTGGTTATTATTCTCTGCACATACACAAACAGAACTATGCACAAGAAAATAGGATGTTGATGTTGGTGATAGGGAGGTTGGACATTACACATTACACCCTAGTCACAGAACTCAGTCAGAAGAAACCACAATTCAATGACCGTCTACCTACCTAAGTGTCTCAGTCATAGTCATTTGTCCCACTCCCGACCCACACACGAAGATAGTTAGATATATATACCCAATGATTTTATTACACAACCCAGGCCAGAACAGAAGAACACCCTTTTGCTCACTCACTCGTTTCAGTCCACAACACCCCAGACACTCAAAATATACCACAGAGTCTATGTGCAAGTTCAAAAACTTTATTTTTTTAATAACAAGCTTTGTATTGTTGTAACTTGTAAGTATTTCCATGACAAACATCCTGCTCCACCATGCAAAATGAAGAAGATTAAATACTATACATTTTGTACATCTAGTGCACGATAGAGAAATGTGTGAATTGTGGGAGACCCCTTACCGTTGAACATATACTGGTTACACATGCATCTTTCGAAAGCTCTGCAAATCCCTTGTTTCGTAGAAGGCAATCTTCTCTTCTCATCTGCCTATGAGAAAAATGTTGCACGTTAGACAGTGAATACAACTATGCCAGTTTTCAGCAGTCATGGCAAAAAGTGCAACATTATGGATAACCAAAAGGGACTAACAATACTGGTTTGTCAACCTCTTTAGTTGTATGCAACACTCATGTGGCCTCAAAGGTGTCTTTCTTACTGTGCAACAAGCTGCGAGGTAACATGGGCAAAGCAGTAGACCCGGATCTAAAATGGTTATATGGCTCAGGCTAACTTTCCAAAGACTAGAGTAGGAGTAGAGATTAGATGACCCTAGGGACCATCTAATAAATTAAAACTAAACTCTGTCTAATGTGACTGCTGTACATTAGGACGCAATTTGGACTAGTTACACAACGATTCATGTTGTATGTAACTGTTTTTTCAATCTTCCTTCCTGGTGAAAAAAGTACAACTAGTAAAATATGGGGAGGTGTGGTGGCATCTAAAAAGGTGTACTTGCTTTTATAGGTGCACAATCACTACTAACCACCAGTGCCGACGGGGCCAGCGGCGATGCGATTGCCATCCAGGAGGGAACAGTGGCTGCGGCACCTGCAGGAGCATCAGTGGGGGAGGAAACTTCAGCGGTGGGCGGTGGTAAGTTATATTCATTACTTATTTGCATTACTAGGTGGAAGGGGGACATTTCCCTCACTGTGCTATGAGACTTATTAAGAAAGTATGAATTTGAAGTTGTACTGGACAATATACAACGGTTGAAGAAGACACCCTTTGTAACATTACCAGTGTGAGTTGAGTAAACAAGGCCTCTTCCATCAGACTCCAACTCAGCTGTGAAAGTTATGGAGAAGACTAAAAGTCAGATCAGATGACCTTGTGTTGAACAAAAAGGGAAAGAAGTGAACTAGGGTGGAAGGAGGAAGGACTAAAGAGATGTAATAATAAGACTAACTACCATAGAAGGATACTTTGGAAGGCTCATTCACGTGGCTGATATGAATCCAATGCATGGGTTGTTGAAGAATGGGTAGAACTGGAAGGTCAAAGAAAATGCAGGCCTGGTTGGGCAAAAAAGTATGGGTGCATGGATACAGTGGATAGCAAGAATCATGAGCGGAGTTTGTGTCAATGAAACCCAAGGCAAGGAAGGAGTGGACGCATGGGTGGTTGCTGGTGAAAGTGAAACCAGCTCAGCCGATAATAAAGAATGATAGACATTTACTTTTAATGGGTGGATGCCCCCTAAATGTATTGTATTCATCATAGGTGAAGACTGTCACTGGAAGCAGAGTCTTTCTTTGAAAAAATAAAAGGAGATACAAAAAAGACTTTTGTTCTTATGTGTACTCAAGGCCACCCAGTACTAGGGCAAGTATAATGCCGGAAAAAACTTCAACAAATGCTACAGGCAGGGGAAGCAGGAGGATAGATTAAATAGATACTAAAAGTTGACACCAATTGTATGTACTGCGCTTGGTAGTGCTACTATGCCACAATGTACTGTTGAATTAATTTTGAAGAGTTTCAGTTACAATTCTGTTTCTTTTTTTATAGATACTCATACTCCTTCCCAAAAACCATCACGGAAGGAGTTGGCAGCCAGGGCCCGGCAAAGGAAACTGCAGGCCATTGTGGAGGAGTACCGCAAGCTGGTGGCTGAGGCTGAGGAGGAGGAGGGAGAGGCGGCGGCAGCAGCTGCTGACTCTTCCAATGCGTCTGGCCCCAGCAAGGCCCCACCTGCAGGAGTACGGCGCCACGGCCAGGCAGCCGCTCACCGCCGGCAATTAACTTCTGCCACCCCCACACAGCATGGATGCAAATGTAGGTGCCGTGCATTTGGGCAACAACTTCTCCTCCGGATGGCCAAGCTGGAGGATCAATTAGAGGAGCGCGTCAAGATTATAGTGGACAAACACCTCAAAGCCTGCCAATTGTAATGGACCCTGTTGATTTGCCCCTTTTTTAATACTTTTGTTGGTGGGTGGGAATTGGGTGTTGGGGTTATTTTTGTGGGACATTCTTTGGACTTGTACATTGGTTGGGGTTAGGGTGGGGATAGGGGTGGGATAGGAGGACTAGGAGGATATTTTTTGTACATGAATAAATGTTATTTATTTTCAACTTACACATATGATGTTGTTTTGTGGTGGGGTTACTGTTGTACGTCACAAAGTTTACTCTAGATGCAGGGCAGCGGCCAGTGTTTGATTGAAATACTTTATTAATTGACCACATGTGTAACATGCAAACAGATAGATGCTGTACCCCTCACTCAGTTATATTTGTCCTATTAGTACTACCAGCCTCTCCTCCATTATACCTCCCAGCAAACTTCTCTTCTTACCTGTGATTGATGATGATTACGTTTGGCACCGCAAAGGCTGCATGGTTTCCCAAGACAACGGAGAATATGCCGTGGTTGTGTGATAGTAGTAGTAGACTAGACACTGGCACTAGCATTGGCTAACAAAAACAAAGAGACAGTCATTTGCTTGAGAGAGAATGTGAGAGAAGTACAAAATTACAGTACATAATATGGACAAAAAAATACAAACAATATTGCAACTGCTAAACGAACTCAAAGAAATCAATGGTGTCGGGGACTGTGCCAAGTAGAAGAAGATAACTGCAGTTGCGTTGGAGTCATTAAAACACAATACAAATCGTAAACTTAAATGCTCTAAAATTAAATTCAAACAATGCCAGCAATGATTTACATTGATTCGTTGGGTCACTTTGGGAAATTAATTGCCTTGTACACTAGTACATAAAGTGAGCTTGGGTGGGCAAGCAGAAGAAGATCCTCGCCCTGCCTCGTTGACATTAGTGTTGCTTTCACCACATCTGCCCCAGCAAGCGTGTGATCAATTGTTGGTGTAGATTTAATGTAGTAACATCACACCTCAATATAAAACCACACAGCCCGGGGGAAGAGGGTTAGGGTTTGATGAATGGATAGGAACAGGGGTTTGGGGAAAGGTTTGACAAAGAAAAACAGTACGCATGGAGACAACAAAAGCAAAACAATGAGGACGATGATTGCTGATCCACAACTACCCAATAAATGTAAAGTCAAGTAAGAAAAACGAAATGGATGCATGATGAAGGTTTATTATTAATTTGATGGTTAATAATAAGTGGTAATTACTTAACTACTACTACACAATTCAAAGGAAGTATTTCTTATATATGATATGAATATGACTTTTGCGTAGGCTGTATGCCCTCTGAGAAACCGTAATACCTGATGTAGCGGGCTGAAAGCTAGCAAAGAAAACTAAGAGATAGTTTAAGTGAACAATCAATTACCAAACACCAGCGTAAAATAAATGAAGAGGAAAAAGGAATCAAAGAAAAATATGAAAATGGTACTAAAGTTAATGTATTATCCAGGGCCAAATGTGTAGTTGTATCTCGTCATTCATTTTTTTCCTCCCTTCCATGGACACTGTGACTGATTATATCAGTCAGTCAGTCAGTCAGTCAAAATATCTTTATTCGATTTAGTTAAAAATCATACAAAGAGATAAAAACATTTCATACATTTTAAAATATATACAATACAACTATTTACAGATCATTTACAGTAACAAGCAAATCAGAGCGTGCGTGGGATTAATAAAAGAAGAAAGACACATTTTTTAGTTCATTTAGTAGTACACCAGGATCTCACATCTTGATTAACACAGTTTTACGGGGGCCATTGATCTAATAAATATGTTTTTTAGTTCTAGCTGCAGCCACCAAGAAGTTAGCCATACAAAAAGTAGTACGTATGTTAGTCAATGATTGTAAGTAGAGCAGGGCTGGTCTCACTTGTGTGAAGCCAGCCTCCTTTAAAACCGGTACCAGGTATTTTTTTCTTGGCTCTAAATAAAACCCACAAAACGTAACAAAGTGCATGGTGTCTTGGGTGGAAAAATGATCACAACTACAGGGGGGGGGCTAGTTCAGGTTTTTCCCATGTTTTAAAATTGCCCAAATAAAAATATCATTCTTGGGCGCCTCTGGCTGGATGATGATGAGGAGGATTGGTAAGGTAAGTGTGAGTTGTTGCTCCACGTATAATAGTGCTGGGTGAAAGGCCGGCCTGTAAGTGTTGAGGAAAGAAATGGGGTATTACAAAAAAAGTTAACAGAATGAAAACATAAAAATCAATTACGGTGTAGTGCAAAAAAGACAAGACTCGTGAGCGAGAAGATTTTCAGACTGAGGCTGCTTGGATACATTGATTAACTCTACTCTTCTAGTTGCACAGCAGTCATCGAAAAGAACAACAAGATAGGAGCCAGCACAGAACAGTTACAGGGCCACACCACAACACCGGGCCGTGAGTCTGTGGCCCAAACTCCATTTACCTACATTTTTCACAGTTTCAGTCAAAAGGCATATACATCAACCTAGCATTTTCCAAAACAAGTGATTAATTTAAATCAATGCGCCAATGTCAGTCAATCATACCACTATTCTATTCCACCACTGCACACACATGTAGCCTAGGTCTGCTGTGGTTCTTGTTGATTGGTTGTGTGTTTACCTTGTATTCCACTTCCTGAACATATTCCAACAATCATCTCTGATCAAACCGACTGACAGCGTGCAAAGATGGTATGGTGGTCATCATCATCATCATCATCCGGTGTGGCACGTGTACGTGTTCTCCAAAAGACCACCAACAGCAACTCAGTCTGTAGTGAGTGACTACGATTAAGTCCAGACTGCACCTGCAGTAGTAGGAGTACAATTGGATACATATTATTAAACAACATGGAAACATTGACCATCACTTGAGACACAAGTACTTTGTTATTATATTAAACTACTAGTATATTTCTACTTCATGCACATTTGCTATGAGTCAGCAAGCAGCCAATGCAATGTATGGCATCATTCATTTCATATACCTGTCTTTCTCTTCTTTGTGGCTGTCAGATCACAGATGCAGCAGAGTCTTCTGAAAGTGATGACGAGTTTACTTTAATTTTGGAGCTCTGCTCAAGTTCTGACATTGAAGAGTTGTGTATGCCTGCAGACAGAGGTGTAGCCTTAAGAAAGTGATGCATTTCAGATTGGAAACAAAACAGAAGATGGCTAAAGTCACGTACGTTTCGCTTGTTATGGAGGGAGTGTTAGAGGCTACATTATTGCACTATTGTCCATCTCCATCTAATGTATGGCAAGATGGAAATGTATTTAGGGTGAGTCAGGAAGATGGAGCAGGACTCTGATGAGTGGAGTGCACAGTAAATGCTCAGATGTGCAACTCCAATAGGTAATTAAAAGAGAAAGAAAGATGGTGTTGGTTTTGAAGTTTGAGTCAGAAAGACAGATACACACAAATAAGGAAGGGAGAAATAAAGGAAGGGAGAATGTAACAATTTCAAAGCCTAGTTGTCAGGGAAGGGGAGCTCGTCCTCAAACCCTGGTGGTTCTTCTGACAGAAGTAGGTCCTGTAACCCACTACTTATTTCTTCCGACTCGCTCTCCTCTTTCAGCTCTTATTCACGTACTTTGTAGTCTGGTGGTATCAAGTGCTGATTCATTTTGATCATGGTTAACCTCTCCACGCTTTTGGGCGAGAGACTGGTCCTTTTCACAGTCACAATGGCACCAGCAGCACTGAAAACACGCTCAGAAGAGACACTTGCAACAGGGCAAGCTAGATACTTTATCGCCAGCCTGCTGAGCACTGGCCATTGGCTTCTTGTCCTATACCAATACACCAATGGGCTTTGCTCCATGAACGCCTCTGTTGTGTCATCCAGATAGGCCTGAACCATCTGCTCAATGTTCATTGGTGCTCGGGTTTGCACGTCCTGTTTTTACTTTGCGACAGCAACAGACTTACCCATCCCTTTCTGTAGAAACCAAGCAGCTATTATTTTGCTTGTGTCTTATGAATCAGATCCTGTTGGTGCGGTTGTTGTTATTGTTTGTGTTGGTGACTGCAGGGAAGCAAACGCACTGCTTGCATGCTGTGAAGACGAACTTGACTCTGTAGGATGCTCAGTAGTACTTGCACTATCCTGGGCTGGCACTGGCAGGCCTCTAATTGAGAGCCGTTCATTTTCTAAATCAGTGGCTTCCTCGGCTATTACAGTTTTGTACTTGGAAACATCCCATTCTGAAAAAGGAATCACAGCATTACTATTCACAAATAATTTGTACCGTGGATCCAAAATTGTGGCAGTAATGTAATGTTGATGTGACACAATCTTATTTTGAATCCTCGTATTCTCAGATAAGCGGCCGGCTAAGGACTTCGCCAAATTACATGCTTCAAGTTTTCCTTCAACACCTTCGTATGTTTCAGACACCTCCTTCAGCTCTTGCTCTAGCATGTACAACAATGGGATAGCTTGGCTCATAGTACAGTCCTCCCTGCTGCCTGCACTTGTGAAGACCTCAATAGGAAGTAGCATCTCTGTCAGGCATTTAATGAGGTCCCATTGCGACATCTCAACTGTCATGGCTTTAATAACTGTTGGATCCCCTGATCTTCTTGACATTGTCATGACATAAGCATTAAGCGGTATTTACTGCTCAAACAGCAGATCAAGCATGTAATAAGTAGAGTTCCAACGTGTTGGTACCTCCTGGATGAGTGCTTTGACTGGCATTTTATACTCACGTTGAATGACCCTTAGCTGCTTCCGGGCTTTAAAAGAATGATTGAAATGCGTGCAGATTCTTCTGCAAATGGTCAGTAAGTTGCTGACTTTGCTTTCATTTTTCAGAAAGTCTTGAACCACAATGTTAATGCAGTGTGCCAAACAGGGGACCCTGAAATAGCGACCATCTTCCATGGCCTTAACTACATTACTGCCATTGTTGGTGGCAACAAAACCAATATTGAGGCCTCTTGGTCGCAGCAATTCAAAGACCTTGCTGTTGAACTCATCCAAAATGTTTGCAGCAGTATGCGATTTCTCCATAGCAAACATGGCTACAGTAGCATGTCTGCGAGTATCATTAAAAATCTCAGTAGTGTCAATGCCTGTAGATATCTTGTCTCTAACACCTGAAAAAGAGATCCAGTGTGCAGTGATGCACATGTAATCAGTGGCTTGGCAACTGGTCCACATGTCTGTTGTCAGATGGATACTATGCACAGCACTCTGCTACAAGGCTTTTCCAAGCAATTCCAGTAGCGGCTGGGAACATTCCATTTTGGGCAGAGGGTTGTCACCAATTCCAGGAAACCCACCCCTTCAACAAAAGAAAAAGGGAGAAGGTCCAGAGCTAACATTTTAGCAAGCTTAGCATTGTACAAACGTGCTATTGGGTGGTTGCGCTCGTACTTTCCCTCCTGCCTAAAGATGCTAACAATGGTACGCTGCTTGGTATTTCTTTCAGTTATGCCCATTCGCGTCGCAGACTTCGCACCCGTACTCCTTGGTGTCTCCGGGTTACTCTTACTCTGGTGCCACAGAGATGTTGCTGATGCGGAAGATGTGGGATCTACCACTGCAGTGCTGGGGAGTCGGACAGGGGTACTTAGTGTACCTCTACCAGATAGAATGTCTCCCTCTTCTTCCTGTTCGACCCGTGGACCTTCTACTGCTTCCCCACCAAAATTAATGGTTCCTGCTTTTATGATACGTAGGTGGTCCTCCCACTTGATTGCGTGGTGTTTTTTCATATGGGTCATTTGGCCTCCGGTACCATAGTTTAACAGAGGAATGACAAATGGAGCATATAGCAATGTTCTCTTCATTTGCGCTAAATGTAAAGAAGTCCCACACTGGGGAGCTTAACTTTTGTCTCCTGCTAGAGGTGCCACTTCCAATGCCGGATGAACTGGAGGTTGTGTGGTGAATTTCACTATGTGGCTGCGCAGTAGTACCACTACCTACTTCTGCTGAGGTGGAACTTGTGCTGGATGTAGGACGCTGCCGGCTGTGTGCAAATTTAAAAATGGAAGCTGGAGGTAGTTTTGGTGTGGCCTGTGTTGGTGGTATGCATGCTACATCCCTAGTCGTAGCCATTCTTGATAGGGTTAAAATGTTGGTCTCCATGTCCTCAGGGCCACGAGTAATGCTTGTGATGACTGGGTCTGACTCATCATCACCATCATTATCCGGCTGCTCAACATCGCACTCCATAAGTGGTAGGCTTCCTGGAACATTCCTTTTCCCTAGCCTGGTCTTCTTGGGATATCTCTCCCTCTCATGCTCAGATTGTTGTGGCTCCCAATTAAGATCAAGATCATCAGAAGGGATGCTTGGTGAAGAACTCGATGGACTAACCCTCCTTTTCCTTGGTGGGGATTTGGAAAACAATAGATCTCCTGCATGAGGTGCTGCCTCTTCTTGCTCTGAATCAGGCTCAATTTCCTGAACTGCCCGACTTCAGGAGGAACAACAACTACTATTGCCGGTGGTGGTTCTTGAACAACAACTATTGCAGGCGGTGGTTGTGGTTGTTGTTTTCGTTGAACATCTACTATTGCAGGCGGTGGTTGTGGAACAACTACTATTGCAGGCGGTGGTTGTGGTTGTTCTTTTCGTTGAGCATCTACTATTGCGGGCGGTGGTTGTTGAACAACTACTATTGCGGGCGGTGGCTCAGGTTGAACATCTACTATTGCGGGTGCAGGTTGTTGTTCACCACTTTTCTGCTGTGTTCCCTCTTGCGTGGAATGTGTACTACTTTGAGATAGCGATAAGTTCAAGTCAGGCTCAGTATCACTGCATTCCACCATTAGGCTGGCTACCTCTTCCCCACTCATCTGCTTGGGCCTGGGTTGGTGGCTTGGGCCCACTGATGCGGAGGTGCTGGCCCCAGCTTGGACCCCGGTCACTGCTGCTGCAGGCGTACTTTTTTTCCCAAAAAAGGTTTTCGGGTCAACACCAGACTTAAGTGTCACTTCCTTCTTCTGTTCTTACTTCTTCTCAGCAACTTTCTTGGTCTTGGAGGACCTGGTACCTGCTTTCTTTGGGCCCATCTTCTTCAGATGTCAGCAGCAGCACTCAGTTGCACAAGTTGCTGAGAATGATGTCTGGTCAGGTTAGTCACACCACACATGACGTAGTACAGAAGGACGTCCGTCTGGCAGTAGAACAGGCGATGAATGATGACAGACACCTCCTCTTCAGTCTTTTGTGCACCTACAAGCAAAGAAGGCAGAACAACATCAGTCGAATGTGTATTTTTTTAGCTTTAATTTTAATTACTACTAGAAGTATTAGTACAACCAGTAAGAGTAAGAATAGCAAATAACTAAAATGCAAATGTAGTGGAAATGGAACTTGTTTATCCTTAATTTGTGCATCATTTTGGATGGATGCAGCATCAGTGACCTGCAGCAGATAGCAATGGGGATGTGAACAGTAGTAAGCCAACAGGAACAATGGCAAGACACAGGCTGATTTGTCAAAAACAAAACAGCACACTACTACTACCACCACAGCTCCACATGGGCACTCTCATCACAGGTACATGGGTAAAGGCCAGAAAACAATAAACTCTAGCAGGCCTATATCCCTCCCTATATGGCCAGAAAAAGGAGGATGCCTGCATCACAGCTTAATGCAAAAAAGAAAATCCCCATGGCTACAAGGTTTGAAAGTTACACAACACAAACAACAAAGGCATTTAAAGTTTTCACCCAAACAGTTAACTACACCCCAAACACCACATTTGAAAATTCAATGCATTACCACCCATGCCCTAAATGATGTTAAATTCAACAGACAAAATGGAAACCGCTACATCAAGCATCCCCGCTGACTATCTCTGGGACTCTAGGCCTACTGGCAGAAAAAATCACACACGTTTGTAGGCCTGCGGCAAAAAAACTAAACCAGGATGGAAGGTCACACAAAATGGCCGCCCCCACATGGCCTGGCCACCCCCAAAAACATGAAAAGAAAGAGAAGACAACACAATACATTCCTATGGCAAAAGGACAATGCTTGGCTTGACAAAATGGCCACCAAGCCGCCCACATGGTCAGGCCACCCTCAAACAACAAAGTACATAGAGGACAGAAACAGTAAGTGGTCCATGCTCCAAAAACTACAAGCAAATGACAACCTGAGGAGTTTCTTTTAGCAAAATGAACAGCATCTAGATTCTCGGGAACGTTTTAGGCAACTCAAGAGATATTGCTCGCGAGAATGCAAATTCGGCGTGTTCGGCAGCGCGAACTGTACAAAAAGTCGTTATCGCGTGCCCGAGCATGCACATTGAGCGCGTGAAGAAGACAAAAACTGTAAGGTCGCGTTATAGCACTGTGCAAAGTTACCAAAATTACGCGAGCTGAATTCTAGGGTTACCTAGTGCGCAGAAAAAGCCATATTATTCAACACACACCCAAAACCTGCAATTCAACACCAAAAACACATTTTGCTAATTAATCCAAAGCCATCCATGACCTATGATGTTACACATACAACTTAAACACCCCAAAATCAGTTGAAAAACTTTCATGCACCCATGATGAGGGCTCTAGTAGTACCCTTGGGCCTACTGGCAGAGTAGGCCACAAGCTTGGAGGCCTATGGCAAAAACACAGTGGCTACAAACACAAAATGGCCACCACCACCTGGCCAAGCCACCCACAGAAAGTAAATGAACTCAAGCAGGCCTACACTAACTACATGAACTACTAGGGTTACCTAATTTTACTAAAAAAAAATTAAATTCCACTACTACAGAGTATGCAATTAAATCCAATGCCATCCATGATGTTTTACAGACACAACAGAAACATGGGTGGACCCTTGGGTACCTCTAGGCCTACTGGATGAAATTTCAAACACATACAACTTGGCCCCTCATGAAAGTACAGGCCTCCCTCGATAATAAGTTTTAAGAAAGATTGAGAAGCACAGAAAACTGTTATTAAAAAAAAACCAAACCAAACAAACATTTACAGTACACCAATTCTCAATTCTCAAACTTACTTGTAAAAGAAAAGTTCAAATCCAAAATTCCTCAATAAATCCAATTAAATGCTATGATGCAGCAGACATACACAAAGAGTGATCCTTCCAGCTCCAATTCCAAATGAAAGTGAACACCACATGGACAAAGCACTGGGAGGAGCCTGGTGGACAGGAACAGGAAGTTTGAGACTCAGGGGCACTTCCTTTCTCTTGAAAAAAAGAGTAGAAACAAAAAGAGGACTCCTAGCCCAAAAAAATACAGCCAAATCACAATCTGAGGGGTTAAATGAACATTTTTGAGAAGATTTTAACATGCTCGAGAGATATTCTGTGACAGATTGCAGTTTCTGCGTTTTTCGAAAACGCGATCTTACCAACATGGCACTGCAAGGAGGATCGCGCGTCCCAATGACATGTTCGCGCGTCCGAATGACGTAATCGCATTCTCAAAGTCGCATGGGATTGTGCGGCCGGATTCCAAACATCGTAGCGAACGCGACCGGGAGAGAAAACGAGAAAGCGAACGCAGAGCCACGGTAAGTCATTACCGCGCACGCGAGAATGCTATTGAGCGCGCGAGGAAGAAAAACTACTACGCTACGCTGTAGATTGCGAAGTAGTCGACAGCTTCCCTCTCGCCGCGAAGTGCGAAGTTGCCGAAAATTCGCAAACTCCGCGAACGGAGCGTAGTTCTCCGCCCAGGGTAATTCAGAGGCCTGATGCTAGGATCTCTGAAGCAACCCATGTTTCAAAAAAGGTCACCTCAAGCAAAGCCTCCTCGCCATTCTGGTCAGTCTGTGACTCTCAGCTGGGCATCAAAAAACATGTTCCATGATTACTCCTTTCTGATTTGTGACCCCGTCTTTCCCCCAAGACAGTGTCAGGGGTACACACTTGATCACAGGGCTTCCGCCTTCACTGAGGTCCTAGTTGCCAACAATACCTGTGCTGGTTACCTTCACTTTGGCTTCAAGCTGGACTGGTGCAGACGCTGACTCCCCAGGCTGAATTTGATGTCCGGGCCCCTCTGGCAATGGTTGTAAAGGAGCAAATATCTATGGGTGGACAGAACAAAAGGTCTTTAGACAAGGCACAGAAACAGTCTTTCAACAGAGAGGATAGTGTCAGAATACTTCCTAGTCTTGGGACGCCCCATATATTAACAAGGCACCCAAGAACCACTTCCATCTATCTATGTGAGAGTAAAAAAAACAACATCCTGGACCTATTGGCAAGTATAAAAGGAACTCTTTGGTGAACTGACAAGATTAATACATCACCCAATCCCAACAACCAATGTATTCATTTTTTAAATTGTGAGAAAAGAGAAAAACAACACAGACATACCTAAACCCTTACATTGGTGTATTCCTGTGTGCTAATCTGAAAACCCTCAAAAAAGGAAATGTTCTACACTTTTGCTCATACACTTTAAATTACTTGTACAGGACTGCAGACACTTCTAAAATAATTCTTCTTAAAAGCACCTACATTGTATGCTTAGGACCATGCTCTCATGTTATAGGAGCAGCAGGAAAATCTAAAACTGCTAATTTAACAGAAGTTTCTTATCTCTAAAACATTTCCTTAAAACATTTTTGCTAAAGATCACATGAGCATCTTCCCTGCGTTCTACTTTTCATGATCCAAACTATGCAACATCAGCTCTAATAAGGACTGTCAGTTTATTTACACGGACTAGCTAATAAAAAAACTAGCAACGCCCTTGCAAAACTATGTAGCATGGAATAACATACAATTATGGTGTTATCACCTAAGAATTTTAGAACAAAAACTACCCGCATCTAGCTCCCCTTAAAGGTCAAAATAAGGGAACAACAATCTAGACTACTGATCCTGTCATAATTTCATCAAACAGGATGGGCAGTAACATCACATATATTTTTATTCTTTTTATTAATGCTAACAATGTTTAAAAGAGTATTACTGAATAGCCAATTAAGTGTCTCCTTGCTATTTCACAGATAATTTATACAGGCTAAAAAGAAATTGAGAAAAGGAGAGAGCAACATACATTTTACCTAGCCTTACATTGTAGAGGAACTAGCCTCCTTCCTCCATTTTGACAGTAGGACACCTGAAACAGGTTTCACTTCTGTCAACACTATCAACCCCTATTTGTAGCAACTGGGCATAAACAAAGTTATAGGAGGTAGATAGCACATTTAAGAGAACTAAAAAACATAAATACTCAAACCCAATCCTTTTAGCAAATGTACAAGTGAAACATGAGGGTGAATGAATTCAAACTAAATCCCATTGGCTCAGCCATAGTAAGCACCAAACTAAAAGCATTAGTCCTGTATATATGGCCAAGCTCACATATACAATTGTATTGTGGTATATTCATATGAGTGCATAAAACCTTGCTTTTGCCAACAAAAAATAAGAACAACTCCTCCTTCTTTCCCTGTGCTGCCATCTTGTCTTTCAAAAAGTTTCAGATGTGAAAATGTGAAAGCAAACCTTGCTCAGGTAGCCCTGCCAGGCTTCTAAATATAGAACTGACTTTTAACTCTTCCAGCTGTCCTAGTCTGTGTGCAAATTTTCCATGCAGCTTTCCCTATTCAAAGTCACCCCGAAAACAGAAAGCTGACCCATTCCCCTGTTTGTCAGTTTAATAACTTCTGCTGGTTTTTTATACATATTTTCAATTGTAAGCAGTGTGCAATATACTTGTCTAACAATATATATGTCAGCTGTTTGTATTATACCTAAATGTATGCATTTACTGAAGCCCAAGGCACTTTAAAAGCTGCTCAGAATGCAGACTTTTGTTTTTAAAATAGTGAATTTTGCCCAATTTTGACTTTGATATTTGGGGCACTTAAAAAATTAATATCCTATAATTTCTCTGCATAATAGTCATCCTCAGAATGTTCTCTACATAGCCCAGGAGTTGGAAATTAAAAATAATCATATATACCCTTATTTAAATGAGTTTTATACGCCTGCGCTGAGTTATATTTCATATGCAAATATCCTCATTATGCGGTACAACACAAATTACATTTAATTTTAATGCTGGGAGGTCACAGTATGAGTATTACGCTTTATAAATATTAAAAAACGAATTTAAAAGCACTTATTTTTTAAATATTTTTTTCATAATTAATCATATTTTTTTTTAATAAAACCAATCATTTTGATAATTACACATAGGAAAAGCAAGCTTCATTTCTTGCCTATCATATTCAGACACATTCATTCATAAGCCTAAGCACAGAAACCTAACTTGAAACATGAAACATTTTGCACCACTTTTTTTTTTAAAAGACAGTCAATTTTTAAATTCAGAACCATTGATATGCTTATGTAAAAAGGCTTTAAAAAAGGAAATCCTTACTTTAAATGTGTTCCCGTTATCTAAAATAATTAATCTGATTTTTGTAACTTTTTAAAACAGCAGTATGAAATGCAGGGTTTTACACCATGTTCTGTAGTGACAAAATCCTAGCTGAGTCAACATTCCTGTCTCTCCGTGGCCTACAATCAAAACAACAGCTGTTCCTCAGCAGTTAAAACACAGCTGTTGTGACAGTCTATTTAAAACTGAGGCCTTTCTAGTTCTAAAATGTGTGTAGTTCAGCAACAACCAATTTACTCAGTTGAAGTGTGTGCCTGTTTATATCTAATACAATGTATCTAAGGAAAATGTTTTATAATTGTTTATTTATTGCAAAAACACACAATTTCGATTTTGATGCCTATTTTATTCCCATTGAATGTGAATTCTAATTTTATATTTTAAGCATTAGCAGTTTGTACATGTGCATAATTGCTTACTCTTATCAATTTAATAGTAACATACCGTTATTTAGCATATCATATGGTTCATTTCTGGATTTTTATTTAATTTTCATTTAATATTAATTAAATGACATTTTGCATAACAGAATGATGACAGCAAGAAAACACAAACACACACATTGAGCTTATTCCAGACATATACAGAAGGGGTCATACACTCAGAATCACATAATACAGCGCGCTTAAGGCTAGCAATCCTTGGACAAAGAGCGCAATCGCTATTTACTCACAGAAGTTGCAATGTAAAACCATGAACCACATAGACATTTAAACACACATTTAACCCACAGATCAACACTTAGTACAGAAAAAAGGACAGCCCACAGACTGTACTTAAACAAACCATTTGTAAATACTAGTTGTAAGTCATATTTACAAGAAGAGCTTCACAATAGTATTCCAAAAGACTGCAAAAAACAGCCCAACAAACTGTTTTATTTTCAAGCAGCCAAAATACCCTCAATTCACTAGCTTTGTCTGGCAGAACACAAAAAAAGCGCTCTGCATATCTCCATTTATAAACGTGCGCAGAAAAGGATCCTTGTTTGTATTATGTCCATATTTGAATTCCATGGGGATACAGAATCACCAAGGAAGAAATATGTTTTTATACCTAAACCTATTTAGGTATTCTCTCAAGGGAGCCGGCTAATTCACTTCACATCTCACTTTGGTACCTCCAAAAAGCAACACATTCTTCGATGTGTGCTTGAAACAGGCATGCCTAAAATATTGCAAAATATGCAAATATTATAACCAAAGTAGTGCTTAAGGTACTCTTCGTACGTTGCGCCGTTCAAACAAATTCAAACAGAGAAAAATCTCCTCATTACCTGCCTACATAAATTGCAATTTACATATTACATACATACTAATCAAAAGTTGGCCAACGCAAATCTAAGCCACAGTAAGTGTTACTAAACTACCTTACCAATCCAAGGCATCAAAAACCAACATCAAGTGCCGCAGAACGACTCTTACCAATTAAATGGTGCCCAAATTCTAACTGCCAAGATCTGAATGACCTAACGGTCGTTTTTTAGAATACTCACGCCAAAAAGGTTCTCATTAAGGATTGACATCATGTGGAGGATCAAAATCAGGAAGGTCAGAAATATACTGGGCTGCAGAGACAGAGAACCGCCAGAATCTCTGTGCACAGAGTACCTCCTTAGTAGAGTCCTGTCCTGTCCTCCACAGTAGATTTCTGTCTCCTGACAAGATCACTCCTTAGATAGCACTTCTCTGATGGGGTCCACGTTGGAGCGCCCTTTGTAGAACATAGAAACCTTCTCAGGGGATACTTTGTCCTTTTAAACCAACTAAGAAGAAATTGCCACAGAAGCTGAAATATAAAAGTAACATCTTTATTAACCTCAAAAGAGGGAGACTATGTCACACAGAAGCCTTAGCAACTGAATGAGGCAGTCTAAGGAGTACAGAAAACAGGGGCCTTATATATTCTTAGGGTTACATAGTCAGCATAAGACCAAGGGGCAGACCCTGCTCATGCAAAATGCCTAAGATGTGCATGCAAGAACTGCTTGCTCAACAAGGTGGGAGGAGAGTTACTTCTCCATAGAGCAGAAAAAATAGCCTGACAGTTATACTAGAGAAGCAGGTGCATTCTACTAGCTAGGCCCTTCTGAACATGTGCAAAGGTGGAAGATGCTAAATATAGTTCGTTTCTAGGCAGATTATAAGCCCAGTCAACACTGAGGGAGGACAGAGCACATGGCAAGCACGTGGCAGTACATGGCAAACAAGATGGCTGCCAGAAATACAAAATGGATCCGTCCAATCTTTAACATGACAAGTTCCCACACTGGCCAGACCTAACCCTTCCCTTTCTGAATACATTGGATACCCCTTTAGAAGGCCCTAGGTACTCCCCTGGGCAGGATGCAGTGTATATGAAAGGCAGAGCATGTACTAGTGTGTGTGACATGCTCTGGTAGTGAATTACAGCCATTTTCGTTTTTCACTACTGAGAGGGCTATTTTGCCCTTATGCTATAATGGGGAGTGCTGTGTATAATGTTTACCTGCATATCTTCCCATAGGAGCAAGATAGAAAATTAAAGTCTGGTATTCCTGAACTCAGAATTTAATATCACATCTGTTAGGACAGATGGTTTTTAAAACCTATGTTTGAGAACAGCACTTTTAGAAAGTGACTGTTCTTTTGTCTGACCTTTCTGTATGCCTTGGCCTGTTTGTTAATTGACTGCCTGGTTTGTGAGTGACAGGGCGACAGAATGAGTCCGCCCAGTGGTGAATAGAGAGATCTGCATCTAGATGGGAGGGAGGAGTTGCACCTGGGACCTGAATAGAACTGTGCCTGCCCCCCTCCCACAGTGCTGGCTCCACCCCCTGTGGTGCGTCTGATGTCTCTGCCCTGCACTGTGAAAGGAGAGAAGGAATCATGTCAACAAAGTGCTCAAGGGCTGTGCTTTCCCTCCGCAATGCTCCTGTGGGACGTCTGATGTTTCTGCTTTGCACTGTGAAAGGAAAGACGGGGTCATGTAAACAGAGTCCTCCAGAACTGGTTTGGACCGTGCTCAGAGCCCTCCTGCACAAAGGGAACACAGACTTTTTGGGTTATAAGTACAGGACCCCAGACCACTGAACTTTAGATCATCTGAGGAAAATTAAATTTTGGTCATGTTGTGTTCCCTAGCGCGTACCCCACCGACTCCATGTACCAGCTTAAAGTGCATGTAACTTCCCTCCTGTGCCAGCTATGAAGACGCAAATACATTTGCGTCCCCCGTTAACTTGTCCTCTTTCAGATCCACCATGAATGGATTATGTAGTCCGTTCCTAAGTATGCTATGCCACCGTCTTTCTGTAGTACACTTTTCATGTATTCCTGCTCTAGCAAGAGTAGGCCCTGAATTCCTGCCATCTGAACCTCTTTTGTGGCTCCTGACTCTGCCCAGGCTACCTCTGTACCCGTGAACTCTGTCCTACTTTCAGCGCGGCCCCTCGCGCTCAGCTCAGCCTGCTTTCTGCCAAGACTGACTATAACCTTCGAGTTATCTGTTCCGCTCCCCGAGAATACATTCCTGCCTACTAGATCCTGTAAACATCCTCTCCAGCTGCAGAGCCAAAAGGCCGACCTGTCTTAATGCAAGTAATTCATAGCCTCTGTTGCCATGCTTCCATGGAAGGCCCCGTGCCCAACGCTTCACATGTAGACACTCAGGCGCTTATACACGCATCCACAGTTAGCATAGAACAGCTTCTGCCCTAGAGACCTTTCCGCCCAGATAGTATAGTTCCTAAACACCAGATATCAGATATGATAGAAGTACAAGTTGATCTGACATGCCAGACTTCTGTCTCTTTCCGTCAGTGTAAATGTCAAGTCCCCTGCACCCCGTCAATCACACGTCATGCAGCTGCGCGCGCATCCAAGCTTCCGATTTCTGCTGACATTGCAACATTCTGTTAGCACCACCCCTTGGTGCCACCCACTTACGTCACCTATCAGTGACATTTCTAGCACACACCTCTGGTTCACGCCTAGTTTACGCCTCTTGATGATGTATTAGTACCACGTGTATACTGTTATCTTGTCTTCTCTCAGCTGTTACGCCTCTTACATTGACTCTTATGTATTGATTCAAGTATATAAGCTATGTACTGTCAATAAACAGCAGCGCGCTCATCTATCCCTTCTGACACCCCTGTGGTGGTCAGAACATGATATCCTGATTCCTTTATGAGGAATAAAACCCTTAGAAACTCTAACACCACGGACTCTGTCTTCTTTCATTCCGATTGAGTTATTATTGATTAAGTACTTACCTGCATAGAAATTAAGAGAGTAAATTAATTATTTACGTCATTTTGGCGCCCGAATAGGGACCCCTCCCCCACCTCACGCGCCGGTTGGCGCGTTGCAAGCTGTGTCCCCTGCCATCAGTTAGATGGAATACACGTGTACTGGCAGGATTTCCTGCATCTCCCTCTGACCCACGGAGGTGACGAAGACTGCGATCAGTGCCCAGACGAGGCGGTGAGGAGTGCGGAGGATCCCGACCAGAGCCTAGCCGAAAGAAGCAAGGTCCGAGGTGTGAAGAGGCCCACCAGTTTTCCGAAGTTTTCCGAAGTTTTCCGAAGTTTTCCGAAGTTCCGAGTCGAGTCCAGTCGAGTTTTCCGAGGCCTTCTGTTTCCGTGCTTCCCGGTGAGTACCATTGCTGGGTCGTATCTAGACGGGTTTGGGTACGCAAGTCCGGTCTGCACTGTTTTTAGGCAGTGTATCTGTACTGTTTAGCAGTATATCAAGTATTCCGAATTTTTGCACTGTTACACCAGTGTATCCGTACTGTTGAGCAGTACATCTAGTATAAGGGGGTAGTCATCTATGTCTTCAATGTTCTTAAGTGATTAATGTTGTGGTATGAATGTGACTGTTTAAACGTGTATTATTGTGTTCTTCGTTTAATCTAGCTGTCGAGAGTACTCAGGTATAAGGATTAAGCATTCAGTAAATAAGTAAGCGAGATGCCGTTCTTCAACAAGTTAAAACAGATAGGAACTAGGAAAGGGTTACTGGAGGAAGAAATTCCTATCCCCCCTAGGGACACTCCAGGCAATTTTATGTACCAAAAGCATGGCATAGATGCCATATTATATCTAGACTTATGGGCCGATTACACCAAACACCTAGACGAAAGACACAGATGGCCTGTTACCGGAACGTGGGATGCCGAGTGCATCATGAGGGTAGAAGAAGCATTATGGAAAAAGAAAGCTAGACAATCTCAGAAGGACGCCATAGAATTTTGGCGTAAGGAATCACGTAAGCGTGCTGACAAAGCACTCCGTAGAGAAGACAGACTTAAAGAATCAGATAAAGAGCAAGAAAACGAATTAGTTACTGAAGGGATCCGAGTAAAAACAGAACAAATAGACCGTGCCCGAAATAATCTTGTAAACGGTATGTATCTTGCAGCAGATGGCACATCTGAAGCCCAATCAGAAATACCGAAAAACTTACCGACACCATTAGTTCCAACTAAAGTAATGCATAAAACTACTAAAGACATATTCCTAAATTCATATCTAGAGGATGTAGCACCAGCTTATACCAATCTGCCTGTTCGTGCCCTGCCTATTGACAGGGATGGGGGTGGCACTGCGCCCCCAGATAATGTCCCGCCGGTACCACGACAGACCTCCCCTGTTCCGCTAGCTCCGCCACTTCCCGCACTTAAAATAGACCTACCGAAACCAGTCCTACCTGATCTTACTAAACGACAAACTCAGACTCAGATCCAGACTCCGCGGAGAGATAATGCCCAAGCATCCGCCTCAGGAGGTGCGACAGCGGGTCTACAGACCCCGCCACCGACACACAGATTAAATTTAAGGGACACGCAGAATCCTTTCCAGTCTCCCCACTTATCCCGGCTTGAAGCATTTAAAGAGAAGATGTCAGTTTGCAGATATGATCCAGTACCCGGAAAAGACGATTTAATGATATTAGCATCACTCCGATTAAGATCTGCCACCGATAACTTGCTATGCTATGTAGGAATGCAGGAACTTCTCGACAGACTATATAAGTTTATACAGACAGGGAAAGACCCCGACAGTGTCAAAGCTGCCATGCATAAACAGAAAGTTGACATTCAAGCACAGATATTACGATTTTTCATAAATTGTGTAATAAGAGAACGAGACAGGCCCGGGACAGATCAAAGTGAATTAGACGCATTAAACAAGTGGGGTCAAAATATAGCCGAAGGAAAGCATGATAGAGGGAATTGCATAGCCAGTATGTCCCAGAAAATTAGAAAGGCAGTATTAACTGCACACCAGGAAGAGAATGATAAAGCTTCCTCCGAGGAGGAAGAAGACCATGAAGCACCAGGAAGGTCTACAGATACTATAGCGTACGTAGGTAAGGGAAATTACCTTAGGAAAGGCATCCGTCCGGAGAGCAAGAGAGTTCTTTTCTCTGCTTTAACAAATCCGAATTCTTCTGAACATCAGTTCCAGGAAACTGATAAAAGGCTTCGAGACCGAGTGGGGTACCATGTACTCAATTCTATGGATGAACAAGAACTAGCCCGGTCAGCCGTGTTATGGGCCGAAAACCCAGACATGTATAATGATGACACGTTAGTACAGACATTCTTGAACCTTTCCCCGGAAGAGCAGAAAATAGCAGGTGTATACATGATTCAGCACCTCCTCATCAAGTTCAGAAACCATCATTCTGATCCAGGCCCCTTACACGAGACACTAGAGGCACTACTCATGGATAGATGGAGGGGTTTTAGTACCAAATTAATACAAATAATTCTAGAACAACGACATAAGTATAACACCTTCATAAGTCCCGAATATGTTCCCGCCCCGCCTCCAGAAAGGAAAACGTACCACATGCAATGCGGTGGCGGCATTGAAAGTCAGAACCCCTTACGAGAAGTACACCCAGTTATGGGTACGGACCAACGCTTGAAGCGTGTGTATGTTCACACACCACTGACTAAGTTAGAACTGTTAGAAATGAAGAAATTAGTTCCGTGCCATGATAAAGATCCTGCAGGTTTTCATAGAGAGCTTAAAGATATGTTGCTGATGGGAGATTACACGTATGATGATATTATGAAAATGTTAAAAGTACTGTTGCCCACGGGCATTTACGAGAAATTAAAGGAAAAGGATTGGGAGGTGGGAGAGTCAAAGATAGCATGGACAGAAATAGAAGACGAAGAAAGCACGCGAGTCCCAGGGGTAGGCCTTGGGGACAAGACTAAAGCATTACCAGGTTTAATAGTACAGGTTTTACCAAGATTATTGACAACTAGAAAGGAAGATTGGGACGCAATCTCGTCCTGTAAACAGAAACAAGATGAAGATACTAGCGACTTTTATTCAAGATTCGAGAAATGTTTCATCATAAATAGTGGCCTAAAAGTTAGCAGTGAGTCATATCCGCACCTTTTTGTAACAAAATTAGTAGAGAATGCCCTACCATTAGTCAAAAATAGAGTATACAAGGTTGAAAGTACTTGGCAAGCAAATACGCCATCCCAGATGTTACAAATGTTACAATATCACCAGAACAGAATTAGGGAAGAACAAGATCAGGAACAGAAACGTATGAAAGACACGAAAATGAAAATGTTAGTAGCTCAGACGATTCCAGCCGACGGTCATAGAAAAGGTGGGGCCCAGACCAATCATTCTGCCGCTCCCGTTAAGGGGACATGTAATTATTGCAAGCAGCCAGGTCACTACGTACATGAATGTCCAGTCTTGAAACACAACATCGAGACAGGTAAAACTAAAGAAAGACCGCGTCCGCCTAGACATGAACAGGGTCATCAACAGACCTCACAGAACGAACAGCCAATGCAGAATACACAGCACATGCATGATCAGTCCCACACAGTACAGACAGTAGCAGTACCGCAGCCACAACATGCCCAGACACAGCCCATTGCCGCAACTCGGCAAGTATCACAACAGATGTACCAGTATGCCCAGTCGGCATATCCAGATTATCCCCGTTATACATGAAACAGCCTAGGGA
The DNA here is from genome assembly GCF_964263255.1 of Lissotriton vulgaris. NCBI lineage: Eukaryota > Metazoa > Chordata > Amphibia > Caudata > Salamandridae > Lissotriton > Lissotriton vulgaris. Next base: position 970,203,292 of record NC_141697.1, read on the forward strand.
GGGAAAGTGATTTGCCTCTTATTGAAATTCCTGTAGATCAAGAAGGTCCTTATGTACACAGTCACGTATTAGGAAAAGACAGAAAATTTTTAATTGACACAGGGGCAAGTCGCACTACAATAAGTCACAATGAAGTCCCAGGGGCACCCCTCTCAGGCTCACAGAATGTTTCCCTTGGTTTTTCAGGACAGCCTATTGTAAACGAAGTATCGGAACCGGTACCACTAGCTGTGGGTCCATTATCTCGAGTTACAGATTTGTTACTTACGAAATCATGTCCAGAAAATCTGTTAGGAATTAAAACACTGAAAGCTCTAGGAGCTATAATATGCTGTTCCCCGGAGGGAGTCAGACTCTTTCTACGGGATTTCAAGGGTCATTATGTTCTACGTGATTTTGATGTCAGATTGAAAAATGTACCAGATCACTTATGGGCAAAAGGCCCAGCTGATGTAGGTTGTATGCATATCACTCCATATCGTGTCACACTCAAGACAGGAGTTGTTTTACCCAGAATCAGACAATACAAGTTACCACCCGATGCTGTAGTGGCTTTACTGAAAATAATTGAAGAGCTTATTGCCCAGGGAGTGGTCGTAGAGACCGACTCCAATATCTGTAATTCACCCATCATTCCAATTCTTAAACGTACAGACCGCAATGCACCGCCAGTATATCGGCTGGTGATTGATCTTCGAGAGCTGAATAAATGTATTGTACCACAGTATCCTGTGGTCCCCGATATCTCCTCCCTATTGACTGCTATTGATTCAGAAGCAACGTTCTTTACTGTAATCGATCTCAAGAACGCTTTCTTCAGTGTACCTATTGACCCGGAGAGCCAATATCTCTTCGGATTCAGTTTAAATGGACGAAGTTTCAAATTTTCCCGCGCACCTCAAGGATTTACAGAAAGCCCCAGCATCTATAGTCAAGCACTGAAAAGACAACTAGATTGTATCCAAATGCCAGTTAACACAGCTTTACTGCAATACGTCGATGACCTACTGATCACCGCACGAAGTGAGCCTGAATGTGAACAAGCATCTCTGACAGTTTTGCATTTCCTGGCCGACAAGGGACACAAGGTGTCTCCTTCGAAGCTACAATTCTGTGTTCAGCAAGTTGTGTACTTGGGTCACTTGCTGTCCAAAGTGGGGAGACAGCTCACTCCCGATCGCATTCAGTTAATTATAAATATGCCGCGACCCCAGACACAAAAGGAAGTGCGGGCCTTCATAGGCCTCACCTCGTACTGCAGACAATGGATTCCTCAATATGCATTTCTAGCTAAACCACTCATCCAGTTAACGACACAGGAGGTAGCAACTTCCATTGCCCTCCCTTGGACTCAGGAACACACACAAGCCTTTGAGGAATTAAAGAAAGCTTTATGCCAAGCACCAGTTTTAGCGACACCATGTTACAGCAAACCGTTTACACTTTTTGTTACAGAACGTGACGGTACAGCATTGTCTGTCCTCACTCAAGATCAAGCAGGTTCACATAAGCCTTGCGCTTATTTTTCAAGTACATTGGATTCAGTAGCACAGGCACTCCCTGCATGTTTAAAGTCAGTAGCAGCAACAGCGTTAGCAATTAGACAAAGCGACTCAATTGTTTTAGGTCATCAGTTAACAGTACAAGTTCCACATTCTGTAGAGGTTCTGTTAAACAGAACCCAGACTCAGCACTTGACTATAGCACGACTTACAGGTTACGAATTGACATTATTCCAGCCACACATAGAAATCAGACGCTGCAGTATCCTGAACCCAGCAACATTGTTACCTACAGTTATGACAGATCCAGCTCCACATGATTGTATAGAGATCATTAATGCAGTAACAAAGCCCAGACGAGATTTAACAGATGTTCCATTGACAAATCCAGACCTGACACTTTATGTGGATGGTTCATGCATGAGAACAAGTACAGGAGAGTTAGTGGCCGCGTATGCCGTGACCACTGAAACCGAAGTTAAAGAAACACATCGTATTGATACACTGTCTGCTCAAGCGGCAGAGCTCATCGCTCTGACCCGAGCCTGTATTCTAGCCAAGAACAGAAATGTTAACATATACACAGATTCCCGTTATGCGTTCGGAGTCGTACACGACTTCGGCATGCTGTGGCAAGAAAGAGGTTTTCTGACCTTTCATGGTACAAAGATACAACATGGTCCTCTCATTCAAGCACTGTTAGAAGCAATACATCTGCCTTCAGCCATATCAGTCATGAAGTGTAAAGCACATACTAAAGCCACAGATTCTGTTTCCCAGGGTAACGACCTGGCAGATCAGACAGCTAAACATACAGCACTGACCGACACTCAGATAAATGATACGACAAAAACAACAGATCCGACAAACTGTATGACAGTCAGGGATCCCACACTAGATGTTATCGACATTCAGACACATGCTACTCCAGAAGAAATAAAGAAATGGATCGAACTAGGAGGGATCCAGACAGATCAAGGTTGGATGACGAAGGGAAAATCTACATGGTTTCTCCCTGACTCTATGGTTCAAGTCATGATAAATACAGCACATAGTCCTGCCCATCTAGGAGAGAAAGCAATGTTAGACAGTTTACAAAATCTCTGGAACAATAAACACTTACGTGCAGCCGCAAAACAGAAAGTGCGTACTTGCATGATCTGTTGTCAGTTCAATCCAGGTAAAAGCGTCCCTGTAGAGCAAGGTGGATTTCATCCTCCCGATCACCCTTTTGAAGTCCTCCAGATGGATTATATCCAGATGGACCGTTGTCGAGGATTTAAATATGTTCTCGTAGTTGTTTGTGCTCTGTCCCGCTGGACCGAAGCATACCCAGTCCCAGATTACACTGCTCCGACCACTGCCAAACAGTTGGTTCGTGAATTTTTCCCACGATACGGCCTACCTCGTGTCGTGTACTCAGATAACGGTCAGCCATTCTCGTCTGCCTTAATGAAAGAAGTTTCCTTATTGCTGGGATACCAGTGGAAGTTCCATTGTGTCCGACACCCAGAAGCCGCAGGCCTTGTTGAGAGGCATAACCAGACATTAAAGATCCGCCTTGCCAAAATATGTCAGGAAAAAGGGGTCGACTGGATAGTCGCCCTGCCAGTGGCACTATTCTATATGAGAATGGTCGCCCATTCGAGATCAGGGCTATCTCCGTACGAGGTGGTCTTTGGAAGACCACCGAATATGTGGGGGACGCCCATTCCTAAAAAGATCACTGATGTTGATTCTAATATGTTGACAGGTTACCTTGCCTCCTTGATGTCTGCACTCCAATCATGTCGTTCACAGGTTGCCGCAGCCTTCCCTGACAACACTGATGTTAAGCCGCATGACGTCCGTCCCGGTGATACTGTCCTCGTCCGCAACTTCGACAGGAAAAGTCCGTTGGAGCCCCGCTGGAAGTCTCCGAAGACCGTTCTTCTAACAACAAGGACGGCGGTGAAAATCGAGGGAAGAAAGGGGTGGGTACACACGAGTCATATTAAGAAATTTGCTGGACTGAAACCTGACCCAGACTCGTCCACCCCCACCAAAGACTGTGTTACCAAAGACTTTACCGAATCGCAACGAGAAAAGACTCCTCAAGAACAATATCGCATGAAATTACGATCTAGCAAGTCAGACAGTTTAATTGTTTAAGTCCTCCCCTAGGTGAATCGGTTAAATAGTTTCTGACATGTATCCCCTAGATCGAGATAGAGAGAGAGAAGCAAAGAAACGTACATATTGCAAATCACTTCGTAGTCACTGCATAGTGACACTAATAATTATGTTTATTCTCAGTGTTTTAATTATTATTGCTAGCATCTTATTACCTATCTACTATCCTATTTTCAAGCGTGAACAATCTGCTTACAATGTCTCTGCTGAACACACTTTTAGTGAGTTACCTCCTCATGAGCTTTCCTACAGACTCGCGCTGCGCAACAATACATTCATTAGTATGTTACATCATTCTCATCAAACTAACAATGCTACAAATTGCTGGATATGTGGCCGACTCCCTCCCTACCAGAATTACAAGGGAGCTCTGCCTCTCTTTCCGTATCCGTTCTCTCACAATGGCTCCTGCGGAGCATGGTTTAAAATAATTAATTCTTTAGATCCTGACATTGCTGTTCTCGATGGGGGTTGGGTTTGGGGAAACCTGAACTTGGTCCTACTAGACGTCTGTTACCCAGATAAGGAGGGACTTCCCACTAGAATAGGAACTGATCTAGAAAATGAAGTATATGGATTAGGTAATTATACAATTAGCCTTATGATTCTTACTGTCGAATCCGAAGACACACCAGTTCTACCTATTATGTCAGTACTGCCAGTCACTGGTGAATTATGTATCAAGAAGAAAGGTTCAGTACACTTAGGTCATAGTAAATGCACTACTGTGGTCGAATTCAGTGATGATGGAAAATCATTTTTCAAAGCTATCAGTCATTCTTATTTTGTTTGTGGTCATACCGCATACATACGTCTACCTCCAGATTGGGATGGTACCTGTTACATTGCATTCCTCCTGCCACCAGTTTTTCTAGCTCCTCCTGATTACCATAGAAATAGCAATCTAGTAAAGAATAGACCCAGAAGAGATGTCCCACTTGTCGACTACACAGAAACGGCATGGGAACAGTACACCGATTTTAATAAAGGATTCTTTTTCTTTCTAGGACCTGTCCAGAATAGTAAATTGATACGCAGATTAACTAGAACACTTGAAGCAGTAGTAAATGAAACTGCCTCCGCCTTAGGTAACTTAACAGAAGAGCAGTCCGCTATGCGGGTTGTTGTCCTTCAGAATCGTCTTGTAATTGACGTCATCTTGGCAGATAGAGGTGGAGCCTGTAGGGTCATCGGGTCAAGTTGCTGTGTTTTCATACCTCAAAACGCACCATCAGTATATCAAGCTATTACCCGTCTTCATAATATTGCAAATCAGATACATCAGAATCCAGGCACCTGGACTTGGTCCGGTTGGTTCTGGACAACGTTAACTGCTTGGGGATGGAAGATCCTATCCTTCCTAGGCATTGGCCTAGTCCTAGTATTCAGTTGCTGCCTGTGCCTGCAGTGTGGGCCAGCGATTTGTGGACTGTGTGCCACTTCTTGTATTGAACATTCCAGTTTTCACTCAAAACGTAACCGAAAGAAAGAAGAACAAATGATGTTACAAGAACAGACTGATCGATTCATGAGGATCGATATTTCATGAAGGGTCCGTAGGGAACAAGGAGGGAATGAGGAAAATTAAATTTTGGTCATGTTGTGTTCCCTAGCGCGTACCCCACCGACTCCATGTACCAGCTTAAAGTGCATGTAACTTCCCTCCTGTGCCAGCTATGAAGACGCAAATACATTTGCGTCCCCCGTTAACTTGTCCTCTTTCAGATCCACCATGAATGGATTATGTAGTCCGTTCCTAAGTATGCTATGCCACCGTCTTTCTGTAGTACACTTTTCATGTATTCCTGCTCTAGCAAGAGTAGGCCCTGAATTCCTGCCATCTGAACCTCTTTTGTGGCTCCTGACTCTGCCCAGGCTACCTCTGTACCCGTGAACTCTGTCCTACTTTCAGCGCGGCCCCTCGCGCTCAGCTCAGCCTGCTTTCTGCCAAGACTGACTATAACCTTCGAGTTATCTGTTCCGCTCCCCGAGAATACATTCCTGCCTACTAGATCCTGTAAACATCCTCTCCAGCTGCAGAGCCAAAAGGCCGACCTGTCTTAATGCAAGTAATTCATAGCCTCTGTTGCCATGCTTCCATGGAAGGCCCCGTGCCCAACGCTTCACATGTAGACACTCAGGCGCTTATACACGCATCCACAGTTAGCATAGAACAGCTTCTGCCCTAGAGACCTTTCCGCCCAGATAGTATAGTTCCTAAACACCAGATATCAGATATGATAGAAGTACAAGTTGATCTGACATGCCAGACTTCTGTCTCTTTCCGTCAGTGTAAATGTCAAGTCCCCTGCACCCCGTCAATCACACGTCATGCAGCTGCGCGCGCATCCAAGCTTCCGATTTCTGCTGACATTGCAACATTCTGTTAGCACCACCCCTTGGTGCCACCCACTTACGTCACCTATCAGTGACATTTCTAGCACACACCTCTGGTTCACGCCTAGTTTACGCCTCTTGATGATGTATTAGTACCACGTGTATACTGTTATCTTGTCTTCTCTCAGCTGTTACGCCTCTTACATTGACTCTTATGTATTGATTCAAGTATATAAGCTATGTACTGTCAATAAACAGCAGCGCGCTCATCTATCCCTTCTGACACCCCTGTGGTGGTCAGAACATGATATCCTGATTCCTTTATGAGGAATAAAACCCTTAGAAACTCTAACACCACGGACTCTGTCTTCTTTCATTCCGATTGAGTTATTATTGATTAAGTACTTACCTGCATAGAAATTAAGAGAGTAAATTAATTATTTACGTCACATCCTGGAATCAAGAAGGAACCTCTGCCAAGGAGAAAGCTGGAAGACTGAAGAGGAAGGACTGTCCTGCTGTGTGTTTGTGGGCTGACCGGCAGTTGCTTTTCTGCCAATGAGAGGGGAAGGACTTTGCTTTGTGCTGTGTCCCCTTGCTTGAAGAGATCTCCAAGGGCCTGAGTAGAGCTGGCTCCCTGTTAATAAGTCCCAGGAACAAAAGAACTTCACCCCCAGCTTCCCCCCTGAACTCTATTGAGAGAGTTCTGTCCTTCCTAGAGTGCTTGGGCCAGTTGTGGTGCCTCTGGAAGTTGTACCTGTTGTTGGGAAGCTGGATAAGAAGAGACTAAAGACAATCTGCTAAATTTCATGCATCGCTCGCTTGCGGAGCGCATCCCCGTCAGTGCGAGGGAATTCCTGCCGCCGTGAAGATCGAGATCGTCGCAGTCCCTGTTGCCGCTGCAAGAACTGATGCATCCTTCGCTTGCGGAACGCATCGCTCCGGTGTGGGAAAAGTATCATTGCTGCGATATCGTCACAGAGCCTGTTGTCACTAGGTGAGATTGTCGCACCGCTTGCTCGCGGACCGTATCACGTCACTGCGAGAGTCATCGCAGAGCCCTCGCATTGAGGCGCCGCGAGAGGAGAAGATCGACACTGTGCTGCGCCGCCGCACCTGAGATCGTCGCCGTCCCGAAGATCATCGCATCGTACTTTTGCGATACGCTTCCTACGAAACCTGCGCACCGGAAACTATACAAGGTATCGCATCCCTCTACATACAGACCGGAGTCACCGCAACATGCCCGCTACATCCAGCGGGGTTGTCTTATTTCCTCCCCAGGGTCTCAGGAGTGTTGCATCGCTTGTTTTTCAACTCTGCAGCTTTCTCTTGGAACTTTTGTCACATCTAAAGGTACTTTTGGCTTAAACATGACACAACTGTGGATTATTTTAAAGCAACCTTAAGAACTCTTTTTAAATAATATCCTTGAACCGTGTATGTTGAATTTTTGTTGTTTTGGTCTTGTTTAGTTTAGATTAAATACTTCTATTTTTCTAAACTGGTGTGGAGTCCATTTGTGGTCTTTTCACTGTGTTGCTGTGAGTGTTTGTACAAACACTATACACATTGCCTTTGATAAGCCTGTCTGCTCGTGCCAAGCTACCAAGGGGGGGAGCAGGGGTTATCTAAAGAATGCATCCCTGTTACCCTGACTGGAGGCCAGGGTCCCTATTTGTCACAAGTACCTACCTGTGCCAATTAGAGACCTCCAGATCTAACAAATACCATATTATTATTTAACCATGTGTATTCTCGTGCACTCCAACTCCTCTTTGAACCACGATTACCACTAACAGTTGGTAGATCGTACTTCAAGAAGGAAGGATGCACTCAACTGGTGTTCTCTATTAAGCTTCAAATAAACCTTTATTTACCTCCAGACGTTTCCACCATTATATTTTTCTCCCTTTTCAGAAACTAAATTGGTTGTGCCAAAATAACAGAGCGCATGCTCACCCTGTGATGATGCCCTGGGCATTCTGACACCTTCCGTTGTGGTATCAAGACACAGCCCTCAATGTGAGACTTGCTGTGCCACCCTGAGAGGCAACCCGGACTTGGAGTTTGCACCAGGACGATGTTGGACACACCAGTGGTGGCAGGTGAGCAGTGACGCCTTGGTGCGCAGGAGCTGCAATTGAGAACAGTGAGGGGAAAGGGGCTGGGGTGCAGCAGCCTAGGTGCACAGTTGCAGGCAAGCAATGTTGCCGTAGATAATAATGTAACCTCTGGCCTCATTCATATCTGTTTCATTTTAAAGACTTGCTGTACCGCACTCTTTCTCGTGGACCCTGGTGTCCCAGACACAAGGGTGACGGGAGGTGAACAGTGAGGGCTGGGTGCAGTAGGGCGATGCTCTATCTCCTCCTCCCCTTGTTCTTTTCACTCTCCCTCCCCTTCTCTCTGCCACCCACTCCTTCTCTGTCCCATTCTCACTATCTTCCTTTCATTCTGATTACCTTTCTTTTTCTCCTAGACAAGGCACACGTACTTATGTTTCTTGTTTGTCTTGCAGGTTTTGTACTCTCCTTCCGGAGAAGTCCCACCCACTTATTTCATGTTATACTATTGTTTGTTGTAATAAAGTTGCATTTCCATTTATTTGTGTTGTTTTCATAAAGGTTATTGTTTTTTACCAATAAATAAGTGAGTGTATGCATCTTCTTTTTCTTACAACACTTGTCTGTAGTTTATAGTGAAAGTCGTCTGTTAATATGAGGGAAAACATTTGTAATTTTGTGGTGCACCTACCAAAAATAAATCAACAGACTATTACATAAATGAAGCCTGGGTAATTCTACAACTGCAAGGGTTCTATGAATGTATCACTTTATAACATGTGAGTATTTGCCTGTGTGATTACAGGACCAATAAGGAACTGCCTAAGACCGCCGAGGCTTCAGGGACTGGCGAGACCCACCCTGCATGTTTAAGTACAGACCCGGAGAGAGGCGATCCATGGACATCAGTTGGCCTCGAAGCCCCCCAAACAATTAGTAAACAATACCCGGGGAGGTGGCGATCCTCTATGCTGTGAAACGTCTCTGTGCCCTCCAGCGCCTAATTTACATGTGAGATTAAGGTCCCCAGTCCTGCAGAGACCCCGCAATATAATAATAGGATTGGCCCCGGAACTTTACCCACCATGGGGCTCATTTAAATGAATGGGTGAGACCCCGCTTCATTTTTTTTCTACATTTTTACCATTCGGATCCGCTCTATTAAAGCAATACAAAGTTTTCGTTCTCTCGCTTCAACGAGACAAACAAGGATTTGCTATCACAGGGTGGCAGCCATACACCCGCCCTGTAATAGCAAACATAAATGTCCAGCGGATGCACACCCCGGGACATTGTATGAGCTGCGCCAGGAAGGTAGCGCTCCCTAGGACCATGATGCATTGGTTACTGCATAACTACAGAATCAGTAAACGCATCCTAACACTATTTGCACATGTGTAGTACAGCGACCACAGTGTATTGAAAAGGCGAAGGACGCCCAAAATATAAAAATATAAATCCTACCAGAGGTTGGATAACATAGTTCAATGAGCCGACGACCCTGGGATGAGTAAAAACAGCTTCATGAAGAAAACGGGTCTTCAGCACAACGCAAGCAAGCTTAAAATATTGCTGAGTGCTGCCTTCTTTTTAACTTCTCCCGCTCGTCGCCAAATTTATGTACTGAAGAGGCAGACAGCAGTGGATCCGATAAGTAAATTTATTGCAAGAAAACAAGACAGCTTAAACAGCCACCAATAGGAGCAGACAGCAAGGCAACTGTCTTCTCCAGCACTGTGTACAAACTCCCCAAGGTTCCCCTCATGACAGCCCTACATTCTAACATTACATACTAACATTCTACTATGACTTACATTGGAATACCACACAAAGCACATGACTTTACAGCAATGAGCGCATGGTTTCATCCACAAGTCTTGAGACTGGTAGGGGTGAGTAGTTCGCTTCCTACTCTCTGTATTGTATAAACGCAAACTAACACTACTTCCACAGTTAGGGGTAAGCAGTTCGCTTCCCACTCCCTGTATTGTATAAACGCAAACTAACACTACTTCCACAGGTATGCTACACCGCCCAGAGCACATCACCTTACAGCAATGGGCTCATGGTATAATCCTCGAGTCTTCAGACCAGTAGGGATGAGTAGTTTGCTTCGCACTCCCTGTATAGAATAAACACATACTAACACCACTTACACAGTTATACTACAGTGCCCAGAGCCCATCACTTCACAGCAATCAGCTCGGTTTGATCCCTGAGTCTTCGCACCGGTAGGCGTGAGTACTTCGCTTACCACTTCCAGTATCGTATAAACGCACAGTAGGGGTCAGTAGTTTGCTTCCCACTCCCTGTATGGTATAAACGCCTACTAACACTACTTGCACATGTATGCTACAAAGACCAGAGCACAATTAGTTTGATCCCCGAGTCTTCACACGATAGGCGTGAGTTCTTTGCTTCCCACTTCCGGTATAGTATAAACGCACGGTAGCGGTCAGTAGTTCGCATTCCACTCCCTGTATGGTATAAACACCTATTAACACTACTTGCACAGGTATGCTATAAAGACCAGAGCACATCACTTTACAGCAATGAGCTCACGGTTTAGGCTCTTGGTTTCATACCCGAGTGTAGCAGCATCTCATCTCAGCACCACGTCACTCCGAGCAACACCGCACTTTCAGACCGGTAGCTATGACTACTTCGCTTCGCACTCCCCCACAGAGATTACAGTGCTCCTATCCTCCTGTTTCCTACTCTTTTTGCCCTTTTTTCCCCTTACTCGCTTCAATGGAATCACAAAATGGCGGCCAACACTTCCTAGTTGCAACCACTTGCACCACTCCCAGCCAAAAAGCAGCAAGCTCATGCTCGTAACGCCCCAGCCAATCAGATGGCAAAATTCCCAAATATCAATATCTGTAAATTTCAATATTTCTCCAAAAAAACTAAACGAATTTACACCAAATAAACAAAAGCGGGCCTTCTAGACCAAGACCCTTCTCCCTGCCAAATTTGGGGTAATTCAGTTCACTCGTTCAACCTGTAGCCTTGTCTAAAGTTTCCTATGGAACTTAACATGGAGAAAACACGTTTTGGGACCCCCCCTCTTATCTCGGCCTTATTATCTTATATATATATATATATATATAAAACTGATTTTAAAATGCTTTATTGACATAATAATGCTGACAGTGTTTATTGATCAAAGTGACTATGCTTTATTAACAGTACTAAGGTTGTTTACAGATGTTAATATTATTGAGGATTGCTCTACGTAGATAATGATGTATTTAACATGTGGTTTGATGATCTTGAACCATTGACCAAGCCAATAGACTTACCGTCGATGTTTGTGTGATCCCTTTAGGAGGTACGGGCTCATTTTGCTGTGTCATCTACGGTATTTTCCATCAACCAATGCACATATTTGTAAATTACTGCATAGTATTTAGTAGTGTATGTGTAATAAATTTACTTTTCCTTTTTTCTAAAGAAAAAGCACTGAATGGACACTCATTTATTATGTGTTATTATTGTGTACCAGAGTACAGTGAATACTAGCCCACTCCACCTCCCTTTAGTAGGCCTTCGACTACTCTGCTCCGCTACCTTGAGAGAGTCAAGTACTACATTGGGTTGTATGATTCCCCGGGGAGGGCGAATTTGGATCCAATACTTGCGCAGGCCACACTTCTCTCCCTGTTTCTAAATATAAAACCATTCCTGTCATTGTATCATGTTCCTACTGTTTCTTTTTCATTCCAAAATTGCTTTTCCTTCTAGTTCTAAGGTCAGCCCTGTCCCCTTGATCATCTGACTCAACCTTTCTGGTAGAGAAAGGTTGTTTGCAATGTACATTTAATGGTAAATGCATTTAGATACGTTCAGGATATTGACACTTGAATGTGATACATTCCTCCACACTAGGTACAATGGTGCACTGCCAGAGCCTGGACACCTACCTCTCTGTGCCGTACAGAAGTCGGTATAGGGTATCGGTTGCTGCTTGACTGGATATTAGGGGCAGATATTGCTCAATGGGTCATGGTATGTGCTCTCTAGCAAGGTCAGTCATTCCCTGCCCTGCAGTGCACAGGTGTTGCACAGGGCTCTAATCCAGTGCAGGGGCATAGGTGGTATTAAATGGCCTCCGTGTGCAAACGTAGGATAGGCAATGGCAGACTTAAGTGAGACAGAATGGAGATAGCCACTTGACTCAAAGATGCCTAGCTTTGGCACGATACAGGAAGGGACCAGAGTTCTGAATGATTGTTTCAGTAGCAATCCTCAGTATGTGGTTGAAGGCTACTATGCGAGACAAAAATGTAGTCAACAAGTGGCCAGCACCAATGCAAAAGAAAGTATTTGAATACTAAAGCTCCCATGGGCACAGCTTTTGACAGTCAACAGGTGTAAGTGGAACCCACGACGACTTGTGCGACAGGCACTCTAGATTCATATTATGACTGTTTTTCACTACCAAACTGTAGGGGTTGGGGGGCATTTTACCCCCTTGTATGAAATTCCAATACACACTTTCTATGGCACCAAAAGCTCCTAGTGGGATACAATCCACACTGAATATTTGTGTTTGCTGCTACCAAACTTGCTGCTTATGGTAAATAGGCCAGTCACTGCATCACTACATATTTTATTAAGTTATATTTGTCCTTATTTGCTTGTTACTTTAACTATTATTTGCCAGTCTTCTTTTGTTCTCCTTGTTTTGATATGTCAGCTCTCTCTGATCCCTGTTGACCAAGCAAAGCATCAGGTGTTGATTCTGTAGTCAATAATAGGCAAATGAAACTTTATCATCATCAAGGATCTCCCCCTACCTTTGGTCTCTTCTTCAGCTGCTGTTCTTTCCCCACAAATATGCGATGAGCTTGCTATATATTCAACAAAGGCAAACAGGATCAGATACCTCAAAATAACTTGTCCCTGCCTTTAAAGTTCACTCCTTCTCAGAGAAACATGGTCTCTCTTGCTTCCTAAATTGAATTCTGGCACTCTCACCTATCCCATAGTCTCTGTACATATTTCAAACTCTAACATTTTTGATAATCTCAGGCTTATCCTGAGTCCTTAACCACTCCTATTTTCAGGTTAGGTTCTTCAACAATGTAGTTATTAATTACTTCATTTACAAATAAATATATTCTAGATCTACCTGGCTCCATACCTCCTTTGCCAATAATCTCTATTTTTCTTGCAGCTCATGTTTGCACCCAAATTCTGTACGTTCTGGAGTTTAGTAATTGTGTGTAGGGTTGTTGGGTAAGCTTCAGTCATTACTGTGAGACTTGGTCAGTTTTGGGAGTAGCATTTCGAAATATGAGCCTGTTATCTGATGTTGGCTGTGCTAGCACACTGATTCTTCTGAATCTGTCTTCAACATATAGCAATTTTGACAAAATGATATTACTGATCCACATTTTATTTTTTAGCATTGCTGGACTGCATTTAGTTGTTTCAGGTACTTTCTTTCTGGTTGACTCCAGGCTATTTCCCTCCCACCCTTCTGCCAAGAATGCTTCTTTGTTTGTTTCCCAAGGTTCGTTGCTGTTTGTCTGTCTATAGAGTGTTTAAGTTGAACTGCTTCTCCCCTAATATGTTTCAGCTGCCACTACTGCTTTACATGTTCAATAGTTGTAATCAGGTCTTCTTGCATCAGAATGTGGCTGTAGCGGCTATATCACCCAGATAACAACAATATATGGAGGAATAGTGGGCCCAGATGAACAACAACTGCCTTAAGGTGACCACAAAAAAGACTGGGATTTTAATCATTGGTGCGAGTGAAGACCTAGGTGTAGTACTATTCTACTCCACTTCAGTCTGCTTTTTGTATAGAAGACTTGTGTGATTAGCATTCTATAGAATGTTGGGGTTTGAAACAGGACTGGAATGTTTGGGGCACTTGGTGACTGACTGTGGGCTGGTGCGCCTCAGTGTGGTTTGTGACGTGTTTTGGTATAATGAAGTTCCTGCTGCCTTATGAACAAGTTGCTGTCACTACTTTGCCACATAAAAATTGTGGTGTCAAGTGTTAAACCACCCCATAACAGAAGAACCTGTGCTTACTTGGTTTTTATTGCACCACTATGGCGACTTCAAATTTGTCCCTGCTCCTCCTTCCCAGTTGATTCAACTGGGTGTGCCATTGCACCAGGACAAATGTAGTCCGCATTTTCTGTTTTTAGCTGAGACCTCTCTCTTGCCCCCAATCAAGGTGCACTGCCTGTGCTACCAGAGTGACCCTGAGACTTCTATCATGCCCCACATCCCTCTTTCTCCTCACCCCCTTTATTGCTCTCTCCCGGGATCTCTGCAGTTCCCGACACCTGGTTTGATTGTTGTCACTGAGTGCTTTGTTGCCTATGTGCTTCCCACCTGAATATCATTGCCCAAGGTTCCTACAAATGCCCATGTAATTTCACCTGAATACCATTTGCTCACCTGCCCACATGCGCCTGAGATTTTCTTCTTCTCGTTAGATCCCCGCATTGCATGTGCTTCAGCTGCATTCTTTGAGGTGCAGCTATAAATACCATGGCCTAAATATGAGGCCCAGCTTGGCTTTGGCTTTTTCCCACAAGACCCTGTTCCTTGAGCACTTGCCTGCCAGAACCTACTCCTGCCGCAACTTCAGTTCTTGAGAACCCTTCCACCTCCTCCTGGAAAGAACTCCGTAATTGCAATGAAAGTCTTCCTGCATCATCCTACATCTGAATTCCCACTTTCCCTGGTATCTGAAAAAGAGAATCAGAGATTCATGTAAGATTGTTTCTTTTTAAACAAACAAGACAATGTCACCTAAAAAGATCATAACAGAACGCCCTTGCCAAAGAAAGAACTTGGAGAATTACTTAAGACAGAACTTTGTGAATTACTAAGGACCTTGAAAAGACACTCTCTCCAAAGGTTGTTTAAAGGAAAGGAACATCGACTAATTAGTTCCCCGGGGAACTTGTTGAACATTACACTTGGTTATTCTTGAGAATTATCAAGAAGGTTTTCCTAAGTTGTGAAAGTGCCATTGTTAAACCAGATGCTCAGCGAAATAATTAGTGCATCTAGAACACAGGACTGAGAATCGTCCTTAAGGGGTGGTGGGCGGTCCAGCATCATCCCAGCGGAACTACTTGCAATTTCAGTTGACTGGCTTGTAACAGAAAGCCAAGTCACAAAATCTCATATTCATTTGAGCAACATGGAGCCCCAAGGCCACTTAAATGTACAGGGCCTAGCCAAAGCCCTGGCTGATGAAACCCCAAGAGTTGAGGAATTTGCATGTTCTCTACCAAGTGGAATGCACAGTCTGGGTGGAGAAAATGCACAGCCTCCCATCTTTCTCTGAGCACTGAACCACAGCGCTCAGACGAATCACAATGCTGCTGTAAGGCAGCATCGTGATTGGTCAGGGAAGTCTGGGAGCCTGGGTGCTTCCTGGTTCCTGCGTCAGATAAGAAGCAGCAGCTGGCGACGGCCACCAGCAGGTAAGTTATATATTTTTGTTCCTAACCTCCCACCTTCCCCTGCCTCTTCACCACTGTTCTCTACCAGCTGCCACTGGCCGTACATCACCACTTTTAATTGTTTAGTCACAGAAACCCAATGTCCAGAAGAAAAAAGAACGTCACTTTTTTATCGAGGTGTACAAGATGAGCTTCTTAAGGACTCGCTATCCCATATCATTGACCTGCCTGATTACAGCTTGGACTTCATAGATTTGGTAGTGAAATTGGACCATTGCCTAGGAGAGTGGAGACATGAAAGATCTCCTGGGAAAAATAGAGTGGTGTTTTTTAAAAAGCCTTGTGATGCACGGTGTTTACTATCCTGACCCGGAAACTGTATACTGGTCGCAGGGAGGCCGCATTGTCCTCATCAGCTGGCAAATCAGAAGCAAGATGTAGCGGATGTGCATCCAACCTACCGGTGGGACTATGCATTAACAATTGGCACATCAGCCTAAATTGTAGAACCCCAAACACACCACAACGGTTGGCGATACACAGTCCCCTTGTATGCGTATCCTGACATGAGTAACAAACAGTGGCACCAGTATACATACCTACAAAGTAAACACCTTGCATCACAAGGCTTTTTACAGAAGAGGAGAACATCATTTGAAAGCTCTCACCCCCAACAAATGCGTTGACTGCTTTTGTTTAATTAATTTGACTTCCTCACCACTTATCGCCCTAGTACAAAACAAATCAAAGCCAACATTCTATCTTGCTGGGGATTTCTGGTTTCTTCTCCATGCTTATACAATGTGCAAAGTATCATTCCACAGGAAAGAACAATGCTGCATGTGTACATGAGAACTTTTTTACTGAGTTAAAATGGGCATTCCAACAAGCTGATTCAAGTCAGTAGTTGTCAGAACAGGGTAATGCTTTTCATGATGGGTAATTCCTCCATGATAATAAGTTATTTGTTCCTGCCCTGCAATTGGTAAAAAACTGTGATTGGTTGGAATCATGATACTGCCTTGGCAGGGCAGGTTGGCATACAAAAAAACTTTTGCAAATGGCAAGTCTTTTGGCGAACTATGACCAAAGACGTACAAGAATACATAGAGACTTGTCCGTTTGTGTACAAAATAAATCTTCCCATACATCCCCCAGTGGGTTGTTACAACCAACACCATTACACCCAGCTCCATGACATACTATTAGTTTAGACTTTGTCACTAACCTACTAATGTCTAACAAGAAGACCACTCTGCTTGCAGTGGTGGATCTATGGCCCATTCCATCCCCCTGCGCAATATTCCCACTGCTGTGGAATTAAGCGAGATATGAGACTTCATGGGCTCCCATTAAAAGCTAATTTATGAACGAAGCAAGCAGTTTCCCTCTAAGTTCTGGCATAGTCTTTGTGCATCTCTGGTCATAGAAGTCACTCTGTCATCAGCCTACTATTTCCCAGTCTGGTAGGGAGACAGAGTGTGTGAACCAATTCATAGAACAAATCGTTTGTTGCATGCTATCAACTATGACAAGTCATTAGGATAAAGCCTTTCTTCTGGATGAATTTGTTTATAATAATAGTATGCATTTATCAACTGGGTATTCCCTTTTAGGTCTCGTGCCTAGCTTTGCAGTGCGCAGCATTGCTTGTGCAGCGGGAGACCACTTATACGAGGTTCTGAAAGCTGACCACACTCTCGTGCGTGTGATCAGGCTTTCCCCGGCTGCCATTGGGTTTCGCTTGTCTTTTTAATAAAAATAATGCCCGCAATTAGGCAAAAGCGGGCGCATGTCCGACCTTTGCTCCATCCATTCCCATCGATGTCTAGCACGCGCAGCAGCGAGCATTCGCACCGCTGCTGTGCTCCCTATCACCTGGCTCAACCGTGGTGCGCGCGCACCACTGGGGTTTACTTGTTTTTATCAGAGCGTTTTGGAGACGGAGGACGTGAGTTTGGTGCTTTGAGCCCGGGAGCCGGGCAGCTGTGGCAGTGGACGGAAACGGAAGAACTGTTGCTACAAAGTAAGAATTTATTTGCACTGTGACCTTTTTGGAAGCTTGTTATCTTGGCTGGCTTTGCTGCAGCCCCTGATTGTGTGGTAAAAGCAGCTCAACAGGTACTTGCTGGCACTGTCTGGCTTTCAGGCAGTTTATTGGGGCTTCTGCCTGTTTTCTGGCAACTCACGGCCAACCCCTCTTTTTGACCTTTCACCCGGGAAGGACAGGTCGAACCGGTTCCTATCACTAGGAGGCGCAGCCAGGCCAGAGTCCCTTGATGGTCACTATTTATTTACTCTTTATGTAACGCTTTGGCTCTGGGAAAAGGTGTCTGAGCGCTTTACGTATTTGAGGAACACCGAACGTCTGTACTTATTAAACAAACCCGAGGTTGTGCACTGCGGAGCATTCATGGTGTAATTTATACAGTAGGTAAGGCTCATTTACACAGCAAGACTCCCGAGCATCACTCTGCAGAAATGCCCATCTATCTGTCTATACCTCACCGATTGTTTATATGTATTGTTTATGTAGAGGTATCCTTCTCCCATAGCTCTTGTGTGGGGGGAGGAGAAAAACCCTTCCTAGGCCCAAAACCGAAATTGCTGCCTACCAATTTTAAAATTAATATTCACCAGCTTGGGCAAGGGAACAAGTTTTTTCTCAGCCAGCTGGTGCAAATTAGCCTTCCCTTCCTGCAGCTGCGCTCCCACCCAACGGGAAATTTAACAAGCATTTAATAGGTCTCGCATTTACGCGAGTTTAAGCTACTGTCATTGTAAATGACAAAGCCTTTTATTTGTTTTAAAAAGGAAAACAAAAATAAAAGGCATTGTAATTTGCTTTGTCAATAGCTCAAACTTGTGTAAATGCGAGACCTATTGCATTGCAAATGCTTGTTTTGTACTGCAGGTGCCCATCCTTAAGGAATTCCTCTGCAGGGTTCTATCTCTTCTTTGGTTCCTTCAGTGAATGAACAAGGCGGAGCTTGCGGGCCGGAGATGTTTCTTCCGGCTCGGAGGTGGAGATTTAGCCATGGCCGGGCTGCAAGCTCCGCCTCTGGGCCGAAACCTCCGGCCCGAGTGCGGACATAAAGTTAGTAGTCGTAAATCCATTTTATGAATACCAAAAGTAGTAAGTGCATTCTGTGAATACCAAAAGTAGTAAGTTTTTAGGATTTTGTCTTGAGTTAGTTCGGTGAATCGGGCCCGTTGTTTGTATGGGGAATTTATAAGCAACAAACAATGTCCAAATTCAATAATATGTATACTTTGAATACAAAGAGTCACAATCATAACAATCCATGAATTTTTTTTAAACACATTCAGAATATGTGCCCATTGAAATTTCAGGACTAGGGTCACTTCTTCAGGGGAAAAATCTGTAATAAAAACAAAATGACAAGTTCTAATGTACCTGCATGGTCAATTTGCAGATAATACAACAACGCAAATGTCAACTTCTATGTTAAGGTGCCCTGTATTCATTTGTGTATTCCAATTTGTTTGTGCTACATGGCCATGCTGGGAGTAGAATGTTGATTTAGAGTGATTAAGCGTATTGTGTATGTATTCTAACGCTAGGGTGACCAACTGACATGGGTTCAAATTCAGGACGGTGAGTGTAAACGTTCAGGACAAAAATTCAGGACAGGAAGTCAAAATTCAGGACAAAACTTCGAGACCAAAGGTACGTTTTACAGACACTTCAGAGGAGGTCGCTCAATAGTATATAATTAAACCCATCCATATCTAAACATATTCAGCCATTTGCAAACCTATCCATCATGTATCCTTCCATCCATCATTTCACTCATCCATCCCTCCATCCACCCTTTCACTCATCCATGCATTATCCATCCATCTACCCTTTCACCCTATCCATCGGTACACTCATCCTTCCACTCTTCCACCCATCCATCCATTCACTCATCCATCCAGCCTTTTAGCCTTTCACCCAACCAGACATCCTTTCACCCACCTTTTCATTTTAATTATGAACTGAGCCTTTGTCTGCAGAGTTGGAGACAAAAGCGGCCCATCAAGAACGTCACCCTTTCTCTGGTTCGAAAAGCAAGGGGTGCAGCGGGGAAGGGTTCACAATGCCCTTGTACATAGGCATTGTGGGGCATATTATCAAGGGAGTTTATCTCCGCTTTTTTGGCTTTAAAAGCCAAGAAAGCGGAGATACAATTATCTCCCTATTACCTAGCTGTCGCTAACACCAGTTAGCGACAGCTAGTAGGAGATAGCGACCATCTTGGGCCCCACTTTGCATGTCAGTGATATTTATCACTAATGACATGCAAAGTGGGCGTGCCAAGATGTTAGCGACTGAAAACAGTCGCTAACATCGCTATCTCCTATTACCAACTTTTGGAGATATTCGCGCTTAAGCTAACACCTGCCCTGAGCAGTTCTTAGCCATGTTATCCAATGGGTGGTGGATAACATGGCTAAGAGCATTAGCTCGGTAATGCATGAATATCGCTGACTTTTCAGCGATATTCATTCATTTGCGGCGATTTTTATCGCATTTGCGATAAACCTTGGTAATACCAAGGTTTATTTGCGGTAAAAATCGCCGCAGCTCAGCTGTAAATTTTTGTCTCTAACCAAGCAATAGCGATAATTATCCCTATTGCTTGGTAATATGCCCCTGTGAGTCATGAGTCATGCATGATGCACAGTGCCAGGCCATAAGGTGACTCTGACATGGTGTTGTTTCCAGGGCTTTAAGTGGGATGAAAAAACTGGGGGTCTCTCCAAAGTGGGTGTTTGATGTAATTAAGGGCACAACTTTAAGCACCTAAGCTAAAAATCTGTGCTTAGTATAATGTACTGCCTGACTGGTATTTTGCGTCATGTGTATTTGTATCCAGGTATATAACACAAGTAACGTTACACCTGCAACAAGCCAGAACTATTGGCTTTGTCAATGGTTGTTAATTGAATAAATTAAAAAAGCAGCAATCATGACTTTCTTGAATATAACATTGAAAATGCATCAGTTCTAAAATGGCGAGACTGAGAAAGAACTCTAGCCCCTTCTTTTTAACTTCTTTCACCAGCTTCTTTTCTTGACCTGAATTCTCACATAGCGGCATTGGCGTGTTTGCATATTTCTTCTGTCTGACAGAATGCCCTGTCATAGACAGAGTCTGGGGAGGACCACCACATGCTTTGTAGCCCAGACTGCCTCATTGTCATTCTGTTTGTGGCAAACAGCTACATACACAATGATAATGGGCAGGGTGGGGCTGCTCTTGTGCTCCGAGGATGAGTGCAAGGCAGCCCCATCAAGGATTTGAGACTTCATGCAAGGAACAGTGCTGTGCCCTGCAATGCCCAAAATTACAGACAAAAGACATCCGTAAAAGGGATCTTCTCGGACAACGGACATGAGCTCCAAATTACGAACGGTCCGTGAAATTTACGGGTGGTTGGTCACCTTAATAACCTTTGACCTCCGTGGAATTAAATAAACGTTTCCTATGGCACATGCAACCATGTACACAGTGCACCAGTAAGCCCCGTCTCACCTTTTAATTTTCACACTAACCAATATAAAAAAATGATTACACAAGAGAATGGACAAACATGGCTTTACTAACACAACTTATTGGTCAAAATTCCACAACTGTATGGAAAGGATAGTGCGATTCTAAAGAAATACAGTGCACCACAAATGGTAGAAGGGTGCAAATGCTGGTAACAGAACTGGTCAATACATGGACTAATGTTCCAGGGTGCTAGACGATTTCCGGAGCAACCTAAATACACAGCAAAAACCTCATCACTGCTTGACCTTGCTCCATTCTGGATGGCTCAGAATAAAATATTCTAGTAGGGTCGCATACTCAAAACTTCACAATGTACTATAAGTCCTGGGCATTCAGTGAAATGTTAAGAGAGAAAAGATAATCAATAACTCTCCTTGGATTCACAAATTATGGTGAAACCAATCTTCATTTAATAGTTGAATGCTTTATTTGATGGACTCAATTTATTATTTAAAAAAAAGAATACAGGAATCAGCCTTGCCAACACGTTTTGTTCCTTACACAAACTTTATCATGGTAAAATCTAAGGGCCAAAAACACATATCACATGGCAGTTCCTAGACATTTGAATGATTAAAAAATCTTCATCATTCCATTGAGTCTTATCAGCATCTGTCGTTTTTCTAGAGGAAAGAACAAGTGCATGAACCGCTGGATTAGATGCGTTCACTGCAGAAGATTAAACCCGAGATGCCTATAATGATTGCAAGTTTATTCATCAACATGTGCATTTAGATAATTAAGGGGGCACTCTATTGGGCATCACCCTATCCAAACTCCTCCCACTCAAAACTGCTCTGCACTCCACTTATCCCATTTTCAATTAAATTCAGTTATGTCACTGCAAGTCTCATCTAGTTACATTGTCTTTTGTCTAGAATAAAATTGAAACTGAGAGCTCCTGTCTCAATGCAAACTAACTCTACGATTTATCTCTCTAATCTTCTCAAACTAGCTGGCAGCCTGAGAGACCTCCTAAGTGAAACCAAAATTCTTCTAGAAACGTGAAGAAACAACTCCCACCTCCCCCCCCCCCCCCCCCCCCCCCCAGGCAGACTTCTGTCGGACAGAATGCCCTGCTGTAGACAGAGGCTGGGGAGGCTGGGGAGGCCCACCACATGCTTTGCAGCCCAGACTGCCCCATTGTCTTTCTGTATGTGGCAATCAGCCGCATACAGAATGACAATGGGTGAGGTGGGGCTGCTCTTGTGCTCCGAGGATGAGTGCGAGGCGGCCCCATCAGGGAGTTGAGGCTTCATGCAGGAAACAGTGCTGTTCCCTGCAATGCCCAAAATGACGGACAAAAAGCGTCCATAAAAGGGATCCTCATGGACAACGGATGTGAGGTCCAAATTACGGATGGTCTGTGAAATTTAGGGACAGTTGGGCAACCTATCTAACGCACCATCGAGTGGAAAGTTGCAACACCATGATGAACTCCTTTCCCAGTTGCTGACCAACACACATATTCACCAAATTCATGCCGTTGTCATTAACAAACTAAATGTAACCACCTGCCCTTCAAAACGAGGAGAAACCAGAGAGCAACCACAAAACCTCATGCTGATAGTGCCAAGGTGAATAAGTGACAATTATTACTCACTGTAGACATGTAAGTGTTTGCTTTCTAACCCAGACGATAAGTCTGTGACAATAAGTCTGTCTGCAGAGAAAGACCCCTGAGATAAACGACATTCATAGACATGGCATATTACACTATACAAGGGATTCAAGCGTGTCCATACCTTGTGACAAGACGCTCAAATGGAATGAGGAAAGTTTCTCTGTTACGACTGAGGACTGTCCTGCAACAAACAAAACCGAACTAATGGTGGTCTCATGGCTCCGGTGAACGGAGTGTGGTGACACCGAATTTCATAAGTGCTTACCGGTCAGGTCATCATGTGATTAAACTTGGCAGCAGACTCCGGGTCATATAGAGACGTGCGAATAAGGGGCGGATGTAGTAGTTTAGATCCTTCAAGTTGATAAAGATGGAAGTGCGTGGATAGTAGTATGCCTCTTTGCCACTCTAGTCAAGTTGCGGGGAACTGTGGGCGCCATCTTGAAAACTATTTCAGGCTGCCGATATGTCAATTAGGGCATATACATCATTGCAGTGATGCGCACACCTTAACTGGAAAACTTTTGTTACAGCAAGGTAATGTGCAAACCAATTTAGAAGATATATACATAGTTTTGTTTTATTAATGACAGCAAATTGTGTATTCTGGTCACAGCCCAGTGATCCCATACCTTCTCTGGTTTTATTAAATATATTTAATAATGTTATCAGCACTGCATATTTTAGGGTTTGCACATATTTTGTCTGTCTATTTAGACAATCAGTTGTGTGCATTTTAACAGTGTGAGGTTATTTTTCCATTCTATCACAATGCAATCATTAAATCCTCCTCCCCCATTCTTGAAGCTCCGGTTGGACCACCCATCCATTGGAAACAGTGGGTTGATGCATTTGACACATACATTGGGGCAACTAGTGTATTAACGTACAGACCAGAATGAAAAACATATTTATCACTTCACTCTCTCAGTTTTGAAGGAAGACCAACTTTTAAACATATTACAGACTTGGTGCTGGCTGATGGTGAGGAGTTAGATGAGTTTCAAGAAGCTACAAGGAGCTTGCCAACAGATTTTAAGGTCAACCAAGCTTGCTTGTCTCAAGACACAAGTTCATTAAAAGAGTACAAAGACCTGGTGTAAATGAAAATACCTAAATCACAGCACTCATAAGACTCGTGGCAGAGTGTCAGTTTGTGAACTTTTGTGATCAACTTGTTTGCAACCAATTTATCAGTCACTGTATTGATAGGAGTATTCATCAAAAACTGCTTTCATTCGGAAATCTTCCTTGGAAGAATCCATTATAATTGCTAAAAGCAGTAAAACGCCACATAAATGTATTAGAGAGTTAGATGATAAGTTGCCTGACCCATTAAATCCAGTTTGTTTAACTGTTGATGGTAACAAGCATAAAAGACTGTGTGAAACTAACACACTTTTAAGCATTCCTATATAAGCTTCAGATGTGTAATCAGACTCACTTCAAAAGGGGAAAGCCTTGACTGGCTAAAAATGTACATAGCAGATAGTATAACAAGCATTTACAATGCAATGGTGTCGTCTTTGTTAAGGTTAGAGCTATTAGCATTGCTCATGACATTATTTTTGTTTTTAAAACACATAAATAAATGGCATTGTCATTTACAACGGCAATAGCTTAATCTCTCGCAAATGCGAGACCTATTGCATTTGCACCCACACACAGAGCCACATGCACCCCCACACACGCACAGAGCCACACACAAGAGCCACACACACGCACACACAGAGCCACACACAAACAGAGCCACACACACACACAGAGCCACACACACACACAGACACACACACACACACACGCACACACACATACACACACACACACACACACACACCTCACACACACACAGAGCCACACATACACACAGAGCCCCACCCACACACCCACACAGAGCCACACACACACACACACACACAGCCACACACACACAGAGCCGCACACACACACACACCCAGCCACACACACACATACACGTGTTACCATCCTTGTGGGGACTATGTGTGAATACCAGCCTTGTGGGGACTAACCTTTCCCAATGTTTTTAAAATACACTAATAACAGAAAAATGTTAAGAAAAAATTCATGATACAGGATCCTGCTTCAAATTTGCAAATATATTGGTATTTAATCGTGCGCACAGCACCATCCTTGTGGGGACCTGAACACGTGCTACCATCCTTGTGGGGACCTAGTCCGTAACACTATTTGTGATTGAATACAGTCGAAGGCACATGGCTAAATGTTTATTTTATCAACAATATATACAAACAACATTATAATCTATTCATATATTAATTGCTGCATATATATTAGGGATATATATTAAAGACAGATTCTGTTAATGTGCCAGAAAATATCATATCACGCTTAAAGAAAGACACTTAAAGCTGTATTTAACCTATTTATTAGTGCTTAAAATCTTAGGCGATAAGGGAACTAACACATAAAGAAATTAACATTTGGAACTAAGGAATATGGTCAAGTGGAACCCAGAGCTTGATTAGCTGCTAACATTTTTGTCAAAATAGATGTTCAATTCCCCACAGAGATAGTGGATGAAGATCATTGTGTTTAAGTCTGCATAGGAATAGTGTGTGCATTCAAAGCTTGAATCCCATTATAAAGAGTGTGAAGCTAATGATGTTCAAGTCCACACAGAGGTTCGGTGTAATAATAGGAATGCTCAAGTCCCCACAGAGATGGTGTGTTATTATAGTGATGTTCAAGTCCCCACAAAGATAGTGTGTTATTACAGCGTTGTTTAAATCCCCACAAAGATAGTGTAATATTACAGTGTTGTTTAAGTCCCCACATAGATAGTGTGCTATTATATCGATGTTTAAGTTCCCACAGAGATAGTGCATGAAGGTGATTGTGTTTAAGTCCTCATTAAAATAGGGCCTGATTCACAAAGGTAAACTTAGACAAAAAGTCTAGCTTTACTACTTTTCAATATTCACAAAGCCCCCTACAGAGAATGTGAAGCTGATGGTATTCAAGTCAAAGCAAACACAAGGAGATGATGGACGGAGTGCTGAAACCTTTCAGTCACTCACCCCCAGTCACAGATCTGGGTTGAAACCATCATCGTTCTTTAGCTCACTGCGTCTCCCCAGTTCAGACCCAGCTAAATGCAAATCAGCCTTGACCCTGTGCCTTGTGGCACCCACTGGTGCTTCAAGTCAAAACAGAGCTTGCGTTTGAATACAGGAATGCTCAAGTCCCCACAGAGATGGTGTGTTATTACTGTGTTGTTCAAGTCCCCACAAAGATAGTGTGTTACTATAGCAATGTTTAAGTCCCCACAGAGTAGGTGCATGAAGGTGATTGTGTTTAAGTCCTCGTTAAAATAGGGCCTAATTCACAAAGGTAAACTTAGACAAAAAGTCTAACTTTCCTACTTTTCAGTATTCACCAAGCCCCTTACAGAGAATGTGTAGCTGATGATGTTCAAGTTGAAGCAAACACAAGGAGATGATGGACGGAGCGCTTAAACATTTCAGTCACTCACCCCCAGTCAAAGCTCTGGGCTAATTCCATCATCGTTCTTTAGCTTACTTCTCCACCCGAGTGCAGACCCAGCTATATGCAGATCCGTCTTGACCCTGTGCCTCATGGGAACAGTTGAGCCTGAACTGCTAAGCCAGGTCTTCCCAGGGCCTGAAACAAGCATCCTGGGACCGGTTTCAGGTAACACCCCCTCATCAGCCAGGCTAGCTTGAATCCAGTGGCAAAGTGACCAGATGACCCACGTCTGGGCATACCCTGCCAACTTAGGGCAAACAAAGCAAACACAAGGAGATGAAGGACGGAGTGCTGAAACTTTTTAATCACACACCCCCAGTCACAGATCTGGGTTGAATTAATCATCGTTCTTTAGCTCACTTTGCTACGCCATTTCAGACCCACCTATATGCAAATCAGCCTTGACCCTGTGCCTCATGGCACCCCCAGGTGCTTCAAGTCAAAACAGAGCCTGTGTTTAATTACAGGAATGCTTGAGTCCCCACAGAGATGATATGTTTTTATAGTAATGTTCAAGTCCCCCCAAAGATAGTGTTTTGTTATAGTTTTTTCAAGCCCCCACAAAGAGAGTTTGTTATTATAGCGATGTCTAAGTCCCCTCAGAGATAGTGCATGAAGAGGATTGTGTTAAGTCCTCATTTAAATACGGCCTGATTCACAAAGGTAAACTTAGACCAAAAATCTAACTCTTCTACTTTTCAGTTTCACAAATGTAAACTGAAACCAAAAGTTTAACTTTACTACTTTTCAGTATTCCAAAGCCCCATACAGAGAATGCAAAGCTGATGATGCTCAAACCAAAACAGAGTTTGCTTGTAATTACCGGAATGCTCAAGTCCACACAGAGATGGTGTGTGAATATAGTATTACCACGGTCGCCAAAGAGAATGTGTGTGATTATAGACATGCCCAGGTCCCCACAAAAATAGTGTATGATTATAGAGATGTCCAGGTCCCCACAGAGATAGTGTGTGATTATAGACACACCCAGGTCCCCACAGAGATAGTGTGTGATTATAGACACACCCAGGTCCCCACAGAGATAGTGTTTAATTATAGACATACCCAGGTCCCCACAGAGATAGTCTGTGATTATAGACACACCCAGGTTCCCACAGCGATAGTGTGTGATTATAGACATGCCCAGGTCCCCACAAAGATAGTGTGTGATTATAGAGATGTCCAGGTCCCCACAGAGATAGTGTGTGATTATAGACACACCCAGGTCCCCACAGAGATAGTGTGTGATTATAGACACACCCAGGTCCCCACAGAGATAGTGTTTAATTATAGATACACCCAGGTCCCCACAGAGATAGTCTGTGATTATAGACACACCCAGGTTCTCACAGAGATAGTGTGTGATTATAGAGATGTCCAGGTCCCCACAGAGATGGTGTGTGATTATGAAGATGTCCAGATCCCCACAGAGATGGTGTGTGACTATATTATTACCACGTTGCCAAAGAGAATGTGTGTGATCATAGACATTTTGAGAAATACATATTCATGCTGAATCATTGAAATTTAGGTGGAAGAGTTGTGTAATGTTGGGCCAAGGAAGTTAAGACCAAGGCAGGTTCAGATTAATGCTTTGTCGAAGACAAATGTACCGTTATCTGTATCCCAAATACTCAAAGTCCGTTTTTACCCTTTTAAGATTTACTATACTCATGGATGTTCTCCCGGAATTAGTTTTGCAGTTTGATGGTTATATAATCTGTTTTTGAGGAGTTTGTCCCCAGTCTACTCTCTATGCAGATCAGCAAAAAGTATTCAATTAAACGTTGTAACCCTCTCAGGGTTTTTGAGGCAAGCAGTGTTTCTTTCGCAAACAATAATAGAGAGACTTTGCTATCTGCATGCATTGGAGATGCATTAGTGCGAACTATGCAACTAGATCATATAACTAAAAGAAAAATAATGGAGTAAGCGTGTATCCCTGCTGCACCCTTTATTCATGCTGATGGGCATAACTGTAATTGAGTAAGCAGATTAAAGTTGATAAATGTTACTAGGGACCCCCATCCTCTCCAAAACTGACCAGAGTTTTTTTCGTGGAACTAGGTCAGATGCAGGTTTTAGGGTCACAAATGCTACACCACCCTATTATACTCTGCAACACATCACTCCACTCTACAACACTCTTCTCTACACTATGACATTCTACACTTGTCCACTATACAACACTCTACTCCATTGCTACACTCTATTCAACTCTATGCCACTATGCGACACTCCACTCCACTCTATGCCCCTATACAAAACTATACTCCACTCTGCAACACTTTATACAACTCCAGCTAGGCCACTCCACACCACTTTACTTCACTGTACTCAATGAGACACTAGTGCACTCTACTTCATTGTACTTCACTACTCCACTCTACACCACTATATGCCACACCAGTCGACGGCACTCTATGCCACTTTACTCTACCACAATGTATGACACTCTACTCCACTGTAGCCACTCCACTCTACAGCACTCTCCTCCAATGTATGCTACTCCACTCTACCACACTATATGCCACTCCACTCTAAACCTCTACGTTACACACCACTCTATGCCACTCCACTGTTCACCACTCCACTGTACGCTATTCCACTCTATGCCATGCCATTCCACTCTACCCCATTCCACTTTATGCCACACCACTGTATGCCACTCCACTCTATGCCACTCCACTCTATAACACTCTACTCCACTGCATGCCACTCCACTCTAAAACGCCCCACTCTAGGACACTCCATTGTACGACACTCCACTGTATAACACTCTCCTCCAATCTACTCTACTTCATAATGGCACCAGAGATGAAGGAGGTGAAAATCTCCCTGCAGTCTAGTCCAAGTCCAAGCATGGAGCATAAGGAAGTAGCTATGATCAGTGCAGCATGTACAGTGGCACTGGGCAGGGTGACGAGCCAACAAAAGCCTTATCTTCACATTAGGAATTAGGGTGCTGCTACTGTATTGTATTGTACAGTGATTCATGTGGGGTGCTGAAGCACATTTTTGGACAGGTAGCATGCTAACCTATGAGGTAGTGTAGGGCTGGCAGAGGATGTATTATTATCATTCTATGTGGGAAGTGTTTTGATTTCATGGATAAGTGACCGGAGAGGTGCTCTTTTCTTGTCTTGGGGCATAGTGCATATGAACGGTGCAGGATCTGTGAGAGATCTTCACCCAAATTACAATATAGTTAGAACTAAAATAAATAGGCAGCACTCGCCTAGTCAGATAGTCTGCCGGGGAATGTGCGCTAATACACTATAGGAATAACCACAGAAGGCCTAATAATCCTTTTGGCAATGTCTGCAAGGCAGAGATCCTGTCAAGTGTGTACAATTTGCTTAGTTTGTTTTTGTTTAATTATGCAAAAGTTCAGGAAAATTATGCTAAATCATAAAATTACACGAATGCAAAATACATTATTTAGTGCTATATTTGAGCACAAAATGAGTTTTACAATTTTGCAGTAAAAACATAGCACGAAAAAACATAAGTGGCATAAGGAAAAGGCTCTCAAGTTCTGGACATTTGTATTAGTCCCATGCATTTGCGATAAACTTTTGCGACAAATGCCACATTGTTATGTGAGGTGGTATTGGAATTTTTATAACAACTGTAGCATGAAATTCTAGAAATTACAGGACTCAAGCAGCTTAATTTAAATTTCTACCGGTCTCAATATTATGCCAAATGGTAATGATGGGAGTTGATGCTATGAGAAGTAGTCATCCATCTTTTTTTTTTTAAAGGCAGAGATACTGCCTACTAATGTACAATTATATGTCATTGACGATAGAGAAGAACACCATGAGATGTTAAAAAAAAAAACAGTGTGTATGGGTTATTGGGTAGCAAGACAATTTTTAAGGTTTAGGGTGGGTGTGGGTTTTTGGGGGACAAGGACATTTTTATGGTTTAGGGTGGGTATGGGTTTTTTGATCATAAGGAATTTTTAGGGGTTAGGGTGGTTATGGGTGTTTGGTTGTGAGGTTTAGGGTGAGTATGTGTTTTTGGGTGTCAATGAAATTTCTAAGGTTTAGGGTGGGTATAGGTTTTTGGTGGTAAGGAATAATTTAGCGTTGATGGTGAGAATAGGTTTTTAGGTGAGTGGGTATGGGTTTTTTTGAGGTAAGGTATTATTTAGGGTTTAGGGTGAGTTTAGTTTTTTAGGTGATAAGGGCTTTTTTAGGGTTAAAGGTGGGCATGGGTTTTTGGGTGGCATGGGTTTTTTAAGGTTTAGGGTGGGTATGGATTTTGTGTGGTAGGGGATTTCTTATGTTTTAGGGTGGGTATGGGTTTTTAGGTTATATGTGATTTCTTAGCGTTTAAAGTGGGAATGGGTTTTTGGGTGGCAAGGGAATTTTGAGGGTTTAGGGTGGGTTTGGGATTTTGTGTGTCAGGAGAATTTTTAGGGTTCTGGGTGAGTATTGATTTTTGGGTGGTAAGGTATTTTTTAGGGTTTAGGGTGGGTATGGGTTTCAGGTGGCAACTGCATTTTGTAGATTTATGGTGGTTATGTGTATTTGGTTGGGAAAGGGATTTTTAGGGTTTAGGGTGGGTATAGGTGTTTGGGTGATAAGAGTTTTCTTAGGGTTTTGGGTGGGTATGATTTTTGGGTAGCAAGTGAATTTTTAGGGTTTAGGGTGGATGTATGTTTTTGAGTGGTTAGGGATTTTTAGAGTTTAGGGTGGGAAAGGGTTTTATGGGTGGCAAGGGAATTTTTAAGGTTCTGGGTGGGTTTGAGTATTTGTGGGGCAAGGGACATTTTATGGTTTGGGGTCAATATGGGTTTTTGGGAATAAGGATTTTTTTAGGGTTTAGATTGGCTATGAGTGTTGGGTGGCAAGGGAAATGTTGTGGTTTAAGGTGGGTTTTTGGGTGATAAGGAATTTTTAGAGTTTAGGTTGGGTATGGGTTTTTGGGTGATAATGATTTTATTAGGGTTTAGCATTTGTATGGCTTTTAGAGTGGCAACAATTTAGGGTTTAGCATTTGTATGGGTTTTTGGGTTTCAAGAGAATTTTTAGGTTTTTTGTGGGTATGGGTTTTTGAGTGGCAACTGAATTTATTAGATTTAGGGTGGGTATGGGTATTTGGGTGGAACAGGATTTTTTTAGAGTTTTGGGCAGGTATGATTTTATGGTATCGAGTAAATTTTTAGGGTTTAGGGTGGATGTATGTTTTTGAGTGGTTAGGGATTTTTTTAGAGTTTAGGGTGGGTAAGGGTTTTCTAGGTGGCAAGGGAATTCTTAGGGTTCTGGGTGGGTGTGGGTATTTGTGGGGCAAGGGAAATTTTATGGTTTAGGGTCGGTATGGGTTTTTGGGTAATAAGGATTTTTTAGTGTTTAGAGTGGCTGTGAGTGTTGGGTGGCAAGGGAAATGCTATGTTTTAGGGTGGGTTTTTGGGTGATAAGGAATTTTTAGAGTTTAGGACGGGTATGGGTTTTTGGGTTATAGTGATTTTATTAGGGTTTAGCATTTGTATGGGTTTTTGAGTGGCAATAATTTAGGGTTTAGCATTTGTATGGGTTTTTGGGTTTCAAGAGAATTTTTAGGTTTTTTTGTGGGTATGGGTTTTTGAGTGGCAACTGAATTTATTAGATTTAGGGTGGGTATGGGTATTTGGGTGGAACAGGAACAGGATTTTTTAGAGTTTTGGATGGGTATGATTTTATAGTAAGTGAATTTTTAGGGTTTAGGGTGGATGTATGTTTTTGAATGGTTAGGGATTTTTAGAGTTATGGGTGGGAAAAGGTTTTATGGGTGGCAAGGGAATTTTTAAGGTTCTGGGTGGGTGTAGGTATTTGTGGGGCAAGGGACATTTTATGGTTTAGGGTCGTATGGGTTTTTGGGTGATAAGGATTTTTTAGAGTGGGTATGGGTTTGTGGGCAATAATGATTGTGTTAGGGTGTAGCATTTATATGGGTTTTTGAGTGGCAGACATTTTTTTAGGTTTTGGGTGGGTATGGGTTTTTGAGTGGCAACTGAATTTTTTAGATTTAGGGTGGGTATGGGTATTTGGGTGGAAAGGGATTTTTTAGGGTGGGCCTGGGTTTTGGGTGGCAAGGGAACCTTAAGTGCTTACTGTAGGTATGGGTTTTTGGGTGGAAAATAATCTTTTAAGGTTTAGTCTTTGCATGTGTTTTTGGTGGCAGGGGATTTTTTAAGGTTTATGGGAGTATGGGTTTTTGCCAGGCAAGGGATTTTTTAGGGTCAAGGGTTGATTTGATATAGATTTTTTGGTGGTAAGTGGATTTTTAGGGTTTAGGCTAGGTGTACGTTTTTGAGTGGTAAGGGATTTTTTTGAGTTTAGGGTTTATGGGTGGCAACGGAATTTCAGCATTTGGGGTGGGTGTAGAATTTTTGGTGGGAATGGATTTTGTAGGGTTTACAGTGTGTATGCGTTTTAGAGTGACAAGGGATTTTTTAGGTTTTAGGTTGGGTATGGGGTTTTAGGTGATATGGGCTTTTTTAGGTTTTAGGGTGCATATGAGTTTTTGGGTAGAAGGGGATTTTTTTAGGTTTAGGGTGTGTATGGGCTTTGGGTGGTAAGGGAGCCTTTAGGGTTTAGGGTGGGTATTGGTATTTGGGTGGTAACTAATTTTTATGGGTTTAGCATTTGTATGGGTTTTTGGGAGGCAAGAGACTATCTATGGTGTATGGTGGGTATGGGTTTTTGGGTGGCAAGAGAATTTTTAAGGCTTAGAATGGGTGTGGGTTTTTGGGGCAAGGGACATTTTATGGTTTAAGTTGGGTATGGGTTTTTGGGTGGCAATTGAACTTCTAGGGTTTAGGGTGGGTATGGGTTTTTGGTGGTAAGGTCTTTTTTTTAGGGTGAGTATAGTTTTGTAGGTGATGAGGGCTTTTTTAGGGATAAGGGTGGGTATGGGTTATGGGGCAGCATGGGAATTTTTAGGGTGGGTATGGAATTTGTGTGGTAGGGGATTTCTTATGTTTTAGGGGATTTTTTATGTTTTAGGGTGGGTTTGGGTTTTTAGGTTATAAGGGATTTCTTAAACTTTTAAAGTGGGTATGGGTTTTTGGGTGGCAAGGGAATTTTGAGGGTTTAGGGTGTGTTTGGGTTTTGGGTGTCAAGAGAAGTTTTAAGGTTCCGGGTGGGTATGGATTTTTGGGTGGTAAGGTATATTTTAGGGTTTAGGGTGGGTATGGGTTTTTAGGTGGCAACTGCATTTTTTAGATTTATGGTGGTTATGGGTATTTGGGTGGAAATGGATTTTTAGGGTTTAGGGTGGGTATAGGTGTTTGGGTGGTAAGAGCTTTTTTTAGGGTTTTGGGTGGATATGATTTTTGGGTAGCTGGTGAATATTTAGGGTTTAGGGTGAGTATGTTTTTGAGTGGTTAGGGATTGTTTAGGGTTTAGGGTGGGTATGGGCTTCATGGGTGGCAAGGGAATTTTTAAGGTTTTGGGTGGGTGTAGGTATTTGTGGGGCAAGGGAAATGTTATGGTTTAGGGTCGTATGGGTTTTTGGGTGATAATGATTTTTTTAGTGTTTAGAGTGGGTATGGGTTTTTGAGTGGCAATACTTTTTGGGTTTGGGTATGGGTTTTGGGGTTTCAGGAGAATTTTTAGGGTTTCAGTGAGTATGGGTTTTTGAGTGGTAAGTTTTTTTTCGGGTTTTGGGTGGGTATGGTTTTTTGGATGGCAACTGACATTTTTAGATTTAGTATGGGTATTTGGGTGGAAAGGGATTTTTTTGGGTGGGCCTGGGTTTTGGGTGGCAAGGGAACCCTAAGTGTTTATGGTAGGTGTGGGTTTTTGGGTGGTAATTAACCTTTTAGGGGTTAGTGTTTGGATGTGTTTTTGGTGGCAGGGGATCTTTTAGGGTTTATGGGAGTATGGGTTTTTGCCTGGCAATGGATTTTTTAGAGTCAAGGGTTGATATAGGTTTTTGGGTGGTAAGTGGATTTTTAGGGGTTAGGCTAGATGTATGTTTTTGAGTGGTAAGGGATTTTATTGCGTTTAGGGAGGGTGTAGGATTTTTTGGTGGCAAGGGATTTTGTCGAGTTTACGGTGTGTATGGGGTTTTGGATGACAAGGGATTTTTTAGGGTTTAGGGTGCATATAGGTTTTTGGGTGGTAGGGGATTGTTTAGGTTTAGGGTGGTATACGCTTTGGATGGCAAGGGAACCTTTAGGGTTGAGGGTGGGTATTGGTATTTGGGTGGTAACATGTTTTAGGGTTTAGCATTTGTATGTGTTTGTGGGTGGCGAAGGATTTTTTGGGGTTTAGGGTGTATAAGGTATTTTGGGTGGGGTGGAAATGGGTTTTTGGGTGGCAATGACATTTTTTTAATTCAGGATGGGTATGGGTATTTGGGTGGTGAGGGATTGTTTAGGGTTTAGCATTGGTATTGGTTTTTGGGTGGCAAGGGATTTTTAGGGTTTAGGGTGTGTATGTGTTTTAGGGTGGTAAAGGGAATATTTAGAGTTTAGGGTTGGGGTGGGTGTTTGGGTGGTAAGGGATGTTTTAGTGTTTAGGGTAGGTATGAGTTTTTGGGTGGCAAAGGCATTTTTAGCGTTTAGGGTGGATATGGGGTTTTATGTGGCAAGTGAATTATTAGGGTTTATGGGGGTAAAGGTTTTTGAGTGGTAAGGGCTTTTTTAGGGTTTAGAGTTGGTCTGGGCTTTTATGTGGGAACGGATTTCTTAGGGTTTAGGGTGGGTATGAGTTTTAGGGTGGCAAGGGAATATTTAGAGTTTAGGGTTGGGGTGGGTGTTTGGGTGGTAAGGGATGTTTTAGTGTTAGGGTAGGTATGAGTTTTTGGGAGGCAAGGGCATTTTTAGCGTTTAGGGTTGATATGGGTTTTAGGTGGCAAGTGAATTTTTAGGGTTTATGGGGTAAAGGTTTTTGGGTGGTAAGGGCTTTTTTAGGATTTAGCATAGGTGTTGGTTTTTGGATGCCACTCCACTCTACCCTTTTCCACTCTATGTCACTCCACTTTACTCTGTTTCAGTCTACAGCACTCCATTCTATGTAACTCCACTGTGCGCAACTCGACCCTGTGCCACTCCAATCTACATTATTCCACTCTATGTAACTCCAATCCAAGCCACGTCTCTCCATGCTACACTATACCCCTCTACAGCACTTCACTGTATGCCACAATATTGTATGCACCACAACATTGTATGCTATTCCAATGTACACATTTCCACTTTATTCCTCTCCACTGTATGCCACTTTACTGTATACCATGCCACTATACGTGACTCCACTCTACACTACTCCACTGTATGGCACGCCATTGTACTCCACTATAGACCACTCCACACTATGCTATTCAAATCTACGCCCCTTGACTCTACGCCACTCTACTTGACTCTACTTTGCTATAGAACACTCCAGTCTACCCCACTCCCCTCAATCCCACTCCACTTTACAACACTTCACGCTATGCTATTCCACTCTACACCACTCCACATCACTCCAGTCTACTCCAGTTTGCACCACTTCAGTCTATTCCACTCCACTTTATGACATTTCATTCTACAACACTCCACTCTATGCTATTCCACACTGTGCCACTTCCTCTGTCACTAAATTCTAAGCCACTCCAATGTATGCCACTCCCCTCTATACCACCCCACTCTACACTATTTGACTCTACTACATTACACTCAACACTACTCGACTGTACGCCACTCCATTTTATGCTATTCCATTCTATGCCAATCAATTATATGCCACTCTACACCACTTTACTCTATGCCACTCCACCCTATGCCACTCCTCTATATGGCACTTCACTCTATGCCACTGTACTGTACACCACCTCTACGCTATTCCACTCGACGACACTCCACTCTGTCACTCCTCTCTATGCTGATCTACCCTACGGTATTTGCCTCTATGCCAATCCAATTTATGCCATTCTACTTTGTTACTGCACTATTCCAATCTATGCCACTGGAGTCTACAGCACTCCACTCTTTTGCACTTCACTGTACACCATTTGATTCTACACCACCCCACTCTAAGCATTTCCACTCTGTGCCATTCCTCTCTCTGCTACTCCACGCTACACTATTTG
Organism: Lissotriton vulgaris; assembly: GCF_964263255.1. Classification (NCBI taxonomy): domain Eukaryota; kingdom Metazoa; phylum Chordata; class Amphibia; order Caudata; family Salamandridae; genus Lissotriton; species Lissotriton vulgaris. The sequence goes on from NC_141697.1 coordinate 970,239,601, forward strand.
ACTCTACACCACTCCAATATATGCCACTCTACTGTACACCACTCCACTCTACATCACTCCACCCTATGATGTTCCTCTCTTCACCACTCCACTCAACTCTATGCCACTATAGTCATACCATACCACACCACACCACTCTACACCACTCCTCTCTAAGACACTAGACTCTACGCTATTTGACTCTATGCCACTACACTCAAAGCCACTTTCCTGTAAGCCATTCCACTCTATGCCACTCAACTGTACGCCAATCCACTCTATTCTATTCCACTCTATGCCACTCCACACTATTCCACTCTGTTTCTCCATTCTACGCAACATTTTATGCTTTTCGACTCTACGTCATTTCACTTTACGCCACTCCACTCTATGCCTCTCAACTCCATGTCAGTCTGCTGTATGCCACTCCACCCCACGCCACTCTACGCTATTCCACTCTACATCACTGGACTCTATGCTATTTTATACCATTCCACTCTACTCCACTCCACTCTACTGTACACCACTCTACCACTCCATTCTACGCTATTCCACTCCACTCTGAGCCACTCCTTGCTACACACTTCCACTCTGTCACTCCACTCTACACCACTCCTCTCTATGCCTTTCAACTCTATTACAATTGACTCTACGCTAGTCTATGTCTACTCCACTCTATACTAGTCCTCTCTACACCACTCCACACTACGCTACGACACGCCACTCTGTACTATTCCAGTGTAGGTCTTACACTCTACACCACCCCACTCTATGCCACACCACTCTACACCACTTCATTCTATGCCACTCCACTTGATGCTATTTCACTCTACGCTACTCACTCCACTCTATGCTTCTCTGTTGTACAATACTCCACTCTATGCCACACCACCGTATGCCATTCCACTGTACGCACCTCCACTCTGCACCCCTCCATCCTAACCCATTCTTCTCTACCCCACTCCATTCTACACTATTCAACTCTACTCCACTTCACACAAGCCACTCTATGCTACTTCACTTTACATTATTCCATACTATGCTACTCCACTTCACACCACTCCACTCTAAGCCAATCCACTGTTCTCCACACTATGCCACTACACATTACTCTACACAACTCGACGTCACTCCACTCTACGCCACTTCATTCTTTTCCACTCTACTCTATGCCACTACCCGCTACACCACTCCAGTCCACACAGCTTCACTCTATGCCACTTCACTCTACGCCGCGACACAGTACACCAGTTCACTACCTCACTCTACTCTACCACACTTTACTGTGTGCCATTCTACACTATGCCACTCCAAACCAATAAATAATAAGAAAAAAAATCATGAATTTACTTTGTGGCATTTAACAAAATAAATAAATAAACATGCACATCCAATTAAAAAAACAAAGGTTTCATCTTAGTTATAGTTAGGAAAAGATGTTTTATTCTTTCTATAGAAACCAAACTTAAACTACAAAAATATTGGAAATTCTAAAGTTATAGTTATACCATCAATTTCCATTTTATGCTCCATCATTAAATTACTATAAATCACACACCTCCGCACACAGTGTTTTAAAGTCACTAAACACACAGTACTTGAACTATAACTCGCCCTGCTTCCATGCACAGTGCTCTCATAAAAGATGTAATTGTAAATGTGATGTGTTATAAATAATATAATTTAACAAAGTATAAGTGATGTAATATGAAAGCATATAAGGTGTGCATGGAGAAGGCGCAAGTTATAGTTTATGTACTGTGTGGTTATCTAGTACACAACACTGTGTACAGAGGTGCGTAAATTATAGTTATTTGAAGGCGTGCGTAAAAAGATTGGGGGTAGCCAATTCAACATACAGTTTGTAAGAGGTTAGAACACTGGCATTGAGAACTGGTTAGCAGGCCTCAGTGCACACAGGGGCTTATTTAAAAGCCCATTGTGCCGCTGGTGCGTCACTTTTATTGACGCACCGGCAGCGCAATGGCCTTTTCCATATTTACAAGGTCATGTAAAGTCACAGTGCGTGATTATTCAAGACCTTCTAAATATATTTCCCTTTCATAACTCTGTGTGAAAGGGGCATTCCGTGGGTGTTGCTGTGGGTGTTCCCACGCAATATCCATAGAACTTGACACATTCCCAGATTTACCTTTTGCAAACCCAAATGTGTTAGAAACCTACGCCGCCACAGGGGAGGCTTAAGGAGGGGCAACAAGGAGAAATACTTTTATTTCTCCTTGTTTTTTCCTCTTTCTAATCCTGCTGCATTCTGCAGCGCACATAGAAAGAGGAAAATGCCTTTAATGATTGTTTTTGCACAGGAAGGGACACCTTCCTGCTCAAAAAGAATCATCCCCTCAGTGCAGGTACCTTTGCAAAATAATACAAGGATGTCTGCGCTGGTGCACGACTGCTGTTTGTGCGCCGGCGAAGGGGAGAAGGACCGAATGCGCCAAAGCTTCTAGATATGGCACATTCCTGCCCTTTTATTTTGACGCACAACAGCGCAGCAGGAAGGCTTGCTGAGCTCTTGTGTGTCAAAATATTGTAAATGGACCCTCAGAGTTGAAAACCAACAGCATCAGTCCAAGGCTTTGGGGGTGATTATGCAAAAATCAGCATTTCCTTCCACTTAGAAATTGTATCGCATTGCATTATATTTCAGGAGGGCAAACCTTGCATAATAAAAGTCACAAGAGACAGCAGAAAGAGATTGGTTTGAGCAGACAATGTTTCCCTGTGAGACATTTTCTGTCCAAACCTTCCTCCCACAAACAAACCATAGGTGAAATTGTGTAATGCAAAAATTTACAAATGTTGCATTATTTAAATATTAGGCATTTTACCAACATAGCTTCAATTTTGGCTAGGTCAAGTAAGATATTCAATGTTGAAAAACTGGCGCAAACCTCCTCTTTTAGCTGATGAGTCAATTTGACCGTATAAGCAAAAGGCGATTCAAGTAGAAAAGTGATGAAATGTAGCCTACTAACTTGCATTTGAAACTCGTCTAAAATGATATAAATTATTTTGAAATATTCTAGGAAAAATAAAATGTAGATTCCAGAAACGTAAATTAATAGTTTTTTGATTATGAAAAGTAGCAAATGTTGCTTTTAAACTTTGTGCGCTTGTGCTGATGAACTGGATCTGCTGTTATGACAGATACATATGCCAGAGTGCTCATGCTCCCATTAACCTTTGAGGATGCCTTGACCTTTGTCACTCTTTTCTTCGCAATATTTATCAGTGTTCAAATGAAAAATCCCGGACTTCATGGGCTTCGCTTTAAAATGGCATTATTATGTTTTTGTGTTTGGGAGAACAACATGCGGTTTTAAGTGCTCAACCACATTATGCTGCTGCGAAGTTTCAGGCCTGGCAAACCTGCTGTCTGCTGGCACTCTGTCTGCTCCCTTAACCAAGGTGTGTGTATTCTGCAGCATCTACGCCCATCCCCCAGTCTGTGACAGTCACTGACTGGAGGTGGTTTCCGCAGAGCAGGTTAACCGGCCCTTTGTTATGCAAGAATGTGCATTTGCACATCTTTGGCTGACATTGGGCAGTGCCTTGACTAACTTTCTTTCCCCCATTAAGAACATGTGGCACCCTGTTTTAGATCATTTTACGAAGTAGAAGCCTAGGAAACAGTTAATTTTAAACCGAAGTGAGATCTTAGAAGTGAAATTGTATATGTTTAAAAAAAGGAAACAGAGCAATAAACAGACTTCACAAGAAAATCCGCAATAAAGTCAGTTATCTCTCATACACATGTAATTCATGTTGAAAGTTAAAATGTAGCAAGCTTTAATTTAATTGCATTGCTTTCATTTTAGGAGGTATTTGTGGCATTTATTTTTTAAATATAAAATTCCATATTCTGTTCAAGTTTCAGCTTTACTAAGTCAGATGCAAAGCTTTTTTAATTATTGTTTTATGCAATTTTAGTTTACAACAAAAAAACAAGAAGTTATCAATCTATTTTCTGATAATTACTTAGGTGACTTTTCTTGGTTACAGAATAAAGGGAGAACAAGCATGTGTTCATGGCAGTTCTGTAAGTGGTGCGAGAGTATAGTCCTGGATTGTTGGGGATGGATTTCGATTCACTTGGAATGGCAAGTAGGTGCTGAGGGGCTCCAAATATGTTTGGGGTGAGCTTTCGCAGACATCAGCGCCAAATACTACTCCAGACTTTCGAAGTACATAATTTTAAAAAAAGTCCAGTAGCATCTTGAGAAAGGGTGGATGATGATGTTAGCGGTGTGCAAAGTTATTGCAATGTAATTGTTTTTGAAGGCCTGAAAGATAAAGATTCCAGTTCATGTACCAATGCCTTCCACGCACAGATGCCAGCAGAAATATGCAGGAAGTGCACACATCATCACTTTTATAATACAAAGGTGAATATGCTTGCGCTTCGAGAAAAAAACATTATGGTGCTGCAGTTAAACTCGCTGGAAAATGACTATCTAGACTATGATGACCTTATGAAGTGATTGATGGGAATCAGAGGGGGACTCTTCTTTCTGACCAGTCCAGAGCAGCATGTTGTTCTGGACCAATCTACTTTGCTGATTAGCGCTGTGGATTGATACAAATTATCAATTTTACCACCTTGGATCTAATTTTTCCAACTTACATCTTCTTTCTCCCCTCTGCTGTCTGATACTGTGATTTCCTCACTGGCCATGTTATTGAGGAACATAGTCCACAGTGTTAGATGTATTCAGAGGCCCATACTCAAAAATGATTGGATCAGCAACTAAGGTCAAGCAATCCTATTAAGATCATTTATTGATAGTCCGAGTTAAAGGGTAGGTGTAGTGCAGAAGCCTAACTGATCAAATAGGTCAATTGATTTAATGCAGTTTTGTAACTAAGCATTTCACATCTTTCCAGTTCTTTTCCGGGAAATGATAAATTACTGTTAAACCAAAAGTTATTGAGTTCTGTAGCATCCAGAATCGTTTTGTTTTTTAAATATAGGTAGAACCTAGCTTGCTTTAAAAGCTCAATGTGTACACATAGAAATTGAGAAACATTAAGAATATGAGATGACATGTATAAAGAAGTTCCATGGCTTAAGAGTAGATGTGATCCTCACTGTTATTGTTGGAATTAGTTTAAGGTATAAGTCAAGAAAAGTCCAGCATCAAGGTGAGCAAGCCTAATATAGCAATAAAAATATATGAGGTGAAAAATGAGGAAAAATCATTTCTGTCCTCTTAGAGGGGCATTAGCAAACTAATATGCACTGTGTGATCATTTTGTATTTAAGACTCGGGTACGGGATTTATACACATTAAGAAAACTCTTTTTGACAACTGTTCGTGCAGCAATATTAATGTAAAAGTAAGCACAGTTTCCAGATTTACATATTCCTAAATTCAGCTGGAGTGATAGCCCAGGGTGCAGCACCTGACTGTGCCATTACTTCTCTAGGCACCAAAATACCCAACTTAGCTATTCGAGAACTAGGGTGGGAGTAGTTTAAATATTTCCTTGAAATTATTGAAGCAGAGTCACCCACAGTAGTTGTTTCGTAATAATGCTCTAAAGTGTCAAATTATTGCAATGCAAAAGCAGGAAAATTGATGGGCATTCATTTAGTTTTGTTGTTGTGAAGTCTTTGACTTATGGAGGCTGTAGTTAGTTTATTGTGATTCATTAAATTATATTATTATATTGGGATGACATTAAATTTAGACAGAATGTCTGAGAGAATATTTGTGAGCTATTTATCAATTTTTTGTGATTTATCTTTTCATTTGTTTTAGTTTTCTGTATCTTTTTCTTATTTGATTTTTAGACAATTAAGAAAATTATGGATCTGCAGTTTAGCCGTGTTTTTTAAATTTGTTATAGTTTATGTTATTACTTAACATTGAGTACTATATGATATTCAAATCACACAACTATCTAGTCTTGCCTATACTGGTTAGGTACGTTTCTACTCTGCCAATAAATATATTTGGCACACAGAGCTGCCATTTTCTTTTGTCCTCCAGCACATTTTTACCATGGTTGCTTATTTGAAGCTGACCAATATGTTAAGTCCTACCTGCCCAGAGGTCAGATGGGAAGCTTTGATGTGAAGATTGGACTTTGTTTAATTGAAGGAATAAAATGAACCATTCACAATAGATATGTAATGCTTGCTATGAATGCTTTGGTGGCAAAAGTATCAGTGATTCACTTTTTATTTCTGTATAATAGGAGGAAATCTTGATTCTGTGTGTTGTATTTTGTTTTTTGCAGCCAACGTTTTCTGTTATGTCCAATTGTAATTCTTGAATGTTCTGGTCATTGTTTTAGGAAATCTTTATTACTTTAAATATGGTTTAGTACAAGTGTGCCTACAACATCCATAGTTTAATTGGCACACACAAAATTCAAAAGGGGTCTTTTTTAAACTTATTTGTTAAATGCCAGGCAATCGCCTCTATCACTGCACCTGTATGTTATTCAGTGCTATATCAGGGGTTTTGTGTATTATTTTGTACTGGCTCTTTTAAACAAGAACAAAAATATATTAAGGAGAGGGAGAAAATTAGCCACAGGGTGAAATTATTTGTGTGACATGGACATTCCGGCTACATACCCTTTTTCCCCTTTTTTGAAAGGTGCAGTTATGAGCATTTAAGGTTTGAATTGATATTGCCCAGGAGAGGAAAGCCCACCATTATGAATAAAGTGCTAAAGATGCTAGAGCACAATGCAATTACGTTGGTGATGTTAAATCATTTTTGAAATTCTGCTTTCTACTTCTAATGTAAAATTCCCGAAATGACACCATTATGCTGTAAAAATGGACCTCAAACACCCGGGAACAACAGAACACCAATTGCTGCTGCAGTGTGTTTGCTTTTTGCACTTTTTGTTTAGAGTGAAATGCATCTTTGAGTCAAAAAATGACACAAGGATGCATTTTTGCGGTAAAATATTGTGCTTAATGACATATTTTCATTTCGCTTAATCATGCGTAATTTTGCCAACATTTCCCATAGTTACAGGAAAGCAAACCGCAAATTTCACACACCCCTAGTGATAAGACCTTTGTTGGATAGTTGTGGACCGATTAAAAAATCTGCCTGTGAAATTACCTCTGGTTTAGGATAGTATAGTATAGTAATTTCACTATGCGAATTGCCACCAAATGAGAATGCTCCAAAGGTGGATTTATAAATTTTTCCATTTCCACACCTCTCTACATGGGCCCTTCAGTCTGACAATACTGCGGACTTTAATAGCAGAATACAAACTGGGTATGACTGAATTGCCTAGTTTGCTTAAATGCCTCTGGTAGCTGACAACCCTACTATTATTGGAGAAAGTGATAAATCTGGCGGAAACACCACCAGCAGAATATTATCTAAGGTATGGATAATATGGAGGATCTAATTACAATTCTGATTATACAACACTAGCCCTATGGTGGGATATCCATACTCTGCTATGGAGATGAAAGTTCCACCTGTGGATTTCCCTCTTTGTTAGCTCTTACACCACAAACTGAAGAATTTCTATTACCAGTGAACTCTATATAGGGTAAGATAGGCTGATTTAGAGTCAATTTGTAACATGATATCTGTCTATATAATGAGAAGATAGCAATTCCTTCCCTAGAAGAGTCTCTACTAGTTGAGTCTGTCAGCAGATTACATGTTTTATGCTAGACCTATGAACAGGTCTATTGGAGTAGGGCAACCAAATTACGCAGTAGGTTTTGCCTAATTATGTGGCAAGAAAAAACAAATGATGTGGTGTACTCTGGCACATTTGGTGGCAGTTTTATTCCCGTTATTTGTCCTTTTTATATGTTAGCACAGTTGGACACAGGTTCCACCTATTAATTAACATTTTAACATTCAAATATAGCAACAGGCATTCGAAAGATGACCAGTCAACTTTAGGGAAGGGCCTTACACTGTTCCGCAACACATTTTCCTGCATTTATAGTTACTTTTGATCTTTTTGAGCTACAAATATTTTTTTTAATAAAATCTGGAAATTTTGCAGCAGAATTATGCGGCACATGTGTCAAATCTATAACTATGCAGAAACCACCATAGCCGCAGGATTGTAAAACTCCAGGTGCCCTGCCAATGATGAAGGTAACTCTTTACAGGCAGAGAACTAAAGGATTCTGTGTTACAACCCAACTCTAAATACGGCAAGTTATCTACTTGTATCTCAGTACCATTACCTGCCAACAGTGAGGATATCAAATTTACCAAATAATGTCTGCACTTTGCCGAAAAAGCCTGAAATGTCTGAAAAAGGCCTGATTTAAAGTTAGGTGGGAATAGAAGATTCTGTGGTTCTGTGATTTGTGGAGCATGTGCTACATTTTTAAAATATTCCCCTATTGGAATTTTCTCCAGTGTATGCATAATATAGGTGAGGAAATTGCAATTGAGGATATGCCACATTAACCATGTGGCAGATTATCAATTCAACAGCTATGCAGATGGAATTTCCATATATGGATTTTTCCTTTTTGTTAGCATTTGCGCCTCAAATTTAAGGATTTTCCTTTACCACCTACTTCTCTCAGGCTTTCGGCTCTATAGACTAATTTAGACATCAGTAACATCAATTCTATTAGGTCAATCTATAGGATAAAGAAAAAAATGAAATGGCCTGGCCTCGGCAGATGGGGTCCCTGGGCCTAAAAATGGCCTGGGAGGAGGCCCCCCTCCTTCAAGTATAAAAATAAAGAAAAAAATGAAATGGCTTGTCTGTGGGGGATGGGGTCCTCGGGCCGAAAATGGCACGGGAGGGGGTCGCTCAGCCCCCCTCCCTTTAAAATGACAAGAAATGGCCATGCCCCTGGGGATGGGGTCCCCGGGTGCAAAATCTACCTCAGGAAGGGGGCAGAAATCAGCCTCAGGAGGGGGGTCACGTCACCCACCCCCTCCTTTTTTTGGTAACTTTTGTTTTTTTAATGGGTCAGGCCCAGGGGAATGGGGTTCTCAGGGCCCAAAACAATCAATGGAAGGGGGGGCCACAAAGACCCCATTCCTAAAAAAAAAACAAAGCTGGCAACTTGCTGGAGGCCCCGCCTCCTCAATGCACTACTCTTAGGTGAAGGATGAAGCCCCCTTCGATGCTGAGGGTCCTTAGCGGCCTACTAGCCCACCTGTTACCTCCAATAAGCCCTATACAGTGGGATTGCTGCGAGGTGGTCAAAGGACATGCCCCTTTTTACAGCACTCTGCAAAGGTGCCTATTGGTGCACTGCTGGTGGGGTGATGTGGTCCCCTTGTGTCCTGCAGACCTCAGAGCTAAAGTGGACTTCATCACCCAAGCAGCAGTAAGCAAGGAGGTGCATTTGCAGAGCGGTGTAAAAAGAGGTGTGGCCTCTAACAACCTCTCAGCAATCCAGCTGTGTAGGGCTTACTGGAGGTAACAGTAGGGCTACTTGGCCCCCAGGGACCCTCAATAGGCTAGGGGACTTCATCCCCCAACCAAGAGCCCACCAGGAGGTGTGTTTGAAGAGTGTTGGCAAAAGGAGGCAAGGCCTGAAACTACCTCTCAGCAATCCCACTGTGTGGGGCTTACTGGAGGTAACAGGTAGGCTAGTTGGCCCCTAAGGACCCCCAGCAGTGTAGGGGACTTCCTCCCCGAACCAAGAGCACGCCTTGAGGCGCATTTGCAGAGTGGTGGACAAAGGGAGCATGGCCTGGTACCAGAACTCAGCAATCCTGCTGTGTAGGGCTGACTGAAGGTAATAGGAGGGGTAGTAGCCCCAAGGATGTCATTTTTGGCCAACTACCCCTCCAGTTACCTCCAGTAAGTCCCACACAGTGGGATTGCTAAGAGGTCTTTGGAGACCACACCCCTTACTCCACCACTCTGCACACATTCCACCTGGTACACTACTGGTTGGGGGATGAAGTCTACTTGATTCCTGAGGGACCTTGGGGCCCAGGAAGCCCTCCTGGTACCTCATTTAAGTCCTACACAGCGGAGGAATTCCTGAGCACTGGTTGGAGGCCCAGCCCCCTTTCTCCACCACTCCGCAAACGCTGGTACTAGTTAAACAAGCATTTGCAATGCATTAGGTCTTGCATTTGAGAGAGTTAGAGTTATTGGTGTTGTAAATGTAAACATTTTTTACTAATGTTTTTTGGAGTGGAGTGGATGTACATTGTGTGTAGTGGAATTATTTGGTATGTTGTGCAGTGAAATTATGTGGCTATGCAGTATGTGGTATTTAGTATATAGGAATTATGTGGAGTGGGATTATGTGCTATAGAGAGAAATTATGTGGTATGGTAGTCTGTGTTGTGGAGTGGTAAGCTCAGGTTTAGCCTTTCTCATTTCCATAGAGGCTAAACTATAAACTCAATGAGACGCAAAAAAGAACCAACCATATAGGTATAGTCCTTTCTTTTTTAATTTCAACACATTTTTTATTATCTTTTTTCCAAACGACATTACATACAACACATAAAACATACAGTCATCGTTGTTTTCTCATTACAGGGTTTCAGCCAAAACTCGCTAGTTTAGTGGCATCAGATTACAGATTCCCCCTATCCACTTGCCCCCGTGAAAGTAGGGGGAGGTGTGAAAGTGGAAGGGGTGAGAATTTGGGAGGAGAGAAAAGAGAAGAAGAGAAACGTAGAAAAAAAATACAAGAAGTTTGCTATCCCTCAATACTGACTTAACCCGGGCACAAACCGTCAATCATCCAATACATGACGAACATTAACAGAATAGGACATCAGGTGTCACACTTATACCGTCTACTACGACCTGGCTCCACAAAAGTAAATGACAAAACAACCACATATTGGGAGAAAGAACTAGGGGCAACGCTGAGCGAGAAAGAACTCCACCTTCTTTGGTCTTCCCCCACGCAAAATAAAATCTCCCCAGTGTTAGCACAGACAAAATTCTGGCTACTACACAAAATCTACTGGACGCCAGCCCGCCTGGCGACTTTAGGTCTGAGAGAAAATGACCTCTGCTGGAATTGCGAAAAGGAGAAGGTAAACCTTGCACATCTTACATACCACTGCCCCAAGGTTAGAAAATTCTGGGAGAAGATCTTTACCTTCATAAACAGAATACTAGGATGTACACTTAAACCAGTATTTGCCACCCTTACAACCGCATTTCTGTCTACAGAGCTAGACTCGCAACATGACAGATCTACTGGATCTTCTATTAACAGCGGCGGTTAATTGTTCTCACCAAATGGAAAGACACCTCTAAGGCAACCTTCAAGGGCTGGCTCAACTGGGTGACATACCTGAGGGGGGCTGACACAATCGCCCTCCAAAATTCACAGTGGAAACAACCCCACAGGGGCATGTGGGAGGCCCTGGACAAATACCTAGACACATCTGACCTCCTTTCTTTGATGTGAGATTAATTCACGATGCACACTAATGTTTTATCCTGTGATTTAATGTATTGAATTTTATCAGGAAATGCTTTTATGTGACATATGAAATTATGTATGTATATATTTATATGGCAAAACACACAAGATGATGGACGGAATGTTGCACAATGGCAAAACATTCACCCCCAGTCACAGATCTGGGTTTAATCCATCGTTATTTTGCTCAACAAGCCACCCCAGTTCAGACATGGCCATATGCAAATGAGTCTTGACCCTGTGCCTCATGGGAACAGTCCAGACCGAACTGCCAAGCCATGTCTTCCCTGGACCGGAATCAAGCATCCTAGGACCGGTTTCTGGCTATCAGCCTTCATCAGACAGGATAGCGTGACTCAAGTGGCGTAGTGAGCACGGGACCTACGTCTGAGCATACCCTTCCAACATAGAGTGAACAGCAAAACACACAAGATGATGGACGGAATGTTACACAATGGCAAAACATTCACCCCCAGTCACAGATCTGGGTTTAAACCATCATTATTTTGCTCACCAAGCCACCCCAGTTCAGACATGGCCATGTGCAAATCAGTCTTGACCCTCTGCCTCATGGGAACAGTCCAGAACGATCTGCCAAACCATGTCTTCCCTGGACCTGAATCAAGCATCCTAGGGCAATCAGCCAGGATAGCTTGACTCCAGTGGCGCAGTGAGCACGGGACCCACTGAATCCATTCAGTAATTTTAGAGATATCAACGAAAATCCATATTTGTATATCTAGGGGGGAGTCTCCTCTGTGGATCCACCCACAAAGGATCAAGATTTGCTGGCCGCAACCTGACTGGAAAGTTGCGGCTGCCATTATATGTATCGAGAAATGGTCCCCGGGGCTGCAACTTTCTGTGCAAAATGAATAAAGGGGTCAGGGTAGAGGTACCCTGATCCCATGAGTGTGTCAGAGGGGTCCCAGAGAGACCCATAAAGGCCAATAAATTGCCATATAAATTTTTTTTCTGAACACATAGGAATCTGCGGATCCCCCATGGTGCTCAGCATTGCCCCAATCCCCTGTGGAACTCTGAATCCTGACGCAGCTCTTCTGAGGCCTATGGTGTTTTCTGCATATTTATAGATTTGTCCCTTTTATCAGATAATCCATCATCGGCTGCATAATCTGCAGATTTTACCTAAACAATGTTTCAAGCTTAAACTGATAAAAAATTAATAAGACCACAGTGACACAGGTGGTCACTCAGTAGAAGGCCCTTTGCAAAAGGTGACCAGTAACCGTTTTTGCATATTGCCCTAAGGGCTTATGTCACTGGAATAGATGTGGCGTGGTCACTCAGGTATATCAGTGAATGGTAGATGTTTTCAAACTTTCATTTGCCTTGTTATTTGCAATATACAATCAGCACAAGTTTAAAAAATATTCCTTGTCTGCATCAATCATTTAACATATCGCCTTATTCTGCTAATACAACAAAATTAATAATCCAATGGCGAGATGAATTAGTGTTCCAGCCAAAACTGCTGACTTTGTAACTGGGGAATCCGGTTTGAGTCTCATCAGCAGCTCAACATCCTTTGATTCTGGGCAAATCACTTAGGGACGCATGCATCAAACTCTTCATTTGCGATTACCAAATAGCGATTTTTAGGGAAACGCTATTTGGTAATCGCAAATGCCTATACATGTAGGAATCACATTAAAACGTGTGACTGGAAATCCAAGGGAACACGGGGGCCTAAGGCCCCCCTGGTGCACCCCCCAATGAAAGGTAAGTGTGCACATGTGAAGCGAAGGGCATCTGTGCGCTAGATGGCACTTTGAAAAATGCATTTTTGTGCATTTTTCAAAGCATGCAGAAATTACCATTAACTTGAAGTTGATGGTAATTAGCATTTCCTAAATGCGCAGTTCACATTTAGGAAAGGCTTCACGCATCAGTAAATGGGGATTGACAAATTGTGATTCCCAAAATGCATTTGCAATTTAGGTAATCGCAAACAATTGTGATTCCCTAAATTGTGAATGACAATAGCTACATGCATCTGAAAAGGCCTTTTTCCATTCTCAAATGGAAAAAGGCTTGATGTATATGCCCCCAAATCTCCCAGTGCCTATGAAACAAATGTGTCCTTGTGTAATGTAGCTGGTGCTCATGTTAAGCACTCTAGTACCTTTGGGTAAAATTTGCGCTCCATAAAACTGAAAAATAAATAAAAATTAATGGGCTAAATTAGTATGCAACTACCTTTATCTTAGACTCCCCAAGAGAACATGTGTGCAGATAACTTCTCAATAGCTCAATGCTAATATGTGAAAACAGTGAAATAACCAACGGGTTGATTCTCTATTTATTCGGTTCAGAAGCAGAACACAAGAGCTTAAGGGAGTTGAGGAGTTGGCCATCTCCATACAGTCAAAGGTGATGGTGTTCCCTTTAACCTGAGGCCCTGGGTGGAGGGGATGGCAGGCTATTCATTTTGAAAGGAGCAATTACGCACCTTGAGCAGAGCAAGCTGCTCCTGAGCTTTCACATGCAAATTGACCTTGGCCGCGCATGGTGTTTTTAACTTCCCTGACTGGTTTCACTTCATTCCTGAGAATGGACCAGGAGGGTTTGACGATTTTAACTGTAGGTGCAGGAATCCAATTGGAATTAATTCTTGGATACTTTATTGAGATTAGAAAGACCGTTTTTCTGTGTGTGCCCGAAATTGCACTTTTGCACGCTGTATAAACTACACTAGGACAAGAAAAAAGAAAAACGCTTTCAGCTTTGTAATTCTTTACCAGCTACAAATTAAAATATGCTTTCATCACGTTCAAGACTGCTTCTCATTTCTCGTGGGCTGAGCATTTAGACACAGAATGAAATAAACGGCAGCTTAAATTGAGGAACCTATTTGGGCAGCAAATTCATTCTTAATGTACCATCCGAATCTCCTGATACTTACAATTGTTATAATTAGGAAATAATGCAATATGACACATGCTTCTATTTGTGTGGTTTATAAACTTTAGAAATAAGGTTACATACAATTAAAAAGGTCATTGTAGTCAAGTGTTATGTTCTCTGATGGGTTTGCTTCTTTAAAATCACTATCCTCTTTGTTGCTCGATGTAATCCAATTGCTGAACTGTGTTTAATATGCTAAGTGTGTTTAAGGCTGCAGTACCACCACCGGACTACAGGGACAGAGCGAGCAAAAAAATAAACACACTTGGTGAAACACAGGTCCCCACAAGGCAAATTTTAAAAAAGTTGTAAAAATTGGCACATATGTTTTTGAAGTCATTTCTAATCATTTAGAAGACTTTACCTTGTGGGGACTTGGGTTCAGGTCCCCACAGTGCAACCAAGTCCCCACAGCGTGAGTGTGTGATCATACTCAAGTCCCCACAAGGATAGTAACACAAACCCACACACACACACAGACACACACACACAGAGCCACACACACACTTCTGGAGACTTGTGGCCACTATACTATTCACAGATGACAAGTGTACACATCAAACGTGATGTTTAACAAAACTGCACTATGTAACTTTTATGCAGCCTGGGCTTAAAAGTCACCACATGCAAATAATTTGTATATGTATAAATCCAGGGCTAGTTAAAGGCGTTACATGGCATGGGGACAACTGGCAACTACACATACTACTGTATCAGTTCCTACTTTGATTTGAAGGTCTGACCATCTGATCTGCACTCTAGAAACACTACCAATTAAAACGAAAGAGATCACACTCAATCGGTTTAAGAGCAGTGCTGCGAGTTGCACCACAACACAGAAACAATAAAACAGTAAATAATACCAAGGCTTATCCTGTGACCCCCATACAGATAGCCATTAGCGCTGTCGAAATGAAAGAAAGCACTCATAGGTACACTCCATAAAGAGTACCAGAGGGTGCAACATAGAGAACTACGACTCTGAATTGAGGGTTGTCCCCTGGTCATGAGCATCGGGTGACATAATGAGCATCGGGGGGGACAGCCTATATCCTTGACTAAAAGCGATTAAATCAAACCAGATCTGTATCTGGGGGATGAATGTTTGCTTTACTCTGCATTCCGTCTATCATCTGTTCTCTTTGTTTTTTACATCCTTGAATAGAGCCTGTACCCATATCTCAAATGTAATTTATGTATCATGTGCAGATGAACAGGCTATAAGAAAGTAGATGATAAGAAACCCTTTTATAAAGCACACCTGTTCCTCATTCAAAGCTTCCCCTGGTCCATATAGACCAACAAGCCTCACCCGTTCTCATTTTAAGCTTCCCCTGGTCTCACTATAGACCCCCGAGCTTCACCTAGGATGACATGTTCGGGGGAGATGGTCTTCTTCTCTGATTTGTTGCAGATCTCGTTAGCTTCGCTGGAGATGAGGTGGATAAACTCGGTACAGCAGTTCACCACCAGCTCGCGGGCATCGTTGGTTACGCGCACGTTAGGCAGAGTCTCTTTAATTATCTTGTTGATGGCGGCCCGGGGGATCGTCAGTTCATCATCGTTTCCGGAGGAGGAGTCCATGCTGGGGGAGGAAAGATATAAAAGGGGGTGGTGATGGACGGAGCATCTGAATCAATCAAACACTCACACCCAGTCAAAATATCTGGGTTTAATCCATCACCGTTCTTTAGCCCACTCTGCCACCCCAGTTCAGACATGGCTATATGCAAATCAGTCTGACCCTGTGCCTCATGGGAACAGTCCAGCCCGAACTGCCAAGCCATGTCTTCCCTGGACCGGAATATGCATATAGCCATGTCTGAACTGGGGTGGCAGAGTGGGCTAAAGAACGGTGATGGATTAAACCCAGATCTTTTGACTGGTTGTGAGTGTTTGATTGGTTCAGATGCTCCGTCCATTACCACCCCCTTTTGTACCGGGGGAGGAAAGATAGGCAGCTTATCGGGCTTGGACGAGGGGTAGTAACAGCGGACGCTGGGCGGTTCCCGCGCCTGCTTTCTTCGGTTTTAAGCAAGCGGCGCTAGGGCCACAACTCCATTATCAGGCGGCGCCTCAGCAACACCCTAGTGCAGCTCCCTTTAATTCATTGACCCGGTTGCTACACGCAGGAGTTGGGCTGGGAGCTCCTATCCTTTTCGCCAGAAGTATTGTCCAAGAGCAGCGCAGTGCAGTTACCTTGCACTTCCGGTGTTCTATTCTACCAGAGCTCTATCACACTTACCATGGAGCCGAATGTAAAAGCCCAGCCCATTTATGACGAAGGAGTACGTTCCCTACCTCTCACCCTGGCCATTTTTTGCCTGACGTTTTAATGACGGCCACAGCTCATACGCATGCCCGGTGCAATTGTTGTGAGCTCGTCAAGTAACGTTGTGAGCCTGTTAGATCTATGAGAACATCCCTGTCTGCTGGAGCCATCTAGAGTACATCAGGAAATTGATGGGGTTCGGTGATCCAGTGATTGATCTGAATATATGTTAATACTCCCAATTAAGCAGCTAGCACATGCATTTCTTAAGCTTCTCCGTGGCTCCCTCGGCACCACAGGGCTCTCCCTCACAGCACGGGAGCCCCAGGTGCAAACGCAGCTCTACTTCACGTTTCAGGAGCGCGGGGTGGGCTCCCGAGACCGAGCGCCCTTTAGGTCGATGATCACGTTTCTACACAGGAGCCAGCAGTCACTGCACCGCCCTCTCCGCTCGCAGGCCAGAAATGGATCTCCAAAACGCCCTGTCATTTTCCGACTGGGGGGCGTGTTTTTCTTTCTCTCCTCTTCCCATTGGCTGGAATGTAAAATTCTAGCCAATGGGAAGAGGAGAAAAAGAACCTAAAAAAACACGTCCCTCAATCCGAAGAAGACAGGGCTTAAATTGACAGACGCCCCTCTTCTCCAATGGCTGGCCTCCGTTTAGGAAGCCAGCCAATGGAGAAAAGGGGCAGGTTCAAGCCCCCACTCTGGAAAACATAAAATCTCGCCATCGAGACTGCGCAAGTGCAGCCTACGCAGGCTGAGACCTAAAAATTGGGTCATTTCACAAACGTATGTCAGTGTGCTGAAAGTGAGAGTAGAAAAATAACATCTGTCTCTGATAGAAAGGACAGTGATTCTGAAGATTATATTAATGACATGCAGGACATAGTTTTGGTTGTGAGTGAGTGTGATGCTAGAAAAGGTGATCTGCCTGAGTGTGTGGACCCTTATGTTGTGATGCTTGTGGGAAATAAGACTTTACGTTTGTTAGTTGTTCAAGGTGCATTATCATGATCATGCAAGAAGTGTTTAAATCCAGGTGGGAGAATAAGCAGTTGTTGTAACCAGAGCATTTACCGTTGTCCTATGAAGGTAAAAAAAAAGAGTTGATGGGATATTGTGAAGACATCTTCGACTTTTAAGGGATGAGTATACAAGGCAAGGTAGATTTTGCTATTAAAGGTTAAAAAATTCTTCAGTGGTTTGGAGCTTGTACAACATGGTTCAAGGATACCAAGGAGCAGGTTTTGGTTATAAGACATTCCAACATTTTTGAAGAACCAGTTCCCTCATTTTTTTGTGATGAACTGGGGAAGATAAAGGGCTTTAGACATAAGATTAAGATTAACAATGGCACTGTACAAGTCAAACAAAAACTACGGGGAGTTCCTTTCAGTGTAAGAGATGATCAGCTCAAGGGACCATGTCTTTACATAACAAGCATTTGCAATGCAATTGGTATTGTAAATGACAAAATTTGTATTTATGTGTTGGTTTTAAAAATAGCGAAATTAATAGCTTTGTAATTTAAAATGCCAATAGTTATAACTTTCGCAAATGTGACACCTATAGCATTTGTAATGCAATATGTGTTGTATTTACGTGACTTAGATGTATTGATATTACAAACAATGGCTTTTAATTTTTTTAAAATAATTAATACTTAAATAAAGGTTATTGTAATTTATAATGGCAATAAGTTAAACTATTGTAAATAACTTTTGTGAAGATTATGTTCAGTGTATTTAATTGTGACGAAAATCCAAGAACAGAAGTGAAATATTAACATCTATTTGTGACATTTGTTATAAAGCTTGAAACATTGAGAGAACGCATTTGAACCAGTTGTTGTTGAATGGTTGCACAAATTGATGCTGTGGTGACGCTGATTGATGTTGTGGTGGCGTCAAGTGATGCTGTGGCGTTCAGTGATGCTGTGGTAGCGCATAGTGATGTTGTGGTGCCCCTGAGTGATGCTGTGGTGGTGCTGAGTGATGCTGTGGTGATTCAATAGATAGAGCGAGTGTGAAAGATAGAGTGAGGGCGATAGGTAGAGGGAGGGCGATAGATAGCTAGAGGGAGGGCGATAGATAGAGTGAGGGCGATAGATAGATAGAGTGAGGGCGATAGATAGATAGATAGTGAACCCCCGTGTCGATTTGAGACCCCGCGGAGTGACTGGGTGACCCGTGGTGTATTGCTTTGAAGTTTTGATTTTGGGATATTTGTTACCTACATGGAGCTACCTGTGAGAGTGCTTCATACAGGTGTTATTTTACCAATTTGAAGAATTTCTCCATCTTATGAGATGTACACGAAGGGTTCTGCCTGATTGGATCATCATTAGTTCTCTTATCACTTTAATCTCGCCAAAGCATCCCTAACGGGATGGCTTCAGCGAGACCTAAAAAGTGAGATCAAGATGTACCGGCTACCTGACAGTCTCTTGCCAAAATGAGATACTTGAAATGCTAATTAAAAATCAGTGTACTTATAAATTGATGATTTTACATGCACTATTGCAACATACACCCAGATACCGATGGAAGAGATGGCTCGACATGCCCACCTATCCTGCCCATTTTCCTACCTGCTACAATCGTTTTCCCACAGTGCAAAGAATCATAAAACTTGTCTCCAGAAAATACAGGGTCTTGTACAAGCGGACCACAGGGTTATTTATACTGATGCAGAGATGTCATATGTGGCTAACACAATTTGTTTTGCCTAGTGGACAAGGAAAACAAGGCAGGAACGTTTTCATGCTACTGAAAACGCAATGGCCATCAGAAACGTGCAACACACGAGAAACTGTCTCTGCTAAAAAGGTGAGCGGCTCACCGTGAGCCACTAAAACAGAGACCAGATATTGTGCCAGGTAAAGACCATTCTACATTCCTTCGCCCCATCCAGGTACTATGATTATAGGCAAATTCACCCTCTTTATTTTGTACAATGTAATATTTTAAAAAGAAGGAAAAGTAAAAGGAGACACTGAATCTTGGCTCTGCATGGACTGAAAAATCATTTGATGTAGGTTGTCCTATCACAGCTCTGTAAAAGTGAAAACGGCAAAAGCAGCTTGCCCGAGTTTTGATGGCACGCCCATTGCTGGTCCACAGCGAAACAATTTATGTTTCAACAACTATCTACCTACATGAGGGATGCTTCGAATGGACAGGGGACATACTGGCATCTTAAGTCTATCATGTTCAGGGTGTTAGTCCACAGAGGTCAAGAACTCGGCCCTCATTAGCATGGTTGTGGATCGTACTGATCTGGGAGGATTCAGGAATGCGAGAGGGGTTTTGGTTGTTTAATTACCTAATGAACTCTTCATTGTCAATATCAGTTGTGAAATCTAGATTTTAAGTTGCGCTCAATAAACTTGCTGTGCTATGTACCTGAAACCAATGTAGTCATTGGGGATGCAAACCTCTAACAGTACAAGATGAACTGGAAAGTATCACCAATGAACACCAGCATCCGGGTACAAATCAGCAAGACCACTGATCCTGTGAAGGTTGGAGAACTACAACAATATACAGTAAAGCCTACCTATGTTTTAACCTTGGAGCCCACAAAGCAGGCCAACTAAGGCAGTAAGAATGTGTCTGAGCCTTAAAAAGCACAAGAATTCCCCAGCCTTGAAAGCAGTACACCGTTTATAGAACCAGGTAAAGGAAAAAGTCGAGGTCTTATGCAATATCCACAAGACATTCTAGAGGATGGAAAACACTACAGAAAATGGCCCCTCGCTAGCCACCAGTATGCAGTCTGTAATGCCACACAGTCCAACAACCTGCCCTAAACGTGCAAGAGAACAAAACAAAGAGGAATGTTCCTCAGCGTTTTGGATATCGCACCCTGGAGCAACGCAACCTGACTGAGTATGCAAGCAAGCGATCAGATGTACAGAAAGAGCTGCAGACATTCAAAAAAAACTGTGGCTGTTAATGCCAAAATACAGGGGACCCCTCTGCACTCTTTTTTGCCCTAATGACTAGCAACACTTACGCTCAAGAAGGTATCAGTCACATTGGTAAACCCAAAGTTGTGCCGGTCTTGATACCGAAGACAAAGATCAGATGTAGCACCAAGGACAACAATTAGATGTTTTTCGATAGCACTCCTTCTCATCTACATTTATGTTAAAGCAACCACTATGATACAGCTGAGATTGATAAAATCACTAACTACATAAGTCTGAAATACACTCAGAGTAGTTGGCAGGAAAAAAACATCTTCCTCAAAACCCACAAACCTGCAATTTACAAAGGGCATACTCAGTCCATGCATAAAGACTCCCGCTTTAGTTTCCTTGCAGGTCAGTTTGCCTGTATTAGTTAAAAGTGCCCAGAAGCAGTAAAGGGGTTGCAATTAGCGCTACTCAACAGAGCTAAATGAAGAAAATCATCTGTCCTGGAGAGTCTTCCGATAGCAACAGCATGAAGAGGTGCACTATAAAACTGCATTTTCATCCCAAATGATCATGCTACAAGCAGATAGCGTTAGCAAGTAAAAGGAAAACAACAAAAAATGAAGACACCGTGTCTCTCCTAAGGAATGTTAAAACATGACCTTCAGGAAGAGGCCAAGGGGGATTGTTTTTATTTGGGCTGGAATTATCAGGTACTCACTCTTTATTTTACTTCACATCTTTGCTCTCACATGCAAGGGGGAAGCAGTAATTTAAATCAGCAATGAGTGGCGTATCCCACACTAATACTGAACTTATCCTGTCTGATTTGGTGCTTTCATCTGCCCTTGTGCACAGCTGGCTTCGGTTAAGTGTCTCTTGTCGGAGCTTTCACTCACGGTGGAGCTGGCACTGGCCAGGGGAACAGGGTTAGTCTCCAATCAAACATCATTAGCCCGCTGAACTTCTTACAAGGTTACTTCTCTTCAACCATAATTTCTTTCCAGACCTTTTAGTGGCAGAAAATAATAAACAAGCATCGGCTGTGCGTGGCAGCGAAAGTGATCGTGATCAAGGGCGCAAACGGGAGTAGTGTGCGCTTGCTTGACGTGCACAGCTGCCATCAGGTGCTCTCACTTTCGCCGCCCAAGCGCGCGCTGTTGCTGAGCTCTTTAAGAAAGTGACAGCACCTGATGGCAGCTGTGCACGTCACACACGCGCTTATGCGCGTGACAGTAAGCTCATCGCCGCAAAGTAGCATTTGCCAGAGCACCTACTGAATGCTCGGCCAGGCTAGCGCATGCGCTGGATCAGGCCGAGACCTAAAAAGGAGATCAATGAGCCAATAGAATTCTCACTTTGGTTTTTTTCTTTGGCGATTGCATGGAACAAGAATGGTGAATTGAGGATCTGTATAGATCTCTGCAGTCTTTACAGGGAAATATGAGTTGATTCTCATCCCCTTCCTAGGATCACTGAAATGTTAACTACTGTGGGAGATGCAAAGTTTTTTTTACCAAACTTGATTTAGCCTCAGCCTACCATCAGGTTGACTTGGATCCAGAGTCCAGTCATTTGACTGCTTTTGTTTTCCCGTTAGGAACATATCAGTATTGCTGGATGCAGTTCGGTTTAGCTTCAGCGGCTTCAGAATTCCAACATGTGATGTTTACATAGCTCTGAAAGGTAAAGAAGTTTGCCATTTTTCAAGACAACCTACTGATTTATGGTCATGACCATGAGACACATGATGCTACATTGTATGAGGTTTTTAATATTTTTCAGAAGCTGAGTGGTGTTAAAATAGAAAAAGTGTACATTTTTAAGCAAAATGTTAAGTATTTGGGTCACATTATTAGTAGCGCAGGTCAGGGCTGGACTGGGAACCAAAACCAGCCCTGGCAAACTGCTCGGCTGGTCCCCCTGGGGGAGGGAGGCGAGTGTGGCCGAGCTGTTTGCTAAGGACGGTTTCGGGCAATTTTGTTACAGGGGGCCGATATTGCCGGTCCCCGGTAACAAAAATGGCTCCCCAGGGGCCCAAAACCAGCCCCACCCTGGCTGCCCTCAGGGGAAACACCTGGTGCCAGCTACTGCCTGTCCCACCCTGGCACAGGTATTCAACCTAGGCCAGGTTTAGAGAGTGCTAATTTTGATGGCTCACCTCCAACTGTTAAGCTTGGAGTTACGCCGTTCTTTATCATGGGGAGTTCTATGTACATTTCATTGCAGATTATGCTTCTAATGTTAGAACAATTTCTAATATATTAAACAATAGTGTGGATTTCATGCAGAATGAGAAGTGTGAGGACGCTTTAGACTGGGTAAAGTCTAGTTGGGGAGTGTTAAGACTCAATATTTATTATCCTTTTCTTTAAGTTGATGCTAGCAATAAGGGTCTTGGTTCTGTTCTGACTCATTGATTTAAACAGGAAGGGCGTATCAATGGGTTTACATCAAGAGCGGTTTGTGATGTGGAATTACATTATACAGTGATTGAGTAGGAACATTTGGCTTGTTGGTGGGCTACAGAAAAATTCCAAAGTTATTTGTGGGGTAAGAGGTTTGTTTAACAAACTGATTATAAACCATTAGTGTATATTTTTGGCGGAACCAATGTAAAAAAAACAACACACCATGGATTGCTATGTTATTCACCAAATTGTTACAATTTAAATTTGATGTTGAACACATTCCTGGTAGGAAAAGCACTAGGGTAGGTTATTTGTCATGTTTCCCTATAAATAAGGAAGAGCAAGGATGTTTGGTGAGTGAATTTGTGGTGGGTGATGATTCTGAGAAAAGCTGTTAGATTGCAGCAATGGAGGAAGAGAAGGCGTGTTCATGTTCTGAAGCAGGGTAAAAAGCTGCTACTGCACAAGATAATGTTTTGGGTCTACTGTCATAGTATATAAAGGAGGAGTGACCTAAAGAGAAGAATCTTGATTCTAGTTTACAGCCCTTCAGTAATATTTCTGCTGAGCTTTCATTAGAAGATGGATTGGTTCTGAGAGGTGACAAGCTGGTGCCACCCAAGGTGTCATTATTGAAAAGTTCTCATGAGTGGCATTTGCGGGCCATACTCACAAAACACAGAGTATACAGTGTATTTTGGTGGCCACAGAAAAACAATGAGTTAGATCTACTACTTAAAGAACATGTATTTTGTTCAAGGAGGGACAAAGCACTTAAATTATCTGCTTCTTCATTGATTCCCATTGAACTACTGCCAGGACCATGGTTAAAACTAGGTATTGGTTTGATGGGAAAATTTAGCTCTCTACCACAGCACTAATGGTTTGTTCTTGTGCTGTTGGATTTCTACCCCAATTGGCCAGAGGTCAAATTTATTGGGGAACTGGATTCCAAGGATGTTATTTTTTAAAGGACGTTTTGAAGAGATAAGAATTTCCAGAAGTACTTGTTTTGACAATAGGTTTTAATTTGTGTCATCAGAAGTCGATACATTTCTTAAGATGAGTGAGGTTAGTCATCTTCAAAGTTTGCTTTACCATCCTCAGACAAATGGTCTTGCTGATCACTTAAACAGGGATTGGGAGAGTGCCTCCATTGGGATTATTGCATAGTTGTGTTGTGTACAATGCCTTCAAAATTATGGCATGGTTTCATAGAACCACTCATTATTGTACCAATGTTTCTCCATTTGAATTGTGAAGAGGTAGAAAACATGCCTGTTTGGGGTCTCTAGTTGGCACAGGTATGCCCGCTGTCCAGGTAGGGACCCATGGGCTAGTCAGGGAGAGTGTAGTTCACACTAAAACCTTACCTTTGCTCACCTTCTGGTAGCTTGGCATAGAGCAGTCAGGCAAAACAATTAGGCAATATGTAACTTATTTGTGCACCCATAGTATCACAGTGAAAACAGCACAAAAGTACTCCACACCAGTTTTGAATAGAAAATATTGATCTGAGTAAAACAAGACCAAAACGTCAAAAATCCAACATACATAAGTCAAGATATACATTTTTGAATATTAATTAAAATCGCAGTGTTTAGAAGTCTATAGCTTCAACTGGGGCTTTCTGCTTGCGCTTGACCGGGACAAATCCAAAAGATCCTTCCGACTGTGATGGAGCAAGGGCCAGATACAGGAATCATGTAGACCCCTTTACAGTACCTTGGATGCGTCAAAAATCAAAGCCAATTTGTGGCGCAGAGGAGGTGAGGTTTGGCGGATGCAGGTGAGTTGGCGATTCCTTAACCCCTTCCATGCTGATGACGGAATGGTTCCGTCATGAGCATCGGTGCTCCTGTGCTGATGAGGGAACCATTCCGTCATGATGCCAGGGACACGAAATCCCTCTGCTGCAGACAGCAGAGGGATTTCCTTTTCACCCTCTGACCTTGGGAGCTGGGGAAGAGCTTCCCCAGCTCCCGAGGCCCCCTCCCTGGTTTCTGTTCGAGGACGATCAGCGCGCACGTCGCGCTGTCGTCATTAAACACAAACCGAAACTAAAATGAGCCTTTAGGCTCATTTCAGTTTCACTTTTTACATGCTCAGTGGGCTATCTCAGCCCCCTGAGCACGTAGATGGGAGAGGTATCATTGGAAAGGGGAGAATCTCCCCTTTCCAGTAGTACCCCTCCCGAGTGGATTCCTGCTTGGGGATCGCCCCAGGAGGGTGATCCCCAAGCAGGGATCCACCCACTAGACACCAGGCAGGGGGGAGCGGCCCCTTGTGCAAGGGCCTTCACTCCCCCCATAAATACATTTATAGGATTTAGTCTTTCTGCCCCCCTGGGGGGCAGATGGGGCAATAGCCCCCCAATCTGCCCCCCCGGGGGGGGCAGAAAGCCCACTATACATCAGGGAATTATTTTGGGGCACTTTTTTTAGGGTGGGGGCTGCCCAAAATGGATACGCCAATGCCCCCACGCCCCTGGCACCATTACAGCCTTTCTGCCCCCCTGGGGGGCAAATGGGAGCAGCAGCCCCCAATTTGCCCCCCCCCCCGGGGGGGCAGAAAGCCCACTATGCACCAGGGATTTTTTTTGTGCACTTTATTTTAGGGTGGGTGCTGCCAAAAACTGACCTGCCAATGCCTCCCCCCACCACCATTACAGACTTTTTGCCCCCCCAGGGGGGCAAAAAGCCCACTATGCACCAGGGATTTTTTTGTGTGCCCTTTTTTTTTCAGGGTGGGGGCTGCCTGAAACGGGCAAGCCAATGCCCCATACCCCCGCCACCCTTACAGACTTTCTGCCCGCCCCTGGGGGACAGATGGGGGCAGTAGCCCCCAATTTGCCCCCCCGGGGGCGCAGAAAGCCCACTATGCACCAGGGATTTTTTTGTGTGCAATTTTTTGTTTTAGAGTGGGGCCTGCCCGAAACGGGCAAGCCAATGCCCCCACCCCCTACCACCATTACAGTCTTTCTGCCCCCCCCGGGGGGCAGATGGAGGCAGTAGCCCGCAATCTGCACCCTCGGGGGGGCAAAAAGCCCACTAGACGCCAGGGATATTTTGGGGCAAATCTGAATTAGGGTGGGGGCTGCCCAAAATGGGCATGCAAATGCCCCTACCCCCACCCCCCCCCCCCCCACAAAAAGTACAGCCTTTTTGCCCCCGAGGGGGCAGATGGGGGCATTAGAACCCAATCTGCCCAGAGGGGGTGGGCAAAAAGGCCAGTAGAGGTCAGGGATTTTTTGGGCAAATGTTAATTAGGGTGGGGGCATTATCATGCCCGTTTTGGGCAGCCCCCACCCTAAATAAAATTTGCCCAAAAACTCCCTGGCATCTGGTGGACTTTCTGCCTGCCCTGGGGGGCAGTTGGGGGCATTAGCCCCCAATCTGCCCCGCCAGGGGGGGGCAAAAAGCCCACTAGACACCAAGGATTTTTTGAGGGGGCAAATAAGAAATAGTTTGTGGTTGCCCAAAACGGGCATGCCATGCCCCCACCCCCTCCTCGCAACAATTAAAGCCTTCCTGCCCCCCTGGGAGGCAGATGAGGCAGTAGCCCCCAATCTTTCCCCCCCAGGGGGGCAAAAAGCCCACTAGACACCTGGGAATTTTTTGGGCAAATGTTTATTAAGTTGGGGGCATTGGCATGCCCGATTTGGGCAGACTCCACCCTAATTAAAATTTGCCCCTGGGGGACAGATGGGGGAAGTAGCCCCCAATTTGCCCCCCCCGGGGGCGCAGAAAGCCCACTATGCACCAGGGATTTTTTTGTGTGCAATTTTTTGTTTTAGGGTGGGGCCTGCCCAAAACGGGCAAGCCAATGCCCCCACCCCCCACCACCATTACAGTCTTTCTGCCCCCCTCGGGGGGCAGATGGAGGCAGTAGCCCGCAATCTGCACCCTCGGAGGGGCAAAAAGCCCACTAGACGCCAGGGATATTTTGGGGCAAATCTGAATTAGGGTGGGGGCTGCCCAAAATGGGCATGCAAATGCTCCTACCCCTCCCCCACAAAAAGTACAGCCTTTTTGCCCCCGAGGGGGCAGATGGGGGCATTAGCACCTAATCTGCCCAGAGGGGGTGGGCAAAAAGGCCAGTAGAGGTCAGGGATTTTTTGGGCAAATGTTAATTAGGGTGGGGGCATTATCATGCCCGTTTCGGGCAGCCCCCACCCTAAATAAAATTTGCCCAAAAACTCCCTGGCGTCTAGTGGACTTTCTGCCTGCCCTGGGGGGCAGTTGGGGGCATTAGCCCCCAATCTGCCCCGCCAGGGGGGGCAAAAAGCCCACTAGACGCCAGGGATTTTTTGAGGGTGCAAATAAGAAATAGTGTGTGGTTGCCCAAAACGGGCATGCCCATGCCCCCACCCCCTCCTCACAACAATTACAGCCTTCCTGCCCCCCTGGGGGGCAGATGGGGCAGTAGCCCCCAATCTTCCCCCCCAGGGGGGCAAAAAGCACACTAGACACCTGGGATTTTTTTGGGCAAATGTTTATTAAGTTGGGGGCATTGGCATGTCCGATTTGGGCAGACTCCACCCTAATTAAAATTTGCCCAAAAAACTCCCTGGCATCTAGTGGACTTTCTGACCCCCCTGGGGGGCATATGGGGGCATTACCCCCCATTCTCAATCAATCAATCAATCATCGCATTTATATAGCGCACTACTCACCCAGAGGGTCTCAAGGCGCTGGGGGAGGGGGTCCGCTACTGCTCAAACAGCCAGGTCTTGAGTTGCTTCCTGAAGGTGAAGTGGTCCTGGGTCAGACGGAGGTGGGTGGGGAGAGAGTTCCATGTCTTGGTGACGAGGTAGGAGAAGGACCGTCCCCCTGTGGTGGCTCTTCAGATGCGGGGGACGGCGGCGAGGGCGAGGCTGGTCGATCGAAGCTGGCGCTTGGGAGCGTAGAAGTTGAGGCGGCTGTTGAGGTATCCTGGGCCTTGGTTGTGTAGGGCTTTGTGTGCGTGGGTGAGGAGGCGGAAGGTGATTCTCTTGTTGACCGGGAGCCAGTGCAGGTCTCTCAGGTGTCCAGAGATGTGGCTGCGATGGGGGATGTCCAGGATGAGTCGTGCTGAGGCGCTCTGTATCCGCTGGAGTCTCTTCTGTAGTTTGGCGGTGGTTCCGGCGTAGAGGGAGTTGCCGTAGTCCAGACGGCTGGTGACGAGGGCCTGGGTGACCGTCTTCCTGGTCTCGGTGGGGATCCACCGGAAGATCTTACGTAGCATGCGCAGGATGTTGAAGCACGACGAGGAGACGGCGTTGACTTGTCTGGACATGGAGAGGGAGGAGTCCAGGATGAAGCCCAGGTTGCGTGCGTGGTCTGTTGGTTTGGGTGTGCTGCCCGGGGCGGGGGGCCACCAAGAGTCGTCCCAAGCGGCGGGTGAGGATCCCAGGATGAGGACTTCCGTCTTGTCCGAGTTCAGTTTCAGGTGGCTGTTCTTCATCCATTCGGCTACCTCTTTCATCCCTTCGTGAAGGTTGGCTCAGGCGGTGGCGGGGTCGTTGGTGAGGGAGAGGATCAGCTGGGTGTCGTCGGCGTAGGAGATGATGTTGAGGTTGTGCTGGCGTGCGATGTCTGCGAGGGGGCTCATGTAGACGTTGAAGAGAGTTGGACTGAGCGAGGAGCCTTGAGGAACGCCGCAGATGACTTCGGTGGCTTCGGATCTGAACGGAGGGAGGCGGACTCTCTGTGTCCTTCCGGCGAGGAAGGAGATGATCCACTCCAGTGCCTTCTCCTGGACTCCGACGTTGCTGAGGCGTTGTACTAGGGTACAGTGGCAGACAGTGTCGAAGGCCGCGGAGAGGTCGAGGAGGATGAGGGCCGCTGTTTCTCCGTTGTCGAGCAGCGGTCAGATGTCATCGGTGGCTGCGATCAGGGCGGTCTCGGTGCTGTGGTTTTGCCCAAAAAACTCCCTGGCGTCTAGTGGACTTTCTGACCCCCCTGGGGGGCATATGGGGGCATTACCCCCCAATCTGCCCCGCCGCAGGGGGGAAAAAGCCCACTAGACGCCAGGGATTTTTCTGCGGGCAAATTTGAATTTGGATGGGCTGCCAAAACGGTCATGCCTATGCCCCCACCCGCTTTCTCACAAAAATAACAGCCTTCCTGCCCCCCCTGGGGGCTGATGGGGCAGTAGCCTCCAATCTGCCGCCCCTGTGGGGGCAAAAAGCCCACTAGACACCAGGGAATTTTTTTTTAGGCAAATTTTTATTAGGGTGGGGGCATTGGCATGCCCGTCTTTGGCAGACCCCACCCTAATCAAAATTTGCCCCAAAATCTCCCTGGCGTCTAGTGGACTTTCTGCCTACCCTGGGGGGCAGTTGGGGGCATTAGCCCCCAATCTGCCCCGCCAGGATGGGCAAAAATCCCACTAGACGCCAGGGATTTTTTGAGAGGGCAAATATGAAATAGTGTGTGGCTGCCCAAAACGGGCATGCCCATGCCCCCACCCCCTCCCCGCAACAATTGCAGCCTTCCTGCCCCCCCTGGGGGGCAGATGAGGCAGTAGCCCCTAATCTGCCCCCCCCAGTGGGGCAAAAATCCCACTAGACACCAGGGATTTTTTTGGGCAAATTTTGATTAAGTTGGGGGCATTGGCATGCCCGTTTTGGGCAGACTCCACCCTAATTAAAATTTGCCAAAAAAACTCCCTGGCGTCTAGTGGACTTTCTGACCCCCCTGGGGGGCATATGGGGGCATTACCCCCCAATCTGCCTCCGCTATAGGAGCCTTAGATGGGTGGTGGTGGGTGGGATGGGACAAGGGGGGGGGGAGTTCTAGGATTAGCGCAGGGGGTGGGAGTTGGGGGTATTTGCGCATAGTTGGGTAGGACTATAAAAGTAGGCATGCACAAGATCCGAATGACAGCCACTCCTCTGTCTCGAACGTCAGGCATGGAAGAGCAGAGACATCATCGCCGCCCAACCCCTGGGCTGTGGGCATAACGGATGTGTACTGTCCAACAAACCACATTGTACAACTGCTCGCTCTTATGACGCTGCTTATATGTGTAAAGGCCTGTTCAGGTATGCCTACAATAAAAATTATTTAAAAAAAAAAAATTACCCCCCAATCTGCCCCGCCGGGGGGGTGGGGGGGGGGGAAAGCCCCCTAGACGCCAGGGATTTTTTGCAGGCAAATTTGAATTTGGATGGGCTGCCCAAAACGGGCATGCCCATGCCCCCACCCCCTCCCCCACAAAAATAACAGCCTTCCTGCCCCCCCTGGGAGCTGATGGGGCAGTAGCCTCCAATCTGCCGCCCCTGTGGGGGCAAAAAGCCCACTAGACGCCAGGGATTTTTCTGCGGGCAAATTTGAATTTGGATGGGCTGCCAAAACGGTCATGCCTATGCCCCCACCCGCTTTCTCACAAAAATAACAGCCTTCCTGCCCCCCCTGGGGGCTGATGGGGCAGTAGCCTCCAATCTGCCGCCCCTGTGGGGGCAAAAAGCCCACTAGACACCAGGGAATTTTTTTTTAGGCAAATTTTTATTAGGGTGGGGGCATTGGCATGCCCGTCTTTGGCAGACCCCACCCTAATCAAAATTTGCCCCAAAATCTCCCTGGCGTCTAGTGGACTTTCTGCCTACCCTGGGGGGCAGTTGGGGGCATTAGCCCCCAATCTGCCCCGCCAGGATGGGCAAAAATCCCACTAGACGCCAGGGATTTTTTGAGGGGGCAAATATGAAATAGTGTGTGGCTACCCAAAACGGGCATGCCCATGCCCCCACCCCCTCCCCGCAACAATTGCAGCCTTCCTGCCCCCCTGGGGGGCAGATGAGGCATTACCCCCCAATATGCCCCGCCGGGGGGGGCAAAAAGCCCCCTAGACGCCAGGGATTTTTTGCAGGCAAATTTGAATTTGGATGGGCTGCCCAAAACGGGCATGCCTATGCCCCCACCCCCTCCCCCACAAAAATAACAGCCTTCCTGCCCCCCCTGGGAGCTGATGGGGCAGTAGCCTCCAATCTGCCCCTCTGGGGGGCAAAGAGCCCACTAGACACCAGGGTTTTTTTTAGGCAAATTTTCATTAGGGTGGGGGCATTGGCATGCCCGTCTTTGGCAGACCCCACCCTAATCAAAAATTGCCCCAAAATCTCCCTGGCGTCTAGTGGACTTTCTGCCCGCCCTGGGGGGCAGTTGGGGGCATTAGCTCCCAATCTGCCCCGCCAGGGGGGGCAAAAAGCCCACTAGACGCCAGGGATTTTTTGAGGGGGCAAATATGAAATAGTGTGTGGCTGCCCAAAATGGGCATGCCCATGCCCCCACCACCTCCCCACAACAATTACAGCCTTCCTGCCCCCACTGGGGGGCAGTAGCCCCCAATCTGCCCCCCAGGGGGCAAAAAGCCCACTAGACACCAGGGATTTTTTTGGGCAAATTTTTATTAAGTTGGGGGCATTGGCATGCCCGTTTTGGGCAGACTACACCCTAATTAAAATTTGCCCGAAAAAACTCCCTGGCATCTAGTGGACTTTCTGACCCCCCTGGGAGGCATATGGGAGCATTACCCCCCAATCTGCCCCGCCGCGGGGGGCAAAAAGCCCACTAGATGCCAGGGATTTTTCTGTGCGCAAATTTGAATTTGGATGGGCTGCCAAAACAGGCCACAAAAATAACAGCCTTCTGCCCCCCTCTGGGGGCTGATGGGGCAGTAGCCTCCAATCTGCCACCCCTGTGGGGGGCAAAAATCCCACTAGACACCAGGGATTTTTTTAGGCAAATTTTTATTAAGTTGGGGGCATTGGCATGCCCGTTTTGGGCAGACTCCACCCTAATTAAAATTTGCCCAAAAAACTCCCTGGCGTCTAGTGGACTTTCTGACCCCCCTGGGGGGCACATGGGGGCATTACCCCCCAATCTGCCCCGTCGGGGGGGGCAAAAAGCCCACTAGACGCCAGGGATTTTTCTGCGGGCAAATTTGAATATGGATGGGCTGTCAAAACGGGCCACAAAAAAACCAGCCTTCCTGCCCCCCCCCTGGGGGCTGATGGGGCAGTAGCCTCCAATCTGCCACCCCTGTGGGGGGCAAAAATCCCACTAGACACCAGGGATTTCTTTAGGCAAATTTTGATTAAGTTGGGGGCATTGGCATGCCCGTTTTGGGCAGACTCCACCCTAATTAAAATTTGCCCAAAAAACTCCCTGGCGTCTAGTGGACTTTCTGACCCCCCTGGGGGGCACATGGGGGCATTACCCCCCAATCTGCCCCGCCGGGGAGGGCAAAAAGCCCACTAGACGCCAGGGATTTTTTTGCAGGCAAATTTGAATTTGGATGGGCTGCCCAAAACGGGCATGCCTATGCCCCCACCCCCTGATTAGCTTTATTCGATTTCAATATGAAAAATCATAAAAGCAACAGCAGTACATAAAAATACACCAATGCATTAATACATTTCATTTCATTTCATAAAAAGAATTAGATGAATTTAAAAATAAATTAAATCAATAGAATAAATCGGCTAATCAATGAACAACATGAAGAATGAACAAGTTGATAAAAAGCAGGGGAGAGGTGGCCACTCAATACAAGACCACTTCTCGTCGTTTGGGAATTGCTCTATGTTGTCTGACATTACGACGGGGCATATAATGTTCTGGGGTAGAATTCACTTAAACTCCAAACGGATATAGGACCATCACCTATTTGTGGCTGCCAAGATTGGAGGTATGGGACGACATATTTATTTCTAAACTTTACGAGTACCAAGTCGCCCACAGTGTTTTTTGCGAGAGGTCCTAACCAGCCCACCCTTCTAACACTTAATATAGTCCCGTCTATATTGGGGGGCAGAGGTCTATTTTTGGTGAGCCAGTACACTACCTTATTCCTTAGGTCCTGTTGTCTCCCAAGTTTTCCCTTTGGGAGTTCAGGTATTCCTGAGAGGACACACACAATAGGGGCTGCCTCTGGTGAAAGATGTAGGTGGTTAGTTTTGTGCGGTAAAGTGTCATGACTAGACGCTATTCTTTTATGAGATGACTTCTCTTTATTGTGCCCAGCCCTAGGGTAAGAAGTCTGTGATTTTGTGGCGGCTTTTGGGATATTTACGAGTTTCATGTGTGGAGCAACTGATTGGTTACAGGAGATCTTACTTTGTGTGATAGAGATTGGTGTTTCTATTGCGGCTGGATGCTGTGATTGTACGGGTCCTCCCATGGTTTTAGTAGCTATCGCCTTAACTTTTATTGCTTCCTCGACACCCCTGAGCCTGTCCCCTAGGCTAGTCATTTTATCAATCAACGGGGATATGATTGACTTCATCATGGTTTCGAGCGCCGACAGTAGGGAGGTCTGTGTAGATGCTTTCAAAGTCGCAGTACTAGGAGTATTGGGTAAAGGGGAATTACGATGTAATTTTTGTAATTTAGCCTGACTGCCCGCTTGTTTGGCCTCATCTCTCTTCCTTTTGGCAGAGAGCACCTGGTTGGGGGCTGCCGGTAGAGAGTTTGCTGTTGGTCGTATTATGTGGGGCGTTACCTGTGGAGTGTGAGTTAATTGGGAAGAACAGCTAGACCCATGATTAGGTGTAGCTTTTGGGGAAATAGGAGCCATAGCTTGCACTTTTTCTAAATCCAGAGGAGCATACGAGGATTTGCACATTTGATTAAGTTCATCCAGTAATGATATAGCCAGGGCTATATCAACAGTCTGAGGTGGAGAACCCAGATTGAAACAACTGTCCAAGACTGGGGATCGTTCTATTCTATCTAATTCACTTGCAATGGGCAGTATAACACGCTTAAAATACAAATCCATTGTTCCCCTATGCAGGTCACCCTGAGAGGAAAGGCCCCCTTTGCAAGACATAGCGTGGCAGCTGTTACCAATAAGAATAATTTGTACTAAGTCAATATCGACAACCTTAGAAGGGGCCTGTTAGAAGGACCGAAAATAGTCAGGGGGTAACAGTACCTTTGGTCAATGTTCCTGGTGTATTAGCTGAAGAGCTAAGGGGGGTGCCCCGACCCGGCCTCCTCTGGCCTTTGATGGCCGCAGATGGCCCCGCCCTTGTCCCGGGCTTCTCCCGCGCGACTCGCGGGGCGAGTGGAGGGCGCGATCTATGAAGCGCCTCTGGTCGCGCAGGTGACTCCTCCCTCGTGCGCCGGTCCCGGGGCTGCTGGGTATTGTAGTTCCCCGATGGGAACTTCCGCCGTTTCCCTCACGGCTTTCCTGGTCAGCACAGCCGTTCCCCTCACGGCGCTGCTGTTGGATAGAATGCCCCCCTGTGTCCCTGCCACGGGCTGTGCAGGTAAGGCTTGGTCTCCCCAGGGGCTCGCCGAGGGCGCGAGCTATGAAGCGCCTCCGGTCATGCAGGTGACTCCTCCCTCGTGTGCCGGTCCCAGGGCTGCTGGGTATTGTCGTTCCCCGATGGGAACTACCGCCGTTCCCCTCACGGCTTTCCTGGTCACGCGGCCGTTCCCCTCACGGCTCTGCTGTTGGATAGAATGCCCCCCTGTGCCCCTGCCACGGGCTGTGCAGGTAAGGCTGGCGTCTAGTGGACTTTCTGCCCGCCCTGGGGGGCAGTTGGGGGCATTAGCTCCCAATCTGCCCCGCCAGGGGGAGCAAAAAGCCCACTAGACGTCAGGGATTTTTTGAGGGGGCAAATATGAAATAGTGTGTGGCTGCCCAAAACGGGCATGCCCATGCCCCCACCCCCTCCCTGCAACAATTACAGCCTTCCTGCCCCCCCTGTGGGGCAGTAGCCTCCAATCTGCCCCCCAGGGGGGCAAAAAGCCCACTAATTAATTAATTAATTAATTGCAAGTTTATATGGCGCTAGGATCGACTCCCGGAGGAGTATCTCCGCGCTTCGACCGCTGCGAAACCCTTCCTGGCTTCCCTGAGAGATGGTCCCTTAATGGGTATCTCCAGGGTGAGACCAGGCATCCCCGGCGGTCTGGTGGGGCCGTTAGTGCAGATGAGGCAAGCTTATGCCCAGAGTTGCCGAGTGTGATCACTGATCAGAGTGGGCACCGAGGCGAGAGAAGAATCGAGTCCGCTGACCCTGGTCCAGAAACCTGCCGCGTCGGGAATCGAACCCTGGTCCCGGCCCGTCCTCTGCTCTCGGGTCTGCCGCCTCTAACCAGTGAGCCACACTACTGCACTAGACACCAGGGATTTTTTTGGGCAAATTTTTATTAAGTTGGGGGCATTGGCATGCCCGTTTTGGGCAGACTACACCCTAATTAAAATTTGCCAAAAAAACTCCCTGGCGTCTAGTGGACTTTCTGACCCCCCTGGGGGCATATGGGGGCATTATTTTACTTGGGAGAACATAGGCTTGCCTATATGAAAACCACCAGCTTTTGCAAGGGGGGTTACCTGAGTTTTTGGCCCCGTGCTAGATGGCTATCTAGGGAAACCTACTAAACCCAAACATTTCTATAAAGTAGACACCCGGGGGCTTTCAAGGAGCTATGGCTTGCGCGGATCTCCAACGTTCTCTTACCCAGAATCTCTTGCAAACCTCATTTTTTGCTGAAATAAATCGTTTTTTCACACATTTTTGTGTGGGAATGCGTGGCACCATTGGGCTCACACAAATATCCTCCCACCCAGCGTTCCCCCAGGTCTCCTGATAGAAATGGTACCTCACTTGCGTGGGTGGCTCAAGGACCCGCGACAGGCAAGGGCCCCAAACCTAAGGAGGCGACGTCAAAATAACCTATCACTAAAGAACCGGGTTTTGCAAGGGGAATCCCATGAGTTTTTGGCCCGGGGCTCGGCGGCCATCTAGGGAAACCTACCTAACCCACACATTTCTGGAAACTAGACACCCGGGGGAGTCCAGCAAGGTATGGCATGCGTGGGTCCCCCAAGGTTTACCTACCCAGAATTCCCTGCAAACCTTAAAATTAAGATAAAAAAACACTTTTTCATACATTTCTGCGTGGGATCTCCATGCCGGCACAAATATCTTACAGCCCAGTGTTCCCCTTGTTCTCCCGAGTAAAATGATACCTCACTTGTGTGGGTGCCCCAAAGCAGAACAGGCTAAAAATGAATTTTAAAAAATTGTAGTGTTTGGGATTGAGAAATTAAGCACCTCACCTTAGTCACAGGCCTTTGGTCCACCCACACAAATGAGGTATAATTTTACTCGTTAGAACAAGGGGAATGCTGAGCGGTAGGACATCTGTGCCGGCACGGAGATCCCACGCAAAAATGTATGAAAAAGTGTTTTTTTAAACAACTTTTAAGGTTTGCAGGGAATTCTGGGTAGGAAAGCCTTGGGGGACCCACGCAGGCCATACCTCGCTGGACTCCCCCGGGTATGTAGTTTCAAGAAATGTGTGGGTTAGGTAGGTTTCCCTAGATGACCACCGAGCCCCGGGCCAAAAACTCATGGGAACCCCCTTTCAATAACAGGTTGGTTAGTGTTTGGTTATTTTGATGTCGCCTCCTTAGGTTTGGGGCCCTTGCCTGTCTCGGGTCCTTGAGCCACCCACGCAAGAGAGATACCATTTTTATCGAGAGACCTGGGGTAACACTGGGTGGGAGGAAGTTTGTGTGAGCCCAGTGGTGCCACGCATTTCCACACAAAAATGTGTGAAAAAAAAAGTTTTTTTTCAGCAAAAAATGAGGTTTGCAAGGGATTCTGGGTAAGAGAACGTTGGGGGATCCATGCAAGCCATAGCTCCTTGAAAGCCCCCGGGTGTCTACTTTGTAGAAATGTGTGGGTTTGGTAGGTTTCCCTAGATGGCCGTCTAGCACGGGGCCAAAAACCCAGGTAACCCCCCTTGCAAAAGCTGGTGGTTTTCACATAGGCAAGCCTATGTCAAAACCACCAGCTTTTGCAAGGGCGTTTACCTGGGGTTTTGGCACCGTGCTAGACGGCCATCTAGGGAAACCTACCAAACCCACACATTTCTGAAAACTAGACACCCGGGGGCTTCCAAGGAGGTATGGCTTGCATGGATCCTCCAACGTTACTTTACCCAGAATCCCTTGCAAACCTTGATTTTAGCTGAACAAAATCAGATTTTTCACACATTTTTGTGTGGGAAAGCGTGGCATCACTGGGCTCACACAAATTTCCTCCCACCCAGCGTTCCCCCAGGTCTCCCGGTAAAAATGGTACCCCGCTTGCGTGGGTGGCTCAAGGACCCGCAACAGGCAAGGGCCCCAAACCTAAGGAGGCGACATCAAAATAACCTATCACTAATCAACCGGATTTTGCAAGGGGGTCCCCATGAGTTTTTGGCCCGGGGCTTGGCGGCCATCTAGGGAAACCTACCTAACCCACACACCTGTCACGGGTCCTTGAGTGAGGTACCATTTTTACCGGGAGACCTGGGGGAACGCTGGGTGGGAGGAAATTTGTGTGAGCCCAGTGATGCCACGCTTTCCCACACAAAAATGTGTGAAAAATCTGATTTTTTCAGCTAAAATCAAGATTTGCAAGGGATTCTGGGTAAAGGAACGTTGGAGGATCCACGCAAGCCATACCTCCTTGGAAGCCCCCGGGTGTCTACTTTTCAGAAATGTGTGAGTTTGCTAGGTTTCCCTAGGTGCCGGCAGAGCTAGGGTTCAAAAACTAAAGGTAGGCTCTTTGCCAAAAAAGGGCACGATTTCACTGCGAAATTGAGTTGCGACCACGTTGCGTTTTGCGCTGTTTCCTGTCGCAGGCACTAGGCAGACCAAGGCACGTGAAGTACCATTTTTTTGGGAGACCTTGGGGAACACTGGGTGGGTGGAGATTTGTTGATCCACGTAGATTCCAGAACTTTCCACCACAGAAATGTGAGGGAAATGCGTTTTGTTTGTCAATTTCTTAGCTTGCAAGGGATTCTGGGTAACAGAACCTGGTGGTAGGCAGTCGAGTCACCCCATCCTGAATTTCCCTGGGTGTATAGTTTTCAGAAATGTATAGGTTTGCTAGGTTTCCCTAGGTGCCGGCAGAGCTAGGGTTCAAAAACAAAAGGTAGGCTCTTTGCCGAAAAAGGGCACGATTTCACTGCAAAATTGCGGTGCGACCATGTTGCGTTCTGCGCTGTTTCCTGTCGCAGGCACTAGGCAGACCCAGGCAAGTGAGGTACCATTTTTTTTTGGGAGACCTGGGAGAACGCTGCGTGGGTGGAAATTTGTTGATCCACGCAGATTCCAGAACTTTTCACCACAGAAATGTGAGGGAAATGCGTTTCTTTTGTCAATTTCTTACATTTGCAAGGGATTTTGGGTAAAAGAACCTGGTGGTAGGCAGTCGAGTCACCCCATCCTGAATTCCCCTGGGTGTCTAGTTTTCAAAAATGTATAGTTTTGCTAGGTTTCCCTAGGTGCCGGCAGAGCTCGGGTTCAAAAACAAAAGGTAGGCTCTTTGCCAAAAAAGGGCACAATTTAACAGCGAAATCGAGGTGCGACCACATTGCGTTTTGCGCTGTTTCCTGTCGCAGCCACTAGGCAGACCCAGGCAAGTGAAGTACCATTTTTTTCGGGAGACCCGATGAAACGTTGGGTGTCTGGAAATTTGTTGATTCACGCAGATTCCAGAACTTTCCACCACAGAAATGTGATGAAAATGCATTTTTTTTGACAATTTCTTAGCTTTGCAAGGGATTCTGGGTAACAGAACATGGTGGTAGGTAGTCGAGCCACCCCATCCTGATTTCCCCTGGGTGTCTAGTTTTTAAAAATGTATAGGTTTGCTAGGTTTCCCTAGGTGCCGGCAGAGCTAGGGGTCAAAAATAAAAGGTAGGCTCTTTGCCAAAAAAGGGCACGATTTCACTGCGAAATTGAGGTGCAAACATGTTACGTTTTGCGCTGTTTCCTGTCGCAGGCACTAGGCATACCCAGGCAAGTGAGGTACCATTTTTTTCGGGAGACCCGCGGGAACGCTGGGTGGGTGGAAATTTGTTGGTCCACGCAGATTCCAGAACTTTCCACCACAGAAATGTGAGGAAAATGCGTTTTATTTGTCAATTTCTTATCTTAGAAAGGGATTCTGGGTAACAGAACCTGGCGGTAGGCAATTGAGTCACCCCATCCTGAATTTTCCAGTGTGTCTAGTTTTCAAAAATGTATAGGTTTGCTAGGTTTCCCTAGGTGCCGGCAGAGCTAGGGTTCAAAAACAAAAGGTAGGCTCTTTGCCAAAAAAGGGTCAATTTTGAACTGCAAAATTGAGGTGTGACCACGTTGCATTTTGCGCCGTTTCCTGTCGCAGGCACAAGGCCGACCCACACAAGTGAGGTACCGTTTTTATAAGGAGACTTAGGGTAATTCAGATTTGTAAATCAACTGTTATTACCAATTGAGTTTTCATGCATTCCTCCCTTCCCAATGAAAGACATTGTGTAAAAAAAAAAATCTTTTTGAAAAATGACCAATAATTCTCATGCTAGTATGAGTATTCCCAATTTAGAAAATGTGCAAATATATACTGTTTCTAAACTCTATAATTTGTACCCAATTCAGAAATACATAGGTGTCTTTCCTACAGATTTTTTCATGTATACATTTTCCAAGAATAAGTGCTCTACACCCAGTAAATAATAAAATACCATTGAAAGTTGCTGCTCAGTTTTTGGGTCTGGGTTCTTGGTGAAACTACAATTCCTATATTTCCCCACAACCAGGAAGGTCTAGCGGATGTAACGGTATATTGCTTTCCAAGAGCTGTCAAAATTACAAGAAGTTATAGGTGAAAACGTTGAGACAAAAGGCTGTTTTTGTCAACAAATTTTCAATTATTCCAATATTTAACTGTTAGTTTCTATAAAGAAACCTTCATGGATTTAGAAAATGACCCCTTTCTGAATGCAGAATTTTGTCTACTTTTCGAAAATGTATAGCTTTCCAGGATCCATTATTGCTTTCAAACTCATTTCTACCATTAACTGGAAGGAGGTTGAAAGCTCTAAAAATAGCAAAAATAGGCTATGTCCCAGAAAAATGCCAAAACTCTGTAAAAAATGTTGCTTCTCTGACAAAAGACTGTCATTCCCTAAAAGCTGAGAAAATGGAGATTTCAGCCCCACAAACCCTTTTTTGATAACATTTGCAGGGGAAACCCCAGAGGCTTTCATTTGCAGCCCGTTTTTCCCATTTTTCCGTAAAAAACTAAAATTTCACTGTATTTTGCTTAATTTCTGGGACCCCTCCAAGGGAATCCACAAACCCTGGGCACCTTTAGAATCCACATGATGTTGGAAGAAAAGGACGCACATTTGGCGTGGATACCTTATGTGGTCAAAAAGTTACAGGGGCCTAAGAGCGCACTACCCCAAATCGCCAAAAAACGGCTTAGCACAGGAGGGGAAAGGCCTAGCAGCGAAGGGGTTAAGGGAGAACAAGTTTGTTGAAGCTTTGCCGCTCCAGGATGATGCATTGGACAGAGAAGTGATGCATTGGTTGCTTGTGTGAGACCTCGGCTCCTGAAGGTGACACAGCGTTGATTATTTGAATTCAATGTTGAACCGCTGGGCTGAAGGCAATGCGTAGGTCGAAAGCCACGGAGGGCGGGACTGTGTTGGAATTGGAACAGGACATCACCGACTTTTGTGAGGTGATGCTCCAGACTCATGGAGCTGCAGTTCTTTAGAGGTGCTGAGGCAAAGTCAGGGCTGCGTTGAAAGTCGAGGTCGGTGTGTTGCGCACTCAGCAAGGGGTGTCCCCAGCTTTGATGCAGGCAGCAGCGATGCATCGATTCTGCAGGGATGCGCCAGTACCGAACTGACACTTGGAGTCGACGTTGGTTCTTGATTCCAGCACCAAATTCACCTCCAAGGGCCCAGGGCTGGATTTGGCACCACTTTGCAGGACATGACTTACAACAGAGGAGCCTAGGTGCTGGTAGCAAGATGTAGGTGAAGTCTTTGATGTCCCTGAGACTTCAGCAACAGGAGGCAAGCTCTGTCAAGCCTTTAGAGAACCTTAGAAAGCAGTATGCAGAGATAACAGTCCAGGCCTCTCTCTCTCCCAGGCAAGAAGCAGCAGGCATCAGGCTATTACAGCAAAGCAAACAGCAAAGTGGCAATCCCTCCTGGAAGCATAGTAGCTCTTCTTCATAGTAGAATGTCCTCAGTCCAGAAGTGTTCTGAGCATATGATGTCAGAGCTTCAATACTTATACCCATTTTACGGTTTGAAGAAGGGAGACTACAAAGAAAGGTCTTTGTATTGCACAAGATCCTGCCCTTCCTGGCCCTGGCTCCAGACACACTACAGGAGGTATGCGGCGCTTTGTGTGGGGACAGGCACAGTTCTATTCAGGTGCAAGTGTCAGCTCCTCCCACCACTCTAGCTCAGGATGGCTTATCAGCCTGGTGAAGGGCCATCAGGATATGCAGGGCACACCTCAGATACCTTTGTGTGTGAGTTTCTAGAGTGAATTCACAGAGCCCAACTGTCATCCAATCCTGACATGTATTCTCGGGACAGGCAGAGGCACAGAATGGTTAAGTAAGAAAATGGCAACTTTCTAAAAGTGGCATTTTCAGACCTGCAATTTAAAAACCAACTTCACTATATGATGTGTTTTTTAAATTGTCCAGAGACATTGTACTCCAATTTTCTATCTGCTCCCAAATGGAAGATACACTTGTAAGATGTTACCAGGTAGTTCCAACGTTAACATATGAGAGAGATAGACTTGCTGTAGTGAAAAATGAATGTAGCGATTTTTCACTACTGGGATATGTAAAAAACTGAAGTACATGTCCTACCTTTTAAATACACTGTACCCTGCCAATGGGGGTACCTAGGGCCTACCTTAGGGTTGTCTTACATGTAATAAAAGAGAAGGTTTGGGCCTAGCACACAGATTCTGCAGTGGCAGGCCTGAGACAGGTTTGAAGTGCTAGTCATGTGGGTGTCACAATCAGTGCCGCAGGCCCACTAATAGTGTTGTATTTACAGGCCCTGGGCACACACAGTACACTGTACTAGTGACTTACTAGTAAATGAAATATGCCAATCATGGAGAAACCAATTACCATTACATTTTAGACACAGAGCACATGCACTTTAGCACTAGTCAGCAATGGTAAAGTGCACAGAGTCCTAAAACCACCAAAAACAAGTTCAGCACACAGTCAAAAGCAGGAGGTCAGAAGCATCAAGACAGGAGGAACCATGCCAAAAGAAGCCAGGTCTAAAATTACCTCTGAATTTAAGCCTGCTTGGATGTCTAACTGGTTAAAGCAAAATGTTTTCTCAAGCAATCTTGACTCATTTGTGAGAACCAATGATGAATATGCACAGTTTTAGCAAACATGTTACAATGATGAAAAAACAAATGTGTGTTAAAACATTTCCTGAGGCAGATGTTGCCAGCATCATTACTTGCTTTTGTTAGGAGAGGTGAATCCAAGGTTTCTGAGCCTATGAGGGTGAATAAAGAATGCAGAAGTGCTGTAAGAGTTAAGGTTCGTCATTGGTGGAATGTTGCCAAGGAAATAAAGGTTGTTTCTGAATTTAACCAGTCTCAAAGTGTCATACTAAAGGATGGTGCTTCCCTAGATGGGTTAACCATACTTATGAGGTCAGATTTCGAAGATGGTGCTTCTACATAAAAAAAGGGGGCCTGGTCACGTTTTCCAATGATGACAGGAAGGTATTCAGTCCTTGAGTTGTGCTGAAGAGTGTTCGACAGCGAAGGTTACATGTGAGGTTCAGGTGAACCATTTATGGTCACTGGAAGGCACATCTTATTTTTATTAGTAAGATATGAGTGAATTTTATTTGCAGGATCTATGCATAATGTATGTTTTAGTGTTTGCTTATTTTTTGTTTGTTGTTTTAGTTGTTGTATTTTGTTTATTTGGGGTACTGTTATATATTTGTTTTTTCTATAGTTGGAGTATTTAAATATGTTTATTTGTGAAAGCAAAGAGCCATGTAGCATTCTATTCCACTTGAAACTGCTAATTGTACAGAAGATTCTTGTGGTTAGAGTTCTCTAGAATGTTAGGGTTTCAAACAAGACTGGGAGGTTTGGGGCAGTTGGTGGCTGACTACGGACTGGTGTGCCCTGGCATGGGTTGTGACGTGTTTCTCATCACCTTTGGTATCTCCATTGGCTTCCTGTTGGCAAGAGGGTCCAGTTTAAGGCACTGACTTTTATCTTCAGAGCCTTTACTTATAAAGGTCCACTTTACCTGAGTAGAAGACTCAAGCCGTACATCCAGTCCAGAGCTCTGAGATCTAGCAAACTCAAATTGCTCCAAGTTCCCTGCATATATAGAGCTAGAAGAGGTGGGCGATCCTTCTCTTATTTGTCATCCAAACTGTGGTATGCATTGCCAATCAGTTTGCGCAGTAGTCCCTCAGAATTAGTTTTTAGACTCAATGTTAAAAGCCTTCTTTTTGACACCTGTCTAATGGGTATGTAATTGTTTTAATTCCTCTTCTACTTATGAACTGCCCGCTACCCCCGGTAAGCCCCTTTTGATGTAGATATTCGCTCTATGAATGTAATGACTTGAATTGAATCAGGGTAGTGAGAGCGAGCAGTCAAAGGCTTCTCATGGAGGTAGTGAGGGGGCAAGAGCTCAGAATTCAAGTCATAATCATAATCGTCATCATAAAAACTTTCTTTGATTATTTGTATAATTATAACAGTCGAGCATGTACCATACATATATAACAGCTACATTTAAATACTATTATATCTTGCAATTGATTCTCAAAAACATCCAACATCATTTGTCTTTAATTTTTGTAGAAAATAGAATATAGGTTTGCATTTTCTACAAATTATTTTTTCAAAAATGGGGTAAGAAATAACTTTGCATATTTACAACAAAACTTACAAAAACAGGTCAAATGGAGCAATGTTTGATCTGGGATATCTATGCACGGGCACACAAACCGAACTGCTGCCATACTAACCCAGTGGAAATGCAGTAAGATGGAATATTGTGTCTTTTTTCAACCTCAAAAGGAGGGATCCTTCCCAAATATCATTAACTAATATTAGGTATGGTTCAGCGTTGGGTGTAGTTTGTACAACTGCTTATTGTCCGAAAATGGGTTGAGTGAGTTCCGCGAATACCTAAGCTCGCTATTTCTCAATGAATAGGTCTTCTTGATCAAAAATGTATCTGATTTTCGATCACTGGATGGATTCACATACACTGATTGACTACCAAGTTCCTCCAAATTTCTGTTTACATACAACAGCCTCGGAATCCTCATACCCTTATCACAATTTAGGTAGTCTTCAATCACCTCCAGGCTGGATATTGAATTAGCATTACTCCAGATAGAAATCCACAAGAGAGCACAGGCGGGCGACACAATTAAGAAGTGGTGGGGAAGGTGGAGGGGTAGCGCAGGAGTGGAAAATAAAGTGCCATGTGCAAAAGGTCACGATTAAAAGAGACAAACAGCAGTTCCGAATTTGTGATACGATGATGGATTCTGTGTATCCAAGATTGTTTTGAATAGAAACTGCTGTCTCTTATATGTATCAACCAATATACCTTTCATGTTGATGTTTCACTTCACCCTTTCTCTTTGACTTTGGTTTTGGTTTGATTACACACCTGGGGTCTTATCCAATGTTCTTCATTGAGTGTCCTGTAAGACACTCACAATAGTGGAGAAGTGTGGCTCACTGGTTAGAGCAGGCAGACCCTAAAGCAAAGGTCAGACCCGGGACCAGGGTTCAATTCCCGACATGGCAGGGTCTTGAGCTCAAATGTCCACGGACTCGATAATTCTCGCTTCGGTGCCTGACCTAATCATGAGTTCACACTCTGCAACTCTGGGCATTGAGCTTGCTTAATCTCCACAACGGCCCCCGTGGCGGGATGCCTGGCTTTCACCTTGGAGATGCCCTGTAGGGGCTATCTCACAGGGAAAAGCCAGGACGGGTTCCCAAGGCAAGCTCTTGGAGACCCCTGGGTGATAAGCGCTATATAAATCCAATATACAATACAATACTGTGTGTCAAAATAATTCAGCTGAACCGCAGTTTCGTACTAAAATACTGGCGGTGATATTATTGCTCT
This sequence comes from Lissotriton vulgaris, assembly GCF_964263255.1. Taxonomy (NCBI): domain Eukaryota; kingdom Metazoa; phylum Chordata; class Amphibia; order Caudata; family Salamandridae; genus Lissotriton; species Lissotriton vulgaris. Next base: position 970,284,469 of record NC_141697.1, read on the forward strand.
TACAAAATGTTTTTTAATTAATATTGGTTTACTTTGATTTAGTCCACACAGAAAGATCTGTGGCATTCATATTTTGTTCTCAAATGAGTTCCATGTGAACCCTGTTCCAAGGATCACTTGTGCAAATGAAAGGGAAAGTTGATGTTGACAAAATATATTCTCCTTGGCCTGTATATCTTAAATATTAACATAGTCCCAAGTCCCTGCCCTGTTTGAAGCAATAGGCAGGCACTGTGTTTTACATATCTCCCAGAGAGAGGAGATTACTTGCAGCCTAAACTGACAGATTAAACAGAGAGCCAACCACCTGAACATTTTTTTTTACAACTTAAAGAGACACAACAAGACAATGTGCTCTCTGAGTCAAACAGTATCCTTAACAAGTGAAGTTAAATACTCGTTCCAGAATTTTTCTTTGACTTCAATGTTACACAGGTAGGAGCTTTTCAGGCCACATGCCATGATATAGGATTTAGACAAATTAGTTTCTAAGATTAGATCATCTATGAAAACTGTCCACAAACAGACACAGTCGCATATTGTGAAGTCCCATGCTTATCTTTCAGTTAAAAGAAAGTACTTTAATCTTACAGCAAAATGGAAAACTACACTGCTTAATTAGGGTTTCAGGTACAGGGTTGCAATCTTATTTGAAATCTTCCGTGAGGCTCTACACCCCTTTCATCGCCGTCTGCCTGCTGCCTACAGCTGGAGATTCTAAATGTATATAGCCCCCATGTATAGCATGGACACAGGCACTGATTAAGCACAGGTGCAGTTCACTCATAGGTACCTTACTGCCTAGATGTGCAAATCAGTTCAAACAGCTTTCACCAATTTGAGTTCCCCTAGCAAACGTCTTAGGTCCATATACCAGAATTCTTCTGCTCTTTCAGTTTCTCATTCAGCTTACAGTTTGGCCCAGCATTTACCTTCTGTTGGTGAAGTTCTGGTGGTGTGGGTAAATTTCCCCTTCTGTACCTGCGTCCAGTGGCTCAGAACTTAGCTGATTGGTGCAATCTTCATGGCAGGCTCCCATGCTGCTCCTGCCTTTGGCAGTTGAGATCTCCCAGGCCATGGGCAAACAAGAGCTGGCATGTGTGGTCTCTGGTTTAGTTGTCATCGAGTGAGTATCTTCGCCACTTTGTGGCCTCTGGGCCAATCAGGGCTTCTGCATCGGTGGTTACCAGGGATTTCTGATTCTGACATTGGCAGAGGCAGCACCAGTCTCTCAGTCTCTCTCTGTCTTGCAACAAAATAGATTCCATTGGTTCCATTACTCAGACCTTGACCACACACACAGTCCTACCACCATACACAAACTACTCACTGAATGCGCATCCCCACTCTCAACACACACACGGAATGTCAAAAACAAAGTATTGGTTTACATTAAAACGGAACTTAACACAAGAACGCCCAGTAGACCGCACTCTCTCTCTTGACACACAGAAAGTGGTCTAGTCATACTACAGTTTCACCACAGCTTTGTGTGGCTGATCTAGGACATGGACAATATCTGTTACCCATTATGAGTGCATGCTTTGTGCACCCCTCCAGGTCACGGATTAGTTCTGGAGCTCGTATTACTGCGGACAGGCATGGGCCATGGTACACACTCTAGATTAGTGTGATGCCACACCCAAATAAAAATGTCAAGATACCAGTTTCACTTAAAGTTGGGCACTCAGTCAGGGATCGAAGCCCATTCAAATGCATGGGACATTCCAGACTCAACAGACCCAGCAGAGAGAATGGAATCTTCATAGACTCTAGGGTGTTGGGTCGGTGTGTGTTGATCTGCGTGTGTCCAAAGGATTGCAGGTATGCAAATGTGCTGTTCAGGCTCCACTTGCAGCATCATTCATATACTGCTTGTTTCCACAGTTGGTATTGCCCTTTATGATTTTAATTAGCATTTTTAAATAAAGCAAAAAGGTTTTCAAGTATTTTTTGCTGCAATTAATATAAAGATTTCCTCACTTGAGTGTCACCCAATAATGTAGGTTGACCAAAATTTTAAAGCCAAAAACCGGGATATTTCACCAAAATAGAAGATGGACTACAATTTTACTTCAAGTGAGGGCACAAAATGACAGCGCTCCTTAGCAGAGAATTTGAGAACAGGCAGTAGGAACATACATGAAATGCAATTTTTAAACTCAGTAGCGTGCCTATTAATTAAATTGATTTCCTCAAACAACTGCTAACTATCCCTTCTTTATAAAACATTAAAAAAGCATCTCCTGCCGTTTTCAGTCGACCTTCTCTATAAACCGGAAGATGAGCTAAATTTCCTGAAATCTGCCGGGACAGCTGGTGAAAAACGGGGACTCTTCTGGCAAATCCGGGACACCTGGTCAACCTACAATAATAGCCTGAGGCAGTGCCGGACTGGCTGTAGAGGACACCAGGCATTTCCCTGGTGGGCCGCCAGTGTGGGGGCTAGTTTTAAATCCCTGGGGGCTGTTTTTGTTACCAGGGGCCCGTTTTGCAGCATAACTGTGATATCGCCTCCCTGCAACAAAAGCAAAAAGTGACACAAAGCTTTCCACTATTACCCCCCTCCCTCCCCCTTCCCCCTGGTCAGCCGTGCTCTTTGCCAGGGCCAGTTTCGGTTCCCAGTCCAACCCTGGCCTGTGGTACTGCAAGGCAGGACTATTCACTCTGCGGGCACCAAGTAATAGCCTGTTCGCTACAGCCTTGAATTACTGAATCTCCACTCACCTAGTACTGCTGCTTTTCTACCAAAATTATGTATATTAAACATATTCACGCAAAATATTGTACCCATAATATCGGCCTTCACAATGTTGTGATGGGAATTTTCTATAGGTAAGTATGGATTTACTATTATTAACTCCACCATAGGTCTGGCTTTAATGTGATAATGCATATGAACAGCAGTTGTGTCTGACTCTGACTGTCACATTAAAGCCAGACTTATGAGATATGCCACTGCCTGTTTGAGCTTAAAAATATTCTTCCGAGAAAATGCTGCACCACAGCAGTTTGTCTCCAGTGCTGAATTTCTTCCTAGGCGTCATAAGGTCTAAATTGCTGACATATAGCCTCTGCGCCAGGGGATAATAAAACAGGCAAACATCATGTATTCTAATAACCTTTAGTTTTGACGAATAAACCGAAATGACTGCTATACTCAGGTGGCCCACAACACTGAAGGGTTTTAGTAGGATATATTGACATGGTTGAAGGGCTTCTGAAAATTCGCTCAGCCTTTTCCCTGATCACTGGTGATAGGTTCCACTCCATGCAACTCAGCTTTCGAGGATGAAAACATTGGCAAATAATTTCTTATAGACTGCAAAGTAATTGCTTTGGCTGAAAACCGTATCAAAGCCTGATTATAATTGTCATATGAAACTGGGTGCCACTGCAAATATTATCAAAGCAATATGAAGGCGTTTGTTGAGAATACGTGACACAAAAAGAGGAATGGACGACCTGCACCTTTATTTGTAAATGGTAGGGTCTGCGGGTTTTTTAAGTCACTGATGGCACTTACCAGCACCTACTAGTGCAGAAAGTCAGCACTGTGGCCAGGTTATCTGCAGAAAGGTGTCATTGCCAATGTAGGGATTCCGCATAAAGTAGTACCTTTGCTGGATTTTACAAACATTTTGTACGCCATTCCTATATCCATTGCATTCTAAACGGAAATGATGTAATGATCGCGAGGGAGTGCCCCAAACACCCCCATTTTTTGTGTGGATGGAGACATTTCTTCACATGGAAAAAAGGTTTGTATGTGAAGAATAATTGCAGTCATTTTTACTGAGCAGGTTTTCTGCTCTGTTGACAATAAACATTTATAAGGATGGAGCTGAAGAAAGGTGTGTGCCAGGAGACCACAGCTTCCTCTTACGTTTGTGAATCATTAAGAAAGGAGCAAATGTCCACAAATAAGTTAGGGTGAGTGAAGAATTCTGCACCGCCGGCGGAGTTTGCAGAGTTTTGCCTACTCCGCGCTCTGCGGGGAGTGCAGAGTTCTGAAAAACTCCGCGAAGTGATACGGAGCTGAGTTTTTTCTCTCGAGCGGCTCACCATCAGAAAGTTGGCGAGCATGCGGGAGAAAAAATACACACGCTAGACCTCCTCCCGGTGAGATTTCTCATTGTGGCAGGTCGCAACCACTCACGTGGAGAAATCTGCCATTTGCGTTGAGGAAACTGCAAATCGAGTAGAATGTCTACTCCAGTGGCAGGAAGCAGCAGCGTCCTGTGGCATGACGCGTAGGGCCATTGCGCTGATTTTAAAGCACGGGGCAAACTCTCAGTGCCAAAAATCAGTGCAAACAGCGCAACTTAACAGACTTTGCCGCTGGCGGAACTCCACAGAGCGCGGCAGAGTTTTTCTAGCACGTTGTGGAGTTCCATGGGGTGAAACTCCAGGAACTCAACCCAGGCTTACAAATAAGCTCATTTTGTGTGAATTACCCATCCAGACATTCATTTGATCTATTCGAGCTGCAGCCGTTTGGTAAAAAACACTACACATACATACATGCGTGGACAAATGCTGAAAAAGGAGACATAAATGCCCATAGACTTAAACACATGCCTGCACTCACATACAAACACACACGCATGTATTTGCATTTACAATGGTTTTTTATCCCCTTTGGATTATTGTTGTCTGTTATTGGCTATCGATTGGATGTTTCTGGTCAAGGTAAAAATCAGAATCAGTGGATGAATTTACAAGTGGCTGACGGTAGCATGTTTAAGCTGCTCATGACGAGCTCAGCTCGTCATGAGGCACACTGGAGCTGTGCTTATGACGAGCTGAGCTCGTCATGAAACATGGACTATAGCAACTTCCAGCACAGGAGGGGAAAAGCCATAGCAGCCAAGGTTTAAAAGAAGCCCCTGCCTGCTGCTCTCATCCCCACCTCAGTTCTTCGGAGAGCTGTAGTAGCCATGTTTCCCTGACAAGGCTAGACTGCAATGGAGGAGTGCTGTTAAAATGACAGTCCATGATAATCCCAGGTATTTATACCTGCACCTGCTCAGACAAAAGACCTCATCACCGAGGATTAGCAGATGCTAATCACGCAGGGCAGCAGCTTCCACGTTCACGGCTGGGTTTATACTTTTCAATCACTGCTGCCTATGGTTAGAAATGCCTCAATCAATACCCCCATTGGATAGACAGCAGCTTTCCCATTCATAGAAATAACCAATTATGACAAAATCCCTCACCGAGTTTTCCTACATAAACCTTCCACTGCCACACTGATTTCAAGCTCATTTTATTCTGCTGGAACACACCTGGCGATGCTTTACCCCCCCTGCAGCATCGTCGAAAAACTCAGCAGCGTTGCCTCGCGAAAAAAACGTAAACAATCATAATGCAGCCTAGTTCTTGGCCTGCTCATTGGCCTTGTAGAAAACCAGATTCAAATCCTCTTATGCTGTCCGAGCTGTGACGAAATCTAGGGCCGTAACTTTGAGGAATTCACCCTTATTTATCACTGTAGGCACAGGTGAACTTTTCTGTTACGCCAGCGTAAGCTGGCTCCCATAATTTCCTGCAATTCATGTTAAGCTTATTATGCAAATAGCACAAAATGACACAATTACGCCACCACTGCACAACTTTTCGATCATTCAGGTAGAAACTGGAGCACTGGAAGAGCACGAATGAACAGAACACGAGCTGCGTCTGTTTGCGTCACATGCAATTTTTGTGCTATTTACCAAAATGGAAGCAAGGAACCATTTCGTGCTAAAACGTTTTGCCATGTACACAATTTTGCTTAGTTTACTTGAAATTGTGCGCAACGATGCAAGGGAAGTTATACATATTTCTCACACCTCCTATTAGCAGGTCTTAAAGACGAGCACAACATTTGCATACAACTGGGAAACACTTCAAAGCTGCCAAAATCGACACTACCAATCCATGAGAGACACAATAACCTTTAGACTAAACCGCTGCAATAACAACATGACAGAGCCTTGGCAGACTTTTAAACCTGCAAGTCCAAGTCATGCCAGATCATCATTATTCTGTTGAAGGGTTTCGTATTGTTTGTCATTGCTGCTAACCAAGTGTATCTTCAAACAGTACACGTGCTCGCCCACACCAATTCCGGTGCGGCACTGGAGCCACAGATAAAAGGCGGAGGAGCGTTGCTCCACTGCTCTGTGAGCAGTTTAAAAAGAAACAAAAATAATACTAATGCAATGTCATTATGATTTTGTTTCTCTGTCGTGGCTCAGCTGGTTAGGGGTGGGGCTGTAATGAGCACTCTCTTAAATTCGTATGACGGTTTGGTCGGCCAGCTTGGGCCAGCCAAACAGTCATGCGCACTTTGGATGTTCTCCATCGGACTGTAAAGCACAGCCGGGTGGAGAACATGCATAGGCTCCTGCCCTGGTACAGCGCTCAGACCAATCACAACACTGCTGTCAAGCAGCGTCATGATTGGCTAGGGAAGTGGGGGAACCTGTGTGCTTCCTGCTCCTGGAGTCAACTGTAGAGCAGAAGAGGACCCAGAAGCAGCGGCAGGCCTGCATGTAAATGATTTAAAGAATCGCAACACCCGCCACCCCCGTTTAGTAGCAGCCTCAGACACTGAAAAGACCTCCCATGCAAGCTGTATGCAGCTACCCCGCTGCCATATTGACTGTGCTTCAGGCTGCTAATAAGAGATTATAAAAAAAGAAAAAGGTCACAGCAGTCGCTCGTTAACTCCATCCCATGAATGTGTGAGAAGTGCAGCTGGACACTGGCAAGCCTCTTTCTTTGCTCTCTTCAACTCTCCACTCCTGCCTGGCTCACAGGTGTGCCAGATAATGGTTTGCTCTGAAACAAAGACTACCCCAAAAACGTTGAGTACAACAAATAGTAAAACAGTGACATTGAAACATCAGCAAAGTATAGAATAATTTCCTCTCTAACTCTATTGTGACAAAATAAAAAAAGAATTAATACAATGCAAACAAAAATGAACAAATTATTTGTTTGCATTTCAAGATCCTATAACACCGCATAAAGTGCAACTTTTTCAAACCTCCAATTTTATTTAACCTTTATTTGCATCTCATTCTTCTTTTCCACTGCCATACATTCCCATAAAGGTCATTTTGGGATTGATAAGTCTTCTGCATGGTAAGAGATGTGTACCCCTGCCAAACTGCACTGTTGTCTGGATCCCTAATGCAATTTCTTTTGTCATAGGTGAACACAGATCTTGCGTGAGCTCCATGACATAGGCCTGTCGCATGGATTGTGGTCTTGTTGGACTGGGCAGGGCACCCAAAGCTCTACCCTCATAATGTTGGCAGGCCAGAGGGTTAACCAGCTTGAGCTGGGTGGTGACAGCATAACATGTAGTAATCAGTAGCAGTGAACAGGTCCTTTTTACCCTGTGTCACTGGAGTGAGGCCTAAAGGCACACTCAACATTTTAAATGTTCAGCTGGGAACAGTAAAGTACAAGGATGGAGTAGTACCCTGAAGAACAAGTGTAGTTAGTACCTGTGCTGGGTGTATGTATGCCTGAGAGGAATACATCACATGAGAGATACAGTGCTGTGAAGTGCAGGAGCAGAGACCACATGTGTGCTTGCGTGAAGTACAATACATGAAGGTTGAAGAGTTGTGCAACACATATATAGTGGTGAGCGTGCTGGCAGAGCATGTTTTTTAAAATAAGCTTACCCTAGTTGAATATAGGAAAGATTTGGTACTGAACAGTGTGTGCAGCTTGAGTGTATGTACTGAATGCATATTTACATGTAAATGTACAATGCACAGAGCTATTAGTACTGGACAGTAAGCATGCTGAGAGTGGCCACTGATTAAATGCGCCTGAAATAGTACATTGTATGGAGAATCCTGGGTTCCATTATGGGAATCCCAGTCCTGGTAAAGAAATGAAGAGGAGAAAAATCTTCCCAGAAAGATTTGTGTAGACTGCATTCTTGTGAGCTGAGTGGGACAAATACTGGAGGGAAAAGGAAGAGACTCCCTTTACCCTTCTAAAAACAGCTCTTTGATTCAGTGATAGATCACAAGGAAGAGGCCTGCACACATCTTAGGAAGGGAGATGGGTCTGATAAGGGAATCATAAAGAGTAGTGCTAGTGGTCACGGATTAACCTTTTGATGCATATTTTAGTGTGGCTGACATACAGGTGTGAAATCTGGTTACATCCCATGAATTGTGTTGTGGGACAATCAGCTTCAGAGTTTTGCCTGCTATGATAGACATATTTCATGAGTAAAGAAGATAGAACCCCATCATAAAACATCATAGACTCAGACATTAAATCACATTTGGTGTCTGAAAAAGGAATATAAGAGGGGAGATTGGATCTCCAAACATTTGTCATCTGCCAAGCAGACAGACGGGCTGTGTGAGAAGGGAAAGCTCTGTAAGACTTCTGCCTGTGACCAGGACTGGGGTCCAAGGCCTGCTAGTCTCTCTGCAGGGTGAGGGGACATCACTCAGGAAACCCATGATTACCTGCCCTAGAGCTTGGAGCACCAGCGCCTGCCTGCTTGCCAAGACCTGTGTGCCCTGTGAAGAAGCAGAGAGCATTGGAGGGAACGAGGTCCAGTCAGGAGACCTACAGTTTGTCTCCCTGTGTGAGGGATGAGGATTCAGCTATGCACTGAATGGGCCATAGCCCAACGACAGGATTGTTTTTGGCAACTTCCATATGTCAGGAGCGGGCTGCTGAAGATTGTGCCAAGAGAACCGTAACAGCGACCCCATGCACCAGGAGAGCCCGCCGCGGTGTCGATGGTCGCACCTGAGAAGTCTATAATACGTCTGGAAGGTATCATGCAACCTTGTTAGACCTGGGCGGTGAACTCCGCTCAATTAGTGGAGTTTTCCATACTCTGCGCTGCATGGAGTACACAGAGTTCTGTTTTTCCTTGCTCGAGCTTGCCAACATTAGGTTGGCGAGCGCAAACAAGGAAAATCCAGTGCTATGCCACCTCCCAGTGGGATTTCTCAATGCGGGCGGTTGCGGATGGTCTCTACTGCCACTCGAGTAGAACTTCTGCTCAAGTGGCAGAAAAAAGAAGCATCCTCCTGCAATGCGTTATTATGTTTTACAGCGTGGGACAAACATCCAGCACTAAAAATCAGCATAATGCACTCTGCTGCTTGTGGAACTCCGCGTAGCATGGTGGAGGTTTTTTGTCCGTTCGAACTCTGTAAACTCTGCCACAGCCTAAACCTTGTGTGCCAGAAGGGGCTTCTGTGATACAATCACCTAAGAATTTGGGCTGTCTCTTGGAAGAACTGTGAGGCTGCGACCAGTGAGTCTAGACGCACTGTGAGATCTGCCCTGACTGACCCCGAGAACCAGGAGGATGCTCATGAGTACGACGCGCCCTCACAGGCTTTCGACGGGGGAGATTGAAGAGTGGCCTCGATCCATCTCACATTTAAACAAAAATTCCTTTATTAGCTGTCCAAATGGTCTTAGACAAAAGAGTATATATTAGGTAATGATCTCAAGTCTTACTAAATTAAACTCAACAAAAAGTGCCTTCTGTTATCGAAGAAGATATAATCACGTTTAAATGGCACAGTAGCTTTTCATTTGAATATAAGTGATGTGCCAAATATTGAGCTCACATCTAAACAAAACTTATTTTGTTGATTCTCCAGGTAGTCTGTCAATACACCCAGAGATAAAAACCCTCCCAGCTACAAGCAAATGGTTGTTTGACAGAATATTGAAAATAACAATATAGAGATACCAGAACAGCTTGTCAAAAATAATGTTGGTAAAAATATCAAGTTTACATACTTTTTATGTAAAGTACTAAAACATTTAAAAAATATTGTTGAAGAGAATGTGGCCCAAAAAAGTAAGCATATTGAAATATATATATATATATATATATATATATATATATATATATATATATACATATATTCACTGAAAAAACCATAGGTTATAGACCATATATAGTTAGGGATTAGCCTGTACAAAACCTTAATTTACTCGCACAAAACCATAGAAATTCGCATATATAGTTAGTTGCAATAACTATATATCGCGCACCCGCAATCCACTGCTGATGATGTCACATATCACATCATTCATGACATGGTCAGTGACATCACTGATGACATCACTGATAACATTATCCAGTGACTGTATGTTTCTGTAAAGTTAAAATATGTCTTACATATTAAAGAATGAGTGGATGTATAAGTGTCTGGATGAAGCATTTAGTAGGTGCATGACTGGCTGTATGAGAGAGTGATTAAATGAGTCTCACTGAGTGCATGGGTTAGTGACTAAACTGACTTAATTTGTGCATCATTATATCTGTTCTGTAAACTGCTGCATGTGTTGATCAGTAGCTATATGAGTAACCATATGGGTTATTGATTGGTTGCCCAAGTATTTGTATGGGAGACTGAGTGTGTGAGTGGGTGGCTGGGAGCTGTGTGACTCTGTGCATAGATGTGTCAGCAGTTGATTCACTAGATGTATGGGTTCAAAAGTGCATGTGGAAACAGCTGTATGGGCGGTTGACTGTGTGCATGAGTGTATTGGTGAGTGAATGGATATCTCAGTTCTACATGTCAAAGTAAGTACATATGTAAAACATAGTACATGTGAGAGTTGACATATATAAATAACTGTGCATTAGAGCCAGTGAATGTGTGAGTGGCTGTATGGATCATTGTGAACTTGTATCAGGGATTGTATAAGAGAGTAAATATGTGTTAGTATATGTTTGAATAAGTAAGGTGTGTATAACTGTATAGTTGAGGAAATGGAGGTGTGATTGATTCTTTGCATGACTGACTAGGTGTGTGAGTAACTCCATGGATGAGTGACAGTCTGTGAGTGTCTGTTTACACTGAGTGTATCTAAGGTTATATTAGAGTCTGAAGAGGTTCATCGTATTATCACATGAATGATGTCATCAGTGATGTGATCAGTAATGTCAAATGAGATGTCATCAGTGATGTCATCAGTGATGTCACTGACCATGTCATGAATGATGTAATATGTGACATCATCAGCAGTGGATTGCGGGTGAGCGATATATAGTTATTGCAACTAACTATGTATGCAAATTTCTATGGTTTTGTGCGAGTAAATTAAGGTTTTGTAAATGCTAATCCCTAACTATATATGGTCTATAACCTATGGTTTTTTCAGTGAATTTCAATGGTTTTTTAATAGCAAATATCAAAAGCTGAAAAATGTATTCTTCTTTTACGCCCCCCTTGCATACATTATACCTGACGCAGGTATAATGTGGTGCAGGGTTTTAAAAAGTGACCCATCTATCTAGATGCGTCACTTTTTAAATATTTTTTTAAATATAGCGCAACGAGGTGCATTTTTTTACACCGCTGGTGCGATGCATCACTTTTCTGTGCGCACTCCTTACGACATTCCATATGTGTCATATTTAATGTATGACGAATCATGTCGCAAGGAGTTACTTTCTCCTCTCATACCCTTCTGTTCTTTCTTACTCATTCTTCTTTCAATTATCAATGCACTCTATTTCACTTACTCTTTTTCATTTTTTTAAGAATATAGCTCTTTGATGAGAATTGGAGGTAGTTCTGAAAAGAGCTTTTGGTTTTCTTCTTTTTCAAAACTGGAACAAAAACAGGGAATGGAAACTGCTCAACAGGAGCAAAAAAAACAAAAAAATTAGGGGTGGGAAGGGCAGCGATGGTTCTCCAATGCTCGAACCATGAGCTGGACACTTTACTCCGCATAGGTGAGGAGTTGATTGCAGTATCTGCATCTGACGACCCCATGGTTAAATGCAGGTTGAATGTTTGGCACCTGGTCCTGTGATTGCTCCCTCCCAGAAGAAGTTGCTCCTCCGGTTGATGTAGAGGCCCCATCTTTGGGAACCTGTTTTGCCAGAGCCCTGACACTTTCCCTGGCAAAATTCTGGGGATGCTTCCTCTCCACATGCCGGATCATTGTAAAGTTCCCAAAAGAGTACTTTTTCAAAGGATTACCTTGAGACAGCTCTTCTTTGCAGATCCTGCCCTGTACTTTTGGAGCATTAACCTTTTTTAGTCCAGGTGGGATTATAAAAAATTTCCAAATGAAATGCTCCTTAACTTTTCGTTGAGGAGGCTGTTCATTGATGAATTCATTGGAGTCATCCTCACTGCTGGATTGTCTGGCAGCCATTGAAAAACCAAGAAATATCCTGGAGCAAAAAGGCAGGTCTTTCAGTCACAAAAGTGAAAGAAGAAGTGAAGGAAATGGGTGGGGATTTCATTCTTTGTAAAAAAAAACTGTTAGCAACCAATGAAAAGTGTTATTTGAAGGTCACATGACCCGACGCGCTTACACTGCGCGCTCAGGAGCGATTCTGGGTGCGTTTACGCGGCGCGAACGTAGGCGCTTCCGGGGCGCAAACGCACAAACGCGGCGCGAACGTAGGTGCTTCCGAGGGCGCTTACGTTGCGTGCCGAAGTGACGTCAACAAACTTTTACGGAAATGCATAATTATTTTCCTTATCTCTACTGATATATTTATTTTTTATGCAAATTTCAGCACAAAAAAGGAAGGAGAACAGAACGTTTCCTTTGAAAATTGCCCTAGAGATGAACAATGAGAAAATCATTGAGCGCATTGACTTGAAATTCATGGACGAATCACGAGACCAAGAACTTCTACAATGTGTAGAATCTGGGGATTTGTTACTTCATTATGAGGACGATAAAATGTGGGAAGTTATGTTCACTCAACAAGAGGACATTTCGGACAGTCAAATATTAGACAGTCTATTAAATATTGAAAAAGAATCAGAAAAATCAGAAGAATACATTTATATTTAATAATCAAAAATTGTTCGAGTCTTTATTCTTTTTTATATGTAATTCATAAACTAGTACCAAATTGATTATAATGTAAAGTCAGACTTATAGTATACTGTAAAACTTGTTTATGTTACGTAGTAAATTTCCTCATAGTTACTTCCTTTCTCCAACTATATTATCTCCAATGTGTATTTAACATCTCTTTATCATCTCCTGCCTCCATATTGTTTCGGCTTTCCAGACAGACTATGGTATGAATTCCATATACCACAATAACTTCTGAAACAACTTGCAAGATATCTACAAAAGAGACAGCGTTTATTTATTTTTACACTCTGCATTGGTACCTACATGTTGCTACGTAAATAAAAATTAAAAAAAACAAAAAAACGAACAAGCAATAAACATACAATATTTAAATAGTCTTTCATTCTTGTTTCCCTATAGTACGCTCCCTGGACCGCTTTCGAGTGCGCGTACCGGGCGCACCCCACGTAAAAAAAATGTTTTTTTTTTAAAACCCCGCGGGGCCCTTTTAAAGCCTCCACATCAAACCTAGGGGGTCAGGGAGGATCTACTATGCCCCCTTATGGTCATTTGCCCCCTCGTTTTGGCCTCCTCTTGTCTCTCAATCCTACCGAGAGACAAGATGGCGGCCGCTACGGACTGTTTAGAATGTTGACAGACACCGGAGAGCCAATCAGCTTCGCTTCGCAAAGCTCCGTTACGCGAAAAGTGCGCGAACTGGTTCGCTATCCAGGACGCTGTCACAGATATATCTGTTTTTTTAAACGTTAATTTCTCAAAATCCACTGGAGCACATATATTGAGACCCAGCAAAGGCACATCGGGGTAACAGTCCCTACAATTTTGCCAAGTTTCGTGTAAATCCATTCAGCCGTTCGAGCTAAAAGTGAGGCCAAACGCCCTATGGAAAAATGAATGGGAAAAACGCGTTCTGGGACCCCCTTTTTTCTCGGCCCCCCCTTGACGAAACCCCCCCAAATTTTCAGGGGCTGATCGAAAACAAAATGTGCCATTTTCCTGAAAATTTCAGCCGATTCCGTCCACAAACCCAAAAGTTATTAGACATAGAATTTTCAAAAGTTCCATAGAGAAAAAATCCTAACTATATATACCTACTGGCGACCGCCAGTAGGTAATATATATATATATGGCAGCGTGAACAAGGGCATACCTTGCCAGAAACGCGTAGCTGCTTTCTGTTGTACCGAATAATACATCGATATGCTGATGTGACGTGGTCCGTCTCCTTTTTGTTTGCTGGTGTGCTGAATGTGCTAAGCAGGCGCAGGAAACACCGAGAAATCCAGAGGAGTCACGTGGTTTATATATATGAATATATATATATGTCCAAAACAAAGCTCAGGGCTTTCAAGCCGCACACCGCTGAAAGCTTGGTCACAAACCTTTATTTGCAAGCACATTGTATGCCCTCCAGTTGCTGTATCCTTCGGCCTGACGCGTTCCGATGCCTTTGTGCATCTCTTCAGAGGCCAGCACAGGGAAAGTTCTTTCGCCGCTCTACTCCCACAGCAATGCTGAATTAATTAGCCTCCGGTGTGCTGTGATGGTCACGTTTTTACCACAACTGCATGCTGGGAAGTGGAGTCTTTGTAGGCAGTGTTAACCCTCCAATGGATCCCGTCCCTGTGCCTCAATTTAGGATTGTTTGATTAGCCCTCCAATGGGCCCCAGACGGTGTACAGTGTGCTTTAGTCCTGCTACTTCCAGCGCCAATACAGACGGGACGTTACCCCCCTGCTGGTCCTTTCTTCGGTTCTCAGAGGTGCGTCGCTTCCACGGTCTGAGCAACCGTGTAAATATGTCCAAAACAAAGCTCAGGGCTTTGAAGCCGCACACCGCTGAAAGCTTGGTCACAAACCTTTATTTGCAAGCACATTGTATGCCCTCCAGTTGCTGTATCCTTCGGCCTGACGCGTTTCGATGCCTTTGTGCATCTCTTCAGAGGCCAGCACAGGGAAAGTTCTTTCGCCGCTCTACTCCCACAGCAATGCTGAATTAATTAGCCTCCGGTGTGCTGTGATGGTCACGTTTTTACCACAACTGCATGCTGGGAAGTGGAGTCTTTGTAGGCAGTGTTAACCCTCCAATGGATCCCGTCCCTGTGCCTCAATTTAGGATTGTTTGATTAGCCCTCCAATGGGCCCCAGACGGTGTACAGTGTGCTTTAGTCCTGCTACTTCCAGCGCCAATACAGACGGGACGTTACCCCCCTGCTGGTCCTTTCTTCGGTTCTCAGAGGTGCGTCGCTTCCACGGTCCGAGCAACCGTTTAAATATGTCCAAAACAAAGCTCAGGGCTTTGAAGCCGCACACCGCTGAAAGCTTGGTCACAAACCTTTATTTGCAAGCACATTGTATGCCCTCCAGTTGCTGTATCCTTCGGCCTGACGCGTTTCGATGCCTTTGTGCATCTCTTCAGAGGCCAGCACAGGGAAAGTTCTTTCGCCGCTCTACTCCAACAGCAATGCTGAATTAATTAGCCTCCGGTGTGCTGTGATGGTCACGTTTTTACCACAACTGCATGCTGGGAAGTGGAGTCTTTGTAGGCAGTGTTAACCCTCCAATGGGTCCCGTCCCTGTGCCTCAATTTAGGATTGTTTGATTAGCCCTCCAATGGGCCCCAGACGGTGTACAGTGTGCTTTAGTCCTGCTACTTCCAGCGCAAATACAGACGGGACGTTACCCCCCTGCTGGTCCTTTCTTCGGTTCTCAGAGGTGCGTCGCTTCCACGGTCCGAGCAACCGTGTAAATATGTCCAAAACAAAGCTCAGGGCTTTGAAGCCGCACACCGCTGAAAGCTTGGTCACAAACCTTTATTTGCAAGCACATTGTATGCCCTCCAGTTGCTGTATCCTTCGGCCTAACGCGTTTTAATGCCTTTTTGCATCTCTTCAGAGGCCAGCACAGGGAAAGTTCTTTCGCCGCTCTACTCCCACAGCAATGCTGAATTAATTAGCCTCCGGTGTGCTGTGATGGTCACGTTTTTACCACAACTGCATGCTGGGAAGTGGAGTCTTTGTAGGCAGTGTTAACCCTCCAATGGGTCCCGTCCCTGTGCCTCAATTTAGGATTGTTTGATTAGCCCTCTAATGGGCCCCAGACGGTGTACAGTGTGCTTTAGTCCTGCTACTTCCAGTGCCAATACAGACGGGACGTTACCCCCCTGCTCGTCCTTTCTTCGGTTCTCAGAGGTGCGTCGCTTCCACGGTCCGAGCAACCGTGT
This sequence comes from Lissotriton vulgaris, assembly GCF_964263255.1. Lineage (NCBI taxonomy): Eukaryota > Metazoa > Chordata > Amphibia > Caudata > Salamandridae > Lissotriton > Lissotriton vulgaris. The sequence goes on from NC_141697.1 coordinate 970,300,552, forward strand.
AAATATGTCCAAAACAAAGCTCAGGGCTTTGAAGCCGCACACCGCTGAAAGCTTGGTCACAAACCTTTATTTGCAAGCACATTGTATGCCCTCCAGTTGCTGTATCCTTCGGCGGTGTGCGGCTTCAAAGCCCTGAGCTTTGTTTTGGACATATTTACACGGTTGCTCGGACCGTGGAAGCGACGCACCTCTGAGAACCGATGAAAGGACCAGCAGGGGGGTAACGTCCCGTCTGTATTGGCGCTGGAAGTAGCAGGACTAAAGCACACTGTACACCGTCTGGGGCCCATTGGAGGGCTAATCAAACAATCCTAAATTGAGGCACAGGGACGGGACCCATTGGAGGGTTAACACTGCCTACAAAGACTCCACTTCCCAGCATGCAGTTGTGGTAAAAACGTGACCATCACAGCACACCGGAGGCTAATTAATTCAGCATTGCTGTGGGAGTAGAGCGGCGAAAGAACTTTCCCTGTGCTGGCCTCTGAAGAGATGCACAAAGGCATCGAAACGCGTCAGGCCGAAGGATACAGCAACTGGAGGGCATACAATGTGCTTGCAAATAAAGGTTTGTGACCAAGCTTTCAGCGGTGTGCGGCTTCAAAGCCCTGAGCTTTGTTTTGGACATATTTACACGGTTGCTCGGACCGTGGAAGCGACGCACCTCTGAGAACCGAAGAAAGGACCAGCAGGGGGGTAACGTCCCGTCTGTATTGGCGCTGGAAGTAGCAGGACTAAAGCACACTGTACACCGTCTGGGGCCCATTGGAGGGCTAATCAAACAATCCTAAATTGAGGCACAGGGACGGGACCCATTGGAGGGTTAACACTGCCTACAAAGACTCCACTTCCCAGCATGCAGTTGTGGTAAAAACGTGACCATCACAGCACACCGGAGGCTAATTAATTCAGCATTGCTGTGGGAGTAGAGCGGCGAAAGAACTTTCCCTGTGCTGGCCTCTGAAGAGATGCACAAAGGCATCGAAACGCGTCAGGCCGAAGGATACAGCAACTGGAGGGCATACAATGTGCTTGCAAATAAAGGTTTGTGACCAAGCTTTCAGCGGTGTGCGGCTTCAAATCCCTGAGCTTTGTTTTGGACATATTTACACGGTTGCTCGGACCGTGGAAGCGACGCACCTCTGAGAACCGAAGAAAGGACCAGCAGGGGGGTAACGTCCCGTCTGTATTGGCGCTGGAAGTAGCAGGACTAAAGCACACTGTACACCGTCTGGGGCCCATTGGAGGGCTAATCAAACAATCCTAAATTGAGGCACAGGGACGGGACCCATTGGAGGGTTAACACTGCCTACAAAGACTCCACTTCCCAGCATGCAGTTGTGGTAAAAACGTGACCATCACAGCACACCGGAGGCTATTTAATTCAGCATTGCTGTAGGAGTAGAGCGGCGAAAGAACTTTCCCTGTGCTGGCCTCTGAAGAGATGCACAAAGGCATCGAAACGCGTCAGGCCGAAGGATACAGCAACTGGAGGGCATACAATGTGCTTGCAAATAAAGGTTTGTGACCAAGCTTTCAGCGGTGTGCGGCTTCAAAGCCCTGAGCTTTGTTTTGGACATATTTACACGGTTGCTCGGACCGTGGAAGCGACGCACCTCTGAGAACCGAAGAAAGGACCAGCAGGGGGGTAACGTCCCGTCTGTATTGGCGCTGGAAGTAGCAGGACTAAAGCACACTGTACACCGTCTGGGGCCCATTGGAGGGCTAATCAAACAATCCTAAATTGAGGCACAGGGACGGGACCCATTGAAGGGTTAACACTGCCTACAAAGACTCCACTTCCCAGCATGCAGTTGTGGTAAAAACATGACCATCACAGCACACCGGAGGCTAATTAATTCAGCATTGCTGTGGGAGTAGAGCGGCGAAAGAACTTTCCCTGTGCTGGCCTCTGAAGAGATGCACAAAGGCATCGAAACGCGTCAGGCCGAAGGATACAGCAACTGGAGGGCATACAATGTGCTTGCAAATAAAGGTTTGTGACCAAGCTTTCAGCGGTGTGCGGCTTCAAAGCCCTGAGCTTTGTTTTGGACATATTTACACGGTTGCTCGGACCGTGGAAGCGACGCACCTCTGAGAACCGAAGAAAGGACCAGCAGGGGGGTAACGTCCCATCTGTATTGGCACTGGAAGTAGCAGGACTAAAGCACACTGTACACCGTCTGGGGCCCATTGGAGGGCTAATCAAACAATCCTAAATTGAGGCACAGGGACGGGACCCATTGGAGGGTTAACACTGCCTACAAAGACTCCACTTCCCAGCATGCAGTTGTGGTAAAAACGTGACCATCACAGCACACCGGAGGCTAATTAATTCAACATTGCTGTGGGAGTAGAGCGGCGAAAGAACTTTCCCTGTGCTGGCCTCTGAAGAGATGCACAAAGGCATCGAAACGCGTCAGGCCGAAGGATACAGCAACTGGAGGGCATACAATGTGCTTGCAAATAAAGGTTTGTGACCAAGCTTTCAGCGGTGTGCGGCTTTAAAGCCCTGAGCTTTGTTTTGGACATATATATATATATATATATATATATATATATTCACTGAAAAAACCATAGGTTATAGACCATATATAGTTAGGGATTAGCATTTAAAAAACCTTATTTTATTTGCACAAAACCATTGAAATTCCATATATAGTTAGTTGCACTAACTATATATCGCGGACCCGCAATCCACTGCTAATGATGTCACATATTACATCATTCATGACATGGTCAGTGACATCACTGATGACATCACTGATGACATCTCAAATGACATCACTGATGACATCACCGATGACATCACTGATGACATCACTGATGACAACACCCAGTGACTGTATGTTTCTGTAAAGTTAAAATATGTCTTACATATTGAAGAATGAGTGGATGTATAAGTGTCTGGATGAAGGATTTAGTAGGTGCATGACTGACTGTATGAGAGAATGATTAAATGTGCCTCACTGAGTGTATGGGTTAGTGATTAAAGTGTCTTAATTTGGCAATCATTATTTATGTTGTTCTGTAAACTGCTGCATGTTTAAATCAGTAGCTATATCAGTAACTATATGGGTTATTGAATGGTTGCCCAAGTATTTGTATGGGAGACTGAGTATGTGTGTGGGTGGCTGGGAGGTGTATAACTCTGTGCATAGATGTGTGAGCAGTTGATTCCCTAGGTGTATGGGTTCAAAAGTGCATGTAGAAACAGCTGTATGGACAGTTGACTGTGTGCATGAGTATATTGGTGAGTGAATGGATATCTCAGTGCTACATGTCAAAGTAAGTACATATGTAAAACACACTCCATGTGAGAGTTGACATATATAAATAACTGAACATAAGAGCCAGTGAATGTGTGAGTGGCTGTATGAATCATTGTGAACTTGTATCAAGGATTGTATAAGAGAGTAAATATGTGTTACTATATGTTTCAATAAGTAAGGTGTGTATAACTGTATAGTTGAGGAAATGGAGATGTGATTGATTCTTTGCATGACTGACTAGGTGTGTGAGTAACTCCATGGATGTGTGACAGTCTGTGAGTGCCTGTTTACACTGAGTGTATCTAAGGTTATATTAGAGTCTGAAGATGTATTATCACATAAATGATATCATCAGTGATGTAATCAGTAATGTCAAATGAGATGTCAGTGATGTCATCAGTGATGTCATTTGAGATGTCATCAGTGATGTCATCAGTGATGTCATTTGAGATGTCATCAGTGATGTCATCAGTGATGTCACTGACCATGTCATGAATGATGTAATATGTGACATCATTAGCAGTGGATTGCGGGTCCGCGATATTTAGTTAGTGCAACTAACTATATATGGAATTTCAATGGTTTTGTGCAAATAAAATAAGGTTTTTTAAATGCTAATCCCTAACTATATATGGTCTATAACCTATGGTTTTTTCAGTGAATTTTCAAGGTTTTGTAAATGCAAATTCCTAACTATATATGGTCTATAACCTATGGTTTTTTCTGTGAATTTCATTGGTTTTTTAAAAGCTAATATCTATAGCTGTAAAATATATTCTTTATTAAGTGACGTATCACGTAGCCCGTGAGACGCCTCATGATGCATCGCATAACCGTGACGTATCGTCTCTGCAGCGCAAACCAAACCCAAAACGTAAGCGCGCCAGAACACGCTTAAAGATATATATATATTTTTTTAACCTTAATTAGACAAAATCCACACGTGCACATATCACAAACGTTCAAAAAACACAATATGTCGGACTCCCGTTACGCTGCCAGTTAGCTGCCCGGTTAACGTACCAGGAAGCACCTTTACCGCGAAAAATCGCAATTTTTTTTTCTTTCGCCCCGCAGGGAACTTTAATAGCCCCCTCATCAATCCTAGGGGTCAGGAGGGGTCTGCCTTACCCCTTTCATTCATTTACACCTTTTTTTTTCCCACCTCTTGTCTCTCGATCCTACCGAGAGACAAGATGTCGGCCGCTCTGGACTGTTTACAATGTTGACAGCCAATCAGCTACTCCTCAGGATTTTTTTTTTTTTTTGGGCCCCGCGTGGTTTTATAATATCCCCCTCATCAATCCTATGGGGTCAGAAGGGGTCTACCTTGCCCTCTTTCCTTCATTTCCCCCTTTGTTTTGGTCTCCTCTTGTCTCTTGATCCTACCGAGAGACAAGATGGCGGCCGCTCCGGACTGTTTACAATGTTGACAGCCAATCAGCTACTCCTCAGACTCCCGTTACACTGCCGGTTAGCTTCCCGGTTAGCTGCCCGGTTAGCTGCCCGGTTCGCTTACCAAGACGCGTCTCTACGGCGAAAAAATCGGATTTTTTTTTTTGGGGCCCCGCGTGGCTCTATAATATCCCCCTCATCAATCCTAGGGGGTCAGAAGGGGTCTACCTTGCCCCCTTTCCTTCATTTCCCCCTTTGTTTTGGCCTCCTCTTGTCTCTCGATCCTACCGAGAGACAAGATGGCGGCCGCTCCGGACTGTTTAGAATGTTGACAGACACCGGAGGGCCAATCAGCTTCGCATCGCAAAGTTCCGATACGTGAAAAGTTCGCTAACCGGATCGCTGCCCGGAGCGCTGTTACAGATATATATCTTGATTTAAACGTTAATTTCTCAAAATCCACTGAAGCACATATATTGAGACCTAGCAAAGGCACATCGGGCTAACAGTCCCTACAATTTTGCCAAGTTTCGTGGAAATCCATTCAGCCGTTCGGGCTAAAAGTGAGTCCAACCGCCCTATGGAAATTAACATGGGAAAAACGCGTTTTGGGACCCCCCTTTTTTCTCGGCCCCCCCTTGACGAACCCCCCCCAAATTCCCAGGGGCTGCTCAGAAACAAAATGTGCCATTTTCCTGAAAATTTCAGCCGATTCCGCCCACAAACGCCAAAGTTATTAGACATAGAATTTTCAGAAATCCCATAGGGAAAAAATCCTAACTATATATACCTACTGGCGACCGCCAGTAGGTAATATATATATATATATATATATATATATATATATATATATATATATATATATATATATATATATATATATATATATATATATATATATATATATATATATATTCACTGAAAAAACCATAGGTTTCACACATGTTATAGTTAGCTGGACATTTCACTCATACAAAACCATAGAAATTCCCCCGTTATAGTTAGTTCAGCTAACTATAACTCGCGCGCCCGCACTGCACTGCTGATGACGTCACATACTACATCACTAATGACATGGTCAGTGACATCACTCATGACATCAGTGATGACATCTCAAATGACATCACTGATGATATCATCCAGTGAATGTGTCTCTCTGAAAAATAAATATTTTTATATATGTATATCTAAAGGTCGACGGAAGAATAAATGGGTAAATAAGTGTCTAAGTGGATGTTATTTTGTAACATTGATTGGTTAACTGACTTATTGGAAAGGGGCGACCACTCGGTCCCCCCGAACGTATGGTAGGGGGCCCGGATCCTCCCGGGAAACCATTTTGTGCGGGGGGCGTGTCACGGCTGGTATGCCCGAAGCGGCGTAGCCGGGGCGCGCCTTTTCCCGCCCAAGAAGGGTTGTCCTAGACACCTACACCGTTGGCCACGCCCCGTAGGCGTACCGGAGGAGGGTACACGCCCTCCCGAAGAGGAATAAAAGGAGCAGCAATCCGAAGAAGCATCCTCTTGTTCCTGTGCTTGGAAGCTGCACCCCTCGTTGCACGTGAGCCCTCGAGGGAACAAGGAGCAATTTTGAGAACTTGTAATCTTTTGCGTTTCTCTTTCAGAACTTCGAGCCTAAGGGTCCAGGACCGTGTTGAGCAACAAGGATCTGATATCCGTTGCCACCATAGCCATGAAAGAGAATTTCTTTATGTATGAGGACCAAATTTACCACCAAATCTCGGGGACTAGCATGGGCAGTATTTTTGCTCCGTCCCTAGCGAATTTATATGTCCATAAATTTGAGCAGACCACGGTATTACATCCTGACAATCCCTTCTTTCCATCCATAATTTGGTGGAAAAGGTACATAGACGACATCCTCCTTGTTTGGAGGGGGAACAAGGAATCAGTCCTACAATTCCACCAATGGCTCAATAATCAGAACAACTACCTCCGCTTTACCATTGAATTGAGCAAAGATAGGGTACCTTTTCTGGACCTTTCTATCTACAGCACCACAGCTGGCTTACAGAGTGAATTATACCGAAAGCCTATGGCAAGAAACTCTCTTCTCTTATACGAAAGCCAGCACCCCAAGTCTTTGAGGGACAATTTGCCCTTCGGGCAATTCCTTTGAGTCCGACGGAACTGTTCTACACCGGAAACCTTTGAACGCCACACTGGCGACCTATCTAAGCAATTGATCTCTAGACATTACCCCAGGAAATTGGTTCAACGTTCCTGCAAACGAGCAGCCAACAACCATCGGGCTGCACTACTGGAACCTAAACCTGAGAAACCACCTTCTAATCGCCTGACACTAGTGAGTACTTACAATACCAAGTCCAACAGGGTGCAGAAAAATCATTAAAAAACACTGGCGTATTCTAAACAGCGGCAGAGACAAAATTGAGTTCCCGCTCTTTTCTTTCAAACGTGCCAGGAATCTCAGAGATCGTCTGGTACACACTCGTCCCAGAGGTACACCCAGGAGAGAGGTGGGCACACTTTGGGACTTACCACCGGTCAAGGGCCACCATCCTTGTGGTTGTTGCTCTGTTTGTCCCTTGACATCAAAGATCACCAGTGTCGACATTGGCACTGAGCGTCCCTGGGAACTGAGACAGTTTTCGAACTGTAATAGTACCAACGTGATCTACCTCCTCACCTGCACCTGCAATGAACGTTATGTGGGAATGACCACGAGGAAGGTGCGCGTGAGAATGCAAGAGCACAAAAGCACGTTTCGGTGTAAGAAGGATATCTCAAAACTCACCAAACACTTCATAGCACACAATCATGGAGAATCTGACTTCAAATGGCATGTCCTGGAAAAGCCGTTCATTCCACCATACGTGAGCGATGTTTCCGATTTTCTATTCCGAAAAGAACAGAAATGGGTGTTCAAACTGGGCACTGATAGACAAGGATTAAATGATGATATACCGTTGTTCAGTCTTTCCTGAACACTCGAGCAGGGTGTCCTCCATTCAGAATGACTGTTGTGTTCAAAACATTTACGTAATGACTGCATTCTACATGAACTACCTACGTAAGTTTTATTACGTCATCCAGTAGTTCTTCACTTTTCCCTGTATAATACGCCCACCAGTGGTTTGGCGTCACAGCATAGGCTCCATGCACCGCATCACTTGTAGTTCCGAGCACTAGCAAGCGAATAACATTGTCACTCTTTGCGGAGGTCGATTCAACCAACCAATAGCTAGAGTATCGCACACATGAGGATCAAGGGTGCACGGTGAAACAACTTGTTTTCTTGAGCCATGATAATACTCCCCAACATCAGTGATTGATGAGTGATATTTCGATTGATAATGCTATTCATCTTAGCCTTTCGGGGTAACTCCTCCCCCGGAGGTTCTGATTGGCTAAGAGTTGGCAGACCAGACCATTGAAAGACGAGCGATGATGGTAGCTCTTTGCCTCCCCCTGACTCAGTCACAGTCCGAGACAACGACGGACATGTAGGATTGTAGCTCCTCAGTCTACTCGCGATACCTAAAGCTAGGATGTTTCTTAAGTAGCCTCTTGGCTTCCAACTTAGTTACATGTGTAGACCATAGCTAGCGATAAAACAGATAGCGGGTTTATAGTGGGAACTGGTTGGTTTATGTCAGTTAACTCTACGTTCAGAAGACCCTGTGACCTCGTAGATGGTGGAGTGTCAGAACAGATCAACACATTGATCACTCTGTTCACTGTAATCACGAAGTCGGTTTTTGTTCTTGTAGAGCGGGGTCTCACATATCCTGAGCCAGGACAGGAAGAGGTGAGGTTCACTCCCCGGACACACTGGGTGAGTAATGATGTTGTAAATATCTATGTAATGGCGTTACTCCCAGTACAGACCAGGGTAGCTGAATGTGACTCACTTGTACGTTTGTCCCCTACAGATAGTACTAAGACACCAGGTTCCGAAGAGGAGTTCGTACAGATGAAGGAATTATATATCCTTTACTGTTATACTTCACTTGTGTGTTTTTTCATATAATTTTTTCACACTTTATTTATCACTTGTAAGCAGTAGCAGTAGTAGAGAACAGAGACCCTAACGAAAGCCTGGGGCAACTCCCTCTAGGGCTGAAACATGTTGGTCTCCCCGCAGCTATTTGTGTGTACTGCGATGATTTTGCTAAACTGTTCTTGTTTTTAAACAGGAAGGGGCTAACGTCCAATAAAATAGACTTTTTGTTAAGTTCCCTATCCCTTTTTAATCACCACATATATAATTTTTGCACTGCACATTCCCATCATATTCACCTCATGTGGTACATCCGAGAGATTGTGGGTCGCTACCCTGAAATGGCTATCTGGGTATGCTAGCGGTCTCAATGATCAAGAGACACAATACCCGATAAGGATTACCAGATGAGAATATTGATCCATACAAGACTTTGATGGGAATCCTAATTCGAGGGTGACTCACGGTTACTGGTGTCTCACATTGTGGCGATTTGGTTTGTCATTGAGTATATTTTGGGTTCCTATGCACACTAGTTGGCCTAGGCACAGTATTTGAGAATCACGACTGGATTCTAATTTAGACCCCTAAGTTTGTTGTTTATAAGTTTGTCCTAGTGGGGGATATTACTTAGGCCTGGTCTTTAAACATCCCTCAAGCCCTATAGTATTGTTTGGTTCTTTATATCCGTTGAACGATGCCTGGCAAGAAGGCCGGAAAGAAGTCTTGGACTGACCAGATGCTTCGAATGCTGATAAAGGATTTGGCAAGTATGAAGAAGCAGATGGCGGCGATGAATAATACGGGTAGACCGAAGAAGGTTATAGGCCCTGCATTGCCGGGCGTTGTCCCTGCGGGGCGAGGTAGAAGGGACAGGAATAGGGCGGCAGGGGGGGAGGTCCTGGTTCCCGAGGTACCCCCGGCAAGCCCGGTCATTCCAGTAGAGGCCCCGGTACCGGTCCCAGACGCGGGTCAACCGATTCCGGTCGTTGTTACGCCCGCCAGCGAGGAGGACATGCCTCCCGAGTTGGCCGCCCAGTTGGCCGCATGGCTTGGAAAAAAGACAGGAGGTGCTACGGCACCGACAGACAGGGCTGAAGAGGCCAAGTTACTAATACAGCAGTTGCGGCAGTCGCGAGATGCCGCGAAGGCGAATCTCCCTTGTGTCCCCCCACAGGTGACCCCAGGAGGACCGGCAGTTGGTGTGGAAAAAACGTCGGGAACAGCAATCGAGCTGGGTAAGCATGCATTGCCAATGGCAAGGGAGGGGTCTTTGCCCTCAAGATGGGAGAAGGTGGTCCAGCATATACCGCTGGCCACGAAAGAGTTGATCTGGGCCGATAAGTACGTTAATATGTTTTCCCTGTTGACCGACCATCGCGAGATGGAGTATGTTAAGACACAAAAAGATTTGTGGCACCCGAATGTATGGCGAGCAAAGATGGCGGGATTCAGGGTTGATGAGACAATCTCTAATTGGGCCAGGGCCTTTGCGATGTTTACTGCAATTATTGGGGAACGCAAGCCCGAGGTTTTGACCGAATTATCCTGCTACCAGGCACGAATAATGGATTTTTATGAGACATATGAAGGTGATAAATGGATAGGTTATGATATGAAGTTTCGTAAAGCCAAGGAGTTCGATTCATCTCTGACGTGGTATTGTCTCGACTCGATATCTTGGCAGAAACAGCTCCTGCCGGGCGCGACAAAGTCGTCGTCGCTTGGCAGGAATGGGTCCGGGCCTTCCCGCCGTCAGCCTGCGGCGCCCTTTCGAGCGGGCCCCACTGGTGACCACCAACCAAGGAATGGAGGGAATGGGGGTAAGAAAGGGGTCTGTTGGAATTTTAACAGGGGCAAGTGCACGAGACCTCAGGGGACATGTAAGTTCAGGCATGAGTGTGCAGGTTGCGGAAATTCTTCACACCCCGAGAGTTTGTGTAGAGTCAAGAATGGTGATACAGGGGGTAGAGGGGGGGCCAAACAGGTCTGATGGGGCCCATGGTGTACCGCCGCCCACCCCATTGATATCATGGCAATGATCCCCTGGCTAAACGAATACCCTGATCATGTCTCCGCTGGGGTGTTGAGGAACGGCTACTTGTATGGTTTCTACATCCCGGCGGGGGATTTTCGTGGGGAGTCACTGTGTAGGAACCAACTGTCGGCTCTGCATAATCCGGCGGTGGTAGAAAAGAAGATTGCAAAGGAGGTTGCCCTTGGCCGGGTTGCTGGTCCATTCGGGCACTCGCCAGTACCTAATTTCATCTGTTCCCCATTGGGAGTAGTCCCCAAGAAAGACCCGGGGGAATTTAGGCTAATCCATAACTTGTCTGCTCCGAGGGGTCTTTCAGTGAACGATGCAATTGACCCGGGAGTTTGTTCGGTGCGGTACGCATCCTTCGACGATGCCGTCGCCATGTTGAATCGCCTGGGGCCTGGAGCGCTGATGGCGAAGTCAGATATCGAGTCAGCGTTCCGGTTGCTCCCAGTACACCCACAGGATCAGCGCCTGTTAGGCTTTGTGTTCCAAGGACGTTACTACATGGATAGATGTATGCCAATGGGTTGCTCCATCTCTTGTGCTTATTTTGAGAAATTCAGTTCTTTTCTGCAATGGGCGTTCACCAAGGCCACTGGCCATACCCAGGTTATGCATTACCTAGACGATTTTTTGTTCTTGGGGACAGCCGACGACACACAATGTGCGCAGGCGTTACAAGAATTTTGCACTCTCATGGAGAGATTCGGGGTGCCATTGGCACCAGGTAAGACGGTTGGACCATCGACTTCACTCGAGTTTCTGGGCATTGAGCTCGATTCTCTGGAGGGATGTTTCCGTTTGCCACGGGGGAAGGTAGCAAAGTTCAGGGCTTCCTTGGAATTGTGCATCGGCAAAGAGAAGGTCACGCTCCATCAGCTACAATAAGCAGTGGGCCATCTTAACTTTGCCCTCCGAGTGATACCAATGGCCTGCCCCTTTTCCCGCTCTATTGCACAAGCCATGGTTGGTCTCAAGGAAGGACACCATCGCACGAGACTGTCAGCAGAAGTTCGCCAGGACATGCGCATATGGTTGGCATTTCTGGCGGATTTCAACGGTCGAGTGGTGTGGAACAAACCGCCAGCGTCCTCGGACGAGCTGGGTTTGTGGACCGATTCGGCGGGGAGCGTGGGATTTGGCGCCATCTTTGGTAATCGATGTTCGGCGCAGACATGGCCCACGTGGTGGCACACCAGCGGCATCACAGGCAACATTGGGTTTCTCGAGTTGTTCCCCATTTTTGTGGCTGTGATGGCATTGCCGGATGAGTTCAGAGATCGCTCTGTTGTGTTCTGGTCCGACAATATGACTGTTGTTGAATGTATAAATAGTCAGGCAGCACGCTGCAAGTGGATATTGAGATTACTGAAGGAAATTGTACTCCTTTGCATGAGATTGAACGTACAATTCAGGGCGAAGCATGTGCCGGGTGTACTGAACCAGGCGGCTGATGCACTCTCTCGTTCACACATGCAGGCTTTCAGGGGTTATCTACCTTCCGCGGACCTAGCGGCGGCACCATTTCCCGAAGCACTCTGGCTACTCGGTGCCCCGGATTACAAGACCTCGTGGCAGCAAGCTTAGCCCCCAGGACAAGGAAGGCATACGAAGGAGCGTTTCGTTCCTATTGTGCATTTTTGGGTCCGGCAGGGGGGGTCAAGTGGGGGCAGGAGGAGTGTGTCTTGAATTTCCTTGTAGCACTGCACAGGGCAGGCCGATCAGCGGCAACAGCCAATAGGCACCGAGCCGCCATTTCATTCATGGCGCAGGCACATGGCATCAAGGACCCCACAGCGTCCTTTTTGGTAAAGAAGGCCCTTCGTGGCTGGCAACACCTTGAGGGTCGTAAAATAGACGAAAGGCGCCGGATTGGGTTAGAAAGGTTGTCCCTGCTGATGTCGATACTCCCCACAACATGTTCCTCCCAGTTTGAAGCAGTGCTGTTCCGGGCCGCTTTCGCATTAGCGTTCCATGGGGCCTTGCGGGTGAGCGAGCTGGTAGCACGAAACAAGAAAGATGTAGAGGGAGGGCTGTGTCGGGATCACATTCTGATCAAGGGTGATTCAATGGTGATCACGATAGCCAGGTCTAAGACTGACCAGGGTGCTATGGGAGACAGTGTTGTTGTCCAGCGCATGCGAGGGTCCCCCATGTGCCCGGTGAAGTGTGTTGAGGAATATTTGGCGCAAAGGGCGGATGCATGGGGGGAAGCTTGCTGAGACACATCGACGCCACCCCACTGACAAGGTTTCAGTTTCAGCGGGTGCTAACGATGGCAATCGCAGCGGCAGGCTTGGACCCGGGCGATTTCGGGACCCATTCCTTTAGGATAGGGGCTGCTACAGAGGCTACAGCCAAGGGTCAGAGTGTTGAAAAGGTGAAACAACTGGGGCGTTGATCCTCGAACTGTTATAAAAGGTATGTGCGGTTGCACATGTTATGAAGCCACTGTCATGCACTCACGCTTCTTGTCTTTTGTTTGGTTTACAGTTTCGCAAGCATGCTATGTGGGGCGGACTGTGCCGTCGACCCGGCACCTGGGGACCAGCGGTCAGAGATCACCGGCTGAGGAAAAAGTGGTGTGGGTCGTGGGCCACTCATACATGAGGCGGGCCGGGGACGTATTCAAAGCAGGTGATGTGATTCACGCGGCTGGGGAATAAGGGTACAGGGTGACCTTCCACGGAAGGGGCGGGCTCTGTATTGACCAGTTTCAATGTTTTGTTGAGGGACTGTTAGGGCGGACAAGGTCACCGCCGTCCGTAATCATAGTACACCTGGGAGGCAATGACTTAGTGACACTCGGTCGGCGAGTACTACTCGAGGGGGTTCTATCTACTGTTAGCTGGCTGGCGAGAAGGATCTCAGGGTGCACGATAGCATGGTCACACATGATTCCCAGGAAGGTGTGGCGGGGGGGCCTCTCTGTGTCAGCGCTGAACAATTCAGTAAAGAAGGTCAATAACAAACTTAGTAGGTTGTTTCGCTCGGCGCAGTTGCACTGTATTCCGCATGGATGTATTCGGGGGGATCACATGTATCTCGAGGACGGGGTTCATTTATCCCGGGAGGGGAATGTCTTACTCATAGGAGATTTCATAGCGTGGTTAAGGGGTTTGTAAAAGCATGACCTTTAGTAGGAGTTTGTGGGGGGGCCAGATAGCCGGTCAACTATCTGGCCTTTGGCGGTAAGGTCATGATCGGTGAGCAGTAATTTCAAGGTCCCTAGAGGGGGGGCGCCACCCTTTATGGATGGGAGCGCCCGGGGAGGCGGCACCCACTAAGTATGGGGTCGCCTAAGGGAAGGTGGTCATAGGCCCCTTCCAGGGGAGGAGGTGGCTGCATGCCCCTCCTACGAATTTCCCGGGGCCAGGATATCCGCGACGGCGGATATGATAAACAGTGTGGGGTGGGAGGGGGGTCCACGCTACCTTCTAGACACCTCACACGAGTCCTCGGACGACCATTAAGATGGCGTCGAGTTAAATAGGGGGCCCCCGCGAAGACAAGGGAAATTGGAGTTGGCACAGAGGTACAGTACTCTGTGCGCCCGCCCTCACACCGTGAGGGGGGAGTTCTGGTAGTTGGGATCTGACACCGGTTGCAACCTTGCCGTTGGCCCGTAATGCTAGGATGTACAATTTTAATTTAGAAAAGTATGCATTGGCAGGATGTTAGACTCGGCTAGGAAAACCTTTGTACTAGAGATTTGTTAAGGTTAGCCAATCAACGTGTCTTCATCGTAATGTAATAAATGAAAATTGTACATGATATGAAACTGTTATTTTAATGTTTTAATTTTGTTTCATATTTTAATAAATACGGCCGGGAGGGTAACTCCCTCCCGCCTTCCAAAGTTTAGAACTGCGTCCGTCTTCCCATCCTTGGGGATTGTGTTGGGAGGGGGTGACAGGCATCCCGGCCATATAAGTATATCTTAGTGAATACATGTATTAGCGACTAATGTTTAAATATGTAAATATCTGTATCAGTGTCTCACTTTGTGTATAAGTGGCTGCATGGGTTAGTGAGTAGCTACATGATTGTTTATAGGGGTTATTAGTTGGTCTTTTGAGTATCAGAATGAGTGTCTGTATGGTTTGGTGGGGGGTATTACTTAGCGCACAGTTGTATGAATGACTGACTCAGTGTTTGTGTGTGTTTTGAAGACAGCATGTGTGCAGGACTGTATGGGTGGATGATTGTGTGTATTGGTGGGTTAGTGAGTGAATGACTGCCTCAATAGTGTCTTTATGAGTAAGTACATATGTTTTAAACTAATAAATAAGTATGTGTTTCTATAACTGATTGTTTAAGACAGTAAGTATGTGTACGTTTCTGTAGAAATAAGTGTAGTGGTGTGTGTAGAGCTGTATATGCAAGTAAATGGATGCTTGATTTGCATGTGTGAGTATATGTGTGAATAACTCTATGTATAAGTGTAGTTGTGTAACAGGATGTATAGGTGTATGAGTACATATGATGAGTGAGTACATGTATGAGTGACTATATAGAACTATTGATGAAGGAGTGGATGTGTATGTAGATTTTAGAATTACTGAATAGGTTGTTCTAACTGGCATTGGTATCTCCATTTTTTTGAAAACTATAGGTTCTATTTTTGAATGTGTGTATCAAAAGTTATATTATGGTGAGAGGAGGTCTGCCACTCTTTCACAAGGAAGATGTCATCAGTGATGTCATTTGAGATGTCATCAGTAATGTCATGAGTGATGTCACTGACCATGTCATGAGTGATGTAGTATGTGACGTCATCAGCAGTGCTTTGCGGGCGCGCGAGTTATAGTTAGCTGAACTACCTATAACAGGGGACTTTCAATGGTTTTGTATGAGTGAAAGGTCCAGCTAACTATAACATGTGTGAAACCTATGTTTTTTTCAGTGAATTTCTAAGGTTTTTTAAATGCTAATTCCTAACTATAACGTGGCTGAAACCTATAGTTTTTTCAGTGAATTTCAAAGGTTTTGTAAATGATAATTTTTAAATGTATAAATTATTTCTTTCTTTTTATACTAATTTCTTACATGTTTATTATAAATATTTATATTTATTTTATTTTTTTAAATTATGTTTCATATTCCTAATATAAAAAAATAACAAAACTAAATCCCCAATTTTTTTTTATAAATTATTTTGTTTCTCCAATTTTTCACAATTAAATTCTGTATAATTCCTTTTGCATATTTTTGGGGGGAATCGCACAGTACCCGTACAGTGATATCTCACTACACTTTGTACGGTAAATGGTCCTCTGCGCGTAGCCGCGCACTTGTTACTGATACGCTTTGACTTTGCGATTCGCATCAACGCTTATGCGTAACGTCATGTACGGCGCCCCGTAAGCGTACGGCGCAAAAGTTTCTAATTGTGCAAAAACATATATTTATGTATTTAATGTACATATTAAGGTAAGACATTATCTATGACAATCATGAAAATAGTTTTTAAACTTTTAATAAGCAATGATTACTTTTAAAAGCAATTACACAAATCTCAGAGGTACTTCGTACATACTTGCATCTTAAGAGCACCATCAGAGCACTGTAAGAGCACTGTAAGCGTACGCAAAGTCATGTGACCATGAAAGGAGAGTTTTGATTGGTTCATAATACTTCCTATTCTAACTGTTGAAAGACCCCTCTCATTTTGATCATCCTACTTGGACTTTCCCAGGAGAAACATCTATTCTGTGAAGCTTTAGTCTTTTAGAACCAAACTCTACAATGGCTGCTCTTTTTGAGACTTCATCAATACATTCCTCTTAGGAAGATTTTGTTACTGAGCCACCTCAGAAAAAGAGAAAAGAAGCTTTCATTTGGAAATTATTTTCATATCCGGAGGGACAGAAAAAGGTGAATGCGCCGAAAGTAATGTGCAAGATCTGTGAGCTTACACTTTCCAGGGGTGACCCCACTAAAAAGTACTCTTTCGGGACAGCCTCAATGGTTCGCCATGTCAAAAATTTGCATCCAAATAATTATGCAAGGATGGCAACACAAAGGTTCTAGGAGAAACCTCAACCTGCAGTTCCTTCTACTTTAACTGCACCTCCTCCGAGCAGTCTGCATCCTATTATTGTACCTCAGTTTGCGGATCTTACAATTCATTGTAAATTTTGCAGAGAACCTTTGTTACGGTGAGCAGTCTATTGACCTAATTGTGAAGAGGAAATAAGAGCACCATTGCCCAAAGCAATAATATTTGTTTTTCTTTTTTGTTCCTCTTCCACAGTTTTTTTGTTTCCAGTTTCATTTTTTTGGTTTAAAAAAAAGACAACTAAAAACTTGCTGAAAAATACAAAAAAAAATAGAAAACTAAAAAGAAGAAAAAAACAGTTCTTTTCAGAACTACCTCCATGGCTTGAGAAAGAACTATATTTCTATATTAGTGTGTAAAAGTTTGTCAGAATGAATGTGTAGTGCATAAATGAATGAATGAATGAATTAGTAGTGTATGGTGAATGTGAAAGTGCAAAACTATAAGGGAGTGCTACAGCATAAATGTATAAGGTGTTTACCTATAGTATACTGTAGTACCTCCGAAGCACTTCAAAGTAACATATCCATATAAATATGTTACAAGTCTATGCTTCAATTTGCAGGAGCAGATTTACAAGCCCCTTGTGCCTCTTTTACACATCTTTTCCGTCACTTTTGTGATGCAGCGGTGGTGCAAATGATGTGCCATGGTGTCTGATATTTACAATGTGATGCATATGGAAGGTGCATCACATTCTAAAGCCCTGCACCAGAAAGAGGCTTTCTTGCGCAGAGAGAGGGGGAGGGAGGGAGTGGAGGTGTTCTGGCATAGGAACGCCTCCTAAAAGTGACTAAGTGAAATCTATAAGATTTCATTCAGTCACTTTTAGGCCTATGCTACGTCAAAACCCTGCACCTGCTTGAAACAGGTGTAAGGATTATCACAGCATTGTGAACATAGAACCCCAAGAGCATTGCTGGAGCTGCGTTGCCCTTGGAATGCAAGTCAAGCAATGCACCACCTTCACAACATAAATACATCACATATATGTGCCATTTTTGCTCTATAATACACCACATTGTAAATACGGTACATCTATTGTGGTGATA
Organism: Lissotriton vulgaris; assembly: GCF_964263255.1. Classification (NCBI taxonomy): domain Eukaryota; kingdom Metazoa; phylum Chordata; class Amphibia; order Caudata; family Salamandridae; genus Lissotriton; species Lissotriton vulgaris. The sequence continues at coordinate 970,318,357 of NC_141697.1, forward strand.
TCACAATGCACAATAACTGGCATATCTCTGGGGATGTACCACTTATGGTACATCTGCTAATTTCTGTTTGAATGTAGTGAATGGATTACTACACACTGATCAATGAGTCACTAAAAAATAAAACAGGAATGACAGAGGTTTCTGGCAAAAAAAAAAGAAATATGTGTTAAATATCAGCCCCCAGGGCCCTCATAATCTTTCCAATACTGAACATTTACAGTTTACGGTGCGACTCGCTTTTGCAATGACCATCAACAAAGCACAAGGACAATGCTGCAAGTGTGTGGAATAGATTTGGAGATCCGTGCTTCTCATATGGACAACTGTATGTGGCCAGCTCACGTGTCGGAAAACTTTCTGATTTATTCGGGTACGCATCCCACGCAAAAACAAAAAATACTGTGTATCCACAAGCACTTGAATAAATAAACAGAATTAAAACAACACTTTAAAATGTTTTCCATATTAAAATGAATACGTTATAAAAAAATTACACAATGTAAATTGAATGTTATCATAACAAGTTTCCTTAAATTTCCTTTCTTCTATGATCGCAGCAACGCGCGACGGGTAAGCTAGTTCAAAATATAAAAGATACATTTGCAGGTGCATAGAACAGTACATGCATAGTAAATAGGAGTTTGAAGCAGTCCATACACTAAGGCCTACTTTGCTCCATAATTACTTGGTTAGTGACTGCATGATTACAGTTCTGCAAAGAGAGTGCATGACTGAATTTATAAGCGCTTCAGTTTTACCACAGTACATATATAAGGAAATACTGCTCAATGGCTCACTACAGTATTGAAACAGTAGAGTGAGAGTGATTGTGAAAGTCTAATGATACAGACTGGGGAATTGAATGTATAAAAAACAAATGTACAGCTACATAGAAGACTGCATGCATAGTCTATACAGGTTTAACGCAGTACATGGCCTAAGGCCTACTTTGCACCATGATTACTTGAGTACTGACTGGATAATTACAGTTCTGCAAGGAGAGTGTCTGTCTGAATTTAAAAGAGCTTCCTTTTTAGCACAGTGCATACATAAAGGCATTCTGCTGAATAGCTCACTACAATACTGAATCAGCAATCACAAAGAGTTTGCTGGAATTGTAGGAATATAGACTGGATATTAAAAGCTATAAAAAACAAGTTTGCCCCTGCATAGAAAAGTGCATACTTAGTGGATAGGAGTTTGAAACAGTCCATGCCCCAAGGCCCACTTTGCACCATGACCACTTGGGTACTGGCTGAATTATTACAATTATGCAAGAAGAGTGTCTGGCAAAATTTATAGCAGCTTCACTTTTAGAACAGTGTATACATAAACACATAATGCTGAATGGCTCACTACAATACTAAAATAGCAGTACCAAAATGTTTGGAGGAAGTGTAAAGATACAGAGTGGGCTATTGAAAGTTTAAAAGCCAAGTTTGCAGGTGCATGGAAAAGGGCATTAATTATTTATTAACCTTCCCAAATCCCCAAACCCCAGCACACCTTTCCGAGGGTAGGATTACGATTTACAAATGCTAGCTTTTTTTAAATTAAGAACCATAAAAATAACAAATATTAAACCTTTTTTTTCTTCTAATGATAACGATATTTTTTATATGTCTTCTATTTAGATGCTTTTAATCATGAAAATACAAAGAACACATTTTACCAAGTAACACTTTTTAAACTCTCCAACGTATGGAGATAATAATACCTTATACGTGTTACTATAAAAATCGAAACCTTTACAGCTTCACTGTTTGTAACTTTTCCGAACACGTGCAGAAGAAAAACAGTTAAAACTTGAGCACGTGTAAACTGCAAAACGTGCCATCTAAATAGGTGGAGCCACATCTTCCTTCCATAGACTACTAAACAACAAAAAACTATATAAACCACACCTACTGTGCAATTAGTTTAGTTTTCGCAAGTTGTTTCTGAATCGCCAATCTCTGTTGCAGGTTCGGTTTTCTAGCATTGGATTCTCTTTTTGTGTCAACAAACATATTCCGGAGTTGTAAGTTGTTTCAATATGGCATAGGCATAGTACTTAGTTATAATTTGTGGCTATTTGTCAATATTTAAACATTTATATGTAGAAAAAAATGTTATTGCATGTTTTTTGCTTTTTCTCTGTAACGCCAGCAGCTTGTTTTTAGAAACAAATAGATTATAACAAATATTGCTCCTTTTCTGGATCCTTTCACTTTATATATAGTGACTTTTTATATTATAATATTGATACTGTACTTCGCTCGAGAGGTGTTGCTGACCTGTCGACGCAAATCCTAAACATTTACAATCAACGTCACAATATTACACTTGTTATTGTGTTTTCCCCTAGAGATCACATACTGTTAATATGTCTATTATAACATTAACAGTCTTGTTGATCTTAGTAGAATTCACAATCTGTTATCACAAACAGTAAAGATAAGTAAGCAACGTTACCGACTTGCGGCTTTCAGTCTATTTTCCCCTTGTGATCATATGCTGTGAGAATATATACATATTATTATTCTCACCATCATGATCTCAGAGGAGTTTATGATCCGTCGCCAAGAAGATCACATTTTTTTACCTCCCGGAGAAAAGAAGTTCAGTAAATAATTACAGCTCAACAGTATTTCATTATTGATGTTCTGTTAAATACATACTTTATTTTTCTTTTCTTTTTACTGTAACAATGGTATCAATTGTTATATTATAATAGATTGTCCTATTGCTACAGAAGAGGGATGGGAGATTTTTCAGCGCCATTTGTAATATAATTATCAAATATTTATAAGTACTTGATCAGAAATGTTTATATATATTAAAATATAGCTATCATGCATACTTTTATTACTTTAAATATTTAATACACCCTACATTTCTGAATGTTATTTTCTATTCTTATTTGTGATTCCTATTCATCTTCTCCCTAAAGAATATATAGGACCTGTACTATATATTATAAGAGTACCATTCTATATAGTATTTGGTGAGTATGTGATTTATTAGCGGAACAGTCTGCGACCTGTAAACACTACGAAAGCACGTTTCTGAATTGTACAGAATACAAATTTGAAACATAATAATGCATGCATTTCTATGTAATATGAAATAATTTATATTTAACTGTTTTCCTTGTTTTCTTGATCTGAGATAATGTAGTGCGGGAGTGTTTGTTGTAGCACTTCTATTCTACTTTATCTAAAACTAACTGATGCCCTCTTATATCAACAAGAATGTGGGACAACACTTTTACAAACTGTAGCACAAAAAAGAAGTATATAGCCATGCTTAACTGATATTTTATGAAATTCAATTTTTAATTGTCACCCCTTTCATATATACAGCGACAAATTCAGAAGAAAGTTTATTTGTATTTGCTTAATAAAAACTGTTTCAAACCTAGACTGATTTTTTTGCTGCGCAACCACACCTCCCCATCAGGAAAGTAAACACCACATTATAAGTAAATAGTACTTCTAAGAAGTATGTCACCTACAAACTTGATAAAAGAAAACAGTGCAAGACACTGTCATTTTTCCGCCGTGATTTATACACTACAGGGCAATTATATAAATGGCCCTTGAAACATATAAAAACAACTGTTTCCCTCATAATTCCTCTCCACCACCTTATGGGCACTGTACAGAGTTAATAGTGTTCCTAACCTGCCTTCTACTACTTTATTTCCCCATACTCCTTAGGAAAATGCATCACAATATCACTGACAAAAGTGAACCGTTACCACCCAATAGGGAGCAAACTTGTGCTTGCAACACTTCAGCCAATAAAATGTCCATATTGTTCCACAGACAAGCAAGGAATGACTGCTAAATCTTCTACTTTTAATACTTCACAGCCAATGAACATTAAGCTTCGTAAAGTCCCTCTTGGAGCACGTTACACCATTACTCCCCAAACAGGAAGGAGTCCCTAACAAAACTTTTCCACTGACTTCTTCTACAACTAACGGTTCCTATGAAAAAAGTAAATATAAATCTCCAGCACAGTAACTATTTCAATGAGCAACATATTGTGATGAACTTCTAACCTATGTTCTCACGCAAGTGATCCATGAACTCTTACTATGGTAACAGGCAGAAAGATAGTGGCTGTACAATTTTTTTTATATTTACCCTGGATCCTCTACAAGACAGAAACAAAAGCAAAATACCACATTTACAACCCCTTTGCACAGTTTTTTTGTAATAAAAAGAGGCCCGGGGGGGCTCCAGTGGAGGAGGAGGCGGTCCCCGGAACTCCGGGGGTCCATGAGCCCCCCGCATACATATAGTTAAAGATCCAGGGGGGTAGCGATCCCCACGCAGGGGGGACCCTCTAGGCCCCCCATTATGAGAAACAAATTGCCTCAGGGTTTGGCCCCCCCGGAGACTAATTAACAATAAAGTGGGATTTGCGTTTTTTTTCATTTTCACCCAAAACGCATACCCTGCGTTTAAAAAAAAAAATAATAATAATAATTCTGCGTGACGTCATATACGGCGCCCAGTACACGTACGGCGCGAAAGATTCTAATTGTTCAAAAACATATATTTATGTATTTAATGTACATATTAAGAGGAAACATTATCTGGGATAATCATGAAAATAGTTTTTTAAAACTTTAAAAAAGCGTATATTACTTTTAAAATCAATTACGGAAATAGCGGCCATACGTCGTAAGAGTAAAGATAGTTTGAAGACTTATACATTTTATAAAACAATATACTACTGCACGCTAAAGGAGAAAAGTCAGCACAATTATTGACCCCTCTCCCAACATTTAAAAGCCCCTGGGGGAGGTGGTAAATTAATCGAGACTGAATACGTTAGTACTACCTACTGTGCTTACGCTACCAGGAAAACACAACAGTACAAAGCCCAGATTTCCATTGTAGAGATTTCTTAGTTGCAGGTCTAGTTGTCAGATCGACACACACTCTCTAATGGCTGGTATACACCCACATCACACCCATCCAGCAAATCCGTCACTACACACGTGACCCTATGTATAAAAAAGATGTGGCGCACGTGTTCTACGCCATTTTAGAGTTGTTTCCAAACTACCGAACAAGGGAGCCCACTGCTACATGCGTGGCCTCTTTGGTCACTGAGTTAGTGGTGCCCGAAACACTGAGCGGGTGAAGAACCTGCGATGATAAAGATGGGAGCACGAGTATGTCGTTAGCCATATACATTTACCCACCTTGATAAATGCATAAACATAATAATGGCTTTCTGGTGACGGACACGCGTTGTAATGGCTGTGGCTTACGTGCTTCAAATTAGTTTTTAGGTATGCATGTGACCAAGTCTGATAACATCGGAGACCAAGGACAAACACCGTGTTGTCTGTGGCAGGAAATCTCATCGATCACAGACAAGATAGGCGGAGGGTAAAATGAAAGTAACAGGTATAAAAAAAATAACGGAGGAAAACTGATAAAATGGCGGAGGACGGAGTATGTAATCAACGTTTAGCGCCTCAGCAATATGATTATTAATATATTACAAAAATATAGCAGCGGATGACACACACGGCCCAGAAAGAAAGCGGCAAAATTAATACCTGAAATGAGGACAACTTTGTTTGGCGAACTTAAAGAAAAAAAAAGAAACATTGGCTTGGAAACAAGGCTGCTCATGCATAGAGAGTACAACTGGTGCACAAAAAAAAACCTGAAAGTTTCACATACTATCATAAAAATATAGCTCTTTTCTTCACCAGTAAAGTTAGTTCTAAAAAAGAACTGGTTTTTTTTAGCCCCAATGCCCCCACAATCCTCCCCGCGTCCTTCGAGAGCCGGCATTGCTTTGTCAGAGAGAGCAACTCACCTGCTGCTCTCTCCAATGAAAAGCAATCTGCTTTCCTACTTGAAAGAGAGAGCAGATTAATTTGCTCTCTCTTTCAAATAGGAAAGCGGTTTGCTGTGGTAAAGTGGAACAGCGACGCTCCCGCCCTACCATAGCAAACAGCAGTGTCCCGGAGGTAGGCACCCCGAGACACTGCAGGAGCCGGCCAGGGGAGGCGCTGGTCCCCATGGCCATCAAGTGCTCCAGGAGGGGGGGCCGCGCGACCCCCTCCCAACTTTAAAAAGCCCGGGGGGGGGGGGTTGCAGGTCCCTGGGGCTCAAAGGTCATTTTACATATTACTGCCCCAGGAAGGTGGCGGTCCCCAGGGCGTGTACAGGGAGAGGGGGAGCTGAAAACATACTTTATTTTTTAAAATCCCCGAGGGGGTGGCGGTCCCCGGGGTTGCGGGGGGCCTTACAAGCCCCCCATTATGGAAAAAAATTGCCCCCGATTCTAGTATTTTTTACCTATATGCGTACCCCGCGATTTCTTATTTAAAAAAAAAAAAGTGGGGGCCTAAAGATCCATGTGCTCTTCAGCACTCACTACAACTGCACCATCTATGCAGTATGATGCTATCCAGGAAAACTATTGAGACAAATTTGGAAGTTGAGATTGGCCCTCTGAAGGGACTCTCTGCCCCAGTGTTGTTGTGGCTGGTATTGAAGTTCAGGGTCCGTCAGTCTTGCATTGCCTTCTTGCTGCTTTTACACTATTGCTTTGGTATGTTTTTAGATGGTAAAGCATGGACATAATACCGGAAAAATATTTTTTATTTCTACCCCTTGACAATGTCTTGTGACAAATTGTGCATTGCGCAAATCTGCTCACTATGAACTCCTATTAACGAATGTTCAAAATAGATACATGGGCATTTTCATTAAATTTTTTCAGTTGAAAATTGTATTCTCCAATGATATTCCTTCATTTCTCAGTGACGTGATTTTCTGTTTTAAAAAAAAATTGTGATTCTGTATGTGGACATTCTTGAAAACTCTGGAACCATATCTGTCGCATCAGTCTGCACCTCTCAAAGGACTTTCTGCATGAGAATTGTTGCTGGTGCCACTGATGTAGGTGGTCCTCCAGCTTCCCTCTACTTGATTACCAGTTAGAGAGGTTTTCTATGTTAGGTTTTAAGATGATAGACCATGGATGTCATCCCACATGAATATTTTTTGTTCATCCCTCTAGAGTGGTTCTTTTCACAGGGTGTGGATTACACTAGTTTTGAAGCCGTTTTTAAAATTATTTTTGAGTTTAGGTAAGACTGGGTAGTTTGATGGGTGTTTTGTAGTTACGTTCTATTCGTGAGTTCAGATTTTGAAAGCTATTTTTTTTAATTGTTGTTTTTGTTAAAAGTGTTGTTAAAATAAAGTTAAACAATTATGTTACTAAACAGCTGGACTTAAACTTTGTGTAAAATATGTTTATATAAGCATTTTACATTTTGCCATTTATATTTTTGACGACTGATGTCATTGCGACCTCAGGTGTTGCTGTGAAGATAAAAATGCATTTTTGATGTAGTTATTTCGACAAATGACTACAAAGGGGAATTTAGAATCTTACTGAATAGCTACACTAAAACATTATGTAAAATATGTCTATATATGTGTTTCACACTTTGTCAAAAACACAGAGTATTCGCAGTGTGTTCTTGGTAATTGCACTCATAGAATCACATAGGCACTACCTGAACAATCATGAAGGACGTTGTTTCTCAAACACTCTGCAAATGAGGCCCCTGGCATACTACAAGTTGGGGGATGAAGTCTCTTTGGCTCTTGAGGGGGGTGAGAGCCAACTACCCCTCCTGTTACCTCCAGCAAGTCACACACAGTGAGTTTTCTAATAGATCTTCGGTTGCCACACCCCGCTTTGCAAACATGTCTCCTGTCACACTACTGGTTGGGGAATTAAGTTCTCTTGCATGCTAATGGGCCTTGGGGACCAAGAAGCCCTCCTAGTACTATATGTAAGTAATAAGCAGCTGGACTCCTAAGAGCTAGTCGGAGGCCTGCCCCCTTTCCCCACCACTCTGCAAACACCATTGCTACTAAAAGAAAACAAAGAAACTCACTGAAAAAATCAAAGGTTACAGGGAAGTTATAGTTAGGAATTAGCATTTTAAAAACCTTAGAAATCCACTGACAAAAACAAAGGTTACAGGGACGCTATAATTATGAAATACAATTTAAAAAAACTTGGAAATTCACTGAAAAAGCCAAAGGTTACAGGAGATGTTATAGTTAGGCTGACATTTCACTTACAAAACCAGAGAAATTTAGCAGTTATAGTTAGCTGAGCTAACTATTACTCATGCCCCCGCAATGCACTGCTTATGACCTCACATGTTACATCACTCATGACATGGTCAGTGACATCACTGATGACGTCACTGATGACATCCCTAATGACCTCAGCAAGTGACTGTCGTTTTTCCGTAAGCTTCTGAAAACGCACCTGTTTGGACTGTCTTTTTAAGTGGTGAATCCGTTGTGCTTGCTATCTGTTTATAAGCGCTATGAGGTCTCTGGATAGTCAGGCGCTATATAAATACTCTTTCATTTCATTTCATTTCATTTCATTTCACTGTGAGTGTTTTAATAAAAAAGGTTATGAGTGTTAAATACATATACCAAGGTGTATTGGTGAATCAGTGGGTACATGAGTGTCTGGTTTGACGATTTCATAGGTGCATGAGTAACTACATAAGTGAATAATGAAGTGCCTCATTGTATGTATGGGTGAGTGACTTGTGTGAATGTCTGTAACTGTCTGTCAGTTGGTGTCTAAATGGATGCATAGGTGTGTGAGTGGGTAAGTCAGTCTATATGTATGGGTGAGTGATTGGGTACCTCAATCTCTGTGTGGGTGGGTAAGGGGGTGTATACCTGCCTGTATAGATGAGTGTAGGGGGAGAGTCAGTGACTCAATGGGTTAGTGAGTGTGTGTGTAAGGGGCTGTATGGGTGAGTGAGTGTGTTTATGGCTGTGTCAGTGAGTGAATGGATATCAGTGTTATATGAGTGAGTAACTGCATATGTGAAAGGCAGTATAGAGGAGTGTTAGAGTATATGAGTGACTGTATTGGTGAGTGAGTGAATGTGAGATGGGCAGTATGGGTGAGTGTGTGCTTGTCTCAGTGACAGTATAGGTGAGTGAGCATGTGTTAGTAACTATGAATAAATGAATGGGTGTGTGTATACCTGTATAAGTGAGTTAATGGCTGTGTGATTGACTGTATTGGTAAGTGAGTAAATATGTGTGAGGCTCTATGGGTGACTGACTCAGTGTTGTGAGTGGCTGTATGGTGTATAAGTGGATAGTCAGTGGCTGTATTAGTATGTGAGTGGGTGTATGAGTGGCTGTGTGGGTAAGTGGGTGGATGTGTGTGTGTAGATCTATGATTCAGTGAGTGGGTGTGTAAGTACTGGCATGGGTCTGTTAATGGATTTGTGAATGACTGTGTGGGAGTGGATGAAAGGTTCAATGGGAAGTGAGTGTGTGTGTGTGTTAATGATTTTGTGGATTATGTCATCAGTGATGTCATTTGAGATGTAATCAGTGTGTCATCAGTGATGTTTTCAGTGATGTCACTGACCATGTCATGAGTGTTGTAATATGTGAGGAATTAAGCAATGCATTGCGGGGCACAAGTTCTAGTTTGCTCAGCTAACTATAACTGCTGAACTTCACTGGTGTTGTACAAGTGAAACTTGAGCTAACTATAACGTCCCTGTAACCTTTGTTTTTTTCAGTGAATTTCTAAGTTATTTTAATTCCATTTTCTAACTATAACGTCCCTGTAACCTTTGGCTTTTTCCAGTTAATATTTAAGGTTTTTTTAAAATGCTAATTCCTAACTATAACGTCTTGTTGACTTTTATTTTTTCCGTGAATTTCTATGGTTTTTCAAGTAGTAATCTTGTTTGCGGAGAGAAGGAGAAAAGGGGCGGGACTCTGACCAGCTCTCAGGAATTCCACTGCGTAGGACTTACAGAAGGTACCAGAAGGAATTCTTGGCCCCCCAAGGTCCCTCAGCATCCAAGAGAACTTCATGTCCCAATCAGTAGTGCGCCAGGAGGTGCGTTTGCAGAGTGGTGGAGAAAGAGGGCATGTCCTATGAAGACCTCCTAGCAATCCCGCTGTGTGTGACTTACAGAAAGGGTTGTGCACCCCCAAGTACCTTCAGTAGCCAAGGGGACTTCATTACCCAACTAGTAGTGCTTCAGGAGGCATGTTTGCAGAGTGGTGGAGAAAGGGGGTGGGGCCACAATGCCCTCTCAGAAACCCGCAGTTTGGGACTTACTGAGGGTAACAGGAGGGGTAGTTGGCCCCCAAGGACATCCTTTGTTCTCCTAATTGATTTTGAAAAGGCATTTGATTCTGTGGGCTAGGACTTTCAAGGAGACGTCTTACACCATAAGGGGTTTGGGCCCAAATACATTTTGTATGTAAAACTCCTTCAAACAAACCCCCAGCCACAAATATGAGCGAACAGAGCTTTGTTCTATACCTTCCTTACAGAAGGAACACTAGACAGGTTTGCCCCTTATCTCCACTGCTATTTGCTCTGGCCATGGAGCTATTGTAAACATGGATAAGTTGAAATGCACAACTTGAGGGATTCCGGATGAATTAAAGTGTAGAGGATCGTATCACTGTATACGCAGATGACATGTTGCTGTCTACCCCCGACCGGAGCCCTCAGGCCAGGGCATATACAAATTCTAACCCAATATGGGTGGGCATTGGGGCTGCTAGTAAACTGGGCTAATTCGCTATTGGTACAGGTGATGGCCTCAACAGGAACAACAACTTGACATCATCAGATACCAAGTACATCAGATTGCACATATCACTACTCCTGGAGCAGGTCTGGTCCTTGAACCTTGCTCCGCTAATGCTCAGGATGCAGCTGTAATTCCGGATATGGGTGGAGCTCCCCCTTAATATTCTTGACAAGGTGGCATTATTTAATTGATGTTAGCGCTGCAAACCCACCCATATGAAATCCGCAATCATAGTTTGATGAGATCCAAGTCAAAATAAGGTTCTTCCTCTGGGCCAACTGAGTTCCACGCATTGCATTTAGAAAATAGTCTAAATCCAAATACGATGGAGGCATGGCAGCAGCTGACATACAACTTTATTACTGGGTCACTTTGTTCATTGTGTGGAATGACTGGCTATACGGAGGGAGGGCAGGTCATTCCTGCTGGACAGAACAGGCATTCATGGGAGCACATAACTTCAAGAGCTGTCTTTATAGAGAGCCTCTCCGGGCCACATTGTGGGAGCTGTGATGAGTGGTAATCCAAACATGGAGAGTGGACTTCACTGGATGGGAGTGGACAGAAAGCTCACACTGTTGACCCCTTTATAGAACATAAGTTGGTTGAATCAAGTGGTGCAGCTTGAAGTATCCAGTAAATGGAAACTGATCAGCATTGAACAATTAGGAGATATTTTACTGGGTCCCCATATGAAATCATTACAAGACTTACAGGCAGAAATCAGATGACACCAGACCCAATTCTACAGTTAACTCCGACTATGGCATGCATTACTTTCCTATAGGGACTCCATCGGCAGACCTACAGAATTGAGACCGATGGAGGTGCACTTACTGATAGGCCTGTTGGAAAAGGGAGTTATATCCAGAGTGTACAGATCCTTGGCAGTTACTTCACTAGACCTGCTGACAGAACTGCGGGCCAAGTGGGAATCTTGGGTGGAGAACGAAGAATGGGGAAATTCCCTCATGGCCCCTAGAGAACTAACTATCCCCTCTGAATTGTGCGTAATCCAGTGGAATTATTTTCATGCCACTTACTTGACCCCTATGAAGCTGTGGAAGGCTAGCAAGTGTACGACGGCTGCCTGCACGCAGTACGGGGTGATGGCAGCTGCATTTTTTCACATGGCATGGTCCTACCAAGCAATTGTGAGATACTGTGAATCCCTTTTTTAAATCTTATCACAGGGGCTGAAGCAGCCAATTAAGACCTCAACCCTGCTTGTTTTCTTAGGACTCCTGAAGGATGTTGGGGTAACAGGTGGGAGCAGGCATTGATAGGGGTGGGTACCCTTTTAGCAAAGAGAGACATTGCAGAGACTCCACCACACCTCCAAAATCTGAGGTCTAGCACAGAGTGATGTATTGGTGCCCCAAAATGTAGGAGCCCATTTACGAGGGGAGGGGCACCCCTCCAAAAATAGCAATTTTGGGGGAAATGTTGGGAGTTCTGTGGGCTAGTTTTAATACACAAATGTGGCAGTATACACAACCATGTACTCAAAGGTGTGCGCAAAAGTTAAAATTGTAACAGTTTTTAAAACAACAATAAAATCTTGTTGATCAAAAATATTACAAATTACCCAAGGCCAGTCACTACTGTTCAGATTTCAGATTCTCAAAGCAATGAAGAGCTTTTGACAAGTGACTCCATGTAACTTTATGCTAGTAAGAAAGGATTTCACAACCTGAATTAAACAGAACGTTCAGATTACTGCAAATAATGCTCATGTACAAATTATCTTGCTAGCAGTTCGAATTTGAGCTAATCAGGGACACATTCCCAAAGAAGTTTATCTCACTATAGATGTATAATTTAGTCATGGGTGATAGGTTCCTAAAAGTGCATTTACTAACAAAGCAAGGTGAATACAAAGAGAAGACCAAACCTTCAGAACCTTTACAGACTTCTCCATAGACAGTGTAGTGCTTGAACTCGCCTCTCACCCTATCATCTGCATGTCTGATGTCAACACCCTTCCAAACAAATTTTGCACTTAAATTGTTTTTTTGTTAACATTCACACCCCAATTAAAACACAAGAGGAAGACAAGTCAAATTCAAATTTGAATAACTTTATTCGGTTTCATGTGATAAAATCATAAAAGGACAAGATAAAAAATACATACAGTCCAGACGGTGACATACCTGCTTTAAACATATTATATACAATGTAAAAGTATATGATTACCAAATCTTGGCAAACACGCATAAAGTACCTGCTAAACAAAACACTCTAGATGGTGCAATAAAACCTTGCGCTTGATCATGATAATAGTTAAACAGGCTAGAGGAGCAAGGTAAAGTGCATGGTGCTGGGAATAATGACAAGAGTCAGGTGGGTTAATCACAACTCGCACTAAGCCTGATCGCGATTTAAAAATGTTAAGCACATCAAAAAACAGTGATACTCGTCAACACTTGAAGAAAAATAAAAGCAGGCCGTACTTGTCTAAAATTGGCCTGTTTCAAAATAGGACTAAAAAGGATTTTCTAGGTGTTTCATAAAATGGGAAAAACATCATAAAATGAGCCATGCCCTGCGGGGATGTATCATTGCAGCTGCAGGACGAAGGAGTTTGCTCTTTGTTCTGACCCTTAGGATGGGCAAGAAGGAGATGAAAATACTAAACCGGAACCTTGTCAGGAGAATATGGTCGTATGAGTTTGTGAAACCCAAGGAAGGCCGTCTTGATAAGGGCTAGATCTTTCTTATGCGTTGCATTGGGGTTAGAGGAAAGGACTCCTCTTCCCACACTCCTGACTCCTTTCCTAAATATTTGAGTCATGGTACTCTGAATGCGTGATTGAGAGGCAGGCAATCTTTTATAATTGCTTTATTTAGAGAGGTCCACTTCCTAGCCCAAATTTTGTAATCAGTGAGACACCGGGCGAAATGCTATCAAATCAGAGATGTAGGGCATGCCCAGCTCTTTATGAGCAGTGGAAGACGGGGTACCCTGAGGAACGGATAAAAGACGTCTCAAAATTTCTTTGCTGCAATTTGGAGATCGTCTGTGTCACTACACCCCCATATTTCACCGCCATAAAGGGCCTTTGACATACACTTGGCTCTGTATAGCTTAAGAAGGGCCTCCACTGGCATTTTCCCCAGTCTAGCAGTGAAATTAAAGATAGCTACAGTCTCCCCGACAAGGTAATTTCTCTTGCGAATGAGTGGGAACCTCCACCTAATTTTTACATCTACGAGTACCCCCAAATAGGAGAACATGCTCAACTTAGGAATCGGGGTGGGTCCTACCCTGAAAGTGTATGGCCTACTGGGCCATGCCCTTACTTGCATGATATATGATCAAGTCATTTATCTTCAGTACCATGTCCCCCTTAAATTGTGCAAAGGAGTTTATAAGCGTTTGCAATCCCTGTTCGGTCCTGGCCATCAGGACGGCATCATCTGCATATAGCAAGACTGGGACACGTTGCTGTCCTCAGAGAGGGAAGTCTACCTTGATCTCCAAGAGGGTTTTCTCCAAGTTGTTAATGTAGAGGTTGAATAAAAATGGGGCCAAAATTCAACCTTGGTGGACTCCACCCCTGACGGAAATGAGCGTGATAAATTCAGGCCAGCCGAATAACATACAGCCGCCTTCGTGTCTCGGTGGCAGTCGTGTAGGAAGGATACTACGGGCCAGATGTACGACCCGTTTTTGCATGCATAAACGGGTTTGCGACCAGTTTGTGCATGCAAAAACCTACAGGGTCATGTACCAACCCTATTTAGTGAGTCGCAATTTATTTGCGACTGGTTAAATAGGATTTAGGAAGGGGCGTTCCAAGAGCGTCCCTTCCTAATTGCAGCTTGCTGCCCCATGTAAGAATGTTTTGCGACTGCAATTGCGGTCGCAAAACACTCACAATTTAGCGCCCTCTTCAAAAGGGTGGTAATACATTCGTAAATGGGAAGGGATCCCCAGGGGACCACTACCTGCCCTTAAAAAATGAAACAAAAACATCCTATTATCCGTTAAAGGAAAACGGGCTGTAGTAAAAAAAAACTGTTTATTAAAAAGCAGTCCCAGACATGGAGGTCTGCTGAGCCCAGCAGGCCACCATACCTGGGATGAAGAGCCATTCCCAATGAGGTCGCAAATTTTGAGTGCCTCATTAATATGCATGAGGCATGCAATTTGCAAACCCATTGGGAATCAGTGTCACAGACACTGTTGTACATACCAATTTGCGACTCGCAAATTGCAAGTCGCTATTGCAACACAATTTGGAAGTCGCAAGTTCCTTGGTCATACATCTGGCCCAAAATCCCTGCCCACCCATAGAGAAAGAAGGATCTGCCACAATTTGCTTCTGTTCACATAATCAAATGCGGTGGACAAGCCATAAAGGATAGAAAGATGGTACCAGAGCCGGCTACTGTGTACTTATTCAATATCATAAAACGATTTAGACATTGATCAATCGTGGAGCAACCAGAGCGGAAACAGTATTGGGCATCAGACAAGATTTTGTTGTTAAGAGCCCAAGATGATAACCTGCCCTGCAGGATCCATCCAACCACTTTAACCACGGAGTCCAACAGGGATATAGGCCTATAGCAATGAGTGCTGTCCCTGTTCCCCTTTTTAAAACCCAGGACGATTATGGAAGTAGCCCAAGACGCAGGAGGACCAGACCTCGCGGCCGCATTAATTACAGAGGTAAGCAGGGGTGCCCAGAACTCCACGTCTGACAAATAAAGATCTGGAGGAATTCCGTCAGGTCCCGGGGCATTATTATGCATCATATTAGCAATACCTTGCCTCAATTCTTCCTCCGTTACAGAAAGGGTTGTGTTTTCAATCCCTCCCTCAGGTAGTCAAAACTGTGCCGAGGTACCCTTGAACATGCCCTCAAAATGGCTAACCCAGTCATTCTCTGTAAAGTGTGCATCTAGAACATTTGCAGCCTCAACTCCCAAAAAAGGAATGTTGAAAATGCTCCAAAACTTGGCACTACACCTGATGGTTGTAGCTTCCATGAGCTTAACCCAAGCCTCCTCCTTCAGAGCCTCCTTACACTTACTGAGGGCTTCCTTATATTGCTTCCTTCATATTTTAACTAGGGAGCTGTGCCTGGGGGTGGCATGCAATGCTATTCTAAGTCTCCTAGCAACAAATGAACACTCTGGGTTAAGCCATCTAGGACCCCTTTCCTGTTGGACTTTTGTTGCAGGGACTGTTACTAGCTCAGCGACAGAACAAGAGATGAATTTGAAGGCGCGGATAATAGACTCGTCCAGCTCTGCCTCTGCGTCCCGAAAAATCTGAATCTTGTTCTGACACTTAACGAAGAGAGACTTAAGAAAGGTGCCTGGGATAATATGCGCCCATTTGAGGCTTGTACCTCCATCAGTGGGACGGAATACTCCTCCATTACTCCCCCTGTTCAAACCCAATATATGTCAGTTATTTTGATACACAGCGGATTATGATTGCTGTGGATTCTGGCTATAACTGAAAAGTCAGAAACCAAGTAAAAAAGAGTGGTTGAAACTAGAATGTAATCGATAAAGGAGGGTTCACGACCTAGCCGTTTAAAAGTAGGAATTAAGTTCTTCCTATCTGAATCCAATTTGTCCATAGCTGATTGCAGATCCAGATCGCAAACTATGGAGTTTAGTTTGTCCCCCTGTCCACAATGTTCAAAATGTGCATTAGCAGCGAGGGCAGGGGAGACCCTCAATACCCCCATGACCTTGCACCCTTAGGTCCCTACAGGGATGAACATTAAAATCCCCATGCAAAACAATATTACCGGTGTTCCGGGGGGAGGTAATCAAATTTGTGAAGAAGGTGCCTAATCGAGTAATCTTACACACCTCGGGATTGTTTCTGGATAATCGCCAGCAAACGGTTTGGTCCCCCCCTTTCGCAGTGCCTATCTCCTCTCGAAAGGTGGGGATCCCGCAAGGCTCAATCCTTAGTCCCACGCTTTTTAAACTTTATATGACCCCCTCAGCGAATTGAAAATTGTATCATATGCGAATGGCAGGCAACTGCTCTTCACCTGTGACAAGAAGTCAGACTTTAGAGGAGAAGCGATACATGGCTACATCTCTGAGGTGTTCTTCTGGTTCCAGCTCCACCAATTTAAGTGTAATCTTGATAAACCGGAAATTATTCTTTTCGGCCTCCCATTGGACAAAGTGTGGCAGAATTGGTGGCCACAGGACATGTCTCCCCCAGCGCCTCGGTCAAGACTGTCAAAAATTTGGGAGTCAGGATGGAGGATAATCTATCCATAAACTCCCAAGTACAAGCTGTAGTGGGTTCATGTTTTGGAGTGTTTAGAAAGCATAGACAGTACCTGTCTCTTCTGCCGATAACACATAGAAAAACGGTGGTCCAGGCGCTAGTCCTTTCCCGGCTAGACTACGTCAACAGCCTTTACCAGGGAATCACTGAATACATGCTGCCAGGCTTACAGGTGGTCCAGAACGCCGCAGCCAGGGCAATGCTTATGCTCGGGCCCAGAACAAGGATGTCTACTCACCTGAAATCCATGCACTGGCTATCGATCCGCTAGAGGATTATGTTTAAAGCCATGGTTCTGACCTTTAATTCTCTCCATGGGATGGGGGCCCCGTACCTCAGGAAGAGATTTCAATTCTATCTCCCGCATCGTGCTCTCGGGTCTACTGCACTTCAGTTAGCTCACATCCCTAAATCATCCCATGCTCGAATTGGGGGCCGCTCTTTCCAGGTTCAAGCAGCACAACTCTAGAATAGTCTCCCCCTGGTACTTAGACAGATGCAGGATCTTCTCTCTTTTAGAAAGTCATCGAAGACCTGGCTTTTCCAGCAATAGTGTGATTTCTGCGCGCTACTGCCCACGGTTAGCCCAATCCAGTTTTTGTAGTGCCGGGACTTTCAATCGAGTAGACGTGTGCTTTATAAGTCCCTTATAACATAACATAACAGGAAACAACTTCCGACTACTGCTCAAGTCCTCGTAGTCTTTCTTCTGGATTGAGGAAATACCTGCTTCCATGGCCTTCCAGACTCTACACTGTCATCCCCAAAGAGTGTCCTACACGCCACAGCATGTCTCATCCTGGATCTCAAGAATATGATCATTTCACCTCTATCCTGAGGAAACTCTGCCCCCCCCCTTGTTTGCTCACACAAGCTTTAAAAACAGATGCATCATTTGCAAAGCCAGCACAACTAGTACCCCCTCCCCTTTATCTTGCAGACATGCTCATTAGCTCTGGTGGTTCTTGGCACACTCATAGTCAGGACATCAGGTTGATGACTGAGAATTGTAAAGGGAAAAATAAGGCAGCCGGCTTTTTCGATCTATGCACCCAGGATATCGAACAACATCCTGAATCCATTAGCACTGCCCCAATCTGCTCCAATTTAGGAAAGAATTAAAGACTCACCTCTTAAAGCAACTGTACATCACAATGCTTTAACAGTCCACAATCCAGCTACCTCTCCTATCACTTGTTGACTTTATGCTTGTTTGTGACTCTGTACAGTGCTCTGCTTTCTTCAGGTTAGGTTAATGCTATAGAAATACAAAATACATTCATACATATAAATGCAAATGTTTAGCCTCCCTAAATCTAATAGGTGGTCATTAGAGTCAATATAAGTAAATTGGTGGGTGACCCATCTAAAATAATAACAATAAAATGTTCATACATAGCTTTTCACATTACATGTCTGTCATTTTTTTTTAGTAATGTAAATAATAGGTGTTACTATTAGTGCGTTTGTCGACCAACCACTGCACTCCCTCCTCCGTGTGGGTGTTAGAAAGGCCCATCTGCACCAGACGGAGTCCTTTCTGTTTTTCGCATCAGGCTCCTCCAGACAGTTTCCGAGCAGCCCGAATACATTATTTTTTTACTGCAATGACGATCGGCACACAGGGCACACTGGCGCCATTGCTGTAAAAGTGAAAGTAAAACGAGCCCATGGGCTCATTTTACTCTCACAGAATCAGTGCTTGTGGGCATATCTCAGCTACTGAGCACTGATTTTTATAGGAGAGGTATCGCTGGGAAGAGTGAACCTCCTCTTTCCAATGGCACTGCTCCCAGTGGATCCCTGCTTTGAGATCTCCCCATGAGAGCGATCCCCAAACAGTAATCCACCCACTAGACACAAGGGACAAGAGGGAGTAGTCCCCCAGTCGGCCTGTCCTTATTTCAGTCTTTCTGCCCCTCCAAGGGCGGTTAGGGCAAATAACACCTGATCTGCAACCCAGGGTGCAAATAGCCCAGTGGTTATTAGGGATTATTTTTCCTATGACAATATAGGGGTGGGGCTGTCCACCATGGGCATGGCCATGCCCCCACCCCAAGTAAATGGGGCAACAGTCTTTCTCCACCACCTGGGCGGCAAATGGGGGTAATT
This sequence comes from Lissotriton vulgaris, assembly GCF_964263255.1. Taxonomy (NCBI): domain Eukaryota; kingdom Metazoa; phylum Chordata; class Amphibia; order Caudata; family Salamandridae; genus Lissotriton; species Lissotriton vulgaris. The sequence goes on from NC_141697.1 coordinate 970,337,391, forward strand.
TCACTGATCTGTTCCCCGGGGGAAGGAAGCCCACTAGGCACCAGGGATTCTTTATATATAAAAATATAGAAATGGGGCCTGCCCAGCAGATGCATGGCCAAGTCCCTACCACATTTAAATTGGGCAATAGTCTTTCTGCCCCCTTGGGGCTGATGGGCTTAATTAGTACAGATCTGCCACCAAGGGGGAAGAAAACCCACTAGAAGCCAGGGATTTTTTTTAATGTAGGTGTGGGGTTACCCAGCATAGGCTCTGCTATGCCCTACCCCAAGTAAATGGAGCAATAGTCTTTTTTTCCCGCAGTGGGCAAAAAGCCCATTAGACACTAGGGATTTTTTTTATATTAGGATGTAGACTGCGCACGATGAGCATGGCCATGCGCCCTCCCCAACTAAATGGGACAACAGTTTTTGAGCTAACCTTGGGGGCAGATGGGGGTAATTATCCCCAAACTGCCCTCAGGGGGAGAAAACCCACTAGACACTTAGGACTGAATTCATGCAATACTTTTGGGGGAGAAGCGGCCCTCCTGGGAATGGACCTTGTCTTCCTACACCCTGAAGCCAAATAGACTTTCTGCCCCTCCTGGGGGTGTTTACGTTAATTCAACAGTAAGGGGGGAGGTAGAGGAAAAACAGCTAGGTTCGCTCTCCACAGCAAAGTATAAGTCAAAGAACAGTCCGAAATATCAGATCAGAGAACCTAGCTATCAAAGGGAGTCACTTTCAGCATTGGATGTGGCTCACATGAAGGAAAACGAAAAAGGGGGGGAATGTCCTTTTTCTTTAGTCCCCTCACTCACCGGAGTTTCCTCACGGTGACATGCTTCATCATAGGGGCTTCCCAACCCGCTGCGGGTTGAGGCGTGCTACGACTTGCGCCACTACGTAGGAGCACTTTTAAATGAGGACTATGTGTGGTGTCATGTGAAAAAAGGACGTGGGTGGAGTGGTGTGAATTAAAAATATCCTACTAGTGGGCGGGAGAAAAACTTTATTTGTGCTCCTAGTGGATATATTAAAAGTGAGGTGGTTCTCTAGGTGAGTTGGTTCAATTATGAGACCAGAACCCTAGTAGAAAGCCAACTAGTTTCGAGCTGTACCCCTTAGCTCTTCTTCAGGACGTCACAATGTCCAGCCCTGTGAGTGCCACTCCAAAAAAGTGAATCATATGCCTATCAATGAACATGTACTGAATTTTATACATACGACTCTTCTGTAATTCAGTGGCGTATCTGCAGGAAAAAGAACAATGTTAACATGTAGACTCCTGAAAGTATTCCAGGTATCGTCTTGATATACGATAAACAGAAAATGAACTGATTAGAAGTGCCTATTTTCTCAGTTATGTAGCCCTCGTGAATATGAGCGGGATGTCCCTAAAGGGAAATGAATGTTAAAAAACACCGTTTTTTTCATGCACCGCTAGAACCCTCGTGTTTTCCTGTAATTTAGGAACTCAAGTGCGGAATAGAAATATGTACAAATAGACACAATGACCACGAAATAGTGCAGTGCCTATGGACAACACAAAAGACAAACATATAACAGAAGTAAACATACGTATTTTAAGGCTCTGATGGGCCTCTGGAACATACGAGTGAAAATTGAGGAAGTCCGCAGAACCATCTGTAAGGTTAAATGGTTGAATGTTAGTTTATGCAGATCTTACCGGTTCAGCCCGGGCGTGCCGCGTGTCTCAAACACGGGCGCCCCATTGGGTCCGTGCGGTTTTCAGAAACAGGGAGGGTCTTACTTGTTCCGGAGCTCTTCCTATCTGTTACACCTAATCGGCATCCCTCGAGACCGGCGAATGCTGTCTCAGTCTCGGGTGCTCGATATGAAGCTTTTCGAAATGCCGCACAGTTTCCAGTGGGAGACTAGACCACGGGTAAAGCACCAAAATGGCCGCTCTTTTTGGGACAAACCAGCGTCCATCTTTAAAACTCGCGAGAAAGTGTTCGTATAATTTAGACTATAAGATTCACTCAACACCAGAAAAAACAACATAAACACAGTGGGACCCAGATATTTATATACAGAATGTTAGGTGAATTATTCATCATTAAATAGTGCCATTAAAGTTAAATAGCCCATGATGGTTAAAAGTGAGATGTTGTCACTAATACTATTCCCAGTATGGTAGGTAGGGATTAATTGTTACAAGAGAATTAAAGGTTCGTGCTTTAAGGTAATGTTGACTTATGATTGTCTAGTCAAAAGGTTCCCTGGAATGGCATCATTCAGGCCATGGGTGTCAGTCTTGAGTTTGTACACCCAGCGCTGCTCCTTCTCCAGAAGGCGTTTTCCAAGGTTTTCCTGTCCATTCAGATGTTCTAGAATTACCCATCTCATATCGTTAGGTGTGTGGTTCTTGTCAATGAAATGAGATGTCATTTTTGTGGTGTTCTTTTGCATCTTATATTGCTTCTGTGCTCCACTATCCTCGTGCTGGCCTTCCTTGTCGTCATGCCAATGTAGTGAAGATTACATATGCAAGTGATCATGTATACTGCGCCCGTAGTATTACAGTTGGTGAAATTTCTGATTTCCCACGTCATTTTGTTGTTAAATTCAATTTTCTTTGTTACACTCGTCAAATGACAAACACTGCAATCGCTACATGGGTAGTGTCCTGTGGATATTGTAGTGATCGTTCTTTGTTTTGAGTTCCTGTTCTCCACTTTTAGGCGGGTATGGACAAGGTAGTCTTTCAGGTTTTTTCCTTTCTTGTGACTGAACATTGGTTGTGGAATATTTAGATTCCCACAATTCAAGGTGCGCCTATGTTTTTTGATGATTTTGGTCACTCTGTCAGAGGCAATAATATATGTAGTGATGCAGATAGGTCTTTTTTCGCATGGTGTGTCCATGATTGCCTTAGGTTCCAGGAGTACCTCCCTGTTGTTGTTGGCAGCTCTCTTTTTGGCTTTTTTGACCAGATTCTCTGGGTATTGTCTGTCTAAAGGTTTTTTAGTAAGATCATTGGCTTGTTGATAGAATGTAAATGTACAGGAATTTATATAACTGTAAATGTACAGGAATTTATATAGCGCAAATCACCGAGCGGTTGCTTAGGGAACCCGTCCTGGTATTCCCCTGTGAGATAATCCCGCCGCGAGGGGCTGTTGTGGAGATTAAGCAAGCTATTGCCCAGAGTCGCAGAGTGTAAACCCGTGAATCGAGTAGGCACCGGAGCGAGAATTGTCGAGTCCATGGACATTTTTAGGACTCAAGGACCCACCGAGCCAGGAATTGAACCCTGTCCCGGGCTGACCTCTACTTCCAGGTCTGCCTCCTCTAACCAGTGAGCCACACTTCTCCACAATGAATAGAAAAAATGAGGCGGTGGAGGTGGGGCCCCATAAGGTGTCGGTCCATAGTACCCTGGCCAGTTGGGGTTATATCCACCTCTGTTCCTGAAACGTCCTCCTCTAGGGCGTCTGGTTTTGTTACGGGTGTAATTATCACCGCTGTTTGAGTTGTCCGAACCTGTGTCGGAGTTATCTGAGTCTGTATTATATCCCGGGTTTCTATTGGAGGGGATATAATCTGCCTTTGTGTATGGGTAAACTTTTTCATGAGAGAAGTTCTTCAGGTCTTTTTTGAATTTTGTGAACTTGGGGGCACATGCATCAATCTAGGATTTTGCATTTCCTAAATAGCGAAAATTAAGGAATCGCTATTTAGGAATTGCAAAATCCTATGCATCAAGAAATCCTAATTTTTTTTAGGATTTCTTAAATTTCGGAATTTGCGATTCCTTAATTGCGAATTGCAATTAAGGAAAGGCATTACATTGATTCCTATGGTCCTAGAGGCCCATAGGAATCAATGCCGTTTTGCATTTCTTTTTTTAGGAAATCGCAATTTGTTGATGCATTGCAAGGGTGCAGAGGGGGGTCCAAAGGACCCCCCCCTGCACCCCTGAAATGTATTTTAAAGTGCATGTTTCACACACACACATGTCCTAAGGACATGTGTGTCTGTAACATGACACTTTTCAAAATGCATTTTTGTGCTTTTTGAAACAATTTCGCAAACTAACACGAGGGTCAACCTCGTGTTAATTTGCACTTCCTATTTCAAAATTCGCATTTTTAAAAAAAATGATGCATTGCATTTAAGGAATTGCACAAATGCGATTTCTTAAATGCATTCGCATTTTTAGGAAATGCAAAAAAAAGCGAATTTTGAAAAATTGTTTCATGCATCCCAAAGACGTATTTAGGAAGTGCAAACGGCCGAATTTACCGATTCGCACCGTTTGCACTTCCTAAATAGGTTGATGCATGTGCCCCTTGGTGTCTTTGAGACTTATCTCATAGTCTGTCATCTGTTTATTCAGTTCATCCAGGCGTTTTTTCAGGTCAGTTACATCTTGGAAGCTTTTTAGACGTACTTCAATTTTGAGTGCCTATACTCTCATTTCTTCACACAGTCTCCCTGCTGTTTTTATGATCAGCACAAGCCAATCCCTGGTGCAGTGCCAAGAAATTAGCCACCAGTCAGTTTTGAATTGTTTGTCTTGTTGAAAAATGAAGGGTTCATTTCTCACTATTAATCCTCTTGGGGCTGCGTTAGCTCTTAAGTATTGTCCCTTCATGACACCATGTATCATGTGTTCTTTTTAAGTTCTGATAGTTCATCCCAACACTGGTTGAAGTCATCAGAGTCCTTGTGTGTGGTGTCCATCAGCGGGATCATTGACGCTATAATTCTCTCTACTTTTTCTTCTGAAACAGTGAGCCCTGTGATCTCTGCCATTTTGTGGTATGGCACTGGAACAATAACGTGGTCTGTGTAGGGAAAAAAACAGAAAAAACTCCCACAGCTTTAAGCTGTAAATAACGAAATTCAAAAGTAAGGGGGGAGGTAGAGGAAGAAACAGCTAGGTTCGCCCTCCACAGCAAAGTATAAGTCAAAGAACAATCCGAAATATCATCCCAAATCTGCTGCCTCTCTCATGGAGGACAGAAACCCCACTAGGTACCAGGGCTTTCAAAATGGCGGCAAAAAAATGGGATGGGTCGGCCTACCCTAGCATTGAGCAGTACCCCTGCTCCAGAAGAGTCAATATTGTCTTTCTGGCCACTAGGGGCAAATAGGAGGCTTGCCCTAAACGTGCCCTCAGGGTGATAGATAATCCACCTGGAACCAGGAATTTTGCCGTTGGGGCAAAAGAAAGAGGTGCAGGTGTTGCACTCTGGCATTGGCCACACCTCACCTCAAAAGGACAAACCTGTCCATTTTCTCCCAAGGGGCAGACAGGGGGTGAGCCCACAATTTGCCCTGGGGGGCAGAAAGCCCACTGTATGGCAGGAATGTGGATTTTTAAAATAAAATAGTGGGGTGAGTGCTGCCCATCTAAACATCAGGCCCCACCTTCACCCCTAAAACCTCAACAATCTTCCTACTTTCCTGCAGACTAAAGAATCCCATCGCGATGGCAAGCGGGAGCACATTTGATTCTTTTGGATGTTTTTACATATGGGCCAGGAGAGTAAAGCTAACTTCCAATATCATCCTATGTGCATTGGTGGATGGTTGCACTTTTTGGGCTTGGGTATGGTGCCACCTGGAAACCCCATAACAAGCCCAGACAGTTCTGAAAACTTGACATCTGGGGGAGTCCAGGGTGGTCCGCTTTGCATGCATCACACAACAGTTTCATAACCACAATGCTCTGCAATCCTCAAACTTTGACTAAAGACACACATTTTCTTCACATTTTTGTGGGGAAAATTTCTGGCATCTGTAAGGAATCAAACAGTTCCTACCACACAGCATCCCTCCAATGACCCTCGATAAAAATGGTTCCTCATGTGTGTGGGTGGGCCAAGTGACCTTGACAAAGAAGGCACTAAAGTGATACAAGGAGCGATCAGCAATAGCGGTAGCCGCAGGATTTAGGGACGTACCTGGCCGCCATCCATGGAAACCTACCAACCACAGTCATTTTTGAAAACTAGACAACCAGTGAATTCCAAGGTGAGTTGCCTTGCATGAATACCAAAAGTTTTTCTTACCCCCAATGCCCTGCAATTTTGACTGAAATCACACATTTTCCTTATATTTCTGAAATGGAAACTTACGGAATCCGCAGGAATCCACAACATTCCTACCACCCAGCATTGTCCATCTGGTGTTGATAAAAAACGCTGCACCACTTGAGTGGTTGGGCCCAGTGCCTGCGACATTAACGGATCAAACCCAGGTCAATGGGAGTCCCCTCGAAAGGCTCCCAGGCCCAGTAAAAGATAAAGTTGCTTGCCTGGTCCAGTATGTCCTTTACCTAAAAAAATCTGTATGTTTTTATGCAAAGTGGAGCTGTTTCTCGACAGAAGTGGAGCTGTTTCTCGAACGGATCTGAAATAAGCTCCAAACGCAGATTGAACATTCTGATCAGCAATCTACCCTATCAGACAGAGACTTTATTTGTGCCTAAAATATGGAAATCTCTCTCAATGTTTCTTTTTTCGAAACTCAGCTTTGTTGATTCAACCCTAATGTCTGCGCCCGTCCGCGCCAAGGTAGGGCCATGGGCCCCATATGCTGCCGGTTTAGACCCTTTATATCAGGATCAGCCTCCGTCCGGGCCTCCCTACTCTAGAGAGGAGCTTATCCAAATAGGTAAGCAATATGCAGACAAAGGAATACTTTCACTATCACCTACATCTCTTCCCCGGGCTGATGTACTTTGTGATGATTTTCTGTACTGTGGACTATTAAATGTTAGGTCCCTGCCTAAAAACTGCACAGAAATCCAACTTCTGATTTACACTCACGAACTTGACATTCTGTTCATGACAGAAACCTGGACGTGTCCAGACTGCTTGGCCGGTCCTGGATTTGCTTGCCCTTTCGGGTTTAAATTTCCCCACTCCCCTAGGCCTACTGGTAGAGGCGGGGGTGTGGGAGTCTTTTTCAGAGCCTCCTGCAGCATTAAGGTCCTTACTCTTGACCCTATTTTGGGCACCGAGTTATTAGGGCTCTCAATTCAGACCCACGCCGGAACTATAGTCACAGGGATTATTTGCTATCGCCCTCCAGGGGCGTTCAGCCTTCAGCAGCAACAAGAGCTAATCACTACTCTAACTAATATTGCTTTATCTCACCAGAGGTTGTTTATACTCGGTGATTTTAATCTTTGGCAAAACGGCACCCTTGACTCAGCTCTTAGGAACCTACTCTCACCCTGTGACAGTTTTGGTCTCTCTCAGCTGACCTCCAAGGCCACCCACAAAGCGGGTCATCTACTTGATCTGATCTTTGCGGCACCAGACTTGGTGGTAATGGGAGAAACCCTTCCGATGGACTGGACTGATCACTCACTGGTTAAATTCTTTCTTCACAAGACGACTGGCCCCCACAAGGCCCCGGTACTGACCAAGGAAATTAAATGCAGAGATTGGAGGGCTCTCTCACGCGCACATCCCTCTGGCGAAGTGTTCCATTTGCAACAGCTTTTCGATGCGAACAAAAGCACAGTCGAAAATTATCACTCCCTTGTCACCAGTATCTCTACGGTGGTCGACATCCACGCCCCTCTCAAAAATCGGACCTGCAGGGGTGAAGACTCTGCCCCTTGGTTTAATGATGACCTAAAATGGTTAAAACTTGAATGTAAACAAGCAGAGAGAAGGTGGAGACGTGATTATAATAAAACTTCTAAAGACACATGGAAAACTAAGGTCCATGCGTACAAAACTCTCATTAAAAAATCCAAAGCTGATCACTACTCCTCCCTGATCTGTAATACTACCAACAATTCTAGGAGCATTTTTAGCATCCTAAATAGCGTCACTAACCCGGAGTCTTGCAAAAATGCGATCGTCCCGTCCCAAGACCTCTGTGACAATCTGGCCATATTCTTCAAGGAGAAAATAGAACTTATCCTTAAAGACCTGGATACTCCTCTTGCTGCTGGAAATCCTCTATCCTTGAACACTGCTACTCTGGAGTATCAATCTCCTAACTTACTTAAGTCGCCAGAAGAATCACTCCGCGGGTTCCCACCGCTGACATTTGAACTCTTTACTAAGGTAGCAAGAGGGATCATTTCTGGGTCTCCACTGGACCCAGTGCCTCCAAAAATCTGGAAAGAATTTGAAGAAGAACTTTTCCCCCCACTCCACCTAATCTGTCAGCAATCCCTGTTGACTGGCACTGTACCTGCCCATTGGAAACAAGCATTAGTCGCCCCCTTGCTAAAAAAACCTTCCTTGGACCCTGACTGTTCAAAAAATTACAGGCCCATCTCACTGCTGCCGTTCCCTGCCAAGATAGTGGAGCGGGTGGTCAGTAACACTCTCTCTAACCACCTGGAACATCATCTACTACTTGATGGGGACCAATTTGGTTTCCGGCCTGCTCATGGAACCGAAACAGCCCTCATTATCGCCATGAACAAACTTCAAAGGCGAGCAGACAGAAGTCAGGCATCATTCTTGATACTGCTCGATATGTCTGCCGCCTTTGACACGGTGAATCATAAGATCTTATTGAGGCGTCTGTGGGAGGCAGGAGTGAGGGACACGACACTGCAAGGGTTTCACTCTTTTTTGCAGGACAGGCAGCAAGCAGTATCTCTGCCTCCTTTCCAATCAGCCTTTTCCACGGTAACGCACGGAGTCCCACAGGGCTCTGCCATCAGCCCAATACTTTTTAATGTTTACCTCAGGCCGCTGATTCTTCTTATCAAAAGTTTCGGCATTAAAACCATTAATTACGCTGACGACCCGCAGATGATCCTCTCCTTAGAAGGAGAGGATTCTATCTCTGTAGAGGTCCTACATAATTGCCTGCGGGAGACATCAAGGTGGCTAAAGAATAAATCACTCCAGTTCAATGCAGGGAAAACTGAGGTGCATTTCAACAGTGGCTCAAGGATCCCCCGTCTGTTCCCTAGTAACTTCTGTCCCCCGGAAACAGCATCCATTGTACAGCCTGCAGACTCTGTCCGCAACCTAGGGGTTATGCTTGACCACAGGCTCAGCATGGAGACCCATGTTCAGAAAACTTCAGCCTGCTGTTACGCCATCCTACGCTCTTTAAGGAAAGTTCTGCCCCTCCTACCCACCCAGGCCCACGCCCAAGTGGTTAGATGTACCATCTTGAGCAGGTTGGGCTACTGCAATGCCCTCCTGCTCGGGTCCCCTGAGTTTCTACTGGACAGGCTCTAAAGGGTCCAATCTGCGGCTGCAAAACTGGCCTTGGGGCTGCCGAGAAGATCCCACGGACCATCTGCCTTGGCCCAATTGCACTGGCTCCCTCTTAGACAGAGAATTCAGTTTAAGGCCCTCTGTATTGTTTTTAGGGCCCTCCAAGGTTCTGGCCCAACCCCTCTACAATCTAAGTTTGTGTGGTATATTCCTACCAGACAACTTCACTCCTCGGATGCCAAACTGGTAGTCATCCCCAGATTTAGGAAGGTCAGAGCCGGAGGTAGATCCTTCGAGGTGGCCACCGCCAGACTTTGGAACACTCTCCCCATTGAGATTAGACACATCAATGAACTCCTACCGTTCAGAAAAAAGGTTAAAACTTGGCTTTTCCCGGGCTAGCCTTTTCCCCTCTGGTCTACCTCCCGCTCTTCCTCAGACTCTGTCAGCCCCAGGATGCCTGCAATGGTGACAGCTTGCGTTTTACAAATTCTTAAAATAAATAAATAAATAAATAATAAATAATGTGGGAATATCCTAACAAAATAGGAAGGTGATTTGAAACAGTGCAAAACTGATGGCACCAGGTACCCACTGATGCCAACATTTTTCCGGATATCCCATGCCCATCAACCAAACTCTAAAATAAATCAGGCCCACTGCTTCGATGCTCAATTTATGGTTTCATATTGTAGCGCAAAATGTGCCATTTACGTTTCGACATTTCTACTTTACATTAAAGCTTTCCTGGTGCTATATTCTGTTTTTACCCCCGTTTCTGTCAAACCTTTTTGTTATGCATGTTGCCTTTCTTCCAACACGTGGAAATTGATCCGGATACCTGTACAAAAGTGAAGCGCTGTTGACATTACTTAATTTGATGGTGTTTCTTTCCTTTGCAAATTTAATATCATTATTAAACATGTACATATTTGTTAGCAGTTCTTATTGATTCATTTAGTGAAACATGAGCAACTGCTTTCTTTCTAGAGGCTTTACTCTTCATGACCCTGTCTGCTCCTGCCTTTCTATTTTCTCTCTTTGATTAGCTCAATTAATGTATATTTGTCTCTTGGAAAGTCTGTTCCATCAATACCTTTTTCCCTGTTGCCTGCAAATTGATTGACTGATGTGCCCTGATGAAAGGCTAAAATGCAACTAACAGCGTAAGTGACTGTTTGGCAGTGAGATGAGGGCTCTGGCTACAGAGCTAAAGTGAAGGAAGGCTGTTCTTTGTCCTTGTACTCATCGATAACCAGCAGTCATACAATAATGTAAAGAGCAAACCCTGAAGTTATTTATAGTATGTTTATTCTGTGTCTGTATTCTCTTTTCAAAAAAAATATATCTCTAAGGTTCACAGCTCTAAATTAAAAAAAAATACTTCCGGGAACCTATAAATTGCAGCTTATATTGAGTCTGACAGTCATCGAAAACATATATTTTTTCAAAGCTATGCTGCGAATAGATTGGCAACAAGGACCAATGTCACAGTAAATCTATTCTGGCTTGCATAATTGGTCACAAAGAGTCTGCGTTTTAAAATACTTCAAGGGGTTAAGCCTCCTGCTGCAGAGATCCTTATTAATTTAGCAATTTAGCACAGAATAACAACAATGGTAAGATGGCCCTGGTGGTTAATGCAGTAGCTGAAGAGATCTGCGGTTTATTTAGCCATATTTTTGAGTCCTAAAGTAGTTTAGAGGGATAGTGTGCTTGTAGAATAGCACATTGTTTAACATGAGACCAAAGATTTGTATTTTATGTAGATAACTCATCGTGTTAATGCTTTTTTTCAGGAGATCTTTGGTTTCTTGAAGAAAATAAGGTGAAATCTTTCTGATATAGCACAGTGAGCTATGAACCAGCGTTAAAGAGCTACTCACAAACTGAAAGGTATGAGTTTGGAATCTTATTGTTGTTTTCTTAATCTTGTGTTATTCTAAGATAAATTAAAGGGTCAATCAGGGTAGCAATGAAGTGTACTGGCACAGGCAACCCCGACCACAACCTTATGTTTTAAATCTTGACTCTGTTTCTCTAAACCATGCACTCTCAACATATGCCTACCAGTGTGGAGAATATATAACTCTTATACCCTGTAACCTCCAGTGCCTTATGTAACAGCTACTGTTCATTGATTTACACGTTTGAATGATTTATTGTCTCTGTGTGCGATGTAAAGAATTCGGTCACTCTACATTGGGATGAGTGGTGCTATAAACAGCATTAAGAAAATTCATGCCAGATGTAGGAAGGCAAATACCGGTCGGTAACGGCCGATTTCAACCGTTACCGACCGGTATTTGGAGTTTGGGATGTAGGGGCATGTCAAGATACAGATTCGGTACTTTTACCGAATCGGTAAAATACCGATTCTGTAAAATACCGATTCTGTAAAATTACAGAATCTGTATCTTGACATGTAGGTAGCACTGTAATCAGTGCTACAAGGGTTTAAGAATGCGTTATTTACCACCAACTAGAAGTTGGTGGTAAATAATGAAAACCCTTTAAAAATCATTTTTTTTTTTTTGCTTTTAAAATAGTGCCATGTTGCAGACATGCATGCCCTAAGGGCATGTATGTCTGCAACATGTGCACCCAGGCACAATTGAGGGGTGCAACAGGGTGTCAAAGTGACATCCTGCCACCCTTCTATGTTTCCCCAATTACCGAATCGGTATTTACCGATTCGGTAATTGACATTCATTCCTATGGGCCTCCAGGCCCATAGGAATGAATGGCAATTACCGATTCGGTAAATACTGATTAGGTAATTACCGAGTCATACTGATTCGGTAATTAAATCGGTAAAATTACCTACATCCCGATTGCCAGTTCTTAAATACCGAATCGGTATGATTCGGTATTTAAGAATCGGTAATCTGGGATTAACTACATCGGGCCCTGAGTGCAATATATATTGTAGACAGATAGTATAATATATATTGTAGACAGATACAGCTGATATTCTAGTGCATACTATCTGTTACCTGCAGGGGCTGAGCAAAGTAAAAATCTACCTCCAAATCATAGTTTCTTTTCAGCACTTGTGAAGCAATAACACACCGAGTGCCTTTGTTTTCCTCCATTGCATTGGCATACAGATGTTAGGCTCCAGATGGCTCTCAGCCAGAATGATACTAGAATAAAAGGAGGGTAGATGTCCCTTTAAATCAAGCTTTTGATTTGAGCTCAGATGGAAGTGAAATTGAGAAAGCCCCCTCACTTGCTGCTCCGAACAGAAAAGCAAACAACGTGGATGCTGTTGAGCGTGTCCTGTGACAAATTCAACACATTCCATTGGGTCTAGCCACATCTGGGGCCCGATGTAGGTGGCCGTTTCAGGCCATTTACCGACCGGTAACGGACGATTTCGGCAGTTACCGACCGGTAAATGGCCAATCGGTTTGTAGGGGCCTAAATCCAAGGCCACATGTACGTAAATCTACATTTACAGAATCGGTAAAATTACTGATTCGGTAAAATACCGAATCGGTAATTTTACCGATTCTGTAAATTCCATATGTAGGTGGGACTCTTCCGAGTCCCAAAGGCATTAACGAATCGGTATTTTACCATGAAATCCAACTTCATGGTAAAATACTGATTCCGGTGTGCATGCACATGTGTGCATGCACACCTATGCCATGTGGCAGGCAGGCCTGCCCCTAGGGCTTGTATGCCTGCCACATGGCACCCAATCCTGTTTAGGGGGTGCCAGGGGGTGTCAAAGTGACACCCCCTGCACCCTTGTGAAATTCGGTATTTACCTATTCGGTAAATACCGATTCGGTAAAGCCTATTGATTCCTATGGGCTTTGAAGCCCATAGGAATCAATAGGCTTTACCGATTCGGTATTTACCGAATAGGTAAATACCGACTTTTGCCGATTCGGTAAAAGGGAACATCTGGATTCCCTACATACCCACCCCTCACATTTACCGATTCTTCATTACCGAATTGGTAAAATTCGGTAATTTTCGGTAATGAAGAATCGGTAAATGTTACTTACCTACATCTGGCCACTGGTGCGATAATAGCTGCTGGATCTGGGATTCGACTGGATCTCCCTGTTTCCTGCACTGTTAAGGATACAAAAAAATCTCCCATTGCATGTGGTGCAAAATAGAACTACTGTAAGTCCTTGTCCTGTCTAGATATTTATGCACATTTAGTTCACCATGTGCTATGAATTGCATTGTTCTCTGTGATTCTCCTTGCAAAGGCATTTCAGGTTTTTCCCAGAGTAATAGCTGCTATATGTGCTGATAAAACCTTTTTCCTGATTAAAGCCAGAAACTCTGTAACATTTACTTGAAAGTGACGTTGATTTCCTTTCATACACTTACCACCGGCTGCAACATTTACAAAGCCATCATAACCAGTATCCCTGTCTATCTGGTTGACAAGCTTGCCACCTTTGGTGGCTTTCAGTACAACTGCTACCAAGACACCGTTCCAGACTGGACACCAAAATAAGATTTGAGTCAAAGATATCCAAAAAAGAAAAGAAATGCAAGGCAACAGTCCTTAGCCCTTTCGTGCACACAAGGCCAAAAACACACAAATGGTGACAGGAGGAATGCATGCAGTAAGTTTAACTACTGGCCATCATTCGGGGTAGCATTTCAACCCACCATTCTTTTGCTCAGCACGCATCCTCAGATTAAACCCAGCCAATGCAAATCAGTCTTGGTACTGTTTCAATAGGAGCAGTTCAGTCAGAACTCCCAAGCCAGGTCATCTCTCTTCAGTCGAGTGTAGCTTGGTTCCCGTGGCACAGTAATCAAGGGACTCACGTCTGGGCATACCCTTGGCTACTTAGGGCATTACATTAAACACACAAGGTGATGGGAACAATTGTTTGCAATACTTCTAACCACTGGCAGTCACTCAGGGTAGTATTCAACCCATCATTTTTCTGTCCACCATCATACCTTATATGAGACCCAGCCAATGCAAATTAGTCTTGTTCCAGTAGTAACAGTCCAGCCCTGCTTCTGGGTAAGAGCTTGAACCCATACAGCGCTTTGTGAATGAGGATCAACATGCTTGGGGCAATGACATCATCACTGTTGAAAATGAAAGTAGAATGGTCCTTTGAGCTCCTTTTACTTCCATGCTGTGAAGTGCTCAGTACTACAACTCAGTCTCCCCAACTACTGGTAACAATGAAAGAGCTAAGTTGGAAAGGAGAGATTCTCCTTCTTCCAACTGATTCTCTACCTAGATGACACTACACCACAAGGCCCATTGCATCTCTCTGGCCCCTGGTGGGCACTTGGGAATGTATGCCTATCATAGTGGTGGCAGAAAGCCAACTATATTCCAGGGATCCTCCATCGAGTGGCCACTATGACCACCAGGCCCAAAACAACATTTTTGGCCCCTTGGGAGAGGCAGTTTGGAGATGTATCCCTAATCTGCCATTCCCAGGGGACAGAAAGCCCACTAGACACTTAGGAAGGGATTTTTAGAAAAGGAGTGGATATGTGGGTGACCTGTTCTAGCATTGGCTCATCCCCCTCCTCTGACTGCAAGACAGTTTTTTTGCCCCCCTAGAGTACATTCTGGAGAATTTAACCTCAATCTGCCCCTCGTGGGTGAAGGACGAAAGGTTAAGAGATACAAATGAAAGAACACAATTTAAAAAAAGGAATGAGGTGGACTACATGTCTGTCCAGGTATCAGACTGTACCCACCACCCCAGACTCAAAGCCAGTCTTTCTGCCCCCTTGGAGCTCTAGCCTAAATACTCATCTATTTTCAATGGTGAAAGGATGTTGAATTTCTCTGGGTGTAGTTTTGACATATGGAACAACAGAAAGGGTAGTGACCCCTCACATTTGTTGCCTGAAGGGCAGAAATACTGTTCTGCAGCCTGAGGCGAGAGGTGCAACCCAGTACCATGATGGGCAAGCCTAATACCCTTTTCTCTTCTCACTTTTTCTCTAGTACTCCAATGGGCTCTCTGTCTCCCTTTGGAGTGGGTAGATTTGAGGTAGCCACACTAATTTGTAAACTAAGGGAGAGGGTTTGGGCTTTGTACCCCCAATCTACTCACTTCATCTTGAGAAGTCTAGCTTATGCCTGCGCTGCAGATTGCAGTAGTACAAGTTGTACATCGCTTGTTCAATCATATTGTTTCATTTAAAAATGCAAAGTACTTATGGTGATTACTACTGCAGTTTCCTAAAGAGTTATTGTAGTCTGCAAAATGCTTTAAGTGAGTTGCCATTTGAATTACCAGCCACATGACTGTAGCTAACCAGACAGAAACTCACATCTCCGGTCCACGATTGTAATGAAGCAGAATTAAAAAATGGCTTAGAGGTCACCTGGTTTGTAGAAAAGCAATTGCTGCATGAAGATTTCTCACGGCAAAGCATTAAGGAATTTATAACCATGGTTTAAATAGGTGACTGTGACAAAGACGTCCAATGACATTTTGACTTCTCATGATAGCCCAGCCAAGCTGAGATCAAGTGGGAACTCACCTGCACGATTGAAATTGGTCTCAAAGGAGACCATATGAAGAATGCCTCAACTGACTAAAGTGCTAAATCTAGCAAATAAAGATTGGATCCCTTAAGGATGGGTCTTCAAGGAGGATTGGCTTTGCCAAAATGAATAGCCTGTAGTATCCTTGGACTGAGGGAGTATAGGCTGGGAAGAAGCATCCCTGAGTCATGGAGGGGATCCCTTCTGGTCCCAATACACAAAAAAGACTGAAGATCCATCCCTGAAAATTATCGAATGATTGCACTCCTAGATGTAGACAGGAAGTGCTACGTTAGTATACTGCTACAAGAACCAACAGCTTGGGCAGAAGCATGCAAATTGATCCCTCACACGAAAGCAGGGTTCCAAAAGGGATCGCATATCGAAGACAACCTGATCTGCATGTTCCAATCTCCGATCTGATTACAGCGCCTGCTAACTGTATTGTCTTTACATTGCAGAGAAAACAATCTAAAAATAAATATGGCAGAAAACAAAGGCAATGACAATTTCCCGACAAATGAAAAGGAAAGGTGTACGGCACATTGAAGGTAAACCTATCGAGATCGTCACCGCTTACAAGTATTTAGGAGTGTGGATCGATCACAAAGGACGGCCGTCTATTCACATCTCTGCAATGCAAGGAATGGCCCAATCTTTAGAGGTTGCCTTTTATTGGGCAAGGAGAGGCATAAGCTCACCAGTCTAACCCCCTTGATCCGAGTAATGGGGGCAAAATTTCTACAGTGAGTAGCCCATGGTGCAATAGCCTTTAAAGATAAATTGACAACATGGTTGGATAGAGCTCAGTCACCTTGTTTCCGTAGATTTTTCTTTTTAACAGCTGCTACCTCACATGCGTAAATACCTAGGTAATTCAACCTCTCATGTCAAAAGTGGATCCTAAAAACTAGATTTATAGCCTATTGCCTAAAAGCCAAACAAGCGTGAGATAACGCGCTAAAGAAAAATATCTGGACAATGATAAACACCCGAGGGTCTACATGGTGTGAATTTCTAGCTTACTGTGTTGAGGTATTGGAAGCTCAGGAAATATGGTCCGCCCATATACCCCCATCGGCAGCTGTAAGACTCTTAAAGCAAGCAAAGATAATGTTGACCGATACTGACACACAAACCCAGAAAAACTTAAGTCATGGAAGCTGGGCATCAAAACTTTACAACAGTGCGGTCTTGCCACATTACCTGCCCTCCCCCTTAAAATCAATAATGAAGCACCAACTAATGAATTCGCGGTTTGGCTTGATTCCACTGTTGGCATACAAGTATGGACGAAGGTATAAAACGAATGCTTCAACTCAGTGCCGAGAGTTTGGGGGAGTAGAGGAATCTTTAAGCCACATACTGTGCAGATGTGGGAAACGGCGCACTTTGAGAATATACTGGCTTCTCTCCATTTGGCGTATTATAAACATACGAACATGTCAAGCTGCCCCGGTCGAGTGCATGAAAGGTGAATCAGTACAGCTGGCAGTGCGCTTCATGAAATACCTCTATGCAGTAAAAGCAGTCCTGGATTTGGGATTTGGATAATTATAAAGAGCTAAAATCCATAATGCTGTTCCAACTGCTTTAAATCTGTAGTAAATCCCCATGTGTATAGTTGCCCAAATTGTGTCTATACTTTTTAAATCTCAGAATAATAGGGTAATACATTTTTATATACCCTTTTGTAATATTGGAAATTATGCACTTTATATTGTTTTTATATGGCACAATTGCAATGATTTTATTTATTTGTGCAATAAAAAAATCTATCTATCTATCCTTGGTCTGATGGGGGTGATTCCTGACACCACTCAACCCTGGCCCAAATATTGCAGGTATCCTCCCTTGCCAGTGACAGGACTGTGGGTGATTTTATGCTTAGTTATGATGTTTGCAAGGTATTTTATACCATGCCACTTGACACTGGGAACTCCCTGCTTATCAATTTTCAGAAATGTATTGGATTAGTAGGTTTCACTGAGTGCCTGTTGGCCCTTGACCCAAATACCATAGATACTCACATCCCCAAAATGATTATAATGTGAAGATAAACATTTTGATATTTCCATGCTGCTTTTAGGATCATTCCTGTTATTGGAATTAGGCCCGGGACACACAAGTGGGTACTGTTCTTCTTTCCTTAGAAGTATGAATACACTGTGTGGTGGCACTTTTTTCGATCTGCAAATATTCAGGAATTTTCATGCATTCTGAGTAGGAAGAAGTAGTGGGCTTCATACAACCATACCACCCTGGACTTGCTGGCCCTGATCCCACATGCCTTACTACTTAGATCCCCAGAATTATTAAAATTCGAAGAGAAAATCATGGTTTTTCCATAGTGCATCTCGGAGCCTTTCTGTCAGAGGTGAAAGACCCACCCACACAAATGCGGTAGCGTTTTTAACCGGGAAAAGTTTGGAAACACTGGATTATAGGACTTTTGTCTATCATCATAGATTCTGGAACTTTTCTTCTGAGAAATATGAGGACATTTTGGGTCTTACTTAGAGTTTGGTGGACATGGTATCAAAAGCATGGTGGATGTTCCACTCACAGTTTTGCATTATTGTCAATAGCACTTGTAACACAGCTGTCATACTTCTGCCACTTTTGTGATGGAATCCCTGCCCCCAAAATCTAGACTAGGTCCTATGACATTTTCTCCAAAGTTTGATGCTAGAGCATTGCGTATAAGAAAAGATAGCCAGAATAAAGAAAGCCACACCCAGCTGGACTTCCCCGGGTGTCTAGACTTAAGACATGTCTGGGGTGTATATGTTTCCCTGGGTGCTGTCAGAACCCCAAACCCAAAAATTGCAGCTCTCCAAATCTCCGGAACAACTACAATTCAACGAGAAAGTTTTGACATTTCCATGATGCCTTTTTGGGGCCTTTCTTGTCTCAGACGAAAGGCCCACTCACAAAACTGGGGCACTGCTTTTTGCTGAGAGAGCATTGGGGCATTGGACAACAAGACTCAATCCCTCTGATTCTGGATTTTTCCCTCACACAAAGGTGAGGAAATTCTGCAACTTTAGCCAAAGGATGAAGTTTGCAGGGCATTCTGTGTAAGAAAAGGTAGTGGGGTCCATACGGGCCACACCGCTCTGAACCTTCTGAGGTGTCTGCATGCATATATATGGTGTTTATATAGCACAATCCTAGCCAAAATGAAGTGGAGCAATATACGTTGTCTAATTTTCACACATGCCTGTCATTGGGAAGGAGAAAAATAGTCCACAACCTAATTTCCTTAAAAGGCACATTACTTAGTTTTGAATTGCCAAACTCCCATGACTTCCCATCCTTCCCTGGGACCAGTCATTAGCCTAGGAAAAAGTAGGCAGTGGCCTAGGCCACCAAAAGTAGGTCCTGAGATGGCCCCTACAAGCAGCATAGGATGATCCTTGCTAAGGGAGTGGCTGGGTAGGAGGGTTTTGATGGGAGGGAGTACACTGTTACACTGTATATGTTTCCAAATGTCCTTAGACTGATACTATTGCGAAAATGTCACATCAGCTTTAAACAAATGGAGTAAGTTCTTACTTTGATGTTACATTTACAGAAAACTAATTTTTAGTGACTTTCTTGATGATATAGTCAAGAAACTGACAAAATGGAAATGTTTAATGGTATTACCCTGAGAATAAGTTTAACACATATTCCGAGCAAGCCAGGGCTCATCCTATTAATAAACTATGCATCATTCTAGGTTTTGAAGATATATAATATTAATATATAGCGACTTTTACAAGTAAGTATAATTGATTTCATTGAATAGACTCAATTCCTAGTAATAATCTCATCCATATTTTTTACAATGCCTCTGTCAATCGATTCAACGATTTTGCATTTTGTACATTTATCAAGCCTGTTCCTTGCCACCGAGTTTATAGCCTGATATGCTTTTTTTCTCAAAGGCCGCCTCTTGGTACTGTTCAATCATTGGCAATTATTATGAGTGGCCCATGGATTCCAGTAGTGCCATTAATGGAAGTTACTGGCCCAATTGAAATTTTGGGATTTGTGAAAATACTGGTTCACTAACAGAATATCGACACCTAAAATATCCCATACCTCAATATCGAGTTATAAATATCGATGTCCAAAATATCGACCTCCTATATTTATAATGTTAAGCACAAAAATATCGAAAAAATATTGATGTTATAAATATAGTTGAACACAATTTCGTTGTTATGTATATATTAAAAATAAATATATTACATATATTAAATAATAAAATTAATGTAAAAAAATTATGTAAGATACATTTTAACAAATATAACAAATACACTTAATTTTAAAAAGTTAAACACACATATATTATGTAATATATATATTATTAAACTAATCATTTTAATGTATTTTGTCATTTTAAAATGATATAAAAATATTACAAATAAATATATGTACATATACCAATAACATAAACTCTATTGAAAACATTCTAATTAAATTTAAACATTTAACTATTTTCAAATCATTCAATTTATTAAACATCATTTTCAATTAACAAATATTATTAATTACAAATATTGTAATTTAAAATAAACAAAACATAATCATGTAAATTATAACAATAAAGCATTAGTTATAACATTTATTACACATACTATTCCCACTACAATGTAAACAAAACTATGCAAACTATCAAATTAAATACATAAAAATGTACCACTCCCATTATTCACAACACATAAATAATAATACTGGATAAAAATAAAATGTACAAATCTCCCTCCAACAAATGCAACAGTAGTAAAAGAGATAAATTACACAAAGAACATATTTACTGCACCCATTCCAGCCAATACAACTCCAATGAAACTGTTATAGAGCAGAGGGGTAACTTTTAATATTCCCACTCCAGTCAGTGCAACAGTAGGGAAAGGGTTGGATTGCGGAGGGGTAAAAATGACTATTCCCATTCCAATGAGCGCAACAGTAGGGAAAGTGTTAGATAGCGGAGGTGAAAAAATGACTGTTCCCACTGAAAAGAGTGCAACAGTAGGGAAAGTCTTGGATAGCGGAGGGGTAAAAATCACTCTTCCCACGCCAATGAGCACAACAGTAGGTAAAGTGTTGGATAGCAGACGGGTAATAATGTACTTACTATTCACACTCCAGTCAGTGCAACAGTAGGAAATGTGTTGGATAGCAGAGGGGTACAAATTACTATTCCCACTCCAGTGAGTGCAACAGCATGGAAAGTGTTGGATAGCGGAGGGATACAATTTACTATTCCCACTCCAGTTAGTGCATCAATAGGGAAAGTGTTGGATTGCGAAAGGGCAAAATTTACTATTCCCACTCCAGTCAGTACAAAAGTAAAAACAAACAAAGTATCATCAACAAAATAATTTTTTTAAGTAAAAAAAAACAACAACATAAATACGTTAAAAATAAAAAATAAAATCATATTATAATGTCATATATGTATCACAAATTCCTACAAATATTATATTATAGAAAGTAAAACAATTATTTCCAAACAAAGCAATGTTTATGTTAAAAATATTTAACAAATCATTACATTTAAATAAATGTAGTTATTTTCTTCCTACCCTATAACACCAAACAAATCCCAACACACATCTATAATAAAAATGTATTTGCATAATTAACATAATTAATTGTCAATGAAACACATTCTTTTAATAAAAAGAAACAAAAGAAATATACAAATTCATTAACTTCCCACCCTTTACCCCTATAATACTCACAACCCACAAACAAACATTAATAATGAAACAATTATCTTTATTAATTACCAATTCATTAATTAATATTCATTATCAACTACTTATTAATTAATTCAAAATAAATTACTTTCCACCCTTTACCCCTTAAAACCCCACAACCCACAACTGAAATTAATTACACAATGTCCTTATTTAATTGTCATTTAATTAATTAATATTAAGTAACAACGGATTATTAATTAATTACATAAAAATAACTTCCCACCTTTTACCCCTAGAAACCCAAAACCCACACTCCCCAAAAATATCATTAAACAATTAACAAAATGAATGATCAATTATGTATTATTAATTACCAACTAATTATTACTTAATTAAAAATAAATGACTTCCCACCCTTTACCCTTATAAACCCCAAAACCTGCACCTAAAATGAATTACACAACTACCATAATTAGGGGGCTCATTAGGATCGCGGACGGACTTGAGTCCGTCCGCGACCCCGAAGTAGGAGGGAACGTCCGCATGGGCAGTGGCGTTCCCTCAGTGCTGATTAGGATGTGACCGCCAGGGTGGCGGTCACATCCTATATCTTTAACATTGCGGCAGGTGCAGTTACAAGCTGCACCTGCCGCAATGTTAAAAATGCATACAATGCATTTGTATGCAGAAAGCGGCAGGCACCGCGCGGTGCCTGCCGATTTCTGTATACAAATGCAGGGGGGTACCATAGGTACCCTCCATGTGCACCCCCCACCCCCCCTTCACCTAGGGGGCCCGCAACGGGCCCCCGCGGTGAAGTTCCACATGCTTTTCCACGGCGGAAAACCCGCCGCGGAAAAGCATCTTTGAAAGCCCTTCCTAATATGGTGGACGGTGTCTGAGAGACACCGCCACCATATTAGAGCTTTTCCGCCGCGGTTGTAAGCCAACCGCGGCGGAAAAGCTGAGGACGGAAGCCAGGACCCACCAGCCATCCTAATGTGGTGGTGGGTCTTTGGTGGGTCCGCTGCGGTTTTTCTGCATCCTCTGGGCCGGCGGTGGCTTCCGCCGGCCCGGAGGATGCGGAAAAACCGCAATCTTAATAGGCCCCTTAATTAGCAACTAATTAAATAATTATAATTTATTACTAATTAATAGTTATTTAAAAAATAAATTGCTTCCCACCTTTCCCCCCATAAACCCCACAACCCAGACAAAAAACCTCAATTAAATAAATATTAATAAAAAAAATCATAAGGGCCGCCTTCCTATGAGCGATCTCAATGCACACAAAATACGACAGATATACCAGACGTTGGTGACGCATTCCAACACGACTCTACATAGAACAAGGAAGGCGTGGCAGGATGACATCCCTGACCTGAGGGACGATGACTGGGCAAAGGTGATATCTAGCCATTGGGGCGCTGCAGTAGCCTCCAGATACCGTCTTATTCAGTTCAAGTATGTGCCATGTGTGTACTGCACTCGTATTCGTCTTTGAAAGATGGGTGTTGTGCCATCCCCCCAGTCCCTGTGCTGCGATGGGGAGGAGGGGACATTCCTCCACACGGTGTGGAGTTGCTTAGCATTACAGCCTTTTTGGCGCAGGGTTTCATCATACCTTAAAGAGGTGTTGTCCTGGGACCTGCCGCATGATCCTTGACTGTTTCTGCTCCATAGTACAGAGGACATCGAAGGGAACCAATATAAGCAACACTTAATTTTTCTTGGCCTTACAATTGCCAAGAGGGATATAGCCCAATTGTGGAAGGGTACTTTGCCGCTGATGATAGGGAAGTGGCAAAAAAAGCTAGATAAATTTATGGGTGCAGAGATGGCAGTTTTTCAAGTGAGGAGCTGCCCCCAAAAACATAGAAAGATATGGTCTCGGTGGGCTACATACCGTGGCACCCTGGCATTGATCTCCCTGCTCTTCCTTCGCAATCCCTGTAGTGAGGAGTTTGTGGGCCAAAATGTATGATGCACCGTTTCCTCTTCTTGGTCATATATGTGTACGGAATTTTGCTTGCCAATACGGGTAGGGTGGGAAAGTCTGTGTACAGTTCTTAGTTTGTTTTCTTTTGTTCCGTATACAAACTGTACCCATTGATATTTCCATGGCTGATATTTTGTTATCAAGTGGATCATGTCGGGTTCTCGTCCAAGTGGTACTTTAAAAATGTAATAAAATATGTTTTAAAAAAAAGAAAATTCATGAATTTATTATAATTAAATTACTTCCCAGCTTATACCCCTATAAACCCACATCCTGCTCCAGAACTAAAAAACGCAAAATGTAATTAAAATAAAATTAATAGCTACCAAAAATGTAACACATTAAAAAAACGAAACAATCCTTATACAAAAGAATACATTACATACATTTAAAATATATACTAAAATACATAACACTAATTAAAACATTGATTTTGTAAACAACTATATTTTTGCAAATGATATTAATGACTTCTATATTTTTTAAATCAATATTTCTTACCTTAAATTTGCTGTTCTTGACCACAATATTCTTGCTTTCGATATTTCTGTGTCACGATATTCAAAACTCAATATTTGTGTAAGTCGTCATTTCCAACTCAATATTTTGACTGAACACTGAAAATACCACCATCTGGGATATTTCACCCAGACACTTTGCCTGCTGAAAGCAGTGGAAGTCTCACTGTGAAATAACCGTGAAAAGCATGCTGGAAAGCCCAATTCCTGTATGTTACACCACAAAAACATTGAATTTTGATTAATTCCTCTTCCCAGGACTTTTGGGACCCTGCCTATTGGTCATTCCTGGGAGTGGGCATTAATGACTTAGGGCCTGCTTATCATGGTGACGAGACCGCCACCGACAGCCTGTTGGTTGCAGTCCCACTGCCATTGTTTGCATGTTTTCTGACGGCCATATTATAATGGCTGGCGAAATGATGGTGGTCGGAATGCTCGACCGCCAAGCATCCAATGGGCTCCTTGAGCCGGCCAGAGAGTGGAAGGCCTTGCATGCCCTACAATGGTGGCGATGCCTACAAGGCACTGCTGTTGGGATTACAATGTCCCTTTCTGCCTGCCTGTTCATGGCGGTTAACCCGTAGCGGGCCCCCCTTCTTTCCTGGCCCTAAGCTGTGGGCACTGGGGGTCACCCAGGGTGCCTTCTATAGATCCCTGTACCATGTGGCTGGCACCACATGGTGCCTGCCAAGTAGTCCAGGGATATGTAAAGTGTCCCTTTTTGCACTGTGGCAGGTGCTGCACCCAGCAGCACCCGCTGGCATGCCAAATATAGGCATTGATATCGCATTCTATGCCTCTTACGGGACCGCTGACAGCATGTCAGGAGATCCTGTTTCAGATCCGGTGGCAGGCAGACGTAAGTCCACCCACCATCGTAATCAGCCCCTTAAATTCTGGATCACTCATCATGAAGACAATAGCCTAAAGTAATTCACATTGTTACATTTTGTTGGCGATTATAATTTGCCTACAACCCTCAATTTTGCAATCCACTTTAGCCATTTATCCATTCAAATGCAATTGTCTGAGAAATCTAGGAAAACAGTATGTCATTTGAGCAATATTTGAACTATCCAGAGTCCTATTATTGAAGGTGTTCAGAGGTTCTTATACTCACGTGGTATTAATGTTCTTAAGTTAACGTTATGATAGCTGTTCACATTTCTAGTCTCAAGGTGGAGCTGTAAAATTAAATTAGGCTGACAGATTCAATAAAGTCATACAGATGTGGGTGGACAAATGCCTTGTCGATTCACAAAAATGATTTCAATCTTCTTTTTAATTGCCTTGCCACCATTAATTGCAGAATACGGATCTCCATTTGATTTGTATGTTCTTTGACTGTATAGATCTAGTTTTTCTGCATGAGGTATAGATGCTGCCTTAAAGTTTTTAAACTAAAGGTGTTGAAGGGTAGTTTGAATAATTTTGTGAATTTCATCCTTCGTTGAAGAAGATGCTCCCATAGGAACGAATCCCCCACATTTTCAATTGATTTTGACTCGATACTCGTGTATGATGGTGTCTAAGCATCCTCAGCCACTCTTGTTTCCAGGTTTACTAAGACAAATAGATGGAAAAGGGCACAAACCCTATTATTTGAACCAATGTATGCTTGTGAGACCTCTACAAGGAGTGAAAAACCTTTATAGTCATCTGATACAGCATGCCACCATTTTGCCTTTGAATAGAAACACTTTCATGCAATAGAAAACACCTGTGATCCCATATAGGTACAGGAGTAACATCCAACACCTAACACTGTACTGACAATGTCTGTTCCAGACACTCTAGTGCAGTGCTTGCCAAACCTTTTTTGAAGTATACCATGACCTAATTTTTAGAATGGCAAACTTTCGCAAACCACCCAGATTTAATGGACATAATGCGGGTGATTTTTTAAATGTAAACAAAGCATAATGTGGTAGCGCACTGTCATTTACAATTAGCACTTTTTCAATTGGTATGGCCATTAAATTCTCACAGACATATAGTTTTGCTGATAAAACTATATTGTACACAAATGATAATGTGTTGAAATTGGGTTCCAGTGAATATTTATAATATGTGCATCACTAATGAAAGTATCTTGATTTGTTTTGATCCCAATTCAATCTTTGTTTTCATCACACAACAATTACAAAAAACAAATTGCTTCATTTTTGCTTTCCTAACTGCTGAATGTGTACAGTTAGTTCATATACAGTTATTTACATTTTAATGTGTATTACAAAAAAATGACACTGTAGAGTCCTTTCTTTCACACTCCCTGTACCCCAGCAATGTTTTTTCTCGAAGTCTTTTTATTAACATCAGCTTAGAACACAGCCAAGATCACAAGCAAAGCAAAAGTATTGTACTCTCAACAATAGCAGGTAAACACCACAGAACCCGCCCCCCTACAGGGTCCATTTCTGTTATGTGGTAGCAATAACTTACTGATACAGTCTTGATCTCTTCTCATTCTCTCCCACCCAGCCCATGTCAGTGGCCCTTGTATGACCTCCACCTATGCCAGATCTTATCCTATTTGCGCGGGCATCCTCTTGTCTTATATACCACCTTCTAGGGCCCCACAGCACCAATCCAAGTCATTCACCCATTCCGACAGCTGGGGCGACGGCTTGCCCCCCCCCCCCCCCCCCCACACCTTGGAAATGTTTCGTTTTGCTACTATTGCCACCACCTTGAGCCATATCATTTGATATTTAGCCAATTTTGACTTGCCAGTCACACAAACTAGGAGCCAGCATGGTTCCACCGGAATCTCCAGTTCAGTGACGTCAGACATAACTTGTGTTACCTCCTTCCAGTAGTTGTAAATATAGTGTCAATCTCAGATAATATAAAAGAAGGAGTCTATTCCACCGCACTCCCTCGCATATTATCCAGATATACAGTGGCCCAACTGATGTAGTAGTTTTCTTGAGGAGTATGATCTATGAAGGATTCGTGGCTGAATAAGTCGAAAACAGGCCCTTATAGCTACTTCCCATGGACTCTGCACCGCCTCCTCCCAATCATCCTCTTAAAAAAAGGGGTCCTAGATCTGTCTCCATGCCTCCCTCAGAGAGCCCAAAGGGTTCGGTGAATTGTACATAATTTTCTAATATGTTAGGGAGGTGGACCCGGCTATCATTGGGTCCATTCGTAATCTGTCCTCTAGGGGTGAGCACTCTGGCAACGTTTCTCCTTCAATAAGGTGTCTGCAAAGGGTGTGGCCGAGCTATAAATATTTAAACCTTCCTGTGTCTGACATTTCGGATTGTATTTTCAGGTTATCTAAGGTGAACAGTGCCTGTCCCCTCCAAATGTCCCCCAGGTAGTCAATGCCCAACAGTTCCCACAGTTTGAATCCCTTTAAGTTCCCCACCTCTCTTCACTGATTGCTATCCCACAGCAGTGTTTTTTGGGGTCAATTTTCGTTCCCAACCTAAATGTTTTGTCGTTTCACGCCAGGCTATAACCACTGTTTGCGTATGGAATGTGAGCTGTTTTTCTTGGCTCTTACGGTAGAGTGCTTCTGGATAGCCCCTATTTCCCATCGCCAAATGATCTATGCGGAAGGCCAGATCATTACGATCAGTAAACACCCAATAAATACTTCCTAATATCTGGGACTGATAGCTCTCGCTCATAGACACCCCTCTAGAGTTTACACAACGCAATTCTGGAACTACCTGCATCCCATAAGAGTTTACGCAGTTCACTGTCAAGATTTTTTAATTTCATCGGTATTCTGTATGGGGTGTTTTGCAATACATACAGTAGTTGTGGCAGGGACACCATTTTGAATATGACCTCCCTGTCCATCAAAGACACAGGTAGTTTCCTCCAGTGTGCCTCATCACTTTTAAGTCGCTCTATTTGCAGGTATAAGTTATGTAGTAGGCAGTCTTCCTCTTTCTTAGATATATGAATACCCAGATATGTAAAATTGTCCTTCACTATTAGTGGGAAGTCCTGGCTAATCTCGAGGGGGACTTCTCCTGTCAAGGGGAAGAGGAGAGACTTATTCCAGTTTATTGTGCATCCTGGGTAACTGCCAAACAGTTAGAATATGTGAAGCACCCTGTGCACCCACCTAAAGGGTTTACCAGATATAGAAGTATATCATCCGCATACAGGGATATACAGTCTTCCCAATCGCCTCCTCCTTGTATACCAGATGTTAATGGGTCATTGTGGACCAAGGCTAGCAAGGGCTCTAGGGCTAAGGCAAATATCATTGGCAAGAGTGGACAGCCCTGTTTCAAACCCTTTCTTAGTGGAAATCGTCGAGATACCACTCTATTAACTCTTACCCTGGCCTACTGGTTTTGGTATAAGAGTTTAACACATACACAAAAGCTCGGTCCAAATCCAAATCTGTGTAAGGTTGCGAACATGAACAGCCATTTGATTCTATTGAACGCCATTTGCATGTTGAGAGAAAGCAACACTACTTTCCCAGTCTGTTCCACTCCTATCATGTGGAGCACTCCATATAGTTTTCTTAGATTAAACCACGTGCCCTTGAGGGGCATAAATCCCGTTGTAGAAATCACCGTTCAGATTCGAGCAGCCAATGTCTTTACCAGCACTTTGGCTTGGCTATTCAGCAATGATATTGGTCTTTGTGAACCACATTGGTCGGAGGTTTGCCCTTTTTGGGTATTATGACTATAGTGGCCCGTCTTTAGTCCAGGGGTAGTTTTCCCTCTTTCAAAAACTCCTGAAACATGTTGAGTAGGTGCGAGGTGATTTTACTTACTAAGCCCATTGGGGCCAGCCGCTTTCCCTGATTGTAGATCAGTGGGAGCTCCCCCTATTTCTTCCACTGTGAAATCTTGGTCTAAGGCAGTTCTATCTTCTGCTGATAGGGTAGGGAGATTAATATTGTAGGTTGGTGCAGTCTGCTGGAGAGCGTGTTGAGGAGGCGGCGTATAGAGATTCATAGTTCTTTGCTGGTTCGGTAAATTTTGCCCTCTACAGACTGGATTTCCAGGACCCAGCTTCTGTCCTTGTCCCTCCTCTCTAACCAAGTTATCATTTTGTTGGCCTTGTGTCCTACATCATAGAGCTTTCTTTGGATTGTTATCGCCGGCACGTAGGCGTTTTGCTCCGCCAGTTCTCTTAATTCTTGCTGCTTAAGCCGGAGCTGCTGCCTCAGGGACGAGTCCATATCGCTCTTTTCCATTCAGCAGATCTCTCTCTCCAGCTCCTCCCACCCCCTATTCTGTTCTTTCCTTTGTATGGCTTTTTCTGCTTCAACATACCGCCAATCACTGTTTTGTGTGCCTCCCACAGAGTACTGACTGATTCCACCAAGCCATTGTTGTTTTGAAAGTATTGTGCAGTACATTTCTGTTGGACAAACTGTTTGTCCCTGAAATACCAGGGGTCTAGTCTCGGGGGTAATGTGGCATCTCTCACCAGCCCCTGGAGCTGAACCTCAACGGGGGAATGATCTAAGATGCCTGGGGCCTTGTGTGTCGCCCCCTGGAATAAACCTGCTTGTGCCATGAG
This sequence comes from Lissotriton vulgaris, assembly GCF_964263255.1. NCBI lineage: Eukaryota > Metazoa > Chordata > Amphibia > Caudata > Salamandridae > Lissotriton > Lissotriton vulgaris. The sequence continues at coordinate 970,366,792 of NC_141697.1, forward strand.
CGTAAAAATATAGTCCAGCCGGGAAAAACTGCTGTGTGCAGCTGAGACGTGTGTATATTGATGTTTCATTGGATTGTGGGCGTGCCATAGGTCTACCAGACCCATCGCATCTTCAAAGCCCTCTAGAGGTTCCCTTCCAGTTACTCCCCTGGCCCATAACTTCATTCATGTCCCACCCAAGACCAGCATGCCCAAGGGCAATTCAAGTACAATAGCACCCAGTGTCAGTGAAGTATCTTTCTGAAGTTTTGGAGGAGCATACACCAAGTAGAGATTAAGCGTCCTGCCCTCCCATGTTCTTGTCAGAGCTATGTTTCTTCCCTATCGGACATACCAGCTCCTACCCGTAATGAATGGAATAGATGACTTAATCAATATCCCAACTCCTCTAAATCCCAATGTGTACCCCTTGCGCGCCAGGAGCTCGTTCCCATATCTGTCTGGGGCTTTGGATTGGTTCCCCCTCAGGTGGGTCTCCTGGAGCATTACCACATCTGGGGCATGCCTATGTAGGTATTGCAGTACTAATGTGCGTTTAAGCTTACTGGTGAGACATTCCACGCCAAAACTTTTAGGGCCATATTGGAGCTGGGGTCCTGTGGTTATGGTTCGGGCTGATTCTTGCCCTTCTGCGCGCCAGGGCTGGGGCAGAGGGCCCGTGGGTCAACCTGTGCATGTCTGTGTGTGTCTGCGGAAGGGGGAATCCCTCCATCCCCTTGCTTTGTGTTGTTACCATGTCTGTTAGGACAATCTTGAGAGCGCTAGCAGGCAATTAAAACAAACAATGCAAAACAGTCGAACTTGACTATACACTACCCCGCTTAGAAACACCCCCCTCCCTGCTACCCTGCTTGGTGTCCCTAGAACCACCCACCACCCCAATTTACATATTGCCTGTCGCCCCGTGTTAACCATGCTTTATGCCAGGGCAGGCTAGAGCCACCTCCCTGCCCCTGTTTTTGAATTAAGCATAGCCCATCTCTATTCCCGTTTACCTTTCCCCTGCACAGTGTCTGGTCCACAGGATCTCTTACTTTCCCCCCTGGAACATCATGAGTCATTAATGGGTCCATCTCCCAGGACTGTTTGGAGTATTGTTAATTTCCTCAGGATCCCATCATCCTAACATTGTTCCCAAGTAGGGCAGCTAGCTTCCAGTCTGGGGAAGGCAGGTGCAATCTATTCTTTCATGACCCCCCACCTACCGGCTTGGGTCTGGATCCATTGCTCTTTTGCCCTCACCCGAGCCTGGGGGCCCTCACTGTTGTCCCTCTCTTATGTGAATTATGGGCTACCACTCGCCATCCCTCTAGCCACTCCCAGGCTTCCTCCGGCTTAATGAAGTTCCAGGATTTTCCTTCTGCCATTACTCGCAGCCTCACAGGATAAGAAATGATGTACTTAATGTCCTTAGTCTGCAGCTCTCTCTTTACCGCTTCAAAGTTCCGGCGCAGTCTTTGTACCTGTATGGTGAAGTTGGTAAAAAAGCGGACCGTAGCATTTTCATAGTTGAGGAGTCCTTGAGTTTGTGCCGCCTAGAGTATGGCATCCCTGTCTCGATAATTTAGAATCCTGGCGAAAATCTTTCGTGGTCGGGCTCCCGGCTTCGGTTTTGGGATAGGGGCTCTGTGTGCCTGTTCAAAAGTGAAGAATTTCAACAAGCGCTTAGGACGGAGATTATTTAGGGTGAGATCTTCCAAAAATAAATCAACCCTGGGACCCTCTGCTCCCTCAGGGACACCCACTACTCATATATTGTTCTGGCGTGGACATCCTTCCTGGTCCTCCAGCTTTGCAGCCATGACTCCTTGTTTTTGCTTGAGGTACAGGACTTGCTCCTCCAATTTTTTAGTGGTTTGTTGCAGCTGGGTTACGTTATCTTTCACATTGGTTACTTTTTCTGATATCTTGAGGAAGTGTGCTCTCAAAAGATTGACCTCCAGAGTGACTGTGTCTATTTTCGATCAATAGTGCCTTTTAGGTCTGAAATGGCCTCCAGCGAGGGCTCTACTGTTCCCGCCTCCTCCTGCTGATAGTCCAGGGCCTCTGCGGTTTGTTTTGCCACTGCATATTTGTCCATTTTGTTTGATTCTGCTTTGTAGAGGGTCATTGGTTTCACCATCTCCTCTTTGGATCAGGGAATGGGGTGAGGCCGTAAGTTGCCATGTAGTGTGCCAAACCTTTTAGTCTATTGTCCCTATCCTGGGCCCAGGCCTTTCTCCAGTATTGTGCGCATTGTTTATCGGGCTACTCTGCCTGCCCTGTGCGTAGGTCTTCTTCTTGGAGAAGTATGGCTCTCTGGTTACAGCGGCAGACCCTGATGCAGAGATCTGACCCAGGACCAGGGTTCAATTCCCATTGCGGCAGGGTCTTGGACTCAATGCCCACGGACCCGATAATTCTTGCCATGGTGCCTACTCTAATCATGGGTCCCACTCTGCATCTCTGGGCAATAGCTTGCTTAATCTCCACACCGACCCTAATCCCTAAGGATTCCTGGCTTCACCTTGGGGTGCCCATGAGTGGGCGCCTCACAGGAACAGGCCAGGATGGGTTCCTCAGCGGTACAGCGCGGGGACACACTGGCTAGTGTAACCAGGCGCTTTATAAGCTCAGTTACTGTCTAGGCCCTCATCAAGCTATTTCAAGGCGCTATGGTGTGGTTGTCCCCAGGACCTCCTCAAGTGTCGGCTGGCACTTTCAGCTTGTGAAAAGCGAGACTGCCTCACCTCCTGCTTTGGGGTGGTAGGCCTGAAGCTTCAGGGATGTGGTGCAGCAAAGTGTCAGACCCCCAGGCCAATTTTGAAATGGCTGTATAGGTACAGTCGCTCCCCTGTTTCTTTTCGGCCTCCAGCCTACTCCCTCGAATGATGCGTGTTTAAATGCCACAGTCAGTCTGCTGCGCCCTACTAAACTCAAGGGCAGGACCGATTGGATCTGCAGACTACACAGCTCCACCCTCACCTCTCATTGCCCCTGAGGTCTGGACCGCCTCTTGACTAATTTTGTCCCGCAGGTGATCCGTGCCCTGCGGCCGTTGTTTGATTGGTCCCCGCAGTTTAGTAGTTCTTTAATGCAGCTTCTGCCGGCCGCGTCGCGGGTACGTTTATACATCCTAGCCGTCACCTGGGGTGCGTAGCTTTTGACCCGCATCTGCAGACTGCAGCGTTACCTCTCATCTCGTCCTCTCGTGTGGAGGGGGGCCTCAGATCCCGATGGAACAGATCGACTACCGGGCAGCGGTCCGTCATAGCTCGCCGCGCCATTTCTCAGCCTGTGGGCGCGGCTCCCCTGACACCACCACGCCACTCCTCTTCAGCCCTCACAGCCTTCGGATCAGCTTCACTCCACCACCGCCTCTGGGCCCTCCTGTCATTCTGGGTAGGAGGTCTATCCCCCCGCTGGTTACTGGGACTGCGGTACGCTTTTAGGTGCTAAGTGCACTGATGCAGTTCAGGATATTAGGACGGATTGTGGGCGTTGGTGGCCGTCACAGGCGGCTCCAAGCCATGCCCCTGTCCCACAGCAATGTTGTCACATAATTCACTTTACTTTTCTTTTGCTGACTGCAGGGGGAAGCAGTTCCGTATTACCAAACAGGCAAAGTAGGCACCGGCCTATTGGCCCCACTCTTTTAGAGGCCCGCATCAACGGTTCAAAATAATATTGATTTGATATTGAAAGAAAATTATAGTCAAGCTTTCTTAAATAGTTTCCAAAAGATAGAAAAGAATGAATCAACTAAAAGAAACAATCATTTTACTTTAAAGACTACCCTGAATACGACTTCTTGCAAAAGGTAGACTTCCAAGATATCCTGAAAGATTTCACCCTAATCAAATTGAGAAAAGTGAATATTTAAAGTTTTGGTTGGTTTAATACAATTAAAAAAAATTGTTTATTAACATTAATAATTGGTAATGCTTAGCTTTGTGTAATAATAAGTAATTGCCTTTATTGTACAAGATTAATCAAAACCCTCACAATATTCCACTTTTTAAAAATACAGATTAAAAAAAATCTATCAAAAGGTTATAAATAAAAAAAATGTAAAATGTAAAAAAAAATGTAAAGGTTTAAGAGGCGCTTAAATTGCATAGTCATGCGTTCTCAGCCAGCAGTGAGAGCCCTCCGGGTGCAAGCTTCTTCCAGTTTGTTATCTACCAGCATTAAAAACTTCACTAGCTTGCAGTTCAACTGGGGGTTGTCGGATTTGAAGCCTGTTATCACTGCTTGTCACCGTGTGTGAATCCCACAGGCGTTGAATTATGATTTAAATAAATGGTCCCATTCTTGTTTTAAGAGTATGCAGGTGCAGATCAGATATGCCATGTCCTCGGTTCCAATTTGGCCCAGATAACAGTTAGTTGTGGCTTGCCCCCTCTGCCATGGAGGAAGATGTAAGATGGAAGGCAATTTCCCTAAACGATGTTTAATGAATTTTTCTTTTGTGCACCTCATGTACCCCAAGCTGTAGTAAATTTGTGAGCTAAATGGTTTATAGCTGTTGATAGTCATCCATGCATGGCTCAGTTTTGCAAACGCGGCTTTATCATTTATTAGTGAAAGGGTTCTAATAGTCCTCCATACTGCTTTTTCTTTAAGTGTATGGGTGGTTGATGTATCCCAAATTGGGTGAGCCCTGTAGTTGCAAGGCTATTTTTTAGATAGATCCTGGCTGACAATTGTGAACTATGCTGTAACTCCTTCCACATTAGATGGTTTAAGAATTTCGGTGGTGCATCTCTAATGTTACGCCAGCAAGTTCAGTAAGACCCTTGTCTTGCTAGATATTGATGGATAAGCCCAAATTCCAGTCTAATCTGAGCCACCGAGGCATAAATTGGCATGTTAAAAAGCATCCTGTAAGCTCTGATGATAGTGCTGTCTAGGGTTTTGGAGTCTCTTCCTCTCTGAGCTTCACTTCCATATGAGATGGTCGGTAAAAGTTTTGCTTGTGCGACCTGAAGTAGAGTAGAGAACCTCAGGCCTGTCAGTTTTTAGTTGTTTCAGACATGATGCTAGGGCCAAACCTTTCCTTCTGATTGATTCAAGCTGACTGAAAAATTGGCCACCAATGTCGATGTGTATGCCTGAATATTTTTAACCTCTTCACTGCGACACGAATTCTGCCGTAGTGCTGGACATTCCAATCGCGTGCGTGGTCATGACGGCTCCCGGCCGTCGTGCGCACATGCCCACCGTGACTTATGACGGCCGGGAACCGTCATGAGCATGGAAAAGGTTAACTTGCGACATTCTGAATTTCTTTGTTCCTCAGATGCCAAGCGAGTGATGCTTTTAAGGTTCTTTTTACATACATAGTTGTGGTTTTGTCAAAATTGAATTCCAAGAGGTTTTCTGTAGCATAGCTCCCTAATGCGTTCACGAGGTTCTGCAGCCCTACTTGCATGTGTTTAATCAGGACCATGTCGTCCACATATAAGATACTAGACAAGGAATGCAGCCTATTCTTGGAGCGTGAGAATTGCACAGGTTTAAGGCTTGCGTCAAATCTGCCACATACAATTTGAATAGGGTTGGTGCAAGCACACAACTCTGTTTAAGCCCATTAGTCATCGGAAAACCCCCTGAGAGGTGCTTTCCATTGCCCAGTTTCACCTGCACCCAGGTTCCAGTGTGAACTTGTATTAGCATGTCTAAGGGAGGTTGTGGGATGTTCCAGCCTGCCAGTTTTTCCCACAGCCTTGCCCGATCTACATTGTCAAATAAGGCTTTGAAAACTATGAAACAGAAATGCAATGCATGTTTGGTAGCCCTGACCCTGTTGATAAGAAGTCACATTGTTGAGATGTTATTTGTTGCTCCAGTTTTTGTGCAGAAACCTGTCTGGTTGGATGGGATGATTCTTTTATCATCGGCCCACTCTTGTAGCTCAGCTAGTAGGGTACCAGTGATCCAGCGCCCCTATAGAATTTCTGTCTCAAATTACATCACTCACTACCTAATACTCACCATTATATATTTATTCTCACAAGGCCCATAGAAACCGAGACAGAAAGTTGAGCAACTTAATCATGTGGCCTAATTAATCAATCCTAACAAAATTTTATATACACAATATTTACAACTGCAGTTTATAAATTTTAACCATGGTTTAAGTATAGAACATTTAATTAGGCCACTTTGGCCAATGAATCAAATAATGGTCACGACTAAATAAATCAAGACCAGCTTGACATTTTAAGTCTTTTTATTTAAAATTAGAACATATCAAGTAAACTTTATTAACTTTGATTTTAAAGCATAAGCATCTTTATTAGAATTAATTTCCTTTATTAGCATTTATTATGGTATTGGCACATTAGTCTGTCATTTCAAAATTACTCAAAATGTATAAACGAAGCAAACATTTTATTAAAGAATCCTAATTCCCTAAGTTAAGCTCTCTGACCTGTAAAGAAAAGTTATTCAAAAGTTCATCTTACGTGTCCCAGGAAATCGGACAGCACTTCGCCCACTGGAACAAGACAGCGACGTTCCTCTCAAGGGACCAGGTTTTATACCTTTCTAATTCACTAATCTAAACTAAATGCATAATTACAGTGACTTCCAGCAACCTAATTGGTTGACAGTTGTCGGACCACATTAGGTCACACATTTTTGAGCGAGACCGGGACACATCATAAAGCCCATTGTTCATATGTTTCACCAATATCCAGCTTCCTCAGAAATGTTACAATTAATGTTATTTTTTATTGCCGCTTCCTCAGCTTGGCAAAAGTCTTAAAATCCTGTCGGCGACCTTGGTAAGGAACATCAGAGCTCGCCTTAGCTTGTCATTGCACAGTAACTCTTTTCCTTTCAAAGAATACGTCATCGTGGCAAAACTTTTCCACTTTGTCTTTCACTGTGCTCAGCTCTTTCACAGCAGGTTTTTCGGTCACCCTCCTAAAGCAGTAGGCCTTAAGCCTTTTTCACGGGCTAGTATTTAAACAAACACAAAACAATAATTAATTCAGGTAATGAAAGTCATTCTGTTACCCACCCACCATTACTAAAGTTAACCCATTAGTCTATGTGGCCTAGCAGAAAGCAAAAAGAAAGAAGCGTTTATAAAATCTACCATTCTTGAATGTCCAGCAGGTTTCTCCATGTGTCTGAAAAAGATAAAAAGCACATATAAAATAAGCACATGCCACTAATAAAACAACCGCATTAGTGTTTGACAAAGACAATAGGACAAACAAACAAAATTAGTTAATAATTTTAAAACAGACTTACAGACGCAACATTAAAGCACATAATGTTATCCCCGTGTAATGATGTTTGCGATTTTACTCTAGATTGGTTTAGTAATACACATCATGCAGCAACTTATTAATATGATTAATACTGTTATGGAAGTTCAACTTCACGAGCCAGAATTAAATAAATTTCTGAAACTCGCTCCATCAACTCCCTCATCTGGTGATTTTAAAATCACCAAATAATACCCAAAATGTAATAAATTTTAAACCAAATTTAGTTAATTCACATTATAAAATCTCTCACTATTAGTTTCCCTAAACTCCTGTTTCAGCAAACTCTCTGGTATCTTCAAATTGAGCTCTTCGCATCTCTTCTAACTCAATTTCTTTTTCCTGTTCCTTTCTAAGTTTATAAATTTTCCCTCACATGCTTCTCCCTCTTGTGAATCATGCAACTAATTTTTAACATTAGAAACACCATAATGATAACGATTACTGGACAGAGTACTTTGCCAATGATTGATCCACCAATTTCTGAAAACCAATCTTTAATTGCCACAAACCTTTTGCTAAACGCTCAGTGAAATTTTCATCTTCCAAGGGTTCTATTTCAGAATGAAATTCTGTAATATTCTTAATAAGTGTCTCAATATTCCGACTCTTGTCAGGAATGTAGGTACAACAATGCTGGACATGTAAGACCCCACAGACTCCTCCCTCTTTTGCAAGCAGAATGTCTAATGCAAGATGATTCTGCATAACCATGCTTCTAGTAGCAACAAGTTCTGTATTAACTAATTGGAAACCACTTGCAGTGTCTGTGGACAATCTATCTACAATAGTGGAAACCTTTCTAATCTTAACCAAATTCAGGGTTATTCCTACCATGGGAATGATTGCACCAAAAATGTCTCCCATGACTTCTGTAAAAACTTCCCCTTTTGTACCTGTTGTTCAGGTGTTCACCAAATTCAAAAGTACCTTTAGCATTTCTGTCAACATGAAAAATCTTTGGAAAAACTAATCCAAGATAACAAGTCCCATACCAATGGTCCGGGAGGCTAAAGTAGGCCTTATTTCCACAAACAAAATAAATTCCAGGAAAAATAGGATCTCTCCCACCTTTAAATCCCCATCCCCCTATGATAAGGTATGTATCCTCACATTGGCTTGCACCCACAAAAATATTATCGTACAATGTGTTATCTCTCCTAATGCAAAATTTTCCACTAACTGGCTCATCTATATGAATAGCTGCATTTGTGTTAACACCATTAAGCTTCTCGTCCTCTAATTGCCAAAATTTGGATTTAGCATGTTTCAAATTTTCATTTCTTTTATAAACTGCTCTCCTCTCCTCAACCATGTTAAGAAAAGTCTTTTCTTCTGGTCTCATTTTGCAAGTTAAATTGTTTCTATAAGCGTATTCATAATTAAGCTCATTAGTCACCAAAAAGAATTCCCTCATCTGCTTTGCAGGTCTGACTTTGTTTAAGCTATATTTAACTTTGAGGTTTGCAAAGACCTCATCATAATCTGAGTAAAAGTACTCCAGGCGTCTTGTTTGATAGAACAAGCTAGCAATCACACTGCATGTGATGCCATAAGTGAGGACACCACGTGAGACCACCTTAGAACGTAAGATCAAACCTGAATTAAAAAGACAGGTTTGTGTTACGACATATTGCCCTAATGCCAACCATCTGAAGAAAGTCATAAAACAGAACTGGCATCTAGTGAAAGATTTGGATAATAGCCTAGCAGATATCCCCTTATTTGCCTTCAAAAAGGAAAACAACATTGCAAACTATTTAGTTCGGGCTGCCATGCCAACATCTAAACCTGCCACGTTGCGCCAAATGATGGGGATGCCCCCCATCCTTGGACATCACAAATGTGGCACATGCCTCTGTTGTGAATCCTCGATTGAGGGCTCACTGTTTCAGCATAACGGAATTTTCTGGAAACATGAATCGTTCAGCAACCGCAAAAGCAAGTTTGTTGTCTACGGTATCACATGTCCTTGTCACCTATTGTATATAGGTAAAACCAATCAAGAAATCCGGCAACGGATCTCTCAGCATAAATCGAGAATTAAAAGGAAGGTTGAAAATGCCCCTTTGGTGCTCCACTGGACGCGGATGCAACACTCTGTAAGTGACCTGAAATGGACAGTAATTTCCAAAGTGGAAAAAAATCCACGAGGTGGCTATCAGAACTTAGCCTTGTCAAAACGAGAAGCTCTTTTAATAGTGAAATTCGACACTGCGGTGTCAGGCTTGAATGAACTAAGTGAGATATTCAAGTTATAACCATTCTCATCCTGACCCTCTATGCTTGCTGAATCCGGGCACATTATAAACCTTTACAAGTTACCATGGACCTCCCACTCCGGCCCTGGTTTTCCAGTTCTCTTTTCCTAAACCGGCCAGGTTAATTGGTGGGTGTGGACTTTTCCATGACCTGTATATAAGGGCGTGTGTATGGCAGCTCATTCAGCTAAGGTGCTCACCAGAGTGCAACCGCTTCGTTTCGCTGTCGCCAAAAGTTCCCTGATTGAAGCTTTTAAAGTGAGTATTCCAACAATGCTTGCCCTGCGTTAGCAGTTCGCCTAAGTCTATGGTTGCATAACTAATTACTATTCTCCTGCTTTTGTTGCAGTAACAAATCACTCCCCCGCTGCGTGCTTTACAGCACTGACGGTAAAATCCACTTTGTTTGTTAAAAATCGTATTTGCTAAACCTGCCAATAACGGCCCGCTGACAATTTGTCATGTTATATTACTGCAGGACCGCCGAATTGTTTGAACGCTGGTAGCCGCGTCTGGCGGACTACGCCCTTCGTCACTAAACCACGGTAAGCCGCTGCGTATTCTCCAACGTGTACGCAATTAAACGGCCAGCAAGATTTCGAATAGCACTGACAGGCGCCCTGTTGGCTTTTTTGCAGGTACTTCTAAGTCTAGTGTTGGTTACATCATATTGCCACACTACGTGTTTACCTCTGCCGGTAAGATATCCAAGCAGTTTGTTATTGCGCTAAAAGTTTGAGGCAACCCTATACAACTGTAAATCGTGCTTACTCTTGTTTTGTAGGGCACGAAATTAATCTACTTCTACCCTAATGGCGACAGCGATCTAAAAGATAGAGGCTCTAGAATATTGGGTAAGGCCATTTGCTGCCTTTCCATTCCTTTCTCGTGCAGTAGCTGCAAGAAATCTGCCCTAATGCCTTGCATGTCCACTACTTTTTAGGTATCACCATTGCCCCTCCAAGCGATCACCGCCTCAGGTACAGCACGTCTGTGTTTATCTCAGCAGGTAACATTAAAAGTCCTTGTCCCAGTTCTCTCAGTCACCTCCATCCAAGTCCTGTATATAATTTAGGTCTGCTTTCGGTCATTTTCAGGTACAAATCATTCCCCAGCCTTGATGCTGTGAAAAGCTATATTTGAATGCATTTGCTCCTCTTCTTGGTAAGCTGTGCAGGAGGGGGTGTTAACTGAGTTTAGATTCTGATGTTGATCAGTCAAATGCACATTTGGTAAAACCTCTTTTTTCTCACTATCTTTTTTCTTTCTGTAGAATCAAAGGCCCTGATGAGAATCCTCTTAGACCAGCAGGATTCGAAACGCGTAGGCCCATTACCACTCTCAAGTCTGCGTGGGTGATAAGTCTATCTGAATTGCTCTCCTGCTTATCATCCGTTGTACATTACCGTGTTTATTTTGTCACTTTATCCCACCAAAAAAACTGTGATTATTCAAATTTTGATTAGGAATGTACATTTTTATGTAAATAATTTTTCAGTTAAAACTTTTCGAAATATATTGCAGACTGTGGCCTTTTCCAGCATCTTTGTGTTCACTGTAAATATTGTTCACTGTAAATATATCACTTCTTATTCTCCCCATTGTTCCTGAATGGTTGATTGTTGTATGCTTGTGATATGTCTGACATAATGAAAGATTGTTTCTTCCCTTAATTTTGTACCTAGCATGTAATATTGTTTACTTTTGAACCAATTCGTTTTTTGATAACATTAAGCAAATAATAAAAGCTACTAAGCAGCTCCAAGCCTTGAATCTTACTTCAGGTTTAGCGTTTTAATAAGTATTCATGTGTATCAGTACTGGCATCCTCATTTTGTTGTTCTATAAGTGAGGGGTAACATATTGTAAGTAACCCCTTCTGATACAGATGCAGGAAGCTTCACACAGACGTAACAATCCTTTACATTCATAACTTTCACATACTCAGATAGCAGTCTGGAGAAGGAATTACTAGAAAAATCTCTAACAGATCTATCTTGATGAATCTCTGGATTGTGATCAATAACTCTGTTAATATTACCAGCATGTTTTTCTTGTTTAGTCTCTACTCTACTTGTCATGCTGACCTTATATTTCTCCTTATCAATACCAAAAGAGTAAACAACAGCTAAGATTAACCAGACCAGGATTAAAAGCACCACACATATTGAAGACATTTTACAACATCTCCTAAGAATTGAACACCTAGAAGTTTGAGAACTAGGCATTTTCAAACAAAGAATCAAAATCAAAAACAAAACAAAAATTAAAATTTGTGAAAAATTTGTGCATAATATATAAGTGACTAAATATATAAGTGACTAAACTAATATCTCCCCTTTTAATTTATTTTTTTAAAGTAACCCTTTAACAGCTTTTCTTCGACCTTGCGTCACATGAGTGTGTTTCTCAGCTAACACAATTTCTTCGACCTTGTGTCACCTAACACAATTTCTTCAGCCTTATGCCAAAAATAAATCCTAATCTAAAAGAAAACAACTTTTAATCATTGTCACTGGGTTCTTCAAGATCTAAATCTTCTTGACTGCTACTTCCAACATCCACTATTGGTGGTATTATTATATAAGTCCACTCTGGTGACTTATACTTTTGGTTAGGCCTAATCACTCTTTTTGCCTTACCACTAATTACTTCAATTTTCTTTCCTTTCTCAATTATATTATCAGAAGCACCTTTTTGACTTGTGATTTCGTTGACCTGCTCTTTAGAATTTTTCACTAATTTGAACTTCAAATTTTCATTTGGCCAAATATCTCCTTTTCTCAAAATGTTCTTCTTTGGCACAGATTTGTTACATTCAGCTTTCCAAGCTCTTTTTCTGAATTTTCTTATTTCTGACTCTTCATCACTCTCGTCTGAGTCAGTTTCTGAGACTTCAAATCTTTGCATAGGAACGACTTCTTTACTCGGGAGCCTCACTCCGTTAGGAACATCATCTTTGTAGCTGGTAATTGGTAATTCTTCCTCTTCTTCAGGAATAACCTTTAACTTCCCAGTTTCAGATTTCTTGTTCCTGCTTTCAGAGATTCTAATCTGCTTTTCAATACTCTCCTGGATTTGATTTTCTTTCTGCTCAAAATTTTCTGCTTCAAAGTCTTTTTCTGCTTCAGAGTCTTCTTTCCCTGCTTGAGATTCTTTTTCTAGCAGATTTTCATCATCTTCTGTATCTAGGGCCAGATGTAGGTGAAATAGATTTACCGATTTTTAATTAGCGATTTTTACCGATTCGGTAATTAAAAATCGGTAAATCTAAGGGGTGGGTATGTAGGTATTCCAGATGTGCTGGAATACCGAATCGGATGAATTCGGTATTTACCGATTCGGTAAATACCGAATCGGTAATGCCCATTCATTCCTATGGGCTGTGAAGCCCATAGGTAAATACCGATTTTCACAAGGGTGCAGGGGGTGTCACTTTGACACCCTCTGGCACCCCCAAAACAGGCTCGGGTGCCATGTGGCAGGCATACATGCCCTAAGGGCAGGTCTGCCTGTCACATGGCATAGGTATGCATGCACACATGTGCATGCACACAGGAATCAGTATTTTACCATCAAATTGGATTTGATGGTAAAATACCGATTCGGTAAGGCCTCTGGGACTCTGAAGAGTCCCACCTACATCTGGGTGCCTCAGAATCGGTATATTTACCGATTTTTTATTTTACCGAATCGGTAAAATTACCGATTCAGTAATTTTACCGATTCGGTAAAATAAGGCCCCCTACATACCTGTCACACATTTACCGATCGGTAACGGCCGAAAATACCGATTTTCGGCCGTTACCGACCGACCTACACCTGGCCCCTAGAGTCACAATTTCCAGATCTTTTTCATTCAATGCCTGATTCACATCTGAATCTTTCAGATAATGTCGACTTTCTTGCTGATCATCAGAATCTGGATCTTCAGGATCTCCTTCTGAATCTGAATCTGCAGTTCTATCACTCTCTTCATCAAAATCATCAGGAGCTGGTACACGAATGGTATGACTTGCATGCACCCACCTTTTCAGGCCTCTACATTTAACAGCGTTTGTTGTAACAAGTATCACTTGTCTTGCCTTCTGCCATCTGGGTACTAAACAGTTTCTCCTTCGATGAACCTTTGTTCGGACCCAATCTCTTGGTAACAGATCATGAGCTTGTTCTTTCTCTTTTGTAATCACATCTGTTCCCACCTGATGGAATACAGAATTCACTACATCAGAAAGGTTTTGACAATACTCAATAATTGCACTATCGTTAATACTCAAAAAAATGCCAACTGGAACAAATGCTTGCCTCATTACCCTACCCATCAGGATATTGTGAGGACTAAGGCCTGTCTTTTTGTCAGGAGTACTTCTCAAAGACATCAGAACAAGTGGAAGAGCATCTGTCCACTTTACTCCTGTAGCAAGACACATTTTAGAAATTCTGCTTTTGATTGTTCCATTTATTTGCTCTACAACACCTGATGCTTCTGGTCTGTATGCACAGTGTAACTTTTGTTCAATGCCTAATGCTTCACAAATCAATTGTATGAATCTGTTTTCAAAATGCGTTCCGCGATCACTTTCAATAGTCACTGGAAAACCATATCTAGGTATGGTCTCCCTCAAAAGTAATTTTGCCACAGTAACTGAGTCATTGTGACGAGTTGGGAATGCTTCCACCCATCTTGAAAACAGACAAACAATCACAAGCACATACCTGAGCCTATTGTGTGGTGGAATGTCAATGAAATGCATCTGTAACCTGGTAAAAGGACCTCCCTCCCGTCCTATGGTTCCCAAGCTTACAACAGTTTTCCTGTTTGGATTCATTTGCTGGCAGATTAAATATCTCTGGCAAAGTGACTTCGCAATAATCCTGAATTTTGTACTAAACCATGTTTCTCTGAATAGTCTTATCATGGAGTCTCTTCCCAAATGCTCTGGACCATGGTACATCCGTGCCATGTCAGCAAGCATACAATTTGGCATTACTGGTCTGTCATCTTTGTAAACCCAAACTCCATCTTCCTCTCGCTGTCTGCACTCTGCTCTTAGCCATGTATTTTTCTCTTCATCATCTGCCTCATCTTGTAGTTCTTTAACTCCCTGCCATGTTTCAACTACAGAAATTAGCATGAGAGAGTTCATAATGTGACTTTGATCTTTATCCGATTGATTGAATAATTGTTTTTAGCACAATACTTTGCAATCTCATCTGCATAAGCATTGCCTTTAGTAATGTAATCGGTTCCATTTTTATGAGCTGCACATTTCCGACAGCAATCTTTTCTGGTAACTGAATGCCATCAATCAATCTTTTGATCAATTTCGCATTCCTGATTGGTGTTCCCGCAGAAGTTAGATAACCTCTTTGAGACCAGAGCTGGCCATAGTCATGGACTACGCCATATCCATACTGACTATCAGTCACTATGGTAATCTTTTTCCCTTTTGCTTTTTCACAGGCTCGAATTAAACCAATTAATTCTGCAACTTGAGCTGAACGAATTCCATCAAGAGGAGAACCCTCAACCACATCTGATACTGTACATACTGAGTATGCTGCTCTTAGAATGCACTCTTCTGTTCTTAGACAGGAACCATCAACAAAGTAAACCAAATCAGATTCTGGCAAAGGAACATCTTTTATATCTTGCCTTGGCTTGGTGCAATAATCTACAACATCCAGGCACTCATGATCAATGTCATTTTCATTTTTGACTTCAGTAACAACACCATCAGGCAATAATGTGGAAGGATTTAAGTTCACACATCTTGTAATAGAAACATTATCTGATCCCAGAATTATTTTCTCATATTTAGTCAATTTGTTACTTGTCAAATGCTGAGTCTTGCTTCTGGTAAGAAGAATTTCAACTGAATGAGGTACATACACTTTAACAGGAAACCCCATAATTATTCCTTCACTTTGCTCAAGACTTATACTTGTTGCAGTCACTGCTTTTAAGCAACCTGGCAAAGCTTTTGCGACGGGGTCCAAAACTGCTGAGAAATATGCAATTGGCTTTCTCAATTTTCCATGTCTCTGAATTAGAACTGATAATGCACAACCTTCCCTTTCACTGCAGTACAGCTCAAATTCCTTTTCATAATCTGGCATTCCTAAAGCTGGAGCTTCGCACAAACTTCTTTTTAACTGCTCAAAGGCTTCCAATTCAATTTTCATCAATTTAATCGGGTCTTTCACATCAGCCTTTGTCAGTCTCTGTAGAGGTTTCGCAATTACCAAAAATCCACTAATCCACTGACGACAGTAACCGACCATTCCCAGAAACATTCTGACCTGTCTTTGTGTAGTTGGGGGTTGTATTGCTCTAATCATTTTAATTCTTTCAATTGTCACTTGTCTGATTCCTTTTGCAATGCTATGACCAAGATATTTTACTTCTTGTTTACAAAACTGTAATTTTGCAGGCGACACTTTATGTCCCTCATCTGCCAATCGATTCAAAAGAGTAATGGTATCAGCTACACAATTTTCTTGTGTTTTTGCAGCCACCAAAAGGTCGTCAATATACTGTACCAATGTCGAATTTCCAGGCAAAACTAAATCTTCCAAGGATTTCTATAACAGCTGATTAAAGATAGGCGGACTTTCAGTATACCCCTGTGGGATACGACACCATGCTAAAATGCGGTTCTGGAATCTGAACGCAAAAATTTGTTGGCTCTCTGGATGCAGTGGAACTGTAAAGAAGGCGTTACATAGATCTATGACCGTATACCATTCTGCTTCGTCCGGAATCTGATAAAGAATTACCGCAGGGTTTGGAACAACTGGACAACATGGAACAACAATCTGGTTAATTTTTCTCAGGTCCTGAACAATTCTGTATGTTCCGTTTGGCTTTTTAATCCCCATAATCGGTGAATTACATGGACTGCTCTCAATCTCTTTCAGAACACCTTGACTAATGAATTTATCAATCACAGGAATGACTCCTTCAATTGTTTCAGCTTTCATTTTATACTGTGGAATGTTTGGGAAATCTACTCCTTGTTTTACAGTAATTTTTACTGGATCTACGTGTTTCATGAGACCCATATCATTTCCAGGTAAGTCCCAAATTTCTGGATTGACTGGCTTTTTAAGCTCTTCAGGCAATGTTTTTTGTCAAAAGCAGGAAATAATTTACTTTCCTCTTCGACCATCAACATTGTTAATTTGTAAAGACCATCTTCTTCTGAAGTTTGTAGCTCAATACCATCTGGTGAACAATAAATTCTGCAGTTCATTTTACAGAGTATATCACGTCCTAACAAATTCACAGGACTACTGTCACAAACTAAAAATCTGTGTTTGTCTTTGAAATTCCCAATCTCAACCTTTAAAGGCTCTGTTAAACTTGTTTTAATTTGCTGATTAGCTACGCCTACAACTTGGAAGCACTCACCAGAGAGAGGAAGATTTTCAATTTCTGCTGATCTAAGAGTAGAACGGGTAGCACCTGTGTCCACAAGAAAAGTGACATCGACATCATTCACCTTACCATTTACAAATGGACCAGCCTGGTCTACCTCAAGAGTGGGTCCAAGCACACACTCTTCCTCCTCTCTCAGGCACCGTCATGAGTAATCCTCAGAGAAATCACTTGCTTCATTATCTTTTAACCAAAACTGTTGAGAAAAATTTGACACATTCATTTTTGGCAATCTGTTTACCTGATCTCCTCCGCAGAAACCTGTTTCTGGAGTATATCTCTGAGTATTCACACAGTTAGGGAAAGGTGCTTGTGGAAAAGGTGCTTGTGGAATCTGGCTCTGCTGATTCACTACCTGTCGCTGTAGCTGTCGCTGCTGACTTAATTCGTTTAACTGCTGCTGTAGCTGCTGTTGTTGATTTATCTCACTCTGCATCTGTGGATTCAATGATGAATTTTTAAAATTTCTGGGCGGATTTTTACACTCTCGCCTCCAGTGTCCAATTTTGCCTCAATTAAAACATTGGAGCTTCTGTTTTAGCTCTTCAATATTCACATTAAATTTTGGTTCAGTATTGAAATAATTTCTAAATTTGCCTTGATTCTGCTGAACACCTTTATTTTCTAATGCTATCTGTTGTTGCTCAGCTACCTTCACTTGTGCCCACATTGGTTTTTCTTTAAGCTTCTTCTGTTTGGCATCTATTTCATCACTGCAATATTTTGCCTTTCTCAGGATGTCATCAACTGAAAGTGATTGCCAACCCACGATTCCATTTTTAATCATTTCACTTATTTCAGGTCTTAGGCCATAAACAAATCTGTAAATGAAGTGGCTCATGTCATTTTCACTTAATTTTTCATAGCCACTGTATTTTTTGAAAACCAGCAGTAACCTTTCATAAAAAGAATGTACTGACTCTTTTGGCTCTTGGTTTGTTCTGTCTATTTTTACCCAATCTACTTCTTTCGGGGGAATCTTTTGTTTCAGCCAATAAATTACTTTATTGTAGATTTCCATAACATCTTTTGAAGGGGCACCTGTAATAGTATCTCGAGCAGGCTCTTCTTTAGGCCAACTCACAGAAATTTTGCATTCTGTCCAAAGATCTGATGGGACAACAATGTCAAAGAATCCATCCAGATGAACCCACAAAACTTTTGACACCTTAATGAATCTGTCTACCTGACGATACCATTCCACAGGCTTTTCTCTCAGCCGAGGGAAATCGTTTGTAAATAGCAGGATGTCTTGCCTTGACCAAGGGACATGCACATATCCTCCACCAGCTATTTCCCTCATTGGAAATTCAGTTATTGTTTCTCCCCTATCTCTTTCGTCTTGTTCTTTATTCTTTGAACATTTCATTCTCCATTTACCTAATTCACCTAATCTTTTGAGAAAAGCTATTCATTCTCTAATATGATCTATTCTTCCTGAAGTATTGAGACTATCAATATCCTTCTCTGAAAAATCCACTCTGTAATGTTTCTGCAAATGTTTCTGTTTGCTCAAATCAATTTCTAATTCAGCAGCCATTTCTTCCAGTTGTTCATACCTGTTTTTCGATTTCCATTGAATGCTCTTGCAAATGAAAAGAAGTTCATCATCCTGATACAATTTTAAACTGTCAGTACCAATTGTGCCAATTATTAATTCTTCTAAATCAGCCTTTAATTTTGCAACATCAAGCTTTTTAAATTCAGGAGCTTCTGGAGAAAGTGCATTTTGTATTAAATCTATTTTATTCAAACTTCTTTCTAAAGAAGCAGAATCGGATTCTGCAGCAGATGGTGTTTGACAACTTGTCAAGCTTTGATTAAAAGTTAAATTTGGCATAATGGATTTTTCCCTGTGTATTTCTGATAACTCCGAATAAAATTTTTCAGCTACTTTTTGAATTTCTGCATTTAATGGAACTGTCAAAACTGAATGCCTATTTTCTCTTTGATCAAAAACTGGTACGAAAGGACCAATCGTTACTGGTACTGTCACTGCTTCCATGCCTTTAGTTAATTGTTGAATTAAATCTTCCTTTGCTTTATTATTATATTTCTTGGAAAATCATTTCTCTGCTCTGGAAATCTGTTTTCTTTAGACGTACTAGAATTATTTATCGATCCTACCCTATCAGGGTGAACCTTCCTCAGCTTCTCTAGGAGGTGCACGCGGAGAAGTTCCTGTAGAAACTCTCGGGGTTGATTGTGAATCTGCTTGATAAGGTGGCGGTTTGCGTTTAGAAGTGTAAATGCCTTCTAGAACTGCATCATCTAATTCTTCATCAAGTCTACTTTTCTGTTTAATATTCTTTTGACTTGGGTCTTCAGTAATCATTGTTCTTACTGGGTACAGGCCATCATACATGTCTGCTTTTCACCAGCGTCTCACTTTATCCTCATGTGTTTCTTTATTTACATAAAATGTTGTATTCCTGAGTGGAGGACATTTACTTTCTCGTTCAAGTTCCATCATTTCAACCTCCCATTCAACTAAAGCTTCAAATTGTGTAGGCCTAGGCTTTCGCATAAGACCCATCATTTTTTCTCTTAAGTTTCTTAAAACTTTCATATTAAATGACCCATCTTCTGGCCACGCTAAAACGCCGTCATCTTTTGTATAATGCATCCAATTTTCGTACCAAATTACAGTATGGTAACCATATTCACCTTCCATATATGCTGCGGGTGTTTTATACTTATGAAGTAATTTTCCACCATGCGTTTCAATTTTCTTGTCAGAAGTAAATGCATTTTTTATTTTCTGAAACCATGTAAGCTTCTTTTCCTCTACACTGTACTAACTCATGTTTAAAAATTGCTTATTCCGGAAAGATCGTAATGTTTTCTTGATGTTCCGCTACTCTAGCCAATCCGTGCGCGAAAGACACCAACAAGCCAATCAGGTTAGGCTACGTCACCACCTTGCTAAACCAATAAAAATCATGTATTCGGAATAGACCAATCAGCTATCAGCTCGTCACTGTCACGTGAACCAACCAGTGCGCTTGCTGTGACGTATATTAGCCAATCACAGCGCAAACTGAATGACGTACACTGCCGCTGCAGCTTCGCAGTGTGTGGCACTCCGTAAACTCACCCCTCCTTCACAGAAACTTTTTCACAGCGCCATTTTAAAACTTTATTTTCCAAAGAACTTCAGTTAATAACTACATACAAACAAACCATTTGTCTGTTTCGCTAAGAAAGGATAGTTTTACCAGTCATTCAGAAAATCTTTCGCATGGAAATAGACAATGCTACTTTCTTCAAAATTCATTCACGCATTCAAACAGGAAAACCTAATTATACAAACATGAAATCTTGGCAGGACTCTAACCAACCATAGAAATCCGGAATCACTAGTAAGAATAGACGACGCTTCCTTACCCTTCATTCAAGCTCAGATAGATCCAATACTCTTTTCACAGAAAGTTTTAAAACGGGCTCACAGGTCCCTATACTTAATGTTACAATTTCATAAACAATCCTCACTACACATTTAACCAGACACACCTAAGGTCCCTAAACTTGTGTTGAACGTCCGCAACACTTGTGAAATATTCTAAATCACAAATTTTGAAACAGAACAAATGCACTGTGTAACTTCACTTGTCACACTACTCTTTCGCCGGCTAAACCAGGAATTTTCACACTGCTGGAAAAATCCTTTCGACTACATATAACAAAGGAACAAACTTTAACAACATGTTTTAGACATATATCCTATGTAATTAACATGTAACATGTCAGTTACCATAGTAACCGAACTCTGCTACCAAGGGAATTGATCCAGCGCCCCTATAGAAATTCTGTCTCAAATTACATCACTCACTACCTAATACTCACCATTATATATTTATTCTCACAAGGCCCATAGAAACCGAGACAGAAAGTTTAGCAACTGAATCATGTGGCCTAATTAATCAATCCTAACTAAATTTTATATGCACAATATTTACAACTGCCGTTTATAAATTTTAACCATGGTTTAAGTATAGAACATTTAATTAGGCCACACGAAGTATCAAGCTGGTTTTAGGAAGAAGATGGCGGCCGGCTGACGGCGGTCGTGAGAGCTCCTTCCTGACTGGGAATGTCTGGTCTCTTGGATTAATGTATCGTCGACCTTCAGAAGCCCATGCGGTAAGCGAGCGGATTTTGCACTCTTCCCTTCTTTTCTGAGTAGCAAACTAATAGGGGGGTGATCTACTTTCTCTCCCTGAGTTACCTCCCCGGGGCAACACGGCGATGCGGAGCCGGAGGCATTAGGACCCAGTGGGAGGCCTCCGAGACTGATGGGCGTGGACGTGGAGGTTGGAGGCAGAAGGGGCGATTGTGCTCAGCGCGGACAAGGCGAGAGAGGTGGTCTCGACGCGGCGAGCAGGTTTGGCTTCTTTTGGAGGAAAATACGAGGGGCTGCCGCTAGGATTTATCCCAGAGGTCACAGAATATTTGCGGTGAGCGGGTATTGTGGTTGGGGAGCAGAGGAGAAGCTGGTTAATGATTGTGGCATATCTACATTAAAGGCACGGCAGACTTTACGAGTGAATGACTCTGGAGCACGGAGGGGGGAACTGGCTTGTTATACACTCATAGAGCTTAAGGGAATGGACTCGGTTACTGGCTTGAAGTCCAAGATCCCTTTGGATACAGCGGAGAGAGCTTGTCTGCAGCAACAGGACTGTAATAAAATAAGCCCTAATCTAGACTCAAGTACAAGCGATCTTTTGCAAGGTGCTGCCCCTCCGGTAGTAAGGAGTAGGTACTTCCTACGTTCTTTGCCGGATAGAGAATTCTCATATCCCCCCCTAAAACGAGATCGTGGGCTGATTCCTCTAACCCCATTACGGAAAAAAGAGAAGAGAGAAAGGAATAAAAACGTAGAGGGGAAAAAGCAACAGGGAATATTGTATACCTTCCGTGCGTAGCTCCTTTTTGAGTGAGAGAAAAGAGGCGCGCAGTTTCTGAGTTTCGAATGTATAGTCCGGGAATAGGGTCACGTTGCTGTTGTCCACCTGAAAGGGACCCGCATCTCTGGCCCGTTGCAACAGCCAGTCCCTGTCTTTGTAGTGTAGCAGCTTGATGACCACAGGGCGGGGCGGCAGACCCGGCTTCGGGGGCCTGGACGGGACTCGGTGCGCTCGCTCCAGTGTGAAAAAGGGGGAAAGGCCCTCAGGGGCCACCACAGTCCTTAGCCAATCATCCAGGAATCCCACCATGTCCGTACCCTCTTTTTTCTCTGGAAGGCCTACTAGGCGTACGTTGTTCCGCCGGCTGCGGTTTTCTGCATCCTCAGCTCGCCTTTCTAGCACTTGTATGCGGTCTAGCGCCTCCGCGAGCCGCCCCTCCATCGATTTGTGAGCTGGTACAATGTCTTTTATGGCGCCCTCCGCCTCCTTGACCCTGTCCGCCAGTTTCGCGTGATCAGCCCGTAGAAGCCCCAATCCCGTCGACACCTGCACAATGTCCTGATGCAAGGTGTCTTTTGTGGCTGCAATAGCTTGCAGGATCCGGTCTTGCATTTGTTGCAGGTCCGTTGTGGATTGAGGGATGTCCTCAGGTGTCTCCGTAGCGGTGCTGCCATCTCCCCGTGCCCCTTTCGGCTTCCCCATTGTGCACCAGTTGCCGCAAGCTGGGGTCCCGGGGGCAGGTCGGGGCGTCCGGGCAGTCTCCGCAGGCCGTCAGTGGCTGATTAGTCAGGGTGCACCCAGAGCGTTGTGTCACGCTCCCTTCTCCCACAGGGTAGTTAGCTCTTAGATCTTGCCGCCGAGATCGGGACCGGTCCAGGCGGGCCCACTGCCTCACTGGTGCCTATGTGTTAAAGCACACTTGGCCCTCCGCAGATCCACCTCCGCACTGCCGCCGGGCGTCGGTGCAAGTGTGGCAGCCCATTTCTGTCCTCAGGCACGGTAGGTGCCAACCACGCAGGGTGTAGGTTCACCGGGCCACCCTCCCCAGAACCCGCTCCCCACAATAATGTACCTTGTTCGCCTGTTAGAGCAGGGCAAATCTGGAGGAGCGTCCTAGGTTTACTCTGGCGGAGGCGGGGGTATGTGATCACCGGCTTCTTCAGGAAAGACGGGCCCGGCCAGGGCCTCCTCGTACTGGGCTCCGCTGCCTGGGCGCTCACCGGGCAGCCGGGGGGGCCCGACCGTCTCCGCACAGGCCGGCCGCCCCGCAGGGGAAGCAGCTGTCGGGTGGGCCGGAGGTGCGCAATGTAGCGTGGTTCCGTGGGCCCCGTGTCACCGACGCCAGGCCGCCTCCCGGCACCAGCAGCGGCCGCGGGCTCCAGAGCGGGCGGAGTGCATGTCGGGCACAGCTCCTGTACGTCAGGGGCAGGGCGCCCTCTCGCCACTGTGGTCCTCGGGGCTCCGGTCCAGAAATCTCCCTGCCGGGGGAAGTGGGGCACGTTGCAGAAGGCGTACCACTCCAGTCGGGGCTAGGCCTCGGTGAAGCCGGGGCCTCGATTTACGACCCCCCGGGAGGGCCAGAGCTGCATCCGGGCCGCCGGGCGCCCCGCTGGAACGGCCGGGGGCCCTTCCGTCTCCGGAGCCCCTGTAGGCAATCTGGGCCCCGCAGACTGGATCGGCGCTGTGGCTGCTAGTGTCCAAGGAGGTTTTGCTGTCCTACCCCTCAGGTCTCCCGGGTGTCTCCTCCCGGTCGCGCCCCTCCGGCGCAGCCCCCTTGCCACAAGAGTTGGGGCTCCGGCAGATTTACCCCCTCCTGGCCGGGTCTCGTGGCGCTGGTCCGGCGGATCTCATCCTGCTCCGGGGGCCGGTCCAGCGGGCGCGGCCCCCCCGGTCCCAGCCTGGGCGGATCAGGTCTTCTCCCTCGTCGGGGTGCCAGGCCCAGACAACGCCGGGGCCTCGATTTCTGCGCACTGGGCGGGGAGGCACTGCATTGGGGTTGTCGGGGCGCAGCGAGCAGCTTCTCAGCATCTGACCTCCGCGAAGAGGGGGGGTCGCGGACCGCACCCGCCGGGCCCGCACCCCTCAAGCTCACCGGGCAGCACTCCGGTCTCCGCAGTCAGGCCACCGGGTCCGCGCCACAGGGTCCGTCACTCCGCCGACGGCGAGGACGCCGCCATCTTGTGCCTCAGGTCTGCGAATGTTCGCCAGCCTTTCGCGCCTCTCCCGGTCCGGTAATCGGCACTCTCGCAGCACCGGAGCAGGCGTGAGTAGAACACTTGGGGTTGCCCGTCCTTC
Source organism: Lissotriton vulgaris (assembly GCF_964263255.1). Lineage (NCBI taxonomy): Eukaryota > Metazoa > Chordata > Amphibia > Caudata > Salamandridae > Lissotriton > Lissotriton vulgaris. Next base: position 970,390,961 of record NC_141697.1, read on the forward strand.
CACGGGGTTCCCAAGCTGCTTGAAGGATAATTTAACGGATAACGGGCGGTGGGGTCGGGAGCCTCACTAGGCTGCGACCATTCTTGTTGGCAGCTAGCCACGCCCCCCTAGGGGAGCTTGGAAACATAATAAAAGATTTCAATTTGATAGATGTCTGGAGGACTAAGAATCGGAACAACAGAGACTATTCATTTTATAGCCACAGACATAGGCACCACTCACGAATTGATTTCTTTCTTATTGATCAAAGTCTTCTCTCTGAGACCCTCTCCACTGCTTACTTCCCGGCAATATTATCAGATCACTCCTTAGTAGAGCTAGTGCTTAAGCTCCCACAGAATTTACAAGCTAGGAGATGGACCTTAGATAGATCCTTATTATCACAAGAGAATCTAAAGCTTGAACTATTGAAACATATGACAGAATATTTTCAACTAAATAAGAGCACCGTATCAGATCAAATAATATGGGATGCTTTTAAGCCTTTCTTAAGAGGTGTATTTACATCCGAAATGATAAGAAGAAATAAAATTAGAAAAAAGGAAGATGAAGACTCTTTATCTCTTATAAAGCAAAAAGAGCAAGATTTACAGAAAGCTTCCTTAGAACAACGGATGGATGTGACATCCATTCAAAAGGAGTTAGAGAACTTAAAAATTAAATACCGGGCCAATCTAGATAAAATTATCAAATTAAGGTGGGATACGAGTAGACTCCAGAATTTTTCTTATGGGGAGAAATGTGGGCGAATACTAGCTTGGAAGGCCAGGGCAGATCGTGTTAGGATCCAGATATCCGGATTGAGGATACAGAGCTCTGGCGATAGATCATCAGATAGCGGGGAGATTCTGAGTGAAGTTAAAACCTATATGCAAAATCTATATATGGGGAGCAATGAAAAAAACATCTTTGGAAGAGGTAGCTCAATGGCTGGAGGGAGTATGTATACCCCGCCTAACAGAGACGGATAGCTAATTTCTAAGCTCACCAATTAAGGAGGGAGAGGTACACGATCAACTTAAGAGGATGGCCAGCGGTAAGGCTGCAGGCCCAGATGGGCTCCTAGTCGTAATTTACCAAATAGGGTCGGAAATTTTAGGTCCCATTTTAACGGCCCTTTTTAATGGAATACATCTAGAAGGAGATCCTATACCCCGACTTGGTCAGAGGCCACAGTAACCCTGGTTTTGAAACCTAATAAAGACCCCTCATTGGTTGAGTCGTATAGGCCAATCTCGCTGCTGAACGTGGACTATATAAATCTTTGCAGGGGTTTTGGCAGCGAGATTGGCCAAATTTATTAAGACTATTGTTCATGAGGCCTCCACTTCCGCTCGCCATCAGCTTAGAGGTACAGACGGAGAGAGCGGGGCCTCATTCTCCCGAGCGGTTGCCGGGTGAGGTGAGGTCGTCACCCACACAAAGCTGGGAAGAAGATTCATTCCTCTCCCTTCAGTGGACATTTAAGTATCCATATTCTTGATATAGCAGTAACTTTGTCAGTACATGTTTATTATTCATTATCTATACACTATGGATTTAGTTGTAGTAGCTAATTTCTTGGCAACGGTCCTGAAGAAAGCTGGGCTAGATGCCCATAAGGCTGAAACATGTCAACCATACCGTACTGCGCTATAGGGTAGTCTTACTACCCAGCGTGTCTTTTAATCCTTAACATCCGGACTTCTGTCGCAATGCCATCTGGATTCCGCATAGTTAATTTTATCTTTAATATTTTTTGAGCACTGCACTTTTTCATTTACATCACTTTAGGATGCATGTTTATGATGATACTTTTGACATCCATTCCTGCACCGGCACTATATGGTCGGACTTGGGCTGGCATGATTTACATTTCTCACATGATGTAAACTCCACCACATGGGTGGTCTGATGGGAATTGTTTCAGCCTCCCTTTACCAACACTCAATGGTTGTGGCAACCCTTGTCTCACGCACTCACCACCAGTACCGCATGGTTACTGTTGTAGGCACACATTTTTTCAGACTTGTTCTGCTCTTGTATGTTTTTGTATATTGTTCATGAGGACCAGAGGGGCTTTATGCCGGGCAGACAATTAAATGAATTGACCTTTCAGGCCATTGCGGCAATTGACTTTGCTTCAGTGGGGGAGGTACCATTAAGCATAGTAGCCATAGACGCCGCTAAGGCCTTTGATCAAGTAAGTTGGATGTATCTGTGGGAAGCTCTGTCAAAGTTTGGCATACCGACTAACTTTATAACATCGATAAAAGCGTTATATTGCCAGCCCAGAGTTAAATTCTTAGTAAATAACTTACTTACAGATTGGGTTAAAATTACACGTGGCACTAGACAGGGTTGTCCCCTATCCCCCCTATTATTTAATTTATACTTGGAGCCCTTTGTTATCAAATTACGATCAGATGATCTAATTGAACCTTTTCGCCTGAATGAGCTAAATTTAAAATTTGCCCTATATGCTGATGATCTCTTAATATTCACATCTAATCCCGAAACGTCAATCCCTCAATTGTTTCATCAAGCAGAAGCATTTGGAGAAGTCTCGGGGTACAAAGTTAACAAAGAAAAAACTGAGATCATGCAATGGAATCAGGAGGTTAGGTTTCCTGGTGTAAAGACCCGTATGAGATATCTTGGCATCCAGCTTGTACAAAACATTACAGAAATACCCAAAGTTAATTTGGAGAGGGTACTTAAGGATATCAATACACTTTTACACCGTGGTCGGGACTGGCGTTAAACATCTTTGGTAGAGTGAATCTGTTGAAGATGATCATCTTACCAAAGATCACCTTCCTTTTCAATTTGATACCTCTTTCATTTAGCTCTAAAGATATTGCCAAAATACAGGGACGGATAGGGTCTTTTATTTGGAACTCCAAATCGCCCAGAATTTCTATGAAAAAACTTAGAAGAAAGATTAAGACAGGCGGGCTTGCTTTGCCAGACATTCTCCATTACTGTCAAGCTTTTCATTTTAAAAACTTTAGGTCAATGGCCGATAAAGCTGACACATCTTGTTTGGGTCAATTATTCCAAGCTTTGTTACATAACATTCCTCAAGGTAAAGAATCTTTTTTATTTAAGTTCGGAGACCCGAAGTTCTACAAGAAGGTCAGATTAAAGGTCTTGGGAACAGCTTTGAGAAATTGGGTGTTTGTCAGGAAAAAATTGGACATTTCTTACTACACTCCCCTTAGGGATCAATTATCAATTCCTCTTAGAACAGCGGGCATTGGACAGTGGCAAGATCTCATCGTAGACTCAAGACTAATGGAGTGGGATTCATTATCCAGATTAACAAATGGAACCCTTACTAGATTCAAATTTTATCAGTTATCCAGCTGGTGTAGTACTATAACTTGGAATCTTACAACTAATCCTAAATTTGATCTAGTAAAGAGAAAAGGGAGCTGGAAAAAAGAAGTTTCCTTTTGGTACGAGGCACTAAATGAGAAAGATCAAGTCACGGAACCTGAACTTAATAAATTATGGGGAGAAGCAATAGCTCTACAACATGGCGAATTACAAGGGCTTTAGGGAGATTCTTTTAAATTGTTGCATATGGTTGTTAAATCCGCCCCTTTAAAGCGAAACCACTTGTTCACATTATATAGAGCGTATTTTTCACCCAAGAAGCTGTCCAAGTTTACGAATACTGAATATTGTTGTTTGCGCTGTAAGCTTTCCAAGGCAGACAACATACATATGTTTGTTGAGTGCCCTAAACTATCTCTTTTTTGGTCCAAAATAGAGGAATTTATAATAGAAGTGTGCAATATACGGTTTAAAATCACTCCGATGACCATTTTTTTTGGGTTAGAGTTTGGATCTCAGCTTAATGAGATGAGGACTAAATTTATATTTTATGCAATGATTATAGCTAGACGAGAAATATGTAAACTTTGGAAGTCGGAGATTTTTCCTACTTTTGCAGATTTTTTAAGTTATATTATATATATCAGTGAAGCCGATATTGCATGTGATAATTCTAGCCTTGACAAAACTTGGGCAGCCCTGGTGGCTTGGCGGAACCGATGAGATATATTCCTGTGATTTCACCTGGGTCCTGTGGGTGCTTGGTATCCTACCCAACCGAGGGCCGTATAGACTATAGGGTATGGAGTGGACCTAGCTCACAGTGGAGGCTGGAGGGGTATCCTACCTCCTCTCCCAATCTGGAGCCAAAATGGTAGATTTGGTCCAGTCGGACGGAACATCGCACTGAGGAGAGGAGGAGATACCCTTTCTAGAATACCCACTTCTGGTATATGAGGAATAACATTTTTTTTAAAAAAGACCAGCTTGACATTTTAAGTCTTTTTATTTAAAATTAGAACATATCAAGTAAACTTTATTAACTTTGATTTTAAAGCATAAGCATCTTTATTAGAATTAATTTCCTTTATTAGCATTTATTATGGTATTGGCACATTAGTCTGTCATTTCAAAATTGCTCAAAATGTATAAACGAAGCAAACATTTTATTAAAGAATCCTAATTCCCTAGGTTAAGCTCTCTGACCTGTAAAGAAAAGTTATTCAAAAGTTCATCTTACGTGTCCCAAGAAATCGGACAGCACTTCGCCCTCTGGAACAAGACAGCGACGTTCCACTCAAGGGACCAGGTTTTATACCTTTCTAATTCACTAATCGAAACTAAATGCATAACTACAGTGACTTCCAGCAACCTCATTGGTTGACAGTTGTCGGACCACATTAGGTCAAACATTTTTGAGCGAGACCGGGGCACATCATAAAGCCCATTGTTCATATGTTTCACCAATATCCAGCTTCCTCAGAAATGTTACAATTAATGTTATTTCATTTCCGCTTCCTCAGCTTGGAAAAAGTCTTAAAATCCTGTCGACGGCCTTGGTAAGGAACATCAGAGCTCGCCTTAGCTTGTCATTGCACAGTAACTCTTTTCCTTTCAAAGAATACATCATTGTGGCAAAACTTTTCCACTTTGTCTTTCACTGTGCTCAGCTCTTTCACGACAGGTTTTTCGGTCACCCTCCTAAAGCAGTAGGCCTTAAGCCTTTTTCACGGGCTAGTATTTAAACAAACACAAAACAATAATTAATTCAGGTAATGAAAGTCATTCTGTTACCCACCCACCATTACTAAAGTTAACCCATTAGTCTATGTGGCCTAGCAGAAAGCAAAAAGAAAGAAGCGTTTATAAAATCTACCATTCTTGAATGTCCACCAGGTTTTTCCATGTGTCTGAAAAAGATAAAAAGAGACAACGTAGACAAAAGCACATATAAAATAAGCACATGCCACTAATAAAACAACCGCATTAGTGTTTGACAAAGACAATAGGACTTACAGACACAACATTAAAGGACATAATGTTATCCCCGTGTAATGATGTTTGCGATTTTATTCTAGATTAGTTTAGTATTACAAATCATGCAACAACTTATTAATATGATTAATACTGTTATGGAAGTTCAACTTCACGAGCCAGAATTAAATAAATTTCTGAAACTCGCTCCATCACCAGCAACATATTTTGCTTCGACATCGAGCAAGGCGATAAGACAGTAATTTCCGGGAGAAGCTTTGTCACCTGATTTATAAGATGGTGAAGTGACAGAGCCCTTCCATGAAGCTGGCCAATTTGCCTGATTTAGGCAGATCTAACGTATCTCCCCAAAAGGTTGCATCCTGTTTAAAGACGGCTGGTGGAATTCTATTTGGTCCTGGTGCTCCCTCTTTCTTGCCCTTGGAAATTTGTTGTTTAATCCTGGTTAAACAAGTTGACTTAACTTCCTCCTGGCTTCATGTTGGAGTGCCTCGATGGGTTTTATTCAGCTCTTTGCTGATTAAGATGGAACTAGGCATTATAGTCATCTGTGGGTCCCCTGGTTGTAGGTTGAAATGAGACTCCATTTATGAGCCCACGTCTCTTCTGGGATATACAATGACACCCCACTGTATGACAGACACATTGCTTTTTCGCAAGAGTCCAAAAGCGCTTGCTGTTGTTGGTTTTGGAGTCGTGGAGTAGTCTGGCCCAGAAATCTTCTTCTCTGCATCTCTTAATGTCCCATCTGATTTTTTCAGCTTAGTTCTTTGCTAGCATAAAGAAAGTACGAAAGTGGAGAAGTGTGGCTCAATGGTGGAGAAGTGTGGCTCAATGGTTAGAGCGGCAGACCCTGATGCAGAGGTCTAGCCCGGGACCAGGGTTCAATTCCCCGCCTTGGCGGGTCTTGGGCTCAAAATTCCACGGACCTGATAATTCTTGCCTCGGTGCCTATTCTAATCATAGGGTCCCACTCTGCAACTCTGGGCAATAGCTTGCTTAATCTTCACAACGGCCCCCACAACGCTAAGAATGCCTGGCCTTCACCCTGGGGGTGCCCAGGAGTGGACGCCTCACAGGGAAAGCCAGGACGGGTTCCACAGCGGTATTCGTACAAGCGCCTTGAGACCCTGGCGGGTGAGTAGTGCGCTATACAAGTATCAATTTACATTTTACATTTTACGAAGATATCCTTTCTGTTTCGCATGCTTCATTAGTCGATCTATATTTGATTTTTGTAGAGTATGTGTTTGATAGCATGGCAATAAAGGCTTCCCATTTGCTGGGAAAATTCTTTTTGTTCGTTGCAATTATAAAACAGAAGCTTTGCTGCCTGCAGAAATTCCTCAGTTTTGTGTAAAAAAATTGGTTTATTAAAATTGTTGGTTGGTAAAACTAAAAAAGTATCAGAAGATATTTTGCGAAGGGCGGATGAAATTTCGACTGCCTAGGGGCCTCCACAGGATTTGTTCTGGCACAGGTGAGGGAAGCTTGTAAACACCAATCTCCATGTTAAAAAATAAGCAGCAATTTGTCAGAAGACATAGCTTGCTATTTGACCTTTGTCTCAGAAGCGCAGGAAAGGCGACAAGATAAATATAAAATTCTAGGACATCTTTATTTATTGCTTGCACTTTTACCACCCACCTAAATCGGCTCCCGTGGATAGAGACCCAAATTTTGGAAAACACTGACTCGTGAAATGTCTGATAGATTTTTTCTCTGTAGACCTTGGACATTTGGTTATCAGTTACATGGTTGTTACTCCATCTATGTGAGTTTTCATTCTTTAGCACTCATAGCTGTCATCCTATGGAATGTTATTTCCATAAGATTCCACTTAACCATGGGAACGCCCTTACCGTTTGGCAAACCTTTCTTCACTGGCTGCTTCCATTTGATTTTGGGCCTCCACTGAGCAACTTGGGCAATTTGACTGTGCCGCTGAAGACCTCCGGATCGCGGGCCACGACTGCCAGGTGACTACACCTCCCAGCAGGCAGTGCGGTCCCGCGAGAGGTGCGGCGAGATCCCAGCTACCACCAGAAGATACATTTGGCAGAGGGCTCCTGCGGGGCGGGACGCCCTTACCGTTTTGGCAAACCTTTCTTCGCTGGCTGCTTCCATTTGATTTTGGGCCTCCACTGAGCAACTTGGGTAATTTGACTGTGCTGCCGCAGACCTCCGGATCGCGGGCCGCTACTGCCAGGTGACTGCACCTCCCAGCAGGCAGTGTGGTCCCGCAAGAGGTGCGGCGAGATCCCAGCTACCACCGGAAGATAAATTGGGCAGAGGGCTCCCGCGGCGCAGGATGCCCTCACCATTTTGGCAAACCTTTCTTCGCTGGCTACTTCCATTTGATTTTGAACCTCCACTGAGCAACTTGGGCAATTTGACTGTGCTGCCGCAGACCTCCGGATCGCGGGCCGCGACTGCCACGTGACTACACCTCCCAGCAGGCAGTGCGGTCCCGCGAGAGGTGCGGCGAGATCCCAGCTACCACCAGAAGATACATTTGGCAGAGGGCTCCTGCGGCGCGGGACGCCCTTACCGTTTTGGCAAACCTTTCTTCGCTGGCTGCTTCCATTTGATTTTGGGCCTCCACTGAGCAACTTGGGTAATTTGACTGTGCTGCCCCAGACCTCCGGATCGCGGGCCGCGACTGCCAGGTGACTGCACCTCCCAGCAGGCAGTGTGGTCCCGCGAGAGGTGCGGCGAGATCCCAGCTACCACCGGAAGATAAATTGGGCAGAGGGCTCCCGCGGCGCGGGATGCCCTCACCATTTTGGCAAACCTTTCTTCGCTGGCTACTTCTATTTGATTTTGAACCTCCACTGAGCAACTTGGGCAATTTGACTGTGCTGCCGCAGACCTCCGGATCGCGGGCCGCGACTGCCACATGACTACACCTCCCAGCAGGCAGTGTGGTCCCGCGAGAGGTGCGGCGAGATCCCAGCTACCACCGGAAGATCAATTTGGCAGAGGGCTCCTGCGGTGCGGGACGCCTTTACCGTTTTGGCAAACCTTTCTTCGTTGGCTGCTTCCATTTGATTTTGATCCTCCACTGAGCAACTTGGGCAATTTGACTGTGCCGCCGCAGACCTCCGGATCGCGGGCTGCGACTGCCAGGTGACTACACCTCCCAGCAGGCAGTGTGGTCCAGCGAGAGGTGCGGCGAGATCCCAGCTACCACCGAAAGATAAATTGGGCAGAGGGCTCCCGCAGCGCGGGACGTGCGCGGGCTTGCCTGGGCCATGGGCGGGCCAGTTGCCAGTCAGTAGCCGTAAGAGGCTGGGCTCGGCCATTCCTCTTAAACCTACGTCTCCATACTTGTACAAGAATTGGACTTCATGTATTTGCCCCAGCTACTTTAAGAAAGCCCAGTTACTATCGGATTGCTTACAAAGACAGTCAGAAGAGGTTTTTTTTTGGCACTACTGTCTCTAATGTGGACCCTAGTATGACTGGCATGTAACCGTGATTTTTAAAATTGTTTTTAGTTGGTATCTGAGACCAGTTTTTTTATTTACTTTTATGTGGTACCTTTTTTAACTGAAGCGTTTACATTATTGAAGTTGGTATAGTGAATCCTCATTCCCGGCATAATTTCCACATTGGGTATCCAACTGCTGTTTTTTACGACACCTTCTCCATTATAACCTAGTACAAGCGTTTTTTGCACATTCTGGCATCTTGCTGCTGGCACATTGGCACTTTACCCTTTATCCCCTATTCTAGTGTAATTTGCACATTTTCCTGCAGTGTGCTGCTGTATTATTGGCACATTTTCCTTTTTCCTGGCGTATTTTGTATATTGAAAAATGTAACTGTCACTATTGCAAAGGCATCTCTGATGTCGGATGTATAATTCATTCCCAACGAGCAGTAATAGACATTGTATTGCTTACTAGTAATTTGCTTGTTTCCGTTGGGTTTTCCAAAACTATTTGACTTGCATTATTTGGGCAACACAGGTTGTGCATCTGCTAAATTGACTGGGATTGGATATAGTATAAATACAACACCATGGGAAAAAGAAAGAATGTTTCTACCTCCTGTACTAATATAGAAACAGGAGGTTGAGGTGGACAACAATCACTAATGACATATTTAAAGGGGGCCATGGGAGCTATCGAGGAACAAATAATATCTGTAGAAGAGTCATTATCACAGGGTAGAATATCCCTACCTGTATCAAGCTTAGGGGAAGAAGCCCTTCACAGACAAGGTGAGATTACCAATGTAGGGGAAATTTAGACAAGTGTAATAAACAGGTGTGTATTGGATGTCTCTGATCAGATTGAGGTGACCGATTCCAAACAAGAGATTGAGCCCCCATGTAAAAGATCAAAAAACCTTTATTAAATAAGGGTAGCCAACATGTGATAGAAGATATGAATATAAATAAATATGGCTAAAAATAAATAAACACCATGTAGAAAAAGGAAAGCCACTAGCAAGACAGTTAAGATAACTCAGAATAAGAAACAAGTGAGAGATGGGCTCGACAAAACTGGATATGCCTCGGACGAATACAGAAAAGACTTAGTTAATATAACAAAAATATTGGATAAATTGTATACTTTTGTAACAGGTTCACTGGGAAAACTCTTTGGAAAAGTTGAGGTGATTGAGACACAATTGAAAAATAATAACCTACAGAGGTATAATGCCAATATAAGTCATCCATCCTTACCTGGTAGTTCATCGCAGCCACTAAATCCGGTAATTACTTGTGGGAATGGCCCTGTAAAGCACAATGCTCCGGTAAAGTCTGACAACACTAATAAGAACAATATCATAGCCAATCAAGTTACACAGAGCCAGAGTTTGGAATCGCAAATGACTACGGGGTTAGAGGGGAGACAAAGACCAGAGAAGGCTACATCTAAGACTTATAGTAATAACGGTAGCCACCTTGATCTGCCACCGGCTGCATCGCCTTATGTGATAGCAAATGTTCCTCCCCTACAGGAAGCAGATCACGAATCCTGGGAAACTTTACAAAACAGATCACTCTCATGGTTAGGGAAAACAACTGGCTTGGATGAAGCTCTTTTTTCAAATTTTAAAATGGCCCGCCGTGTAAGCTGGGTAGGAAAAAGAAGGAAAATGGCAGCAGGGGATTGTATCTTTCTAACGTTTAGAGACCCCATACTTATTCATGCAATATTGACAAGGATTGGAAAAACCCATATTAATGAGAAAGAAATGTGCGTACTTCCTTTGGGTTTTTTCTATATTCCTCCAAATTTGCAAAGACAGTGTACCTACACTGGGTCGAATTATAGAGCCAGGTGGAATCCTTTTAATGTGGCAGTACAAAATAGATTTCAAACTTTATCGTCATTAGGGAACGTTGATTGACTAATGCCCCAAGATCTTAGAGGGGGCAGCAAGGATTACATGCTAACCAACTGCCCTGATTTGGTGGCGCGGGTGGAGATTAAGGTAACAAATATGTCTATATCACAACATGGTAGGAATATTAGTGTGAATGACTCCCTGGAGAGAAATATAATGATTGACCCCCAGCCACATTCCTTACTTAATAGAAACCAACAAGGAAAAGTAGAGTTAGAAATTGTGAGTCCTGTAAAGGAACAAGTTAATAATAGTATTTCTAAAATTAACATAAATAATGCATATCTAGAGTCATCTGGTAGGCCACAATTATTAGGGAAACAACAATGTAAATGACTGTTCTGGAACATTGCTGGGCTGGCTGCAAAAATACAGGACCCAGCATGGTTGAAGGTCGTGAATGATCACCTGATAATCTGTTTACAAGAGACCTGGCAAATTAGTGAGCTGCACATAGAGGGGTTTCAGACCTATCATACCCCAGCACTTCCTAGTAAATCTGGCAGACCCAAAGGAGGCCTTTGTACTTATATTTCAAATTTGTTGAGTATCGAGAAACTAATGTTTGTGAAAAATAATGATTTCTACCAGATTGTGGAGTTACAGTTGAAAGGAAATGGATGTCTGATAATTATTAACTTCTATAACAATGTACCGAAAGACATGATACTAAGTGTTTTGAACCAACTACAAAGGGATTTGAGGAAACTTCAAGAGAGATCACAAGGGGAACTGTGTCGTATATGGGGTTGGGATTTTAATTGTTATTTGTGTAGGCACTATCAGAGTGGTATATGCGGTCTAGGGGAGGAAACAGATGAAGCTGTACCCCATTTTACTCACTGCTCTTTGGGAGATATGTTAAATTAAATTATGTTTAAATTCAATCTAGATTAGGCAAATGAATTATGTATTTCTCCAGTAGATTTTAAGCCCACATACATAGGGAGAGGATGTAATATGACAAGTGATTTTGTCTTATTATCAAAAAATAAGAAATTCATAAGGATTTTAACATTTATGAGACACTTTGTAATGCGATGAGCGACCACTACCCCAATAGTGTCTCTCTTGATTTTGAGACTTGTACCCCCAATAGACTGGGATATGTGGGTTTTTCATATAACCAGGAAATATATTTATCGAGTACAAATGGTTATACATTGAAATGGCAGAAGGTCGATCCCACTGCCTTTTTGGGGCAGCTTGTAAAAGAAACACAAGAGGACTTCAATGTGTGTTTAGCTGAGGAGAATAAGGATGCGGACGTGATAGAAGCTTTCTTGAATATTTCAGCTAAGATGAAAGAAATCCTTACGATCAAACAGAAGACGACAATGAGTAAAAGAAGGGGGTGGTTTGATCATGAATGTAGCAAAGCACACAAGAATTTAAAAAGAACCCTGAAAAAGACCCCTAGAAACAGAGAAGAGATAAGGGAAGCAGGATTGCTCTATAAACAGGCCAAAAAAGAAAAGAAGGTTTAAATTTAACAGAGGAAATTTGGCAAGATGTACACGAGGCATGTATAAAGAAAGATAATATTAAGTTTTGGAAGATAGTAAATTCCCCATACCTCTCGGAGAGGGATTGTGATATATGGGTATAGCCATCACTAAAGATAGCTGGATTCGCTATTTTAGTGGTCTGTACAGTGTCGGTATGAATCCAGTAGAAAATGAGTTGGGGAGGGAAGTATCCCAAGAAAGAGGTATTGCGGCAGAGGGTATTTATGAGAAAAATTAGGGCTTATCTGCTTACCCTCTCAATATCAGTTTTACCCTGGATGAGATAGTTTGTGCAATACAAAAAGGTGTACCGGGTAAGGTTCCTGGGCCGGATGGTGTCCCAGTTGACGTGTGTCGGTCAAATACCGACATTTGGGCACCACTTATAATGAATGTTTTAAATAAGTGCTGTCAAATTGGTTTTATAAAGTCCTGGTCGGATGCTATTTTAATACCCATTTTTAATAAAGGAAATCGTGATGACCTTAAATGCTATCACCCTATATCCTTGCTAGACTCTTTTTTAAAGGTGGTGGGGAGGGTAATTTTAAACAAGTTACAATCATGGGTGGTGGAAATGTGTGTGCTATCACGGTTACAATAGGGTTTTAGAACCGGACTGGGCACAATTGAGCAAGGCCTGAACCTTAGCCTAATAAATATACTAGGGCAAAAAGAGGAAATTTGTTTTTAACTTTCGTCGATTTATCTTCCGCATTCAATTGTGTCATACACAACAAACTATGGGACACATTATCTGAGCTAGGACTAGAGTCGAAAAAGGCATATTGTTATTTATTAGAGAACTTTACCGGGAGGCGGGAGCAAGGGTGAGATATGGGATAAATGGGGAGTGTTCGGCCAGATTTGGCATTGGAAAAGGAGTGAGGCAAGGATGCGTCCTTGCCCCGTTCCTTTTTACATTATATAATAATAGCCTGGGAAAACCATTGGCCAGGCTCCCCTATGATTACCCAATAATAAATAAAAACCCGGTCCCAATATTATTATATGCAGATGACGCGGTTTTAATGTCACAGACACAATTAGGCCTCCAGAAAACAGTAACACATTTTGTTAACTTTATGCAGGTGAGGGGGCTACAAGTGAATATAAGCAAAACATTTAGTATGAAGTGTGGGAAAAGAACTGCAAAGAAATGTGATATCTTCATTAATGACAAAAGAATTGAGTGTGTGGAAAAATGTGCGTACTTAGGGATAAAATTTGACCAGAAGGGAACTTGACCAGCTGCAATATTAGCTCGGAAAACTATGTTCTCAAGAGCTACTGGGGCGCTTGTCAGTCTGTCAAGACAATTGGGTTGTCGACCTGTCCCAGAATTGCTTGCAATTACAAATCTAAATGTGTTTCAACAGCCACATATGGCGCAGGTATATGGGGGTTTACTAACGCACAATGTGTACAGAAATGTGAAAACAACTTCCTGCGTTACTTATTAGCAATACCTAGCTCAACTGCCACATACATTTGCCATTCTGAAGTAGGCATGAAGCATATTGCTGATATTATAAAGTCTTGCCCTTTATTACTTTGGCATAAAATATGGAACACCCTGAAGCAGTTTTTAACCAGGATGTGATTACGGACTGTTTAAAACTGGATAATGCGCATCGCATCCCATAGCTACGACAAATTAAGGAGATGGCAGATGAAATTGGCCACCCAGATTTTTTTACAAACCCAGACTGTATGAATATTATCTCCAGAAAGATCCTTAAAAAGGATGATTTGTCCCATCTGGAGGAAAAGCGATGCTTTCTGGATAAAGTAAAACAATCGGTTATGCTGACATGCACAGAGATACAGCCATATCTTTCATATGTGACAAGACCCTTTGATCGGATGCTATTGACACGCTTTCGCCTAGGTATTGTGCACCGGCTCACCACATTCTCTGTGATGAATGTTTGGTCACGTACTCTAGCACCTTGCCCTTGTGACGGTATCTCGGCACAATCAACATTGCATGTAAGTCTTTTCTGTAGGTTTTACACGCTGCCGAGGAGATCTTCTTTACTACTGATCTTAAAGCAGCATGGGTTAAGAAAATGCAGAGCCGCATACTTAAAGTTACAATGTATGGAAGATGAATTGACAGTAGGGCTTGTAGGAAGTTACTTAAAATGTGTGATCAGACTAAGAAAGACAATTAGGATGTAAATTAAGTAAGATTGTAGCTTTTTTCCCTCGTTATTTAAATGTAATTAAACTGTTCTGCCTTATTTATTTCCAGGTAATGTAATTTTATCTGTGCTTTTATGTTTTTCAAAAAGAAATACGAATAAAGTAATTTCACTTGACTTGACTTGACACTTCACCATGTAGTGTATTATACACTACATGTTCCATCACTAAGTCTCAACATGTTTTCTATACAGTTTCTTTTTCTTTGACATCATATTTCTTTACCATGTCTTGCAAACTAGTAATGGAAAGCAGATGCCATTCCTATAAACAAAGCTGTCATTCAGTCCAATTTGCTGCTTAGCACGTGCCATGGAACATGGGGTCTACATCAATGAACATTTCTATGTATATTGGTAGGTTGTGTTACCATTATAATCAATTTCTGTTCAATCCTGTCATTGTGCTTCCTCGTGAGAAACAGCTGTCATTCCATGAAATACACTTCAGGCAACACATTCCGTTGTGTTTTTTTTATTGCTGAATACATTAGTTTTTTGATATACCAATGTAAGATATTTGTATATTTCGTACACGCTGAATGCACACAACCATCGTCAATTTCTCTCTATTGTCCCTTTTCAGTGCATTGCAAATGTGATGAAATGTAAGCATCTCTTGGTTCTCGGCGAATACAGCACTCTCCATGTGTGCATTAATATGTACGTCCCCTGCCACTGATTATCGGGATGAATTCCCTGCCCTTTTTGAGCATTCTTTTATGATTTTAAGTATTTTTTGCTCCAATTCAGTGTTGCGAAGTTTCTTTTGTCTCGCGTCTCCTCTTTTCTCTTCTCCTCTTTTCTTTCTTTTTTTTGTTATTAATTCATTTTTCAGTGCTTATTTTTATTCCATTGGGCTGTGTGCTGTGGGTAGTGGTGAAATGGAAATAATCCCTGATTGTCTTCCGAGTAGGCCCTTTCGCCCATTTTCCTGACCTCATGGGTAGCCCTGCCGATTATTTCCCTTTACTTCTGGGCTTCCCGTCCAGCTTTAACTCTCAGGGGCATATTTACAAGAAGTTAATGCCACCAGAACAACACTTTTTCTGACGGTCTGGTGGTGTTAAGTCCTTCATCTTATTTATCAGGCGGAGTTAAGCCACTTAACATGGCTTCACGCAGTAAATATTGCTCCTATTCACGCAGCACTTAGCTTGAAAGGGGCATGCAATGGGTCTTGCAGTGGACATTCCGCCGCAACACCCATTGCTTTTTGATGCTGCCCCATATTTACAAGGTATGGTGCAGCGCCAAAATTATTGCCAGAGAATAACTGGTCTTAAGCAGGCGATACGAGGAGAAGTGTTTCCTTTCTCTTCGTATTTTTCTCTCTCCATATTTGCTGCATTCTGTAGCACACAGAGAAACAGCAAATCGCCTGTAAAGATTGTTTAAGTGCAGGAATGTGTCGTTTCCTGCACATAAACAAACACCCCTGCAGCGCAGGAACCTTTGCAATATGAAGCAAGGGTACCTGCGCTGGTGCTGGGAAGATTCTTTAGCACCAGTGGAAACGAAGGGTTGCGCCACATTCTTGTAAATGCAGCACATCCCTGCGTTTGGAAACTGATGGAGCGCAGCGTTATCAATTTTGGCAAAATACCGTACTCTGACATTTCTAGTATATATGCCCCTAAGTTCCGTTTACAGGGACAAATGTACTGCCGTGTGGTGTCACACAAAATTCTCCAGTTCTAAATTCCATGATCATGTTAATTGCTATTGCAATATTTGGGGATAAAAAACGTACCGTGTTTCAGGCCTGCGGAGGTAATGCATGCAGCCTTACTCTGTAATTCGGGGATGTATATGTACTTTTTCCTTTGTGGATGCCACTTTCATGTGTACTTCCCTTGAAAACCGTCTTCCACTTCTGCTGATTCCAACATTATGGAAATGTAAGAAATCAACAGGGAAAAGCACCACTGTTAGAACAGTTACTTGATTTCTTCTCCAGGGTTTAGCAATTTTTCTTAAGTAGAAGACATTAGAATTACCTGTGCTGTTGACATTTTCACACCCTCAGCCCTCCAGAGCAGACTGCGGATAAAAAAGCTTATTTTCTTCTAACAAGTGCATGGAGTAGGCTGCATAAAATCAACTTAAATTGCCTTAATGCTGTTAGAACTTGACTTGCTGAATGCAATCCCCGCGAGGGCTTCACTAATACATGTCGAATGGTTCTGCATATGTTACAGGAAGGATAAAATGTTCCTTTTCGGCTCCTTGAATATATTTGATTAGAAGAAAATCTGTCAATTAATTGGCAATGATAAACTCTCGGTCAAAAGCATATTGGTGCACTCAACATCTATACCAAATAGTTTAAAGACGAATTAACCGACAGAAAAGATGCGCTCAGGGTGAACCATTAATGGGGCAAAACCATCGTTTATGAGGGTCGTTGAAAGAATAGAGCAATTATTTCTGGATCTATGGCAGCAGTTTTGCAACTTATGGAACGATACCACTAATATGGAGCTTTTAGTTGAGTTGACTTTTTAATTGTTTATATATAGCTCTTGCTGCAGAGGAGTAAAAAGGTTGCAATGGTGGCCAGCATGGCTCGCAGGTGTCGGGGCAGTCTTTGTTTGTTCGGGGGAGTGTGTTATGGTTAAGGATCGGAATTGTAAAAAAACTCTTACCTTGAGGCTGGGTCCCACGTCTTCTCTGCTCCTGGTCTCCTTTCTCTGCTCCCTCCCCTAAGCCAATCACAACGCAGAAATTCAGTGTTGTGGTTAGTCTGAGCCCCATGACGGCGCTCAGCCTGGGGCTATAGGAGTGGGCATGACCTCCATGCAGGCTGTAATGCAACCTGCATAGAAAAGGAGAAAGTGCGCATGACTGATTTGGGCAGCCTGAAAGGGCTGACCAAACACTCATTGCACACTTAGGAGTGAGCAAACCACACCTCCGCTACCCTGCTCCAAGAGCAGAACAGCCCTCCCACTCACCAACCCACAAATAGGCAGGAAGCAGCCTAAAATTATAATAACGCAAAGTTAATATAATTTTATGTTTCTGCTTCCCGCTGCTTAAAAGCAGTAGAGCACGCTCCTCCACAATAGCGGTGGAGCCACCCAGGAAAGGTTAGATATATTGCTGGTGGAGGGGCAAGAATTCAGTTGGTACAGCTGCAGTTCATAGGCAGTAGCAGATGCTACTGGATGGGAGTGGCGCTGCGTGAGTGGAGGGAGCTGAAGAAAATGAAAAAAAAATCCAATTACTGGGCCGGTTGGCTTTAGGCTGCTTCCTCCATCCTCTTTTTCCTGTTTTCACTGGCAACATGAAGCACCTGGCTCCCAGACGACCCATATCCAATCACAACGCTGTAATGCAGCGTTGTGATTGGTCTCAGCGCTGTGATTCGGCTCTCAGACGGGGAATGGGAGGCTCTGCATGTTTCTCACCAAGCTGTGTACAGCAAGACTGGTCGGGAAGATGCAAAGTGGGCAGAACTGTTTGGCCGGCTCGAGGGGGCCGGCCAAGCAGCCATGTGCACTTAAGGAGCATTAACCACTCCTCTCATCCTCGCCCATATCTGAGAACCACTGACTCAATAGGAAAAGTAAAATTATAATAAAAAAAGATACATTATTATTATTTTATTTTTCCATTGGGGCAGTGGGACGACGCTCCTCCACCTTTGCAGAGGAGCCGACACTGTTGGAACAAGCAAGTTTTCAGGCCTCCTCAGTATTCATGTGGAGGTGGGACAGCGGAGTTATATGTTGATGAACCAATCAATCAGTCAAAATAGCTTTATTTTGGCAGAGAGCCATAAAATCAGAATAAAACGAGTGATAAAAAAAAGTACAATATAAACATCTTCAGCAAAACATACAATAAAGGAGGCAGTCTATTAATCTAAATACTAATGCCTCCGAATCCTGGGATAAAATGCGGTCTCGCACTCATGATGAAACATGTGTGTGTAATTCTTCTCCCCAAAATGGTTGCATTTCAAAGGTTGAAAGGCAGTTTGTTTTGGGGGGGCAACCGTAAGCATCTGCCCAGCTGGTAAGATACACAAGCAGGCAATGCCAATCGGTTGTCCTTACCATACATACAGTGAGGGAAATGTAATAGGTTCTAAGAAGCCAAAATATGTGTTAAAACCCCAACGTATAACAAATATACTGAAACAGTTTTATGACAAGATAGACTTACATTGTAATAAGTAACATGTAAATAAAAGATATTTCAATAATGATAATATAGGTTATCCATGTGATGGTGTAGTGCAAGTGATCAGTGAAAACAGGGAATGTGCACAGCTAAACAGGTAGAAAGACATACAATATTATTTTGACCTTACAGAGAAATAATTAGAAGAGCCAGACTCTAATGTAAGTTCAGGCCCTGTCATTGTTTACATTGACTGTTCAGTCAATAAAGTGAGTACTTCGACGTTTTGACCCATTGGGATAACTGATTATAGGGTCTTCCTCAGGACAGCAAGAGGATGGCAGCATCCTACAATATCTCAACAAAACAGAGAGAGGGGAGGACAATGCTGCCACTCTATGTCATTATTGTTTGCTTTGAAAAAATATGTATTTCTGCGCTTTTAGTCTAATTTAGGGCTTGTCTGTAAAAATAATGTACATGTGGATATTCAGGACCAACTTTAAGTACTTTAACTTTAAGATTCGAAAATGCATGCCATCAGATTCTATGGTTTGACATGGAAAGAAAACGACTCATTCAGCCTAATATGTTAGTGTGCATCAGAACATTTGTACCAAATTATAATGAAGAAACATGATTGCATTGCTGTGTCTCTTTTTATTTAGCAAAGACAGCTATACACAACCCAAAATCTAAGAACATTTAAGTGTAATTAACACAGTATATTTTCAGTTATGAATTGTAAAAATAGTGATGTAGAGAAACATATATGTTTCTGATATATTTTTTTATCTATCCCTGTGATCTATGAAAAAACTGTAATATTTTAAAAAAGCAGTGCAAAACCTCACAATAAAATATAGATAGCATCATGTAGAAATGTGACAGAGCTCACTCGAAGCGTGCTGCCTCTACATTGCAAGACACAACCAGTCTGCGTATGTGCAAAGGGCCTCTAAATACCAAAGCGACACCCAGGAACGTTGCATGCAGGCTTTGTTGTTGTAATACAACATTTAGACTTAACTTTAAAATGTGCAGTGTACAAAATCTTTGATTAAGAAAATTCATTAAAAAAACTATGGCCTGGGACACTAACAGGGCCAACTTTAAAAAGTAATAGTTTATTTGACAATGGTGAACTACAATGGGGAGCGAAGAAAGACTGTCCATGTTGCTACCTATGAGTGTGTTTGGATATTGTCATGATTTGGATAATTGAACTTTAAATTAAACATAAATTACATAGTTCCAAAAAATAACCAGTTGTCGTGAATTGTTCATCTCACATAGCATGTGTTGGGAAAGAACAAGTTAAATATTTATACTTAATATAGTGAAATAATCAAACATACATTGTAAAAAAACATACAAAATGAGCATCATCACATTACCCTCAAATCATACCCTTAGCAAATGTAGAGCAAAGGAATTTTACACAGGGGCTATTTGGAACACATCACCAGATAAGCACCAAAGTGTGCCATAAGTTGGTAATGCAAATATTGAACAGATGCCTCTGGCACAATAAAGATGACAGGCATTTTTATGTTGATAATAGTTAATATTCTGTTTCTAGCAGCGTACATTCACATTTTAACTGATCACTTGCACTGCACCACCCCATGGTGCACCAATGTTACCATTTGATGAAAATTGTCTGTTTACATTATACTTGAGTGATACTAATAAAGTCTATTTTGTCATACAATTGTTTCTCCATATT
Organism: Lissotriton vulgaris; assembly: GCF_964263255.1. Classification (NCBI taxonomy): domain Eukaryota; kingdom Metazoa; phylum Chordata; class Amphibia; order Caudata; family Salamandridae; genus Lissotriton; species Lissotriton vulgaris. The sequence continues at coordinate 970,411,216 of NC_141697.1, forward strand.
TGTTATACTTTGGGGTTCTAGCACATATTTTGGCCCCCCATAAGTCGTTACATGTACTTCACCTTATCCAAAGGAACCAATGTTATTTTTGATTACCTTGTTACCCTGATTCCCAGGAATACCGGTTAACCACTTGTTTTCTAGTTACCTTCACACACAGGTGAGACCGATTGGCATTGCCTATGCTTTTTTACAGTAGTATGTCAAGATAGATGCTGTTTCTTCCATATTTCTGCTGTAGATTTGCTAGTCAGCTCTTGATGGCACTGAAAGGCAGGAAACTGTTCTTTAAATGTAGCTTTGTAGGTTACCATTGACAATAAGCCTCCTTTCCAAAACAGGTGAGAGGAGTGGTCAATAGCCCAAGAAACTTGCTAATCCCTATTATGTCCTTGTTTTAGCTGGGGATCTCAACACTTTCTTAGTGTAACAGAGTGTAAGAGAATCATCTTTTACAATCAAACATAGGAATGCTAGGTGGAGGAGGGCATTGTGGTTTGAGTAAGAGATCAAGAGAGTGGATATATGTTTGAGTGAATGTCATTCATGAGCTTTAATTTATTTCCATCTATGCCACACACTTTGTGTAAACCTACTTCATATGTAGTTAACAGATTTAGGGGCATATTAGCAAGAACCTTGTTAAAATGATCACTGTGTTAGCAGCAGGAAATTGCTGCTAACACTGTGACAATGGGCTTGCTAATATGCGCTGTAGAATTCCAGTAGAAGCCCAGGTTAGATGTGCAGGACATCTAACCCGGGCTTCTATTGGAATTCTATAACACATATTAGCAAGCCCATTATCTCCGTTTTAGCGGCACTTTCCTGCAGCTAAAACTGCAATAATTTTATCGATGTTCTTGCTAATATGCCCCTTCGAACTTTAGCGACCCTTCTCAATTTCTCAGCTGCACACTTTTCGGCCACTTACACATTATGTGGCTAATAGTTAAAGGATTGTAGATGACTAATAGGTTTAGGTTGGATTTGAGTTTGTTTTTTTAGAACCTCGTTAAAATTATCGCAGTTTAAGTGGGAGGAAACTGCCGCTAAAATAGCGATAATAGGGTTGCTAATATGCCTTATAGAATTCCATTAGAAGCCCAGGTTAGATGTGCATGTTTTTGCTTATATGCCCAAATGATTTTTGAACTTGAGGTTTATTAAAACACTCCTTTAAAGGTCTTTCACGGCGTACATCAGTAAAGATTATATATAAATATATCACATTCACCATATTAAAATACGAGTATACTAACGTTTTATGCAGATAGGCACATTATAAACTAATTTAAAAACAAGTGCTTTCAATGCATTGCTTCCGTAACTATATATGGCATCATTAATATTTAAGGAACAATGTCTTTTAACTCTTTCTTTCATATTTTAAAGATATTTCTGAGTTATGGTCCTTTGAAAAACATAATTTAATCTGTTCAGAGTGTGCTAATGCCTATCATGACACGCTTTAGCCATCTGTGCGTATCATGTCAAATCATGAATATATTAAGATAAAATGTTCAGGCTTTCCCTTTGTTTCCATGGTACAGATACATTTTTCATTTGCTTCTGCACAGCAACTTCTGACTGCCACTTTAACTGGCAATTTATTGTTTCTTCACACCATGAAGAGCTGCCTTTCTTCTATACAGTGCATCTTACATGTTGTACTGTGGGCATTTGTCATGGGAGAAAATATTTTTCCATTGGATCAACTTCAAATTCTCAATATTTGCTTGTTCTCTATGGAGGATCTGCCAATTCCCCTTTGCCCTTTACTCCAGGCAACCTTTAACAGTGCCCCTGACTGGGCAAGAGAGAGGATTTTCTGAATCTTCAACTTCTTTAGAATCTTATCCAGCTCTCTCCTTCAAGGGGAATCTATTGAAGTACTGTTCTAACCAGCATCTATCCACCAGAATGTTCTTTTGCAACGTATGCCTTCTAATAGCATCATAGATGGGGTATAAACATATTCCTTCAACTTTAGAGCTAGATAGACTTGTAATATTACTGTAGAAGAAAATTGGGAGAGCTGTAATAGTTATTTTCACATTCTCTCGTTTAGCAGCCCTATTCTGCCAGAGGTTCTCTGCAGGTCCACACTTGTGATTCATACACTATGATTTCCCATATTTTTTTTTGCAGTTTTATATATAGCGAACTCGACCCGAAGGTATTTTGCAGCGCATTACCTGAGCACCAGTTAGGGTACACAAGGATACATTAATTTTTTGGGAGGCATGAGGAGATTAGGGGCCAGATGTTCGACCTTTCAGTTTAGTGAGTCACAAATTGCACAGAATTGCAACTCGCAATTTGCTACTTGCTAACCTGAATGTACAACAGTGTCTCAGACACTGATTGCGATTCCAAATTGGGTTGCAAATTGCATGCTTCATCAATATTAATGAGGCAAGCGCAATTTGCGAACCCATTAAGAATGGCTAGTGCTCCCAGGAATGGTGGCCTGCTGGGATAGATAACTTTAGAAATATATTATACAGTACATAATGTAACTTCCAATGTAGGAGGAGTAGAAGATTAAATGTGTCCGCTCACCTAAGACATTTTGATCAGAAGGACGCTGCATGAGGTCTGTTGTAGATAACTTGTTTTATTCCGACCACAGGTTTTTATCTACTGCAAAGCTAATATAAAATCATGCAGAGAAAATAGAAACAATTAGCTCATTTATATACTCTAACTCCTTAAGATTTGTTTCGCTGTGTATAATGATGTGCTTAAGTTATATGGCTGCAATTAGAAAAGCGCATTGACTATCATGTTATGTTCACCTTAAGAGGCGCAGCAATATATCGTCAATAGTGAAAAATGTCTGTTTTATATGTTATCGAAAATGTACATCTTAAACATCATATTTTTTTAATCAAATATGTCTTCTAAGCCATCTCATTTACATGAATTGATTGAACCTGTATTACTGAGAAGTTGGTACTTGCTGATTATTTTTTTACCATAATATGGCTAAAATGATGTAATGATTCTTAGTTTAATCTTATGTTATGGCACTTGTCTAAATAAAGTATTTTTGACTGATTTTGATTGATGTGATGCTGCATCTAAAGACACAGTATGTTTGCATTTATTATGCCTGCTTATAGTTCTATTTGCTTCTTCAACTTCCTTTGTTGTTTCTGGTGTTATGTTTACATGGCATGTTCTTTCTAGTTAGCAATAGTTTCTTTAGATGTCTTCCTATTTTTTTTATTTCAACAAGTTTTATTGCAAATTTTTTTTTAAAGAAACATGAACACATTAATACACTCATAAAACAAATATGCATAGAATAGCTTTAGTCATCCCTCTTTAGTCACTGGTCATGGCATATGCCATGTTGTTACACTGTTAGCTATATGTATGTATCTGTGCTGTTGACAAATAGATGTTTTCGGCACAGCAAATGCCATGAGGTGTGTTCATAACCATAACAGGTGAATTTCAGTAGTTTTAGGGGTAAAAGCCAGAAAAATAACTGTGGCATATTCAGTAAATTTCATAGTTTTTATGATCTACTTAACTTCTCCATCCCTGTTGCATGGCTATACATGCCCACTATACAAAGACTCAGGGTGTGCACAATAGGGGTTGAGTGCATGGGCCTGAGTGACAGAGGTCAGGCCCTGAGCATAACGTGCATTGTGGCTGCCTACAGTCTATGGCTTTGTGCAATGGGGTTGGGCGTATGGCAAGGCATTTGTCAGGGCCTGCGCCAACATTGCCATAGTTCTACAACCTCTATAATTTACAGTCTTTGGCCATGTGTGGCAGCGTTTGGGGCAGGGCTGTAAATGTAACCGGCTTATGGGTCAAATCAATATCACCTCTATACGGCCTTCAGCTGTGCACTAAGGCTGACTTGGTTAAACACAAAATGAAGTTATAAACTTGGATCAGTACTATATCTGCAATTCCTGTACCGAGCCGGGTCAGGAAATTTTATTCAATACAGTAAACAATTACATGACCTTGAAGAGGGCCGAATTTAAACATTTGATAGGGTACAAGCCTGTACCAATCCAAGAGTGAACCAACATACAGTTTAGAAAAAGGTAGAGATAGAAGAGACAAACAATAGCAGGCAAAAAACATTGGAGCCACCTGTCACTTGAAAATAGTTAAATAATAAAGCAAGTTTAGACACACAGTCACTGCAATAAAAATAAGCTCAGTGGATATATTGCAGGACTGTTTAAACTGTCGACGCCGTTTCGATCCCCTGGCTCCTAATAAACCGGGATCATCATCAGGACTTTGTAATTAGTTGCCTGTTTTAGGTTGACGCCCCTGTGGAAATAAAGGATGAGAGAGAAGAAAGAAACAACAATATAAGGCAAAAAATCTCACAATGCAAGGATTATTTAAAACGTGCTCCATATGTCTAGTCAGATTCCAAAATGTACCACATGCTTGTCTCTAGTTCTGTTACACTAACCACAACATTACTAAACAACGATTATATTTGCTGGCAAAAGTAGCAGAAAACACGTCGTTGTGCTGGATGTTGGTAATTAAAAATCAGGGTGCACGGGCAAGTGACGAGGTTCGTTGTATTACGTGGACCATGGTGATATTGGCCGGTGCTCGAACACGTCTACAGTTTAGTGCGGACGCGCAAGTTACAGTTAGCTCAACTAGCTATAACTGGTGAATTTCTCTGGTTTCATGTGAGTCAAATGTCCAACTAACTATAACGTCCCTTAAACCTATAGTATTTTCAGTGAATTTCTAAGGTTTTTTAAATGCTAATTCCTAACTATAAATTCTGTAAAACCTATGGTTTTTTCAGTGAATTTCAAAGGTTTTTATAAATGTAAATTTCATATTTTAATGTTTATAAAACCTATATTTTTTCTAATTCTTTTTAATATTTTGCAACTCTATTATCCTTTTTTTAAACTTTAGAAATTATGTAATCTTTTATATCTTCCCCAAAAAATAGGTATATCATTTTTTTTCTTTTTTTGAGAAAACTACAGTCCCATACCGGTAGTCCAAGCTCCATCAACACGCGAATCCTATCCACCACATTTAAATGATGCACATTTAGTTTCCGACGGGTTTGCAGCACAGCATCCCGCATAACAACATACACGTATGAGTTCATGCCAGCTACTACTGTGGTATGCGACCGGTACGCACTACCAAGCGGCGCGTTTCGCCATACATATGGGGTGACGCCAGCTGCGAGTTGCGAATGTGACGAATGCACGCTGCCACGCCCTGTGTTACGTCAGAGATGTACGGTGTCACGTCGCATACTCCATTCCCTCATTTTCTTTGTCTGAAAACTATATCTAATTAACTTTAAAGTGTATATGAAAGCAAGCGATAATTTAAAATATTGTAAACATTTATATATTTCTAATTGTAATGAACTTATATTATAGTAAATATATTTTCTCAAAATCACATCGGCTGCGGTCTCATTGCGCACTGAGTGCGCGATTGCCATGAGACCATAAAAAAGCATGTCATTAGTTCATAACATTTCCCGTTATAACAGTTCGAAAACACCACCCATTTTAGACAATATCTGTGCTGCATTTCAAGAGACACACCTCTTCTGCTTAGAGAGCTTTTTTCTAAAGTTTTTTCAATATACACATATCTTAGACTACAAATAACACGCAAAAATCATCTTCATCAATATTCATAGTCTGTAAAGTAGCCTTCCACCTGTGATAGTCATACACCTAAAAGTTACATAACCAACATTTTCTCTAATACCAGAGGTAACATTGTTGCATACGCTGTCTTCAGCACCAAGTAATATAGTACGGCCCAGAGACAGTATTATGCATAGATAATGAACGCACGGACACAGATAGATAGTGGAAGTGGGTACGGGCACGTGCGCGCAACTTCTTTTTATTACCGGGTCACATATCTAGTGACGTCTGTGCTGGATGCGTGTGGGGTGAGTATAAACAAGCCCTCGGGGAATGGTTGCTGCTAGCATCAACTGCAACAGTAATCATTGGATCACACACAGACATTCAATATTAACAGAATTAATAATTTGTGCTGCAGTATGGTAGGGACAGTAGATGTGTAATAATACAGAAATAATTCTATAGTGAAAGAACCACAACTTGTGGTATACTGAGACACAATCAATAGATCTGAAATAATACACAAAAAGATTATATCATAAACGCTCCCTTAGCTCTAGTGTACTCACATAGCCACATCAAAATCATTCAGCATGTGCACAGCCAGCGATGATGTGTGCTGCTGGTGGGCCGTACTAGGAGCAATATCTCCTGCCATCAACACTGCATCAACTGCAATAGCTACTCAATCTGAATTGTGACCACTGCTGTCTGCAGTGTAGGCCACAGAGAGCAGTCAGCAAACACCCACAGCTACGTAAGGTGACTTGACCTGCCCAGTTTGTCACAAGCGTAGCAACAAAAAAGCATGTGCGGAGCCTAAGATACTATGTATGCATGGTGCGGACAGTGAGCACTGGAGCAATGTCTTTTCCTACAGGACTACCTCATCTACAATATCATCTCAATCTCAATTGTGAACACTGCTGTCTGCAGTGTAGGCCAGAGAGAGTGGTCAGCAAGGACCCAAAGCCACGTGCATTGACTTGAGCTCTACAGTTTGCAATCCACAAAGCAAAGACACGTGTGCAGAGCCTGCAATGATGCGTATGAGTGGTGCAGACAGAGCACACTAGAGCAATTTCTTTTCCTACAGAACTGCGTCATCTACAATACCGATTCAAAGTCAAATGTGAACACTGAAGTCTGCAGCATATGCCAGAGAGAGCATTCAGCAAGGTTCCACAGCCAAGTGGCAATGGCTTGAGCTGCCCAGTTTGTCATACGTAAAGCAAAAAAAAGCATGAGCAGATCCTGCAATGATGTGTATCCGTGGAGCAGACAAAGCGCACTGGAGCAATGTCTTTTCCTACAGGACTGCGTCATCTACAATACAGACTAAATCTCAAATGTGAACACTGCTGTCTGCAGTATAGGTAAAAAAAAGCGTTCAGCAAGCACGCACAGCCACGTAGCATTGACTTGAGCTGCCCAGTGTGTCATACGCAAAGCAAATAAAAAGCGCGTGCGGATCCTGCAATGATGCGTATGCATCGTGCGGACAGAGCGCACTGGAGCAATGTCTTTTCCTACAGGACTGCATCATGTACAATACCGACTCGCTCTCAAATGTGAACACTGCTGTCTGCAGTGTTGGCCAGAGAGACCGTTCAGCAAGGGCCCACCGCCACATGGCATTGACTTGAGCTCCACAGTTTTCAATGTGAGAAACCACAAAGACCGTGTGTGGAGCTTGCAATAATGCGTATGAGTGGTGCAGACAGAGCGCACTACAGCAATGTCTCTTTTTACACGACTGCGTCATCGACAATAGCGAGTCGATCTGAATTGTGAACACTACTATCTGCATTGTTATTTGAAGGCAGTACTCACACACACAACCATGAATACTTTTTCTCACTGCCTCTTCACAATATACAACAACATAAATTACTGAAAACTCTACAATAAATAAATCAAAACAATTCAAATTGGGATTTCATCTGTCCACAGTCTACACTATTCGCTGTTCCTTTGGACTTGCAAGATGAATTACTAAACCTTTGACTTGTCTAAAAAAAGTTCTTCAAGCAAGTATACTATAGAATTATACCCTGCTGTAGCAGGCTATACCGGCTATTAAAAGCCCTCTCCAGCATTTAACAAGGGAGAGGGACTTTAATAGCCAGTATAGCCCAGCTACGAAGGGCTATAAGGCTATTAGAACATTCTGCCACTAGAGGGTAGAATGTTCTAACAAATAAAACAAAGCCTTAGCCAGAGCAGTGAACAAAGAAACATTAGAATGTTGGAACTCCAGGCTTATATCAGCCATTATAAGCCCGGAGCTACTCTACTGTTTTCAATGGACCTCCCAACATTCCAATGTTCTAATAAAACAAAATTGTGTATATTTCAATAGACTTGTAGTTACTTGACTACTGGATTCTGTAATTAAACAATCACCACTCGATCTGAATTATGAACCCTGCTAACCGAGAGTGTAGGCTAGAGGCAGTGGTCATTAACACCTCACAGCCACGTACCGTTGGATTGGAAAGCACGGAGTTGGTTGCACCTGATCAGAGGGGGGACACAAAAATCATCACAGACTTTAACTTATGGCATCTGCACTCATAGAATCAAGACTCGGTTTCACTGTTCGGACCTGCTGTATCGCGATTTACTGCGCTGGCTAGTGTCAACTAAGCCCAATAATCATGTGCAGCAGTTAGCTATGGAAGCACAGAGTGTGATGCACCTCAACAGACGAAGTTCTGAAAAAAACAAGCAGCAGGTAACATCGGACATCGTCCATTGTGGGATCAAGACACCGTTCTACTGCTTGGACCTAGAGTTGGTTGCACCTGGTCGAAGGTTTTACCTTCATCTCCAATCTCAGATGCAGTTCTAACATCATCCATTGTGGGATCAAGACACCATTCCACTGTTGGGACCTAGAGTTGGCTGCACCTGGTCGAAGGGAGTACCTCCATCTCCACTCTCAGATACAGTTCTAACATCGTCCATTGTGGGATCAAGACACGTTCCACTGTTGGGACCTAGAGTTGCTTGCACCTCATCGGAGGGGGTACACAGAAATATTCACAAACTTTACCTTCTGAAATCCTCAATCATACAATCAAGACCCCGTTTCACTATTCGGACCTGCTGTACCGCGGTTTTTTCCAGCGATAGCAGTCAACTAGGCCCAATAATTATGTGCAGCAGTTAATTATGGAAGCACAGAGTCTGATGCACCTCAACAGAGGGAGTTCTGTGAAAAAACAGCAACAGGTAATATCAGACATCGTCCATTGTGGGATCAAGACACCATTCCACTGTTGGGACCTACAGTTTCTTGCACCTACTCGAAGGGAGTACCTTCATCTTCACTCTCAGATCCAGTTCTAACATCGTCCATTGAGGGATGAAGACACAGTTTAACTGTTGGTACCTGAAGTTGGTTGTGCCTCATCAGAGGGGGTACACAGAAATCATCACAAACTTTAACTTCTGAAATCCTCAATCATAGAATTAAGACCTTGTTTCACTGTTCGGACCTGCTGCACTGCTGTGTAGTCCAACGACTGCAGTAAACCATGCCTAATAATCATGTACAGCAGTTAACTACGGAAGCACAGAGTCTAATGCACCTTAACGGAAGGAGTTCTGTGAAAACCAAGCAGAAGGTAATATCAGACATCTTCCATTGTGCGATCAAGACACTGTTCCACTGTTGGAACCTAGAGTTGATTCCACCTGGTCAAAGGGAGTACCTTCATCTCCACTCTCATATGTAGTTCTAACATCATCCATTGTGGGATCAAGACACCGTTCTACTGTTGGGATCCAGAGTTGTTTGCAGCTGGCCGAAGGGAGTACCTCCATCTCCACTCTCAGATGCAGTTCTAACATCGTCCACTGCGGGATCAAGACACCGTTCCACTGTTGGGACCTAGAGTTGGTTGCACTTGATCGGAGGGGGTACATCGAAATCATCACAGACTTTAACTTCTGATATCCTCAATCATAGAATCAAGACCCTGTTTCATTGTTCGGACCTGCTGTACCACGCTGCAGTCCAGTGACTACAGTCAACAAAGTCCAATAATCCTGTACAGAAGTTAGCTACGGAAGCACAGACTGTGATGTGCCTCAACTGAAGGAGTCCAATCAAAATTAAGCTGCAGATAATATCAGGCATCGTCAATTGTGGGATCAAGACACCGTTCCACTGTTGGGACCTAGGGTTGTTTGCACCTGGTCGAAGGGAGTACCTTCCTCTCCACTCTCAGATGCAGTTCTAACATCATCCATTTAGGGATCAAGACACTGTTCCACTGTTGGCACCTACAGCTCGTTGCACCTGATCGGAGGGAGTACACAAAAATCATCAAAGACTTTAACTTCCGATATCCTCATTCATATAATTAAAACCCTGTTTCACTGTTCGGACCTGCTGTACCATGGTGTAGTCCAACGACTGCAGTCAACCAAGCCCAATACTCATATGCAACAGTTAACTACGAAATCACAGAGTCTGATGCAGCTCAACATAGGGAGCTCCATGAAAAGCAAGCACCAGGTAATATCGGACATCGTCCATTGTGAGATAACGACACTGTTCCACTGGTGGGACGTGGAGTTGGTTGCACCTGGTCGAAGGGAGTACCTTTATCTCCACTCTCAGATACAGTTCAAACATCATCCACTATGGTATCAAAACACCGTTCCACTGTTTGTACCTGTCAGACTACTGTGTTAGTAGTATACAGAACACTCCACGGTGGTAGGCCTCAGACTGGGCACTGTGTGCCTGTGTCGCAGCAGCTAGCGTTAATCTCAGGAGCCTTCCGAGCTTGCAGACCTTGGCCCTGGAGCTTCCGTCGGCACGTGGTGGGCCCTCTTTCACATAGGCAGTGTCAAAAGGTGAAGTGTGGGGCATATATGCATCGCAGCAGCCATGACGGTTTCTAGATACCAGCACGCTGAAAGCATCATTCACGCAGCTACCTTCCCTCACGGCGTCAGCCTCGTGGCGGTGTAAGCTGCGCAGACCTGGCAGACATGTTCACCAGTCCAGAAGAGAACCACACCCAGAGAAACGTGCCTCTTCTTCATACCCCTACGCTAGCCCTGCATACGCTGAGCCAGTCCACTACCCTAAACATTTGTAGGGGGGAGGGAGGCATGTACGCACTACCATTCCGTAATCTTCCCTACTGACTGTACTATCATGGATGCGTCCCCTGTCCACTTCACTCAATAGACCATCATTGTATGTTGACATGTACATGTCTATGCTCTGCATACTCAACTCTGTCCGGCACATCTCCTCAAGACTTTGCATTATATACTTTTATAATCGATAATTACTTGCCACTGTCGCACATACTTTGCTCTCATCTCTCCCCGCATTCTACATTGTGAGGCAGAGGTGCCTTGCCATGTTTAGTTTGTGTACATGGCTAGCCACGTTTCCCACAGTATGTAGTGTTGTTGTGTCTGCTAGGTGTACATGTTGTTTGTCATGTTGAATGTGATTATATAAGGTAGCTCTTTTATTCACAAGCAGTGGCTTCTCCCATTTATATATCGCTGTCTTAAAGAGCATACAGAGGTTTTTCTCGCAGGTGAATAGTCGACCACAATGGCAGTCATTCATTACTATCCAAGAATGTCCAACTACATGGTGCGTCTAAGCTTACAGCCCCCAATCCTGCGTCCTTTCTTGAAAGGACGGCAACTCCCACAATCAGACCAACATTCACATAGCTTTCTAACGGCAGTTATCTGCTTCTCAATAACATGCACTCCTACGGAATGTGAGTTGGCACATCGCATGTCCTTACTGTTTCAAACAGAGTAACTTCCTGTAGCAATGTCTATTCCCACCCACACAAAGTAACTCCCAAACTTCAACTTGGCCTTCAATTCCTAGTTTGAAAACAGATTTCAAGAAAGAAACCAAACTAAAAGCGCTTTTGCTCAGAACAGAAGTCTCCCTTACTTCTGCAAAATAAATTTTCGATTGCAGATACCATGAACTTCAAGTAAAATACACTCCCTTTTAAATACGAACCGCCAATTACACTTTGTGAATTGTTGCCCAATTTTCAACACAGGTCACACTCAAGGTCTGGCACACATTTTTAACACGGTCTACTACAGCCTTCTAACACGCTTTCAAACTGTTCTTCTTTTAATACCAGACTACATTCATTCAATTATCTCTGTAATAACAGGAACAGAGCCCATAATTCTCGCTCTCTTCGCGGTCATCCTACTACTAATTCTACTTCTAAAAATGGCTACGCTCTCTGTGGTAACAACTATGTCCGACAGAATACGCCTCTACGATAAGCTACATCAATACTGTAAAAAAACGGAAAAACTTTTCGGCTACTTGCTTCTGTCTATTATCGGAGCCAGCTACAACATAACATTTATCTACACTTATGCAATATGCGTACAACCATCGTTTAATTGCAAGACATGCTCATTTGACTGGCAAATGGATCTATGCCTTGTCAACATCCCAACAATCGCTCCCCATATCCAGCAGGTAAAGCATTATCTTGAAAACCATGAACATGATTGTTCTGGCAGTGGAGAAATGGTGAATGCAATGCAAAAATGAATAAATCGGAATGGGATTTCTGCGCAGCTGCGAAAGATCTCCTGCAACGTGCGACCTTTCACAACATAGCAGATTGCCTCCCTATTCAAATTGCCGCTCCAACAATCGAGGAACATTACTGTCCCTTCGAGGATATGAATTGGATCGCTTCCCTTTTCTCAAACGATGGAAACAATAGCCTCTTGGAACGTTACTCATCTTAAGCCGCTGAAGAACTCCTGGACTGCAGTCTCCAAGACTTGTAAGAAACTCACGTTATTCTTGAATGGATTTTTTCCATCTTTTTTGAGTTGTCCTTAAAAAAAATTATACTACACTTCAATCCTACCACTTTGATATAATAACTTTCTAAGTATACTCAGACATTTGAACTCTGTCTTCATTATTGCCCCTTACGTCTCCACTTTAACCAAGGATCGGTGATGTATGGCCTATGCAAATACGATATTTACTTCCTAAATTAGCCTAAACCCGACACCCATTTAGAAACCACGTCTATTCTTTGTGCACACGTCTCTCTGCCTGCCTGTTATTTACAAAGCCCTTTCACACAAATCTACTCAAACTCAGCCTGTGCTCACAACCTGACAATAAAAATGAAGAAAGACTACTTTGTTTAGGAACTGGTTGGCACAGTGTGGTAATCATAAAATACCTTTATTTTCATTATACAATGTATTCATTCATGTCTAATAGCTATTGTGTATGTCACATTGAACTGTAATATATAATGTGCAATCCACTGATGCATGAGCTTCGATTTGACTACAGCAGAAGCGGTTGGAGTTTGTCTCAGCTTGATGACTTAGCTCTCTACACAATGTTTTTTGAAACAGCAGAAGACAATAATGTATGGTTTGACTACAAAGGTACCGAATGTGCTTCTCAGAAGCCCAATGTTTGTATTCAACCTCAAAGTTTCAATGTGAGTAGAACTAGTACCAATTCTGAAACACACCACATTGAAGCTAGTCTACAACCAATTGCTGTCTATTCTACTGTTGATTATTTTGTGTAACAAAAAAGCACTGCCAACGTACCTAAAAAGTTTGATTATTACATTTTGCAATTTCATTTATAACTTTATTTCGATTTAAATAAAATCACAAAAGTTAATACACATAAACATAACGTACTTTAAAAAACTGTGACAAAATTGCTCATATTACAAAAAAGCATATTCAGTTAAAAAAGAAATTTGCACCTTGTTTAATTATGTTTAAAAATTATTAAAACATAAAAACGTTAAAAAAACAGATTAGAGTCCGTAATATCACTCTCACGATAAGCCACAGTAATTTTAATCTAGAGGGATATGGAATTAGGTGTTTCGAGGTTTGGAGAGGCCTTTCTGTGGGTAGACCTTTGCTGCCCACTCTTCTCTTTCCAACGAAGCATCCATACCCAACCTAGGAACTTCGCTACAGCAACAACAACCGGGCCCGCCACTGAAGTCTTGAGGATACGAAGAGCCTCGACATTGGACCTAGTGCCCATGATAGCACAGATTGGTTTTAGCCATCTTGCTCTTGGTATAATATAAGCTGGGCAAGCAAAGAGAATATGACCTATAGTCTCAATGCAGTCCACACAAAAATGACAGTGGCTCGATTGAATGTTGCCCCACCTGAATGTAAAGTTGTCAATAGGGAGCGATCCCAATCTGAACTGGTGATCAACTTCCTGTCACGAGGAGATGAAATAATGTCCCAGTACTGCTCAAATTTCGGTTCCAACTTGAAATCTAGGAAAACACTAGACAGGGAAGCACCACAGGTGGACTGGATACATTGCCTGTTGATCGTATCCCAAAACACAGCTTTAAACTCAGATTTAGATGGAACTGCGTTTACTGCTGGTGAAGGCCACAGGTGTGCCAAAACCATATCTGATAGTAAGTTGTGTACTGTCCTAAACCATCCCAGTTTCCTGTTGACATCCATGTCCCTAACTTCCAACATAGCCTTAGCAAAGTGGGCAAGTTCGGGGGTTACCCATATCCCCCTCCGGTGTGCAACCAGCCAATAATGGGCCACATCCCTAATATTGTTACACCAAGATCCATGTACAGTGGGACTAGAGGGGTCGATTGAGGAAGGCCAATGATGGATCGTAGGAATTTGTTCTGGGCCGTAACTAGGCTGCCCACATTTACATAACCCCACAGCTCAGCTCCATAGAGTATTGAGGCACCAATTTCAGATTGGTATAGCTGGAGCACAGGTGCTATTGGTTTGGTGAGGGACTGTCTATGTTCCTTCACTAGGGCTCCTGCAAGTTGGGCATGTCTAACTACTTGTTGGGTGACCTGCGACTTCCATGTGACCTTCCTATCTATTAGAACACCCAGGTAGGAAAAAGTCTCCTTCTGCTCCAGAGCACCCCCATCCATCCGGACAACCTCAACTGCCTTGGAGGAGTTTGTCAGCACCATGTACTTGGTCTTGTCAACATTGACCACAAGATCATGGTCCTGACAAAACTCCTTGAATCTGGACAGCGCAAGCTGGAGGCCCTCTCTGGTCTTAGATAGGATGAGGGTGTCGTCTGCAAACATAAGTAACAGAATCTTTGTTCCCCCTAGTGTTGGTGCGTCGGTAGGAAAATCCTCAAAGTATTTTACCACCCCGTTGATGTATAGGGAAAAGAGGCTGGGGGCAAGGACACACCCTTGCCTCACCCCTCTGTCCACAGAGAATTTTTTGAATAGTGTTGCCCATGGCGTCCCATCTTACCTGGGAAAAATTGTTGGTATGTAGTTTCACCACAAATGCCAGCAGGTCTGCAGGCATGCCCAATTTCTCCATAGTACTCCACAACTTGTTACGCGGGACCAAGTCAAAAGCAGACTTGAGGTCCACAAACACAGCATAAATGGTACACCTCCCAATGGTCACAATGCACCAGTATACCAGTATGAACCTCATGACCTGATCCACAGTGCTTGTACATTGGCGGAACCCTGCCTGGAGATTTGAAAGAATGGCAAATTCCTCTAGCCAGCCCTGAATGCTACCTAACACCACCCTAGCAATGACTTTTTGTATACAGTCTATTAGACTAATGGGTCTATTGTTGGCTGGTAACGACCGATCACCTTTTTTAAAGATGGGTAAAATCACTGCACCTGCCCAAGTAGTGGGTATACGAGTGCCTTTTGTGATGGCATTAGCTAGGACCTGGATGTACTTGCCCCATAATCCAGTGTTTTGAAGGAACAAATCAGCAGGGATACAGTCGAGCCCTGGCGCCCTACCTTTAGGAACCCGACAAAGTGTATTTTCAACTTCGGGCTTTGTGAACTGAAGAGGAGGGTAGGGGGCCAACGAGCCTGTGAAATGGCTGTTTGCTATGTCACAGGTAAATTGACCACCAAAATAGGCTACCCACTCCTGAGGTTCCACATGGTTGGATGAGATATTGGCTGGAATGCCATTACCCCACTTCACCAGGTGCCAAAACGAGATCATGTCTCTTTTTGAACTTGCCTCCTGTAGAGCAACCCAGTGCTCTTCATCCCATTCCCTTTTGGCTGCTAACTGCGCAGCCTTATAACTAAGACTACTTTTTTTAATTAGTACCCTATCTTTGGACCTAATAGCGGCTGCTAACAATCTATAAACCGTGCGACAAGACGAGTTGTACCATACAGCGGCTTTAGATCGTGCTGGGATATTGTTTGTATTAGTTGGAGTAATAAAATACGTTTTAAGAACGTTAAAAAGGTGCTCATGTATTTCGACAGATCTAACACTAGAGGTTTCTTGCCCAGCCTCTGCCTTAAGCTTTACTACTGCATTTGAAACCAACAAATTCATGTGAGTCACACACTTGACTTTACACGCAACCCTAGACCATTTAAGGCAACGTGTATCATTAGTCATGTGTGGTTCAGCGTGATCTGGTCTAGCTGCCAACACCTCATCTTGGGCAAGGTTAATGTTGCATAGAGGGAGAAGGAGGGGATTATGGTCGCTTTCGGTACAAACACGTACCTCCATATCCATTAGGCATGGCCAGAGTTCTTTACTAAGCATAAAAAAATCTATACGACTGGCGCGAAACCCACTTGAAAAAGTTGCCATCCCAGATTTGTCCGAAGTGGTGCAGCCATTTGTTGCCCTCACCCCGCGTTCCATACAAAATGCATTCAGTTGTAATGCAACACTAGACCATTTTATGATAACGGGAAGGTCCAGTGGCGGAATAGACCACAAATCATGCTCTTCTGCCGAAAAATAAGTATCAAAAACATCCAGGGGTTCAACGGTGCAATTGAAGTCACCAACTATGATGATCAAGTCATTCCCTTGTTTCTCGGCCAAGTAGGAGTCTAAAATGTCAACCGTTTCTGAAGCTTTACCACCTTGGTTCCCCCTGGAGTAGACATTAATGAATAATATGCCTGGGAGACTTGGCTTATGCAACTTGGTAATAAGGATATTCCTGCAATCAATATAAATCTACTCAATGCTAAATTGAAGAGACTGTCTTATCCATGTGGTCATTCCCCCTTTAGGCCGACCACGCAATCCCTGCTCCGCAGTCTTTGAGAAGTTTAGGTATCCTGGGCAGAACACTTTATCTGTGGCCCAAGCCTCCTGCATGGAGACAATGTCCTGCTCATCTATAAATGTGGACCATTCACTGGAAACCGTTTTACTCAGGAGACCCGCTATATTCCATGACATCACCTTTGGGCCTGTGTAGGCAGGGTTAGTTAACATGGAACTTGGGCCACACTTAATAACTGAGTGATCTCTACCTATACCATGGGCAAGCACTACTGGATAAACACAATCATGATGCGACACCTTAGGGGCATGAGAAGATAGGTGTCCACCCATGGAGGACAAGCCTAAGGCCAGCAAGGGAGAAACAGCACATGTGACCGGATCTTGGGCTACCTCACTGGTACCTAGGTCTACCTGAATGGGGGGAGTTGTCTGTACAGACAGATGGTGACTCAGTCAATCTATATCCTCAAAACAAGTGAGTGGCCCAAATCCATTATGGACAGGTACATTGTAATTATAGCACATCTGTGCTGTCGGACCATTCCAATGTTTCCCTGATTTAGGCTTGGGGGGGGGATCAGGTTGCGGTAAAAAAAAACCTAGAGGCAATATCGAAATCCCATCCCTACTTAAATGCCTAGCCCCTGCTCTTTCCAAAATCGACCTTACAATGTGCGGGGACCCAAAATTCACAACCACACAATCACCACTACACATTTTAGTAGAAGTACCTACCCATGGGGTTCTGCGTACCATTTTAAACTCTTGGAAGAGGTGCGTTCCCAGGCCAGTTCGATTATTTAACAAATGAAGGGCCTTGTTTTTAAGAGATGACCAATGTTCCTCAGAGCTTGTGTTAGATGGTGGTACATTAGTAAGTATAACTGTATATGGTGTACATTCAGGTGGTAACGTGAGGGAATTCCTACAAGTAATCGATCTAACCCTATTGTGTGTTGTATCTCTACTCTCATTTTGCTCAGTCAAGGTCCCTGCCCTAACTGCTGGGAGTTGGATATTTGTTGAATTGGCTACGGAGGAACACAACAATTTACTGGTCTAGCCACTACCTCTGTAAATAAAGGTTTAGCGAGCACAATTACTGGACTAGCCTCCTTGGAAACACTAGCCCCCCCCCAGTAACAAGCTGTTGCATGGAGAATGAATTGTGTTGCTCTATTAGCTTGAGCCTAGCTTCTATATCAGATAGTTTGGTTAATACAGGCTCAATCAGTAACTCTAGCCTTACCTCCAGTTTTACAATGATACGGGCTGCTAAATCTTCCATAGCCTGGCTTGGTAGGGCCTCTACGTGGGTGCCCGGTGGGCTAGGGTTTTTGTCTAATGATGGTAATAGAGAGAGCTATTTTTCTTCCCTCGGGCCGCCCCTCTTGTTTTAGCCATTTTGTTAACTTGTAGGGAGGCTGAAGGTAAAGTAACTGCCTTCCTTTTTTTGCTTAGAATAACATGATCCTTTTCGTTCACCTGCACTGAGGCTTGCTTCCGAGTTTGAACCTGACTTGGCGGTGAGGGGGTTATGATGGGAGGATTAAGAACTTGGTGCACTACCTGCGAATCTTCAGCTTCAATAATTGGGGACCTCTCCAATTCATACAATACAGGGCTTGATGAAGAAACTATGAGTAACGCGGGAACAACTATGGGATCTATGGTCAGGACAGGGCATGGTTCCATAGACAGTCTCCTTGGTGTAATCAGTATTTCTCGATTTAATACGGACTCTTCACGCAAGATAAAAGCATCCAACGAGCTCACAACCCCCGAACCCCCTGCCCCCTTGCGCACACCCTTACTCATGATATGTTGAACAACCCAAAGAGCAGCTGTATTTTCAGACTTAAGGAAATGCTATACTACAGTGAGAGATTATATTGTTCACACTAACCAAGTCCTAGAAGCTCGAGTCCTGAGATGGAAGGGGGGTGGCCCAGCCCAGCCTCTGCCTGCCGCTGACGGGCGCGGATAGACCCGCCCTTGGCACAGGTTTCGCCTGTGCGTGTCACGCGCTGCGGGGGTGCTCTCCAAGATTTAAAGCACCTCCTGGCGCTCTATTGATGACGTGAAACAGGGCACCAGCGCGCTCAGGGAGTTGTGGTCTACTCCCCCAGGGCGTCAATAGTGCAGAGGCCGCGGGGCAGTTGCAGCCTTCCAAGTGGCTGTTCAGGAACTTCCAAGCAGCGAGGAGCACGGGAGAGAACTGCAGGTATGGGCCACAGCAGTCTAAGGCAGAGAAAGAACCCGTGCTGTTGGGGCGCTCTCCCAGATTTAAAGCGCCTCCTGGCGCTCTAATGATGATGTTTAACAGGGAACCAGTGCACTCTGGGAGTTGTGGTCTCCTCCCCCAGGGCGTTGATAGTGCCGAGGTCGTGGGGCAGTTGCAGCCTTCCAAGCGGCTGTTCGAGAACTTCCAGGCAGCGAGGAGCACGGGAGAGAACTGCAGGTATGGGCCACAGCAGTCTAAGGCAGAGAAAGAACCCGTGCTGTTGGGGCGCTCTCCCAGATTTAAAGCGCCTCCTGGCGCTCTAATGATGATGTTTAACAGGGAACCAGTGCACTCTGGGAGTTGTGGTCTCCTCCCCCAGGGCGTTGATAGTGCCGAGGTCGTGGGGCAGTTGCAGCCTTCCAAGCGGCTGTTCGAGAACTTCCAGGCAGCGAGGAGCACGGGAGAGAACTGCAGGTATGGGCAACAGCAGTCTAAGGCAGAGAAAGAACCCGCGCTGCGGGGACCCTCTCCCAGATTTAAAGCGCCTCCTGGCGCTCTATTGATGACGTGAAACAGGGTACTAGTGTGCTCTGGGAGTTGTGGTCTCCTCCCCCAGGGCGTCGATAGTGCCGAGGTCGCGGGGCAGTTGCAGCCTTCCAAGCGGCAGTTCAGGAACTTCCAGGCAGCAAGGAGCACGGGAGAGAACTACAGGTAAGGGCAACAGCAGTCTAAGGCATTTTTATTTACTTCTTTTCTTAAAGGATAAATGTGGTAATCGTATCCTACCTTTATTTTCCTTATAGAATGGAAAGTCATTCAAGTGTAATAGCTATTGTTCATGTCACATGTAACTGTAACATGTAATATGCAATTCACTGATGCAGGAGTTTACATTTGAATACAGCAGAAGTGGTTCAACTTTGCATCGGCTGGATGCCCTAGCTCTTGCACCAGTGGGTCCAATTATGGCACTTAAATAAAGACACTTTCTATATAATTTTCAAACTCCATCCGTTTATCACGGATCTATGACAGAATTTCGACAGACAGAATTTCGACCTACACAAATATCGGCGTAATTATATCGATAGCAAAAATATCGACGCCCTATGTACAACATGGTAAGTACCAAAATATCGAAAAATTAATATCGATGTTAAAAATATCGTTGTTAAATATATCGATTTTTTTAAAATGTAAAATAACATTAAAAAAAACTGTAAATAATACTTATTAATTACTTAAACATATTTAAATATATGTAATAATTGTTAAAAAAAATAATAATACATATTTAATATAAAAAAAAATGATAAATCATATATAATATATAATTACTTAACAATAATTACTATTCCCACTCCAGTGGGTGCAACAGTAGGGAAAACTGACCCTGAACACTAAAAATACCCCTTTACCCAAAAACCTAAAACTGACCCTGAACCCTAAAAATACCCCTTTACCCATAAACTGAAAACTGACCCTGAACCCTAAAAATACCCCTTTACCCAAAAACTGAAAACTGACCCTGAAACCTAAAAATACCCCTTTACCCAAAAACTGAAAACTGACCCTGAACCCTAAAAATACCCCTTTACCCAAAAACTGAAAACTGACCCTGAACCCTAAAAATACCCCTTTACCCAAAAACTGAAAACTGACCCTGAACCCTAAAAATACCCCTTTACCCAAAAACTGAAAACTGACCCTGAACCCTAAAAATACCCCTTTACCCAAAAACTGAAAACTGACCCTGAACACTAAAAATACCCCTTTACCAAAGAACTGAAAACTGACCCTGAACCCTAAAAATACCCCTTTACCCAAAAACTGAAAACTGACCCTGAACCCTAAAAATACCCCTTTACCCAAAAACTGAAAACTGACCCTGAACCCTAAAAATACCCCTTTACCCAAAAACTGAAAACTGACCCTGAACCCTAAAAATACCCCTTTACCCAAAAACTGAAAACTGACCCTGAACCCTAAAAATACCCCTTTACCCAAAATTAATTAATATTACAAATAAATTACTTCCCACCCTATTCCCCTATAAACCCACAACCCGCTCCAGTAGTAAAACATGTAATTTAGTTAAAAATATACATAAATTATCAATTAATTAATCAATTAATCAATTAAAATAAATAATTGCCAATTAATATTTAATTGCAAAATAATTTAATCATTGAAAAATAATTATTTAATTACAAATAAATTACTTCCCACCCTATTCCCCTATAAACCCACAACCCGCTCCAGTAGTAAAACATATAATTTAGTAAAAAATATACATAAATTATCAATTAATTAATCAATTAATCAATTAAAATAAATCATTGCAAATTAATATTTAATTGCAAAATAATTTAATCATTGAAAAAAAATTATTTAATTACAAATAAATTACTTCCCACCCTATTCCCCTATAAACCCACAACCCGCTGTGGTAGTAAAACATATAATGTAATTAAAAATATACATAAATTATCAATTAATTAATCAATTAATCAATTAAAATAAATCATTGCCAATTAATATTTAATTGCAAAATAAATTAATCATTGAAAAATAATAATTTAATTACAAATAAATTACTTCCCACCCTATTCCCCTATAAACCCACAACCCGCTGTGGTAGTAAAACATAATATTTACACTAGATATTTTTAAATTATAAAAACATATTAAACACATATTATAACAATTAATTTAAATACTTAACTAATATTTCTAACACATATTAGTAAATCGAAATTACTTACATCGATATATATGCTATCGATATTAGTAATTTCGATATTACTTACCTTAGGGTCGATATTCTGGCCATCGATATTCTGGACATCGATATTCTGTCCCATCGATATTAGCAACTCGATATTAGTGTAGGTCGAAATTAAAAACTCGATATTTTGACTGTTTACCGTTTATCACACACAGCCACTTTCTTAGACACACCTCATTTCACCATTTGTCTTCTGTGGCACTGCATCATTTTGCATTATATTCTTCATGATTATATCTTTATTCCTGCTTCCTAAAACACTTCATTCGAGTCTTCAGACTGGTAGGGGTGAGTAGTTCGCTTCCCACTCCCTGTATAGTATACACGCACACTAACACTACTTACACGGTGATGCTACAGCGGCCATTATCCTCTAAAAGCATACTAACACCACCTGCACACATATGCTACAGCAACCAGTATGCTACATCGCCCAGAGCACATCAGCTTACAGTACTCAGCTCACAGTTTAGGCGCATGGTTTCATCCCCGAGTTTACCGGTACCTCACCTCTGCCCCATCTCACTCTAGACAAAACAGCACTTTCACACCGGTAAGATAAATACTTTGCTTCTGCCAGTGTTCTACAGAGCACTCAGCTCACAGTTTAGGCACACTAAGCATGGCTGAAAATTCGTTCCGCTTGCGGAATTTGCAAATTTTTGCCAATTTCTTAATTCGCGAATCGCTCAAAATTGCCAAACAATTCGCAATTCGCGAGTTGACGAACTTTTTTTGCTTGTTCGCGCTTCAAAAATACAATCTCGCGCGCGCGGCATTGACTTACTGTGATTCTGAGTTCGGCGAGTTGTTTTCCTCCCGGTTTGCGTGCGCTGAGCCATTTTGGATCTGGCTGCGTGATCGCGCGAGACTTTTCGACCGCCAGTGTGTCATGGAGTCCCGCCATCTTGCACTGCGAGACTTTGAGAACGCAAATACGTCATAAGGGCCTGCGATCACATATCGCGAGAGTAAACAATAGCGAATACGTAGATGCGACGCGGCGCATCTGACATCCGGCGGGAGATTTGAACAGCTCGCTTTCCCGAAGTTGCAAAAATTGCAATTCTGCACAAGAAATCTATTGATGGCAGCATAAACCATCTGAAAATGATGATTTGGATCAGAATAACTCCTCAGATTGACATTGGGCTGCACTTTTTTGTGCAAGGAATCCATTTTTGGGGGGGTGGGAGGAAGGAAGTGCCCCAGAGTCTCCAAGTTCCTGTTCCTGTCCAGCAGGCTCCTCCCAGTGCTTTGTCCATGTCCTGGTCATTTTTCATTTGGATCTGGAGCTGGAAGGATTACTCTTTAAGGCTGCTGCTGGATATTTGTAGTTGAGGACTTTTTGTTTGGATCACTTTTGGATTTGAGATTTTACAAGTAAGTTGGTGTTGTTTGTTTGGGGCATTGCAGCTCCTGCAACTACAATTTATAAACTTTTACAGAACTTAAAAAAATAAATTGTGGGTATCCACAGTATCCAGTAGGCCCAGGGTTAGTCATGGGTGCATGATACAACTGTTTCTGTGAGTTTTGTTGAACTTAAATATCATTTGCGGCATGGATGGCATGAAATTGAATAGCTCACTGTTATATGTGGAAGTTTTCTTAAATTTTGGGGTGTGTGTTAAAGCCACACTAGCCAGTAGGCTTAAGGGTAGTCAGTGGTGCATGGACCAAGTCTTTCTGTGGGGTCTCTTGAATTTAAACATCATTTAGGGCATGGATGGCATTGGATTGAGGTGATTTTTCTGTGTATATCGATTTTTGGGGTGTTGATGGGGCCTGGTCCAGGGCCTGGCCATGTGGGTGGGGGGCATTTTGAGGCCTGGTCCAGGGCCTGGCCATGTTGGCGGGGGTCTAGGGGCCATTTTGAAGCCAGGCAGTGTGCTTTGTGCCATAGGCCAGCACCCAGTCTGCCTTGCTTTCATCCATTATGCCCAGGGGTAGTCAATGGTGCATGGACCAAGTCTTTCTGTGGGGGCTCTTGAATTTAAACATAATTTAGGGCATGGATGGCATTGGGTTGAGGTGATGTTTCTGTGTATTTTGATTTTTTGGGTGTTGTTGGGGCCTGGTCCAGGTCCTGGCCATGTGGGTGGGGGGCATTTTCAGGCCTGGTCCAGGGCCTGGCCATGTGGGTGGGGGTCTAGGGGCCATTTTAAAGCCAGGCAGTGTGCTTTGTGCCATAGGCCTGCACCCAGTCTGCCTTGCTTTCATCCATTATGCCCAGGGGTAGTCAGTGGTGCATGGACCAAGTCTTTCTGTGGGGTCTCTTGAATTTAAACACCATTTAGGGCATGGATGGCATTGGATTGAGGTGATTTTTCTGTGTATTTCGATTTTGTGTGTGTTGTTGGGGCCTGGTCATCCATTTTTATTAGAATTGCAATTTTTATTTTGGGTTTTTCGGTCTTTGGGTGTGTTGTATTAATAATAATAAATGCCAAGTTGTAATAGTATTATTTGCAACATTTATTTAACTGATGTTCCTCTGGCTTCTTTGCTTTTAGGTGCACAAAGACTGAGAACCAGGAATCATCTTCATCATCATCACTTGTTGTAGTGCCAGGAAGAAGTCCTGCTGCGGTGGATGCACAACGTCACGTCACATGTGGGCACAGACAACTCTGCAACTTGTGCAACTGCGTCCTGCTGTTCTAACTTCTGAAGAAGATGGGCCCAAAGAAAGGTAGCCGTAGCTCCTCTACCAAGAAAGTTGCCAGTGCCATTGCCAGTAAGAAGGAGCAGAAGAAGAAAGTGGCGCCACTTACCAAGGAGACTAGTGTGCCGACCGCCACTTTTTTGGGGAAAAAAAACTACGCCTGCAGCAGCGGTGTCCGCTGGGGACCAAGCTGGGAGCAGCACCTCCGCTTCATTGGTCTCAGTGCCACCACGCAAAGTTAGGGCCAAGCCCATGAGTGCCGCAGAGGCAGCCACTTTAATTGCTCTTTCACCATCGACCAGTGATGTTGGCGTTGACTCATCGCAAACTAGCATCCAATCAACGCAGGGTCTAACTCATGTGATGAGTGTTCAACCACAGCCGCAACCACAACCACAGGTGCAACAAGGAGAGGTGCAAGGAGAGGCGCAAGGAGATGAGGCGCATGGAGAGGCCCAAGGAGAGGCGCAAGGAGAGGCACAAGGAGAGGCACAAGGAGAGGCACAACTGCCCACAATACTTGTTCCTCCAGAAGTAGCGGGCACATCAGGAAATTGAGATTCATGCGGAGGTATCAGCCGAGCAAGCAGATCCCCAGCAAGGAAAAGGAGGGCTAGTACAACTTCTTCAAGCCCCCTTCCTTCTGATGATCTAGATATTGATTTGCACCCACCAATTCAGTCTGAGAGGGAGGCACGCCATGAGCCGACAAAGCTAGGTAAAAGGTAGTTTCCTGCACGGCTTTCAGTTATGGGTGATGGCGAAGAAGAAGTAGAAGTGGTGTATTCTGCTGCTGATGAAGAGTCTGACTATGACAACCCAGTCATCACTCCAGCCCCAGTGGGCATGCAGCAGACAGACATTTTTACCCTATCCCGAAATGCTGCGCTGGATGTGGGCGGCTTGGCACTGGTACCACCACCAACACAGGTAACTACTACTCCAACACAACCTACAGCTTAAATATTTTCTCTTCAGAAGGGCCGGCAGGGACCTCCATCCAGCTCGACCTCCACTCCATTACCTCAAGTAGTGGTGCAGTAAGTGCACTACGGACTCAAATTCCGCCACACGCATCCTCCACTTCATCTGGCATTGAAAGTGGCACCTCCACCACCACCAGAAATCTCAACTCCCCAGTTTGAGACTTCTTTAGTATTAGCAAAAAGGCGGAAAACCAAGTTATTTGTTCGATTTGTAAACAAGGTACCGGAGGCAAGAGAGAGGTTATCTCCAAAAACACCACATTATCCAGTGGGAGGCGCACCTAAGTAACATCCGGAAAGCCAAAGGAACAAATCCAAATGTAGCCATTGATATTGCATCTGATGACGAGGAGTTGATCATGCAGGGGGGAGGTGAATAAGCGAGAGACATTTTTTCTGGTACACACAGTACCCCTGGCAGCAGCAATGCAATGGTAGCCCCCACAACCTCTACCCCAGCAACATCTAGGAGGCACAGTAGGAGTCTGGTAGAGACACCAATGTGAAAAAGTACATCAATGAGCCTAACTGGGTTGAAGAATTCTGGATCATCATCACATATGAAAACGGTCCAGACCACCATAAAAAGCATGTTTTAGTCGGAGGCGCCATTTAAACGCAACCACCCAATGGCACGTCTGCAATGCTGGCTAAAATGTTAGCGCTGGACCTTCTCCCTTTTTCTTTTGTGGAAGGGGTGGGTTTTCTCGAATTTGTGGCAATAGTTTGCCCTAAATTGAGGGTTCCTAGCCGGTCCTATTTTGCCAGAGTTGCGGTTGCAGCAGTGCATCAAGATGTGCTGGACGTGATTGGGGCAGCTTTGCAGAAGAGTGCTGTTCACACTATCCACGTGACAACAGACATGTGGACCAGTTTCCAAGCCGGGATTACATGTGCATCACTGCACACTGGGTCTCTTTTGCGGGGGTTAGAGAGAAGATAGCTGCAGGTGTTGACAGTGTCACAATTTTTCAAGCTACTCGGAAACATGCAACAGTAACCATGTTTGCCATGGAGAAATCTCATACTGCAGTAAACATTTTGGAGGAGTTTAACAGTAAGGTCTTTGAATGGCTGCAGCCAAGAAGGCGCATTAATAGTTATGTTTCCACGGATAATGGCAGTTATGTAATTAAGGCTATGGCTGATGGTGGCTATTTCAGAGTGCTGTGTTTGGCGCACAGCATTAACATTATTGTTCAAGATTTCTTGAAAAAAGAAAACACAGTCAGCAAGTTACTGACCACCTGCCGAAGATTCTGCACACATTTCAGCCATTCTTTTAAGGCCTGGAAGCAGCTGAGGATCATTCAACGTGACCGTAGAGTGCCAGTCAGAGGACTCATCCAGGAGGTGGCGGCACGTTGGAACTCAACCTTCTACATGCTTGAGCGTCTGTTTGAGCAGTACTTGGTAATCAATGAGTATGTCTTTCACGCACGGGGTGCTTCTATGAAAGACATGAGGCTAGAGGTGGAGGAATGGGACCTAGTTAAAAGCCTGACAGACATGCTTCGTTCTTTTGAGGTCTTCATGCGTGAAGTCAGCAGGGAGGAATGTACTTTGGGCAAAGCTATCCCATTGTTGCGCATGCTAGAGAACCAACTGAAGGCGGTGTCTTCAACGTTCCGAGTTGATGCTGAAAAACAAGACGCATATCAGTTGGTGGAGAGCTTATTAAGCCGCCTAGTTGACAATGCAAGGCTTGAAGCAATATATTCAGAACAACATTACATTTGTGCCACTATTCTGGATTCAGGTACAAAAAGGCACTGGCCAGCAATACATTCATTCCTTTTTTTGAAGCAGATGTTTCCAAGTACAAACATTGGCTAGCTCTGTCAGCCACTCAGTTCGAAAAAGAGCGGCAGGAAATTGAAGGAACCACCACAAGTACCACTGAAGTAGCAGGCCATCCGGAGTCAAGTTCCACTTCTGTGGCCGAAGGCAGTCACTTATCCTCAGAGCCGGCACAGACAGCAGCAACCATATCATCAACTGCACCAGGCCCAGCTATAATATTGTCGGAAGCCGATTGGATAACTCATCAAGGGTTTGCTCGTTCCAGTGTTGATGCAAAGGCATCAGATGGTATGCAAAGTGGAGCACCCCTGGAAGACCTTGAGTGGATGGGGTAGGCCTATCTGGATGACCCAACAGAGGTATTCTTTGATCAGAACCCATTGGTGTATTGGTATGGGAATAAGCCTCAATGGCCACTGATCACCAAGCTGGCTATAAATTATTTAGCTTGCCCACTCGCAAGCATGTCTTCTGAACGTGTTTTCAGTGCTGCTGGTGCCATTGTAACTTCAAAAAGGACCCGCCTCTCACCCAAAATGTGGAGAGGTTAACAATGATCAAGATGAATCAGCACTTCATACCACCAGATTAAAAAATACGTGAATCCACGCAGGAAGAAGAGGAAACCGACTTAGGTGACGGAAGTTCTTCTCTGTTAGCTGACCTGCTCCCGGTTTGATTCATAGAGTTTGAGGACGAGCTCTACTTCCCTGACACCTAGGTTTGAAATACTTACATTTTTTTCCCGTCCTTATTCACTTTTATTTCTGTGTGTCTTTCTTTGTTTTGCAACTTTTAGCACAACAAAACTTTAATCACAACAAATCAATCAGCAGCACTGTCTTCGTCTTATTTCCATATTGAAGGTGCCGCTGTCTGCATTCCTGAAGTTCACGAGTTCACAACCCAGTCATGCTCCTCTATCCTCCTCCTCCAGACTCCCACCATCCATTTCCCTCAAGGCAGATGGCCGGATTACGCAGAAGTTCAATAAGAGTTCAATGAGGCTCTTATCGCAGGGGGCCCTCCTGGAGGCGATGACGCAGATACGGCAAACAAGTTGCTTAACGACCGTATCACGGCTGCACTGGATCGTACGGCCCCTTTAGGCCGACCGAAGGAGGGCGGCCGTAAACAGAGAACGGCACCGTGGTTCAATGAGAAACTACGAGGCGCCAAGAGGGACTGCAAGCGGGCAGAAAGGCAGTGGAGAGCAGCCTATAACAGCCTGGCGAGAGAGAGATATCTCGTCATTAGACGAGCATATCATAACCTGATTAGGACAGCGAAAACTGCTTATTATGCAGACAGGATCTTGGGTGCTGATAACTCAGCTAAAGAACTGTTTAGTGTCTATAAATCCCTGGCTGTCCCCAAGTCCTTAGTAGGATTGGAGGTCTGTTCAGTTGCCGCCTGTAATCGTATTGCTGACTACTTTGGTGACAAAGTGTCTAAAAGTTATTCAGCTTTCCCTACCCCAACCCAAGGCAGGGGGAGAGTTTGAAGCATCTGCTAGAGAGGCAGGTGGACAAAATCTGCTGCTTAATTTCACCACCCCCCCAGCAGACGACCTGATTAAAATATGTAGATCTGTGAAATCAGGCTCTCCACGGGACCCAGCATCACCCAAGCGGCTGGGGGACAGCCTGACAACGCTAGAACCTTACATTAGGCATCTGATGGATGTCTCCTTTAGGTCCAGCACCATGCCAGAGGAATGGAAACAAGCTGTGGTGCTTCCCCTCCGCAAGAAGCCGAATATCAGCTTCGAGAAACTGGACAACCTGCGTCCCATCTCCCTTCTACCCTACTTCTCCAAAGTGGCGGAGAAGGTGGCTAATATGCAGTTAATGCATTATGTAGAAGACACTAACCGGCTACACCCCACCCAGTTTGGATTTCGGCCCGACATTCGACGGAGTCAGCGCTCCTCATGGCTTCCGAAACCATTAGGATGGGTGCCGACGAGGGCCAGACTATGGCCCTGATCCTTTTGGATCTTAGCGCTGCGTTCGACACTGTAGCACATTCCATCTTGCTACAGTGTCTGAACAAAGGGGGAGTAGGAGGGACAGCGCTGAAATGGATCCAATCATTTCTCTCTGGCCGAGGTTTTCAAGTCAGGCAGGGCGACTGCTACTCCGAGCGAGTTGCCTTGAACCAGGGGGTGCCGCAGGGCTCATCCCTGAGTCCAACCCTTTTTAATTTGTATGTTGCCCCGGTTGCTACCATAGTGGAGAGTCACGGCCTGAGCATGGTGTCCTACGCCGACGACACGCAGCTGGTCATCTCCCTCTCGCGAGCACCAAGCCTCGCGGTGGACATCTTCAGAGCATGCATGCAAGATCTTGCTGCCTGGATGTCTGCCAATTGCCTTAAACTCAACGGAGGCAAGACTGAGGTGCTGGTGGTGGGGGGAGACCAGGCGGCCTGGACGTCGGCGTGGTGGCCTCCTTGCCTGGGACTAGCACCAATTCCCTGCCAGGAGGCGAGGAATTTGGGTGTTTGGTTTGACTCTAAGCTGACTTTTGGACCCCAGGTGAACCGGGTAGTTGGTGCCTGTTTCGGGATTCTTAAGAGCCTTAGGAAGGTCTTGGAGCTTCTGCCAATCAAAGCCCGTCAAACTCTATTGCATGCACTAGTCACGTCCAAGATGGACTACGGCAACCTGCTCTACCTGGGGACTCTTGAGAAGAACCTGAGCCGCCTGCAGGTCCTGCAGAATGCTGCAGCGGGGCTGGTTCTCAAATTACCCAGAAGAGCATCATCTAAAGCTGCGCTCCAGGCCCTGCACTGGCTTCCGGTGAGAAGCAGGGTGGAATTCAAAGCACTATGCACATGCCACTGGATTGTTAACGGCAGGGCTCCTCTCCCTCTGCAGTGCCTGCTAACACAATACGAGCCCCCCCCGTGATCTCAGATCTTCTGGCTCGGGGCGCCTATCCATTCCTAAGGTATCTAAAGTACGGATGGGCGGCAGATCCTTTAGGTATCTGGCGGCCTCAAGCTGGAACAAACTTCCTGTGGCACTGCGCCTGGATCCTTCAGAGCTCACCTTTAGAGCCAAATTAAAAACTTTCCTATTTTCCCGGTAGTTGGGTCCCTGTCCCGGTATTTTCCTGGTAGCACTTGCTTTTCAGCGCGGGGACACGCCGTGGTGCGTCACCAAGCGCTCTATAAGACCCCCTATTATTATTATTATTATCAAGAAACTGTTGCTTCGTAGACGAGTCCCCTCAAAAGAAGTGGGACTGGAATGACAGACTATGCAGACTGTTACTTCTGAAATTGACACAAGAGGCTGCCCTGTGGCCCTTCACTTAAGAATAAGATGCTGACAAAAAGTGGAACAGGTAATGAATGATGAGGTGGCATGCAGTGGACAACACTGGCTGAGTGATTGTGCATGAAATGAATCCTATGTGTTCTGTTATTATTTAATCTTTTATACACTAAATGTAACTCAAGTCTACTCTGTTTACCTTGTTTATTACAAATTGTACTTCTACTGCAGGGGCCACTACGTTGCATTTTTTAATATGAAAAATGTCCTTGGACTCACTGTGTGTAGACTGTGACTGCATAAACAACATTGAGTTTGCCAACACCATGATGATGATGAGTCATGATGATCAAAGTTACATAATATCTTCAGAGTCACTCACTGGGATGGATGGATCATCATCGTCGATTTATGGAAGAACTATGGCCATTTCGTGAGTGGCAAACAGGTAAACAAGTCAACAACAACCACAGCAGAACTACATGTCTGTCTAGTCGTGGTATGGAGTGGGCAAGCCAGTGTAGTGTTATGCCAGAGTCCAGACAGCGGTTCTTGTAAAATTGCGGCTATGCTGCTTGCAGTATAAAACTTGATCTGCTTTGTCTGTCTGTGTCAAAGAGGTATGCTACATGGAGGTTGGTTCACTCAGTGGTGCCTGCCTTGACCGTCTGCATGGCCCTGGCCTGCTATGTGCTAATTATTATCCTGGAAACAGAGACTCAGAGTAGGCACTTTAGAAGTGATGCATGTATGTAATACTGTCGCCTCTGAAAGTGAAAGTGTTATTTTTGCACTACACACCGTACCTTATATTTTTCCTCTGAGGTGTTTTAATATCCTTTTCTGTTTTTCCATCGACAATTACAGGCCGGCACTTACCCTGTGCGATGGGAAAAACATTAACTCAGGCTTACCATAGCAATCCGCTATTCCGCATCCGCCAGGTAGGCAGTGGACAGTGTGGTCACCAAGATTGATCAACGGTGCGCACGATGGAATGGAGGAGTACCGCGAATAAGAGGAATGGCTAGATGCATGCAACTTCCCAATTTGACTAGGACAACTACAACATACAGTTACAGTATCCACTTCACTTGCCCTTATCTTTTAAATAATGTTATTGTTGTGAACTTCTATGAGTGCGACTCTGTGCGTTTGCTCTCTGCTTCAAATTCATCCCTACAGCTATTTTATAAGTGTCTTTGCTATTTTTAAAACTAATGTATTGTACTACTAAGTGTTTATTCTCTCTGAGGGTAGATAGGCAAGTGAAATTGCGTAATTACTGCAGCCCTGTACTGTCTAATTGTTTAGTACTAGTTAGTAAGTTGTAGTAAGTACTACTTTTCAGTAACCTAACCATCCATTTAGCAAACAACTTCATGCATGCACTTCCTTTATGTCCCTTAAATGATTTATGGATATTTTCGTATCTAAAGATTTGTTTTTCTTCATTTGTTGTTTGACCAAGCTGTGTTTTTTTTCTCTCTCCAAAAAACTTTCCCAAAACCCCCCATTCCCATCCATTTTTCAAACCCTAACCCTCTTCCCCCAGGCTGTGTGGTTTTCATTGAGGTGTGACTAAATGGCCCCAATAATTCCACACACTTGCTGGGGAGGATAAGGTCAAAAGCAACAGAAAATTAATTTCAAGGCAGGTCAATGAATCCGAGGATATATTCTTATTCTGCTTGACACACATCCATGAGTATTTGCAAATCAATTCAGAATTTCATGTCTGCCATCGAGTGGATTTATCATCATCAACAACATCCTCCTACACGTGACTAAAGCTTACGCTGCTGTGTCCTTCAGTACTAGTTCTTGTAGTAGCCATAATCCACGCAACTAGTAGTTAACTGTTTTGACTGAATACTTTAGCATTGCTTAGGCTACAATTTATGGCACTGTTCTTGTGTACTGTTCTATCGTACTGTTCTAATGCTCCTCTCAGGCCACTCAACGTCTCATTTCCTTTTTTTCACATGCTGTTACTGCCAGTGTGTACCACTACTACTACCACCACAACGATGCCATTTCATCCGTCCAGGATTCCATAGCCAACCTTAATCGCCATTTGCCATGCAGCCAGGCCTGTGTCTTGACCGATTCTCAAACACGAATCACAGGTAAGATAAGCATTTTGGGGGAGGAAGAATAATGGAGGAGAGGGAAGACTGACGGTAGTACTAGTAAAGTAGTAGGACAATTGAATTCACTAACTCTGTACAAACTTGGACGATTACTTAGACAATTTGAATCAACCAGCCAGTTAAGTTTCAGGAAAACAAACGTACAGTTAACCTCCCCTGCCTCCCCTACAAAACAGTAAAAACGTGTATGCTATGTTTAAGTGGAAAATAAAAAAATATTTCGACCCTAACAAAAATAAACTATTCCACAAGACCCGATCCACCCCCCTCCCTAACCCCAACCAATGTCCATGAAATAAATGTCCCCAAAAGTTCAAAAACCCCAAAGCCCAATTCCCCCCCCCCCCCCAAAAGGCTTTAAAAAAGGGGCAAGGGACAGTCTCTACTTTGGCTGGCGGTGTCCTGTGGCCAGGTGGTCCCGCAGCTCTCTCCGGAGGAGCCTTGAGCAGGACTTTCTGCCTCTCCACCTCCTGCTTAAGGTAGGCCACTTGCAGGGTTAGGTGGTGCACACGTGCCTTGCAGGTACTGTGGGGGGCAGCTGTTGGTTGAGCTGCTCGGCGGCAGCGGGTGGCTGCCATACCATGGCGGCGTACCGCTGGAGGATTGCACTGGCTGTATGACCCAGGGGCAGTGGAGGAGGATGCAGCTGTTGTTGTTGACTGAGATGACTCCGACTCCTCCTGAGCCACCAGCCGCCGATATTCGGCGACAATTGCCTCCAGCTTCCGGTGCCTCCTTCCTCCATGGTTTAGAAGGAGTATCTATATGAAGAAAGAAAAAAATACTGTAACCAATACTCTTTAAGATTAACCAAAAATAATTCAACAGAAAGTTGTGTCACAGTAGCACTAGCAACTTGCAAGCACAGTACATAACATTTGTGGCATGTATCTATCTAACCTCCCAATTCGTCGGCCTCTGCTCTAACATTAGTGGGAGTTTCAGGAATTCTACTAGCACTATGGACTCACTACATTAGACTCAGACAGTACACCAGTCTTCTTCTTCTCTCTTGTTTAGCGAAATTAGTAGGTAAACTTGTGGAAACCGGCATAATGCCAGCGCAGACAACTTGCACCCAAGAAAAACAGACGCAATCCATGATGATGCAGACTCACGTTATTGTTACCAGTACATGCAGGAGGGGAAGCTCTTACTTTTCTATTACGGGTGGCACTGGCCATACTCTGTTACAACAAGGGCTACTGCTCAATTAATTTAACTTTCACCCTGTCCTGCCCCTGACTACTACAAAAGGAAAATGAAGAAGATAATATGATCATCGATCCATTCACATGATATTTGCTTATATAAGGGATGACTTTAGGTGCTTTGTTTTTATTGATTGAGTGAACACCGATAGGCCACACAAAAATGACAGAGTTGAGAAAAATTATTAACATAGGTAGTGAGTGGTTCCCGTAATCGCTGGAGGAAGGCACTTGTGACTTGACTTGATAATGTGAACTATACAATAGATACACAATATAGGCTGTACTTGCAAACTACTGTTAGTCAAGGGAATATTCTGAAAAATTAGAACTTCTACTTTCCTAGGCTCTGCTACTCTGGCACGGACGTGCGGTATACATGCTCTTCAAAATAACACTCTTCATCCAGTGACCGTCTACTCTGTCTACTCTACATACACCTATGCTATCTATGAGGAAGATACCATCCAGGCATCCATCCATTCAAAGTAAATGTCAATCATTCTTCTTAATGTCTCAACTGGACAAACCTTACTTTTTCTCACTGACAAACACCCTTTTTATTTTATTTTGTAAACCACCCATGCATCCATGCTTGACTTGCATTTGAATTTGACCCAAAGGATATATTGCACACACATACAGTTTCTGTTTCACCCACTCAGGCAGTCTTCTTTTCTTTCTCTTTCCACCCCTCCTTGCTTCAACCGGCCATGCATCAGATTCCTACCAGCCACCTCTGCCTGCATTCAAAAACACGTATCATTCTTTGCCAGTCATTAATGTAACTCGCTCGTCCTTCCTCCTTCCTTACACCCTTCTTTCCCTTTTCGTTCATCCCATCCATCAAGTTCATCTCTGATCTGACTTGGCTTCTCGATAAAACTTTCACAGCTGAGTTGAAGTCAACTTTAGAGAGGACCATTGGTTACTCGTCTACTCCCGCCTCTAATGCTATTGCTAATCCGAAGTCAAGGGTGACTGTCTTCTACCTGGTTGACAAAAACTTAGTTCTAAATTTGTAAGTCTTCTTAACAGTAAAGTGTACTTGTACTGTACAACATACACCCCTGCAGCAAGCCTACTCTGCAATCCCAATAAGTAACGAATATAATAGCTTACCTCTGCCCGCCACTACCGAGGCATCCCCCACAGCAGTTCCTGTGGCCACTGGTGGTACCGCATCCGCCCCTTTTAGATGCCATATACACCACTCCCTATTTTGACTAGGAATGAAAAAAATGTTACCTCATAAATAAATTTAAATATTTGTGACTCTCTAGTCTAAACTAAAAATTCCCCATTCGGAAGGGGAGGGTGTTTTTATATATGCTTAGCCATAATATGCTACACTTTTTGACACAACTGATGAATCCTTGCTTTTTAACGCACACCTTTTTTCTCATAACAGACAGACGATTCCTTTCTACGAACAAGAGCAATATGTTACTCATCATCATCACCACCAGTACTTTAAGTTCCAACCAGGTGAGGGGTCTCTAACAATTAATGTGTAAATCAGCCACTGTTCAGTTTTCATGAGTTCACTGTTTCTTTTCTATGAAGTTTATTTTAATAAATGTTTTTATATAATGCCCAATTGAAAATTAATATACAGAGTACACACAGAGCTAGTTGTTTTACTTTTACTAAAGCTTTAAAACTTACATAGACTCTGTGTTTTTTGGTCATGAGTGAGAGAGCGAAAGGGTTTGCAATTTACAAGCATGATTCCGTAACTCTGAGAGGGCGGGAATCTGACTCCGTAGTCTTATGTTCTGGGTTGTATAATCATTGGGGATCATCGCTGCATTCGGGAGCTAAATAATGACTCTGACACACTAGCTAGTCAGTAAGGAGATTGGGGGTTCAACTTCTGTTATGACTGAGGTATGTGGAAAGTTTAACTGCGCCTATTATCACCAATGCCTTATTTCTTGTCCATAGTTCTGTATGTGTAGAATACTCCCTGCAACAGTAGTATTATGTCCTCCTATCCAATCAAAAAGTAAACTAGTAGGGGGCGTGGCTAGCAGCCAACAGTGATGGCTGCGTAGCGAGAGGGCTCCGTGGTGAAAATGGCCCATTAATCTATCCGGTCACTGATCCGTCATGATTCCAGGCCCCGGAGGCTGCGCCCGGAGTGCAGGACCGAGCTGCCGAGACCGGTAAAGCTCCGGAGCTGAAACTCGGCTGCAATCTGGTGAAAATGATGCCGATGACCTGTGGCCTGCGCCAGCATCCGGACGCCGACCTGTGGTACTGAAGGAGCCCGACCGGAAGTGGTAGCAGGACGGCGGAGATCCGCAGGAAGTTCCGCCCAGCCATCTTGGACCCCGGAGCCCTGGAAGTTCAGGTCATAGCGCCGGACCTGCGGTGACCAGCGGAGGAGCGGGTACCCTTGACACCGCATCGGCCCCCCAGCGCGAGTGAGACAACTGCCGGCGAACGGAGGCATTGGAATAAGACGCTACGGCAGGTCTGGCAGCGCCCGCTTGACAGACTCGCACCACCGCGGCCCTGCGACGATATCGGAGGAGAGGGGGCCCGGTTTGAGGACTGATTTCCCCCCTGGCTGTACAAGCGGCACCAATAAAGCGTAGCTGCCCGGCGCTGTGCAGGAGTAGAGGCGGCTCGCGGCGGCCATTGTGGCAGAGTCACACATCGGACCCCTGCAGCGCTTGTAGCGCATATTATTTTAGCGCTTTAGAGGAAACGTGTGGCAGTGGCAGATGCACAGCTAGGGTGAGGAGTGCGCAAACAGGGTGTGCACCGGGGCAACGGCGCAAAAAAATACTCGGATTGGGAAGTGGCCCTTCATATCCATAACTGACTAGCACTATTCAAGAGAAAATAAAACACGCACTGCCTGGGGACACATGGCTTTGGCGGTGGACACCATCACGACTCCCTCTTCCGCTACAGTGGATTCAGGAAGTGAGCTCGAAGTGCTACTGAGTTGGGGACCACCTCTCGCTAACAGAAGACATGGCAATTGCTCATACCATAACTGCAGCGGCGACAGTGGCCCCACAGTACTACATGCACAGAACGGAGCAGCGACACAAGGTGTGGGCCACGAAAACGAAGCGCCGAAAGCAAGGCATCGGCGCGAAGGACACATCTCAGAGACAGGGGACCCCAAGCGGCGACATAATGGCGGGCAGAGGTTCAAAGACCCACTCGGTGCAGCTGAAATTGGACAAATATGCCTACGAGAAAAGTACCACGCCAACACCGGAAGGATGCACTCCCTCCGGGAAATCGCAAGAGGGTGACGGGGCGAAGAGGGTGACCCTGGAAGATGTTATGAAAGCCCTGGTGCAAGTACAAACCACTGTTGGGACAATCTCCACTGATGTCACACTGCTGCGGGCAGATTTTCATAAAATGACAGAGTGAATGCCGCCATAGCAGCTAGGAAATTGGCCTTTACCCGGACCATAGGTGCCCTAAGAAATTTCTCTGTAAAAATTGGCGGTAAACCTGTCAAAGAATAATACACATATACAAAGCAAAGTGTGTATCTACGGCCACGTATGGTGCAGGGTTATGGGGAATCGAGAGTGCCCAGACTTTACAATGTTGTGAAAACCAGTTTATCCGTTACTTACTGGGTGTAGCAAAAACTACATCAACTTACATGATACACATTGAAGTGGGAGTCACCTACATTAGTGATATTATCAGGATGTCCCCTATTCTACTATGGCATAAGGTGTGGGTTACGAAAGAAACCACACTGAATAGAGACCTAATCAGCAACTGTCTGGCACTGGACGGGGTAGCTAACATCAGATGGTTATCTTACGTGAGAAACTTGTTTATTGAATTAGGTCACCCAGAGTTCTTTGACAAGCCTACCACCTTGGAAGGGATTACTAGATCCTCACTGAAAAAGATGGCGGACACTCACCTTGATACCATCAGATGGAATCATGAAAAATCTAAAAATACTGTGCTCAAATTTCAGGAAATTACACCTTGCGAGGGATTACAGCTTTACCTTGTCCGGGTCCAGAGCCCTTACTCCCGCATGTTGTTGACACGCTATAGATTGGGTACCTTTTTCCGTATGGTCACTCTTCCAACTTGTAACGATTGGTCTGCTGCCAAACTAATTTGCCCTTGTGACAACAGTTCACCCCAATCACATCCACTTCGCGTTATTTTGTAAACTCTATATGAATCCCAGATAGCTGTTTTTGTTACCAATCCTTAAATCTTGGAGGATTCGTACATGTAGATCAGCATTCGTGAAACTACTACAATTAGGAGATGATCATGTTATTTACGCTGTCTCATGTTTTTTAAAAGCTGTCATAAAGGGAAGAAGTTCCTTGTAATTACATCCTATTTTGGCCCTGCTTGATAATGCATTACTAATGAAATTTATCTGTTTTAATGATTTTTATTAGATAACTGAAGATGGTTTCAATTATCAATCAAGCCTATTCTGTATAGTATGGATTGTATTCTGTTTATGTAGAAAACTTGTAAAAATGTGATTTTATACTTTTATAATTTTAAATCAAAAATTGAATAAAGCTTGTTTTGAATTTGAATTTGAATTTGACACAGTGAGTAAAAGAAGTTGAGGTAGTCACAAAATCTCTAGTAGAGGATGTATCGGAGTTACAGACGACTGTGGCTCGCCTCGAGAACGAAAACAAACTTATTAAGGAGAAGCTGGATGACCAGGAAGGACGCTTCAGAAGGAATAACGTAAGAATTTTGGGAATTCCGGAATCTGAAGGCTTGCCTGCAATGGATCTCTACGTAGAGGACATGATCAAGAACAGGTTGCAGCCCAAGGGTTCATCTCACTTCTTCTCTGTGGAAAGAATGCACAGAGTCCCTGGCGGAAAGCCAAAACCAGGGGCACCCCCGACACCAGTTCTGGCTAGACTCTTTAATTTTAGGGACAGGGACGCGATCTTCCAAGCTGCGAGAATTGCACCACCAATACATATACAGAACTCCACAATTGCATTTTTTCTGGAGTACACCGTGGAGGTCGCCCGTAGGCGTAAAAGCTTCTTAGAAGTTAAGAAGGCATTGAGGGCGAAAGAACTTCCGTGTTCTATGCTATTCCCAGCGAGACTGCGAGTGGTGGCTAACAACAAGACGTGGTTTTTTGATACACCGGAAGCAGAGATGGAGGAGGGTGGATGCACCCCGCCGGACAAACAAGAATAATCGAAACCAACAGCAGGGGGACCACACTGGCCCCTCGGCGTCAAGACGCACAACTCCTGAAAGACTGCCGGGGGGGACATCAATCGACAACGAAAAATGACAGGGCACAGGATTTATCAGTAATTGCAAAAACAGCAGCGGCTATGAATAAAGATGGTCGGGCTGTTGCCGGACACTGGCTCGGGGCGGGCTGAGGAGGGCATGGCGGACCAATGCCACCACGAG
This sequence comes from Lissotriton vulgaris, assembly GCF_964263255.1. NCBI lineage: Eukaryota > Metazoa > Chordata > Amphibia > Caudata > Salamandridae > Lissotriton > Lissotriton vulgaris. Next base: position 970,450,495 of record NC_141697.1, read on the forward strand.
ACCCCTATCCCAGCAAGCAAGTACTATGGGTTTGAACAGGGACAAGCACTCTGCTAAGTTGGGGGGGCGGGCAGTTCAAAGTCCGTTATGCAGGGAGGCAGGGAGGTGGGAGGAATGGGGGGTATTGGTTTTAGTTTTATTTCAGTATAGAGGCAGGATACAATGGCAAGAACACGCTGGTAACGTCACAGAGAGGTAAACAACCTACACTACGATTCAGGAGACACTCATACACTCACAGACTAATTCGATATGGCACAAACCTCAGGACCTGACAACGGCACGAGGGAAACACAGGAAACACGGGTGACACCCCTAAAATTATTGACGTGGAATGTGCGGGGACTAGGCGATAAGATTAAGAGAGGTCTAGTGCTGCAGGCCATAAAGCAACTTGGACCGGCACTGGTCTTATTACAAGAAACACATCTTTTACGGGGTACAAACGGTCGCAACAGCAGGAATTGGCGGACTTAGAATTTGCACTGCACATAGCCAATACAAATCACATGGCAGACCCTACACCGGAATCCCTGCACACACTACAGTTATGTCAGCAACGCCATGGGGACCATCTGAAGAGATGGACCATTGACAATTATGCGGCGACCACCCATAGAGTTTATGACATAGGGGATAAGGCAGGGAAAATGTTAGCCTGGTTGGACAAGAAAGGGAAAGGTGCTGGAGGTATTTTACAACTGCGCGCCTCCGACGACACACTTCGATCCCGCCCAGAGGATATCGTCAACACCCTGGCAGACTATTTCCAAAAAGTATACATCCCGAGTAGAGAGGTAATGAGAGAGGAAGCCGCGGACTACCTCAGCCGCATACCAACCCCAACACTTACACCGGAAGCGACAGAGGACCTAGAAGCCGACCTTACGTCAGACGAAATACAATTGGCCATTAAGGCAGTGCAATCCGGGAAAGCGATGGGCCCCAACGGGATTCCCATTGAATGGTATAAGTTAATGTCTGAGGCGTTGAGCGCGCCGCTGTTGGCCATGTACACGGACAGTCTGGCACTTACTGAGCTCCCACTTGACCAGAGGACAGCGACAATCGTAGCGATCCCAAAACCCGGCAAACCCCCAACAGAATGCAGCTCCTATCACCCTATCTCTCTCCTAAACGCAGAAGCGAAAATCCTGGCGAACCTGTTGGCTACTAGGCTGATGGCCCACCTTCCACAGCTGATCCACCCAGACCAATCAGGCTTTATGCCACACAGAAGTACGGTTCTGAACCTTCGGCGAGTCCATGGGGCGTTGGCTCGAGCGCCACAACTGTCGGCAGCGGCAGTGATATTATCCTTGGACGCAAGGATGGCATTCGACATGGTCGAATGGCAATACCTCTTTGCGGTGCTCTCGCATATGGGATTCTGTCCTAAATTTATATCTTGGATCCGACTCCTATACGCACATCCGATGGCACACATAGCAGCGAACGGCCACATCTCACACTCGATCCCGCTTGCCAGGGGTACTCGTCAGGGGTGTCCCCTGTCCCCATCACTATTTGCCCTGGTACTGGAGCCGCTGGCGACTTTGATTAGAACTACTCCGTTGTTGAAGGGCATCAGCTGGGAGGAAGGGTGGGAAAGAGAGAGTCTCCCTCTACGCAGATGACATGTTGGTCTATTTGATGGAACCAGAGCGTGGAATACCGGAACTCCTAGTCCTTTGTGATACCCATGGGACGGCATCGGGCTATACGATAAATTGGACGAAGTCCGTGATTTATATATTACGAGGGCTGGAGCCAGTCCTGTCTGCAGGGTGCCAGCTGGAGGTGGCAGTGGATTCCTTTAAATATCTTGGTATACATGTTACCAAGACCTCGTCTGAGTTTTACGTCAAAAATCTGAGGCCGCCGCTCGATCGTCTACGGCGGGACAGGCAATGCTGGGCAAGTCTGCCTCTGACACTATTGGGGAGAGCAGCATTATATAAAATGATGGCGTTGCCCCGCTTTCTCTATGCACTTGAAAACACCCCTGTCTGGTGTCGCCACGCTACTTTCGACAAGTAACGGCCATAGTTCCCAACCTACTATGGGGAAATCGCCCTGCACGTATAGCGCATGCAAAACTGAATCGAAGCTGGTATGGGGGAGGAATTGCGTTACCAAACCTACAGATGTATTACTGGGCAGTGCAGCTCAAGATCATTAATTACTGGATACATGTACCCCAAAATTACCCAGCATAAAAGCCAGATAGAGCACAGCTAGGCACACACAGCTTATTGGCGGCGCTCTACCACAAGGGGATGGCGGCAAGACTTATAGGTCCCACAAAACACACAGTGAAACTATGGTACGCAGCGCAGGCAAAACCTGGGTGGAACGGTGTGCTCACTAAACTAACTCCATTAATATTATTAGTGGAGAAGTGTGGCTCACTGGTTAGAGGAGGCAGACCTGGAAGCAGAGGTCAGCCCGGGACCAGGGTTCAATTCCTGACTTGGCGGGGTCTTGAGTCCTAAAAATGTCCATGGACTCGACAATTCTCGCTCAGGTGCATACTCAATTCACGGGTTCACACTCTGCGACTCTGGGCAATAGCTTGCTTAATCTCCACAATGGCCCCTCGCGGCGGGATGCCTGGCTTTCACCTGGCGGATACCCTGTTGGGGTTATCTTCCAGGGGAATACCAGGACGGGTTCCCTAAGCAAGCGCTTAGAAACCGCTCGGTGATTTGCGCTATATAAATTCCTGTACATTATAGGATACCAAAGCACTGGGACACTTGAGACGGAGCAAGGGCTTTACACAGTGGGATAATATTGGTATATCAACAGTGGGAGACTTATCGGCAGATGGGACAGTAATCCCATTCCCCCAGCTCCAGCAACAGTATGGTCTAGGCCCGAACGAAATCTACAGATACGTACAAATTCGGCATGCCTTGTTGACTGCGATACATACAGACACAGACGTCCCTGAAGCCTCCCCGATGCGCCACTTCCCTCACATACTTCCCTCACATACCGCAAACTGACGAACAATCTACATGATCCTACATGTAAACTGCGAGAGAGGTGGGGGAGCGAACTGGGCGACATAGACGAAACAGAATGGCACGAAGCACTAGCCTCCCTGAAAGAAATAGGCATCTCTGCCAAGTTCCATTTGGTGCAACTTAAGATACTGCACCGGATATACTTCACCAGAACCACCTTACATAAATTTCACCGGGCACAACACCCGTATTGTCTTCGCGGGTGTGGGGAGGAAGGGACTTTTTTACACACCATCTGGGACTGTCCGAGTGTGCTAGAGTACTGGAGGCAGGTAATGCATACTATTTCCCAAACGCTAGAGATCACTCTACTGCCGGAACCCCGTAAATGTCTCCTGAACATATGGGAACCTAACGATCTCTCTCGCCATGGTCAAATCTGGGGAACGATAGGCATGATGGTGGCTAAGAGAGACATAGCGCAGAAGTGGGGAGCGACTGACACACCTACACTGGCACACTGGTGTAGAAATATGGATGTGCTAATGCTAATAGAACGAGCGGTATATACGGCAAGGGCATGTCCACGTAAGTGGAACAAGATCTGGATGCCTTGGAATGCGTATAGGGGGGACCTGTGTGACCCACTGCCTGAAGAGACCAGTACTGATTCTGATGATGAGATAGATGAGGACGACAATAGTCTGGCTTGAAGGGTATGTGTAGTAGTGCCAACAACTCCACGCGACTCTAACAGACGACTTACTACGATGACGTGATACAGCCAGGGTACACATAGCCGTACGCAAAGGCTAAATACAAATTTAGATGTTATAAATGAAGTCAGCTGCCCAGTTAATGGTTGGTTACTGTTCATAATAACTATTTGGTAATGTATTGCAATGTATACACTATAAAAAAGTAAGACGTTACTTTATTCACAGCATGTACCGACTGAAATACTTAAAGATCCTTCAATACGATGCCGGACCCAGGGTTGTCGGCTGACGGGCTGTGTTAATCCGACAATACAAAGTGACCACTGACTAACATCGCGGCCGGCCCCCTGGGTTGTAGCCCTAGAGCTGTGTATTGATAATATTTTGCAATAAAAGTCTTTACCAAAAAAAAAAAAAGTAAACTAGTATCTTATTATTGGTGGCCATTGACATTTTATTGTTGGGAATTGTCAAAGCATAAACATTAAGAAGACTTCAATAGACATCATGCACAACCCAGAGGACTGCACTCATTGCCTAGAGCTATTGCTGAATAGGAGTTTTGTTTAACACCTTTTGCCAACTGTGCAAGCTTAGCTAGCTACACAGACAGACAAATAATAATAATTAGTAGTTGCACAGAGAGTCATAGTAGAGGCAGGATAAGAATTTAGAAACAGTCTACAAGAAGATCAAAGACGATTTAGGAAAAAATAGAATTATGATGAATGTTTGGAATAAATATGTGCTGTAAAAGTTAGGGAAGTATAATTATTAATATTAACAGGAAAACTTGCTGGGGCCAACAGAAGAGCCCTCAATGGACCGATCCTGGCCTTCCTGCTCCGCCGGCTCCACCACCTCTGTCCTCTTGCCCCTGGGAGGTGCTGATGTACATGAAAGAAAGACACAAACATGGACGATTGTTGTCAACGAAATCAAACATTTAAAAAAAACAATAACAAATTATTTCGGGAAAATAAACAACAATTGCACTAAATTTATTGACCTATCTGATGTGGTCTAATAGGATATTAGTATTGCTGGATTCGCGGACCGTCTACTTGGAAAGTTATGTAACTCACTAAACCAACTACAAAAAGGTTCTGCTAGGACTGGCAGCACTCACCTGCACGCGAAGTGACAGACCCAGTCCGTCATGATTGCAGACCACTAAAAAATGTCCTACTAAATACCAAGTCATAATATACTCAATCTATCAATCCACCACCACTTTCTTGTCCTAGTGGCAGGAATAGAAAGGAAGGGCTGGACTTGAGTCGCTAGCATTACACAGTTCTGTAAAGTACACTCATACATAATCACTCAGGCCAAATGAGCACAAAATTGAAAGCAAGTAAGCATAGTAGCACCGCCACTGAGCAGGTGAGCACCTGCAATCACAGAAGCTTTTGAAACATAATTTACCTGCAATGTAATCAGCAGCATTCTTGCTCTTCGGAAAAAACATATATTTGCAATATAACACAGACCAGAAGAAAAGAAAGTAGTTATTAAATAGCTTCTAGTACTCACCAAGCCCAGGGATCTCGGCGCCAAGTAGGTCGAGCAGGTCTTGTTCCCGGTCCTGTATGTCTGACCACCGGTGCGCCACCTGGTTGTAGGTGCGCCGGACCCCTGACTCCTGGCACACCTTACCCCATAGCTGGCGACGCTCCCGGAGGCCGTACTCGGTACCGGACCTGCTGCCTGCTGCGAGGGTCTTGGGGAGGTGGCGCTGCACAAAGAAGACAAGTGCGGCCACCTCCACCGCGCTGAAGTTCTCCCTGGGACTTACAGACGCCCCCCCTTAAATGCCCACAAGGGAGCCGGCTGCGGGATGCCGGATTCTTCCCCTTGGACTTGCCGGCTCCCTTTGCCATGGTCCTGGGTTAAAGAAAAGAATAGGGAAAAAGTAAATGAAAGAAAAGAGAGAGTTAAAAAAGAAGTAGTTATTAAAGTATCGATATGTAGAAAAAACACAAAATATAGATGTACAAACATAGAGAGATAGATAATGAGTAAAAAAGATTTTAAAAAAGTTCAAACAAACAAAGGATTAAATAGATTGAAGCTGGATAGAAAAGGCATGCCCAGAACCATAGCAATGAATGAAAAACAAGATGGCCGCGCCCATTGCAACCGTGTGGGTAAGTTTGCGCAATATTTTCCTTTCAAGCACACAAAAACGGATGCGAACACGCAACTGCGACCAGGAACAGGAAATGCGCAACGCGAGCATGCAACTAGCGACCGGAAACGGAAATAAGCAAGGCGAACAGTGAAAAACAAGATGGCCGCGCCCATATACGACCGCATGGGTAACTTCGCGGGAGCGCAGTGAAAAAATCCAGAGAACTCTCAAAAATAAAAACATCCGAAATCTTACGAAAGTTAACGTATTTTGTGAACCGCGAGTACACTTTTGCGTGAATTCATGTACCACAAATTCGCTAAATTTGCCCATACTTAAGGCACACGCTTTCATCCCGAGTGTACAGGCACTTCACCACGATCTCACAGTGGACAAAACAGCACTTTCACAGCGGTAGGGGTAAATACTTTGCTTCGGCCAGTATGCTACAGCGCCCACAGCACATCAGTTTACAGCACTCAGATCACAGTTTAAGCACACACTTTCATCCCTGAACTTACAGGTACCTCACATCAACACCATCTCACTCTAGGCAAAACAGCACTTTCACACCGGTATGGGTAAATAAATACTTTGCTTCTGCCAGGATGCTACAAAGATCTCAGCTCACAGTTTAGGCACACGCTTTTATCGCTGAGTTCACCAGCCCCTCACCTCTGCACCATCTCGTAGAGGGCAAAACAGCACTTTCACACCGGTAGGGGTAAATACTTTGCTTCGGCCAGTATGCTACAGCACCCAGAGCACATCAGTTTACAGCACTCAGCTCACGGTTAACATGCACGCTTTCATCCCAGAGTGTACTGCCACCCCACCTCAGCACCATCTCACAGTGGGCCAAACAGCACTTTCACACCGGTAGGGGTGAATACTTTGCTTCACACTCCCTCTATAGCACACCCTAACCACCCTACAGAGCTCACAGTGCTCCTACCCTCCTGTTTCCCACTTTGTTCCCCCTTTTTTCCCCTTACTCGCTTCAACAGAATCACAAAATGGTGGCCAACAATTCCTAGTTACAACCGCTCACACCACTCGCAGCCAATCAGCAGCAAACTCGTGCTCGTAACGCCTCTGCCAATCAGATGGCAGAATTCCCAAATATCGATATCTGTAAATTTTGATAATTCTCAAAAACTACTGAACGGATTTACACCATATAAACAAAAGCGTACTTTCTAGACCAAGACCCTTTTCCCTGCCAAATTTGGGGTAATACCTTTCACCCGTTCGACCTGTAGCCTTGTCTAAAGTTTCCTATGGAAATTAACATGGAGAAAACACGTGTTGGGACCCCCCTTTTTCTCAGCCCCCCCTTGAAGAATCACCCCAAACTTTCAACATAGTAGCTGATATGAACAAAGAATTCATTTTGAAAATGTCATAAAGATTCATCAAGCAACGACAAAGTTTAAGCAAAACAAAAAATGCTCTTCCTATGGAAACTCGGCCTAACTATAACTAAGTACTGGTGACCGCAAGTAGTTTATATATATGTGGTGGGAATGTACCTCCCTCAAAAGATACTTAGAAGTGGGCAGGATACGGAGAGGATTAAGAATATTACTAGCCCCTACCTATGAAAACCCAGACCGCGACATGCTCCAGGACTGGGCGGACAACAGCGCACAATCATTGAAAAACATGCTCCGCATCCTAGTAAAATATGCAAGTACAGACAGGGAAAAACTACTTGCTAAAATTGACTGTATCATGGCAGAATTGAGCAAACTACCGATCCAAGAAGACGTAAATAAAGGACTAACGGAAATAACAACAAGAGTACAAAAACTGGAAACAACAATAAAACTAAGAAAGGCTGAAAAATTCCAAAGGGATCGCAATGATTATCTACAGGGCAGGATATATACATTTGCAAGGAAATTTGACAACATCCGCCGCCAACAGCTGTCCGCCACAAACATAACACAAGATATTCGCATGTACTGAGCGAGTCAGAAATCAGCTCAGGGGGAGAGTCAGACCCCGATGCAAGTGGAATTGGCTTTTTTATGCATGGAACGGCTACAGAGCCTAAGGCCAAAAACACAAAGACAGGACCAGACAACAAACAAGCCAAACCCTCCAAGAGCCGAAGGAGGAAAAGCAGACGGTGGGGGAGACATGGCTCAAAGAACCAAAACCACACGCAGACATTTGACACCTGAGGATTTAAAGACTTTGGAGCTAGGACTATCGTTTTGCAAGGAAACGAATTTTAATTATACAGAGACCAGAATAGATCTCTACCATTTCACTGGGAAACTTAAACTTAACAAATATTTTGCGACCCAGAAGGTGAAATCTACGGATCCACAAAGTATTCCGATAACCCCAACTGCAACAACCGCACTAAATGTAGCAGATTTGGACTTCCTGAGAGACATGACTGAAGTAGAATTAGATCTGGCATAAGGGGAACTAAGCAACACACAAGCAGGAGCACATGCCAACCTGTCGATCTATGCCTCAGAACAAACACCTTTTAAACCAAAATCAGTCTTTTACCCACCCATGCTCAAAGATAACATTTATGTGTTTGCCGAGAGAGTGACACATGATCTTAAAGACCTAGCACTGGAGAGCAGTATAACCTTCAACAGAGGCTCCCATGACTACAGATCCAAGTATGGAAAAGTAATGGACAAAATAAAAGAACGAAAATACATTGTCATCCGCTGTGCAGACAAAGGAGGCAACATAGTCCTATGGCCAGTAGAGATGTACAACCATGAAGTCATGAAACAACTCCAAGATAGACAATGTTATACGAATCAACAGTACCAACATTGCCAACACTAAAGAGAGATTCCATGCATGTTTATATGACTGGAGAACAAAGGGCCTTATCACCAAACCAGAATTCACTTTCCTTAAAAATGACTATCCGATTACACCACAACTGTACCTGATACCCAAAGTACATAAAGACATAGGGTGCCCCCCTGGCAGACCAATAATTTCGGCAATTGGGAGCCTACTGGAAAACACGAACAAGTACAGAGACTTTTTCTTACAGTCATTGGTACAGGCACTACCGGCATTTTTGAAAGACACTGGGGATTTCCTGTCCAGCATCTGTGATTTTGTATGGCAACCAGATTTTTTTTTTGTAACACTAGACGTCCAAAGCCTGTATACAAGTATCAGACACAGAGATGGACTGAACGCCATGAAACATTACCTAAGCAGTAGAGACATCACTCTGCATCAACACACGATGATGCTACTACAGATGGCAGAATGGTGCCTTGAAAACAATACCTTCACATGTGATAAATTACTTTACAAACAAACACAAGGGACGACCATGGGTACTTGCTTCGCCCCTAGCTATGCGAATTTGCATATGGGGTGATGGGAGGAACAAGTACTCATGGTCTAACATAACCACATATACTGCAACAACATTGCACTCTACAAGAGATACATAGATGACATCTTCATGGTGTGGAGGGGAACAGAGGAAAGTGCCCAAGAGTTTGCAAGAGCAATCAATGAAAGCAGCCTCAACCTAAAATTCACCTTTTCCACAAGCACAGACAGCATGGTATTCTTGGATCTGGAGGTCTTCCAAAGTAGGGGTAAAATAGAATCCAGAACACACAGGAAGGAAACAGCAGGTAATACCATATTACACGCCACCAGCTTCCACCCTAAAAGTCTAAAAGAGAGTATACCATATGCGGAATGCCTCAGAATTAAAAGAAACTGCAGCCTAGAATCAGATTTAAAAACCAACACAGAGAGTCTCTTTTCAAGACTAAAAGAAAGAGGCTACCACGAAATAACACTAGGAAAGGCAAGAGAGAAAAACGAAAAACTAAGTAGACAAGAACTATTAAACAACAAACCTAAAGCAGCCAGGGAACACCAATCAGCAACAACATTCATACCTAGACTAAAAACAGGATTCAACAAACACCACAATAACGTGCGCAAAATCCTGTACAAGCACTGGCCTCTCATTAGATCAGACCCCACAATAGGACCGAGATGCGCCAAACTGCCTCAATTCACTTTCAGAAAAGCAATATCCATGAGGCAAGAAATAGTCAACTATGCACCAACAGTGACCAAACCCAAATCATAGCTAAACGCACAGACAGGTTTTTACAGGTGTTCAAAGTGCAAGGCCTGCAAACACGGAGTAAACACAAAGAAGGTAGTTTTCCCTTTTAGACAGACACCATACACCATCAAAGAACATTACACTTGCAAGACTGATTTTGCAGTGTATGTCCTCAGTTGTACCTGCAAAAAATTGTACGTGAGGAGTACTATCCACCCGGTACACATCAGGATCCTCCAACATTTGAGTGCGATCAGTAACGATGATCCAGTCTACCCGTTTGCAAGACACATAAATACACAACATAGAGGCAGGACAGAGGAGCTCACATATTTTGTAATTGACAGTGTGGCTCCAAATCCTAGAGGAGGCAACAGGCTAAGGAATTTGAGGAGATTGGAATCAAAGTATATCATACAGCTGAATAGCAAAATACCCAATGGACACAACGCTGACAAAGCGCTTAGTGCACATCTGTAATTCAAACCTCGTTAAGACAAGAGCAACATATAAACCTCCTCGCGCAATCAAGAGTACCCGTTCAGCTGTAAACATCTAGCTTCACCATCCTTAATTTTAACCCACATATAACACAGAACCACTTGTAAATAACAGCACACACCCACTTCACGTAAGAAACGACAAAGACAAAAGACAGGCCGACAGATCATCCACGAACACCTCTCTTTCTCCCATGAACAGATCTCCCAGTGTCCCATTATAAACAATAGTAAACATGAAGCAAGGGACTGATACAATCACACCTAGCATAGTATAAGGAACAGCAACCGAGCTGGCTACAACATATGTTAAACAGTGTTCAGGTTTTTAGGTAGGCCCACTTGGGCCCTTTCAACACCTTACATGCAGGATCATCATTAATCTCAATATACTTTTTATTCTGCACTAAGCGGTAATGCACAACCCAGGTTAAAGGCTACACATGGTTTTAACGTGGACAAAGTCAGGAAAAAGTACCCGAGAATCGTGAACTTTAGAGAAACTCAGACACATTGTTTTAATATAATTAGACATCGCTAAAGGTTTCCACTATTGTAAACCCGCACACCCTAAAATTAGTAACAAAAAAAAACCCCACACCAATGTGAACCCGAACACCATAAAAAGTACTTGCATCTCCCAAGTGCCGCAGAGGCTACGGCGTACATCATGACCTCAACACCAGATAATACAAGCGAACACTTAGAGTTTAAACACACGGAAATAAACCGGCAAATAAAGCGCAGCAATTCAGGCAGAAAAGGGACGCTAGCCGCACTTTAACAAGCCATACTCACCGAGTCAATGCAGCACGCAGCGGTAATGAAAGACACGAACATGCCAGGTCCTTACAGAGTGTTCATGCGCAGGAAGCACTTATACCTGCCAGAACACCTCTTTCATGTCCATCTGAGCTCGTACTCAGAAACACACATGCAAACACATACACAAGACAAAAACACAGTGAATGAAGGTGACTTCTCTAACACAAGGCCAGACATTGAAGGTACCAGTTACACACCTTGTACATACACATACATATATATAAATGCATATGCATATATATATATGCATATATGTGTATATGTGTGCGTGTAGAGAGAGGTAGAGAGGTAGAGGTGTAGAGGTAGAGAGGTAGAGAGGTAGCGGTAGAGAGGTAGAGATTAGTAGAGAGAGAAGAAGAGAGAGGTAGAGAGGTAGAGAGTAGAGAGTGAGTAATAGAGAGTAGAGAGTGAGTAGTAGAGAGTAGTAGAGAGCAGTAGAGAGAGTAGCAGAGAGTGAGTAGTAGAGAGTAGTAGAGTGAATAGTAGAGTGAGTAGTAGAGAGTAGTAGAGAGTGAGTAGTAGAGAGTGAGTAGTAGACAGTAGTAGAGAGTAAGTAGTAGAGTGAGTAGTAGAGAGCAGTAGAAAGTGAGTAGTAGAGAGTAGTAAAGAGTGAGTAGTAGAGAGTGAGTAGTAGAGAGTGAGTAGTAGAGAGTAGTAGAGAATGAGTAGCAGAGAGAATAGTAGTGAGTAGTAGAGAGTGAGTAGTAGAGTGAGTAGTAGAGACTAGTAGAGAGAGAGTAGTAGAGAGTGAGTAGTAGACAGTAGTAGAGAGTGAGAAGTAGAGAGTGAGTAGTAGAGAGTAGTAGTGAGTAGTAAAGAGTGAGTAGTAGAGAGAGAGTAGTAGAGAGTGAGTAGTAGAGAGTAGTAGATAGTGAGTAGTAGGGAGTAGTGAGTAGCGAGTAGTAGGGAGTGAGTAGTAGAGAGAGAGTAGTAGAGAGTAGTAGAGTAGTAGAGAATGAGTAGTAGTGAGTATTTGAGAGTAGTGGAGTAGGAGAGAGTAAGTAGTAGAGAGTAGTGGAGAATATTCCAAAGTTTGGCACAGCACCACTTTCACAATGAGTCCAATCAAATCATATCACTTAGAGTCCTTATTGAAGCGCTGAATCTTGGTGTATATTCAAATGCTTTTATTTTCCTTAAGTTTATGTACAACAGCCAGCCGAAAGGTTTCGTTCTGTACAACAGAACTTCTTCAGGGCGTTCTTATTTCCTTCAAGTTATGTCGGTATCCAGTTGTCATATAACTAGATATTTCTTCCAAATGTTAGACGAGACATAAGTATATTCTTATTCAAAGTGACTAGGTATCAATTTTACCCACACAATTCGGGCAGACTTGAGTAATTTATAGCATCCTCAAAGTCAGTCTTTCAAAAATTCCAAAGTATAGGACATGATAATCCAAATCCAAATGTTTCTCAAGAAAAGTAATTTACAATCGTTCGGAATATCGGTGTTTGGGCAGATATGATCCAGGGACCCCCAGTATGCAAGGGGAATTAGTCCCCCCTCTACAAACGCGCCAGTGGCCTGCATTGCAGAGAGGTGTAACAAGGGTGTGGCCTCATTACACTTCTCTGCAATGCAGCTCCCTCGCGCATACTGGAGGCTCCTGGTGGACCAGTTGACCCCAGGGACCCCCAGTATGCAAGGGGAATTAGTTCCCCCTCTGCAAACGCGGCAGTGGGCTGCGTTGCAGAGAGGTGTAACAAGGGGCATAGTCTCATTACACCTCTGCGATGCAGCCCCTGGCGCATACTGGAGGTTCCAGGTGGGCTAATTGGCCCCCAGGGGCCCCCAGTATGCAAGGGGAATTAGTTCCCCCTCTTCAAACATGCACGGGGGCTGCATTGCAGAGAGGTGTAAAAAGGGTTGTGGCTTCATTACACCTCTCTGCAATGCAGTCCCCTGGCGCATACTGGAGATTCCTGGTGGGCTTTCAGGTCTTATATAGTTAGGAATTAGCATTAAAAAAACCTTTGAAATTCACTGAAAAAACCATAGGTTTCACACCAGTTATAGTTAGGAATTAGCATTTAAAAAACCTTTGAAATTCACTGAAAAAACCATAGGTTTCACACCAGTTATAGTTAGGAATTAGCATTTAAAAAACCTATTAAATTCACTGACAAAACCATAGATTTCACACCATTTATAGTTAGCTAGAAATTTTACTGACATAAAACCATTGAAATTCCCACGTTATAGTTAGTTGGACTCACTATAGCTTGCGCGCCTGTAATGCACTGCTGATGACGTCACATATTACATCACTCATGACATGCTCGTACAGTGAATACTTTGTCTTCATGCACTAGATATAGCTTTAGTGTTGTTTGCACTTCAGCACACAGTGACTGGTCGCGTTATTCTCTGCACAATGATTGCAGTGTAATGATTATTTGCAGTGCTTAGGGGAGTTTTCGTTTCATGTTCTAATTAGTATATTATTGGCAGTTCCGCTAGAATTATGTGACAATAGAGGACAATTTTTGGAGCAGGATTGACCACATTATGCAGCAGGGAAAGGCGTATCATGTGGGATAATCGGTGATCATTTTTATTTATTTATTTATTTTAGAGGTTTTATATAGCGCTGGCTGGACCCAGAGGTATCGGAGCATGTTACATGATAGAGCTAGTTACGATGAGAGACACATTACAGCATAAAAGAATAATAAGATTCCGGGTTGGTGGTAGCAGCCCGGCGCCATTATTTGAGAGACGCTGCATAACGGCAGACTGGACTACAATTGCTCACCAGATTTTTTTAACTAATATTGTGATCTTGCTATGTGTTTTTAAACATTTACTGTGTGACTGCAACGGTGTATCGGTTTGCGTGCAGGGCGGCTGACTCATAGCGCCATTTGCACCCTTACCTTAATAGCGGCCCCTCTGCCTTGGTCCATCGCGGCTTCTGCCGATTGTGTGGAGGGCGGCTCACCTACCGCGGCTCCTAGTGCCGGGCTGGTGGTGGGAACGGGCGCCATATTGGGAGGAGCCAGAGAGCGCAGGGACCTGTGGCAGCGGTCCAGTCGCTCGAGGCTCCCTCACATAAAACGTAATGTGGTGGAGGGAGCGCAGCGGACGAGCGCAGCGGGCGCGACGGAGGCGCGCCGGAGTCGTCCGCGAGCGTCCGGGACTAGGGGCTAAGGACTCTGTGTGTCCTCTGGTATATACTTCCGCCGAATTATTAGCGCTAAGACCTTCTACCATGAAGTGCCCTCCCGTACCCCTCAACGCGGTGAAGCGGACATTTCGCCTAGGCATCAGTAATCCCATCACCCTAACTACGGACTCCGCCTCTACTTACGCGGTCTCGGCAAGCATGCCAGTTACCACCTGCAATTTTAGATGTGTTTATTTAAACACACGTTCCATGACCAAACATCAGACAGATATTTTTCTGCTACTATCTGACATTAAACCGGATTTACTCCTGTTGACCGAAACATGGCTCACTCCGGACTCATTACCGGACATCTTGGCCGCCTTACCTGCTGATTATTATATTATCTCCGTGATACGACCGGCAGGTAAAATTGGGGGCGGGGTGGCCATCATCTCCAATAAAAAACATCAACTTAGACAACTCCCCTCCTTGGATATTTCTAATGTGGAGAATATTGTTGCCAAATTGGACACTGTCAATGGGACACTTGTGGTGGTTTTACTATACCGCCCGCCCCAAACCATGGTTATGTTCCCTGCTATTCTTGCGGAGCAACTGGCCATGCTAGCTACTGATAATTCAAAACTGCTTTTGGTCGGGGATTTAAATCTCTGGTTTGATAACATTCTATCTGATCCCCAAGCAGCAGAGACTAGGGACCTTCTGAGTGATCTGAATTTAATACAACATATAGATACTCAGACCCATCAAAAGGGCCACAGTCTCGATCAACTTTGGTCATTGAATTTAGCCATTGATTTTATTGATATTAAACCTTGCAGCTGGTCTGATCATTTTATTATTAGTTTCTCATTTTGTGTTGAGAAAGCTCTTCAATTTAAGCTGAAGGCTACCAGTCTGACTCGGAAATGGTCCTCGCTGGACATGTCTACTTTCTTAAATTTGTTAAAGTCTACTCTGCCAGAGCAGAGCTCAGATGTGGAGATAGCCGAAGGTAGGCTTCAAGACTGGCTAAATTCGGCCATTAATGTTTGTGTTCCCCTCACTCGTTTTGATAACTCGCGTGGCGCGGATGCGCATAAATGGTTTACACCGGAGTTGAGGAAACTAAAACTTGAAGTGAGGCAGCAAGAGAGAACATGGCGCTCCAACTATTGTCCTCAAGCAAGGATCGCTTATTGTTCTACCCGCAAAGCCTACCAAAAAACATTGCACACTCACAAAACTGCTTATTTCTCTTCTAAAATACTTAATGCCACCAACAAGTCGAAAGAAATTTTCAGGATTGTGACGGAGTTGTGCAATGATGAGAGAACCTCTCCCCCGGTTGTCCCTTCACAATTGCTCTGCAATTCGCTGAATGACTATTTTAATGACAAAATAGTGCTGATTAAGGACACTTTATCCAAACTTCCAGTTTGTGCCCCGATAGACGACACTTTTTTAAACCCTCTTACCCTGCATTCCTTTCCCTTAATCACTCACCAAACCCTTCAAGACTTACTCACTAGAGTTAAATCAGGATCTCCTCAGGATGCCTGCCCTCCCCAAGTAATGAGAGAAATTGGTCGGGCGCTCCCAAATAGCCTGATTCCACTGCTCAATAACTCCCTCGTGTCAGGAAGTGTCCCTAATAGTTTTAAACAGGCCTTATTGATTCCTCTGAAAAAAAAACCTGGCATTGATTCCTCAGACCTCTCTAATTACAGACCAATATCGTTACTGCCTTACTTATCCAAAATATTGGAGGCGCATGTAACCAACTGCCTATCAAGTTTTGTGGAGGCTTCCGGGTATTTACAACCCAACCAGGCAGGCTTCCGGCCTGGTCACTCCACTGAGGCAGTGATATTGGCCGTTCAGAATACTCTAAGGTCTAATGCAGACAGGGACTTACACCAGGCTTTGGTGTTATTGGACCTGTCTGCGGCGTTCGACACGGTTGACTATACCATCTTGGTCAACCGTGTCGAACAGGCCGGTCTTCGAGACTCGGCCTTGGCCTGGCTCAAGTCTTTTATTTCTGGACGTACTCAATCGGTTCGACTAGGTTCCTTCACAGCCCCTAAAAAAATCTCCTTCTGTGGGGTCCCTCAAGGATCTTCCTTGTCCCCTTTATTATTTAATTTGTACATGCGCCCACTGTTATTCTCTCTACGAGAGTTCAAGGTCGATGTCTATAACTATGCAGACGACCTGCAGTTGGTTTTTGTGCTAAACTCCCACAATGCTGCCGAGGAATTTCGAGCCACCATGTCTTTTATCCAGAGGTGGATGTCTCTAAACCACCTTAAGTTAAATCCGGGAAAAACTGAGCTCATTCTACCTGGGAAGAGTGAGATCAGCTGGAGTCCTAGTTTCTGGCCATCGGACATGGGCTCGCCCCCAAAAAAATCCCGTACAGTGAAAAGTTTGGGAGTGACTCTTAGTGAGGACCTTACCTTGGTGAGCCAAGTCGGAACTGTGGTCTCCTCGGGGTTTTTTCAATTGAGGAAGATCAGAAAAATAGCACATCTTCTTACAGGCCTGGCTTTAATTCAGACAGTCAGTGCTCTAGTCCTGTCCCATATTGATTTCTCTAATGGCCTCTACTTGGGGGCGCCTATTGGCCAACTTAAAAGATTGCAGTACTTGCAAAATCAAGCTGCGAGACTTATCTGCAAAGTACCTAAGTGGGAATCAATCAGACATGGACTAGAGACCTTGCACTGGCTGCCTGTGGAACAGAGAGCCACTTTCAAGGTGGGTTGCATTGTGTTCAAGGCTCTGGAGGGCAAGGGCCCTATATTCCTTAGATCACTACTGCGCAAATATACACCTTCGCGCAGTCTGAGATCAATCCACAAAGATCTACTCGAGGTCCCTCGTTTCAAAAAGAAACGTCAAGGAGGCAGCAGTTTTCAATTTTTAGCCTCCTCATTGTGGAATTCCCTCCCCTTGACCCTGCGACATAGCAAGGATCTCCTTGCTTTTAGGAAGGCATTTAAAACTCTTCTTTTTTCCCAGGCCTACTGTAAAAAATAATTGTATTTCTTTTATGCACCGTTATGTTTGATTCTCTCACCAGCGCCAAGAAGCCCCAGGGCGTATGCGCGCTTAACAAATAATAAATACCATAACATAACATAACATAACATGGTCAGTGACATCACTCATGACATCACTGATGACACCATCCTTGTGACAGAGTGACAGACCTAATTTCAGTGTAATGTAACGCTTGAAACACATATTCAAAAATAGAAACAAACATTTTCAAAAAAATGGAGATACCCAAACCAGTAACAACAACCAATTCAGTAATTCCACCATCTATATACACATCCACTCATTCACCAACAGTTCTATATAGTCACTCATATATATACTCACTCATCATATGTAGTGATACACCTATACATCCTGTTACACATCAGCAGTCATCCAAAAGTTACTCACACACATACTCACACATGCAAATAAACTATTGAACATCCATTTATTTGCATATACATTTATACACACACTACCACCTTACTTCTAAGGAAACTTACCCATACTTACTCTCTTAAACAATCACTTATAGAAACACATACTTATTTAAACAGGAACTCCTACAATCTCTCACTATATATACTATACTCACTTATATACATCAATACTCACATATACTAGATTAAAACATATGTCGTTACTAATGAAGACACTAGTGAGACAGTCATTCACTCACCAACACACACATATACACACTCATCCACCCATACAGTCCTGCACATATGCTGTCTTCAAAACACATACAAACAGTGAGTCAGGCACCAACCCCTGCAGCCACTTATACACAAAGAGAAACACTGATACAAACATTTAAATATTTAAACAATACTCGCTAATATATGTATTCACTAAGATACACGTAATAAGCCAGTTACCCAACCAATTTTTTTTTTTAAAAACATCCATTTACACACTTATTTAAACATTTATTCTTCCATCGACCTTTACAAATACATATATAAAACAAATTTATTTTTCAGAAAGACACACATTCACTGGATGGTGTCATCAGTGATGTCATGAGTGATGTCACTGACCATGTCATGAGTGATGTAATATGTGACGTCATCAGCAGTGCATTACAGGCGCGCAAGTTATAGTGAGTCCAACTAACTATAACGTGGGAATTTCAATGGTTTTATGTCAGTAAAATTTCCAGCTAACTATAAATGGTGTGAAATCTATGGTTTTGTCAGTGAATTTAATAGGTTTTTTAAATGCTAATTCCTAACTATAACTGGTGTGAAACCTATGGTTTTTTCAGTGAATTTCAAAGGTTTTTTAAATGCTAATTCCTAACTATAACTGGTGTGAAACCTATGGTTTTTTCAGTGAATATATATATATATATATATATATATATATATATATATATATATATATATATATATATATATATATATATATATATATATATATATATATATATATATATATATATATTTTTTACCATACCAATCTTCTGATTAAAGAAGGCGCTGACTCCGTGAGTTTCAGTTCAAACGTTTTTATTCCTCAGTTCAGTTTCTGCTCAGACGCGTTTCGACGGACTCCTGCCGCCTTGTTCACCAACAAACGCATACTGACATTCACATTTATATATACAAAAAGCAAACAAGCACATTGTCACTGATTGGGTAGTTTCAGTTGATGCTGATAGCGGTTGCTATGGTTGCGTGGTTACACCCTTAGTGATGACGCTGCTTGACATATGACTTGCACATTTTAAAGCCAACATGTAAAAGTCTTTCTACTGTTGCTGTTAAATAACACATAACAGAAGATAGCAGCATTTATACACAACACACTACGTGCTTCCATTATATTTGTGGATTACTTGTGCATATTCTTATTATGATGACGAACATTCTAAACACCTCCCTGAACCCCTCTATGTGTGTTAAGTGTAAAGTGTAAGTCCGGCTCTTATGTCAGCGAATCCCCTGTGTTGCCACATACATAGTAAACAGGTCTGCTCATATAAGCCTGCTGATTGGACTAGCGCTGTAACCTCAAAATTGTCAGATCCTCTGGTCCGCTCTATGGGGTTGACTGTGCCTTTATTCATCCTGATTTGGTAAGTTCTCGGGTTTTGTATGTGTGCCCTGGCGGCTCTTAGCCCCAATGTAGTGTAGCATATGTTCATTTTAATAAGCGCTCCTGCCGATTCCCGGACTTGTCAGTGGGGGCCTGTCTGTGTTAATTAATAAATTTGGACGCGCTGTTTACTGAAGGCCGGGGATTAATTGGTGTTTGTCGAGGTGTGTGATGTTCAAAAGCACTGGTGTGTGTTTAATTCATTACAGTGATATTCCTGTGCACAGTTTATTTACAGTGAAAATACATTGAAAATACATGCATTTGTTCACGGGTACTCGGGAAAGGGGTAGACTGGACGCTGTGATGTATTGGTTTAAATATGGACACTCAGGGCCTCATCCGCCTTCAAACCTGAAGGGATCTTTGAGTTCAATAGGATTATGTACCTAGACTCCAGGCGGCGTAACGCAAGTTTACGGTTTCCACCTCTTGGGTTCTTGGGGATGCTGTCTATGACATAGTATGTTAGACCATCCACCTTGCCCTCATGTGACTCATGAATGTGTCGTGCAACTGGGTATGCCTGGTCCACGTTGGTAATCGCCCTTAGGTGTTGCAGGATTCTCACATGTACGGGGTGGATAGTAGATCCCACATACCGTTTGCCACACTGGCACGTAAGCACGTACACAGCAAACTCGGTTTTGCATGTGAAGTGTTCTCTTATGGAGTATTTCTTCCTCCTGAATGGTAATTCAACCTCAGTGGTATTGATGCCATGAGTACAGGCCTTGCATTTCATGCACTTTTTAAACCCCTTTTGGGACTGCAGCCAATTTTTCTTTTTCTTTAAAACCGGTGCATTAACCACCAGGGCATTGCGCATAGATTTGGCTTTCCTGAAAGATATCAGTGGACTCTCGCCTACTTCCCTCCCTATAGTAGGGTCATTATGAATCAATGGCCAGTGCCTTTTTAAAATTCTACGGAGGTTCGAGTGGTACCGGTTGTAGCCTGTTATTAATCTAGGGGGTTGCCGGGCCTGGCTGTGCGTGACTGTTTCATCCCCCACTGGGAATATGAGATCTTTTCTATTCTTGGTTTTGCACTTCACTTCTGCTTTTCTGCAAGTTTCTGGGGAGTACCCTCTTTTTTGGAGTCGTGTGAATAAATCAGTTTTGGCTTTGGCAAGACCCTCAGTTGTACTGCAGTTACGCGTCATCCTGAGGCATTCTGCATAAGGTATAGATTGCTTGAGAGAGGTGGGGTGGAAGCTATGGGCATGGAGAATCCCATTACCTGCAGTTGGTTTCCGGTAAGTACGTGTTTGAATTTTATCTTTTTCCACAAACAGTTCTATGTCTAGAAATTGTATGCTCTCTGTGCTCGTGTTACAGGTAAACTTCAAATTTAAAACATTCTCATTCAGTTCTTCAGTGAATTTTACAGCACTCTCCACATTACCTTCCCACAAAATGAATATATCGTCAATGAATCTGTTGTATACAACCACATTATTTTCCATGATGTCTCTGTGTTGTACCCATAGTATCTGCTCCTCCCACCAGCCCATGTGTAGATTCGCGTAGCTGGGGGAGAAGCAGGTACCCATCGCCGAACCTTGCAACTGTTTGTAAAACAACCTGTCAAACATGAATGTGTTGTTTGTAAGGCACCATTCCGTCATAGCCAGAAGCATTTGAGTGTGTTCAAACAGACTTATAGGTCTTTTCCCCAAAAAATGTTTGATGGCGTTAAGGCCATCCTTGTGTCTGATGCTTGTATATAAAGCTTGGACATCCAAAGTCATGAACACATATTCCTTCTTCCAGTTGACATCATATATTTTGGATAGGAAATCTCCTGTGTCTTTTATGTAGGCAGGTAGTTTTTTGACCTCTGGTTGTAGAAACTGGTCAATAAATATGCTTGTATTCTCAAACAGGCTCCCTATCGCTGAGATTATTGGCCTTCCCGGTGGTTTTTTGTCATCTTTATGTATCTTCGGGATTAGGTACAGTTGTGCTGTCACTGGGTAATCGTTTTTTAGAAATTCGAATTCCTTTTTGCTTAAAAGCCCTTTACTTTTCCATTTGTACAGGTCACAGTGGTACTTCTCTTGGATGCCTACGATGTGCGTGGGGCTGATTCTTGCGTAGCACTCTCTGTCTTGTAGTTGGTTCATTGCTTCTGTGTTATACATTTCAAGTGGCCAGAGTACTATATTTCCACCTTTGTCGGACCACCTTACTACAATGTCTGATCTTGCTCTTATTTTCTCCATTAGGTCATTGTATTTGCGTGTCTGGTCCTGATTTTCCCAATATTTCTGTTTGGTACTCAAAATGGAGAGATCCTTGAGGTCTTTGGTAACACATTCAGCAAATAGATCCAGTCCATCTTTCGGCATTACAGGCATAAACAGCGATTTTGGTTTGAAGCCTGTTGTGATATACTGCTAGCATATGCCCGTTATATTTAGGAGGAAGCATTTTGTTTCTTTTTTTGAATTTTATTCTTAGTCCTTTTGGCTTTGGCATTGCTTGTTTCCTTTTGTGACATCCTAATTTGTTCTGTAGCATTTTGCGTGACTTTGTTTATAGTGAAGTTACAGGAATGTTACTTTTTGCTTCATTGTGTGCTGGTGATTCAGATGAATTCTGAGGATGGATCTTCATCATGTGTTCTGTGGTGAACTAATTTTCTTACTGGTGCATACAAGAAGTTAGCAGGAAATGGCGTGACCAATCTACTTCCATGTGAATAGTGCAGTTGAGTTCAATTTGTTCCGATATTACGAGTCTATTATTTTAGTATTTTCTTTGCATTATGTCTTGTAGATCGATAGCTGAAATAGAATACTTGATAATAACAGTTTCTCTTGGGCAATCAATAGACTATTAGCATAATTGTCTCAATTTAAGTCACTGATTAAAACAGTCCTTAATGAAAGATTCTTGGGGAGGTCATTCATTCTGTTATTTCTTCAATGTATTTCTCCTTTGCCGGTGGTAAATGAGGTGGACGTATTTTGTTACATTGTTGTTAGCTAGTCAGGGCACTTTCATTATTTCAAAAATGCTTCAGGATGATTTGTAGCTTTTTGCAAGTAGGTTTCAGTGAATTAAGGCTAACCTACCACCTGCTTTGTCTGTCCTGTCCACTCTAATAAAGAAATAACGGAGGGAACTAAGAGGTCAGTGATTATCTGTTACTGGCCGTTTACTCAGGGTTCCAAGAGAAACATCATGTCTGGGTGCAATTTTGATAAGATATCAGTGACCTTCAAAAATGCAGTTAGTATTTCCATATTTCATAGTGAACATGGAAACAATGTGAAATGCTTGTGGGGGTTTAATTGGATCCAACATATTATTTTGAGGGCGTTGTGAGCCTACTATCTAGGTGAGGATTTTTCCTTTTTTAATCTCCTCTATGTGGCATTTGGAGATATGTTTGGAGCAATCACATTGAGCAAGTTCAGCTGTTGAAGATGTGGGTTCTATAAAAGTGTAGACGTCACCGGCAGGTAGTGCAGATTACTTTGCTATATGCCAGCAAGCTTCTTTTATTGAGGCCTTCATTCTGGCAATGCTGCATGTGTCAAAGATGTAGTTGTTAGAAGGAAAGTAATACAGTTGGGATTATTCACTAGACTCCGACTTTTAATAGGACTTGTGGTGAAAGTGGTGTAATATATGGTGTGGTTTGTGACCTCACTGTATAATTAAGTCACATTTCTGTATCAGGCCCAGTCTGGTTTGTGTGTAAACCCAAACCTTAGCTCAGTCCTGAGTAGCTGTGGCTCACAGTTGTTAAGCTTTATCAAAGAAATACATGTAAAGCATTTATGAGTACAAAAACAGCTGAATAAGAAGAAACTGCAACACAATAAAAATATGACACCAATTTATTAAAAAATGTATACAAATAGGTTGTATTTTTATCTTTAAATAGACACCTCAACAATAAAAATCGACTGGAGGATTCCATAGATGTGAATTTCTAAAGGAACAATAAATTACATATTTTCACTTAGGTTGATAAATCATTGTACTCTTAACGCCACTGCAAGTAACTTGAAAATGGCTCTAAGGGCTCTATTGTGGTGACAAACTCTAGCAGGGAGCGAGTGACAGGGACCAATGCGGTCCAGATGATCAGTTATCTCACCGTTAAAGCAGTCCCTAGTCCAATTTCCAGGGTCTATGGTTGAATTTCCATGGGAGTCAATGTAGTGGTCCTGATGCAAGGAAGGCAGAATGCTGAAGATGCTCATGGCTACTGTGGTGCTGACCCAGTGTTGGGGTCTTCCTGTTGCCACCCCTCAGTCCACAAACATGGCGGGTGACTTTGGCCGCAGGGCTCGATGTCCCTCAAAGTCTGGGTGAAAGTCCAGCCAAAAATGAAACCAGCGGTTTCCCTTAACTGGCAGTAGCATCCTTGTTTAGGTTGACCAAACTACACTCAAGTGACGCTTCTGTGTCCAGCAAACTCAAATGTAACTTTTCAGGGATGGGACTCATTCACCTTGGATGCCCTTCGGTGGTCAACAGAGATAAGGAATTCTTAGCTGCCAACTCGCCATGGCTCGCTATTTTTTAGCTTTTATGGCCCTGTGGCTATAACAGGGAGTCAGCATCCTGGCTCTTGGAGTCACCTTCGCTGACTGGAGTTCGGGGATGACGGTTCCTTGAGCAGGATACCACAGACACAGTCCTTTCTCTCTTATCTCATGGAGTAGCAGGTGCATTCCACTTTGCAGCCTGTTTTTACTATGCCCGGGGAACAGCATAGAAGTCCTTTTTGGTCCTCTCGCCAGCCTAGATGTTATCTGAAGCCATGTGCTAGGGGTGCCACTTTTACAGTCACTATGAGATCAAGAGAATGAGGTGCCTAACTAGTCAATGAGACTAACCTCCTGATGACAAATTCCTGTGATGTGTGGATTCTAGCTGTTCTAGGTGGTCCTATTTTGCCAACTCTCAACATGGCAGAACCCTTCTCTCGGTTTGTAGGGAACTCTCTAGCCCAGCCCAAGGGTATGGCAACTTGGGGGTTTCACTCCCCTTGATTCAGAAAAGGGGGTGGTGATGGACAGAGCATCTGAATTAAACAGAACACTCGTACCCAGTCAACAGATCAGGGCTTGATCCAACACCGTTTTTTAGCTCACTGCACCATCCCAGCTCAGAACCTGGCTACATGCAAATTAGTCTGTCCCTGGCCCAGTGCATCATGGGAACAGGGCAGGCCAAACTACCAAGCCAATTCTTTTACTGGAAAGGAAACAAGCTTCCGGGGACCGGTTTCTGGCATTACAGCTGTCTTCGGCCCGGCTTGCTTGAATCCTGATGGTGCAGTGAGCAAGGGACTCATGTCTGAGCATACCCTACCACCCTGCGTGACTTTGTTTATAGTGAAGTTACAGGAATGTTACTTTTTGCTTCATTGTGTGCTGGTGATTCAGATGAATTCTGAGGATGGATCTTCATCATGTGTTCTGTGGTGAACTAATTTTCTTACTGGTGCATACAAGAAGTTAGCAGGAAATGGCGTGACCAATCTACTTCCATGTGAATAGTGCAGTTGAGTTCAATTTGTTCCGATATTACGAGTCTATTATTTTAGTTTTTTCTTTGCATTATGTCTTGTAGATCGATAGCTGAAATAGAATACTTGATAATAACAGTTTCTCTTGGGCAATCAATAGACTATTAGCATAATTGTCTCAATTTAAGTCACTGATTAAAACAGTCCTTAATGAAAGATTCTTGGGGAGGTCATTCATTCTGTTATTTCTTCAATGTATTTCTCCTTTGCCGGTGGTAAATGAGGTGGACGTATTTTGTTACATTGTTGTTAGCTAGTCAGGGCACTTTCATTATTTCAAAAATGCTTCAGGATGATTTGTAGCTTTTTGCAAGTAGGTTTCAGTGAATTAAGGCTAACCTACCACCTGCTTTGTCTGTCCTGTCCACTCTAATAAAGAAATAACGGAGGGAACTAAGAGGTCAGTGATTATCTGTTACTGGCCGTTTACTCAGGGTTCCAAGAGAAACATCATGTCTGGGTGCAATTTTGATAAGATATCAGTGACCTTCAAAAATGCAGTTAGTATTTCCATATTTCATAGTGAACATGGAAACAATGTGAAATGCTTGTGGGGGTTTAATTGGATCCAACATATTATTTTGAGGGCGTTGTGAGCCTACTATCTAGGTGAGGATTTTTCCTTTTTTAATCTCCTCTATGTGGCATTTGGAGATATGTTTGGAGCAATCACATTGAGCAAGTTCAGCTGTTGAAGATGTGGGTTCTATAAAAGTGTAGACGTCACCGGCAGGTAGTGCAGATTACTTTGCTATATGCCAGCAAGCTTCTTTTATTGAGGCCTTCATTCTGGCAATGCTGCATGTGTCAAAGATGTAGTTGTTAGAAGGAAAGTAATACAGTTGGGATTATTCACTAGACTCCGACTTTTAATATGACTTGTGGTGAAAGTGGTGTAATATATGGTGTGGTTTGTGACCTCACTGTATAATTAAGTCACATTTCTGTATCAGGCCCAGTCTGGTTTGTGTGTAAACCCAAACCTTAGCTCAGTCCTGAGTAGCTGTGGCTCACAGTTGTTAAGCTTTATCAAAGAAATACATGTAAAGCATTTATGAGTACAAAAACAGCTGAATAAGAAGAAACTGCAACACAATAAAAATATGACACCAATTTATTAAAAAATGTATACAAATAGGTTGTATTTTTATCTTTAAATAGACACCTCAACAATAAAAATCGACTGGAGGATTCCATAGATGTGAATTTCTAAAGGAACAATAAATTACATATTTTCACTTAGGTTGATAAATCATTGTACTCTTAACGCCACTGCAAGTAACTTGAAAATGGCTCTAAGGGCTCTATTGTGGTGACAAACTCTAGCAGGGAGCGAGTGACAGGGACCAATGCGGTCCAGATGATCAGTTATCTCACCGTTAAAGCAGTCCCTAGTCCAATTTCCAGGGTCTATGGTTGAATTTCCATGGGAGTCAATGTAGTGGTCCTGATGCAAGGAAGGCAGAATGCTGAAGATGCTCATGGCTACTGTGGTGCTGACCCAGTGTTGGGGTCTTCCTGTTGCCACCCCTCAGTCCACAAACATGGCGGGTGACTTTGGCCGCAGGGCTCGATGTCCCTCAAAGTCTGGGTGAAAGTCCAGCCAAAAATGAAACCAGCGGTTTCCCTTAACTGGCAGTAGCATCCTTGTTTAGGTTGACCAAACTACACTCAAGTGACGCTTCTGTGTCCAGCAAACTCAAATGTAACTTTTCAGGGATGGGACTCATTCACCTTGGATGCCCTTCGGTGGTCAACAGAGATAAGGAATTCTTAGCTGCCAACTCGCCATGGCTGGCTATTTTTTTAGCTTTTATGGCCCTGTGGCTATAACAGGGAGTCAGCATCCTGGCTCTTGGAGTCACCTTCGCTGACTGGAGTTCGGGGATGACGGTTCCTTGAGCAGGATACCACAGACACAGTCCTTTCTCTCTTATCTCATGGAGTAGCAGGTGCATTCCACTTTGCAGCCTGTTTTTACTATGCCCGGGGAACAGCATAGAAGTCCTTTTTGGTCCTCTCGCCAGCCTAGATGTTATCTGAAGCCATGTGCTAGGGGTGCCACTTTTACAGTCACTATGAGATCAAGAGAATGAGGTGCCTAACTAGTCAATGAGACTAACCTCCTGATGACAAATTCCTGTGATGTGTGGATTCTAGCTGTTCTAGGTGGTCCTGTTTTGCCAACTCTCAACATGGCAAAACCCTTCTCTCGGTTTGTAGGGAACTCTCTAGCCCAGCCCAAGGGTATGGCAACTTGGGGGTTTCACTCCCCTTGATTCAGAAAAGGGGGTGGTGATGGACAGAGCATCTGAATTAAACAGAACACTCGTACCCAGTCAACAGATCAGGGCTTGATCCAACACCGTTTTTTAGCTCACTACACCATCCCAGCTCAGAACCTGGCTACATGCAAATTAGTCTGTCCCTGGCCCAGTGCATCATGGGAACAGGGCAGGCCAAACTACCAAGCCAATTCTTTTACTGGAAAGGAAACAAGCTTCCGGGGACCGGTTTCTGGCATTACAGCTGTCTTCGGCCCGGCTTGCTTGAATCCTGATGGTGCAGTGAGCAAGGGACTCATGTCTGAGCATACCCTACCACCCTTATGGTGGACAAAACGATTCAGAAAAGGGGGTGGTGATGGACAGAGCATCTGAATTAAACAGAACACTCGTACCCAGTCAACAGATCAGGGCTTGATCAAACACCGTTTTTTAGCTCACTGCACCATCCCAGCTCAGAACCTGGCTACATGCAAATTAGTCTGTCCCTGGCCCAGTGCATCATGGGAACAGGGCAGGCCAAACTACCTAGTCAATTCTTTTACTGGAAAGGAAACAAGCTTCCGGGGACCGGTTTCTGGCATTACAGCCGTCTTCGGCCCGGCTTGCTTGAATCCTGATGGTGCAGTGAGCAAGGGACTCATGTCTGAGCATACCCTACCACGCTTATGGTGGGCAAAACGATTCAGAAAAGGGGGTGGTGATGGACAGAGCATCTGAATTAAACAGAACACTCGTACCCAGTCAACAGATCAGGGCTTGATCCAACACCGTTTTTTAGCTCACTGCACCATCCCAGCTCAGAACCTGGCTACATGCAAATTAGTCTGTCCCTGGCCCAGTGCATCATGGGAACAGGGCAGGCCAAACTACCAAGCCAATGCTTTTACTGGAAAGGAAACAAGCTTCCGGGGACCGGTTTCTGGCATTACAGCCGTCTTCGGCCCGGCTTGCTTGAATCCTGATGGTGCAGTGAGCAAGGGACCCATGTCTGAGCATACCCTACCACGCTTATGGTGGACAAAACGATTCAGAAAAGGGGGTGGTGATGTACAGAGCATCTGAATTAAACAGAACACTCGTACCCAGTCAACAGATCAGGGCTTGATCCAACACCGTTTTTTAGCTCACTGCACCATCCCAGCTCAGAACCTGGATACATGCAAATTAGTATGTCCCTGGCCCAGTGCATCATGGGAACAGGGCAGGCCAAACTACCAAGCCAATTCTTTTACTGGAAAGGAAACAAGCTTCCGGGGACCGGTTTCTGGCATTACAGCCGTCTTCGGCCCGGCTTGCTTGAATCCTGATGGTGCAGTGAGCAAGGGACTCATGTCTGAGCATACCCTACCACGCTTATGGTGGACAAAAAGATTCAGAAAAGGGGGTGGTGATGGACAGAGCATCTGAATTAAACAGAACACTCGTACCCAGTCAACAGATCAGGGCTTGATCCAACACCGTTTTTTAGCTCACTGTCCCATCCCAGCTCAGAACCTGGCTACATGCAAATTAGTCTGTCCCTGGCCCAGTGCATCATGGGAACAGGGCAGGCCAAACTACCAAGCCAATTCTTTTACTGGAAAGGAAACAAGCTTCCGGGGACCGGTTTCTGGCATTACAGCTGTCTTCGGCCCGGCTTGCTTGAATCCTGATGGTGCAGTGAGCAAGGGACTCATGTCTGAGCATACCCTACCACGCTTATGGTGGACAAAACGATTCAGAAAAGGGGGTGGTGATGGACAGAGCATCTGAATTAAACAGAACACTCGTACCCAGTCAACAGATCAGGGCTTGATCCAACACCGTTTTTTAGCTCACTGCACCATCCCTGCTCAGAACCTGGCTACATGCAAATTAGTCTGTCCCTGGCCCAGTGCATCATGGGAACAGGACAGGCCAAACTACCAAGCCAATTCTTTT
Organism: Lissotriton vulgaris; assembly: GCF_964263255.1. Lineage (NCBI taxonomy): Eukaryota > Metazoa > Chordata > Amphibia > Caudata > Salamandridae > Lissotriton > Lissotriton vulgaris. Next base: position 970,479,768 of record NC_141697.1, read on the forward strand.
ACTGGAAAGGAAACAAGCTTCCGGGGACCGGTTTCTGGCATTACAGCCGTCTTCGGCCCGGCTTGCTTGAATCCTGATGGTGCAGTGAGCAAGGGACTCATGTCTGAGCATACCCTACCACGCTTATGGTGGACAAAACGATTCAGAAAAGGGGGTGGTGATGGACAGAGCATCTGAATTAAACAGAACACTCGTACCCAGTCAACAGATCAGGGCTTGATCCAACACCGTTTTTTAGCTCACTGCACCATCCCAGCTCAGAACCTGGCTACATGCAAATTAGTCTGTCCCTGGCCCTTTGCATCATGGGAACAGGGCAGGCCAAACTACCAAGCCAATTCTTTTACTGGAAAGGAAACAAGCTTCCGGGGACCGGTTTCTGGCATTACAGCCGTCTTCGGCCCGGCTTGCTTGAATCCTGATGGTGCAGTGAGCAAGGGACTCATGTCTGAGCATACCCTACCACGCTTATGGTGGACAAAACGATTCAGAAAAAGAAAGAATTGGCTTTGTAGTTTGGTTTGCCCTGTTCCCATCATGCACTGGGACAGGAACAGACTAATTTGCATATAGCCAGGTTCTGAGCTGGGATGCTGCAGTGAGCTAAAAAACGGTGTTGGATCTAGCCCTGATCTCTTGACTGGGTGAGAGTATTCTGCTTAATTCAGAAACTCTGTCCATTGCCACCCCTTGTTGTTTAATTATTTTGTCCACCACAAGCGTGGAAGGGTATACTCAGATGTGAGTCCCTTGCTCATTGCACCATCAGGATTCAAGCAAGCCGGGCCGAAGACGGCTGTAATGCCAGAAACCGGTCCCCGGAAGCTTGTTTCCTTCCCAGTGAAAGAATTGGCTTTGTAGTTTGGTTTGCCCTGTTCCCATCATGCACTGGGACAGGAACAAACTAATTTGCATATAGCCAGGTTCTGAGCTGGGATGGTGCAGTGAGCTAAAAAACGGTGTTGGATCTAGCCCTGATCTCTTGACTGGGTGAGAGTATTCTGCTTAATTCAGAAACTCTGTCCATCACCACCCCTTGTTGTTTAATTATTTTGTCCACCATAAGCGTGGAAGGGTATACTCAGATGTGAGTCCCTTGCTCATTGCACCATCAGGATTCAAGCAAGCCGGGCCGAAGACGGCTGTAATGCCAGAAACCGGTCCCCGGAAGCTTGTTTCCTTCCCAGTGAAAGAATTGGCTTTGTAGTTTGGTTTGCCCTGTTCCCATCATGCACTGGGACAGGAACAGACTAATTTGCATATAGCCAGGTTCTGAGCTGGGATGGTGCAGTGAGCTAAAAAACGGTGTTGGATCTAGCCCTAATCTCTTGACTGGGTGAGAGTATTCTGCTTAATTCAGAAACTCTGTCCATCACCACCCCTTGTTGTTTAATTATTTTGTCCACCATAAGCGTGGAAGGGTATACTCAGATGTGAGTCCCTTGCTCATTGCACCATCAGGATTCAAGCAAGCCGGGCCGAAGACGGCTGTAATGCCAGAAACCGGTCCCCGGAAGCTTGTTTCCTTCCCAGTGAAAGAATTGGCTTTGTAGTTTGGTTTTCCCTGTTCCCATCATGCACTGGGACAGGAACAGACTAATTTGCATATAGCCAGGTTCTGAGCTGGGATGGTGCAGTGAGCTAAAAAACGGTGTTGGATCTAGCCCTGATCTCTTGACTGGGTGAGAGTATTCTGCTTAATTCAGAAACTCTGTCCATCACCACCCCTTGTTGTTTAATTATTTTGTCCACCATAAGCGTGGAAGGGTATACTCAGATGTGAGTCCCTTGCTCATTGCACCATCAGGATTCAAGCAAGCCGGGCCGAAGACGGCTGTAATGCCAGAAACCGGTCCCCGGAAGCTTGTTTCCTTCCCAGTGAAAGAATTGGCTTTGTAGTTTGGTTTGCCCTGTTCCCATCATGCACTAGGACAGGAACAGACTAATTTGCATATAGCCAGGTTCTGAGCTGGGATGGTGCAGTGAGCTAAAAAACGGTGTTGGATCTATCCCTGATCTCTTGACTGGGTGAGAGTATTCTGCTTAATTCAGAAACTCTGTCCATCACCACCCCTTGTTGTTTAATTATTTTGTCCACCATAAGCGTGGAAGGGTATACTCAGATGTGAGTCCCTTGCTCATTGCACCATCAGGATTCAAGCAAGCCGGGCCGAAGAAGGCTGTAATGCCAGAAACCGGTCCCCGGAAGCTTGTTTCCTTCCCAGTGAAAGAATTGGCTTTGTAGTTTGGTTTGCCCTGTTCCCATCATGCACTGGGACAGGAACAGACTAATTTGCATATAGCCAGGTTCTGAGCTGGGATGGTGCAGTGAGCTAAAAAACGGTGTTGGATCTAGCCCTGATCTCTTGACTGGGTGAGAGTATTCTGCTTAATTCAGAAACTCTGTCCATCACCACCCCTTGTTGTTTAATCACTCCCCTTGAAACACCAGTTTGGAAACAACGTTGCCCTCTCTGTTGGAGAAGTCAGCATGTCTGCTAAAAAAAAGAGTAGATCCTCTCTTGTATGACTACCATTTTCCCTTCAAATATGACTTCCCCTTTGAAGCTCACCTTTTGGCTCACACCCTACTTGGCCTTCCTTCCAGGAAGAGGTCGTACTTTTTGCCTCAGCAGAGCCATTGTATTACTTCCTAAGAGTTTGCTTACACCTCTCTAGAGGAGGCCAGAAGGCTTTCTCAAGGACAGCAACTTGAGTGCAACTGTGGAACACTTGAGCACCAAAGTGGCAACATAATGGTGCAAAAGTTACATTATATTCGACTTGAGCACAAGTAGAGTTAAATGCAACTGTTCTTTTGATACTTTGAAATACCATATTTAGTAGTCCCACTCAGTAGTTAGCCCTGCTGAGTTATCAGCGGATAATCCTGTACTCACCAACGGGGTTACTAACATTTCTACTGTCAAAACGATAATGTGGGGGCTTTATTATTAGAAGATGTAAAAACACATGCCCTTCGTTTTAATATACAGCACCTTGCCTTAGAGCTCTTTAGGCCCGCCTTAGGGGTGACATACATATTAAAAAGGAAGGTTTGGGCTTTGCCGTTACTTTAAATGGCAAAGTCGAGTTAGCAGTTTAGAAAATACTCTGACATCCTGCAATGGCAGACTGGGTGTCCTGTTTCACTTGTCACACTTATTTTTTTAAATGTGTTTTATTAACCCTTTCGATGCTGATGACGAGCTCAGCTCGTCATCACCCACGGGTGTCGTGTGCTGATGACGAGCTGAGCTCGTCATGAATAATGGAAAATGAGCATATGCAGCACAGCGCAAAAATCCCCGCAGCAGCCATGTGGTTAAACTTTTTGGCTTTCTCAATACATTTTTGTACTATTACCACTTTTTCAGAGCATATTTGTTACATCATATATGTCTTGAGGGTGTTACAGAATCATCACAATTTACATCAATGATGTCATTCCAACACGGCACGTATTATATACACATTGTATGTCTCAATGACTGTTGTGAAGGTTGATAGACCGCTGTTGATCATAACATACAGGCTGTTGCGTTACTTTAGGATTCACAAAGTCCATTAACAGCTCAGTGGGAGTGTCCATATAGTTGACGAGAACCGAGAAATCAAAAGTGAACAATAAACATTAAATCAAATCAGAGCACCCCGCCCACCACCCTGTGCAGTTCCTGCTTATAACTTCGGTGTGTGCTGATCATACGTTCCCACCCCTCGATGGGCGCAGATGTATGTGTGCACATATCAGATGTAAAGTTAGTGTCTATTCATCACAGACCATCCAGAACTGCTGGCTGGGCACCCATGTGGTATCCATCTGCACGGTCACACCACCTGGAGCTCACCCCCCACCTCAGCTGTGTACTAATGGAGCTCTGCCAGGATTGCATCCCATTACATGGGAATGGGAACCAGTCACTAGTCCATGGTTTCTTCTCACCTAAAACAATGCTTTCTGCTTTGGCCCATGCTAATACTGAGTGACGCCATGCCTGTGCAAGGGGGGGGGGGGGGGTCCGGTGCCTTCCATCTTTTAGTGATCAGCCGCTTGGCTCAGTGTAAGTATACAGTATGTGGACCACCTCTCTCCAATATGTGTGGAGACGGGTGCAGCTCCAAAGCATGTTTATCGGATCAGCATCTAAGGCGGCAAATCCAAGCCTACCGCTGCATGTGTCCTGAACAAGGCCGCGAACCATCGTGTGAGGTGTCTGCCCTGTTCCATTACATGTAAGTATTGCATGGTGAGGTGTGACTGTGGCTCTGTGGATAAATCACCCTACCTGGCCGTAAGTGTAGTTATCAGCGAGTGGTGCAGCAGAAATTGCCCTGGCGGAAGTCGCTCTTCCACTACCGGTGTCAAGTATGGTATGAGCACACCGTCACAGTAGTAGTCCCCAAGTGTTTGAACACCCGCCTCTTGCCATTCCTGGAGTTCAGCTACCGTGAGTACTGTCTGGCCCCTGGGGGACCCCTCTTAGGACATCGCTGGCTCATAAGGCGTGATACAACAGGTTATGTAAAGGCTCCTGCAAAAACATTTGTATGCCACTCCGAGTAGCAGAGATTCTGGAGGCCTTGTCACTTATTACACTCAAGGTGGCACAACTATTGTTGATGTTTATGAGGAACACTCTACATAACAGGCCATGGGTACTCGGGTACCATATAGTAGGGACTTGTAAGTAAGCAGCCTAATCCAAATTGTGGGTGAGCCAATTAGACATATACCTTTTAAAGGGTCAGAAAACTGGCACGGAGGCCTGTTTAACAAGACTCAGTGCACTTACAGAGTCAAAAAAACAGCAACCTCAGTCCAGAATTACCATAAAATGGGGCAACAAATTAGAGTGAAGCTTGCAAAAAGTCATTTATTGATATGACATTTAAGGAGGGCTTCAGTAGACTTGTGTCAATCCAGGTGCTGGCAGTGGAAAGAGCAGCTCTAGAAGGTCTTTTAGAATACAGAGCATCCTTCCATGGAGTACAGCAAAGATACACCTGATGAAGTGTATTCCCTACAGCATAGAACAAACCTCACTAGGGCTATCACCACGCCCACACTGGATGGTTGCATTATGGTGTACTCTGAAAGGCAAAAAGACTGAAATAATAAACAAAACCCAGTGGAACAACTTGTTTGATCCTCTTAGAAGAGGTCCATTGAAGCTAGTCTCTGAAACACTTCAAAATCATCTGCTAATCAGTGCTAAAGTTGAGCCAGAGCACAAAAAGGTAATTGTCAACACAGGCACTTACGACAGTCGGGTAGATGGTGGTGCAGTTGTCGAATTTAGAGCTAAGCAAAACAACAGTTTAATAATTCAATATACATTAAAAATGACTACTACCTGCCACCCAAACCATTCTTATTGATGTGGGAGCCTAAAAAAGTCAGAATTATCACATTCGTAGGAGAGTTATGGTTAGTGGTTGTGTTGGTACTGTAATTGACAACGCAAGAAAGAGCAATAGATGGTGTGAGCTGCAGTGGCTCCTGGTGGGGCCCATAGCCCTTATTTTGTCTTACAAACTAAGCACTGCTGTGATGTGCAGACCTGAAAATAAACTTTAAACGCTTGAAGTGATCACATTATAAACATTGTTGTGCTATGAAGAATCTACATTTAAGTACCATCCGTCAAGTTGACCAACTAACCATTAAGAACATATGGCAAGCTGGCAAATTCTTCAGCTCCAAATGTCCTTACTTTGGAACTCTTGGATCCCAAGGCACTGAAGCAGCAATGACTAGTCCACCTTCACGAAAAACCACACTATGCAAGTATTTAGAAATGGCTCTGATTGTCAATTAACCTTACTCAAGCTTGCCTTAATCTTCACACAACCTTATTTGTATAGTATAGTGTGAGAAGTTGGCCTGATATATGCTGTCCACTAATTAAAGTAGGCACCTTGCACCAGTACAAACAACCCTTATGGTGATTTAAGAGGTTAAATATATAACCTTAAAAAGCTATCCCAGTGGTAGGTGTGGATAGCAGCCTTCAGGCTTAGTCTTGAAGGAATGTTAAGCAGCTTGTTTTACCAGAATGCAAACTTATAGTATTGGTTAACTGAATGGAGAACCACACAGTAGTTATAAGAATGTGTATTTATTATTATAACACTTTCTAGTATGGCACAGTATCTCCTACACAGAGATAATCACAAAACACACAATACTGTAGCACAGAAACTATAGTAAATAGCACTAATACACAGTGGGCTCCAGGGGAAGATCAAACCATATACTGAAATAGTGGTATAAGAACCACGACTCCAGTCAAGACAGTGTCTAGAGGATGTAGAATTGCTGGTACCCCAAGGAACCACCCAAGGTGAGTAAGTAGGGACTCAACGGAGGATGGTGCAGTGTGGGACACAACCGCGAGCTCCGTACAATTCTATGGGGACATCGTGGTTGAAGTTTTAGAGTTTAAGGACCATTCCCAGTGGACTTCGAAGAAACCCCTTGAAAGTTAGGAGGTTGGAGAGCCACCCCACCCGTGGATACTGAAGTGCCAGAGTTACCTATCCCAGGGAAGCCGGGTGCATAGGTCTGAAGTGGCGTCGACACCGCAGTTGAACCCAATGGAGGACTTTGAAGAAGAGCCGCTGCTGGAATGAAGAAAAGTGTCAGTTGGAATCCAAAGGTGGATTCTAGTTGAAGATTACCTGAAAGTAGAGGGGACAGAGTCTGGGTCACTCAGGAGTGACCAGGTGCTCGGTAGACAAATGTCCACTGATGTCAGGTGCTTCAGGTGCTTGATGTAGTTCTTGACTCTGCAGCCACGGGGACCAGGAGACATCGAGGACAACCAGGAGCTGGATACGAGCTGTCCCACGAAGGATATCGAGGGCGGAAGGGTCGTTGTCCAACAGGAGCACGAACAAGCCTTGGCAACCGCAACCCACGCAGAAGGTCAAGGAAGTGTACAGATCAAACCAGCAAGGTCCAGGAGACTCACCATACACAGGAGAGTCATGGAAAGCCTTGAGCAACCAGGGGAGTGCAAGAAAATCAAAGACGACCCTCAATTGGACCCACAGGCCGGAGACACAGGAGTCACAAGAGGGCCTTGAGTGATTTCACCAAACAGCAGCCCACTGAGCACCCGGTGTGAGGAGGCCGGAGTTCTTAGTAGGAAATGGTGCCAGAGATTAGAGCTACTCGGAGCCCAATGCACTTGCTCAGAGAAATGCCAACAAGCATATGCACTTGTAAATGAATTCGATGCACAGGGGTACGGGGATTGCAGCCCCCACTAGTGACTCTGTCCTCAAACATGGTAAGAGGGCAGCTCGGACCTCGAGAGACATAGAAACCTACCTCCTGTGTCGCTGGAGCCTTTGGAGTCCATAGGAGCTATGGAGCAGCAGATTGGCCAGTCGTGATATGGTGCCTGCGGATGCTGGGGAGTGACACCTTTACTCCAAGGGAGATATCTTTGGTTGTCCTTGATGCTCCACAGGTCCGGCACAGGGCCTGCACCAATGATGCTTCAGACTGAGAGGGAGACGAAGTCGGGCCCAAACGAAGTCCAGAGACGTCCACAGTGTCCGACAGTCGAAGCTCAGTGGTTTCTGGTTCAGAATCTTGTCCACATTGAATCTAGGATCTGGTGTGAACTGGACTATGCACAGGGACACCAAATGTGCCCCTCATGCAGACTTTCGGTCGCTGGCAAGCGTACCCACCCAGCCCTAATATACTAAATCCTGTCTGAGAGGTGGTCACACTTCCCTGTGACAGGATGCCTATTGTTCTACCTTCACTTGCTCAAGCTTGGCTCAGCAGCAGGAGGGCAGAAATGTGTCTCTGGTCAGCAGCAACCATTTTGTACTGCCCGGGACTAGAAGACTGGTACCGGGAACACCAGGGATCCAACAAAGCTCACTTCTGAGGGTTGGAGTATGATTCCACAATGTTTGACACCAAACACGATAATGTTGCTTTCAGCTGTTTTAGAGTTGGGCATCTAGCAGTCGCATAATGCCACTCTATATGTCATAAATGGCTACTGCGCTAACAACCCAGGAGAATAGACTCTGTGGGCTGCATGGGTGTCCTGCTCATGCAGTGACATCCTCTCACTTAGAACCAAGCACCCTGCATTCAGGATTGTTAAGGCCTGCCATAGGGGTGACTGATAGCTTTTAAGTGTAGTGACCCTTAGATACAGTAAACCTATATCTTAAGTAAGTAGTGTATTTGCCAACTAACACAGGCTGCAATGGCAGACCTGTAGTTCCATTTTGCATGGCCTCTCATAGGTGGCATAATACATGCTTCAGCCCATGGGAGGCCTCTGGGGTACATGGGTAACATATACTGGGGACTGACAAGGGTACCCCAGTATCCAATCTGGAGTGTACCTAAGTACATGACATAACAGTTTAGGGAGAAATCAGATAGACTGGGGTCCTGAGTAGCAGGATCCCAGTCAGACTAGTCAAAAAGAGTATCAAATTTAGCAGAAAGTGGGGGTAAGCATAATAATCAGATCCTACTTTCCTACATCTAGGTATAGATTTTTATACCTAAGTATAACATCGCCTGCATAGGGTAAAGCAACTTAGCCAAGGAACTGGGAAATATACCATTGTGTGCCAACACCAGTCTCACAAGTCCAGGCACAGCTATCATCATCCCAGGGGCACAGGTACAGTCCCCATGCTTTGATTACAGTGCTTAATGTGAGCCGGTGCACTCTGGTACTCGGCACTGGTACTTAATTGTCAACACCTGCTCTGCCTCAAGGTGGTGCTGTCTGGCTTATTTAGAGATGACCACAACAACAGTTAATTATTAATTCAATGTACATTAAAAATGTCTATTATCTGCTGCTCAAGACATTCTTAAAGCTTTGGGGCCTGGAATAGTCCGAATTGTCATATTTCTAGGAGTGTGATGGTTAGTAGTTGTGTTATTACTATCTTTGGCAGCATGGCAGGGGCAATGTGTGGTGCAAGCTTCAGTGGCCTCTTGATGAGAGCCCTGGTAGTTATTTTTTTACAAATTAAGCACTGATTGAGTATATTTATCATATCTAAGGTCTGGAACTATCTGCATAAGAAGAATGTGACTTTCATAAAGTGACTGGTCTCGTAGATGTGCACTCAGAGATAGAACTTAGAGCCTGGGCACGAGTTCACCCCTACAATGTTTGCTATATAAATCACACAACATAATACATTAACATTATAGCCTATTAAATCAAGCACACATGTTTTATGTACAACTGGTATTCTGAACTCAAATATTTGAAAGAGCTTTCATACACATAATGAAGAAAAATAGAGGTTTACTGAAATAAGATATTTGCCCAAGATCACACAATTTAAGTAGTGAAGCCGCATTTTACCTGTGGAACAAGCAACATGAAGATTGTATGCTGAACAGAATACACGATTAAAATTCTGTATCAAAAATAACTTTTTCTGGTTTGAATTTATCAGCTGTTAAACTCATTTGTGCTGTGCTCTGTCTATGTTTAAAAAAGGTTTGTCAATGGGTGCAGAGGTTTCTGCAACGTATTGAGTTGATACTGTTGGTGGCACGGTATTGAGATATAGAGTACGCCTAGAAAGAAAGGATTGTTCATTGACATTAGTGCAAACAAATTGGAGGTGCTGGCTGTTTCTGTAATTCCACTGCCACTTTTTCTATGTATAAGCCGCAATTTATCCAGGTTTTCTGGTTTCACTTTGTACAAATGAGGCCGGAAAGTCCTATCTTTATTTATGCTAAGGATTTTTTTTTTCAGTTTGTGCATTTTTTTGCAGTTTTTATGTAGGGTGAACTCGACCTAAATGCCAAATTGGAGTGCTTTATATAAGCACCAGTTACTTTACACATGGTCACAATTATTGCTTACAGGCATGAGAAGATGAAGCAATTTTCCTAGAATCACAGGATGTTGTGCCGATGCCAGGCTCGGACCTGGTTCCCCGGTTTAAAAGTTGGCAGCACTGGACCAAGAGCTACAGCCTGGGTAGAGAGAGTGAGGAGGAGGGCACAGCCTGGGGAGAAGGAGGGAGGGATAACACAAATCAAAGCTCGACTCGTTATGGGATTGAGGTTCCAGCAGGACCTCGAGCTGAGCCACAGCCAGGCATCGTATTAAAAACAATACGACACACCCCTGTGCATTCCCGAGCCCTGAAACGCAATTGGATGCCATTCGCCAGCGCAGACACCCTTGCATCATTTTGCACTGAGGGGATGATGGTTTTTGTGCAGGAAGGTACACCTTCCTGCACAAAACAATCATTAATGGCATAATGCGTGGCAGAATGCAGAATGCATAGAAAGAGGAAAAATGAGAAGAAATAAAAGCATTTCCCCTCAGTGCACCATTGTGACTCATTCCCAGTTTTACAAAATGTTGTAAATCTGGTAGTGCACCAAGTTCCATGGATGTTGCGTGGGAACACCCACCGCAACACCCTTGAAATACCCCTTTTACACAGATTAATGCATGAAAGGGGCACATATTTACAGGGCCATAAAGGGTCACGCAAGGTGACTTTACGTGCTCTTGTGAATAAGGGCAAGCCCATTGTACTGTCAGTGCATCAAGAAACGTGATGCACCAGCGGCGCAATCAGCTTGTAAATAAGCCCCATGCATTGCAATGCGAAGTTACATGTTCAATTAATCACCCTTTGCACACCTTTCAATAGTAGTAGCCCTAAGAGAAAACATGGACGTCTTATGGTATGAACATCAATATGATACTAATAGTCGCAATGTTACTTTCGCCACAGTGCAGAAACGTCGAGTTAAAAGCTGCTAAACCTAAAGCAATACCTATATTTGTCATGAAAACTGCCTTTACATCAGGGTACCAATGAGTATCTGATTCCTTGACATCAGTGTATAAATTCTGGGATATCAGTGTCAACTCTTGACTACAAGTCTGAGCAATGATAGAGATGAAAATTCACTCATCAGCTCTGTCTATTGCTGTCAGTTGGCCTCAGTATTGGTACTGAATTCTTTTGCTTCTGTTACTGACTCTTTTTCGCTTTGTTTCTTAGTCTCAGTTGCTGATTTTTTCCCCTCTTATCTTTATTTTATCTCTTAAGGCTCCAAGTATCTTCTTTGAATTATTATGCTCACATGTTCTGGTTTTGCTTGTATTCTTTCCTTGTCGTATTATAGAGAACTGGAATAATGCTGCAACAGGTCGATTTACCGAAAGAATGTAGAGAAACTTAGGTGAGAACAAGAATTTGGACTGGAATTGTTAAGTGTTCACCACACAGGAACTTAGATGTAATATGTGGCCCAATCACACACACCTCGCAAAACTAAGTCAGGCAGTAGTAGAAAAGTCCTGAAGAAGTCCCACAACTTTTTGGTTGACTCTCGCAAGATCTCATCAGAATTTGGGTGTCTCACTACTTGGGAGGGCATGTGTCTGCAACATTTGGCCAGAGGCAAACACTGCCAGGCACAGCTGCATGCCCTTAGGGACAACCCCATGAGAGACCTTTCAGCCATTGTGCATTGTGGGTGAGCCTGATTTGCAGAGGCACAGCAATCTAAATGCAAATAAAATGTCATACGTTCAAGTACATCATATATGGTAGGTCCAGTCATACATGTCAAGGTTCTGCTTCCATACAGGTCAGACACAGACTAAAAAGGCCAGTTACTATTGTATTATGCAACTTACGTACATGTTATGCACATTTGGCACACCGGAAGAAGGATCGTATGTGGAGGGAGGGAGCTCTCACTCAGGAGGGCTTCCTGCACCAGAATAGGTGCCCTAAAGAGGCAACCCAGCCTCTTGCACCTACTCTGGTTCAAACCTCTCTATTACTGTAAATGGAGGGCATTTGCCCATTACCATCATTCTGAAGAGCCAAAGACCTCCTAGTCTTGCCCCCCCCCCCCGCACACCATTTCAGAGAGCTCTGGAGAGGGAGGAGCAGCATGGGGAGCGCTCACTCCCTGGGGAAGTTCTTGCATTGCCAGTGTCTTCTGCTGTGTCATGAATAGATGGCAGCAGAGATGTTAGGTCTGGTGGCTTAGTGGATTATTGCATCCACTGCAGGGGCCTGCATTCAACCTCATGGTCACAGGTTCAAATCCGGGTAGGTCCGCTCAGCCTCTCACCCTTTCTGAGGTCGATAAAATTAGTACAATTGAGTTGGGTTAACAATAAACATCTGTTATTCAGCGCCAAGATGTCCCGTTGGGGGTGATCGTGTGCTTTACAAATACACATGTTATGTTAGAGTTAGATGGAAAAAACTCAAAACAAAGATCCTTTTCGGCAGGGGCAGCTCCTAGATGTGGGCGGAGGAGCGTCACCCCACTGCTTTCTCGCACTGTGAGAAGCAGTAACATAAAATGGTATGAATACCATTTTATGTTACTGCTTCTCACACTGTGAGAAATCAGAAGGGTTTGGTTGGGGGTGTGTGGGTGGGCAGTCCTGCAACAGGGTAGGGGAGGAGTGGCTAGCCCAATGTTGCAGGCGCTGCATGTTTGCTTGGCCCTCTGGGGCAGACCAAACCAGTCATGCGCACTCTGCCATTTTCTCCATGTAGGCTGATTGCAGCCTACATGGATAAAATGGCCTCCCCATAGGCGCCTAGCTGGGAGCCATCCACACCAATCACAGCACTGCCATTGCAGCATTGTGTTTGGCTTAGAGGAGGGGAGGGAGGCTGCCTGCGGGAGCAGAGAAGCAGAGACGACGCAGGACACCCGCTAGTCATGCCAGTCGCGATTGCTTTTCGGTACATTTGCCCTTTATTATGTCAGAACCTCACAGCAGCAGCCACAGAGAGGTAGATAGTATGCCATTTCCGGAGGATCCTCTTCCTGGTATTGTCCACACACTAGATCTGGCTGTTGTGCTGTAGAACACGATTTTTTCTGTTTGTCTAGCTGCAGCAGTCAACATGAGACTACTAAAGTAACAGGAGTGGCAGTAGCACTGCTCAATGTCAGAATGAGCAAGGTTCATCATTTTTGGATTAGACTACTCTTATACAATCTGTTTCTCTAAGAAAGGCACTTGCATATTTGGCATTTCTAGGCTTATAAAAACACACCTTTGATGTGTGGGACTGAGGGAAAAGATTCAAACGGGAAACAACCTTTACAACGCAACTTTTACAACGCACTACCATTACAACAAAACTTTTACAACGCAATATCCATTACATCGCATGCCATTACAATGCAACCATTACAACACATGACACTACAACGCATACCACTACAACGCATGTCATTACAACACAGTCATTACAACGCATACCATCACAACACATAGTACCCTTACACTATCCAACATTTACCCTACTGTTGAACCCCCTGGAGTTAGAATAGTAATTTTTACCCGTACACTATCCAACACTTACCCTACTGTTGCACCCCCCTGGAGTTAGAATAGCAATTTTTACCCCTACACTATCAAATACTTACCATACATGCAATGTAATGGTATGCATTGTAATGGTATGCATTGTAAAGCTAGTATGCGTTGTAATGGAATGCGTTGTAAAGGTAGTTTTTAAAAATTCATTGTAATGGCATGCGTTGTAATGGAATGCGTTGTAAGGGAGGTTGCGTTGTAAAAAATGTGTTGTAAAGGTATGCGTTGTAAAAGTATGCGTTGTAACGTCATACATCTATTCAAACCAATGCTAAGCCTGGGAATCTTTCCTGAAGTGTGACACTAATGAGACTACTCCATGTTGAGATGACAGCTATAATCTGGTGAGGCTCAGAAAAGTCCCGGCTAAAATCATGCACATCAATATGGGAGTGAGGCATGGCTGTCTTCTGGTGCTGGCTCCTAAATGTTTTCATCAGCGAATTGCACCTCTATGTCCAAAGCCTAAAATAGAATGTTCCCCAATTACCGACCACAGGGCTTCTCTATGGAGATAATGTGGTCCAGTGTGCACATCTGGAATACCTCTCAACATCTCCATTCTGCCCAGAAAACACTCTGAGGATCAGTGTGGGTACATGGAACATACTGGTCCTAAGAAATACTCAAAGTGTGGGAAAGTCTGATGGGGAAGCAATTAGAACAGGTACGTAAATTCAATTACCTTGGGATTTATTTTTCCATGTGTAGCTACTTGGCAAGTCAACTCCTAGAATGCAATGGTGTCATCCCCCGTGGGTTTGGGCATGTTTGGTGTCTGTACATGACCTACTGCTCTGTCTGTTTCCAGTGTCAACTCTTAAGCCTGTGCCCTCTATGAGGCTGAGTGGTAGGGGTTTGGAAAACCACAGCAGTGACTTGTCAAATCCTTGGTCATTCTCTTTATTTCGCCTCCTATTCTGCTTGTTCATGTAAAAAAGATTGCAGGGAACTGCAAGGCCCACTTTATTGGATTAGGCCATGGACTAGCTAGCCTACATGGGAAAGATAGTGTTTTAAAGACCAGTTCAACTTTCAGGTGGTGTTTTCCATAAAGTTGAGTGATTTTTGCGAAATTTTGCAGAGCTTCTCAAAACTATATTTCACAATTTAAAGTTTGCCTTTTTATAAGCTGACATTACTAAAAACCTCACCGCAGCCACTTCATTGTGAAAGTTAGTCCGTCACCCCAGCTGTTTTTAGAAAAAGCACCAATTTTTCTTCCTATTTCTAACTGGGTTGGGGAGAGGGGTCCCTTGCACTTTCCATACCTGCTTTCATACAGTCCACTTCCTTCTCCTTTTTTTTGTTGCTTTTTGGGACTGACTACAGACCTTACGCTGCATGTTTTCATTGAGTCTACCAGTCTGGCACACACAAGTTCACGAAATCACAACAATTAGAGGCACTTTCACGCCCTGACCAGCTATCTTTTCAGCAAAACACGCCCATCTACTTAGAAGCCAACAGAAGCAGGACTGTATTCATTTGCACTGTACATTAGTGATTATATTGAGCCTCATTCTGCTGTTAGCATATTTTAATTAAGAAACGTGTTAGTTCTGTACACCTTTTCTCTTAAAATGCTTTGCTTGCACTTAATTGTCTAAATAAAGAAACTGCTTTGTATATGTATTCAGTTGAGCTGAAAGTTCATATAAGTCGACTGAACTGGAATAAAAGTGTATGTTGAACTAACTCTAAGATTTCCTTTGGAAGACCTCGGTAGGAAGGACTATCAGGTCATTACCGAATACATTGAAACAAAAAAGTACCACTTAGCCACCAATAATCAGTTCAAAGATCGTGCTGATTTCACCTGTAAATTGACCTATAGGAGTTAATAGCGCCAATACCCCCAAAGCTCCCCTCAAATCCCCCTTTGCATGCAACCTCTGATTTGAGGACCCTGGACAAAGACAAGGACACCAAAATTTGAGTTGGAGAAAATTGTTGCAGGTTTTATTTCGCATATGTAGGCAAGATAAATTGGGTACATTTGGTCAACTTACGGGCGATATAGGACTACTAGCAGATGAGCAGCCTATGCTGATGCCCACCTGATTGGCCAAATAGATTGTGCGCTACATACCAACAGGCGTTATACCTTTTGGGGTCCTCCCTCCTGTGACCCCCTAGACCTGAACTCACGCCAGTGGCAGAGCGGTACAGTTGCTCAGGTTCACAACTGTTCTTGGGACTAACGGGGCACCGTCGCTTTTTTCTGTATCCTGCAGTTGGCCTGGAACACACCCTCTGTGCCCCCTCCCTGTCCTTGGTTGCTCTTCACCACCAGAACCCCTTGAATGTCCCTGTAACTCCGCCTGCAACACAAGAAATCATTAAACATTCATCATCATCATCAAAGAACATTCCATCTGGTGATGACATAGGGAGAGGGAGGGTGAGTCCACCAAAGAGGAAGTGTGCTTTCAGGGGCTGGGTACTTAACCCCCCCTCCCAAACGGCCCCTCCCCCTGAAAGTGCCTGCTGCCCGGAAGTGTCCACCTTGACACAGAAGCAGGGCTGGTTGATCAAAACATGTTTGGGCCACCCACGACCAGATGGTCATTTTGGGGGAAAAGGAATTGCTCATAGGGGCAGGAGGATGTGGCGCTGGGGCCCTGCCCCCCAATGTCGTTATGCTTCGCGCAAAGCAGCCATTCCAATTGACTGCACAGTGTCTATGGGTTATGCCGTAGAAACTGTACAGTCAATACCACTTGTAACATTTCAACTGGAACTTCCACGAGGAGTGGAACGTCTGTTCCTTACTATGTATGTGCTTCAGTGCATCCGAAGCAGACAATGGCATTGACCATTTTGCATAAATATATTCTGGTGATTCATTGTGAAAAAATAACCAGGAATAGAGTAAAATTATCATTTCAGAACTGTGGGAGTACAAGTGGATGGAACTGGGCTGTGCTTTAGACATATATGTAAACTGTCCTCTAGATTGAGATCATAGCACAGGTAATTGTGTGGCAGCTCAAACAGGTCGTTGGTCCAAGGTCAAGCGGCTTCTTTGCTCACCATCATCCATCAATATTTGATACTGTACAAATTATGAAGCTTGATCACACTTCAAGTCAAGTCAAGTCAAAAAACTTTATTCGGTTATATCTGTTGACAACCATAAAAGCAATTTACATTTTACATATTATTAACACATTTGATCATTAATAAAAGGATCCAATTAAAACGGTAACTTTAACAAGACAAAATTACACACAAAAGTTGCAGGCACATTACACATTCCAGTTAATATATAAAAACATTCAAGTATCTTAAAAAATATCATTTCAGTTGACGAAACTTTTATCCTTCCATACTATTTCTAAATTTCATAGCCTGTTTTAAAAAGCTACATACATACAGGGTACAATCACTTCTTAGCAACTGAAGGTAGTAAAGTGCTGGTCTATATTGAGAGAAATTCAATTTTTTAGGCAGGGTTTTAAATATATATTCCTCGGTATATCATAATAAGGACAAAAAAACAGAAAGTGTGCCAGATCTTGCAAGCCGGCAACACTTGTCCCCGATGAGAACCCTTGGGTACAGCCAAAAGCCAGTGAAAGAGATTGAACCTGAACCTTGTCAATAAAAAACGATCGTAACTAGACATAGGCCATGTTAGGTACGGTCTATAAGCAGGGTACTTTTTATTAGTACATGATTTCGCACGCTATCTTTTCTTAGTTAACGTGTCTCCCTGTCTTGATATCTAGAAGAGATAAAAGCCTTCTGAACCGTAATGACATCTAGTTTAGTAATAGATTCAGGATTTGAGAAAAGATCAGGTCGACCTAGATCAGTAAAACAATTGCTCAAATACTTTATCCAAGGGACCTTCATCCTATTTTCCCAAGTAAGAGCTTCTCTCAGTATAAGCTGTGTGAGTGGTATTTTATCATTTAACCAGCAATTCAACCAACACATTACGGGATTTACTGCCATTTTATCACCTAAGAAAGGAATGCCCAATTCTTCATGCACGGAGAAATTAGCTGTTCCCCTGGGGACCCTTAGAAGTTGCTTTAAAAAGTTATTTTCAGCGATCTCTAGGGCTCCCAGAGGGACATATCCCCATATTTCACTACCATAGCATGCCTTAGTAACACTCTTGGCCTGGTAAAGTTGGAGTAATGCAGCAACTGGGCTATATCCCATCTTTCTTGAAAAATCAAATATAGCCGCATTTGTCCTGACTACCTCTCCCTTCTTTTTTTGTATTACGGGTCCCCAGTTCAGTTGACTATCGAACAGGACACCCAGGTAGGAGAATGTATTTGTTACAGGAATTTGTACTCCATTAACATTTAGACGATTTAGCTTTTTATTTCCCTGGCCACCCTTCATTACGAAGGATTTAGAGTTATTTATGCTTAGGTCTCTAGATTTCATGAAGGAAAAAAATGAATCTAGTAAGGTTTGGAGACCATTGGCGGTTCTAGATAAAAGGACTGCGTCGTCCGCATAAAGCAGAACCGGCAGTCCCTTACGGCCAATGTATGGATAATCTGTATTGGTACTTAAAAGGTACTCCTCCAATTCATTTACATATAAGTTAAAAAGGAACGGGGCCAGGATGCACCCTTGGCGAACTCCCCGATACACTCCAAAATCTCTTGTCACATTTAGATCTTGTGTGTATCTAACATTCGCTTTAGTATAAGAATGCATATCTTTTAGTAAGTTAATTAAGTTCTGCTCCACACCCATTTTTACCATGGCGTCCCAGAGCTTCCCTCGGCTCACACAATCGAAAGCCGAGGAAAGATCCATGAACGTCATGTGGATTGTTCCTTGACGGGCCTTGGTGTACTTCCCAATGATTAGATATAAATTTAGGCATTGGGAAATCTTAGAATGACCAGGCCTGAATCCATATTGGATTGGGGATATTATATTATTTTCATCTGCCCATGTGACCAGTCTATTTAAAATCACTCCCCCCACTACTTTGGCAACAGAATTAATTAAGGATATAGGCCTATAGCAGAGGGGGCTATTACGGTCGCCTTTTTTGAACACGGGCACTATGGTTGATACCCCCCAGGATTTTGGGCATCCACAAGTCACAGCCGCATTAAGTACAGCCGTGAGAACTGGTGCCCAGAGTGTTATACGGGACTTAAAAAGATCAGGTGGGAGACCATCCGGTCCTGGGGCCTTGTTGTTTGTCAACCCTTCAATACCCTTCTTAACCTCGTCAATTGAAAAAATTAACAAGTTTTCTTTAAGATCAACTAGGGTGTATTCTGCCTGCGAATCATTTTTTTAAAAAAAATAGAACTAAAATAGTTAACCCATTCTTCCTCTGGGATATTAGTACCCACAGTGGAGTTACATGGTTGATCAAATAGGGGTTTGTTTATGATGTCCCAAAACTTCAAACTATTTTTCAGGGTTTCAGGATCTAGCAAGGTCTCCCAGACACTTTTTTTAACCACTCTTTTGCAGTTTGCGAGAGACTTCTTGTACCTGGACCGCATATCTTGAATAAGGATCGGATCTCTGGGTTTTACTTTTAATGCTATTTGGAGGTCACGACTAGCCTTGGAACATTCTTTATCAAACCACTTTGGATTATTATTTAGATTTACTTTCCCTTTGACTGGTACCGTTAACAGTGACTCTACTTTTTTAACAACCTCCTTAAAAGATGCTAAAATTTGTTGTGGAGCTGAGACCGGAGATATACATACAGACATTTCAGGGCTACACATGTTATTAATAGAGGTGTACAGATCTTCACAATCCACCATTGACCATTTTAAGCGTCGCTTTCCGTTTATACATTTGGTGGAACCATGATCCAAGCGTGGATTTCGTTTTTCAAATGTTTTCCCATCCATTTTAATGCATATAGGATTATGGTCGCTGTAAATGCTCAATTGAATGCTGTAGTCCAGAACATCGTTGGAAAGTTCTGCCGATAATAATATATGGTCTATATATGATCCTGTTGCGTGGCCTTTAAATGTGGGAATGGGAAAGACAGTATGGTCCGAAACTGTGGACATTGCTGTAATGAGGTTATTTTCATTCATTAATGCATTTAGTTCTTTACCACGCCGTGTATGTTCAAAGTGAATTCCCTCCAGGCTATTACAACCCAGGTCGCCAACAGTAATTTCACCAGGATTCCCACATAGGTGTGTATTAAAATCACCTACTATTATTTTTTGGAGAGGCAAGGAACCA
Organism: Lissotriton vulgaris; assembly: GCF_964263255.1. Lineage (NCBI taxonomy): Eukaryota > Metazoa > Chordata > Amphibia > Caudata > Salamandridae > Lissotriton > Lissotriton vulgaris. The sequence continues at coordinate 970,499,393 of NC_141697.1, forward strand.
ACATTTTCCCTTAAGAATTCGCCTAAAGGTAGAATATTACACCCGCCAATTCGATTCACTGCATTGTAAAAGTTAATCAGTACAAGCCTTGTTTTGCCCCTCTTTAACTCCAAAACCTGGATATTTCTATTACCAGAATAATGTTAAATTTTATGACATATAAGAGTCAAAGTAACATAAATTGCCAAGCCCCCTTTTGCTCTGCCACTAGCTGACGGAACTGCTGGAGCAAAAAAGCTTTGATAACCCTCAATGTGAACATTTCTTTCCACCAACCTTGTTTCTTGGAAACATATTACCGCATGTTCCTTAACATAAGATAGCCAACCTTTATCTCTAATTTTGTCATGGAGCCCGGCTATATTCCAGGATATTAAACTTTTATTACATACTTGTGCTGGACATTGAGTTTTATCAACATTTTCATGTTCACCTGTGATAGGAGTCATATTGTCTAAACTGCAGCTTACCCATGCTTCTGCAGAATTATTTCTACTGGAAACTAGGGTAGAGGCAGAGTTTGTTACTTCATGTGAACTTATTGGCCCATTTGTCTGGGCCAAGAATCCCATCATCAGCTCATTAGAACCTTGCAATTCCGGTACATCAGCATCTTTTACTTGTCCTGTATCTCGTTGCGAGTGGACTTTTTGAACAAAATTGAGTGATGTGTCAGGTAGTCATTCAACTCCTTCCAACCCTCCCTGATCATAGAAGACATCAAACCTGTTAGAGATGGGGATATTAAACCGATTGTTAAAATGATTTGGGTATTGCTGTTCTTGTTGGTATATTTGTGGAGGACACTCCCATCTATCTAAGTTATTGTACCCCCAGTTGTTAGTTAGGGCACCATGGCCCCAGCCACTTGTTGTTCCTGGCCATACTGGCCTAGTATGATTGTAAGTTGGCTTAGGGTATGTCATAGTACGCTGTTTTTTACCAAAGCATTCTAAAGTCAGTGGAACGATGGTACCTCTCCTACCCTGTGGCGGTAGTATATTTGATAGAATATTAGGTAATACAGCGGAGTTTGTAAGGTTTAGGACTATACAGTCACCTTTAAATTTTTTAGGGTTTTGCCCTATCCATGGTACCCTTCTAGCTGATTTAATGTCTCCTGCTAGCTGTTGTTTCCCCCAAGGGGCCAACTGCATATTACAAGACAGCCAGTGCAGGGCCTTACTTACTTGTCAATGCTGTGGGGGATTCTGATTGACCTGTTGCTAGTGGGAGGACATTTGCCAGTACCAGCACTAGGGGTGATGCGTCTTCTAGGAAATGCAAAGTATCTTCTTCTATTTCTGGTATGATCGAAACTGGAGGGTTTGGGGGCTGAACCTCTCTTGTCAAGGATTGATTAGGTACTGTTACTGGGGTCTGTTCAGTGGGGTTATCATGTATATTATTTGTGACTCCCTCTGTTCCTAACTCAATTAACTCATTTGTAGAAGCAGCTAAATTTGTGACTATAGTTGAAATGTTTGTCACCTCATCCACTAGCTTTTTCTGTTCCATGCCTAATTTCTTTACATCAGCAGATAATTTATCTAGTTTGGCCACTACTGGTTTGAAGAGTGCTTTAAGTTTAAAGTCAATCATGTCAGCTATCCTGGATAAGATTTCGTCATCCACATTATGTTTCATAGCATCATCTCCTTTCCCCCGCTTTTGTCCTTGGTTTTGGGTGGTGACACAGCCCTCTTCCTCCCAGAGTGAGATCCACCCCGGTGCATTTGTTGTTTTCTGCACTTTCTAAACGCCCGTGTAACTGGGGCATGAGCAGGGGGGTCTACGTCTACGGTATTTTCCTGAGCACCCTCCTGCACAAGGAGATCTTGTTCTGGAGTGGAGTGGAGTGGAGTAGGTTTTTGTAAAGCGCGATAGCTACCCGCAGGCGTCCTAGCGCTAAGTAACCGAGTACAGGTGGGTGGGGCAGGTCGGGGTTATCTGCTGAAGAAAAAGGTCTTTAATTTTCTTCGAAAGGGCAGGATGTTTGGTTTTGAACGGATCGAAAGTGGAAGAGAGTTCCACAGCCTTGCCGCGTTAGTAGAGAACATTCTGCCTCCACTTCTTTCTTTTTTGTATCTGGGCATAACGACTTGGAAGGCAAGGGTTGATCTCAGCTGCCTATTGGGATGGTAGGGGGTGATCAGTGTGTGGTTGAGGATTGCTCCTTTCCTCCAGTAGGCACGGTGAGCGATGCACAGGCTTTTAAAGTTGACTCTATCTTTTACTGGCAGCCAGTGGAGTGTTCCTAATTCATCTTTCACTGATTGCCGGCGGGGAATGCGCAGGAGAGTGCGGGCAGCACAGTTTTGGATAACCTGCAGTTTTTTCAAGGTGGATGCGGGAGAACCCAGGTATAGGGCATTACCAAAATCCAGTCGGGACAGGATAAGACCCTGGACCATGATCTGTCTGGCCTTGAAAGGAAGAAGTGGTAAGATCTTTCGAATGAGCCTCATAATGCTCATGCAGGTGGCTGCTAGTTTGGTTGCCTGGTGGCTGAAAGTTAATGCACTATCCAGCCAGATGGCCAGGCTCTTGATGGTATCCCTGGCTGGGGGGGCTGGGCCTAGTGCTGGTGGCCACAGAGAGTCAATAGATTTTTGGGGGGAGTTTCTGTATCGTCCACCTGGGATTCGGTATCGTTATCCTGGGCTTGGTCACGGTCAGATTCTATGAGAACACTCTGATTTGGTGTCCCACAATCATGTATAACTGTATCTGGAATTTCGTTTCCCAAAACCTGCGATGGTATATCTACCCATGGAGAGTTTGGAGGTGGGCTTAGGGGGGAAAGATTAGGATATTGGCTTAAACCTAAAGATTGTCTCCTTTCATTGTTAATTTTTGATACAACATGTACCATGTAATTGTCCATGGTATTTCCCCCAACATCTTTTTTGGCATCCTCAGTTATAATAGAATGGATACCAACAATTAATTAGTGTATCAGGGTTTAGTAGAGAGAACACAAGAATTACTCAGCATGTGAAACCAAACATTAAATATGATCAAGAACAAATTAGTCTTACAGCAGATGGGCAGGTTGTGTTCCGTGGGGGCAGTATAACGTGCCCAGTCCAGTCACGGCCTGTCTCGGACTGTCTAAGACTGTCCGCCCTTTGTCCGTGCTTCGTCCGGCGTCCCGCACACGCGTCCCGCTATGCGTCAGGGGCGTTACTTTATAGGAGGAGCAGGGGGCGGGAAGAGACTCCAGGTGCGCTACGATGATCCTGCGCGGAACCCTGGGTCTCGCAGTCCCGGCCCCTGTGTGGACAGCCTCACGAACCTGGCAGTAGAATTTTCCTTTCCTCCGAGCACCAGAAGCACAAAGAGCCAAGCAGAGTCACGGCAGCAAACACTCAGCTGCGAGCGGCTCCAGCAAAGCGGGGGCCGCGAGCTGTTTTAACAGGCAGGCAAGCAAACAGGGAGGAGCAGGGGGCGGGAAGAGACTCTAGGTGCGCTACGATGATCCTGCGCGGAACCCTGGGTCTCGCAGTCCCGGCCCCTGTGTGGACAGCCTCACGAACCTGGCAGTAGAATTTTCCTTTCCTCCGAGCACCAGAAGCAAAAAGAGCCAAGCAGAGTCACAGCAGCAAACACTCAGCTGCGAGCGGCACCCGCGAAGCGGGGGCCGTGAGCTGTTTTAACAGGCAGGCAGGCAAACAGGGAGGAGCAGGTTACGGGAAGAGACTCCAGGTGCGCTTCGATGATCCTGCGCGGAACCCTGGGTCTCGCAGTCCCGGCCCCTGTGTGGACAGCCTCACAAACCTGGCAGTAGAATTTTCTTTTCCTCCGAGCACCAAAAGCACAAAGAGCCAAGCAGAGTCACGGCAGCAAACACTCAGCTGATCACACTTGTCCCGATGTACAAAACCATGTGGGCCTCATTTATGAGGTTTTCCCTTAGGTCAGGGCCGCAGGCCTTCCTGCTGCACTGCCCTACGGCAAAAGAAAAGGGCAGTAAAGCGCCGGAACTATCAGATACGGTGCATTCCTGTCCTTTTACCCTGTGCTGGCGCTCAATGGGCTGCTGAGCGCTAACGCAGGCACCTTTGCACCATGGTGCAAAGGTGTCTACATTGCAGGGATGATTATTTTTATGCAGGAAGGGAAACCATCCTGCACAAAAACAATCACAAGAGACTTTTCCTCTTTCTATGTGTGCTGCAGAATGCACCAAACATAGAAAAAGGAAAAATTATTAAAAATAAAGATATTTCTCCTTGTTGTGCTTCCCTTACGCCTCCACTGTGTCAAACAACCATGGATGTTGCTGGGAACGACCCAGCAACACCCATTGCAAGCCCCTTTACAGCAGAAAACGCCATTAAAGGGAACTATATTTACGAGGCAGCATTTAGCCAAAAAAAGTGGCTTAATGCTGCCTTGTAAATATGGAGAAGGTTCCTGCACCACGGATACAAGAAATGCAAATTGCCAAATGTATATTCCACTTATATTTTTTATCAATAAAAATGTATTAAATAAAAAAAAAATATATATATAGAAATTTGCCCCAGAGATTTACCCTTGCGTTTGGAACAAATTCCTTATTGATAGGAATCACAATTAATTCTATGAGCGTGCAAGGACATTTATTACAGTTTTTGATTCTTTGATTTGTTTGTGTAGTAGTAATGCATTTAGTTTTCCCCCCAAGTACAATGATCAAGCAAAATCTGACACAAATATACTTTGGTGCTTTTACATTTTTGAGTGCACTCGGAGGAGAAACCCTTTCTTAAACATCTGCATTAAATATGGTCATTTCCCTCCTTAACCCCTTCGATGCTCAATACGAGCTCAGCTCGTCATGAGGTACACCTCTCGTACACTCATGACGAGCTGAGATCGTCATGAATGCATAGGTTTCCGTTTGCGGTCAGCGCACAGCGTAAATCTGCACTGCATCAATGGTGTTAATTTCACTATAGAAACACACTTCTGGTGCCCTTGATAGAAGTACATTTGCTTATGTTTCCAGGATAGAGAAACTACCAATTTGTGGGACTTCCAACTCTTTTGCCAGTGGGTCACCCAAAAAGACATACCCATAGACCAGATAATTAAGCTAAACTTGTATATGCACAATTCATTTTACATACTTAAAAATGCACGTTCACACTTAAGCCTTTTTGGTCACCTGAATTCAAAGTAGCGTGTTTACAAGCCCCTTGTGTCGCTGGTACGTCACTTTTTGTAATGCACGGCGGCGCATTTTGCTGCCCCATTTTCACAAGGATATGAAAAGCCACCCTGCATGGCTTTCCCTCTCCTTGTAAATGTGGCCCCTTTACACGCAGCACTTTGCTTGAAAGGGGCGTTCCATGGGTGTTGCTGTGGGTGTTCCCACATAACATCCATGGAACCTGGCACATTCCCAGATTCACGGGAAACTGTAAACCTGGAAATGCGTCTGAATGCTACCCCTTCCCAGGGAAGACGTAGCGAAGCACAACGAGGAGAAATATTTTTATTTCTCCTTGTTTTTCCTCTTTCTATGCATGCTGCAATCTGCAGCACACATAGAATGAGGAAATCACCCATTGGTATTGTTTTTGTGCAGTAAGGTGTCCCTTCCTTCACAAATCAATCATTGAAAAAAATTCAGTTTGTCAACTTCTATGTGTGCTGCATTAAGCAGCACACATAAAAATTTAAAAACGCCAATTCAGATTGTTTATGTGCAGGAAGTGTCCCTTCCTGCACATACACTGTGTCTTATTTATGAGCCCTTGCAACACTTTTGCGCCACCGGTGTGTCCCAAAAAGTGGCGCACCGTCGGCGTGAGAAATGCGCCACATTGCACCTTATTTGCAAAGTGACCCTTCTAGGAAGATACGTAACTTTGTAAACCCCTGCGCTACATTATACCTGAGTCAGGTAAAATGTATGCAGGGTGGGTGTTACCCCGCATCCAAGCCTCGTTGAAGTGGTGCCTTGAAATCTATAATTTTTAGTGTGCCACTTCTAGGATGCATTTGCGTCAAATCCTTACGCCTTCATCATAGCAGGAGTAAGGGTGACGCAGTGATATAATTATAGTCCTCCCCTTGTATTGCTGTTATTGCATCAGGCTTCCGACACAACTCCAACAATGCATCAGTTTTGCACTGAAAGGTACGTCAGTAACACTGACGTATCTGTAATTCCTTGCGACATGATGCATCATACAGTAAATATGACGCATCCATTGTGTCACAAGGAGGGCACACTCAGAAGTGTTGCATCCATGCTTTGTCACAGCAATGCAACACTTCTCATAAATGAGGCCCTCATTTATTCCCCTCAGCACAGGCACCTTGGCATTATGGTGCAAGGGTGCCTGCGTCAGCGCATGGCAGATAATTGTGCGCCAGAACAGGGGAGAGAAAGGGATCCATCATATCGTTGTAGATATGACGGAGCCCTGTGCTTCGGAATTAACACCGTGCGTCGCAGCCAAATGGCTACCTGCACTGCTCTGCGTTAATTCCTTGTAAATGAGGCCCAAATTAATATATCTGCGCAAAATGGTTCGCGAAAGAGACACTTTCCACGAAGCTAAGGCTGTCAAGAGGCTCCTGGTGAGATTAAAGCCTGACTGTACGGATGCTGGCAAGAGACGCTGCTTTCCAAGGACATTTACAACTGCTTCACTCCTGACCCCGCCTGCCGACTGTTCGCTGGCCAGCCAGCATGAAATAAAGTTTCTTGCCCTAGTTTAGATAAACCATTTATTCCATCTTAATGGGTGGGAACTTTGCATTCCATGTGCTGACTCCTGCATACTTCATATTCTGTTATCTCGTTCCTCCAGGGAGGAACGTCACGCATTTCTCACCCAGCAATGTTTCCGCTTCAAGGCCAAGCCTGTTATCCGATGGTGAACCGACCCTCCCCGTGCTCGCTAAATGCCCGGGTTCCCAATTGGACAGGAGAAGCGGAGGCTAAAGCTCAGGCTCCTTATTTCATCTTAACAGCCACCTGTGCATCAAAGGCTCCTTCCGCTCCTCTTCTGGTCTGAGCTCTCGTGAGAACCCCCAAAAACATTTATAGCTCTGCATTTGGTAAAAAAAACAGAAACATTTAGGATTGCTACATTTCCTTGGGACAAATACTGGCCACATTCAAATGTTCCCTTTCACGCACGTGCGCACAGTTCCTGTTTTATTATTGCCGGTCAAAAAACTTCAGGCGAACTATCTAACAACAAACGCTCGCCTAATACCTTTGTCATGAAACACATTCGGGTGTCTTCAGTCCTCACATCCCCTTGTCCTATATTTTAGTCCCTTCAAACTGAAAAAATGTACGACCTGGTGGAGCGTGAAACGTGCCAGTGCCATACAAGACTTTATGGAATGTCTATCTTTATTTGGTGCGACAGGAAATAAGGTTACTCCTAACAACGGACGCGCGCGTTTTCCTCAAATGAAAAAGCATACGGGCATATGTGCCACACCTCTTAATTTACAATCACCCTGCAAGCTCAGTGTGACGCAGCACTTGGTGTGCACTGTGCATAGGTGACAGGCAGGCGCGCAACGCCCATTGGGCTCAAAGGGCTTCTGCCCCCGCACCCGCCCCCTTCCCCTCCCATCGTGTGTGTCAGCCGGGGTCGAGACAGCTTCCTTGGCACACACACATACCTTTTGAGCTTATGGCAGCCACACCCGAGTACGTATTAATGAGGCTTTGTTGTTTTTTCACAGCTTCATCTCCACTCAGCCTATTGCTGGAAGAATTAGCCTCCCAAAATGTTTAGTATTGTAGCCCCTGCCCCTCCCCCACCACGTGCAATTCACTTGCCTGACTGTGCTACCTAGGGGCTCAAGACCTCTCTCAGAAAACGTCCCAGGAACTTGTCACAGATACCTCTCCCGGAGCACACACAAACCCGCTCCTCAAGGCAAAAGTATCCAATGGCCAGCAGGACGGACATCAGGGTTGGGCTTAGAGGTGGAGGGACAGTATGGAACTGAGAGTACAGTGAATATTAACAAGCAGGGCCTAGGGAAGGCAACATGTTAATTTTCTGTGATCTACATTTCTAAGTCTCCACCATTTGGTATCTTGGGCACTAGGTCCGCATGATGGATAAAGGACCACACAGACACAAGGGGACAGATTTATGTTAACTGGCGCATCCCGAGGGATGCGCCAGTTAACGTGCGCCACAGTGCGCCACAGTGCGCCACAGCTCCGCCACCCATGGTGCGCCGCATTTACAATGCGGCGCGCCATGGTGCAAAAACGGCACAGATGCGTGACGCATCTGTGCCGGAAAGGTGGCGCATTGCTGGAGTTGCGTCGCAAGCGCGATGCAGCTCCAGCAAGGCTCGGGGGTGCCCCATCTTCACAATGCTGCGTCAAGACCTACGCCTGCTTCAAGCAGGCGCAGGGTTTTGATGCACCATTGGCCTGAAAGTGACTGAGTGAAATCTCATAGATTTCACTCAGCCACTTTCAGGAGGCGTTCCTGCGCAGGAACGCCCCCCCGGCGCAGGAACGCCTCCTTATGGCGCAGGGCTTTACAACGTGACGCATCTCCTAGATGCGTCACGTTGTAAATAGGGCGCATTGTTTGCGCCGCAGTTGCGTCAAATAAAGTGACGCAATTGCTGCGCAAAGAGGCGCAAGGGCATCATAAATCTGCCCCAAGATATTCAGTACTGGAACTGACCCAGGGCACGTGCGCCCGGACCCTTTTATTAGCAGGGTCACCTGACTGATGACGCCTGTGATGGGTGAGTGAATAGTGTGGGTTAACAACAGGCGGAACACTAGAATGCATCCAGCAGGACTCTACACACCAGATTTTTTTTTTTACACATGGGAGGTTCAACTACAGAAACACTGGCCATTTCATGGTCGGTATTTATTAATTTACCTATCAACACGTAATTATTGATACTACCCTAGTAATGTTCAGTATATGAAGGATTAAAGGAAGAAAGGCTCCTGGTGTGGAGGTATTTCTACAGAGAGTGGGAGGAGGAGATGCAGCAGTGGGAGGGTGGGAGGGGGAAGCAGATGTGGCCTAGCTGCTACAGCTGTCAACTTTTGACTGAACCGAGTTCAAATCCCAGCCTTTGCTCTGCATCTTGTGATTTTGCGCAAATCCCTCAGGACCGGATTTAGAATTTAGCAGAAGCATTACTCCGTCACACTACAACAGATATCCCATCTGACTGGCGCCCAAAAATAGAAGAAATATATGTGTGGAACTTAATGCTCTGTGCCAAGTTTGCACTGTACAAATGCTGCAAAAATAGGTAATGCACAATCGAAGAAACAGTTGCATAATGCTTCCCTACATAATGTTGCATTGGGCACCCACAGTTCCTATTATGATGATCACCCTATAGATACACCGACCCTGGGCAGAACAGTGACGCACTCAGGTGCGGTAGTGACACCACTTATAAAGTACAACAGCTACTTCAGTCAGAGGTATTGTAACACTCATGGGGTAACAAACCCAGATATTAGGTCCTAGGAAAGATGCAAAAATGCCAACCTGAGTTAGGATTGTGTGTAAGGAAGAAAGACTCAAGCTGTTTTCTATAAATCTGAAGATTTAATTGGGAGCAAAATGTTCTCAACTGAGAATTTCAAGCCTTCACAGTGAGTACTGCTAAAGAGTGGCCTCCTACTCTGAATGTTTAAATCATGGGATTTTGATCAAAAACCATGTTTGGGCCTGACCTCCTGTAAATGTTTGCCCCATGAGCAGAAGGATGCCTTGTAGACTTAGACATAAAGCCTTGAAGTAGCATCTTTTGTTTAGTGGCAGCCAAAGAAGTTTCTGAAGACGATGAGAAATATTTACACTTTCTTTGAGTATCAGGATCATTCTCGTCACCGCATTTTGAATAAAATATTTAAGCAGGCCATCAAAAAGGTATTACAGTAGTCTAATCTGGACAAAAAAAAATGTCTGCATTAAGTCTTTCCCAACAGTCCATGGTATGAAGGGGAGAATCTTCCTAATTCCAAAAAAAGACGAAAATCAATAGAACAGGTAGATTTCACTTGTTCCATAAAGGTCAAGCCGTTATTGATGTTTACAACCAGATTGCGAGCCTTGGATGAAGGCGTGGATAGGTTCCCAAGGCCTCTAACCACCACTCAGAAGTCAATGTGGTATCTGGTCCAAAACCTATGATTTCAGTCTTATCACACTTTAAGGCTAGTGAGTTTAGATCCATCCATCATGCAACCGCTTGGAGGCAATCTATAACTTTTCCTTTGGCTTCTGTGTTATTGCCATCAAGTAGGGAACTAACTTGTTTATCTCAGGTGTGTGTGTCTTCTACATGACAGGGACTTCAGATGATAGATTGCACCAGTGGCCGTCCACAAGTAGTACTTGGAATAAACCCTCCAGGCACCATTCTTGTTGTGGCAATTACTGGGTAGGTTATCTGTAATGCCTGGGTGCAATATCACTACAGGATTATATGCAAATTTCCTATAAAAGTTGTGGAATGGGAAATAACATGTGGCCATCAGTGTTACCACACCCATTTCTGCATGGTAATTCATAATTTTACAAGGGAAAAACTGCTCAAGGTTTCAACTGCAGGGATATGTCCCTGGAAATCAATTGGGATTACCACTTGTGGTAACACCAAGGGTCTTGTTATACCTAATTGTGGGGAAGCTGGTGAAAAAATCAAAGAGGACACTCACTTCCTGTAGTTGATCATGGGAAAGCTACAATGGTGGATGCAAGTTGACTAGTTAATCTGGGAACATACATTTCACCAAATTGATCCTAGCCAGAACAGGAACAGCAATTTATAAGCTTGGAAAGAATTACAAGAGTCTGAAGACAGGAGAAGATGCAGTTACATTTTCTCAGAAAGTGAAAACACAAGTGTTGTAACTTAGCACATGTTGGTCTCTTCCCTTACTCTCACCCCTCTCCCTTCTTCCCCCTTGGTACGGTCCGTGCTGTCTCCTAGAGCCTGCGTTAGAATGTTCATGGAGACTTATCCGTCAAGCTGGGAGCACCTGTTTACTTAAGGACTTAATAAATGTTCTTGGAACCCTCTATGTGCAGTGGTTTATTACTACATTTTGGCGACGAAGACGAGGAGCTGAGCCAGGGTCAGCGTGGTGCCTCCCCCCTGGAGCAATTTGATGCTTGAGCGGAGAAAATTATTAAAACTGGTGACTTACCCAGTCGATGAAGGAAGATCACGGGAACAGCGAGCATATTGGTGAAATAAGCTGTACTCATCGGGGTGTTCCCTTTGGGGACGTGAGGTGCTCACATCCGGAACGCAAAAGGAAGCAGGGTGTGTGGTCTCGGTGAAGGTGAGCTTGTGCCGTGTGGAGCAGAGAAACCTTGTTTTTTCCGTATCAAGTCTGACTGGCGTTGGTGGATCTTCTAGCTGATATCTCTGTGGTGAGCCCAGCGGCATTGTCTGCCACAGGTGAAGTGAGACGGCAGCAGGCAGCGCCGGCAGAGTGAGCAAAGCGTGACCGTGTGAGAGCTGTTCTAATACCTGTGGCGGTGAGCAGCTACCTCAGAGGGAGAAGAGGCCGAGGGTGAGCGTGTGAAGAGGAACGGCTGCAGTTAGCGCTTGTGATGCAGAGGAGCTTAGCCGTCGGTGCAGTGCCGGAGTGGAGCGGGTTCTTCTCAGTCTCCGTTGTGTAGATTACAGGATTCGTCAGAAGCAGTGTGACCCATTTCTCCCTACTTCATGACAAGTATTCGGGGAGTCTTCAGCCCGACGGGTTGCCGTTAGGGAGATTGGGGCTGAGTGAGAAGCTGTCAAAGTTAATGTGACGCAGCGAACGACTTCTGGAGGCATTGTTTAGTTCCTGTCACTGAGTGGGCGCCTTGTAAGCACCTTGCTTTGTCCCCTCCGTGGTTTGTGAGGACTGGTGTGCGGGGCGTGAGAAGCAGTGAACACTCGTGATGGAGAAGACGTAGCAGGTCTTACTCCGAGGAATTGCAGAGTCTTCGACAGGAAGTTCCCGCCCCATAATTTGTGAAAAAGAAAGAGGACTTCGCAGCCTTCATTACTTTCTGTGTGAATATTTGAGATAGCTTCGTTCGCTGTGAGGAGGAGATTTGAGCGGAGCTGAGAGCAAAGTTTATTCTTTGTTACCGCATTAGATATTGATTTGAGCTTAGTGTTAAGCTTGTGAAGAGTTAACCTCCTTATTTCTACAGCGCGCATCATAGAGCTGATGTTCGTAGGTGCTGCCAACCTGGGGCCGTCCAGCCCACGCACCTAATAATAATATACCCCATTTAAAAGTGATATAATACGTAGTTAATCTAAATGGAAAGCTGAGGGAAAATATGGGGCAGTGTGGTGTAGTATAATTCTGCAAAAGAAAATTTTGAGCAGTGATTTGGAAACGACGTAGTCACTCTAATATTGGTACCACCATCATTAAAGAGTGCGATTATACTTTACTTGAAAAGTTTCATACACCATTGTGGAAATCAGCATCAGTGAGTGCCAATCGTCTTCGGAACTATCTTGCTTAACCATTTTAAAGTATTAATTAGCTTATACTGAGTTGACAAGTCAGGTAGGTGAGGTATTTCTCACTGGCAGTTTCCAACGGCGCCCTTCCAGCGTATTACTTTTCTTAGTGTTTTAGCGCGCACGGTGTGTGACTCACCACACGTAGTGGCGCCATCTTACTGTTGGACACTGCATTCGCATCTTCACTTAAGTATTCCTGGCAATAACAGGTTCTAGTTGTTACGCATGGAAGTTGCATCCCAAAAAAAAAAAGGTCTGGGAAGAATACCGGTCAATGAGAAAAGCACTACGGTGATTATGAGGAAGGTATACTAATTAAATAGAAGAAGACTCACAGGGTATTTTAAGGCAATTATTAATTCAACCTAGTCTTGTTCATAGCATTAATTTGCACTCATATAGAAATTAAAAAAATATATATATTTTACTGTCCATTTAGAATCACATGTTGGTTGATTCATTTTTCGTGAAAGCATAACATAACTTAACGCTTCTCCTTCAACTTTTCTGAGCACAATAATCAAAGCAGCACTGTTAAATCCCATAGTTAAGAGGCTACTTATTGCTATATTTTAATGGATAAGTACATGATGTATAAATTGACACCACCTGAGTCATTTAATAAAAAATACGGTGTTAATTGGGCAGAATGGGTGGAATGGAAGGAAAATTTTAACAATTACTTGTCCATTCTTGAGGAAGAGAAAGAGCCTTTTACACCAGAGGAGAAAGTAGAAATGTTGCTACGCTGTTTAGGAGCCGTTGGATGGAGAGTGAACAACAATATGGAAAAGGAAATCAGTAAGGGAAAAGACAGGAATGTATTTGGAAAAGTCATGCAAGTTTTAGATGAACATTGCAAGCAATTAATGAATGGGCATACACATAGGAACACAATATTCGAGGAAGAAGGAGTTTTCAAAAAAATAGGGCAAGTAAAGGGAACGGCACTTGAGTATACGATCAACATGGGTGGTGTGGAAATTGATATTAAAGTTGACTCTGGTTCACCTCACACTGTAATAAGCAAAAGTATATGGAGAAAGAAATTGGAAGTAAAACTAGGGAGTACATTGGAAGAAGCAGACACGTCCCTAGTAACATACTCTGGATTTAACATTAGCTTGGTTGGTAGAAGAGGGATGAAACTAGGTTACATGAAGAGAAGCACTTGGGTCCAAGTTTACATTTCAGAAGAAGAGATATCTGTTCTAGGGTGGGATGATCAAAAGAAATTAGGATTTACAAAAAACCCCACAAAAACAGACCCCGTGAGTAAGATGACACTTGACAACAGTCGGGATTTTGTAAAGTGGGAGATGTTAAAGGAGAGAACACCACAGACAGTGATTGATGTTGGAGAGACAAGGGTGGTGAAGAAGAAAGAGAAGCAGAAATGGGGGAATTCAAAATTAAAAAAAAAAAGTAATTGGGGACAGTAGAGGAAGAAAGAATAGACAAAAAATTTGGAGAAAAGGCCTGTGCTGATGTTGGGGTGAGAAAAAAAGAAATGACTAATAGGGGAACTGATATGGAAACTGTCTTCACAGAGTAAAGAAGGATATGTGTAAATCTTCCAGCCACAAAGATGAGAAAGCGTGGCGCTCTACTGCACTGGCCGACTCTAGCCGTTGGACAAGGGTGAAATGTGCAAATGACTTTGACCATGCTGGAGTTAATAGTCAGAGCCTAAGTAAATATAAGGGAAGCAAGCAAGGACAGTACTGGGTCAGGATAAATAGCGAAGTGTCTGATAATAAAATGGAGGAGGCGCATCACAACGCTCGAAGTTCACACCTCAAAGTTCAACTAGATATGATCTGGTCACGCAAAGAAGTCAGGAGAGTATTTGTGTACAAAGACAGGGAAGACTCAACCTTGTTCTTCAACTTTACTAGTTTCAAGGAATCAGCTGACAGACGGGTCTTTGATGAGGCTGGTACAGCAGGATTTACATATGGCATGGATTCAAAGGACAGGTGTGAGAAAAAATCCTAGGACATCTGAGAAGTTTGTGTGAACAATCAAGTCAGACCAGTGGTCAAAAAGGAATAATCAAAAAATTAACAGTTTGTATAAAACGTATATTTTTAATCTATATATTAAAAATCATATTATGAATGACCAGAAAGTCAAACCATATGATAGGGATAAAAAATTCATCAATTACACACAATTATAGTAAACAAATAGCATAAAACTCATATTCAATACAGTGAAAATTGTAAACAAAAACACATATTTAATAACTCAGGTATTGAAAAAGCATAAAAACTCGACGCACGTTTCGGCAGTGAACCGCCTTCTTCAGGAGACACAGATTAAGTCCTGAAAATACATTCATAAAAGAAAAATACATATGTTAAAATATTATCCATACATTCATAATTTTATGTCAAAACATCAACAAATATTCAAGAAGTGCAAATGGCAAAAAACATGATTAATAATATCAACATCTCAAAGCGACATTCCTTACTATCTAACTGACCATGACTAACGATTTGTTCACTCAATGCCACCGATTGGCAGAATGGTATCCAGCGATTGTACAGTATCTGACTAAGCAAGAATTGATCATAAATTGATCATTGAGACAGGCCCCGTCATATAGAAACAACTGATAACATCTATATG
This sequence comes from Lissotriton vulgaris, assembly GCF_964263255.1. NCBI lineage: Eukaryota > Metazoa > Chordata > Amphibia > Caudata > Salamandridae > Lissotriton > Lissotriton vulgaris. The sequence goes on from NC_141697.1 coordinate 970,514,540, forward strand.
AACAAACGTATATTTACTATATTCAAAATATACAAGATTACATGTTGGCACCTAAGTTGGTAAAGGTTGTAGATATATTTGTAGAGCAACTCCTAATACATGTTAGAGAGGTCGCAATATAACATAGCACTCAATAAATGACAATATACTTACAACAGAGGAAGCTCTATCCATGCAGTAAAATGATGGAAGGTGAAATCTTCAGATATCTTTAGTGAACATAATGTGATTCTAGAATGAAGGTAATCCTAGTGATAAAAACGGCAAATATGAGTGGGGTAGACCTAGGACATATTTATCTAAGGTAGAACAAAATGGGTCAAATACATTGAACAAGACATGTGGATTGTGTGTAATTGATGAATTTTTTATCCCTATCATATGGTTTGACTTTCTGGTCATTCATAATATGATTTTTAATATATTGATTAAAAATATACGTTTTATACAAACTGTTAATTTTTTGATTATTCCTTTTTGACCACTGGTCTGACTTGATTGTTCACACAAACTTCTCAGATGTCCTAGGATTTTTTCTCACACCTGTTGTTACCCTGCCCTAGGAGTCTATATATTAACACTACCCAGGGGGTCCGTGTTGCTTTCACATGGATTCAAAGGACAACAAGGGGAGTTTTGTTGGACCTGACGCTGATCATTGTGATGAGAAGGTAAACTGTCGTAGGAGATGGGGTAGTTGCAGTGCAAAGTGGTTCAGGAAATTCCCCAAGAAAAAGAAGTCTGTGACTGTGGCAACTCACCTGGGTGGAGAAATGGAGCAAGTATTTGGGCAATAAAAAACTTGAGTGCCCTGGTTCGTAATGACTAGTGACACAGCATACTTTTTCAAGATTTTTCTAAAATGTTGGGGAAAGGACATTTTGTATTGGTCCCCTTGCTTTCCCCTCCCCACCATGTTTACGGTTATATCACATTTTTATTCAGTGGGGAATTTGGAAAAAATAACGAGTAATGTGTTTTACCTTAAATCTTGTTTTGACTAATTGCACCTTCAGTATTATATGGGATTTCTCAGTCATTTTTGGGAATAGTCGTTTGTAATACTTGAACCCGGTATCCTCATGGGCAGGAGTGTTTATTATCTATTTTTCTTCCTTTTCCTTAGGATGAAGGAAGGTTGTTCTTCCCCTTGGAAGGGGGACCTTAACATTCTCATTCAGGGTGTTCTGTTTTTGAAACTTAATTGGGGTCTTCTGCGTAAGACTCTATTTATCCTTGTTGCGTCATCTTCCCCGTTCAGGATCATCCTCCCCCTGCTCCCACCTTTCCTTTATTCTCTCCCTCTCTCTCCTTCTCTCTCTCCCTCCCTCTCTCTCTCTCTCTCTCTCTCTCTCTCTCTCTCTCTCTCTCATTTTTCCCTTTCCCTGCCTCACTTCTCTCGCCTTCCCTACCCCTCGTTCTGTTTTTGGTTCTCTTCTGGCTAGTTTTCTCCTCCCTTGGTTGGGCATTGCCCTTTACCTCTTTTCTGTTCTCCCTAGGGAGAAAGGTGTGTTGTAACTTAGCACATGGTCTTCCCTTACTCTCACTCCTCTCCCTTCTTCCCCCTTGGTACGGTCCGTGCTGTCTCCTAGAGCCTGCGTTAGAATGTTCGTGGAGACTTTTCCGTCAAGCTGGGAGCACCTGTTTACTTAAGGGCTTAATAAATGTTATTGGAACCCTCTATGTGCAGTGGTTTATTACTACAACAAGGCTCTCTGCTGCTGAGCGCATGACTTTAGAAGCATATGTGAATCACTATGCGCTGTATCTATATTCACACTGTAGCTAAACATTGGCCATTCGTACAAAAGAAGAGCAGAGTAACAGTAACCAGAGTGATTAGCAGTTCATATTTGGGTTATTATGTGGAACGTTCATGGGAACCCATTATTGGAAGAATAAGCCTTTCCAAAACCACATCACCCGAGCCCAGCTAATTATTTAAGACCATGGCCCTCATTATGAATCGCCTGGAATAATTCCTGGAGAGAACAGAACTACAGGGACTACAAGTTTATGGGGAACATGTAAAATCAGATTTACCATGCTGTTTCCCACATTTTATTCCATGTTATTCAACCAATAGACTCTGCCTCTTTTTAACGGATGTGGAGCCGACTCTAGGGTGGTGCGACCGGTTCAACTGCACCAGGTGCTGATTTCAGCGGGTGCAAAGTTTGCAAGTTTATTTTGGTTTTAAAAGCAGCTGCTGCCATGTTCCTTGATGCCAACATTTTCCAGACTACAATTACATTTCAAGATAACTTTGGTGATTAATGTTCTTAATAGCGAGAGATCGGTGATTTGTATAGTTGACGTTTAAACTCATCGTAAAATAGCCCAGAGGTTTAATATGTCTGCTGCAAAAAACATATACCATGCAGATCACAAAGTGCATATAATGTAAATAGGTCATTGGGTTACTGCTTTTCTAAGCATCCTTTTGTTACTTGCAGTTTATAAGTTAAAATCAGAATATAGAACAGTGAATTACTAACTGTCGTTAAAGAACTGCATGCACACTGCAATGTATAGAGTAGAGCATATATTAATGTTGCACAAAGGGTTAATTTGGGTAGAAACAGATATTTATTATTAAAGAGAACCCGCAAATATGGTGTTCCTGTTCCGTTTTTCAATTCTGAGCTTGTGCTTCTCCAGGCCAAGCACTCTTAAACTATACTGCCTACCAGTATGGACAACTTGTGACTCCTACACCTTGTAGTGTTCTGGCTTATTTAACATTTCCTATACACTGATTTACACACGTATGATTCGACATCCTACACTGCTATGAGTGGCGCTATATAACAAATTAAAAGCATTTGAAAGAGAGTGGTTATGAAGACTTGAGGGGCACTGTTAGGTGATGGTGGTGAGGGAATCTGTGGTGGAGGTGGTCACCACCACCAGCACGGATGGCATGGCACCAACAAACAATGCTAAAGCCGTCACCGAACGAATGAAATCTCCAGGTGGAATACTGCTCACCAGAGATGCTCTCACAGAATGTTAAATTTGAATGTACCAAGTGCCTTTAATTTACTTAAGTTCTTCACCCATTTGAGTCTCTTTGTATTTTCTGCTCTACGTTCAAAATAGGCTTTCGCTTCCTCACCACTTCCCTCTGAGATCCTATGTATGTTCTTTATTCCATGTTTGCAGCAGGGCCAGCCCTCACTGGATGTCCCTCTTGCTTCTCTGTGCGCCACTGTTGTTGTTTTCCGCAAGGGATTGGTTGCTGCATCCATGTCACTAAGACTACTAGACTGCAACAAGATAGCTTCCCGTCGACTCCCTTTTTCTTTTTGTACTGGCTGGCTCCAACAGACCTGTCTCTTGTGTCCTTCCCATTGGTTGTCACTGAACTCTGTGGCCAATCTTGTGGGCGCTTTGAGGTGTTAAGTTCTTCTTGCTGAGCCTCCCACCAACCCCTGAAATGGCCATCCTTTTTTTTTAAATTAAATACTTTGATTGAAAAAGAGAAGATAATAAACAATACAATATTTAAGTAAGATATAACAAGTTAAACAGAGTACAGAGTTATTACACTTATTTTAACAAGAACTCCCATAATAACATAGCAAAATGAAATACAAATCTAGTGCTAAGAAGAATGAAATGAACCAATAATATTTATATATATATTGTGAGGTATTGTTTTACAAAAAGGAAGAGAGATGGAAGGAAAGACAAGAGAGCAAAAAGAGAAGACATAAAGAAAATCATGAGTGTTAGGAGAATGATGAGTGTGAAGATAGAACAGTGGTAAAAGGTAACCAAAGTAAATCAGATTTAATTTTTTGAGATAACGAAAAAAAGAGAGAGAAGATATTCTCTGTTCATCACAAATAAGGTTCCACTAAACCAAAAAAGATAATTTAGAATCATCTTTCCACAAGTTAGTATAACTTTGAATGCAAGAGAAATAAAAAGGTCAAATAAAATTGTTTTTGAAGAAAGATGATTAAACTCAGCAGATACAGTTCTAAAAAAAATATTTGGGATAGAGAATAGAATATTACATGAAAAAAATCAATAAACTGTTATACCATATGGTTTTCCAATATTCATTCACTTTAGGACAATAACAAAGTAGGTGAGTCAAAGTACCATCAGAGGAAAGACATGACCAGTAAAAGGGAGAAATAGAGGGGGCAATTTTATGAAGGAAGGAGGGAGTAATAACAGTTCTATTGTACATAAAAAATAAAGATTGTGTAATATTGGTAGCTTTAGAGGTACAAAACATTTTTCGCCAAACTTGATCCCATTGGTGAGTAGATAGTGATTGGGATAAATCTTTCTCCCACAAAAGCTCAATAGAAGATTTGTTCCTCGTAGTAACAGTCGAAGACAGAGATTTATATATAAAGAAAGCTCTGGGGGTGGAATCAGTAGCAATATTGAATAGAGGTGTCATAGGTGTAACTGAAGTAACATCAGATGTGAAATTATTGTTTTGTAAAAAGGCTTGAAGTACAGGAAAGAATAGGTTATATTGCTGAAGGCAAGAGTCATGGAGGCCATATCTTTTCTGCAACTGAGTAAAGGGTGTAATGGAGTTATGAGAGACCAAGTGATACACATAAAAAATACCCTTTTCTTTCCAATGTTTAAAGTAAAATGATGTATGGCAGAATTTGACAAATGTATTATATCAAATAGAGGAAGCAAGAAACGATTGACAAAGATCATATCCTTGGGTAAATAGTGTGTGTAATAGACGATGGGAATACTTTAAAATTGGGTATTTAGATATGAATGTACAATTGGAAATGAAAACAACATCCTGAAAAGAAAAGTCATGAAATAGTGAGTGTTGTAAAACAACCCATGTTGGTGTAGGAGAATCATGGTAGTCTTTAGACATAGCATAAAATTGTTGAATTAAAAAGGCGGTATGAAAAAATGTAATGTCTGGAAATAATACACCGCCTTCAGTCTTTGGTCGAATTAATTTAGATAAAGCAATACGAACACGTTTATTATTCCAAAGGAATTTAGTACAGATAGAAGTGATCTGGGAAAAATATTATTTAGGTATTTAAAGGGTAACATAGAAAGCATAAAAAGAACATGAGGGACAATCATCATTTTAATGGTGTCTAATCTACCCCACAGGATAAAAATAAATGAGACAAGAAAGATAATAATTTATGGAATTTAAGTTTTAAGGTGGTAAAATTATGAGCTAATGTATCAGGTATCATGGGGGAGAACCATACCTCATACCTGCAGGTGTTTAATCTTATGGGTACACCAAGTAAAGTTAGTCTTATCAAACATCTAGCGATAACAAGAGGAATTTAGTGGCACATCAGTGTTAGAAAAATGTAACTTGTAACCAGAAAAATTGGAATACAATGCAATCTCTTGTAAAAAGGATCCAAGGAATTGGGAGAATTGGACATATAGATTAGGACATCATGGGCCCGATGTAGGTAATACGCATTTTCCGATTTTAAAATACCGAATCGCACCGAATCGGTATTTTGAAATCGGAAAACGAGATGTAGATAAAAAAAGTCGGAAAATACCGATTCGGTAGGTATCGGTATTGTGATTCGATACGTACCAAATCGGCATTCACCGATTCGGAATTTACCGAATCGGCTACAACCGATTCGGCAAATACCGATTCGGTAATCGCAATACACCCCCATGGCCAAAAGGCCCATAGGAACGCATTGTAAATACCGAATCGGTATTTACCGAATCAGTAAGATCCGATTCGGTAAAATCCGATTCGGTAAATACTGAATCAGTGAATGCCGATTCGGCAAGCAAGTCAAACTGAAACCAAAGACAACAGCCAATGAGGTGGAACCACCCTAGCAGGGAGTGGCTACCCAGGCAGGTGCAGCTCATTAAGAACTTTCTGGAGAGGCAGCCTGAGCTGAGCATTCACAGTGAGCAGCAGTGGAAGAAGGATCCAGAGCACTGTGAAACATGGCTAGCAGCACTGAGAGCCAGAAGGCTGGGCACAAGAGGAAACCAAAATTGTTGGTGGAGGAGGTGGTGAGGGTACACAGGCAGCTGTTTTGGAGGCTGTCCCTCACTGTACCTGAGAGCATGAAGAGGAGGCTGTGGAGCGACATAGGGGAGAAAGTCAACGCTGTCGGTGTCACCCCCAGGAGCCTTGACGACCTCAAGAAGAGGTTATATGATATCCGCAGCCTCACAAAGCGCAAAATGGCAGAGCTGCAGAGGCAAGCCGGACTTACTGGTGGAGGCAGGAACCCGGCGCCACCCCTCACTGACCTGGAGGAACTAGTGGCGACTACCATCGAGAGGGAGAGTGGGGTTGGAGTTGGAGACCTGGATAGCTCAGCCAGAGCTACAGCTAAAGGTAAGAAGCATGTGCATCATGACACACCCTACCAGACACCTCCCCTTTAGACCCAATGCACAGCCAAACCCCAGCCCAGTACTGCTTCCAACAGACATGAGAAATGCATCATGGTAAATGTAGTCAGCAGAACTAGGCACAAATGCCAGTGCAGAAGCATAATTAAAAGAACTGTGAAACTGAATTAAAGTATTAGAAATGATATGTGCAATGCTTTAATTGTAGTGACTGTAATACATCAGCACTCAATTCACAAATGCTTCTTTATACCTAGGGGCACCATCAGGCGGAGGAGCAGGAGATAGTCAAGCACCAGCACCATCTGCCAGTGTGGTGGCAGGGCCAAGCACCAGTCAAGCAGCACAGGAGGAGGAGGCGGATGAGAACACCAGTGCCCTGGAAAATGAGGAGGACCTAGGACATTCCCTCACATTTCTACACTCCCCCCGACTATCCGGCACGCCCCCATTGCAGTTCTCCCCAGATAACTCTCCACCACAGAGCCACCCTGCACCTGCCACATCTCCTGCCAGGAGTATTATTGTAGCTCCATTGAACCCTATCGAGGGAGCAGCAGGTCAGGCCCCAGCTAGCAACACAGTTACACCTGTGGCACCCCAGCCCATGCAGCAGGGCAGCAGCAATCCCTGGAGGCGAACAACATCCAGCAGTGCTCTTCCAGCACGGGAGGGCAGCGTGTTTCAGGGGCTGGAGGGAAGCATGGTAAAGATCCAGCGCATGCAGGCGAAATCCATCTTGGCCTGCCAGCGCCAGTTGCGGCTGCATAACCTGCAGATGGGAGAGATGGCGCAGGGGTTTAAGACATTTGTAGAAAGCAATAAGGACATTGCTACAGGTCTTGGCCGGATGACCACTGCCATCACACAGCTCTGCACCAAACTGGATGACCACGAGCACTCTCGCCGCAGGGATGCACGGATGCATAATAGGGCAATCAACCACCTTACTGCTGCTACCGCCCAGCTATGCCAACGTGGGGCAAATATGGAGGCCAGCCTGACCCAGAACACGGTTGAGGTCACTAGGGGCATGGCCCGCATTACGACCGCCATGGAGGCACTTATAATTTCAAACACTGTTGGCAATCCAGCCCTGGACCTGGGCGAGGCTGGGGACAGCAGCAGCTGCAGCAGTCCGGCCAGCGCCGTGTCAGAACCGTGCCGGAGCAGCAGGCGCTCTGCTGAGGCTGCTGGACATGCGGAAGGGGGAGAGGCTCATCCCAGTGGGGCTGCTAAGCGCAGCAAAAAATAAGCTTGCCAGGGCGGGTGAGGCAACCCGAACAATTGACATTTAACAACTTTTTGTTTACATTTTCTTTTGTTGCACATCAGTGCAGTAACGTTGTTGCAACATTATTAAATATTTCTTTTCCTAACATCCATTGACCTGTCTGTGCATCTGTACTCACTCAGAAATAGTTTTCTGTAATCTCCTCACGTCTGTATCTGCCATCACTTGGCGTAGACACCCCAGCAGGTTGTGTTTGTGGCACAGCAACGTCGTCGTCATGGTCCTCGTAGTCTGACAACTCCACCTCAGTGCCCTTCTTCACCGCAAGGTTGTGCAACATTGCACAGACAGCTATGATCTTGCAGCAGGTGATGGGGGTATACTGCCTTGCACCTCCACTCTTGTGCAAGCATCTGAATCTGCTTTTTCAGATGCCAAAGGTCCGTTCAACTACATTCCTTGTGCTTTTGTGGGCCCGGTTATACCTCCTTTGGCTGGGTGTAGAGGGGTTGAGGTAGGGGGCGAGTATGAATGAGCGGAGGGCATATGCAGTGTCGCCTAGAGGGAAAAGGGGTAACATTACTCACATGCATACATGTATTTCACTTAGCTACTTTGTGTTATGGGGGTCTGATGATGTGTCTCACCTAGGAAGTATCCTTCACCAAATTCGCCTGCCGTCAGCCGTGCATAGATGCCGCTCTGTTGAAAAATGTAGGAGTCGTGGGTACTCCCTGGGAATTTTGCGACCAGGTCTGTGATGATGCACTTCGCATTGCAGATCACCTGAACATTGATGGTGTGCGTAGACTTCCTATTGCGGTATATGTATTCTGTGTCAGCAGGGGGGCAAATCGGAATGTGGGTGCCATCTATACAGCCGATGATTTGGGGAAATTGTGCCATCTGGTAAAAGTCAGCTTTTGTTTGTACCAGTTCTGCGTGGGTTGCAGGGAAAGAGATGTATTGGTCCATCCTGTGTATCATGGCATCAAGGAATTTGTGGAAAAACCTTGACAGGCTGCTCTGGGTCACCCCTCCTACCGCAGCTACTCCACTTTGATAGCTGCCAGACGCAAGCAGGTGTAGGCTGCATAGCACCTGCACATGCGCTGGGATGGTGTGTGCCCTTGGGGTGGGGTGGTCCAACAGTGGTTTGAGGTCCCTGATGAGCTCCAGAATGGTGTCTGAGTCCAGCCTGTACCTCTGTAGGATCTCTGCCTCTGTGAGCATGAACAGGGTGATCCTCTGTCTGTAGACCTGTTCCTCTCTTTGCCATTCCCTCTCTCCTTCCTGCTGTAGCCGTAGCCGCCTTGCAATGACATAAAAAGCAGCCATCCTGCAAGTTCCAATGCATTTTGGGTCTATTTTTATAGGTTGGAGTTGGTTACCACCTGATTGTAATCCATGGTAAATACCGATTTTGAAATACCGATTTTGAGCCAAAATCGGTATTTCTGTGCTTCCATACATCTCTCTCTCTCTGTCCGATTCGTAGATTTACCGAATCGGTAGGTTATCCGAATCGGAATTTTTCCGATTCGCTGTCTCTACCGAATCGATACATGGACCGAATCGGTATTTTTTCCGATTCGGTGTCACTACCGATTCGGTACATGTACCGATTCGGTATTTTTATCGAATCGGTATGTTACCGATTCCTTCTGTTACCGATTCGGGGTATTTCCGAATGGGATTATGTCCGATTCGGTAGCCATTCCGAATCGGTATATTTACCGATTTGGACCATTTTCATTGCCCTACATCTCGATGGCTGGATCGGTAAGGTTGGAGAATCGGTATTTTTGGGCGTTACCGATCGGTAACGGCCTACCTACATCGGGCCCCATCTGCATATGCAGATGGTTTAATTTCTTTGGAGTTGAATTTAAAACTGGTTATATCGGGCTTACACCTGATATGTTCAAGAAAGTGTTCTAAACAAAGGAGAAAAAGTAACAGAGAAAGAGGACAACCCTGTCTAGTGCCTCTATGCAACTTAAAATATGGAGAAAAATGACCATTAACAAACACACAAGCACGTGGTTCAACATATAGCAGTTTGATATAAGAATTACATTTATGGCCAAACCCAAATCAATGAATTGTAGAAAACATAAATTGCCAGTTTATACAATCCAAAGCTTTTTCAGCATCAAGTGATGGGGCTGCTAGGGGAGAGGAATATATTTTCCCAAGGGCAAAAATGTTGGAGAACATTCTGGCATTGCCACATGCAAGTCTGCCCTTAATAAAACCAGCCTGGTCAGGTATAATAAGAAGGGGAATTATATTTCTAAATGAGATGCTAAGATTCTCAGGACCTGCCACTCTCTCCTTGCTTTTCAAAAAAATCTAAAGACCTTTCTTTTCAGTCAAGCTTAATGCTAACTTACTTTTTACCTCACTGGTCTCGCTTTTCAGCACCAGGAAACCCTGATGGGTAGCTGCGCACTTTATAAATCTTGTAAATAAAAAAATATTAGCAAACATTTTTCAATTGTAGTTGATTGTCGAGACGGGATGGTAGTTTTTACAAAGGGCAGGATCTTTATCTGATTTGGGTATAATGACAATAAGGGCTTAAGCATGGGCGAATTTTGCGAATTTGTGATCCGCGAATTTGTGGATTTGCGAATTCGCGATCCGCAAAATTCGCGAATTTGTGCGAATTTGCGGAATTTTTGTTTTTTTGCGTGTTCGCGTTTTTTTTTGCATGTTTGCGGTTTTTGCGTCTTTGCGGGGCTTTTTGCGTCTGCGCGAGCCGCTTGCATAGCGAAGTTACCCATGCAGTCGTTTATGGGAAAGGGAGAGAGAGATAGATAGATAGATAGATAGATAGATAGATAGATAGATAGATAGATAGATAGATAGATAGATAGATAGATAGATAGATAGAGAGAGAAAGCGAGGGAAAGAGAGAAGGAGAGAGAGAAGGACCAGATTCCTGAGTTGCTCCTACAGAACATACAGCTTTTTATTTTTAGCAAAATGCATATGAAAATTGTGCTGTAAAGGTCTCTTTTAGTTTAACCCCTCCTGACAACTCAAAATGGGTGTATTTGCCATCCTCTCCCTTCTTCCTGTTTTTTATTTCTGTAAGTGCTTCCTGATGAGGTTTAATTCCTTGGATAGGTGCCTCTTGCCTACTTGTAACTATTCTCTGACCCTGCTTCAAGGGTCAGAGCAGGGTCAGAGAATAGTTGCAAGTAGGCAACGAGGCGCCAGGAAGCAATTAGCAGCAGGTGTCCAAGTTGAAGTTAATTTGTTTGTAATCCTTTTGTAAAAGGTTACAAAGAAATTAGGTTCAACTTTTGCACCTGCTGCTGTAACCCTTGCTTGGCTGAAAATTCGTCCCCGCTGATTCGCGGATTTTACCGCGATTTTGCGAAATTCGCGGATTGTGAAATCGCGTAAAATCCGCAAATTTGCCAGCGAAACGGATTTTACGCCCACCCTTAAAGGGCTTCCAATAAAGAACCACTAGCTTTAGAACTAGACAAAAATGAGTTCTAGTAATTTAGGAGCAGAAATAGAGAAAAAGGATGAAAGAAGTTCAACAGAAAAACCAGTCGGGCCAGGAGCTTTAGATTTTTAAAAAGATTTAAGAGCATCAATAATTTCTTGAAGAGAAATATCTTTTTCAAGGGGTAAGAGAGTATCAGGAATGGATGGAGGCTTGAAAAAAAGTGTTGATATCACATTCAGAGGGAATTATATATTCTGTATATGTAAGTTCATAATAGGACTGAAAGGTGTTTACAATGTCATAGTCAGAGGACACCATCTTGTTATTCTGTTCAGAGCGAATAGGACAAATAGTTTTCCATTCCAATTTGATTTTTAAATAATTGGCCAACATTTTACCAGCTTTATTTGGGCTCCATGGTATTTGGACTTAATCTTAAGAAGGACATTACAAGCGTCGCCTGTAGCAATCTTATTCAGCGCAGACCTGGCTTTAATCAGTTCCTGTAGGTTTGAGGTGGATTTAGAGGTAAAGTAAGTATGTTCTAGAACCTTTATCTTTTGGAGAGCTGACAGGTACTCAGCTTTCAATACCTTTTTCTTTCTGGCAGAGTAGGCAATGGTGAAGGCCCTGAAGGAAACATTAAAAGCATCCCAAATATTCTGAACAGCGGTATCTATAGAATAATGGATACCAAAAAAAATCATTAATAAAAGAGGCAGCTTCCAAAATAAAGGTTTGGTCTGATAGTAAAGAATTATTAAAACACCAACGGCCTTGTTTACAGGTGTTGAGAGACATATCAAAAGAAGATAACACAGGAGCATGATCAAAAATAAAAATAGGACCAATTTCTTACGTTTGAATAGAGGGGAGTAAAGATTTGGAAACCAAAATATAATCAATACGAGACATAGTATGATGTACATTAGAAAAAAACGTGAATTCATATATATCAGGATTACATATTTTCCATACATCAAAGAATGGACGAGATGAGATGGCGGATTGAAAGGCTTTGTGAGACTTCTCGGGTTTAAACTTACACTTAGATTTCCTATCAGTAAATGGATCTAACCAATCATTAAAGTCATCACCAACAATGATGTTAGGATTAGAAATAAAAGAAAGATTCAATTTAACATTTTGCCAAAATTCAGGGTCAGATTTAACAGGGACATAAATATTGAAGAGAGTGACTTGCTTTTGAAATACAATAGCATCAACCATAACCCACCGTCCATTTTAATCACATTTAGTTGATAACATTTGCATATTAAGTGACTTATGGAATAGAATAGCAACACCACCATGGCGACTAACAGCGGGAAAGAAAATAACCTGATTAACTCATTGACGTTTACGTTTAATTGATTCAACATCATTACAATGTGTTTCCTGTGAAAAGGCATATCACAAGTTTTTGAATCACGCACTCCGTTGTATTCAAATTACTCCAGTATGTTTAATTTTTATTATATTTGTGGGCGTGCACTGAGGTTCGTCCCCTAAATCCGGGCATATCAAAATAACTGCAGGTAGCACTTCCCCACTGGGAACTGTCCCTCAATGTGCACTTCCAGAGGTCCAAAGGTAACACATTTACTCAAATAATTCAAAGTAGTCCAAGGTTGTAGTCAATACTTCCTTTTAATGTATTGCGCAATGATTCATACTCATTATTTTCATGAGGTCTTTACATAATTTTCTTTAAATCATTGGTGGTTGTCCATAATGTTTTAAGCATATTAGTGTTAGCCCCAATAAATTTCGGGTAGGGGGTAAATTCCTGAGTACGTGTCTGTTAACACACTCAACCGAAGACTGAGTTTGAGCTCAGTGGGGAAGTACTACCTGCAATTATCCTGTAAAAAGGCAACATGCGTGTTAAGCTTAGATACATGAGAAAGTACCTTTTGACGTTTGATGGGATGACCTAGACCACGGACCTTTCTTGAGACAACATTAAACATAAAGCGGGGTGAGGGAAAATATACGGGAACAGGTACAATGGGCTGCAAGACTAGTAAAAGAGACAAAGAGACACCATTTATCGACCATCAAATAATATAAAAAAAGGTAGTTATGATAGGAAGAAAACATGAATATGGAAAACACTCATGTAAGAATGAGAATAGGAAGAGGGGGAGACGAAGAAAAAATGTCAAATAAGGGGAAGGAGGGCTAATGCGAAGTGAATAAGAAAATGAGAAATGAAAGACCAATCAAGGATAAAAATCCAGATCTGAATTGAAAAGGTTGAAAGGTAAGCAAAGGACATGTTTACGCAGAGAGCAGGAACGGCAACAGAGAAAAAGACTATAGCAGATGTATAACACGTAGCCACAGACTAAAGGGAAATATAGAAGCAACGGGTTAAAGTGAGACAGAACCATGCAAGATAATTAAGAGTATTAGTAATATTCATAATAAGATACAAGAAAACTAAACAAAAGTGAGATTAGTTATTAACATAAAGAAGTACATATTTGAAGCAAAAATTAAAAAAGAGAAAAAGAAAAAATTAAGTGGCAGAAAAATAAGCATATTTGAAAATATCAAGTATTAGCCTCCATATTGTGGTTTGTAAAACTTTGCAGAAAAGTTTCAGTTTAACCGGGTGATCAAAACAATGTGAGGGGCCTTCATAGGTGATCTTACAGGGACCAGCACAGGGAATGCTATATTGAATGTTCAAATGCCTTATCTGGGGATGAAGAGCTAAGAATTTTTTACCACTGGCATTGGTTGCATTGGAGACATCTTGTGAGATAAACAGGTTAAGGCCAGACCAAATAAGATGCTGTTTTACTTTAGCAGCCTTCAAGAAACACATCAGTGGTTTGGCTGAATGAGGTTGATGATGGCCCAAACGATGCGCACGCTGATTGTTAAGAGGTGGCACAGGTGGAAGATCAAGGAGGTCTGAAAGAAATTTCTTCAAAAGGCCAGAAGATCAGAGCCTTCCATGTTCTCCGGAAGAGCTTAAATAAAAAGTAAAAAAAAAACAATGTTCTCCGGAAGACCTAAAAGGTGAAGATTGTTCCATCTATTTAGATTTTCAAGGTCTTTGGTGTGAGGCTTGAGCTTCTGAATGTCTTGTTCCAACATAGGTATCTGGGTAGTTACATCTTGAAGGTCTCTCACACGCTGTTCAAATTCTGAGATCTTCCCCTCCATAACAATCCATCGATCCTCAATTTGGAGCAAATTTACATTAGTAGTAACTACAAATGGTTGCAGTCCATGTAACTCATCCAGGATAGAGTCTAATACAGGATTCTGGGATGATAAAATGTAAATCACTGATCATCATGCTATAATGAGTTGAACACCACGGAAAGATTTGAAAGGAACAAATCCGTCCCATACACCAGTGAAGAGAATATCAGGCCCAGCAGTTCAGCAAAAAAAAAAAAAAAGGGATATGAAGAAGTATTCAGGAAATGGAAGTCACAAAACCTGATCTCCCAAATGTTGTTATACGTAATAAAAACTAGAAGGTATCCTGGAGTAGGGCTACAGTAGTTTTACAGCAATAAGAGTATCGGAGAAACAGACCCTGGTTATGAATGGGTAAAGTCATTAGTGAACAAACTTGTCTGAAGAGACATACCTTCACAGAGGAAGCATCAGCTGTCAAGAAGAATAAAATCACCGCTTGCAGCAACCAGGTCCGAGATAAGTAGCAAATAAAGAGGCCCCAGTTGAGTTGGACAATGTTTATAAGGAAGGAGCACTGAAATACTGAAAAAAGAAAAGAAAAAAGCTCTGAAGCGAGCGACGTGGTCTAAAATGGTGGCAGCTCGCGTCTATGTGAAGAAAATCACCACCACTGCCCACGGGTCTGAAGGACTGGGTTCTTTAAGACCCAGCGGTGCCAGGGCACAACACCTGAAACCTTCGTGGGTAACCTGCTCCGGCGTACGAATCACAGAGACACGGGACACTTCCTTGGACGTCAAAGATTCAAGGTTTATTTGCTGCAGGGAACACAGAAGTCACGACAAGTACACCACGTGCAACTTGGGGAGACTGCTTCAAATTGGTTCTGTGGATCGCTCCTTTTATACAGTTTTTACCCATAGAGTTACATTGAACACAAAAGTTTACAACCCGGTTCCCACCATTATCCCCCAGAGGGGTCGCTTTGGTCACTTTGAAACACATGAGGTCCGGAACATAAGTGCGGAAACATTTGGCGGTTCCCAACTGTAAAAACCCATCTTCCCAACATCAGCGAATTCCAATCAGCAGTAAAACAGATCGAAAGAGGAACAAAGACAGGTGCAGAGGAAGACGGAGACAGTGGGGAGATCGGAAAGGGTGTAAAAGGGGAGGTATCGGGAAACACGAGATACAGGCATCAAAGGGACGTGCCTAATGAGATGCACGGCTGAGACAATAAGTCCGTGCGGCATGATGAGCCTCGAGCGGCACCATCTGCTTTACAGTAGCATCCCCCTCGTCATAAAGACACTCACAAAAAACATGTGTCTTCCGCAAATATCTTGGGAGTCCCAGGGTCGCGAAGCGGACAACGTCCGTTCGCTGGCTACTTGAGGGCAAGAGACAAAATGGATGCCGTATCTAAGATGGAACCCGTGGGTACAGATGAAAAACCCACATAACAAACGAACGGTTTAAGTTAGCACAGCGAAACTGCGCACCCTTACTAAACTCGTCATTTGCGGTTCATAGATACCAGACTCGACTATATTCGTGCGAGTCGGAAACATCACTTACAATTGTCACGGAACCTCAGACGCTCCTTTTGCCCTCATGTAGGCAAGCACTAGTCGGAATCATATTCGATATTCATCAGACCATCGAGATGTCGCTGTAGCATAGCTCTGTCCAATCGAGTCCCCTTGGTAACAGGTGGTTGTCTTATACACGTTGTAGCACAGAGGCCACATAAGGCAGGACCACACTGTACACAAAGGCAACACGTGAACAGGAACACCACAACGACTCCAATGATCATCAGAATCTTCCAACCCCAAGTCGACATCAGGCCCCAAAACCAACCAAGTAGCGTCCAATCCCCTACATCCACGTGTATGGATTCGGAGATCTTATGCAACCTTGAGATGGCTTGATAGACAGTAGGAGCATTATCTGGAATGAAAATGCAGCAGCTCGAATGGATCACCTTACATACCCCACCTCGATCTGCTAAGATGACATCTAAAACCATACGGTTTTGTAACGTCATAAGTCTCTCCGCCTGAAGTTCTGTGGTGATATTACCAAGGGCACTGGCAGTAATATTAGCTGTCGATTCCACCACTCGGGTCAACTGTCTCAGGTTCCTACTATTAACCATAGGTCCCCAAAACGGGAGGAAACCCTTGAAAAAGTCTCCTGCCTCTTGACCGGCAGTATCCTCTCCGCTAATTACGCCTCGCACAACTCTAGTCTTATGATAATCAGCATCAACAGTGAACGTCGGAGGCAATAGATTTGCAATGAAACAGGAGCCCATGAAGTCAGCGGGCAACCATGTGTATGCACGATCATAGCAGATAAAGTATGTACCCTTGGCAGCCAGAAACACAGGGGACGAGAACATCGGCAGAATGTAATTTTCAGTGCAAGCACTTGCTCCAAGTCGGGCTTGCGATCTTCGGCCACGACCCATGAGACAGAAATTACCAGTGTGGGGTACGACCCATATCGGAGGCGAGCTTTTAAGCTGCTTTTCACTAGTGAACGCACTATATTCACCTCTACTTAGGACCCTATAGGCTTGTATCTCTTCTTCGGGAATAAGCGAAGGATCATAGATGTCACTATCTAAATCCTCTATTGCTATCGACAAAGGTTTTTGATACGAGGTAGGACCAGAGTAGGGGGAACGTGGTTCTCGAATGGGGTGGAAACCCAGTGCGCTTCGAAACATTGTTTGAAATGCTCGAGCTGACCCTTGGGAACTATACGGTAACACCAGATATGGAATTCCCTTATCTGTAGTATGTGGCATCAACCCACACACCCAACAATTAGTAGTGTTAACCACTAACTGGTGCTGATGAAGGAGCTGAATAAAGGAATTGTTGCGGAATTCTACACGTCTAGCCTGCTCGTGTTCGGGTAACATATGAAAGGAATGAGGAGAAACAGTAGAGGTAAGATTAGGGTCGGGAGTAGGAGTAGGTGTAGCAGGTAAGAAGTAAGACATCGTGTAATACACCCCACCCGCCAATAATGCAGAAGCAGTCAAAAACAATACAAACAGTTGGAATATAAAACATTTGGTACGACTGAGTTGCTGCAGCTTGAATCTGTGAACTTGAGCTCCCTCCAAATCATTCAGCTTCGAGAATGCCATTCCCTACGACCGTCCGCAACGTTTCTTGACGCACTTCGTTCTGTGTAGCAATAGTCAATCCCTAGGAGTTCCCAGGAACCGACGGCCTTTAACCTAGCGTCAAGACCTACTATCCAGAAGGAAGTACGCGCGCGGCCCTACGGCCTTCAATGCACAATATATATGTATGCAAAAACAAAGTCTCTCAGCTGTGGAAGCAAAAAGTACAAGGAATGAAGCTCAATATATATATATACAGAAAAGTTACAGTGATACGAAAGTTCAAAACTGATCACGGAAAACGGGGTAATGCAATTGTCAATACAGCAAAACAGGATCTTTTATTTGTCCTTAGTGCGAGATCGCAAAAAGTATCGGGTTTTCCCAGGACGTGTCTGCTCGTCAAACAAAGGATCCGTTGAAGAGACAGCGTCCTGTTGATCAGTTGAGTGTTCTGGCCTTGAGTCTTTTGATGCTAATTGGTCGACAGTGTCTTTCTGCTGCGCTGAGGATTCTCCAACAAGCTGTGCGTCGCTAAAAGGCACAAACGCCGACAAGGTTTCTGTTTCAGATGATGCAATGCCTCTCCTTACCCACCGGTCTGCCGGCAAAGGAATGGGGACTCTTTTGGTGTGCGTGGCATGCACCCAATTCTTACGTCCCTCGAGACGAACGGCAGTCCTCGTGGCCAGGAGCACTTGATAGGGTCCGGTAAACCTCGGGTCCAGGTTGTTCTTGCGTGAAAAGTTTCTCGTCACCACCCAGTCTCCGGGCTGGAGCTGGTGGCCTGGACCCTCCGTCTGCGTCGGCAATGCGTCGTAAACCTGTTGGTGAATTAACCTCAGTTTAGCAGTCAAGTCATGTAGGTAATCGATCAACATTGGGTACTCAAGATCAGAAAACATTCCTGGCCTAGGAACCCCCCACACATTCGCAGGACGGCCGAACAGTATTTCATAGGGGCTAAGCCCTACTCGGGAGTGTACAGTCGCCCTAGTTGACAGTAATGCTAAAGGTAAAGCGTCAGGCCACGAAAGACCAGTCGTAGCCTGAATCTTCGCTAGCTTTAGTTTAAGGGTACCGTTGTACCCTTCAACCAATCCAGCTGACTGGGGATGATTGGCGCTGTGGAATTTCTGATTAATTCCAAGGCCCTTACACACACTCTTCATCACGCTTCCAACAAACTCACTTCCGTTATCTGACCACACGACTCTAGGCATTCCATACCGAGGAAAATATTCCTTCAGCAGGATTTTCGCAGTAGACAAAGCAGTGTTGTCTTTGAGAGGATAGGCCTCAATCCATCGGGAGAATGCACAAACCACAACTAAAACGTATTTCAGGTTATTGCATCGCTCCATATGGATGAAGTCCAATTGAATCACCTCAAAGGGATATGAAGGGGGAGCAAAACTACCAGGAGGAGTTGGGGTTCCTTTGCCAGGATTGTACATCATACACACCATACAATTCTTCACCAGACGTTCAGCACATTTCGTAATGCCATCATTCTTCCACACCGGAGACAACAATTTACAAATACCTTTCACACTAATATGTGCTAACCCATGCGCCATTGTCACAACGGCCAGCACATACGCATCAGGCAACAACCATCTTTTCTGATCCGACAAATCAATCCAACAACCATTCACATCCAATTTTCCCGTGCTTTCTTTCCACTTCGTCCTTTCAGTCTCGGTGGCCTCATTCTGAATTTCTTTCACACTGTCGATAGTGTCCTCACACATACTCGATTCTGTAGGCCACCTAACCGAACTCGTCACATACATCCGAGTGCTAAGGTTCCGGGCAGTCTCCTTAGCAGTCTCATCCGCAAACGCATTACCACGACCAACATCATCCGTCACCTTACGATGCGCACTACATTTAACAATCGCAACTTGCGTAGGCAGTGTCAATGCATCCAAGAGATCATTCACAAGCTGGCCATGCTGAATCTTCGTACCATGCGACGTCAAGAAACCTCTCTCTCTCCACAATCGTCCAAAACTATGTGCAACACCGAACGCATATTGGCTATCAGTAAACACATTCACACGTTTCCCTTTCGCTAACACGCATGCTCTAGTAAGAGCAATCAGCTCCGCAGCTTGGGCAGAATTCTGATTCAACCTTGTAGTCTCAACAACAGTATTCAATGTTACAACAGCATAAGCAGTAGTCACATCGCCATTCGGCAGCTTAAAACATGAACCATCCACATACAATGTGCCATCCGGTTCTTCCAATGGGGTGTTTTTAAGGTCCACTCGACCTTTTGTTTCCTCTTCAGTCCTCAAGTAGCAATCATGTTCTGCTACTTCATCTGACTCCGTGCTAATTGGTAACAAAGTTGCCGGGTTCAAAACATTACAACGTTTTATCTGGATGTGGCTTGCCAACAACGTCAACTCGTACCCAGACAACCTCGCACTCGTCAAGTGCTGAGTTTTCGTTCGATTCAACAGAGTATCGACTGCATGCGGAACCATCACCGTAAGCATATTATCCATGACCAGTCCTGCTGATTGTCGGATGGAGACCGCAGCTGCCGCTGTTGCTCGTAAACAACTCGGCAATGCTCTAGCTACTGGGTCCAAGGTCGAGGAAAAATATGCACATGGACGTTGCTTACCACCAAAAGGTTGCGTTAAGACACTCAAAGCACAACCTTCCCTCTCGTGAACATATAACGTAAAGGGCTTACTGTAGTCAGGAGTACCTAACACAGGAGCCGAACATAATGAATCACGCAGTTCAGAAAAACTTTTCTGACATTCTTCCGTCCATGGTAAAGGAGTTGAAACATCCTTGCACGTAAGAGCCACCAATGGTTTCGCTAGCAATGAAAAATTAGGAATCCATTGTCTGCAGTACGACGTGATACCTAGAAAGGCACGCACATCTCTTTGGGTTTTTGGCACAGCCATTCGCGCAATTGCTGCAATTCTCTCTGGGGTCAACCTCCTTCCCTCCTTTGACAATAAGTGACCTAGATAGGTGACTTCTTGACAACAATATTGGAGTTTAGAAGGGGACACCTTATGATTCAACTCACAGAGATGTTGCAGCAACGACACCGTAGCGATTTTGCAAATGTCCTGAGTATCAGCAGCCACCAATAAGTCGTCGACGTATTGGATCAAGGCCGCACCGACCGGCAACCTAAACGCATCCAGTTGACCCTTCAAGGCTTGGCTGTAAATAGATGGACTTTCACAGTAGCCTTGAGGAGCGCGTTTGAACCGGAAGCTACGTCCACCGAGAGAGAAACCGAAAAGGTCCCTGCTCTCCTCGGCAATCGGGATGCTGAAAAACGCATTTTTCAAGTCAATCACCGAAAACCACGATGCAGAAGCTGGAATCAGAGTCAGTAGCGCCGTGATGTCAGGCACAACGGGAAATTGAGGAACCACAATTTTATTCACCTCCCGTAAATCGATAACAAAACGATAAACGGGCGGTTTTGAAGGATCAGTACGTTTAAGAATGGGCAGCACAGGGCTGTTGCACACGTTTCCCCGAGTCTCTTCAATAACATCTTTCTCAATCAGATCATAAATGATCGCTAACAGTGCTCGCTCACCATCAAGGGAGATACGATATTGGGGAATACGTGGCAGTCGCACATTAGATTTCAACTGAACAACATAAGGGGAGATATCAAGTAGGCCCACGTCATTTGGACCCGTCGCCCACAAAGACGCAGGAAGAGAACTCAATTCCGGTGGAAGCTTATCGAGAGACAAATACATAGGAGAGACAACCCTCTCTCCTAACGTAAGCTTTACACCCGCAGGAGAACAATACAAAGTCGCGTACAAACGTTTAAGCAAATCCAGGCCCAAAAGATTTTCACCACAACCCGTAGTCAAAATCAACGGAGCTTCGAGCTCGCGTGGCCCAATTTTAAGGGGCAAAGGGTGTGAAACTGGATTGCTAACAGGGGCGCCAGAGAATCCAACGGAAACATTTGTTAAGCCAGACAAAGGTGCGCCAGGGAGTTTCGAATGCATGATAGAACTTTTCGCTGCACCAGTGTCCAACAGAAAAGGCTCAACGACGCCCGATGTAGCAACTGCGACGTAAGGCCCTCTCTGATCAACCGGAACTGATACCACTCCCTCTCCTTGTCTTTGGCTGTCCTAGTAATTACTGTCGTCAGTTCCCTGATCGACGTAATAATCGTCTACATTGTACTGCGCAGATCGTCCTTGCGACGATCCACGTTGATCGAAACAATTATTAGAATTGGATGAGTTATCTGAGCGATCGTTCTGAACACCACGACCTCTACCACGCGATGCCTGCTGCGAACCACCGCGACCTCCCCTCGATGAGTTACCATTATTACGTTCATTCAAAACAGGGCAATTGAATTTAATGTGTCCCTCCTGTCTACAATAAGCACATTGATTGTACCCTAACGACGATCTTTGGGAAGAGGAGTCATTACGATTTTGGGATCTGTTCGATGGTGGCTGTGATTTATTCTGTTGCGAATTATTCTGAGTCGACCGTGGAGGATACGCTTGTTGCAACAACACTTTAGTTTTGAGCTCTTTCGTCTTTTTATCAGCACGGTCATTCTCTTCTTTTTCCCTATTCTCATAATATTGTGCCGTAGCCAATATCTGGGCCGAAGTAGAAACGGCCCATGCACTTTCCGAATTCTTTAGCTTATTGCTCAAATCGGGCAATAAATTCGAAACAAATTTATCCACAAACAATCTCTGACCACCCTCAGTACCCATATCCTGTCCACTATGATCAATGAATGCCTCCTCAAACCTCGTAAAGAAGTCGGAAACACTCTCATCCTTCTTCTGCTTACAAGCTGACAATTTATCCCAGTTTACCCTCATAGCTGGCATAAGAGTTTTCATTAATGTTATTATTCTTTGAGGGAGAGCAGCAATCAGCTGTTCAGGCTTAGCACCACCAACTTGTAACCCATCCGCCGCTATAATTGCCGCCCAATCACCACCTAGTTCGTTTGTGTGATTTTGCTGACGAATCTTAGCCCATACCGGTTGCGGTACGACATTGCCAAACAACATATCGATATCGGCAAGATTCATTACCGTAGCATCTACGAGCTGCGATAATTCTTTGTAATACCCTGCAGGATTCTTGCGAGGGTCAGGCAAAGATTGCTTCACCTGCAACACTTCTGATCTTTTCCATGGGAGATGTATCCATACTCTCTGGAAATGCGGCGGAACAATAGGAATAGCCGTAGCATCACCTGGCATCCACACTGGTGGAACTTCACGCATGGGGTATTGGCCAGACTCATCTGGTTGTTTTTCAATATCCTCAACAAACAATGCATGAGGGATTGGAGCGGGACGAAGAGATAGCAATCGTTCAACAGCACGTCGAACATTAGTATCCACTATCAGTCCATTTGCGAACTGAAGCTGAAGATCAGACAGGGCGGTCAGCACCTCGTCAGGCGCATCGGCCGCTATCTGATCATGAAGGAACTTGCACATTTCATTAAACACATATCTCTGGGTTGGTATATTGAATTGACAAAAGGTTTCAAGGACAACACGGGGTGGACTTCTAAGAGGATTTACCATCCAACCCATCGCCATATTATATAGCGCAACGCGTTCTCTGTTTCCAGGAAGCTGACTACGTCTCTGAGGACCATCGGAACCAGCGGACCCACGAACAGGTCCGAGCGAATGAAAGAAGCTAGCCGCAAGAGGAGAATTGCGACTACGAATAGAGGGAGAAGAATAAGACACAGGACTAACAAGAGAAGGAGTAGAAATAGTAGCAACAGCAGGAGTTAACAAAACAGGAGCAGTAGCAAGAGCAGCAGCAGGAGAATGTGGAAGCGGAGGAGCAGTAGGGATAGCAATAGGCAAAGGAGCAGGAACAGTCGGAAGAACGGGTGCAGGTTGAGGAACAGGCGGAGGAGGAATAGGCGGAAGAATAGGTACGGCAGGGACCACAGGAGTTGCGGTACCCTGTACGTACGGAGGTGGCGACTTCATAAGATAAGACATTAAAGGATCCTCAACCAGCTCTTCCCTCTTTTCCGACTCCGTAGGCAAAGCGGGATAACATTTATCTACAGTCATACGCTGTAATCTGTCAAACACTTCCTTATCCTTAACCTCCTTATCATGCTGAAATTGCTCTGCTTTCTTTACTATGGTAGCAACATTATCTCGCTGATTACGTTTAGTCTGTCTGATTTCTTTCTGTCGGGCTTCTTTGCGCCACAACCGAAAGGCATCAAACATGGCCGGCCTTGACTTTCTTTCGAATAATTTAATCTCTAGATTGTCTAAGATCGGGGCCTCGAAGCTACCATGAGGTGGCCAACGAAGGTCGCCGTCCTTCTTTGTATATTTAATCCAATAATCGTTAAAGGTAATTGGGCCTAGCCCATGCTTACTATAGAGCTCATAAGTGGGAGTTCCAACCGGAGGTATCGGACACGAGTCCTCCAGTCGGGAATCCGTACCACAAGGTCTGAAACAACTAAACAAAGTACTGCGACCAGGCATCTTGCACACTAGCCGAGTTTCACAAACTTCAAGGGTTACGGGATTTACCAAGTCCCAGCAAAGAACAAAACCCTCGGTTTTTGGCGGCTGCAGTCGTCAAACAACACAACAAAGTACGCTAGCAAAAGTGTCACCGACAAAAACACTCACACAGCGTTAACAACAAAAAACACTCGCTAAAGTGTCAACAACCAAGAACTCTGGGAGCGACCCACAAATACTTAACTCAAAAATCGATGGCGTCACCAGGAAGGCCCGTCAATCGTCTCGCTATACCAAGGTCTACGCCAGGCGCCAAAACAGGTCTACAGTCAGGGCAGCAGTCCGTCGCAGCCGTCCGGAGGCGGGAATCTTCGCGGGAAAAGTCTTCGGGCCACTTATTTCGACAACAGGATCGATGAAGCGGAGTGCACCTTCCCTCGGAGATTTCACACGAAGTTCCTCACGATCGTCGGGCTTGGACCGGTACCACTGATGCAGCCCCACGTTGGGCGCCAACTGAAGGACTGGGTTCTTTAAGACCCAGCGGTGCCAGGGCACAACACCTGAAACCTTCGTGGGTAACCTGCTCCGGCGTACGAATCACAGAGACACGGGACACTTCCTTGGACGTCAAAGATTCAAGGTTTATTTGCTGCAGGGAACACAGAAGTCACGACAAGTACACCACGTGCAACTTGGGGAGACTGCTTCAAATTGGTTCTGTGGATCGCTCCTTTTATACAGTTTTTACCCATAGAGTTACATTGAACACAAAAGTTTACAACCCGGTTCCCACCATTATCCCCCAGAGGGGTCGCTTTGGTCACTTTGAAACACATGAGGTCCGGAACATAAGTGCGGAAACATTTGGCGGTTCCCAACTGTAAAAACCCATCTTCCCAACATCAGCGAATTCCAATCAGCAGTAAAACAGATCGAAAGAGGAACAAAGACAGGTGCAGAGGAAGACGGAGACAGTGGGGAGATCGGAAAGGGTGTAAAAGGGGAGGTATCGGGAAACACGAGATACAGGCATCAAAGGGACGTGCCTAATGAGATGCACGGCTGAGACAATAAGTCCGTGCGGCATGATGAGCCTCGAGCGGCACCATCTGCTTTACAGTAGCATCCCCCTCGTCATAAAGACACTCACAAAAAACATGTGTCTTCCGCAAATATCTTGGGAGTCCCAGGGTCGCGAAGCGGACAACGTCCGTTCGCTGGCTACTTGAGGGCAAGAGACAAAATGGATGCCGTATCTAAGATGGAACCCGTGGGTACAGATGAAAAACCCACATAACAAACGAACGGTTTAAGTTAGCACAGCGAAACTGCGCACCCTTACTAAACTCGTCATTTGCGGTTCATAGATACCAGACTCGACTATATTCGTGCGAGTCGGAAACATCACTTACAATTGTCACGGAACCTCAGGTCTCAAAACGCACCCTCGTGGTGCAAAACAGCATGCAGGTTTACTGCCGGCGTTAAGAGCTGCAGACCGCATACGTATGGAGTAGGAGCAGAAAAGAAAAGACCACAATAATAATAAAGGCTCCGCGTCCGTGTTGGAGGTTACGGGAGAGTCACCATCATGTGCTGGCGCCGAAGCCACCCCCCCCTCCCCCGAAACGGCCATCCTAATCCTGTTGTCTTTGACTCACTTTTTAGTTTTTCGTTTTTTGTCTCTTAGATCAGGCACTTCTGTTCTTTGCAGATTTCCCCTTATGCCCACTTGCCTAATCTATGACCAAGCAGGGATTGCTTCCTATGGCTTTTTCTCTGTGGCCCTTAGACAGCCCTGTCTCCTGCTAGGATATACTGGAACATCATCAATATTGTTGCTACCCAAGTTTTGTATGCTGCTGTCACTTGACTGTAATCCCCAACAAGTCCACTCAATGGATATCTTTACTTCTGCTTGAGTCATGTAGGATCAGACAAGAATGTTCTATATTAGTGACAAATCATTTTAATTAAATAAAAGTTACAGGCTTTGTGTTTAGGTCGAAAGCCTCCATATTTTGATTAATGGCGAATAACCATGTGACTATGTTAAAAGATCTGGGCTGTGCACTAAAAGACACCACTTTGGGCACCCTCACCTGAGCAGCTTCCGGCTAAGGGCACCTTAGCAAAAATGAGAATTCTTTTTGGCTCGGTTCAGACATTGAAGGCCATAGACCTCAACCTCTGCTCCCATATCACTTTTTTAGCACTCCGGTTTGCGGCCTTTTAAAAAATAATTATGTCTGGGCCGAGATAGCGGAGTTTGCTCCGTGAAGTGACCAAAAAACTCCACCGCGCCTCGCGGAGTTCCGCAAGCGGTAGAGTGCGTTAGGTCACGCCGTTAATGCTGATCTTTAGTGCAAGGTGTTTGTCCTTCTATGGAAAATCAGCACAAATGGCACCATCACAGCGCAAGAGGGTGCTACTTATTTCTGCTGCTCAAGTAGATTTTCTACTTAAGCAGCAGTTTCCTCAATGTGAACGGATGGTTTCTCAACGTGAGCAGTCGTGACAATCCACGACCGCCCGCATTGAGAAACCTCGCAGGGAGGTGGTCTAGTTTTGTTCTTCAGAACTCTGGGTGCTCCGCAGAGCATAGAGTGCGGAAAACTCAGCAAACTCCGCTAATATGCTCTTTATTACTACTGTTGCGTATAATATTACAAAAGATTTAATTGAACTGGAATCAAGATCATTGATCATTTCATCTGACATTTAGAGTTGTGGTTGCCTTAAAGCAGACACTGCATCAATTGCACACACAGTTTCCTGGTTTGGAAGGAATTTACTCAGTATTTACTCTTCCTTCACCTCTCGATCTGGGACTAGAATACTTCTCTGTGTTTCTTGTGTATGAAATATCAGCTTGCCTTACAGTATAACTGAGTTTCTAGGTCCTTACCAGCTCTATGAATCACACCTGGGTTGACATTTGTCAGTACTATCACACCTGGGTTCCTGGGGCCAAAGTGTGTCTCTCAGATCATTTGGACAAAGCATCTGCTTTCACTATACAAGGACTATTTAACCTGTCATGTTGTAGCAGAGCTCCTGGAACCTAGGTAGCACTCACCTGTTACTCTGCACTCTCATTTCAAAGTCCAATTTGGGATCAGAACAACTTGACATTCTCCTTTTAGATTGCACCTGGTTTCACCTTACTGGGCAAAAAATATTTTATATAATTGAAGACACAAGAGAAGAAATCAAGAAGGATTAATATAATTATTGGACTATTTACTTGAGATGAAAAGTTATTATTGCTTGCATTGTTTCATAGTGCTCCGGTGTTGCATTGTAAAGAACTATGTGATTGAGACCCTTCTTGGGGAAGCAAAATAGGTAACACCCTATGGGTAGCAGGGTGACAAACACTGTTAGTAGCACAATATGTGGCTATTTGTGCTGAAATATATATGCCCTACCTTTATAAGGGATGTGTGGGTGATCACTGCTCCCTTTCCATTTTAGTGTGGTTAGAAGCACAGGATTGGAGCTGGTGCCAAGATTGAACCTGGTTCCCCTGTTCCGAAGTCAGCAGCTCTGGCCGCTACACCACATCCCCCCCCCCAGTTCACTTAGGATTTTAAAGTAGCCTCTTCATGGCTAAAGACCAGGACAATAAGGCAGTAGGGGAATCTAAGCAGCCTAGCATAGGCCAAAAAGTGAAACAGAACTGGTGCTGAAGTTCATGATTAGTCCTTAATTGCTCAAAATAAAATTGACAATTGCGCGTTGCAAGAAGCACATTGGCTCTCCCAGGAGTCGAAATGTGAAGGGGACTTGAAGTATTAGAGAATACTAACACAGGAAGATATTCTGAAGTAAGGACCCTCTCAATAGTAGAATGGGAAGAGCAACCTGTTAGATGTGGATCCGCAGAAACATAGTACACAGCTGGTGGTCAAAAATGTACCTAGGTTAAGAGAATTACAAATAAGAGCTATGCAGAGGAGAGGGTCAACAATATATCTAGGTCTGTTTGCACATCTTGGGCCCGATATAGGTAATATTGATTTACCGATTTTTAATTACCGAATTTTACGGATTCGGTAATTGAAAATCGGTAAATCAATGTGGTTGACATGTAGGTATTTCCAGATGTGGAAATACCGATTCTGTAACATTCGGTATTTACCGATTCTGTAAATACAGAATCGGTATTTCCCATTGATTCCTATGGGCTTCAAAGCCCATAGGGATCAATGGGAAATACCGATTCTGTATTTACAGAATCGGTAAATCCCGAATTTTGCAAGGGTGCAGGGCGTGTCACTTTGACACCCTCTGGCACCCCACAAATAGGCATGTGCACCATGTGGCACACAGACATGCCCTAAGGGCATGTCTGTCTGTCACATGGCTAGGTGTGCATGCACACATGTGCATGCACACCTGAAATCGGTATTTTACCACACAGTAGGATTGTGTGGTAAAATACCGATTTTGTAGGGCCTTTGGGACTCAGAAGAGTCCCACCTACATCTGAGATTTACCGAATCGGTAAAAATTCTGATTCGGTATTTTACAGAATCGGTAACTTTACCGAATCGGTAAAGTTACCGATTCTGTAAAATTGTGCACCTACATTTCAAATCATGTATACCGGTCGGTAACGGCCGAAAATACCAATTTTCGGCCGTTACCGACCGACCTACATCTGGCCCTTAAAGACTCCAACTGTAGTTAGTGTCCTTTGGGGCCACAGGTCCCCTGAATAGTAAGGAAACTGAAGAGGAAGTGACTGCTAATTATATTAGTTGGTTAAGCAACATTAGAATTTCGCAGAACTTGTGTAAAAGTTAAATAAACATAAATGAGTAGAGTACAAAGAAACTTAAAAAGTGAATTATACAGTGACCAAGTAAACATTATAATGAAATATGGCATTACTTTTCCAACTCCCAAGATGCATTGAAACCGAAGTAAAAGTGAAGGGATTGGTAAGTAATCAACTTAATGGCTCCTGAGCTGGCAAAGCGAGAGTGATTGAGGTTCTTCATGGGCCACAGTGAATAATATACAAAATGTATCAATAATTTTACTGAAAAGAGATGCGGCCTGATTTACAGTTCGAAGGATGGTACTTATTTCATCAGGGCAGAGCAGCAGAGTAAAATACTCCATTGCCCTGAAGGAGTACCTGTCCTAAGAATTTAATGTTGTCTCAGCGGATGACTCTATTCGTTGGTAGTAACCGCCATCATGGCAGGTCCTATTAATAAATTAAATGTTTGATGGATGGCTCAGTCAAACATGACATAACTCCATCAAACTTTTAACTTAGTGTTGTTTCTTAAAAAACACAGCCCAAAACTGGGATTTTGACTTTGATACAACAAAAACGAATGATTCCCACATTATCAAGGTGGTCTCCGATGGTGTG
Organism: Lissotriton vulgaris; assembly: GCF_964263255.1. Taxonomy (NCBI): domain Eukaryota; kingdom Metazoa; phylum Chordata; class Amphibia; order Caudata; family Salamandridae; genus Lissotriton; species Lissotriton vulgaris. The sequence goes on from NC_141697.1 coordinate 970,543,838, forward strand.
GAGGTGATTTAAATGTTTTTACTGTCCTGTGCTGCCAGCTTTTTCACGGGCGTATGGGATAGTAAATCCTGGTCACTCGACTGCCCACTCTAAATCAGGCTGGTGGTGGAATGGCCAAACCTCTAAAGGGCCTTCAATTGTTGAGCTAGCAGAGGAGTATGTCAGTAAAGGAGATGGAGCAGGGTCAGTCGATGAGATACTTAAGGTACTCCTGACTGTAAATCAGGTGGGGGGCATTCAGTTTGATGGAGAGGGTACTCCCTTGCCAGTGCGACAGAGAACTCTCCTACAAACTCTAAACCAGCCTCATAGCCATTAGGGGCATAGTTACAGAAAGAGAAAATGTTTTTTGAGGAGGTGCAACCACTAAAAGATTTTCATGGCATTAAACATGAATTATGACTTTGAAACATTGCTAAGGTAAAAATGTGGACAAAAAAATGCCAGTGTCTATGTCATTGTGCGGTGCTAACACACTTTTTTCAAGACAAACAGAGCTCAGTTTCTTTGCTTCTTGCTCGCTTAGAATGACTAGAAAAAATATTTAGTCACTGAAAAATGTGCATTAGCTGTGGCATGTGGTGCCCTTTTAGACATATATCTGGTAGTTAGTATTGTTTTATGGGCTGATCAAAAGCTGCTGTTGAATATTTTTTTATACAGTGGAATATGTCACTGGGTGTCACAATTGCTAGGCAGGTGATCGTCCCAGATTACTTTTAAGGTTCGATGATATGGATGATAAGCAAGCAGACTAATGTGATATATAAAGTGTTGACCAGTGTGAGAGATGCAGTAGAGATGGGTGACAGTGTTAAGTCAAGAGAAATGGAAGGACATGTTCGGGGGACATTGGGATGGTTAGAAAAGAGTGGGGTCACTCAGTCTTCGATTCCATTCTTTTTTTTTAACATATTTTTATTGAACATAAATACAGGCTTCAGATCAACATCACATTCAAATTGACGTAGCAGGGGAAACATGTGTCCCAGGGATCGCTATACAGGGTAAGCGTCTAATCAGAATTACAGGCCATTGGTCATTCTAACTCTCTTGGGGTATACAATAACATCTCATCTCCCAGGCTAGTGTGAAACATTCCTCAAGGTGGCTGCCAATGGCCTCTATACCAAGCCCATGCACCCCATATCTTTTCACTTTTATGTGGGCAGCCCAGACTCTGATATATCACCTGCTTCGCCATATAGCACCAATCCAGATCTTTCTTCCAAGCAGCTAGTGAGGGGGCTGCCTCTGCCTACAATGCTTGAGCGATGCTCCTCTTGGCCACCCCTCCTGCTAAGGCCAAGCAAGTCTTGGCTCACTGCGGCCATGTTATCTCACCCTTCACTCCCAGGATAAGCCACCTTGATGCTAGTGGGACATTCTCACTTAACACCGCCGTCATCACTCGGGTTATGCCGTTCCAATACGTTTGAATCGTGGGGCATGACCATAATATGTGGAAGAAAGACCCTTTCTCGCCACTACACCGTACACACTCGTCAGTCACACAGTTGCCCATTCGGACCTGCGCCATTCGAGAAGCATAGGATCTGTGGAGAATATAGAGCTGAATCAGTCTGAATCGTGCCCCTATTGCTACTTCTTGGGGGTTCTGTAGGGCTTCGGCCCAGTCGTAGTCCTTTAATAGGATTACGTCTGATTCCCAAGCTGCTTAGATGGCCCGAACAGTCTGGGGAGTTGTTCACCCATTTCCGATAAGTCAGAGATTTTTGCTTTATCGATCATGAGCTCCAGGAGGAGACGGTCTTCAAGTGGTGAGTATTCCGGTATCATGGACCCCTCTTTCAGATGGCAATGAAGCGCGTGTGGTAGCTGTCGGTAACGGAGAACCCCCCCCCATTTGGAACCACTCCAGCAGGGTGTCGAAGTCTAACATTTTACCTCCCTTCCAGACGTCCCCCAAGTGATCAATCCTAATAAGGCTCCATTTCCTAAAGCCCGTTAGTCATTTCAGCACTCCCAGGTGGTCATTCTCCCAGAGAGGAGTCTGCTCCGTAAGTTTGCTTGCCCATCCAGTCATTTTGATTGCTTTATGCGAAGCCCCAATGACTGTTTTGGTATGCACCTGGAGGAGTGAAATAGCTGTTGTTGCTTAATGCCAAACGGTCTACTCTGTACGGCGGTTCCTCTAACAGTGAGAAAGTCCACCCATTAATATTGATGAGCTGAGAAGCCCAGCAGTATTTTCTAATGGCAGGAACGTTGAGGCCCCATTCATATACTCCTCTCTGGAGTTTCTTCAGCGTTATTCTGGGATTACCTCCCTCCCCATAGCAATAGGCGCTGCTTGGACTCGACAGATCTAAAAAAGGTCTCCGGTATTGAGGGATATTCTGGACTACATACAACAGACATAGGAGGGCCATCATTTTAAAAAAAAAACGCTCTACCCACCAAGGAGACTGGAAGTCGTCTTCAATGTACAATGTCATCTCTCAGTCTATCCAATTGTGCCTGCACATTGAGCCGCATGAAGTCTTCCTCTTTTTTGGTTATCCATACACCCAGATAATTAAACATCTCTTTGTGGACCAACTCTGAGCAGACCGACGTCAGGGGTGGGAGCGCTCCCGCCAAAGAGAACACCAGGGATTTATCCCAGTTGACGCAGCATCCTGAGTATGTGCCGAATGACTGCATTATATAGATGAGCCGGTGGAACGTTTGTCTTGGGCTATGGGCATAGAGCAGGATTTTGTCTTCATACAAATATATGCGTTCTTTCCAGCCGCCCCCTAAATCGATACCTCTCACTACTGGGTCCCCCATATCCAAAACAGCTAGTGGTTCCAGTGCCAATGTAAATAGCATTGACGACAGCGGACAACCCTGTCGAGTGCCCTGATGAAGCATAAAGGGTCGGGAAATTTTCCAGTTGACACTGATGTGTGCCATTGGGCACACATCAGTGGGCATATCCATTAGGCATATCCATTGCTGTATATTGGGACCTAGCCTGACTTTATCTAGGACAGCGAACAGGAAAGCCCATTCGATACTATTGAGCGCCATCTTCGCGAAGAGCGACAAAAGAGCGACCAGCAGATCCATTTGCTTTTGGGCCATCTGCATTACGCCATAGAGGCGCCGCAAATTGAGCCTAGTGCTCCTGTGTGGCATGAAGCATGATTGATCTGGATGTATTAACACCTTCGCTGCTAAGGCAATTCCCCTCCTGTGCTGGAAATTGCTATTTTTCATTGTTTTATGACGAGCTGGGCTCGTCATCAGCACACGACCACTGTGCACCATGACGAGCCCAGCTCGTCATCAGCATCGAAAGGGTTAAGGATTGAATGACCGCTCTCAAACGGTTGGCTGTGACTTTGGCTAATACTTTGGCTTCGAAATTCAAAAGGGAGATAGGTCTGTATGAACTTTAGTAAATTCCACTCTTGTATTAAGATGGTTGGTGAATTTACTGTGGCGGATTATGATGTGGTTATGAGGAGGGAATGGTGTCTGTCTCCTGTGTACATTAGAAGGAAAAGTAGGAGGTGTAAAGAAGAGTTTTTATAATATCAAGGGACACCGGGGAACATATTAAATTAGGTCAAAGGGTGGCATACTTGGAAATGAGAGGTTTGCTGTAATTCTAATAGAAGTGTATTAAAAACAGCGAAAAATATTTTTGTGAAGGCAATTAGATCATTAGTTACGATCAAAGTATTGAAAATGATTTCCATGAGATACAGTTTTTGTTCATGAGAGTCAGAACTTCACTTCACAGTACACAGTTCAATAAAATGGTGGAGAGCCAAGACATTCAAGGAAGAAAATGAGATGGCTGTGGCAAGTGGATTAAATATACTGCAGACTGTTAGTGTGTGGGATCATCAGCTCTTACAGAATACAATGTCAGGGAGGATTGAAACCAGAACATATTTGGTTATTATATTTGATGAACAGTGAGAAATTTGGAAGGAATGAGGTGGGCAAATTCGGGGAGTTAAAAAATACGAGGCGTACGAAAGAAAGTGATCTGATGAAAATTAAGACAGGGAATATAAGGGCTGGGCTGTGTAAGTTTGTCGGTCGTTTGAATTTAAAGATGTGCAATGCACTACTTGGTGTTTGAAATGAGTAACTGTTGAATAGTAAAAGAAAAAGCACTATGTCAGAAGGGGAAAAGGGGGATGTGGTAAGTAAGAAGGAGAGTTTTTAAGGTAAGATTTGTGATATGGAGAATGTTAGTACTGGAATGATTATGATAGGTGATTAGATATTTAGGAAAATAAAGTTGTTTATGGTCAAAGGGTTTGACTTGGGTATTTAAGGCAATCACCATAGTTGCCGCAATTCAGGAAGGACCTCAAGGCCTTGGCTCTTCGACTGAACCGCAGACCCAGACTCCCTCCCCCGCGTCTTGAGACCCTTATCAGTGAGTTGTCCTGCTTTATAAGATTCTGATTGATTGAATACTCCTCTGTGTTTCATTGTAAAGGAAAGGGGTGCTATCTAGTGATTTGCTTTAGTTATCCAGTTTGTATTATTTAGCTACTAGTCTGTGTATTTTGCTCTTGATTTGTTGTATGTGTAGAATGTTCATTAGTGGATTGTTGAACTGTGCACTAAGCATGGGCGAATTTTGCGAATCTCGCGTTCGCAAATTTTGCAGATTTGCGAACTCGCAATCCGCAAAATCCGCGAATTCTCGCGAATTTGCGGATTTTTTTTTTTGTGTTCGCGTGGGTTTCTGCCAGGTCGCGAGGGTTGTTGTACAATTTCGCAAACGCGAACTTACCTGTCGGGTCGCAAGTTTTGCGAACTTGTTGTTTCTACGTGTCCAGCCTGTTTGGGACACTCTTCTTAATCACTGCCACCCTCTGGCTCACCCATGCCACCCCCTGTTTCATCACAGCACCCTCTGATTGTCCAGTGTACATTATTGTGGCAAAGCAAAGCACACCTTCCCTGCCTCAAGTGACCTGAATTAATTTGGGGCTGATTAATGTGTCACAGAATATTTTTTTAGCTGGCACCTGCTTCCTTAGTGCTTCCTGATTAGTGATCTTTTGCACTTGCTAAGTGCTTTCATTGTTGCAAAATTAGTTACAACACCTGCCCTGCCCCAACTGACAATAATGAATTAGGGGCTGATTAATGTGTCACTGGATTTGAACTTCCAGCCTGGCTCCTGCTTGTCTCCCTTAGCTGTAATTCAGGACCTTTGTGGCATATGTGTAACTATTCTGAGGGTCAGAGCAGGGTCACATAATAGTTGCAAGTAGGCAACTGAACTCTGGAGGGGCCCCTCAGGAAGCACTACAGGAAATGGCTACTAATGATGAGCTTGAACTTTTGAACCTGGTAAGTAGTTTCAGTTTTGCTAAGATCGTATTTCTGCAATTTAGCGCTTATTCGCGGGGCGCGAAGTTGAACTGGGAAGCCGCGAACTCACGCGAACAGTGCGAGCAAGCCATAAAATCCGCTGCTCGCAGATTTGCGGATTTTGCGGGAAATTCGCGAATCTCGCGGATTGCGAATTTACCGAAAATCCGCAAAATCCGCGAGCGGAACGGATTTTCCGCCCATACTTACTGTGCACAAACCCTGAGAGGGGATATGGGTAGTCCCTGGTTGCACTACTGAACAGTATTGCACGATCGCTTGATTTTATCCAAATACTTCAGGGGTTCTTATTGTTGTTGTTGTTGTTGAATCAAATAATTGTCCACTTATCAGCTTGTTTAAAAACGTATTTGTGTATTGATCTGGTGAACAAAAATCAACCCATTCTTATTATCAGCATTATCAGCATTTGTTTAACTCCCCAAGCCCCAATGCATTTTGGGCACTTCACCCCAAAGTCCTTCTTCAGGAGGTTCACAGACTAAGCTGGGAGCAATCACATAGCAATATGTCATAGAAATATACCTAAGCAAGAACTCACCACACTGCCACACTGGTGAATTGTGAGTACCCTAGACAGGACACAGCTTAAATGACTGTACTGCCTCACCTAACATTTACAATATAATGTCTACCACGGCTTGACTACTACTGGAGACACCAGAACACCCTCCAGCAACAGCAGATCTTTGTGAGCACGTGTCACACATCATGGGCCACCCAAAAGGCAAAATGGAAGAGGCGGCCGCCTCTAACTCGCAAAATATGGAAGATTAGGAATTCAATACAAATTTGCCGTCGCTTAGCTGTGTACCACCCACGAATGAAATAGAAGCCATGGATGAATTAGACTTGATACTAAGTAAGGTTAGGAAATGCAGAAGAGTGATAGAGCAGCAAATTGGCACGCTCACTTCCGGTTTTACTCTGCTCAAGATGGATCATACTAAACTGGTGACCACAGTGAAGGACAACAGCTTGGTTCTGTAAGAAATATTACCTTAATATAAAGAAGAAACGTCACAAATTCACACACTACAGAGACACGTCACTGGCCTCCTGGCCAGAGTTGAGGAAGCAGAGGGTAGGTCTAGGCGGAACAATATGTGAGTTGTTGGGCTCCTGGAACTTAGCGAGGGCTCTGACACTGCCACCTTTATGGAACAGTGGTTTCGGGAGCATGTAGCTCCTAATGGACTATCAGATTTTTTCTGGATCAAGAGAGCCCATAGAATCCTCACTGGAAGACCAAAGGTAGGCGCACCACAAAGGCCACTGATAGTCAGGATCCTAAACTACAGAGACCCGAGATATCCTACTTCAGAAGGCAAGGGAGCGACCCCAAATCTGCTTTGAAAACTGTCAGATATCGCTCTATCCCGAATATACCCTAATGGTCCAATGCCACAGATCCTCCTTTCAGGCTGGTAAAAAGATATTAAGGGACCTGAACTTAAAATATGTGTTATTATATCCTGCACGCCTGAAAGTAATTCATGAGCAAAAAACGTACTTCTTTGAAAGCCCAGAAGATGTAGAGAAGTGGATTGAAGTCTTGGACCCGAACTCGCTGTCTGGCGAGGCTCCCCGGAGCCTACCAAGCACCCCCAAACAGTTACAAGGTTGACGATTGTGCCGCAACGCAAGGATTGCCAGTACTTCACTAATGCCTTGCCCCACCCAGGATCAGGTGCAACGAAGCAAAGACACAGCTTGAGCAGCGGCAACCACGTTCAGTGACAATGCCTCACGCTTGGGCTCGGAATCCTCGGAGGGCAGTACAGTGAGATCTGACTCAGAGAGCAGCCTAGCATTATTTCCTACAGTGACACCGCAAACCGCAGATGACCTACTGGGTCCATGAAATACGGAACTGACTGCCCTGCTTATTCCTGTGTCAGCTGAGCACGGTAGTACCGGCATAATGACTAATGGACATATATCCTTTTTTCTTGTATGAATATAATGGCATTATAATGTTAAATGTATTAGCCCATGCTGAGATAAGCTATTCAGTGTGGATATTAACGCATGGTCAGTGTGAGAGATACCCCCCTATTTGCGAATACAACAGTTCAATGCAGCAATGCATGTGTTGTATTTTTGGTTTGGTTCAGCTTAGTTCACAAGCAGGGCCTTGTATTAGTGTTACAATGGGAGTTTATGGGATCTTGGCATGCAGCAGCTAATACGTCCTATATTGCATTTATTATCCCTTGTTCAGGTCACACACACCACAGTGTGACATAGGGTACATGCGCAAATGGTTAGGCACAAGGCGCAGATTGTTTTCCTGCAGGAATCCCATTTGACGGAATCGGAAGCCGTAAAAATGCGGAAGAAATGGAAGGGCCAAGTATTTTCTACTAATTACTCGGCATTCGCTAGGGTTGTAACAATCTGGATCAGAGATGGAGTCTTGTTTGAAGTGTTAGATAAGAGAATAGATACACAGGATAGGTACATCTTTTTACGTGGGACACTAGATGCTATACATGTTATATTGGGGAACTTATATGCTCCAAATTTTGATAAGAACAAATACTTCCTGGGCCTAAACACGATATTGGCTGGTTGGGATGCATTCCCTTGGATCATGGGGGGCGATTGTAATGCGGTTATGGACGTTGGACTTGACTGCTCGCACCCGCCCCTCCGCGTAGCGGGAGCAGCCAAACAGGCAGAGCCCCTGTGCAACTGGGTGGATGGATGGTCCTTACGTGATGTGTGGAGATTGAAAAATCTGTTAACCCCTTCCATGCTGGGCCGTTTCCGCCGCTGTGCGGTAAACAAAAGAACAGGGCAGGGCCGTGACGAACCCCAGCCGTCATCAGCACACGAGCGCCGCAGAGCGTGACGGCTGGGGTTCGTCACCAGCATGGAAGGGGTTAAAAAAGAATACTCCTATTACTTCCTGGTACACCAATTACATACCAGAATAGATAGAATCATGTGTTCCCTCTCCATAGCTGACCGGGTAACACACACTAAGTATGTAGCAAAAACTTTCTCAGACCATAATCCTCTTGAAATTTCACTTACCTGGGGTAGAATACCCACCCCGGTACCTACATGGAAGCTTTGGCATCAATTACTAGAAGACACCGTGTTTTGTACCACACTGTCAACTACACTTACTAACTATTTCTTGGAAAACAGCAACACTGTGTCCTCAATATAAGTTGAATGGGACGCACTCAAGGCAGTGATCCGGGGAACAGCGATCAGCGCCACAGTGGGCGCAAGGCAGGAGGTGCATGAGAATCTGAAGGCAGTAGAGGATAACATGAAAGGGCTGGAACAAGAAGCAGCAAATGATCCCACTAAACAGGCACAGTTGCAAGAGGCACTTATCCAACATGCAGAGTTGTTAGGAACCTTTAGAATAACTGATTATAGGGCCTTTATTCAGATAAAACTCACAGAGGCAGATAAGTCAGGGAACCTACAAACAAAGATATTGAGAGCAGACCCACCAACTACCATCAGTCAAATTACCACGCTTGGGGGAAGTATGGTGCATACACAACATGATATTAATGATGCGTTCAACACTTATTACGAAACACTTTACATTAAACCACCCCCACCAGACGCCACTGTAATAGACACATTCCTAGCAGACTTACCCTACCCACAGGTCCAAGTAGACATGCAAGACACTTTGGCAGGCCCCAACACTAGGACGGAAATCAAAGCCCCCATTATGGACGGTTTACCGATGGAATGTTCTAGTGCTTACTCAGAGGTCTTACTTCCTCAATTGGAAGAGCTATACAATAAGTCACTCGAATTGGGCCACCTCCCTTGCACTACTGCGCAAGCATTAGTAGTATCACTTCCAAAGCCAGTGAGTGATGTGACTGACATGTTGGAATACCGCCCGTTGTCATTACTTGCGAGGGAATACAAAATATTGAGCAAAATCTTGGCAAACAGACTACATCCCTACTTAAACAGGCTAATACACATCTACCAATGCAGATTTATACCAGCACACAGCACATCATGGAATATAAGGAGGTTACACCATATAATGGCAACCAACCTAGAACAATAAACAAAGGGCGGATGTATTGCACTCAACCTGCGACAGACGTTCGAAACGCTGCCATGGGAGTATATGTTCAAGGCTATACAAAAATGTGAGTTGCCTCCAGACTATCTCCGATGGATACGCCTACTATACGAATTCCCAATGGCGAGAGTCAGGTCAGGTAAACACATTTCACGAGAATACCAGGTGCACAGGGGCACACGACAGGGCTGGCCCCTGTCCCCACTACAGTTTGTATTGGCATTAGAGCCACTGGCGCTTTGGTTGAGGCAAAAGGATGCCCAGTGTGCGATACCAATGCACACATCCACACATTTGATATCTGCTATGCAGATGGCATAATTATCCATGCACAGGATCTCCTGAGAGGGCTAGACCCAATCCCGAGAATATTTGCAAGCTACGAACAAATATCTGGTTTAGCCATAAACAAATCAAAATCGAACAAGTTCTTCTTCCAAGATCATTCATGCTCTGAGAGGATCCATTTTGGGCTGCTTTCCCTATCGGTGACGCAGCACACGTTTAAATACCTAGGCATTCACATATGCCAATTTCACTTGGATATGCTAGAAGGGAACCTCAATAGTGCCATAAGGGGAATACGTTCAAAGCTTTCTGGACTACGCTGCCCCTATCGGCGATGGGTCGAGTGGCAGTGTCCAAGATGGTGGTGCTCCCCCGACTCCTCTATTACTTCACTAATTTACCGATTATAATACCCCCAATTATTTTTAACACACCAGACACTGTATTATCGGAACTCATTTGGGAGTCGGGCCGAAGAAGAGTAAGCCTTAGAAATTTACAAATAGACAAAAGTAAAGGAGGTCTAGGGATGCAGGATTTCCAAGCTTACTATTATGCGAGCCAACTGCAATGGCTGTCCTATTGGACTGAAGGTCGCAACCTGCAGGAGGTTGGATACACTGCAAAACATTGTACAGGGACTGCTACACACATTATTATTATCGTAAAGTAAAATTCCCCCAAAAGTACTGCCTTTATTACAAACAGCCTTGCTATGCTGGAGGAAAGCACTGCAATATACTTCTTGTTGTACCCCCCTATGCAGGCAATATCCCACTGCTGGGAATCCCACTATTGAGCAGCAGACTCACTAAACACAAAATTGGGTTATGGTTGGATGCAGGGGTGGAGACGGTGGGGCTGCTGTTTAATGGGGATGATTTTAATGGACAATGAGAACTTAATACGAGAAGCCGGGGCACCAACCATCTATATATGTTACACGCTGTGAAACTGCAATATGTTAAGAGACACTGGTCCCCCCCAACGGGAGGAACCACAGAAGCATGAAATAGTCAAATCCCTATCCTACATGGGGTAGGGACGTCACCTCATCAAATGGCTATACTTGAGCATCCGGGCACATGCTGCACTGCCCCTTGACGCCCTCCGAGTCCAATGGGTGGCAAACATGGGACAGGAATTATCAGACAGGGAATGGGCTGAAATTTTGGAACATCCAAAGAAGGTATCACATAACGCAAAGTTTAAGTTTATACCTAACCACCTCCCTTACAGAAAAGCATTGAAAACGTTCCTCTTTCCCTGATCCCTCTGACTTCCCCTGCAACCCCGCCCTCTCGACTGTCTAGATTCCAGCGCTGGGATGCTTACGGGTTACTACGCTCTTTACAAAACCATAATAATAATAATAATAATAACCTTCGTAGAGCTTACCTCACACCACATAGCCTACAGCTAATGTTTTCCAAACGTACACCATCAATGCACCAGGTGCTAGTTGGAAGAGGCTAATTTAATTCATATGCTATGGTCATGCCCGCGCATGAGAGAATTCTGGGGAGACGTTAGATGAATACTAGAGGAGACTACACATCCCCAAATAGACGACTCAGTGTTGGGATGTCTGCTGGTCCTTCGTAAGCGTAAGTCAATGCAGAAGGTCCAGCTCTGTTTCTTGGATATGGCACTTATAATTGACAAGAGATCCATTATCATGAGATTGAAATCAGCCAAACCCCCTACATTATACACATGGCACAGCAAAATAATACATTGGGGGGGCTGAAAGAGCTGCCATACTTTGAGAGGAGGCCAGAGGACAACAGAAAATTCAGATATCTATGGAATGGGATGTGATGTTTGAAGCTTTTAAAAACGCTAACCCTGACAATTTACCTGATCCCCGAACACGCAGTAGATCATGATGCAGTGGTGATGTACACAACCTTAGTACAGTAGACCGAGATAGAGAAAATGCCCAAGATTGTTTAAAGACATATGCAAATGGTAATGGGATGTAACAGAAACTATGATGTGAATAAGAATCCCAGAATATGGTGGGAGGGGATTGGGGGGCGAACAGTTAGTTAGAAATTTACTCAGTATTGATATCTGCATAATTATGTAAAAGCATACAATTATATACGAAACGAACAGCTATGGCAATGATACACAACAGAACATGACACTGATTGCGGCCCTGTTATATGCCATGTTAAACAGATTGGTAACAATGTGCAGATACTGAAGTATGTTTGAATGTAACCAACATAAGTAAAAATCAATAAAGTATGTTTTTAAAAAAATAATAAGTTCAATGAAATGTAATATAACCCTGTAAATAACTATTTCCTTTCTGGATTCCTTATAAACATTTAATATGTGTTATGTGGATAAACTGTGAAGTTATTCAATTAATATACTTCTTTTTTTCTAATAATGACCTATAGGAGACTTTGTTTAGGTTAAGTCTACCTAACAGCATAGCAGTCTGGTTGCAAAAGACTTACTTTCAGCTTACCAGATCTTAGAGTGGACCTAAAGCCTGCCCATTGCTTACCATTGGTTGGAATTATTGTCACTCTCATTTGCTTGCTTCTTATTCGCTGGCTTGTCTTGTTCATCTTGAGTCTGTCCCTCCCCTAGAATATATCCTATTTACTTGTGTCCTTCCATTGCTCACTTTTAGGGAATTACTTATTTTTTTTTAAGCTCATCACAAGAGTGCATGTGTTTCCCAGCTGTTCTCTCCCCCACCTGTGCTTCTGTTGCTCTCTTTCACTTGTGTGATTCTCTCTGCCCAAATTGCTCTCTTGTCCATTTGCTTCTCTCCCCTCATGGTCCACAATGCTCTCTCTCATCCATGTGCTTCTCTCCGACCACATGCTGCACATGGCTTTCTTTAGCCCATTTCCTTCTCCCTCTGCTCTTCCATGTTTTCCCCACCCTCTATAGTGCATCCTCCCCACCCACGCCCTCCACGTTGCTTCCTGCACGCTCCATCCGTGTTGGTTGGCACCCACCAGTGTAATTTTGTAGGAATGCGCATGCATGGTGATACATGCACTTGCCTGCAAAATGAGACAGCCACAGGGGCTGCATTATAGCACCTTTTGTTCTCTTCAGAATTGGTGGTACTGTACAGCATTGCTGAAAGCCATTGGCAAAGCCAGTAGGCCCCAAAGGTAGGACCTACAGCATTTGCCAATTCTGGATGTGTTACCTGCTGATACCATAGTTCTCAGTGGAATGACTCTCTCTTGAGTTTATAAGCTTCAAACATCGACATTATGAGCTACTTCAGTATAGAAGGATTCAGCCCATGGGTGGGCAACAGAAAGAAAGAAAAAAAGTAACACTCAGTGCATATTTCGAAAATTAGGTTTATGGTGTTTGACTACCATATCAATTCCTCATACTTAACCTAGGTTCAGTGGCATAGCAGTGGTACCAGGGGCCCTTATTCATTTAGAAATTGAGGCTTATGGTGTTTGATTACCATATCAATTCCTCACACTTAACCTAAGTTCAGTGGCATAACAGTGGTACCAGGGGCCCTTATGCAAGTAAGTTTTAACATTTTTGAATATTGCTTGGTTACTTAAAACCATTGCAAAAAGTTAAAATAGACACTAGAAGGAGCAAGCGAGCCTGTGTAATTAAAAAGGATGCAACATATTGCATTATGCTATTATGACGGCTGTAGGCAGATTTGAGTAGATATAATAACACCTTTGTCAATAGCTAAAGGGCAAGCAGATCTTTAAAGTACAAACTGGGCACGTTATGACATAAAGAACCTCACTTGTCCATAGTAAAATGTTGAAGGGCATACCAATCTGCAATACCCGGTAAGATGCGTAGTGTGCAAGCCGGGATTCGATGTCAGGTAAAGTGGAGTCTAGCTGACCTTGAAGTGCCGGTAAAGTGAATACTATGAAGGTCTTTAGTTCTGTCAGCTTCTTATCATTAATAATATCCATTAGTAAATATGGTCGCCCGGTGAATTAGTCTTTGGGTTACTGCTGGCTGAGTCTTCAGTCCAGCTGTGAAGCTTAAGAATATGTATGGCACTTAAAGCCATGTGAAAAAGTATGTACCACACATAAAACCAAAGGCACACAAAATCTGGGGAGCCCAAAGCAGTTACAGTACTTATGGGAGCCTTTTCAAAAATTGTCAGTAGTCGGAGTCAGTGAGAATTTCTTTTGCTGACTCATCTTCTACATGAAAAAGTATGTATCCCACATGCGCACAAAACTGGGGCTGCCCAACCGCAGTTGCTTTCCTTTTGGAAGCCTTTTCCAAAGTTGGTAGTATTTGGAGTCAGTGCAGGATTGTTTTGTTAAGCAATAAGTTGTGATGCTTGTGTCATCTGCTAATTGGCCATTGTTAGACCTGGCATCATTGGCTTGAGTCTCTCCTCCATTTTTTTCTGTTTACCTCCTCTGTTTACGATGTTTTTGCTGGTATAATGCTTTGGGCACTGTGTCACTGCTGATCAGTGTCACAGTGCAAGTGCTCCCTATGTAAAATTGTTGTATTGCTTGAATTCCATGTTTGGCTTATTTGGTTTACTGTCAGTCCCTAGTCTAGTGCACCAGGAGTGCCAGGGCTTGTAAATACGAATGCTGCTCGTGGGCTTGCAGCACATGTTGTGCCACCCACAAGAGCGGCCTAGTAAAAGTATGTCTGAAGGTCTGCCATTGCTAGACCTACGTGCAGTCTGGTACTGTCACGCTGACTGCGCAAGTACACCTACTTGCCAGTCCCTAAACCTTCCCTTAACTTCATGTTAGTCACCCCTATGGTAGGCCCACGGGCAGGGTGCATTGTAAGTATAAGGTAGGACAAGCCTGACCAAGTTGGCATGTCCTAATAGTGAATTACAGCCTTATTCTTTTTTTCACTATTGCGAGGTAACCTGCTCTCCATTAGTTAGAATGGGCCGCCAGGATTATTAATGCTATAATCCTAGCTGGCTCGGGAAGCATGGTGCAATGTCGAGTTTGGTATCCCTGAACTCGGGGTTTAATTACGCATCCGTTTGTGTGGATGGTTTTTGGACTCTGGGTTTGAAAATAGCACTTTTAGAAAGTGGCTATTTTCTTGTCTAACTATTTCTGGTTTCTGCTGGTTTGGTGTGTGTGTGACAGGAGCTGGGTGGCTCCAGAGATCTGATGAGTCAGTGTGGGATGAGTGGGACATTTGCATTGAGAGTAGGGGGAGAGTAGCTTCTGATAGCCTGCCCTGCCTGATACAATGCTGGCTCCACCTCCTGCCAGGCGACTGATGGTTCTGTGCCTGCCATGGACGATCCTGGCCCCACCTCCTACCAGGAGGCCGATAGCTCTGCTCCTGCCAGTGACAATGCTGGCTCCACCTCCTGCTGGGTGTCTGAGGACCCAGCCCTGCTCAGTGAATAGGCCAGGTGCCTCTGCCTGGCTACACCCACAACAGACCCAGGATGTTGGGAAATTCCCCTGCATGGACAAAGGGATCAAAGCCAAAAAGGGGTATAAGAGAAGGACCCCTGAACCAAGAATTTAGATCACTTCTGACAAGGAAACCTGAACCACGGACAAGAAGCCTGCTGATCCAAGGACTTGCCTACCCCTTCTGCCAGTGTGCTGTTTGTTGGGAGAATTCTGCAGTTGCTTCTTTATTTTTGCCAAGGAACCAGGAGAGAGGAACTGAGTGTGTACTCTCAAGCTTTGCTCAGAAAATCTCCACGGGTTGGAAGAGTGCCAGCCTCCTGTTGAAGTCACAGGGCTAAAGGACTTCATCTGCTAAAAGTGCTTGTTGCTGGAACTTGAGAATCCAGCACCTCTGAAAGAAACCAGCAATCTCGACGCCGACGGACGTCGCCGAATCCAGCTCGACATCGTGAGTAACGGCTCCAGTGTCCCGCATCCTCGACGCCGGACGCCGGGCCCGATCGACGCCAGCAGCAACGCCAGTGAGTAGTGAGTTCGGCTCCAGCTCCAAGGGATCTTGTGTCTGCACCGCTGCTGATCGCATCGACTTCGTGCCCTCTCGACGCCGTGAGCGCTGTTCAGTCTTGCAACAGCATCATCGACATCGACGACTACTGAGGCCTGATCGACACCGAAGGCGCGACGCCGGATTGCTCGACGCCGCTGATCATCGTGTGCTTCATTTTCCTAAGGTACTGTGTTGTTGGGGGTCCGTGTGACTCCGGGCTCGACGTAGCGCTCCTCGCGGTCGACGCCGAACCCTTTGGATTAACTTTGCCTCGACATCGTGTGACTCCCGTGTGGGTTACATTGTTGCCAAGAACTGTGTTTTAAAGAAGAAGAGTTGCTTTTGATACTAAAGACTTTGTGCTAAGAAGAAACTACATTTGAACTAATATTTTCCCTTCCAAGAGTATTTATTAAGACTGGGGTATATTTTTGTCGTTATTTGGTCTTGTGCTAAGCCTTATATAAAAATCCTTATTTTTATAATACTACTGTGTCGTGTCCATTTGTAGTGTATTCACTTTATTATTGTATGCGGTCATAAATGCTTAACACACAGCCTCTGAGATAAGCCTGTCTGCTATGCCAAGCTACCAAGGGGGTGAGCAGGGGTTATCAAAGGGTGTGACTTCCTTGCCCTGACTAGAAAAGGTGTGTCCCTATTTGTCAGAAGTGCATACCTCTGCCAACTAGAGACAGCCGGTTCTAACATTGGACTCAGCGGTGAGGATTTGAACCTTGCATTTATGACCCATGTGCAGTGATTAGTGTGCGCTACATAGTGAAAGCAGACCATAGCACAGCCACAATCTAATTTGGAAGGATTCTATTTTTGTTCTCTGCTTTTCTGAAGCTTGATTTTTTTAACACTGCCAGTTTTGACCATGAGTGACACCGGAGTCACTACCCCTGTTGTTGTTGTGGAGGAATTTGATAGAAGTAAGATCGCAGATTACAGCAGAAGGCAATTGGATTATCATTGCCAGCATTTGAAAGTTCCTACTAAAGGCTGCAAAACCAAAGGGGAAGTTCTCAAAGCCTTGAAGGCCTGGTTAGAGTCCAGAGATCCCACTGATCCGGTGGTGGTACCGCCAGTGGAAGGGGATGAGGAGGTGCCAGTGAATGGGCCTGTGTTGTGTCCTCTCCCGGTAGCAGTGTTTCCTCCAAAGGTCTTTCCCCTGAAGAAAGAGAAGAAAGGGCGAAAGAGCGAGAATACAACATGGAAATGGCAAGGCTTAAGATAAATGGGCAGTTGGAGTTAGAAAATGCAAGAGGTAGGAGAGAAGCTGATTTGGAAATCAAAAGGTTGGAGTTTGAAAGAGAAAAGTTAGCTTTGGAGCGTGATACCAAGTTGAGGGAGTTGGAGATCCAAGCTAAAAAGTTAGAATTGAATCCCTCTGGTGGCAGCATCCCATCTGTGCCTGCAGAAAGTAGGTTTTATTTCCCTAAAGATATGATAAAAGATTATCATAAGAATGAAGATATTGGTCAATGGTTTAAAGCATATCAGTTAGCATTGTTGGCCCACCGGGTCCCTGAGAAGGATTGGGGAGCGGGGTTGTGGGGTCGCTTTGTGAATGAGGGGAGCGATACCCTGTTAGACATGCCTGTTGAGGATAGGATGTCTTATGCTCATATGAAAGATGCTTTAATGTTGAGGTATGGCCTAACTCCAGAAAAGTACAGACAAGCCTTTAGAGAATGTAAGAAGTTGCCTTGTACTACGTGGGTTGAATATGTGTCTTTTTTTTGCAGAGCCATGGATGGTTGGGTAAAGGGCAGCAAAGTGGAAAGTTATGAAGCTCTTTATGATTTGTTTGCTTGGGAGCAATAACTGTTTTCCAGAGCTGCGCCAGCACCTTATTATCCTTGGTCAGGACCAGGGTCCACAAGGGTCCAGTGGGAGACTCAGCCAAAGGTGGGCAGGGTCCCCAGCAGAAGAGTGGGGGGGGACAAGGGTAAACAGAAGGAGTCCCAGAAAGGGCCCCAAAGTAATCCCCAAGGGAACCAAGGGAAGTGTTCCCAGCCTCCCCCTGAGCAGAAGTCAGGGGCCCGACAGGTAAACCTGTTCATAGGGGCCCGGTAACCTGCTATGTGTGTAAGCAGGTGGGGCATCGTTATTATGATCCCCAGTGTCCTATGAAGGACTCTGGTGCACCGCCGCGTGCACCCCCCCCATCAGTTGGCGAGTGTAGCCCTGGGAGGGGAGGAGATGGTTGTCCCTGGTGGGAGGGGTCCCGCAGAAATGTCCCTGGTCTCGCTAGGAGACATGGAAATGGTCCCTCCACCCCCTCTGCCTAGTAACATTAATAAATATAGGCAGTGGGTGACCATTAATGGCCATAGAGTGGAAGCTCTCAGAGACACTGGAGCGAGTGTGACAGCTGTCAAGTGTCACTTGGTGTCCAGAGAGCAGGTGGTTCCCCACGCATTCTACCCCGTGAAAGCTGCTGACAACTCCCAGAAAGAGTGTGAGGTAGCTCAAGTTTCCTTTGAATGGGGGGGAGTTTCAGGTACTCTTCAGGTTGCTGTGAGGCCCGCCATGCCTGTTGATTGTCTCCTGGGCAATGATTTAGAAGACTCCCCTTGGGCTAAGGTGGAGAGGGAGACACATTTGAAAATGTTGGGTGTGTCAGAGTGGGTGTGTGCAACCACTCGATCCATGACAGCAAGTAAGGGTGTTGATGATGTCCCAGAGCCTGAAAGTATGGCCCAGGACCCAGCTGTGAAGAGAAGTGGCAGGAGGTGCGGGAAACCAGCCCCCGTAGTTCCCGTGGTCCAGGAGGAGGTAGACCCTGAGGGGGATGCCCTGGAGCCCACAGGGGAACAAGTTGCTGAACTGGGAGACCTGCCCGAGCTGACCCATTGGCAGCAGGACGGGGTCCCTCCAGGGAAGAATTTGTTGCAGAACAGAAAGTGTGCCCTTCTCTTGTGGGTATGAGGCAGCAGGCCTCAGCCCAAACCTCAGGTGATCAGTCAGGGTCACATTTTGTTTACTGGGAGAACGACCTCCTGTATAGCGAGCCTAAGGCTGCAGAGCCTGGGTCAGCCCGTGTGCTGGTGGTACCCTAGCGCTTCAGAGCCTTCCTACTGGGTTTGGCTCATGACGTTCCGTTAGCTGGACATCTGGGGCAGGACAAGACCTATGACAGGCTTGTCACCCATTTTTATTGGCCTCAGATGCGAAGGGATGTAGACATCCATTGTAAAACCTGTCACACTTGCCAGGCAAGTGGGAAAAGCGGAAGGAAGCAGAAGGCTCCCCTCCAACCTTTTCCAGTGGTCAGTACCCCCTTTGACCGGGTGGGGATTGACATTGTTGGGCCCCTGGACCCCAAGACAGCCCTGAGCAACAGGTTCATCCTGGTCTTGGTGGACCATGCCACACGGTACCCGTAAGCCATCCCTCTCCGAACAGTGACGGCGCCCGTGGTGAGACGGGCACTGATGGGTGTTTTCTCCCGCATGGGGTTCCCCAGAGAGGTGGTGTCAGACCGGGGCACCAACTTCATTTCCAACTATATGAAGTCTCTGTGGAAGGAGTGTGGGGTAACCTACAAGTTCACCACTCCTTACCACCCTCAAGGTAATGGGCTGGTTGAAAGATTCAACCGGACCCTTAATGGCATGATCATGGGTCTTGAAGAACCAATGAGGCGGAAATGGGACGTCCTCTTGCCATGCCTGCTGTTTGCTTACCGTGAGGTGCCACAGAAGTCTCTAGCGTTCAGCCCCTTTGAGCTTTTGTATGGTCACCCGGTAAGAGGACCTTTGAGTCTGGTCAAAGAAGGCTGGGAGCAATCTCCCAGGAAACCTCCCCAGGATGTATACATTTACATGCTGGCCTTTAGGAGCCAGACTCGGCGCTTCAGAGATCTTGCTCAGGCAAATCTGGAGGCCAGCCAGGAAGAGATGAAGCGGTGGTACGACCGGAATGCCACTCTGGTCGAACTTCAGCCTGGTCAAGAAGTTTGGGTCATGTCCCCTGTGGAACCTTGTGCGCTCAAGGACAGGTGGACTGGACCGTTTAAGGTTGTGGAGAAGAAGAGCGATGTCACCTACTTGGTGGACTTGAAATCTCCCAGGAACCCCTTGAGGGTCCTCCATGTCAACCGTTTGAAGCCTCACTTAGAAAGGTCCGAAGTGGGCATGCTCCTAGCTACAGATGCTGGAATGGAAGAGGAGAGTGAGCCTCTTCCTGACCTCCTGTGTGCTAAAGAGCAAGATGGGTCAGTGGATGGTGTGGTCCTCTCAGAAGTGCATACCTCTGCCAACTAGAGACAGCCGGTTCTAACAGCCATGAAGTGTTTGGCACCTGTCTGTCACCTATTGCCATTTTCATTTCCACCTTTGTAAGGACATTTACAAATCTACAGTTCAACTGAGGATCCCCTGGGATTAAGCTGGCTAACACAGCCTGCCTCCACGTGTACATTCTTTTTTGATTGAAGGGAACTCTTAGTAGCTGTCTCCATTCCCCCATTAGTTCCATGTAGAAATGTTGCTCGTATATGAATTTACCTTAAAGAAATGAAAAAACAAAAGGCGTTTGGCAAAACAGGAACAAGTTGGTTTAATTAAAATGTAGCAGCTGGGAGAGTCTCGACAGAATATATCTGAACAAAGTCTCTTAGTGTATAATGTTATGTCTGGTATCATATACATCTCGTGAGGTACAATAAAGTCATTTCTGCTCTCCTGAAAAGCATTTCAGTCATAAACTAACAAGCTCTGGCATCAGATAAGGACACAGATGGCTTACGACCTCAAGGAGAGCAAGTGTGGGCCAGCATGTATGTGTCCAGATGTCTGGCATGAGGAGCGGGTGATCGCCACATGTGGTGCGCATGTCGTGTCCAGATTGGCTGAGTGTTTCTATTTACATGTGGTATCTGGCTTTGAGATATTTTTGGGGACTGTGAGCCTTTGGCCAAACATGTGTTATGTGGGCCATTTTTCTTGGAAGTGTTTGTGGTGAAACTATATATCTGTGGAATCAATCAGGGTTTTCCTCGGGCGCTCGTTTGTCTTTTGGTTAAGAGAGACCCAACCTGTGATTTGTTATTTGATAGGCATGAATGTGGGTTGAATGTGGGTTGCCTGACCTGCCTGACCAGGTATCTCTGACTCGGGGTTGATGGAGAGGTCACCTTGGGTAAATCTGACAGCAATGATGCAAGTTAACTTGAACTCCTAACAATAATATGACAGTCACTGGTACCATTTTGATCTACATTCTCAACATTGAGTGCACAATTGTCATTGCGTACATCGATATTTTCTTTACTAATATTGACATAATTATGCATTTCTAAATCATGACACACATCGACATTGCTTTTACTGGTAGCAACATTGTCATTTGTGCATAGATTATATCATACATTGACAATGCTACTGCCGATATTGTCGCTGTTGTGCAGGCATCAATTATGGCATATATTGACACTGCATTTATGGGTATTGACATTGGTATGTGGGCACAAATGCCATACATTGATATCACATTGATTGGTATTGCCGTTGTCATGCCTGCACATATAATGGTATTTATTGACATTGTATTTACCTATTCCAACAGTAGCATATCAGATGTGGCAGATCTATTTACCACGTAAACTGCAAGCATTCTGTGTGCTGTTTCACTGCCAGGGAGGAAGGTGTAGTAGGGAGTAAAGCAGACATAAGAGATACCTCAGAAACTTCTCCTTGGCTGTATTTGGGTTTCCTATATTGAAATTTTGTTGAGGTGCCTCTGTTTTGTAGCAGTTTAGTATCACCCAGGTGAGGGTTCTTCATTCTAGACCAGCCATATCTTTCATCTACTAAAGAGATGATTTGTTTTTCTAGCCAGTTTTTTTAAGGCCATGTGACTGGTGGGAGTTTCCCAGAGCTGGGTCAGCCCAGTGACTAATAATGACTCACGTAGATGGACTCTGGCAGTCCACTTTCCTAATTTTTTTCCAACAATTTATGTAGGCTCCCTGCCTGGCCAGAGTCTGACCTTACAGCCCAAATTCGAGCATAACCGGAGCCGCAGATGTTTAATTTGGGAGGTTGAATTATTCTGTATGCCCTCGTCATTATGCTGTCCAATATGCTGGCATCCCTTACTCTCAGTGGCTCGCTCCCATACATTATGGTAGGTAGAAACTTGGCTTGCGATACATAAAGTAGGGGCATCAGTGTTGGTCCTGACAACTATCACGTAGGATTTTAAGCGTTATGGCCAGTGCCAGACCCTTATGCACGTAAGAAAAAAGGGCCTCCAGTAAGCTTGTTTGGTAGGAAAAACATACATTTGCAATGCCCTTGGCCTCAATGTCACTGCAACTATTGCACTGTTGGTTTCTGTTGGTAGCTATTGCCATGCCTGGTCTGGATGTTAGGCATAGGGACTCTAGGGTTTAGTGCCAAGCACCCAACGAGAAGGAAGAATTGACTCTGCAACGTTGCTGCAGCCAGCCAGACTTTTTACACTAAAGTGATTTGGCCAACAACATTCATTGCTGGTGAGCCAACTAGGGCATGACATATGTTTAATTTTCCAATAACAGACCCCCAAAGAGAGACTTGTGTTTGAAAAATGTAAAACAAATGTTCCTGATACACTAAGACATTTTATTCATCATTTGGGAGATATGTGCATGGTGATATCGGACATTAAAAAACGAAGCGGACAATGTGGCAGAAGCCCTGCTCTAAACAGGCTGCGCCTTATGGCACCATATCTACTGCCAGATGCTGACAGTTCTCCTAATAGTAAACTGACAGCAGCTCTGCCATTGGGCAAATCACCGTCAGCTACATTTTAAGGGTCTGATTTACAAAGGTAAACATACACTTTTGTGTAAGTTTACTCTTTTTCCATATTCACAGACTACAAATTAATAGTAACTTTACGACTGCGGAGACTCCACAGTCAGAGCATAGAAGTCCTCACATAAAAGATAGGCCTATACTAACTTTTCATGTGCGGAGTTACCTTTCCCGACTGTGCGGTTTCCAAAGTTGTTAACTTACTCTTAAATCGTATATTGTAAATCCCCAAAAAGTGTAAACTTACATAAAAGTATAAGTTTATATTTGTGGATCACGCCCTATATAAGGTGGCATACATTGAGGCGAAATAACAAGATGCAGGAGAATAAAGAACACATGCCAGATGCATGCCCCCTCCTCCATTTCTTACTGCTCCTGCCACAAGCTTATTTACCACTTTCAACACTCTGAGTTCAACACAAGTAAAATCTGGGATAAGGCAGGAACCATTGAACCAGCTGATGTAGCCCAGCATGGCTACATGGATCACGCGTTTCATCGAAATACAGACCTCAGATATCACAACGCTACTCAATTTCTTCTTAAATGAGGGCAGAATCCCTCATGCTCTACAATTCGCAGTAGACACTACAATCCTGAAAAAAACCTCTAGTAGATTCCAAAGACGTTGCCAACTATTGCCCTATTTCAGACTAAAACAGTTTATTCAGACCCACCGCGTCCTCCGCAAGTGGCCGTAGAGATCAACCTAGAAACCATGTGGAAGATCTTAAGCAGCTTTCTGCTCAGAGAAGCTTCCAGGAATCATCTTGAAGTGACAGATCTCCTCTGCTTTTTAGCTGAAGAGAGCAGAGGCCGAGACTTAACATGCCTACAGAAATCAGACTCCTCTGTAGTATCCCAGTCTGGGGCCTAGACAGACAAGACACAGGACACGTGTGGTGTAGTTGGTGGCGGCAAACTAACCTGACCACGCCCAGAGCCCGGGCCTTTTATTGCATAACTAGCGTATCCACGCATACGTTTGGAACAAACCAACGGCCTTTTACGCTCCAGGGGTATGACACCTAGTAACAGTGGGAGGGGTCGTGTGCGCCAGTGGTATACCCCAACTGTCCACAACACTACATTCCTCCTTTACCTAGGGATGAAACAAAACTGGCAGAAAGAAGAACACACAAATGTCTCTGACGGGAGGAACTGCTGTCTATACAGGTTGTAGTGTTCGCCAAAGTTCGCTAGACAGTCTATGATACAGTCTCTG
The DNA here is from genome assembly GCF_964263255.1 of Lissotriton vulgaris. NCBI lineage: Eukaryota > Metazoa > Chordata > Amphibia > Caudata > Salamandridae > Lissotriton > Lissotriton vulgaris. Next base: position 970,567,578 of record NC_141697.1, read on the forward strand.
AAGTTACTGACAAATCCAAAATACCAAAAGCACAAAATTTAACAGTCTTACTTCGATCTCGGCGGGGTCCATCGTCTAGATCATCTCAGCGCCAGCACTGGGCCACAAAGTCTCGGTACCTCTGGGAAGGCTTGGGGCAGGGACGTAGACTGTATCTCGATTGGCTACGACCTTCGGCTGTGGCTGGGGAATGTTCTTCGGCTTCACTGATTCCGGCGCCGCTGGGGGCTTCCGCCGGTCTCGCTGGCTCCCCATTGCTCGGGGTGACGTCCTCGGATGGGCTTGCCGGGGTGCTTGTCTCGGCTGGTTCCGATGGCCTGCGCGGTGGGTTTTGGTGCCAGACGTCCGGTTCCGGGTGGTTTAGGTGCCAGTCGTCCGGTTCCAGGTCTTCTCCTCTTTCAGGTACTTGTTTGAAAAACGACATGTTTCGCGTGACTACCTCTCCGTCCCTGACGGCTGTGACCATTGTTCCGTGCACTTCGGTAACTCGCCAGGGGTCCAGTTCGAACGGCAGGCGGAACTTCCCGCCGGGATGGCGATCTTTCACCAGGACTGCGTCGCCGACTTGAATGGGGCTGTCTGCGGCCCTCCGCCTTCGGGATGCTTCCTGGTTGTTTTTGGTGCGTTGTTCCATGGATCGGTTGTTGAGATTTGGAGCCGTCTCCCACCTGGGATGGTGTGGGATGGTGTCAGCAATGGCTCAGTTAAATGATAGGCGGTTTGGGGCGATTCCTGTGGTGCAGTATGGGGTCTGGCGATATTCTCAGAGAAACTGGTAGATGGCTAGCTCTAGACAGTGACCATCGGCGACTGCAATTTGAATGACTTTGTTTAGAGTTCTCATTAGCCTTTCGACTTCGCCGTTCGCCTGCGGCCATCTTGGTGTTATCAGTTTGTGTTTGACGCTGTGGCTCTGCAGGTACTCTGTGAATTCGCTGCCATTGAACTGGGGTCCATTGTCTGTGCGGACTTCTTTCATAATCCCATGGGTGGCGATGATCTTTTCGAACTTCGGGATCACCTCCGCTGCTGCTGTTGATGTTACAATTTCTATTTCGGGGTAGCTGGAGAAGTCGTCCACCACGACAAGCATGTATTTGCCTCCTGGGAGGCTACCAAAGTCCGCGCTTACCCGTACCCACGGGGATGTTAGTCCGTCTTCGGTGATCACCGGTGCTGGAGGGTTTGGTAGGCTGGTCGCTAGGCATACCGGACAGCTGTGAACTACTTCCTCGACGGCTCTGTCAAGCCCGGGGAACCACCATTTGCTTCTGTTTTTTGACTTGACAATCCCCTGGTGTGATCCATGTGCCAGCAGGGCGGCTTGCTGGGTGAGGCTACTAGGCAGCACGAGGCAAGGGCCTCTCAGGAGACATCCTTCGGTGGACACTGATAATTCGTTCTTGACTTGGTACAGGGCCTTAAGGACCGCTTGGGCGTCTTGAGTGCGGAAGGACGCCGGGATTTGCAGTGCTTTCCAGTCGCCGGATTCTATGGCATGGATTGCGATCTGGAGGCAGTCATCGTCTTTCGTGGCTCTCGCTACTTCCTCCAGGGACATTGGACGTGGCTTCGACCGCTCGACAATAAGCCGGACGTACTCTTCCGTGGCTGCTGCTTCCGCCGCTTCCGCGTCTGTAACTGGACGGGCGTGTCTCAATAGATAGTCCGCTGGGTTTCGTGTGCCAGGCCTGTACTCCACCATGAATTGGAACTCCTGCAACTGCAGCACCCACTTTTCGATTCTCGGTGGTGGTCGAGATGATGAGCCTTGGAAAAGGGGTACTAGGGGCTTATGATCGGTGATTACTGAGAAAGGATGTCCGTAGAGGTAGATATGGAAATGGCGGCACCCCCATAGAATGGCGATCGCTTCTTGTTCAATTTGCGAGTAGCGCTGTTCGGTGGGTGTCAGCGTGCGGCTGGCGTACGCCACCGGGGCCCAATCTCCGCATGTCTGACGCTGCGACAGGACCGCTCCTAGGCCAGTGGGGCTGGCATCAACTAACAGTTGAGACTCGTGTCGTGGATTGAAGTAGGCTAAAGTCGTGTCTGCCGACAGGGCCGTTTTGGTGTTCATGAACGACTCCTGCTGCTCCGGGCCCCACTTCCAGGTGGTATTTGACTTGGTTAGGTCACGGAGGGGCCCTGTTAGATCTGACAGGTCCTTGATGAAGCGCACGCAGTACGTCACCATACCTAGGAAGCTGCGGACGGCTGTCACAGACGTGGGGGCTGGAGCGTTGTGGATGTCTTTGACTTTTTCCGGGTCGGGCCCACTCCTTGGTCGGAGAATTTGTATCCAAAGAAACTGATGTCTCTGCGTAGAAATTCTCATTTGTCTTTGTGGAGGGTCAGTCCTCTCTCCTTTAGCCGGTTGAACACTGCTTGGACGCGTCTGATGTGCTCTTCCAGGGTTGGGGCGTGTACTAGGATATTGTCGCTCACGTTGAGCACGCCGTCAAGGCCTTGGAGGACGTTGTGGACGATGTTTTGAAACACCTCCGCCGCGCTTGAGATGCCGAAGTTTAACCTGGTATATCTCCACAGGCCTGCGTGTGTGGAGAAGGTTGTGATTGAGCGCGAGTCTGGGTGGAGAGGGATCTGATGGTATCCTGACAGCAGGTCCATTTTGGAGAACCACTTGGACCCTGCGAGCTCCCCGATGATGTCATCAATGGTCGGTGTCAGGTGGCGCTCTCTCTTGATTGCTAGGTTGGGGATGCGCATATCTACGCATATCCTTACTGCTTCGCGTTGCTTCGGCTTTTTGGCCACGACTATGGGTGACACCCACGGTGTGGGTCCTGTGACACGTTCGATGATGCCAGCTTGTTACAGCATCTTTAGCTCAGCTTCGACTTTGGGCCGGAGGTGGAAAGCGATCCGCCTGTGCCGGAGGGCTACTGGGGCTACCGACTGGTCGATGTGGAGTTGGACAGGGGGGCCACGTAGGCACCCGATGCCCTCGAACAGCAAGGAATGTTCCGCAACCAGATGGTCCAGTCCTTGGGCTTGCACTGTTAGGGCAAAGTGTATGAGTCCGAGCTCCCGTGCGGTCCTACAACCGAGAAGGAATCCTGATCCCTCCTGGGACACGTAGATCTTCGTTTGTAATTGCGTCGAGTCGTGGGACACAGTCGTCCGGAATACTCCGCACAGGCGCAGTGGGCACCGGGTTCCGTAGGCAAACACTTGCACTCTGGTGGGGTGGAGTGCGGGGGCGTCTTCGAGGCTTTGGTACACACTGGCGTCCATGAGGTTTATCGTGGCGCCTGTGTCGATGAGGGCTCTGATCGTTTGGCCATGCACTTGGACGGAGCACATCGGTTCGGTCGAAGACGCTGCTGCCAGGGTATTGAGCATGCGCACCACGTGGACGGACGCTGCATCATCCCCGTCGTCGTCCATGTCGCTGCTGTTTGACGTATCTTGGTGTGGCGCCACTTGTCGCACCCTCCTGGGTGGGCCACTCTGCTTTTTCCTTTGAGACGATAAACAGACACTTGCAAAATGATTTGCTTTTCCGCACGCTGTGCAGATTTTGCCTTCTTGCGCCGGGCAGGCACCCTTGTGGGGGGTGGGGCCTCCGCACCATATGCAGGCCTGGTCGTGGGTGGATTGTCCTTGTTTCGGGCGCCCTTTCCTGGGGGTCTTCGCCCGGTTGTCCGATGGGTGCGATTTGATGGCACATACGGGTTCTGTTTTGACTGTTACCGATAACTTCGGCTCCATATGGGCGGCGCGGCTTTGGAGAGTTCTTTAGACCGCCCTGGGGCCAGGATGTCGCGCATTGACATCGCGTCCGTTTCAAGCACCCTCTCTCGTAGCTTTAGTGAGGCGCATCCCTGTATGAATTGGGCGCGAATTTCATCCTCCGCATCGGGGAGGGTGCACGTGCTGGCCAATTTCTTGAGTCGAGCGTAGAAGACGTCGACGGACTCCTCAGGGAGTTGGCGCGCTTGGCGCAGCAGAAAGCGTTCATAATCTGCGCTGGCAAACGGCTCAAAATACCTGGTGATGGCGTCGCGGAGGGTGGCGTAGGTGTGTGGCGGGTCGCCTTCTGTGATGTCTTTGGAGATGTCGTGGATAGCTTCACCTCCCAAATGCAACAGCATAGCGCGGTGTCGCCCCACAGCTATATCTGCAGCAATGAAGTAATTTTCCAGCCACTCTACCCACTTCTTCCATCGTGTAGCTTGTGAGGGGGGGGGCCTGTGACCGCAAACGGTTCGAGATGCGGCACGGTGGCCATGATGGCTGGGACACCGCAGATGGGGAGACTGGAGGCGGGCTGGATGCAGTACGGGGCACCGGGGAGCGGTTAGGCCATAGCAGGCCGTCGGCGCTCGGGAGCGCTGGGCAGAGCGCCGTGAACAGGTCAGTGCGGCGTCGCGGTGCAGCAGGGCACATGGAGTGGTGGATCGTGGACCACCTCGTCGCCAGTGTAGTATCCCAGTCTGGGGCCTAGACAGACAAGACACAGGACACGTGTGGTGTAGTTGGTGGCGGCAAACTAACCTGACCACGCCCAGATCCCCGGGCCTTTTATTGCATAACTAGCGTTTCCACGCATACGTTTGGAACAAACCAACGGCCTCTTACGCTCCAGGGGTATGACACCTAGTAACAGTGGGAGGGGGCGTGTGCGGCAGTGGTATACCCCAACTGTCCGCAACACTACATCCTCAAAAGACCAGTGACCTGCCCGGGGCCTTCTTAACAGCATTATAGGTTCCCGGGCAAAGCAGTGCACTGGGCTGGATGTATGACATTAGCACGCATACTATTACCACGCATACCTTTACAACGCGGTATTTACAACGAATACCGTTACAACGCATAGCGCTTTGAGGTGCTGGATAGTGGTAAGTATAATTTTATAATCCAACTCCAGTCCCCGTGGACACTAGGGAAGGTGTTGGATATAAAATTAAACTTATTCCCTATCCTAGAGCGCCCCCCAGCACAATGCGTTGTAATGGTATGGGTGGTAATGCCTGCGTTGTAATGGTAGTGCGTTGTAAAAAATGCGTGCTAAACGTTGTATACCCACTGGGCCCTGCCTACACAACCACTCACAGGAATAAAAATGTTTAACGGAAAATGTGTGTTATATTCTGGTCTACAAGGGGTTCCTATGCTCGTGGAGCACCCGGGCAACTGACCAGTGTTCCCATGCATTAAGACAGCACTGGTCCTCTCTAGTTCTAACAAATCTATAACCTGCCTACCCCACCCCTAGATACCACCACAACATTAGTACGTAAGAGAATTTCCTTTCATTGACCAACACGAGAAGGAGCTCACTATAAGGATACTAAAGCAGCTATAAAGTAGCATGTCATGCTACACAAAACTGTAAAAAAAAAAATAATAATAATAAGAGTGCATTAGTGCTTCTGGTGGTGCCTGAATCACAAATTATCTGACCTAATCATGGCAAACTTCAAGCTCGTCATTGTGAAGATCATCCCTTTTTAAGACAATGATAAATGCATTTCAATCATATTATTCAGGGCACATTTCTGCTTTAGACCTCTGTTTGTAGGAGAACATTCATTAGTTTGCTTGAAAAGGGAAAGCTTTATAATTGATTTACAATTCCAGTGTGCCCTCTAGGATTTGAATCGCTCCGTCCGGGAATCCCGCAGTGACTCTCTGACATTTTGCAACGTGTTCTGCTCCATCCATTCCTCCTGCATACGTGAAATGTATTTGTATCGAGGCAGGCCGCTCTGATTGGTTCCCTCTCTGCGTTTGCCTTTGAAGATGTTTTGACTTTGAGCCGAGTGTGTGCATACGGGTCTCTGGGCAATCAAGAGTTAACCCGCATTTAATTGTATGTTTAATTGTGCATTTCATTCTTTGCTCTGATGCCAAAACCCATTACCATGCTCCTGAAAAGCATTACAGATTGTGAAGACTCCGAGCCATATTTATATCAATCTCATTCAAAACCGTTCATACAGGCCACAAACACATTAATCATTTTACGCATCAGTTAGACGTTCTGCTAATCCAGGAGGTTATATTCAAGAATACATAATTTATCAAGATGCTTGGCATATAAGCAATAGCCAATATAAAAAAGAAATCCACTCTAATTTAATTTATTAATTTTAAGTAGGGAGTAGAGATATCCACTCTCAAGGGTGTTCTTTACAGTAAGAAAACGGATGCCAACACTAAGAAACAGATTTACCTTTAGGCTAAACAGAAAATTGGGCATTACAACTGGCTGAGAGCAATTCAAAACTTGGCAGAGCCCTGACAGAAGTGGATTCATGTAGGTGGGCCTAGGGATGACAAGATTACCGAGATAGAGACTTAACCAACCTGACTGCTGATCATTTATAAGTGTATATTTCACAACTGCTGCCTTTAATACTTGGCAGGCGCAGGTAAATAACACGTTCTACCTCCCAGTTTTCAATATTTCTGCAAATATACATTGGGGTCAAAGTTTGTTGATTGTCACTTCCGTTGACGTACTTGGGGTCAAAGTGCATGTGATGTAATTTTCATTATGATTTTGGTGAATGATGTCAGTGTCTACAATCAGGATGGATGGTATACCTAAACACAAAGAACCCCAATTTAGTATGCCCTACTTCTCAATGTGCAATCAAAAAACTTTGGGATAATAATAATGATTATAATAATAATAAGTTTAAAAACGTACCTGACGCCGCCGGTCACCTCGAATGTATGACGTTACAACCCATACTTTTCCAACGCATACCTTTACAACTCATTTTTTACAACGCAACATCCATTACAACGCATTCCATTACAACGCATGCCATTACAACGAATTTTTAAAAACTACCTATACAACGCATTCCATCACAACGCATACTACCTTTACAATGCATACCATTACAATGCATACCATTACATTGCATGTATGGTAAGTATTGAATAGTGTAGGGGTAAACAGTACTATTCTAACTCCAGGGGGTGCAACAGTACGGTAAGTGTTGGGTAGTGTAGGGGTAAAAATTTCTATTCTAACTCCAGGGGGTGCAACAGTAGGGTAAGTGTTGGATAGTGTAAGGGTACTTTGCGTTGTGATGGTAGGCGTTGTAATGGTATGCGTTGTAATGACTGCGTTGTAATGACATGCATTGTAGTGGTATGCGTTGTAGTGTCATGCGTTGTAATGGTTGCATTGTAATGGCATGCGTTGTAATGGATGTTGCGTTGTAAAAGTTTTGTTGTAATGGTAGTGCGTTGTAAAAGTTGTGTTGTAAAGGTTGTTTTCCGTCACCTCCCATGTCGCATCGCTCATGCTGGCCTCTTCCTAGTCCCAGCAGCTCCTGGGACAGATTCTGATCCAATCCCCGTGCTACAGAGCAACACGGGGATTGGCCTGAGCGGGCAGGAAATACGCTCTGCTCAGGTCATGGAGTATGTGAGGTTTCTCCAGCCAGTCTGCTAAATGCAGCCGGACTGGAGAAACCTAAGTGTGCATGTGTGTTTTTGTCGGCCTGATTTAGCCGGCCAAACACATATATGTACTTAGGGAGTGCACAAGCACTCCTCCTTGCCCCTCCTATGCCCCGCCCCTCCATGCAGAAGCTGGCTCCGAGCCGGCAAACGAAAAATACAATTATGCTAGAGCATCGTTTCTTTTTTTGTTTGCAGGCTCTGCACCAGGCAGTAAGTGGACCCTCCTCTGCCATTGCGGAGGAGCCGCTACTCATTAAAGAACGTGGACTCACCAGCAAAACATAGGAACCTCTGTTTATCTACTGGGCCTTTCCTTGACAGAGCAAGAAAGGTGAGAAAGCAGATTATTTGCTTGTTTCTGTGCCTTAATACCATTACAAGTTTCACACAAAATCCAAAGCTCAATTATGTCGTGCTAGGTTGCTCCCTGCACTTACGTTCAGCTCCCGAGATGCCACAGAGGCTTTTCATCATTGAAGTCCATTACAGCAAATTTTACCTTGATCACGCCTAACATCCGGAGGACTGCACTGAGGCAGCTCTGTTTTCTAACCCTCAGCAGTCATCTTTGTTTATTACAATTGCTTGCCCCATCACTACCCTTTTTTCAGATTGCAGTTTCATCAGCTGTACCCAATCATTTACCCCTGGGCTCATTGTCCACTCATACCACGAGTGATGTAATTTGAGATGTGATCAGTGATGTCACTGACCGTGTCACGAGTGATGTAATATGTGAAGTCATAAGCCGAGCTTTACGGGGCGCAACGTATAGTTATAGTTTTTATGTATGAGTGAAATCTGTGTCTAACTATAACGTCCCTGTAACCTTTGGTTTTTCAGTGAATTTCTGAGGATTTTTTAATTCTACTTGCTAACCATAACAACCCTGTAACCTTTGGTTTTTTAAGTGAATTTCTAAGGTTTTTCAAAATCTATTTCCTTACTCTAACGTCCCTGTAACCTTTATTTTTTAAGTCAATTTCTATGTTTTTTTAACTAGTAGTCATGTTTGCAGAGTGGTGGTGAAAGGGGGCGGGTTTCCAACCAGACCTCAGGAATCCTGCTGTGTTGGACTTACTAGAGGTAACAGGAGGGCTTCTAGGCCCCCGAGAACCCTCAGCATCCAAGATGACTGAATCGCATAGCCGGCTGTGCGCCAGGAGGCGCATTTGCAGAGCGGTGGAGAAAGGGGCCATGTCCTTCAAAGACCTCTCAGCAATCCCGCTGTGTGGAACTTACTGGAGGTAACAGGAGATCTTGTTGGCCCGAAGGACCCTCTGCAACCAAGGGAACTTTGTCCCCCAACCAGCAGTGCGCCAGGAGGTGCGTTTGCAGGGTTGTGGAGAAAGTGGGCGGACCTCCGGCGACTTGCTGGTCTGAATTTTAATTTAATTTGATTGTATTTAATATGGGAGGAGAGACACATTTCCCCCCACCCCCAGCCTTTTTTGGCCCGGGGACTCCATCCCCTGTGTCCCAGCCTTTTTGTTTTATTTTTAACATTAAAGGTAGGAGGACAAAGTGCCCCCCTCCCAGACCGGGTTCGGTCAAGGGGAACCCATCCCCAGGCCTCGTCTGTCTCTCTCTTTTAGGTGCCCTGGTCCCCCCAGGGCAGCCAGTTACTTTTGTTGGGAACTGCGGGGCAGCTTCAAGGTCCCGCAGTCCCTGCTGGCTGCTGGCTGCTTGCCCCCTGTTGGAGTCGGCATTGCTTTGACAGAGAGGGAGCTGCTGAACATGCGGCTCCCTGTCTGACAAAAGCAATTATGCTCAGCTTCTAGCAAGTGAGAGAATTTTTTGCGCTCCTGCTTGCTAGATGCGGAGCACAGTTTGTTATGGCTTGGCGTAAGCGGTAAAGCTCCCGCCAAGCCATAGCAAACAGCTATGTCCCAGGGGTGGGCCCCCTGGGACAGAGAAGGAGCCAGTCCTGGGGGGTGGTGGTCCCCAGCGCCATATATGGCTTTTGGAGGGGGGCCATATGGCTCCCCTCCTTTCTTGATTTTGCTGCAGGGACGTGGTGGTCCCTGGGGATGCAGGGGGTCTGTGCGACCCCAGCATTTTTTCAAATGAAAGCCCCAGGGAGGTGGCGGCCCCCAGGGCTCCGTGGGGGTCCATACAGCCTTCTGCATTGTTTCATCATAAAGCCTCAGGGAGGTGGCGGTTCCCAGGGCTGGGGGGTCCAAGAGGCCACCCATTTAAAAAGAACTAAGCCTCAGGGAGGTGGTGGTCCCCGGGGCAGCGAGGAAGCCTAACAGACCTCCCTACATTCATGTTTAAAGAAGCTCTGGGAAGGTGGTGGTCCCTGGGGCATAATAAGTCCAAGGAGGGGGGGCCGTGTTCCCCCTCCTTTATTTGCATAATGCTGTTGGAACCTGGCCTACCCAGGGGCTGATAATTAAGAAGCGCGGAAGCCTACACATTTTTTTTTATTTGCGCGAGGATTCACAGATCCAGCGCGACTCCTGCTGAATTTATTTAATTTGTTTTAAATGCATTTTTGGCCATGCGGAGTCCCTGTGGGTACCCCCGAAGAGGCCTAGGGGGCAGGGTGTTTCCATCCTGCCCCCTTTTTTTAATGTTTTTTCTGGGACTCAGTGCAAGATGAGTCCCAAGATGGCTGACAACACTTCCTAGTTTGAAGTGTTGGCAGCCAATCTGATCTCAGCATGAGATTAAAAGGGGTCGTGGATCCTCATCATGTCTGGATATACAACTGGAAATTCCTTTAAATTACTCTGCAACTACTGAACATATGTACACCAAATCACAAAAAGGCACTTCCCTGAACCAACATCTACTTTCCTACCAAATTTGGTGTAATTCCGTTCAGCAGTTCGGGCTGTAGCCGTGTCTAAAGTTCCTATGGAAATAAACATGGGAAAAATGTTGGGACCCCCCCTTTTTATCAACCTCTGCTTGATGGATCAACCTGAAATTTTCAAGACAGCAGCTGAAGTGAGTGACAAACTAGTTTTGAAAAGTTCACGAGGATTTATCAAACAAAGCCAAAGTTATTGTCAAATGAAAAAATGCTCTGCCTATGGAGACTACATGCTAACCAGAACTACCTACTGGCGACTGCCAGTAGATAATATATGTATTTTGCTGGATGACATTTGTTTGAAATATTTCATGAATGCGGGTTCCTACTATTTTTATGTGAAGGTGGCTTTCCTGATAAAGACGCTATTGTGCCCAAACGCGCTTAAATAAAAGTCATCAGAAGATTCAAAGCAAGGCATTCATCTAATTTATGTATCTCCAAAAGTATTACTATGAGGCCAGTCTTTGCAAAAACTGCATGGAATTAAGGAACACTGTCTTAAATTTTTAATTGTTGCGTAGATTTAATGTACTCTGCTATCTGTGTCTGGGTGAGATGAATGTTTGAGAATACTCATGTTGAGATATATGTTGGACATGATCGTTGCTATTCATGCTAAACGAATAAGTATTGCACATGTACACCAATATGGCAACGAAATTGGATAAAATTATGTGTTTTTATGTATTCTTTTAACTTTGTTGATTATCACAAAAAAATCTGTTTTGTATTCACCCTGGACGCATTTTGTTGTGAGCCCTTTATCTAGATAGGTCACTCATTTTACAATTTTGAGTTGCTATGGGTTTTTACACATTCATGTTCTTGTCCCAGCCCTAGGAACTCTTATTATTAGCAGTATCAGTTAGTTTTAGTATAGTTCGCGTGTACTTGTTTCAATTCACTTGTTTTGAGAAAAAACTGTATAAAAATGTCCAATGAGTGTATGGATTTTAATATTATATTCTCCAACTGATTGAAGGTCGAAGCTCTGGTCTGTTGAAATGACAATTGCCTCAAGTATTTTGCTTGCATATTGGCTATTTATGCATTAAATCCAAGTTACACTTTCAAGGCCATCCTGAGTGTTGTGTTGGTCTTTCACAGCAAGGTTCATTGTAATCAGGGAGAAATGTATGTTAGGCGAACAGGAGAGCACTGGAACAAACTCTTCGTTAAGTCCCAGGTGCCAGAGAAAGGGAGAATTTTCTCCAGGGTGACTAAGGTGCAGCACTGCCAAAAACTGAACCTGGTGATTCACCCATACTGCATAGGCACGTTGAAACACATTTAGGTAAAAGTCTAATTGCACTTACAGAACTTTTCTTGCTTGCTTGCATGACCTGTATTGTGTTAAAAATAAAATACAACACACCGAGAAGCCCAAAGTCCAAATAGCTTTTAATACTAAATAGCAAAGCAGCACAACAGAAGATCAAAGACATTTGTCAGTTCAAATGACCAGGAATCTTGCTGGCAAGGGGTCAGTTGGAGGCTAAAACTAAAATTAATAGAAAATTGGAGCAGTATATATACTGAAACTTCCACTTACTACCTTTGATGGTGAGGTTGCGCTGCTAGGAAATGTGCAAAGGCACAGCCTTGAGCCCTATGGTTTCGGGCCTACTGAGAACGACCAAACATATTCAGTGCTGCAAGACGCTTTAAACAATTATAAAGCAACATTCATATTTGACTACATTTGTTAATCTATTCTGGGTTATTAACACTAAATTACATAATAGTTTAGTGTTTGTTGAAAGATAAAAGTGCACAATAAGGTGCTGTCAGGGTAAAAGGGGAAACAACCTTTACAACGCAACCATTACATCACACTACATTTACAACGTAGGCATTACATCGCAACATCCTTTACAACGCATGTCACTAGAACGCATCCATTACATTGCATGTCACTACAACACATGACACTACATCGCATGTCACTACAATACAGGCATTACATCGCATGTCATTACAACGCATACCATTACAATGCATAGTACCCCTACACTATCCAACACTTACCCTACTGTTGCACCCCCTGGAGTTAGAATAGTAAATTTTACCCCTACACTATCCAACACTTACCCTACTGTTGCACCCCCTGAAGTTAGAATAGTAATGTTTACCCCTACACTATCCAACACTTACCTTAAGTGCAATGTAATGGTATGCGTTGTAATGGTATGCGTTGTAAAGGTATAATGCGATGTAATGGAGTGAGTTGTAAGTGTACTTTTAACAAAATCGTTGTAGTGGTATGGAATGTAAATGTATGCGTTGTAAAGGATGTTGCGATGTAAGAACTGCATTGTTAAGGCATGCCTTGTAAATGTATGCGTTGTAACGTCATACATTCAGGTAAAAGACAATGGGATAATTAAGTAGTAGAGTAGGTGGGAATGGGAGGGGCCCTGAGACAGAAAGTATGTGAATCCATAGTTTTAGAGCAAAAGTGTTCTAGAAAAAATATGGAAGAGGAAAAGATAGGCAAGAGAGCCAGGATCCAAAGCACAGATCTTTGAAGAATGAATGTGTGAGGGAAAGAGACTCTGATCTATCTGTACCAGCCTCTTCGGTAGCCCTCCTGGGTGCCAATTGAAGTTTGCCAGTGTGCAAGGAGATCCCTGTTGGAGCTGGAAAAATAACTGAGGGAACCCCTAGCATGTTTCTGGTGTTCTTTTCACCCCACTTCCATGGGATAAACTGCAGGCACAAGGCCAGCAGACCCATCTCCTTATAACCCTCATGTGCCTGAACAACAGAAAATTGTGATGGAATCTGGAAAATCTAGACCTAGCGAGTCCCCACTGCAAGGGACTCCTGCCCACACTATGTGAAGTGGGTGGAACTCTCCAACGATGATGGGAAGCTGCCCTTTCCTGAACACAGCACTTTTGATATATGGAGATTAGGGAATTTGCAAAAGAAACTGAGCTTCTAAAAATACCATAGACACTAAGCAATGGCTGTTCTTTTTGCTATGTCATAAGGAGGCCCATGAACTAAAACACCATTCTCAAGTATGTGGTATGTAAAATAGCCAGGAAAACCTGGGGGATCAAATAAGTCACCTTAGGGCCACAGTTGTGGTTTGTGCTTCAACTGCTATTCGTCCTTCCTATCTATCACTACAAGAGAATGAGAAAGAGAGTGAAGACCCCAGAGAGGGGGATTTGCTAGACATGGTGGCTGATGGAGCTGGGGGTGCAGCTGCAAACACTCCTGGAAATGGAGCAGTGTCTGTGGGACTGCAGGAAGAATAGAGTAAAAGGTGGTAAGGCGCATGTGAGTGCTGCCTGCACTATGTTGCGGCTGGTTGACAGTAAAGCGCATGGTCGAGGGGTGCGAGTGACAAGACAAGATGCTGCTTCTACTTCTGTGGATCCTGCCAGACTCGAGTGTGATCTGTCCCCGAGGGGCTTTGGGAACTCCATGGATGCTCCCCACGATTAACAGAAAAAGCTTGAGACAAACCGTATCTGGATTGGCTAGATATTTTCCCTTGCCCCATTTTAGGGATCCTGATGACAAGGACCCCTCCAAATCCACATCTGCCTCTTGACAGGCTGCTTCCATTGAGGAATTACCTCTGGGGCCGGGGTTATAATCATGGTCCATGTTCCCAGCACACCCTTTGATTTAATGAACATTAAGAAACAATTCCTTAACATTATGGAAAACCCAACTCAGTTCCAAGAAGAGTTGCAAAGTGTGTCCGAAGTGTTCAGATGCAGTTGGGTAGATGAAAGTGATGGCTCGTACTGATGGAGGGAGGCGGGCGGGGGGATTAAAAAAATAAATCTCACTTACCTCTGTGAGGCCATCAGCTCTCCTCCATCATCGTCTCTCTTCTGCTTCTCTTCCGGCCTGGAGTCAGGAAGCACACCTGCTCCCCTAAGCCAATCACAACACTGCTGTTTGCAGCATTGTGGTTGGTCTGAGTGGCCTGGTTCGGCACTCAGACAGGGAGTGGGAGCCTGTGTATGTTCTCCAACTGGGCTCTGTATTGAAGCTTGGTGAAGAACATGCTAAGTGCAATTGACTGTTTGGCCGGCCCAAGGCAGCCGGCCAAACCATCAGCGCACTTAAGTGTACTTATTTACTCCTCCTCCTCCCCTGCTGACTGTGAAGACAGCCAAGCCCTGCCCTAAAACTTGCTTCAGCATAAAAAAATAAAATGAGAACAACATTGTGTTGTTATAATTTTATTTTTCCTTCTTTGCACTGCTGAAAAGCAGTGGGGCGACACTCCTCTGTCTGTACGAGCAGTGGAGAATCAATTGCTGAGATTGGTGGTGCCTTGTGAACAATCAGTTGATGGAAAAATCAGTGAGGCAGAGGCTTGACCCCGGAAATTAATGGGCATTAAATGCTGCAAAGGATGCATTGTTGAAAGCTGTTGGGGATGTGTGCCGAGTGAATTTTGATTGCTCCAAGATCTCAAATTGTAAGCAGAATAACAGCAAATCACCTGCAAATTACCTAGAAAGGCTTAAAGATGTGTTTGAAAGATACTCAAGCACTGCCTGTGCCACAGACATGACTCGGGAAGCTGTAGATGCAGCATTTGTGCACGGATTGCTAGAAAATGTGAGAATTTAGCTGATGACAATATGTCTTTTATGTGAATGCAAGAAGAATTAGTGAAGTTAGTAACAGTTGTGAACCACTGTGCGGCTTCCCAAGAAAGAAAGAGAACAGTCAATGGCATTCTGATCCCTTCTGAGAGCCATTTGTGGATCTATGACCACCTGTTGCTACATTTCTGGTACTGCTGTTCTAGAGAAAGAATGGCAACTTAGAGTTCTACATTGAGTAGCAAATATGCTGGAGAGCTTCCTAAAACCTGCTATTGAACAAAAGGAACAAGATAAACCACAAGCAGCCGAGTTTGCATTCAATTGTAACACCTTTTAGGTTCATAACGTACTTTGATTGAATATCAGAGGGTGTGCTGCTGTATAAACTCTCTGCTCCCATGCCTGTGCTTGTGCGGACGTGTAGCTTGTGTCTTTATCAGCAGCTCGTTATCCTCATAGGCACTAATATCAGCAGAGTCTGTGTTATGTTTGAAAGTAAACTATAGATTTGCCATCCACAAATATCCACATTTCGAACAATGCTTAAAGCTAGCAGATGAATAATTGTTGCCACCACTGCTACACCTGCATTTTCAGACTACATGGTTAGATTCCACAGAGACCTGTGGTGATCCTTCTTGTGACTTAGCCGCCCTGGTGCACCCCTTCCCTTATACGCTTCACATATGTGCAACAAAGGGCAAACATCACTGTGCTTTGAAGTGCAATGTGATTTGGGCCATACACATTTTAGGCTTAGGCAGAAGTAAAAACTGTTACCCGTTGTTTGCCTCTTAGTATCTCTAGCTCTGGATTTGTCGCCCTGACCAGGACAAGGATCAGGGCCGGACTGGGAAACACGACCGGCCCTGGCAAAGTGCTGCAAAAACGGCCCTGTAACAAAAGCGACCCCCAGGGGCCCAAAACCAGCCCCCACCCGTGCGGCGCACCGGGGAATTGCCCGGTGCCCGCTATGGCCAGTCCGGCCCTGACAAGGACAGTAAGTAAGCAGGGCTTTCAGAGCCCTACCTATTGTTTGCAGTTTATAAACCTTGACCTTTCTCCCAGCTTTGGAAACACACAAAAGTGATTAGTGGAATGCTTGCATTAATTTCAGCAATTGCTATTTAGTTAGAACCATTTTCAATGCATTTTTGCCTACTATACCAATAAAAAAGACAAACTGATGATGGACGGAATGCAGAGCAAATCAAACATTCACCCCAGTCAAGAAATCTGGGTTAAATCCATCATTTATTTGCTCACCATGCCACCCCAGTTTAGACTCAGCCATATGCAAATCAGTCTTGACCCTAGTCTCATGGGAACATTCCAGCTTAAACTGCCAAGCCAGGTCCTCCCGGAACGGAAACAAGCATCTTGGGACCCGTTTCGGGGCATCACCCCTTGTCAGCCAGGCTAGCTTGAATCCAGTGGGACCGTGAGCCTGGGACCCACATCTGAGCATACCCGGTGCACTTATGGGTGAGAAAGGAAAAGACAGACAGACGATGGACAGAATTCAGAGCAAATCAATCATTCAACCCCAGCCATTGTTCTTTTGCTCACCATGCCACCCCAGTTTAGACCCAGCCATGTGCAAATTATTCTTGACCCTGTGCCTCATGGGAACAGTCCTGCCCGAACTGCCAAGCCAGGTCCTCCCTGGACCAGAAACAAGCATCCTGGGACCGGTTTTGGGGCATCACCCCTCATCAGCCAGACTAACTTGGGAATCCAGTGGCACAGGGAGCCAGGGACATACTTCTGGGCATACCTGGCGCACTTAGGGTGCGAAAGCAAAAGACACCCAGATGATGGATGGAATTCAGAGCAAATCAAACATTTACCCCCAGTCAAGAGATCTTGGTTAAATTAAATATTCTTTTGCTCACCATGTCACCCTAATTTAGACCTAGCCATCTGCAAATCAGTCATGAAACTGTGCCTAATGGGAACAGTCCAGCCCAAACTGCATAGCCAGGTCCTCCCTGGACTGGAAACAAGCATCCTGAGACCGGTTTCGAGGCATCACCCCTCATCAGCCAGGCTAGCTTGAATCCAGTGGCGCTGTGAGCCCAGGACCCACATCTGGCATACCCGGCACACTTAGGGCGAGACAGCAGAAGACACACATATGATAGATGGAATGCAGCGCAAATCAAACATTCACCCCCAGTCAAGAGATCTGGGTTAAATCCATCGTTCTTTTGCTCACCATGCCACCCCAGTTTAGACCCAACCATATGCAAATCAGTCTTGACCATCAGTCTTGGCCCTCTGCCTCATGGGAACAGTCCAGCCCGAACTGCCAAATGCTGACTTGATCCTGCTTCAATATTGTCAGCCCAGCTTTTACTGCCAGGCCAGGTCTCCAAGTTAATGGCAAATAAAATACTGTTGAGTGCTGGGAGTACAAGCAGATGTCAGACATCTGATGTCATTTATGGTCAAAAAGGGTGGATGGTATTACTTTAGCTAATCATAGAATTTCAATGAATTGATGTCTGTTGTATGACTGTTCTCTCCTAGTCTTGCATATTATAGTTTTGCTCTCCATCATTTTCAGCATCAGATTAATTGCTTCATGTTCGTGTGGCACAATCATCTATTGCCTCTTCTGGTACTCTTTGGAAAGTATAGTGGCGGGTTGCATGGAGGTCGGTTTGACTCGAACAACTTTCCACTTGACCTTACCAATGTTTTCTTAATTTGCTCAAGGCCAGCATCATCACTGGCAATACATTTGGTGAGAGCTATGACAGCGGGCATCTATTGCCTATTGTTGATCCTGTAGGTGGCCATCATGGGCGTAAGCTCATCGACTCATACAAATGAAAAATATATTGCTCAAAGAAAAGTATATACATAATGCGTGCCACCTCACACGGTGCTGCCGCGTGAGGCACAATGTCACCCATCACCATACATCCACACTGTGAAAAGCCACTATAATTCGATGTTGCCTAAGAATAGAAGAGGCTGCTAGTTCAATATCACACCTGGTAATTTCCGAGGGCAATAACAATTGTACCCTTTGTTCAATTTAGACAAGTCAAAACGGATGGAATTTAACAAGGGGAAAGGGCATGGTATTTACTGGGGCATGCAGATTTGGTTCAGTGAGAATCCAAATTTAAATGTTATTTCCAGGAGACTTGGAATAGGTAGTAGATATTGCATCTGAACACCTTGGTGTGGGTTTATAATCAGGCTACTAATGCTGATGCCTTATAATAATTTTCCGTGACGTTATTGAAGAGTGGTAATATGTTGGCTTGGGGTACAGTATGCGGAGAACTCCAAAGATTCCTGCAGAGACACATTCTGCTAAATTCCAGAATGGCACAAAGGAGGGACTTTCTGTGGTTCATGGCCTAAACAATTGTTTAGGTAGGTGGTTGACAAACAACGTAGCCACAATATAATCCTTTATCTATTTATTATGTTGAGGTCGGTTTTAGGGTGCCACATGCCAGTGATCTTTTGGAAGCAACAACTTTGACTGCAGAGATTCTGGTAGCAAGTTGTATACCTTATGCTAGAATACTCAAAGAAACTGAAGTAAATGCATGGAAAGATTCCTTGAGAGCACAGAGTGAACCCAATCGCCAGCAGGAAACCTTAAGAGCACAGGATGAACCCAATCACCAGCAGGAAACCGCAACTAACAATAAAGTGCTTCAACACCTCATCATGGGTACTGAGAGTGATATAATTGAAATTACAATGCACTACGATATTTAAAGTAGAGGGTTTAGCTATGGGAAGGAACACAACAGCTAAAGAGAATGAAGGCACACAAAAAATATTTCAGTTTCAGTACTTTGTGTATCATCATGCATGCTCATCTCTGACAGGCAATCATGTTGTAGTAAATTAGTCCACGGGCAATTGGTAACAGTGTACGAAGTTGGCTGGGGCTCACTGACAACAATCTCAGGTCTTGAAGTCCTTTAAGAAATACTACGATTCTCCACTAAATGGATGTTCTCGGTTTCTGTCTTCCATTGCTGGCAAGTCTGAGCTGCTTCCATGCGCACTTCACAATTACGAGAAGAACAGAAAATATTTGAATTCTGAACTTGCACCTTTTATCAGAGGTAGGCAATTAATTCGGCTCTGATGGAGGAAAGTTCATGGAGCTTTGCCCGCTCCACGTCATGCCTGTAACAGCGAGTTCTGGAAAAACTCCACCAACCACCGCATGGCAGAGTTTTTTCTCAGACGTGGCTTGCCTACGTAAACGTGGGCGGTGCGGGCAGTCGCTACCGTTCGCGTTGAGAAAGCTGCCGCTCAAGTAGAAAATCAACTCTACCAGCAGCAAAGAACCTGCACCCCGGGCACGCCTTCTGGTGCCATTCTCTCTGAATTAGCAGTGCAGAACAAGCTCCTGATGCTAAAACTCAGAGCAACGTCCCGATTTGCCCTCTCGAGGAACTCCGCAGAATCTCGCTGCATTTTTGTGTAACTCCGCAGAATTCCAAGGAGTGAAACTCTGCGAGCTCTTCTCACCCCTACCTTTTATAATGTTAGGGCAATAAATTACATAGGTGTCATATGTGACATACGACACCCTCCACCTAGCCGTAAAAAGAATGATGCACTATGCCTTGAATTTTATCTAAACTCCTTATCTTATCACAGTTTCATTAAACTATGCATCTGTGGATGGCTTCATATCACAATTGATGCTTGGTTTTCTGTCAGTCATTTTTGATGCGTACCCTCCTCTACCATGTACATACGTAGGGTTGTGTTAATCGAGTACCCATCACACAACACTGCCATGCAAACGTACATTGTTATACAGTGCAATAATGCACGGCTTCATTTTTTTTATTTTTTATTTAATTGGAATGACTATACAGTAAAATTAAGATGTTTCCTGGCAAATTTTCTAGAAAATTCTTGACAATGTAAATAAGTTATTTGACATCTTGTTGAAGACTTGCTAACTGGCTGCTTGAAACGACAATAGTGTTCTTTTTTGGTGTTTTATAAAGAGGAAAAGATTTGTTGAAAAAGTTGAAAAAAATTCAATTAAATACAACATGAACAAATGTTTTAGGGCATTGCTTAATAAGGACAAAGTTTAGTGAAAACAGGCTGCAGGGGTGTAACGCAAAGCTCTGTACCCCCTGCTGTGCAGGGAGTGGGTAGAATCAGCCCAAGCCCAATGAATATGGATCTCTCTTCAACTTCTGAAGAGAGGTCCCATCATTTTGTGTCGCGCCACTGAAAAAGACCTATTGCCTTGTGTTTTGGGTTGGGTTTGCTGCACAGTGTGGTAGAAAAAACATCCATGATTCGTTACCACACAAGGTGAAATGGCGCCATTACAGAGCACTGTTGAGTGGTCCTACTAAGGTGAAATATTCTTTAGCACAAAAGAGTGCAGTTGAGTGGTTGAACTGCAGAAGGAAGAGGAATGTCACGTTTGCAGATCAGAGTAAAGCCTTGTTTTGTGCAGACTCCAGCAGCCTGGATGGTTCTTTCCTGTCAATCTATGTGTGCAAAAATGAATCCACCACCTGCCACCATCTTGTAGGCTCCTGTTGTAAAGTTTGCCACTGATTAAACATAAAATGTCCGTGCTCCCCAAAGGGACTCCATTACATGGCATTATAATCCCTTCCTGTGCACAATGTCTTCACTGTTTTTCTGGCATACTTGTAAGGGTTGGGCCAACGGAATTAATGGTTTGCTTCGTTATCTGTCAACATAGGGTAAGAAGCCAAACAGCTGCCCTTCGTTCCACCGTGTGCAAAATGCCAAGTGAGTTTTCTTTCCAATGATGCATAAGAAATCTTGGTCTATACCCAAGAAGGGCTTAAGGCGCATTTCACATGATCCCGGTCTTCCAAGATATGCCATTTTCAAAGAGGACATCATTGTTCACCCATGCAAGCAGCATTTCTATTGGTTTCTAGCCAGAGACAGATGTCTTGCAATCAATTAACTCCCTGTCCAGGCCTGTGAGCACAAACTTATGTCAAACAACTGTTCATAGTTCTTTACAGAGAAGTTACAGACTCTCAATGCGGAAATAAATACGATTTGGAAATATCAACTCTTCAACCTCCCATGTCATTTGTGCTCCAGCTTACATTTGCACTGAGAAGTTTAATGTATGTATACGTATATATGTACGCATATACATGGTATTGCTATACCTAGCCAAAAGGCGAGAGAGCATTGTACATGGTCAAAGACAAGCATAAAGTCAGCAAATAATATGAGAGGAATCTGGGTTGTGAATATTTAATGCATTGTGATGTAGCGGTATTTTAAAAGGTGTGTCTTCAACTGTTCCCTAAATTGGAGCAGTTTTGGGGACATCCTGGTGGATACTGGGATGCTGTTCCAGATCCTGGGTGCATAGATGGAAAATGCCTGCTGTCTTGTTTTTTTCATTGTATCACTTCTTAGTCTGCAGTCTGATAGTGTCTTGACTGCGAGGGTGCCGAAAACCATCCGAGATTGTGAGCTTGTCTGCAAGATTAGCGGGAAGCTGGTCATGATAGCTTTATCAATGCAAAAAGAACAATTGATGGGCAGAATGCAAAACAATGTCATACATTCTCCCAGTACATAGATCCGGGCCTAAATCCATTGTTTTTTTGCTCCCCATGCCATTCCAGTTTGAACCCAGCCATACGCAAATCAGTCTTGACCCTGCATTAAATGAGAACAGTCCAGCCTGAACTGCCAGGCCAGGTCCTTCCTGAACTGGAAACACGCATCCTCAGGCAGTTTTGGGGTTTCACCCCTCCTCAGCCAGGATAGATTGACTCCATTGGCATGGAGAGCAAAGGACCCACGTCTGGGCATACCTGTTCCACTCGAGGTGACAAATGTAAAAAGAACAATTGATGTACAGAATGCAGAACAATGTCATACATTCACCCCAGTACATATATCTGAGCCTAAATCCATAGTTATTTTGCTCACCATGCCGTTCCAGTTTGAACCCAGCCATAAGCAAATAAGTCTTGACCCTGCACTCAATAGAAACAGTCTAGCCTAAACTGCCAGGCCAGGTTCTTCCTGGACTGGAAACAAGCATCCTCGGACCTGTTTCGGGGTTTCACCCCTCACCAGCCAGGATAGCTTGACTCCAGTGGCATGGAGAGCACAGGACCCACACATGAGCAGAAACGTCCCACTCGGGGTGACAAATGCAAAAAGAACAATTTGATGGACAGAATGGAGAACAATGTCATACATTCACACCAGTACATAGATCTGGGCCTAAATCCAGAGTTGTTTTGCTCCCCATGCCATTCCAGTTTGAACTCAGCCATACGCAAATCAGTCTTGACCCTGCACCCAATGCGAACAGTCCAGCCTGACTGCCAGGCCAGGTCCTTCCTGGACTGAAAACAAGCATCCTCGGACCGGTTTTGGGGCTTCACCCCTCATCAGCCAGGATAGCTTGATTCCAGTGGCATGTAGAACGCGAGACCCACGTCCGGCATACCCGTCCCACTCGGGGTGACGAATGCAAAAAGAACAATGAATGGATATAATGCAGAACAATGTCATAGATTCACCCTAGTAAACAGATCTTGGCCTAAATCTATTGTTCTTTGCTACCCATGCCATTCCAGTTTGAACCCAGCAATGTGTAAATCATTCTTGACACTGCACCCAATGGGAACAGTCCAGCCTGAACTGCCAGGCCAGGTCCTTTCTGGACTGGAAACAAGCATCCTTGGACCGGTTTCAGGGTTTCACCCCTCATCAGCCAGGATAGCTTGACTCCATTGGCATGGAGGGCATGGGACCTACGTCTCGGCATACCTTTCCCACTCGGGGTGACAAATGCAAAAAGAGCAATGGATGGACAGACTGCAGACCAATGCCATACATTCACCCCAGTATATAGATTTGGGCCTAAATCCATCGTTTTATTCTCCCCATGCCATTCCAGTTAGAACCCAGTAATGCGCAAATCAGTCTTGACCCTGCAGCCTGAACTGCTAGGCCAGGTCCTCTCTGTACTGGAAACAAGAATTCTCGGACCGGTTTTGGGGTATCACCTCTCATCATCCAGGACAGCTTGACTCCAGTGGCATGGAAAGCATGAGCCCCACGTCTGGGCATGCCCATCCCTCTCTGGGTGACAAATGCAAAGAGAACAATGGATGATGGATTCAACCTAGATCTGTGACTGTGGGTGAGTGTCTGAAAAGTTTCAGCACTCCGTCCATCATCTCCTTGTGTTTGCTTTGTTCGCCCTAAGTTGGCAGGGTATGCCCAGACGTGGGTCCCTTGCTCACTGTGCCACTGAATTCAAGCTAGCCTGGCTGATGAGGGGTGTTACCTCAAAACCAGTCCCAGGATGCTTGTTTCCGGTTCAGGGAAGACCTGGATTGGGAATCCGTTCTGGACTGTTCCCATGAGGCACAGGGTCAAGACTGGTTTGCATATAGCTGGGTCTGAACTGAGGTGGCGAAGTGAGCTAAAGAATGATGATGGATTCAACCCAGATCTGTGACTGGGGTGAGTGCCTGAAAAGTTTCATTGCTCCGTCCATCATCTCCTTGTGTTTGCTTTGTTCACCCTAAGTTGGCAGGGTATGTCCAGACACGGGTCTCTTGCTCACTTTGCGACTGGATTCAAACTAGCCTGGCTGATGAGGGGTGTTACCCCAAAACTGGTCCCAGGATGCTCATTTATGGTTCAGGGAAGACCTGCCTTGGCAGTTTGGTCTGGACTGTTCCCATGAGGCACAGGGTCAAGAGTGATTTGCATATAGCTGGGTCTGAACTAAGGTGGCAAAGTGAGGTAAAGAATAATGATGGATTCAACCCAGATTTGTGACTGGGGGTGTGTGTCTGAAAAGTTTCAGCGCTCCGTCCATCATCTCATTGTGCTAGCTTTATAGATGATACCTCAGGTTTTGAAGATGTTGTGGGCTAGTAAGGGGAGCCAATGGAGTTCCATCAGGATGAGATTGATGTGATCATATTCCTTCAGGAAAGGGGGTGGTGATGAACAGAGTGTCTGAATTAAGCAGACCACTCTTACCCAGTCCAAAGATCAGGCCTTGATCCATCACCGTTATTTAGCTCACTGCACCATCCCAGCTCAGAACCTGGCTATATGCAAATCAGTCTGTCCCCTGGCCCAGTGCATCATGAGAGCAGGGCAGACTAAACTACCAAGCCAATTCTTCACCAGAAATGAGACAAGCTTCCGGGGACCGGTTTCTGGCATTTCAGCCGTCGTCGGCCCGGCTTGATTGAATCCTGATGGTGCAGTGAGCAAGGGACTCATGTCTGAGTATACCCTGCCACACCTATAGTGGCCAAAAACGATTCAGAAAAGGTTGTGGTGATGAACAGAGTGTCTGAATTAAGCAGACCACTCTTACCCAGTCCAAAGATCAG
This sequence comes from Lissotriton vulgaris, assembly GCF_964263255.1. NCBI lineage: Eukaryota > Metazoa > Chordata > Amphibia > Caudata > Salamandridae > Lissotriton > Lissotriton vulgaris. Next base: position 970,591,841 of record NC_141697.1, read on the forward strand.
GGCTTGATCCATCACCGTTATTTAGCTCACTGCACCATCCCAGCTCAGAACCCGGCTATATGCAAATCAGTCTGTCCCTGGCCCAGTGCATCATGGGAACAGGGCAGACTAAACTACCAAGCCAATTCTTCACCAGAAAGTAGACAAGCTTCCGGGGACCGGTTTCTGGCATTGCAGCCGTCGTCGGCCCGGCTTGCTTGAATCCTGATGGTGCAGTGAGCAAGGGACTCATGTCTGAGTATACCCTGCCACACATATAGTGGCCAAAAACGATTCAGAAAAGGGGGTGGTGATGAACAGAGTGTCTGAATTAAGCAGACCACTCTTACCCAGTCCAAAGATCAGGGCTTGATCCATCACCGTTATTTAGCTCACTGCACCATCCCAGCTCAGAACCCGGCTATATGCAAATCAGTCTGTCCCTGGCCCAGTTCATCATGGGAACAGGGCAGACTAAACTACCAAGCCAATTCTTCACCAGAAAGTAGACAAGCTTCCGGGGACCGGTTTCTGGCATTGCAGCCGTCGTCGGCCCGGCTTGCTTGAATCCTGATGGTGCAGTGAGCAAGGGACTCATGTCTGAGTATACCCTGCCACACCTATAGTGGCCAAAAACGATTCAGAAAAGGGGGTGGCGATGAACAGAGCGTCTGAATTAAGCAGACCACTCTTACCCAGTCCAAAGATCAGGGCTTGATCCATCACCGTTATTTAGCTCAGTGCACCATCCCAGCTCAGAACCCGGCTATATGCAAATCAGTCTGTCCCAGGCCCAGTGCATCATGGGAACAGGACAGACTAAACTACCAAGCCAATTCTTCACCAGAAAGGAGACAAGCTTCCGGGGACCGGTTTCTGGCATTTCAGCCGTCGTCGGCCCGGCTTGCTTGAATCCTGATGGTGCAGTGAGCAAGGGACTCATGTCTGAGAATACCCTGCCACACATATAGTGGCCAAAAGTGATTCAGAAAAGGGGGTGCTGATGAACAAAGTGTCTGAATTAAGCAGACCACTCTTACCCAGTCCAAAGATCAGGGCTTGATCCATCACCGTTATTTAGCTCACTGCACCATCCCAGCTCAGAACCCGGCTATATGCAAATCAGTCTGTCCCTGGCCCAGTGCATCATGGGAACAGGGCAGACTAAACTACCAAGCCAATTCTTCACCAGAAAGGAGACACGCTTCCGGGGACCGGTTTCTGGCATATCAGCCATCGTCGGCCCGGCTTGCTTGAATCCTGATGGTGCAGTGAGCAAGGGACTCATGTCTGAGTATACCCTGCCACACCTATAGTGGCCAAAAACGATTCAGAAAAGGGGGTGGTGATGAACAGAATGTCTGAATTAAGCAGACCACTCTTACTCAGTCCAAAGATCAGGACTTATTCCTTCAGGCCCTAGACGAGACATGTGGCAGCATATAGGATGCCCTTAAGGGGTGCCACGGCTGCTAATGTAAAGTCTTAGGGGCCATAGAGTAGGGCATTACCGCCATCCAGAGCCAAGAGTATGTGGGCTTGAACAGAGGTTCTGAAGTCAATTTTTGGAAGAAATGGTTTGACGTTCTTTAGAAGAGAGAGCTGGTACCAAGCCGTCTTTATGTTTTTGGCAATGTGTTCCGTGAGGTGAGGTTAGTGTCCAGAGTAAATCCAAGTGACTTGGTATTCAGTGAAAGGACTATGTCTTAGTTAGGATGAGTTTCAGGTAGGCACTAGACATCTAGGTCTGGATGATTGGCAGGCAATGTTTGAGGTATGGGATGTCTAAGGGAACTGGAAGAGAGGCAGTTGCTACAGCTACCTAGTTTTGTTCCTCTAGTTTTTGTAGCACAAACTCAACCTGAAGGTATCTGAGCGCTTCACATGAGCACCAGTTGCGATACAGATTAACACGTTCATTTTATTAGGCATGGGGAGATTAAGTGATTTGCCAAGAATCACAGGATGTTGAGCGTCCCTGCCGAGACTCGAACCCTGATCGACATCTCTAGCTGTTGAGCTACACCTCTCTGCTTTTCCTGCCCTCTCTCAACCAAGCCATAGCGACCCTCAGGAAACAGAAGTCTTTGGCCACCCCAAGCAGCCGTTCTTTCACACTCTCATAAACACTCCTGAGTGCTGTTGTCACCAATACATTTTTTAAATGAGGAACAGGCAGACCAATCAAGGAGTTGGAAGGGTAACCTAGTGGAATTGATGTTGGCTGGCAAAACTTCAAGAATATTATTGAGATGTTAAGGGTGGAATGAGATGATAACTCTGGGGATATTCAAGGAGGAATAGGTGAATAAGATAAAAGAGTTCCATGGGTCACCTTGTTATCCTTTGCTTTGTTGCACTTGGTGACAGGGCATAGTGAAAAGGCATATGGAGGTCATTCACAACATACAAAAACATGGGTGAGACTGTTAATAACCTTGTGGTTGAGTGTGATATAAGAACCTGTCCTTTGCTCACCTTTGCTGCACTAGCAGTGTCTCATTGAAAAATATCTCTTGGCGCCTAGCTGCTTTGTATCATATCATAGAGTCCTTACATACATGGGGAGAGGGTGTGGTGTAACATCCAGAGCTGCCGACCTTGGAGCTGGAGAACCAGGCTCGAGCCTCGACGTCGGCTTAACATCCTGTGATTCTGGACAAATCACTTATTCTCCCTGTGCCTTCGAAAAATGAACGTGTCCTTGTGTAGCGTAACTGGTCCTCATGTAAAGCGCTACAATACCTTCGGGTCGAATTCGGCTATATAAAACTGCAAAAAGCAAAATTACAAATATGCCAGGGATAGAACAAGTGCACTCTTCAAATAAATGGAGTGTGCTTTTAATTCTGGCTCATTTGTGGGCCAAACTAGCAAGTAAATGTATTGTGTGCCATGTTGCTTACTTAGTAGCACCCTTCGACATCTTTTTTCTCTGCTACCACCCGATATCCACTATATATATCCCCACTGCTCAAAATGTGTGCCCCTGCCCTTCTCAACTATTGTTTCTCCCACCATAGTCATGTGTATAGCACTTGGGCTATCACGTGAGAAAGTGAAAAAGTTGACAAAGGTGATGTTTGTGGCAAGGGTGATTTTAATTGCCCACTTCATTATAGGCTGCAAATGTTATCCAATATATTCATCAGTCACGTGCGCGCATTTCGCAAACATAAACCATGTTTTTATTTGTCTTTCAGCTGAATTTCCAAGTAACCGATTCATTGATCAAGTTGCAATGTTAGCTTACTTAGCTAGCATCAAGGTTGTAAGTTACTGTAGTTTTCTTCTGTCCAAGTAACAGAAATAACTTTCAGTTTTATGGAGCATTTATGTTCAGCATTTTTAGGTCGAACGTTTGAGACTTATTAAATATACTTTAGTATATACTTTAGTATATATACTTTAGTATATACTTAAATGTTTATGTACTTTGTGGGCTTAGGAGATAAGCCCTAGGACTTGTCTACTTCCGCCTAGGTACTTTTTTTGTGTTCAACTGCCTCTATTTAACTGTCTTGATATGAAACGACCAGCAGAGGTCAGTAAAATATAAGAATTGCTCTCTGCTGAGGGACTTTCTTTTTTAAAATTTTCTGGCAACTGCTTCTGTTTAACTTTCTTGATAGAAAACGACCAGCAGAGGTCAGCAAAATACCAGAATCACTTTAGCATTTTCTGATTCCAGTCCATAGAAATGGTCTTCCACAAGCACCCCGTAGACAATATTTTGTTTTTAAATCTTGTATTTTTAGTGATATGACCACCGAAGGCCCTGCTTTTATATTAAAAACAGAGCTTTGGCCTATACCATTTCCTACTGAAAGATAATATTTCTCTCCATGTGTTCCCACACTTGGGGTATCACAGTTTGGTGCTTACTTTCCGTTCATGTTAAAGAACAGTAAATGTTTCAGCACCCAGGGTGAGGTGCTGCATAGCTAAATACATATAAAGTCCCAAAGGCAAGACCGATTGCATTGTAAATGCTTGTTTCTTCAAAGTGCTCTGTTTGTGCGAATTTACACTTATTACACATTTTTACCATTGATTTGCAAACAGACCGATTCGATTTACCTTAAGAGTTCAGAATACGATAATTGCATAATATCGCTTGCCACTCAAAATCCATTTTGTAAAAGTGATTTTTTCATTGTGTTTAACAGCTGTCTGAAACGTATGCTGCATTGCAGGTACATGTCCACGGTGTGAATGGTATGTGTGACGTAATCGCGGTGCTAAACCTTAAAAGGCTGAAACTGATCCCCTATTCGCGAGCGCTATCAGTGGTGTTGGTTTCTCTGGATGTCTTGTTTGTAGACCGCGAACGTGAATAAATTGCTGGATATACAGGAGAGATTCTAAAGTTTCTGCGTGAGTGGAGGCAGTCAGTGGATGTTTTCCCACATACTTTTAACTTGTTTTGTCTACATTCTTTGTGGGTCTTCACACCTGGTTGTGTCCTTGGTGCCCAGGCTGTATGTAAACAGTGCAGGCCTGCAGTTCACCCTTTATCACTCCTGTGTATGGTCTAAAAAGACACTGAGGCTGCATTGCTCCTGTGTATGCCGACAGGTTACTTTTCGCCACTTCTTAGTGAACGCTTTGGATCCTTTATAATGGGTGCCCACGGGGCTCTAAGTGGGCCGGGTCTTGCCGGTGCTCAGCACGGGCAGTTCTAAAAAGCGGGTCTCTACCGGGCTCTCCATTTGTGCCCTCACCCTCAGTGCGAAAAAAATATTAACTGCAGCAGTACAACCCTTTACTGCCTTCAGAGTTAACTTCAAAGAGACTCGTTATAGTTCTTTCAAAGACATGTTATCATTTGAAAGGTCATCATTTCAGAACTGAAACTTTTTCAATATTCTCTACAATGAAGCCATAGTTGTTACTTATTTATCTTACACAACTAACAACCATTGGTAAAACCAATAGCCCTGACTTGATGTAGGTCTAATGTTACTTGTATTATATATCTCTATGCAATAACAGAAACAGAAAAATGCCAGTCGGGCAGCACACTATGCTAAGCACAGATTTTTAGCTGGTGTATTTCATTCCACTTATAACCCTGGGTGTCCGTCTCCAGCACATGTCATGGGCAACTTCTTCATCACTTCTCGTTAACCTGACCCAGCACTTACGCAATATGTAACCATAGAATGCAATTGGCTGTTCAGTATCAATTCTGGGCGGTGCCTTTAGGACATTTAACTAGTATCCCTTTATCTAGTCAATATCTATAGCTTACTCTTCTCTCCCTCCAGGTTAGAACCTATAGAGCTTTAGTTTCGCTGTCTATAACCAGTGCACACCAGTTGGTCTAAAGTCATGGGTAGTTCTTAAGAACAGCACCTATGGCCAGTGTTTCTCCTGTGCATGCCTGTGGGCTACATTCATCGCTTATAAAAGGACCTTTATATAATTTGCAGTGGCTAGATGTATACAGTGTATGCATAAGGTTCACTCATCTATCGCTTCAAGGGGATTATATATAGAATCTGGCATAATTACCAGTATACAATTCATGCTGTAGACTTCTTCTCTTTAAAAACCCTTTCCAGAGGCATTTGCTTCCCCACTAGCTGCTAAGAATCTCTCCAACTCCATCTTAGTTTTATTTGGTTCTGCCCTTAGGGCCTCTTACTGTATAAATAATCTATCCACTTCATTCGTTGGCCAGGTTGCCGACTCTGCTTCAGGTCAAGGGCAGGATGAATGGGGACCGACAGATGAGAGAGGAGGGAGTAAGTGCCCCAGAGGCTAGGGGAAAGTTTCAGGGAGCCTGCGACGAGATCCTCACTGGTGGTGTGAAACCCCATATTCTTGAGGTGAAAGAGACTGTTGGCTGTGGTGAGACTGCTATCTCTGATGTGGTCAGTGTTTAAATTGTAAAGAAATACATGGCAGGGCCCTAGTCAGGATGCCACTTCTGCTTGCACCACCTTGTGCCACTGTCAGTGCTGCCAGTTACATTAACAACACAACTGATAACCATCACACTCCTACAAGTGTGACAGTTCTGACAATTACAGGCTCAAAAAGCCGAAAGAATGGCTTTGGCAGCAGGCATTAGTCACTCATAATGTGTATTTAATTTATAAACAATTGTTGTTGTGCTTGTCTCTAAATGAAACAAGCATCACCGCTATGTCGCAGACTCTCATAGTGCTGGTACTGACAATTAAGTGCCGGTGTCGAGTACCGGAAAACCACTGGCTCAAATTAACCACTGGTGGTATTTCATCATTCAAGTAACCACACTTGCTAGGGCACCACACTCTGTAGGTACCCTAAGCCCCCAGTGATATGTAAGTGTTCTTGGCATCTGCAGATAAAAGGACCATGGACAGGCACTTTCCCCATCTTACTTTGGGCTATAATCAGAGGAACATGTGAGTTGTTAGGAAATCAAAGAACTTGCCAGAGACATTCTTGCTGGGTGTAGATGAGAACCCATAACCCGGACCATTTGGATCAGTAAACACTCACCATTGTATTTTATAATAATTAGAGTTTATGTACTAATTTAATGTATATCATATCACAATATCAGCCTCTTGTGAGAGTCCTTCTGAAGTTCCCACCCAAGATGTTTAGAGAACCCACTGAACCCAGTAGTTTGATGAAGGATAAATGTGACTGCCACAGAAGTTTCTAAAGACAGCTTACCAGGGTCTCACACTACTATGTGCAGTACAACCAATGCAGCTTTCCAATAACAGGCAACCACGTGCTGGTGTTACTGTGTAAGAATCAGGTTTATCGGAATATAACTTCCTGGGTGCAAGTGCAAAATCTCTCCCTCAATGTGCACAAACACCAACTTGTATAGGTCTATAAAGAGTCAACTCTCTCACACTCTGTCCTACCTTCTAGTCTAAGTATTTCCTTTACCCCTTAGCTTGTCAGGCTTTTTCCACCCAGTTCTGAGCACTTTGTATTCAACCTTTTTAACATTTTCCCACAAACGTATCTAGGCCAAATGTGTGCCATTTTCCCCACATATTGGGGGATCCTAAGGGTACCCAGGATTTGTGGATTCCATTGCAGGGAAAATTGAGAAAATAGCCACAATCTAGTACAATTCTGTGGCTTTTTTTAAAAAAAAATGAAAAAAGTGCAATGTAGGAAAGCATATTTTTATTACTAAAAATTGCATTAACAAAAAGTTTGCTGTGATAAAATCACCATCTTCCAGATTTCAGGACCAACAGCACTGCAAAACAAACATATTTTATTTTACCACAGTTTTTGTGTTTTCCTAAGAGATAGTCCACTTTTCTTATTTTTTTGTAGTTTCAACCTATTTGCAGTTTGTTGTGGTAACGGGTGTGTAGGAAGGTGGACACTTGACTATGGTTACCCCAGATTTTTTGTCTTGTGCTTAGCTGGTTTTCGACTTCGTTGGCCTGGTTCCCTGCTAATCAGGGCCCCAGGCTATCTGCTCTCTCCTTAAAATGGACTCCATGCACCCTAGGTGCATAACCAATTTGGTACTGGACACCTTGTCAGCCCCTATACAGTGCACTATAGGTGCCAAGGGCATAGGTGCATCCAAGGCCTACCAGGGGCTACAGCATATCTTTTGCCACCCCTGGCTGGTTCTTAAATTGACACAACTGGCTGATCATTCAGCTGGGGCAAGGTGGTGTAATCACCCCCGGCTTAGATATAGTATACCTATATCTAAACCTATATCTGGACACATATAAACCTATAAGTCACTCCTATGGCAGGCCTTTTCAATCCTGGAGGCAGAGTGCTTGGTTTTAAGTGAGATGGTGCTCTAGCATGAGCTGAGCCTGTCTGCAGCTGTCGGGAACAACTCCCTTAGCTGTTCCGGGATAATGCCATACCATATACTCTTAAGTGCATTATAATCCATTGCGGTTATGTGCTAACTTTGGTTTGGCTGTATCAAAACATGTTGTGTAAGGTGTCATATGATTTGGAATACTATCCCCTCAACAGTCCTGTCGACGGGGATAGCATTCCACCCTTCTAGAGGGGGAAGACATGTTACTTTGCTAAAACGTGGTTAATCCTAACCACAGCCTCAGCATCACAAAATGGATGCTGCTGCCACCGACACAAGTCTGACCTCCTGCTGCTGACCGAAACTTGGCAGGAGAGGCCTGGACAAAGGGTTTCCTGTCGCGGGGAGGTGCTACACCACCCCAGACAGGAGATAGTGTATTGGGGCAGGGAGGGCTGAAAGAAACTAGACAGTGCCTGGGGCGCACAAGGCTTCCCCTTGCATAATCCGGTCAAACCGGTTCTGGGGCACACCAGCCCTAGTCCCAGCATGAGCCTGGACAAAGGGAAAGGGGTGTAACCACCCCCTTCCTGGGTCCCACCCATAGGAGGGACCTAGCAGGTAATCCAGCCCCCTAGATTGGTATAAGAATGGGAGCAGTGCCAACGCACTCAGATTATCCTGACTGAAACTTATGAAATGAAACTCTGGACCCTTTGACATCCTACTCAACGTAGAAGACTGAAGAATCTCACTTGTGGTCAGTAGTGACCACCCTGTGCAAACAGGCACCATCCAGCACCTCAACGTTTGCTTTGTTGCAGTTCCCTCCAGAACTCAAGCAACAGAGATCAACAGGACCAAGCCTGCCTGCCTTCTAACAGCCCGATCCACAGTCCCTGCAGAGCTGAGACCCGTGGAGGCGACCTAAAGCGTGGGGCCGGCCATCTTGGAAGGACCACGAGGCGCTGACCGTGCAGCTCCCAAGGCTCCGTCGAAGCTGTGCATTGGGGTTTGAGAAGCCCTAGCCCTGAGCCACTCTTGCACTGAAGCTCACCCCTCTACACTCACCGAGTGCTGCGTGGGGCCCTTCTGCATTTTTTGGCTCAACGTGTTGGTCTGGTCGCTTGCCCGTTGGCTAGCAGCCCCAGTACCGACGAACCTTTGAATCTGACTTGTGAGTTAGGTTGCTCCAGACTTGCCCTCACTCCCCTGAAAAGGAGCACCCGCTCTGACCTTGCTTTTTCGAGTATTAAGCGATCTTTGAATCCTGCGTGGGTTGCGCTTGCCAAGCGTTGTTTGCTCTAAACTGGAAGCCGACACCGCTGACAGCGAGAGCCTTTGTGGAACAGCTCGTGATCCACTCCTGGACATCCTCGGTGACCCAGAGTCCACGTGGCAGCGGAGACAAGCTTCATGACATCGACCTGATTGCGCCCAACATAGCCTGGTTCCTTCCTGGTTCCACCCTGGTCACTGCTGAGTGACCCAGACTCTGTCCCCTCTGCTTTCAGGTCATCTACATCTTCGATCCACCCTTGGATCACACCGGACACTTCTATTCTCGACGCCTGCAGCATCTTCATCTTCAGGCACCATCGACCTGCGTGACGAAACCCGACACTACTTTGCACCTGTGCACCGGCTTCCTGTGGGTGAGGTAACTCAGCAACGCCGGTGCTCCTGCACTGGTACACACCTCTAGTGTATATGTCTAAAATTTCGTCCTTCTAGGTCAGTCGGAAGGTTCCTTTAACAATAACTTGGTAACTTTTACGCACCATTGACTTTGCATTGGTGCATGTGTGTGCTTTAAGCGTTGCACCCGAATCCCGCGGGCTTTTCCCGACTTCAGCATTGCTAGTCCCGACTGCCCCCAGCGATTCCCCAGGCCCTAGGCCTGACCACTGTTCGATTAGTGATACTTATACCACTTTTTTAATATATGGTTTGCGTGGCCCCCCGGCCTCACCCATAATTGTGCAACTTTTATATGTTTAACTGTGCTTTTGTTTAAACGCTTGTGCTTCTAGACTCATAAAGAGTATAGAGGATTATTCTAGTAATAAATACATATATTTTTATAATATATAACTTGTCGGGTGTCCTTTCATTTGATATTACAGGATTGTGATTGTTAAAACAGCTTGCTTAACACGACCTCTTGAGTTAAGCCTTTAAGGCTGCTTAGTCCATGCTACCCTTAGGATAGCTTGTCTATAAGGTTGACTTACAACCAGATATCATAAGGGATTGTTTGGACTGATACAAGGTGCCCCCAGAATTGGAGACATCATATATCAGGCCAACTTCTCACAGGGTGTGAACCCAATGAGTGAACCCAGAACGCTAAACATTTCTGAAAAGTAGACAATACATCCACATTTAACAAGTGGTCATTTTATAGATCACTCATGGTTTACCACCCCCACCCCAAAAACGAATCATTGAAATAAAAAATAGACATATCTGACAACATTTTCATCGGTATTTTTTGCCCAGTTGCTGCTTTACAAACATAATACAAAAAACAACAGGTGATGGACAAAATGCAGAACAATGTCATACATTCACCCCAGTACAGAGATCTGGGCCTAAATCCATCATTTTTTGCTCACCATGCCATTCCAGTTTGAACCCAGCCATATGCAAATCAGTCTTGACCCTGTGCCCCATAGGAACAGTCCGGTCCGAACTGCCAAGCCAGGTCCTCCCTGGACAGGAAACAAGCATCCAAGGACCGGTTTCGGGCTTTTAGTCCTCATCAGCCCGGATAGCTTGATTCCAGTGGCATGGAGAGCACGGGCCTCACGTCTGAGCATACCCGTCTCACTCGGGGTAACAAATGCAAAAAACAACAGGTGATGGACAAAATGCAGAACAATGTCATACATACACCCCAGTACGGAGATCTGGGCCTAAATCCATCATTTTTTTGCTCACCATGCCATTCCAGTTTGAACCCAGCCATATGCAAATCAGTCTTGACCCTGTGCCCCATGGGAACAGTCCGGTCCGAACTGCCAAGCCAGGTCCTCCCTGGACTGGAAACAAGCATCCAACTTCCGGTTTCGGGCTTTCAGCCCTTATCAGCCCGGATAGCTTGATTCCAGTGGCATGGAGAGCACGGGACTCACGTCTGAGCATACCCATCTCACTCGGGGTGACAAATGCAAAAAACAACAGGTGATGGACAAAATGCAGAACAATGTCATACATTCAACCCAGTACAGAGATCTGGGCCTAAATCCATCATTTTTTTTGCTCACCATGCCGTTCCAGTTTGAACCCAGCCATATGCAAATCAGTCTTGACCCTGTGCCCCATGGGAACAGTCCGGTCCGAACTGCAAAGCCAGGTCCTCCCTGGACTGGAAACAAGCCTCCAAGGACCGGTTTCGGGCTTTCAGCCCGGATAGCTTGATTCCAGTGGCATGGAGAGCATAAGTGTGGCAGGGTATGCTCAGACGTGAGTCCCTTGCTCACTTTGCCACTGGATTCAAGCAATCCGGGCTGAAGACGGCTGGAATGCCAGAAACCGGTCCTTGGAAGCTTTTTTCCGGTCCAGGGAAGACATGGCTTAGCAGTTCCGGCTGGACTGTTCCCATGAGGCACAGGGGAAGACTGATTTGCATATAGCCATGTCTGCACTGGGGTGGCAGAGTGGGCTAAAGAACGGTGATGGATTAACCCCAGATCTTTTGACTGGGTGTGAGTGTTTGATTGATTCAGATGCTCCATCCATCACCACCCCCTTTTGTACCGCTTACAAACATAATATACTGTTACATGTGTCAGACCTTTCTGGTAACAGGTACATGAAGTGCTTGTTCGTTATTCAAAAATACCAAGAGCAAATAATTGAGCTGCAGCTTATAATGATTTTTCATTGTGATAAAACCATGCTTCTTGGAGGCCACTAGATTTTCTTACCCAGAATGCTCTGCAAACCTTAAAAATTGCTACCACACAGCATTCCCACTTTTTTCTCGATACAAACAATACCCTACTTGTGTGGCTGGGCCAATTCCTGGGTTAGACACCTAGTGGCGGCTGGTGCCATTGAAAACTGGTGAGGCGTAAAAGTTGGGATGAGAGGCCTGTGGGGAGCGAGTGAGAGTGACCATCATAAAGAGGGTTCTCCCCTTGAGAATTTTTTTAAAAGAGTGGGCAAATTGTGCATTTTTAAGCAAATTTGAAAACACAAAAAGGTCAATAAGACAGTTGTGAAAGTGTAGTTATGGCATTAATGAAGAGAATTTATATGATGATGACATAGGTAGTTGCTTTTTCAGGTTAATCACAGAACTTCATAACAGACTTTGAGATAACAATGCTGAGTACCTCGCATTTTCCTTATTTATTGATATGCCTTTACAAATAAAATCTACAGGGGAAATACAAGTTTTGTGATTTGTCAGACTGGACACAATGAAACAGCAAGGAATAAACATTAAAAGGCAGTTTGGCACTCTGCAAGGCACTGTACATCTCAATCGAGAATAAGAAATATGATCACATCACCCCAAATGCTTACTGCTGACAGACATAAACACATACACTTAAAAGTCACCCTAAACATATGTCATCATTCGCTCAAGTGTGATGTTTGTTATCACCTTTGTTAGGCTTATGACGTTGCCAAGGCAGCTGAGCAGAGACTATCTAGTGTAAGGACTATAATATGTGGAAGACGTGATAAAAGTACATAGAATTAAAAGCCCTACTTGTCTTTGCCACATCAGTTATGCATTTTAAAGAAGTCTTTCTGAACAATGAAGAATACTAGCAGGTGAGGAGTGCTATTGAAACTCCTCTGAAACCCTCTAGGCTAATCACACTTCTCTCCTGCCTAAATCTATGTTGTTAAAAGCCCTTCAGTATCCTTAAAGGGCATACAAATTGCTATGTGCGAGGTTCGTTACACACAGTCTTCTGTTTCATGCATTGTAAATAATCAGTTTCACTGCTCGGAAGTCTCATGATTTTACTAAGGGCTTTACGTGGAGTGGAGACAATGGGGGGGTCTCTAAAAGGGACATGGCCTACATAATTATTCAAGAGTGAACCTGTAAATCAGCTCACAAAATGTGCAACCCCCAAGAAGAGAAACACACAAGCCACTAAGACCTGTCGACTTCACGGGAAATGCGGAGGACCATGGCCCTACGTTAGGCACTGTTCAGCAATGGGCAAGAAAAACGCCTCCTTTGGGGAAAAAAACAACCATTTTGCAATGCGAATGTGTGCCGTTCTTCTTGCCCACCAAAAAATGCGGCAACAAAACCAATAGCGAGAGCTGTGGTGGCAGATGGATTTGATTCAGATGCTCTAAACATGCACAAGACCAGACACAGCAAAGGCGCGTACGCCATCCATGCCCTGAAGTAGAGTTGGCCGTATTCACCCACATGGCGGAGAACAGACACGTGTATTGCCCTGCTGGACAAGTTCTAGTGTTCCATCTCTGTTTGCACCACACGCTGCACACCCACTCATCACAGGCGTTACTGGTCAGATGCCAATAAAAGGGGCTGGGCTCACGTGCCCTGGGCCAGTTACCTAAGCGTATATCTCGTGTCTATGTTGTGATTTCAGCAGCATATTGGCCTTGGGCCTTCAACACCACAATGGCGACGAGTGGATCAAGGACTACGCTTGTGCTGTTGGCAGTTTCATGCTTGATAGTGGGAAGATTGATGCCCGAGTCTGAGGGACCCCAGCACCTGCTGGCATTGTCCGGGGCAAGACAGGGCGAGGAGAAGGACGTCCAGGTCCAGCGGGTTCACCGGGAATGCCCCTGCAGCCACCGTCTACCGTGAACCAACACTCCAACAGCCATGGAATGAAGTGAGTGCCGAAAAAGGAAGGTGAAGTGCTGTCACGATCATAAGGCTCTCAAACTGAGTGAAGCATGACATTGCAACCCCTGCACTCCGGAATTTGTGTTGTGCCTGCCTATGACGTGACTGTATGCTGCTGCCGGGTCTGCCCTTCCTCCGCCCAGGTGAGGAGGGAATAAAGCCACCCAGGTGGGCACAAGGAGAAGCCCGGACGGACAAAGAGAGGAACCGTGTCGCACTTCTGCAGTCAGCCGACAAAGCGTTCCCCTTACTGGTTGAGGTGCATAAAAGATGCCATACCTGCTGACAGCCAGGCCCGGACTGGCCGTTGAGGGCACCGGACAATTCCCCGGTGGGCCGCATGGTTGGGGGCCGGTTTTGGGCCCCTGGGGCCGTTTTTGTTACAGCGCCGTTATGCTGCAAAAACGGCCCTGTAACAAAAACGGCCGAAAACCGGCCCTGTCACAGAGCGCGGTCGCACCTCTCCCCCCTCCCCTCACCTCCCGGAGGGGGGTCGGCCGAGCACTTTGCCAGGGCCGGTTCTGGTTCCCAGTCCGGCCCTGCTGACAGCCTTGCAAAGACGGAAAGACGAGCCACGATTGGAGGCACTCGCAGACAGGAACTGGCATCGCCCGTGCTCTGCAAAGCCAGCAGCATAATGAAAAACTGCTGCGGGCTCTTGAAGAAACTTTAGTGCCTCTAGTGACTTCTAACTACACACTGCACGACAACAGTGACTTACGCTAAGCTGCCCAATGAGGTTCCTACCTGTATTCAAAACACTCACGCCACCCGACATAATAAAAGTGGCGAGTGACCCCGTGCCTCCTCTGTCAACAAGGTACATGCCTCCAAAACTGTTCTGGCGAGAAAAGAAAATAGTAACGCCTTCCCAGCCAGCAGCTACCTCCTGAAGGTGCTCACAAATCGTGCACTGAGTTCCCAGCACAAACTGGCAAGCAACCGGAAAAAGGATGAACAGGCAATGCACCTGCCCTGATTCATTGAGTGACCCATTTCCCTCCACCTGCAGCACCCGGGTGGTTGGAAGACTACACCTACCTCAATACATTGGAGACAGGAGCGTTGATTGGCTCGTGGCTGCTCCTGCAGCTGTTTACCCAGAACCCACCCTAGGGGCATGGCCCGCAGCCCTGGCAAGGCTGCTGGGGCCCATGTGAAAGCTGAAGAAGTAAGGGGTCGCTCACAAGGAAAGATTGCTGTGGCAGGAGAGTAGAGGTGGCTCCAGTGCCACATAGCTACTGCCCATCTGAACTGCCCCAGAAAATGACTAAAATGGGACCGCGTAGCCCATGTGGTCACATGGCAATCCAGGGGGCAAGGGCCTTGAGGTTCCGTGACGGTTCCGTGACGACTTGAACCCGTGTTTTCAAGTTTGTCGGAAATACATAAAATTAGTATCAGTGAACCGCAAATGATCCATTTCATATATCCTAGTGTTTTCGCTACGCTACGAGCAAGAGCACTCCTTCCATTGACATATTTCTGATATACCCACGGCATCCATCTTAGATCGTGGCCGCCATTTTGTGTTTCCTTGCCCTCACATATGCAATAGCCTCTGATCATTTCATTTACTCCACTTTGATTAAGGACACGTAGCCTTAGCCGGAGATTCACCTCTTACATGACACGTGCACCTTAAACCAGATCACGCTGAAGCTGCATGACTCGACAAAGGCTGCCTCCTCTGCCCGAGGCCAGCCCACCTGAACTGGTTTTCCTGTCCATTGTACCTGATCATGATTAGGCGGCCGAAGCCGGTAGCCTTGCCCATTTACAACCCACAAACATCTCTTATCCCGCTTTTCTATCTTCTGCACCTGGCTCTGCTCCCTTTCCTTCTGGGCCTTTATTAGGGGGAGGTAACGAACTTTACGATGAGGCGGTCCGGGTCCTGAATGCAATATTGACAGGGGATTGTGATGAACTAGTGGGAACCCCTCTTCGTAGATGTTTGGTATCAGATTTTATCGACAGTTCCTGTGTAACGCCAAATATTTATTGTTTAGAGACACAAAGGTTTGGGAATGTACCGACATGTGAAATATTTGCCTAGAGCACAATTTTTAGTATATAAGGAGCGACCCACTTTGTACAAATCGAACAGTCTCCTAGATTCTGCCCGTGTGTAGATTCTGTGACTTCTGTGTCCCTGCAGTAATAAACCTTTGGTCTTTGACGCCACCATCGAGAAGCCCGTGTTTCTGTTCATTTGTGCACCAAGGCAGGTGGGACTCCGGGGTCTTTGGGTGTTGTACCCTGACACCTCTGGACGGAACCAAAAAGTCCAGAACTCCAATTGGCGCCCAACGTGGGGCGACGTCATTCGGTACCGGTCCAAAAGCCTGAAGAGTTCGAGAAGCTTCGTGTGAAGATTCCTGAGGGAGGCGCCCCACTTCATCGATCCCGGCATATCGCAAAAGTGGCCCTGAAGTTCTCTTCCACGAGGGTTCCCGTTCAGGACGGCTGCAGTGGGCCGTTGCCTTGACCGTCGCCCTGTCTTGGACCCGAAGTGGTGCAGTCCTTAGTACGGCGAAACGTGACGGGTTTCTCCTTGGTGACGTCTTCAGTGCCTCAGTTAAGTATTTAGTGATAGCTAGCTGGTTACTTTTGTGAGGATTGTTAAAAATCCTTGATCGGTTCTTGGTTTGGTTTGGTTTCGTAAGATTATCACTAGTTGTTCTGGTTACGATAATCTATTTGGTTCAGTTTTGGGTATCGATACATCAGTTCGTTTTGGTAGGCCTAAGTTCTTGGTTCGAGTGCACATATTTGTTTCGTGTTTGTTTGTTTTGTGTTCCGGACTGAGAATGGTAAGTCGGAAAATGTTGTCTTGTTTTAGTTGCAACAGTGACTCACAATTAGAGGACTCTTGTCTGGTTCCTCCGATTGGGACTCCCCTATATGATTTATATTGTAAGTATGGTGTGGGTCCTATAACTTATAATGAGATATGGGTCCGTTATTGTAAGAAGGATGGTGTCCTTAGTTGGCCACTGCATGGTAGTTTTGAACAAGAGATTCTCGACAATTTAGAAGCGAAATTATTTAGGAAGAAAGCCCGGCCGGCAATGTTTGACTCTTTTCGTTATTGGCGGAAAGAATCCAAACAGAGAGAAATGAAAAGGTTGAAGAAAGAGCAAAAAGAACTAGAAGAGTTAACTCTAGAGCAAGCGACTAAACAGTTGCAGGCTAACGAGTGTGAGAAGGTCATAGATGTAGCCATTAGAGAGCGTAACTTAGCGATTGACAAGTGCTATCCTGCCTTGCCATCGAAAATGGCTAAGATACTGGAGGACTCCGAAAACGATCCTCTGCTATCTTATCTGTTACGGTCACCTCCACCGTATGCACAAGGTGCTGCGGCTCCGCTCATCCCGAATGTTCAATTGCCGGTTGCTGGACAACCTGGTGCTCCTGCTCTTGTTCCTCAGAACCAAGTTCCTATACTTCCTGTGGTGAATGTAAATGTTCCTACAGCTCCTCCTCTTCCTGCACTGCCCGCTCCTATACCTACCACTGTACCTATTGGTCCTCAAACTATTTTCCTCGATACTCCTACTGTTTCGTCATCTATTCCTACCTCTACTGCGTTCTCTATGTCTGCGAGTGTACTAACTCCACTTTCTGTTCGTCGAAGAATTACTGATTCTGTTACTAATATGCTGTCTCCTATATATAAAACCCTGATTAAGACTCCTACTCCTGACTCTGTTCAGAGACGGAGTCAGCTTCCAAGTACTGAGGAACGGGGAGTTTTAGACTCCACGGCTCTCAGATGGATTTCGAAAGTTAGAAGATATAGTACGAGAGATGTGTTAGAGACATTTATGCAATGGGGAGAGCCAACGCAGCGATACGTCTTCGACGAGATGTGCTCGTTGTTGCGTGAGGAAATAGAAGAAGACGATGTCGAATCAGATTTGGAAGATTTAATTAGGGTTCAAAAGGAGTTTGCTGCTGGAATGATAGTGGGCGATAATATAAAGGAAGCGATGGAACTCATTTTGAGTTTTAGGAGTGATCCATCTCTTCGTTCGCCGAGAGATTTAGAGAAAGGTAAAATGAAGCTAAGTCGCCAATATCCTATGAGGGAGGTTCCTCCAATTTGGCGCGAAGCAGTACAACGTGATGATAATGCGGGTATTGCAGCTGCTCCAGCACAGTTCCAAAGAGTATGGATACATATTCCGTGGAAGCGAGCAGAAGTGTTAGCAGTGAAACAGGCCTTGCCAGATCCACGTAAGAATCCAGCCGGATATTACAAGGAATTAGCGCAGACAGTTGAGGCTTGTATAATGAACTTAGCCGACATTGATATGTTGTTTGGTAATGTAGTTCCACAACCAGTATGGGCTAAAATTCGTAGAGAGGATCATCAGGCTGCTTTAGGTGGTGATTGGGCAGCTATCACTGCAGCAGATGCTCAACAAATAGGTGGTGCGAAACCCGAACCTTTGATCGCTAATCTGCCAGGTAGAATAATAGATTTAATGAAGACTCTGATGCCAGCATTGCGTGTTAATTGGGATAAATTATCCGCATGCAAGCAGAAGAAAGACGAAAGTGTCTCGGACTTCTTCACGAGGTTCGAAGAGACTTTTGTAGATCATAGTGGTCAGGATATGAGCACTGAAGGAGGACAGAGATTGTTTGTCGATAAATTTGTGCATAATTTGTTACCCGAATTATGCAATAAATTGAAAGACTCAGAAAGTGCGTGGGCTGTATCTACGACAGCGCAAATACTTGCGACTGCACAGTACTATGAAAATAGGGATAAAGAAGAAAAGGAGAAATCAGAAAAGAAAACGAAAGATTTAAAGACTAAAGTTCTTTTACAGCAGGCGTATCCGCCTCGCACGAATCAGACTAATATGCAACAGAATTCGTATCAAAAGACAGATTATAATTCGACCAGGCCTCAATATCAATGGAATCAATGCGCGTACTGTAAGAAAGAGGGTCACTATAAAAATGATTGTCAGATTTTAGCGCAAAATAATGCGGCAGCAGCTCAGAGAGGTCGTGGTGGTTTTGTGCAGAATTCTAGAGGACGAGGACGAGGTGCTATGCCTCCGCAAACGAATGATCGTCCTTCTAATCACTTTGATCAACGAAATGTACAGTCAGCTCAACAGAATAGATCTCAGCAATATCTTGTTGAGGATTATTGTGAAGTTGAAGAGGGATTTCAACAAAATGGGTACTAGGACAGCCATAGACAGAGAGAGGGAGTAGTATCAGTTCCAGTGGATCAGAGTGGGCCTTATGTCGCAGTAGCAACATCAGGTGTAGTCGAACCGTTTCTGTTGGATACTGGTGCCGCAAGAAGTTCTATCATGCATGCGAAACTCCCTGGCGCACCTTTGTCTGGCTCAACAAATGTTTCCGTAGGTTTTTCAGGCGCCCCTGTGTACAACCCGATATCTGGTCCTTTGTCTATTTCTGTTGGACCGTGTCACTTGAAAGCACCCCTGGTTTTGACGACAGGTTGTAATGAAAATCTGCTTGGTTTAGATTTGTTAAAACGACTATATGCGACATTGTACTGTTCTCCGGAAGGAGTACAGCTTACTTTGGGTAAAAGACTCACCTCTCCGATGTACTTGTCAATGGACGCACTCCCGCCGGAGCTCCGTTCACTCCCTGATTCTCTTTGGGCGACTGGTCCCAACGATGTAGGTCTCCTAGAAATTCCACCGTATGTAGTAACTTTGAAAGCGAATGTAAAATTTCCAAGAATTCCTCAATATAAAATCTCAAGTGAAGGAGAACGTGCACTCTTATTGATTGTGCAAGATTTGATTAAAAAAGGTGTGGTTGAAGAAACGCGAGGAAATGTTTGTAATAGTCCTGTATTGCCGATTTTGAAACGAACAGATCCTACAAAGCCTCCAGTCTATAGGTTTGTCATAGACCTTAGAGAAGTTAATAAGATTGTAATTCCGCAGTTTCCTGTAGTGCCAGACATTACTGCTTTGCTAACATTGATTCCCGCTACAGCCAATTGGTTCTCAGTCATCGACTTGAAGAATGCCTTTTTCAGCATTCCGATAGCCGAGGAAAGCAGGGATATTTTCGGCTTCTGTTTAGGAGGTCGCAGTTTCAGATTTAAACGCGCTCCACAAGGCTATTGTGAAAGTCCATCTATTTACAGTCAAGCTTTAAAAAGCCAGTTAGATTCTTTTGTCCTTCCTCCAGGTTCTGCCCTAGTACAGTACGTAGACGATCTTTTGGTGGCTGCCGATGACAAGGAGACTTGCAAAGCAGCTACAATTTCACTATTGCATCATTTGTCTAATTTGAATCATAAGGTGTCACCTTCCAAGATGCAATATTGCTGCCAAGAAGTAACCTACTTAGGTCATCTCTTGTCAAAGGAGGGAAGGAAGTTGACCCCAGAGAGAATAAAAGCAATTACGCAGATGAGTGTTCCACGCACACAGAGGGAAGTACGTGCCTTTCTAGGTATTACCTCTTACTGTAGGCAATGGATCCCAAATTTTTCACTTTTAGCGAAACCGTTGGTAGCTTTGACTGGGAAAAATGTTCCAAGTCCGGTGCCATGGTCTGATGAATGTCAAAAGAGTTTTGCTGAATTACGAAAAGCTTTGTGTTCAGCTCCTGTATTGGGCACACCTGATTACAGTAAGCCATTCACGCTCTACGTTCACGAAAGAGAAGGTTGCGCGTTGAGTGTTCTGACACAGAAGTTTGGTGATAAACAACGCCCTTGTGCGTATTTCTCATCAACATTAGATCCGGTAGCCAGAGCGTTACCTAGTTGTTTGAGGGCTACAGCGGCAGCTGCAGCTTCCATTCGACAATCTGCTGGTTTGGTGATGAACAATATGCTAGTGGTCATGGTTCCTCATGCAGTGGATACACTCATGAACCGAACGAAGACTCAACACCTTACTAGTGCGAGATTATCTGGTTACGAGCTGACGTTATTAGCGAGTCATATTCAGATCAAAAGATGCAATGTATTGAACCCAGCAACATTGTTGCCGACTGATCAAGAGTCGAGTGATTCTGAGCCACATGACTGTTATTTCAAAACGGAGGAAGAGACAAAAGGTCGCATCGACTTGAGGGATACTCCCCTATCCGACCCGGATGGTACGCTGTATGTGGACGGGTCATGTTTTAAATTGGAGAATGGTGATGTGACTGCTGCCTACGCGGTAACGACTTTGAAGACGATTGTGGAGACTGCAAGAGTGAGTCAGAATTCTGCCCAAGCTGCAGAGTTAATAGCTCTTACGAGAGCGTGTGTTTTAGCTGAGGGAAAGAGAGTGAATGTGTTTACAGATAGTCAGTACGCATTTGGCGTGGCCCATAGTTTTGGCCGGTTGTGGAGAGAAAGGGGTTTCATTACGTCCCATGGGACTAAGATTCAACATGGTCAGCTAGTTAACGACTTGTTAGAATCTCTAACCTTACCGACTGAAGTTGCGATTGTGAAGTGCAGTGCTCATAAAGCAATCACGGATGATGTTGGTCGTGGGAATGCCTTTGCTGATGAAACCGCTAAACAGACAGCTAGAGACATGATGAGTAGAATGTACGTTGCTACGTCTGCAAGATGGATTGCTGAGTCTGGAATGTGTGAGGACACAATGGAAAGTGTGAAAGAGATTCAGAAAGAAGCGACTGAGGAAGAGAAACGTGTATGGAGAGAAAGTACGGGCAAATTGGACTCGAATGGATGTTGGATCGATTTGACAGAACAGCAGCGTTGGATGTTGCCTGATGCGTATGTGCTTGCAGTAGTGACGATGGCGCATGGAGTGGCGCATATAAGTTCTAAAGGGATATGTAAAATGTTAGCTCCGGTTTGGAAGAATGAGGGAATCAGTAAGTGTGCAGAGAGAGTGGTGAAAAATTGTATGGTGTGCTTGATGCATAATCCTGGCAAGGGAACTCCAACTCCAGCTGGTCATTTCGCTCCTCCTTCCTGTCCCTTTGAAGTAATACAGTTAGACTTCATTCACATGGAACGCTGCAACAATTTAAAATACGTCCTGGTGGTAGTTTGTGCTTTTTCCAGGTGGATAGAAGCATACCCATTAAAGGACAACACTGCTCTATCTACTGCCAAAATTCTTCTCAAGGAATTTTTCCCTAGGTTTGGAATGCCACGGATTGTATGGTCAGATAACGGAAGTGAGTTTATAGGGAAAGTTATGCAGAGTGTGTGTGCTGGTCTAGGATTGAAACAAAAATTTCATAGTGCGAACCATCCCCAGTCTGCTGGTTTAGTCGAGGGTTACAATGGCACCCTCAAGCTTAAAATAGCCAAAATTCAAGCATCCACAGGTTTGGCTTGGCCAGACGCACTTCCTTTGGCTTTGTTATCAACGAGAGCAACAGTGCATTCTAGAATAGGGCTTTCTCCATATGAGATTGTATTTGGCCGCCCGGCAAATGTCTGGGGTGTGCCAAGGCCTAAACAATTCTGCTCCATTGAATATCCTATGTTGATAGACTATCTTTACGACTTGACTGCTAAATTAAGTCTTATTCATCAACAGGTCTTTGATGCTTTGCCAAAACCTCCGGAGAGTCCAGGGCATCAGCTGAAACCCGGCGACCACGTGGTGGTCAGAAATTTTGCGAGGACAAAGAATCTTCAGCCTCGCTACATCGGCCCCTTCCAGGTCCTGCTGGCGACGAGGACAGCTGTACGTGTTGCTGGTCGCAAGCACTGGATCCACGCTTCTCACGTAAAGCGTGTTCCACTGCCGCTGCCCTACGACGACTGGGTGAAGAAGGGAATTGGTGCCTCCGAATCTGAAATAACTCCAAAATTTGTACCTTTCAGCGATGCCGATTTGATTTCTGACACTTTGAAACGTGACTCTCCTCTTGAAAAGACTGCTTTGAACATTGAACATTTGTCTCCAGCATCAGAAGAAACTTTGCCATCTGCGAACGTAAACTCTGCAACAGCTGCTAGTGATACACTATTTTCCGATCAAACAGTACCAGCGAAGAAAAGATATCACCTTAGAAGCCATAAAACGAACTTATAAAGCAGGCAACTGCATATTGTGATTTTGATATTTATATACATTGGACTTTTGCTTTTCAGCCAGGAAGTTTGCTATTGTTTATTGTTTTTAATAAATTGCCTTGCCGTCTGGGTAGCCGTAGGGTCGTGGCTGTGTGCCTAGTTTGAATTTGCAGGGGTCTGACACAAGGTCGATCTTTCTGTTGGTTCTGGGAACTCCCAGGGCTGATAGAGGCATTTTCATCTACGTACACATCATCAGTGGTCGCGAGCGGATTGTAGAAGATGGAGCTTCCTGCGCTGCAACGAAAGAATGTGATTTACGTTCGCAGAAACAGACTTAATAGAATTCTTCACAGCAAATGTTTCTTGATGCAATGTGCCGTTACATTTTTGATTGTTTTAGCAACATTGGTGGGTGGAATTGTCTTTAGCATAAATTTGATTTTTGTGCCAGTTTCTACAGTACCTCCCCTTGATCCTGCTATTTCTACTGTTTCCTCTATACACTCTTTTCACTCATTTCCAGAACATGAGCAAGCTCGACGCTCAGAATTCACCAATAATACTTTTGTACAGCTCTTGCACCAACACCAACTGGTAGTTAACACTACAGACTGCTGGGTATGTGGCTTGATACCTCACACTATGGATAAAGGTATTCCATATCTGGTTTTGCCTTACAGCTATAATGGATCATTTCAGGCTTTCCAAACCATCTTTGCTTATGCTCTTGAGACCTATCCTCCACGTCCACCACGCTCCACTAAATATAACTCTGCCAACAAAGCCTTAGTCCAGGGAATTATTGACATGGTCAAAGACGTCAATAATACTCCATCATACCCTAGAGACGAATTGCGAGTATATTTAAGTTGGAATACTTCAGAGTATCGCTTTAGTTTAGGAGAAAGCAAGCGTAAAAGCTCAACTCCAATCTGGGTCGTACCTCACCGAGGTCAGGTCTGTTTGCAAGGTAATGGGAGAAATCCGAGAGCTCAGCTAGGGAGGAGTGAGTGCGTAGAGACTTATGTGTTTCCGGCTAACTCTTCCCCTGCCTTCCTTACTGCCAGGGGTACCTATTTCATTTGTCGAGACAGGGCTTATACATGGTTGCCTGCCGACTTCTCAGGATCATGTTATATTGCTCGATTATTGCCTCCGACATACACTGCTTCACCTGATTACCACAGAACAAGAGTAGCGAGAGGTGTCTTCAGCAAGGAAGATACCGCTGGTCAGGAAGCTGGAGACTTCTTCAAAGGCTTCCTTCCGTTCTGGGGGCCTATGGCCAATAGTAGAAACATACGTCAGCTAACACGGGTAGTTGAATCTACTATTACTGAAACTGCTGGTGCCCTTAGCAATCTGACAGCTGAGCTTCAGGCGGATAGGCTCATGACATTGCAGAACCGTATGGTTCTAGATGTTATACTTGCAGATCGAGGTGGGGTATGCAGAATGATCCAATCGAGCTGCTGTGTCTTTATTCCTAATAATGCTCCAACAGTCTACGAGGCGATCTCTAAGTTGCACAAGATTTCGGACTCAATACATGTAGACAAGGGAAACTGGTCCTTTATGGAGTGGGTTTGGACTCTGATCTCAGCGTGGGGATGGAAAGTTCTAATGGTCATTGGTGTCATCTTAATATTCCTATTCTCATGTTGTCTGATTATCCAGTGTGGTCCTGCTCTGTGTAATCTTTGTGCTGCGACTTGCCTCAGAAAACCACCTGCGTTTGGAGAAAAGACACGAGAAAGGATGATGATACAACAACATGTCACTGACCTGATGAGCATAGAACTAGATTCAGACATAGACTGAGTAATTGCCTATGTAAGGGCAAAAGGAGGGTCTGAGGTTCCGTGACGGTTCCGTGACGACTTGAACCCGTGTTTTCAAGTTTGTCGGAAATACATAAAATTAGTATCAGTGAACCGCAAATGATCCATTTCATATATCCTAGTGTTTTCGCTACGCTACGAGCAAGAGCACTCCTTCCATTGACATATTTCTGATATACCCACGGCATCCATCTTAGATCGTGGCCGCCATTTTGTGTTTCCTTGCCCTCACATATGCAATAGCCTCTGATCATTTCATTTACTCCACTTTGATTAAGGACACGTAGCCTTAGCCGGAGATTCACCTCTTACATGACACGTGCACCTTAAACCAGATCACGCTGAAGCTGCATGACTCGACAAAGGCTGCCTCCTCTGCCCGAGGCCAGCCCACCTGAACTGGTTTTCCTGTCCATTGTACCTGATCATGATTAGGCGGCCGAAGCCGGTAGCCTTGCCCATTTACAACCCACAAACATCTCTTATCCCGCTTTTCTATCTTCTGCACCTGGCTCTGCTCCCTTTCCTTCTGGGCCTTTATTAGGGGGAGGTAACGAACTTTACGATGAGGCGGTCCGGGTCCTGAATGCAATATTGACAGGGGATTGTGATGAACTAGTGGGAACCCCTCTTCGTAGATGTTTGGTATCAGATTTTATCGACAGTTCCTGTGTAACGCCAAATATTTATTGTTTAGAGACACAAAGGTTTGGGAATGTACCGACATGTGAAATATTTGCCTAGAGCACAATTTTTAGTATATAAGGAGCGACCCACTTTGTACAAATCGAACAGTCTCCTAGATTCTGCCCGTGTGTAGATTCTGTGACTTCTGTGTCCCTGCAGTAATAAACCTTTGGTCTTTGACGCCACCATCGAGAAGCCCGTGTTTCTGTTCATTTGTGCACCAAGGCAGGTGGGACTCCGGGGTCTTTGGGTGTTGTACCCTGACACCTCTGGACGGAACCAAAAAGTCCAGAACTCCAGCCTTAACAGAGTTACTGTGAGAGGGGGATCCTAATCAGAGAAATGCGTCAGCAGCAGCTCCACGACAGGCACCAGGAAGCATGGAGGTTGCAGATGGAGACAGGTCACCCAAAGACCATCTGAGGAAGACACTGAACCTGAGTCCTGATGGCGAAAGCACACAGACTGAGACACCACCATTGGCGGTGCATGAGCGATTTAGCTGTGGCACTGCTGGCAGTTCCTCAGCGGCACCTTTGCGAGGCCTAAACGAGGCCCACACAGTGGCACAGTCCCATGACAGCTGAGCAAGAAGGCCCTCCAGGAGACTCTTGTGAGAGGGGAGTCCAGGCATGAGCAATCTGAAGCTGCTCTGCTATCGGGAACTGGAAAGCATAATTGCCTCCAGGGAAGACCCTCATCCACCAAGGTCATCCTTCATGTTTGCAGGTTGGCTGTCCAAAGGAGCCTGAGCGCCTGCAAGACGATCTCAAAAGTGGACTCCACCACTGCTCCAGATGCACCGCTATTTGAATTTTGTAAATAGACTCTAACACCATGAGACTAGGCTGGTTTGAACATCATCGCAGAGGCAGACCAAAGCTTCCTGACCGCGCGATCTAGAGCTCCAACACGGCCCAGCAGATGGCTCATTGGTGCTGCATGTCATTCTTTGTTTTTCTTCATAGGTTGGACTTATCATTTGTTTCTTTTTCATTAAAGTTTGGGAGGGATGTAGGGCCAGATGTAAGTAATCCTAATTTACTGATTCTAAAATACCGAATTTTACAGAATCGGTATTTTAGAATCGGTAAATGGGATGTAGATAAAAATCGGTAAATAATACTGATTCGGTAAAATTCGGAATCGGACAATCGGTATTTACCAAATCGGTATTTTCCAAATTGTTATTTGGCCCATAGGAATGAATGGGAAATACCGAATCGGTAAATACCGATTCGGTAAATACCGAATCGGAAAAAAAATAAATGTGAAACTTAAGTAGGCAGCCAATCAGGTGCTACCACCCTCCCCCTCCCTACCAGGAAGTGGCTACACAGGCAGCTGCAACTAATTAGAATCTTCTGGAGAGGCAGTTGGAGCTGAGCTGAGTCCCTGAGCAGCAGAAAGAGTTTTGTGCACTTTTAAAACTGCAAAATGGCAAGCAGCAAAGAAAAAGAGCAGCCAGAGAAGAGGAGGAAAATGAAATTCAGCAGCATGGAGCTGCAGGTCCTTGTTGAGGAGGTGGTGAAGGTGCGCCAAAAACTGTTTGGCAGGCAGTCCCTCACTGTTGCAGAATCTGCCAAAAGGAAACTCTGGCTGGACATACTTGATAAAGTAAATGCATTTGTAGTGACAACCAGAGACACAGAGGACCTTAAAAAGAGATTCTACGACCTCAGGAGCCAAACTAAAGAAAAATTGGCTGAACTCCACAAGCAGGCAACCAAAACTGGTGGAGGCAAGAACCCAGCAGCCCCACTAACTGACCTTGAGGAGATGGTGGCTTCAACCATTGAACCTGACAGCGTCTGCGGACTGGGAGAAGTAGACAGCTCAGCCAGAGCTGGAAGCAGAAAAGGTAAGACGCATGCACAGCATTCTCCCCAAATCCATCATCCTTACCTTTACCCTTTGTGGCCAAGTGAACCCCAGTCCAGTACTGCTAGCACTATACAGGAGCAATGCATCATGGTACATGTAGTTAGGAAATGTAAGACCATGTCAAACAGCACAGGAACCAGCAAGTTAGGGAAATGATTGCAGAGAGAATAAAGCTAAAGTCAGAAATATTTTATTGTAGTGACTGTGAGACAGTAGCGCTCAGCTAATGTACGCTCATATGTCCACAGGTGACACATCTCGCAGGCGTTCCCAGGAGACTGAAGGCATGGCACCAGAGAGGGAGGAGAGTCATGAGCCAGGTCCAAGTACACAGAACGTCTCACAGGACACAGGTGCACCAAGTAGCCAGCCTCCTGCAAAAGACGCAGAAATGGCTCCAGAGTCCCCTGAACGATCACAATACCCTCTGTTGCTGTCATCCCCAGAAATGCCAGTATCATAGCATGAGACAACACCTGCATCACAACCAAGCAGGAGGCATGTCGTGGCCCCACTTTTAGAAATGGAGTCATCAGCAGGTAACATGGAAGGGTTTGAAAAAAACACCTTGATTGTGGATGGTAGCTCTGCCACACAGCAGACCAGTGCAGAGGTGGGCCATACTGGACCAAGACGCTGCAGAGTCCAAGAAAGCAGTGCATCTGCACGTGTGGAGGGTCCAAGTGTGTTCCGTGGCTTGGAGGGGAGCATGGTAAGAATCCAGAGGATGCAGGAAAAAGCCATCTTGTCTTGCCAACACCAAATGAGGTCCGTGAACAACAACATGGGAGACATAGGAAAGGGCATCAGGGAACTAGTAGAGGTCAACAAAAACATGGCTGCAGGGATTAACGAAATGACCCAATCGGTGCAGCTGCTATGCACCAAACTGGACAATGAATTAGCATCAAGGCGCAAGGAAAGGCAAATTGTGCACCAACAAAACAAAGCAATCAACCGCCTGGCCACAGCCACATCCTTGCTATGCAGGAGAAGCATAAGCATGCAGGAGGCTCTGACCCAAAACAGCAATGAGGTCACTAGGGGTATGGGCAGGATGACCAGTGCTCTTGAGGCACTGTTAAATGCCCAAACTGCACATACTGCTGCTCTGGATGTACCAGAGAGTGAAGAGAGCACAAGCAGGAGCAGCATGGCAAGCTCCCTTGTCCTAGAGACCAGGAGGAGCAGCAGGCGCCACACTGAGGCTACAGGCCAAACAGAAAGTGAGCACTGTGAGCACCATACAACTGGCACTGGGAAGCGAGGACGCAAATGACTATTACAGTTCATGTTGAAGTGACCCAGGACTCACATAATCCAATTAAAATAATTTGTGTTGCACATTTGTGCTTTAAAAACCCACGTAATCACACAATTAAACTACGTTGGGTGCATACTCCACCTGTCTGTGTGTCTTTAATTACTTTAAAAAAGTTGCATGTGATCTCATCCCATCTGTGTCTGCAATCAGTTGGTGTTGCAACTCCAGATGTGTGTGGTTCAGGCACTGCTTGCTCGTCATCATGGTCCTCATAATCAGAGATATCCACTTCGGTGCCCTTCTTAACCGCAAGGTTGTGCAACATTGCACAGGCTGCAATCATCTTGCAGCAGGTGATTGGTATGTACTGGCGGGCCCCTCCACTTTTATGTAGGCAGCGAAACCTGCTCTTCCACAGACCAAATGTGCTCTCCACAATGTTTCGGGTAGATTTGTGTGCCCTGTTGTATCTTCCCTGGCTGGGTGCTGAAGGGTTGAGGTAGGGTGTGAGGTTGAAAGACCGGAGGGCATATGCACTGTCCCCTATTAGTAACAAGCACACAAACACATCCATCTGCAATATGTATCAAGGGAGTTTCACACAGTGTCTTACCTAGCAAGTATCCTGCGCCAAATTCCCCCGCTGACAGGCGTGCGTAGATCCCACTGTTTTGGAAGATGTAAGAGTCGTGGGTACTCCCGGGAAATTTGGCTACTCTGTCCGTGATTATGTATTTGGCATCACAGATCACCTGCATTTATGGTGTGGGTGGACTTCCTGTTCCTATACATGTACTCTGTGGCAGCAGGTGGACAAATCGGTATGTGGGTGCCATCAATACAGCCAATGATGTTGGGGAAATTCGCCATCTGATAAAAGTCAGTCTTGATCCTGAACAGTTCTGCATGCGTTGCAGGGAAGCTGATGTAGTAATGCATTCTCTGCAACATAGCGTCTAGGAATTTCTTAAAGAAACGTGACAGGCAGCTCTGAGACACCCCACCTACCGCAGCAACCACACTCTGGTAACTCCCAGATGCAAGCAGGTGTAGGCTGCACAGCACCTGCACATTGGGTGGGATGGTGTGCGCCCTTAGGGTTGGGTGGTCCGACAGTGGGTGGAGGTCCCTGATAAGGTCCAGGATGGTTTGGGGGTCTAACCTGTACCTTTGTAGGATTTCTGGCTCAGTTAGCTGGAATAGGGTGATCCTCTGCCTGTACACCTGCTCCTCCCTTCTCCAGACCCTCTCTCCTTCTGCCTGTAGCCGTAGCCGCCTCACAATCACATAGAATGTCGCCATTCTGGTGAAACTGTTGCATTTTGGGCCCTTTTTTATAGCCTGCACCTGGTTACCACCTGATTTCAATCCATGGTAAATACAGACTCTTAAATACAGAATTTCATGCAAATTCGGTATTTAAGAGGTTACCTACATCTCAATAGTCATTTTTACCATTTCTTAATTTCGGATTCGGTAAATTTACCGAATCAGTAAATTTACCGAATCGGAAACTTCACATATTCGGTAAAATTTACCGATTCGGAAACTTTACCGAATCGGAAACTTTACCGATTCGGTAAATTTACAGATTCGGAATATTTACCGATTCGGAAACTTTACCGTATCGGTAAATTTACTGATTCTGTAAATTTACCTATTCGGATGTTTTTGTGTCCCCTACATCTAACAAGCCAAATACAGGCCGGTAAAGGCCAAAATTCAGTATTTTCGGCCTTTACCGACTGGTATTTGGTTACCTACATCTGGCCCGTAGTATCCTACTGGACACGTTCTAGTGCTCCAACACTGCTTGCACCCCGCACTGCACACCCACTCATCACAGGCGTCACTGGTCAGGTGACCCTGCCAATAAAACAGGCCAGGCGCACATGCCCTGGGCCAGTTACCTAAGCATATATCTAGTGTCCATGTTGTGATTTCAGCAGCATGTGGGCATAGGGCCACTACACCACAAAACGCCTGTCATCACTGACACAGAGGCCTTGAAAAACGTCAGGTCAAACAAATATTTGACATGCCCCCCCATCATCTTTTTTTGCAGGTTTACATAGAATGAACTTACCCAGAAGGATTTTCTGAAAGACTGACAGAACATATAGAGAATGTGCGCAACTGTAGACTTCTTAATAATACATGTATTCCCCCCGGTGACTGAGGAGGGTAACTGTCATAGACACAAGTAAGCCCTGCAGTCTCTCGCCTCACTCATGTACACTGAATGTGTTATTACAACGTCTACTGGCGCGCATGCATTATTTAAAGTCTTAGGGCCCGATTCACAGAATGAACTTAAGACTCAATCCTAAACTTACTACTATTTTGGTATTCACAGAATGCACTTACTCATTTCGATATTCACAGAAGGCACTAACTCATTTCGGTATTCACAGAAGTTAGTAGTCCTGACTTTAGGACTCCTAAATGCCTTCTGTGAATACCGAAAGTCTTAAAATTAGGATTTTTCTCAGTTTAGTAGTAGTAAAGTTAGGACTCCTAACTTTAGAACTCCTAAATGCCTTCTGTGAATACCGAAAGTCTTAAAATTAGGATTTTTCTCAATTTAGTAGTAGTAAAGTTAGGACTCCTAACTTTAGGACTCCTAAATGCCTTCTGTGAATACCGAAAGTCTTAAAATTAGGATTTTTCTCAGTTTAGGAGTCCTAAAGTTAGGAGTCCTAACTTTACTACTACTGAATTGAGAAAAATCCTAATTTTAAGACTTTCGGTATTCACAGAAGGCATGTAGGAGTCCTAAAGTTAGGACTACTAACTTCTGTGAATACCAAAATGAGTAAGTGCCTTCTGTGAAAACCGAAATGAGTAAGTGCATTCTGTGAATACCAAAATAG
The DNA here is from genome assembly GCF_964263255.1 of Lissotriton vulgaris. Classification (NCBI taxonomy): domain Eukaryota; kingdom Metazoa; phylum Chordata; class Amphibia; order Caudata; family Salamandridae; genus Lissotriton; species Lissotriton vulgaris. The sequence goes on from NC_141697.1 coordinate 970,623,022, forward strand.
TAGTAAGTTTAGGATTGAGTCTTAAGTTCATTCTGTGAATCGGGCCCTGTTTGTCTCAGATGGTGGGAAAACGACAGCAACAAATTCAAACAACAATCACACTATAACATAGTTTAGGGAGATCACATTTAGCCCCATTTCACAGGTGTATGAGAGGGAGACATGATCCACTTACTTTGTCTATTGAGCTGCCGGTCCCAAAGCTTGCACAGTACCACCCCAACTTTCAGGGAAGACTGTAGAAATGCCTTGGGTCCGAGATGATCTTGGCGACTCCAACACCCCCAGAGTGAACAACCAGGTCACGGTCTGCTCCGCAAAATTCATAACGGCCCCAGGGAACAGAGAGGAGCAAGGGCCCCAGGAAGCAGACAAGGGAAGCCCCAAGATTTACTCGAACTAAAAACAGACCCTTTGACCTGTAGTGTTTTTCCGTCTCCTCCCCGCCACCTGAAGGCTTCATGTGCCTTCTAGGAGAACAGAGGTCACAAACTGGGACACAGGCACACATCTTCGAACAAACCAAGCATTGTCAAAACTGCGTCTTTCAGCCAATCCAGATGCTGCTTCCTTGCTGTAGCAGCACAGCATGCTAACAGTGCCAGGATTGGCTTGAGCAGGCAAACTCACCGCTCATTAAGAGACTGGGGGTTATGGCTTTGATCAAACCCTGCTTTCCTAATGTGCAGTCAGAGCAAGCCTCTAGTGTGCATGTTTTTTTTTATACAGAGTTTTATATAGCACAAACTTGAACCTAATCGGGTATCAGAGCGCTTTACACAGCACCACTTGCATTAACTTCCTTTAATATTTTTTTTCTTTGTTTGGCACGGGGAGATTAAGTGATTTGCCCAGAATCACAGTATGTTGAGCATCATTGCCGAGACTCAAACTCAGTTCCCCAGATTTAAGGTCGACCGCCCTAGCCGTTAGGCCAACTCCTCTCCCCAATGGACGGGAAATTCTCTGCCCAAACCAACTTGTGCACTTTCTGCCATGCGCTCGCTGCCACCCAGCCCACCACCTGTATGTGATGACAGTCTGACTGAAGCCCACCCGCTTCTGATACATCGATGCCGCTGCTGAAGGCTGACAGCTGAATGCGAGGAATGAATAAAAAAATATATTGTATGGTGTGGTGTTCTGATGTATGTATCTGGGTTGGGTATCTATGTTGCTAAGGAATGATGTAGGCATCCAAAATGTAAGCATTGCCAGGGTGGAATGTTTAAGATTGAACAGTGGCAGTTGTTTGGGCCTTTAGGTTGGTAAAGTATCTTCTAAGAATTGTACAGTAAACCTCTTTCAGACACCTATCCTATGCGTTGAAGATTGATTTAAGAAAGGAGCACTCTTCATTTGTCAAATGTTGTTGGCAGCATAATATTTACATGCAATAGGGGGGGGGGCCTGGGGGGCCAGAATATTAGAGGGCTGCACCCCAAGGCAGAAACCACCCCTGGAGATGCCCCAACCCGTGTAAAAAAAAAAGAAATCCCTGATATCTACTGGGCTTTTTGAAGCCATGGTACAGCAGATTACAGTTAAAACTGCCCAAACATCCCGTCAAGGGATAAGAAAGACTACTAGGCCCATTATGTGGTGTGTGCACGATCTGATGCCATAGTGTGTGTTAGATTTGGCATCTTTGGTGTGTTTCCCCTGAGTTTTTGCTTTCTGACCTCGCGGTTTTGACTCTGTTTTTGCTGGCGTAGTGTTTCTGTGCACTTTTCTCATTGCTGATCAGTGGTAAAGTGCAAGTGCTCCTGTGGTAAATTGTGTTATAAATTGGTGTTTCCATGATTGGATATTTTATTTACTTGTTAGTCCCTAGTAAAATGCACTGAGTGTGCCAGGGCCTGTGAATTAAATATTACTAGTTGGCCTGCAGCACTGATTGTGCCACCCACCTGAGTAGCCCTGAAAAGTTAACTCAGACCTGCCATGGTGAAGTCTGCACCCAGGTTGTACCTGCCATGTCGACTTGGCCAGTGCACACATTAGCCAGTCCCTCACATTCCCTTTTCTGACATGTCAGCCGCCCCTAAGGTAGGCCCTAGGTACCCCTGTGGGACGGGTGCAGTGTATGAGAAAGGTAGAACATGGCCTGGTGTGTGTGGCACGTCCTTGATTCAGAGGTTCACCAACAACAGATACTCCACTACCACATACTCACCAGGACCCAACAAAAAAACACAGTGGTGAAAACCGCTGGAGGGGGGGTTTCAAGTTTTATAAAAATTCACAAACTGCTTAGAATGAGTTTATTCAAAACCTCTGTTTAATTTTCAACTAACCCTTCACAGATAAACAAGTTCTTTCCTCTGGTCGATGGGCCATTAGTTGAAACTAGTTGATGGCGATAATTAACTAACTAACTTTCTATACATTTAAGAAAATCACGACAAACTCAAGAAGTTTACAAAACCTTTATCTAAATTTTAGTTGCATGTGAACAATCTCAATACAGTGCAGTCACCATCATTCAGAGGAGAGAAAATTCAGTTATTAAAACACAATGCATTTATCTCTGACTCATCCAAAGATTTATGCCGGAAAGGGAGAGGGAGGAGAGAAAAGATTCAAACACATTACCAAACAACAACAACAAAAATAATTATCAAGGATGGTGTGGAATACCAACCTCCTGGCCAAAGGGCTGGTGGGGGTCCCCTGAGATAGATGTCAGGAGACAAAGACTTCAGGGCAGGAATCAGGACAGGATAGTTACCTTCTCTAAGATACTGACAAATACGCCCCTCCCCTTTCTGACACTCTCTTCCTCCTCGAGATTCTTCTGCGATCTTCAAATCTAACCCTAATTAAATTAGGATAGAAATCTCTACTTCAGGTTCTGCATTCAGCTCTTCATCAGTAATTCACAGCATCAGCTTCTCTGCTCAGCATTCAGCTCTGTGCTCTCACTAAATAACTAATGCTATCTTAATTATACCTTTCGTTCTACATGTGTCTTCCATTAATGTTCCAATATTGTAAAAATACTAAATTTGATTGGTCCGGCAAAAGAGGGGGGGTCTTCATCCCACAATGCTTACATGTCATATAATGCAGTCAAACTATTGTTCGCAAATCCACCTCCTTAATTTTTATTCATAAATATTATTCCCAGCCACTAAATGTATCCATATGGTAACATTAAAACATTACAAATGAATAGAACATTTCCCTGCTGAACTCTTCTCCATCTGTTCCCAGGCTATTACACTTGATCCTTGGCTCTCTTTCAAGTGCTGTGTCATTAACCTTCATGAGTTCCCTCAGTGGGCATGCGCGGACTTCGCGTCATTCAGCTCATTCAGTTATGCGAGAAAGGCCCAAATAGGCACTAATAATAAATGTCAAAAGACAGATATTTATTTCTCTAAATAAGTGTTTTCACTGTATACCACCCACCTCTACTCTATTCCATTATATTTATTAGACTTATCCCCGCATTAGCATTAGTAAAATAGCTTGCTCTAATTTCAGATAAGTAGGAGCCATGCATGCGAGACTTCAAGCCGCCATGTTAATAACTTCTGGTCATGCGCTAGAATTTCCCTCCAAGAGTTACTTCGTCATACTACGTAGATGTCGTTGACGCATGCGCAAAACAGATTTCTCGTTTAAAGCGGTATTAGTCATTTTTCAATGTTATCAGTGTTAGTACTTCCATATGCAAGCTTTCCTTAACCCAAAAGTGTTCATGTAAATGCCTATTACTTTCCACAAAACGTTATTAATAACTTAGTGAGTTACACAAGCTGATTTCTCTGAGCAAGTCTCATTTCTCCGACACCTTGCTCCATCAATCCCCTCTCTGATGGCATTTTTGAGCCATCACAACATTACCCATCCCAACCAGATGCCAACATCAACCATTTTCAATTTTGCCCTCCTCCTTTTATACGTTCATCTTTTACTTCTTTTCCTACTAATTCTTTCATTCTTTTATATAGTTTCCCTTTCATCTCTTCTAGCTGAATTTCCTCATACTCTCTCTTTCTCTTCTTTCCTTTCCTATCATGTATTCTCAATTTTTCTTTACCCTTGCCACACTTGCATGTGATCATTATCATTAACACTATTGTCACTATTCTAACTACTGGTATTATTACTTGTCCTAGGAAATGCTTTCCAAAGTCAGGAAACCAGTTTCCTATTGCAGTTTTACTCTTTGTTAGTCTTTGCCATACACCATCAACCTCCATTCGGGTCAAATCTTCATGAATTCTTGTAATATTCTTAATTAAGTTCCTTACTTTTATCAGGCATGTACGTGCAACAATGTTGAACTTTCAACATTCCACAGACTCCTCCATCTTTTGCCAATAAAATATCAAGAGCAAGACGATTTTGTAAAACCATAGATCTCATTGCAACCGTTTCTGTATTAATCATCAAGAATCCTCCAGCAGTAACAGCCGACAGACGATCAACTACTATTTACAATTTATGAATGTTGTACGAATTCAGAACGACTCCAACTTCCAACCCATGGTGGTACATTGCGTCACTTTTACGCTGCTGGTGCGTCACTTTATGTGACGCACCAGTGGAGTAAAAAATGTGCCTTGTTGCACCATATTTACAAAGTGACGCATCGAGGTAGATGCGTCACTTTGTAAACCCCTGCACCACATTATATCTGCGCCAGGTATAATGTACGCAAGGGAGGCGTATTGACGCAACAAAGGGTCGTAGAAGTGACTCAGTGAAATCTATAAGATTTCACTGCGCCACTTCTAGGATGCAAATTCATCAATATCTTACGCCTGCCTCACAGCAGGCGTAAGACTGAAGCAGGCCCTTTCACATGGGGCTTGCCCCATGTGAAAGAATGCATTGCTGGAGTTACGTCACTTTTGTGACACACTCCAGCATTGCGTCACTTCTGCGCCATACAGATACATCAGAAATACTGACGTATCTGTAACTCCTTGTGCAATGATGCTTCATTCTGTAAATATGAAGCATCATTGGTGTTGCAAGGATGGCGCAATGAAAAGTGACGCATCGCTGTTTTCACTCAGCGATGCGTCACTTTTCATAAATGAGGCCCATGATTTTTTTGTTCAGCAGCTTTCTTTGTCAAATCTTGTCTCCTTTCTTCAACTAAATTAAGAAACTCATTTTCTTCTTCACGTAATATACATGTTAGATTATTCTTGTGTGCCTGTATCTATTCAGCTCATAATTAAAAAGAATTCACCCAAGAACTGTGCATCCATACTACTAAACACTGGATTCATATTCTTTCAAATAGATAATTCTGAAAATACTACACCCATATTAGAATACAAATACTGCAACTTTCCAATTACATCAGATAAACTTGTTAATATACTACATGACACACCATATGTTAAAGGAATATGATGATAGGTTTTCCCTTCTGATACTGATGTGTGTAAATTCATACAAATTCATACCAACATTACAGTCACTAATCTCCATTGTATCGACATACTGAAACAACAACCTAGTAACAACATTTAAATAAGTATCATTATTAGATCCGTCATGAAGATACATAGCTTCATCTACCTGTTCTAATTCTGTTTTAGTACTTTCTGTATTGCTATCTATTCTCTCATTAGTGACTGTGTTGTTTCTATTATTATTAGCTAATATCACCAAAGGTACTTCCACTGTTAAAAATATCCATGTAAAAATTACTAATGAACTACTACATAAACAAGCCCTAAAATATTTTTGCTTACGACCTCATTTTGATTGTTCAGTGACTTTAACTTCTGCCATTTTCAATCAAAGGAAATATCCTTTTTCCTTTTTCTTTACGTAATCAGTTTAAGGAATAAAATTATCTTTATCTTAGGGTGGCTTTAATTTGCTTTCATCAACCTGACTAACAGAGGCTCTCTCTGAATTTTCACGTAAATCTAAGTTTTCAAACTCTTCATATATAATGTTGGTCCATTTAGGAGCTTTGTGTTTTCTAATCAAGATTTTCAATCTTGGGCTTCTTCGTGTGGACTTTGTTAATGACTTCTTTGGTTCATTTTGACTTGAAACTTCATTTACTTGGTCCGGGTTCTTCCGTGCTTTTCTTAAATAATATTTTAGTCTTTTAACTCCACATGGCCAATTATCACCTTTTCTAACGCTTTTGATTGAACTGCACTTTCACCTTCTCTGTCTTTCTCTAAGGTTCTTTTATTGTCACTTTGTCTAGGCATAATTTGCTCTTGTTCTTTTTCACTTATACTTATTCCTCTACGTCTGACTGGTCCTGTTCAGGTCTTTCTGTAGTTTGTTCTTGTTCTGCCTGAACCTATTCTTCTACCCCTATCTGATCCTGTTCAGGTCTTATTTCAATTTGCTCTTCTTCCACCTGAACTTGTTCTTCTTTATCTATCTGCCTCTGCTCAGGATTCTCTATAGCTTTGTTTATTTCTTCCCAAATATGTTCTTCTTTCCCTGTCTTTTCCTTTCTACTTTCCTGCCTCTCTAGATTATTTCTTCGTCTTCTTTTGATAGTTACTTCAGGTATTTCAATCACTGGTATCCAATCTTCTTGACTTGTACTGGGTTGTTCTTCATCTATTTGTCTGTCGGAAACTATCTCTCTAGATTCTTCCGCTTCACCACCTTCAGCTTCTGACGTTTCAACTGACTCAGTCAGTTGTTGCTCTAGCTGTTCAGGGGGACTTAGTACTCTTCCGGTATGACTCGCATGAATCCAATTGGGTAAACCTGCACACTTCACTGCTGTTGTAGTGACCAGTATGACTTGCCGTGGTTTTATCCCACATGGGTGCTAGACACAATTTCCTGGTGTGCTTCTTCACTAACATCCAATCTCCAGGATTCAAATCATGCGCTTGATTTGGCTGCTTTGGCTCCTTTGCAACTGTGTCCCCTCCAACTTGATGAGAGACAGAACACACCAGATCAGCCAATCCTTTGCAATAGTCTAATACCAGATCATCAGTTATATTCATCAGTGTATTTCCAGGAATGTATGCTTGTCTCATTGCCCTTCCCATCAGGATTCTGTGCGGACTCAATCCTGTTTTTCTGTCAGGGATGCTTCTGAGACCCATCAGTACATGTGGTTGTGCATTTGGCCATTTCAGCAATATGGATGCATACATCTTCCCTATCCTTGATTTTATTATGCCATTAAGCTGTTCAACTACTCCAGAAGCCTCTGGATGATAAGCACAGTGCAGTTTCTGTTCAATGTTAAATGCAGCACAGATTAATCTGATTATCTCGTTATTAAAATGAGGGCCTCTCTCTGATTCCAAAGTCACTGGAAAACCAAATCTCGTTATCAGTTCCCTCAACAATAATTTTGCAACTGTCAAACTGTAATTTCTTCTAGTGGGGTATGCCTCCACCCATCTTGAAAACCAACACACTATGACCAAAACATATTTCAGTCCATTGCATGGTGGTAACTCGATAAAATCTAATTATAACCTAGTGAAGGGTCCTTCGGCATTTCTAATTTTACCCCAGCTAACTACTGTCTTTCTACCTGGGTTTTACTGCTGACAGATTGAGCATCATTGGCAAAGGCTCTCTGCAACTACCCTAAACTTCAGATTGAACCAATTCTCTCTGAAAAGTCCGATAATTGAATCCCTGCCTATATGTGTTGCTCCTAGGCATACTCTTGCCATTTGGGAAAGCAGGCAGTCTGGCATGACTGGTCTGCCATCTAAGTACACCCACACTTCATATTCTGTCTTTTTTGTACAACCTGACCTTATCCAGATTTCTTTCTCTCTTTCTTCAGCCTCTTCATGTAATGGTCCGACCTCATCCCATGTTTCTAATGCTGAAAAAAATCAGCTGGCAGCTGGTTTCAACATTTTCCTATTTTCTATTGATTGCTGATTCTTTTCTTGCACAATATTGAGCAATTTGGTCGGCATATCTATTGCCCCCCGTCAAATAGTCATTTTCTGACTGGTGTGCAGCACATTTGAACACTGCTATTTCTTTTGGCAATTGCAATACTTCCAGCAATTCTTTCACATGTTTACTGTTTCTAATAGGAGACCCTGAAGAAGTCAGAAATTCCCTTTGCATCGACCTGGCCAAAGTCGTGCACAACCCCAAACATGTACCGACTGTCAGTAAATATTGTTACTCTCCAATTTTTCCCAACTTTACATGCCTTTTTAAGGCCGCCAATTTGGCTACTTGTGCAGTTTCAATAACTCCTGAAATTTTACATACAGTATAAGTAGCACTTAGACCTCCTTTTTCCGTCTTCAAACACAACCCATCCACAAATAATACATGATCTTATTCCGTCAAAGGAACTTCTTTGATATCAGGACAAGGTTTTGTACACCTTTTGGTCACATCCAGACAATCATGATCTGCTTAAATTTTCACCTCTTCACAACATGGATCTGGTAACAAGGTGGCAGGATTCATAATTGGGCACCTTATCACTGTCTCATTCTCTGCTCCCTAAATCACTCTTTCATACTTAGTCATCCGACTAGGAGTGGGGTGTTGCATTTAAGCTCTTGTTAAAAGAATCTCAACTGAGTGTGGCACATACACTTTAACTGGGGGTCCCATCACAATCGATTCATTTTGCTCCAGACTCACACAGGTAGCAGCTACTGCTTTTAAGCAGCCGGGTAAAGCTGAAGTAAAATGATCCAAAGTGGCAGAGAAATACGCCACTGGACGTCGGCTCAGTCAATGTCTCTGAGTCAAAACTGAAAGTGCGCAACTCTCTTTTTCACTACAGAATAATGCAAATTCCTGTAAATATTCTGACATTCCCAGGGCTGGCGCCTCACACAGACAATTTAGCAATTTTACATATGCTTCCAAACATACATCATCCCAATCAATTGGATCCTTTGTTCTTCTTCAAGTCAGTTGTATCAATGGTTTTGCAAGTAGGGAGAATCCATTGATCCACTGCCTACAATACCCAACCACTCCCAGAAACATTCTCATCTCCTTTTGCGTATGAGGTAATTGCATCTGTTTGGAATTGTTATTCTTTCGGGGGGTCACTTTTCTAACTCCTCTTTCTATTTTATGCCCTAAATACTAAACTTGTTGTTGACAAAACTGCAATTTCTCTGGAGACACTTTGTGTTCTCCTTCGGCCAAATGGTTCAGTAATGCAATTGTGTCAATGACACAATCTTCTTGTGTCTTTGATGCCACCAATAGGTCATCAATATACTGAGCCAAAACAGATTTTCTGGGCATTACTAATGAATTTAGACACTTTTTCAAGATCTGATAAAAAATTGAGGGACTCTTTGTGTACCCTTGAGGAACTCGGCACCATGCCAACACACGATCTCCAAACCGGAAGGCAAATAAATACTGACTATCCGGGTGGGAAGGTATTTAAAAGAAAGCTTGACAAAATCAATCACGGTATACCAACTTGCATTCCAGGGTATCTGATAAAGGATCACTGTTGGATTTGGTACTACTGGACAACAAGGCACTACAATCTTATTAATGTTTTGTAAATCCTGTACTATTCTGTACTTGCCACTAGACTTTTTAAGTCCCATGATTGGCAAATTACAAGGACTACCTACAATTCCTTTCACAGTTCCTTGCTCAATCATTTGTTCAATCACTGGAGCAACTCCTGCTTTCCCTTCTGGACTCATTTTGTACGCCTTTGTGTTTGGATAAACTGCACCTTCTTTCACTATTATTTTTACTGGATCAACATTTGTCATTAACCCTATCCATTTTCCTGAAAAATCCCACACCTCTGGATTTACAGTAGTTTTCAATTCTTCTGGCAATTCATTTTCAGTCATTAATGAAAATATCTCATCCACTTCTTTCCCTTGCTTAGCTAGCAACATCTTGTAAAACAATGTCCTCGTCAGGTGTTTGGAAAGCAACACCATCTGGAGTACAATAGTTTGTGCAGTTCATCTTGCACAGTAGGTCTCTACCGAGCAAATTCACTGGACTTGAATCACACACCACAAACCGATGCATGTCTTTAAAATTTCTACTATGTACTTCCATTGTTCTTGTAACTTGATTTCTATTCTGTTTGTTTGATACTCCTACAACTTGGATACTTTCTCCTAAGAGGGGTAGTTTTGAGATGCTTGCTGTTCTCACAGTAGACCTGATAGCACCAGTGTCCAATAGAAAAGTGATGTCACTACCTTCAACTTTCCCATCACTAAATGGACAGGTCTGATCTATGGGCAGGAGAATTGTGGCACCTGATATTGTGGAGTAACTACCTGTTGCTGATGTTGCTGGTCCACAACCACTTCATTTGGCATCTGCAGATTTAAATTTTGATTTGCCACATTATTATTTTAAAAAGTCTTACATTTGTTCTTCCAATGTCCATGCTTTCCACGTGCATAGCAAGGACATGTCTTCCTTGCTTCCTCTTTATTCATTCATATTCTTCTTTTACTACCATTCGACACTTGCTCACGCTGACTCTACTCTTTCATCTAATTTTCAGTTTGAGCCACTAAATTCATTTCTTGCTGCTTTGCCAACTTCTCTTGTGCCCACATCATTTTCTCTTTTAACTTTCTATGTTTTGCCTAATGTCGTTGCTGCAATACTGCACATATTTCAATATCTTGTCTAGTGTTTTGCTCTGCCAACACAACATGTGCTGTTGAATCATCTGAATCATCTGACTAATCTCCGGTTTCAAACCATACACAAACCGATACACAAAATGTCCCATGTCCTTATCACCAATATTCTCAAAGCCACTATACTGCTTAAACACCTGTAACAACCTTTCATAATAGGCATGCACAGACTCCTTAGGTTCTTGTGTCATTCTGTTTGTTTTCACCCGATCTGTTTCTTTAGGAGGGATCTTCCCTTTTAAGAAAGTAATCACTTGGTGATACTTCTTCTTCAATTCTTCTGACGGGGCTCCTGTTTTGGGATCTCTCTCATACTCTTCATTCAGCCAATCAATTGTAATCTTACACTCCATCCATAAGTCAGCACGAACAACAAAATCAAATACGCCATCCAAATCTTTCAACAATACCTTTGAATCCTTCATAAACCTTTCCACCTACTTATACCATTCAACTGTTTTCTCTCTCAACCTAGAAAATCATTTGTAAATGACAAAATATCCTGTCTACTCCACGGAACATTAACATATCCACCACCAGGTACCTTCCTCATCGGACATACCCTTTCAACCTTTTCTCACTCCCTTCATGGAAATGCAGACAAAGCTTCTTTAGCTTGTGCTTCTTCTTTCTTTCTTATCCATCTAGTTCTCCAGTTATCAACATCTCCCCATTTTCTCAAAATGTTAATCAATTATTTTATCTGCAATCTCTTCCCAGAAGTATTTATACTTTCTAAATCCTTTTCAGTGAACTCCACTTGATATGGTTTCTGCTGCAACTTCGATCTCTCTATATCTATTTCAATCTCTGAAGCAACCGCTGTCAACTTCTCATGAAAAATCTTTGCTCTTCTTGTTATACTTTTACACAAAATCAACAATTCTTCCTCACTATAAATGTTCAATCTTTCTGTGCTTACATTAACAGCTATCATTTCTTCCAAATCCACTTTCAATCTGGAAGTATCTAAAACCTTTGGTTGCGAATTTTGTTTTTCTATACCCTGTCCCCATCTCTCTACATATTCAGCAGTAACCATTGTTGAGCCTCCCTCTCCACTAGGGCTTGTAGACCCTTTTTCTTTTGACTTTTCAGGTGCAACTCTCTTTCGGGTCTCAGTTAAAGGTTCCATGGTTGGAAGATCCATTAATGAAATAACTGAATCGCTCTCATTAACCTGATCATCAGACATCACTAGTTCTTTTCTAAAATTACTTAAGGGTACTGTTACAGTCTGTGGTTTTGGACTACTCTTCTTATCCCCATGCAATGGGATCACTGGACCAATTGTCACTGGTACTGTCAAAGCTTCAATATTCAAATTCAACTGTTTTATTTTCTGTACTAATTTTTCTCTAGTTTTATTCAAAGCTTCTCTCTCGCACTCTTGTAACACCCTAACATTTGATGTATCATGAAGAATCTGTGTAACCAATAGTGTTCCCAACACTGGAACACTCAGGGCGGCCTACTAGGTACCTTTTGATGTGGTGGAGCGTTTTTAATTAAAATATTCTCCAACAATTCATCATCTGATTCTCCGTACCCTGACATATTCATGTGCTTTATTTTTTCCTTACACTTGCCTTCGGACTGCTCTTCAGTCATTAACACGGAATATAAACCTTCTGATACCATAACTTTTCTCCATTGTTTCATCTGATCCTCATGTGACTCATATGGATATCTAGGTAAAAACCCTCTAAATCTTTCACCACTTCTGAATTTCTCTAGTTCAAATGCCTCAGTTTCCCATTCTTCCAAAGCTTCATACTGAGTCAACCTAGGTCTTGGCTCTAAATCATTCATTCTCATTCTCAAATTCTAAAGATTTCTCCCATTAAACGTGTTCAGAGAAAGCTAGAACACCATCACCTTTTGTATACTCTATCCAATTCTCCAACCATACACAAGTATGATATCCTCTTTCCATCATCATAAATGAAGCAGGCATCTTTGGTGGCAGAATAGGTATTCCCTCTCTAGTCAACACAGGCTTATCTTTCTTAAAGAAATTCCTAATTTTCTTTATTAACAACATCTTCCTCTTTTCTCCATACATTCTAGACGAACGATATATGAAAGCGTCTTCCGTAAATCCTTGAGTTCTGTTACTTATGTCACGTAGTATCTCAGCACAACTCACACCAAATATCAAATCAAAATCCAGCACTAGCGTGGCCTTTTGTGACATCAGTATTGCTCCTCACTACTGACCCTCCCTTTACAATCTGCTCCCTTCTCACGCCCACTGCTTCGACTAATCCCAGTGTGGCTCTCTGTGACGTCAGTATAACTCCTGCAACTGACCCTCCCTTCACAAGGTAATACAAAAATGTATTTCTTAAACTTTTCTTAATAAAATTTGTTAGTAACAACATAAAAACAGTGCTTCTCTGTCTGCTCCAATAAATAAAGAATAGATTTGACTTGTTTTGAATTAAATAAGTACCTCTTTTCACTATAAGTAACACCACTGTGTGCCCTTCATTTAAGTTCGGGGAGTACCCGTCTCTATTCAGCGATACCCCTTTTGGGAAATAAGGCTTAGGTCCCTCTGGTAACACCTTTGTTATCATGCGCACTCTACTTTTACACAATATAGTCCCTAATGTAACACTGCCAACCCTCCTTAGCTTCTCAGTATTATGACAACAGACGAGTAACCTTCTGCAGTATGGCTTCTGTCACCACCGCTATTCAAAATTCCATTTATCGGGATGCTAAAAGTATCCACTGTACCTGTGCTTCTACACAACATAAAACAAGATGCTAACTCTTTTCTTAAAAATAAATTGATAATTAATAATCAATACTTATCACCAAACTAGTCAATAATAACCATAGCTCTGCTACCAGAAAACTGATCAAGCAGTTCACCAACAACAGATACTCCACTATCACATACTCACCTGGTCCCATAAAACACACAGTGGTTAAAACCGATGGAGCGGGGGTTTCAAGTTTTATAAACATTCACGAACAGCTTAGAATTAGTTAATTCAAAACCTCTGTTTAATTTTCAACTAACCCTTCGCATATCAACAAGTTCTTTCCTCTGGTCAATGGACCATTAGTTGAACTAGTTGATGGCGATAATTAAATAACAAACTTTCTATACTAAATCACGACAAACTCAAGAAGTTTTCAAAACCTTTATCTAAATTTTAGTTGCATGTGAACAATCTCAATACAGTGCAGTCACCATCATTCAGAGGAGAGAAAATTCAATTAATAAAACACAATGCATTTATCTCTGACTCACATAATGATTTGTGCTGGAAAGGGAGAGGATAGAGGGAAAAGATTCAAAAACATTACCAAACAACAACAGAAATATATAATTACCAAACATGGTGTTGAAGACCAACCCCCTGGCCAAAGGGCTGGTGGGGGTCCCCTGAGATGGATGTCAGAAGACAAAGACTTTAGGACAGGAATCAGGACAGGATAGTTACCCTCTCTAAGATACCGACGATTGCGCCACACCCCTCTCTGGAACTCTCTTACTCCTAGAGATTCTTCTGGGATCTTCAAATCTAACCCTAATTAAATTAGGATAGAAATCTCTGTTTCAGGTTCTGCAATCAGCTCTTCATCAGTAATTCACAGCATCAGCTTCTCTCCTCATTATTCAGCTCTGTGCTCTCACTAACTAATGCTATCTTTTTTTGGTATAATTTTTATTGTATTGAAGAAAAAGAACCAACACACAAGGCAATGAGACAATACTTTCGGACATGTGTTCAAGGAGGAGTGCAACTGCATGACAGTGTAATACAGACATCATTGGTGCAAAAAAAAGGTGGGGGGGGCAAGTGGGGAAAAAAAATCAGTAAACATAAGTTACACATGACTGGAATGCCGGATCAGGGGGAAAGGGAACCTTCCGGGGTCTCCACGAAAGGAGGCGTGCATATATTTCCACAGTAGGAGTTCCACTGGCTCCAAATTTTATTCCATTTCCTGGGTCTACCCCGTGCCACATACACCGTCTTCTCCCTCAACATACACCAGTCCATGTTCTCCTTCCAAGCCAGAACCATGGGCGGCCGCTGGGCGCCCCACAACTGGGCTATGTCTCTCTTGGCAATCATATTTCCAAGGGTCGCCCACTGCGTTTGCGCCACATCATAGTCATTCGGTTCCCAGACATTCAACAGGCAACGACTAGCTTCAGGCAATAAAGCCACCCCGTGACTCTTTCCATCACAGCATGTACACGATTCCAGAACACCACCACCTCCGGACACTCCCAAATTATGTGGAGGAAGGTTCCAATCAGTCCACAACCACGCTTACATAACCCATCCCCTGAATAACCCATATGCATCAGGCGCGGGCCAGTGGCGTATATCCGATGTAGGATTTTAAGCTGAACGAGTCGGAGACGGGCCGGAATCACGACCTCTTTAGGCGAGGATAGCGCCGACTGCCAGTCCTCGTCGTCCAGCTCCAAACCGTCGCTGGACCAAACCTCCCTGAGCCACACCAACAGATCCGTTTGATTATTAATCAGTTTCTTGTATATCAAAGAGATAGTGCTGTCGGGAACGTATCTGTCAAGCACCCGGTCTTCTAATGGGGAGGATTCGGGGATGTCGGTACCTTCAGGAAATACGGAGCTCAATGCGTGGGTAATCTGTGCATAACGGAAGAATTCCCTAAAACTCAGCTCATACTCCACCTTCAGTGCCTCGAAGGTTTTGATTTTACCCTTGACCCACAGATCACTCACCAATCATGTCCCACTTTTCAAATCCTTTCGTCTTCCACAGGCAACCCAATCTTTCAGACGCGTAGAGCGGAGTCGCACGGGTCTGTCGATCTCTCCATCCCGTTGCTGCATTCGCATCATGCCACACTCGTATTGCTATCTTGGTATGTCCCGAGAGCTCCCTTCCCGCTGCTTTGGAATAAAGGGTCTTGTAATAGTCCCCACCCGGTAACAAGTACTTATCAATCTCGAATGCAGGATTAGAGGCAGGTCCATACATTCCATGGTTAATCGCTCCCAACTGAGAGGCCCAGTAATATCGCCTGATATCCGGAAGGGCTATACCTCCGTCATACCAGGGAAGTGTGATTTTGGCGAGGGCGATATGCTAGCGTCCATCCCAGATCAATCGTCTCTGCAGACTTTCCACCGCCCGAAAATAGCTCGCCTGAACTTTGTCAAAGGTATTCTGGAGCGCGTATAGAAATCGCGGTAAGGACATCATTTTAAAAAGAGCTGCACGCCCGAGTGGAAAAAGCGGTAACCTGAGCCAGCCCGCAACGTCGGATTTTACCCTCTGAAGAGGAGGGAGCAGGTTACGATCGTAATGAGCCACGGGATCTAATGTTATGAAATTCCCCAACTACTTAAATCCCGTCTGCGACACCTGGATGGGACATCCGCGTGGTAAAAGGGGGGCATCACCCGATAGCACATACACACAGGACTTGGTCCAATTAATCACCAGGCCAGAGTTCCTTCCAAACGATGTAAGCACATCAAACAATACATTCAACGACTTACGAGGGGACGTGAGGTACAACAAAATGTCGTCTGCGTAAAGCGATATACGATCCTCGAATTCCGGGGTCCACCGAATACCCTTCATCGACGGCTCCCAACGCAGCCAGGCAGCCAGAGGCTCCAAGGCAAGGGCGAAAAGAAGTGGGGACAACGGACAGCCCTGCCGCGTACCCCTACCAAGAACAAAAGGCTTAGACACACGACCATTCACTACCACCTACGCCAATGGCTCCTCATACAAACGTTTTACCCAGCCAGCGAAACCAGGACCAAAACCGAATGTCGCAAGAGCGGCCCAGAGGTACGGCCGCTCCACCGTGTCAAAGGCCATCGTAGCGTCCAAGGAAGCTAAAATGGCCGGGTCACGCAGCGACGCTGCCCTCGCGAGAACACCGTGTAAGCGCCTCAGGTTAAGTGCTGTATGGGATGAAACCGGACTGATCCGGGTGGATCAAGTCACGAATTACTTTTATCAAGCGGTTTGCCAACAACTTAGTGAGAATCTTTGGTTCGGCGTTTAAGAGCGAAATGGGTCTGTAGGACGCACAGTGATCCCGCGGTTTCCCTTCCTTGTGAATCATCACGATGGTAGCAAGACGCTGATCCCGAGGAAGGAAGTCGATGTCTCGCGACTCTAGAAACATATCTCGGAGATACGGTGCCATTTTGTCAGGATGCAACTTGTAAAGTTCAATGGGAAGACCGTTAGGGCCCATAGCTTTGCCTGAACGCACAGAGCGAATCGCGAGGGCTACCTCGTCAGCTGAGAATGCAGCGTCCATTAGGTCCCTATTGAATCCGATAGACGGGGCAATGCAATGTCACATAGCAACAGATGGGAGTCCTCCTCCGGTCTATCGGAGACTGAGGTGTACAACTCTCGGAAATGATCCGCGAAACACTCGACAATCTCAATCGGGTCAGTCACACACACTCCATCCAGTTTCTCAATCACAGGAACCACACGACTCGCCCTCTCCTTTTTATCCAGCCAAGCAATCAATTTCCCTGCCTTGTCACCCACATCATACAGTCTGCCCTGCTGCTCTCTACTCATAACTTTGGCGGCATCCGTCCTAGGGCCCTATAATCCAGTTGTTTGAGACTAAGGGCATGGAGTTTGTTACGAGTTACACCTAGTTCCAGAACGCTTTCTAGCTCAGTTATTTCGGTCTATAAATGGACCACCGCCTCATTTTTCTTTTTCTTGGCACCAGCGATTAACAATAATGCCCGACCTTGGATAACTGTCTTGAACGCCTCCCACAGTGACACAGAAGAGGACACAGACCCCTCGTTCTCAGCAAAGTACTGATCCAGGGACTTAATCAATTCAGCACGAGTTTTGGGGTTGCGAAGGTACCATGGATTGATCGGGGCAACTCGTCCCTCAACACCCATACTAGTGCCGATCTGGAGCCATAGTGGGGAGTGATCTGATATACCCCGGGCCAAATGCCTGATTTCCCTGACAGAGGAGGCCTGTGCCGCCGGCATCAAAAGATAGTCAAGTCTAGAGAGACTACCGTGGGCCCCGGAATGAAAGGTGTATTGTACCTGTCCCGGATACATCAATCTCCAACAATCTACCAAACCCAGTTTCTCCAAAAAACCCACTTAACCAAGACTGTGACCTAGGGAGGTCTCTGGGGGGGGCAGCGATCTACACCACCGGAGACTACTGAATTGAAATCTCCATGAATCAACAGGGTACCATCTGGAAGCCCCAATACCACACGCCCAAGCTCAGCAAAAGTCGAGGTCTGTAGACCGGGCGGGACATATACAGAAATCAGCGAGATAGTCCTCCCCTCCCACCTCCCTGTGAGAGCGGTGTTGCGCCCCCTTTCATCAAGGATCACGTCATCTATTTCCAGGGAGAGAGAGTTTTTGACTAGGATGCCCGCGTCCCTAGAGCCAGCAGTGTACCTAGAGTGTGCAGCGAGACGATATCCTCGCCGATTCATAGCGTGACAAGTGTTTCCAATCAAGTGAGTCTCCTGCAATAACACAACAGCAGGGGAGAGGCGTCTCAGCAGTTGCAACACTACTCCCCGCTTTATCCTGTCCCCCAACCCATTTACATTCCAACACAGTAGTTTCAACCCACTACCCCCATCCCAGAGATGAACGCAGGAACCACCCCATAGCGAACACAGTACCCAGATCTGAAAATAGAACAATACGTTGCCTTGAGGAAAAACAAAACATACCCAAACTCCCCCCTCCACCCCCAAACATATACCTGTTACAGTACCCCCCACCCTGCACCCCTGCGTTAGACTCAAAAGCCACCCCAACTTGCAGTGTGCCTGTTGCCCTAACATTAAACTAGTTTACAAAAAGAAACCCAGAGGATAAAAGAGTCCCCCCCGCCACCCTCGGGTATGTCACCATGAATTGCTTAAGTATGATAGATGTCAAACCAGCTGTAAAGTATGATAATTGTTTGGAAATTAGGAACCACATTATCATTGTCATTCTTGCTCCGGCACGCCACCCTCTGCTCCACCCGAGTGTTATGCTTGATTGCTCCGCATTGGTAATGTATCCAGCCAGTCACTCACACTCTCAGGACGATCAAAGAAAAATGTCCGGTCCTCGTATTCGACACGGAGCCTGGTTGGAAATAGCATTGCTTATTTTAAATCCATGTCTCTCAATCGTCGCTTCACCCCTTGAAACCCCATCCTCTGCCTCTGAACAAACTGGGTAAAGTCTGGGTAGAAGCTCACTGTTGCGCTTTCAAACTTCACTGGGCCACCTGTCCGCGACATCTGCAGGATAGCGTCTCTGTCTCTAAAGTTGAAGAGTCTGGCGATAATCGGCCTCGGAGGGGCACCGGGCTTCGGCTTCCCACCTGGCACACGGTGCCACCGTTCCACAGCAAAGAATTTACTTAGGCTTTTGGGGGCGAGGTGATTTAGGATGAGGTCCTCCACAAGGAGATCTATAGCAGGATTGTCCGATTTTTCAGG
Organism: Lissotriton vulgaris; assembly: GCF_964263255.1. Taxonomy (NCBI): domain Eukaryota; kingdom Metazoa; phylum Chordata; class Amphibia; order Caudata; family Salamandridae; genus Lissotriton; species Lissotriton vulgaris. Next base: position 970,642,137 of record NC_141697.1, read on the forward strand.
GACCCCAATAATACGTACAATATTGCGTCTGTCCCTATTTTCAAAATCGTCCAGTCGACGAGCCATGAGATCGTTGGAGGATCGCAGATTGCCTTCCTCCGCCTGTAAGTCGGAAACATCGGTCGTGAGGCTGGAAGTCTTCAGATCGAAGGATTTGACCTTCTCATTAGTCTTCGATAAGTCAGCTCTAATCAAGTTGACATCAATGGCCACAGTGTCGAGCTTAAGGGCGAGAGCCTCATATTGCTGGCCAATGGAAGTCTTAATACCAGCAATGGCGCCCATGACATCCTGTAGAGTCAGATCGATCGGCACAGCCGGGTCCTCCCTTGCCTCATCTAGGTTCTTCATAATGCCACCTGGGGACCCCTTGGGATGGGTGTATCGATCCATGACATTCGTTTGAAAGATTCCCCCCCAAAGGGGTGTCTTGGTTTTTCGCTTCTCATTGTCGGGCCTGCCCGCCATGTTGGGCGATGTGCCCCCGAGGGGCTTGTGAGACTCGGAGAGAATGGCCCTTCACGGTCGACCCACTGGAGTCCTCAAAAGCAGGCGCCAGCAGCTCCCCACACCATCTTTCGCGACCGTTGGCACACAGTGGAGTCACAGAGTTCTGCCAGACCTCGGGCAACCAGATCGATCTAGAGGTGGGATATGGCCAAAGACCCAGAAACAAAACCGAAAGTTAACTTCAAGGCAATGAGCAGAGCTCCGCTGGTCGTTGTTGTTCAACTTCTGCCTGGGCGTCTCAATGACTGAAGCCCCAGGCGTTGCCATGGGGTGGGCCTCAACAGTTCAGGGTGTCGTATCGTAGTTGCAGTTCCCAAAGTCAGAATCAATTTTTGAAAGCAGCAAATATGTCAGCTGAGTTTCATCTCCAATAGCCCGTCTTCGTAATCAGGATGCCGATCAGGATATATGCGGAAGGTGGCGAGGGTCTCGGGAGCCCTGTGCTCACGCGGCCATCTCGGATGCGTGCAAAGCTCCTCCTCCAACTAATGCTATCTTAATTATACCTTTCGTTCTACATGTTCTACCCATTAATTTTTCAATATCTTAAAAATATGAAATTTGATTTGTCTGGTAAAGGGGGGGTCTTCATCACACCATGCTTACATGTCACATAATTCAGTCAAACCATTGTTTGCAAATCCAACCCCTTACTTTGTATTCATAATTTTTTTTTCCATCCACTACATGTATCCATATGGTAACATTAAAACATTACAAATGAATAGAACATTTTACTGCTGAACTCTTCACCATCTCACTTGATCCTTGGCTCTCTTTCACCTGCTGTGCCATTGACCTTCATGACTTCCCTCAGTGGGCATGGGCGCACTTCGCGTCATTCAGCTCATTCAGTTATCCGAGAAAGGCCCAAATACGCACTGATGATAAATCAAAAGACAGATATTAATTTCTCAAAATAAGTGTTTGCACTGTATACCACCCACCTCTACTCTATCCTATTTTCTTTATTAGACGTATCCCCGCATTAGCATTAGTAAAATAGCTTGCTCTAATTTCAGATAAGCAGGTGCCATGCATGCGAGTCTTCAAGCCACCATGTTAATGGCTTCTGGTCATGCGCTAGAATTTCCCTCCAAGCATTACCTCGTCATACTACGTAGATGTAGTTGACGCATGCGCAAAACAGATTTCCCGTTTAAAGCGGTATTAGTCCTTTTTCAATGTTATCAGCGTTAGTACGTCCATATACAAGCTTGGACTAACCCAAAAGTGTTCATGTAAATGCGTATTAATTTCCACTAAACGTCATTAATAACTCTACTTTCTTTGAGACCTTGCTTCATCCTCCTGATAGCGAATTACGGCCAATTTAGTTTTTTGCTATTGCAAGGCTATCTGTTCCCCATAGGACAGAATGGGAAGTTTGTTAATAACATCTTATAAATCTAACTGTCCAATGGAATTAGGTAGGAATAAAAGTTTAGTATGGCAGAAAAAAAGAGAGTTTTCCCTATTTAACCCAGAAAGGACCGGGAAATATCACAACAAAAAAAGGATTCCTTTCTGTGTAATACAATTTAAAGCATTAGTGTAATTTGTAAACAATGACACCTATTTGAATCAGTCAATTATATCCCCAACTCATCATACATAGCATGTAAACCAAATCATAACATTAGATGTATCCAAATAATTTTTATTAAAAAAGTTTCATCAGTATACTTAATATAAACACTTTATCACAAGTAAAAATAAAATCATCTGGTTCTTTTCAGAACAACAATATACATATATTCATTAGACACAATACATGATTCTCAATACATAATAAAAAGTAGCCAATTAAAAAACAGTTTGTCGTTGAAAAGAACCAGATGATTTTATTTTTACTTGTGATAAAGTGTTTATATTAAGTATACTGATGAAACTTTTTTAATAAAAATGATTTGGATAGATCTAATGTTATGATTTGGTTTAGATGGTATGTATGATGAGTTGGGGATATAATTGATTCAAATAGGTGTCATTGTTTACAAATTACACTAATGCTTTAAATTGTATTACACAGAAAGGAATCTTTTTTTTGTTTTTATAAATGTTTAGTATGCCTGAACTCAGAATTTAAAGATGCATCTATCAGTGAAGGTGATTTTTACAATCTGTGTTTGAGAATACCACTTTTAGAAAGTAGTTATTTTCTTGCTCAGTCATCCCGTGTGGCTCTGCTGGAATTTGAATTACCTGTTTGGGTTTTAGATGACAGAAGGCTGGGGAGCAGGAGTGGATCCAGATAGTGTAGGTGGGTCAGGAAAGGGCTGAATCGACCTGGGCTGCAATTGGGAAAAGGGGAGGAGATTTCCTTGCACCTCAAAGGGCCTGGTCTGCCTCTGACCATGCCGTCTCCACCTCCTGTCAGGAAGTCACACCAGAGAAGGCATAACTGGTTCTGGCTGGGCACAGACACTCTCTGCCCAAGAGATCAAAGGATTTTGGGATATAAATATTGGGGCCCTGACCCTTGAACTTTAGAACTCTTTTGGCCGAAGAAGACTGCCAAGAAGAAGAGCCAGAGAAGCTGTGAGGAGGAACTACCACTTTGCTGTGTGCTTTGCTATGTTGGCCTGCAGTGGCTGCTTCTGTCTTGGGCAGTGAACGGACTGGATTGAACTTTCTGCAAACTACTTTGTGAGTTTCGCCAAGGGTTTGAGGTGGAGCTTGCTCCCTGTTCAAGAATTCTCAGGAACAGCAAAGACTTCAAGCTATTCTGCCCTCAGCACTGAGGACTGTGTTTTTTGTGCTGCAACAGAAGTAAAGCAACCCGATGACGTCTACAGCACCGCTGCCAACTCCGTGCCCTGAAGGCACTGCAGAGGGCACGCCACAATGCCACACTGCAACCCTGGTCTCCCCGACGATGCCTGCTGACGCCACCACCGACCTGCTGCTCGCACTGCGACCTGTGGCCCCCGCACTCCACACCGCCCCGCTTCACGACAACGCCTTGGTATCCCCGACAATGTCGCTCCATGCCAAAATCAACGCTGCTGCTTCCACCGTTGTTTGAGGGCACCGCTCGCAAAATTACATGACGCACCACTCTCATCCTGCAATGTAGCCTTGGCCTGCCATTGACTCCAGTTTGTCAGCGGACAACAGCGATTCAGCAACGATGACGCCGCTGCTTGCACCGTGACCGGCCAGCACCGCAATGAGCAATGCCTTCACCATGCACCGCGACCCTGGTCTCACCGACGACGCCATCTGATGCTTCCACTGAGCCGCTGCTCACACTGCGACCTGAGGACACCGCACGCCGGACCGCTGCCCTTCGCAAGCAGCACCCGAAGCCTGCCGACGCCAGCGCTCCTGACTCCAACAGTGAGGTGATCGGTCTGCAACGCGTGTGACTTCGAGGACCTTGACGACTCCTGCACTGACCTCCGAACCGACGCCTGCGGACACCGTGCTTTTGGAAGCTCAACAAGAGGTCGCCGATGCCCTGCATTTCTAAAAAGTACTGTTTGCGGGTCTTCCCGACACAGTAGCTGGCCCGCGATACAGCGGTCAGCCAGAACTGTTTGGATCTGACTGCTCACGATGACGTGATAGCCCCAGACGGAGCTATCAACATCAAGGAACTGTTTTTCAAACATATTTTGCTAACCAAAGATTTTTAAGTACTGTATTGTGGATTTTTTTATTGTTTTTAGTCTTGTCTTAAGTATATAAAAACATTGGATATTTTTCAAAACTGGTGTGGTGTCCTTTTGTAGTGCTTACACTGTATTACTGTTGGTTAATGTGCAAATGCTTTGCACACTGCCTCTAAGATAAGCCTGACTGCTCATGCCAAGCTACCAAGGGGGTGAGTAGGGGTTATTTTAGGAGTGTAACTCCCTTATCCTGACTAGAGTGGTGGTCTCTGCCTGGCTTTGGCACATGCCCTAGCCTACCAAAAATCCAATTTCTAACAGTCATGCCCACTCCTTTTTTTCCAAAACATACCTTGTTGTCTAGTGGGTATTTTGTGATTAGGGGTAAATTTCACAGGGACAGAAAACCTTGTTTGTGTTGAGTAATGCGTCATGGCAATTCTGGTTTTTAAAAATCACTGTTCTGCTTGGACGTCATGGGCTTCATTTAAGAAAAGTGATGCATCGCTGCGTGAAAACAGCGATGCGTCACTTTTCATTGCGCCCTCCTTGCGACACCAATGATGCGTCATATTTACAGTATGATACATTATGTTGCAAGGAGTTACAGATACGTCAGTATTTCTGATGTATCTATAGGTGCAAAAATTACGCATTGCTAAAGTGTGTAACAAAAGTGACGGAACTCCAGTGATGGTTCATTTCACATGGGCAAGTCCCATTTCAAATGTACTTGCAATAGTCTTATGCCTGCTGTGAAGCAGGTGTAAGATATTGACGCATTTGCGTCCTAGATGTGGCGCAGTGAAATCTCATAAATTTGACTGCGTCACTTCTATGAGGCTTACTTATGTGGGAAAGCCCACCCTGCATACATTATACCTGGCACAGGGATAATGTGGTGCAGGGGTATACAAAGTGACGCAGCTACCTAGATGTGTCACTTTGTAAATATAACGCAACATGGCAAATTTTTTACGCCGCTGGTGTGTCACAAAAAGTGACGCACTGGCTGCGCAAAAGTGACGCAAGGGCTCCTAAATAAGCCCCTATGTTTTTGTCTCCGAAGTAATCAAAGTTCGACAGTCTGCTAACCTGCGAAGGTGTCTGACTCAAGTGCCTCCATCTGAGACAAAGGGGAGCAGCTAGAATCACAAGACATGCGCCCTTAAGTGCTCGGGAGATTATAACTTTTGAACGTTTTATTAGTTGCCTACAGAGTGCTCTAGGCCATCTATTGTCCTGCCATTCAAAACAATATTCACTTCTGGTTGAAATGTGGAGCCTATGCTCCAGAAATTAATCCTGTGATCTCTATCGTATGCACAGAGCAGAAAGTGCCATAACCATTTAGCGTGGCTTTTCTTTTTACGGGTTATAACGAATCTGTTGTTACTAAGTATTTGGGGGCATATTATTAATGGCCAGTGATGATTATCGCTGGCCTTGCTTAGGGATAATGTTATTATCGCAGGTTATCTCTGGAATTTATCGCCCTGGTAGCGCGTTGTTAACAACGCGTTACTCCAGCGCGATAAAAATTCCAGAGATAGCGAGGTTATCACCGTTTTGCAGGGAACATCCCTGGTTTTCCAGCGATGTTCCCTGCAAAACGGCGATAACCTTGCTGATACGACCCACAGGGTCGTTTCAGCATAATCCACCCCAATGTTAGGGATAGGTAAGTCTGCATTTTAGCTGCTGTTCGTTTTTGGAGAAAACATCAGTTTTCTCCAAAAACTAACATGTGCTAAAATGCTTGAGCAGCCTTGTAAATATCGTAATGTGAACATCAGCAATATTTGCAAGGTTGTCCATCCGGGGTACGACCAGTGACGCCCACTGTGCATCTCATTAGCTAACATGCATAATCGCTTGAAAATAGGGTGATTGTTTTATCTCTGCTTTTTTGGCTTTTTAAGTAAAAACCCCAGAGATAAAGCCCTTGTAAACATGCCCCTTCCCCTTTAAGCAAACCTTTCTGTTCTTGGAATAGAGGCCATAATGTTAGATGTGTTCACCATCTGGTGGCACCTACAGTTGTAAGTGCTGTAGAATAGATGGATCATTATACATCTGAGCTGTCCTTGTCACCAGTTAAATATACAAGAGTGCTTGAGACCTGTTCAGTTCTAGGTTTACATCTAAGTAAATTAATTTGACCAGTTAAGTAGGCAGGCTGGTGCGTACATGTATTATGTATACAATTCACCCCTCTTGTAAATACCGGACACCCCCACCCTCTCCCTAACTGCTCTGTTGGTCCTCTATAAAACACAAAAACAAATAGATGCCCAATCTTGCGAGTTACCCCTGGAGTCTCTGTACTTTGTTATCCTTTATTTCCAAAGAAGCTCTAACTGCAGCCAGATAGTTCACGGCTAAAAAGACAATTTGGCATTCTTTGCTGTTTTAGTACCACTCAAGTTGTGGAGACGCATGTTCAAAGTTCAGATCAACAATACATTTTTTATATATTTTTTTTTATATGTTATTTACAAAACGGTACGTAGGTGTTGCTTAAATTATTCAGTTTAGAAAAACAAGTCAACAAATCCATAGAGAAAATAACTTATTTAATCTGCAATCATGTCTTGGAAGTGTGTATCTATTTAACAAGCAGTAGTGTCTGCAGCGGGAGCACGGCAGCGTCCTTGAGGTCACATTCATATCTCAGTAGTGTGCACCTTAACTTATTGAGCTATCTATCTCACAGGCAATAGTGTCTGCATTAGGAGCACAACAGCATCCTTTTGATTGGACTCATGTCTCAGCAGTGTGTGTGTGTTAACCCACTAAACTATCTAACAAGCATTAGTACCCGCACTGGAAGTGCGGCATCGTCCTTCAGGTCGCATTCATGACTCAGCAATCATTCAATCATTGTACTTATAAAGCACGCTACTTACCTGTGAGGGTCTAAAGGCACGGAGGGGGGTGGCTACTGCTCGAAGAGCCTGGTCTTGAGGAGTCTTCGGAAGGTGAGCAGGTCTTGGGTTGTTGTAGGTGGGTAGGGAGGGTGTTCCAAGTTTTTGCGGCGAGGAAGGAGAAGAATCTGCTGCCGGAGGTCGTTCGCTGGATGCGGGGGACGGCGGCGAGGGCGAGGTTGGTGAAGCGGAGCTGGCGGGTGGGGGTGTAGAAGCTGAGTCTGCTGTTGAGGTAGGCTGGTCCGGTGTTGTGGAGTGCTTTGTGAGCATGGGTGAGCATCTTGAAGGTGATCCTCTTGCCGACGGGGAGCCAGAACCACATCACCCCCCACCTCAGGTGGGGGTGATGTGGCTGCGGCGGGGGACATTGAGGATCAGTCGGGTGGAGGCGTTTTGGATGCATTGCAGTCGTCGCAGGTGTTTGGCCGGGATTTCTGCGTAGAGTACGTTGCCGTAGTCCAACATGCTGCGGACGAGGGCCTGTGTCACCGTTCTTCTTGTCTCAGTGGGGATCCACTTGTAGATCCTGCGGAGCATGTTGTAGCAGGAGGATGAGACGGCGATGACCTGTTTCGACATGGAGATGGAGGAGTCGAGGATGATTCCTAGGTGGGTATTGGTGCTGTTCCCAGTGTGGTCGGCCACCAGGTGTCGTCCCAGGCTGTGGGGGTGGATCCGAGGATGAGAACCTCCGTCTTGTCCGAGTGCAGCTTCAGTCGGCTACCTCTCATCCATTCGGTGATGGCCTTCATTCCCTCGTGGAGGTTGGTTTTGGCGGTGTGCAGGTCCTTGGTGAGGGAAAGGATGAGCTGGGTGTCGTCGGCATAGGAGATGACGTTGAGGTCGTGCTGGTGGGCGACGTGAGCAAGGGGGCCATGTTGATGTTGAACAGCGGCGGGCTGAGGGATGAGCCCTGGGGTACGCCACAGATGATGTTGGTGGCTTTGGAGCGGAAGGGGGGGAGGCGGACGCTCTGGGTTCTGCCATAGAGGAAGGATGTGGTCCAGTCCAGGGCCTTCTCTTGGATTCCGGCTTCTTGGAGGTGTGTTTTTAGTGTGCGGTGGCAGCCCGTGTCGAAGGCGGCTGACAGGTCTGTGCACCTTAACCTATTGAGCTATCTATCTCACAGGCAGTAGTGTCTGCATTAGGAGCACAGCAGCTTCCTTTTTATCGGACTCATGTCTCGGCAGTGTGTGTGTGTGTTAACCCACTGAACTATCTAACAAGCAGTAGTGCCCGCACTGGAAGTGTAAAAACAACAAGTGATGGACTGAATGTGGATCAATGTCACACACTCCCCCAGTCAAAAGATCTGGGCCCAAATCCATCGTTTTTTTGCACTCCACACCACCCTGGGTTAGACAATGGCGATATGCAAATCAGCTCTGACCCTGTTGCCCCATGGGAACAGACTGTACGTAACAAGGACCCCCTGATAAGGATAGATATCCTGGGACAGGGTAAACAATGTATGAAAAGTAACAATCCCAGGCATACACTAAGGAAAGTACACAATAGATTCAACAAACAAACTAGTTCAGTTAGAAAAAATATGATTTTTTAATTTGTTAAAAAGGAATATTAAAAATAAGTGCATTGGTCACAATTGATAAAAAATAGCAATATAATGATACACATGTATTCACAAAGCAGATTAAAAAGAGGTTAAATGGCATCCAGTCGACGCGTTTCGACATATACAATATGTCTTCATCAGGACTTTAACCATCAAAATTCTATTGCTCGTATCGGTATCAGTTGTCAGCGGTCGTGGGCGATACTAAAATTCCCTTCTACTCAGGCTATGTTATGAAAACACAATGGAGTCCAGGGCGTGATCACAAACCATGAAGACGGACTTTATGTGTTCAAAATCTGGGGTTCAGCCAACCGGGTGGACGGCACCATAAAACATATGTTTGTAATATAGGATTCCTAAAAAGGAGAAGACGATGTTTGTAGATAAAAATAATCCTTTCTTATGGTGATTTGGAAGGAATGGCGGGGGCGTAAATATCAGGCCGTCTATCGCGTAATAGCTCCTTTCTGATGTGGAGCAGTTGTCGCGGTGACAACGTATATGCCTTGCTCGCCAATGCGTTCAAGCTTTAAAAAGCCGGAGTGTTGAAACCGACTTGAAGTCAAGTGAGGTTTGAAGTTGGGCGCATCTAATTCTTGTTATGCGCGTATAGTTCCGTGAGCGCCACTGATGAAAAGCTGCATCCGGGTATTCTGCCAACAGGTCAGGTTGCGGGAAAGAACGACCCACTGAACTATCTAACAAGCAGTAGTGCCCGCACTGGAAGTGTAAAAACAACAAGTGATGGACTGAATGTGGATCAATGTCACACACTCCCCCAGTCAAAAGATCTGGGCCCAAATCCATCATTTTTTTGCACTCCACACCACCCTGGGTTAGACAATGGCGATATGCAAATCAGCTCTGACCCTGTTGCCCCATGGGAACAGTCCAGTCCGAACTACAAAAGCCATGTCCTTCCAAGAACGGAATCAAGCATCCGAGGACCGGACCGGTTTCGAGGTAACACCTCTCATCAGCCCGGCTAGCTTGACTCCAAGTGGTGTGGAGTGCCTGGGACCCACGTCTGGGCATCCCCAGCGCACTTAGGGCGGCAATTGCAAAAACAACAAGTGATGGACTGAATGTGGATCAATGTCACTCAGCTATCTATCTAACAAGCAGTAGTGCCCGCACTGGAAGTGCAGCCCCATCCTTCAGGTCACATTCATGTCTCAGCAGTGTACACCTTAACCCACTCAGCTATCTAACAAGCAGTAATGCCTGCAGTGAGAGCGCGGTAGCGTTTCAGGTCACATACATGTCTCAGCAGTGTGCACCTAACCCACTGAGCTATCTATCTATGAGTAGTAGTGCCTGCACTGGGAGTGCGCAGCGTCCTTGCTAGTAGTTGTGCCTCTGCTGGTCCATATGGAGGTGTCAGTATGTGGCCAGGACTCAGCTCTGTATCCCCAAAATGTAGCCCAATACTGCAGCCACTGCTTAAGCTGTTCCACCTGAGCGATATCTGAACGGGTTTTCATCGATCCACTACCCACAGGGCCCCCTAGTGCCTCACCATAGCTGTAGCACAGAGGTGTGTGCAGTGAGAGCAGGATATAACAGAATTTGATAGCGATAGATACTCACAGTAGTAGCTCAGTGGGTTAAACTCTGTAGAACCACCTCTGTAGCTCAGTGGGTTAAACTCTGTAGAACCTCCCCTGGACCTGGGCTGATTCAGTGTCACATCTTTACAAGAGAACTTCCGGGAGCATCATTGCATTGGTTAAATAAAACAATTACTATGCAAGTGCCAAGAGACGACCATGTGTGATTGGTACAGTGAAGTCCATAATGCCAGATTTGCCAATTTAATTATTATTTTATTTAAAAGTTTTATAAAGCGCGAACAAGATCCTAGCGGATATCAGAGAGCTATACAAACAGTAAATGTTACTTATACAGACAATAAGAGCGGATCCAAACAAATGTACAAAGACTATAGTAAAAAACATCATAGTTGGTAGGAGCAGATCCAAACAAATGTACAAAGAATATAGTAAAAAACAGTATAGTTAGATTTAACATCAATAAGTGTCTTGTGGTTGGGAGCGCGAATGCATCTCATCACAGTGATTCAACAGACCATACTCATGTGTATTTGGCCATGAGGATGGATTTAACTTCCTTTTTAAAAGAAGTAGTGGACGGGTTAAGTCTGATTTCTGGGGGTAAGGCATTCCAAATTCTGGGTGCCATCCCAGAGAAGGATCTGTTATAAGTTTTTGTCTTATGCAATTTTTGTGTTTCAGTAGTAGTTTTTCCGCATTTCTTGAGGATCTGAACCCACCAGAGATCGTCAGTTTCTGTGCCAGGTAACTGGGTGTCTTTTGATGTAAGGCTCTGTGGGTCAATAACGCAATTTTCAACTGAATTCTCTCATCTAGGGGTAGCCAGTTCAGGGATTAAAGGTCCGGGGAGATGTGGGAGCTACGTTTAAATCCAGTTATGAGTCTTGCTACGGAGTTGATTGAACCTCCAAGAGCTGCAGTTGATGCTTTGGGTAGGCCACAGAGGGAGATAAACCGTATTCCACTCTGGGTATAACCAGAGCTTGTACTGCCTGCTTAAAGTCACTGTGTGGTAGGAAGGGTTTTAGTTTCCTCAATGTGTTTATCTGGAAGTTAGCTCCCTTTGTAGCATTGCTGATATGTTTTAGCATGTTGAGGTTACTGTCTAAAGTTATTCCAAGTGACTCCGCCGAGTCCACAATGGTAGGTTGTACGTTGAACGCCGTGATATGTTTGACCCAATCTTGCATTTTCGGGATTTGAGCCGGCGGAGCTATTAGTAGGAATTCAGTCTTTAGAGCGTACAATTTAAGATGATTTTCTGCCAGCCAAGTTTGGGTGTTTCTAAGAGCTGTGTTAAGTAGTTTGATGTCCTCTAGGGTGTGTATCTTGAGGTATAGCTGTGTGTCATCTGCGTAAATGTGATATTGCACGTTCGAGGTTTGTAGAATTTCTGTTAGTGGTTCCAGGAAGAGATTAAACAGTGTTGGGGATAGTGCTGATCCTTGCGGTACCCCCAAGGTTACTGGGACGGGCTTGGACAGGGTGTTATTGACTTTGAATTGTTGTGTCCGATTTTGGAGAAATTAAGTGAACCAGCTTAGCACTGCCCCAGATAGGCCCATTCTGTGTTTCAGGAGGTCTAACAGGTTCTCATGCTTGACTGTATCAAAGGCTGAGGAGAGGTCGAGTAGGATGAGTAGACAGGAACTATTTTGGTCAAGTATTTGTAGCGCATCGTCAATGATGTGTGTCATGGCTGATTCTGTGGTATGACCAGCACGGAAACCTGATTGGTGTTTGTTGAGCAGGTCAAAGTGATCAATATGTTTTGTTAGCTGTAGATGCACTCATTTTTCCAGCAGCTTGGCTAGGGTAGGGATATTGGAGATAGGGCGATAGTTGTTTAGGTCCATAGGGTCTGCCGTGGGTGAAACCTGGCCTACTTTGAGGGTGTCTGGGATGCATCCTTGTTGAAGAGAACTGTTAATGATCTTGGACCAGAGAGGTAGAAGCAGTGGAGTAAGGTCTTTGACTGCGTTTGCCGGAAGCGGGTCAGAAGAGTGGCTGGCTGGGTTCAATGCACTGAGAATTCTGCCTATAGCATCTTCGGAGTAGGAGGAAAATGATGACCAGTCAGCATTATTTTTTGGGTTGGACTTTGATGGGGGTTGGCATGGCGTGGTTCTGGGAGCAGGAGAGGTTATTGTATTCGGTCTTACGTATAAGGTTAGATCCTTTAAAAGGTCGTTCTTGATGGTGTCGGTCTTCACGGTGAAGAAGGTGGAGAATTCTTCACAGTTTGGCTGCGAGCATTCAATATCTTGTGGACGATGAGGTGCCTCATTAGATTGGGTTTTGATCAGATAAAAGAGTTTTTGGGATGGTTTCTTGCCTGGTCAAGTTGAAGGCTGAAAAAAATCGGCTTTGGTGCGCTTGATCTTGCAGAAATATGTGTTTCTCTTTGTCCTGCGAATCTTGAGGTGGTTGGTAGATGGTATTGATCTCCAGACCCATTCAGCAGTTCTGAGAGAGCGTCTGTCCTCATTGAGTATACCGTTATACCAAGGTTTAGAATCTTTCAGAGAGACTCTTTTTAGTTTCAGAGGTGCTACCTCATCTATTATTGATTTCATGGTCGAGAGGTAATGGTTGGTGAGATCGTGCACTGTGGAGGATCCTGCGGGCGGCAGCAGTAGGTTGGAAGAGGAGGAAGGCAGGGTGTTGGGATTAAGTTTATTCAGGTCTTTTTTTCCACACTTTTGGTCTTGTGGATTGGGTTTAATTCATTTTCACTGTTTCCTTAATGGTGAAAGTGATGATGTGATGGTCAGACCAGTCGCATGGTAGGATCGACCCTAGCTGAATGGAGCCTGTTTTAGAGATTAATAAGTCCAGAATCGATCCTTTTTCGTGTGTTGGGATGTTGCAGAATTGCGTTAGTTCTAGGTCAGCTAGGAAATTCTTAAGACTGTTCACTGCTGTGTCATTAGGATCATTCCAATGGAGATGGATGTCTCCGAGGAATATTTGGGTATTTTGTCGCCCCATGTATGATGATACCATGTCCATGAGGTGTTCGGTGAAGGCGAGGTTCTCACCTGGTGGGTGATAGATGATATGTAGAGAGCATGCAGGTGTACCCTTGCTAGTGATGTTAAGGCACATGTATTCGCATGACTGGAATAACGGGGAGATGGCTCTGCTTACAGAGATATTGCTACGATGTATGCAGGCTATGCCTCCCCCGACTTGTCGCCTATAGCTCTGTCTAGTCTGATGATGTTGTAATGGGGTGGAACCAAAATGTCAATGATTGGTGTGGAGGATTCTTTTAGCCAGGTTTCAGTTAGCAATATCAGGTCTGGCTCATGTGTGAGGATGAGGTCAGCTATGTCCGCTGCATGTCGAGCGGCCGATCTGCAGTTTAGGAGAATACCTTTGAGTTTGGGAGTGCTGATGGTTGTTGAGGGTTCCTGAGTGATAGGGATTCTTCTAAGGTTGTTGTTTGTGACGCCTCTGGTGTTAGGTTTAGTGGTCCTATGGGGATTAGGGGGGATAGTAGAATTTAATAAATTACACATTTTGAAAAAGAAAATATGGTATCCCAGTTATTCAAATGCCCTTTATTGACTCAGCGAATGCCACACAATATTACCTTATTAAAATCAACAGCAAAACACCAAACATACCATGCTATACAATACCATTTATACAGTGACAGGCCGTACTATACCCCAGACAGTTCCACAACTAACAATTCCATTTCAAACCACATAATATCACATTAGGAATTTATTATTGCTCTGTTGTTAGAAATATTATGATCACTACAAGTGTCACCCTGGTCTCACCACACAGAGCAGTATCCTGCATGAAGCCACATGCACAATAAATAATGCTCAATGGATTTCTGGTTGTGTTCCTGTATTTGTGGAACATCTTTTTACTTGGCTAACTGCATTGCTGATGCTTTCAGCCCACCAGATCCTCTTCCTTTTTTTCCACTAATGGGTCGGATTTGTCTAGCTGTTGAGTAGAGTCAAGAAAACGGGGTTCCAGTCCCGACTCCGACGCTTGGCTGAAGTATGTGATCCTGGGCAAAAAAATCTTCTCCGGGTTCTTTATTTGGCGAAACCGGGAGAGATGAGAAACTGACTAATCAGGCCATAAAGTGCAATACTCTGTGTGTCATTTACTATGCGATGTGCCTCACAAAATAAATGACACATAGAGTATTTTGCATTAGATGGACTCGTCTCCCTCAACATGGGCACCATTAAACTAGGCAATAGTAGCATGTGTCGCTTACTGGGGTTAGAAACGACACAAATATGGCAATAAGCGCTATGTGTTTTAGTATTGCTCTGTTATTATGATTATTATGATCACTGCAAATGTCACCCTGGCCTCAACACACAGAGCATTTGCCTGCACATGCTCATTAAATGATTCTCAATGCTGGTCTGGTTGTATTTTTCTGTAATTGTGGAGCATCTTTTTACTTGGCTTGCTTTAAACAATGTTATGACATAGTTCATTAAACTCTGGCTTTACAATTATCCAGCAGAATGAATCACATTCTTATGCGCAATTTAAAATGACACCTCCGAGCAATTCAAACCATAGTATATAAAATAATTGCACAAACCACACTGTAAATTTGGCCCAAGAGAAAGTTTGTGAGTACCCATGCTATAACGCAACACATGTGCCTAGCTGTTGTGACGGGGTGTCCCTGCCGTGATCAGGCAGGGCTCTGTGATAACGCGCCACCTCGCAGCTGGTTGCTGTAAATAATTTAATGAAAGCCTTAGTCACAGTGGAATTAGAATGTCATTCTCAGAGTCATCAGAGACAAGCCCTCATTTAATCTTGCAAAGAAAAGAAAACATTAAAATATGTCCCAACCACCCAGGTCAAAACTCCTTGGCTTGCAATTTTCAATCAGGACAATCTGATTAGTGATAACGAAAAGTAGCAGGGGGTAAATATTAGAGGTAATATGGAACTCAACATCCAGGCCTCAATTTCGTTTGCTGCAACTGTCAAGTACTTGTGAATGTACATATTCTAACAGAGTATACAACTTGTGAGTTGCTGGAATTTCCTCTCTTGCACTATGATTCTTACTACCTGTTTGTATGTGCTTGGCACATAGCCATTGAGGTTGCAAAACCTCTAAGGACCAAGTACCAGGAAAAAGCCCCTAGCAATAGTCCATTTTGTTTTATTAATGGTGGTTCCCTAAATCCCTGGGGCATGTGTCAATGTGTACATGATTATATTCTTGCTTCAGGCACAAACCTAACCTTACACCTAGTTTTGCCAGTCACTGTCTTAGTTAGAACAGATTCACAATTGCTTTCTTAACCTTGCTGTGTTCTCAAATTTGCTTAAAATTGCACCATTTGCCCACTTTTTCTTCAAAATTTTCCCAGGGGGGAGACCCCCCCCTCTTGGGTGGTTTTGGCTTGCTCGCCAGCAGGTGGACTTTGTGCATGGTTGAGAGGGTTGGCAGTGCGTGAACCAACCCTCTTTGTGCCGTAAATCACCGGTGCATGTGTCAATGTGTGCATGATTATATTCTTGCTTCAGGCACAAACCTAACCTTACACCCAGTTTTGCCAGTAACTGTCTTTGATAGAACAGATTCACAATTGCTTTAGTAACCTTCCTGCGTTCTTAAATTTGCTTGAAAATGCACTATTTGCCCACTTTTATTTCAAAATTTTCTTCTGGGGGAGAACTCCTCAAACCCCCCTTAGGTGGTTCGGATTAGCTCGCTACGCTCACTCGCTACGCTGCCTTACTGTGTCCCAAAATGATGCATCTCTAAAAAGTGTGTCACCAACATGACACGTTTGGAAAGCTGTGGCATACACAATGCAGTAGGTCTCGCCTTTGCTACAGTTTAAGGTGTTAGCATTGTAAATGACAATGCCTTTTATTTATCTGTTTTAAAAACAACACATAAATAAAAGGTATTGTCATTTGCAATGCCACTAGCTATTATCTCTCGTAAATGCGAGACCTATTGCATTGAAAATGCTTGTTTAAATATGGGAGGGATAATTTGCCCATGCTTGTGGGTGCCACTGCCTTCCTCACTGGTGTCTGGTGGGTGGGTGCCTGTTTGGGGCTGTAGTCCCACAGAAACCCCCAAGCAGGGATTCACTTGGGAGACGTGCTTCCAAAAACAGGGCATTGTCCCACAAAGATCTGTGCTCAGGGGCCATGGTTTTGGCCATGAGAATTGCTCAAAGTGAAAACAAGCTGCGCCTCATTTTGCGGTCCATTTGCACTTTGTTTACTGTGACTGCAGTGTGCTATGCATGCTGTATGTCACAGTGAATAAAACATCTTAGCAAGTGAGGGAAACATCAAGAAGGTGGAAGAATTTTCTTGAGCACTGCAGTGGACGACCCATTGATATCCATCATCCACCGCCACCTAGGGGTTAATAAGCCCAGCCCAAATTCTAGACAATGTGGTGCAGAAACGTCAACCATGTTGGAAAATGTACTAAACTTTGAAGAGTCTGCAATCATCTATAACAAGAGATCCATATTTATGTCAGTTTTATCCTTGAGTGTCAAAGGTGTACACACTTTCTGTGTCCAACATGGCAGCATGTTTCCAATGTTTTTGTTTCTGGTTATTGACTCCAGGGTGGGAGCAAGAGTGGGAGTACAGTGTTAGGTTCTATTCAGGCACAGTTGAGAATTGACCTCATGACGTTTGCAGTATCTGGAATACTAGGATTACATTTTGGCTGAGCTAGTGCTCGTTACAAAAAGAAGTAGCACAGCAGTAGACCTGTGATTTAACTGTTTACAGCAGTTGACACTCAGAATGGAGGAAGCAATACAGTCTGTAAAAAGAAAGAGCAATAAAAATGGAAAAGAATGCCAGCCTTTTATTTATAGTGCCCATGCAGGAATGGCCCTTGCACATGCTTTCGCCCATCTATATATATAAAAACGAAAGTATGTCTGTTTGTCCTTTATGCATTACTACACCATTCATCCGATCGCCATGAAACTTTGGGAAGATGTTGAGTACACGCCCGCAAAGGTTTCTGACAACAAAAAAAATAGAAAAAATTGTTAAATATCGGCCCCCGGCCCCCCAGGACCCTCATAATCTTTCCAATACTGAACGTTTATAGTTTCCAGTGCGACTCGCTTTTGCAATGACCATCAACAGAGCACAAGGACAATCGCTGCAAGTGTGTGGACTAGATTGTGAGAATCCGTGCTTCTCACATGGCCAACTGTATGTGGCCAGCTCACGCGTCGGAAAACCTTTTGATTTATTCGTCTACGCACCAGACGGAAAACTAAAAAATACCGTGTATCCACAAGCACTCGAATAAATAAACAGAATTAAAACAACACTTTGAAATGTTTTCCATATTAAAATGAATATGTTTCAATAGAAATGACAAATGACCAAACAGAGACTGTTTGAAAGCGACGCACTATGCACACGCCCCTGTGGGGTGCTCCGTAATCCACACTTAAATGTGACACCACATTTCAATATTTAAACAATAAATCAAATTTAAACAACCATGCTGAAATATTGTCCATGCCCCTTCGTGTTGGGGTCAAAGAATCAAAAAACAGTTCAATGGAAACACTTTGTAGCTTTAATGCCAGTTTTTTCTTTGTGTTCTGTCTTCATCAAATACATTACATCATGTACTTGTTCCTCTTAACATCATTTGCTTGTCAGTCCCAATGCATTTCGGTAATGGTTACCTTCATCAGGGGAATACTACAAATAAAACCAACACAATAACAATAGTCAAAACTTAAACTGCGGGAGCCTAGATCTCCACCTCGTGTACATGCACAACCTAGTGCCCGTTTGTCATAACGAGTCCCATTTATATCTATACCATGGTGTCTGTATGTGTAAGATTACTAAACCATAAAGTGACCATATATACATAAACTGCACTGACTGTAAGTCAGCCTACCTGACTGTTAGCAAATGTAATTGATAACTCGAAAAAATGAGCTCATCACCTTCCTAAAAAAATAAGTAAACATCTCATGACCATCTATAAACCACATTATTTGAATCTTATGAAAGGCTGTGTGGTTAAAAAGTCGCCTACCTGTCTTGCCTGGCAAGTATCCCATGTATCTGGATTCACTATCTTGAAACTCGATGTTGGAATAATCTCCCGTGTTCTGTGCTGTGCAAAAGGTAATATGGTGTGGTTACAGTCTCTCCCTTGTATTTGTGGATGCCTTCCTATCCTTGCCCAAAAAAAGCGGTATCGCCTACCTCTGAAGCCTCAGCGGGTCCCTTGCAGTTGGGTGGCCCTCGGCGGTGCTCCACATAGATTCTCCGTAAGTTAGTACTCTATGGGGAATTTAAAAACGTTACTAACTACTCGTTCGTGTGTCTCCCCTCTCATGCCCCTGAAATACCGCTTACCTAACGCGGTCTGGTTTTGCCCTTCTCTCGTCGTCTTGTGCAAGCTGTGGAGGAAGTGTAAAGTCTTAAAAACTACCGCCGTCTAACTATTAGATATCGAGAATTGACTCACTATACGAAAACGGGCGCCATCTTGGAATGGTGTTAGAAGCGAAAAACGCTGAGGGATGTCTTATGTGGTGATGTTGTACCGATGTGAAAAAAGAAGAAAAACAAGAAAGAATTTGAAGATATGATATGTAATGTGATGCAAAACTAATAGTGAATGTGAACAATGTGGTAGATGACATAAGACACATATGAATCCTTGTTATGACAAAGTGGCATGGCATGCTGTATGAAGTTAGTTACATGATGACAATTAAAATGAATATACATTACAGGAAACACATAAATTTGATTTTATCATTGAGCCCACAAGGTTCAAGCGTGTTCAAACTACGGATCCAATGTGTTTCTCTCTGGGACAATAGGCGGTTAGTGTCAGCATGTGACTGAACATCTATACTCTCTAACACTGTAAATCGCATTTGAGGTATGGTATGTTGTCTGTCTTTCCAGTGCATGGCTATATTAGACTTCAAGTTGCTGGTTCTAATCATGCTTTTATGTTCCGTAATGCGGACTTTTAATTTTCTGGTGGTTTTCCCCACATATACCAGCCCACAAGGGCATTTAATAGCGTACACAACCATGCTTGAATTGCAGTCTGATGTGTGCCTTAGCTGTATGTGTCTCCCTGTGTGTGGGTGTTGGAAACTGTCCCCCACCATGACATTGCCGCAGTGGCCACAGTTATGGCATTTCACCATGCCTCTGTTTCTGACGTGTCCTGTTCTGACCTGTGTCTGTTTCAAAATTTCTTTTATATTTTTTGATCTGGTGTGAGCAAACAGTGGTTTGCCCGCAAAAACCGTCTTGAAATCTGTCTCTTGTTCAATCACCTCCCATCTGTTAAGGATACTCTTCTTAATGGACCTACACGTAGTTGAGTATTTGATGACAAACACCTCCCTCTATTAGTTTTGCATCACATTACATATCATATCTTCAAATTCTTTCTGTTTTTCTTCTTTTTTCACATCGGTACAACATCACCACATAAGACATCCCTCAGCGTTTTTCGCTTCTAACACCATTCCAAGATGGCGCCCGTTTTCGTATAGTGAGTCCGTTCTCGATATCTAATAGTTAGACGGCGGTAGTTTTTAAGACTTTACACTTCCTCCACAGCTTGCACAAGACGACGAGAGAAGGGCGAAACCAGACCGCGTTAGGTAAGCGGTATTTCAGGGGCATGAGAGGGGAGACACACGAACGAGTAGTTAGTAACGTTTTTACATTCCCCATAGAGTACTAACTTACGGAGAATCTATGTGGAGCACCTCCGAGGGCCACCCAACTGCAAGGGACCCGCTGAGGCTTCAGAGGTAGGCGATACCGCTTTTTTTGGGCAAGGATAGGAAGGCATCCACAAATACAAGGGAGAGACTGTAACCACACCATATTACCTTTTGCACAGCACAGAACACGGGAGATTATTCCAACATCGAGTTTCAAGATAGTGAATCCAGATACATGGGATACTTGCCAGACAAGACAGGTAGGCGACTTTTTAACCACACAGCCTTTCATAAGATTCAAATAATGTGGTTTATAGATGGTCATGAGATGTTTACTTATTTTTTTAGGAAGGTGATGAGCTCATTTTTTCGAGTTATCAATTACATTTGCTAACAGTCAGGTAGGCTGACTTACAGTCAGTGCAGTTTATGTATATATGGTCACTTTATGGTTTAGTAATCTTACACATACAGACACCATGGTATAGATATAAATGGGACTCGTTATGACAAACGGGCACTAGGTTGTGCATGTACACGAGGTGGAGATCTAGGCTCCCGCAGTTTAAGTTTTGACTATTGTTATTGTGTTGGTTTTATTTGTAGTATTCCCCTGATGAAGGTAACCATTACCGAAATGCATTGGGACTGACAAGCAAATGATGTTAAGAGGAACAAGTACATGATGTAATGTATTTGATGAAGACAGAACACAAAGAAAAAACTGGCATTAAAGCTACAAAGTGTTTCCATTGAACTGTTTTTTGATTCTTTGACCCCAACACGAAGGGGCATGGACAATATTTCAGCATGGTTGTTTAAATTTGATTTATTGTTTAAATATTGAAATGTGGTGTCACATTTAAGTGTGGTTTACGGAGCACCCCACGGGGGCGTGTGCATAGTGCGTCGCTTTCAAACAGTCTCTGTTTGGTCATTTGATTTTTCACACTGACGTGAGCCGGTCAGTCTAAGCGGCAGCACCGCAGAAAAATTGTTTATAATTGGTTAAAAATTGGATGTAAATAGGTGTGCAGAGTGTCTACCTTGTTATAGTATTCAATAAAAATGACACAATGTAAATGGAATGTTATCATAACAAGTTTCCTTAAATTTCCTTTTTTCTGAGATCGCAGTAACGCGCGACGGCTAAGCTAGTTTTAAATATGTTTTCCCGCATATGTAATAGAAATAATGTCACAATAACAGATAGCTCAGAAATAGTGAATATTATGGTATTGAACAGAAGGGACACAAAAAATTGTTCATCACTTATCCTTAACATACTCCTGATTGTTATTTGCATTATATTATTATTATTATTATTATTATACCGCCTTGTTTACGATCCATGTAATACTTTTCCACATAATGGCTGAAGACCTTGGCCCTTATTTATGAGGCCTTGCGTCAGTTTTGCGCCGCCGGTACGTCACTTTTTGTGACGCACCAGCGGCGTACAAAATGCGCCTTGTTGCGCCATATTTAAAAAGTGACGCATCTAGATAGATGCGTCACTTTTTAAACCCCTGCGCCACATTATACCTGCGTCAGGTATAATGTATGCAGAGGGGGCCTTCCCTTGTAAAAAGCCTCGTAATAGTGACACAGTGAAATCTATGAGATTTCACTGCGTCACTTTTAGGATGCTGTTGCGTCAAAATTTTGGGCCTGCCTCACAGCAGGCGTAAGACTGACGCAAGCCCTTTCACATGGGGCTTTCCCCATGTGAAAGGACGCATTGCTGGAGTTGCGTCACTTTTGTGACACACTCCAGCAATGCGTCACTTTTGCGCTTACAGATGCGTCAGAAATACTGACGTATCTGTAAGTCCTTGCGACATGATGCGTCATACATTAAATATGACGCATCATTGGTGTCGCAAGGAGTGCGCAGTGAAAAGTGACGCATCACTGTTTTCACGAAGCGATGCGTCACTTTTCATAAATGAGGCCCCTTCGGTATTGTGTCCCTACACAAAACACATCTCCCAGCATTTAGTGTGTTTCTCTCTCTCTCTCTCTGTTTCTGTCTCCCTCCCTTTCCCTCTCCTCTTCCCTCTCTCTCCTTCTTCATATCTGCCCCCCTCTCCTTTAACCTCTCTCCCTCTCCCTTCTCCCTAATGAAGGGGAGCTTATATTCCTCCTATTCCATAGAGTCTCTATGGAATAGGAGGGACACCTTATACAAGAAGCCCCAAAAGTGGATGTCAAATCTGAAATGGCCTCTGAT
This sequence comes from Lissotriton vulgaris, assembly GCF_964263255.1. Classification (NCBI taxonomy): domain Eukaryota; kingdom Metazoa; phylum Chordata; class Amphibia; order Caudata; family Salamandridae; genus Lissotriton; species Lissotriton vulgaris. The sequence continues at coordinate 970,664,314 of NC_141697.1, forward strand.
TGTTCAATATCAGTATTACAATTCATGTGTGAGTAGATCATCCCATGCAGACTTTTTTCAGGGAATGAGGGAACTTTTATTCCTGACTGTTTTATGAAATCAACTTAACCACAATCACCTGAATGCAAAGCAAACCTATAGAACAGAAAAAAAACCTACTCATGCTTGGAATCAAGAAACCTGAAAACTCCGGAACAGCCAGGAGATATGGCTGCCAACTTGAATTATAGGAATAGGCGTAATACTCTCAGAATGCAGAATGCTATTTGCTTAAAATGTTGGACTCTCTTGAGGGATCAAAGGGGCCAGCTGGCAGCTGGATCAGCTGAGAAGAAAGCTGAAAAAGCTATGAAAAAGCAGAGTGAAATCTATAAATGAAAGACTAGTTTTTATTTCCTATTCCAAATCTTTAGGAACTATCAGCCTGATTCATGAAAGACCTGCTTTGCGAGTCTCTAATAGCGATTCATAAGGAATCGCTATTACAGGCTCGCAAAACGGGATTCATGTAGGAATATCCCAAAAAAATGCGATTTCTAATTATTCCTTATTTGCGATTAGCAAATTGCTAATCGCAAATAAGGAATGACTCCCCATTCATTCCTATGGACCAAAAGGCCCATAGGAATGAATGGGGAGTATTCCTTATTTGCGATTAGCAATAAGCTAATCACAAATAAGATAGCGATTTAAAGGGTGCCAGGGGTGTCCAGAGGACACCCTGTAGCACCCCTTAAATGCTAATTTAAACAGGTGTTGCGCACACACATGTCCAAAGGACATGTGTGTGTGCAACATGCAACTCAGAAAAATGCTTTTAAAAGCATTTTTCTGAGTTTTCGCTATTTACCACGAGGTTTGACCTCGCGGTAAATAGCGGCCCGAAATTGCGATTTCGCAATTTGAAAATGGATGATGAATTGCATTTAAGGAATCTCAAATAGAGATTCCTTAAATGTAATTCCTCGCAAATTTGCGAATTCGCTATTACCGATTTTTGCATTTGGGATGATGAATCCCAAATGCAAACATCGCACTCGCAAAGGGCCAGATTCTCAGAATCTGGCCATTTGCGAGCGCAATTACCTTTGATGAATCAGGCTGTAACTTTTCTTTTCAAACCAGTCTCTTCGGCTTTTCAAGACCAGAGTGTTACAGGGGTCAACTTGTCTGCTGTTTCATTATCACCCGACAGTCACTGGCAAACTCATGCCTAACAGGACACATTTTTCAAAAGAAGCAACTTGAATTTCTAAACTCTTTCTCCCACTGAAAGACATTTCGTCACTCTCTTTTTGAAGACACGGCACATCTCTTTATGACGTAGTTTGTTGCCATTCTTCAACAAGCAAACCCATTGGAATGGCACAATATAGGTTGTCACAACAACACATAACGCATTTACATATTGACAGCTGATTGTAATGTATACATCCTATCGGCATATAACGGGCATGATTCATAACTAGATCCCAAAATGGGTCAACCAGGGCTCCAGATTTGTTTCCTGGGGTATTCCCTAGCTTGGTAAAGTGGTTTCTTGAACATGGCGCATCTATCCGTTCCCTGTAGCCCTTTTCGAAAGGGGTGGGAGTCTGCAGATTTCCAATGCATGCAAAAGGCCAGTAGAAAGCCTAGTGTACAGGCACTCCTTGGGAACCCCACTTCCTCCATAGTTCCCAGTAGTGGCAGTTTCAGAGGCAGGTCACTGAGAAGGAGGAGGACTTCTGTTAGCATGTGGGACAAGGCAGACCAGTGTGCCTGGATTACCCCACAATCCCAGGTTATATGAAAGAAGTCTACTTTAGAACTTTGTCATTTGAAACACTGTGTGGAAGGGCTTTACATATATTCCAGAGGAGCTCTGGTATAATGCATACCCTAGTGGTTTATTTGAATAGCATTAGGCCGAGCCTTGAAGAAATCGCTAGTTCTTACCTGCCATGGTTCCCTTTTGCCAGTATCTGTTCCTTAGTCAGGGGATCCAGGCTTGCCTCCCAGGAAATTCTTGCTTCCAGTAACCATTACATTCTAAGGATTGATATACAAATGAGTTTTTCTTACTCTCAGTGGCACTAATAGTCTGGCTTGCCTCTAAAGGACTGTATTCTGTGAGGTCCATTACTTCTTTTTGATGCCCAGCTAACCTGTGCCTATGTTGAAGACTGACAAAGAGAAGGTTTTTTGCACAGTAACTGGGTGCACTGCCTGTTTGTGCGCATATGGTACAGGGTGGTGTAAATTATTTAGGTGCTATTCGGCGAGTGGACAAACCTAAACCACTCATGTGAGTAAAATACTGCTAACAATTAAGAGGTTTGCCGAAGCACTCTGGTAAGTAATTATGATTGTACAGTTACAATATAACAACACATTATAGAACAGCAAAATGACAGAAGTGACCAAAGTTCCACAAGAAGAGTAAATCTTGGATTCTTTTAATGGAGATTACAGCCAGCCGGCACGTGTTTCATCGCCTTCGCGACTCCTCAGGGCTAGATGGCCGTGTCGATTGTAGAAGGTCGCTTAGTTGGTGATAATTCCGACCCAGCCGGGCCTTCCAGTAAGTGCACTGGTTCTAGTGCGTCCAAAAAGCGGCGGAAGTCTTTCTATAATTATTTCTCTGGTAAGTAAGTATAAATGGAGCTCGGAAGTCACTCGATAATGAAATCCAAAGGTCGGTCATGCCGAAAATGACATCACATGCAAACGTTGCTTCGATTTTTTTCTTTAGTATGAAGGAAACTTAGTGCGGTTCCAAATGGTCCTTAAGACAAAGCCGTGTGCGGCTTCTCCTCGCGTAGGTAAGCGAGTGTGTCCCTTCCGAGCCCGGTTCCGTCACGGAACCGGGCTCGGAAGGGACACACTCGCTTACCTACGCGAGGAGAAGCCGCACACGGCTTTGTCTTAAGGACCATTTGGAACCGCACTAAGTTTCCTATGTTGAAGACATCTGAAGAACTGGGTCTGCATGTCAAAGTCTTCAGCTAGATCTAAAAATGTCTTCAAATGGTCCTGTGCCCTTACATCTCTGAGTCCGGATATTTCCATAGCTGCCAGATTACTTGAGTAACGTACAATTCAGCCAGCAGTGAGGTTTCCTTATTATCTTGACAATTCCGGCTAATCCATCAGAGTGTAATATGCCAACAGTTGATCACTACTTGGTAACTTGGGCCAAGTCAGGAGGTGGAATACAACAGACTCTGTTTGGTGGCCATCCCTTTGCCGAAAAGCCGATAGTTAATTACCAAGAAATGTGCCACCTAAAAGTAGATTTACACATCCACCATACCCACTCTACCCTCATACCAAGATCATACTCATTTATTATTTGCTACCATGGGCGTTTAACATGCCCAGAGAAACTTCCTATAATACATGGTCATATTCTGGAAAAACTCTTTTTAGAAGGGATAATTCTGCAGGACATACAGTAACTGCAGGTGAGCGACCATCTTAAATAGTGCCACTTTGCACAGAATTGACATAGGGGTTGAGCTTCAGCAGACTAAATCTTTATGATTTGACCTCAAAAGACACACAAGGTTTACCGCCCATTCCCATTGTGGGTCCCTAGTAACATGGGTCGCTAAATAGTTCAATCTATTCTGGGCTGTTGCCAAAGGAGTCTCCCAGTCTTGGGTGCCTGGCATTTAGTAATAATTTGACTGCTTACAGGGAGGCACAGTCACCTCTCATTCCGCCCCAGTCCAGTCCCTACACTAGCCCATCATTCCAAAGCAGTGGGCTTTTGGTTCATGCATAAGCAATTCTATGGCAAATGGAAGAGACAGAGCCCCGTTAACAAAGTGTTGAGTGCTTGAGTTTGTATATGGTGATTAACATAAGCAAAGGGAGAGCGTGATGGACAGCAAACAAGGACAAAATAAAACAAATGGCAGAATACAATACATTTTCAAAACAAAGTTATCAGATGTCTCTACCTCACCAACAGAAAAGTGATGGCTGGAATGGCTCACTTAATCTCAACCAGTGGTAATTAATATGGGTCACGTTCCAGATTGGATCCTATAGCTCGCTACACCTAGGACTCAAGATGCACTTCACTGATGAAGCCCAACAAAGCCAAAACCATTCTAAAGTTGCTTTCTTTCCTCTGAGATGGGATGTGGCCTGGATGTTTTGGCTGGACTGCTCCTGTTGAAGTAGAAACAAAACTGATTTCCTTAATGTATACTCCTGCCTGTAGTGGTCCTCCTGTTAACGAGAAAAAGATGAACTGGAATGCAGCTCGGCAGAGATACCAGTGGCTGAGATTAAGTAAGCATTTCACTCATCACATTTTGTTTTTTTCAGAGAGAGTCCATTAACATGACAGGTATTCCCAGACATGGGTTCCACGCTCCCTGTGATATAGGATTCAGTCTGCAGCTTTTTTATGAGTCCAAATGTAGCAGAAACCAGTTTGAGATATGCTTTGTTCTCTTTACAGGGGAAGTGGACTGTTTGGGTTAGACTGTACCAATTGAAAAAGAACTAAGGTTATGGCAGAAGGTTCTTTAGTGGCACAATGGTTAGGAAAGTTCTTCGGAGTAATGAATGACCATAGGCTGAGATTAATTCAAGCATTTCATCAATCGCTTTTTATATTTTCTCGGTGAGACACTGTATGTGAATAAGTAATGTGTAAGACTCAACCTCCGCCTCACCGATGAGGTCCAACTTGCTCCAAACTGGTCTGAGGTTACTTATGTCCCCATTGAGAGGGGATGTAGCCTGACAGTTCAAACTGTTCTGTTTTTATTGGAGCAGAAAAAAGGCTTATTTGGATAGATTTGTCCATATCTGTGGTGGAACTGTGATGAAAAAATAACGGACTAGAATGTGGCCTACATAGGATGCACACAATGGGGCAGATTAACAAAGGCATTTAAAAGTATGTGAAATATCACTACTGTAATGCTACTACATGTATTGTTAAATATCATCATAAACTGACCCCAAGACATCTAAAATGGGAATATCAAGGGACTATTGTATGAAATTGGGTTATTGGTTGAGGGGGAGTGAAACTTTTCTTAACACCTTGGCTGCTAGGGGGTTTTGCCCTCCTGTGTTGGAACTCATTTTTTCCCATTGTTCATGACGAGGTCAGCTCGTCATAAGCACAGCGCAGGTAACACCCATGACGAGCTGACCTTGTCATTAGCATGGAAGTGGTTAAGGAACAACCACAGTCCCTGTAGGGTGAACAACAAAAGTCACAAAATTAACCTGTGCTCTGATAGCTTGGCATGAAAGCAGTTAGACTTACCATTTAGGTAGTGTAGTAAGTACTTATGTAGCACACAAACAGTCATAAAGTGAAAACACAACTCCATTGATATCCCACACCAATTTAGAAATTGGAGTAAAATGTTATAAATAATTTGACAGCAACAGAAATTAAAACCAATCAGTAGATCCAGAGATATGCAATTTTTAAAGGTTCAAGTAAAAATAGCACCATGAAGTAGAAAGCACTAACTGTAGGTATGTGGTCACACTGCACCGGGACAAAGTCACAATTTCAGGCCGACCGTAATTGAGTGCGGGCTTGATACAGGCTCCAGATGAGTCCTGCTGAAAAAGTTACCTTCTCACAGTGTGCAGAGTTACAAACTTCAGGATTTTACAGAAGGAGCTCATATAATGCCAGCCAAGGGTCTTGGACCTGGGAAGACAGCTCTTGGGGATCAGAATATCACCCCAACAGAGGCAGAAGAGCTCAGACAAGTGCAGCTACAGGTCTATACAGAATCGGTTGCAGATCCATGCAGGTCCAGTTGCAGCAGGCCTGCTGGGCAGTTGCGAGGAGTCCTCTGGAACTTGTTTTATCCTTGTAGCTCAGAACAGGAGGTCAGCCAACTTACCCTTGGAGTCACACAGGTCTTCCTGTGAACAAGGGAATGGTCCTCTCTCATTCAAGCAGCAAGGCATGCCTCACGCAGTAGGACAGTCAACTCAGAAATAAGGCAAGCCTAAATCAACAGAACGGCAGTTCATCAGAAAACAGGCAAGCCTCAAGCAGCAGGGCAGACCTCTGGTAGCAGTAGGGCCGTCCTTGGGAAATAAGACAAGCCTCAAGCAGCAGGGCAGTCATTTGAGAAGCAAGGCAGTACTTCTGGAGGGTCCCCAATAGGTCCAGGAGTGAACCGCAGAGTTGGCCTTATGCTCCAATATTTATACTTGGTTCCAGCCTTTGCAGTGGGAGAAACTTCCAGACTTCCAACCACATCTGGTACTGGAATTTCCCTGCCCAGGCTCCAAACAGTCAAAGGTGAAAAAATAATTGTGTAAAGTTCTTTGTGAGTGTGCTGGAGGCATCGCCTTTGAAATGCAAGAGGGAAAGGGAACAGCTCTGCTCCTCCCATCCTCGCAGGATAGCCCATCCTGACAAGTATTAGTCTCCCTTTGTCTCATTGTCTGGGAGGGATACACAAAGGCGAACTGCCAACTATTCACAATCATGTGACCTGGGAAACAGGCTGCAGGCGACAAATGGTTTGGAATAGGAAATGCCAGCTTTGTAAAAGTGGCATTTTCAGAATTGTGAATTAAAATTAAACTCTAGCATTAAAGAAACATTTAAATTACAATTCTTTTGAGTCAAATATGAGATTTACACCTGTTGCCAATCAAAAGTTAGCTTTTATTAACTGTAATAAGATAACCCAATGTTATCCTATGGGAGAGGTAGGCCATACAGTAGTGAAAAACAGATTTAGGAGTTTTTCACTATCAGGACAAGCAAAACTTAAAAGCACATGCTCAACTTTTTTTAATACAATGCACCCCGTCCTATGGGCTGTTAGGGTCTACCTTAGTGATGACATACGTATTAAAAAGGAAAGTTTCGGCCTAGCAAAAGATGTAGCTTGCCATTTTGAATTGCAGTTTAAAACCACAGGTTTCAATGGCAGTGCTGAAACTGGTTTTAATGGGCAACTTAAGTGAGTGGCACAATTCGTGCATCAGGCCCACTGGTAGCGTTTAACTTACAGGTCCTGGGCACATGTGGTACCACTTTACTAGGAATGCATAAGTAAATTAAATTGCCACTTGGGCATAAACCCATTTTACCATGTCTAAAGGAGAGAGCACAAGCATGTTAGCACCAGTTAGCAGAGGTATATTGCACAGAATCCCAATGCCAACAAAAATTTAATTCAGAAAACCAGAGTAGTGAAGGCAAAATGTTTGGGGGTGACCCTGCAGAGAGGGCCAAGCCCAACAAATATTCATATACAGCTTGTACAAATCAAAAGGTCTATGCCTCGTTTGCACTTTTACTACAAGGGAGTTGAACAATACGGTGATGATTCACAAAAGAATGTATAAGGAAGTGAAGCAGCTCTTATATGACTCTATTTTCCATCCTTATGCATGCTTTTGTGATGAGCTATAGATTTTGAAATACAACTTCTGTTAATATTTACATGAAGTTTTCCTGAATTGGGATAAATAGTCTATGGTAGGAGGCACTGCAAGCCTCTAAATATTGTAGGTAGCCACCTCACAGATCCATCAAATGTGAGAAATCTGTCCCTACCACTGCTTCCTTACTCAGCTAGTGCCTAGATTAATTACCAATGACTGTGATTAATTTAAGTATTCCACCCATAACATTTTAGTTTTTGTCAGTGAGACACCTTCAGTGCCAGCAATAGGCCTTGATGTAAGCCCTCTGCTCACTGTACCAATGGATTCAAGCTGCACTTCACTGATGAGGCCAAACAAGAACAAAACCGGGTCAGCGATGCTTGTGCTCTCTTGTTTGTGTTCTCATTCAAAGGAAGCACGGGTTAGCAGTTTTGTGTTGGACTTTTCCTAAGGAGAAGGAGCCAGAATCATTTGCATAAGGTTGCCATTGTCTATAATGGTAAAGAAGGGAGAAAAAACATTGAACTGGAATGTGGTTTGGAGTAATTAATTTCCAGAGGCTGAAGTTAATTAAAACATTATATCCATCACTTTTTTGTTTTTACCACTTTTTTGTTATGGTCTGGGTTGACAGAGCAGATGCCTCCAGACAATTATGTGAGCTTCACCAGAGCAGAGATTTGGCTCTGCTCACATGTTGGGAACCAGAAATACATAGGGCACAAGTTGTGTGCTTCCACAAAAAGTGCTTGTCCTCCACACAGCTGTGATAATTTTGTTAATTTATCAAGCTGCCTAAGCTTGAACTTTCAGGGGCACACACATGGCATTGGCTAATAAAGTGACGTTGATAACTATATAATTAATGTTGTGTTTCTTTTACAGAAACACAGATGGGCGGTGGGAAGTCATTAACCTACATGGATTTTGTGATACGAGGTGATAGTGCAACTGTCAACTGACCTTTAAACCTACACCATAATTATTCTACAGTACTTTGCTTTCACGCAAATATATCTATCTATTACCATGCTATTTACTTGGTTTGTTTTTTCTTAATTTTTTATTGTCAATTTTGAATACAAACACATGAATCATAAACAGAGCATCAGCGTTGCCTTCACCTACCCTAACCCACCCGATCCTACACAGACCCACAAGGAGCTCTGGCATTCAGAAGGCAGTCCTTTTGTTTAGAATGATTAATCTTGCTCAAACTATCAAATTCATAAAAAGCAAAAAAATTGAAGTCGTTTTCAGAAACCATTTAACAAAACATTTCGTAAAACGTTTACAAAGCATTAACCTAAAGCATCAAGAGTTGTAACATGCAAAGTGCGAGTGAGCAGGGAAGTAGTTTTCACAAAGCATATCACAAAGCATTTCACCAAACATTTCCTAAAACATTAGGAGTCCTAAAGTGCAAAGTGCAAGTGATCAGATACATATATGTCTTGAGATATATAAAGTGACCTATGCAAAATGGCAAAGGGCAGGGTGTTTGAAAAGGGACCTTAATAACAGAAGACCAACCTGGGAACTCAAACAGACAGTCTATTAAACACAAACATAATAATACGATTCCAAACTTATACAGTACTTATGGATTTGCCAACCCAAGTTTAGTAACATTGGTCCCCCCGCTTCTTTATTGCGGATTTAACTGGTGAGACCATTCAGACAGTGGTTCCCAAATTACCAAGCCCTTACTCTTAACACAGATGCCCTTCTTGGCATAAATTGCCTTTTCCATGTTATGTGTTGAGAGTAGGCGAGCCAACCACTGCTGAAAGGAAGGGGGGTTGTGATCCAACCGAGCAGAGGCAATACATAGCCTGTGTATAGCCATAGCGATGAAGATCAGGGCCCCTCCTTTTTCTCTTTCTATAGTTTCCTGTGCTCCCAATAATTTAGTAGAAGGGATTAGCAGAACGTCTCGAGATTAAACTACCTTAAGGAGGGTCTGGATCTCTTCCAGCAGGTGACTGAGGGGCATATTATCAAGGGGGTTTATCTCCGCTTTTTTGGCTTTAAAAGCCAAGAAAGCAGAGATAAAATTATCTCCCTATTACCTAGCTGTCGCTAACACCAGTTAGCGACAGCTAGTAGGAGATAGCGACCATCTTGGGCCCCGCTTTGCATGTCAGTGATATTTATCACTAATGACATGCAAAGTGGGCGTGCCAAGATGTTAGCGACTGGAAACAGTTGCTAACTTCGCTATCTCCTATTACCAACTTTTGGAGATATTCGCGCTAAGCGCGAATATCTCCAAAAGCTAACACCTGCCCCTGAGCAGTTCTTAGCCATGTTATCCAATGGTAGGTGGATAACATATCTAAGAGCATTAGCTCGGTAATGCATGAATATCACTGACTTTTCAGCGATATTCATGCATTTCGGCCGATTTTTATCGCTTAGGAGATAAACCTTCATAATAGCAAGGTTTCTAAGCGATAAAAATCGCCGCAGCTCGGCGATAAAAATATCGCCGCTAAACCAACATAGCGATAATTATCGCTAGTTGTTGGTGATATGCCCCTGAGTTCCTCACAGGTTGCAAACATATGTATAGAGTCTGTACCCAGTTTAGAACAACTGGAGCATTTAGTACCTTTACTGGTTCCCCATTTCGCTATTCTAATCGCCGTATAATACAAAAATAAGTATGTTTTATAAAACTGGGCTAACAGATCGTCAGGCAATAAGCTATTAAAAATGCCGTATATAGTCCAGATCTGAAAAGTATTGAATTTAGTCAATCTTTCCAAGTTCACATTTGACAAACCCAGAGGGCCCGCCTCCCTTACGCAGTAAAAGTTCCTTATTAACAGATATTTAAAAAACTCTTTGTGACTTAGACCAAATTTTGTTTTAAGGCCCCATCTGCAGAATAAAAAAAAAACAGTTATTGACTCCTGTTTTGAGCCAAGTCAAAAAGTAGGAGCTCCCGAATATGTCCGGCAGCTTCTCATTGCTTCTTGTGGGAGTATAGTAATTTAGTCTCTCAATCCCTAGAAGTTTACGGAAAGCAGTATAGGCCTTGTATGTTCCCATAAGGGTCTTGAACATTACTCTCTTGAAGTAACCGTATTCGAGTTATTACCACAAACATCCCCAAGTTTCTGGGCCGAATCGCAACTCGAACGGGGAGGGGAGATCTGTTGTTCGTGCTAGGGGTTGATCTTAAAGCAATACAGGACATATCTGTATGATGGTGGCCCAATAATACATTTTTAAGTTTGGAAGCGCCCATCCACCTCTCTCTCTAGGGAGAGACAAATACTTTTAGGACATTCTCGACTGGAATAGGCCAATAAAAACTGTGAAAAAAGATAACATTTTTTGCATTGAATTTGTAAATTCAAGGGGGATGGCTCTAAAAAAATATACAATTTTGGGGAATAAATTCATTTCAAAACAGTGCACTTGCCTACTATGGAACGATGTAGATTATTTAGCCAATGCAGTGACTTCTTCATCTCTGAGGCTAAAGGGGAGAGGTTTTCTTCAATGATCGTATTAATATTGGCCAAAATGTTCACCGCATGATATCTAGCATTAGTAACCACTCTATGGTCTGTCCATTTGATTTGGTTGTTCACAACTATCTGGGTTTTTCTTTATTTAAGGCATAGCCCAAAACCTCCCCAAATGTTTGAGCCTTGAGTTCTATCGCATCTATTGCCTTACCGGGATCAGGAGTCACACGCGCCAAGTCGTCGGCATATGCCATAATTTTGGTTTCATATCCTTGTCTGAGTATACAGAGGATTCCCTGGTTATTTTCTAGCTTCTTAAAGAGAGGGTCAATGTACATCACAAAAAGCAGCGGGGAGCAGGGACACCCCTGACGTAACCACAGTGTTATTGCAAAATGTTCTGTCTGTACCCCGGTGATCACAAGCCTAGCCATAGGAGTTATATATAGGGCTTTGATAGCTTGAATAAACCCGGGCCCTAGACCCATTTTCTGCCTGATGCTCCACAAGAATAGCCAGAAGACCCGATCAAAGGCCTTTTTGGCGTCAAGAAGTATTAACGCCATTGGGTCTCCTGTAGTCTGTGCCACATCAAACAGAGTATTACGAAAAACAGAGGTCCGTAGGATTAAGTTATCAAAAGGACAAATGCAAATATAGACTCCAATCAGTACTATATTTTGTTTTCAGTACCCAGCCGGGCCTGAAGTTTTATTTCAAAATATAAACAAGTTTAAAAGACCATCAGAGAGGTCTAATGCGAACGTTGATAGGGTACAAGCCTGTACCTATCCAAAAGTACACTCCAAAAGGATTGAAAGAAAATAGGCAAGAAAGCAAGGAAAAGAGGGTAAAGAATATCAGGCAAAAAGAACATGGGAGCCAATTGTCCCATGCATCAGTGGCATATTTGCATGGCAAGTTCAGACAACAAATTCATGTAACAATTTCAACACGATGGTAAGGTTACAGAATTTGACAAAGTGTCGACGACGTTTCGATCCCCGGCTCCTAGTGAACTGGGATCATCATCAGGACATAAACAATGTTTTGCCTATATGTGCTTTTTCTCTGCAAACGATCCTCACGAGTCTCCTATGTTGCTGGGAGAGACTGTGGGGTAGAAGTTGGTGCCTCGATGTCCTGTTATAATGAATATAACATGATGGCCGTTGGTTCCTTAACCCGCTGTGGGCTTCCGCTGGAATTGGCCAGTATATTAAATTAGACCGCTTTTGGTTCTGCGTTTGATTTAGTTTCTTTCCGTTGAGACAGTGCTCCTTCACTCGCGATCCGAGCGAAGAACGGGCGGTGTGCTCAATGGCCATTCCTCCCAGCAACATAGGAGACTCGTGAGGATCGTTTGCAGAGAAAAAGCACATATAGGCGAAACATTGTTTATGTCCTGATGATGATCCCAGTTCACTAGGAGCCGGGGATCGAAACGTCGTCGACACTTTGTCAAATTCTGTAACCTTACCATCGTGTTGAAATTGTTACATGAATTTGTTGTCTGAACTTGCCATGCAAATATGCCACTGATGCAAGGGACAATTGGCTCCCATGTTCTTTTTGCCTGATATTCTTTACCCTCTTTTCCTTGCTTTCTTGCCTATTTTCTTTCAATCCTTTTGGAGTGTACTTTTGGATAGGTACAGGCTTGTACCCTATCAACGTTCGCATTAGACCTCTCTGATGGTCTTTTAAACTTGTTTATATTTTGAAATAAAACTTCAGGCCCGGCTGGGTACTGAAAACAAAATATAGTACTGATTGGAGTCTATATTTGCATTTGTCCTTTTGATAACTTAATCCTACGGACCTCTGTTTTTCGTAATAAATGATTGCCCAAGGTCCTTAGGTACTTATTTGGGTCCCCCTTGTTTGTGAAAATATACATCAAACAGAGTAACAGATCTCCTTATATGATCAGTGGTGCTTTTTTTTAGGGATAAATCCATATTGCCTTCTAGAGACGAGTCTTTCGATAACAACCGATAACTGGGAAGCTAGAATTTTAGAGTATATTTTGGAATCTCCATTGATTAAAGTTATTGGACCATAAGTGCCTATTTCCAAGAGAGGTTTGTCTTTTTAGGAAGAATAAAGGGCCCGATTCACAGAATGAAATTAAGACTCAATCCTAAACTTACTACTATTTTGGTATTCACAGAATGAACTTACTACTTTTGGTATTCACAGAAGTTAGTATTTTATCTTAAGTCTGTCTTAAGTCTGTCTTAAGTTTGTCTTAAGACACATTTAAGACAAAATCCTAACTTCTGTGAATTCCAAAAGTAGTAAATTCATTCTGTGAATACCAAAAGTATTAAGCGCATTATGTGAATACCAAAATAGTAGTAAGTTTAGGATTGAGTAAGTTCATTCTGTGAATCGGGCCCAATGATTTTTGCTAATGACCAAGAAGAGGGAGGGGCCATACACTTAAAAATGTGTTCAAGAAGAGATTTAAATATACCTTTGATCTGATCGATGAATACTTTATAAAATTCCATAAGGATAAGATTGGAGCCAACTGCCTTTCCATCTGGTAAGCTAGTAATAGCAACAGCAATCTATTCCTAGGAGGGGGAACCTTCAAAGAATTTGCGATCCTCAGAGCTTAGACTAGATATCGGAATTGGGTCTAAAAGGTTGCCAATGGCATATGGTCTAGATGCTATAGTGCCGATACCTTCCTCAGTATTCAGATCTTGGTAAAACTGACGGAAGGCGGTTCAGATTTTTTCCGGTTCAGACGTTATCCCGACAATCTGGTATCGAAAGGAACATATATCATTATTTGTGATGTGCTGTCTAGTTCTCAAGGCTAGCTGGTGGCCAATTTGTTCGCTAAATTTATATACCTTTTCATGAGCAGCGGCCCACTGGAAGGCAGCTTTTTTGCTAAAATTGTGCCAATTTCTCCTCTTACCAGTGCAACCTCCAATTGTACCGGCTTTATTTCCCTCTCCTGCTGAACAGCTGGATATGTTTTTTCTTGGCCCTTGATAATTTCTTTTGGAGCTCTAGAACCAGCTGTTTTTTCCTTTTATTCTTCCCAAGAGAAATCTGTAGTGTTTCCCCACATATACAAGCCTTTAGAGCATCCCAGACCACCCCATTTTGAGCTGAGCCATTATTTCTTTCAAGGAATTCCCGAATCCAGCATTTTATGTGGTCACAATATTCTTTTTTAAATAATAAGGACCTCTCGAACCTCCAGGTCGATGTTTTTTGCTGAAGCATACTCCCTTGACCCCTTAAATTAAAGGGTTGTTATCTGACATGAATCGAGCGATAAGTTCAATGTCAACATCCTGAATCGAAGAGGAAGAAAATGGGAAATAGTCTAGTCGGGCATGTGATTGATGGGGGACGGAATAGTAAGTATACCCCAAATGGTTCAGTCTTAGATGAGGCCAAACATCAATTATCTTGTGAACCTGGGATAGGTTCCTTAATGCCTGCAAGACTTTGGGTTTTCAGCCAGTATAGTGCCATTGGATGTCCATGTCCCAATTGCAGGGCAGATTAATACTGAAGTCCCCGCAAATTATAACAGGGAGGGGTCAGTGAGCTAGTTCGCAGAAAGCCAATTGATTTAACCCAGGGTCATCTGCTTTGCTCCCGTGTATCGAGCATAGGTGAAAGAAGGCTTAAACGAAGGCCTACACCTTGCTAGTACCCACCTCCCATGGGGGTCAACCTTAGTTTGAGTTATTTGGAAAACATTTATACACCAAGCTACCATAGCTACCCCTCATAGACGCGCACTCTGTGATGTCCTTCCAATCAGAGTATATCTCAGTGTATTTAAAAGACCGGTCTGTGAGCCTTCGATGTGTGCTTCTTGGAGGCAGACCAGATCTTCCCCCAGTAGGCATAAACCCTGGGAGACCTGCCTCTTCCGAACATCGTTTAATCAGCAGACATTACGAGTAGTGATTCTAAAATGCACTAGGTTCGACATACAAATTAATCTACATTTCCGTTCAGTTGTAATAATGAGATTGTCAGAAGGGAAGAAAAATCAGGAAAACAGCAAAGAAGGCAAAAAGAAGAAACAAAACAGACAATCATCTCCCCAAAACAAGAAGCCATAGGTCTAAGGTGCACCAAAGGCCGAATCCCACACTTTTTACACCAACAAGACAGTAGCATTTTCACAAAATTGCGACCTTGATAAAATGTGTAGGACCCGCAGTGGACCTCCCTTTCCTCCCACCACCCCTTTACCCCTTGACCCCGTGACACCCCCCTCCCCTCCCTTCCCCTCCCCAAAAAGTTGAGCAATCAGGACTAGCCTGAGTGATGGACGCCACAAATATGTCCCCGTCACCTAACCCCAATGTGTTATCCAAAAAAATATTATACCACAGGCCAAAAAAACCTGACCAATCTTTAAGTAAATTCGAATTAAAGCCATGTCTCCCTTCCTTTTCCGCCCCTATGAAGAAAATATTAGCAACTATTTTCAGATAGAAAAGTAAATTTGCTGTGCCCAGTTCCAGCCTTGATCACATTAAGATATTTCTTTAGCTGTGCCCAGTTTTCGCCTTAATTTCATTAAGATATTCTTGAGCCTTGATTTGAGACATAAAGCTATTGGAAGAGCCATTTAAAATGATTTTAAGTTTAGTAGGATTCATTAAAAAAACTTGGGCTCCTAACTGTTGAAAATGAGCAAACAGCTGGCCGAGGCGGCATCTTCGTTTAACCGCTGCGTGACTGAAATTTGGCTTAGCGAAAAAGGACACCCCTTTAAACATTTTCTTTGAGTTCGGCCGGGCATGTTCATAAACCAATTGTCTAAGCAAAAAGTTACCGAAGAACGCCAGAAAAGTTCTGGGTTTCCCTCCTTCATTAGAGGACTGCTCTTTTAACGCGAAGGGGAATCGGTGAGGCCTTTGTATCTCTTGACCCCAATTCCAATCGGGATGTTCGGGAAAAGCACCTTTCAGAAGCTTCACTATAAATTGTCAGGGTCATCTCCTTCTGCTCCTTCTGGGATCCCCAACAGGCGGAGGTTATTTTGACGCTGCCTGTTCTCCTGATCCACCAATTTCCACATGAGGTCAGTCATGCAGGCACTTTGGGAGGAACTCTGCACTTTTAGAGTAGTAACTTCAGCTTCCAGGCTATTGGCACAGCTTTCGATCATCGTGACGTGTTCTGCTATATCTGAGCATGTTTTGTTCAATTTTCTTATCCCCTTTGTAGCTTTTGGGCTGCCCGCTCTGCTTGTCGGTTGTCAATCCATACTTCTTGAAATTGCTTAATTGAAAGCAGGATGGCCGACAAAGAGGGTTCTTCGGCTAGCTCTGTTGTTGCCCTAGCTCTGGCCGATCCTGAAACCCCACAAGGTACCTCACCATCTGGAAAGGTAAGCTGTGAGCCAGAACAATCTCATTTCAATTGACTATAGCTTTCACACCATTTCCCTTTCTGTTTGCTGGATGTGGCCTTCTGGTGCTGCGAGGTGCCTACCTCATTAGTATGACTGCCGTTTGAGTCTGACTGGAACTTGTCATTTGAAGAGGAGCTCCAACCTATAGAAGAATCCAAGCAGTCGGTGATGGAAAGAAAATGTTCTCCCGCCAATTCAAGAGACATGATCAGGCACAAGACTGCCCTCCAGCAGCTAAGCCCTTTTCAGAGACCGCAATATTAGGGGTATGCTCTCCTTATCTGGCACATCCAGGGGCCTTCCATCTTGGACAAAAGAGTCAGTTATTACACCATTTGAAGAAGTTATTGAATTAATAGTTTCTTCCGAGTTGCCAGAAACCAGAGGAGTTGCGGTGTTGCCGGGAAGGGCCCCCTGCTTGTCACATTCAGCACTTGGGATGGATTTTGACAGTCCTCAGTGTTAAGGCGGGAAAGACGGATGGTAGACAACAGGATCAGGTCAAGCTTCAGAGGTTTTGGAGGGTTCACAGGTTACCCCCACACCAACTGGATTATCCATTCTCTTCCCTTTGAGGCCCAGAGCATTAGAGGCGGAGAAAAGATTTGCTATGGAGGGTTGAGAGCCCATCCCTTCTTTGAGCACATTCCCCCTGTCACTCCCCTGTTGCCTTCACTGTTGCCTTCTTGCTGCCCCCTCCAGTGTCCCTTTTACCTCTTGCTCTGTTTTCAGGATCAGGAGCCGGTACTGCCATACCTGTAGCCCCAGAGTTCATGGGCACCATTCTCGATTTAGAGTCCCTTGCCCCGCGGGCTGCCATGCTGTGCCTTTGCGTAGCAATTTTCCCCCTTGATGGAGCCTACCAGGGTTCAGCGGGAGAAGCGGAATGAAGAAAAGCGATTTAAGCGGCATTCAGGAGGCGGTTCAATAAAGGCGGGCAGCAGCCACTTGATCCAGAGCCAAATCTGTGAAGGCAGCGCCAGCGTATACCTGACGCAAGGAGCAGCAGTTTACTGAGCAGCGGCCAAACTCCAGATCGCATAGCTGATGGCCCAGAAATCGGAGACACAGTGCGGGTAAAGGCGGTGCAGTGAACTACTCGGGTGCCATCTTGCTCCAATGCTAATTACTTGTAAGTGCTTCACATTTACATACAATGGAGCATATTTATAAGTTCCTATCGCCACCACAATGTCACTTTTCTCGATGTTGTGGTGGTGATAATGGCTTCGCCTTAATCACAAGGTAGCGTTAAGCCACTTAACGTGGCTTAGCGCCGCCTTGTGAATAAGGCTCCCTTTCACTCTATACTGAGAATGAAAGGAGCAGGCGGTGAGAGGTGGGTATTCCACCGCAACACCCATTGATTTTGATACTGCCCTATATTTACAAGGGTGGCGTAAATAAGGTGAAGCACCAAAAATAATTCCAGGGAAAACCTGGTCTAACCCTGGTGCAACGAGGAGAAATGTTTAATTTTTCCTCATGTTTGCTGTTTCCTTGTGTGCTGCGTTGTGCGGCACATATAGAAACAGTGCCATTGATTGTTTATGTGTAGGAAGATGTCACTTCCTGCACATACCCAATCATTTTTTTTTAAAATGACGTTTTGCAACTTCTATGCGTGCTGCATTAAGCAGCATACATAGAAGTTTAAAAAACGTATTTCAGATTGTTTATGTGCAGGAAGGGACACCTTCCTGCACATAAACAACTATTCCCCTCAACACAGGCACGGTTGCACTATGGTGCAAGGGTTCCTGCGTTGGACCTAGGCAGCTAAATTAGCGCCAACGCAGGGAGAAATGCAAGGCTGCACGTACTCTTGTAAATACGGTGCAGCCCTGCAATTCAGAAGTAGTGGAGTGCTGCGTTAAGCCAAGGAGGCTAACGCCACACTCCGTCACTTCCTTGTTAATATGCCCCAAAACTCCTTTAAGGCCAAACCTATTGGCATTGCCAATGCTTGTTCTTTATATCACAAGGGACACGATGTTCCAGTCCAGGTATGTGCTTTAAAAAATGCATTGTGAGTTAGCAGTTTAGAACGCTTTTATCATTTACGGCAATCGAGCCTACCACAGAATGAATTATGACGTTAAATAAAAGTCCAGAACTGGAGCATTGCATTGTTAGAAACACAGGGTAGTTTTGCAAGGTTATTTCAAGGTCAAGTGAAACTACAAAGATTCCTCGTGTTAGCACTGCATCTACAGCTAGCGAGATCTGCCAGGGCAAGAAGCAATAGTTTCCTAAGCAGAGTTAACTTGATGGTAATATAATTACAGTGCATCCAATGATTGATTACAGTGGTGGAGAGCTTTCTCTGGAAGTGGCGAATTGAATTACATTTGGAGGGCAACAGCGTTGTAGAATACATTCAGGTAATTGCCCCCCATCTGGCTGTCAATTTTCCAAATGTCCACCGATTTACGACATTCAGACCTTCAGCGAAAAGGAAGAAATGTTTCCCTTGTTAGGAATAAAACATAAATCTTAAGAAAAGCAGGTTCCGCAGTGGAAGCTGTAAACCCGAACCATACATTTTGAGGAACTAGCGTCTTGCAGGTTTCTGTTAACAACTCCATCGCGTTGTGAACAAAGTGTAAGAGGCAGCAGGTAGCAAATGGGATGTTTACTAATTATCGGTCCGATGCACAGAAGTCCCTTCACAAAATGTCAGGAACGTTGTACCTGATGTACCAAAGGGTTTTGCATGTGTAAAGCCAGTGATTCTCAAACCTGAAGGTTTTGCAACGACAAAATGCAAAATCGCAGTTTATCAAAGGTCGATTGCGAGTTGCAAATGCATTCGCCAGTTGCATCATACACTTTGCGACTCCTTGCACATTTTTATCAATAGGGTATGTTATGTGAGATTTGCTCCCCCTGTAGCTGTTCACATTAGAATGTGTAAACGGTTTGTGGCCACAATTGCAAATCTATGATTGGATACCCATAGTTGTATGTAAGAACAACTCATGCCTTAACAACACATACCTATGGTCTCAACCACGACCGCGTCTTTACCTCATGCCTCATTGGTAAAGGCATACGTGGTAAAGATCACACCGCAGCCCCACTGCCCTGAGCCCTAAAAACCGTCCCCAGCCCTAATTACTACCCAGGTCCCCTGCCCTGAGCCCTAAAAACTGGCCCCTAGCCCTGAAACGCAGTTCACCCCAGGCCAAAAAACAACCATGGCCCCTGCACCTACATTGAGCCCAAAAACAGCCCCCTGGCCAAAAAAACCCAACCCCTGCACCCCGCCCTGAGCACTAAAATGCTCCCCAGGCCAAAATACTACCCAGACCCCAACCCTGAGCCCTAAAACGCGCGCCAGGGCAACAAACTTCTCTAACTCCTGCCCTGAGTCCTAAAACTGCCCCAGGCCTGAAAACTTGCCCTTCCCCCTGAGCTCTAAAATGACCCCCTAGAAAACTATCCCCAAGAAAACTACCCCACACCTCCATGAAAACTACCCCTGCCCCTTGAAAATTAGCCCCCAAGCCCTACTTACCAAGTCCTGATCCTTCCTCTTCCGATCCTTCCTGTTCTTCTCCCCTCCCATCTGGTCTCTGGAACTAGACCACTGACTGCCTTCAGGGCCGGACTGGGAACCAAAACCAGCCCTGGCACAGTGCTCGGCCGACCCCCCCCCACCAACACCCCCCCAGTGGGGGGGTTGTGGATGCCGCCGAGCTCTTTGCCAGGGCCGGTTTTCGGCCGATATTGCAGCTATGCAGCAAACAAGGCCCTGTAATAAAAACGGCCCCCAGGCGCCCCAAACCAGCCCCCCACCGGTGCGGCACACCAGGGGATTGCCCGGTGCCCATTATTACCAGTCCGGCCCTGACTGCCTTAACCACGCATATGCATGGTCCAGACATATCCGTGGTTAGAGCATATGCTTTGCGTGGCAACTTGATAACGGTAGGCATGCTTAGCCCGTGTGGTTATTGCTGTTTCCCAATTCCCATACTTGCATGGTGGTGGCATCCATTTGCAAAGCAGAAGCTACTCCTGAGTAACAGCTTCCACTCTGTGTTTATTGGTTCAAACAGGCGTTCTGTTTTCTCATTTGTTAGAGTAATATAAGTAGTAGACGTGGTTCGTTTGGCTTGAACAACTAGCTGGAACTACCTAAGTCATATCCTTGTCCTTCTTGTGACTAAAGTACTGAATGTACATGTGTGTATTTTCTGACCTAAGTTATTTTATAACATTATGTTGCTCTATCAAATGAGATTGTACAACACAAGTTTGCAACAATAAACACACTAAAATGTACAACTATATTATATCTTCTGTCAGCTATTGAAAAGAAAGACTGTATTTATACTTACTACTTGCTGTGCTAACAACAAAAAGGTATACATAATACAAATACAACCTAAAATATTAATGCGAAACCAGTTGTAATAAAAGGTTTGACACCAGAAAGAGAGATGAAATGCAATCAATACAAACCTAAAAAAAATGCAAAAACATGTGATGGACAGAATGTTGAACAATGTCAAATATTCACCCCAGTACAGAGATCTGGGCCTAAATTCATCGTTATTTTCTCCCCATGCCATTCCAGTTTAAACCCAGCCATATGCAAATCAGTCTTGACCCTGTTCCCCATGAGAACCGCCTAGCTCAAACTGCCAGGCCAGGTTCTCCCTGAACTGGAAAACAAGCATCCTAGTGCCGGTTTCGGGGGTTTAAGCCATCATCAGCCAGGCTAGCTCGACTCCAGTGGCATGGAGAGCAAGGGACCCATGTCTGAGCATACCCGTCGCTACCTGCCACAAATAGTACTTTCAAAGTAATGACAAAGAGAAAACACGCATTTGAGAAAAAAAGGCAATCATTTTACTAATACGTGAAAGTGCTTATTTATGATTGCTCATGTTGATGGGTGAGTGGATGAATATAAGAGAGATTCAATGGGAGATTTAATGGATTTCTGAGTTAGTGCATGAATGAATGGACAGATCAATGAGACTAACTATTTGAATAAAAGAGTGAGTGCGTAGACAGATGACTGGATGGATGGAGGGTGAGTGCATGCTTGCATGGATGGGTGGGCATATGAACGGATATATGAGAAAAGGTAGTGTGTCGGAGCAAGGGCAGTGTCATCACAAAGGAGGGTGGTGAGCTAGAGTATTGAGGAGGGTGAGGTGGGAGAAGGCGTATGCATGGGTAGGTGCAGTGAATGGGCGAGTGATTGAGAGCATAGCGGGATCAATGAGTAAATGTGCGGATGGACTGATGGGTGAAGATATAAGTGCTTAGGCAGACAGCTGCAGGAATGGATTGAAATGGATGGACCAATGCACGAGTGAGTACATCGGTCGATGAATGAACGAGACCATGGATTAATAAAGGGATGCGCTAATGAGAGGAGATACATATATAAAAGGGACTTTTTAGAAATGTTCACATAGCGGTGGGGCGTAGTTTGCCATCAAAAGAGTGCAAGGCAAGGACTGTGACTCAATTTGTGGAATATTGGTTACGTCTCACCTTCACCACTTGACTGGCAGGGCAGTGCATGTACGTAGATGTCCACAAAATCCCACAAAATGCAACGGTTGTTCTATAAATTCTCACAATATTCTAAAAGTGTGCCTCATTACCTAAATCTAGGTAATGCGATACTCAGAGCCAGGGTGGGTAGGGCGAGCCCATCTAACAGTTGACCCTAATGGTGTATTGTTCCTATTAAAAGGGGACCAAACATAGGATTCGAAATGAGATGTTATAGGCCCCTGACTAAAGTATGTATCCACATTTAAATCTACTTTCATGTTGGAAGTCCCAAATGCCACATTCACCATGCAGATTCCGATGAAAGGAAATATTTTGTACTTTGTTATAGAATGAGCTCATAGCTCAAAGAATGTACACCTACAGCCTTTTGTTTGTTTTACTTATATTTGGAGTTATAACAAGTTTGATAATATTTACAAGCAAAACGTCATGTGGAGTGATTCATCTCTAGGTATAAAGAGTTGGATGTAGAATCAGGTGGCCCAAAGTTTTAGACCTGCAAAGAAATCTTAGATAATAAACATTCATGGCTTAATGCAATTTAGTCTGGGTTACTTTTGTATAATATCTTAATTGTTGTTTCATCTACCTACATTCTATCATGCCTCAGATGGATTCATTTAATAATTTGAAACAATGAAATCATGTAAAAAGTTTTGTTCTAATTGCCAGACTTGTTTCGAAAGAATCCTAACATTAAAGTTGGTGGACTAAGACCTTATGATCCCAATACCCATAATTGCCTGAAGGAAAGGGTGATGGCAGGCATTGGGGAAATAGTCTGCTGCTGCCCTCCACAAATTCAGGCAGGCTGCCAAGAAGGAACATGCCCTGAAAAACTGGGATGAGAGTGGTATATGAATAAGAGAAGTGTGGTGCAGTGGCCAGAGCTGCTGACTTCGGAATGCAGGGGTCACGGTTCGAACGCCGGCGGCAGATCAGCTCAGCATCGTGTGACTCTGGGCAATAGCTCACTTCATCTCCCCGACAACTCCCAGCGCCTTGAAACCCTTAAGGTGTGATATGTTTACACTTTACAAATAGGAATTAATTTAATTATTTAATGGCAAAGTTGCTTTACTTATGGGGTAACATGGGCTCACGCATGATCATGAAGCTTTACATATAAGGCGATACACATTCTAGCATGGCATTGTCTTTTCACACCTACACCTTACAGTTTCTGGCATATCATTGTTCAGCATACATAAACAATGCGGAAACTCCCATGGCAATATCTGTTTTTTACACTGGATTTCTGTGGGCACTGGTATCATGTCAAAGGACACCAATAATGATAAGTAACCTGTGTCAGTCCTGAAAAGCAGGTCTGATGTGCCAGCGGTTCATTCACAGATTGGGTTGCCTGCATTCGTCCTGAGCTACAACAGGTTTTTTAACCAACAGTGATCACACCTCAAAGGCTGGCATTTTGAGCAGCATCAGTATGAAGCTACTAAATTTAGATCCAGATTTACCACTTATTCATGCAGAGCAGTGCAGCATCCACAAATGCAGTGCTACTTGAAAAGCAGAGAGGAGGAGAATGCCATATTTACATAAATATGGAACTCTCCTCCCCATTCCCTAGCGCCGGCACTAAAATCAGCTACCGTGCTCCACTGAGACACCTTTGCACCATAGTGTAAGGGTGTCTCCTTGAGTCTAGCGAAGGTTTTGTACTAGAAGGTTATCCTTTCAGAACAAAATACTATGAATAGACAGACTTTAACCCTTTTCCCTCTTTGTATGTGTGCTGTAAAGTACAGCACATGTACACAGTTGAAACAGGAAGGACAAATAGAAGCATTTTCCCTTTGTTGCGCCTACTTCAAAAGGGCGCAGTTTTCTGACGCTAAACCCTGTTTACTTTATATAGTAAATAGGGTTTATCGTCAGAAACCTTGGGTGGTTGTATGGGAATTCCCATGCTCCACCCATGGTAATCCCCTTTGGTGCTAATTAATGCATTACTTTCACATTATTTCCAGCACTAAACAAGTTTAGCACTGGAAAGTAAATCAGAAAAACAGATTTTGCATCCATTTGCGGTGCTTTTGTGATGCAAACACGGGGCAGAATCGTAGTAAATCTCTCCCTTAGTGTCATGTAATAATGGCTAATATTTGACACACAGATAGCGATGGGCACTACATCCTGGCACTGAAATGGAAAATAATGGTGTGCCTCTTGGCACGGGATTCTTTATGAGGAGACAAAATGCTGGATTCCCGGAGTGTAGACGACCGCTAATTACACGCGGCTACAGTTTCCGGTTTCGGAAGGTACATTGTTCAAGGGGATTGCGCTGACCTAAATTGAGCGAAAACGGTGTTTGTTTCTCCGACGCAAACTGGAGCTGAGAAGCATAAAATACCGGCTGCTCGCCGAACATAACAAAAAGGACTCGAACGACTGATGCGGCAAAACAATTTTAACACAATCACCCCTCTGAAGTGGACCGGGCGGTTCCCTACAAGACAGGGTATTTCGAACATTTTATCTCGATTTCAGTGAGGCTTTGTGTATCGGCGCCGGCTTGCCTGACTTACCAATGGCGGCTGTTATGAGACATGAAAGATCGTCTCCTCCCGAGCATGCTTACAACGCACCAGGGCTTACCGCCGAATTACATAAAGTCCCAAGGGGGTGAGTAGGCTGCTGGAAGCTCCCTGGGTCTCACCAACCTTGATCCCTCGTCATCTGAGAGAGAGGGGACCAAGAAAGTGGCTACAGGGAGGAACAGTGATCCTTTCAGCCGGCCTGACCCCAAAATGGCGGTCGTAACCCCCCACACGGGAGACATCACAGGAGACACCCCCAAAGTGCCTGGGGGTAAGGGCGAGCTTTACTGAGGCACCCTGAAAGGTCTTTGAAGGATTTGAAGAAGGCCCAGTGTTAGAACTGGCTATTTCTGGTTGGCTAAGGCTGACGCCAAAGCTAGGCAGAAACCACCATTCTAGTCAGGGCAAGGGAGTCACACGCCAAGATAACCCCTGCTCACCCCCTGGTAGCTTGGCACGAGCAATAAGGCTAAACTCGGAGGCAATGTGTAAAGCATTTGCGCCAGCACACAACAGCAACAACATCCTAGGCACACCACAAAAGGAACTCCACACAAGGTTATTATAAAATAACTTTTGTATTGTATAAACACATCGGATAGTATCACACAATATACATGGTGCCAACTGGCACGGGCAATATTCACAAGGGATTATGTACAGGACAGGGCCACATGGGCCACTGTCAGAATCAACACTTTCAGAAATAGCACTTCTAGAACTTAGAATAAGTATAGCACAAGATAACAGTCATAAATCACATCCAGTAACTACTGGGAACAGGTAAGTACCACCTACGCAACCCTAAACACCTTAGGAGAATGTCACGCAGGGAACCAGGACCTCACTAAGACCACCTGTACTAGAAAGAACCACCACCTAAGTATCAAATACATCTAGGGGTATAAGCAAGAACACATTACACATGATGCATAAAAGCATTCAGAGGTGTAGGGAAGGAAAAACACATGATGCATAAAACATACATTCAGCGGTGTAATAACAAGGCACATGATGCATCAAAAACACATTCAGAGGTGCAGGGAAGGAAAAACACATGATGCATAAACAAACACATTCAGAGGTGTAAAATCAAGGAAGACACATGATGCATAAAAACATTCAGAGGTGCCAGAACATAACTCAATAGCGCAAAAACACATGATGCCTAAAAACATTCAGAGGTGTAAGGTCAAGGTGCGTAATCATATTAAATGCATTACATTTCCTAGCACCATATCACATTGCACAAAACTCACATTAGGCAATTACCATCACATAGGTAATCACATTGCGCCTAAATAAAATCACATACCAGCCCCCATCTAATAAAGGGACTAAAGAGCCCTGTGTCCAGAATGTCAGGGAGCGCTGCCAATGCAGCGCCAGTCAGGGGTGCGCCACTGACGCAAACCTAAACGTTGCAGGTGCCCACTACTTGCTGGGCACCTGGGAACCATCACAAGACCTAAACGGTGCAGCTGCCCACTAATTGCTGGGCAGCTGTGAAGCAGAACTGCAGCAGGGTTCTCACTAGCCCTCAGGGACACAAAACTGCCCCAACTGGGAGCCTTCTAGGCTCTGAACTGCGCACGTTGGAGCCACACAGGCTCTGGACATCGCACATGTCCCAAACGTTGGAGCCACACAGGCTCTAAAATCACAGTGCCCCTATGGTCGTGGGAGCCTAGACAAGCTCTAAACAACCATGTCCCCAGGGAGCCTCCTGGGCTCTAGACAACGTTGGGGCGCCCCGCTGCCAACCGGGGCCGCCCTAAATGCACCACCATGAACTAGGCCCCTAACTGCAATAGACAAGTGCCGCCTTGTGGAGCCTCTCGGGGCTCGTCAACAACTATGGCCCCCTTCGTTGGAGTCCCTCGGAGGGGACTCGAAATACACTGGTGCCCCAGAGCCTCTGCGGCTCAAAATACACAAAATGCCCCCGGAGCCTCTCTTGGGCTGCACCGACAGCACTGGGGCCTCATGGGGGTCTGAAACAAAATATGCCCTCTACATTGGAGTCCCGCACGGGGGACTCAGGGATCAATGGCCCTAACTCCGGAGAAACCTTGTGGGAGCCTCTCCGGCTCTCGCCAACCAAATGCCCCCAGGTCTGCCATGCGGAGGACCACTCACCGGAGTTCTGCAGCAGCACTCCTCTGGTCTCGGGCGTTTGCAGCGCGGGGCTCTCCCTTCCAGTCAGCAGGCAGTCCGGGGCTCTCCCTTGCACTCAGGAGCCCTGGGGCAGGACACGGCAGGCTGCTTCTCACCACAGCCTTGGGGCTCTCCCCGGCTCCCGGGAGCCCCGCAAATGGCCGCCTCGCTGGTCTTCTTTCTCTCCTCGGGCCAGCAGCCAATCACAGCGCGGCCCGGGGAACGTCATCAGGGAATCCCGGGCTGGTCAGCCAATCCTAGCGCGGCCCGGGGAGAACGTCACAAGGTGTCCCGGGCCAGCGGCGGTGAAATCTTCAAAGCGCTCCCAGCGCTAAAGGAAGTCCTTGATTTCACTGGCAATGCCGGGTGGGCACCGGCTTCTGAAAATAAAGCGCTCTAAAGCGCCAAAGGACAATACACAGCGCTCCTAGCGCTAGAAAACAGATAAAGCGCTCCCAAGCGCTCAGGGGGAAATACAGCGCTTCCAGGCACTATAAATACAAATCAAGCGCTCCCAAGCGCTAGCAGGCAAAAACAGAAGGTTCAAGTAAAAATAAAGCGCTCCCAGGCGCTAAGGGGGCAGAGTTCATCAAGCCCCCAAGGCAAAGACTCCCCTAGCAAAAGGGGTCCCAGCAAAAATTCCTTCAGGGGTCCATCAGGTATCCAGGGGCTGGGCAGGGCTCAGGGAGGCAAGCCTTCCCCTGAGCCCAAGCAGCAGCACACCCCTGGCAGGATTCAAGTTGGAAACAAGAACAAATTGTAAGGGGACACAGACCCTTTTTATACTTTAAATTCCTTTGTCTAAAGGGTGCAGGCAGTGTGAGAACCAGCAAGAACTGGTTATAGGGAATTCCTTTCACTGACCAGGCTAGGGACATCAGACGCACCCCAAGGGGTGGAGCCAGCATTGTGTGGGGAAAACCCAGCCTCATTCAGGACCCTCAAACCAGACGGTCAATCCACAAACAGGCCCAGGCTCACTCCTCCCCTCACATCAGCATGCTAAACACTCCATTCACCACCGGGGCAGAACCTCCCAGACTCTTGGAGCCAGACTCACCAGCCAGCCTCAGCCAATCACACGCCAGACACAAATTACACAAATATGCCAACTTCTAAAAGTGGCACTTCTACACTAGACACAATCATGCCGCACATACCATTGTGCAGCATTCAATCTCACGAGTTTGCACATACCAAACTCGACCCTGCACTCCCCACACATCAGGAACTACCATGGGCATACATATTCCCCATTCATTCCTATGGGAGGGCAGGTCACTCACCACACCTACACAGAGAGCTCACGCACTTTACACTGTACCACAGTGAAAAAGTGCGCAGAGGCCTAAAATCACCATCACCAGGTTCCAGAAACAGGCTAGGAAAAAGCAGAAAGTCTCGGGGTGAACCTGCCAAAAGGGCCGGGTCCAACACCCAGGTACAGTGAGACACGGTAACACACACAACCCTTACCTGACCCTAATATGGCCGGCATGAACCACTGCTAGGTTCTACCTCGAGAAGACCCACCATTTCAGACTCCAAGAAGGGCCTAGGCACACACCAGAGTCACCTCTCTACAAGCGCAACTGATCCCCACAACACGGAGAGGGATCCCCTGGAGATCTGAGCGGCCCGGGACTCCCTGGCAGTGGGCAGTGATCGCATCAATGCCACCTAAAATAGCCGTAACCAAGGTGTCAAACTACTTCACACCGGCGGAGAAAAAACAGGTGGGCGACCAGGAGAGTGTTAATGCATAACCGAATATGGGGATCAGTTAAGTGCACTCGGCGAACTTTGAATAATCAACTCTCTACCCAATCACACAGCAGAGATTGCAAGAAATAAGTGAGCCTGAACCTCTCCCACAAACTAAATTTTACACAAACTCCTAAGCGCAAAGAGACTGATCAACAAGGTCGATGTAAGGTGGAGCTGCCTAGACAGCTATAGAGGAGATCAACTCTGGATCACCCCCTTGGCCGTCACCTACCCAGCCGGACCTTGGACATAGCTCTTCTTGTCTCTACCCCTACCTCTGATCCCTTACCTCACCCCCCTTCCTCCCATGCCACATTCGTCTTGTATCATGTACCTTTGTAACATTGCTATTTGCTTGTCTTTTTTGAGTATGCATCACCATGCTCCAGTAACTGTTTGTAACCATGTAACTTTTACCGAACTACCTACCCCCTACCCCTCCCCGCTCTACTCCTCTCCACTTTCCTGCTACAGACCTCTGCCCCCACCTGTCCTGGCCCTAGTCCCCACCCTGTTTACCTGTGAATTTTCCCTCGTCATTTGAGATCTAGCTATTTTGTCTGATGCCCGATGGAGCTACCTGGTTTAGCTATAGGGGAGACATGTCGGGGATTCCCTCCTTGGACGTCACTTACCCAGTCGGTCTTTAGCCAGACTTCCTTTTGTCTCTCCTGTCGTCTCTTCCCGCATCCTCCCTCTATTTATGTCTCTCCTTCTCTTCTCTCTCAATGTTTTGAGACTGAACTATTTTGTCTGATGCCCGATGGAGCTGCCTGGTTTAGCTACACTGGAGATGGGCCGTGGACTCCCTCCTTGGTCGTCTCCTACCCAGTCGAACTTTAGACAGACTTAATTTTGTCTCTCCTTGTTGTCTCTTCCCCTATCCTCCCTTTCTCACCTTCCCTGTCCTCTCCCCTCTACGCTCCATTTATTTTGCCCTCCATGTTCTTTAACTAACACCATCAATGCTGATGGTATTCCCCTCCTGTGCTGACTATGAATTATTCCCATTGTTCATGACGAGCTCAGCTCGTCATGAGTGTACGAGAGGTGTACCTCATGACGAGCTGAGCTCGTCATGAGCATTAAATGTTTCCCTTTGAGACCTAGCTATTTGGCCAAAGCATGATGGAGCTACCTGATAGCTATAGAGGAGATGGGTTTTGGGACTTCTCCCTCGACCGTCACCTACCCAGCCGGACTTTGGGTAAACTTTCCTTCGTCTTTCTGCCGTATCTCCCTCCCACCCTCTTTACCCTTACCCCTTCCCCTCTACACTTCACTTATCTCATTTTCTATGCTCTTGTAATTGTTTGTGTAGCAACTGATGTAATTTGGAACTGATGTAATCTTGTAATTTGTGGAACCTCATGTAAAGCGCTCTGAAACCTCCATGTCTAGCCAGCGCTATATAAAACTGTTAAAATAAATAAATAAATAAAATAAATAAATATTGATTGAGACACACTTTATCAAAGAGAGACTGCGTCTTCGGTGGCACAAAAGGTTGTCAGGTCTGCATCCAGTTTTTTGTCTCCAATAACCAATTTATTTATAGGCCATAGATGATTTTCTACTTCGGAGAAATATTGCTGTCCGTTACCCTGGCATCAGTTACCCTCGCATGCCCTGAAGTATTTCTTTTTAGCACTACCTGGAAACATATGGCTTGTTAGTCCGATTTTTAAATTGACAGTGTGACAAATTGAATTTTTTAAAGCCATTTCTTCTAAAATTTCCTCTTTGGGAGTCGGTGGGAAACCCACTCTAAACCACTTGGTGGTTCGATCACAGGGTGCAGTGTGGGACAGGAAGAACATGCTTGCTGTGGCTGCTCTTGGTTTCCAAACAACAGCTTTAGTGAAAAAGAAGGAAATATGGAACTTGCATCCTTTTGCCACACACAAGAAATACAAACACATTCACCATATTTCTCACCAAAGACGTTCTGAAAGACCATGGGGCAGATTTTTGAAGGCCTTGCGCCGCCGGTGCGTCATTTTTAACATGGGAAAAAGTGACGCACCGGCGGCGCAAGGCCTTCATAAATCTGCCCCCATGTGTAAAAATGATTACACATGCGCAATAATATTTAACATCTGCGTAGCTAACATATGGGTTCGTCGTTTGTCTCATATTCTGCTATTATCGGGGCCTAGGGGCTTATTTACAAGCCTCTTGCGCCGCCCGTGCCTCACTTTTAACATGGGAAAAAGTGACGTATTTTAGGCCAAGTGGCTTGTAAATAAGCCCCTCTGCTTTTATCTTTCTGGCACTACTTTTATCAAACTAAGCGGGATGAAATGCTTAAAGTGCAAAGGTATGAATTACAAGTGACAAGCCGATCTCTTCAGGGGTGTCAAGTAAGTAACCCACCAAGCTACCTGATTTCCTCAGAAGAGCCAATATAGTAGTTAAGCACAGATCTCTAGGCACCCGCCGCCTCATCCTGTCCTTGCGTGGCAGAGCTCTCGGCCTCACATTCCTTCTGTGGTCGCAGTTAAACATCCCATATCACTGACGCTAATCTCTTGGACGGCCTCCTCGCCAAACGTGTTCTCAGGTTGATTTAACGTCATGCGTCTTCTCTCGAGCGCGCCGTCGGCTCGTTTGTTTACCTTTTTGGCACATTCTTCCTTCCGCAGGTACTTAGTCAAGCTTTTGTGTGCCCGTCTTTCCCCTTGAGTTACATCTGATAAGCCTCGATTTAAGATGTACTTGGCATGAAGCCTCCTTCACCATCTCTTACCAATTTTGACAAGGGCGTATCTGTCAATGGTGCGGCAGGTGCAGTGGCACCGGGACCCAGCGCACTCGACCCTGATCAGTACTTAATTTGTAACAGAATAAGGGGCAAATTTACATTTCCTGGCGCATCCCTGCAAATAAGCAGGAATGAGCCAGGAAAGATGCGTGACGCAAGTTTACCCTTGCGCACCACAGATGCGTTGCATTTACAATGCAGCGCATCATGGCGCATGGATAAACAGATGTGTGTCGCATCTGCCGGCGTAAGGTTGGCACAGTGCTGGAGTTGTGTCGAGGGCGCGACGCAACTCCAGCACTGTTCCAACCTGGCCTATCCACAACATGGTGCGTCCCTCCTTACGCCTGATTCAAGCAGGCGCAGGGTTTTGATGCAACATGGCCATAAAAGTGACACTGTGAAATCTTGTAGATTTCACTGCGTCACTTTTCCGTGGCGTTCCGGCAACGGAACGCCCACCCTCCGCTGGAATACCCACATGAAACCTGACACAGGTTTCATGTGGCGCAGGGCTTTACAACGTGACGCATCTCCCTAGATGTGTGACGTTGTAAATAAGGCGCATCATGGCGCATGGTTTACCCCTCCTTGCGTCACAAAAGTGACGCAACATTGGCGTAAATGTTTCGCAAGGGGCTTGTAAATCTGCCCCTAAGTGCTGGAGCTCTTGTCGAGAGACCATTACAGCTTGCACCACACATTGACCCTACCAGCTAGCAATAACATTACAAGCACAGCTACTAACCATCACACACTTACAAGTGTGACAATTCAGACTATTCCATGAGAATGACATGGGCGGGAGGTTTTAGTCATTGTAAATGTTAACTGAAATAATAAATGGCTATTTTTGTGCTCATACTTAAATTAGCCAGACAACGCCACATTGTGGCATATTGTCATACGCCCCAGTACTGGCAATTAGGTACTGGTGCCGAGCACCGGAAACCACTGGTTCAAATTAAGCACTGATTCCCCGATCTTGCTGTATTTTAGAATGTAACCAGCATTCTGAGCCCATTTTCTCTGCTTGTATTAGGGCCCTCCCGTAGTGACCTCCTTATGGAAAAGTATAGGGAACTTTTCCCTATATGTTACCATATGGAATTCTCCTACCAGACTGCGGTGTCTCACTATGGTAAAGAATAGGGAACATAACAAATGATTATTAAGCTTGTAAAAAATGTGTTGAAATATTTTTATGTTAAATATTTATGTATATTAATTTTATGTGTATATTTTAAATATAGAACTAAATTTAAAAACATTGCTACAGCACTATTAACTCAATTGTGAATCAAAACTTACATTAATTTAAATATATGAACTAAAAAATATTATTTTCAAGTTTATATTGCAAAGTAAATTCTCACAAAAAGCAATGAAAATATTTTTCATTGGTCATTGAACAATTATTAAAAATGATGTAAGAATTAAATAAAAGTAATTTAATGAAATGCAATATTCTTTACATTAATGTTTAAATTAAAAAGGAATATTACAATATTTTATAATTAAAAAATAAAGATGTAATATTTTGATATAATTTTTTTTACATTTCATTATACATATTTATAATTTCAACTATTTTAAATGATTTAATTTAGCTTAACATTACTTCCCATGAAGTTGTATTATAAGTGCCGACCTCTATTCATTTCTATGGGAGGGTGTTGCATTAGCAGTGGTTGGCCATGTGTGGTGCTGGATTTACTTCAGCTCTGCAGTTGGGTAATTTACTACAGTTTTGGGTCCCTATTTTGGCTGTAGTATCTTTAGAAGGGCAGTTTGTTCATAGCAATGGGCTTATGCTTTGAAGGTGGGCACTTGTCCCTTCCTAGGCCCATCCGTGACCATACCATAGCCGTTCCTTACTCCTCCCTAATCGCCCCCTTTTGCTCCCTTTAGTCATAAGTATTCCACGTTTTCCAGCCACTCTCGCCAGTATCGCCAGTATCTCCAACATTTAGTTCTATAACGTATACCTATGTGTGTGTAGACTGTGTAGACTGCGCAGTTGGGGCACAGATCTCCACACAGGAAAAGATCAGTAAGGCAGAGATTGAAACTCCACATGTAGGTAAAGCATATGGGTGTTCTCCTGGTTGACAACCTTTCCATCGATTAGCATGTAAAATCAATTTCTGGGATATGTTTCGGTGTGATGCGCATGCTTACGAAAGCCTTTCATTGGGTTCCTTTACAAACAAGGAAAACCCTGGTTCAGGCTTTATTAGTGAGCCACCTGTATTATGGGAACACCCTCATGGTCGCAATGAATGAAGACCTTTTTTCTAGACTTCAGGTGGTACAGAACACGGCAGCTTGCCTTGTCTGCAATCTCACTCCGTAATCTCCTTCTGAACCTTTATTACATTCCCTTCATTGGCTTCCCATAAAAAAGTGTGCACTCTTTAAGCTTTTGTGTCTGTTTTTTAAATCTTTGAATTGAAAAGGACCATGTTATCTCAAAAACAAATTGCAGCCATATATCCCGTCACGTCAAGTTAGATCCAGTGAGCTATTATTGATACGCCTCAAACGCAATTGTACGGCTAGGCATGGGGGCTGTTTTCTTTTCTTTTTTGGCCCCCAAACACTGGAATCAGTTACCCCTACATCTACGTTCTTGCTCAAACTTAACCTCTTTTGAGAAACCTTTGAAAACCTGGCTGTTTGATCTTTAATAATGTCATTGAACTGTGACTGGGCAGGCCCTTTTGTAATACCAAAGGGTGCAGAAAGCAGGTATACACATGCCTGTTGCTCCAACGGGACACTTCTAATAGGGCCCCTAATCAGTGCTTAATTTGAGCTGGGGGTTTCCGGTGCACCTCACCACCACTTAATTGATTTCCAGAGCTCGTCACCAGCACTTAATTGTCAACACTGCACTTATGACAGTCTGCCACATGGCGGCGCTGCTCATCTAAATTAGAGTTGAGCATAACAATGGGTGTTTAAGAATGCAATACACGTTAAAAATTACTAATACCTGCCTCCCCAACCATTCCTTTAGCTTCGGGGACATGGAATATTCTGAACTGTCGCACTTGCAGGTGAGAGAGATGGTTAGTAGTTGTTTTCGCAGTGATGGGCAATGGGTGGTTCAAGCTGCAGTGTCCTGGTCAGAGCCCTTGCACTTATTTTACAAATGAAGCACTGGCAATAGTAGTTCAACCGTGCCGCAAATACCTAGCTGATCTGTTGCTCTTGGACAGACTCAAGATAATACTCCTTGCTGGTTGCTGGTTTAATTATGGCCTCATAGGCTGCTCATGTAATCTGGGTAGACTCCATTTATTACTCATGATGCACCCCAAAAGTGTTTTCTATGTATGATACTGCCTATCCACAATTAGGCAAGTACCTGCATGCACAACTGTGTCTAGTCTCACACTTTTCTGCAACGCCCATGGTTATGCACAGCAACCATCAGGCCCTGTGCTCCCTATGCGCTGTCAAAGTTCATACACTGAAATCAGCATATTCTACATAGGTGAATATATGAACGGCAACCTTTCAATAATGCACTCCGAAGGGTGCCCAGGAAGCTGGTGCATATCGAATACCATCACAAATCTCACCAGAGGGATGAAGGGCCGGATAAACAATGCTACCAGTAACCCCAGAAAAGTACATTAGGTCGCACAGGGGTTAAAAAGAGCTATGGGGCATATTACCAACAACTAGCAATAATTATCGCTATGTTGGCTTAGCAGGAATATTCCTATCGCCGGCCTTCACCTGTTTTTATCGCTGAGATACCTTGCTATTATCAAGGTTTATCTCAGAAGCGATAAAAAACGGGCGAAATGCGTGAATATTGCTGTCAATACAGCGATATTCAGGCATTACCGTGACAATGCTCTTAGCCATGTTATCCACCTCTCATTGGATAACATGGCTAGGAACTTGTCAGGGCAGGCGTTAGCTTTCGGAGATATTCGCGCTTAGCGCAAATATTTCCAAAACTACGCCTGTGTTGATCATAGGCGATAGCGTTTGCAGCGACTGTTTTCAGTCGCTGACATTTTAGCACGCCCACTTTGCATGTCATTAGCGATAATTATCGCTGACATGCAAAGCGGGCCCCAAAACGCCCGCTATCGCCTACAAGCTGTCGCTAACTGGTGTTAGCGACAGCTTGGTAATAGGGCGATAAAATTAGCGCCGCTTTAGCGGGAAAAAGTCCTGCTAAAGCGGCGATAATGGCCCTTGGTAATATGCCCTTATATAACGTAACAAACACACATGTGGATGAGCAAGTAGTAGAGCTGCATGACTGGAGATAATTTACTTTACTTGTGACGGAACAAGAGAAGGACTTCTCAATTAAGATTTAGTTGTAGACATTTACCTGTATACAATTGTCTGTTATATATTTGCTATTTAACTTGGAAGCTTGGAAGTTTCATTAGCTTCTTTGATGTAAAGTCTGGGTTCATAACAGTATTGGATTTTGGCCGAGAGATCTGGCAGTTTGCAAGTTAATCAAACTTTTACTGATTCGTGCAATTCACGTCAAACTTCTATTTCCCAGTGAATTCTGATTAAACGGAATGCAAGCTGTACTGTCAGAGGAACATTTCAAACACTCAAAAGAGTATTAAACATAGTAAAATTAGTGAAGTTGTCACATGAGCATTACAAAACAATAAATGTTAACTGAATATAAAGCATCTATCAGTGAAATATATGGGTTAGCAGGGAGCAGGAGGCAGCCATGGAAAATGTTTTAATACCGACCCTATACTGCACCAAGCAAATAGGTGTACAATAAAATGTGATTCATTTTACAGCACAGTTTTCCCAACATACTGAATACAAATTGGTAGGCTTTATATTTGTGAATTAATGCTTATCTTTAGGGCCTGGAATAACGACAGGAGCGTTTTTCAGTGGAAAACGATCTAAACGAGTTTAAGAAGGAGCTGCCTGTCCCTGCCTGACCTCCTTGCCTGCGCCTAGTCCTTCGACCAGGGCCTGCCCTGTCGGACTCCACTCCACACTGCAGGGAGGCCCCCAAGGCTCCCTTCCTCTATCTGACTCAGGCATTCCTGCCTTTCTCATTTGCTTTTCACTTTTTGCCTCTTTATTATTTTGCTCCCTTTGCATTTTTTAACATTTGCTTCTATTGCTCTTTTGTATGTTTCACCTTTTGCTTCCTTTTACTAGTTTTGCCCCAGTTTCTCATTTTTTCCACTCCCTCCTCTTCTGCCTACTTCTTCTTCCTGCTTGCCACTCTGCTCTCTCTGTCTTTTGCTCACAGTTTCCCCCCGCTTCGATTTTCTTGCTTTTGCCAAATATTTTCCACTTTTCACCTCTCATACACTACTCACTCTATCCCTTACTGCCTCCTTATTTTCTCTTTTTGCTTGAATTCTTGCCTTTTCCCCTCTTTTTGCCTTTTGTTTGCACTTCCTTTGCCTGCTCCTGCTTTTTTCTGCCTTTTTAGCACTGCACTCTTACTTACTGCTCCTGCATTTCTCACTGCTCACTCTTGCTCCGCACAGCCTCGATCACCACCCCTGGATCTCATCCCCTCTCTCGGGCCTTATCAACGGTGGCCACATAGTGGATCAACCATTTACAAGGTGGCCAGAGACGTTTTAAGGCATGGGCAAAGTGGGCTCTGGCCCAGGGCCCTGCCTGTCAGGGTCCCCCCTGATAGGACCTTCCCTTTTCTGCAGAGACTCTTGCCCTGGTAATCTTGAATAATTCTTAAACAGATTGTTCTAAATACCAGTTCCCTTTTATTTATTTTTAATATGGGTGATGTGTATGAGTCTATTACAGACATTTTGCGGAGAAATGTTTTGTTTGTTTCATGCAAAATCCATTCAAAAAGTTTCTTTTACATCAAAACAAGAACTCACATATGACAAATGTGTGGGGGCCACTGAGATTATTTGCAGTAACATTAGTGAGCTGCTTCTGTGTTACAGTATTGAAAACACACATCACTAAAACTGAATATTAGATGTATACACATTTAGAATTTAGATGTGTGCCTGTGCACTTGTCAGTGGCCTGGCTGGCCAAAGAGGCATGGCAGAGTTGAAATTGGCTAATAAATTGAAAACTATTCCGAAAAGGGGCCCCCAAAGTACATTTGGCCCCTTAAGATGTCCCTGAAGGTGGCCTGCCCTGCCTGACCATCTTACACCTGTAAGATGTCTTCCAACCAGTCCCAGCCTTTTCAGAGCTCCACACTGCTGTACTGAATTGAGATCCCAGCCTCTCTCCCTCCACCCTATTCAGGCATCGCTGCCTCCCTCATTCGACCTCATCTTTTGCCTCTTTTGATGTTGGTTTTATGCCTTTGGATTTTTCACCTTATCCTTATTTTGCTCAGTTTGCATTCTTGACCTTTTACCTCTTTTGACCCATTTTTCACGATTTCTCTCTCGTGTGTCTCCTATTGCCCGGTTTCTACCTCTCTCTCTCTCTCTCTCTCTCTTTCTCGTTTCACTTTACTTTCTTTTGTCTTCTCATTCACTACTCAATCTGACCTTTGTTGCCTTTTCTTTTTCTCTTTTTGCCTTTGTTTTTTGTCGTTCTCTTTCCCTTCTTTTGCACCTCTTTTGCCTTCTTCGGCTGTTTTTCCCACCTGTCTTGTGCCGCGACCTTACTAATTTGTCCCAGATTTCCAGCCACTCGCTCCTGCTCTACCCAGCCTCGTCTACAAACCCGGATCTCCTACCTGCTCTCGGACCTTGTTAATGGTGGCTGCAGTGCAGACACATAGCCGTTCTGTTGCTGGCTTGCGAAAGGCAAGCCCATCTGCACCTGCATGTGCCCTGTCCGCACCCAACATCAAGACACCTGGTCCGCTATTTTCCAACAGTAGTCTGCGATTCTACTTGGCCAATGCCGTTCTTGCCATGAACACCGGACATCAACACCTGTGCTACATCTTGGCCTCCCCCACCTGCACTGACGTTTCATTCTCCTGCACCACTAGCTACTTTTCCTGTGTTTCGCCCCAACGCACTCCCTGTGGCCCACTCCCCCTCCTCACCCAGTGCACACTACCAACGCTTACAAGATACCACCATGCACAACGCATACCACACCCTGACCAGCCTTCTCCTCGACACCCACTCACTCGTCAAATGTGCCATTGATGCCTGGGACCTCCCACACAACCACTGCATGGTCCTAATCTTCTTCTCACAACCTGGTCTAACATATGCTCAGGACATCACTGTGGCTACCCCCCACCGGCTTCAGGATCATAGGACAGGAAAGAAAATATCAACTGCTTGATCTAATCAGCAAATGAACAGTGACCACCTCGAGCACATGTCTTCAAGCTCAGCACCTCAAGCAAACCACCCTGCTGGGCTCCTATTCTACAGGGCTCCAGGAACCAGATTCAACTTCTGGACTACCCTCATGGACCTCATTGCCCCATAGGGGCTCGCCTCCAACTCCTTCATCCTCCTTGCCAACTTCAACTTTCACCTAGAGGACCACAGAGACCCCAACAGCACCAACCTCCTGGTAGACCTCAGCATAATGGAACTGACACTCCAAACGAGGGATCCCACTCACACATCTGGATGCATCCGCAACCCTGTCTTCACCAACTTCACCAACATCACGGGGGACAAGCCAACACCTTCACCTTTACAAACACTACCTTGTCCAATTCAGCCTGCACTACCTTGTCCAATTCAGCCTACACTTGCCCAACCGACCAACACAGAACCATACTCACCAAGACCTCCAGGTGCAACTGGAAAAAGGTTCCAGTCGAAATCTAAAAACACAGAGCTCCAAACTCGATGCACAGCTCACCAAGAGGACCTTACTTGCTCTATCATGAACTTTCACACTTGGATCACCTCCGGTGCAGACACCCTGGCTTGCTCAAAACCATCTCTACATATCAGACAAAGACATAGGCAGGCTGGTAAATGGAAGACCAGCGACTCTCCATATGCAATTGCACACAGGTGGAACGTCGATGGTGACTCACCTATGATGACAGAAAAACATATAGATGAGCCATCTGGATCTGCCATGGTTCTCAGAACCACCAAGCATTTAGCACTTATTAAACAGATTCAAAACAGTTCCTGCAACTCAAAATATCACCCACACCATAATGAAAGAATTCACATTCCTCGCCGTCTACTCCACGATCAGCACCCCCTTATAGAAACTCAGCACCTATATCTCCCACTACTTCAGCAACAAAATCAAAATCATCTACAACAACTTTGCACCCCAACTGGAACTCTCCACCCTTGCCTTTCTCCAATCTATTGAGAAGAACCTTCCGGAAAAAGTCTTGATATGCTGGCCCATCATTATCCCTCTGGAAACCACCACCATCATGTGTTCCATTCACTCTGAAGCCCCAACCGATCCCTGCTCCCACTTTTTCTGCACCAAAGGACTCAACCCCATCTGCACAGCCCTCACTCCTCACGTGCAACAGACATATTCCCAGACACCTCGAAACACGCCACCATCTTAACACTCCTGAAAAAATTACCGGAAGACACTGGTGAACTACGGACCCTTCGTCCTCCTCCCCTACCCGGCCAAAGTTTTTGGGGAAACTCATCAACAAGTGACTGGCTATGCCTTGGATTAACTATATAAAAAATCTGTCAAGTGAGATCGGTCACCCAGAATACTTTTATCATCCTAGTAGCCTGGAAAGTGTCCCTAGAAAATCCCTTAAGACACATTGTATGAATTACTTGGAAAACAAGCGGTGGCTCACCGAGAAAGAGAAAAAATCGGTTGTGGCAAATGAGCTGTTGTCCACTTGTCCAGGTTTACAACCCTATTTAATATGTGTGGAGAGTGGCTTTACACGCATGCTTTGGTCTCGTTTTCGCTATGGCTTTTTTACAGGATGGTTACATATGCTGACATTAATGATTGGTCGATACTCCATCCAATATGTCCATGCAATGAAACTTCTAGATTAACCACGATGCACTGCACTTTATTTTGTAAATATTATGTTGTTCCCAGGAAAAAGTTTTTGCTGCCCATACTAAAAACCTGGAAATTAAAGCAATGTAAAATAGCCTTTTTAAAACTGCAAATTCTGGAAAATGAACATGCAATCCTGGCTGTGTCGGCTTTATTAAAGCTCATTATATGGTTCCGTAACACCATTTGATATTATTATAAGGCTTGGTGTTTGCGTACTTCTATCAATGTATATTCTTTTAAAATAATGTATTACTGCCTGTTTACATGAATTGCTTCTCCTGTACTTTACATTACCTCTGAAGCTGAAAAAAGAATTATTTTTAAATTGTTTTTTATCATTGTGCTTTTATGATTTTATGACTTAAAATCGAATAAAGCTAATTTGATTTGGTTTTTTATTTGACCGGCTAACTACTTTGATGCCAACTAACTCCTGACACCCTCTCTATCTTGATTCAGATTTAGCCACACCACTGAGACTGTCCTGATCACCGTCACCAATGACAGCTGTCTAATATTAGACAAGGCGAACACAGTGACATTCAGTTTACTATATAGCTTGACTGCCTTCAACCCTATCTTCCACCCTATCCTCATCCAATGCCTCCACAAGATTGAAATATAGCAGTCCTATGAAGCAGCTCCTTCCACCCAAACAGCCAGCCTTGCCCTGTACTCGTCCACTGCTTCCAACCTGATTTGCTGCTTCTCTCAGGAGACCTCGCTCAGCACTGCACTCTTCAATGTCTACATGAACCCGATCACCAACATTGTCTGAGCTCATGGACTCAGCATCATCTCTTAGGTCGACAATGTCCAACTCATCCTTTCCCTCTCCAGTAACATCTCAAACACCCAGACAAAGTTAATCAACTGCATGTCTAAAGTTGCAAACCGGTGGACACTCTATCTGAAGATGAACTCAGTGGACCTCAGAACTAGAACCAAAACCCAGCCAGTCAAACTCTACCAGGTACCTGGGATCATGATTGACAATCATATCTCGATGTCCAACCTGGCCATCGTGGTCGCCTCCTCCACCTTCCAAGACATCAAGTTCCTCGTGAAAGTTTTAGATTGTTCCAGTTAAACACCCAAACATCCATCACTTAAGTCCTAATCATCAGCAGACTGGACTATGGAAATTCCCTTTACTTCGGCATCATCTTGCAACTCACCAAACGACTCCAGGTAATTTAGAATGCACCAGACAGACTCACTCTCAAACTCTCACTCAGCACTTACATATCCATACACCTCAAAAACCTATACTGGCTCCCAATACGCCAACATGTCCTCTCCAAGCTCTTCACACACACACCTACAAAGCACTGCACAAGTAAGGTCCTACACGCCTGAGCAGTCGCATAAGCTTCCACACACCGACAGGACACGTTCACACAGCCAACCTATTACTCACCCATGCCCCCACATCTAAAGAGCCAGAGGCCACTGCTTTTCTTACTGGAAATACCTTCCCTTACACACAAAAGTTACCAGCTGAATCTTTGAATTTCAACAGAAACTGAAAACCTGACTATTGCAATAGGAATCAGTCGGGGCAGCCCTACCCTTCGTAGGCACCAGTATTCACTCTTGGGTGATATGTGTGCCAAATAAATCGTGATAATGTAAGGTAACATAACATCAGGGCCACTGGAATTACGCAATGGTGCGACTCCTGTAGTTTTTGCATAATTATAGATTAGTCACATTTGCCACATAAACCATCATCTGCTGCACAAACTGCAGATTTTAACAACGACAAAAATTGTTTCTAGCTTGAATGGTTTAAAAGTTACTAAAACACAGCAACACAATTTTCTGCGCATTGGAAGGCCATTGAAAAGGTTCACTGCTTCCTTATTGCTGTATGTGGGTGTTAAAATGTGGTGCACTCAATGCCCAGATAGTGTTAACACGTGTAAAAATGACAAAATAATGGAATAATACTATCACAAAATGTGCTGCAGTATTTGCCTTTTCTTGTAGCATAATTTACTTAGCCCTGACACAGAATTTGACCCTCCCCACTGCACAATTCCAGTTGCCCTGAAAAAAGATACCATAACATAATATAGCATACCTACATAAGATTTACTCAACTATCCAGTTTTACTGTAGAAAAAAAACTTGATCAACAATCAGCATTCAGACAGGTAGAAGCACAGTCAGCCTTCGTATCCACAAAGGATGGCCTAAAACTCACAGTTAATGAAGATGATGCCTAATGCTTCTGGACTTATTAGCAGCTTTGATGTTGTTCACCACCAGATGCCACTGCACAGACTTAATCATCTTGGAATACAAAAACCCTAAAATGGACTGATTCATGCCTCTAAGGCAGACAATGTTTCAGTTCAGTTCAAAAAACTTTATTTCGATTAAAAAAATCACAAAAGTTGATACATGCCATATAGTTGGTGAAATAAAAATCACTTTAAAACCAATGCTTGGTAATTAACAATTACTCATCAGTTCCTACGTTTAAACCGAATATGAAAATTATGCCTGAATATACACACGACATATTAAAATCATTAAAACAATCAAGAACATTAATATATATGCCGTTAGCACAAGTAATTCCAACAGGCAGCAATCCATAAATACTACAAATACTACATTCAAAGTGCACAGTGCAAATATTATAAAGTGCATAAGCCAAGATCAGTTACAAGACAAAACTATCATACAATATTAGATTTTCAACGAATAGTCCATACCCATCCTAAACATTTAGCGACAGCAATCACAATTGACTCTTCCAGTGGGGTGGATAAAATCCTAACAGCCTCATTCTTGACCTGGTTCCCATATTCTGACAAACAGGTTTCAACCATGTTTGCCTAGGTTTATAATAGGCTGGACAAGCAATCAGAATGTGAATCACTGTCTCAACCATATCTGAACAATATGGACAGGCACTGGTTTTCGAACCATTCCATTTCATTGTAAATGCCTTGGTAGGTAGAGAGTCCACCCTAAACTGATGGTATAGTTTCCTTTCGTTGGGGGTGGTAATAAGATCCCAATAGCCTTCATACTTGGCTTTGAGTTTTAGGTCGAGAAATGCTCTAGACAGACAGGGCCCAATAGAGGACATGTAGCGCCTGGTCACAACCATGTTCCAGTACTCTGCCTTAAACTCTGTCTTGGACGGAAAGACAGCATCCCCTGGGTTGGTCCATAACCTACTCATACCCATTTCAATGAGTGTATTCCTCACACACTTTAACCATAAAATGTTATTAGAAACATCCGAGTTCATGACATCATTTAGAGCCATTGCATAATGTTTTAACTCAGGAGTCACCCAAATCCTCCTCCAATAAGCAATTGGCCTAAACTTCACCACATCCCTAACGGAGTGGCACCCCAAATGACATTGTTCTACATTCTGTCCATCAACTGTGTTTTTTGCAATTTTCACCCCAAATCCAAAAACAATGGTAACAAAGGAGTTGACTGTGGGAGCCCAATTAGGGACCGCATAAACTTGTTTTGTGCTACAACCAGATTATTCAGGTTAGCGTATCCCCACAGCTCAGCCCCATAGAGGATTGAGGAACTAATTTTGGTGTTGTATATTTGAAGGACAGGGGCTATCGGTTTCGTGCATGAGGATCTGTGCTCTTTAATCAATACACCTGATAGTTGGGCATGCTTAACTGTGAGGAGATCCACTTGTGGTTTCCAACTCACATTACGATCAATGTGGACCCCCAGGTAAGAAAAGGTGTCGGTTTGCTCCAATAAACTGTCCTTCATTCCAACTTTGCTGACAGTTAACTTGTGTTTGTGCAGGACCATGTACTTAGTTTTGTCCACATTGACAATCAGTTCATGGTCCTCACAACACTCCTCAAATCTAGAAAGGGCTCTTTGAAGGCCCATTCTTGTTTTTGACAGGATGAGGGTGTCGTCGGCAAACATGAGTAGGGGGATCCTACTCTAAGGAGGGTGCATCAGTAGAGAAATTCTTAAAGTAGCTCACCACCCCATTTATGTAGAGCGGGGCTAGTACGCACCCCTGCCTGATCCCCTTCTCAATAGGAAATGTATGGGTGAGGCTTCCCTGTGCACTCAATCTCACCTGCACATAACTAGCAGTATGTAACTTGACCAGTAGGACTAGGATCTCCGGTGGCATGCCCAGTTCAGAAAAACAACGCCACATCTTAGTTCGGGGGACGAGATCGAAAACCGACTTCAGGTCGACGAATGCTGCATATAGGGTGCCTCCCTCTATTACCACAGTGCGCCAATATACAAGTATAAATCTAAACACCTGATCTATGGTGCTTGTACTGGAACGAAAGCCAGCCTGCAGATTAGACAGAAGATTGGATTCGTCCAGCCAGGACTGTCTATTTAGAATCATTCTTGCCAGGACCTTTTGTAAAACAATCTAATAGGCTAATAGGCTTATAGTTCCCAGGCAGTGCACGATCCACTTTTTTATAAATGGGTATTAAATGGGTAATATTTCCGCTCCTGCCCATGTACTTGGCATTGGCGCACCACTGGCCACTGCATTTGCTAACAACTGGATATAAACAGCCCAATTAGATGTGTCATAGATAAAAAGGTCAGCGGGGATACAATCGGGCCCTGGAGCCCTCCGTCTAGGAACAAAGTGTAGAGCAGTTTCCACCTCATTTTTAGTAAAGTGTAAATGTGTATCCGGAGGTGGATTAATTTGAAATTC
Source organism: Lissotriton vulgaris (assembly GCF_964263255.1). Taxonomy (NCBI): domain Eukaryota; kingdom Metazoa; phylum Chordata; class Amphibia; order Caudata; family Salamandridae; genus Lissotriton; species Lissotriton vulgaris. The sequence goes on from NC_141697.1 coordinate 970,709,066, forward strand.
GGGACCAACCTCTGCACTTGAAAACTGCGCTGAAAAGTGGGAGACCCACCTTTTGGGCTCCACATAATTCTGCGGGACATTATTAGGACCACCCCAACCCCATCTCAACAGATTCCAAAACACACACATATTTCTCCCTAGGGATGCTGTTCACCCCAGGCCCTTTTTGCATGGTCATGGGCATTCTTATAGTCGAACCTAGCCTTAGAGATTCTAGCCCTATCCTTAGATCGGATTGCTGCTGCAAGATTCCTATAAGCCAACCGCACGATGCACCATACCAAGCTGCTGCTATTTGATCAGTATGTCGGCTTGGATTCTTACTATTCTTGATCAAATATCTTTTAAGATTTAAAAAGAATTCCTCATGAACCTGTTCAACTTTGATATCCCTCTCCCCCAGCGTAACACAAGCCTGTAATTTGCCAATGGCATTTAATACCAGGCTTTTCATTTCTGCAACAGGCTTTTTTATTTCTGCAACAGGCGTTTCTCACACCTTTCACACCCAACATTGTGTCATCTCTTAGGGATCAATCATCTCTCCTCTCCTATTCACCATCTATCTAGCCACCTTACCAGACCTGATTTCGCTCAATCATCTCTCCTCTCCTATTCAACATCTATCTAGCCACCTTACCAGACCTGATTTCGCTCAATCATCTCTCCTCTCCTACTCAACATCTATCTAACCACCTTACCAGACCTGATTTTGCTCAATCATCTCTCCTCTCCTATTCAACATCTATCTCACCACCTTACCAGACCTGATTTCGCTCAATCATCTCTCCTCTCCTATTCAACATCTATCTAGCCACCTTACCAGACCTGATTTCGCTCAATCATCTCTCCTCTCCTATTCAACATCTATCTAACCACCTTACCAGACCTGATTTCGTCAATCACCTTAACCTGTTACAACTATGCATATGATATACCTGTGGTGGTGGTACTGTCAGGAAGCACCGGGGAGTTTGAGACTGCAGTAGATATACAATAGGAAGATGTAGTCCGACTTTGAACACTTACGTACAGAGGGGATTTCCTTCAGTCGCCCCTGGGGGTGGGGGATCGTTAAGAGTTTAATGTTATGATTTATATCCTCCATATCCAGAGGCTGTGTCCAGATATGATAGTATCTCTCCTAAAGCAAGATTTATGCTGCGAACATGTTCTAACGTTGAATGGAATGTATTGACAGTTCTCTGTAATCTCATGTGATGTTTAACTACTGTTATGATTCTGTCATGATTCTGGAAACCAATAAATACAATAAAAATGTCTTTAACAAAAAATAAAAACTATGCCGATGATATGCTAATCATTCTGAAAATGGGTGGACCGGAAGACCTTTATAAGTCAAGACTTGGTGAGTACCTACATGCCGTAGATGCATAGATGATGATTAACCTCATACATCACAATACAACAAAGGAAGAAGTAATGACTTATGGACAGTAGGACAGTAGCATAAACACCAGCCTACAGACATAATGCCCAATGAACTTGATGCCCCACCAGCTCTGTCAAAGATGTCAGAATCCATGAACTCAGATCTGTCCTTGATACCAGATACGAGTGAGGTCACAGGGAGCACATTCTAATGATGAAAATGCTACTACATTTCTTACCATACCTTGGATACGAACTAAAACTGCAAGCTTTCCTCCATCTAGTGATCTCCAAGCTCAAAGTATCCCAGTTGTTTACAGCTTGGTACCTGGTGCATCATAATTCACAATATTCGACAATTCTTAAACAGTAAAACACTGCAGCAAGACTCCTTCTGCTTTATCCAAGATAACTTAACACCTTTCTTGAAAACTCTTCACTGGCCACATATAGCTAGACACTCAATGTTCAAAGTACTTTGCAACACACACAAAAAAGGACACTTCACTCCAGGGTTACATAACTGGTGGTCATACCAGTTTACAATAAGAAATCCATTCTCAGTGCAAGCCACCAAGCTCCTGAAAGCATTACAAGCCAAGATTCAATTAAATCAGGAGTATTTAAAGTTCAGAAGAAAGGTGAAGACATGGTTATTCATGATGATTACATCAACCGCTGACCCCAGGAAAGAAGCCAAGGCCATAAACCTTCTACTAATATAAGCATACTTGAGAGCTATGGAACAGTTTGGACCAGCACACTCTACCGAGAGGGCAGGCAGAGGTAATCAACCCAAATTGGTAATCAACCCAAATTGGGTCTCCGCCCACATAAATCATAAGGACCTTGAAATGCGAATTGAGCATAATAACTAAGCTTCTACAATCAATACAAGAACTCTCTGCCACTCTGAACCTGAATACCGGTCACCTGTCTAATAACATGGAACTATAACCATAGACCCCATCACTGTCACCACATAACACAGATATAATAAACTATGTTTATCCTGCCTTCTACCTCTAACCACAAAATGAAGCCCAGTTAACCCGGTCCCTACAATGGTCTAACCAGTTTCAATTTGATGTAACTCTTGTCACCATACCATATCACATACCAAATTAGTACCTGATCCCTCATTTTCAGCAGGTCAAGCATATAATGTATGACAAGGCAGGGGGAATCTTGCTGGCATCTGAATGGCACAGACACAGGCTAAACCAGCACCCTTCAATAACCACTCAGTACAAACTGTAGCGTCCTGCTGAGACCAAAGAGATCTGCCATAAATTACTGGCCAATAGAGGGCTCTAACAATCCACTCTGCAGGTCTCAAATAGTAACATACTCTGAGCAATGACAGCCTATAATTGCAAAAAGAATGACAATAATGCACTTCATCTTGGCAAATCTCTTAAACTGATGTTTCATAATGACAAGCATTTAAGGGAGAACTGTAATCCTCTCCGAACAGATCTCCAGTTATCCCTCACTTTTATCGGCACCTGTTACCTCTTGCAGATCCACAAGATCATAGAGCGGACAACCTCCTGCCACAGTTACTATATGAAATCGTATAGAGAACGTAAAAGATAAACTACCAACGTAATGAAGGAACCTGCAAGGCTAAACAGACCTGCCAGCAAAACGCATCTTATAATACCCATCCATTTTCCCATATGTCCTCCTCTATCACACCACTAAGTGCAGCATCCCATAACACAACAACTGCACTTCTGTTGTCATCATGCACTATGTGAAAAAGTAACATATAGGCTCAAATCAAAGATAACACTCTTCCAACCACACACCTGCATGGTGCACTAGCAGTTCAGTGCTCCACATTGTGATAGTTAAGCGATATACAGATACTACAATACAATAACATACAAAGCATTTGCTTCTAATGATGACATCTTCTAGGACAGCTTCCTGCATGAAAAAGGCCACTTGGGTGAAGCATCCTTCAACTCACCAGGCCCTTAAAGCAGCCATCTGCTTCTCACCCAACTTGGGGTTATCTCTAACAAGGATTGGGAATAGGAGTTCGTCTTGGTTGATATTTTATTACTTGGAGCTTCATACTCAATTTAGGATTACCCATGGATGCTCATCAAAGTTAGAGGTATTAAGCTGTTATATATAACCAACACATCAATCATGACTAATGTTGGACAGCATATGTTTTTAAGTAAATATCTAAATCACATTATTGTCTATTTGAGCAAATTCAATTCAATGAATTAAGTAGGAGTATATACATTTTGATTGCCAGTGATGTTCATGTTTGTACTATGGCCACAGCATTGAAAACACAACATCTAGGAGTGAAACATAAATTGCCTGCTTTAAAGTGCTAAAATCAAATGGTGTTGGAAAACTTCTCATGGGATGATGAAAGTTTGACTTTGTCTTTAGGGCAAACAAATGACAAAATGTGTATTATTAAAGAAGCCATGAAGTAGACAGATTAAAATATATATGTGTCTGTTTGTATTCTACTCGCACTTTTTAACATAAATTGTATTACATGATAAACAGTCAGCTTATTAAAAGCACCCCACCTACCATTTCGGAATTCCATTATCTACCATTTACTTAAAAATACTGGGCCCAATTCACAGAACTAACTTAAGACAAAATCCTAAACTTACTACCATTTTCGTATTCACAGAAGGCACTTACTCATTTTGGTGTTCACAGAAGTTAGGAGTCCTAATTTTAGGACTCCTAAATGCCTTCTGTGAATACCGAAAGTCTTAAAACTAGGATTTTTCTCGGTTAAGGAGTCCTAAAGTAGGGAGTCCTAACTTTACTACTACTAAACTGAGAAAAATCCTAATTTTAAGACTTTCGGTATTCACATAAGGCATTTAGGAGTCCTAAAGTGAGGAGTCCTAACTTTACTACTACTAAATTGAGAAAAATCCTAATTTTAAGACTTTCAGTATTCACAGAAGGCATTTAGGAGTCCTAAAGTTAGGAGTCCTAACTTTACTACTACTAAACTGAGGAAAATCCTAATTTTAAGACTTTCTGTATTCACAGAAGGCATTTAGGTGTCCTAAAGTTAGGACTACTAACTTCTGTGAATACCGAAATGAGTAAGTGCCTTCTGTGAATACCGAAATGAGTAAGTGCCTTCTGTGAATACCGAAATGAGTAAGTGCCTTCTGTGAATACCAAAATGGTAGTAAGTTTAGAATTTTGTCTTAAGTTAGTTCTTTGAATCGGGCCCACTGTTGATAGGAAAAGCACAACCTCCGATATATGCAGTTCTACTTGCTACACTATCCTCGACGGGGAGGGACCACACAGAACAAGCGCATTGCAGCAAAGGACTACTGGTTGGCCCTTCCACTACATGTACAAGCAGTTGGAATCACCTAGACATTTAAGCTATACGCATGGAATTGATGTCTTTTGCTATCACTGATTAGAAACTTTCCCCTCTCAAGAAAGTCACTGGCAAACAACATATCAAGAAAGCGAGCTAGTTCACCCCCACAATGCAAGAGTCCAGACACACCTGTAGACGGCCCAAGAAGTCATGGAGGAACAACAAAAGTCCAGAAACCCACGCCACCTTCAAAGCAAGCACCACACCACAAAACCAGCTCATCAAAACCACAAGGAAGAAGGCCCTCCAAGACAGAATTACCAACAATGCACACAACAGCAAAGAACTCTTCAGCATCATCAAGGATGATGATTACGGAGAGGAGTTGGCTTAAAGGCTACGGCGGTCGACCTCAATCTGGGGAACCGGGTTCAAGTCTCTGCGAGGACTCGTAACATCCTGTGATTCTGGGCAAATCACTTAATCTCCAGGCCTGGGCATAGTTTGTGGAGTTTTGCTACGCGGAACTCCGCAAAGTTACAAAATAAGCATCGAAGTTCCGTGAGTGGCGGAGTGCAGTGCGATCTGCAGTTTGTGCTGGTATTTCTGCCGCTCAGGTAGAAATTCTACCTGAGTGGCAGCTCGCATTCACAAACTTACTGTTCTTGATCGCAAACTTACCGTTCGCTATCGCAAGTGGGGAAAAACTCTGCTGCACATTGCAAAACAGAGTTTTCTGCACTCCATGAGGCCCGCGGACTGCGCAGTGCAGAAAACTCAGTAAACTCCGCAAACAGAGAGACGTTCACCGCCCAGGCCTATTAATCTGCCCATGCCTATGTTTCCTCATCTAAAGCAACTGGCGCTCGTGTGAATCGCTCTGATACCCAATACCGTCGGGTCAAGTTTGCGCTATATAAAACTCCATAAGATATGTTTTCTAATAAGGAGTTTGCCAAACACAACAGCGAGGTCGCAGATGTTTGACCCTTCTGAGACCTCTGCAACAGGCTTGGCACCTACTTCTACCACAAGATGAAGCCTATCTACATGAACTTCAACACCCAGGACCACCCTAACACGCCAACAATCACCACAACAGATGCAGACTCCCCAGACCGACTCTGCACAGCTGGGCCCCACTCACCACGGACAACACCATAAAGACCATTAAAATCATCCACCCCAGAGTACCTCCAGACCCCTGCCCGCAACGTATCTTCCGCAGAGCCACCTCCGCCATCAAATCCAAGCTATGCCAAACCATCAACTGCTCCTTCGAGACCGCCACCTTCCTCGATGACTGGAAACCCGCCGAGATCAACACCCACCTGAAGAAACCCTCCGCATACCCAAGAGACCTAAAGAACGTCATGCCCAACTTCCTGCTCCCCTTCAAAGCCAAAGTCATTGAAAAGCCATCAAGGCCCAGCTTGCTGACTTTATCGAAACCAATCACGTACTGGACATCTCCCATTCCGGATTCCGAAGCAATCATAGCAGGAGATCACCCTCCTTGCCGCCACCGACGACATCTGCTCCCTCCTCGACCAGGGGTAAACTTCAGCCCTCGTCCTACTAAACCTTTCGGCAGCCTTCAACACCGTCTCCCACTGCACCCTAGCCACAAGACTCCACAACGCTGGTACGTGAGGCAAGGCCTTCAACTGGATCTCCTCCTTCCTCACCGACAGAACACAACAGGTTAGACTCCCACCGTACCTCTCAAAACTGACAGAGATCAGCTGTGGAGTACTCCAGGGCTCATCCCTCAGCCCCACCCTCTTCAACATCTACATGGCCCACCATCACAGCCATCATCAGGAACCACGGGCTCAATATCATCTTCTATATTGACGACACCCAGCTGATCCTCTCCCTCACCATAGAACCCATTGTCGCCAGGAAAAACTTCCACCAAGGAATGACGGCCGTTACTGCATGGAAGAAGTACAGCTGTCTGAAGCTCAACTCGGACAAGACAGAAGTCCTCATCCTGGGAGCCTCCCCCTCTGCTTGGAATGACTCCTGGTGGGGCTCTGCTTTAGGAAGTCCCCCTACTCCCATGAGCAACGCACAAAACCTCAGCATCGATCTGGACTCCTCGCTCACAATGGACTACCAGATAAACACCCTCTCCTCGTGCTGCTTCAACACACCCCGGCTGCTTCAAAAGACCATCAGATGGATCGCCACCGAATCCAGGAAGACAGTCCCCCATTCCCTCATCAGCAGCAGACTCGCCTACAGCAACGCACTCTATGCCAGTTTCATCCAGAAACTCCTCTGAAGACACAAACTTTTCCAGAATGCTGCAGCAAGACTAATGCTCAACATCCCCCATCACAGCCCCAACACTCAACACCTCTGCGACCTCCACTGGATCCCAGTCGACAGAAAAATAACCTTCAAACTCCTTACCCACACATCCTTACCCACCCCTTCATAACGCCAAACCCGCAGACCTGAATCACTGCCTAACATTTCACGTACCCAACAGACACCTCCTCTCCCCCAGTTTTCCCTGGCTACTGTCCCTTGAATCCACAAGATCAGAACTGGATGAATGTCCTTCCCCTACCTCGCCTCCAAGATATGAAACACCCTACCCACCCACCTTAGGAAATCACCCTCACTGACACAATTCAGGAAGGATCTCAAGACCTGGCTCCTCGGATGAACTCAGCATTTAGTCTGATCTGCTGCTCCTCCTTCCTGCCCAGCGCTTTGATAACCTCACGGGTGAGTAGCCATGCTTTACAAACCCTAATTGATTAATTAATGGATTGAAACCAAGCACTCCAGGGGGGAAAAGGTGCATGAGCTTCTTCTCACCTTCCACTGCTGTTGTCTAGGCGGTGCCCCTGCTAGGGGTATAAAAGGCCAATACACCTATCTGCCCCAAAGGCCTGGGCAAACACATTCTGACTTTGCCTGAAAATATTGGTAGAAGTGTCTACATTCATTCTGGGCTCCTATTGGGGGACAGTTGGGGGTTGCAGATATTGTGTGTGTGTTATTGGGAGAGGGTATCTGACATAGCGTTGACTGTTTTTGGGGTATCTATATTTTAGTGGCCGGTCAGTTCCTTACATGTCAATATTACTCTGTGTGTGTGTGTGTGTGTGTTTGTGTGCGCTTGTGTGCATGCGTGTGTGTGTGTGCTTGTGCGCGTTTCTGTGGGTGTGTGTGTGCCTGCGCTGCACGCGTCCTTGTGTGTATGTATTTACAGAGCTTGGAGTCTCACCTCCAATGCTAGCTTTCAGATCAGAGGTCCTCTCCTCACAACCTGCTTTGCAACAACTGTTATCCATAACAGACCACACACCATTCTGGGAATAGGAAATATACCAGGGTATCGTAGATAAATGTCTTACCCTGCAACCCAGTGTCCAAAGAGAGCCAACCTGAAATCCCTCTTTAATCACACTGCAGAGTGTTTGCATTCTCATTTTTCCAGTGGTTCACAGCTCAAGAAACATGCCACTGAAAGTCAGCCCAGGTGGCGAGGTAGGCACTAGTTCAGTGGGGTTGTATGTAAAAGATAAAAGAGCTTCACCGTTCTCATTAAAAAGAGTTGTGTGTGTGTGTGTGTATATATGATAGCAGTGTGTGTGTGGGTGTGTGTGTGTGTGCTCGCGAGCGGGTGTCAGAACTATTTTGAGCTTTAGTGATATATATCTACAAGAAAAAGGTAGCCTAGGTACATTTCAGCACATCTTGAGAAGGCCCATAGAAAAACCTGCATTTTCTAAAAAGCGGTTTGGAAAGCCATTAAACAAAGCCGTCATTTGCATACCCCTTTTAGGTATCCGTGTCATTTTTCAAGACTTCTATGACAGAAAAATGAATCTTTGCTTTGTATTGTGTAATATGCATGGCAACAGGAATTATGTACAAGAAAATGACCAAATTATGTGTCAGTGTTGGCAAAATTATGTGGCAAAAAACTGAAAACTATGCGGCATATGATGGCACAATCTTTAGCAATATTAAATTGTACACTTATTTTAAGAACTATTCTTACTACTGGGGCAACATTGCACCTCTTAAATACCAGTTTAAGACCTCAATAGATCACACAGATGACCAGTTAACCCTTGGAAATCAGTTAGTCCTACAAACAATTTTTCTTTTGTGAAACCTGCAAATTATGCAGTAGATGGTGAAATGGTATAGACTCAAAATCTCGAGTTTTTATTATCAACTAGACATAATATCGAGTAAAAAATATAGAATAGACATAATATCGACTAGACATAATATAGACTACCAAAATATTGACTAGAACATTTTAATATCGAATAGAATGGACATAATATCGAATCAAAAATATAGAATGGACATAGGAGCGATTATGATCGCGGACGGACTTGCGTCCGTCCGCGATCACTGAGGAGGAGGGGACGTCCGCATGGCTGCGGAGTCCCCTCCTGTGCGATTAGGATGTGACCGCCACCTTGGCGGTCACATCCTCTATTTTTAACATTGCGGCGGGTGTAGCTTCAAGCTGCACCCACGGCAATGTTAAAAATGCAGTGATTGCATTTGCATGCAGAAAGAGGCAGGCACCTCGCGGTGCCTGCCGCTTTCTGCATACAAATGCAGGGGGGTACCATAGGTACCCCCCATGTGCACCCCCCCCCTTCACCTAGGGGGCCCGCAACGGGCCCCCGCAGTGAAGTTACACATGCTTTTCCACGGCGGAAAAGCCGCGGCGGAAAAGCATGTTTTACATCCCATCCTAATCTGCCTGACGGTGTCTGAGAGACACCGTCACCAGATTAGAGCTTTTCCACCGCGGTTGTAAGCCAACCACGGCAGAAAAGCTGCGGACGGAAACCAGGACCCACCAGCCATCCTAATGTGGCGGTGGGTCTTTGGTCAGTCCGCTGCGGTTTTTCCGCATCCTCGGGCCGGCGGTGGCTTCCGCCGGACCCGAGGATGCGGAAAAACCGCAATCCTAATGAGCCGCTAAATATCGACTAGACAGAATATAGACAGCAAAAATATCAAATTTAAGGTAAGTTAATATGAATTTTTAATTTTTGTGTAATATAATTCTGTAGCGGGTTGTGGGTTTATAGGGGAATAGGGTGGGAAGTAATTTAATTATAATTAATTAAATATGTTATTTTATTTATTGTTATTTATTTAGAATTAATTGTTAATCAATTATTAATTGGTAATTAATTAAAATATGATTGGTAATTAATTATAAATGATTAATTGATAAATATGTTAATTTTAGTAATTTATTTTCTGTAGCAGGTTGTGGGTTTATGGGGAATAGGGTGGGAATTCATTTAATTAGAATTAATTAAATATGTTATTTTATTTTTTGGTATGTATTTAAAATTAATTGTCAATTAATTATTACTTTGCAAATAATTAAAATATAATTGGTAATTTATTTTAATTGATTAATTGATAAATATGTTAATTTTAGTAATTTATTTTCTGTAGCGGGTTGTGGGTTTATAAGGGAATAAGGTGGGAAGTAATTTAATTATAATTAATTAAATATGTTATTTTATTTATTGTTATTTATTTAGAATTAATTGTTAATTAATTATTAATTGATAATTAATTAAAATATAATTTGTAATTTATTGTAATTGATTCATTGATAAATATGTTCCTTTTATTACATTATTTTCTGTAGTGGGTTGTGTGTTTATAGGGGAATAGTTTGGGAAGTAATTTAATTGTAAGTAATTACATTTTTAAAAAATTTTTTGTCTCTAATTTTTATTTATTTTTATATTGTAAATTAATTTATTGGTAATTGGTGAATAATTAGTATTAGTAGGTAATTTTTATTATTAGTGAATGTTAATTTTTATATGTAATTTTAATTGATTAATTATTATATTTAATAAAATTGTAAAATATTTTAATTATTTTGTAATTGGTATTAATATATATGTTATTTATATTTATATATGCAGTATTTACTTTCTCTACTATTGCACTCACTGGAGTGGGGATAGTAATTTTTACTCCTACGCTATCCAACGCTTTCCCTACTGTCGCACTCACTGGAGTGGGAATAGTAATTTTTACCCCTACGCTATCCAACGCTTTCTCTACTGTTGCACTCTCTGGAGTTGGAATAGTAAATTTTACTCCTACTCTATCCAACACTTTCCCTACTGTTGCACTCTCTGGAGTAGGAATAGTAATTTTCACCCCTACGCTATCCAACGCTTTCCCTACTGTTGCACTCACTGGATTGGGAATAGTAATTTTTACCCCTACGCTATCCAACGCTTTCCCTACTGTTGCACTCTCTGGAGTAGGAATAGTAATTTTTATCCCTACACTATCCAACGATTTCCCTACTGTTGCACTCACTGGAGTGGAAATAGTATTTTTTTCTCCTACTTTTCCAACACTTTCCCTACTGTTGCACTCATTGGAGTGGGAATAGTAATGTTTACCCCTACGCTATCCAACGCTTTCCCTACTGTTGCACTCTCTGGAGTGGGAATAGTAATGTTTACCCCTACGCTATCCAACGCTTTCCCTACTGTTGCACTCACTGGAGTGGGAATAGTAATTTTTATCTCTACGCTATCCAACGCTTTCCCTACTGTTGCACACTCTGGCGTAGGAATAGTCATTTTTATCCCTACGCTATCCAACACTTTCCCTACTGTTGCACTCACTGGAGTGGGAATAGTAATTTTTACTTCTACGCTATCCAACACTTTCCCTACTGTAGCACTCACTGGAGTGGGAATAGTAATTTTTACCCCTATGCTATCCAACGCTTTCCCTACTGTTGCGCTCTCTGGAGTGGGAATAGTCATTTTTACCCCTACGCTATCCAACACTTTCCCTACTGTTGCTTTCTCTGGAGTGGTAATAGTAATTTTTACCCTCTCACTATCCAACGCTTGCCCTACTGTTGCACTCTCTGGAGTTGGAATAGTAATTTTTACCCCTACGCTATCCAACGCTTTCCCTACTGTTGCGCTCACTGGAGTGGGAATAGTAATTTTTAACCTTATGCCATCCAACGCTTTCCCTACTGTTGCGCTCTCTGGAGTGGGAATAATAATTTTTACCCCTACGCTATCCAATGCTTTCCCTACTGTTGCACTCTCTGGAGTGTGAATAGTAAATATAACCCTCTTGCTATCCTACGGGAAACATTTTGTATATGTTTTGTAAATAATATGTATATATATGTATATATATATATATATATATATATAAATATATATATATATATATATATATATATATATATATATATATATATATATATATATATATATATATATATATATATATATATTTTGTTTTTTTTCCACACAAAGGTTGCCCTATGAAGAAACGCCTGCACAGTCAGAGATGTCTTCCTTCATTTATTGTAGATGCATGTACAGCGTGCATTTCCTCCCCCTTACAAGTGCCAAATGCATTTCGCGCTGTCTGCCCTTTTTCAATGGCTCACACTCGAAGTCTGGCAGCTGTGAGGACTTTATTGTTCTCATGTCTAACCCTCGTGGGATTTTAGGATTGCTGGGACATGTAGTCCATAATTCTTTCTCCAAGGTGGGCTGCTCTCAGAAATTCGTGTGAATGTCTGTATTCCCCCAGTGGGTTGGAAGGGGGGGGACCACCTCTGTGCCAGCAATTAGTATCCCACAATACCGGAAATCTCTGCCTCCTGGCGGCACTCGAAAATCAAATTCCAGGTCCGCTGATGTTGCGGCGGGGCGTTTCTGCGACGAGGCGCGCCGCGTTTTTGATTCCACACAAAGGTTGCCCTATGAAGAAACGCCTGCACAGTCAGAGATGTCTTCCTTCATTTATTGTAGCTGCAGGTACAGCGTGCATTTCCTCCCCCTTACAAGTGCCAAATGCATTTCGGGCTGTCTGCCCTTTTTCAATGGCTCACACTCGAAGTGTGGCAGCTGTGAGGACTTTATTGTTCTCATGTCCAACCCTCATGGGATTTTAGGATTGCTGGGACATGTAGTCCATAATTCTTTCTCCAAAGTGGGCTACTCTTAGAAATTCGTGTGAATGTCTGTATTCCCCCAGTGGGTTTGAAGGGGGGACCTGGCATTTCATTTTCGAGTGCCGCCAGGAGGCAGAGATTTCCGGTATTGTGGGATACTAATTGCTGGCACAGAGGTGGTTCCCCCCCTTCCAACCCAGTGGGGGAATACAGACATTCACACAAATTTCTGAGAGAAGCCCACCTTGAAGAAAGAATTATGGACTACATGTCCCAGCAGGTGGGCTTCTCTGAGCCCCCTTCTGCCCCGGGCAACGCTGCCGCAATCCGGAAATGCTGCCCTCAGCCCCCTTATATATATGTATATGTGTGTGTATTATTTTTTTTAAAGTTACATTATTTATTTATTAATTTTAAGTTTATTTAAGTATTTTAAGTAGGTTTATATTAATAATAGTTATTATTATATTACTTTTAAATTACTTTGAAGATATTTAAAAAATTCGATAGTTTGACTGTCTATATTTTTTCCTATCGATATTTTGGAGTCGATATTTTTGTACTTACCTGTTTGCAGAAAGGAAGTCGATATTCTGGCATTCTATATTTTTACCTCGATATGTTGGCAACTCGATATTTTGTCAGTGATCCGGTGAAATACGTGGCACATGCTTCAAATCTATAACTCAGCGGGAAATAAAGCAGCACCACTGGAATTATGCAGCAGTGTAGGGCCAAACTACATAGCAGTGACACCTTAATTATGGGGCAAGACAAGACAAATTATGTAGCATGATGCAGTAATTTCCATGGTAGGATTGCTGCATTATTTTGTTGTTTTTACATGTTAACACTGTATCTGCAAAGGTTTTGCCCCATTAGTATGAGTTTAGACAGCAACTGAAAGGTGACCAGTTCTAAAGGTCATACAGCTACGAGGCAACATTTTAGTAGGTGTTGTTCGATTTGATCCAGAAACGACTTTTTTAGGTCGAGCCCTGAGCCAGCGCGGAAGCTCTGCTCTGGGATTGATCTGGGGTAGTTGAGTACGGGAGAGAAACCCCATCCACTTCTCTGTCCATCTTTTTCATTGGCGTGTGTGTCTGTCGTTCCTAAATGCTGCCTTCCGATTGGTTTATAGGCTGCTTAGTCCCTCCTTATGACAACCATGTCGTCATTTGTATCCTTCCAAGGCTACTGACCACTTTACTTTGAGTGTTGCACAGTAAGTATTTTTTTCCCATGCCTTCTCCCCCCTCTCTTGCAGTCCATGCATTCTCGCCCCCGCACTCTCATTGTTCGTGACTTCTTGCTCCCTGCCCCCCGCCTACGTGCCTGTTTTTAATGAAATAGGTCTTGTGTAAATGCGAGTCCTATTGCATTGCAAATGCTTGTTGTTAATAGCTGCAAATTATGCAGCAGATGAATCATTACGTAACTAGACAGAAAACGCAGGAACCACATAATCGCATCATTCTAGTGGCCCTGATTACTGTATAGCACTTTGGAGAAAGATGCTACAGTAAGTAGAATAAAAACAAATAGTGGGAAAGAACACTCCACCACCGAGGCTCCTTTTTGAACTGAGAGAGCGCAATTTGAATAAAACGTATATCCGGACCATATTCACAAGCATATTGCATAAACGTGGAATCTATAACGTGAAGTTAACACTTGTAGCGTAAAATTAGCCGATGTAACCAATGTAATAGGAAATGTATCTGTATCTATTCTATAAAGTGTATTAGAATTAGAAAGGCCCGTATACATAGTGGGCTAATATAGAAATGTATAGAAATGCTTAAGAACAATAGAACGTGTAAAACTGAATAGACGTGTGTAATTTAAACGGAGAAAGCGGCGAGAAATGTAAAGCGAAGAAATGTGCAGAGCATATATATATAACTGTGTAACGAACGAGAATATAACTTTATATTCTATGTAAAATGTATTCACTTATAAGCAAACGATTTGCTAAAGTCGATTATATATAAATGTGTGTTAAAGGTTATACTGTGTAGAAGCTTTTGTAGGAATGTTAGAAAAGGTTTAGTCATATGTGATTTTAACCTAACTGACCAAGAGTTTGCAGGAGTGTAGTCCGCTGTATGTAATTTAGTGGGCTCACAGGAGTCGTGAATAGCCTTGATCTGAATGCGCGAGACAAGAGTCTAAGGTCTTGCTAGATTTAAGGTGACAATGCTGGACGAAGTTTATGGCCTAAAAGTGAGAGGAGACGCTTGGAATTTGAGTCTTGTTTAGAAATGACCGTTCACAGGACCATTACGAATACAGCCGTAAAGAACTAAAGGTCTGTTGAGGTGATAGACTTTGCTCCGAAAGTGTCAAATGTAATGTCAAATGAAGTCACCAGCAAGAAGACGAAGATGGGGTCTAAGGAGAAGGGTCAACCTAACGGACGACGCGAAGAGATGAAGCCATGGAAAGAGCAAAGAATGACATCATGGGGAAAGTACGTGGTGGGCGTCGAAGGGGCGTTCCACCCATACTGTGATTGTGTATTTTAGGGACAGCACCCCAGGGAGAAGATAGCGAAGGGCGAGGAGCGAGAACAGCAGGAATAGAGGAGCTCAGAGCAGATGATTTGAGCAGATGTCTTGAGAAGTCAGAGAGAAAGAGCAGAGCGCAAGAGAGCAGTAGGCCGAGGACCCTTAGAGAGCGGATGGGTAGGCAGAGAGGGTACTGCTTCTCGATATAAGTTACCATTAGGGGTTAAGAGAGTTTGAATTTCTTTGGAAGTCAAACTGCTGACACCTTTTTAGGTAAGGAACTTGCGAAGTAGGGATGTCACATAGTACAGAGTAGGGACAGAATTAACTTGTTTATTCTTTTTGTAGATGACGCAACGGGACCACATTATGTCGATGCTTTTTAATCTGCTGATTCTTGAATTGACTTTAATTGTATTCTTTTGTAGACTGAGGTTCTTTAGGGAATTTATGTTCCTTCTAGTTCCTGTATACTTATTGAATCTTATCCTGAGAGGATTGTATATGCAACTTTTCTTGATTTTATATTAAACTTTTAAAACTTCATCAGTCGTAAGTGGTCCTTCAGAGTTGCGTCAGTTTATGGGGTTTATCTAACCTATGCGGGGTTTGTCTTTTACTCAATGACAGAAAATAACCGATCCAAATTGATGAATGAGATTAGTATCTAAGTGATCAAAAAGGGTATCAAAATCTCATTCCCCGCAGTTGGTAGCAGAGAAAGATGGTTTTCTTCTTGAGGAAGACAACCTAGGTCAGGTCTAGATTACCCCGAGGTCCCTAGTCATCGACGACCAGAAGAAGAATCCCTGCCGAAGAAGGTGCTGACGATGCGTCGAGAGAAAAGCAGCAGAGTCGGTCGAGAGTGAGTATAAGGGTCATGCGTTGTAAGATTGCGGTATTTTATGTTGTACTTGTGTTGTAATGTCAAGCGGAGTTGAATGCCTGTAGTGTGATTGAGGGAAGGTTGTGAGCGCGCGCAACTGGATAAAATCTTAAGTTCAAGGAGAGCTTAAGTGGTTCGGGTGTATCGAACACCCAGAGTAATTTGTCTACCATTGAAAGGGGGTCATGAGGTACCATTGATCGCCCGACGGACCGATGATAGGGGGAGCGTAAGAGTGAGTGTATGAGTAACGGACGCTGGTCGTACGTTTACTGTGTGTAAGTAACCTATCAGTTAAGGCGATCGTCTGACCGTGAGAGGAAAGACGTTTCGTCAGTTGAGGTGACAATTACAATTAGACTGTGGCCGTACAGTCAGAGAAAAGTGATCGCTTGGACGGAAGTAGTCATTTTTCAGCGTATGAATGAAAACGCATGTAAGATCGCGAGACGAGTTGAGAACGAAGGGGAACTGCTGTAGAGGGAACGAGTGACGTCAGCGTAGAGCCGCGCTGAGATTGGTCGGTCAGCGTAGAACTGCGCTGGGATAGGCTGATTAGCGAGAGCCGCGTAGGGATTGGTTGGTTTGTCATCGGGACGTAAATAAGGAAGAGAATAGAGGAAAATTGTAGATTATCGAAAATGAAGTGTTTTAAACGTTTAAGGGCGATCTTTAAGAGAGATAGAAGAAATTTGTATGCCGGAGAAGAAGCTCCACCAGAAGGCACACCAGCTTATCATATGGCAGTGAATGTAGGCTTACACTCAATATTATGGATCTCCGAGTGGAATAGGCTAACAGAAGGGAATAAGGAACTGACGTTTCCGAGATACGGGACGTTTAAGTTGGAAGTATTGAACCAACTGAAAGCGGTAATGCTTGCAACAAGACCTCTACCGAGGCCAACACAGTTCGAAGCCCTTAGTGCATGGTTTAGAGCAGCACACGAAAAGAGCTTAAAGAGGCGCCAAGAAAGAGTGAGGCGATCGGTAAAAGCAGTGCAGGATGCTAAATGGGATGATGAAGCTAAAAAGTGGAGGGTGCAAAAGATAGAAGCAGACAAACTGTTCACAATGTTAGAAGCGACGGGAGAAAAGAAACCTCTAGAAGAAGATGAGGATAGCGAGCCAGATGAGGATCTGATAGAGAGACTATTAACAGATAGACCACCTCCGTACAACACAGAAGCCGAAAGTCCTGTACTACAACAAGGGGACGGAGCTAGATGGGGGGAATATAAATCGCTCCCAGTAACAGAGTGGGATGTCAAGAAAGGTGAGGAAGTACCTCAATCTAGTCCCGAACAGAGAGTAGTGGGAAGATTCGTGGTCCAGAAGGTGCCAGAAACACAGCATGCAAGGTCGTATCAAATGCCCGACGCTCTACAAGTACCTGTTACCATAGGCCCTATAGTGTCAATCTACAACCCAGAGGGGGTCCAGCAGGAGGAACAGGCACGAGGGGACAGAGAAAGGGCAGAGATAGAGGGAAGGAATAATACGATCAATTCCCAAAGGCAGTTGCTAGGACCAATGAGTCGGAGTACCCCACTAGATTCCGCAACGGGTCCCTGGATAGAACAGGGGGGCCAAAGAGGACAGATGGATTTGAGGGGACCGAAACCAAAATCCTTTAAGGAAGTAAGGGAGTATTTGAGAGAATGGGATGCTGCCGAAGAGACTCAGAATAAAAGATTAGAAACAGGAGCAGAATGGAGTGACCAGTATAACAGGATCCTCTCTCACTGCGGAGCTGGCGAAAGCAGCCCTGAGTGGGAGGGAGGGAGTCAAGGAAGCAGAGGAGATACTTGCCATACTACCAGTGGCAATAGGCAAATGTGCGACGACAGGAGTGCAGGGTGTGGGGGAGTGCCTCGCGTCATCCTTAGTGAGGGAGAACGAAGAACGCAGGAGTACCGAAATAGTTTCAAGTGCACTCACCATGCCCCGGACAAAAATGTGCGACATTGGAATCACGGGAACATGGAGAGTCGCGAAGCGTCTCGCCATGCATCCGGTGATCACGGACGAAGTCAGGGGAATATGGAGAGTCGCGAAACGTCTCGCCATGCATCCAGTGATCACGAACGAGATCGCGGGAACATGGAGGACCGTGGAGGACCCTTCATTCTATTGAGCGACACCAGACAGCAAGGGATTTGCAGTGATACAGAACAGCACGGAGGATCCTATATTGTATCTAGAGAAACCGAGCCGAAAAGACGGAATGTAGTGATGGGGAATGGATTAACGTTCCACCATACCCCAAGGGAAGATGGAAAAGCTTGGGATCTAGAGAGGTGGGAACAAAGAGATGGAAGAAGAACTCCTCATAACTCACCTGTGCTTAGACGTAGGGCGCATAGTGGAGGTGAGAGGGGTGTGAGTGAACAACCTAGGACTGACGTACTGAGAGCTGAAATAAAAGCAAGACGGCTTGATGTAACGAGCTTAAAATCAGATTTGGATGAGATAATTGACGGCACAGTGGCAATAGAAAGGTTAGAGCTGTACGAACCGGATGAAATACTGTTTTTATCTAAGGATGTTACTCGGAAAGCAAGGGCAGCTCATGAAAAATTATCTGAATTGGCAGACAGGTATATGATAGACATGTCACGGACTAAAGCTTTACAGGCCAACCATAGGCTAAATTGCACGGATCAGGATCTAGATGAGCGTAGGACGATTGGGCTAAGAGTACACATAAGGGAACTAATCATGTGTATCAGAATATGGAGGGATCTGGATAGATGGGAGGAAAGATGGTCCAAAAGGGGGTCCGTCAGAAGGAGTACACTTGCGAAGTCCCAAGATGGAGAGCTAATGCGAATGGAAGCTTTCCCTTTGCGAGAAATCGCGAACGGAAACTACGTCCATGTGCCCTGGAGTAGGGGGGATTTAGCGGCATTTACTAATTCTTTCCCCAAGTTAAGAGAGAACCCCGTGGAGTGGTACAAGCAGGTAGAGAGGTTCGTGAAGATCTCTAAGGTGCTGTGGATCGATTTGAACACCCTGTTCGATATCGTAGTACCTGGAGATTTGTGGACGGCATGCAAGCTTAGTGTCGAATGGCCCGCTTGTGAGCCTCCGAGAGATGCCAGGACGAATGGTCCATCAGATAGAGTCATGGAAAAGTACGAGAGAGTAATAGCATGGTTAAAGGAGAAAGTGCCAGTGCAAGACATAGACTGGGTTAAGATAGATCGAACAACTCAGGAACCTAAAGAGACAGTTCACGAGTTCTACGAGAGATTGCTGAAAGCCTTCAAACAGTACAGTGGGTTGGACGTAATGGATCCTAAAGACATAGGACAGTTTGTGTCGAAGTTTGTTCTAGGATTGAGACCAGACATAAGCCTAATGATTCAACAGCATTTGATTTGTTGGCAGAACAAACCGTTAGATGAGATTCTGAGGTATGCGAGGTACTGTAGCGACGAAATAGATTCGAAGGCAAAGAAACTTAAAGAAAAACTGATGTTGGTGCAGATGCAATCAGCTGGAAAGGGTGGACAGCGGCAACAGGGAACAGGAACACCAGTAAAGAAACAGAATAATCAGAGCAGAGATGAGGAAGAAAGACCGAGACCGAGAATAGATATCGCAACACTTAAAAAGACAACGAGGTGCCATCAGTGTAACGAGGTGGGACATTGGAGACACGAGTGTCCCTATAATGTCGAGACAGGGGAGTTAGAACAGGAGGAGGATGAGGTTCAACCCAGCATGGTAAAGGGAACAACAGTCCCGAAGGGAAAGTTTATCAAAGGGGTGAATCAGACTCCTCGAGCGCCGTTCCCTCAACCACCTCGCATTACAAATGGAGGGAAAACCTATAGACAAATGCCATTGTTCGTAGGAGGAGAAGAATGCTACTACGTTGATCCTCTTACAGGGCAAC
The DNA here is from genome assembly GCF_964263255.1 of Lissotriton vulgaris. Taxonomy (NCBI): domain Eukaryota; kingdom Metazoa; phylum Chordata; class Amphibia; order Caudata; family Salamandridae; genus Lissotriton; species Lissotriton vulgaris. The sequence goes on from NC_141697.1 coordinate 970,729,075, forward strand.
GAGTGAATAGAGAAGAGGACTGTACTCTAGGTGCAGCCCTGGAGGTAGACCAGAGAGGACCATACGTAGAGGCCGAAGTAGCTGGATGTCCTACGACCTTTTTGGTGGATACGGGGGCCACTCGATCCACGTTGAGATCAGCGGTAGTCCCGGGTCTGCCAATGTCGGGAGAAACGATCCAGGTGGTAGGAGTCGCAAACAGGAGGATGACGAATCCTCTGACAGAACCAGTGTCACTAAAGATAGGGAATTACAGTGACGAACATCAGTTTGTAATCTGTGATTCTAGCCCTGTGTGTCTGTTAGGAAGAGATCTGTTGTGTAAACTGAATTGCACAATACATTGCACACCTGAAGGAGTAGAAGTGCAGACCAACGATGAGGATGCCGATTTTAAAGTTGTAAACTCGCAGGAATGCGTGGAACTATATCCTACCCTAACGGTGGAGGAGCTTCCTCAGGATTTGAGGGAGAAAGTGTCAGCTGAGGTGTGGGATTTTACTGGAGAAGAAATAGGGTTGATCAAAGGGGTAGAGCCAGTAAAGATCATGGTAAGACCCAACGCCGAGTATCCGAGAATACCACAATATAAGTTGACACCGGAGACGATTGCAGGAATAAAGCCTGTGATCGAATCCATGATTAAACAGGGAATACTGAAGGAGATCGTGGGAAGTCCATGTATTTCCCCGATTATGGGTTTGCAGAAGCCTAGTTGAAAATACAGAATTGTGCAGGATCTTCGAAAGATTAATAATATCGTTGTTTCATGTTGTCCAGTGGTACCGAATCCATCAGTGATATTGTTTCAGATACCGTTCCAAGCTGAATGGTTCACCGTGATAGACTTATGCCAGGCTTTCTTTTCGATTCCTTTAGATGAGGAGAGCCAGTATTTGTTCGCTTTTAAGCTGGAAGATCGCGTTTTAACATGGTGTTGTATCCCTCAGGGGTATACAGAAAGCCCATCGATTTTTAACCAGCTGCTGAAGAAGAATCTTGAAAGTCTAGTACTGCCCAAGAACTCGGTTCTAGTCCAGTACATAGACGACCTCCTAGTTGCGTCAGAAACTGAGGAAGCTTGCAAGATAGACACCATCACCTTGTTAAATCACTTGGCCGAGAACGGACACAAGGTGTCTCCAAGTAAATTGCAGTATTGTCTGACCGAAGTGCAATACTTGGGCCACAGGATTGAAAAGGGAAAACGGAAGGTGTCTCCAGACAGAATAGAGGCGATCATGAAAATGAATGCGCCTAAAACACAACGAGAAGTCAGGATGTTTCTAGGCATGGTCGGTTACTGTCAACAGTGGATAGCCAACTTTTCACTGAAGGCAAAACCTTTATTACAACTGACGCACAAAGGAGTGAGTGATCCGGTACCATGGGACAAAGATTGTTTGATGGCGTTTTTGCAGCTGAGGGAGGACTTATGTCGTGCCCCGGCTTTAGGAATGCCTGATTACACAAAACCATTTTTGCTTTACTGCTGCGAAAGAGAGGGATGCGCTTTAGCAGTTTTGGCCCAGATACACGGAGATGCGCGTAGGCCAGTTGCTTATTTTTCGGCTACATTAGATCCAGTAGCCGCAGCGTTGCCCGGATGTCTCAAATCCGTAGCTGCAATGGGTGTCAGCATTGAACGATGTGAAAGTGTGGTAATGGGACATCAGTTAGTGGTGTACGTACCGCATTCTGTAGAATTGTTAATGACCAGGACTAAGACTCAGCATCTGACGAATAGCAGGCTCACACGCTACGAGCAAGTCATTTTGGCTGCCGAGAATGTGACCCTAAAAAGATGCTCCGTCTTGAATCCTGCAACTTTGATCCCACTTCCAAATGAGATTGATGATGAAATTTGTACAGATCATGACTGCCTAGATGTGACTGAACTATGCACCAAACCGAGACCAGATATCGTAGATGAGCCATTGACTGACCCCGATGAAATATTCTTTGTTGATGGTTCATGCGTAAGAGACGATATTGGTCAGCTGAGAGCAGCTTATGCAGTTTGTACAATTACCAGAGTTGTGGAAGCCGCTTGCCTGGAAGGAGTACATTCCGCTCAGGTAGCTGAAATTATTGCTTTGACCCGTGCCTGTTTAGCAGGTAATAAAATTCGAGTCACCATATACACCGATAGCCAGTATGGTTTCGGGGTAGTTCACGACTATGGGCAGTTATGGTCTCAAAGAGGTTACATGACCTCCTCGGGTTCTCCTATTAGGAATGGAGAATTTGTGAGATTATTGTTAGAAGCGTTACAAGGTCCGTCAGCCATAGCAGTTGTCAAATGTGCCGCGCACACGAAGAACGTAGACTTTGTGTCGCAAGGCAACCGTTATGCTGACGAAGTAGCGCGTTACTGCGCAGAACAAGGTTATTCTCACACCAATGTAGAAGTGGGGGGAATACAGGAAAGAACTGAATTGACAATGTTGTTAGATACTGTAGATACATGGGATGAGTTGAAATGTGTACAGGAAAATGCACCAGATGATGAGAAAAAGGGCTGGGAGACAGCTGGATGTACAAAAAGTGAAATGAACTTTTGGATCTCTGCAGATGGGAGAGCAGTTTTACCAAACGAACTTGTTAGTCCAATGGCAAGGAAGTTGCATGGATCAGCACACATAGGTAGAGATGCTATGGTGAGAGTATTCAGACAAACGTGGTTTAATCCGAAGTTTAGAGTAGCGGCAGAAGCAGTATGTCAGCGTTGTGCGATCTGTCAGCAACTAAACGTAGGAAAGAGAACACCAGTCACACTGAGTCACATTGGGAGGTCTGGGGGGCCTTTCAATAGAATGCAGCTTGATTTCATCGAAATGCCTCAATGCAATAGACTCAGATACGTTTTAGTGATTGTCTGTATATTTTCTAGATGGGTTGAAGCTTACCCGACACGTAGGTGCGATACACTCACAGTAGCGAAATTGTTGCTTAGAGAGTTGATACCGAGGTTTGGGGTGCCATCCTCTTTGGAATCGGACAGAGGAACTCATTTCAATAGCGAAGTAGTGAAGATGCTATGTTCAGCTTTGAGTATTGACCAGAAGCTCCATTGCAGTTATCGACCAGAAGCTTCAGGGATTGTAGAACAAATCAACAGTACAATCAAGTCCAGACTCGCCAAAGTTTGTTCATCGACATCCCTGAATTGGCCTGATGCACTTCCATTGGTTCTTATGAGCATACGTAGCACACCAGATAGGAAAACAGGTCTGTCTCCACACAAGGTGCTAATGGGAAGAGCTATGAGATTGCCATCGGTTCCGACTGCAGCGTTGTTGAACATCACAGACGATTTGATCTTGGACTACTGCAAGGGACTATCTGATGCCATTAATTCTGTGTCCCTCCAGGTCCAGGCTGCAGAGGTTCCATCAGCACAAGACTTGTGCCATGACTTGTGTCCAGGGGACTGGGTCCTGGTGAAGAAGCACGTCAGGAAGAACTGTCTAGACGTGCGCTGGCGAGGACCGTTCCAAGTCATACTAGTTACGAACACTGCAGTAAAGTGTGGAGGCTTGCTCAACTGGATACACGCTTCACACACCCGAAGAGTGCCAACACCTTTGGAAGAAACAGCTCCTCTCTCGGATGAGAATCCAGCGGAAAGCGGAGAAGCTACAGAGGGAGAAAGCCAAGCTGTAGAGGTGATCGAGGAAGCTGAGCCGGTGTCGGAGCAGGCCGACGACGGTCAGGACACCAGTGGGACCGAAGTCGTCTCAGAAGAAGAGAGTACATGGGAGTTCGAATCAGATAACGAACAAACTGTGAGCGATCAAGAGGCAAGTCCAAGAACGAGGAGCAGGAGGGCAAGGAGTGACGAAGCCAGTTGGCCGGAGAGAAGAAGAAGGCCAAGCTTAAAAGCAAATCAAGAAAGAACCCTTGTCCCGATCTCTGAAGATTCGGATCAAGAAGAAGAAACTACAGATTCAGGCTCTGAGAGTCCAAGAAGATCAAGAAGGGTACGTGTGCCCTGCAGAAGGTACGCCACCCCAGAGTGGACTTATCTAGCAGATGTCTTGGGGACAGAAATCTGGGAGAGTGAAAGAAGTGAAAGTGATCGATCTCGATCCATTTGTGGCAGTGGAGATATGGATGTTGACGCCTGGACTCGAGACTGAGGGGTTACTGACTTTCACACTTCCCATACCCCCATACCTGAGTCGGATCAAAGATCTAGTGCTAAACCGATTACAGTTTCCGACTTTTGGTCATCAAATACCAGAACAAGAAGAAAAAGTCATTCGTTTTGAATTACTGGAACATGTTATTAAAGCTGCAGGTACGAGAATAATTGTAGATGCATAAAGACTTTTGTGAGTAAGCTATAAAGAAGATAACCTAGCGCCGAGTGGAAAGAAGAATAAAATTAGGGATTACATTTAGAGGACGGAGAAGGGTTAGGGTTGTCTATTACTGAAAATGAAAAAGACATTGTTGTGAAAAGAGACTTTGTTGATAAAGAGCACTTTACAGACTGAGAGGCAAATAAAGCAAACTAAAGACTTGAAAAGAAACTTTTCTTCGCAAAAGAAGGAGCTACGCTGTTTGATAACATGGAGAACGGCAACCCAAACCGAAAAGCCAAATGCATAATAGGTACACTAATAGCAGTAGTAATTTTTCTTATTATTACAGTAGTTACCACATCATACATGGTAGGACATGCAAGTGAAAAAGAGACAACTGATGTAAAGCCTGTAACGACTTTGAAACCTGCTCTTGTTGGGAAGAAGGAGGAGAGCAATGTCATCCGTGAAAAGACGTTACTGGCAAATGAAGCTTGTAGGTTACACGTAGACGAGTCACAGGGAAATTTTAGATCAAATGCATATGCCAAGCTATTGTATGAGTATATCGATGCCATGGAGGCCAAGGAATATTATGTATGTATGCAATTGCCGGCTTCCGTAGACGAAGGCATCCGATATCATCATCTCCCACTGACTTATGGGATAACATGTAGTTTACTGCTCAGTATATTTTATGGTAGAGAAGGGTTTGAGTGCTACTTTTCAAATTATGATTCGGTACTGCCTGAAGTCCCGAATTATAAGCAAATGAATAAGTGGGACTATTATAAAAAGGAAGATCGATTAGCCAAGTTCTTTCTTCCTTGGGATACACTAGATACTTCATATGCACGCAGAAATAATCTGACTTGCAAAGTGTCAGAGGTAGAGAAAAAGTTCATAGGACAAGTAGATGACCGATACAGAAGGCAGAAGATTCTAAAGATGTCAGGACAGTGGAAAACAGATTGGACCGAAGAAGAAAAAGCACACAAGAAGAAAGGTAGCAATGGTCCAATAGCTTTGGATAGAACGCAGAAAGGAAAGTTATGTTTAACTCGAAGCAAGACGTATTATGAGAGTGTATTTGTAGGTGAAGTAAATTGCGAACATGCTTTCAGATTAGAGTACTATACGAAAGATTTTATGAAAGGAATGCAAGCGATTCCAAATGTATATTTTGTATGTGGAAGAAATGCCTATGTAAAACTGCCTGACAATTGGTATGGTTCGTGTTACTTGGCAATTGTCTTCCCCAAAATATATCATGCAAAGGATTTAGCGATCATAGAAGGAAAGGCTTCGACAAGAGCGAAAAGGGAAGTAGGAGATGCAGAAGTAGTTGGAGACATCTTTGGAGCAATGTTTCCTATGTTAGGTTTGATACTTAACGATGTTAAGATCAGGAGACTAGCTACAGTTGTAGATAGATTATCTGCAAGTACTGCAAGGTCATTAATGTTAGTAGAAGGAGAGATGCAGTCGATTAGGGCAATGGTTCTTCAGAACCGACTTGCTTTAGATGTACTGCTAGCAAAAGAGGGCGGAGTCTGCAAGGCTTTGAAGGTCCAAGAATGTTGTACTTACATTCCTGACAATTCAAAACCACTTGAGAAAGTCATACAGAACATTACACAGATACATAAAGAAATTGAAGATTTATCAAAAACAAATGTTTGGGAAAAAGCAGGTCATGGAGTAGGAAAGGTTGGAAGTTGGTTTGCCAACCTTGGTAAAAGCATTGTGTGGTATATATTAAAACCTGTATTGATAGTATTGATTTGCATAATCACATTATTAGGGTTAGTGAAATTGTACAAATGGTATAGGTCGAACCGGTTACAAAGATCCATGAGAGAGCAAGAAAGGAGATTAGCTGCTTTACAAGATCAACAGTATAAAAGTTTAAGAGCTCTCGAAACGATAGAAAGAGGGAATATTGTAACTAGTTCTGTGTAGGGTGTTATTCAAATTGCATTTAGTGATGACTCCTAGAAGTCATCAAAGGGGGGAACTGAGAGAGCGCAATTTGAATAAAACGTATATCCGGACCATATTCACAAGCATATTGCATAAACGTGGAATCTATAACGTGAAGTTAACACTTGTAGCGTAAAATTAGCCGATGTAACCAATGTAATAGGAAATGTATCTGTATCTATTCTATAAAGTGTATTAGAATTAGAAAGGCCCGTATACATAGTGGGCTAATATAGAAATGTATAGAAATGCTTAAGAACAATAGAACGTGTAAAACTGAATAGACGTGTGTAATTTAAACGGAGAAAGCGGCGAGAAATGTAAAGCGAAGAAATGTGCAGAGCATATATATATAACTGTGTAACGAACGAGAATATAATTTTATATTCTATGTAAAATGTATTCACTTATAAGCAAACGATTTGCTAAAGTCGATTATATATAAATGTGTGTTAAAGGTTATACTGTGTAGAAGCTTTTGTAGGAATGTTAGAAAAGGTTTAGTCATATGTGATTTTAACCTAACTGACCAAGAGTTTGCAGGAGTGTAGTCCGCTGTATGTAATTTAGTGGGCTCACAGGAGTCGTGAATAGCCTTGATCTGAATGCACGAGACAAGAGTCTAAGGTCTTGCTAGATTTAAGGTGACAATGCTGGATGAAGTTTATGGCCTAAACGTGAGAGGAGACGCTTGGAATTTGAGTCTTGTTTAGAAATGACCGTTCACAGGACCAAGCGAGGTTACGAATACAGCCGTAAAGAACTAAAGGTCTGTTGAGGTGATAGACTTTGCTCCGAAAGTGTCAAATGTAATGTCAAATGAAGTCACCAGCAAGAAGACGAAGATGGCGTCTAAGGAGAAGGGTCAACCTAACGGACGACGCGAAGAGATGAAGCCATGGAAAGAGCAAAGAATAACATCATGGGGAAAGTACGTGGTGGGCGTCGAAGGGGCGTTCCACCCATACTGTGATTGTGTATTTTAGGGACAGCACCCCGGGGAGAAGATAGCGAAGGGCGAGGAGCGAGAACAGCAGGAATAGAGGAGCTCAGAGCAGATGATTTGAGCAGATGTCTTGAGAAGTCAGAGAGAAAGAGCAGAGCGCAAGAGAGCAGTAGGCCGAGGACCCTTAGAGAGCGGATGGGTAGGCAGAGAGGGTACTGCTTCTCGATATAAGTTACCATTAGGGGTTAAGAGAGTTTGAATTTCTTTGGAAGTCAAACTGCTGACACCTTTTTAGGTAAGGAACTTGCGAAGTAGGGATGTCACATAGTACAGAGTAGGGACAGAATTAACTTGTTTATTCTTTTTGTAGATGACGCAACGGGACCACATTATGTCGATGCTTTTTAATCTGCTGATTCTTGAATTGACTTTAATTGTATTCTTTTGTAGACTGAGGTTCTTTAGGGAATTTATGTTCCTTCTAGTTCCTGTATACTTATTGAATCTTATCCTGAGAGGATTGTATATGCAACTTTTCTTGATTTTATATTAAACTTTTAAAACTTCATCAGTCGTAAGTGGTCCTTCAGAGTTGCGTCAGTTTATGGGGTTTATCTAACCTATGCGGGGTTTGTCTTTTACTCAATGACAGAAAATAACCGATCCAAATTGATGAATGAGATTAGTATCTAAGTGATCAAAAAGGGTATCAAAATCTCATTCCCCGCAGAATCCTTTTCAACTGTCCTTTTTTTTTGCATCTCTTCTGGTCCCTATTTTCTATCTCACTTGATACCTCTCAGGACTCTGAAACGTTCATATGGGAGCTTAAATCACTATTCAGAGGACTGGGTCGTGAATATACAGTCCAATGAAACATATACAATCAATTAAAGAATGTAAAGAAAACACTTTCACGGCCTATCAGATGCATTTGTAGACAGACCACAGATTTATTTTCCTTTCACTGACAAACACGTTCGGGAAGTTCAATACCACATTAGCATAACACACTCTGCAGCCCCCCTGCAGATAAAGAAAGTGATGCCAATTCCTGCTAATTCTGCCATCCGTGTCCCTTGTAACAAGTAAAGCAAGGAAAATGTATTTTATGCATGTGAAAATCACACATTTTGCATTATGCAATATTCATGAATGTTTGTAAGCAGTGCCGGTTTACGGCAGTGCAGCCTGTGCAGCCGCACCTGCCTCTGTCTGCTGGCACCTGACAGGGTGTGAAGGGGGAGATGGAGATTTGCTTTGACAAAATGGCAGAGCTTGCTAATGAGATATAATTGGTCGACAGACCTGGCCCTGAGGCTCATGCTGTACCAAATAATCATCCAACAAAGTTGCAAGGATAAATGTACTTTAGGGTGCTGTTGGAAGACAAGAGTGCCCCATATCCTCCTGCCTGAAGTTGAAGTTAGAGATGCACGATGTTCATCACACCAAGACAGTAGATTGAAGAAATGCATCAGTGACAGATACAGCCTGCAAGGCATAGAACCATGGGGCAGGGATTTTGTTATTATGATATGGATAGCAGGGCAGGACTGGGTACCCAAAGCAGCCCTGGCAATTTTGAAAAACTGCCCCCCGTTGCTGCAGAACCGGCCCCCACCCTTCCAGTCTCCCTGTAAAATGCCCAAAGCCTGCTACGGCTGGTGTGTGTGTGTGTGTGTGTGTGTGTGGGGGGGGGGGGGGGTGTTTAGAAAAAAAACTTATGTGTTTTAAAGCACAGTCTACGAGTTCTCTGTCTATCCTGCAGTGTTCTGGCAACAATAACAAGGTCAAGATAACACTGGTGATTAATATTAATGTTCCTGCTGGAGAGAGATCGAAGATTTGCCCAGTGGCAGTTTTGGCTCATCATAAAGTTAATATGCCTTCTGCAAAGAACGTGTACCATGCGGATCACAGTAACGTATTCTATGTGGATAGCTCAGTGGGTTACGGCTTTTGTCACAGAGATCTTTTTATTACTTGCAGTTCATGAATTACAATCATAATGTAGCTCAGTGATCTTTTTGAGGTAACATCATAGTTGTCAAAATTTGAAAGCAAATTCCAGGGAAACTGCAGCACAGCTATCAATTACTTAGTTGCAGATTTACCACACCTACTGCCCTTTAGCTCCGCCCACTCTGCCCAACCCACATAATTAGCATAATTTCACTTCATCTGTTTAGCATTGTGCAGAATATAGGGTCGACTCAATAAAGAGAGAATTGCAGGGGATTGAGATGGGAATTTCAAACTTAAGGCCAAAGTAGCTGAGTTGGAAAAGTTCACCCATTCAGCTGCATTGGAGAATTTTTCCACCTCAGCTTCTTTAGCTTAAAGTTTTAAATTCCCATTGCAATTCCCTGGAAGACACTTGGCAGGGCTGGAAGTGTAATTGCCAGGATTGTCCTGTGATAGTGAATTACCCAGGGCAGTCTCCAACTTGCCAGGACTGGCACAGCAAAAACTGGACAGTTATGTAGCATTTCCTTTAGACTGATTTACACAGGTGTGATTCTTTGTCTCTATATAATGTGTGTGTGGCATAAAGTGCTCAAACAAATGAAATGCATGTGAGGGAAACAAATGAAGTGCATGCATGAAGGGAAAACTTCCTGCACAAAAACAATCACAAGAGGCTTTTTCCTCTTTCTATATGTGCTGCAGAATGTAGCACACATAGACAAGCATTAGAAATGCAATCGGGCTCGGATTTATTTGAGTTTGAGCTAATGGCATTGTAAATGGCAATGTCTTTTCGCCATGTGTTATGGAGTGTGTGCATGTGGTGTGTAGTGGAATTATGTGGGTTGGATTGTAATTTTACCAATGGTGGCATGCTGTGCTTTAGATGAATATGTTTAAAAGTAAAGTGTATCAAGGATGAGAGGAGCACTCGTGTTTTTTACTGTAAAACCTGACCTTGCTTTTGTTTTATAATTTTTATCTATTTCTTTTTACAAGCGTGCTGCCGAGGTGGCACGTTTGTCCTGACCGTGCCTGAACTTAGGCTTATTGGCAAAGATCTCATTAAAATCCGCTTCATTCTTTAGAAGATCCCAATGTTTTTTTATGATATTTTTCAATTCTGTGATGAGGTGGAGAATTTTGATACAAAGACATGTCTGTCCATTGTTTTCTTAGGTTTCTGTGTCAGAAGATTATCCCTGCTATATGTCTCAATCCGATTCTTGGCTTTTATCAAAATTTCATCCGGGTATCCTCTTTCTTTGTATCTTACTCTACAACATCAAAGATACAAAGGAAGAGGATACCCGGATGAAATTTAACAAACATTGGGATCTTCTAAAGAATGAAGCGGATTTTAATGGGATCTTTGCAAATAAGCCTATTTTTGCCTATACAAGATCAAAGAATTTAAAAGAACTATTGATGACTCCCACAAGAGAAACAGAAGTGACCCACAGAGGAATGAGGAAATGCCACAATTGTGTTCAGTGTTCTAATGTAATAGAAGGCAAGATGTTGCATCACCCGCAAACAGGAAAGGAAGTAAAACTACACTATGACGGGGATTGTAATTCCAAAAATCTAATCTATTACATAAAGTGCCCCTGTGGTAAAATTTACACAGGAAAAACAGAGAGAAAATTGAAAACGAGAATATCAGAAAACAAGAGCACAATAAGAAATAAAAATGTGAAGAGTAATCTGGCGAAACACTGGAATGAGAATAACCATAGCATAGCCCAAATCAGGTTTTCCATATTGGAAGTTGTGAAAACATATGAGGGGGTTGATCTAACCAGATCCCTTCTCCAAAGAGAAATACACTGGATCAGGTACCTTGTCACACAGGAACCTAAGGGATTAAATGACAAAGTAGATTTATCGTGTTTTATATGAGGCCTTTTCACCTTGAATCTGTATGAGAATGATGCATTTACTTTGTAATTTTGCACTCTAATTGTGAGTATCTTGATGACGTTGGCAACATCACAGTTCTTTATTATGTATTACCTCTATATTTTTATTTGAGTTTTCTTTCTTTCCTCCACACTTTACTTTCATCGCGCTGAGTAAACCCCTTTCAAAGATGGCGCCCGCGGTCCTGTGTTTACCAGTCCATTGTCGGTTTCTAGTAATGTTACGTGGCTTTGTAAAGAGCAATGGAGTGGTCGGTTAACGCAGCTGGTTGCGAACCGAGCTGGAGATATTGTGCACGAACGGGATAGCGAGTTACTACACGGAATTTTAGTCTTCAGTGAGAGGTGAGCGTTTTGCACATTGAGTTTTGACAAATGAATGCAGCAGTGTAGCGCACAGAGGTTATAGAACCTAGACTTGAGCGAGATTTTGGTTTATTTGTTTACAGGAGGAGGGTGAGTCACGAGTGTTCAGAAGTACCGTTTCTAAGTACAGAAAGTAAACTTAGAGGTAAGGTGGTTCATTTATTTCTGCGTTGTGTAGATAAGTTGAGGCACACCTCAGTTGGAGCTTGTGTTAGTAAATACCCGATCTTTTTATGATTTAGATTGGATGAGCCTGCTTGACAGCGATATCAGTGAGTTTGTCTTCTTCTTGTTTTTTTCACACACACAGTGGTGTTAGCATCTGGGTAGTATTAGTTTTAATGTTGCCTGCCGATAATTTCAGAATTTTGTTTTGCCCTGTACCAAATGAGATTTTGATGTTCTGCAGATATATATCAGTTGATTAATTGACAATTATATTCAGTCCACAGGCCCCTGACGAAGAGCTCTTAGAGCTTGAAATGCATTGGGCATAAAAGACAAGTCATCTACGTGAAAGATTTGAATTCATTTTTGGATTTTTTTGGATCTTGTGTATCTGTTCAATAATGTATTGAATGTAATAATACAGCATATTAGAATTGTAAAAAGTTAGGATTGATTTTCAGTGAAATGTTTTTTGATAAAAAGTTTCTTTGAAGCTCGTATGAGCCAAAACTACAAGTGTAAAGTGGGTTAAAATACAGCGGTGTTCTCACTGGTGAACCGCAACAGCAACAGTGCGCAGAGGTTAAGTGTTCCTCACACTTAAGATAAGGTCTAAAAGTAAAGTGTACCATACTGCGATTGCTACAACAGTTAATTGTGGATGTATTAACAATTGATGCGTGCACTGATGGCTGGTGGTGTGTGTGCTTGGTGGAAAAGTGCACTGCCGGCTGGAGGTGTGTGTGCCTGGTGGAAGGGTGCGCTGACGGCTGGTGGGTGTGTGCTTGGTAAAAGCGTGCACAGATGGCTGATGGTTGTTGGTGTTTGTGCATGGTGAAAGCATTCATTGACGGCTGGGGGTGTGTTGTGTGTGTTGTTTTCTGTGTACTGGTGAGTGTGTGGTGGTGAGTCTGTGGGAGTGAGCCTGGGGAGTGAGTGTGGTGGTGAGTATGTTGTGTTGAGTGGTGACGAGTGTGGGGTGTTGAGAGAGTGAGGTGTGTGGTTTCTGTGTGCGTTATGTGTGTGTGGTGTGTGTGTGGTGTATGTGTGTATGGTGTGTGTGTGTGGTATGTGTGCGGCACTCACTGTCACTCTGCACTCACTGTCACTCTGCACTCACTGTGACTCTGCACTCACTGTCACTTGCTGTCACTCTTCACTCACTGTCACTCTGCACTCACTGTCACTTGCTGTCACTCTGTACTCACTGTCACTCTGCACTCACTGTCACTCTGCACTCACTCTGCACTCGCTGTCACTCTGCACTCACTCTGCACTCACTCTGCACTCACTGTCACTTGCTGTCACTCTGCACTCACTGTCACTCACTGTCACTTTGCACTCACTGTCACTTTGCACTCACTGTCACTCTGCACTCACTGTCACTCTGCACTCACTGTCACTCTGCACCCACTGTCACTTTGCACTCACTCTGCACTCACTGTCACTCTGCACTCATTGTCACTCTGCACTCACTGTCATTCTGCACTCACTGTCACTCTGCACTCACTGTCACTCTCTGTCACTCTGCACTCACTGTCACTCTGCACTCACTGTCACTCTGCACTCACTCTGCACTCACTGTCACTCTGCACTCACTGTCACTTTGCACTCACTGTCACTCTGCACTCACTGTCACTTTGCACTCACTGTCACTTTGCACTCACTGTCACTCTGCACTCACTGTCACTCTGCACTCACTGTCACTCTGCACTCACTCTGCACTCACTCTCACTCTGCACTCATTGTCTCTCTGCACTCACTGTCACTCTGCACTCACTGTCACTCTGCACTCACTGTCACTCTGCACTCACTCTGCACTCACTGTCACTCTGCACTCACTCTGCACTCACTGTCACTCTGCACTCACTCTGCACTTACTGTCACTCTGCACTCACTCTGCAGTCACTGTCACTTGCTGTCTCTCTGGACTCACTGTCACTCTGCACTCACTGTCACTCTGCACTCACTGTCACTCTGCACTCACTCACTCTGCACTCACTCACTCTGCACTCACTCACTCTGCACTTACTCACTGTCACTCTGCACTCACTGTCACTCTGCACTCACTCTGCACTTGCTGTCACTCTGCACTCACTCTGCACTCACTGTCACTCTGCACTCACTGTCACTTGCTGTCACTCTGCACTCACTGTCACTTGCTGTCACTCTGCACTCACTGTCACTCAGCACTCACTGTCACTCTGCACTCACTCTGCACTCACTGTCATTCTGCACGCACTCTGCACTCGCTGTCACTTGCTGTCACTCTGCACTCACTGTCACTCTGCACTCACTGTCACTCTGCACTCACTGTCACTCTGCACTCACTGTCACTCTGCACTCACTGTCACTCTGCACTCACTCTGCACTCACTGTCACTTGCTGTCACTCTGCACTCACTGTCACTTGCTGTCACTCTGCACTCACTGTCACTCAGCACTCACTGTCACTCTGCACTCACTCTGCACTCACTGTCACTCTGCACTCACTGTCACTTGCTGTCACTCTGCACTCACTGTCACTCTGCACTCACTGTCACTCACTGTCACTCTGCACTCACTGTCACTCTGCACTCACTGTCACTCTGCAGTCGCTGTCACTCTGCACTCACTGTCACTCTGCACTCACTGTAAGAAACTTTCTAGAAAAGGAACTTTCGCACACAGCGCTATGAGCCACTCTGCACCCACTGTCACTTTGCACTCACTCTGCACTCACTGTCACTCTGCACTCATTGTCACTCTGCACTCACTGTCAATCTGCACTCACTGTCACTCTGCACTCACTGTCACTCTCTGTCACTCTGCACTCACTGTCACTCTGCACTCACTGTCACTCTGCACTCACTCTGCACTCACTGTCACTCTGCACTCACTGTCACTTTGCACTCACTGTCACTCTGCACTCACTGTCACTTTGCACTCACTGTCACTTTGCATTCACTGTCACTCTGCACTCACTGTCACTCTGCACTCACTGTCACTCTGCACTCACTCTGCACTTGCTGTCACTCTGCACTCACTCTGCACTCACTGTCACTCTGCACTCACTGTCACTTGCTGTCACTCTGCACTCACTGTCACTTGCTGTCACTCTGCACTCACTGTCACTCAGCACTCACTGTCACTCTGCACTCACTCTGCACTCACTGTCATTCTGCACGCACTCTGCACTCGCTGTCACTTGCTGTCACTCTGCACTCACTGTCACTCTGCACTCACTGTCACTCACTGTCACTCTGCACTCACTGTCACTCTGCACTCACTGTCACTCTGCACTCACTGTCACTCTGCACTCACTCTGCACTCACTGTCACTTGCTGTCACTCTGCACTCACTGTCACTTGCTGTCACTCTGCACTCACTGTCACTCAGCACTCACTGTCACTCTGCACTCACTCTGCACTCACTGTCACTCTGCACTCACTGTCACTTGCTGTCACTCTGCACTCACTGTCACTCTGCACTCACTGTCACTCACTGTCACTCTGCACTCACTGTCACTCTGCACTCACTGTCACTCTGCAGTCGCTGTCACTCTGCACTCACTGTCACTCTGCACTCACTGTAAGAAACTTTCTAGAAAAGGAACTTTCGCACACAGCGCTATGAGCCACTCTGCACCCACTGTCACTTTGCACTCACTCTGCACTCACTGTCACTCTGCACTCATTGTCACTCTGCACTCACTGTCACTCTGCACTCACTGTCACTCTGCACTCACTGTCACTCTCTGTCACTCTGCACTCACTGTCACTCTGCACTCACTGTCACTCTGCACTCACTCTGCACTCACTGTCACTCTGCACTCACTGTCACTTTGCACTCACTGTCACTCTGCACTCACTGTCACTTTGCACTCACTGTCACTTTGCATTCACTGTCACTCTGCACTCACTGTCACTCTGCACTCACTGTCACTCTGCACTCACTCTCACTCTGCACTCATTGTCTCTCTGCAGTCACTGTCACTCTGCACTCACTGTCACTCTGCACTCACTGTCACTCTGCACTCACTCTGCACTCACTCTGTACTCACTCTGCACTCACTGTCACTTGCTGTCACTCTGTAAATGTAAATTGTAAATGTAAATTGATACTTGTATAGCGCACTACTCACCCGCAAGGGTCTCAAGGCACTTGTACGAATACCGCTGTGGAACCCATCCTGGCTTTCCCTGTGAGGCGTCCACTCCTGGGCACCCCCAAGGTGGAGGCCAGGCATCCTTAGCGTTGTGGGGGCCGTTGTGGAGATTAAGCAAGCTATTGCCCAGAGTTGCAGAGTGGGACTCCCTGATTGGAATAGGCACCGAGGCGAGAATGATCAGGTCCGCGGAATTTTTGAGCCCAAGACCCGCCGAGGCGGGGAAGTGAACCCTGGTCCCGGGCTAGACCTCTGCATCAGGGTCTGCCGCTCTAACGATTGAGCCACACTTCTCCCCTCTGCACTCACTGTCACTCTGCACTCACTGTCACTTTGCACTCACTGTCACTCTGCACTCACTTTCACTCTGCACTCACTCTGCACTCACTGTCACTCTGCACGCACTGTCACTTTGCACTCACTCTGCACTCACTGTCACTCTGCACTCATTGTCACTCTTCACTCACTGTCACTCTGCACTCACTGTCACTCTGCACTCACTGTCACTCTCTGTCACTCTGCACTCACTGTCACTCTGTACTCACTGTCACTCTCACTCACTCTGCACTCACTGTCACTCTGCACTCACTCTGCACTCACTGTCACTCTGCACTCACTCAGCACTCACTGTCACTCTGCACTCACTCTGCACTCACTGTCACTTGCTGTCACTCTGCACTCACTGTCACTCTGCACTCACTGTCACTCTGCACTCACTGTCACTCTGCACACACTCACGCTGCACTCAATCACTCTGCACTCTCACACTCTGCACTTACTCACTGCCACTTTGCACTCACTGTCACTCTGCACTCACTCTGCACTTGCTGTCACTCTGCACTCACTCTGCACTCACTGTCACTCTGCACTCACTGTCACTTGCTGTCACTCTGCACTCACTGTCACTTGCTGTCACTCTGCACTCACTGTCACTCAGCACTCACTGTCACTCTGCACTCACTCTGCACTCACTGTCACTCTGCACTCACTCTGCACTCACTGTCAGTTGCTGTCACTCTGCACTCACTCTGCACTCACTGTCACTCTGCACCCACTGTCACTTGCTGTCACTCTGCACTCACTGTCACTCTGCACTCACTGTCACTCACTGTCACTCTGCACTCACTGTCACTCTGCACTCACTGTCACTCTGCACTCACTCTGCACTCACTGTCACTTGCTGTCACTCTGCACTCACTGTCACCTGCTGTCACTCTGCACTCACTGTCACTCTGCACTCACTGTCACTCACTGTCACTCTGCACTCACTGTCACTCTGCACTCACTGTCACTCTGCACTCGCTGTCACTCTGCTGTCACTCTGCACTAACTCTGCACTCACTGTCACTCTGCACTCACTGTCACTCTGCACTCACTGTCACTCTGCACTCACTGTGAGAAACTTTCTAGAAAAGGAACTTTCGCACACAGCGCTATGAGCCATCGACCCATATAGTGCCTACACTCCCAGGTATCCAGGTGTGGTGCAGTAAATTCAGTGAGAGCGGGGAGAGTGTGAGCTATCATCCGTCCTCGCCTTGGTGGGGCGCTGTAGAGGCTGCGGGGGCAAGCCTAGCAGTGAGTGGAGTCACATAGCGCCTAGATGCTCATATACGGAACAGTCCGGGGAACCCGTGAGATCCGAGGTGATATAGAAGGGGGGGACAAGGAGAGGCGAGGTTATGAGTGGTTCCAGTGCAACTGTGCGGGCCGCGAGACTCAGGGGATGGGTGCTTATCTGTTCGTATAGCGCCTAGTGTATTGCACTACAGCCAGAGTGGCAGTGATTTCGGTAGGGGGGGGCGGGGAATTATGACTGTTAGTCAATTAACAGAGGGGGAGGAACCTTATGCAGTGAGTGCTGACACCGAGCGTGGGGGCTTGCAGTTTAATCGCACAACTCTCGGGACCATAGGCGCACACTGGCTCCTTCTCAGCCTCTTCCTGCTGCACGAAGCCCTTCAAAATGGTGAGTGACGGGGGAGCTGCCAGTGGGTAGGGAGAGGGCGGGAGAGGCCGTCTCGGACATGGTGCGGTTTGTCCGAAGTTAACGAGGGCTGCTTCCAGTATGTCCGTTACCTTGCAGAACGCATTGTATGCAATTAGCAATAAATCAATCTTCTAAATCAAAGTGGAAGTATGTAGTTTACATCCTGTCAGCATATGTACAAGCGATGCACTGTGAGGAGCATTCACTATATTAGTATGTTTTTTTTCACCAACCATGTCTTGCATTTTGCACGAGGTCATGATTTATATAATTCTAATTTATGTTATGATATTCTGTAATAATATACAGTACTTGATCGCTAAGATGCATCATATGATGCTGCACAGAACACCGATGGACACTTACAGTACGCGCTGGCCTGAGCACTCACATTACACGCTGCAGACGAACGCGCGCCCGATACATGCAATGCAGAATGGTGAACGCGCTCCCACCATCTGCATTGCATTACAAGGGCACCCTGACAGCTCCTAATTAAAATTAATGGACTGCCGTGCGCGAAACCGCACAGAAAATGCCAAAAATGGCGGATGAAAAAACATATGCCCTATCGCATCAAGACTACTAAACAGACAGCACCGCAAGGACCAATCACCATTCAGATTATAAAATAAAGCAATGCAAAAGTACGAGCACAGAGGAATTTTTCCAGCACGAGCCAGAAAGCCCGTTACAATACGGCTCGCAGCTCCTCCCCACTTCTGATGAAGTGGGGACGTCGCCGAGCCCGTAAAAAAGGAGAAGCAGGGAGAAATAAAGATAATTTTCCTCGTTGTGCATCCCTTACACCTCCCCTGGGGAAGCAAACTTTTTTGGCACTCCCTCAGAGTAACTATTTCTCGTAAATCTGGGGGAGTGTCATAAAGTCATGGATGTTGCTGGCAACGCCCCCAGTAACACCCATTGCACGACCCTTTTAATGCAGAATAAAGTGGCTTAGTGCTACCTCGTAAATATGGAGTAGGCTCTTGCGCCACAGACCGTCACAAAAATTGGCATTGCAGCGGAGCAAGGGGCCTCATAATGAGCTCCCAGGTGTCAAATGTGTGCGGATTTAGGCCTGTAATCTCATGTGGAAGACAGAAAATCGTGGATAATTGGACCCAGTACTCCTGTGTTTGGACTATTTTCCATTTCATGGGAAAAAGCCTGTAATCCTAGGTTATAGGTGTGGGGATACTGTCCCTCCAGTATCCACACACAAATATCTGGCAACCTGTATCAGAGGCCTTACAAGGAGAGTGAGAGGAGGAAGCAGTGCTTAGTTTGAGACAGTGGTTTCCGGTGTTCGTCAAAGGCATTTGTCAACACCAATGCTTATGACAGTCTGCCACATGGTGCCTCTGACAGTCTAATTTACAGATGAGCACAACAGTTGCATAATAATTCAATGTACATTAAAAAATGGCCAATACCAGCAGCCCAGGCCATTCGTATAGCCTTGAGGTCTAGAATAGTCTGATTTGTCACACCTATAGGAGTGTAATGCTTTGTAGTTGTGTTGGTACTATCATTTGCAGCGCTGGCACAGGCAATGGGTAGTGTAAGTTGAAGTTGTCTCCTGATGACGCCCTGGCACTTCTTTTTTTAACAAATTAAGCACTGGCAGGAAGAATGTCTTTCACCTCATAAGGTTGTATACCATTATGACTGAAACCAAATCAGTAAGGAGATAAGATACACCTAGCAGTGTCCAGCTACTTCATATGCGTAACTGTAGATATTACTTCGATCTGTTGATGAAGATACAAAAACAAAAAAAATGGAAAAGGTAGTAACCAATCTTAAACTCCAAGAGTACCTAGAAGAACAGGTAGCCTAAAGAGGAACATTATTCTACACAGAACTGCCAACACAGAGGCTTTTCAGCCTTGCTCTCTCATCCACCAACTTGTGTAAAAGAAAATCAACAAAAGAGGCCCTATCATGAGCAATGTGCTCCTGTGGAAGAGAAAATGGGATGTGCACATTTTGTACCTCAGTTTGCTCATGTGCAGCAGTGTTCTGTGATTTATCCATCTTATTACCATTTTGTGCAATACCCTGTTGTGATTAACACATATTATGGGGCATATTTACAAAAACTTTTTGGAGTGCGAAGATGTGCCAAAATCAGCAGTGCCACGCTCTGACATTTTTTAAACGCAGGGATGAGCCATATTCACAAGAATACGATTCGACCCTGTATTTCCCTACCACTGCCGCAAAAAAAGCTGCCTAGCTCCAGCGCAGACACCCTGCCATCATGTTGCAAGGGTGTCTGCACTGCAGGGGCGATAGTTTATGTGCAGGAAGGGACAATCATTCATGGTGATTTGTTCTTTCTATGTGTGGCGCAGAATGCAGTAAATGTGGAAAGAGCAAAAAAAGAGGAGTAATTAATAATTTATCCTCATATTGCTATAACGACTTGTAATCCATGGCATTAGAACGGTGCTGTTTTTGGCGCTGCCTCAGCCTTGTAAATCTGAGGCAGCGTCAAAAAGCAACAGGTGTTGCAGCCCATAGCAACACCTGTTGCATGCCCCTTTGCAGAAGAGGACTGCAGTGGAAAGGGGCATATTTACAAGGTGGCGTTAATGTGACTTAGCGCCACCTTGTAACTATGGGAAATGGTGTGTCAAAAAAAGTGACGCTCCGGTGGCAATTGGGGTTTGTAAATATGCCCCTACGTTTGTTATTGGTTAAGACATCTTTTACGAAGGGCCCCCTGTGTATACTGTAAATAGAACCATATATTGGTTATATTTAAATCAGTGTTGTTTTTCAGAATAAATTATATATGTTTCATACTGTGATTTGATTGATTCTAAAAAGTAAAACAATGTTTTCAATAAAGAAGTGACTTTTCAATACAACTTGGGTTTATTGGACTTTTGTGAGCTGTGCACCCCAAACGTAGTCTTACTATCTTCTGATCTGGAGCACAGTTACGTCACTCAACAGCTGGCGTAGGGGTAGTTTGCACAGCATTTCAAAGTAATTATTGGAACTGGTTTGAGGTGCAGCACCGAGGGTCCGCTGTTGCTCTCATGTTTTGGTTTTATATATGTTTCAGTGCTCTGAATTTTTTTACAGTGCTGTACCACCTCAGATATATCATATATCAAAACGAATTCTGAAAGGATACATGGATGTATGACGTTACAACGCATGCTTTTACCACGCATGCCTTTACAACGCAGTTTTTACAACGCATGCCTTTACAACGCATAGTGCTTTGGGGCGCTGGATAGTGAATAGTTTAATTTACTATTCCAACTCCAGTCCCCGTGGATAGTAGGGAAGGTGTTGGATAGTAAATTAAACCTATTCCCTATCCTAGAGGCCCCCCAGCGCAATGCATTGTAATGGTTTGCGTTGTAAAAGTTGCGTCATAAAGGCACTGCATGGTAAAAGTTGCTTGTAAAGGATGTTCCCCAGAATACATGGACACTTTTACCTGATCCAAAAGCTCTATTTCTATCTCTTTACAATACTCTCTGTTAGGAACAACTTCATAAAAGGGCCTGTACTCTCTGTAATATGTGTATTGGGGCAGATCAGAGCAGAGGGCATGTCTGCAAACTGTTGATTAGGCATGTAAATCATATGAAGGCACTTTTATTTATGTCAACCATTTTACCACTGGTGCACATTATTAATGTTAAGCCCCCAAGTAGGCAGGAATTAAGGGTCTGATTTCGAGTTTGGCAAAGAAGTAACTATGTCTCATACCTGATTGATATTCCGTCGGCTTTATTACAAGTGCATTATATTATAACGCTACATTTGAATAAACAGAACACTGCCAGGTTGCACTCTCCAAATTAATGACTGTTGTTCTTGGCACAAAAGTTAAGCTTTGAGAGTGAATTAAGCTATCCAAGACTGGTTTTATTTTGAAATATATGACTTCAATGTTCACAACAGAAAGACATGTGTCTCCTTGTTATTTTAGGTGAAAGATCTGAGGACAGCCTCTAGAGGGGTGCAATCAGTGCCAGTGCACCAGGCACTGACTTTGGGTTGGCGCCCTGTTTTCAAGTACAATATGGTTTTAAATGCACCTGCTGCCATGTTCTTTGCCTCCAGCAATTTTCAGGCAATCATAAAAATGTCAAGATGACTTTGGTGATTGATGAGCCTGCTGCAGAGTGATCAGAGTTTTGTCTACTGAAAGTTTTGACTCATCATAAAGTAGGGCAAGAGGTTAAAATGCCTGCTTCAAAGCATGTGTACCATGCAGATCACCAAATGCATACAATGTAAAGAGGTCAGTGCGTCACTGGTTCTGTCAGAGAGCCCCTTATGTTACTTGTATTTTTGTAAGTTTAAATCCAAATATAGACCAGCGAGCTACATGCTAACTTAACTGCAAGGTATAGATTAAAGCATTATGATTCCCCCCCCCCCCTGTATTGCATTATCCTGATGTTGCCAAAACCGTACGCTTGGGTAGAAATAAATTCTTATTAGTAAAGCCAACCCACAACCAAGCTTTACATTCTGAGTTTGTGCTTCTCCTTTAAACTTTACTGGCTTCCAGTATGGATGACCATTGACTCCTACACCTTCTAGTCCTCTGTCTGATGTAACATTTCCTATACACTGATTTACACACTTATGATTCATTGTCTCTGTGTAATGTGTATGTGATGTAAAGTGCTCTGACACCTTACACTGGTATGAGTGGTTCTATACAACAAAAGAAATGCCTGACAGAGAGAGTGGTTATGGAGACTTGAGGGTCACTGTTAAAGAGTGATGGTGAGGGAATCTGCAGAGAAGGAGGTCATTGGGGGGCGCCAACAAACATCGTCGCAAAGGGTGCCACCAGCGCTAAAGACGGCCCTGAAGTTTTGCATTCCTCTCTTCATGTATTATGTTAAAATGACTGTTGCAATGTGTTTTGCACACCACATGCCAGAGAAAAGGGAGGCTTGAATGCATGCATCAACATTAGGTAAGCATAGGCCCAGTCATGGTTACCAACTAAAGCATATGAATATTGTGTGAAGAGTGTTGTGTGCTAGATGAGAAACCGCCTTTACAAGGAAGGCTGAACAACGAGATGCCTTACAATAGACGTGTGATGACAACGAGGTCTTTACACTGCACGTTTTTTACAACTTTTGTTTTAACAACAAGTATGCCTTTACCACATATGCCTTTAAAACGAATTTCATTGTAAAAGCATGAATGGTAGAGGCATATTCATATTAAAAACAAATTGCATGTAAATGTAGGTCTTTTGGTAAGTATTAAAGGAAAGTATTAAGCGTATTATATAAGGTAGCTATAACTCGCACCCCCACCATGCACAGTTTTCTCCTCAATAATTTTCCTGCAAATGTTACTTTGATATTATGAATGCTGCTATCAAAGATGTCATGGCTGGTGTATCATGTGGGGTAAGTAGTAGTGCATGGCAAGGGTGTGAGTTATAGTTACTAAAGCTAACCTTAACTGCTAAATTTCTATGGTTTTGTGCAAGTAAAATGTGAACTTACCTATAATGTCCTTGTAATCTTTATTATTTTAAGTGAATTTCTGATTTGTAAATTCTATTTCCTAACTATAACATCCTGTAACCTTTGTTTTTTCAGTGAATTTCTTTGTTTTTTTTCACACTAAGGGCTAGATGTACGTAATCCAGAAATACCGAGTCCGTAATAGCGAATTTCACCGATTCGTTATTGAGGACCCGGGGCCTCATTTATGAGGCTGTGCGTCACTTTTACGTCGCCGCTGCGTCACTTTTTGTGATACACCAGTGGCGTAAAAAATGCGCCTTGTTGCGCCATATTTACAAAGTGACGCATCTAGGTAGATGCGTCACTGTGTAAATCCCTGCGCCACATTATACCTGCACCAGGTATAATGTATGCAAGGAGGGCGTATTGACGCAAGGAAGGGTCGTAGAAGTGACGCAGTGAAATCCATGAGATTTCACTGCGTCACTTTTAGGACACCATTGCGTCAAAATCTTGCGCCTGCCTCACATCAGGCGTAAGACTGAAGCAGGCCCTTTCACATGGGGCTTGCCCCATGTGAAAGGACGCATTGCTGGAGTTGCGTCACTTTTGTGACACACTCCAGCAATGCGTCACTTTTGCGCTTACAGATAAGTCAGAAATACTGACGTATCTCTAACTCCTTGCAACATAATGCGTCATACATTAAATATGACGCATCAGGAATGTCGCAAGGAGTGCGCACTGAGAAGTGACGCATCGCTGCTTTCACGCAGCGATGCGTCATTTCTCATAAATGAGGCCCTCGGTATTTACGATGTACATAATGAATCGGTAAAAATTACCAATTCGGTATAAATCGGTAAAAAATAGCGAATCCCAAATACCGAATCTGTAAATACTGCATCTGTAATTTAAAAAATCGGTAATTGTGGAGTCAGCCAAACCTGTGCATCTCATTACCTCCCAAACAGGAAGTGGCCACACCCAAGCAGCAGCACTGAACCTGGAGATGACTGTGAGGCAGGGAGCAGAGCAGAGAAGCCAGGTGCAACTCAGCTTCATTTTGCGACAGAAACCTAGCAAAATGGCAAACCAGGAGAGGGAGAAGGAGGCAGGTGAAAGAAAAAGAAAACAGACATTCAGCGAGAGGGAGCTGGAGGTCCTCATCCAGGATGTTACCAAAGACCATGATCGGTTATTTGGGAAGCAGTCCCTGCACATGCCAGAGTCTCAAAAAAGACAGATCTGGCTTGCAATACAGGAGAAAGTCAAAGCCATAGGAGTCACCCAGCGCTCCATCGAGGACCTGAAGAAAAGATGGTATGATTTGAGGAAGACTGCTAAGGCGAGGATGGCAGAGAGGCAGAAGCAGGCCAACAAAACTGGAGGAGGGAGGAACACAGCACCTGAACCAACTGCTCTGGATCTCCTGTTTGAGTCCACCCTCCAGCCGGAGAGTGTGAGTGGGATTGCCGAAGCAGACAGCTCAGCCAGAGCTGCCAATAAACAAGGTAAGGTGCATTCACAGCATGCTGTGCACCCCTCTCCCTACCCCCAATCACCAGAGTGGCATAGGGACTCCCACTCCAGTACATGTTTTACTCATAACCTCCAATGCATTATGGGAGATGTAGTCAGAAGTAAGACATGTCAGAACAGTCAGTCCACCAAACTCAAAGGCATGTGACACCAATTAGCAATTAGCTAGCAGAGGACGGTCAGTTTGATTGGCAGGCATTACATATATTACAAAGCAACTGCTTCCAGATAAGTGAGCATATGAACATTCTGTCTTCAAAGGCGAGCCATCTTGCAGGACTGCTGAGGTGAGCAGTGGAAAGGCACTCAGGACAGAGAGGAGAAAAGAGGAGGAGGTCCAGTCGCCTGCAGGGCACCCCACCCCACCACCACCATCGCCACCATCACCACCAACACCACCGCCACCATCACCATCACCACCCCCACAATCAACGCCACCACCACTGACAGGCAGGAGGCATGCTGTGGCCCCCCTCCAGCAGATGGAGGTGTCCCAGGAGGACAGCACAGGGGGACAACAGTCCACAGTGGCTGAGGATGCCAAAAGTGCAGGATCACAGTCCCCCACAGAGCGTGCCCACACATCTTCCAGACGCTGCAGGGCAAGGGCAGCCAGTCATCACTTCCAGGGCAAAGATGACAGTGTGTTTGCTGGGCTTGACGGTAACATGCTGAAGGTCTAGCGCCTGCAAGGAAGAGCAATAAGGTCAGTGAAGCAGGAGATGGCACACATGAATGCCCACATGCACCGCATAGAGAAGGGCATCAGTGCCATGAACACTGCCATGGCTGAGGGCATAAGTGACGTGGCCGAGGCTGTGAGGCTGCTGTGCAGCAAGTTAGATGAGGACAGTCTGTCAAGGCGCAGGGAGATGCAGAAACTTCATCATTACACCAAGGCAGTGAACTGCTTGTCCACTGCAACCTCTCTCATATGCTGAAGCTCGGTGGCCATGCAGGAGGAGATGGCACACTGCAGTCGTGATGTGGCTAGGGGGCAGGTTACAGTGACCACTGCACTTGAAGTGCTCCAAACAGACAAGGTGGCCACTACAGGTGACGGGGGAAAGTGAAGAGGCTACTAGCCATAGAAGCATCATGCCCCCTCCCTCAGAGTCCAGGAGGTGCAGCGAACGCCACCGCGCTGGCTCTGGACTGACTGGCAGTGCGGACAGTGGGGCAAAGGAACGTGGCAGTGCAGCGCCTGGGCGCAAGAAGTAGAGCCAGCCATGATATGGTTGTACTGAAATGGGTGACGTAACCCATGTTTGTATGGACACTGCTTTTGATCTTGGTGGTGTGTTATGATCATTAAACACCATCACTCAAATACAGCAACTGGCTATGACTCCTCACTTTCTCAGAAATAGTTGTGTGTTATCTCAGCCCGTCTGTGTCTCCCATCCGGTTCTGCTGATACACCTGCTGCGCTGTGCTCTGGCTGTGGACAGTCCTCACCCTCGTCCTAAGAGTCAGTTAGTTCCACTGCAGTTTGTTTCTTTGTGGCAAGGTTATGCATCATTGCACATGTTGCTATTATTTTGCAGCAGATGATGGGGCGGTACTGACGTGCACCTCCACTTTTGTGGAGGTAACGGAACCTTCTCTTGAGAAGTCCAAAGGTGCGCTCCACAACGTTGCGCGTGCTTTTATGTGCCACATTGTATCTCCTGGGTATTGGTGTTAGGATAAAAGTCCGCACGGCACATGCGCTGTCACCTAAATGAGAAAGAAAGTGCCATTAATTTGACTCACCAATACATTCATCCAAGGTATGCGTCAGGGTGTGTCACACTGATTTACCTAGCAGGTATCCCTCTCTGAATTCACCAGCAGCCAGACGTGTGTAGATCCCACTGTTCCTGAATATGTAGGAGTCATGGGTACTCCCTGGAAATTTGGCCACAATGTCAGTAATAATGTAGTCTGTATGACATACCACCTACAGGTTGATGGAATGGATTTGCGGTTGTGGTATGTGTATTCTGTAGCTGCAGGTGGTCAGATTGGAATGTGGGTCCTGTCAATGCACCCTATAACTTGGGAACTGTTCCTTTTGGTAGAAATCCAGCTTTGTCTTCTGCAGTTCCGCCTGTGTGCTGGGGAAGCATATGTAGTGATGCATTCTCTGCATCATGGCATCCAAAAAGGAGTTGAAGAAACAGGACAGGCAACTCTGTGACACGCCACCTGCCGCAGCTATCACACCCTGGTAACTGCCAGATGCCAGTAGGTGCAGGCTACAGAGCACCTGTACATGAGTGGGTATTGCGTGAGCCCTTGGTGTCTGATGCTCCCGGAGTGGGTGCAAGTCCCGTATCAGGTCCAGGATGGTGTTTGGGTGACAGTTAGAACAGTGTAACGCGCAGTCTGTACACGCGCTCCTCCCGTCTCCAGATCCTCACTCCTGCTGCTCGCAATCCTAGACACCTTGCTATCACGTAGAGGGTCGCCATTGTGTTCACACTGTTGCATTTTGGGGCTGTTAATGTGCAGTGCACCTGATTACCACCTGCTTTGAGTCAGTGGCAAATACCGATTCTTAAATACCGATTATTAGCAAAATTGGTATTACCGATTTTTGGTACATCGTATTTGCGATTTTTTACCAATTGCATATTTACCGATTCAGTAGCGTTTGTCTACTAATTTGTAAATAAGGAATCGGTAACTGGTTTCCCTTAATTTTACCGATTCTTTATTACCGATGCCGTTCGGTAATACCTACATTGCACATGGCTAAATACCCGTCGGTAACGCTGAAATTTAGAGAATTTCAGCATTACCGACCGGTATTTAGCCACCTACATCTGGCCCTATGTTATTGGAATTACTTTACTGTTAGAAATCGGGTCTCTAGTTGGTAGTGGTTTGCACCCTGTCTTAGTAGGGACGCTCACTCTAGCCAGGGTAAGGGAGTCACACAGCTTAGATAACCTCTGCTCATCCCCTTGTAGGTTGGCACAGGCAGTCAGGCTTATCTCAGAGGCAATGTGTAAAGCAGTTGTACATACACACAGTAACATAGTTAAAACACCACAAACTGAGTCCACACCAGTTTAGAAAAATAGTCAATATTCATATGAATAAAACAAGACCCAAATGACAAAAATACAACATACACAAGTCAATATATCAATTTTAGAAAGATTACTGTGAAATATATAGCTCCTACAAAACAACAGCTCCACCCGGGGCTATCTTGACATCGTGACAGGTACCAATCCAACAGTTCAACACCGACAGCTAGAAGCCCGGGCTGGCTATGGAGTCATACAGACCTTCAGTAACAGTGCCTTGAAAATGATGAAAACAAAAACATTGCACAGCATCAGGGTAGTGAGGTCTCACTGGTGACAGTGCGGTGTTGGTTCCTTACTTCTTCGCAGGGGAGGTGATGCAGTGTTGGCAGCGAGGTGGTGTTCCTTACAACGGTGCAGTCTTGATGAGTTCAGGAGGTCACCCATGTTGGTTACTGACTCCATGATAATGCAGTTGAGGCCCAGGCATTAGGGCTGCGGTGTAAGTATGTGTGGTGCATCATGCTCGTCATGAGCGGTGCCCTTGGTTTTGGTGCAGGCAGCAGTGAAACATCAGGGCAAAGCATTGTCATCTGAAAGGTCAGGGGTGCGGTACAAGTCTAGGCTGTGTCTTTTGCACTTTATGAGCGGTTCCCTTGGCTCCGGTGCGGCCACCGGCCTCAATGACTAAGTCATTGTCGATAAGTGGCTGTTGTCTGCAACACTAGACCTGCAGGGTAAGCTCGGACAGTGTGTTGTGTTCTTCAGGAGCAGTGCCCTCGGCTCCGGTGCAGGCAGCGACATCACTGACAATGTTGATGTTGCTTTTCTTCAGTTGCAGCACCGGCCACATTATTCCAAAGGCCCAGGAAGGGAAGTTGGCACCACTTGACAATCAGGACTCCCAGCAGAGGATTACAGGTGCTGTAAGCACGATTCTGGTGAAGTCTTTGATGGTCCTGAGACTTCTTAACAGGAGGAAAGCATGCACAAGCCCTTGGAGAACCCTTGAAGCAGGAGTCAGAAAACAAAGTCCAGTCCTTTCAATTCAAGGACAGAAGTAGCAAGCAGCAGGCCAGTCCAACGAAACATCAGGCAGAGTGACAGTCCTTCCTACAGCATCCAGCTCTTCTTCCTGGCAGAATGTCCTTAGTCCGGAAATGCTCTGATTTGAGAGAATCACAGAACCAATACTTATACCCTTTTCTGTTTTTGAAATAGGCAAACTTCAAAGGAAAGTCTTTGTAGTACACAATACCCTGCCTTTCCCTCCCCCAGCTCCAGACACACTACAGGGGGGTGGAGACAGCTTTGTGTGAGGACATGCACAGCCCTATTCAGGTGTCAGTGACAACTCCTCCCACCACTCTAGCTCAGGGAGGCCCATCAGCCTGCTGATGGCCCATCAGGACATGCAAGGCATACCTCAGCTCCCTTTGTGTGACTGTAGTGAATGCACAAGAGCCCAACTGTCAGCCAACCCAGACATGGATTCTACAGAGAGGCAGAGGCACAGAATGGTTAAGCAAGAAAATGCCCACTTTCTAAAAGTGGCATTTCCAAACACGGAATCTAAAAATCAAATTCACTAAAAGATGTACATTTAAACTGTGAGTTCAGCGACCTCGAACTTAAACTCTCTATCAGCTCCTGCAGGCTCACTAGTAACATTTGATTTTCAAGCCCTGGGCACACCTGATGCACTTTACTAGTGACTTCCCTGTTTCTGTTGATTATTATTACGACTGTTTAAAATGTCAACCAGTTCATTTAGATTTAATCGCAGTCGTTTGCATTATTAATACCAGTGTATTAAGAGGGTTCTTTATTATTGACAACGGCAGTGGGCAGACCGCTATGAATAATGGACTGGAACATAAGATCATGAGTGCACTGAGTTTCTATTAATGACGCAAGTGACTGCGATGAAATCTGAATGAACTGCTTGACATTTTAACACCATCGCTGCTAGGGAGATTTTCCTCATGTGCTGATTTTACATTTTTCCCATTGTTCATGACGAGCTCAGAGCTCGTCATGAGCACACGACCAGTGTACTGCATGACGAGCTGAGCTCGTCATGAGCAGCGAAGGGGTTAAGCAGTCGTAATAATAATCATTGGAAACACAGAATGTGCTGTTTTTACCCCGTCAGTAAATAAGTGGAGTTGAGAGACTGAACACGGTGAACTGAAGTATTTTTCCTGTTTTGACTAGGTCAGCTTGAAAAGCATCATGTGCGGGAAACACTGACCCATGATTAAGGCTCATTAGAGGAGCCAAAAAGCGTTGGATGGATTTGTAGCATGGTGCTGCCTACTTGATTGCTAATAAAAGTTCTCCAGAGATGAAGGGTACTAACCTCCAGATGACAGAGAAGAGACTCCAATTACACCTATTGAACTACACAGTTGAATTGACTAGAGCTTTCTTACTATCAAGGCAAGATCATTGTAATGTTGCCTACATCATCCCTTAAAAGAAGAAAATTCAAACATTCCAGATGATCCAGGCCCAAGTAGTAACTTCATTACCCAAGCCGTGAAGCAATTGCACTGGCTCCGACTCAAGCAAAGTATTAGATTCAAAGTACTGTTCACCAAGCTCAAGTCCTTCCAAGGAGCTAGTCCTCTCCACACCACCGAATGCCATCTTTGATTGTTTACTACAGAGAGTGGGACATTTATTGTCCAATCCACTGAGGCACGTATGAGTATGTGAAGTAGCACTCCTGTAGTGTTCATGGCCTTCATGTTTAAGAGCTCAAAGCAAGAAGGAGTGGGCAAATCAACTCTCTTCCTAAAGGTTGACATCTTCCAGTCTCACTCTGAAATAAGAAGAGTTTCCAAATGTGATCTACGATGGAATAAACCATCTACAAAGGTTCTGTAGACATTGCAGTTAAACTGCAGTTTAAATTCAAGTGGATAGGGTGCCCGCGTTACTGGAAGGATTGTGTTTGTGCAGGAAGGGACACCTTTCTGCACAAAAACAAACATTAATGGAATTCTGCTCCTCATATGTGCAGAATGCAGCACATATAGAAAGAGCATAAAACAAGGAGAAATAAAAGTATTTTTTCTCATTGCACTACTTTAACACCTCCCCATGAAAGGCATTAGATTTTGGTGCTGCTTCAGATTTACCAATCCTTGTAAATCTGGGGCAGTGTCAAAAAGCCATGGGTGTGAAAGAGGGCCATATTTACAAGGCTGTGTAAGACCATGCAAAGTGGCTTTGCATGGCCTTGTAAATATGGGTCAGCACACAGTGCCACAGAATTGTCAAAACAAATGATGCTCCGGTGGAGCTACGGACTTGCAAATATGCCCTGTGCTAATGTTTTAACCCCTTCACTGCGGCGGCTATTCCGCCGCAGTGCTAAGGGGGTGGGGGGGCCTCGCGGCGGTCCCGTGCTCGTGACGGAACCTCTCCTTCACGGCACGCGGGTGAGCTATGCTTGTGACGGAACGGTTCCGTTACGGCCCCGCCCGCGCTAGAGAACGTTAGCGCAGGCGCGGAATTCGCGCCGGGCAAGCGCGGCGAGAGGGCCGTGACGGAACCGTTCCATCACCAGCACAGCCCACCCGAGGCACGTGACGGAACGGTTCCGTCAAGAGCATGGGAGGGGTTAAAGGAGACTAAGGAAATTGGGAACTGAGCTAGGAACCAAAGGTATCACACAGTAGAGCAATGTCAAAACAACAAAGAATAATACAAAGAAGTATTAACTTCAAAATATCTATTTAGACATATACAATTAAATCACTGTGAAATAGGCATTGAATCATAAAAAGTGAATATAAACAGAGAATGTCTGGAGACCTCAATGCAGAGATAGTTAAGATAGAAAGCCATATATTAAAATTAAGAAAAGACCACTGCTTATATGAGATTCTGCAACTGCAGAGTTTCCCGTCTAATTATTGATTTACTGCAATTGCTATATTATCCCAAGTGACGTATAATTTGCGAAATTAACCAAAATTCAATTTTAGAACTAATGATAAAAGTTACCAAAAAGGCCAATATGTGCTGCAGTGAAATGGCAGATCCTTTCCAAAAGTTAACTGATGACCTTTCAGTTTTTGACTGCGGTTTGTGCTTTTAAAATTGGTACTAATGCACTAATGGGGTGCAACTTTACCCACACAGTATTAATATGTGTGCAAATGGAAAAGTAACTAAAATAACTTCAACAGATTGTGCCAGAGGATGCCACATAATTTTCCTTTCACTGTTTCATAAATGTTGTCAACTCTGCCACATAATTTGGCCTCCTTTTGCCATATATTTCCGTTGGCCCTTATTAAAGTGATTGAAATAAGTGATTGTAGAGAAAGCTTTGTTGCATTACAAGCCACAGGTGAGTGAATAACTAGCTTGGGACGTTGAAGGGTATTTGTTCCTAGGGGTCAGCCACGTAGAGTTGCCTTAGTTGTGATAGGCAATATGAACATACCAACGCCTTTTTTGTTTCTACAGGAATTTCAAATGCAAATTACATTCCTTCAGAATTCCCAGACCTAGAAAAAGAACACAATCTCCCTCTTGCAGTTCTCAAAGCGACTAACCAGTACCAAATTTCAGGAGTGACTGCTCCTGATGGCTCGGGATGAGGGACCATAAGGAAATTTCCTCTCTTCTTCCTGCTGGTGTACAGGTGGCAAAATGGATCCTGGAGAGTCATGGTCAGAGGCAGCGACCTGAAATGGCCAGAGGTTGTGGTCTGAGGAAGGAGGGTGCACCAGGGGATAAAAAGTGCACAGGGATGTAGTGAATGCCTATGAAGATTGGAATTTCTAGGGTTGTAGCATGGACGTGGTATGTGGTAGCTGGGGGACATAATTGGTTATCCTGTGTTTTTTCTCAATGTCTTTTCTTCCACGCCCTCGAAATCCCATGCAATATGATTTCCGCCATGGAAGACAGAAGTTGATATAATCCTGGAAAGAATTAATTAGGCAGGAAGTCGGCAAATGACTCACTGTTTTTAGGCCTACTCATTTCACGAACTGTAAAGACCGAGTAATCCGAACCGTCTGTTTGAGGGGTGAGCAGTAGGGCGAGACTTCTTTTATTTTAGAGCTACTTCCAATTCTATATTTATTTCAATACATATAAAATTGCGTTTGATGACTGCACCACTTGAAAACATAAACTTGAAAAGTACAAACAGAAATGTGTCTTGGAACAGAATGCACACCTCCGAGAACATTGACAAAGTACCAAATACTTCTCAAACGTTACGATAACCAGTTCGCTCCAATCTGAACTATTCAGCCATATAGTATGATGATATATATTCTTTAATGCAGTGTGATGCTGAGTCAAACCGTAGGAGTGAATTTGCACAGGTAGGTCACAGGAGCTTCACAATTTAATTGTGGTTGGTGAGGAGGGTCTGTGCTATAGCATAAAGCCAGGAGTTATACAAAATGGTTAGAAACCTTCTGATAGTAATGAGGAATGAGACATATGTCTTGAAATTATTAACTTTAAATATATGGGAACTCCATGGGTAGAGAAGGTTCTAATACATTTAATGGGATGACATTTATGGATGTCTTCAGAAGAAGACATGTGGTCACAAAATAGTAAAACATTTAATCATGTATAAGGGGGATTTCTGAATATGATAATATTAATTTGATTTGATAAGTGGGCACCAAAATTGGGCCGTTTAAATGTTTAGAGAACAGTAGGTTTACAATGGTGAATTCTGAAGTGCATAGGCACGTTGTAAAGGTGCCTTGCATTATGAAAACCTAAACTGTAAAAATTTTATGGAAAGAAATGAATAATGCATCATCACAAGTAAAGATGAGATGAGTTTCTGCAGCGCAGTGCCATTAGCTGAGCTAAAGTGATTTTGGAAAAAAAAGACCAGTGCCTATCTGAAGAAAAGAACCACCCAAATTTAAATATACGAGAACACTGTGTTTTCAATGGATTCTAGGAAAAGTGCATTAAAATTACACGAGATGGATAAAAAGGAACAGTCATTACTAAGGTGTTATTCTGAATGTAATAAGCATAGTAAAAAGCTTGTCTGAGAAACTAAGGAAAACCGAAAAGACAAGGGTATCTAAATGAATCCGACAGTATATAGAAAAAAGGCTACCAGGTACAACGATAAGTATTTAAGATCAAGGGAGGGAAAATGATTGTGTGGAAAAATGTAATTTTTAACACTGACTTACAGATGATGACATTTATGACAAATAAAGAATTTACACAAAAGTTCTCAAAAGTCAGCATTTAATGAGATCTTCGTAAATGAGAAGAAATTATGGAAATACCTCAAGGAATGTAAATTAGGCAACGCTCTCTAAGCAGTCGTTCGTGTGCACAGCTTGTATGCAGTGCAGTGCAACTTTGGCCCCACACCACGTCCACAAATTCTGGAGTTTGCAATAGTGGCTTGGTAGTTATGGTTGAATCCACTAAGTTTTAGTAAACCACTCTTTGCATCACTAGCATCTTTGACCCACTTTGCCAAATCTGCTCAGAAGTTTCCAAAAAGTATATGAATGCACTTCAGATTGAGATGGGAAAGCTGCAGGTAGATTTTGCTAGAGACCAGTGGATGTGCACAGGAAATTGTCTGCCTCCCATTCAAAAGCCTATCGAAAATTTGGGCCATCATTGAACATCGCTGGAAAGAATTACAAAAACCAGGTAAACAAAACAGTGATAGTCGCTACTTTAAGTTCATTTTTCTTTGGTGTACATCTGTCCAGTGTCCAAAACGCAACATCGCAAGATTGTGGGGGTCCCAGGAGCCTCCGTCTTTTACAGCGTGGGAGAGAGATCTGAATTGGTTCATGTTGACAGAGAAGACAGTGTATGAATCTAGAGGGTGTCCCAACAATGGGTCACAGATCTGGGAGAAATGGAATAATAACATGCGAGGAATATGTGAGCTGCTGCAGCGGAGACGAGGGTAAGATCCAAGGTAGACAAACGTAGCAATATATTATTTGTTGAATGTATTACATCCACGATATTGACAGGCTCCGTTATCTGGGTGGGATTGTTAACAATGAATGCACTCTTGATAGCTAATGGAAACCATGGAGCAGATGCAGGCTGGAAATATGTCTGCCACGGCTGGACACCAGCAAGTAGTAACTTGGAACTTCAATGCCCTGCAGTGCTTCATTTTGACATTGCTGCCACTGAGCCGCTCCCAGATGACTGCAGTGAGAACATCGACACACACAGCTCCGACCCCTGATGTGCCCGTGCCACACAGTAACGCTGTCCCATCACCCTCGCAGTCTGCTGTGTCAATGGCACACAGTGAAGCAGCCATCAAACCGCCAGACACACCGGACACAGAACCCATATCAGGGGAGTAAGAAGGAGATGGGAAATACTGTGTGAGGAAGGAGGCCATACCATCCATCACCACCATATTCCCTGTCCCTGCCTGGTGATGACCTATGCATCATGCCCTGGGAAACACCTCCTACTGACCCCGGAATACTCAGCGACATGCACCCGGACCCCGACACGGACTCCAATTTCATCACTGCTGGCCAATGACACACAACTCCTGATGCGGACTACACCCTCCCACTTCCTAATCACCTCTCAATCCCCAAAGGATTGTGGTTTGCCCACCACGGCTTACATGTGATGTGGACTTAGATGGCCATGTACAGCTCCAGCTCTGTCACCTGTATGTGAATTGAACAGATGTGTCATTACTATGTTAACTAACATATGGATGAATGGCTGGATGTAGGGACAATCATTGCACATGAAGGTACACCATGGTAACTGACATCTATGGACATATGTATCCCTGAGACACATGGCAAATTGGATGACTGTGAAGGTGAGTACTAGCTGTGGCCCCATTGCACAACAACAACAATCTCACGAACCCGCAACGTAGGCACACTTCCATGTGTTAAATTGGGCTATGTGTTGGAGTGACCAAATCGGTAGAAGGTCAGGAGTGGTGTCCTATTTCACATGTAACAACAGAATTCACAACGCACACCTACTTGCACACATCTGTGTGGACACATTCTGTTATGATATATGACATTGCTCCTCATGGTCAGAGGTTGGACACCATACCCACATTGCTGAAGTCACATCAGTGCATATGTCGGCCAGCACCTATCCCAAAATAATGTCTGGCTCACAGAGACTGAGCTTGCAAAAGGGACCCACCCCCATTGCACATGGGTAGGTCAGTTCCTCCCTGACTAAGGACGATGCTCATTGTGGCACACATGTGGACAATCAAATCAACACACCTCACATTTACACACCAGTGGTGTGGCATAAATTTTATTGGGATGTGCATGTCAGTGTGGATGAGGCAACGGCCACAACAGACAGGGACATGCTCAAGACACATACACGCAGCATGGGTACATGTCGAGGCTCAGGGAATGGTGGTGCAAAAATGTTCAACAATCATCACGGATGGCAACACTCCCAGCCCACCTTGCCTTGCTGGATGAGTCATGTGTAGTGTGGCATCTGACCATTGCCCCGTGTGAAGGGGCACAACTCACTGCCCATGGGATCTGCATAGTGCTCTGCTACCGGAGTTCTCCAATTGTCTACTCTGCTGACAGTGTTCAGGTGAAAGGGTCTGAAAGGTTCACATGTCATGCTACATTGACATGTGTGTACTCTCCCTCAGCAGTGTGTCTGAATTGGAAACAATGCCAAATGACGCTGTGTTGCTCTAACCATGGACCTGCATTACCTTGCACAGGTGTCTGTACACATGCGTTGTGCCACGCACATACATCCAGAGTCCGGACGATAGCAGAAGTGTCCTCTGTTGTGGTGTGATATTTGAGCAATCTCCACGATGCAACAAGTTCGTGGGACATGTGCTGTGGGTAACAAATGGATGTGGCTGCAGGGACGTAGTTACTCGTCCATGAACGCCCCCGCTGCTTAAGGTGCAATGCGTTCCAATAGTATGTCGTTGTCCTGTTCAAGGAACACCAGGGTGAGCCAATCCATTAACTGGTCCGGGCAGGTGTGCTCAGCCCACAGCGTTTCACCAATCCGCAATACAGCCCAATAGGGGAGCGCCTGTATGTGGTCACTGCACACGAGGAATTGTGCAATCTCCCATGCACAACTGCCAATACATACGCAGTATGTCTAGGCATCCCATGCACGGCTGTCTTGGTTACACTCCTGTTCGTGTTCAAACAGGGGGAACACACTCAAGTCATAGTCCAATTCATCTACGGTTGTGTTGGATAGGCAGACATTCATGGGACACTCGAATGAGCATGTTCGGCAGTGGAACCAGGGCTGGATGCAGGTGATGTAGGCAATGTGGAAGCTGAGCAGGTAACTGATCCGCAGCACTGCCAGTGGCACTGCGCCCAGTAAATGCAGCATACGTGCACGGTAGTGTTCCACGTGACGGGGGTTGTGCAAGTGCCCGGTATGGCCTGCCATTGCCTTGGTGCGTCTCGTGGAACCAGCACTCTTCTCAACTGCGGCAGTTGTGTAGAGGATATGCCAGAGCTCTGGGCAATGATTTGAATGTTTGTGCACTGTTGGGCTGAATGGGTTGCTGTTTCAGTGAGTGTCAAGGGCATCCCATGCGGGGATACCTCCAACAGGAGCTTCTGTGTGTGGGGTGTGGATGAGTTGGATAGTTTATTTGCACTATGCGTGGTGTGGGAGTCGTCCACATCTGCCATGGCATCTTTCTCAGGGTGTTCCAGGTGCAGTCTGGACCGAGGTCAGAGGTGCAGGTGTCCTCCCGCCTTCTGCATTGGGACAATGGAGCTTTCATCCCTGATGTTTGTCTGTCTTCTACTTGCGTTTTCGGAATGTCATGTGGCTTTGGTGCTGAGATTGGGACACGGTTTTGGGCTCATGGTGTACAGATGGCGATGCACACACAGATGTTGGCATGAGGAGCCAGGTGCCGAGCAAGGCCTTGCGCTGCTTGTGCAATTTCACTCCATCTCTTTGTTAGGCGCATGGCACACATTCTTCTCTTTTGTTAAGTGATCCAGGCTGTGTCCTACGGATTGCCCAGTGAGGACCAGCTAGGTCTCATCCGAATGGTTGTTTTAGCATTTGTTTGTATGGTGCTTTGTGTTGGTGATTGCATTGCTGTGTGACTGAATCTCCATTTTCTGGTCACATGTATGTTGATGTTCCTGCTTCTGCGACATCAGGCAGAATATTTGTTTTGGGATCCGTGTTGTTGGTGTGCAGTTTCTTGGTCCGGGGTTGGGGGTGGACCCGGGGGGGGGTGGGGGGGTGGGGAGGGGGTTGCACACCTGGTGTAGTGTAGTTCCTAGTTTCCCAATAGGCCCTGCGCATTGGAATAACATAAACAGTAGTATCGACGTAGAAGTGCGGATCTTCCAGGCCTCTACTGACTATGCTAAACTTAATTGGGTTTGTTACCAACTAGCTCAGAGGTCACTGGAAACTTTCTTCTCTGCATAGGAAGTGATCAGCTTCCCTGGCACAGACAAGAAGGGATTCAGCTTTCCAACAACCGTGCAACATGACAACTTTGCTCCTCAGATCAAGAGTCAATCTCTAGGGTCGTGTGAAACAATAGACAGGTATTTCACTCAGTCAGGTTAGTGCAGATTACTTTCACAATATGTAGAGAATAGAGAGACGGGCGTTTGTCAATAAAGGGTTAACATTTATTGAACAGTCTTTCTACTCGTACAAGAGAAATGTATTGCCACAATTGCAAGACTTGTTATTATGAAAAGTACGTACAGTAAGATAGGTATTGCAAGATAATACTGTAAAAGCATTGATATGGTTTCTTAGCCATACAATGGTTTAAAAGTAATAAAACATATATACTGTCATATATACATTAGGCTAAAATACTCAACTGGTGCTTCTAACTACGCCTACCCCAGTGTGCCTGACCTAAGCCTAACACGTGGGAGGGGAGTAAATAAGTAGCGTTAAGTTGGTTTTGCCAAGGTTTGCTTCAAGAATTCGCTTCTAAGGGTTTAGTCAACACAATACCTCTGAATAGAATGATGGAGGTCTGGCATCTCCTTCAGGGGGAACTCGGTATCCCAGTCACCCGCGAGGGCAGACTAGAAACGCTGGAGCTGGATTTCTCTGCAGGAGAAAGGCAGCGTCTCTCTTCAGCGCGTCGAGGAGGAGGAGGGGGGACAGCGTCCGCGGGCAGCTTGGCATCTGCTGGGCTCTTCGCAGAGGGACGGCTGTTCAGCTCCTAAGCTCACCACACCATCGTTCGCGCTTTAGCAGCGATAATGGTATCAGTAGCTTCACCAACAGCAGCGGGGCAGCAGCAGCATCAGCGTACTGCATACAGCATACAACAGCAATGGGACACCAGCAATTGCTTAAGGCAACGTTGGTAATATTTAAACCTGACAGGTGCCTGGTTTGACGCAAGTTTGCTGGACATAAGACGTCAATTAAAGATGTCACTAGGAAGTGATAGCTATCAGTTGCTCATTAGAGTTCCATTACTAATCAAAACACAGCAAGCGGGGATTTCCAGGTTTGCTGAGTTTTTATCTTGTTGAAGAACTCGGAGTGTTAATCTAGGAATATCAGATAGTGACTTCTGCTCTGTCATTGCACTAATTGGTTGCAAAGGAAGTGGCAGAGAACTATTCTGGAACATGGCTCTGTTCGTGTGAGGCCAGAGATGACTTTCTGAAAATCGCACTTGAACGGTTATGCCAATATAGGGAATAAATGGATTTATAGCCGAATAGGGCCATAAGGTCACAGTATCGATCAGGAACCTAGATAAACACGCAACACCCACTCCACGGGTTCATGTCCATCAAATTACTAAAACTAGAGCAATAGGATGCATGTGTAACATTGCCCACCCCAAAATACATAAATGCATTTGAAATAGGCGTATATGGTAATACGTGAAATTTAGGTACTGTACGTTTTTTTGAAGCATAGAAATCATTCAAAAATTATTGCATATGAAATCAATGAACGATTATGCAAAAAGAATTACACATGAAATATCTCTGAAACAGAAGAAGGGCGAGATAAATCATCACATATAAATGCATTGCAATAACATGTGCTAGAGGCTGATGTAAGGTTGTTATGTCTCTAGATGTGTTTAGAAATAGAAGTTTGAAGCTTCTGTTCTTTAAGAATAGTTTTTACCTTAAGCAAAGAATTGATCGTGCCAAAAAAAAGGTCAATATTAAAAAGTGTTCAATTCAAAAGAACTAATTGCTTGAACGGGGAAATAGAGTTCCAACGCTTTTAGCAGTTTTTGTTGATCAAAACTGAAGGCCGAATTCAGAGTTCATGGGAACGCTGTGTGTCGGAAAACTTCTCAAAAGTTATTGTTTCTGTACGGGTGAGAACATCGTATCAGACAGGCTCTCAAAGAATTGGTCTACAAAATCAGGTGACAGTTCAACCAAATTCGATAGTGCTGTAACTTGGCAGGTGTGAGAATGATTGCTGTCATCATAGTCGGGAGCAGCAATGCTCACAGAAGGTCGTACCTGGGTGATGTTGCTTTTGTCACTCGCTCCACTGTTACCACCTAGTCGTAGTACAGGAGTCTCAACGAATGCCGTCATCAGGATTGGTAGCCGCTGGGGACAACACAATGCGTGAGCCGTTATTGGACTGAGCAAAGTATCGACGTCCATTGGTACTGCTGATGGAAGTGAAAGACAGATGTCCAACACGCACTCATCTCCGCATAGCATACATCGAAGTACCGGTAAGATACAGTTCTGCCATATAGGTCTGAATGAAAGGAACCAGGTCATGTTTAGATCTCTCAGCCTGGCCAATCCAAGGACGT
Organism: Lissotriton vulgaris; assembly: GCF_964263255.1. Lineage (NCBI taxonomy): Eukaryota > Metazoa > Chordata > Amphibia > Caudata > Salamandridae > Lissotriton > Lissotriton vulgaris. The sequence goes on from NC_141697.1 coordinate 970,769,733, forward strand.
TAGTTATCCTGTCCCGGTAGCGCATTGCTAGGATTGTCTCTTCCATTTCCATGGGAGCTATGTCTGAGTTTCGGCTTGCCATAACGAAGCAGGACGGTCAAAAAGAAAATCCCTGCTACAAGTCCCAAAAATAGGGGTATGCCGCCAAAAACAGAGTGGACAAAATTAGGAACGATTCCCAAAATTGCTTGAAAAGGTGTTAGCAGTCCCGTAAAAATTGTCTTAAATATGCCTGGGATGCCTGTAGCACTAGACATGTTAAGGAGTTGGCTAAGCATTTCTACGAAATGCACGGGGCAATTTGTTGATAAAAGTTCATGAACTTCAGTAGCTGTCCTTGCAACTAGAAGATCATACGTCTCTTTTGATGACGTTATAGGCACTGTTGTCTGCAAAAGTACAGACTTAATTTTGCTTAAAGTATTAATTCGTATAGAATAGAGATTCAGACGAGGCCAGATGGGAGTCACTGTGTCTGCAGGCCCACTCGGGAACAATGCCTGCATACAGCATTTGACCATGGATGTTACGCTTACTAGATAACTTTTCCCTGGAACAAGGCCACAACATCTGTGATCCGTTCTAAGAATGTAACTCCCGTTTGCGAGTTGCATAAAGAAGGGCTCTATCTGAGTTGCAGGTGTGACTAGCTGGTGGCATGAAAGGTTGTTAGAATTTCCATCACATGCTCCGTGTAAATTAATACCCTGACACAAAAGTGTACCGCTCAGTGAATGTTTACAGTTGTCACCACTAAGGAATACATTTTTGCCGCTGTCACTATAGCAAGAATGTGTGTATGGTAATTTCCATTCAGATTTTACATATCCTTTACCCAATTGTTCATACTGGCCAGTAGGTAGTATTCAAGGCATTTTTTAAATCGGAAAGTTGTTATCGGAATAGTGATAATTCCGTGTATTATCCATTCAATGACAGGACTCTCTGACATTGTCAATGGTAATCTCTCAAGTTTTTCGATGCTCAGGATTGTATAGTCTGCTCCTTTCTGTGCCAAACTGATCTGTTTATCAGTAAGGTTAAAAATGGAAAATAATGACGTTGTGTTGATTAAACGCCAAGGCACATAGCCTGAACGAAGATTTTGCAGCGTCCAGCCCAATTGTATAATAGAACGTAATTGAGATTGGCCATGTTGTAACATTAGCAAGTCTCTGTCTATCACATCAAAGGCAGAGGATACAATATTGTCCAACGAATATATTCTGGAAGACAGAGTCATTAACCCATTGTCTACTACAGAAAGTGATTTTTCCAAATTAATACGATCAATTTCTCGTATTTTTTCAGCTGTTTCAATTTGTGTGACTTTCCAAGCCTCGTTGTAAGCAGCATAGATACTGGTCGCTATGAAATGCTTTTGACGCTGTTTGCGTGGTCCAAGAATGAAATCGCGCAAATCAGCACCATCTTTTAGTAAAGATAAGTGTTGCTTAATTTCAGCCAGTGTGGATGATGTTAGCCATTCAAGGCAGAGTTTCCCTACACTGTATGTTGTTATTATCCCTGGATGTTGTCTCTGGGAGTATCTAGGGTCTAGTCTGGTCATTTTTAACCCCTGTGTTTTATTCAGGAATCTATCTTGACAGCTGTTTGTGTCAGTAGGCCAGATTAACCACTTTTTCCAATCAGGATGTGTTCTGTTAAAATGTAAAATTTGTGAGACGTCTAACTCAATATCTGTAGTTGTATTCTCAGGTATTGGCTTTGGAATAGACGGTTTGTTATGGTCTTTGATCTTAGCTAGGCCAAGACAGGATGTTTGGTGTATTGTGTCATTTAAAAACAACATTTGTTCTGGTATCATGCAGGTTCTGAATAGTGCTTCAAGGCCTTGTACCTGCCAATCTTTTGTACCCCAAATTGTTTTCGTTTCAATGTTATTTTTCCAATAATCAAAACCAAATGTCATCATTTTTTCATAAAATGCTTCTGAATATATCAATTTAGAATTTGTCAGCATTGTTTTCATTCCTGTTTTATCTAACAGTTTGTAATAAAACGTTTCTGCATCACTAGTGTTAAACCCTGAGAAGTATTTGAATTTCTCAAAAAATGCTTTAGAACTGCTTTTAGGTGGTGTAGCACAATGTTCTCATTGATTATACATAAAAACATTTCTAGGCTGTGCAGATTTATGCAAATAGTGATCACCATAATGTGTGTAGCAGAATAACTGCTCATAACTAGATGAACCCTGTAAATAATCATGATCTGTGAATCTAGATGACATTACTAAATCAGACATCATGTCATTAATACTGTTAAACCCCCAATCATCAGAGAATGTACTAGGTGTTACAAAGTCACTTAAGGAAACCTTCAGTTGATGAGGATACTTCAGGATTTCGACCGGACCATATATCTCATAGTCAGTTTTCTTCCATACTACCCCACCAGTTATTGGAATTGCTGTGACATTTACTGTTGACAGTTCTCTTTTCTTCACGTGGGATGATCTGTGTGGTTTGAGGACTATGTTGATGTTCTGACTTGCTGTGTCCATTGTACTATATTTTCCCTCAATGAATTTTCCCAAACAAAGTACCATGATGAGCCAAAGCAGGAGGAAAAATACACCTAGACCGAACCAGAACTCTAACCAAGGTGAAATAAGGTAGATTTCCTTCAGTTGATGAAAGAGTTCCGTTGCTTTTTCTTTAAAAGTCTTTTTTGTTTCTGGCATCACTTCGGGGTCGTTTTGATCTTCAGAGAAGTTGTCGAAGTTGATGAAATAGCCAGAGGCAGTTCTGTCAATTGTTGGGATTGTTCTTTCAATCTGTCTTTCGGTAGCATTTTCTAATGCCACATTAGTGTAGACTGGTGTTTCTTGACGAACCGTTTCAATCTGTGTCTCAAGAGGCACGAGTTCCATGGCATTATTGCATAGTCCTTCCCTGTGCACTGCAGGCTGATCGACTGTGATTAGTCTTTCAGTTTGAACCTCTTGGATTGTTGCAAGTTTGGGTATTCTGTTGTTTCTTGGGAGTCCACTGGGCCTACTGTTGATTATAGGCCACATGCTTGTGGTTTTACCAGGTCGATAGACACGACTCTGTTCTCCTTTTTACCAGCAAGGGGCGGTAGTACAACTGATCTTGTTCCGGTGACTGCCAAGACAGGTACTGCTTTTCTGTAAGAAGGCCCAAATTCCTTCTTCACCGCGATCTTTTCTCTGACTAGATCCCCAATCTGTGGAATCCAGACAGGCCTTGCTGGGGCTGTTGCTTGTGGTGCCTCGTCAGTGGTAGATGGCTGTTGCTTTAACTTTATGTTGCTTAAGGAATTTCTTGTTTCATTCAGTTCCTGTAAAACAGCCAAACGATCCTTTACATCAAAGTGCGTTGTTTTTTCTTGTACCACTGACATCTGACTATAGAGGTCCTGAATGTTCATTCTAATTCCGAACAATAGTTCGTATGGGCTGAAACTTTTTAGAGAATTTCTTGGCAAGTTATTAAGACTAGTCTGGACACTTATTAAATGTTTGACCCACCCAGCGCCTGAACCTAATACCTTCGCTGTTATAGATCGCTTTATGTCCCGGTTTTTTCTTTCAACCACACTATTCCCTTCGGGGTGCGACGGACAAGAATACCGCAACCCAATTACCATGCTGGCCATGGCCTCCTTATAAGCTCGAGAGCTAAAAGCAGGACCCTGGTCAGAATGGAACGTGGTAATTGCGTATGTGCCGATATAGACTCGCAGATCTTTTATAACAGTTCTTAGGCGTCAGCCGAGTCCTGGAGGCCACATTTTTAAGTGTGTTTAGCCTTAACTGTGTACAATGGGACGCGCTTCTCTTCTTTGATTGCGCAGATAGACCGCCTTATGCTGTCTAGCAGGGATCCTGAAACTACACTGGCCTGTTCATTACTGCGATCTCTGTTGCAGTCTTCACAATTTTGAGCAAAACATTGAATATCTATGCTCATTCCTGGCCACCAGTACTCTGATTGTAATTCTTTCAGAGAATCCTTAATTGTTTGGTGTCTCAGACCCAACCCCATGTGTGCTTCCAGTAAGAGGAAGCCCCTCCTGCTCCTGTTTGGAATTACTCTGTCCCCCACTCCAGGGATTCGAGCAAAAGGAACGGAGTTTGCATCGATTACGTATGCATAGTTGAGTGGATAGTTCACGGGTAGTGCTGCACAGTCGCCTTTTACGGTCGTTTTTACTGCCAGCATGGTTTCCCCGTCTATGTATTTTTCTGTACGCTTTTTTGTGGCCGGGTTAGTTGCTTCCGCTGTGGCTGTATTAGCCAATGAATTCCCTGCAACGTGAACGCCATCACGTTGAAGACTCTGTGCGTGTATCACGTGAGTCTTTTGTAGTTTTTTGTATAAAAGAGCTACCTGTTTCCAGAGCAATTTATGCTTTATTGTGGCACCTGTGTCATCTTTGTAATCCTTTTCAATCAACCTCTGCAATTTATTGTTGTAAGAGTTGACGCAAAAATGAGAATCGCACACGATAAGTGTCGGGAATTCACGTTCTGCATTTTCGAGCGCCATCTTTAAACATCTGATTTCAGCTCTCTGAGCCAAACAGTTTCTCAATGATTCAGTTTTTGTTACTTTCGGTCTGAATTTACCGCACAGCCAATGACCTTTAATGATCGCACATGCTGCATCGTAGGATTTTCTCTCTACGTTGAAATGCTGTACAAATCCATCTGTATAGATTATACAGGCGTATTGTGGGAGAGGCAGAAGTTCGATTGGCAGAGGATATTCTTCTTCATATTCTAAATCATTCAGTTCTTCGAATTGCGGGGCGAAATAGTATTTCACGTCTTCTGCTCCTAGAGAATCTACACACTGTATCCATTTCGGATCCAGTGACACTGTAAGCAGGTTTACTGGGCTGAATAGCGCTTCGAAGGCGGATTCCGCTGTAAGGATATTAATCCGTTTGCCGTGTGCTAGTTCTCGTTCATTTGCTAATGCGATTTGCACTGCCTTCACAGTTCTTTCTGTGTGACTGAATGTTTTTTCTGCTTGTGTATACAAGTGAGATTTAATTGAAATTGGTACCTTTTCTCCCTCATTAAAGGTTATGTATGTGAATCCGCATCTTCCTGGGATGACTCGGATTACAAGATCGATTGTGTTGTCACGTGTATCTAATTTTGTTTTTGCTAACATGTCTGTTTGCAGTGATCTCAAAATTTCTGTGTGTTTTTGAGTCCAATTGATTTGTTTAAAATCAGGTTTAATTAGTTTGTAGAGAGGTTTAACCCTCTCTGCGTAATTTAGAATGTAAGTTCTTCCGAAATTCAGAAAACCTAGAATGGATTGTAAATTCTTCAGCGTTTTTGGAGCTTGGAGTACAGCGCACTTCTCTAAGAAGTTGTCCGCTAGGCTTTTCCCTTCACTTGATAATTCGTACCCTAAGAATAGTACTGTCAGATGGGCAATTCGAGACTTTTTAAAGTTGAACTTGTAACCCTCTGCTGCGAACCCAAGTATAATGGTGTTCACTCTTTTCAAGTGAGTATCCAAGTCGTCGTCTGTGAGATAGATATCATCTACGTAAGATAATGCCTCATCATCATATATTTGTAGTAACTCTGTTACCCTAGCTGAGAATAGTCCTGGGCTGTTCTTGAACCCCTGTGAACCCCTGTGGGAGTCGACAGAATTTTTTCTGCGACCCAAATGCAGAGAAAGTGGTCAAATATCTGCTTTCTGGTGCAATGTTTTGACAAAAGAAACCATTAGATATGTCTAATGTCGTTTTATATTTTTTCCTAACTATGTTATTCATTAGGGCTGCACTATGCGAGTTTTGTACTGCAAAAGTTTTGCAACATGTATTAAGGTGTCTGTGATCCAAAACTAGACAATATGAATTGTCTGGCTTGGAGACAGGAAACAAAGGATTGTTCATTTGAGAGGTGATGATGATGATGATAACAATTTATAATGCGCAAAACAATAACCCGCAGGTATCAAGGCGCCTAACAATAAAATCAGAAAGTAGAACCATTCATCCATTACACATAGGCTTGCCGGAAGAGGCAGGTTTTAAGAGCAATACGAAATGTCTGTAGCGAGGGTAAGGACCTGAGATCCAGAGGGAGATCATTCCACCATTTGGGAGCTAGGGTGGAGAAAGCCCTGCCACCCCATTTAGCTTTTCGTATGCGAGGGGCTGATAGAAGCAATTTCCCGGAGGAACGATGGCTCTGTATGTCATACACAGGACCTTAAACCTTACTCGGTATTCTACCGGAAGCCAATGCAATGTTTTCCGGGCCAATGTGGCGGAGGTGCGTCTGGGGATATCCAGAACAAATCTTGCTGTGGCATTCTGAACCACTTGTAAGCGCTGCAGGAGGCTCCTGTTTAGTGCTGCATACAGCGCATTGCAGTAATCTAGGCGTGAGCCAATGAGTGCAACAGCTATCTGTTTTCTGGACTGTAGCGAAAGGTACTTTCTGATCCTTCGCAGGGTATGTATTAATTCCCAGCAGGTAGAGATGGTTCTACTCACCTGTTTGCCCATATCCAGGGCAGGGTCTATCATCACCCCAAGATTTTTAGCAGAAGTTGTGGGGGAAGGGCACACTCCAAGCGAGTCAGGCCACCAGCTGGCTGACCAGATGTTTTCGGTCCCTCCAAACACCATCACCTCAGTCTTCTCCCCATTCAGTTTAAGGGAGTTCTGAATCATCCAGTGACCAACCGCCTCCATGCAAGATCTAAACTTGGAGGCGGTCTGCACATCTGAATGAGGGAGAGAGACGAGTATTTGGGTGTCGTCAGCATAGGAAACTACCTCCATCCCGAAAGATCTTACTAGTCTGGCCAGTGGGGTCACGTAGATGTTGAATAGGGTCGGACTAAGAGCCGACCCTTGGGGGACCCCACATAGCACAGGTCGGGATGGAGATAGAAACTCACCCAATTTGACTCTTTGTTCCCTCCCAGCAAGAAAAGAGGTCAAGAGATCTAGAGCTGCACCCCTTACCCCCACGTCCCTCAGACGAGATGTAAGTACTGAGGGGGAGAGGGTATCGAAGGCCGCAGTTAGATCTAATAGGACCAGGAGGGTGGTCTGGCCCCCATCCACCGTCGTGCGGATGTTGTCGAGCACGACGGTGAGGGCCGACTCAGTGCTATGTTCCCTCCTGAATCCGTGCTGGGAGGAATCCAAGCAGCCCGAGCACTCCACAAAGTCCGCAAGATGCTTGTTCAGATGTGCCTCAAGCATCTTTGCCGGGGCGGGAAGCAGCGAGATAGGACGAAAGTTTTTTAGGACCTCCGGGTCGAGGGAGGCCTTCTTTAGCAGAGGCTTAACTACTGCCTTCTTCCACTCCGAAGGGAAGACGCCGTTTCTTATGGCTAGATTCATTATTTCTAGCAGCGGTGGTAAGAGGGTCACCCTACACTGCTTGATGATTTTCAGAGGGCAAGTATCCAGGGGGGAGCCCGATTTGATCTTATTAGTCAAGATTTCAAGATCTTGCAGGGTCAGGGGTGGAAAAGAGTCCAAGGTGTCCAATGGGGAGAGGTCGATGGTAGGCAGATTCGCCTCAGTCAAGACAGTAGGCACACTAATACAGGCTCTTTGTTTTTCAAGAGCTAGGTGGATATCCTGTATTTTCGTGTGGAAGAAGGAGGCAATCCTGTCACATAATTCCTTTGAAGGTACAACAGGGTCAGGGACTTGTAAATTGACTAAGGAGTCAACAATTTTAAAAAGCTCCTTCGGTGATGAGAGCGAGGTTGTCAGGGTTACAAAGTAATCTTGTTTAGCCTGCACGATCTCAGCCTTATATTTCCTGATGAGGAGTTTGTGAGCTTCTTTGTTCTTAAGGTCCCAGCTCGAATGCCAGAGTCTCTCCTTTCTCCTCACTTCTTGCCTGAGGAGCCTGAGAGAATCTGAGAACCATGGGGAAGATGGTCTCTGTCTGGCTCGGCGGCGGGTCTGTGTTGGGGCCAGTTCATTCAAGGCCTCAGTGATAACCTGTTCAAAGTGGCCGACTGCGGTCTGTACGCTGTCCATACCCGAAGTGGAGAGGCTGGCAGCCCAGGGCACAAAGGAATGGCTACTAATGTTCCTGAAGTTTCTAGTCATTTCCTGTACGTGATTCCCTTTTTTGTTTCCATCCCCCCTGTGATACTCCAGATAGAATGGGACTGCAAGGTGATCAGGCCAGGATAGGGGCACCGGGTCCTTGGTAGTTAGGCGATGGTCATTAGAGAAGATGCCATCTAACGTATGACCTGCCCGATGAGTGGCCCCGTGGACTAACTGCGTAAGTCCGCAGGACGCCAAGGCCTCAATGAGACTTGAGGTATCAGAAGCATTATGTCGTTCTAGGTGGTAGTTAAAGTCACCAAAGATGGAGAAATTCTCTCTACCAAAATATGGTTCCAGGGCCTGAAGAAAACAGGAAGTAAAATCAGTTCGCGGGCCTGGTGGTCGATATAATAACATTCCATTAAGGAAGGGGTGATGTGCTTCCTTAATTGTAAAGTAAAGGGCTTGGAAGCAATCTGGGAAGTCAAGGATAGGTACAATATGACATTGTAAATGGTCTTTATGAAGGATCGCTATACCCCCTCCCACTCGTCCCTGCCTGTCAAGTCTAGCCAAGCAGTACCCTTCCGGGACTGCTTCAACTAGATCAGGGCCCGACGAATCTTTAGCCCATGTTTCGGTGACAAGTACAAGGGCAGGCACTCTATCTGAGACCATCTCCCTAAACATTATTTTGTTTTTAACGAGGGAGCGAGCATTGACCAAAAGGCCTTCTACTCCTGTAGAAGTCTTAGATCTGATCTCATCGGAGTGGCTAAAGGGAAGATGGTGGGGGGAACTGATTAGACTAGGCTTGAGGTGACAGCCACATCGTAGGGGAGAGAGAAAATCGTCGGGTTCAAGAGAATGCGTACAACCTGATCTGCGAGGTTTCAAGCGCAGCATTTCCTGGAGTGAGTAGCTATGAGGGGATGATCTAGTTTGGACGGAGTCCAGGGTCCAGCCGCCCAGCACGTCCTCAGCGCGGACGGGCGCAGACGGGCTGGACTCTGGCGTGACTCCGGCGTCACTGCGGCGCCCACGATGCGCGTCATATCCATACAATAATAAAGGGCTCTGACGAGTGCACGTGATTGTCTTCAGCGAATGGCTGAGGAGCGACTAGCTCGACCCACCCAAGATGGCACCCCAGATAAACAAAGCGCGGGGACCGGCCCTCCCGAATGGCGGTGAATGCGGCGTAATGCCACAGTGCAAGGATGCGGTCCGTGAATAAGGACACAGGTGGGGAAGACTATGGTATTTTTAAACAGTTCTAGATTACGTTTTAAAATTAAGCAAATGAGGGATAAAACCGGAAAACAAATGACAAAACGGGACGATTTAAAATTAAACCAATAGCAGCAAGCTTCTAGCGAGAAGCGCTATGTGCACAGCGAGATTCCAGCAAGGAGTGAGGCTTTCTCCTACCCGCATTAAGTACTGCTCCAAAGTGCAGCCTCTGACGAGTGCACATGATTGTCTTCAGCGAATGGCTGAGGAGCGACTAGCTCGACCCACCCAACATGTCGCCCCAGGTAAACAAAGCGCGGGGACCGGCCCGCCCGAATGGCGGTGAATGCGGCGTAATGCCACAGTGCAAGGATGCGGTCCGTGAATAAGGACACAGGTAGGAAAGACTATGGTATTTTTAAAACAGTTCTAGATTACGTTTTAAAATCAAGCAAATGAGGGATAAAACCGGAAAACAAATGACGAAACGGGACGATTTAAAATTAAGCCAATAGCAGCAAGCGCTATGTGCACAGCGAGATTCCAGCAAGGAAGGTGCATGTTTCAATCACCCCCTGGTATTCAAGTTGATCTAAAATCTCCCTGACTTGTTTTTTAGCTTCTTGCTTAATGGGATACTGCCGTTGGGCAGTTGGTTCATTTTTTAACTGGATTTTGTGAGGAGGAGAGTCCTCATCCCATCCTACATGATTTTTATACAATGCCGGCGCCTGGGCTACTGCCCATTTCCTTGCATATGTATATTTTTTGTGAATCGGAATGTGATTCGCGAAGGCAGGCATAATCACTTCTTCGCCACGAGGGCACTCCCTGACAAATTCTGGGGGCCAATCTTTTTCAGCTAACAGAATATCATAGCCTTTTGAGAGCTTATCCCAAAATAGACCCCTAGTTTTCCTAGTCTTATCACCCTCTATACGCAATGTTATTTCGTATATTTTATGGGGCTCGCTAAGTCTGGTGTCGGCAGTTTCAACCTGAATGTATTAATTCGTGTCCACTGTCTCCAGATGACTCATCAAGATCTTGCACGCTATACTGATTTCTGCTGCACTGTCCAACATTGTCAATGCCCACTCCCCGTTTTTCAACTGTGTCCTCAGTATTCTCAGCATGGTTGATTACTCTAATACTGGCTACCTTCTTTTTCTGAAATTGAGATTTTTTACTCTGAGCAGGTTCCTTGTCTTTGGACTTGGTGTGCTCTCCTGGGTCTGACCGTCCTCTTCTTTCCGAATTCTGTGGAGAATATCGAGAGGGACGTGTATCAATACTTTGATATCTATCAGGTTTTTTCAGATTATCCCTATTTCTAAGGTTATATCTTTTCTCAGAGGGCTCCCTCTGGGGAGACTGGTGTTCTCGAGTCGGAGTTCTTTCCCTCCGTCGAGGAGACCTTCCTCTGGACTGGAAAACTTTTTCCTTGGGAGTGGATTGTTTATTTCCATCCCAGCTCTTTTTAGGAGTGTTTGAATTATTTTTAATAAATAATTTTACTAACTCTCTATATGCTTTTGTTAACTCTCCTATGTTAACTAAGAGTTCTTCTTTTGACATTTTTCCAATGTCCGGATGTGGTGTGTAGCTGGCTAGAACCGGCCACGTTTCTCCTGGTCTACCTAGTGGACTGAGCCTGGTTATGTGATCATTATGTTTTAGGGCGCCATTAAACCAGAGCAGATGCTCTTGGAATTTTAGTGGGATTTCAGTCTCCTCGAAAGGAGCGTACTCTTCCGGAGGTTCCTCTATTTTGTAATAGTGAAACTCTTTTGTTGTAGCGTTTGCCGCTGGAAAGTTTATCCATGAATAGAATACCTCTGTCTGCTGATATTTGTGTGCCTCTATCACGAAAATTACTGTACCACCTTGTGGTGTCAGTCCGTTCTCTATAAGTTTTAAAGTTATAGATTTTCTTAAGTGGACCGGGATGATAATTGTATCCGGGTCTGTGTGTTCGGGACCCTGCTGAGTCGCATCTGCTGCGGCCCCAGTGGTTCCGTTTTCTTCTGGCATTGTATAAATGCAGGTTTTGCAGAGTTGGTCTCCAAGGAGACAAAGATTAGGTGCACAATATTTTGGGACACTGTATCCTTCAACGTTGAATAAACCAGAGCTTTACATAGGAATCTCTTCCTACTAAGGTCGGGCGGATTTTCACCTTTCACCCACTCCAGATGTCTATTGGAGTATTTACGGGAGAAAGGGGTCTGTGTGAAAAATGCACGACTGAGTTACTCTAACGTCTTGCGTTAGTTTATCGCCTTACCAAACGTTGGGCGCGATGTAGTGTAGTTCCTAGTTTCCCACTAGGCCCTGCGCATTGGAATAACATAAACAGTAGTATCGACGTAGAAGTGCGGATCTTCCAGGCCTCTACTGACTATGCTAAACTTAGCTGTGCTCTCGCAACTACAATAAGGTGTCACAAAATTAAGTACAATGACAAATGTAATTCAATGAACAGAAGCAGATTCTGTTCACAATAGACGGCGACCGGGAACCTACAGAGGAGGGATACCGCACTACGGCACACCGCTAAATAAGAAAACGAACCCGTTTTCTGAAGTATTTCGACTGATGGATCCCCTCCCGGTTACTGCCTGATACACACCCGTATTCAGCGCTAAAATTTTGAAGACTTTGACACACCCAATAGGGCGGATTATAGCGGCAAGAACAATATCTTGCATCTGACTCCACTGGATATTCCATTCCTACATACCTATTAATTCGAATCTAAAAAACTCAGTGTCTCTTTCTAATCTACCCACGTAGAACACTACCACAAGTTCCAGACCATTCTCAACCCACATTTTGGAGTTGAGTCTAAAGCCCTGAAGAGTCGTGTTGACTCAACGGCACACGACGAAACACGTGTCGGCTTATTGTGACATTCCTCAAGTCTGGATACAATAAATCATCATCTTGCTGGGACAAGAAACACACTAAAGAATCTGCTTCTGTTCATTGAATTACATTTGTCATTGTACTTAATTTTGTGACACCTTATTGTAGTTGCGAGAGCACAGCTGTGTAATTGTTGTATAGTCTTTGACTTTTCAGACGGTTAAGGGTGTTTTCCGCCTGCTCTTTACGCACTACACATCAACTATTTTAACTACACACTGTAACGTAGAAATTGAGGCAGTACGCCCTTGATATCTGAGTTTTGCTAAAAACCCCTGAGCAGTTTACTTGACTATGCTAAACTTAATTGGGTTTGTTACCAACTAGCTCAGAGGTCACTGGAAACTTTCTTCTCTGCATAGGAAGTGATCAGCTTCCCTGGCACAGACAAGAAGGGATTCAGCTTTCCAACAACCGTGCAACATGACAACTTTGCTCCTCAGATCAAGAGTCAATCTCTAGGGTCGTGTGAAACAATAGACAGGTATTTCACTCAGTCACGTTAGTGCAGATTACTTTCACAATATGTAGAGAATAGAGAGACGGGCGTTTGTCAATAAAGGGTTAACATTTATTGAACAGTCTTTCTTCTCGTACAAGAGAAATGTATTGCCACAATTGCAAGACTTGTTATTATGAAAAGTACGTACAGTAAGATAAGTATTGCCAGATCATACTATAAAAGCATTGATATGGTTTCTTAGCCATACAATGGTTTAAAAATAATAAAACATATATACAGTCATATATACATTAGGCTAAAATACTCAACTGGTGCTTCTAACTACGCCTACCCCAGTGTGCCTGACCTAAGCCTAACACGTGGGAGGGGAGTAAGTAAGTAGCTTTAAGTTAAGTTGGTTTTGCCAAGGTTTGCTTCAAGAATTCTCTTCTAAGGGTTTAGTCAACACCATACCTCTAAATTGAATGATGGAGGTCTGGTATCTCCTTCAGGGGGAACTCGGTATCCCAGTCACCCGCGAGGGCAGACTAGAAACGCTGGAGCCGGATTTCTCTGCAGGAGAAAGGCAGCGTCTCTCTTCAGCGCGTCGAGGAGGAGGAGGGGGGACAGCGTCCGTGGGCAGCTTGGCATCTGCTGGGCTCTTCGCAGAGGGACGGCTGTTCAGCTCCTAAGCTCACCACACCATCGTTCGCGCTTTAGCAGCGATAATGGTATCAGTAGCTTCACCAACAGCAGCGGGGCAGCAGCAGCATCAGCGTACTGCATACAGCATACAACAGCAATGGGACACCAGCAATTGCTTAAGGCAACGTTGGTAATATTTATACCTGACAGGTGCCTGGTTTGACGCAAGTTTGCTGGACATAAGACGTCAATTAAAGATGTCAATAGGAAGTGATAGCTATCACTTCAGGTGCATCTCTAACTATGCTTACGTATAACAGGGAAAGTCTCCTGGCGATTAACACCTGTTTGCCTCCCTGCGCTGAAGTCCGCGTTGACCCTTTGTGTGGCCCCCATCGCTGTGCTTGTGGCGGCTGGCTACTCAAAGCTCCTTCTTGCTTGGGGTCTTGTATAGTGAAGCCTGCCATAAGCAGTAAGGTCTCTTCGCGACATCTCACCATCTGGAATTTGAACGTAAGATCGGCGGTCAAGCATTATCAGGATATTGCTGATCTTGTGGATAATGACCCCCCTGACATCTTTTGTCTGACAGAGACATGGCTGCAAGACACCGATTCTACTGTATTGAATTTGGCGCTCCCCGTTGAGTATTCCATCTACACACTCAACGGCTCTTCGAGAGGGGGCGGCGTCGCTCTTGCAGTTAAACCGTGTTATCCTTGCGCCTGGAATGTGTAGAACATCATGGGCTGCGAAAGCGCCCTGTTCAAGGTTGCGGTTACTTCGCATTTTACCTTGTCAGGACTGCTGATTTACCGTCCACCTGGTAGCTCAGTGGCATTTCGGGAGGCTCTTCCTGAGGCGGTTAGTTCACTAGCAGTAGGGTCTGCCAATTTTTCTATCATTGGAGACTTGAATCTCCATTTTGACACTTTGTGTCTTTCTTCTGTGGGAGGGTTGGTGGCGGACCTTGAGGCCCTTCAATTGTTCCAGCTGGTCTCGGACCCCACTCATAGTGGTGGCCACATTCTGGACCCCTTTTTCTCTAACTTAGAAGGGGCGACAGTGGCCCCCCCCCCTCCCCCTGACTTGGTCTGACCATTTACTCGTGACTATCCATTATCCTCTGGAAGAGGCCCCACTTAAGGTGCCACTGCGAGCCATGCCCAGACGGCGCTGGAGCAAATTAAAGGCGGAAGATCTCCATCGCCTTCTTACTGACGATCCACTGGGTGCAGTGGAGAACGCGGAGTCTGGTTATGACCATTTCTGCGGATGGGTAACCAGGGCCCTCGACTCCCTTATCCCGATGGTTTCCAGTAAGTGTGGCTCCCGCGCCCCTAGCCCCTGGTATGATGGCAATCTGAGGGCTTTGAAAAATGTCTGCAGACGTGCAGAGAGAGACTGGAGGAAGAGGTATGACAGCAGCAAAAAAACCCTGTATATGGCTGCGGTCAAGTTTTATCACTGCGCGGTTTGTAGAACCCGGGCTGAATACTACGCTCTGGAGTTTCGCAACAGTGGGAACCCTGTCAAAACCATCTTTAAGGCCCTTAAAGACCTTGTGGCAAGGAAGCCTGCCGGTAACTCCATCAGCTCCAATACTCATTGTGAAGCGCTGGTGGCTTTCTTTCTGGAGAAGGTCCAGACCATATATAGGGACTTCCCCCCCTCCACTGCACAAACCAGTATGGGGCCACCCATCCTGCCGGATCAGGTGGTGCTAGAATCTTTCCCCCCACTCTCTTTGGAGTCTTACACGGCCTTGGCTCTCCGAGTTAAGTCTGGGTCGCCGGACGACCCGCTCAAGCCACCAATGTTCAGAGACCAGATTTTTGCTCGCCCGGTCTGCAAATTAATCAACACGTCGCTATCATCAGGCCAGGTGCCTTTAAAATGGAAGCATGCGGTAGTAATGCCCATCTTGAAAAAACCATCTCTCGACCTTTCAAAATCGGAGAACTACCGCCCGATTTCGCTTCTCCCGTGGCAAGCCAAACTCGCGGAGGCGCATGTTAACACTGCCCTCACTGGTCATCTGTCGCGTGCTAACATTCTGGACGACACCCAGAATGGTTTTCGGGCTGGCCACAGCACGGAGACAGCACTGTTATCTATGGTCGAGCACCTGCGGGTAGTTCTGGATGCAGGTCAAACGGCGGCGCTTGTTTTGTTAGACCTAAGCGCCGCCTTTGACACGGTCTCCCATGATATTCTCCTGCAACGTCTGGAGGAGATAGGGGTGATCGGCCCTGTACACCAGTGGTTCCGTTCGTTTCTCGGGGATCGTTCCTTCTGTGTGGCGTCCCAGCCCTACCGGTCCAAATGTCATCCTCTGTCTCTTGGGGTCCCACAGGGTTCCTCGCTGAGCCCCACGTTGTTTAACATCTACGTGAGGCCGCTGGCTGAGGTTGTGAAGCTCTGTGGTATGACCATGGTGTCGTACGCAGATGACACCCAGCTAGCGGTCACGATCAGCGGGGACTCGGGGGTGGATGCCCCAAGATTCAGAGAAGGACTCAGGGCGGTGGCTGGTTGGATGACGTCCAACTGTCTCCAACTAAACGCCAAAAAAACGGAGGTGATGATCTTTGGGAAGCGGACGGACCTATGGGGCGATACTTGGTGGCCCTCTGAGCTGGGGCCGACCCCTACTCCGGTTGCGGAGATCAAAAATCTTGGTGTTTGGCTGGACCCTTCCCTCAACTTCGTTGGCCACACCAAAAGGACGGCGGCGTGCTGCTTTGGCATCTTGCGCAATCTGCGCCCTGCCCTTAAATACTTTGATGCCGCAACTCGTCAATTGGTGGTGCAAGCAACGGTTTTGGCTCGGCTGGACTATGCCAGCTCCCTTTTTATAGGATTAAACCAGGCCGAGTTAACCCGACTTCAAAGAGTGCAGAACGCTGCGGCAAGAGCAATCGTAGGTCTCCCTAGGTTTTGCTCGGCCGGCCCATCTTTGCGAGCCTTGCATTGGTTACCCGTTAGGCAGGGGATCCACTTTAAAGTTTTGTGCCTTTCCTTTAAGATTCTGAAGGGCCTATCGCCTCCCTTACTGCGCCAACTTCTGCGCCCGTATATCCCGGGCCGCACTTTGCGCTCGCTGGACCAAGAATTAGCAGTAGCCCCTCGGTTCAAACTCAGTCGGGTGGGGGGTCGCTCTTTTAAGGTGCGGGCAGCCGCACTCTGGAACGCTCTCCCCTTGAAACTCCGGACTCTTGGTGACCTGCTCTCCTTCCGCAAGGCCGCCAAAACCCATTTATTTTCTGAGCTCTGTTAAATCCTTCACTCCCCCATTTTCTAATATTATTTTCTGTTCCCCTGTTGTGTTGTGTTCGCTGCCTTGTCGGTGCGCCGGGACGCTCCTTCGCTGGAGCAGCCGTGCGCAATACAAATAGCACTAACATAACATAACATAACATAACATAACATAACATAACATAACATAACATCAGTTGCTCTTTAGAGTTCTATTACTAATCAAAACACAGCAAGCGGGGATTTCCAGGTTTGCTGAGTTTTTATCTTGTTGAAGAACTCGGAGTGTTAATCTAGGAATATCAGATAGTGACTTCTGCTCTGTCATTGCACTAATTGGTTGCAAAGGAAGTGGCAGAGAACTATTCTGGAATGTGGCTCTGTTCGTGTGAGGCCAGAGATGACTTTCTGAATATCGCACTTGAACGGTTATGCCAATATAGGGAATAAATGGATTTATAGCCGAATAGGGGCATAAGGTCACAGTATCGATCAGGAACCTAGATAAACACCCAACACTGGGTGTGGTGTCAGGTGTCAGTGGGTGTTGTGGCCCTCTTGGGTGTCTGTGCTACATGTTCAGTTGCTCCATGGCATCTGTTTGTCTTCTGGTGTGGCTGTGGGCTGTGCTCCCTTATGTGGTGCAGGCTGTGGTCCAACTTTGCACCAGGTCAGAGCAGGTGTACAATTGCTGCTGCTAATGTGCCTTATCATTTGTTTTGTGTTCTTATCGCCGATCTATCTGGTCGTTGTGAATGTTGAGGTGTGGTATTGTCTACTCTGCATCTCATTAGCGATAGTTGCGGGAGTCCTCTGTGGTGACATTTTTTGCGGCAGCTATCACGGGTAAACTGGTGCTGTGGGCTGTTAACACCAGCTTGTGAATGGTGGGGTAAATTTATCATGACTCTGGCTGCGATAAAGTGTCATTAATTCGTTGATAGCTCCTAGTAAAAAAACAAAACTCAGATAGACAGCCCTGCTTAGACCAACCATCACCATTGAATTTATTTTATTTTAGGCTATTTGTTAAGCGCTCAATTACCCGTAGGTGTCTCGGCGCTGGGTGAACGAACTAGCTCATGAGGAGATTATTGCTTAAACAGCCAGGTTTGTATCTGTCTGGGAAAGGAGAGCAGAGAAGTGGAGGTTTTGATGTAGGATGGTAGACTATTCCAAAGTTTAGTGGTAGTTACTATGAAGGATCTGTCTCCCCAAGAAACTCTTTTTGTCCTCGGGACTTGAAGAAGTCCAGCGGTTGATGATCGTAGGGATCTGGTAGGTTCATAAGGACAAAAGGAGTCTTTCAGATACGCTGGTCCTTGATCATGAATTGCCTTGTAGGCAATACAGAGAGCCTTGAACTTGGCTCTTTTCTTCACTGGCAACCAGTGGAGCTCCCGGAGAGTTCCGGAGATAGAGGCGTACTTGGGAAGTCCAGTAATCAATCTGGCCGCCGCATTCTGCACCAGTTGTAGTTTCTTTAAGACACCTTCTTGAGCATTGACTAGCAGGCCATTGCATTAGTCAATGCGGGCCATGATAAGTGCGCTGATCAGAGTTTTTCTTGTGTTCATTGGAAGGTAAGGCAGGAGTTTTTTTATCATTCTCAGAGTGTAGAATGAAGAAGATACTACCGTGTTGGCGTGAGACATGAAGGTGAGTTTGGTGTCCAGTATAACTCCAAGATTCCTGGCCTTGGTTACAGGGGAGGGGGGAGGTCCCAAGGCAACAGGCCACCATGTGGGAGACCAGGCAGGGGAAAGATTTCCGAACAACATCACCTCCGTTTTATCGGAATTCAATTTCAAGCAATTTTGTGTCATCCAATTACTTATGGCCAGCATTCCCAGATTGAAGTTGGAGGCCACTTCATCTCCGTTTTTATTTATGGCTAGGACAATCTGGGTATCGTCGGCATAGGATGTAACCGCCAGGTGATGGATTTTTATGGTCCTCGCTAAGTCCGACACATAGATGTTGAATAGTGTCGGACTTAGCGAAGATCCCTGGGGTACACCACAAGGAAGAGTGAAAGAAGGTGAACTGAAATTGCCGAAGGTAACAGATTGAACTCGATTGGTAAGAAATGAGGCGATGAGATCCTTCGCTGAACCCGTGATGCCGGCCGATTCGACACGGCCGATCAAGATGGAGTGATCGACCGTGTCGAAGGCCGCAGACAGGTCCAGTAAAATAAGCACCGCCGAACCTCCACCATCCAAAGACTTTCTAATTTCCTCCGTGGCCTTGATAAGTGCAGTTTCCGTCCCGTGTCCTTTTCGAAAGCCAAATTGTGTCTCGTCCAGACAGTTGTTATGCTCTATGAAGTCGGAGATTTGTCTATTCATGATTTTTTCGACAATCTTGGCCGGGAGTGGGAGACAAGCGATTGGACGGTAGTTGGCAACTATCGTAGGGTCAAGTGAGCTTTTTTTAATAAGAGGCTTGACGATGGCTCTTTTCCAGATGGAGGGGAAGGTCGTGGACAGGAACATAGCATTAAATATCTCATTGAGTTTAGGGCAAAGGATTTCAGGAAAATTTTTGAGGATAGAAGGGGGGCATGGGTCTTCTGGGGACCCGGAGTTCGTGGTGTTTAAAAGATGGGACACAAGATCAGAGGAAATCTGGGAGAACTCCTGGAAGGGGTTAGAAGGGATTGTTCGCGGGGGAATGGTGGAATTCGAGGCAGAAGGAAGTTGGTCGTTAGAGACAGAGTGAGAATGTCCAGTGTCATTAGCATGAGCTTCGAATTGGGAGAAGATGTCAGTGACTTTTTTTTGGAAATGATTAGCCAAAGAGTTGCATAGTTCTTGGGTATACGTGACTGGGGTAGATGTTGTTTGTCCGGAGAGATGCGTCACTACCTGGAAAAGTTGTTTGGTCGAATCTTGAGCAAGATTAATTTGATTGGTGTAAAAATTACTTTTCTCTGTGATGATAGATTGTTTGTATTTAAGCAACATGGATTTATAGAGGGCTTTTTGCTCAGGGTCGTATTCACGTCTCCATTTGCGTTCTTGACGCCTGCACTGCTGTCTTTCTAGTCTTAGAGTATCATTGAACCAGGGTGAGGACTTAGTTGTTCTGTTGGAGGAATGTCTCTTAAGTGGTACTGTCTGATCGACAGTGTTTTGAATCCAAGTTGTATAGTTATTGGCACCTAATTCAGGGTCATCCGTCATGGGAGGTCGTGAAGACGAGAGTGAGGACTGTGAAGCAGGAATGTCGATGCTTTTCTAGGCTCTGAATTTATTCACTGGTGGTTTAGTATGGGCTCTGGGGGGAATAGGGTGGAGTAAAAAGTTAAAAAGAATGGCAGAATGGTCCGTCCAGGTGAAGGGAAGGAGATCCTTTATCACTAGAGATTTCTCGCTGGAGAATAGGCCGTCCAGGAGATGACCCGCAGTGTGGGAGGAACCGGTGACCAGTTGGGGGAGACCTATATTAGATAGTTCAGATAGCAGAGCAGAGGTATCGGGGTTGTCCAGAAGCTCGAGATGAAAGTTAAAATCGCCCAGAATGGTGTAGTGACTTTCACCTGCCAGTGGTTCTAAAAGCAGGGGTAAACTGGCGAAGAAAGGACTGCGAGGTCCTGGTGGGCGGTAAATGAGTATACCTTTGAAAGGAGGCGCGTTTGGGACAGCAATCGAGAAGGACAGAGCTTCACAGCTAGAGATGGGAATGGTTTCTATTCGTACTGTTAGGTTTGAGCGGTAAATAATAGCTAGTCCGCCTTCCCTTTTGGGAGGAGGTCTATCCAGTCTAACAATAGAGTATCCTTCAGGAGTGGCCGTGGCGAAATCTGGTCCGCAGGAGAGATCGCCCCACGTTTCAGTAATGAAAAGGAGGTCAACATTGTGGGTCTCGATGAAATTAGAAATTTCAAATTTATGTTTTGGGAGGGAACGCACATTTAGCAGAGCGGCTAAATATGGTTTAGGTAATACTTTTTGGATAGTAGATATCGTAGGTAAAGGTCGATAATTATTGGTGACAAACGAGCATTTTGGACAGGTGTACGGAAGGTGGAGAGGTTGATTTGCTAGATTAATACGCTGGCAATAATGGGAGGTGGAGTTTAGCGCACGAAGGCATAGGGAATTGTATCTAATGGGGGTTCCAGGATTGTGGGTGGTAAAACGGGCAGGGGAGGGGGCCCTAGGCCCGGTCCAGGCGCGGACGGGCGCAGACGGGCTTGCCTTAGGCGCTCCCGCTGCGCTCGTCCGCTGCGCTCGTCCCCTGCGCTTCCGGTGACAACACATGATGAAGCTGAAGTAAGGGGCGTGGCCTGCAATGTGGGCGTGGCCCAAGATCTCGCCGGAATGGCGTCTAACTAATCGTTGCAGCCGGCGCTAGGAGCGCTCTGGGCTGTTTGAGGTAGGCTACAGATTTCACACAGAATCACAATAAATTTTTAAAAAAGTGCTTCTAAAATGCTCCCGGCGTGCGTGTGCCTGCGGAGTTAGTTCGAATCTGTGGGGCGCTGGGATTTTGGCGCTTTTATCTGCTTCGTAGCGGAGGGGGCATGGCCTGCAATGTGGGCGTGGCCCAAGATCTCGCCGGAATGGCGTCTAACTAATCGTTGCAGCCGGCGCTAGGAGCGCTCTGGGCTGTTTGAGGTAGGCTACAGATTTCACACAGAATCACAATAAATTTTTAAAAAAGTGCATCTAAAATGCTCCCGGCGTGCGTGTGCCTGCGGAGTTAGTTCGAATCTGTGGGGCGCTGGGATTTTGGCGCTTTTATCTGCTTCGTAGCGGAGGGGGCGTGGCCTGCAATGTGGGCGTGGCCCAAGATCTCGCCGGAATGGCGTCTAACTAATCGTTGCAGCCGGCGCTAGGAGCGCTCTGGGCTGTTTGAGGTAGGCTACAGATTTCACACAGAATCACAATAAATGTTTAAAAAAGTGCATCTAAAATGCTCCCGGCGTGCGTGTGCCTGCGGAGTTAGTTCGAATCTGTGGGGCGCTGGGATTTTGGCGCTTTTATCTGCTTCGTAGCGGAGGGAGCGTGGCCTGCAATGTGGGCGTGGCCCAAGATCTCGCCGGAATGGCGTCTAACTAATCGTTGCAGCCGGCGCTAGGAGCGCTCTGGGCTGTTTGAGGTAGGCTACAGATTTCACACAGAATCACAATAAATTTTTTAAAAAGTGCATCTATTGAAGGATGTGATTTCACACAGAATCAAAATAAATATTTTAAAAAGTGCATCTATTGAAGGATGTCATGAATCCAACACTTCAGGTAGGAAGGATGGAACAGAGAAACAAGAGGGTCTACAAGATGTGCCCTTACATTTCATGATATCATGGGGAATGATATTGCAGAGGTTACAGAAACAGATACTGGGTGACTGCAGGAGGTGGCAGAGTGGCCTCTAGAAGCTGTGTTGGTAGGGACGGAGAGGCGACAACAGGATTAAAACCTGGCACTGGATCATTAAGATGGAAGGAAGAGCTAGGAAGACATTTCCTGTTTTGCTGAAGACTCAGCAGCTGGCAGTCTTCACTGGCTGTGGGGCTCTCCGTAGTGCATCCACTGTTTAAAATCCAAGCACCTTTTTTGTGTTTTACCTTCCTTCTCTCCTGGTTATGATATCTCTAAGAGTTTTGGCAATTACAGATGTTGGATACTTCCTCTGTTCTTTTACTACTCTTGATATCCTTGCTTGTAACTATTTGAGTGCACTGCATTGGTGTTTTCTGCTGTTGCTTCTAAGCATGGGGAGGGCTTCCTTGACCTCTCATGGTTGTCAGAAGATGTCTTCCTGGAGCATAAGTTAAACCAACAATGAGGGCATCCAGTGTCACATAGTTTTCATATATGCAAACCTTTTCCCTCTTCTATCTCTCCAATGTAATTCTCAATCCAAATAACTGACTAACATATCCACCACTCAAATTAGTTTCATATTTCACTACATTAATTAAACACTAAGGACCCGATGTAGGTATATCTAATTTACCACTTCTAAAATACCGAATCATACCGATTCGGTATTTAAGAAGTGGTAAATTAGAGGGGGGGAAATGTAGGTAATTCTGATTCGGTAAATACCGAATCTGTAAGATTCGGTATTTACCGATTCTGTAAATGCCGAATCGGTATCCCCCATTGATTCCTATGGGCCTTGAAGCCCATAGGAATCAATGAGGAATACCGAATCGGTACTTACAGATTCGGTAATTACCTATTCTTGCAAGGGTGCAGGGGGTGTCACTTTGACACCCTCTAGCACCCCAATTACAGGCTTGTGTGCCATTTGGCACACATACATGCCCTAAGGGCATGTCTGTGTGTCACATGGCACAGGTGTGCATGCACAGATGTGCATGCACACCTGGATTCGGCATTTTACCACCCACTCTAAATAAACTATAGTGGATTGAAACGCATCAGCATTTTCGATTCATGGGGATATGTTACAGATTAAGAAGGGCTAATTTGGCTAGCCAGTCTGAAACGGAGTCCATTTAAATCACTCCATTCTCTCTATACACGTTCAAGGACTCCTTTTAATTTCACGATGTCCACTGCAAGGAGAAAAAACAATTTGTAGGAAGGTTACTCTGCCAGGATCTGAACTACACACCAGCCTTTAAACTCTCTAGCCTGAAACCCATTAATAAATATTTTTTAGGCACACAATATTTTTGTATTATGCCTTTATAGTTTGATAGCTATTAGTTCACATTAAGGAACACCGTAGCTACTTATGAGTGTTGAATAAGAGAAACACAAGCAAAGATTGTCTTACATACGCACAGAAATATGTTTCTTCAGGATATCTGAGTAAATATTTTAATTTCTTTTGGTTTATTATATCAGAATATCGATTAGAAAAATTATATACCCAGGAATCCCAAAATACAAAAGTGAATTTCCCCTCAATATTCTGTACTCAAACAGATGTTAGAAATATAGATCCTTGAATCAATCTCAATTCTAACAAATGATACGATGGCACTACAATAAAAGGCACAATAAATCAATAAATAAGTAGGCACCGCAGTAGCAACATATAAAATAATTTGGTCTCATGGTTATCTTCCTTCTCCTGCGTGATAAGGCTTCATTGTTAAGGCGTCCTTTACATTTGCTATAATCTTTGGTGACTGAATTCCACTTTACCCGGAAGTACTGATATTAATCCTATGGACTATGTCCTATCTCTAGAATAGTAAAAAAAGAAAAAAAAATCCTATGACTGCTACTATTGTTGTGCCACAACATGTGTTGTAGTTAGGCTTCCTGGTGGCTACACTTCCATTTTCTGAAATCTCAACCATGTATATAGGATCTTATTGTTCATATGCAGCCATTTAACTGTGCCACTCGAGACTTTCTATACATGGTCAAGAGTCTTCCCTGATTCCTTTGAACTACCATTCCAAAGACATTAATAAATTATATTCTGGTTGACCTTGACTAATCTATACTAATATAATAAAGAGAGAGCCCAAACCTTTGAGGCGGGTAATCTCAGGAACCACAGCACCAATAACAACACCCAATACAGCTTTGGAAAGGGCAGTTGCAGCAGAAGGACATAGGCTATGCAGATGCCCACCATATACATTTAAAAGGTAAAAGAACCGTGCCAGCAAAGTAGTCCCTTGTGGGGGTGTCTGCATTGTGCTGGGGGCGTGTGCTAGGGGCGCGACAAACGCTGGGGGCGTGTGGCACGTTCCGCCCTTCATGCCATGTCCCATATCGTGTGCTGTGGGCGTGTGCTGGGGGCGTGGGTGTGTGCGGGGCGCGGGATTACAGACAAAAAAGCCAGCGTTGTGCCCAATATTTCATTGTTTTTTCTTCCCAGGTTCTGTAGATTCCAGCTCCGGGTGTCCACCCTGCTCCCTTTAAGTACCCCTGCACCCCATAATCATAACTCACCCTTACTCCTTAAAATACCCCAACATCCTGAAACACTAACGCATCGTAACCCTTTAAATATACCCTGTACCCCAAAACCCCAACCTATCCCTAAACCCTAAAAATACCCCTGTACCCCAAAACCCAAACCTAGCCCTGAACCCTATAAATACCCCTGTACCTCAAAACCCAAACCTACCCCTGAACCCTAAAAATAACCCCTGTACCCCAAAACCCAAACCAAGCCCTGAACCCTAAACATGCCCCTATACCCCAAAACTCAAACCTACCCCTGAAACCTAAAATACCCCTGTACCCCAAAACCCAAACCTAAACCTCAACCCTTAAAATACCCCTGTACCCTAAAACCCAAACCTACCCCTGAACCCTAAAAATACCCCTGTACCCCAAAACCCAAACCTAGCCCTGAACCATAAAAATAACCCTGTACCCCAAAACCCAAACCTACCCCTGAAACCTAAAATACCCCTGTACCCCAAAACTCAAACCTAGACCTGAACCCTAAAGATACCCCTGTACTCCAAAACCCAAACCTAGCCCTGAACCCTTAAAATACCCCTGTTCCCCAAAACCCAAACCTACCCCTGAACCCTAAAAATACCCCTATACCCCAAAACCCAAACCTAGCCCTGGAACCCTAAAAATACCCCTGTACCCCAAAACCCATACCTACCCCTAAACCCTAAAACTACCCCTGTACCCCATAACCCAAAACTATATGTGAACCCTTAAAATACCCAAACACCCCAAAACATATACCTCAGCACCCCAAAACATATATCCCTATACCCATACTTACCTTATCCAAACATTTAAAAAAAAATGCTTTTACCATTCATGCATTTATAACGAATTTCGTTGTAAATGTATGCATGGTAAAAGCCTATAAAATGTAATGCCATGCGTTATAAGGGCATTGCCGAGTCATGGTACTTTCGTAATGAAGGAATGGGGAGTGATGGTATGCGGAAAGAAAGTTGCGGAATAATGGTTGTTTACCCTCCCCCGGTAAGTACATTGGTGGCACGGCGGCTCACATCTCCAGCAACATACTCATATTTTTTCACCACCCATTTGAAAAATGCACAGGTCTCTCTCATTGATGGCCAGCACCGACATACACTTTTAGACACACCTCCCGCCACAAGTTCTAGAATTGCGAACTTTAGAGCTGGGGAGCTACGTTCGAATCTCTGCATCAGCTCAACATCCTGAGATTCCAGGCAAATCGCTTTGTCTCCCGATGCCTACCACAAATGAATGTGTTCTTCTGTAATGTAAATGGTGCTCATGCCATGTTGTCGAGTTTGCGCTATATAATATTGCAAGGGAAAATAAAGTAGGGAAACTCGAGTTCACACACTACTGAACGCGCACTCTTAAATGCATCAGCAGTGCACTGTGAATCGGAGCGTTTCACAGGCCTGTCACAGATAAGAAATGCTATTGAAACGAAATCCTACAAAGCAATATACTACTAGCCGGCAGCAATTCATACCCGGACAACGTCGGGACGGGCTGCTAGTGTGATATAAAGTTCTTTTTACTCGCCACCCCCATTTTGTCTCATATTTTCTACCCAGCCTAAAAGCCAGCTACAATCACAGCAAGGAACTCTTTGGCATCGTCAGGGAGTTCACTAACCCAACAGCAACAGGAAACTCTTTCATTCCCACCGTGGGCCTCTGTGACTCCCTCACAGAGTTCTTCCACAATAAACTTGCAACAATTTACAAACACTTCGACCTTCAACCCCCCTTGATACCCTCAGCACTCTATACACCAACAAATACACACACCCCAGCCACCATCCCATTCTGGCACCCCTCCACCACACTGAGCATCGCCACCCTCAGGAGCTCCATCCACTCCAGAGCTCCAAGGGCCCCCTGCCATCACCACATGTTTAACAAGGGAACCAGCTCCATCAGCAAGGAGCTCACCCCCATCCTGAATGCCTCCATCACCCATGCCTACCTCTCCACCGCATGGAAGCACACAGAAGTCAAACCTCTTCTATAAAATAAAATTTGTGGATCCAGCAGACGTAAAAAATTACCGACCCATTACCACTACCCTTCCCAGCCAAAGTCCTAGATAAAGCAATCAACACTCAACTGACCAATCATCTCGAAACCAACAACCACCTGGATCGCTCGCAATCAGGATTCTGCACTAACCATAGCACAGAAACTGCCCTCAAAGCAGCCACGGAAAACATCAGAGCCGTCATGGAGAAGGTTGAACCCACTGCCCTCATCGTACTCCTCTCCCCAGCCCTCAACACTGTATCACACTACACCCTCCTCCACAGCCTCCACATGATGGGCATCCAGGGAAATGTCCTCAAATGGATCACCTCCTTTCTCACAGGAAGAACCACATTCTACCCTACTCATCAGCACCAAAGGACATCATCTGTGGTGCCCACCAAGGCTTCTCTCTTAGACCCACCCACTTCAACACCTACATGGCCCCCCCTTGCCACCCTGGTCAAATCTCATAACTTGAACTTCATATCATACGTGGATGACACTAAACTCATCCTGTATCTTTCCTCTGACCCTACCAAAACAAAATCCAACTTCTACAGGTGCATGACCAGCATCCGCAGTTGGATACAGAGCAAATGCCTCAAACTTAACACCAATGAAACCAAGGTACGCATCTTTGGGAGGACCACCTCCCCCTGGGACCAGACCTGATGGCCCACCACACTAGGCCCTCCTCCAGAGCCCACAGGAGACACAAAAAATCTA
This sequence comes from Lissotriton vulgaris, assembly GCF_964263255.1. NCBI lineage: Eukaryota > Metazoa > Chordata > Amphibia > Caudata > Salamandridae > Lissotriton > Lissotriton vulgaris. The sequence continues at coordinate 970,796,950 of NC_141697.1, forward strand.
GGAATTATTCTCGACAGCCAACAATCAATGATAAAACATGTGAACACTGTCTCTTCAGCATGATTCCACATCCTCTGCATGCTGAGGAAAATCTTCCAATAGCTGCCCACAGAAACCAGAATCGTCATCACCCAGACACTCATCACTAGCCGCCTGGACTATGGCAATACCCTTTATGTAGGGATCAACACCCAACTCCAAAACAGGCTCCAGACAATAAAGAACGTGGCCACCAGGCACCTGCTCGAATTCCCGAGAAGGAATCACATGACCTCCCCACCTCACAGCACTGCAATGGCTCCCAGACAGCAAACACTGCTGTTTCAAACTCATCACCCACACTTACAAAGCACTCCACAACAAGGGCCCAGCATACCTTAACCAGAGAGTGAACCCACAAGACCCACAAGACAGCTTCGCTCCACTTCCCTTCATCTCGCCCACTCCCTTCGACTCATCAGAAGCAGAAGCTGTGGCCGACCCTTTTCCTACCTTGCCCCCAAACTCTGGAACGACCTCCCCCTACCTCTTTGATCAGCACCAACACTACTGGACTTCAGATGGGGACTGAAAACCTGGCTGTTCAACAATTAGCCCAGAGTAGCAGAACGTCCCTCCCCCCAGCACCTGGAGACCCTCATGGATGATAAGTAGTGCTCTATAAATGCCGTCTTATTGATTGATTGATGACGATCAGCCCTTTCTCTAGCAGAGAAACCATTTGTTAAATCTCACTAATATGCTCACTTGTGTTAATTTTATGTGATGCTATCTCTCCTGGTCTTAACCCTTTCACTGCGGCAGCAATTCCGCCGCAGTGCTAGGGGGTGGGGGGGCCACACGGCTCACCTGCGCTTGTGACGGAACCGCTCCGTCACGCGCCTCGGGTGAGCTGTGCTAGTGACGGAACGGTCCCGTCATGAACGCGCCCGCTCAATAGAACGTGCCGCGCAGGGGCAAAGTCAGCGCCGCGCAGGCACGCCGAGCGGGCCGTGACGGAACCATTCCGTCACTAGCATAGCTCACCCGAGGCGCGTGACGGAACGGGTCTGTCATAAGCGCCGAACGGGTTAATAAAGAAAAGCACCTGTATTGCCAGGTAAAGTTTTCAAAGACGAGCTGCAGTTTCATTAACCTAAAAAAAAACATCCATCCATAGTAGGGACAATGGATCATGTGATTCCTCGCCTGAGGTGTCATTCCCATTTGCCTTGTGAGGTACACTATTGCAAGTTGTTAGGTTTGGGAATGATTAGAAAAATATACATTTGAGCTATGCAGCAATGATAATGATTCAGTAACAATCTGAGTCATATCCTTGTCAGATCTCACACCTCCCATGCACATTGGGAAGCTCCTCTTTTTCTCATTGGTGAAGATGGTGAGTTGTTGAGGCCTTCCCTTTGCTCGCCTAATCGTCTCACACCTAAAAGACCCTTCGCCTTCTGCGACTATAGCATCTTGGGGTCTTTGTGTGAAGGGAATGGGAATAACTAACATGATTATCTCAATGAAAGATGTCTGATGACCGGATCACTTGCCGCGCCAAGTTCTGTCCAGCAGCTGCAAGCACTAGGCCCAGCCCTGATTTTAGTAACCGTATACCCATTCTGCCTGAGGAGCTAGCATGTGGTTCGTTTTCCCTGATGGCCATCAGCATATGTTTCTGAATACACAACATCAATGAGCATGTAAAACAATAATGGCTGCCAGACAAGCTGTTCCAATGACATATCACTCGCAGCTGCGAGTTGCTCACAGGCATGATGGCAGTGTTATCAATCATTTTCCTATTTATTCATTGTTGAAATGCAGCGTAGCACACACCAGTCAGCTATGTTGATCCCAATGAAAAGATGGAGAATTAATTAGCCATGGCGGAAGAACAGCAGTCTGAAAATCATCCAATTTCCCTCAAACAAACATGACATTGGCTTTGTTCAGCATTTCCATTAAGTCTGTATCCCTCAGATGACCCAGTATTTTGATCCTGGAGCATCACAGTAAATGGACAACATTTGTTTAAGCCAGTTTTATTGAGTTTCATCATTATAGCATGTGTATAGATTTCCCAACAGTATCATTATATCTCTTACATGGGGGGGGGCTTACATATCTAATACTTGTGTTCAGGCAGAATATTGTTAACAGGAGTCATCGGTTCAGATGGTTTCCTCACTAATACTGTGAGCAGTAGGTAACAACAAGCCATGCAGTGACATCTTCACAATTTTAGTTACTCTAAATGTATGGCATGCTTCCATCTATTCCTCTAATTTCTGTCTCCATTTACAGCATTGCTACATGCATTGCAATATTAACATACAATTCAGTGTTATGGTATAGATAATGGGGAGCGGCATTCGTGCAGTCATGTGAGGGGGTACCTAAGCGCTGTAGCTAAGGAAGAAGAGTAGGGTCGCAGCTCTGGGTACCCAGAGTTCTAGACTAAATGCTGATCCAGAACTGGCTTAGTTATTTAGTTCTTCCTTGTAAGTTTGTGTGTCCTGTATCAGTGCCTCCCCATCTGCTACAATAGGAATCTTGCACATCAGCATATTAACATTCAATACACATACATAGCTCCCTTTATGATTTGTCTTCTCTCTAGGAGCAGATAACAGGTTATATTCAAACCTGCGGTTTACGTGTCAGACACCAGGAGTAGATTTACAAAAAATGTGTGCAGGCTTTGTGTCACACAAAGGGTGAAAACAGTTGATTTGGGAATGACTTTCCAGAATAAAACTTCATTTGCTTTGGAAAGAAGCCAGAAAGCAACAGGTAGCACTATTGTTACGTTCCTTTGCATCAAGGGGACATATCATGCAGTGCTTCATTTGTAAAATATTAAATGCTATGGCCCATAGTTTTTCTCTGAAATCCACAGCTTTTGCTATCAATATCAGGGGTGCGGAACACCACGTCTGTGTAGTCTTCATTCCACTTCATGCCACTTTCTTCCACCAAAAGGCCCTCGCCTGTCCCTTACATCAGTTTTGCAGGTTTGTTTCCATCTACTCTTGCGCCCTTTGCCACTGCTACAATCTTTCACTTGCTCTTTCTTTCCCCTTTTCTATTTTTCTCTTTTTTGCTCTGAGTGAAAATCTGATGAGGACAAATAAGTGCTGATCCCCAAAAAGGAGTGCCAGTGGGCCCTACCTACAACCACCTGCTCAAAATAAGCACTGGCCCCACAGGTGGTACATGGGCAATTCCACTAGTAGCAGCAGTCAGGGAGGAAGGGTGGTGGGGCAGGGGGGTCATGGCTAAAAAAAACACTTACCTCCTACAGCTGCCGCCACCTTCTCTCCACCATTGTGTCGCCTTCTCTGGTGTGACCCGGAAGCAGGAAGCACACACGCTCCCCTAAGCCAATCCCAACACTGCAGTGCAGTGTTGTGATTGTTCTGAGTGCCACGGTTTGGAGCTCAGACGGGGATAGGGAGCCTGTGTATGTTCCCCCACAGGCTGTACATTACAGCCTGGTGAGAAATATGCAAAGTGTGCATGACTGTTTGGCCCGGCCAAGACGGCAGGCCAAAAAGTCATGAACACTTGGAGTGTGCAAACCACTGCTCCCATTGAGCCACCAGCCCTGCCCACCCTAACCCAGCCTCGCACGTATGAAAAACAAAATGATCATAACAAAGTTATATCATTTTATTTTTCCGGCTCTGAGAGCAGTGGGGTGATGCTCCTCCACCTTAGCAGAGGAGCCACCCCTAAATTCCACAGAGCTTTTTGATGCAAAGTCACATCTACTAACATTTGGACACAAGGCTTTGAGCCAAAAAATAAACCCTCTTCAGGCTGACATTAATTTGGAGAAACGTTTTAGTTTCTCCAAATTTATTCAACTTTGCATATGTGGTGCACTGTGTTAAACTATTTCAAAGCACACTATTTTGTACAGCAAAATACCCACAGACCCCCTGTCCCCATGCAGAAACCAATACATCTTGACTACCATGCAAACATATAGGACTAGACCTTCGTGCACCCATCTATACAACCACACAGCAACCCTCAGGTCACAACACACCCATGCATATAGACCATCAGCTATCAAACCACACAGATCAAATTTAGATACCGATGTGCACATACCAACATATAGAGGCTCCACACACACACACACACACAGACACACACACACACGCACACACGCACACACACATAGCATACATACAGACAGACTGCACCAAAGCAAGAACACACAGACAGGGATTGACCAAACAGACAAAGGGAACAGAGAGATGATGGATGGATGGGTATTCAGACACAATATCGAGTTGGAAATGTCGACTTACACAAATATCGAATTGGAAATATCATGACACAAAAAAATCGATTACAAGAATATCGTGGTCAAGAATATCGAATTTAGGATAAAGAATATCATTTTTTTAAATATAGAACTCATTAATATCGTTTGCAAAAATATAGTTGCTTAAAATATCGATTTTTTAATTAGTGTTATGTATTTCAGATTATATTTTAAATGTATGTGATATATGTTTTTTTGTATATGTATTATTTAAGTTTTTTTTATATATTTAATATATTTTTAGTAGTTATCAATTTATTTTATTACATTTTGTTGATCTTTTGTGGGTTGTGGATTTATAGGGGAATAGGGTGGGAAGTAATTTCATTATAAGAAATAAATGATTCTTTTTTATTTATTAATATTTATTCAATATAGATTTTATAGTGTTAACTGTGGGAAGTAATTTATTGGTAATTAATTATGAATTGGCTGTTAGTTAATATTAATTAATTAATTGATAATTAATTATGGTAAGTGTGTAAAACAAATCTAGGTGGCGGTTGTGGGGTTTATAGGGTTACAGGGTGGGAAGTAATTTATTTTTGATTAATAATAATTAGTTATTAATTCATATTAATTAATTGATTGAAAGTTAATTATGGAAATTGTGTAATTAATTTCAGGTGCAGGTTGTGGGGTTTATAGTGGTAAACATGGGAAGTAATTTATGTTTACTTGATTAATAATTAGTTGTTAATTTTTATGGATTCATTGATTGTAAATTAATTATGGAAATTGTGTAATTACGTTTTGGTGACGGTTTTGGGGTTTATAGGGGTGAAGGGTGGGAAGTGATTTATGTTTAATTAATTAACAATTAGTTGGTAAATAATATTAGTTGAGTCATTGAAAATTAAATATGCAAATTGTGTAATTAATTGTAGGTGTGAGTTTAGGGGTTTATATGGGTAAAGGGTGGGAAGCAATTTATGTTTAATTGATTAATAATTAGTTGAGCATTAATATTAATCAAAGAATTGCTATATAATTGGAGTAATTGTTTATATTTTTTGTGTGTGTGGGTTTTACGTTTATAGGGGTAAAAGGTCGGTAGTAAAATAATTTTACTTACTTTATAATTAGTTGTTAAATACTATTAGTTTTTTAATTTCAAATAAGTTTTAATTGTCTAATTAATTCTTTTACAGTTTAATTTTAGCTGTGGTTTGTGGGGGTTATAACGGTCAAGTTACTGAAGTAATTTAATATAATATTTGTAGGTATTTGTCATATGCATTTAAAATTATAATATGTTTGTTTAATGTGTACTATTAAATAGATTGTATTTTAATTTTTAACATGTAATATATGTTTTTATTTATTTAGTTGTTTAAATATTTTTGTTGTTAATACTTTGTTTGTTATTAATTGTGAAATGACTGTAGTGAGACTATTAATTGTTACCCTTTCGCAATCCAACACTTTCCCTGCTGTTGCACTGATTGGAGTGGGAATTGTAAACTTTACCCCATCACTATCCAACACTTTCCCTACTGTTACAATTATTGGAGTGGTTTTATTACTCTGCAATCCAACAATTTACCTACTGTTACACTGACTGGAGTGGGAATAGTAATTTTTACCCCTCAACTATACAACACTTTCCCTACTGTTACACTTATTGGAGTGGGAGAAGTAATTCTTACACCTCCGCTATCCAACACTTTCTCTATTGTTGCACTCACCTGAGTGGGAATACTAATTCTTACCCCTCTGCTATCTAACACGTTCCCTACTGTTGCACTGACTGGAGTGGGAATAGTACATTTTATTCCTGTGCTATCCAACACTTTCCCTACTGTTGCGCTCATTGGAGTGGGAATAGTAAGTTTTACCCCTCTGCTATCCAACACTTTCCCTACTGTTACACTCACTGGAGTGGGAATAGTAATTTTGACCCCTCCGCTATCCAGCACTTTCCCTACTGTTGCACTGACTGGAGTGGTAAATTTAAGTTTTAGGATTTTTAAATATATTAATGTTTTGATTCATAATAATGTTTTTTTACAGATTTTATGTCATTGGTATACATATGTAAAAGGCAGTGTATGTGAGAGTTGGAGTATATAAATGGCAAGACGTGACAGTCAGTGATTGTAAGAGTGACTGTATGGATGAGTGTGTACTTGTATCAGTGATTATATAAGAGAGTAAGTATGCATTAGTATCTACATGAATAAGTGAGGTAGTGTGTGTATAACTGTATAGGTGAATAAATGGGAGTGCGATTGATTCTTTGCATGACTGACTAGGGGTGTGAGTAACTTCATGGATGAGTGGCGGTGTGTGAGTGTCTGTATAGGTGAATGAGTGCATATGACAGTGTTGTATTGATGAGTGACTGCATGTATGAGTGACTGAATGGGTGAATGAGTGGATGTGTGTGTAGACCTAGGAATCAGTGAGTGCGTATGTAGTAACTGGTATTGGTGTGTCGATGGTTTCGAAAATGGTAGTCTGTATTTTACAGTGGGTGTATCAAAGTTTATATTAGAGTGTGAGGAGGACCATAAGATTTTCACGTGGATGATGTTATCAGTGATGTCATCCGTGATGTCATTTGAGATGTCATCAGTGATGTCATCAGTGATGTCACTGACCATGTCATGAATGATGTAATATATGACGTCATCAGCAGTGCAATGCGGGGGCACGAGTTATAGTTAGCTGAACTAACTATAACAACAGATTTTCTCTGGTTTTGTACGAGTGGAATATCCAACTAACTATAACGTCCCTGAAACTTATGTTTTTTTCAGTGAATTTCTAAGGTTTTTTAAATGCTAATTTCTAACTATAACATGCCTGAAACCTATGTTCTTTTAGTGAATTTCAATGTTTTTTTAAATGCTAATTCCTAACTATAACGTCCCTGAAACCTATTTTTTTTTCAGTGAATTTTAAAGGTTTTTTAAATGCTAACTTCTAACTATAACATAGCAGTCGCGTTTGTAGACTGGTGGAGAAAGGTGAGCGGGCGTTCAAACACCTCATAGCAATCCCACTGTGTGGGAATTACTGGAGGTAACAGGAGGAGTAGTTAGCCCCCAGTATCCACCTTGGGGGCCAACTACCTCTTTTATTACCACCAGTAAGTCCCAAACAGCAGGATTGCTAACTTCTTATATCAGGCCTGCCCCCTCCCTGCACCACTGTGCAAAAGCACCCCTAGCACATTTAAGTTGGGGTATTGAGTCCCCTTGAATCCTGAGTGTCCCTGTGGGCCAACTAGCTCACCAGTTACCTCCAGTAAGCGCCACAGAGCTGTTTTGCAGAGAGGTGGTCCAAAGCCACACCCCTTTTTACACCTCTCTGCAACGCAGCTCTGTGGCACTTACTGGAGATACCTGGTGAGCTAGTTGGACCCCAGGGACCATCAGGATTCAAGGGGGGTTAACTCCTCAATTTACAACGTGCCATAGGGCCTGCTTGCACAGTGGTGAAGGGAGGGGGTGGGACCTGATGTGACAAGTGTGCAAACATGCCCTGTGGCACGTTTTAAGTTGGGGAATTAAGTCCCCCTGAATCCTGAAGGTCCATGGGGGCCAACTAGCCCACCAGGTACCTTCAGTAGGCACCACAGAGCTGCATTGCAGAGAGGTGTCAAGCCCGCTCTGGTGTCGAAGCTTTCAGGGACCAGGTCTTCACCAAGACTGATTAACAGTTTATCCCATCTCCAATCTTCTGCTAGTTGGAGTCAATTGGTGGCGCAGTTCAGGTGGAGAACTTCCTGTTGTTCCGATGTTGAAAACGTCAACCTTCGGTTAGCGTTCTAGTCTTTTGCTGCAGTGCCGCCATTTCGTGCGCGCGCTGCTCTGGCGCTGCGCACTTCAACTGAAGAACTTGGCGGAGTCGGTTGCGTTCCAGAGAGCCTCTTTCTTGGCGTCTCTATTCCTGTAGCGGCTCGTCAAAAGAAGATTCTATCGTGTTCGGAGAAGACTCAGAAGGCTATGAATTCTTTGTGAGCAGTCCAGTCAGCAGTAAAGTCGCCTTCGAGAATAAGGTCTGGTTTCCGTTATCTCTCCACTCTCGTTTTGCCGTGCAGTTTGGTCCGAGAGTAACGGTAAGCCTTTGAACCTTTGATCCTAGTGACTTTCAAGTTGTTTCCAGTCAAACTCAAATTGAGAAGCGTTCTCTTGGAGAAAGTCAGTTGTGTGAATTTGAGTACCTATTCCGTCGCTGTATTCTTTAGAACTATATCCAGAGACTTTGATTAAGACTCAGCATTTGGGTGATGGCTATCGCCCGAAAAACAGCAGTTGTTTAAGAACTTTCAATCTTGACTCAATGTACCAAGAGGATCAATTGGAGAACTGTATTGAGCCTACTCACTACACCGAACTTCTGGTCTAGAAAGTGTTTAGGGGGATATCTATATGCGCATGTAGTCATATTCTCTTACTCACCTAGTGTAGTTACGCAGTAGTCTCAATCTCCTTTCATTTGAGAAGCAAGTTGCCAACTTCATCTCCTCTTCAGAGAGAGGCAAATTCCACACCAACTACAGGTATAAGAGGAGCAGCATCTGAATCGATATAGCCTGAGCAATCTGGTCAAGCTTGTGAGAATGTATTAATGTTATGTTATTCTTACAGGTGCCGGTAAGCTGAAGACACCAGGGTGTGGCAGTCTCTCTGTTGTTCGTTATCCACTTCCCCTTTCCCCCTCATTCCTGGGCTCAGAGATCTCTGAGACCAGGGGTGTTTGGGAATTGGGAAATTCTCATCTAGACGACCTTCAACTATCGCCCCCACAGAACTCTGGAGGTTCAGGTACAGCGCTCTTGACAAGAGGTGGTCTGAGGCCACGCCCCTTTTTACACCTCTCTGCAACTCTGTTGCACTTACTAAAGGTACCTGGTGGGCTAGTTGGCCCCCAGGGACCCTCAGGATTCAAGGGGACTTAATCCCACAGCTTAAAATGTGCCACAGAGCGTGTTTACACACTTGTTACATCAGGCCTGTAGGCATGCTGAGAGAAAATGGAGGCAGGATTACTCTGACACTCATAAAACCATCTGGAAAACACACCTCCGGAAGTATAAAACTGCCATTGCCCTCAACAAGACTAAACATTATTGCTCCATTATTTCCAATGCCACAAACAGCTCAAAGAGTATTTTTCAAATACTCAAAAATCTGTCCAACCCGGACTGTGTCACCACCACACAACCTCCCACCCAAGCCCTCTGCGATGACCTTGCAGAGTTCTTTATTAATAAAATAAACACTATTATCCATAACCTGGAATCACCCCCCTCACTTGAAACCAATGAATTGCCGAGACCAGACACCAGCCCTCGGAACCTGTCGCTCCCTGGCTCTGGCCCTCTGGCAAGAATGGAGGCATTCCCTCCGATCCCGGCTGTCGAGTTTGAAAGACTTGTGCTTGGTATCACCTCAGGCTCCCCACTTGACCCCCTACCTCCAAAAATATGGAAAAACTTCGGTACGGAACTTTTTGACACCATGCGCCTAATCTGCAATCAGTCCCTGCAGAGTGGCCTTGTTCCCACCCCTTGGAAACAGGCACTAGTCACTCCCCTTTTAAAGAAACCCTCCCTGAGCCCAGACTGTCTTTCCAATTACCGACCCATTTCCCTGCTGCCATTTCCAGCAAAGGTCGCCGAGCGTTGGGTCAGTTCATGTCTGTCTACCCACCTGGAACAAAACAACCTCCTTGACGACTACCAGTTCGGTTTTCGTCCCGCTCACGGCACAGAAACAGCAGTTTTGACCGCCATGGAAGACCTTCGAATGCGTGCGGACAGGAACCAGCCAGTGGCTTTGATACTGCTGGACCTGTCTGCCGCATTCGACACGGTCAACCACGCCAGGCTGATGCAGAGACTTATGGAAGTAGGAGTGGAAGGCACTGCATTGCTTTGGCTTCACTCCTATCTTCGAGACAGAAGACAGGCTGTCTCTCTCCCCCCCTTCCGGTCCGCCTTTGCAGCAGTTCCCCAGGGAGTCCCCCAGGGCTCCTCCATCAGCCCTATCCTCTTCAATGTGTACCTTATACCGCTAATTAAATTGATCCAATCATTTGGGGTCAAAACAATTAATTACGCGGATGATACACAGCTCATTCTCTCGTGGGAAGGTGAAGATGCCATTCCGTTCTCAACATTCCACGACTGTTTAAGAGAGACGGCCAGATGGCTACATAGTAACTCCCTCCAGTTCAACGCCGCGAAAACGGAGGTCCTGTTCTGCTCCGGCACTAAGATACCCCGTCAGTTCCCACATGAATTCTGGCCCCCGGAGTTCAGTGTCAAACCTCTACCAGTGCCTTCCGTGCGCAACCTGGGAGCCATGTTGAACAACAACCTAAGCATGGAAACCCAGGTGACAAAAACTGTGGGGATCTGCACTGCCCTGCTCCGATCACTGCGGAAAATCTTGCCTCTTCTCCCGGCACCAGCCAGGGCGTCGATAGTCAGGTGCACGATACTCAGTCGCCTTGATTACTGTAACGCCCTGCTCCTGGAGTCTCCAGTTACGATGCTGGATCGACTTCAGCGAATCCAATCTGCCGCCGCCAAGCTGGCTCTTGGCTGGACGAGGAGGGCCTCAGCCACAGCTGCTCTGGCAGAGCTCCACTGGCTGCCCCTGAAACAAAGAGTGGCATTCAAGTCCCTCTGCATTGTCTTCAAGGCTCTGCATGGACTTGGACCCAAACCTCTGCAAGCCCTGTTCCAATGGTACACACCTGCGAGAAACCTACGTTCTTCTTCTGCTTGCCTGGTAAAGGTACCCAGATTTAACAGAACTAGAACAGGGGGCCGATCGTTCAGCGTAGCCGCGGCCAAGCTTTGGAACACCCTACCCACTGACATACGTCAGACTCCACAGCTTCTCCCTTTCAGGAGACGCATTAAAACTTGGCTCTTCCCCAAATAAATTGTCAGCCCAACTGTTCTCCCGGTCTACCGTCTACAGAGTATTTTCCAGCGCCAGGAAGCCTGCAAGGTGTCAGTTCGCGCTTTACAAATTCTCTAAATAAAACTAAATAAAAGGCCGCTCCCCCTGCCTTCACCCCTGTGCAAACGCACCCCGTGGCATGTTTTAAGTTGAGGGATTAAGTCCCCTTGATTCCTGAGGGTCCCTGTGGTCCAGCTAGCCCACCAGGTATCACCAGTAAGCACCACTGAGCTGCGTTGCAAGAGGTGTAAAAAGGGGCATGGCCTCAGACCCCCTTACTGCAACCCAGCTCTGTGGTGCATAATGGAGGGCTAGTTGGCCCCCAGGAACTCCCCGTATTCAAGGGGAATTAATTCCACAACTTATAACGAGCCACATGGCGCGTTTGCAGAGTGATGCACTGAGGGGGCAGGGCCACTGGCGCGATGCCAGGTTTAAAAAAACAAATGTTTTAGAAGGAGGTTTGTGTGGGCTCCCTTCCTCCCCTATTGTTGGGCCCTGGGGACCCCATCCCCCAGGGCCTGACCTCTGTTTTGTTAAAAAAAAATTAAATACGGGAAGGGGTCCGCGTGGCCCCCCTCCCAAGGCCATTTTCGGCCCCGGGGACCCCAACCCAGGGGCATCGGCAGTATTTAAAATGTTATTTAAAATGTTTGGAGGGGACCACGTGGCCCCCCTCCTCAGGCCATTTATGGCCCGGGACCCCATACCCCGGGGCCGGCCTTTACTTTTAAAAAACAATGTTTTTTGGAGGGGGAGAGGGCTCACTCCCGGGCCACTTCTAGCCCCGGGGACCCCAACCCCTGGGGCCTGCCCACTCCGTTGGGGACCGTGGGGGGAGCCTCCATGCCCCCACAGTCCCGCAGGCTCCCCGCCTCCTGCGGGAGACGGCATTGCTTTTCCACACGGGAAGCTGCTGACATGAAGCTCCCCTTGTGGAAAAGCATTCTGCTTTGGGTTTTTGAAGCAATAGCAGGACACCTGCTCTTGCTTTCAAAATCCAAACCAGTGTTTGCTGTGACAGGGCAAGAGGCGCACAGCTCCCATCCTGCCATAGCAAACGGCAATATCCCGGGGGTGGGCACCCCGGAACATGGCAGGAGCCGGCCCTGGGGGTTGACGGTCCCCAGGCCATCAAGGGCTCCTGGAGGGGGGCCACGTGGCCCCCGCGCCCTTAGTTTTGAAAGCCATGGAGGGGTGGTGGTCCCCGGGGCTGGGGGTCCATAATGGACACCCGAATTGCAATGATTATGTGCCCTGGGGAGGTGATGGTCACCGGGGTGTGTGGGGGGGCAAGAGCCCCCCACACATGTTTTAAAATAGGTGCCCCGGGGAGGTTGCAGACACTGGAGCAGTAGGGGGGCTGTGTGCCCAATGCATATTTAAAAAAAGCCCCGGGCTGGCAGTCCCCAGGTCTTGGGGGGGGCCTGGGAGGCCCCCCACAGATTAGAAAACGAGCTCCAGGGAGGTGGCGTTCCCCAGGCAGTGTGGGGGGATTGGGACCCCCCAAACATTTTTTTCACAGCCCTCCTTTCACAGAAGGTGGCGGGCCCCCGCTAATAAATTGCCAGTGCCCCTGGGACCTGGCCCACCCGGGGGCTTTTTAAAAAGGAAGCTCAAGAGTCCGTGCTTAATTTAAAAAAAATAATAATTTGGGGGGATTAGTGACCCCAGCGCGATTTCTGCAGAAATTATAAAAAACAAAATGCTTTATTTGGCCCTGGGGTTCCTTGTGGGACCCCCTGAATAGGCCTAGGGGGTCAGGGTGTTTCTACCCTGCCCCTTTATTGTTTTTTAACCTCTTTTTTCTGTTTTCTTGTGACTCGTTCTACTGAGTCACAAGATGGCTGCTAACACTTCCTGGTTTGGAGTGTTGGCAGCCAATCAGAGTGAAGTTGATGCCCGGGAGGGTTCGCGAAACCCACCACGGCCATAGATATCGAAACTTTCTTTTTCTAATTTCTCAGGAACTACTGAATGGATTTACACCATTTAAAACATGCATTGTCATAGCCAATATGTCTCGCCTTTAGGATCTTAAAAGTATTTAGTTATGCAGCAGATCCCAAAGGTGAGACCTATTGACTATGCCAATGCTTGTTTAAGAATACTTTCGATGAAAGTTAAAAGCCTTTTCAGCAAGTTTCAGGGTACATTGGCAGGCAGCTCCAAAAATGTTTGTTATGCTTCATTGACACGTTTTTGGTTAGATCTGTGAATAGTTTCTACAAAGTAAGTTGTATATGCTGTAACCAGAATGTAGTTTATAGACCTGGCAGCACCATCAATTCAGAATAATTATACACGCTCCCTGTACATGTTGCTCAAAGAAAATCAGTCCAAAGTATGGGAATGTAAAATCATTACAATCCAGATTCACGTATCTAAGAAATAGTTTATTTTATTTTTTATTTTCTATTCAGTTCAAGCAGTACACTGAACAAGTATGGCACACATACAAACCTTCAAGCTCAGACTCCTTTTAGTGAAAAGTTTCTACCTAAATACGACATTATAAAACCCTCTGGATACAGTGAGTCCAAAATGTTGAAGAGGGATAACTACAGCATAGTGTATGGTAATTTTATACCAGTACCATCGACCAGATTTGTTCCTTAATAACTACAATAATACAATTGGCGAGAAGGTTCAAGCTAAGGAGCAGAAAACATGAAAATTAAGTAGTAGAATGCAATATACTTCCACCCAAAAGTAATAATGTACAGGTAATTAGTTACCAAAGCAGTTTCTAAAAACAAAACATAGACTAAAAGTCATTCAACAATAGGCATTATGTAAAATCCACAGGACCCATGGAGAAATTCTGCTATAAAATATCTTGTAATAAAGAAAAATTAACCCATTTCCTCAAAAGTATTAGGGCTTGGTGTTTTATGAGGTGCAAGAATAAGCAAGTCCACTTGCGATTACAGTCTCAGTGTAGGGAAAAAACAGACAACCATTTTACTACATCTACAACAGCCAAGTCTATGAATGACAATGGGTACTTTCATTATAGGATCATGAAAGACGACTGGACCTTGAATTTTCAGGGTATGAGGTCAAGGGGCAAGTGTACACAAACATTAATGACTTGATATTTGTAGCACAAAAGGAAGTTGTACTCTTACTATAAAAGCCATACATATCTAGGAGTAGAGCTTATTAAAACCATAAACCTGTCACAATGAAGCTGCAAAATGCACATATGTTATTTTCCTAAATTGTGCAAGCCGACAGTTTCTCATTTCCAAGTCTCAACGCTTCACAGTGACACTGTACTAAGCTTACTCTACCATAATCAACAGTAATGAGAGTCCTCCCAAAGTCTCCTGACAAACATTTTAATGTTCTACACAATTAACCATCAAATGCCTGAAAAGATGAGCAAACGGAGGCAGGTCAAGAGTCAGAAAAATAATACATAAACTTATGTGGAGGCAATAACTTAGGTCTATCGATCAAACCTCATCAGGTGGCGCACACAAACCCAGTAATTAGTGCCTTGTGCGCTGACCTGGTGCACGCCTTTCCTGCCCGACTCCCCAGTCTTGCATTACTTTATTAAAGTATACTGAATGCATTCTTCAAATTTAAGGAGGGAAACATTATAGGGCCACCAATTAGCTCCCTAGAAATTACTTCTAAAAGAACAAGCACGCCCGCCTCGCGCTAAAGGGGGAAAAAAAGAGGAGGAGTCAGCAGGGGGAGGGGAGAGAGGAGGGGGCCTGCATCTGTTTCCCTTGCAGGAGCGAACAGGAACCATATGTTTGTAATTAACACATGGTTTGAGAGCTCGCTCCCGCAAGGGAATCGCCAAACGTGCAAGCGTTGCCATTCAAAGCAATGCAATGCATGCACGTTTTTGGCAACAAAGCTGAAGCGATTGCTACAGGTCTTTTCCTATGTAGTGCATGCGCGCTGTGTAGGCAAGACCATTCGGGCTGTAGCTTTGTCTAAAGTTTCCTATGGAGAACAGATATCGAACCCATTTTTTTTCATAATTTCTCAGGAACTACTGAACGGATATACACCATTTAAAAAAAGGTCGCTTTCTGGACCAAGACCTACCCTTTTGCCAAATTTGGTGTAATTCTGTTCAGCAGTTCTGCCTGAAGCTTTGTCTAAAGTTTCCTATCGA
Organism: Lissotriton vulgaris; assembly: GCF_964263255.1. NCBI lineage: Eukaryota > Metazoa > Chordata > Amphibia > Caudata > Salamandridae > Lissotriton > Lissotriton vulgaris. Next base: position 970,812,347 of record NC_141697.1, read on the forward strand.
AATTAACATGGGGAAAACATTTTTTTGGACCCCCCTTATTTCTCGCCCCTTGCTAGATGAATCACCCCGAAACTTTCAAGACAGGAGGAGACCGGAGCGCCCCACTAGTTTTGAAAGTTTCGCGAAGATTTGTCAATCAACGCCAAAGTTATTGGGAAAACAAAAAACGCTTTTCCTATGGAAACTAGGTTATATATGTATATCATTTAGTTTTTTGTTCAATATCGCAATAATGTCGATACTAACTTGTACAATGTCTCGGCTGGTAAATTCAAACCACAGTATTTTGTCCATGTCTATTTCCAGCCCTCACACGTGACGCTGTAACAACCAATTGCTGGCACTTTAAATGAGCGTTTTTTTATTGTGAATGTTGTCATGTGAACAAGGCTCCTCGGAGCCGAAACGTCATGCAGCTGAATTTGCACTAATAAACCATCAGCACTTATTTGGTCTGTGTCCGTGCAATCCCTTCCTGTGCGAGAGTTCGGCGCGCTGGGTGGAGACGCAATATATTGAATATATCTATATCTATCTACACTACAATTATAAAGTAAGAACTTTGAACCTTTGAGGCGGGTAAACTCGGCAACCACAGCGCCAATCCACACACCCGATACATCATTGTTATCGTCAGGGTGTGCAGATGGACATAGGCTATATAAACTATACAAATATGCGATATTTAAAAAATGTACATAAAAAAAAGTAGTCCCTTCGAAGTAGCGCCGGCCGCGACCTGCGTGCTGACGTCAGGAACGCGAGGAGGAGCGGCGTCCAGGAGCGCGAGGAGGAGCTGCGGACATGGCGCGGGGAGGAGCGGTGAGGAGCGGCAGACAGGCGGTGAGAAGCGGCGGACAGGCGGGAGGAGCGGTGACAACCGGCGAGAAGCGGCGGAGCGGTAAACTGAGGAGCGCGGGGGAGGAGCGGCGGCTGAGGTAAGGCTCCGGGGGACCCACGGACAATGTCGGGGCAGGCGGGGGTCGGGGCAGGCAGGGGTCGGGGCAGGTGGGGTACAGGGCAGGCGGGGGACGGGGCGGGCGGGGGCCCGGGCTGCTGGACAATGTCAGGGCGGGTGGGGGTCACGTAATGGATACAGCCAAACAGCAGCAATGTCACATTGCTCCAAAAGAAAAGTACACTGTGCTCAATACCAAGAGCCCCAAATAACAAAGGGCACTAATGATTGCGGCGGGGGCCCGGGCTGCTGGACAATGTCGGGCGGGTGGGGGTTGGGGAAGCCTGAATGCTCCTGGACAAGGTCGGGACGGGCTGCTAGTTATAAAGGAAGAACTTTGAACCTTTGAGGCGGGTAAACTCGGGAACCACAGCAACAATCCACACACCCGATACATCGTTGTAATTGTCAGGGTGTGCAGATGGACATAGGCTATATAAATTAAAAAAATATACGTTATTTAAAAAATTTACGAGAAAAAAAAAGTAGTCCCATGGAATTAGCGCCGGCCGCGACGTGCGTGCTGACGTCAGGAGCGCGGGGAGGAGCGGCGTCCAGGAGCGCGAGGAGGAGCGGCCGACATGAGCACGGGAAGGAGCGTTGAGGATCGGTGAGGAGCGGCGGACAGGCTGGGAGTAGCGGAGAGGAGCGGCGGACAGGCGGGGAGGAGTGGCGAGGAGCGGCGGACCGGTGAACTCAGGAGCGCAGGGAGGTGCGGTGGATGAGGTAAGCCTCCGGGGGACCCACGGACAATGTCGTGGCGGGCGGGGGCCTGAAGCCAAGGCCTGGACGGCCTGCTACTCCGGGGGACCTACGGACAATGTCGGGGCGGGCGGGGGCCCTGAAGCCTGATTGCTCCCGGACAAGGTCGGGACGGGCTGCTATCCAAACACAGGAAAACTGTGTTTGGATTAGGAGCGGCGTGCCTGAGCCGCAAGAGGTAGCCCTGGGGCTGTTTCAGCCCACCACGGAGACGTGTTACAGCGACACCGGCATGGGAGCAAGGAGCTTTTGTGGGAAGGTGATGACAGCTGCGGGGTCGAGATGTGATGAAGCACACCCCACTGTGGTTTTCTTGAACAAAACTTTGACTCTGAGGCAGGCAACTCACTAGAGAAGGACATGACACTACACATACCATGTTTCCATGTGTTGGGACACACCCACTGAGGCGGAATTTCAATAGCTGTGTAGCTGCCTGGAAAATGTTCGCCTGGGAGTTTGTGAGTCAATGCCTTTGAAGAAGTTGGAAAACGAAACGCGTCAGGCTGACTTTTGGAAGCTGCTGCTGTATTTGCATCCATTTCCCAGGCTGCTTTCTGCAATTAATAAAAGCTAAATTCCTTACCTGGCTTGTGGGCTCCTCTTCCTTGCAGGCAAACTGTGTTTATATATATATGTATTTACAACGGGAAACATCCTTTACAACTAAACTTTTTCCATGCAGTACCTTTACAACGCAGGAATTACAACGCAAGTCGTTACAACGACTTGCGCTGGAGGGCGCTATAGGATAGGGAATAGTTTAATTTACTATCCAAAACCTTCCCTACTATCCATGGGGACTGAAGTTGGAATAGTAAATTCAACTATTCACTATCCAGCACCCCCCAACGCAAGTCGTTGTAACGACTTGCGTTGTAAAACCTGCGTTGTAAAGGCATGCGTGTAAAAAGCATGCGTTGTAACAACATACATCCATTTACAACAAAGGACGCTGCACTCCAGAACTGAATTTCTGCACAATTTATTCTTGGCAACTTCTCAAACCAACGCCTTTCAGCCCTCTCACGGCTTTTCTCATGGTTAGTGAGTCCTTTGTTTATTACACTTCTTTTTACACACCATTAGCATTAATGGGGCATTGTGGGATTTGTGGTGTATTTATTATACAAAACTTTATTAACAAATTAAAATAAAACAAGGACTTGCATTTTATGTCAAGTACAGCGTTATTATTGCTGTATCTATGACTTGAGGCACTATTATATCTACCACTGCTTCCCTTGATGTTAATGACTTTTCTATGATTTACGACATTTCTGGATCTAGTGCCATTATGTTTATAAGTCCCATTGTATCATTCATGTTATAACTATCAGTAGTTTGAGCAGTTCCTAAGATATATTTCTTGTATATCTTAAAAGCAATTAATTCTATATAGTATCAAATTAAACAATTTTTTTTATAGGAACACAATATTTGCAAACTCTAGAGATTGGTATAGTACTTTTTCATGATCTATTCCATCTTTATTCCAAATGCACAAAAAGTTCCTCATCGTTGTTTGAGAAGTTACCAAGAATAAATTGTGCAGAAATTCAGTTCTGGAGTGCTGCGTCCTTTGTTGTGAAAAAATTACTTTGGGCCAGGATCCGGCCCCTATGCAGAGCACCAGTTGCTGAGCATGCCTAACTGTGGGATCGCATTAGAGGCCATAAATATATATATATATATATATATATATATATATATATATATATATATATATATATATATATATATATATATATATATATATATATATATATATATATACATACATACATACATATCCAAGTAAGCTGCTACGATAAGCAAAAACACGCACTCAGAAAGGTGCAGCTAGTAGTAGTTTATTCACAAGGTAACGCTAATAAACTACCACTAGCTGCACCTTTCTGAGTGCGTGTTTTTGCTTATCGTAGCAGCTTACTTGGATATTGACGAAACTCGGCGGTGGGATTGGCTGAGTGCAACACGCCACCTGACAATGGGATATGGATCCCGGAAACGAATCCTCTGGTAAAGTGACTGAATACATACATACATACATATATATATATATATATATATATATATATATATATATATATATATATATATATATATATATATATATATATATATACATACATACATACATACATACATACATACATACATACATACATACATACATACATACATACATATATATATATATATATATATATATATATATATATATATATATATATATATATATATATATATATATATATATATATATATATATATATATATATATATATATATATATATATATAATGGAGAAGTTACCTCAAAAGAAGAACTCAGAGGCCAAGGGGAGTTCAGGGCAAACAGCTCGCTTTAATCACAGGTTCCCAGTGGCGGCGAATGCATTTCGGCTCATCAGCCTTCTTCAGCGCCCAATCATTGTGGCATATATATATACAACACAAATACATTTAACATTTTTTATTCAGTTTATTTGTTATATTTGTTAAAATATATATTAAATTTACTTTATTTTTTAAATAGATGTTATTATTATTTAATATATTTAATATTTATTATTTTATTTTATATATATATAAAAATAGATATGTGGCACAACTATATTTTTAACATCAATATTTTTTTCACAATATTTTTTACTTACCTGTTTACAGATAGAAAGTCAATATTTTTGTGTTCTATATTTTTTTTATCTATATTTTTTACATCTATATTTTTTCATTGATAGTCTGTCAGTGAACTGGATGGATGGATGCCTAATTGTTGCTGGGAATGTAAAGGCTCCATACCCTAATATTTTTGAGGTTAGCGTGCCATTAGGTCTGTTATATCATTTCCAAATTGCATACTACTGGGATATTAAAAAAATTATGAGAATTCTTATTTCTGGAAAAAATTAAGCTTTTGATGTAGACATGGGCTCCATCCATGCACTCAATGACTTGCAGAAAATTAGGTGTCTATTAGGATGACGTGCAAAGGTGCTAGGATTTGAAAGTCAGCAGCTTTGAGAATGTCGTCCAACTTACCTCCAGACCAGAGAGATTTACTGGCCATAGCACCCCTCTAAGGGAGTGAGCCTGAAATTTCTTTAAGTCAATACCTGCTAAACTCATAACAGTCTTAACCCATCTAGCAATAGAGGTCAAGGTTATGCCTTTGTGGGGTTTAACAAATTGTATAAGTAATTGGTTAAGATCCTGAGGGTGAAAAGCGAACATTCTGCGATCATACTTTCACATGCAGTCCACAATGCAAAGTTTTGGACATAAATCAAAACGTGGGTAAAAGATTGAATCAGACAAGGGGCTCCATTAGGATGACAGGAGGACTTTGCCCGCCCGTCATCCCATCGTAAATCTGGACCGCCCGCCATAAGGGCGGGGGTCCCGGGGGTGCCATTAGGATGTGCCCTCCACAGTGGCGGGCACATCCTGTATTTTCAACATTGTGGCGGGCGGTGCTCTCTGCACCGCCCGCCACAATGCTGAAAATGCACTTTAACATTGTCATGTGCAAAACGGCAGGCACCGCGCAGTGCCTGCCGCTTTGCAAATGACAATGAAGGGGGGGTACCACAGGTACCCCCCACATGCACCCCCCCACCTGTACTTCACTCTGGGGGCCCGCAGGGGGCCCCACGAGCGAAGACCGCATGCCTTTCCGTGGCAGCATCGCAGCCGCGGAAAGGCACTGCACACCAACCATCATAATATGTCTGGCGGTGTCTATTAGACACCGCCACCATATTATTCCTTTTCCGCCCAAAGTGGCGGGCGGTGTTTCCCTCCGTTGTGTTCCCCCCGCCATTGTAATGTGGCGGGGGTAAAAGGGTGGCGGGTGGGCATTTCTGTCAGGCAGATCACCACCGCCACCATGGCGGTGGCGACCCGCCCAACATCCTAATGGAGCCCATAGTCTTTGTTCTTCTATAAATCTCAAATTTGACTCCAAACATGTTAAAAGATCTATTCGTAATCTCCAGGGCTTTGACATCAGAGACCCTTCTGCATGAGATTAGGCATAGTAGAGTAGCCAGCTTAATGGAAATGTTTTTTTATTTTTTTTATTGAGGAGAGTATTAACAGGCCAGTTATTGAAAAGATCAAGGATTAGTTTGACATCCCAAAGACTTTCATATTTAGGTTTAGGAGGTCTTCTTAAATGAATGCTTTTCATCACTCTACAAAAATGACATTTTTACCTACCGTTTTACCATTGACAAGGACATGACCAGCAGAAATACCCTATCTATAGCAATTGATAGTTCAATAGCTAAGGCCTTTATAAAATTGTTTAACAAGGAAGTTAACTATGTCAACAATAGGTGCTTCCAAGGAATCAAGGTTCCTTTCCAGGCACTAATGTACCCAGATTCTCCATATGTTGTTATATCTGTAGTGAGTGCCTGGGGCCCAAGACTCTCTGAGGAGAGTTGCATCCGTCGCCGAAAGTCCTGAGATTTCATTGGATCTTCTGACAGTTACCAGGCAAGAAGGGTTAAACTCCTGTTCTGAATTAGGGGATGAACTCCTCTGTCTAGGTTGGCAAGAAGATTCTCTAGGGTAGGAATTAAGCAGGGGGGTTGCAAGCTAGTTCTCGAATTGTGGAGAACCATGCTCGGGATGGCCAAAAGGGATTTATTAGGACAAGGAATCACTATCCTGTCTCACTATGTGAAGAACTCTCTGAATCATGGCAAAGGGAGGGAATGCGTACACCTTGGCTCCTTTCCAAGATTGTAGTAAGGCGTTGACTGCTAGAGCACCTGGGTCGGGCATCCAGCTGAAGTTGTTCTCCAGTTGAAAGGTTAGTCTGCTCGCAAATAAGTCTATCTCTAGAGGGCCCCGGATCTTGTTTAGGGTACTGAACACGGAAACATTCAGTTTCCAATTGCTGTGATCTAACAGGAATCTTGAGTTCCAGTCTGCAAAGTATTCCGCTATGAGAGCGATCTTATGTTCCAGACAGAAGAGCGATCTTATGTTCCAGACAGAACATCCAAAGTTTCTTTGCTAGTTTCGAGAGGTCCATAGATTTGATGCGCTCATGAGGGCGTAAAGCCCAGCTGTTAGATCTAAATAATTTATGTGGTGAGATGATTCCTCTTGTGACCAGATACCACCAGTGTTCTGATTGAGAAAGCAAGCTCCCCAGATATGAAGACTCACATCTGATTGTAAAACAAAATCTGGTTTTGAACCAAAGATTGCTTTTCCGTTCAAAGCGTCTAGGTTCTCGAGCCACCAGGCTAGTTCCGATTTGGCTTCTTGATTCAGACAGATCCGATGTCCGTACCAGAGGCCAGTTCTTAGGGCTTTCGCCTTTACCCTTTGGAGGGCCCGATAGTTGAGGGGACCGGGGAAGATGACTTGGATGGAGGAAGAAAGGAGAACCAGAATCCTGGCTAGCTCTCTCAGAGATAAGTCTTGCTGTTTCAGGACGTCTCTTATTTCCTTCCTGATTTTGTTAATCTTTTTTGAAGGTAGTAAAAAGAGACATTTCAATGTGTCTACTGTGAAACCTAGGAACTCCAGAGATCTGGAAGGGGACAGAATTGATTTATTGTTGTTTATGATGAATCCTAAACTTTCTAGGAGATCCAGTACAGTCCTCAGGTCTTTGGCTAGTTGTGAAGGCTCTTGAGACATTATAAGAATGTCGTCTAAGTAAATGATGAAACGAATGCCCCTTATTATTAGAGATGAGGCAACAGCTCTCATGACCTTGGTGAAGCACCAAGGGGTAGAGGAAAGTCCGAAGGGGAGAGCCTGAAATTGGTAAAGGTGATTTTTCCTAGACAAATTTAAGAAAGGGTTGGTGGGATTCGGCCATAGGAATGGTGAAGTAAGCATCCTTTAGGTCTAGTTTGACTAGCCAGTCTCCCTCGAGAGGTAAATCCCTCAAGAGGTGGATGCCCTCCATCTTGAAGTGTATGTAAACCAAATATTTGTTTAGTTCTCTTAAGTTTATGACAGGTCTCCAACCTTTGTCTTTCTTTTTTATAAGAAAGAGTGTGTTATAAATCTTAAAGTCTATAATGGGACCTTTATAATGTCTCCTTTCTGAAGCATAAAGATCTCCTTCTCTATTATTTTTTGTTGCTCTGGAGAGAGAGGCATGTCTCTTGGGAAATAAGTTTGTAAAGGTATGTGAGTCCAGTCTATCATAAACTATTTAAAGAGTAAATCTTTTGGGTTTTGCGAGGGTTCTTTATTCGCCATGTCAGTTAGTTTTGGATTTATTTTAATCAAAACAACTCTTTGTCTTTCTGCATTAATGCAAGCGTTGGTATTACCCAGTAGAATTCATACTTTCTGGCTCCATCCCCTGATGAGATTGGTGTTGAGAGGGTTGCCATCGATGTGGCTGTCTTCTGCAGAATCTAGGATTCTGGCTAATGCTCCCAGCACATTGAGAAGACATCTTTAGATGAGGATGGCGAGTCATCATTAAGCTCTTTGTTAAAATCAAGGTCCTCATCACTGTCCAAATGAAGGACAAATTCATCCGAAGGGTCAGGTAAGACATCCTCATTTTCTGAATCAGAGTCTGTAATATAATGAGCACATCGGTCTTTAGTGCCGCTAGGGACACCCATGTAAGACGTCTCGCTGGGGACACCATCACAATTTGTGCCGCTTAGGACACCAGAGTAAATTGTGCTGCTAGGGACACCTTTCAAATTTGAGGTGCGGGGACCTCCCTTCATGAATGAGGTGCTACGACCTCCCAACTCATTTGAGGTGCTAGGACCTCCCATGGTGCTCTTAGTATAAGGCTCAGGATAATTATTTTTTTTGCTTTTTTATCCTGGTTAATAACGGGGGTTGAGACAAGTTGGCCCTTCAGGCAGCTCGTCTTGAAATAGGAGGGGTCTTTTAGAGGACATACCCTCCTTAAATGTATCTAAAATAGAAGATCTCATTTCCTTTTGAATTTTGAAACGTGGTCCTGAGGGAACCACTCAGAACTTCTTGGGTGTTTCAGATTAAATGGGGAAAACATTTCTTCCCCTAAGGGGTCAATGATAATGTCCTTAGAGGATGATGGGAGTTCCTCTAATGGATTGTAAAATTCTTGATCATCTTCATCAAGATCAAGGACATACTCATCAGGTGTGTCTGAGGATTCTATATCATTAGATTTGTTATCTCCCATATTGTAAAGAGCATTATGATATTTTGTGCTGCTAGGGACACCCAGAGGTTTTGTGCCACTAAGGACACCCAGATAAGATGTGCCGCTAAGGACACCCAAATAAGTTGTGCAGCTATGGACACCCAGATAAGTTGTGCCACTAGGGACACCTTGGGAGTTTGAGGTGCGAGGACCCCCATTAGAATTTGACGTGCTAAGACCTCCCTGAATTTATGAGATGCTTGGACCTCCTATATTGCTCTTATCAATGTTTTTACTTTTCTTAATTCAGTGATCTTGTCAGAGTAGAGGTTTGGAATTTCTGAGATTTTGTCCTCATCAGGGGGTGACCTTTTAGAGGACATGAACTGACTTAAGGTCTCAAAAATCCAGGACCTCAAATTCTTATGAAGGGTTTTTGCAGGGTTTTGTTGTCTATGTCAGGAGTAGGGGCAGAAGCCTTGTCTGAGTCAGAGTCAGACATGGTATATAGGAAACGTTAACTTGTAAAAAGTGGTAAAGCCTTTTAATGAAAGATAATTAGGGAGGATTTCCCTTAATAATTGTGACAAGGTTTATAGATGAAGGAATGTTAAAAGAATATTTTCTCTCTTATTATAACTAATTTTGTTATAGAATGTTGAAAAGGTCATTTAAATGAGGATTTCCTGCAAACCCCCCTTTTTTATGAATAAGTTTGTAAAACAATAACAACTTGCGGATGAAATCTGAAATAATAAAAGGTAGCGATGCAGAGCCGCTTTGGAGTACGCAGCCTGCATCGGTGGAAAGAGGTGAAAACAGGAGTTAAACGAAGACATTAGGTAAGCTCATTATGGCATGAGGAAGTAGAACAAGGATGAAATTGAAGAATAATCATTTACACAAAAAACAAAATATTAGGGTTCGATTAAACATCTAAAAATCTTTAAATATATTCAAACATTAGGAATAGTAAATAAGCTGAAAGAAAAGGCAGGTTAATCTGGTCAGTCACGCAAGGATGAGACCAGGGAAGGGGGTGTAGAGAGATTTCAGTAAATTGAGGATCGGTATAGACGCAGTAGGAAGGGGGGGTGGGGTTAAGCCACACACAAGAGAACTTCAAAATTGAGATCAAAATGAATAATGTAATGAAGAAAAATGAACTTATCTGCTTGGAGCTGCATTTAAAAGAGGCAAATTGTTGATGGCTCATGCCTTTCATGTGTTGCTATTGTTCTATTCTGGAACCTTTTAATATTGTGATGTAAGCGTCTGCTTGGACTGCATTAAAGGAATAATGCATAATGTAGCCTCCGTTCTTGTAATGAAATTCAAAAAATAGCAAAATAGTAGCTTATTTCATGGTACAGTGACATGCATGACTAGATGTGGAAATGCATTATCCTGAATCTAATGGAAATAACAGCATATCTCTATATAGAGATAACTTGTGTTTTTTTAGTGAATCTCTCAGGTTTTTCAAATGTTAATTACTAACTATAACGTCCCTAAAACCTCTGGTATTTTCAGTGAATTTCTAAGGTTTTTTAAATGCTAATTTCTAACTGTGCCTTTATAGATAAGACATGTGCAGAAAGAGGAAGAAAGGCGCAGAAAGAAGCAAGAGAAGTGAGGAAAAAGGCAAGAGAGGTACAGAAACAGGAAGAAAGGTGCAGAAAAAAGCAAGATAAAAGCAGAAAGAAGCAACAGAAGTTCAGAAAGAGTAAGAAAGGTGCAGAAAGAAGCAAGAGAAGTACAGAAAGAACCAATAGAGGTGCAGAAAGAGGCCTACTTCGGCTGTACCTTTCCAAAAGACTCATACAAAGTAGCCTAACCACTAATCCTTTCCCAAAGATGTCTTAAACTCACTTTTCTCTTGAAGGTCCACTATTCATCGACTGCTCAGAATGTAAGGCCTACCAAATGTAAAACAGCAATCCTAACCACATCACTGCTGTAAGTCTCACCAAGTTTGTAAAGGTATGCATGTATGTGTCTGTGCTTTTACCTAGTGGCATGCTACATAAAAATAAACATACATATACTTGAATCCCTGGGTTTCAAACAGCATACTGTGTAAACTTGTGTACAAAAAGGTGTATGTATTTCTTTCTGTTCATAATACAGGGCACATGGATATTCAATAGTATATTTGAGGGGTTCTATAACACCTATATACATAAGACACCTCTGACTGTGCAACCGAATGACAGAGCAGAACTGAGAACATTTGACTACCTATAGGTGAAGCTACCCACTTTTTAAGCTACCATCTTCAGATGCATAACACATGTGAGAATACATGTAAAAGTAGACATATACCTGTCACGAGAGCTCACATACATTTAAACTTGACAGCTTGCACTTCCCATTTGAGTACAGAAAGAGGCAAGAGAAGTACAGAAAAAGGCAAGGAAAGTGCAGAAAGAAGCAAGAGAGGTACAGAAGGAGGAAAGAGAAGTGCAGAAAGAAGCAAGAGAGGTACATAAAGAAACAACAGAGATGCAGAAAGAAGCAAGAGGGGTGCAGACAGAGGCAAGAGAGGTGCAGAAAGAAGCAAGAAAGGTACAGAAAGAGGCAAGAGAAGTGCAGAAAGAAGCAACAGAGGTATGGATAGAGGCTAGACGGGTGTAGAAATAGTTAAGAGAAGTGCAAAAAGAAGCAACAGAGGTGCAGACAGAGGCAAGAGAACTTCACAAAGAGGCAAGGGAGTTGCAGAAACAGACAATAGAGGTGCAGAAAGAGGGAACACAGGTGCAGAGAGAGGCAAGAGGGGTGCAGAAAGAGGCAAGAGTAGTGCAGAAAGAAGCGAGAGAGGTGCAGCAAGAGGCAGGAGAACTGCAGAAAGAGGCAGAAGAGATGCCGAAAGAAGCAGGAGAATTGCAGAACGAGGAGACAGGGGTGCAGAAAGAAGCAGGAGAGGTTCAGAAAGAGGAAAGAAACGTCCTGAAGGAATTAACAGAGGTGCAGCAAGAGGCAGGAGAACTGCAGAAAGAGGGAACAGGGGTCAGAAAGAGGCAAGCGGAGTGGAGAAAGAAACAAGAGAGGTAAAGAAATAAGCAAGGGAAGTTCAAAAAGACACAACAGAGGTACAGAAAGAGGCATGAGGTGTGCAGAAAAAGGCAGGAGAAGTGCAGAAAGAAGCATGTTGAAAGACGCAAGAGATGTGTAGAAAGAAGCAACAGAAATGCAAAAACAGGCAAGAGAGGTGCAGAAAGAGGGAACAGAGGTGCAGAACGAGGCAGGAAGGGTGCAGAAAGAGGAGAGAAAAGGACAGAAAGAAGCAACAGAGGTGCAGAAAGAGGCAAGAGGAGTGCGGAAAGAAAAATGAGAAGTGCAGAAAGAAGCAACAGAACTGCAGAAAGAGGCAAGAAAAGTATAGAAAGAAGAAACAGAGGTACAGAAAGAGGCAATATAAGTGTAGAAAGAGGCAAGAGAGGTGCAGAAACATGCAAGAGAGGTAGAGAAAGAGGGAACAGGAGTACAGAAAAAGGCAAGAGAGGTACAGACAGAGGGAAGAGTGGTGCAGAAAGAGGCAGGAGGTGTGCAGACAGAACAAACTGAGGTGCAGAAAGAAGCAAGAGAAATACAGAAAGAGGCAACTGAGGTGCAGAAAGAGAAAGGAAGGATGCAGGAAGAGTCAAGAGGGCAAGAGTTAAGAGGGGTGCAGAAAGAAGCAAGAGAAGTGCAGAAAGAAGCAACAGAAATGTACAAAGAGGCAAGAGAAGTGCATAAAGAACAGAAATGCAGAAAGAGGCTAGAGAAGTACAGAAATGGGCAACAGAAATTCAGAAAGCGGCACACGAAGTACAGAAAGAAGCAATATAGATGCAGAAAGAGGCAACAGAAGTGCATAAATAGGCAAGAAGGGTGCAAAAGAGGCAAGAGAGGTACAGAAAGAAGCAAGTGAGGTGCCGAAAGAAGCAACAGACATGCAGTAAGAAGCAAAAAAACTGATGAAAGAGACAAGAGGGTTGCTGAAACAAACGAGATGTGCATAAAAAGTAAGAGAAGTGAGAAAGTGGCAAGTGGAGTGCAGAAAGAGGCAAGAGAGGTACAGAAAGAAACAACTGATTGAGGCAAGAGAGGTACAGAAAGAGGAAGAGATGTGCAGAAAGAGGGAGGAGGGGTGCAAAAAGAGGCAATAGGGGTATAGAAAGAAGGAAGAAAGGTGCAGAAAGAAACAAGAGAAGTATAGAAAGAACCAACATAGGTGCTGAAAGAGGCAAGAGAAGTGTGAAAGAAGCAACAGATGTGCATAAAGATGCAAGAGAAGTGCAAAAAGAGGCAAGAGAGGCATAGAAAGAGGCAAGAGAAGTACAAAAAGCAGAAGACAAGTGCAGAAAGAAGCAAGAGAAGTGCTGAAAGAAGCAACAGAGGTGAAGAAAGAAGGAGGAGTGATGAAAGAGACAAGAGAGTTGCAAAAAGAAACAAGAGAGGTGCAGAAAAAAAGATGAGAAGTACAGAAAGAGGCAAGTGAGGCGCAGAAAGAGGCAAGAGAGGTACAGGACGAGCAAGAGAGGGGCAAAAAGAGCAAAGTGAGATGTAGGAATGGTCAAGAGGGATGCAGAAAGAGGCAAGAGGGATGCAGAAATAAGCAAGAGAGGTGCAGAAAGAAGCAAGAGAGGCACAGAAAGAAGCAACATAGTTGCAGAAAGAGGCAAGAGAAGTGCAGAAAGAGACAAGCGGGGTGCAGGATGAGGCGAAATAAATGTAGAGAGAGGCAAGAGAAGTGCAGAAAGAAGCAACAGAAATGCAGAATGAGGCAAGAGAAGTACAGAAAGAGGCAACAGAGGTGCAGCAAAATGAAGAGTGGTGCAGAAAGAGGCAGGAGGTGTGCAGAAAGAACGAACTGAGGTGCAGAAAGATGCAAGAGAAATGCAGAAAGAAGCAACTGAGGTACAGAAAGAGGCAAGAGGACTGTAGAAAGAGGGAAGAGTGGTAATGTAGCGGGGTGCATAGTAATGGGCAACAAACGCGTTTTTGTTCGTGTTGGTTTTATTTGTTGGAACAGTATATCAGTACAAGTTTTCCTCTGGTGTGGTCGTCTCGGTGATCTGCTTCTTTCGGGCCGCTGTTTCCCTCGGGTAGCCTCCGCCTTCTACCTGATTGGGCTCCGTCTCGTCTCCACTTGATCCGTCTCCGTGGTTACGATGGACGCCACCTCAGAAGAAGAGACAAGAGAGGTTGTCTCAGTGCTATGATACAATGCACTCGTGAGGGGAAAGGAGTGTTGGGAGTCACCGGTGAATATCTACAACTAGTGAAGGGACTGGGTAGGGGGTGCAGGAAGGATTCCCGTGGGGACGGAAGGGATAGGGGTTCAATTACTCTAGGTTCCCTCTCCTCTTAACCCAGCCCGAGATACGATCACATACCTCGAAGGGCCGTGCAAAGTCTGGTGAGGACAGAATGGGGGTCGAGGTAATCAGTCTTTTTAGTTCATGGAAAGCTTCTTGCATGGTCGTAGTAGGAGACGCTAGCACAGTTTGTTTGACATGTGTCTTCAACGTGTCCGTAAGAGGGGCAGCCAGTTGAGCAAACCGGGGAAATGTCCGTGTCCCAACACATACCCCAAATACTTCACTTTTTGGTACGCTAAACGAGATTTCTTGGCGTTAATCCTCAGGCCTGCTCCTTCCAGTGTTGTGAAGAGTTTTTGCAAATGTGTCAAGTGGGTATCCCAGTCGGGGCTGAAGACGACGATGTCGTCGAGGTAAGCTGACGTGAATGTGCTTATGTTTTTCAGTACCTGATTCATTAGTCTCTGAAAGGTTGCCGGGGCGCCGTGTAGCCCAAAAGGCAAGACGGTGAACTCAAAATGTGCGTAGTAATGGGCAACAAATGCGTTTTTGTTCGTGCTGGTTTTATTTGTTGGAACAGTATATCAGTACAGGTTTTCCTCTGGTGTGGTTGTCTCGGTGATCGGCTTCTTTCGGGCCGTTGTTTTCTTCGGGCAGCCTCTGCCTTCTTCCTGATTGGGCTCCGTCTCGTCTCCACTTGATCCGTCTCCGTGGTTACGATGGACGCCGCTTCGGAAGAAGAGACAAGAGAGGTTGTCTCAGTGCTATGATACAATGCGCTCGTGAGGGGAAAGGAGTGTTGGGAGTCACCAGTGAATATCTACAACTAGTGAAGGGACTGGGTCGGGGGTGCAGGAAGGATTCCCGTGGGGACGGAAGGGATAGGGGTTCAATTACTCTAGGTTCCCTCTCCTCTTAACCCAGCCCGAGATACGATCACGTACCTCGATAAGCCACACGCCTCCAGGTCGCGTGCGGCTGGGCGGCTCTTGTTGTCGTCGGCCTCCTGGCTCCCGCGCCGTCAATGGCTCTCTTAGCTCCTCCTTTGCCTCGGTAGTTGTTATTCCGGGTCTTCCTCCTTCCGTACTTCCTTCAGTCCTGTCTCTCCACCACTCGTCTCTCCGCTCGCCTTCCTCCACGCCGGTGTACAAGCACACCTGTCTCTCCTCGCTTGTCGGCTTTACGTCGGGTCGGGGCTCCTCCTCCTCCATGGGGCATTTCCAGCTAAAGGGCCAGTCCTCGATATCCTCCTCATCGCAGCTGTACCGTTCTGCAGGCATCGACCAGACCTGTGTTTGGGAAGGCTGAAAAGACAGGAGGGGGGGTCACAAGGTGAATACCCGCGTGGGGAGGTAGCGGCCTTCGAGGTGCCTGCCGGCACGCCGTCCCTGTCACAGGTAAGGAAGAGGAAAGAGAGGTACAGAAAGAGAAAAGAGGGGTGCAGAAAGAGTCAAGAGGGGAAGAGTCAAGGGGTGCAGAAAGAAGCAAGAGATGTGCAGAAAGAAGCAAGAGAAGTACAGAAATAAGCAACAGAGGAGCAGAAAGAGACAAGAGAAGTGCAGAAAGAAGCAACAGAGAGGTAGAAAGAGACATGGGAAGTGCATAAAGAACAGACTTGCAGAAAGAGGCTAAAGAGGTGTAGAAATAACTAACAGAAATGCAGAAAAAGGCAAGAGAAGTGCAGAAAGAAGCAATAGAAGTACAGAAATAGGCACGAAGGGTGCTGAAACAGGCAGGAGGTGCAGAAAGAGGGAGCAGGTGTGCCTAAAGTAGCATGCAGAGATGCAGAAAGAAGCAACAGAGGTACAGAAAGAGGCAAGAGTAGTACAGAAAGAGAAAAGAGAAGTGCTGAAAGAAGCAAGAGAGGTACAGAAAGAAGCAAGAGAACTGATGAAAGACACAAGAGAGTTGCAGAAACAAACAGGAGAGGTACAGTAAAAAGCAAGAGAAGTGCAGAAAGAGGAAAGGGAGTTGAAGAAACAGACAAAAGAGTTACACAAAGAGGGAAAAGGGGTGTGGAAAGACACAAGAGAGGTACAGAAAGAGGGAAGAGAAGTGCAGAAAGAGGGAAGAGGGGTGCAGAAAGAGGTAAGAGGGGTATAGAAAGAAGCAAGAGAGGTGCAGAAAGAAACAAGAGAAGTGCAGAAAGAATCAACATAGGTGCTGAAAGAGGGAAGAGGGGTGCAGAAAGAGGCAAGAGAAGTGCTGAAAGAAGTAACAGAGGTGCAGAAAGATGCAAGAGAAGTTTAAAAAGAGGCAAGAGAGGTACTGAAAGAAGCAACAGAGGTGCAAAAGAGGCTAGTCAAGTGCAGAAAGAAGCAAGAGAAGTGCTGAAAAAAAGCACGAGCAGTGTAGAAAGAGGCGACTGAGGTGCAGAAAGAGGCAAGAGAGGTACAGGACGAAGCAAAAGAGGGTCAGAAAGAGGTAGCTGAGGTGCAGGAACAGGCAAGGGGTGCAGAAAGAGGCAAGAGGAGTGTAGAAAGAAGCAAGAGAGGTACAGAAAGAAACAACATAGCTGCAGAAAGAGACAACATAAAGGTAGAAAGGTACAAGAGAAGTGCAGAAAATAGCAACAGAGGTGCAGAAATAGGCAAGTGATGTACAGAAACAGGGAAAAGAGCTGCAGAAAGAGGGAACTGGGGTGCAGAAAAAGGCAACAGAGGTGCAGAAAGAAGGAAGGTGGGTACAGAAAGAGGAAAGGGGATACAGAAAGAAGCAGGTGAAGTGTAGAAAGAAGCAACAAAGGTGCAGAAAGAGACAATAGAGGTGCAGAAACAGGCAAGAGAAGTACAGAAAGAGGCAAAGGATTTGCTGAAAGAAGCAACAGAGGTGCAGAAAGAGGCAAAGGAAGTGCAGAAAGGGGGAATAGGGGAACAGAAAGAGGCAAGAGATGGCAGAAAGAAGCGAGAGAGGTGCAGAAAGAAGCAACAGATGTGCAGAAAGAGACAGGAGAGTTGCAGAAAGTAGCAAGAGAAGTGCAGAAAGAAGCAAGATACATGTTGATAGAGGCAAGAGAAGTGCAGAAAAAAGAAAAACAAATGCAGAAAAAGGCAAGAGAACTGCAGGAAGAGAGAACAGGGGATAGAAAAAGGCAAGAGGAGTGCAGAAAGAAGCAAGAGAGGTAAAGAAAGAAGTAAGAAAGGTATAGAAAGAACCGACAGAGGTGCAAAAAGAGGCAGGAGGGGTGCAGAAAAAGGCAAGATAAGTGCAGAAAAAAGCAACAGAAATGCTGAAAGAGGCAGGGGGCATGCAGAAAGAAGCAACAGAAATGCAGAAAGAGGCAAGAGAAGGGGAGAAAGAAGCAACAGAGGTACAGAAAGAGGCAAGAGAAGTACAAAAAGAGGAAAGAGAGGTACAGAAACAGGCAAGAGAGGTGCAGAAAGAGGAGACAGGGTTGCAGAAAGAGGCAGGAGAGGTGCAGAAAGAGAAAAAAGAAGTGTAGAAAGAACCAACAGAGATACAGAAAAAGGCAAGAGGGGTGCAGGAATATGAATGAGAAGTACAGAAAGAAGCAACAGAGGTGCAGAAATCGGCAAGAGAAGTGCAGAGAGAAGCAAGGAGGTGCAGAAACAGGCAAGAGAAGTACAGAGGAGGGAACAGGGGTGCATAAAAAGGCAAGTGCATTGCAGAAAGAGGTAAGAGGGGTGCAAAAGGAAGTAGGAGGGGTACAAACAGAGGTGCTGAAAAAGGTAAGAGAGGTGGAGAAAGAGGTAAGAGGGATACAGAAAGAGGCAGGAGGGGTGCCAAGAGAGGAGCTGAAAAGGCAAGAGATGTGCAGAAAGAGGGAAGATGGGTACAGAAAGAGGCATGAGGGATGCCAACAGAGTTCCAGAAAGAGGCAAGAGGAGTGCAGAAAGAAGATGATGCCAACAGAGGTGCAGAAAGAGACAAGAGGAGTGCAGAATGAGGAAAGACAAGTGCAGAAAGAAGCAACAGAGGTGCAGAAAGAGGCCAGAGAAGTGCAGAAAGAAGCAACAGAAATGCAGAAAGAGGCAAGAGAAGTGCAGAAAGAGGAAAGAGAGGTACATGAACAGGCAAGAGAGGTGCAGAAAGAGGGGACAGAGGTGCAGAAAGACGCTGGGGAGGTACAGAAAGAGGAAAGAGAAGTCCTGAAAGTATCAACAGAGGTGCAGAACGCAGCAAGAGTGGTGCAGGAAGATGAAAGAGAAGTACAGAAATAAGGAACAGGGGGAAGAAAAAGGCAAGAGAGGTGCAGAAAGAGGGATGAGGGTTGCAGAAAGAGGCAGGAGTGCTGCCAACAGAGGTGCAGAAAGAGGGAAGAGGGGTGCAGAAAGAGGGAAGAGGGATGCCAACAGAGGTGCAGAAAGAGGCAAGAGTAGTGCCGAATGAGGAAAGAGAAGTGCAGAAAGAAGCAACAGAGGTGCAGAAAGAGGCAAGAGAAGTGCAGAAAGAAGCAACAGAAATGCAGAAAGAGGCAAGAGGACCACTGAAAAAAGTACAGATGTACAGAACCAGGTAAGAGAGGTGCAGAAAGAGGAAACAGGGTATAGAAAAAGGCAAGAGAGGTGCAGAAAGAGGGAACAGAGGGGCAAAAAGAAGCAAGAGAGGTACAGAAACAGGCAAGAGAAATGCAGAAAGAAGCAAGAGAGGTACAGAAACAGACAAGAGAAGTGCAGAAGGAGGGAACAGGGGTGCAGAAAAAGGCAACAGATATGCAGAAAGAGGCAAGAGAAGTATAGAAAGAAGCAACAGAGGTGCAGAAAGAGGCAAGAGAAGTGAGAAAGAGGAAAGAAAGATACAGAAATGGGCAAGAGAGGTACAGAAAGAGGGGACAGGTATGCAGAAAGAGGCAGGAGAGGTACAGAAAGAGGTAAGAGAAGTGAAGAAAGAATCAACAGAGGTGCACAAAAAGCAAGAGAAATACAGAAGGAGGGAACCTCGGTGCATAAAAAGGCAAGAGAGGTACAGAAAGAGGTAAGAGGGGTGCAGAAAGAAGCAGGAGGGGTGCCAACAGAAGTGATGAAAAGGGCAAGAGAGATGCAGAAAGATGGAAGAAGGGTATAGAAAGGGGCAGGAGGGGAGCCAACAGAGGTGCAGAAATAGGAAAGAGGAGTACAGAAAGAGGAAAGAGAAGTGCAGAAAGAACCAACATAGGTGCTGAAAGAGGCAAGAGAAGTGCTGAAAGAAGCAACAGAGGAGTGAAAGAGGTAACACAAGTGCGGAAAGAAGCAAGAGCAGTGCTGAAAGAAGAAACAGAGGTATAGAAAAAAGCAAGGGAAGTGCAGAAAGAGGCAAGATTGTTGCAGAAAAAGGCAAGATAGGTACAGAAAGAGGAAAGTGAGGTGCAGGAGCATGCAAGAGGTATATGGGCAAGGTGTGAGGGATGCAGAAAGAAGAAAGAGAGTTACATAAAGAAGCAGAAGTGCAGAAAGAAGAACCATAGTTTCAGAAAGAGGAGAAAGAAATTCAGAAAGAAGCAACAGGAATACGGCAAGAGAAGTGCAGAAAGAAGCAGTAGAAAGGTGCAAGAGAATTGCAGAAAAAAGCAACAGAGGTACAGAAACAGGGAAAAGAGGTGCAGAAAGAGTTAACAGGGGTGCAAAACAATGCAAGAAAGATGCAGAAAGAGGGAAGAGGGATGCAGAAAGAAGCAAGACAGGTACAGAAATAGGCAAGACAGGTGTAGAAACAGACAAGTGAGGTGCAGGAACAAACAAAGGGGTACAGACACAAGCAAAATGGAACAGAAAGAAGGAAGAGAAGTGCAGAAAGAAGCACCATAAATGTGGAAAGAAGAAAGAGAAGTATAGAAAGAGGCAAGAGGGGGCAAAAAGAGGCAAGAGAAGTGAAGAAAGAAGCAACAGACATGTAGAAATAAGAAAGAGAAGTGCAGAAAGAAGCAACAGAAATCCAGAAAGACGTAAGAGAGCTACAGAAAGAGGGAAGAGGGGGCAGAAAGAAGCAAGAGAGGTGCAGAAAGAAGCAAGAGGGGTATAGAAAAAGGCAAGAGAAGTGCCGACAAAAGCAACAGAAATTTGAAAGAGGCAAGTAGCATGCTGAAGGAAGCAACAGAAATGCAGAAAGGGGCAGGAGAAGTGCAGAAAGAGGAAAAAGAGGTACAGAAATGGGCAAGAGAGGTGCAGAAAGAGGCGACAGGGATGCAGAAAAAGGCAGGAGAGGTGCAGAAAGAGGAAAGAGAAGTGCAGAAAGAATCAACAGAGGTGCAGAAATATGCAAGAGGAGTGCAGGAAAATGAAAGAAAAGTACAGAAAGAAGCAACAGAAATGCACAAAAAGGCAAGAGAAGTGCAGGAAGAAGCAACAGAGGTGCAGAAACAGGCAAGAGAAGTGCAGAAAGACGCAAGAGAGGTACAGATACAGGCAAGAGAAGGGGAAAAAGATGCAGAAAAAGGCAAGAGAGGTGCAGAAAGAGGGAATCCCGTGCAGAAAGACGCAGAAGGGGTGCCAACAGAGGTGCAGAAAGAGGCAAGAGGAGTGCAGAAAAAGTAATGGAAGTGCAGAACCGGGCATGAGAGGGGCAGAAAGAGATGGAACAGGGGTATAAAAAGAGGCAGGAGGGGTGCAGAAAGAGGAAAGTGAAGTGCAGGAAGAATCAACAGAGGTGCAGAAAGAGGCAAGAGGAGTGCAGGAAGATGAAAGAGAAGTGCAGAAAGAAGCAACAGAAATGCAGAAAGAGGCAAAAGAAGTGCAGAAAGAAGCACCAGAGGTGCATAAACAGCCAAGAGACGTGCAGAAAGAAGCAAGAAAGGGAATGAAAAAAGTAAGCAAAGTGTAGAAAGAACCAACAGTTGTGCAGAAAGAGGCAAAAGAAGTGCAAAAAAGCAACTGAAATGTTGAAAGAGGCAAGATGCATGCAGAAAGAAGCAACAGAAATGCAGAAAGAGGCAAGAGAAGTGCAGAAATAGGAAAGAGAGGTGCAGAAAAAGGCAAGAAAGGTTAAGAAAGAAGCACCATAAATGTAGAAAGAGGCAAGAGGGATACAGAAAGAGGCAAGAGCGGTGCAGAAAGAGGCAACAGAAATGTAGAAAGAAGAAAGAGACGTGCAGAAAGAAGCAACAGAAATACGGCAAGAGAAGTGCAGAAAGAAGCAGCAGAAATGCAGAAAGAGGCAAGAGAATTGCAGAAAAAGCAACAGAGGTACAGAAACAGGGAAAAGAGGTGCAGAAAGAGTTAACAGGGGTGCAAGAAAATGCAAGAAAGATGCCGAAAGAGGGAAGAGGGATGCAGAAAGAAGCAAGAGAGGTGCAGAAATAGGCAAGACAGGTGTAGAAACAGACAAGTGAGGTGCAGGAACAAACAAAGAGGTACAGACAGAAGCAAAATAGAACAGAAAGAAGGAAGCGAAGTACAGAAAGAAGCACCATAAATGTGGAAAGAAGAAAGAGAAGTATGGAAAGAGGCAAGAGGGGGGCAGAAAGAGGCAAGAGAAATGAAGAAAGAAGCAGCAGACATGTAGAAATAAGAAAGAGAAGTGCAGAAAGAAGCAACAGAAATTCAGAAAGAGGTAAAAGAACTGCAGAAAGAGGGAAGAGGGGGCAGAAAGAAGCAAGAGAGATGAAGAAAGAAGCAAGAAAAGTGTAGAAAGAACCAACAGAGGTGCGGAAAGAAGCGAGAGGGGTGTTCGAAAAAAGCAACAGAAATTTGAAATAGGCAAGTAGCATGCAGAAGGAAGCAACAGAAATTTGAAAGAGGCAAGAGAAGTGCAGAAAGAGGAAAAAGAGGTACAGAAACGGGCAAGAGAGGTGCAGAAAGAGGCAACAGGGATGCAGAAGAAGGCAGGAGAGGTGCAGAAAGAGGAAAGAGAAGTGCAGAAATAATCAAAAGAGGTGCAGAAATATGCAAGAGGAGTGCAGGAAAATGAAAGAAAAGTACAGAAAGAAGCAACAGAAATGCACAAAAAGGCAAGAGAAGTGCAAGGAGAAGCAAAAGAGGTGCAGAAACAGGCAAGAGAAGTGCAGAAAAAGTAACAGAGGTGCAGAACCGGGCACGAGAGGGGCAGAAAGAGATGGAACAGGGGTACTGAAAGAGGCAGGAGGGGTGCAGAAAGAGGAAAGTGAAGTGCAGGAAGAATCAACAGAGGTGCAGAAAGAGGCAAGAGGAGTGCAGGAAGATGAAAGAGAAGTGCAGAAAGAAGCAACAGAAATGCAGAAAGAGGCAAAAGAAGTACAGAAAGAAGCAACAGAGGTGCATAAACAGCCAAGAGACGTGCAGAAAGAAGCAAGAAAGGGAATGAAAGAAGCAAGCCAAGTGTAGAAAGAACCAACAGTTGTGCAGAAAGAGGCAATAGAAGTGCAATAAAGCAACTGAAATGTTGAAAGAGGCAAGATGCATGCAGAAATCAGCAACAGAAATGCAGAAAGGGGCAAGAGAAGTGCAGAAATCGGAAAGAGAGGTGCAGAAAAAGGGAAGAAAGGTGAAGAAAGGTGAAGAAAGAAGCACCATAAATGGAGAAAGAGGCAAGAAAGATACAGAAAGAGGCAAGAGAGGTGCAGAAAGAAGCAACAGAAATGTAGAAAGAAGAAAGAGAAGTGCAGAAAGAAGCAACAGAAATGCTGAAAGAGGCAAGATAACCTCCAGTAAGAGGAAAGAGTGGGAAGAAAGAGGCAAGAGGAGTGCAGAAATAAGCAACAGAAGTGCAGAAAGAGGCAAGAGAATTGCAGAAAGAGGAAAGAGAGGTACATACACAGGCAAGAGAATTGCATAAAGAGGGGTATTGGTGCTGAAAGAGGCAGGAGAGGTGCCAAAAGAGGAATGAGAAGTGTAGAAAGAATCAACAGAGGTGCAGAAAGAGACAAAAGGAGTGCAGGAAGGTAAAAGAGAAGTGAAAAACGAAGCAAGAGAAGTGCAGAAAGAAGCAACAGAGATGCAGAAAGAGGCAAGAGAGGTGCAAAAAGAGGAAATAGAAGTGCAGAAAGAATAAACAGAGGTGCAGATAGAGGCAAGAGGAGTGCAGGAAGATGAAAGAGAAGTGCAGAAAGAAGCAACAGAAATGCAGAAAGAGGCAAGAGAAGTGCAGAAAGAAGCAGAAAAGGTACAGAAACAGACAAGAGTAGTGCAGAAGACGGGAACAGGGGTGCAGAAAAAGGCAAGAGAGGTGCAGAAAGAGGCAAGAAGAGTGCAGAAAGAAGCAACAGGTGCTGTAAGAGGCTAGATCACTGCATAAACAGGCAAGAGAGGTACAAAAAGAGGAAAGAGGGGTACAGATAGAATCAAGAGCGGTGGAGAAAGAAGCAGGTAAAGTACAGGAAAAAGGAACTGAAATGTAGAAAGAGGCTGCAGAAGGGCAGAAAGAAGCAGCCGAAATGCAGAAAGAGGCTAGAGAAGTGCAGAAAGAAGTATAAGTATTGCAGAAAGGTGCAAGAGAAGTGTAGAAAGAAACAACAGCGGTGCAGAAAGAGGCAAGAGAAGTGCTGAAATAGGCATCAGAAGTGCAAGAACAGGCAAGAGAGGTGTAGAAAGAAGAAAGACGGGTGCAGAAAGAGGCAAGAGAGGGTACATAAAGAATCAACATAGATGCTAAAAGAAGCAAGAGGGGTGCAGAAGGAAACAAGTGAGGTGCAGAAAGAGGCAACACAGGTGCAGAAACAGGCAAGAGAGGTGCAGAAACAGGGAAGAGAAATGTGGAAAGAGGCAAGAGAAGTACTGAAAGAAGCAACAGATGTACAGAAAGAAGCAAGAGAAGTGATGAAAGAGAAAGAGAGTTGCAGAAACAAACAAGAGAGGTGTAGAAAAAGCAAGAGAGGTGCAGATAGAGGCAAGTAATGTGCAGACACAGGCAAGAGAGGTGCAGAAAGAGGCAAGTGAGATGCAGAAACAGGCACAAGGAATGCAAAAAGAGGAATTGAAGTGCAAAAAGAAGCAACGGAGGTGCAAAAATGACCAACATAGGTGCTGAAAGTGGCAGGAGGTGTGAGAAAAAGGGAACAGGGGTGCGGAAAGACGCAAGAGAGGACAGAAACAGGGAAGAGACTTGCAGAAAGAAGAAAGACGGGTGCAGAAAGAGGCAAGAGAGGGTACATAAAGAATCAACATAGATGCTAAAAGAAGCAAGAGGGGTGCAGAAAGAGACAGGAGAAGTGCTGAAAGAAGCAATATAAGTGATGAAAGAGTTTCCAAAAGAAGCAAGAGAGGTACAGAAAAAAACAAGAGAAGTGCAGAAAGAGGCGTGAGGTACAGAAAGAGGCAAGAAAGGTCAGAAACAGGCAAGATAGGTGCAGAAAGAGGCAAGTAAGGTACAGGAACGGTCAAGTGGGATGCAGAAAGAGGCAAGTAGGGTGCACAAAGAAGCAAGAGGTGCAGAAAGAAGCAAGAGAAGTGCAGAAAGAAGCACCATAGTTGCAGAAAGAGGAGATAGAAGTGTAGAAAGAGGCAAGGGGGGTGCAGAAAGAGACAAGAGAAGTGCAGAAAGAAGCAGCAGAACTGTAGAATTAGGAAAGAGAAGTGCTGAAAGACACAACAGAAATGCAGAAAGACACAAGAGAAGTGCAGAGAAATGTAGATAGAGGCAAGAGAAGTGCAAAAATAAACAACAGAGGTGCAGAAAGAGGCAACAGAAGTGCAGAAAGAGGCAAGAGAGTTGCAAAAGGAGGGAGCAGGGTGGCAGAAAAAGACAAGAGAGGTGCAGAAAGAGGGATGCCGAAAGAGGCAGGAGGGATGCGGAAAGAACCAACACAGGTACAGAAAGAGGCAAGAGGGGTGCAGAAGGAAGCAACAGAAATTTGAAAGAGGCAGGAGAAGTGCAGAAAGAGCACTCAATCGGTGCTCCCGCTGCGCGCGGTCGCTCTGGGGACGTCATAAGAAGGGAGCCGGGAGGGAGGGTCTGCGGGGGGGAGGGGCGGGAGCGTGAGCCAATCTGCTGGCGGGGGGCGGGGCCTCGGGCTGGGGTGGCGGGAAAATCTGGCGCGGTCCTCGGGTGGCTGGGGTGGCGGGAGGAGGGGCTCGGCGGCCCTCGGTGGCTGGGGTGGCGAGAGGCAGGGGGCTCGGCAGCCCTCGGTGGCTGGGGTGGCGAGAGGCAGGGGGCTCGGCGGCCCTCGGTGGCTGGGGTGGCGAGAGGCAGGGGGCTCGGCGGCCCTCAGGGGCTGGGGTGGCGGGAGGCCCAGGAGCGTGTGGGTGACCAGGCCGGGAGGCAAAAGAAGTGCAGAAAGAAGAAACAGAGGTGCATAAACAGCCAAGAGATGTGCAGAAAGAAGCAAGAAAGGGAATGAAAAAAGCAAGCCAAGTGTAGAAAGAACCAACAGTTGTGCAGAAAGAGGCAAAAGAAGTGCAATAAACCAACTGAAATGTTGAAAGAGGCAAGATGCATGCAGAAAGAAGCAACAGAAATGCAGAAAAGGGCAAGAAAAGTGCAGAAATCGGAAAGAGAGGTGCAGAAAAAGGCAAGAAAGGTGAAGAATGAAGCACTATAAATGGAGAAAGAGGCAAGAAAGATACAGAAAGAGGCAAGAGAGGTGCAGAAAGAAGCAAAAGAAATGTAGAAAGAAGAAAGAAAAGTGCAGAAAGAAGCAACAGAAATGCTGAAAGAGGCAAGATAACCTCCAGAAAGAGGAAAGAGTGGGCAGAAAGAGGCAAGAGGAGTGCAGAAAGAAGCAACAGAAGTGCAGAAAGAGGCAAGAGAATTACATAAAGAGGAAAGAGAGGTACATAAACAGGCAAGAGAATTGCAGAAAAAGGGATATTGGTGCTGAAAGAGGCAGGAGAGGTGCAAAAAGAGGAATGAGAAGTGTAGAAAGAATCAACAGAGGTGCAGATAGACAAAAGGAGTGCAGGAAGGTGAAAGAGAAGTGCGGAACGAAGCAAGAGAAGTGCATAAAGACGCAGCAGAGATGCAGAAAGAGGCAAGAGAGTACAGAAACAGGCAATAGAGATGCAGAAAGAAGGGGCATGGGTGCAGAAAGAGGCAGGAGAGGTGCAAAAAGAGGAAATAGAAGTGCAGAAAGAATAAACAGAGGTGCAGATAGAGACAAGAGGAGTGCAGGAAGATGAAAGAGAAGTGCAGAAAGAAGCAACAGAAATGCAGAAAGAGGCAAGAGAAGTGGAGAAAGAAGCAGAAAAGGTACAGAAACAGACAAAAGTAGTGCAGAAGACGGGAACAGGGGTGCAGAAAAAGGCAAGAGAGGTGCAGAAAGAGGCAAGAAGAGTGCAGAAAGAAGCAACAGGTGCTGTAAGAGGCTAGATCACTGCATAAACAGGCAAGAGAGGTACAAAAAGAGGAAAGAGGGGTAAAGATAGAATCAAGAGCGGTGGAGAAAGAAGCAGAAAAAGTACCGGGAAAAGGAACCGAAATGTAAAAAGAGGCTGCAGAAGGGCAGAAAGAAGCAGCCGAAATGTAGAAAGAGGCTAGAGAAGTGCAGAAAGAAGTATAAGTATTGCAGAAAGGTGCAAGAGAAGTGTAGAAAGAAACAACAGCGGTGCAGAAAGAGGCAAGAGAAGTGCTGAAATAGGAATCAGAAGTGCAAGAACAGGCAAGAGACGTGTAGAAAGAAGGAACACGGTGCAGAAAGATGCAAGAGAGGTACAGAAAGAGGGAACAGGTTGCCAAAAGAGGCAAGCGGGGTGCAGAAAGAAACAAGTGAGGTACATAAAGAGGCAACACAGGTGCAGAAACAGGCAAGAGAGGTGCAGAAACAAGCAAGAGAAGTACGGAAAGTGGCAAGAGAAGTGCTGAAATAAGCAACAGACGTACAGAAAGAAGCAAGAGAAGTGATGAAAAAGCAAGAGAGGTGCAGATAGAGGCAAGTAATGTGAAGACACAGGCAAGAAAAGTGCAGAAAGAGGCAAGTGAGGTGCAGAAACAGGCACAAGGAATGCAAAAAGAGGAATAGAAGTGCAAAAAGAAGCAACGGAGGTGCAGAAATGACCAACATAGGTGCTGAAAGAGGCAAGAGGTGTGAGAAAAAGGGAAAAGGGTTGCGGAAAGACGCAAGAGAGGACAGAAACAGGGAAGAGACGTGCAGAAAGAAGAAAGACAGGTGCAGAAAGAGGCAAGAGAGGGTACATAAAGAATCAACATAGATGCTAAAAGAAGCAAGAGGGGTGCAGAAAGAAACAAGTGAGGGGCAGAAAGAGGCAACACAGGTGCAGAAACAGGCAAGAGAGGTGCAGAAACAGGCAAGAGAAGTGCAGAAAGAGGCAAGAGAAGTGCTGAAAGAGAAAGAGAGTTGCAGAAACAAACAAGAGAGGTGTAGAAAAAGCAAGAGAGGTGCAGATAGAGGCAAGTAATGTGCAGACACAGGCAAGAGAGGTGCAGAAAGAGGCAAGTGAGGTGCAGAAACAGGCACAAGGAATGCAAAAAGAGGAATAGAAGGGCAAAAAGAAGCAACGGAGGTGCAGAAATGACCAACATAGGTGCTGAAAGAGGCAAGAGGTGTGAGAAAAAGGGAACAGGGGTGCGGAAAGACGCAAGAGAGGACAGATACAGGGAAGAGACGTGCAGAAAGAAGAAAGACGGGTGCAGAAAGAGACAAGAGAGGGTACATAAAGAATCAACATAGATGCTAAAAGAAGCAAGAGGGGTGCAGAAAGAGACAGGAGAAGTGCTGAAAGAAGCAATAGAAGTGATGAAAGTTTTTAAAAGAAGCAAGAGAGGTACAGAAAAAAACAAGAGAAGTGCAGAAAGAGGCCTAAGGTGCAGAAAGAGGCAAGAAAGGTCAGGAACAGGCAAGCTAGGTGCAGAAAGAGGCAAGTGAGGTACAGGAACTGTCAAGTGGGATGCAGAAAGAGGCAAGTAGGGTGCAGAAAGAAGCAAGAGGTGCAGATAGAAGCAAGAGAAGTGTAGAAAGAAGCACCATAGTTGCAGAAAGAGGAGATAGAAGTGTAGAAAGAGGCAAGGGGGGTGCAGAAAGAGACAAGAGAAGTGCAGAAAGAAGCAGCAGAAATGTAGAATTAGGAAAGAGAAGTGCTGAAAGACACAACAGAAATGCAGAAAGAGGCAAGAGAAGTGCAGAGAAATGTAGATAGAGGCAAGAGAAGTGCAAAAATAAGCAACAGAGGTGCAGAAAGAGGCAACAAAAGTGCAGAAAGAGGCAAGAGAGGTGCAAAAACAGGCAAGAGAGTTGCAAAAGGAGGGAACAGGGGAGCAGAAAAAGACAAGAGAGGTGCAGAAAGAGGGATGCCGAAAGAGGCAGGAGGGATGCAGAAAGAACCAACACAGGTACAGAAAGAGGCAAGAGGGGTGCAGAAGGAAGCAACAGAAAGTTGAAAGAGGCAGGAGAAGTGCAGAAAGAGGAAAAAGAGGTACAGAAACGGGCAAGAGAGGTGCAGAAAGAGGCGACAGGGATGCAGAAAAAGGCAGGAGAGGTGCAGAAAGAGGAAAGAGAAGTGCAGAAAGAATCAAAAGAGGTCCAGAAATATGCAAGAGGAGTGCAGGAAAATGAAAGAAAAGTACAGAAAGAAGCAATAGAAATGCACAAAAAGGCAAGAGAAGTGCAGGAAGAAGCAAAAGAGGTGCAGAAACAGGCAAGAGAAGTGCAGAAAGACGCAAGAGAGGTACAGATACAGGCAAGAGAAGTGCAAAAAGAGGGAAAAAGATGCAGAAAAAGGCAAGAGAGGTGCAGAAAGAGGGAATCAGGTGCAGAAAGATGCAGGAGGGGTGCCAACAGAGGTGCAGAAAGAGGCAAGAGGAGTGCAGAAAAAGTAACAGAGGTGCAGAACCGGGCACGAGAGGGGCAGAAAGAGATGGAACAGGGGTACTGAAAGAGGCAGGAGGGGTGCAGAAAGAGGAAAGTGAAGTGCAGGAAGAATCAACAGAGGTGCAGAAAGAGGCAAGAGGAGTGCAGGAAGATGAAAGAGAAGTGCAGAAAGAAGCAACAGAAATGCAGAAAGAGGCAAAAGAAGTGCAGAAAGAAGCAACAGAGGTGCATAAACAGCCAAGAGACATGCAGAAAGAAGCAAGAAAGAGAATGAAAAAAGCAAGCCAAGTGTAGAAAGAACCAACAGTTGTGCAGAAAGAGGCAAAAGAAGTGCAATAAAGCAACTGAAATGTTGAAAGAGGCAAGATGCATGCAGAAAGAAGCAACAGAAATGCAGAAAGGGGCAAGAGAAGTGCAGAAATCGGAAAGAGAGGTGCAGAAAAAGGCAAGAAAGGTGAAGAATGAAGCACCATAAATGGAGAAAGAGGCACAAAAGATACAGAAAGAGGCAAGAGAGGTGCAGAAAGAAGCAACAGAAATGTAGAAAGAAGAAAGAGAAGTGCAGAAAGAAGCAACAGAAATGCTGAAAGAGGCAAGATAACCTCCAGAAAAAGGAAAGAGTGGGCAGAAAGAGGCAAGAGGAGTGCAGAAAGAAGCAACAGAAGTGCAGAAAGAGGCAAGAGAATTGCAGAAAGAGGAAATAGAGGTACATAAACAGGCAAGAGAATTGCAGAAAGAGGGGTATTGGTGCTGAAAGAGGCAGGAGAGGTGCAAAAAGAGGAATGAGAAGTGTAGAAAGAATCAACAGAGGTGCAGAAAGAGGCAAGAGAGTACAGAAACAGGCAATAGAGATGCAGAAAGAAGGGGCATGGGTGCAGAAAGAGGCAGGAGAGGTGCAAAAAGAGGAAATAGAAGTGCAGAAAGAATAAATAGAGGTGCAGATAGAGGCAAGAGGAGTGCAGGAAGATGAAAGAGAAGTGCAGAAAGAAGCAACAGAAATGCAGAAAGAGGCAAGAGAAGTGCAGAAAGAAGCAGAAAAGGTACAGAAACAGACAAGAGTAGTGCAGAAGACGGGAACAGGGGTGCAGAAAAAGGCAAGAGAGGTGCAGAAAGAGGCAAGAAGAGTGCAGAAAGAAGCAACAGGTGCTGTAAAAGGCTAGATCTAAGGGTGGGCGTGAAATCCGTTTGGGGGGCGAATTTTCGGATTTTCCGCGATTTCGCGATCCGCGAATCTCGTGAAATCGTGGTAAAATCCGCGAATCAGCGGGACGAATTTTCAGCCAAGCAAGGGTTACAGCAGCAGGTGCAAAAGTTGAACCTAATTTCTTTGTAACCTTTTACAAAAGGGTTACAAACAAATTAACTTCAACTTGGACACCTGCTGCTAATTGCATCCTGGCGCCTTGTTATCTACTTGCAACTATTCTCTGACCCTGCTCTGACCCTTGAAGCAGGGTCAGAGAATAGTTACAAGTAGGCGACGAGGCACCTGTCCAAGGAATTAAACTTCATCAGGAAGCACTTACAGATATAAAAAACAGGAAGAAGGGAGAGGATGGCAAATACACCCATTTTGAGTTGTCAGGAGGGGTTAAACTAAAAGAGACCTTTACAGCACAATTTTCATATGCATTTTGCTAAAAATAAAAAGCTGTATGTTCTGTAGGGGCAACTCAGGAATCTGGCCCTTCAGAGATCCGGCCTCTCTTTCTTTCTCTCATTCTCTCTCTCCCTCTCTCTTTCCCTCTCTTTCTCTCTCTTTTTATCTATCTATCTATCTATCTATCTATCTATCTATCTATCTATCTATCTATCTATCTATCTCTCTCTTCCTCTCCCATAAACGACTGCATGGGTAACTTCGCTATGCCAGTGGCTCGCGAAGATGCAAAAAGCCCCGCAAACACGCAAAAAACCCAGCGAACACGCAAAAAACCCCGCGAACACGCAAAAAAACAAAAATCCGCAAATTCGCACAAATTCGCGAATTTTGCAGATCGCGAATTCGCAAATCCGCAAATTTGCAGATCGCGAATTCGCAAAATTCGCCCATGCTTAGCTATATCACTGCACTGCATAAACAGGCAAGAGAGGTACAAAAAGAGGAAAGAGGGGTACAGATAGAATCAAGAAGGGTGGAGAAAGAAGCAGGAAAAGTATTGGAAAAAGGAACCGAAATGTAGAAAGAGGCTGCAGAAGGGCAGAAAGAAGCAGCCGAAATGCAGAAAGAGGCTAGAGAAGTGCAGAAAGAAGTATAAGTATTGCAGAAAGGTGCAAGAGAAGTGTAGAAAGAAACAACAGCGGTGCAGGAAGAGGCAAGAGAAGTGCTGAAATAGGCATCAGAAGTGCAAGAACAGGCAAGAGAGGTGTAGAAAGAAGGAACACGGGTGCAGAAAGATGCAAGAGAGGTACAGAAAGAGGAAACGGGTTGCCAAAAGAGGCAAGCGGGGTGCAGAAAGAAACAAGTGAGGTGCAGAAAGAGGCAACACAGGTGCAGAAACAGGCAAGAGAGGTGCAGAAACAGGCAAAAGAAGTGCGGAAAGAGGCAAGAGAAGTGCTGGAAGAAGCAACAGACGTACAGAAGGAAGCAAGAGAAGTGATGAAAGAGAAAGAGAGTTGCAGAAACAAACAAGAGAGGTGTAGAAAAAGCAAGAGAGGTGCAGATAGAGGCAAGTAATGTGCAGACACAGGCAAGAGAGGTGCAGAAAGATGCAAGTGAGGTGCAGAAACAGGCACAAGGAAGGCAAAAAGAGGAATAGAAGTGTAAAAAGAAGCAACGGAGGTGCAGAAATGACCAACATAGGTGCTGAAAGAGGCAAGAGGTGTGAGAAAAAGGGAACAGGGGTGCGGAAAGACGCAAGAGAGGACAGAAACAGGGAAGAGACGAGCAGAAAGAAGAAAGACGGGTGCAGAAAGAGGCAAGAGAGGGTATATAAAGAATCAACATAGATGCTAAAAGAAGCAAGAGGGGTGCAGAAAGAGACAGGAGAAGTGCTGAAAGAAGCAATAGAAGTGATGAAAGAGTTTCCAAAAAAAGCAAGAGATGTACAGAAAAAAACAAGAGAAGTGCAGAAAGAGGCGTGAGGTGCAGAAAGAGGCAAGAAAGGTCAGAAACATGCAAGATAGGTGCAGAAAGAGGCAAGTGAGGTGCAGGAACGGTCAAGTGGGAACTTGAAAGAGGCAAGTAGGGTGCAGAAAGAAGCAAGAGGTGCAGAAAGAAGCAAGAGAAGTACAGAAAGAAGCACCATAGTTGCAGAAAGAGGAGATAGAAGCGTAGAAAGAGGCAAGGGGGGGTGCAGAAAGAGACAAGCGAAGTGCAGAAAGAAGCATCAGAAATGTAGAATTAGGAAAGAGAAGTGCTGAAAGACGCAACAGAAATGTAGAAAGAGGTAAGAGAAGTGCAGAGAAATGTATATAGAGGCTAGAGAAGTGCAAAAATAAGCAACAGAGGTGCAGAAAGAGGCAACAGAAGTGCAGAAAGAGGCAAGAGAGGTGCAAAAACAGGCAAGAGAGTTGCAAAAGGAGGGAGCAGAAAAAGACAAGAGAGGTGCATAAAGAGGGATGCCGAAAGAGGCAGGAGGGATTCAGAAAGAGCCAACACAGGTACAGAAAGCGGCAAGAGGGGTGCAGAAAGAAGCAACAGAGGTGCAGAAAGAGACACGTTAGAGGCAAGAGAGGTACAGAGAAAGGCAAGAAAAGTGCACATAGAGGCCTAAGGGGTGCAGAAAGAGGCAAGAAAAGTGCAGAAAGAAGCAACAGAAATGTAGAAAGTATGTAGAGAAATGGAGAAAGAAGAACAGAAATGCAGAAAGAGGCAAGAGGCAAGAGAAGCGCAGAGGAAAGCAACAGGAATGCAGAAAGAGGCAAGAGAAGTGAAGAAAAACAGAGGTGCATAAAAAGGCAAGAGAGGTGCAGAAAGAGGCAAGAGGGTTGTAGAAAGTGGCAAGAGGGGTACGGAAAGAAGCAAGTGAGGTGCAGAAAGAGGTAAGAGCGGTACAGAAACAGACACAAGAAGTGCAGAAAGAGGCAAGAGAAGTGCTAAAAGAAGCAACAGAGGTCCTGAAGGAGGCAAGAGATCTACAGAAAGAGGCAGGAGAGGTGCATAAAGAGGCAAGAGAAGTACAGAAATAGGGAAGAGATGTGCAGAAAGAGGAAAGAGGAGTCCAGAGAGAAGCAAGAGAGGTGCCAAAAAAAGCATGAGAAGTGCAGAACGAAGCATCAAGGGTACAGAAAGAGGCAATAGTGGTAAAGAAAAGGGTAACAGAAGTACAGAAAGTAGAAAGATAAATGTATATAGAGCCAAGAGAAGTGCACAAAGAGGGAAGAGGGGTGCAGAAAGAGGAAGGAGGGGTGCAGAAAGAACCAACAGAGGTGCAGAAATAGGAAGAGGGTTGAACAAAGAGGCAAGAGAAGTGGAGAAAGATGCAACAGGGGTGTTGAAAGAGGTAAGAGCACTACAGAAAGAGGCAAGAGAGATGCAGAAGGAGGTAAGAGGGGAGCAGAAATTGGGAAGAGGAGTACAGAAAGAGGCAAGAGAAGTTCAGAAAGAAGAAAGATGAATGTAGATAGAGGCAAGAGAGTGCACAAAGAGGGTTACAGAAAGAGGAAGGGGGAGTGCAGAAAGAACCATCAGTAGTGCAGAAATAGGAAGAGGGGTGCACAAAGAGGCAAGAGAAGTGGAGAAAGATGCAACAGAGGTGCTAAAAGAGGCAAGAGCACTGCAGAAAGAAGCAAGAGAGGTGCAGAAGGAGGCAAGAGGGGAGCAGAAATTGGGAAGAAGGGTATAGAAAGAGGCACGAGAAGTATAGAAAGAAGCAATAGAAACATAGAAACAGGAAAGATAAGTGCAGAAAAAAGGAACAGAAATACAGAAAGAGGCTAAAGAAGTGCAGAAAGAAGCAACAGAGGTGCAGAAAGCGGCAAGAGAGGTGCAAAAGAGGGAAGAGGGGTGCAGAAAAAGGCAAGAGAGGGGCAGAAAGAGGGAAGAGGGGTGATGGGAGAGGGAAGAGGGTGCAGAAAGGGGCAACAGAGGCGCAGAAAGAAGCAAGAGTAGAGCAGAAAGAGGCAAGAGAAGTGCAGAAAGAAGCTACAGAAATGCAGAAAGTGGCAAGAGAAGTACAGAAAGAAGCAACAGAGGCGCAGAAAGGGGCAACTGAGGTGCATAAAGAGGCAAGAGAGGTACAAAAACAGGCACGAGAGATGCAAAAAGAGGGAACAGGGGGCAGAAAAAGGCAAGAGAGGTGCAGAAAGAGGGATGCAGAAAGAGGCAGAAGGGGCGCAGAAGAACCAACAGAGGTAGAGAAAGGGGCAAGAGGGGTGCAGAAAGAGACAAGACAAGTGCAGAAAGAAGCAACAGAGGTACAGAAAGAGGCAAGGAACTTCAGGAAGAGGCAAGAGGGGTGCAGAAAGAGGCAAGAGAAGTGCAGAAAGCAGCAAAAGAAATGCAGAAAGAGGCAAGAGAAGTGCAGAAAGAAGCAATAGAAGCACAGAAAGAGGCAAGAGAAGTGCTAAAAGAGGCAAGAGAGGTGCCGAAACAGGCAAGAGAGGTGCAGAAAGAGGAAACAATGGGTGCAGAAAGAGGGAAGAGAGGTGCAAAAAGAGGGAAGAGGAGTGCAGAAAGTGGCAAGAGGGTTGCAGAAAAAATCAAGTGATGTGCAGAAAGAGGCAATCGAGGTGCACAAACAGGCAAGACAAGTGCTGAAAGAGACAAGAGAAGTGCTGAAAAAGGCAAGAGAAGTACTGAAAGAAGCCACAGAAGTGAAGAAAGAGACAAGAGAGCTGCAGAAAGAATCAAGAGAGGTACAGAAAGAGTCAATCGAGGCGCCGAAAGAAGCAAGAGTGAATTGTGCACTGTTAATACCAATTTAACACCCACATTTAGCAATAAGTAACAGGTGACCGTTGCAGCTTTGAAAAGGGTCATCCTCCACGCTGTAAGACCTGCTGCTGCATTTTTGGTAGCATTTGAGCCGGTTGAGCTAGAAACACGTTTTTTTGGTTCAAATCTGCAGATTGTGCAGCAGATGATAGATTATGTGGCAAATGCGGAAAATATATAATTGGTGGCCAACTACCCTCCTATTACCTCCAGTAAGTCCCACATACCGGATTGCTAAGTTCTCATAGCAAGCCACGCCCCCTTTGCCCACCACTCTGCAAACACACCTCCTGGCGTGCTCTTGGATGGGGATTGTAGTCCCCTTCTCTGCTGGGGTTCTTAGGGGCCAACTCGCCTACCTGTTACCTCCAGTAAGCCCCACACAGTGGGATTGCTGAAAGGTGCTCACAGGCCACGCACCCTTTCTCTGCCACTCTGCAAACGCGCCTCCTGGCACTCTCTTGGTTGGGGAAGAAGTCCCCTTGCCTCCTGAGCAACCCTGGGGAACAACTAGTCCTCCTGTTACCTCCAGTAAGGCCCGCACAGCTGGATTGCTGAGAGTGGTTAGAGGCCATGCCCCCTTTTTACACCACTCTGCAAATGCACCTTCTGGCACACTGCTGCTTGGGGGATGAAGTCCACTTTAGTCCTGAAGTCCTCAGGACAAAAGGGGACCTCATCGACCCACCAGCAGATCCCCGCCCACACCTTTTTAATTAGAAAAAAGCCCCAGGAAGGTGACAGTCCCAGGGGCTGCGGGCGTGAGGCCCCCCACAATTAAAGTTTAAAGCTCCAGGGAGGTGTCGGTCCCTGGAGCAGTGTGGGGGCAGGCAGGAGCCCCCTCATGTCTTTTATTTTTGAAAAAAGCCAAGGGAGGTGGCCGTTCCCAAGACTGCAGGGTCTGCATGGCCCCTGCATATCATTAAAATAGCCCCAGGGAAATGGTGGTCTCCGGGGCAGCGGGGAGGCCCACTACATATTACAGCATTGCTCCTAGGACCTGGCCTACCTGGGGGCTTAATTAAATGAAGCATGGGAAATCACGCTCCATTTTTTAAAAACATTTTGGCAGGATTGACGCACCCTACATAAATTCCACCAATTTATTTTAAAACAAATGCTTCTTTGGGCCCTCAGGGTACCTGTGGGACCTCCTGAGCAGGCCTAGGGAGTCAGGGTGCTCCTACCCTGCCCCTTCTTTTGTTGGTTTACCTTTTTTCTAGTGACTCGGTTCAACCGAGTCACAAGATGGCTGCCAACACTTCCTGGTTTGAAGTACTGGCAGCCAATCAGAGTCAGGCTCGTGATGGGGAGTGTTCGCGGATCCAACATGGTCACCAGAGACTAATATATTTTAATACATGAATTTCTCAGGAAATGCGGAAGGGATGTACACCATTTAAAACAAAGAGTGCACTCTGAACCAAAAGCTACCGTTCTACCAAATTTGGTGTAATTCCGTTCAGCAGTTCAGGCTGTAGCTGCGACAAAGTTTCCTATGGAAATTTACAAGGAGAAAACGCATTTGGGACTCTCTTTTTTCCCAGCCCCCCACTTGACAATTCACCCCAAAACTTTCAAGACAGGAGCTGACCTGAGCGCCTCATTAGTTTTGAAAATTTCACGAAGATTCTTCAAACGGTGCCAAAGCTATTGGCAAAAGAAAAAACACTTTTTGAATAGAAACAAGGTCCTAACTAAAATACCTACTGGCGACCGCCAGTAGGTTATATATATATATATATATATATATATATATATATATATATATATATATATATATATATATATATATATATATATATATATATATATATATATATATATATATATATATATATATATATATATATATATATATATATATATATATATATATATATATATATACATATATATATATATATTTTTCTTTTTACAGGCAACACTGTTTGCGTAAACATTGTTCTTATTCCTCCTCAGAATGTTACTGAAATCAGGCAGTAGTCTGTTGTTTATGTTCTTAGGCCCAGTGGTCAGATGACTCGTGAGTGCACTTTAAAAGGTGGTGGTATGTTTAACTACGTCATGTGATCAAGGGCTCAAGGACCCGAAACGCGTCATGGCGGTGGTTGTGTTGCACAAATAAAACTTGGCAATATATAATAGGAAGGAAGACTTTTTCTGGCCTTCGTGGATCTTATTTCCGCGTTTGACAGCGTGAGGCATAACAGGCTTTGCAGTATATTTGCAGATATGGGGGTTGATCTTCCCCTCATACATTTTATACAACAACTCTATAATGACGCCGGTGCAAGGGTCCGTTTTGGAAATCGGGGAGAATGCAGAGATACATTTCCAATTAGAAAAGGCGTCAGACAAGGGTGCGTACTCGCCATTTTCTTTTTACATTATATATAAATAGCTTAGGCCTAGTTTTAATCGACCAATGCCAGGATCTTCCTATTAATAATAAATATCCAGTTCCTGCATTATTATATGCAGATGATGCAGTTTAAATGGCACAAACCTAATTAGGGCTGCAGAGAGTTTTAACCAGTTTTACTATTTTTATGCAATCTAGGGACCTGACAGTGAATACCTCT
Source organism: Lissotriton vulgaris (assembly GCF_964263255.1). NCBI lineage: Eukaryota > Metazoa > Chordata > Amphibia > Caudata > Salamandridae > Lissotriton > Lissotriton vulgaris. The sequence goes on from NC_141697.1 coordinate 970,849,584, forward strand.
AAAACATTTATAATGAAATGTGGTAATAATAGTGTAAAATGCCATGACATTTTTATTAATAATAATAAAGTTGAAAGCACAAACAAATTTGCTTACCTGGTGATCCATTTTGACTACAGGGGGACATGGTCCACGGCAGTGGCGGCCAGGAAACTGCTGTTCACCAGAGCTACGGGGGCGCTGGTTAATTTTTCAAGAAAATTAGGTCGCAGACGAGTGCCAGAACTATTAAAAATGTGCAAAGCAAAATGCATTACCACAGAAATGACTGGTCAAAGAATCTGGATACCTGCCCTTGCGATGATGTGTTTCACCAATCTACAATGCATACTTTTTTATTCTGTAAATTTTATTCCATTTCAAGAAAGAGGTTTATAGTGCCTATTTTATAAACATTGGGCTTAGGACAATGTCTTACAGCATTCCTGACTCTACAAACTCTGGAATATGAAATGTTTATGGATCCTATTGTACTCTTTTTAAAAAGTGTTATTAAGTCTAGGAACTTAGGGCCAGATGTAGGTAATGAAGATTTACTGATTCTAAAGCACCGAATTTTACTGATTCGGTATTTTAGAATAGGTAAATGGGATGTAGGTATTTATTCGGTAAGTATTACTGAATCGGAATGAATAGGAATGAATGTGAATTACCGAATCGGTAAATACCAATTCGGTAAAATAGGGAAACATTCAAGGGTGGCAGGGTGTCACATTGACACCCTGTTGCACCCCTGAATAGTGCTTGTGTGCACATGTGGCACACATACATGCCCTAAGGACATGTATGTCTGTCACATGGCACTGTTGAAAATGCACAGATTTGCATTTTCAAAGGTATTCAGTATTTACCACAAACTAATAGCTGGTGGTAAATACCAAATCCTTAGAGCACGTAAGCACTCTTAAAAGTGCTTCCTACATGCCATTTACTGATTCGGTAAATACTGAATCGGTAAATAATGATTCGGTAAATACCGAATCGGTAAATACTGATTCAGTATTTACCGAATCATCCTCTACATCTGAAATGGCTCAATACCAGTCGGTAAGCCTGAAATTTACCGAATTATGGGTTTACCGACCGGTAATGGGCCACCTACATCAGGCCCAAGATGTGGAATTTGAATCTTGGCTCTTAATTATGTTGACCTCATTTATTTATTGCTTATGTGGTTTTTAATGATTGTTATTATTATTGTGCTTTTATGATTTACTCTAAATCGAATAAAGCTATAATTGACTTGACTTGATTCGACTATACATAATATATATATAGCAGTGGAAAATAAAAACCTCTGACTGCAAAAATACTGGAGTGCGACATCCCTTTGTTCAAATATATTATATGGGACCAGATTCCACCCAATTGATGTCAGCACTGGAGGACTGAGTGCGCTGTGTGGAGGAATCACATTGTTTGACACCAATATATATATGTAACTATACACCAAACAAAATAAAGGGCATCAAATACACAAAGCATACTAATGTGGTGTTGTCTAATTATAATGTGTATAAAAAAATACACTTCATTGTTCTGTGTAATTTAAAAAGAACTTAAATTCACTTTAATCACTACTCTTCATTCAGGAACTATATGGGACATTCTAGCCTTTTAAAGAAAAGTATGTTAGTCAGAATTCAATTTTTATTTTGAACATGTGGCTGTTCCTCTTGTGAGTCATACAGCTAGCTGTACAGAGACAGGACCTCCATAGCCACCATATGCAGCTCCTCTGGTGAGAAGGCTGGGGCCCTGTCATCTGCTTTCCCAGGTATTGGGGCTTCCGGAGGTTGGAATCAGCAGCAAAAGCTGAGGAGGTGTTGTTGGCTGTAGAGTTAGGAGTCAAGTGAACTTTGTTTGAAACGGCGGGTACATGTACATGATGTTCGCTATCGCAACGGAGACGGGCACATCCATTGACCTGTTAGCCTGTGGCTGTGTGCATTGTGGAGTTTCCTTCCCACTACCCGTCAACTTTCACTGCAGCTGTCTAATTGCAAATGTCCAGATAGCGAGATCAGGCGGCCACCATTTTAGACTGTGAAATAGGTGTTTGGGAATGTTAAGTGTGGCACTACCACTCAAAATGGTGGCTAGTTTGTTTACCTATTCAAAACGCTAATGTTACTAATTTTGTTTAAATAAAAAACATATTATGTAGTGCACTACTTTGGTTACATGCAATAGTTGCGAGGTTTTGTTTATACTTCCATTGACTGAAGTTTGAGGGAAAAAAAATTAGAAAAATGTGTAATTAATACATTTAAACTGAACTATTTACACATTTAAAAAAATTATATACATGTCAAAAATGTGTATTAAAAATAAAAACATCAATAATAAATGTTGTGTTACATTATGTTAGGAAATGAAATATATTTTAATAATTACATGACACTTGTGTCATATATTGTCATGTAGATAGGCTTGGCCTTTACACTGTGTTAAGTAAGTATGAGCTTATTAGGAGTTTAAATGCCTTTTTACCTCTCTGCTGCTTTTGCGCACGGCACATATTGTTATTAATGCTTTGAGCCTAGTAGAATATTTTGCTTCACGCGAGAATAATATGTTTTCCTATAGTATCAGCTTTGCTTGGTAAGCTATATCTGAACAGTGAGTGCCGAGGCCTTCAAGGATATTTCAACACAGCGGTTGCTGTTCAGTCTGATCAGCGCACGTCTTAGACATAACACACAGGCAACTGTGGCCAACTCTGGCTTTTGGCGTGTTTAATAATGCACTGCGCAGAGCATGCACACATACTTGATGAATATCCGCATGCAGAGAGTTGGTGTAGAAGATGATGTGATCCCTTTCTACTAAGACCAGAGGTATTAGGCCGCCCTGCTAAAGCCCAAAGAGACCTTCTATAATATAAAATAATATACTAGCAAGGGAGGGTAAGATTGAGGTTGTATTTAGACCTTTTTCCCTTTAGCATTTTAACATGCTTTCACCCTTTGTATTTTATGGACTAGTAACTATGCTGATAACCTTGTTGCTTATAATATGTTCGCTTGTATTAGCCAAGATACTGCGCTTGAGAACACTGCATTAGAAATGAATATTTCAAACTTGCACGTGTCATCATTTACTCCTCGTTCTGGACTGATATGTTAGTATAACGAAAGAGTGTTCATGGGTTCCACGTGACCTGAGGTGTTCTAAGTTCATTTTCTGGGTTGTCTAATCATTGGGGGTGTGTAAGAAGCAATGAGACACTGATTGCTAGTCTGGTAGGGAATTTTGGATACTAAGGTGAGTTTTGGCATACCCTAATTCACTGAAGTTCCAAGTCTCTATGCACAGTTCTGTGTAGGAGCAGAATCCCTGCGACATGGCGCCCAATCGTTGGTGGTCTTATTACATGACACTTGAGTAGTGCTTCTGTCAGTCCTTAACCCCCTTCACTATTGTTTCCAGAAGACAGTGGTTTCGGACAACCCTGCCTATAAATAAAGAGGTCTTTTCAAGCTTGAGACTATTCAAACGGTTTCCTTTTGAATTACTACCCAGTTGTGCTACGTAGGTTCTTATTGTACCGCTTTCTTTCGGTGTCGTTATGGCTGGCGTTGACATATCGCAGCATAGTCGCATTGCTGTGCACAATCATTTGCAGACTTATAACGTTCCCGTGGATGGCATGGCGGTTATTATGGTGGTGAGTGCGGAAGTAGCTTACCCTTTTGTGATTTTTTACTCAAGGGTGACCTTCCCGGCTGTGAACGCAAATACTAATGTGTTCGACACGTACACTCCCACTGCCATGCCATGGGACTATCTTCCGTATAGGACACAGGAAGTTCTGATTAATGCTTTGCAGCACCGAGTTTGGTTTAATGGCGCCCTACCCCACTCTTTGTTAACTCCGAGATTAGGTTCTTTGTCCATTCCAGGCGCTACTTGGCCTAATTTGGCTGGATTTACACCACATCCTCAAGCAGGAGCGGGCTACCTTGCAGAGAAAAGACGACTACATACAGTCACTAATAGCGTTATTAGGTCGTTAGTACAATACATTACCCGCAATCTCCCGGGCAGGGCCCCAGGTGTTGCAGTGCTTCCAGCCGGACAGGGCGGAATGAAGCTTAGCCCTGTAATGGTAAACGCAGTGATGGGCAAGCGCCCCCAGAATAAGGATGACTTTCCTTTCTGGCTTGCGGAGAAGTTTGACCAACTGGAAGCAATATTTTCTAACACGACTCCTGGTGAGAAACACAGGACTCTGACAATTAGTATGCCTAAAGACTTGATCCCAGAAGCTGTTGACTGTGAGTCTTGGGGTAAGATCTTTGCGGCACTCCATCAATGACTGTCCTTCCAACGGTCATTAAGCGTGTTCAAGATGAGCACGGACCTGAGGCAGCGGTTGAATTGGGTATGCGCCTATGCGGCAGTTTTGACGTAGTTTCCGATCTCGTACTTGCTAATGTCAAGGGAGATGCGGTAAGCTTCCAGGTGTCTAATGCTTTGCTGGCGGTTCCCAATGCCGATAAACCCCAACAGTTACCAAGAATTATTGTGGCGGCTTATAAAACCGTGGGCCGCAATAGTTTAGGTGTCAAGCCTTTCTCTGCAAAAGAGAAAAAACAACCCCAAGGGCAGAAGTCTGAAACGGATGACCAGCCCAAGGCCAAAGCACAAAATTGGCCGAAAAAACTGAAACAGGGTAAACAACAACAGCAGAAACAGGAGTCACGTCCTGCATCTCCAGTGCCTGCACCTACAGAACGAGTTTAAGGCTTGCGCGATCGCGCGACAATAAAATCAACTGATCGTTTTCAGGTTTCCGAACAACGCTCTCCTCGTTCTTTTCAGTACTCATTGGCCTCATCGACCAGTGGTGGAGGAGGCGGCAGAGGTCAGGTTGGCCAGCAGGGACGTGACCAGCCCCGCCCAAAAGACAGTAAAGGCAAGCAGGACGATTCAACACCGAAAAGACCCCAGTTTCAGAAAAAGAAAGTTGCCGCTTTAACAGCGAGATATGCCACAGATAGTGAGAACGCAGCTTCCGAATCAGACATGGGCGCTGACTTTGTTGGACAGCGCGACGGAGATTACCATAGTGCAAGAGGCCCCGCGTCCACTACTGAAGGTGACAGCGACTGACTGATATGTTGTTGTGGAAACAGCTGATACCAGAGTAGCTCCCCCTGACAGACTTTATGAAATAGTCCTTTTAATTGAAGGTGACATACAACGTACCATTAAAGGGGTATTTTGGGAAAATCTTACGACTACCTATGACATTTTGTTAGCGGAGGCTGACTGGCCCCCAACTTTTGTCCTCGCGGCTCCGAGAGGGGAGGAGGTAATCCTCCCTAGTTTTGCGCACACTATCTCGAAGGAGCATGCACTGAATTTTGCAGAAGAGTGGGCTAAGGCTCTTGGGCCGGCTCTGTACCGTACACATTAGGGATGGGATAAATTTTCCCCACACCACGAAATTCCATTACGGTCTATGGCCAGGCCTCAACCTCAATATCCCATCCGACGTGAAGCTAAGGTTTCCGTTGCGGAAATCCTTGAGCAATTGGAATAGCAAGGTGTTATTGAAACTTGTGTGTCACCGATGAATAAACCTCTTTTTACTGTGACCAAGCCAGATGGCTCGTACTGTTTGGTATTGGATTACTGGCATTTGAACTCGCATTGCCGTATCTGTGCAGTACAGAATACTCACGGCTCTGCTCTTGTGGATGGTCTTGTGCGTAAGCGGTTTAAAACCACACTTGACATATCCAAAAGTTTTTTTGCCCACAATTTGGATGGACTGAGTTCCCAGTCGACCAGTTTTACCTGTGGCGGCAAACAACACCAATATAAACGTTTGCCTATGGGCTATAAAAATTGTCCAGGCGTGTTTGCTGCCCGTATTGTCTCTCTCTTAGAGAGAGTGGACACGGATGCGTGTTCGTATGTGGATGACATATATCTCACAACGACGAGCTTTGGGCGCATCTGTGTCGCGTTGACCGCATAATTTGTAACTTTGCGGACTTTAGTTACAAGTTCAACTTTGCAAAGTCTCACATTGCAGAGTACACAGTGTTGTTCCTGGGCTACGAGCTCAACAATGAAGGTCGAGGATTGGCTTCTCACTTCTTGGAGAAATGCGCACAGTTGCGCGCTCCTACAACTCTGAAAAAATTACAGTCCTTGCTGGGATTTTTGAATTTCAGGCGTACCTATATTCCCGAATATGCCCAGCGTATCAAGCCTTTGTATGCGTTGATACAACCTACTTTTACCAAATCTTACTGGCTGCCAGAACATACAGCTATTTTGCAATCTTTGCAGGCTGATCTTCTAGAATCTAAATTCTTACTAACTTGTGATAAACACAACAACCTGGTGATAAGAATCATCCCTGGGGCGGTGGGTTTCACCTACCTTACTTTTAATGAAGGAGACATGGTACCTATTGCTTACAAGTCACACTTGTACACTACGGCTGAAATGCGGTTTTCCTCTGAGGAAAAAGTTTTGACAGAAGTGCAAATGGCGATTCTTAAGGAACGTGCACTGTCACAGGGAAAACGCATGTTGGTTGTTACCCCGCATCCTGCACTAGAGGCAGTGACGAAGGCCAGTGTACCTAATTCTAAAGCTTTGCACCCAGGGTGGATACAATGGGCAGCATCATTGACATCTCTGGATGTCACGTTTATTTTTGATGCCTCCTTGCAGTTGCAGGAGTTTTTACAGTATGAATTTGTTCATCCTGCGCCTTTGGCTATTCGGCCTTTGGAGTATTTCCATTGCATCATATACACTGATGGTTCAGCGCAAGTTGCACATGGGTATAAGCACGCATACGTTTCCGCTTGCACCATTGTGGTAGGTGCCATGGTGAATGATGAGTTCAAGTCTAGAGTCGTGCACATGCAGACTCTTGGGGACTGCACCGCACAATTGGCAGAGCTTTGTGCTCTGATGCTTGCATTGGAGTACGCTGATCCTAGTGTGACAACTCTTATTGTGAGTGATTCCTACTACTGTGTCCAGTCTTACAATGAAAACCTGTTCTTTTGGATTCCAAATGATTTTTGTGATTCCAAGGGTAGCACATTAAAACATAAAATGATCTGGGTCCGAGTGGCTCAGCTTAAAGAGCAGTTGCCACTTGTGTTTGTAATTCACACTCTCGGTCATCAGCATGTAGGGGTCCACGCTGTTGGCAATTCGTTGGCTGATGAGGCCGCGAAATCAGCAGTATCGATATATTTGGTTGCAGCAGTTACACGTTCCAAAAATAAGATCGATGATGATATCTTGGCAGCTGTTGCTGCAACTGGGAAGGGAAGTAAATATCCTAAGGGGTTCCCTTTGAAGTATTCATACCACTTAAGTCCTGATAAAGTTCCTTATGTGAAAATACCTGACGTTGGTGAGAGGTTGATTCCTAACGCGGCCTGCATGCCCAAACTGATTACCGCAGCCCATGAAGGTGTTGCGTCTGCGCATGCGAGCGTTTCGGCTACTGTAGCTCAGTTGCAACAACGTTTCTTGTGGCGGGGACTGTACAAACAGACGCGTGATTATGTCCTTCAATGTGACATTTGCCAGCAGATTAAGCCTTCTACTGCTACGCGCCCGCCCCAGACACAGTTGTTAATTTCTAATGAACCACTTGTTGTGTTTACTTAGATCACTGCGGTCCTTTTTCTTCTGATACTGCGTATAAGTACATCTTAGTACCAGTTGATTCATGTACAATCTTTATGTGGGTGTGGCCACACCGCAGCGCTGATTTATGAACTGTCATAAGAGACTTGTGTGTCTTTGTAGGGATTTTTCCCTGTGGTACCTTCTATTCGGATCAGGGTCCGGCTTTCGCCTCTAAGGCGTATAAGGATACCATGACTTTGTTGGGGGTCCAAGTCAAGTTTTCGTCTCCATACAGACCTGAGGGTATTAGTGTTGTGGAACGAATGAACTAAGATTTAAAGCAGTCTTTGACAGCTAGAGTTATAGGCACTGGCAGGAATTGGCTGGCCCACCTCAATAGCGTGTAGCGTGCTCTTAATAATCTCCCTAGAAGGTCTCCGGGTGGGGGCACCCCATACGAAATGCTCTTTGGTATCAAGATGTATGTACAGGACCTTGACGGTCTAGAGCAGGCGGTGCTTGCTGCCTCCTTTGACGTAGATGAACATTGCAATGTTTTACAGAGTCTACAAGAGACAGTCTTGCAAAGGAACATTTGTCCTCCACCTCGGATTATGCGTTGCAGATCCTGGTAGTTGGCTGGCTTCCCCAAGTTGGAGAACTGGTTCGTGAAAAGATCGAAAGCAAGAAAGAATTTCGTCCCTCTTATCGAGCTCCAGTTCCGGTGCTTGGTGTGAAGGGCACCAGAACAGTCATTTTACCACCACTTCCAGGTCGTAAGGAGAACAGGTATATCTCCATTGACAATGTCAAGATACACAGAGTGGCCGATCCTTCCTAGTATGGCACCGGCAGTCTCATGTCCTTTGATTTTGAGGAATTCTGTTTTGGTCCCGGTTTTTAATCCAGTGCCTGATGTTGCCCTTGAGATGCCTGCACTTTCGAGTCCTTTATTAAGTACACTGCCTGGTGCTCAACTTGATGAAACTGACTACACTTACCCAACTGACTTATCGATGCCTGATTTGCAAACTCGCTTGGCTACAAAATCCAAGATTTTCATTTGACACTGATTCCCACACATCTAGGAAGCCTTTAAGGATTTCAGTTTATGCAATATTGTTTAAGAAACATTTTTTGATACCCCCTTGGACCTATATTTGGCTGGTGGTTTTTTGATTTACCTTTTTATGTCAATTGGTTTTGTGTTTTATTTTTTCCATCTCATCAATGGACACTATGTCGAGGAGAGAACATGCATTCGACATATCAATGGACCACTGGCTCCCCATTCCTCATCACATAGATGGAAGAGAGACTTGGCTTTTGATAACATCACTGCTTGGCCTGTCTTGGATGGGATTGTATTGTATGCTGTTCGATTTCAAATCCATGGGCCCACTGAGGTTATAAATGTCCCTAATGTGCTTAGAGTTTCTATGGGGGATGTAGTAAAACAAAATATACGTTCTGATGATTGGGATTTTCAGGCCATAGAATCATTGTTTTCTGATTTGAAATATTATGCTGCCTTTGATGCTGAAGATTTGTATTTGGAGTCTGCTAATTGTGGTGATTTAGATTGTTACCAACATTTTGGCAATCACTACCTTCATAAAACTAATACCAGGAGGAACACTGTTAATTATACACAATGGGAACATTGTCCAGCTCCTATACAAGGCAGTTCTGCTACCTTTTTGAAAAGGTTCACTTACTTTAATGATTTTAATCAGTCTAATCCCAATGAATTTTATTTTAAAATGACTGAAAAGTCCACATCCAAAGTTAGACTTACCAATACTAAAGTATTGTATTTGAAGCCCTTTCTAGACCAGTTGGCTGTTGGAGGCTACGAGTTGTGGAAGGATACCATTGACCTTAAATCAGTTTGGGGTTCTAAAATCTGGCAAGTGCAAGGCACTGAGGCTTTGCACCATGCATGCCTCATCCCGAACCATATGTTGTTTTTGAATTCTACAGTTTCACAGACAACATGCTTTGGATTGGCTACTACAAAAAATTAAATGCTCCTTCTTTTCCTGATTTAGAAGAATATTCCGGTTGGAGTAATACCACTAGATTTTCGATAAGAGATTTACAAACTCTGTTGTTGAATTCTTCCTTTAACATATCTTGTTTGGATCCCAAAGGCTGGTTGCCCTGGCACAGAAGTGCTGACTCTTGCCAGCATTGCTTTCTGGGTTTGGCAGAAGGCTTTGCACAGGTCAGAGTAGGTCCCCGTTTTGAAAGTGGTCATTCTGTGACTACCTATTCTGTAGGCAAATTATGTCAGAATTGGCTCAAACATTCTACCCTGGCATCGGTTAAGTTACATTTTTCTAAACTGACTGACGATGTTGATCTGAATTATTTTATAAAGGGCCCGGCTAACGACAGATCTAAAAGATGGATATATGCTGTTTATAACAAATTCTGGAAACATCCCAGATTGAGGCGGCTACCCGCCTTAGAGCTATAGATCAAGCCAATTTAGAAAAATTGCTAGCAGTTGTTGATAATAGCATAAACACGCTCTCTTCCCGCATTTACACATTAGACAATATTGTATTATCTGTTGTTGACACTGTGCAAGATGAAGTGTCTGTTTTGTATCATGGTCAAAATCAATTGCGTTCCATTATGCAGTTTGCATAGACTTTGCAGACCCTTAAGGCTGGCAAAGTGCCATGGCATTACATGAATACATCATCATTGTTTGCCCCTTTTATTTGACTGACAAGCAGCGTTTACTGTCGATGAAGGGTGCATCTTTTTCTATGTTACACATTGAAAGATTGGAACCTTTACCTTTTTCTGTGGCAGAAGCCAATACTGCAACGTGGCTTATCCACGGTTTATTAACACTCCTGTTCCCTCTTTTCAAGTTTGAGGGATGTATGAAGTACTTTGCCATTGGTAGATACGAGCCTCTTGGAAGTTCTTATCTCCATGAAGCTTGGTTGCTTCTGTTTACCTATAGATGCCTTAGAGAAGGTAAAGAGGTTTATTTGAATGGTGAAGAATGCCCTGATACACCAGATCACTCATTGATTTGTAGGCATATCCAATTGCACGGTTCTTGTAATCAGAATCAGTCTAATTTAGCCTGTATTTTGAAAGGTACACCTGTGCCTGCTATCGGTCCCACATTCACATTACTGGCAAATGGGAGTTATTTACTTTTAAACAACAAAGATTGTTGTGGGTTAATAAAGGGAATTGCTTATGTCGTTACCGTCAGTGAGCGGGTGGTTTGATGTAAAAATGTAATGTATCCTCCCCCGCATGGGAAGCTTGATGTTTCCATCTGGCCTAAGATTCCGACCTTGAAAGCAGAGTTCAACAAGATGAGTAGCATAAGAGATCTATTGTCCCAGAAAGAAGTTGCCCTTACATCTGCTTGTGAAACATTTGTCCTTCACGTGGCTAACACCCGCACAGAGGTGCATGCTTTATTGAATACTGATTTGCCCTTGCAGTTCGGTGAGTTAATTCACACTATCTTCAATGCATCCTCCACAATAGGGCTGGCTCATTTTTTTTAAAGTTGTAAGCAGTGGCCTGCTCACTTCATTTAAAACTATATTTGGTGTCTTTCCGGCATTCTTTCATTCTATTTTTTCCAGCCTGTTTGGTGGATTTCCCTTACTACTGGCTCTGGCTGCTGGCGTGCTTTTTCTGTTTTGCTTGTTTCAAAATGGATGCACATCCTGTATTACAAGGGGAACTGTCTCGGCTGGGGCTGCTTCACGCCCGAATGCTTGAGTACTATGGAGCCCTGCCTCTTGCTACTTTAAGTGCAGCTTATGGATTATCGTTTCGATTTTCCTACTTTACATGCATCCAGCCTGTCTTTCATTGCCTGAGTTGGGACTTCGAATGGGCCCTGGATTTGTGTCTCTGCAATACCGGGTCTCCCGATGCGGACTATAATCAACTTATGAGCCCCTTAGTTGCTCATAAATTGCTTTGTTCTGATGGAGGGATTATAGCCTTTGCAGCGATACATGGAGTACAGGGTCGTTGGAATGTTTTCTCATTGGCGCAAGATTTCTTGGCACCCAGCTTCATTGAAAACCCACTGAGTTGTCCTCTGATGGTGCTAGAGCCTCCGGTAATTGAGGAACATGTATGTTCTTTCCCTTTGATAAATTGGATGGCCGAGTTATTTTCGAATGAGAACAGTGACTTCCTGTTGGAGGCTGTTGCTGCATATTTTGCATATTCATTTTTGGAATGATTTATGTCTTCTCTCTCTCCTCTATGACCAACGCCACTTATTGGACATCAGAATAATTTTTTGTTTTTTTACTTTTTCATTAAATTTTGCCCAGACCTATTGACTTCACTATGTCCAAAGCCTACATTTTTTTATTATTACATTTGACGAACTATAAAGTTCGAAATCACCTTACTTTGCTGCTGTTCACGGAGGAAGGAGGAAGGACCGCTACAACTCGCCGCTGCTGTCACCGGAATCACAGGTAGCTGCTGGGCGTGTGAGCGTGAGACAGGGCTGCGAGTGTAGGAACCGGGACTCGCTTTCCCAGGAGTCCCGGCAATCCTCAGGCCGAGTCACCTGGCCCGCTCTCCCTGACCGCCCCGCCCAGCTGAAGCACCTTAAGAGACCCTGCCTCCCATAGCTTGTGGGGACGTCGAAATCACCTTACTTTGCTGCTGTTCACGGAGGAAGGAGGAAGGACCGCTACAACTCGCGGAACCCGCTTCGCGGGTCCCGCATCGCCGCTGCTGTCACCGGAATCACAGGTAGCTGCTGGGCATGTGAGCGTGAGACAGGGCTGCGAGTGTAGGAACCGGGACTCGCTTTCCCAGGAGTCCCGTCAATCCTCAGGCCGAGTCACCTGGCCCGCTCTCCCTGACCGCCCCGCCCAGCTGAAGCACCTTAAGAGACCCTGCCTCCCATAGCTTGTGGGGACGTCGAAATCACCTTACTTTGCTGCTGTTCACGGAGGAAGGAGGAAGGACCGCTACAACTCGCGGAACCCGCTTCGCGGGTCCCGCATCGCCGCTGCTGTCACCGGAATCACAGGTAGCTGCTGGGCGTGTGAGCGTGAGACAGGGCTGCGAGTGTAGGAACCGGGACTCGCTTTCCCAGGAGTCCCGGCAATCCTCAGGCCGAGTCACCTGGCCCGCTCTCCCTGACCGCCCCGCCCAGCTGAAGCACCCTAAGAGACCCTGCCTCCCATAGCTTGTGGGGACGTCGAAATCACCTTACTTTGCTGCTGTTCACGGAGGAAGGAGGAAGGACCGCTACAACTCGCGGAACCCGCTTCGCGGGTCCCGCATCGCCGCTGCTGTCACCGGAATCACAGGTAGCTGCTGGGCATGTGAGCGTGAGACAGGGCTGCGAGTGTAGGAACCGGGACTCGCTTTCCCAGGAGTCCCGGCAATCCTCAGGCCGAGTCACCTGGCCCGCTCTCCCTGACTGCCCCGCCCAGCTGAAGCACCTTAAGAGACCCTGCCTCCCATAGCTTGTGGGGACGTCGAAATCACCTTACTTTGCTGCTGTTCACGGAGGAAGGAGGAAGGACTGCTACAACTCGCGGAACCCGCTTCGCGGGTCCCGCATCGCCGCTGCTGTCACCGGAATCACAGGTAGCTGCTGGGTGTGTGAGCGTGAGACAGGGCTGCGAGTGTAGGAACCGGGACTCGCTTTCCCAGGAGTCCCGGCAATCCTCAGGCCGAGTCACCTGGCCCGCTCTCCCTGACCGCCCCGCCCAGCTGAAGCACCTTAAGAGACCCTGCCTCCCATAGCTTGTGGGGACGTCGAAATCACCTTACTTTGCTGCTGTTCACGGAGGAAGGAGGAAGGACCGCTACAACTCGCGGAACCCGCTTCGCGGGTCCCGCATCGCCGCTGCTGTCACCGGAATCACAGGTAGCTGCTGGGCGTGTGAGCGTGAGACAGGGCTGCGAGTGTAGGAACCGGGACTCGCTTTCCCAGGAGTCCCGGCAATCCTCAGGCCGAGTCACCTGGCCCGCTCTCCCTGACCGCCCCGCCCAGCTGAAGCACCCTAAGAGACCCTGCCTCCCATAGCTTGTGGGGACGTCGAAATCACCTTACTTTGCTGCTGGTCACGGAGGAAGGAGGAAGGACCGCTACAACTCGCGGAACCCGCTTCGCGGGTCCCGCATCGCCGCTGCTGTCACCGGAATCACAGGTAGCTGCTGGGCGTGTGAGCGTGAGACAGGGCTGCGAGTATAGGAACCGGGACTCGCTTTCCCAGGAGTCCCGGCAATCCTCAGGCCGAGTCACCTGGCCCGCTCTCCCTGACCGCCCCGCCCAGCTGTAGCACCTTAAGAGACCCTGCCTCCCATAGCTTGTGGGGACGTCGAAATCACCTTACTTTGCTGCTGTTCACGGAGGAAGGAGGAAGGACCGCTACAACTCGCGGAACCCGCTTTGCGGGTCCCGCATCGCCGCTGCTGTCACCGGAATCACAGGTAGCTGCTGGGCGTGTGAGCGTGAGACAGGGCTGCGAGTGTAGGAACCGGGACTCGCTTTCCCAGGAGTCCCGGCAATCCTCAGGCCGAGTCACCTGGCCCGCTCTCCCTGACCTGACCATCGCTCATAAAAAGCAGTGACCTACGCTGCGCAGGAGCGCGCGGGAGTGCCCGGGGATAAGCCCGGGCAAAGGGCGGGCCCTCTGTGGCCCTCAGAGGCCCGAGGAGACTGGACTGGGCCAGAACTTCTGGTCGAGTACACATAGCACCCAACCCATCTCTCATTCATTTTGAATACACGGGTTATGTCCTGCCGTGAAACAAGAAGTATGGCCGCCGCAGGAGCTAAAAAACTCACAGGGACCCTGGATGACTTCATCACCCGCACACATGCACTCATCGACGAAGGGATAATTCTCACGGATAGGAGAGTTTCCCAAGACCTGGCTATGGCCAAGCGTTCTTCCCTTGGCCTCATTGCTGAGGCTCAGACACCGAAAACGGATTCCCGTCGAGAAGCACAGGTCTTAGTACATCATCCCGGACCTAATGAGGACTTGGATGCCCTAAATATTGCCCAGGACCTGGAGGCTTCACCTAACCTTAACATATTGACTGAAAGTGGAACGCAATGTGGTGAGACAAACATTAGTAATCCTATAGTCAACCTAATAGAAAGAGCTCGGGTAGAAGGGGCAATCCCTAAACAAAAACGTAAAACCAACACTTCAACGGTTGCGAAAGGGAAGAAGGCTATTACCTTACCTAACTCTCGTAATGTTGAAAAACCTTCAGTCAGTCTACCCATCCCCACAGAGGGCTTGCCTCCCAACAACCCGGGTTTACTGCTGAGTCTCCCAGATGATACCATAATTGATCAAAGTCTGGAAGAAATCTTGCAACTTAGTGGTCCTACAGGTAACTCAATAATAACACCTCCACTGGAGGAGCTCGGTTCTAGTCCAAATAACACAATAATCTTTAACATGTTAAAAGCTTTACTAGAACCCATAGAGGTAAGATTACGCTGTTTGGAAACGGTCCTAAAAAATATACACAAGGACATAAGTGCCCCTAGCTTCGCTTTAAATAAAAAGCCCACTCAGGTTACTAATTTACCTAAACCCACAAAGACCATAACGGTTCCTAATAAAGCGTTGGAGACTAATAATACGACGGCTAAGAAACCCAGTAACCCTTCAAATCAAGCAGGTTCTAAACCTAAATCCCCTGCTGTAGAGCAAACTAAGAAAACAGACACTACTCTGACCTCTTCTAAAAACAACACAATTTCCCAGTCCACACCCGGCGATGGCCTATCCCAGGCCCCCAATCTTGACACACAGGATAAGGGTAAGGTTAGGTCACGTAGAAATATTCACCTCCCCCCGGATGCCGCACCATATGTGGTTATCCTTACCGGAGTTACAGAACTTCGTTCGCCAGAAGAAGAATATTATCAGGCTCTCAAAAATAAAGTCTGTCACTGGCTAGCGAATAATTATCCCCTCCCACCAAACATACCCACCGACATCCTAATGATAGAGAGGGTGCCCTGGGTAGGAGGCAATAGGAAAAATTTGCAAGGGGACTGCGTGGTGGTTACTTTTGAAAATCCGGAGGTAGTAGATTTCATTTGTAACAGCAGGGCCCCAAGATACCAGGCGAGCAAGGTGACTGCCAGACCCCTTTCGTATTTCTATCTTCCCCACAATCAAGCAGATAATCGTTGGAGCTGGCTCAAAGGTTCACACGATCGCATTCCTAGACAAAGGCTTAATTTTCCCTGGGACATACATCCCCCAGTCAGGGAGGAGGGATGGGATGGGGGGTGGAATTTGGTGGGGACCAGAGGAGGTAGACCACGTCAAGGTGGCCCCTTGCATGGCTCCCAACTCACCCATCCCTATTATTACCAGCAGCCACTAAATGGCCCATCTAACCCCCTGCATTTCCCTATAGCAAATCGCTTTGACTGTCTGTCAACTACAGATTGGGTGGATTGACATACCCAGGGCTCGCCAGGGGAATGTGGGGTTTGTGAAAATCCAACGCGTCCCCGCAAGGATGCTGGCATAGCGGACCCGATAATAGCTAATTTATCCCCTACACCCGGAACTAGCCCGATGATGAGAGAGAGCCGGGGCGCGGGTTCATCGATTGCCCCTAACACAGACTTAGCTCTCTGTAAAGTCCTTACTTGGAATGTGGCAGGTCTAAACGCTAAGGCTTTAGACCCAACATGGCAAAGATTCATTAAACAACATCACATCCTAGGACTTCAAGAAACGTGGGATACAACACACAGTTTTTCCCTGGATGGTTTCTGCAGCTTTTCTACACCAGCAGTTCCAGGTGTAAGAGGGAGAGCAAAGGGTGGATTACTCACCTTGTGTTCCCTGGATCTAGTAGGGGTCTTCAAAAAACTAGATACCGCATTAACAAATGCCCTTGCGGTGGAGTGGACCCTCCCTAACTCAAAGATTTTTTTGTTGATTAATTTTTATAATTCAAAGGAGTCCGCCATCGTAAATGAACATTTGATCTCTCTGTTAAATTTTTTGTCAGCCTATAGGCGTGATTGCACCACCCCCCCGGAACTGGTTATTCTGG
This sequence comes from Lissotriton vulgaris, assembly GCF_964263255.1. Classification (NCBI taxonomy): domain Eukaryota; kingdom Metazoa; phylum Chordata; class Amphibia; order Caudata; family Salamandridae; genus Lissotriton; species Lissotriton vulgaris. The sequence goes on from NC_141697.1 coordinate 970,866,285, forward strand.
GGGATTTTAACATTCACCCTTGTGAGGGAGGTTGTTTTAATGATAGATATGGGGGTATACCATCCGAAGCCATTCCTCATTTTGAGCACACAACCGAAGGCGAGTACCTAGAGTCCCTTCTAGCCAACCTAAACCTTTTCGAATTCGACCAAGGCATTAGCGAGCCTAGAGCCCCGACTTTTGTTGGGAGAGATGCCAACACTGTCCTAGATTATATCTTTGTTTCAAATGGGGCCTTGGCAAAGGCACATGAGTACAGCGTGGTTGACCTTATTTCATCGGATCATTACCCTGTCCTCCTGACCTTGGACCTAGACTGCTTCCGTACTGGCAGCCCGCCAAGTATGGCAGCCCCAAAGAACTTGAAATCTAAAGAACAGGGAAGGCGCCTGAAATGGGAGATGATTGCTCCAGATGAATTCTTTCATTCAATCGCCCAAGAGTCGGGGGCCAGCATGGCAGTGTGTTTGGACCCAACTGCTGAGGGCCCCAAGGTCTTGACCGCTTATGAGGAGATCTGCTCCAGGATCAGAAAGAATCTGGAAAGAAGGTCAGCTGGGCAAGGGAATACAAAGACCCATAAATGGTTCAACAAGGAATGTTCGAGGATACATAGTGCTTTGCTGAAAGCCATTAAACAAAAACCCAGAGACACGTCATTAGTGGCTAAGCTAAGGAGGGAATACAAAATCATAATCCATAAGCGCAAAACCCAAATTAAGGAGGAAGCTTGGAATAGCCTTTAATCTGTGGATGTGCTGAGAGACAGTAAAAAGTTTTGGGCCATTGTAAATCAGCCCTTTTTTTCTGACACTGGGCCAATGGATTTAGACTGTGTCATAGAGGATAACAGATGGCTAGCCCATTTTGGCAAAATCTATGAGTCTACAGTCCCCGCCTCAACTGCCAAAACCCATGACCACTCCAACTTGGTTATGGATTTTAACACCATGGAAGTCGAAAGGGCGATTAGAGACACCAGTAAACACAAGGCCCCGGGACCCGATGGGGTACCAGCAGATCTCTATATACAGTACCCACAATTCTGGTCAAAAATGTTAACCAACGTTTTTAATGCTATTCCGACAGCTGGCTTCCCACCCTCTTGGTCCACCTCTATAATTGTGCCTATATTCAAGAAAGGGAATAGGGCGGACCAATCTCCCTGTTGGACTCTGCCGTCAAGATCTTAGGCAGAGTCATCCTGCACAGAATGGAGGATTGGTTGGAGGAGAGCGGGATCCTTTCAGATTTGCAGTACGGGTTCAGGGCACACAGAGGGACAATTGACCAATGTTTGAACCTTCATCTAATTATTAGCAAATACACTGTGGTGAAGGGGGGGCTTCTTTATTTGGGGTTTATGGACCTATCCTCCGCTTTTGATTTGGTTAATTGCTCAAAATTATGGACCATTTTACGAAATTTGGGTTTGGACACCACCTTGGTTAGCTTTTTAAATGACCTTCATTCTGATTTGTTTGCGTCTGTTAGGGCATCAAGGGATGGTAGGTGTACAGCAAAGTTCAGATCAGGGAGAGGGGTCAGACAAGGGTGTATCCTGGCCCCTCTTCTCTTTACACTGTACATCAACGCCTTGGGGAAATTTCTGAACCCAGCCACCCCGGACATTCCGCGTATGGGGGGGCTACCTATCCCGGTCCTCCTATACGCGGATGACGCTGTTCTTATAGCGCGGACTGGCATAGGTCTTCAAAGACTTTTGGACCATTTCGGCCTTTTCATGGAAGCTCTTGCTCTAAAAATTAACACCGTCAAGTCCCATGTCATGGTCGCTGGCTCCCGAAAGAAAAATATGAAGATTAGAACCTTCAGCTCTAACAATTCACCAATTTCGAGGGTGCCCTCCTTTTGTTACCTGGGCGTCACTTTTGACGAGAGAGGAACTTGGAAGCCACAAATGAAACTCAAGGAAAACGGAGTCATTAGATCCACAACAGCACTCCTGAGCTTCTCCAAAAGATTGGGCTCGAAACCTATGGAAGCTATGACCAGGATCTACAGAGCCAAATGTATGGCAATCGCTTCCTATGAGGCAGACATCTGGGGCTATGTTCCAACTCCAGGCATACAAATTGCTGAAAACAACTTCATACGGGCCCTGCTGACTCTCCCGAAATCTTCTCCCACAAATTCAACCCATAATGAAATAGGCATGGGTTATGTCTCTGATCTTCTAAAAATGTCCCCAGTACTTTGCTGGATTAAAACCTGGACAAATGAAGAAATCAGCCTGAATCACTGCATCCTTAAAGACTGTATATCTCTGGACAAAGCTCATACTATTCCGTGGCTGGCATATGTTAGAGCGGCATGTGCGAGGCTAGGGCGCCCGGAAATGTACTTTCTACCGCAACAACTCAAAAAAGAGGACCCGAAGTGGGTGAAGCAGCACTTTCGGACTTTGTTGGAATGCGAAAGAGAATCGGCTGAACTTAGTAAACCTACGGTCAGATTACTTTTTCAACTTTCCGCAACCACAGCTATGGAACCCTATTTAAAATATGTCACAAAGCCCTACCATCGCTTTCTGCTCATAAGGTTCAGATTTAATTTGATCCATCTTATTCTTGGCACGCACACAGAATGGGGTATACCAGAAAATGTTCCCCCTTGCACATGTGACTGTTTTTCAACACAGGACACTTTGCACTTGGTTATGTTCTGTGAGCACTATCTGGTGCCGCGAAAAAAATTCCTTGTTCCCATCTTGAAACCTCTGAATTTCGTTCAGGTACGGCCAGCATTACTATACCTCCAGATGCTGAACTCAGTGCCGGTTGCATATGGCGTAGCTTGTTTTTTAGTAGCAGCCGCCAGACAGAATAAACTAAGAGCTGCCGCACCACTAAATCATCAAATTTGACTTCTTGTATACACTCTGGCGAGAATGTCTTTTATATGCTGACATAGGTGTTCCCCATATCTATCAAATCCCTTTTTCTTAATGAATGTGCCCTTTTTCGTTTTTAGACGAAGTAGCAATCAATTCTTTTCATCTGTTTAATTGTTTTTTAATTCTGATTCTATGTATCATGTACTGCTTTTATGGTTTTAATTAACCGAATAAAGTTTTTTGACTGACTGACTGACTATAAAGTTGTTTCTTCGAAGATTTTTTTCTATCGTTCTAGGAACAAATTGGAGACTTGTGTTCGGACTATTGCTCTTGAACTCTGCGTTCCTAAAATTTGCCCCTTATCTTATCCGTGCTCGGATCAAGGGAGGGTGTCATGTAGATAGGCTTTGCCTTTACACTGTGCTACGTTAGCATGAGCTTATTAGGAGTTTAAACGCCATTTTACCTCTCTGCTGCTTTTGCGCACTGCACATATTATTATTAACCCCTTGCGTGCTGATGACAGAACGGTTCCGTCATCAGCTACGGGTGAGCTGTGCTGATGACGGAACCGTTCCGTCATGACTCCGCCCGCGCAAGGCGGAGTCAGCACAGGCGAAAAATACGCCCGCACGCAAGGGGTTAATGCTATGAGCCTAGTAGAATATTTTGCTTCACACGAGAATAATATGTTTTCCTATAGTATTCAGCTTTGCTTGGTAAGCTATGTCTGAACAGTGAGTGCCGAGGCCTTCAAGGATATTTCAACACACCGGTTGTTGTTCGGTCTGATCAGCGCACGTCTTAGACATAACACATAGGCAGCTGTGGCCAACTCTGGCTTTTGGCGCGTTTAATAACGCACTGTGCAGAGCTTGCACACACACTTGATGAATATCCGCATGCAGAGAGTTGGTGTAGAAGATGATGTGATCCCTTTCTACTAAGACCAGAGGTATGGGGCCGCCCTGCTAAAACCCAAAGAGACCTTCTATAATATAATATAATATACTAGAAAGGGAGGGTAAGACTGAGGTTCTATTTAGACCTTTTTCCCTTTAGCATTTTAACATGCTGTCACCCTTTGTATTTTATGGACTAGTAACTATGCTGATAACCTTGTTGCTTATAATATGTTTGCTTGTATTAGCCAAGATACTGTGCTTGAGAACACTGCATTAGAAATAAATATTTCAAACTTGCACGTGTCATCATTTACTCCGCTTTTCTGGACTGTATTGTTAGTATAACGAAAGAGTGTTGATGTGTTTCACGTGACCTGAGCTGTTCTAAGTTCATGTTCTGGGTTATCTAATCATTGGGGGTGTGTAAGAACCAATGAGACACTGATTGCTAGTCTGGTAGGGGATTTTGGAAACTAAGGTGAGTTTGAGCATACCCTAATTCACTGAGGTTCCAAGTCTCTATGCACAGTTCTGTGTAGGAGCAGAATCCCTTCGACAATATCTGAAAGAATGTTTGCTAATTTAAACACATATTTTTTCTCTTTTTGATTGCAGACCTATGAACCCAAGGAGAGAGAGAAGATGACAGCCTCAAGTGTTCAGACCATTTCAAGACCTTGCAACCATGGAAGAACAGGATATTATCAAAATATTCAGACTGGATAGGCACACAATTATAGATTTCTGTCATCAGCTGGTGCCAGATCTTCTGCCTCACAATAGGAATCCCACATCAATAACACCACTAGTCAAAATCATGGCAGTACTACATTTTGTGGCCACTGGATCATTCCAATACACTGTGGCAGTATCTGGTGCAGCATCACAACCAACCTTCGGTGGTGTGGTATAAGAAGTTCTTAATTCATTGATGAAACCAACAACTTCATCCAGTTTCAACGAAACAAATATTTTGCCAAAGTGAAGGGAGATTTTTATACTTTAAGTCACCTACCATATGTGGTTGGAGCAATGATGGCACACATATTGGCTCTGTGCCACCACAAGCCAGAGAACAAGTCTACCTCAATCAAAAGAGCTTCCATTCAATCAATGCGCAAGTGTCTGCTTTTTTTGTTGTTGTTGCAGATTTATATAGCACAAACTCGACCCAAAGGTATTGGAGTGCTTTACATGAACACGAGTTATGTTACACAAGGACACATTCATATTTTGGTAGGTGCGGGGAGATTAAGTGATTTGCCCAGAATCACAGGATGCTGAGTTGACACCAAGGCTTGAACCTGGTTCCCCAGTTACAAAGTCTGTAGCTCTAGCTGTAAGGTTACATCCTCTCCTGCTTACCAGATTTGTACATTACAAGCATGTGTGTGTGTTTCCCAGGACCAGCCCATGATAGCTTTGTACTGTGGAACAGCAGCATACCCCTGCAAATGTTACAACTTGGACCTGAGAGGGCCAGGCTTGTTGGTAAGTACAATCTGTTAATATTTTGTTTGGTTAATATGAAGTTTAATGATCTAAAATAGTGTTACATGTTTTGACTCATTTTAATTTATTTTCATATAGGAGACTCAGCTTATCCTAACTGACCATGATTGTTAGCACTGTTGAGGAATCCAACAACTTTTAGGGGTATATTCACAAGAATGCGTGATAACTACTGCAAGAGTAGCATAACACAACTTTCAACATCGCAGCCTATCGCGGGAAAACAACTCTGTGACAACGTAGAATCCACATCACGGCGGTAGCATGCAATAGTTTTCTGTAACAGGGGCCAATGCCTGTGTCAAAACCACCTCGACGAAGATTAAAAGACAAACCCCAACGCGAGCAATGCGGGAAAAAGTACAAGAACAGCATACGGAAAATGCCACAGAACAAAAGTCATCAACAGGGGAGTACCACGGATGAACCCTGGCCAACTGCAGAGGACAACATGTACACCACAACATCCAAGCACCATGGAAGAACAGAACCGACAGGCACACCACATGAAAGAGACCAGTGGCTGACAAATCAGAGCTGCAGAGCGACACACCCACCGTGCAGCATACGCACATAAGCAGGAGTGCACCTCGACATTGACAACATCCCGGTACAAACAGCAACCCCTCCACAATTGAACACAGGACACAACTGGTTCCGCAAATGTGCACAACCTGGCAAATCACATCTAAAACCACAGGGAAATGTAACATGACAATGTACAAGTACAACCTGTAACCTGCAAATATGTTTTAATCACACATGCAGTGCAGTTGGACATCTTCTACTGTCGCATGATTGCCATGGACGGTCACAATGTGACGTGCTCATGAGAAGTAAATGTCAATGATGGTATTCCTACGGGCCATTCCTGCCGCTGCTGCAGTGGGAAGTGGGCCACCTGCCCCATCACCACCATCTTCGGCCGGTACCTCTGGAACTGGGATCCATGGGCCCTGGTGCGAACACAGATGTTGTGCAACACACAACATGCAACAATTATCTTGCACACGATGTCCGGGCTCTACAGGAGCTTCCCACCTGTGCCGTCCAGGCACCTGAAACGTGATTTCAACACGCCAAATGTGCGTTCAATGATGCCCCTGGTGCGTTTGTGGGCCGCATTGTACTGCCTGTGGGTGGGTGTGGCTGGGTCTTGGAGGGGTGTCATCATCCAAGGGCAGAGTGCATATCCTTGATCACCTGTGATAGTGCAGGGAGAAAAGAGTCAATACTTGGTTCAGCAGGATGTGATGGCAGGTCCACCAGTTCAGTGACGCCTGTGCTGGCTATGTGTGAGGTGAGTGTAAGCCAGCCCTCAGGGAGTAGCTGATGCTGGCAACTACACCGACAGTCATCAGGCACTCAGAAATGCAATGTCAGAACTACAAAAGGGGATGACTCCAGTCACACTGGGCTAGTGACCCCGGATCCACAGCGGCCAACACTGGCACACCGCCACGGGACACTGACCTGCGGGAGACTAGGGTAGGGTCATGAGGGCAGAGCAGTGCCTCAAATGTGGCATGGCTGCATTCCGCACCTCCACACGTTCAGCTGGTGTGTGGCTGTGGTCCTATGAAATGTCTATATTGGGTGCAGGAGTAGCCCAGAATGACCATGGAGTTGTGTGGTTGTGTCTGGTAGGTGGTCATGTAGTTTGACATGTTGAATGTGGTTTGGTCACGTGTGCATCCCCACAGTTGTGCTTTGTGCATTGGAGGCTATGGGATGTGTGGTGTGTTGATTTGGTACTTACCAATGAGCAGTCCCGTTCCATATGTTCCACCCTGGAAGCTCTGGTTGATGATGGACTGTCGGAAGATGAAGGAATTATGCACACTGCCTGGGTAGTTGGCGACGACATTGGTGAAGAGTCCCCGGGGGTCCACTATTGCCTGCACATTGATGGAATGTGTGTCCTTTCTGTTGCGGTAGTGGTGTGCAGTATCCGCAGGGGGCACAAGTGGGACATGTGTGTGGTCGATTGCCCCCAACACAGCTGGGAATCCGGCTACGGCATAGAAGCCTTGCTTTGTCTCCAGCTGTTCCTACGCAGTGTTGGGGAAGTGAAGGTACTGGGGTATAAAGCTGAGGATGGCATCCAGGACAGGTGTGATAAACTTTGATAGGGCTGGCTGTGAGACCCCTCCGACTCTGGTAGTTGTTGGTTGGAAGGTACCAGAGGCCAACAGGTGCAGCACAGCCAGCAGCTTTTTCTGCGGAAGGATGTTGGTTCTCAGCTGTGTTAGGACCATCAGCCTGTGGGCGATGTGGGTCAAGATGCGGAGAATGGTTGTCCTTTTGAGCCTGTAGTGGTCAATTACTTCCTCTGGTGTTAGGTCTGTGAGAGTGGTGCATTTTTGGTAGGTTCGCTGTCTTACTCTACACTGCCTCTGTGGTGGTCCGGGGGGCGGTTCCAGGACTTGGGGGTGGTGGCAGTGGGTGTGGTGGCCCTGTTGGGGCTCCGAGCTGCAAGATGAGTAGCTCCATGGCGTTGTTTGTTCATCAGGTATGGCTGTGTGCGGGGCTCTGTTGCCTACTGCAGGTAGTCGTCCATCTTTACACCTGCTTGAAGCAGGTGTTAAATACCTGCGGCTACCGCGGCTTATTGCCTGTTTTTGGTTCGCTTCGCGGATCTGTCAGTTCGTTGTGAAAGTGGTGTTGTTTTTTCATGTGTTTCTGCATGGGAACGCCTACTTTGCATCTCATTAGGGTTAGTTGGTGGTGTCTGCCGTGGTGTTTGGTTTTGGGGCAGTTATCGCAGGAATACTGACAATGTCTGCTGTTTGCACCAGCTTGTGAATAGGGTGTTAGTTCTATCTCCACTTTTGATGTGTTAAGGTGGAAATAAATCGGAGGCAAGTCCTTCTGAAATGCCAAATAAAGATGGTAGTGGTGAAGAGGAAGTAACTGACTTATGTCAAGATGTTATTGATAACATCTTCACATGAGTGTATGTATGTTTATGTACATATTATTACATTAAATGTTGAACCAACTTTCAATCTAATGTGGATAAAATTCTGTGCTGCACATTTTTTAGAAAGGGCAAGTTAAGGAAAATCCAGGGCAAAGATGTTGGTTGATTAGAGATTTGACACATTGACAACTGTGTATATTTACATTGTTTATTTTTGATTGTTCTTAGGAAATGTGTCCTCAAAATTATTCATTAGTAATGTGTCTATCCTGTAATGTAATGTAAAGATACTCTTGCTTTTTTAATCAGTTTTAGGTTCCTTCACCATGCCATCTTCATTTGACTATTTCAAAGTTGTGACATTTTCAGTTATATGCCGCTGTTGCAAAATACAAAGGGAACATGGGTTGATCCTTTGAAACACAAAATCAAGGAGGGGGAGATAGAGTACTGATCCGTTCAGTCTCCTAGGGATAATCAAGATATCAAAGGGGAAGGATCACTGGTCCTGCATAACCAGGGTATGCAGGTTGGTTCGTTGTGTCTCACAAAGTTAAAAGACCCTCATGCACATGTTTTTTGGTAGATATTCGTAGCGGTATAGGTTGTCTCCCCGCTTTGAAACACATGTGTGCATAATCCTTGGGTCAGTTTTTATGCAACCTCCACCCGGAGGATTTACCCATGGTTAAAACAGTAGTGATCATGAATAAGTGACGTGAAGGGAGATTAAAATACCCGTACAGCCAGAAAAATTATTTTATTAGGTCTGGATTCGGGTAATGGTAGACATTAATGGGATGTGTTGCTTTGGAATATTTAGGAATTCAAGCACACTGATAAGTGAGTCTTAAAATATGGTCGACATGTTTCAGCCTGGGTGCCTATGTAGGTCAGTAGGCTTTCTTCAGGACCAGTGCTAGGTGAAAAAGTGAAGTGAAAAGATATAAATAAATAACCTGTTTTAGGCAATCCACGGTAACATTGTACCTGTTGGAAGAAGTTTTGGCATGTAGAACAATGTTGGGTAAACAGAAAGGGTCAGGGACACAAAAGACATGGACAAAATAGACAACTGGTTAGTCACTTCTGGATTCTAAACAGCTTTAAAATGGCAATACTTTGGCACAGATGCATGCTCTGTAGACGGTGTCTACTCATACAGTCTCATGCCTGGTGGTGGTGATGGCATGCAGGAGATTAACCGGTCATGTCGTTCTTGTGAGACGAAATAACGTGAATTACTTAAATCGAGCCATACTAAGGTGTGTTGTTGACTCTGATAACATCTTCACATGAGTGTATGTATGTTTATGTACATATTATTACATTAAGGGCTCGATTCCGATCCGGTAAAAAAATCCACCGTACGATTAGTATTCGTAGCCCTTTCCATACGAATCGTACCCGTCCGTCCGAGTCGCGTAGTACGATCCGCATTCCGTGAATCCGTCCAAATCGTCGCGATCCGTACGTATTGCAAGGCTGAGACTGTGAACCGTACGACTCGTACACACACCGTACGACCCGACGAGTACGATCCGAACCGGGGAATCAGGACGCGATTCGTACGGTCCACGTCAGGTAAGGGCGATTCGTACGGAAAAGCGCACGATTACATACACCCCGTACAGCGCGTACCCCCCCATGATTGCAGGGGTATGGCATGTACCCCTGCGATCATGGGGTGTACGAGGCGTACCCCCATTGTACGATTGGTGTACGAGCCGTACCCATGTACGATCGGTGTACGAGCCGTACCCCATGTACGATCGGTGTACGAGCCGTACCCCATGTACGGTCGGTGTACGAGCCGTACCCCATGTACGGTCGGTGTACGAGCCGTACCCCCATCGTACATGGGGTACGGCTCGTACACCGATCGTACATGGGGTACGGCTCGTACACCGATCGTACATGGGGTACGGCTCGTACACTGATCGTACACCGATCGTACAATGGGGGTACGGCTCGTACACCCCATGATCGCAGGGGTACGGCGCGTGCACCTGCGAATATGGGGGGTACGCACCATACCCGGGGGGGCCGTTCCGTACCTGTTTCGGCACGAACTCTGCTTTTACGGCTGTTTTCAGCTCCCGTAGTAAAAGGGTCGTACGGAGCGTACCCGACACATATCGTACTTGCTGGGTCGTAAAAACCAGCCGCGAACCGTACAGATGTCACGTACAGCAGGTCCCGAGGGAGAATCGTACGGAGATTAGAGTCGTACGGTGTCTTGTACGACTCGTACGGAGTACGGCTCCTGGTACGAATCGTACTTCGTCGTACGTTCGGGGGACATTGCAGGGCACGATTCGTACAGGAAAAACGCTCCGAACGGCTATTCGGAGCGGTTTTTCCCGAATCAGAATCGACCCCAAAATGTTGAATCAACTTTCAATCTAATGTGGATAAAAGTCTGTGCTGGACATTTTTAAGAAAGGGCAAGTTAAGGAAAATCCAGGGCAAAGATGTTGGTTGATTAGAGTTTTGACACATTGACAACTGTGTATATTTACATTGTTTATTTTTGATTGTTCTTAGGAAATGTGTCCTCAAAATTATTCATTAGTAATGTGTATATCCTGTAATGTAATTTAAAGATACTTTTGCTTTTTTAATCAGTTTTAGGTTCCTTCACCATGCCATCTTCATTTGACTATTTCAAAGTTGTGACATTTTCAGTTATATGCCGCTGTTGCAAAATACAAAGGGAACATGGGTTGATCATTTGAAAGACATACACAGATTTTGGGTGTCCAGATACCTATTAGAAAGACAACTTGCACAGTAATTGAACTGAAGTTTTCAAGGATGGGTTAGACTTGTTTTCTGTTGTATGTTGCCACCAAGTCAATATGTGCTGCTTAAATTGTTCTAGCCGCATGTAGTAGTCAAGCCAAAGCATATAAATCTCCCTCCAAATTGGTAAAATCCTCATTTTGTGGAAAGTGTATGAAGCTGTTGATGTGTGTCATCATTGTAGAAAAACCTTCTTGTAGTACACCACTGAAAGTCACGTGTATCATTGCACCAGATACTGCAACAGTGTATTAGAATGATCCTGTGGCCATAAAACAGTTTACTTCCATGATTTCGACTATGTGTGTTAGTGATGTGGATTTCCTATTGTGAGCCACAAGATCTGGCTCCAGCTGCTGACATAAATCAATAATTGTATGCCTATTGATTCAGATTTTTTTTATTATATCCCATTCTTCCATAGTGGCATAGTCTGGAACTGTAAATGTTAAAATGGCACTGTGTATTTGGGTGACAGTGGTTACAAAGTTTTTTAATAGTATGGAGAACAATTCATTTTTACAATCTAATAAAATACTAGTTGTTGACTTTTTTTTTTTGTCACAACTGAAATATGTGAGACACATTACCGACATGGAATTTATTTATGAATGAGCAATCATTCTATTTTTTTACTTTTTATAATGTATGATGGAAGGAAAAGAAATTGATGTAATAGAATTTTAATGTATAGGGATTGATTGGAAGTGATGTTAATGTTTTGTATGTTCACAATGTGGTGTATATATAAGAAGTGTCTATAAAGAAAGAAGGGGCTGTAGTAGAAGCATTTCAAATAACCGCAGTCTATGGTTTTTACATTTTTATATTTTTTATCAAATTGTGAATGATATATATATTGTGGACATTTTTAAAAGTACTTCATATAATTAAAATAAACTAACAAAACCTTTTCACAAAAAGGAGACCGTCATAATTGGTGTTCATAGGTAGATAATGTATATGGAATATTCCATTTAGTGCGTTCTGAATGGGTCATTAACACATATAGACAATATGCGTAGGAGCACAAAAGGGAATTTTTTTGGTTATTGGTTTTATCTACCCTGTCCCGTTTGGCTTAAAAGGGTGACTCTTTTAAATTCAGATGAAAGATTGTATTGCTTTTATTCAACAAAACAAAACAAACTAAATCAGGATGCAAACCAAAAAGCAAATAGAAAATGAACATGTCTGGGCCTCTTTTACAAGAAACTGACACAGCTGCATTGATGTGTTAGTTTACTTGCCGCTGCGTCAAGTGCTCTTGCGACACCATGGATGCACTGTATTTATAATACAGGGCTCCATGTCACAAGGATTAACAGATGTTTCAGAAATTATGAGGCATCTGTTCGTGCAAAAGTGACACATTTCTGGGGTTGGTTGTAAAATTGATGCAACTCCAGCAATGCGTCATAACATATAGACGAGTACCATTGTAAAAGCCCTGCATCAATCCTTATAGCTGGTCTGAGCAGGCGTAGGGATTTTGACGCAGTCAAGTCATAGAGTGACGCAGTGACATTTTGTAAATTCAGCTAGTCAGTTTATATTCAACATACAAAATGACATACCTTAAAATGTTTAGGTCAATTAACTTTGATTTGTGTAACAAATTACATCAATTCAATTATATAACAAAAAATGACAACACACAAAATGAAACACCAACAAATTTCTAAAGAAAACATTAGATAGAGATTGATAAATACATGACTCTTTAGCATATGTGAAAATATTAGAGAAAATAGAAAATTAGCAAAATGACATTGTAATATTATTTTCACAAAACAGAATAAAGGCATCATGGTAGTTGTAATCATTTCAATAAAATATTAACACCACATGCAAAATTGTAAGTTGAACATACCTAGTGAAAAAATGCAGTAAAAAAGAACAGATATCTACAATATAAACCACATATATGAAATATGTTATTTGGTGTATAAACACCTGCAAGCACCATTACATCATCTGGAATTTAATGGAGAGTGAAACCATTTTTCCCTTCAAATTCTGTTTATTGGGTTTCAAACAATGCAGAGGTTACAGCTTACAGTTACCATCAATAACAAAGTGAAAAGTGACAATAATACACATGTTGCAATATATTGAAGGATATATTGTCCGCAACAGTCCATTGCATAAGAAAGATAACAAGGGGAGGGTAATCAGGGGACAGATAGAAGGAGACAGTGCTCAGCAAGTCATATACCAGCATTCATGATCGAGTTGGAGATTTCAGTAAGATCCCTATCATGCCGTGAATCACAAAGATGCAGAAGTGTTAGGGCGTTTTAAGACAGGTTGTATTCATTTAGTTAGTTAGCTAGTTTAGATTTATAAAGCACATGGTTACACCAGCTGGTGTGTCCCCGCGCTATTTCACTCTGACAATTTCAAGATTCATTTGTCTACAGTTCGCGTGTGGCCCTGGCTACCATGTAAAAAGCCATGTTTTCAGTTTCTTGCGAAAAACACTCTCAGATTGTTCCTCCCTAAGAGACATGGGAAGTACATTCCAGGTCTTTGCTGACAGATAGCTAAAGGATTGTGCACCCATGCGTGCTCTTTTTATCTTTGGGACCTTTATCAGATGTGTCCCAGTGGATCTCAGCTGGCGTTCTGTTGTTTAAGGTGAAAGTAGATTATGCAAGTATGAAGGGACTTTCTCCTGCAAAATGCGATGACCTAAGCACAATGCCTTGAACATGATACGCTTCAGAACCGGCAGCCAGTGCAATGTCTCCAAAGCATTCTTCGAGGGTGCCTATTTCAGCAGGTTCAGCACCAAGCGTGCAGCTGCATTCTGAAGTTATTCCTGCTTTTGAAGCCCCTTTTTTGTTGCACCCAGGAGCAGCACATTCCTATAGTCCAATCGAGTCTTGCTTTGACAAGAGCATGAATCAGGGTTTTTTCTGGCAGATATGGTAAGAATGTCCAGGGTTTTCCTTAGGCTCTTCATGATTCCAAAACACTTTTCTCTTATTCTCTTGATTTGAGCATCAAAAGATAATCAAGAATCCATCCATATTCCTATATTTTCACCTCAGTCTTCGGGGTAGGTGTTGGTCCTAGCATAGTCGGCCACCAGGCCGACAACCAGATCGATGGGGAGTTTCCTGCTATTAGTACCTCTGTCTTACTGCCATTTAAGCTTAGGCAGTTTTCTGCCATCCACCCTGCCAAATCTTTTAGGGAGGTTGCACTAGCTGAGTGTCATCTGCGTACGACACGATTGAGACTCCATGTTTTTCTACAATGTCGGCCAATGGGCGACATATAGATTGAAAAGGGTTGGGCTCAAAATTGAGCCCTGTGGCATCCCCTGTGCCAGCGCAATGGGTTTGGAGGTGTATGCAGATTGTACCACTTGGAAGCTGCGGCCCTGCAGGTAGGATACCATCCAGTCCAACGCAGCCCCAGCTATACCCCCTCTTCTGAGTTGATGTATGAGGATTTTGTGTGACACCGTATAAAAGGCGGCGCTAAGGTCTATTAAGGCCAGTGCCGTGGTTAGTCCTTCATCCGCTCTCTTCCGTGTTGTCTCAGTAGCAAACAGCAAAGCTGTCTCTGTTGAGTAGGTTGATCTGAAGCCTGACTGGGTCGGATGTAGTAATTTGCTTTTCCTTATATGTTCTTCCAGCTGTAGATTGACCACTTTTTACCGCTACATTGGAAAAATATGGTAGCAGTGAGACCGGTCATATATTTGCTAATACATTCCCATCTGCTGTGGGTTTTTATGTTCAGTGGGCGGACCATTGCTCTCTTCCATATGTCTGGTAGTTTGCCTTCCAGAAAAGAGGTGTCTAGCAGTTGTTGAATATAAGGGAGTATTACCCCCAGTCCTTTGCCAATCACTTTAGGAGTGGCTGGATCATTTGGGGAGCCTGATTTTATACTTTGTACTATCTTTTTCAGGTCTTCCGATGGGGGAGAAAAAAATTGTCGAATACTATTTGCACCCCCATCCTGAATTTGCTCTTTATATTGTATGCAACTATTTCTGGCATCCTCAGTAAAGGTATCATAGATCTTAGATACTTTCTCCGCAAAGAAATCCGCAATCTGATTGCATGATTCTTCCGAGCCATGTGTTGGTGTCATTGTTCATTCTAATGAAGATATATCTTTAAATATCCTGAATAGTTCTCTTGGTGAGTTTTCTACTGTCTCAATTCTCTCTGACTAATAAGTGGCAGAAGCTTTTTTAATGAGTGAATGATACTGTCTTAACTTAGCTCTATATGCCATTTTCTCTGAGTCTGAGAAACCCGCCCTCCACTTCCGTTCCTACTTTTCACATGCTTTTCTGGTGGATCGTAAAGTTTCATTAAACCACAGTGCACTCTTAGTTTGCCTATGCTCAGTGTTAGTGGTCCATGGCGCTGCCACATTGAATGCATCCGTGATCCATTTATCTACTCCTAGGCTTGCTTCATTGATGTTATTGCCCAGGACAGGACGGATTGCTAAAAGGGTCTGTGTGAAATTGCACTCGTTGAATTTTGCCCATTTCCTCCGCCTGTTATTTAGTAAAGGGTCCATTGTTGTAGGTGGTCTTAGTAGCGGGATGACGAACGTCACCAGATGGTGGTCTGACCAAGGCACCGCTACAGGATGTTAACAGCCCTTGGCAGTTAGAAAAAATGGGATCTAATAAGTGCCCTAATTGGTGTGTTGCATGTGAATGTGAATGTGGTTAATGAATGTGAGTGTTCGAAAAGGTTGAATGAGTGACTGAGTGGGAGAATTAGGAATATGAACATGAAAATATTTTTGTGATGTGATATTGTCTTCAGTTGTAATTCTAAAAATGTAAATGTTGTAAAAATTTGTAAAAATGTTTTTTGATAAGAAAAATAATTAAAAAGAAAAAGATTGATTCAAGACAGAACTAGAAGTCCTTAGCACATGCTGTTTTAATTGCAATATGCTCGCTCAAATGTAAGTATAAATAAAGTAGTAGTATTGGCATTCGTTTAGTTGGCTAGAGGTCAGAGGCTTGCCCTTACTGTTGGGAGCACAAACGCAGTAGTGGTAGTAGCCATAATATCATCTAGAATAATTGTTTGGATGGAGGTTTCTGGGTCACGGTGCTACAATTGTCATGGCCCAAGTTTGTTGTGGCACATTCCTCGTGAAAGGCTTCACCCAAGAGCCATTATGAAGGTAAATATAGAGGAAGGTAGAGGATTGTGCCCTCACAATTGTCAACACAGGTTCATAAGAAAATTCAGGCATTTTTTGAAAGTTTTAACGTGCTTAAGTTTTATTTCATGTTTCATCTGTATAGAAGGACAGCCGACACATGTTTTGCCCAAGGGGCCTATTTAGGCCGTGGGCTTTTTCAAGGCAAAATCAAATGTTCAGTCCGGTCAGATTCGTAATTCGAATGAAGGCAGTTGTCAGAGTCTCTGCGGTCTGTAAGCAAACCGAGTCGCATAGCAAAGATTTAATCCCAGTAGTCAGTGATTCCTGGCCAGTCCCAGGCAAGGTGTATGAAACCAGCAGTAGGGAAGGAACAACATGCACATCGTAGGTCTGTACCCAGGCCCATCTAGAGTTGTTTCTCAGGGGTGTGATACAGTCAGTGGATGAATTTAAAATGAATGAGATGAAGGCGATAGTTGGGGGAGAACGCAAGTGCCTGGGTGCAGCAGTTGCGCCACTGTGAATCAGTGAGAGGGTGTGTAATGTCAATATCTCATGCACTTTGTTCATAGGAGTGCATATGGGTGCTTAGTTCTGCATTCCAGGATATAATCTTGTTGTGAGCTTGCAGGGAGATTGAATGATCAAAGACGCCTCGATCATCTGGAATGCTGGCAGGACATCTGGGAATTAGGCATGAATGGCACAAGTCGCATTGCGTAATTTGTAGAATGTAAATGTGTCCAATAATTTAGTGTCATAACCTTGTAGAGCAAGCTTTGACAGGAGAAATGTGCTGTCAGGGTAAATTGCATCCATGAATGTAAGATGCAGCTTGTGCAGTCTAGTGCATGTGTCAGGATTACACGTAATGGGGAACAAGGGATGACCAATAAGCGACACAGATGGTGCTAAACAATTCTCAATGCGGGCCCTATGCAGGAGCTTGCCCCATTCCTATACTGTACATGCCAAAGTATCAATGCATGCACGTGGGTGCTTACGGGGCAGGGACATTGCCATCTGGAGAGGGCAGAGCGCTGCATGATTAGATTCAGGGGCAGTGTGGGCAAGGAATTGGGTGGGGAAAAAGCCAATAATGGGTGAACTGGGCTTGGGTATTAAAGTAAAAGAGGTCCATTACAGGCCGCCCTGCTCAAACTAGTGTGACATGATCTCCCAAGCAATGACAAGCTGGCCACCCACCCAGGCTAATGAGACAAGATGCTCTCTGAACTGTCGAAAAAAGTGAAGGGGCAAGGAAAGCAGTAAATTAATAAATCGATAGAGGAATTTAAGGAATGTTATCATTTTTACTATGGCTAAGCGGCCAGTCAAGGACAATGGAAGTTGCTTACAGCCATCAATTCTGCTGTCCAGCCATGTAAGTAACGAACCATAGGTGCACCTCCACAATTCGTCAATATTTCTGCTGAGCCACACCCCAAGATACTTGGCAGGGCAATCTGTCCAAACAAGAGGGAATTCCAAAGCGACTGGGGGTGTCTTGTTTGTCAAGAGGAAGACAATCTATTTCATCCAGTTTATCTCAATACCCGACAGCCCACCGAATCTGCTGAATTCTCTGATGAGAGGATACAGATTTCATGTGGCTGTCTGACATATAAAGTATCATCATCTGCATACAGCAATACTAAGATTCTGCAAGAAGAAAATATGAGTCCGCAATGAGCATGATGTAGGCGAAGTTGGGCTGCCAGCGGGTCCATCACAATCGAAAAGAGTATGGGAGACAGGGGTCACTCATCAAGGGGCCCGTAATTCTTCAGTTGACCCAGTCAATTTGACAAAGGTGGGGCGTAATCCTAGGTGTGTGAGCAAGGCGAATAGATATGGCCTTTTGAGAGAATCAAACGGGCTCTCTGGTGCCCCCTGAAACCTGTAATCATAAATACAACAAAATACATTCACACAAACAAGACAAAAAATTATAAATATATCTATATAGGTTTTTATGCTTAAAAAAGGTGGAGTACACATTAGCAACAGCTACATTACAAACAAACTGACCATTTAGGTTTAGTGACACATTCAAAAGTGTAACTTACCAGTCTCCACTCCACCAGGGATTCCTGTCAAGCCTTCAGAATGTAGTATCTGCAAGACCTTCTCCTACCAGGGAAAAAGTTATAAGGGGGGCTGGGAGAACCATCACTAGTACTGTGCGCCTTCAGGTGATATTTGTAGGCCCCCCCGTAGATCGTTCCACCTCTTCCTAATATCCTCCAGTGTGTGCAAGGTATTTGCTACAGCATCCACTATGTCAACTATTCTGGACCATATTTGCCTTTAATGTGATAATGTTGTATTTTGTACTTGGGCTCCACACAATTGTGGCTCTACTCTAACAATTTCATCCACCATGACTGACAATTCTCCCTTTGTAAAACGGAGATTTACAAAGACAAACTTAAGACAAAATCCTAACTTCTGTGAATACCAAAAGTAGTAAATTCATTCTGTGAATACCAAAAGTAGTAAGTGCATTCTGTGAATACCAAAATAGTAGTAAGTTTAGGATTGAGGCTTAAATTCATTCTGTGAATCGGGCCCTCTATGAGGGCTGGATGCAAGGTACGGCCCAAGGACACACACTGTGCCAAAAGTAGGGCTGTGCGTGACTGAATGCTGTATCCAGAGAGTTGTGGGATCCAGGCACTGCATGCAAAATGTAACCAGATGTCATGCACAGTGACCAGATTATGCTGTAGATGAAGAGGCACAAATGTTGGAAAGTAAGAATTAAAATACTAAAATCCCTCAGTTTTGGTGAGCTATGTAAACATAACACCCCAAACACATCGCCAATGAACTTACACATGATGTCACAAAGAAATACGTTCATCATTATGGGGATTACTTCTGATATCAAACACCACATTACTGTTGCCATCATCAATGGCATCACTATTTTATATTCATTTGAACTGGTGGTATACTGCTGTCAGCAACTAAATATCCTTGTGAAGAACACATATTAAAAATATTGGCATCTATTCACAAACTGAATTTTGTAGTACATTAAATAGTTCTATAGCGATACTTACATAATACAAAATGCTATTCACAAACCTATGTGCAGAGACCTCCCTTTCAGCTTTCCTATCTTTTCTGGGCATAGCTCTCCGCCAATGTGGCGGATATCTCTGAACATGTAGGTGTGTATTATTGTACTAAAAGTAGGAGAGACCAGGGAGGAGGCTGATAAATGGGGGACACTTACTACAAAATAGAAGGGGTTTAGTGACATTTATGGACATTTATGGAGGGGTTTAGGGAGGTGCTGGCAAATACAAACACCTACCCACAAGTGAGAAAGACCATTACTATTAACAAACCCCGCTTCTAACATTATTGAAGCTGTAAAGGTGGAAAAAACATTAGTGAATGCACTGCAGCTCAGCCTTGGTGTAAATCAATCACTCACAAATACTACAACACACCCTCATAGAAAATAATGGCAGCAGGGACAGCGCTCCATGGAAATACTGTTAAAATGTAATTGTGTGTGTGCTTGTGTGTCTGTGTGTTTGTGTGCGTGTGTGTGTGCGTGTTTGTGTGTGTAGTTTTTTGTCCTAATCCCTTCTGTGCTCCCGTCGGCCATTGGCCATCGTGGAACGCCCGCACTGCGGTGAAATATTTGTTGCGATAAACGGGTTAAAAAAGCTAAACGAACTTTATAGTTTAAGATTTTTTTATTTAAAAATTCATATTTAAATTATGTATAAGACATATAAACAATATTAATAATTTTTAGTTAAACATAAAAAAGTACTAGTGAGTGTGATTTTATTTTATTTTGCTAACATAATTTTAAATGAATTAAAATATTTAAAATCTTGAATAAACATGTATTGTGAATAGTTACTGTACTCCTAAGTTTACTTTAATAGCTCTCTTGTAGCAATAATTATTATACTTTCCTAAATGGATATCTCTGCCATTGTGGCAGAGATCTCCATCTATGTTTGAGACATTATAGGTAGTCTTGAGTCTTAGATTTTATGGATCTGCACTCAGAAATAGTGAATAACAAAAAAGTGTAGGCCCATCCTAGGTAAAAGACTAGATTTGCAAGGGAATACATCTACATCTATAAATTCACCTTTATTTACAAGACCCTAAGCATATTAAGATGACTGCAGTATCACTATCAGTGTTTTTTTTATATATGTACATATCTCATATGTAAGGAAATATAATATCAGCATTACTGCTGCCTTACAACTCTCTTTAATGGGAAACAGCTATAACAACAACATGGCTGTTTGCACATGATACCTTTACAACATGAATGTTAATAATGCGACTTCCATTACCACGCATAACCTTCACTATGCAGGATCTTACAACTAGTATGCCTTACCACACATGCCTTTACAATACCTTTCACTGTAAATGTATGAATGGTAAAGGCAAATGCGTGGTAAAAGTTAGTAGTACAGCCTAGGTGACTCTCGGCAGCCGATAGGGTTAAAAATAAACACTGCCATTTTGAAGGGATACAGAAGTCCTAACTACCTTGAACTCCGAGGCTGGTGGGACTGTAACTACAAGGTCGCAAGATTGTCTTTATCTAATCTCATACTGCACAAATGAAATTGCATTCCGCATACATTATACAGCTTCTTCATTACTATTATCTTACTGGCCAAGTCTGGAATGCTGACTTGCAGTAATCAGAAGCGTGAAAGCGAAGCCAATGGCGGCTCCAAAGACGGTTCTGACTCGCATTCTTGACAAAGCAAACACAAGGATATGATGGACGGAGCGCTGAAACGTTTCAGAAACTTACCTCCAGTCACAGAACTGGGTTAAATCCATTATAGTTCTTTAGCTCACTTCACCACCTCAAGTCACAGACCTGGGTTAAATTCATTATAGTTCTTTAGCTCACTTCGCCACCCCAGTTCAGACTCAGCTATATGCAAATCAGTGCCCCATGTGACCCTGTGCCTCATGGGAACAGTCCAGCCCGAACTGCCAAGCCAGGTCATCCCTGGACCAGAAACAAGCATCCTGGGACCAGTTTCGGGGTTACACGCCTCATTAGCCTGGCTAGCTTGAAACCAGTGGCAAAGTTAGCAAGAGACCCACGTCTGGGCATACCCTGCCAACTTAGGGCAAACAAAGCAAACACAAGGAGATGATGGATGGAGCGCTTTTAACAGCAAGTAAAAGAAGGTATAGACTTCCAGGTGCCAGAAACACCTGGACTAATAGGAGGACATAAAATGCCAGTATTATGAGAACCAGGGCCAGTAAAAAAAACTTAAAAAAGAAGAACCACAAGATCAAGGAAGACCAGTATTCGGCGCACCAGGAATTGGACGTAGAGGACCAGGAGGATGAAGACCTTGAAGAAGAAGAAGATAATGAGGCCATTGTGCTTCCAGGCCTCATGTATTAGGGCGGATCACTGACATAACATCGAGGGACATAATATCGAGTACCAAAAATATCGGCGACAAAATATCGACAGACAGAATATCGACTTTGTATCTACAAACTGGTAAGTACAAAAATATCGAGTAAAAAATATCGTTTACAAAAATATAGTTTGTAAAAATATCGACTTTATTAAAAAAAAAGTTACATTAAATTAATATTAAAAATTATTTACTAAAATATACTTAAAAATACTTAAATTACCTTATAATAATTAAATACTAATGAAAGTTATAAAAACATTTTTTACAATCATATTTGTTAAAACATATCTATATAGTAACATAATATAATTAAAATATATCCAATATTATTACCCTAGGATAGCGGAAGTATAAAATTACTATTCCCACTTCAGAGAGTGCAACAGTAGATAAGGCGTTGGATAGCGTAGAGGTAAAAATTACTATTCCCACTCCAGAGAGTGCAACAGTAGGGAAAGCGTTGGATAGCGTAGGGGTAAAAATTACTATTCCCACTCCAGAGAGTGCAACAGTAGGGAAAGGGTTGGATAGCGTAGGGGTAAAACTTACTATTCCCACTCCAGAGAGTTCAACAGTAGGGAAAGCGTTGGATAGCGTAGGGGTAAAAATTACTATTCTCACTCCAGAGAGTGCAACAGTAGGGAAAGCGTTCGATAGCGTTGGGGTAAAAATTACTATTCCCACTCCAGAGAGTGCAACAGTAGGGAAAGCGTTGGATAGCGTAGGGGTAAAAATTACTATTCCCACTCCAGAGAGTGCAACAGTAGATAAAGGGTTGGATAGCGTAGGGGTAAAAATTACTATTCCCACTCCAGAGAGTGCAACAGTAGGGAAAGCGTTGGATAGCGTAGGGGTAAAAATTACTATTCCCACTCCAGAGAGTGCAACAGTAGGGAAAGCGTTGGATAGCGTAGGGGTAAAAATGACTATTCCCACTCCAGAGAGTGCAACAGTAGGGAAAGCGTTGGATAGCGTAGGGGTAAAACTTACTATTCCCACTCCAGAGAGTACAACAGTAGGGAAAGCGTTGGATAGCGTAGGAGTAAAAATTACTATTCCCACTCCAGAGAGTGCAACAGTAAGGAAAGCGTTGGATAGCGTAGGGGTAAAACTTACTATTCCCACTCCAGAGAGTGCAACAGTAGGGACAACGTTGGATAGCGTAGGGGTTCAAATTACTATTCCCACTCCAAAGAGTGCAACAGTAGGGAAAGCGTTGAATAGCGTAGGGGTAAAATTACTATTCCCACTCCAGAAAGTGCAACAGTAGGGAAAGCGTTGGATAGCGTAGGGGTAAAAATTACTATTCCCACTCCAGTGAGTGCAACAGTAGAGAAAGTAGATACTTCATATATTATTTAAAAAGATATATATATTAATATGTATAAAAAAATTAATTAAAAGTAATTACCACTTTAATATAATATAATAATTAATTAATTACAAATACTAATTTAATTTAATCATTACAATTAATTATCTATTAACTCTAATTAATTACAAATTAACAATTAATTGATTAGTATTAAACAGTTACTTAACAATTAAAATCTAATAAATACACAAAAAAATTAACATATGTAATTAGTTATAATTAAATTACTTCCCACCCTATTCCCCTATGAACCCACAACCCGCTACATAAATTAAATTACTTAAATTAACATAATTATCATTTAATCAATTAAATAAAATTATTTGGCATTTGAAATTTAAATAATTACCAAAAAATATAATTTAACAATTAATTATAAACAAATACCAATAAAAAAATACTATATTTAATTAATTATAATTAAATTACACTACATAAATTAACATATTTAATTAATTATAATGAAATTACTTCCCACCCTACTCCCCTATAAACCCACAACCCGCTACAGAAATTAAATTAGTTAAATTAACATAATTATCAATTAATCAATAAAATAAAATTAATTGGCAATTAAAATGTAATTAATTACTAAATAAAAATGAATTAACAATTAATTATAAACAAATACCAATAAATAAATTCACATATTTAATTAATTATAATTAAATTACACTACATAAATTAACATATTTAATTAATTATAATCAAATTACTTCCCACCCTACTCCCCTATAAACCCACAACCCGCTACAGAAATTACTTTAATTAAATTAACATAATTATCAATTAATCAATTAAATAAAATGAATTGGCAATTAAAATGTAATTAATTACTAAATAAAAATGATTTAACAATTAATTATAAACAAATAACAATAAATAAATTTACATATTTAATTAATTATAATTGAATTACTTCCCACCCTATTCCCCTATAAACCCACAACCCGCTACAGAATTAAATTACGCAAAATTTAAATAACATTAAATTCATTAATTAAATTACATTATAACATAAATAAACACTTTTAACACATAAAATGCACTATAAAAGATTCGATATTATTAAAAGTTCGATATTTTTCTTAACCTATATTATGTACTTCGATATTTTGACTATCTATATTTTAAAATTCGATATTACATTACTTACCTTCAAAACGATATTTTTGATGTCTATATTCTGTCCATTCGATATTCTGTCCAGCCTATATTTTGTACTCAATATTATGTCCATTCGATATTTTGTAGTCAATATTTTGTCTGTTTACCATTAGTGCACACCCTTGGTGTAGAGGCCAAACCTCCGATAAGCAGTTCTAAGTTATGCTTTTTAGGCTAGACCCCTTTAACTTTCATGGCCCCCTTATCAGCCCATTGAGATCCATCCATAAAATGCAAGTTGTTTGCTTAGTGTGAAGTTTCCAACTTCCAGTCTGCCCTCCACTGTTATTATTGTCCCACTATGAATGACATGCGCCGAACCTGCTACTCAATCTAGTTTTATACAACACACAAACTTCAATTCTTGGATTTTAAGTGCTTCAAGAAATTTGTGTTTATTTGTATTTTTAGAATATTGTTTCACCTCCCACTGGCACCCCTCCATACACAACACCTCTTTTCAGCCTTCTCCTGGACACCCATCCACCCCCTGCTTTATCATTCCATAGGCTCTTTTAATTAGGTAAACCGCAGTAATTACTGAAATCTCTGGCTCACACCCCCTCCCTGAGTCTCATGGACTAAGATACACCCTTATTAATGAGAGATTAATTAGAGTGGATGAAGGCCAGTGTAAAAGTGCAAGAGGCAGTAAAATTTTTCAATAAGAAGTGTTTTGAGGAAAATGTGGTGAATACATCTTTTACCTTCAAGCTGAAGTTGTGCAGGCATTACAAAGATCAGTGATATTTAGGATGAAATTAGGTGTCCCAGCTCCAGTGAGGTACCTCGCTTATAGTGTCTTCTAGGTTCAGGCTTATCTCCCTACTGCCCACCTTCTCCATACTAATGCAGCAGCACCTCTCCAGGTAGCTGTCCAATTATATAGAAATAAATAGGAGCTTGTGGTTAGAATGAAGCTGACATTCCCTCTGGTCACAGTATGGATGCTATGCTGATAGATGTACTTGATGATCTTTATAAGACCAGAGACCTCAAAATGCTGGCTGGTCATCTGCTGCTAGCTATCTTGCCTACCTTTGATGTGGATAAACTTTCCACTGTCATTGCTGACTGGTTAATACTGAGCTTGTATGGAATTCAACCCCTTCCTCTCTGGGGGATCGCTGGTGGATTTGCTTCCTCCAGTTTGATCCAAGGAAAAAAGTGACTAGCTGCACCATTTCTCATGCTTCTGCACTAATGTAGAGCCTGTTCACAGTTGGTGTGCAACCCCTCAGTGAGCTCATTTGGAATTTTGGTTTCCAGGTCCTGACTTATGCGGACGACATCTAACTTCTTTTAAGGTTCAAATAGGTATCCAATGACACTGCTTGCATACCAGAGAAACTGCATGACTACTGTGCCTGGTTGGACAATCTCCATCTTCCTTAAAATGCATGCTAAAAAAAATGGAGAACCTACTCATTGATGGAAGCCTCTTGTGCTGGTCCAGCGATGCATGGCCTACCTCACTAGGCAATTTTCATTTCCTGGTTGATAAAGAAGAGGACCATAGAGTTTGATTTGCTAATAGCAAATAGCAGGTGAATTTACCACGCCGTGAGGTGAACGGGTCCACTGACCTGCCTCTCCTTCTTCCGCCGTGAGGGCAACGGCACTTCCAGCTTCCCCCTCACGCCGTGAGGGAAACGGCTTCAGTGTGATAACGCCGGCCCCACCAGCAGCGGGCAAACCACAGCTCCCAGCAGTCCCGGGTCTGGCGCAGCAGCAGTGACGCCACCGATGTGCCAGAGGCGAATTAAGACCAGGGAGCCCGGACAGCACTCGGGGGCCATAGCAGGTGAATTTACCACGCCGTGAGGGGTACGGCTCCACTGACCTGTCACTCCTTCTCCTGCCGTGAGGGCAACGGCACTTCCAGCTTCCACCTCGCGCCGTGAGGGAAACGGCTTCAGGGTGATAACGCCGGACCCACCAGCAGCGGGCAAACCACAACTCCCAGCAGCCCCAGGTCCGGCGCAGCAGCAGTGACGCCACCAACGCGCCTGGAGGCACATTAAGACCAGGGAGCGCCAAATGCGCTCGGGGGCCATAGCAGGTGAATTTACCACGCCGTAAGGGGAATGGCTCCACTGACCTGCCTCTCCTTCTCCCGCCGTGAGGACAACAGCACTTCCAGCTTCCACCTCGCACCGTGAGGGAAACGGCTTCAGGGTGATAACGCCAGACCCACCAGCAGCGCGCAAACCACAACTCCCAGCAGCCCCGGGTCCGGCGCAGCAGCAGTGATGCCACCGACACGCCCGGAGGCGCATTAAGAGTAGGGAACGCCTCCCGCCCCGCGGGATGTGCGCGGGCAGCGCCTGGAGAAGCCCGGGACAAGGGCGGGACCGTCTGTGGCTGTCAGAGGATGGAAGAGGACAGGACGGGACCGCCCCTTTCACCCACCAAGGACAATCACGAAGACTGGACAATTTACTAAAGGTACTGTTATTCGAACCAATAATTGCTTGGCTACTATTGTCCCAAATACCTCCTGTGGGGCTAGGAGGGAGCGCTCATTAGGCAGGGTCTACCCCTCATTCATTACTTACCTGTAAAAATGAGCCACACGGGCAAAAAGCAAAAACCCGCTGCACCTCGTCCCAATACCAGGCAGCAGGCGGCAACACCACAACCTCTTCCTAGCCTAACGGCTATTGATAAGATGTTGCAAAAAACTATCGGTGTTGTGGTAACTGCAATAGAAAATACAGAGAGAAGAGTATCAATTACTCCTGCTATTTCCCTGCCCGAACAAGCGGGGGACTACTCAGCTATTGTAATTAACCTCCCTGATTCAAGCTCCTTCCTTAAATCGTCCTTTGCTGAGCTGCCCTGTGCCCAGGCTCCAGGCTCCTATAGAGGCCCCTATAGATACAGAGGTCAGCTTGCCTGTTGTGAGTTCTGCGCTTCCACCGGTAATCACTGTAGTAAACAAACTACGCCCCAGAAGCAAGAAAGTCAGATTATTAAAAAAAGTAGGTAAAAGGAGTATGCCTAAACACGACCTTGTAACAGCTATTGTTAGCACTTCCCTACCGAATGTGGGTGCACCAGTTTGGGCTGCCAACTTGGTCGCTGACCTCCAGGCCCGTTTGGAACAGATTATTGGCACACACATTAAACCCTTGGTATCTAATGTAGATAGACTAGTTTCTACCCTTAACAATAGGGGTGTAGGGACAGCACAGCCCGTTAATCCAATGGGGAACCTTGCTCCTAGTGAGCTTGGTGGTAGAGCAAAGAATAAACCCAATGATAGGGCAGCGTCACCTAAAAATAGTGCTATACGTAATAAAAGTACAAGTGTTCCATCGGCTAACACTGAGCCTGCACGTGACCCGTTTAGCCCCCCGCTTAACACTATTATACTTGCTCTAAACCACTAGGTAGTCGGAAATCCTATCCCCACTTCTGATAAAACCAAATCTACGTCCAGGGAGGGAAAAATAGGAAGTGAAAACAGCAAATTAGTGAGGGAGGTACCTACACACCGAAACATAACCAATAGAAATGCACCACCCAAAGTGATTCCATCGGAGCTGCCTACCATTAATCTCCCACCTGAATCCCTACCCTATGTCGTAGTACTTACAGGAGTTCCGCCCTTAAGCCAGGGTAAAAGAGAAGACCACACCGATTTAAAAAACAAGTGTATACAATGGCTTAATGTAAATAGGCCTTTACCTCCAAATGTTTCTGGGGAAATGCTTACTGTCAGAAGAATAGAATGGATTGGGCGAGGACCCAAAACAATTGTAGGAGATAGCGTAGTAATAAACTTTAGGGACACCTCTGCTTTGGAATACATTTGTAGTATATTTCCCAGTAGACAAAATACCCAAATCCTCCCATTTCACTTGTCTTATTTCTACCCAGTTCCCCAAATTCTAAAAGTGTCCATTACAGTGAGGGCCAAAGGGGTCCACCACATAGAATGCAACAGGGGCGAACAACTTGGGAGGACACATACCCATATAATTCCTCACTCTCATCGTTAACTCACAGGAATAGGCACAGTGGGTTGGAGGAGGTAGATTGACGCCTAGCGAATGAGAATTCTCCACTAAAAATTGTTAATGGAAAATTTACAACAGTAACTGCACTGGAGGAAAATGACACAACTACTTCCCCCGGAGAAGATACAATACCCCATTCATTGATTAGGGAGGGAAATAGAGAAAAGGGGGAACTGGAGTATCAGTTGGGAGCTCGGACTCCGATGGGGGATGCTTCTAGTATGGAAATAAGGGATGTATTTAGTATGGAAATAAGGGATGAGAAAACTCAGTTAAGGCCGCTAGTAGCAATACCCCCCCTGTAAAAGGAATAGGGAAACCACAAGCTAATGTTGAGGTTGCTGATGGATGTCTAAAAATCCTCTTGTGGAACGTAGCTGGGTTGAAAAATAAATTGCTCATACCCGAGTGGGGTTCCTTCATGTCAACACACAACATCTGCCTGATGCGGGAAACTTGGGCACTAGAGGAGAGTGTTAGCCCAGGCTATGCAACCTTCGATATCCTGGCTATAACTAGGGGTTGAGGCCGCCCATCGGGTGGACTATTGATTTGGATAGGCACTCATTTGGGCATTCAGGCTACCCAAATACAAACCAATTCTCCAGATGTCCAATGTGTGCATTTATCACCACAAAACAAGCCTAAAATAGCTATAATAAACATCTACTCAAGGCCAGTTAGGAACGGGCAGGAATCAAATACAATTAATGCACTGTATCTCTTTATCCAGGCACTAGACCCCTCAATCACTATAGTCCTCGGGGTGACTTCAATTGCCAATTCGAGCCTTTAGGCAGCCCTGAGACGGGCGACCAGGATGATGAAGACTCGTTTTGGCGTATCCCCGACCCCAGGATCCCTCCTGTTAGGGCATGGACCCCATTGGTCCTGCAAATCAAATCATTTTCCCTTGCAACGTCTCTGCGGGCGTGCAATGGGAGGTAGGACACTGATTACCCAGGGTCAGTAACGTTCAACAGGACAGATCAAACTTCCATCATTGACTATATTATGATGGAAGCAAAACATTGGGATACCTCGAAGGAATTTAGGGTCTTACCGAGGCAAGATAGTGATCATAATGCACTTGTCCTAACTCTTAAGCCAGGGACCTTTGGCCTGGCAAACCCAGATCCCAAATCCAATACTGATATCTTACCCCTTATGGTTGCGAACAACAGGTGCAGGGTTAAATGGCCCCACTTTCAGGACTCCCCTAGCTGGCTTGCCAAAATATACGAGATCGCCGTTCCTCGGATTATCGAGATGGGTGATCCGGCTTTTAATTGGCAAGCCATTGAAATTCATAGACAGTTGGCTGTGGCACTGAGGGATGTGTTTTGCCCAGTAAGTGGAAACAAACGGCGTGGGACTAAGCCGCACCCTTGGTTTGATGACTCCTGTAAGAAAGCAAAAAGGGATCTCCTCACGGCAATTAAATCCAAAGATAGTGTAGGAATTAGGCTATCTAAACTCCTTTATAAAAAGGCAATTATTAGGGGCAAGAGGGAGTGGGAGGAAACAAGGTGGGAGGACTTGAGATCTGCGCTCCTCTCAAAGGACGCCAAGTCGTTTTGGGCCATCGTTAGCTCAGGTGCAAAAGGGGGAGGACAGGCCATTTCCCCGAATATTGCGCCCTCAGTATGGGAGGCACATTTCGGAGCACTTTATACAAGTTTGGATTGTGACGATTCTTTGTGCCTAGGTCCCAATCATGCCCGAGAGCTTAGTATGACAGGGATGCATGATCAGTTCCTGGAAGGAGCTATGGCCCTCCCGCCATCCCCCGCCCCAGACCCCCTCCACGAGTAACGACTGGTGGGGGCCTCGGGCGTGGGGTCGCGGCTGGACCATCTGGATACATGGGAGGCGGATCCCCCTGAAATTCCAGAGGGTATCACCCAGAAGGAGGTGGAATCTGCCCTAGAAAGGCTGCTCCCAAACATAGCTCCGGGCCTTGATAAACTGCCTGGAGACTTGTTTCGCTCCCAGCCAAAAATCTGGGCACCTTACCCAGTTACACTGTTCAATGCGGTTCTTAGGGGGTCAGACCTACCGGACACCTGGTTGGGAGCTGAGATCGTCCCCATTTACAAGAAGGGTTGTCCGCTAACCCCATCAAATTATAGGCCCATTAGCCTTATAGACACAACTCAAAAACTAATGGGTAGGATCATATTGGACAGGATACCAGGGTGGATGGAGGAACGTGAAATACTGACTACTCTCCAGGCCGGATTTTGATCTGGCATTTCGACCCTGGACCAAATCTTCAGGCTCCAGGTCCTATTTTGGAAAACTGCAAGAGTAGAGGGTGGCAGCCTCTACCTTGTCTTTGTGGACCTACGGGCCGCTTTCGACCTTGTGCCCAGGGATAGATTGTGGAAAGTACTGGGGGATTTGGGCCTCCCGCCCTATCTACTTAACGTCCTGATTAGATTTCACGCTGGAAACTATGCCCAGGTTAGGTGTGGGAGACATGGGGATCTTTCGGCCCGTTTCCCTGTATCTAGGGGTGTCCGACAGGGGTCGTCCCGGCCCCCACGCTTTTTAGTCTTTTCATCAATGGCCTTATGGACGCCTTAAATGATGTTAAGGATAATGATGCTCCGTGGTTGGCTACTGGTTGGGTGCCCGCTCGGATGTTCGCGGATGACACTTTGCTGTTATCCAGAACATCAACGGGCATCCAGTGGGTAATGGACGGGTTTGTAGCATTCTCTACCTCGCGAGGATTGGAGTTTAACCTGGAAAAAAACAAGTTTATGAACTTCAATCCCCCGAGGCACACCCGTCCAAACCCTGTCCTGCACAGCATCCCCTTGGAACGGGTCAAAACTTTTGTCTACCTTGGCGTCACTCTGACAGAAGATTTTGAATGGGCCACTAAATTTCTAAATCTGCCCTTAGACTTTCACAGATAGCAGGTGGTATAGGTAAACTCCACAAATCATCAGATTTCAAACCTGTTGCTCCTGTCCTTGAGATCTATGGACTCCAGGCCATGACAGCAGCTATGTATGGCGCTGAACTCTGGGGACATAAGAATACATCGAGCCTCCTAAGGGTTGAGCAGTCCTTTATGAGGAATCTGGTGGGCCTACCGCAAAGCACACCACTTACACCCTTGCGACTTGATCTGGGCCTCGAGTCCATTAAGGAACTGGTAGCTGCACGGCCCTTGCTCTACTGGAGAAGGCTCTGGTCTGTACCGGCGCTGTCCGCCTATAGAGCATAATTCTTGGAAGTCTGGGGACAAATAAAAAATAAAAACATTCCTTGGTTTTCCCACATCAAGGCTCTTTCCATCTATGTAGGTTTACCCCAGCTATGGGAGACTCCTGAGTTGAGCTGCCCGCGGACACCTAGGTCACAGTTGCTAACTTTGGCGAGACACCAAAACCTTTGCGCTCTACAACGCTCAACAACCCTGGGCCGGCTATCCGCAGAGTTTCTGCTAGTAAAAGTCGATCCTCGGAGGGAAGAATTCCTAGATCCAGTGCAACCCCCTCTCGCGAGGAAACTATACACACAACAAAGGCATGGTTGCCTACCTATCAGGGCATTCACCTCGAAATGGGCTAAAACAGAATGTGTACAGGCGTGTAGAAATTTAACGAACGACCCCCCCCCCCCCCTATTGTCTTCACTGTTTCCCTACATGGTATGTGGCGTAGAAGGAAAGGTTTTGTTTAAGGCTAACGGAAACATTCTGGATTAATTGTTCTTTTTAAAATACTTTTATCAGATTTGTCTTTGATAACTTACTGTTTAATAACTTTTTATTTTTAATATCAACTGCTCATATTTATTGCTTTTATTATTGTGTTTGTATGTATTTTATCTGCACTCTTATGGTCTATGACCGAAATAAAGTTATCAAATGAATGATTTGCTAATTAGCTATCAATCGAACATCAGCCCCAGAAGCACTGTTCCTCTTTTTCTGTTGATGCTAAGCACTTTGAGAGAAATCCTGCCGTTTTTCCAGACAAACAAATGTGCTCAGATGGTTGGCTCTTAGATTCTAGGCCACTGGGGCTACTGCTAGCCCCTCAGACCAATAAGCTGCAAAGAATGCAAAATCTTGACATGCTGCTCATCTCATTTTATCATCTCATTGTGTGCTTCACTTGCCCCAGGTTCAAAAGCACATGCATTTTAAGGTGCTCTGGTCAGTGCAAAAGACCTCTTCCGCACTGGCCCAACAACTCTACACTTGGGTGTCCATGCCCTTTTCAGTGTCCTGTGCTACAACATGGAACACTACACTTGTAATGTCCTGACTGGATTATGGTAGTGCCACACTATGTGGCTTACCTCAATTAAAGTTGACCCCTCTAAGAACCTCCCTCAACGCGGCAGTCAGACATGTCTACGGAACAAAACAAAATACGCACATCTCCCTGGCCCTAAAATCCCTGAACTGGCTACCGTACAAAACAAGAATTCAACTAAAAATCGCATGAATGACTTATAAAGCGCTACACTTCTATACCCCCAGATATCTGGCACTAAAGCTAGAAAATTCAGGTCTGCAGACCTTCGCGAAGTGCGTACACACTGCTTCTGAATCCCCAATGAACCCATAAAAAGAAAATGGGCACCAGAGCATTTTAGGTTGTCGCACCTAAGAAATGGAATTCGCTACCACCGGATGTTCGTCTACTCTCTTCTACCTCCGCCTTCAAAAAAGAAGCAAAATCCTTTCTGCTAAGTTTTTACCCTAAGACAACATATCTATGCTTATGGAAAAGTAACCATACTAACTACTCTTTATGATGCTTGACCATCTTATTGCAGACTATTTTTGAGAGCAAGCTTTTTACTCTAATTACTTTCTTTGCTGTGTTTGTTATTCACTCATGTGTTTATTTTACCAATCCAATTGATACCCTACCTCTCCTCATATCAAGCGCTCTGATACCCATTAGGGGCATGTTCGGGCTATACAAAACTTTATAAATAAATAAACACTGTAGTGGCAGATCTTTGGGTTACTGGGCCTCGGGCTTTGAAATGTCCTGCCACTGAAGACTCGCCAAACGTCAAAATTCACTCTTTTAAAGAAAAACTTGGAAACTCACTAGCATTTTTTAACTGTCCTTTTTGGCTTTGCTTTTCTCTGTTTATAGGTCTGGTGTGCTGAATGTTCTAGCTCCCTGGTGCTACCGGGTTCCTCTTATACTTTATAAATACATAAATAAACCCAAAATGGCGGGAACTTGAGTCAAAATAAAACCTGCTCCGATAATTGCATTTTGAATAGCACAGAGTGACGTACATTCGGTTTAATTCCTGTTAACTACTCGTGCTGTAACTATACCATTCAGTACCCCCTTGCCCACCTCAGGAGGTGGAAAATTGACTCCGTTGTTGAAACTGCGGCCTGCGGATTACGTGGAACTCTGCAGCAAGTGCATTGAAGCACTGAGGTCTCTTAAGTGTCCGAGTTAAACATTAGTTAAGAAAACCGGTAAACAAAAAATCAAGTTGGGTTTCCTGTATTAATAGGAGGGAATGCCTGCCATTGGGTAGTACTTTAGCTATTCCTAAACCTAAAAAAGATTTAAAGGTTAAGAAGGTAATCAGTTCAACATTCCTTCCACAACTGCATTAAAATGCATTTGGATAATGCGAACTTAATTGCTAAAACGGTTGGCTGGGAAACGTCTCAAAGGGTATGTGTCAACATCAACTCTGGTTTATTACAGAGTAAAGAACAACTCCTGCATATAAAAGGGCTGTATGAAACCCCTGCGGATCTCCCGGCGCGCGAGGCCACATGCTTCCGCGTCTCAGACAAAGAATGACTGCTTCTCAGAAATAGGTGCCGATGAATAATAAGCATTGACTCAATCATACTGAGCTCCCCGCTCAAGGACCTCTGTGAAGAGGTCACGTGCCTCTCCCTCTCTTTAGGGCGTCCATATAAATACATACTCTTTAATCTGCCAGTCCGGAGCGACTTCATAAGAAGCCCTGAGGAGTATTATTCTGTGATGACGAGAATGTAAGAACTTTTAACTCCTTCAGGAAGGGAAAGTTTATTTAGTCCCTTCGGTTTTTTTTACAAGCCTGTGGCCAGGACATTTCATGTCTTTCGTATGGCAGTGTTTCCTCCAAACGCCTTATGCCGGAAATAGGATTCTGGAGGTGTAATATGTGACAAGAACTTTTGTGCCAATTCGTTTGTTTGTTGTAGTGGTGACGTGGTCTGTTATTTGTGCTGCATTATTGAATGTGATTTAGTTGTGTCGTGCCAGCAGTTGTGTCACATTGTTTCAACTGTTTTGTTGTGAACCTATGCCATGCCATGATATAATTGTGTTGGAATGTTGCTTTGTGTATGTTATTGTGTTATGTTCAGTTGTTTGCTTTAGATATATAAATATGTCTGCTTAATTTCCAGCCACCATTAGCGCATACCTTGAAACTTCCTGAGGTAAGCGACCATTTACCGTTTGTCTAAGGTGGATAAATAGCAGTGCTCTAACCCCTCCTAGATATGCAATTGACTACCCTCTACTCATGCCTTATGTAGTAAGTTAATACACAAGCTGTTTAACTTAAAGGTAAGCGATTTATTATTTAAGTAGCAGAGTGAAAATAACGTGGCTGTCCCTCTGGCCAGTCAACAGCAACTGACCAGAAGTAGAACGACGCGAGCACACATAGGAATGTGGAATGCACTGAGCACAGCGCTCCACACTCCATAAGCACATAGAAGATTACTACATATCCTCTTTCCTTTAACAAATAAAGTATTTTAAGAAGACTTAACAATTTCATAAACAAATTCCTCAAAGATCCAAACAAATGAACCATGACTTACATCAAAAATGAATAAATGAATACGGATAACATAACAGCATAAAAAAATCATGTAAATTAAACAAAATCACTTGCAAATTAAGGGGCTGATTATGATGGAGGATTTTCCGCATCCTCCGGGCCGGCGGAAGCCACCGCCGGCCTGGAGGATGCGGAAAATCCTCTGCGGACCCACCAAAGACCCACCGCCACATTAGGATGGCTGGTGGGTCCTGGTTTCAGTCCGTCGCATATCCGCCGTGGTTGACTTACAACCGCGGCGGAAAAGCTGTAACATGGCTGGCGGTGTCTATCAGACACCGCCAGCCATATTAGGATGGTGTAAAAGAGATGCTTTTCCGCAGTGGAAAAGCATGTGGAACTTCACTGCGGGGGACCGTTGCGGGCCCCCTGGCTGAAGGGGGCGTGGGGGTGCACATGGGGGGTACCTATGGTACCCCCCTGCATTTGTATGCAGTAATCGTCAGGCACCGCACGGTGCCTGCTGCTTTCTGCATACAAATGCAATGTATGCATTTTTACCATTGCGGCGGGTGCAGCTTGAAGCCCCACCCGCAGCAATGGTACAAATAGAGGATGTGACCGCCAGGGTGGCGGTCACATCCTAATTGGACAGGAGGAAACTCCGCAGGCTATGCGGAGGTTCCCTCCTCCTCTATGGTGGCGGACGGACTCAAGTCCATCCGTGATCATAATGAGCCCCATAATCTTTTAAATAACCTGGAGGACACCGATTCCTAAGCATTCTTGCCCCCGAGTAGATTGAAGTACATCCAAGGAGACTGATAGAGTAGGAGTAGGAGCAGGAGCATGTAGATAAAAACTCTTTCATTTCAACAGATGTCAACTGATTTCCGTTGTCTGTTAACAGTACAGAGGGTATACCCTCATCATGCCAAATATTCCTTATCACATTTATAGTAGTTAACGTAGTAATGTCTTTTGTAAATTTCACTATTAACCACTTTGAATGGACATCTACCACAACAATACCAAACCGTAAATTCTCTTTAAGACCATTCATGGGACCTATAAAATCCATGCATACAGTGTGCCATGGTAATCCTGGGTCTGAAATGTGACCTTGAGATGCTTGAACACCAACCTTCAAACGTTTGTCACTTTCCTTGCATAAATCGCATTTTGTGACCCAAACATCTACGTCTGAATCCATCCCTGGCCACCACCAATACATCCCAAGTCTTTTTTTAGTTCTAGTTTGTCCCAAGTGCCCTTCATGAGCTATCCTTATTAATTTGGGCCTCAATGAAATCGGAGGAATAAACAAATGTCCTCTCATGATCAAAATATCCTCATAAACAGAGAGTTCATCTACTAATTTTACAAATGGTCTAACCGAGATAGAATCAGTGCTTTCTCTCTTGCAACCCTGTTGTATCAATTTCTTAAGTTCTAACATGGAACTATCCCTCAACATGGCATCAACCCATTCATCTTAGTTAATGCCTGCGGCTCACATACATTCAACACATCCTTTACAAAAGCAACTGCACCCTCATTCTCTTTTTTGAGAACTTCCTCTTTATCTACTGTGTCCCAATCAAGTGACAGTCTTGATAAGCAGTCCGCTTGTATGTTCCTCCAACCCTGGATACATTCTATATCGTAACAAAATTCCTGAAGACGAGAAGCCAATCTCGTTAATCTTGCTGAGCACTTTGCATCACCCCCTGGTAATAACACACGAATAAGAGGTTTATGGTCAGTTTTCAGCATGAATTTAGACCCCCATAAATAGGTTCTAAAGTACTCACACGCCCACGCAGTAGCCAAAGTCTCGCGTTCTATAGCTGAATAATTTTTCTCACACTCAGGTAGCATTCTGGATGCAAATGCTACTGTCTTTTCTTTTCCTTTATGAACTTGAGCTAACACAGCTCCCAGTCAAGTAGCACTTGCATCAGCAGTGAGCACAGACTGTAACTTAGTGTTTAAAGGAGTAAGAATGTCAGCATTGCAAATATCTTTCTTGATGTTATCAAAGCACAGTTGTTGAACCTCACCTCACATAAAACTAACTCCCTTTTTTGAGAGAGACCTTAATTCTAAGTCTTTGTTGAGAAATCTCTAATAAATTTCGAATAATATTCAATTAAAACTAAAAATGAAATGTGTCCTTATCAGATGGTACAGGAGCTAAACGAATAGCATTCAAAAGATCTTTTTTAGGCTTCACCCCAAGTTCTGAAATTTCATAACCTAAATAGTCCACTCTATCCACCAAGAACTTGCATTTTTCTTGTCTTAAAGTAAGACCAGACTCTCTAATTTTGAATAATGCTTCACAAAGAGTGTGATTATGTTGTTCTACTGTGTCCCCAAATACTAGGATGTCATCCTGGAAGAAAATAGAGGGGCATATTACCAACAACTAGCGATAATTATCACTTTGTTGGCTTACCGGCAATATTTTGATCGTCGAGCTGCGGCGATTTTTATCGCTTAGGAATCTTGCTATTATCAAGGTTTATCTCCTAAGTGATACAAATCAGCCGAAATGCATGAATATCGCTGAAAAGTCCGCGATATTCATGCATTACTGAGCTAATGCTCTGAGCCATGTTATCCACCTACCATTGGATAACATGGCTAAGAACTGCTCAGGGGCAGGTGTTAGCTTTTGGAGATAATCGCGCTTAGCGCGAATATCTCCAAAAGTTGGTAATAGGAGATAGCGATGTTAGCGACTGTTTCCAGTCACTAACATCTTGGCACGACCACTTTGCTTGTCATTAGTGATAAATTTCACTGACATGCAAAGCGGGGCCCAAGATGGTCGCTATCTCCTACTAGCTGTCGCTAACTGGTGTTAGCAACAGCTAGGTAATAGGGAGATAATTTTATCTCCGCTTTCTTGGATTTTAAAGTAAAAAAAGCAGAGATAAACCCTCTTGATAATATGCCCCAATGTTCTTCATCCCCTTAAATAACACATTCATCATTCTCTGAAAAATGCTTGCTGCTGAACATAACCCAAAGGGCATCCTAATACACTGAAAGATACCCTCCGTGGTAATGAATGACGTCAATGGTTTAGAATCTTCATGTAATCTGATCTGATGATATGCATTTTTTAAATCAAACTTTGAGAAAACTTTACCCCCACTCAATGCTAAGACTAATTCATTAATGTTAGGTAGTGGAAAAGTATCCACCACCATGTTCTGGTTAAGCGATCTAAGGTCAATGCAGAACCTAAACTTTCCATCCGATTTCTCCGTGATAACTACTGGTGAAACCCATGATGAACTCTCTGCAGCTTCTATCACCCCAGAATCAAGCATGTCTTGAAGCATTCCTTTGATAGCCTCTCTAGCCACTAAGGGTGTTCTTCGTACTCGATGCTGTACTGGAATTGAGTTGGGTTTAAGAACTATTTTATGTACATATCCCTTAAAACAACCTAATTCTTTCTTAAAGACATCCTTAGCTTCTTCTAAGATTTCTTCTATTGAGGGATTGTCGACAACTAAAACTTGTGTTGGAGCTCTCGGATTTATGATGATGGACAGATCAAATTGATGCATCCATCCTAAAATAGGAGGTCCATCTTTTGCTATATATACCTTGCCTTCCGTTAGTCTACCTCTAAACTCAATGCTTGGCTTCATGTATCCAATGAGATCAATACTCTCCCCTTGATATCCCCCTGGGTTGGTATCTTTAGGTTCTAATGTGGTGTTAGGTGACAATTTCTCCTAAATGTACCTTGGAATGATAGTATACATTGATCCACAATCGACCATTAAATGTACAACTATGCCCATTAATTTTGAATTCAGCCTTAGGTCTGTTTTTCCTACCACTTTGGTCATTAGGATCATCTAGACATAGAATTCTATCAACTTGTGAAGAAACTACATTGTTAGTGTCACATATGTTTACACTTTGAGACAAAGAAGTATCAGCACCATCTATCATGGCAACTCTCTGTTTGAAAGATTTCCTGCACATATTAGAAAAGTGACCCTTCCTTCCACATTTTAAACAATTTTTGTCAACAGCGGGACACTTTCGATTATCAGCATTGTGGTATGTGCTGCCACACCTAAAGCACAATCTAAATTGCTGTCTGCCTCTTTGTGAATACTTTGTTCCTTTAGAAATTGCTGCAATGTCTGATTCCTCACTAGATACACAAGAAACATTTGTAGAGTTGGTTTCTCCCTTCTTATTCATTTCTCGCATGCAGTATTGCGAATGTTCCAGTACTTTCGCTATCTCAATGGCATCCTTCAAACTTGGGTTCTTCGCTGCCCAAAGTCTCTCCTGTGTTTTTTTACATTTACACTGCACAACTAATTGGTTCCGAACCAATTCATCTGTCATTTCCCCAAACTTGCACTTCAGGGATAATTCTCTTAATTTCAAAACAAAGTCATCTATGAACTGATTTTCGCTCTGTCTGTGGGTGTAAAATTGTACCTATTCATTACTATGTTGATATCCTTTGCAAATCTTGTTTCTAAACATTTTTTGTTTCCTCATATACGTCTTCAATTGCGTTACCATTGGGTAAAGTTGCTAAAGGTAAGTACTTAAAGATGCGTTGTCCCTCTTTTCCTAGATTATTCAATAGTAATGCCTTTTCCTTGCATCACTAAATTTAGATCCATCCATTGCATCTTTATAGTTCTCGAACATAGGTAACCAATCATCCCACTCTACTGAAAGTGGTCCTGGAGAAGCTAAAATACAGGAGGTGTTACTATTGTACCTTGGTTGGCCATTGTGATTAAACAAGTATTAATATAAGATGTGTTTATAAGTATTTGCTTTGAAATGATTTATGTCCAATTGATATCCCTTTTCTTTTTTATTATTCAAAACAAGTGTTATCACTTCGATTTTCCAAAATCCAACTCAATTTCACTTGTTACTATGGCAACAGTTGTTCTCAATGCAAAATACTCCTTTAAAAAGTGCTTATTATTCTATGAAACAAAAAATATCTGTATTTATTATATGATCGTCGTCTTCCGATTATATAACTGCCAACATCTGATCGCTATTTGCTCCAAAGCTCATCTCTCGTAGCTCTGTTTCATCTGACTTTTTTTTTTTAAATGGCCGCCACGTCTTTTTGACGGTTGTTTTCACATCGGATTCAGCTTGTATTTCGTGCGCGCTGTGCGTGGCTCAATAATCTTTCTTTAGGCAATCGAGCACAATGATGTTAGTCACAACCAGCTCGAGATTGCCTAATGTGACGTCACAGCTTGCCTCCGCTAGCGCTCATCCAACGGTCACTCGCAATGCGCTTCGA
Source organism: Lissotriton vulgaris (assembly GCF_964263255.1). NCBI lineage: Eukaryota > Metazoa > Chordata > Amphibia > Caudata > Salamandridae > Lissotriton > Lissotriton vulgaris. The sequence goes on from NC_141697.1 coordinate 970,906,594, forward strand.
TTATTTCCTGTTTTACTCACAGTTAAATCGATTACTCAGCCATGTATCAGCAAAGACAACTTTTCCTCAAAATCGTCGCTTTCATCAAACGGCAGTCCTGCTTCAACACGCAGGAATTCACCAGCCACTCCACTCTGCATGAATGACCTGGCCAGATCGTCGCCAAGAAATGTAGTAAGTTAATACACAAGCTGTTTAGCTTAAAGGTAAGCGATTTATTATTTAAGTAGCAGAGTGAAAATAACATGGCTGTCCCTCTGGCCAGTCAACAGCAACTGACCAGAAATAGAACGACCAGAGCACACATAGGAATGTGGAATGCACTGAGCACAGCGCTCCACACTCCATAAGCACATAGAAGATTACTACACCTTACTCTTGCTTCATTACATAACCCCTCCGGACAATCAGATTCTGAGTTATAGCTGATGCATAACGGCCACAGTTTATTTGAAAGCATGAAACATAAACATTGCATTTCTTTTATGGTCATTAGTACACTCCATGATACAACACTGCATCACATCTATAAAATTATCACATTCTGATTATTTAGTCCATAAACTCCTTAGAGCACTTCCAAGCCAGCCACGTGAGTGATGTCCCTCTTTTGGTGTCTAGTGTTTGCAGCCTCCAGGCTTTCTTGCTATCGAAATCTGAGTGGGTGGCTCCCTTTTCTTAACCCCAGCCTTCCACGAGCTCTTCGCTCGGATTGGCGGGTTCAAAACGTGTCATCCAATTGCCTGCTTCCTTTTTTTTGCTGGCTTGTGACTCTTTTTCACAGGTTTTGGCCTCCGTGCTCATGAACGTCCAATCCTCGGGAGACATTCTTCGCTGGTCATTCATTGGTCCATTTCTGCCTTTCCAGCCCTTGCCATATCTCTCCAACTGCTGAAAACCCCACCCCAAAACTATGTCCGAGACTTGAGCGCCTGATTTAGATATCGGCGGATGGATTACACCGTCATACCAGTGACAGATATTCCATCCGCTGAAATATAAATCCCATAGAATACAATAGGATTTATATTTTGGCACACAGGATATATGTCACCATTGTGACGGAGTAACCCATCCCCGACATCTAAATCATACCTTTAGTCTTAGTGCTCACTTTATGCAATACAGCCTCTGATATCATTTTCTGTCTGGTGCACATTTTCAGAGAATTTTACAGGGAAAATAACTCGACAGCAATAATTACAGCAAATGGTAAAAAATACACTGCTTAAAACATCATTTTCGACTCAACAGTAGCAAAAACACAAGTACGCTTTAAAATTATTTAAGAGCAGCTCAGAGCTGATCTTATTTTGATGATAAATTACACCATTTTAGATAATTGTATTTACTGTAATGGGAAACATGTAGTAAAGCACTTTCTCTGCAAGTAATTTAAGCATTATTCTGGTAGTAATCCACCCAGTGGTTTTTACTGGTAGGTGGGTGGTATTTTTCTATTTCTGTAATGGGTAGCATCTTACTGATGGAAGTATTACCCATTGACCACTGGCAGGACAAATTCCACCTTTTCCTGAATGAGGCCCCCAGTGTCACAAGTGAACATTTGGACAGACAAGGCTATTCAGAGAATACTTGTGTGGAGAGGGTGGTGAAGGTTGCAATTCTATCACCTGGAAGTGGTTTTTTAGTCAAGAGGAGTGTGTTTGTAGTCAAGATATAAATTATATTTTATTTGAGTGTTTTAGTCATTGTGGATGATGTAAGCTATCTCCAAGCTCCTGCGGTAGTCAACATGCCATATGTAGGAGGAGGTAACTTGTTAAAACAGATGCCACTACACATTATCTATATTGCATTGATTTGTAACATTTCCCATGAAGGCAAAAACGACCCTGTGGAACTTACACATGCACATATCTTTATCATGATACAATATAAATTAAGACTGTGAAGTGAGTCTGAAATATGGGTTGGTGAGGTAAGATTTCAGATTTCTTCTTTCTTTAGTTGCAGGACATGTTTACATTAGTCGAGGGAAAATCGTGATAGGTTTTGTGTCTCAAAACAGCGGTTGGTTGACCAAAGGGGTGTGTGAGGCACGGAAGCTGCACTGGGATCCCATATCGTCAGTGAATCTAATAGGACAATGTTGCATAGAAGCGAGCAGATCTCCCAATGTAGAGTGGCATACATTGTAGCAGACGTTTTGAGTGTGTTTGGCACATGGCAGCCTCCTGAGCCATAAGAGTAATTTTGGAAATCAGTAAGCATAAATATGCTCTTTAGGACTAGCGGTGGGTAGTTTGTTTCTCAGTTTATAGTAGCAGCTGAGTCCATCACCACCCCCTTTTGTACCGCTTGGATCGCCATAAGTCGGCATGGTATGCTCAGACGGGAGTTCCTTGGTCACTTTGCCACTGGATGCAAGCAAGCCTGGCTGAAGCCAGAAACCGGTCCTAGGATGTTTGTTTCCGGTCCAGGGAAGACATGGCTTGGCAGATCGGGCTGGACAGTTCCCATGAGGTACAGGGTCAGACTGATTTGCATATGGCCATGTCTGAACGGGGGGGGGGGAGGGGGCTAAAGAACGGTGATGGATTAAACCCAGATCTGTTGACTGGGTGTGAGTGTTTGATTAGTTCAGATGCTCAGTCCATCACCACCCCCTTTTGTGTTGCTTTGATCGCCATAGGTTGGCAGGGTATGCTCAGACGTGATTCCCTTGCTCACTTTGCCACTGGATTCAAGCAAGCCTGGGTGAAGACGGCTGGAATGCCAGAAACCGGTCCTAGGATGCTCGATTCCGGTCCAGGGAAGACATGGCTTGGCGGTTTGGGCTGGACTGTTCCCATGAGGCACAGGGTCAGGCTGATTTGCATATGGCCATGTCTGAACTGGGGTGGGAGAGTGGGCTAAAGAACGGTGATGGATTAAACCCAGATCTGTTGACTGGGTGTGAGTGTTTGATTGATTTAGATGCTCCGTCCATCACCACCCCCTTTTATACCGCTTTGATCGCCATAAGTTGGCAGGGTATGCTCAGACGTGAGTCCCTTTCTCACTTTGCCACTGGATTCAAGCAAGCCTGGCTAAAGACGGCTGGAATACCAGAAACTGGTCCTAGGATGCTTGTTTCCAGTCCAGGGAAGACATGGCTTGGCAGTTCGGGCTGGACTGTTCCCATGAGGCAAAGGGTCAGACTGATTTGCATATGGCCATGTCTGAACTGGGGTGGCAGAGTGGGCTAAAGAATGGTGATGGATTAAACCCAGATCTGTTGACTGGGAAAAACGAGTGGCACAGAGGGCAAAAGGGCATAAAAAATGAGAAGAACAGAGGGCAGAAGGGCACAAAAAGCAAGTGTAACAGAAGGCAAAAGGGGCACAAAAACAAGGGAAAAACGAGTGGCACAGAGGGCAAAAGGGCATAAAAAATGAGAACAGAGGGCAGAAGGGCACAAAAAGCGAGTGGAACAGAAGGCAAAAGGGGCACAAAAACAAGGGAAAAACGAGTGGCACAGAAGGCAGAAGGGCACAAAAAACGGGTCGAACAGAAGGCAAAAGGGGCACAAAAACGAGGGAAAAACAAGTGGCACAGAGTGCAGAAGGGCACAAAAAACAAGTGAAACAAAGGGCAGAAGGGCACAAAAAATGAGTGGAACAGAAGGCAAAAAAGGGGCACAAACATAAGGGAGATACGAGTGGCACAAAAGGCAGAAGGGCACAAAAAACGAGTGGAACAGAAGGGAAAAGGGGTACAAAAACGAGGGGAAAATGAGTGGCACAGAGGGCAGAAGGGTACAAAAAAACGAGTAGAACAGAGGGTACCAAGGCATAAAAAAACGAGTAGAACAGAAGGCAAAAGGGGCACAAAAACAAGGGAAAACGAGTGGCACTGAGGGCAGAAAGGCACAAAAAACTAGAACAGAGGGAAGAAGGGCACACAAAATTAGTGGAACAGAAGGCAAAAGGGGCACAAAAAACGAGTGGAACAGAAGGCAAAAGAGGCACAAAAACAAGGGGGAAACGAGTGGCACAGAGGGCAGAAGGGCACAAAAAGCGAGTGGAACAGGGGGCAGAATGGCACAAACAAATTAATACAACAGATGGCAAAAGGGGCACAAAAATGAGGGAAAAACGAGTGGCACAGAAGGCAGAAGGGTACAAAAACGAGTGGAATAGAGGGCAGAAGGGCACAAAAAACGAGTGGAACAGAAGGCAAAAGGATCACAAAAACAAGGGGAAAACGAGTGGCACTGAGGGCAGAAGGGCACAAAAAACTAGTGGAACAGAGGGCAGAAGGGCACACAAAATTAGTGGAACAGAAGGCAAAAGGGACACAACAAAAGAGTGGAGCAGAAGGCAAAAGAGGCACAAAAACAAGGAAAAAACGAGTGGCACAGAGGGCCGAAGGGCACAAAAAAAAGTGAAACAGGAGACTGAAGGGCACAAAAAATTAATGAAACAAATGGCAAAAGGGGCACAAAAACAAGGGAAAAAGGAGTGACACAGAAGGCCCCAAAAAACGAGTGGAACAAAAGGCAAAAGGGGCACAAAAACGAGGGAAAAACAAGTGGCACAGATGGCAAAAGGGCACAGAAGTACCGGAAAAACAAGTGGTACAGAGGCAAAATACAGAACACAGAAATACAGGGGCAGCTAGGACACAACAATTAAAATACAGGCAATACAATAAAAGCACTAAAGCAGAGGATGAACAAACCTACCTACGGCCTACCACTGGCCACCAGGGATGAGGAGCAGGCGGTAGTCTGCGGGTGGTGGAGAACCTCGAACTTCATCAGCAGCTGTGGCAGGGAAACACAGGCGGTGCTGTGAGGAGGGGGAGTGACTTACCTGGTGGGGTCTAGGGTCACTCTCCTCACCGCGCAGTGGGCGGTCTATATGGGGAGGTGGGAGGTAGGAGCAGCTGGGACACAGGAGGAGGGGGCAGAAAATGGGCAGTGGGCAGTCAGGGGGGCGATGACGTAGGGGACGCAAAAGCGAGGGCGGTGAGGGACAATGAAGGTAACAGAAGGAAAAAGGGGCACAAAATCGAGGGGAAAAAAAGTGCCACAAAAGGCAAAAGGGCACAAAAAACGAGTGGAACAGAAGGCAAAAGAGCACAAAAACGAGGGAAAACGAGTGGGACAGAAGGCAGAAGGGCACAAAAAACTAGTGGAACAGAAGGCAAAAGGAGCACAAAAACGAGGGGAAAACGAGTGGCACAGAGGGCAGAAAGGCACAAAAAATGAGTGGAACAGAAGGCAAAAATGGCACAAAAACAAGTGGAACAGAAGGCAAAGGAGGCACAAAAACAAGGGAAAAACGAGTGGCACAGAGGGCCGAAGGGTACAAAAACGAGTGGAACAGGAGGCAGAAGGGCACACAAAAATGAATGGAACAGATGGAAAAAGGGGCACAAAAACAAGGGAAAAACGAGTGGCACAGAAGGTCACAAAAAACGAGTGGAACAGAAGGCATAAGGGGCACAAAAAACAAGGAAAAAAACGAGTGGCACAGGGGGCAGAAGGGCACAAAATGAAGTGCAGAAGGGCACAAAAAACGAATGGAACAGAAGGCAAAAGGGGCACAAATACGAGGGAAAACCGAGTGGCACACAGGGCAGAAGGGTACAAAAAATGAGTGGCACAGAAGGCAGAAGGGCACAAAAAATGAGTGGAACAGAAGGCTAAAGGGGCACAAAAACGAGGGAAAAACGAGTGGCACAGAGGGCAGAAGGGCACAAAAACGAATGGAACAGAGGGCAGAAGGGCACAAAAACGAGTGGAACAGAAGGCAAAAGGGGCACAAAAATGAGGGAAAATACGAGTGGCACAGAAAGCAGACGGGCACAAAAAACAAGTGGCACAGAAGGCAAAAGGGTACAGAAATACCACAAAAACGAGTGGCACAGAGGCAAAATACAGAACACAGAACTACAGGGGCAGCTAAGAACAGAAGGCAGAACTGGCAGGGAGGGGAACAGAAGGGAAAACTGGGCAGAGACACGGGGGCAGTGAGGGGTACAGAGGGAAAGACCGAGCAGAGAGAGCACGGTACAGCGAGGGGAACAGAGGGAAGAAAAAGGGGCACAGACCACGTAGAGGCAGCGGGGGAAGACAGACAACAGCAGTCACAGACACAACAATGAAATACAAGCAATAAAATAAAAGCAATGAAGCGGAGGATGAACAAACCTACCTGCGGCCTACCACTTGCCACCAGGGATGAGGCGCAGGTGGTAGCCTGCGGGTGGTGGAAGGCCTCGAACTTCCTCAGCAGCTGTGGCAGGGAGACACAGGCGGTGCTGTGCGGAGGGGGCGCAACCAACCTGGTGGGGTCAAGGGTCGCTGTGTATTACAGCCAGTGGAGAACATGCAAAATGCACATGACTGTTTGGCTGGCCCAAGACTTCCAGAAAAACCCTCATGCTCTCTTAGTGAGTTCACTCACCTCTCCTCCCTCTGTGAGCAGAGAAGCTCAGCCCCGCCCCACAAAACTGCTTCAGCAGGGAGAAATTGAATGATAATAACATTGTGTTATTTTCTTTTCCCTTTTTTACACTGCTGAAAAGTAGTGGGGCGAGGCTCCTCCACCTTAGTGAAGGAGCCATCCCTGGCTAAGTCCGTGCACACCTTGCTCATTCTCTATTTTTGTTTAAACTCCCTAGAGTGATTTTTGTAACATCTGCTGGAAGAAAATTAGCTTGTCAAGAGTCTATGTTGATTGCTTAAAATATGTTGGTTGTATTACAATTACTTTGAAACAAATTCGTTTAAAAACCTTTTTAGCATTATAATTATTAATTTATACCCAATTAGTTAACTTAGCTTGAGTATACTGTACTGGGGACCCCATGCAGGAAAGTGTTGGTGCTTGGGTCTATTCTGAGTAATAATATTACTTTTGGCCATTTACTATTTTTGAGTGTTCAAAAATTATCCAAACGTTTAGAGTTTCATGTCTCAAACCCCTCTGTGAGAGGGCGCAGTCAAAATAATCGTAAATTATGACAATATAGTTATGACGAGTCACTTAAAACCATGGGAGATTATTCTCAAGAACGTGTGATAAGCACCGCAAAATTAGCTTAATGCAACTCTTCACATCGCAGTCTATCAGGGTACAGTAATGCTGTGTTAACTTAGTAGTCACAACACGCCGGTACCATGCGATAGGCCCACGATACCACGTCAATTAATTCCAATAAAGTCAATGCAATGCCGCAAGAATGCGAAACCCAAACGCAAAAAAAGTTGCGATGAGGCCAATTGCGATACAAAAAACTGCAAAAACCAGCAACAGGCCTGCAATTCACACACATCAGGCAGGAAAAATCATCATAAAAGTAGAAAAAAAACATACAAACAAAAGCCACACAACAGCAAAGCACAATGGAGGTTGCCGACCAAGTACAGAGGACAACCGGAACCCCACAAACCCCCCGGAGGACCAGCCTGGGACCTCAGGGAAGGGCAAGGAGAAGAAGAGTAGGAAGAAGCTGTTCAGTCTATAGGAAAACAGGATCCTGATAACGGAGGTGGTAGTACACCTTCAACAACTGTTTACCACATCCACTGTGTCATTGTCAACAAAAAATTTAATATGGCAGTCCATCGTGGACAAGGTGATTGCAGTATTTATTTATTTATTTATTTATTTATTTATTTATTTAATTTGTAGGGTGCAACAGCTACCCAAAAAGGGTTTCCCGGCGCCTGGACGAAGCAAGATACGGAGAAATAATGATGAAAGACGATTACTGGTTAAACAACCAGGTCTTTAAGGATTTGCGGAAACTGGTATAGATGGTTTCTTTGCGGATAGTGACCGGGAAGGTGTTCCAGAGCATTGGGCCAAGATGAGAAAAGGACCGACCATCCATCCTAACAAGATTGAACCTCTGGACCGTAAATTTTTCAAAAGTGGCAAAACGAAAGTGGAGTGTAGGAATGTATGGCTGAATAAGAGACTGCAAGTATTGTGGAGCGGAACCCCATTTGATCTTAAACATGTAGCTGAGGGCTTTGAATTTTATGCGGTTTTCCACTCTGAGCCAGTGCAGATCACGGAAATGGCCAGAAATGGGAGTGGAACTAGGGGCTCTCCAAAGAAGTCTAGCTGCAGAGTTTTTAACCAGCTGCAGTCTGTGGGTCACAGCCATATTTGCACCCAGAAAAAGGACATTCCCATAGTCCCGCTGTGAGGTGAAGAGGGCATGGACCACAGTTTTCTGGGTGGCATTAGGTAGCATCCAAAGGATCTTTCTAAGCCATTTTAAGAGGGTGGAGCAAATAGCTGTGACCTTGACTGCATGATGATGCATGGACAGGGAATCATCGATGTAAACGCCTAGGTTCCGGACATGGCTGGAAGGCAGCGGAGGTGCACCCATCTCAGCGGGCCAATGAAGCGGACCCCATAGATTTTTCTCCTTACCAAGGATTTGGACCTCGGTTTTTTCGATGTTTAGTTTCAGATAGTTCTGGTTCACCCATGCTGCAATACGCCTAAGACCCAGCTGAAGACAGGATGTGGAGTAGGGGTCAGAGTGTGAAAGTGAGAAGATGATCTGAGAATCCTCGGAGTAAGTAAAAAGGGTCAGACCGGTCTGTTCTGCTATGCCAGCTAGAGGCCTGACATACAAGTTAAAGAGCATGGGACTCAGTACAGAGCCATGGGGTACCCCTTAGGGTGAGGGATGGATATCAGAGCTATCCGTAGCCAAAAAGATCTGAAACGTGTGGCCGTCCAAAAAAGAGACAATCCAGTCTAAGGCAGAGCCGCATATGCCGAAGGACCTCAGAGTGTTGACTAATATGGGATGAGATATCGTGGCGAACGCCGCGCTGAGATCTAAAAGTATGAGCGCGACGGTGTCTCCGATATCGAGGTGATGGCGTAGCCCCTCTTTGACCCCCAACAAAGTGGTGTCCGTGGAAAATTCAGTTCTGAACCCAGATTGAGAGGGGTGGAGAATTTTGTTAGTCTCAATAAACTGGGAGAGATGATGGTGAATGTGTCTTTCAAGGATTTTCGAGAAGACTGGCAGAAGGGAAATCGGTCGGTAATTAGCAGGAACAGTAGGGTCCGCGCTGGGTTTCTTTAGAAGTGGAGTCACCATAGCATGTTTCCAATGATCGGGGACTTTGCACTCAAGTAGGGGACAGTTTAAAACATTCAGGATGACATGCATATGGGAAGGAGCAAGTTGCTTGAGAATGGAAATAGGTAACGGGTCTTTAGGAGAGCCAGACTTTACTCTGTCTAAAATGGTAGCTAAGGTATCTAAGTTAAGAAGGGGCCAGGAGTCTAGAAGGGGGAGAGTAGTGCGGGACTCTGTGACTGGTACTGTGTTTGATGTAATAACAGTCAGACTAGGAGAGTGTGAAATGTGGTTATTGGTAGGGGAAAGTGGTTGCAAGGGCCTGGAAAGATGTCAAGCGCAAAACCAAGCAGAAACTCGCCAACAACCGGAAGGCAGCAATGCAGAGTGGAGGTGGGAGTCCAGCGCCACAGGAGGAGCTAGATGATATGGAGGAAATGGTGTCCACAGTCATCAGTGGGGAGAAGATGGCAGGAGTTGGGGGACCGGACACCGCTCAACATGACCTGACACAACAGCACCAGGTGAGTAAAGACCAGGGACTGGGGGGATGGGGGAGATGGGCACAATGGCATACATGCACAATTAAGTAGAGGAGATCTGCAGACAAACCATGCCCCAGACCCCCAACTCCCACCAAGAGACCAATGCACCCAAGTATGCAACATCACGGCACCGTATAAGCACATAAGTCAAAGGCACACCGCAAGTAAGGGAGAAGGGGCCGCAAAATCAGAGCTGCAAGGGAGACTCACCACAAAATGCAGCAAAAACACTTAACATGCAGAGCATCAACATTGACAATGATGTAGTAAAAACACAACACGTCCACAACCGAACACAGGACACAACTGGTGCTGCTCTGTTAAGGGTGTAGAAACTGGACAATCACATATGGCATTGCAGGGAAATGTGAGTCGATAATGTACGAGTACTAACACACATTTGTGATGTTGTCGAAATGTCCACTATACCGCATCAGATAGGCAGCTCTCCCCAAACAACCACAATGTACACTGTCATGCAGTCTGAATGTAAACATGTACAATGCGTCAATATACATGTGAACACAATGTTAAACTTTATCTCACCTTCACATTGCAGAGGACAATACAACACCTCCTGCAGAGCAGCCCGAATCTCTCTTCTCTGATGATGAAGAGGACCACCACAGCTTCCACTCCGATGACCTCCAACAGCTCGTGGAGAGCCTCCGTACCCCACCTCCAGGAGCAGGGCAGCCCAGCTGCCACGAGGATACCCCACCCCCTGCACAGACTACGCAGCAGGCAGCACCCATGGCTGCCTCACAGGACCCCTACAAAGAACACATGGCCTTCCAACGCCATGTGTTGGGGTGCCAGGAGAATCTGGCTGAACAGGTGCAAGTAGGGTTTGACAGCATGGCAGCAAAACTAGAAGCCATAAGTGGGTGTCTAAGTCCCATCAGGGACCACTCACAGTCCCTAACGGACACCCACAGTCAGCTCCATGCTTTCCAATGGACCATGGCTGACATCGCTGGAGCCCTGACTCAGAGACTAGAACAACTGTCCAATCAGAGTGGCTCTTGAGATGTCACACAGGAGTTGGGACACATGCGGAGGTTAATGGAGATCTTGGAGGGGACAGTGGTGGAAAGAGCGGCTGCCACGGCTGCACACCAGCGAGAGGTATCTGGGTTCCTCAATGACCTCAGGACCATCCTCATGGCATTGCTGCCACAAGGCCTGGTGCTGATGCCTGCTGCTGCTACCACTACATTCACCTCTTCGCCCCCTGAAGTGTCAGTGCCACACAGTGCGGCAGACAATCCACCTCCGGCCACTGATGGGTCACTGCCATACAGTTCTGGGGACAGAACACCACCATCCACACGTGAGGCACATGAAACAGCAGAGGACGAAGATGCAGATGAATCTGGGTTTGTGGAAAGAAGGACGCAGTAGCATTCATCTCCGCCATAGGGCCTGTTTCTGCTTGGTTCTGCCCTCTTCATCATTATCTTCCACTTTTCCCGATACACTCTGCGACACTCACTTTGGACCTCAACAAGGACTGCCATGTTCTAATGGATCGCCAATGACACAGCAATCAGACTGCGGACTGAACTCTTCCTCTTCTTTGGACTTGTCATTCCCTGAAGGACTCTGGCTAGCCCTCCTCGGGCCAACATTGTAAAGTGGGGTTAGCATGGCCATGTACTTCTCCAGCTGCAATACTCCACTGAATGTGCATTAAACATCCATTGTCACACATATGTGTCATGTCTATGATCATTCATGGGTGGCAGTATGGATGAATGTAGGGTCAGTGATTCCCCCTTACGTCCATGTTGCTCATGAAATTGGACTTGGGTCACAGGGTGACACATTGCCGATTGCAGTCCAGGTGGCACAGACACAACAACAGGGATACACGCACTAGTTACTTCCTTGACCAGCCCAGTACGGAACAATGCCCAGAGCTCTGGGGACATTGGACTGGCACACGCCAGGCCAGCCCACTCCGCTTCCGCTTACAGGGGAGGCTACAACGCTACATGTCCCAGGTCTACCCTGTATTGATCTGCAGATCACAGGTCTAGTTGTCAGCATGCCACAGGATGCCACACCCACACCACACCCATCCAGCATATGCATCACAGGACATGTGACACTGGCAATAAAAATGACCAGGCACACATGCTCGACACCTTTTCCACTGTCTCTCTGGGTGTATCCATGTGGTTCTCATTTATGCATGAGGGCCTAAGGCCCTGCAACATCACATTCTCCAGGCCAGAGGTGACATGATGGTGTCCGCACCCCAATACTCAATCATACAGGATGCATGACTTGCGGGGCACAGACTTGGTGGCAACGGATATACTGTGTCCGGCACAGGCACACCACCACAGGACGGTGACTTTCGATGCATTGAGGTAGGGGCACCTTAAATCCTGAGTGGGTGTGCAGCCTGCGATGATGCCCCGTCCTGGCGGCCCAGACTGGTTTTGATTGTTGTGAGCCCTGCTAGACCGTAGTGTAGGCCTGAGCCAGGTGGCCGTGCAAGCCTACCGCCACGTGGCATTGCCTCGCGGTTCACAGAGTTAGTGGCACCTCAAGGGCTGAGCAGGTGTGCAGCCTACAATGATGCTTTGTGCACTGATATGTCCTTTGCCATAGCGAAATCAAGACACAGAATCAAGTGTGAGACCTGGTGGCCCGTGGAGTGGGGCTGCATGATGTGGAGTGTGCCATGTTCCCGGGCCCAGGGCTTGGGGCTTTTACAGGCACATGGTGGTCCCTCTTGGATACACGCTGGTGGAGGAAGGTGAGCGGTGAGGCCTGGGTACGCAGGGATGGCCATGCATCGCTGGGCTGCGGGAGGGGCTGGGGTGCATCTGCCTGGGTGTGTAGTATCGGCACGTTCTCTCCCTATCCCTCTCTTCTTTTCACTGTGTCTCTCTCCTTCTCTTTCTGTCTTTCTCTCTCTCCCTCTCTTTCCGTCTTTCTCTCTCTCTCCTTCTCTTTCCGTCTGTCTCTCTCTTTCCATCTTTCTCTCTCTCTCTCCTTCTCTTTCCGTCTCTCTCTCTCTTTCCATCTTTCTCTCTCTCTCTCCCTCTCTTTCTGTCTTTCTCTCTCTCTCCCTATTTCTGTCTTTCTCTCTCTCCCTCTCTTTCCGTCTTTATCTCTCCCTCTCTCTTTCTGTATCTCTCTCTCTCTCTCTCTTCCGCTCTCTGTCTGTCCTTTGATGTGCGCATTATTAGGTTGTTTTAAAGTACTCACGACCGCCGAATTTGATCTGGTCTTTCATCCGCATGCGCCGCTGACAGCGGGGGTCCAGGGTTGATGAAAATCCTGAGATTGCGCCTACTCTGAGCAATCCCAGACAAGCCCTGCCTTGCATCTCATCCGAGAACGCCAGCAAGTAAGGAAATCCGTCTCTGCAAGAACTGATCAACTGAAAACAGCAACTCGCGTTCGGCAGCCGCCGAACGCTCCAGAGCAGATAACGTGCAGGAACACAGCACGCTTCGCGTCTCACCCGAGAACGCAAGATGATCGGGTAAATCCGTCACCGCAGATGACAGCAACCAAAAACAGCAGCAACCCGCGTTCAGCATCCGCCGAACGCTCCAGAGCAGGGGACTGAGCAGAAGTCAGCGCGCTCTCGTCCGAGAGGACGAATTCTGGAACAGAAGGTTAGGAAACAAAGTCCAGGAACAGATTCTGAAGTGGAATCACGTACAACGTACGTGCAGTTGCTTCCTCCCTAAGTAGGCTAGAAGCCTCCTCCCACACACCGAGCCTTCTGGATCCTGTAGTTCGGCAGGCGCGTTTGGCAGTACATGACACTATAGGAGTTGGCTATGACTGTGTCCAGCAGTGTGGCATCCTTCCCGTGAAGAGATTCACTCTCGTATGTGAGCGTTGGTTGTAATTTCGCACGCAGGACTTCAAGGAAGGGTTTGCGAGTGAAGATCGGGGAGTTTGGCCTTTAATGATTTTAATGCCAGATAAGTCATTGTGGCCTTCCCTCGGATGGAATGAAGTTGTGCCCTAGACGTATTATTTGAGTCCAGGAGAACACCCAGATACTTGTATAAGGCTACACGGTCAAGCTTTTCCCCATTCACGTGCCAGCTGGTATTCCTTTTTTTCCTGTAATTCACCGTCATGACCTTTGACTTGTTGAAATTTATTTGAAGGGCATTCTTTGCTGAGAAGGCATAGGCTGCGTTCAAGAGGTGCTGAAGGCCTATTGGTGAGCGACTTATCAGCACCAGGTCATCGCGTATAACAGGTTTGAGAGGGTGATTTTCCTTAGCTTGGGTGCATGGTTGCGGCATTTATCTAGTTCTGCGGGTAAATCCACTAAAAAAAGGTTGAATAAGATGGGCGCTAATAAGCACCCCTGCTTTAGTCCTTTTGTCGTCCTTATCTGCTTCGAAAGATGTGTACCTGCCCCAAGTTTAATTTTAATCCAAGTGTTGGAGTGGAGTAGTATTAGGACGTCTAGGAGACGTTTCGGAATTCCCCAATGGTATAGTTTCTGCCAAAGTCTGTTGCGGTCCACATGGTCGAAGGCAGCAGTATAATCAATGAACGTGAGGAATAAGGATGACTTGGTTGCTTTTGCTGCACCCATCAGAAGGGACAGTGCCATGATGTTAGTTGTGGTCACTTGGCCTTGCAGAAACCCGTTTGGTTAAGTGGGATAATGGCGTTTTCAGAGGCCCATATCAATAATTCCCCCAGGATAAGTCCTGCAAAGTATTTTGCTTCTACGTCTAGTAAGGCAATGAGACGATAACTGTTTGGATGACTCTTGCTCCCATGTTTATAAATCTGGCTAATAATTGACCCGTGCCAGGAGTCAGGAAGAGACAAGGTCAGCCTTGTGTTGTTGAATACTAATGCCAGAGATGCACTCCAGAAATCTACATCTGATTTATACAGCAAAGGTGGTATTCCATTCGGCCCCGGTGCTCCGTTCGGTCTCCCCTTTGTTATTTGCCGACTGATGTCTGCTGGGGTAAATTTCATTGGCCCTGGCTCGACTTCCTTTGCAGGACTTTCTTCCGATTTTGGATTATCAGATTTCGGTGGGCGCATGCCCTCACACTCCCACATTTTGTGCGTTTTTACGCCCGTGTGATGATTACATTTCTTTTTCAGGCCTTGTTTTTATGCGGGAAGACATTGTTGCAGTGTCTCCTGTGATGTCATCATTATTAAAGTGCGACAATAGATATTTGGTCCATACTTCCTCTGATATATGTGAATTTTGCCCTAAATGGTCAGGGTTCTATATTCTTTTTACCATTTGCCAGAACCTAGAGCTGTTTTTCCGCTTCCCTTCATAGAGAAGTTTTACCCAAAGATCTTCATTTCTTTGCTTCTGGCTTTCCCATTTCATCCGTTTGAGCTGTTTTTTCGCTTCCAGCAGAACCACTTGCAGGCTGTGGTTTACCTGGTCCTTTCGCATACGTCTCAGGGTTTGATTTATTAACCCTTTTTGTGTTTTCATGTCCGGGCATGAATGTCTCCAAGTTGAGGACCCCTTCACTTGGCGAGAGTTGTTAGGCACCGCACTACTCATTTTCTCCCTAATGGCGTTGATGAAATTTTGCCAGACGACCGAAAGCATAGTTGAGGAGCCGGAGGCTTGGGAGGATAGGATGTTCGCAGTGGGGCTGATAGAGTCAATGTTGTCGGGGTTGTACCGTAGCCGCCCTAAATTTGAGCTGACTTCTGTGTCTGGGCCAATAAGAGGTTCAATTTCCAGTTTCGAGTTGGAACTTAATTCGGCCACTAGGGGCAGATGATCACTAAGGTCACTCGCCTCTATTTTGAATGATGTTACCCAACAGAACATATTCAGAGACATGAACATGTAGTCAAGATGCGAGGAGTGTGTGTTAGAGTGGAAAGTGGTTGCTGGAGGGTCGTCTTCGGCATAGCGACCGTTCAGGGCCCTAAGGTTAAGTTGTTCCAGATGACGAAGTACATTTTTGGAGTGCTTCGTTAAGTTATTATTTTTTGTTGGGCCTTGTGGCGGCATGCCCCATGCTGCATTCAGTTCTTGGATGAGGTCCCTATCTTGATCTTTGCTGATGAGGAGGATGTTAAAGTCACCAGCCAGGATGAGTAAAGTCAGACACCTTGCTTCCCTTACTTTTTCTAGAACTTTCGCCAACTCATCCACCGATTTTTGTTTCCGTTTAGGGTGAATGTATGTATTAATTATAATTGCTTCCTGGGGCTGCTTTTTTAGCCTGAGTGAGAGCTTTACCACCTGGATGGCGCTTGGAGGAGATATATGGAAATCCATTGCCTCGATGTCGCCTATTGTCGGTATAGAGGCGAGAAACATCAGCCCTCCTGATCTACGTCAAAAGATTAAATTTTTGTTTGCCGGAATACAGCAAAACGTGAACCTCTGGAGATCGAAAGCTTTGTCTTCCCAGGTTTCTTGTAGTAATAAAAGGTCAAATGTGGTTAGGTATTGCAGAAATTCAGGGTCATTCCTTTTGCTTGCTAGACCATTGATGTTCCAAGAGCAAATTCTTATATCCCTGCACCTCGCTGGGAGGCTGGAGAGGACTTACCCTTTTTGTCAGTTGTCAGTTGTCAGTTGTCAGCAGTCGTTGTAATGATTGTACGCTGAATTGACTTCCAGTTATGGCCAGTTGTTAACAAGAGATGACTACTTTGATTTTGGCATTGTCCAGATCGAGGACTTTTTATATTTCGCAGGAACATCCCAGATGAGCTGCACCTGGCTCCCTTTAATATTGAGTTTGAGGTTTTTTTAGGCTGAAGTCTGGTGGAGGGCAAAAGAGGAGTCGGATAACGGGGTTGCTTTTTGAGCTTCAAGTCAATCACCTATTGCTGGAACATTGCTTCTTCTTTCATTATTTTATGCGCTGTCTCTAGTGAGTTCCAAGTTGCTTTTGTTATATCTGGGCGAGGAGGCTCGGTGTTAACTGAAACCCTACTTGCATAGGTCAGTAGAGCTGATGTTTGCAAGATTTGATAATGAATGCAGTAGTCTTAGTATGTTTCCCCTGTTCAGTATATCGTACCTGCCTCTGGATGTATATTCGGGAATAAAAAAGATTGATGTTGGGGTACTCAAAGTCTGCATTCTTGTTGAGACCGGTGGTGGACTCTTGTTGTCCTGTTGGAATTGTTCAGGCGAGTGACTTAAGGAGGCTGTGTCTGGGACGAGAGAATGCCCACTTTGGTCATTGTCTAACCTCGTATTTCGGGGTATGCTAATTGGTTTCAATTCAGACTATTGCAATGTCTCTGTGGCAATGACCGTGAGGGTATCGTGTCTTCCTGTTGTTAAGGCGACTTTAGGTGATTTAGTTTTAATGTTAGCAGAGTTTTGGCCTAGCTGTATTGTTTTAAATTGTAAAAGTTTCTATTTGTGCTTTTTTGGTGTCAGTTTCTTTATTGACTTGTCCGTCGATTTTGCACTCTGTGGAGGGGACACTGATGGAGTGCTGGTTGGGGCCTTGTGCGGGGGAGATAGTTGGTTTTTGTTGTCAGACTCCGGACATTAGTAGCTGATAAAGGAAAGGAGATCAGTTGGACTTCTGTATTATGTCTGGCGCCTATTACTGTCTGATTCCTTCCTTTCCTTTTGTTCTTTCTACTGGACTTTGTAGTGGATTGAGAAGGGGGTTCAGCTGTGATCGCAGTGGTAGTCGTTGGCTCAGCTTCTGGTAGTCCGGGAGATAATGCTTGAGCTGAGGGTAAAAGAATTGCTAGGGTCTGGCCGCCTGGCTGGATAGTCGCTGGACCTGTTGGTATCGCTGGAGGAACAGGTAATGGGTCGGAGGTTTTTGGCTTCAAAGATTGAAGAGCTGTTGATTTTAAGTCGCTTATCAAGTCCCCTAGCATCAATGGTAAAGATGATACTTTGTCTAGAAGTGGGTCACAAGGTAGAAATTGTGACGGGGTGGTTTGGCTGCGAGGACGGCGTCTTGGCCCCTCCTTATAAGACCATTTAATTCCGAGATTTTCCAATCGATCCCTGAAATAGAATCGGCCTTTGACTGCAAAACAGAAAGCTGTAAGTCCATTTTTTGTGACTGGAAGTCCAGAGCAGTAGCCGAGTATTGCTGGGTATTCAGTTAGGATTGTTGTCCATGGTGTTTCGGGCGCTAGTTTATCTAAATTGCTGCTCCCCTCTAATCTCGGAGAAGCGTTAGTAGTTGGCTTCCCTTCAGATGGTTTAAGGTTATGAGTGGCAACTAGTTCCTCCCACTCCTGTGCTGCTATGGAGGACATGTCATCGTTTATAAAGTTATTTATAGGTTGGGAATCATTGAACAGCAGTAAGGTGCGGCGCTGAGATGCCGTTAGCGCTGCTGGCCTAGTGTTTGGAGTACTTTGTTCACTAATGCCGCTCAGGTTCGGTTGAGATGTTTTAGTTGGAGTCAGTGGTGAGCCTGGCAGATGAGGTGATAGAATCCCGCTACCTTGCCCTTTAAGGTCCGATGGGGGTTCCGTGCATACGTCTTGGATTTCCTTCAATGAAATTGGGGAACTGCTGACTGGTCGGAGATCGGGCATATCTTCTCTTGCCTCCTCTCTATGGATCATGGCCTTAGTACTGTTAACGCGACTTGTTATGTTATGTTATGTTATGTTAAAACGGGTCTTTTATAGCGCACGGCTACTCCTAGGAGTGTCCCGGCGCTTTGGCAAAAAACCCGAGAAAAAAAGAGACCGGGCAGATGCAGGGCAAATCAGAGGAATCAGTGGGTAAAAAGCCAGGTCTTCAGCTCCTTCTTAAAAGCCAGTAAAGTGCTGATTTTCCTGAGGGAGACGGTCAGAGAATTCCAGCAACGAGGCACCAAACATCGGAAAGATCGTCCTCCAATTCTAGCGCGCCTGATGAGGGAACAGAGGCCATAGCCAAAGAGGCTGATCTCAGAGTTCTGGAAGGCACGTAGAAAGTCAGGCACCTCCTAATATATCTGGCCCCTACATGGTGTAGCGCCTTAAAGGCGCGTCCTAGGAGTAATGGGCTGAGCTTTCTGGGTTGGGACTCACTCAGATTGACTGGATGTCGGTCGGTTGCTGGCTCGGGGGGTACGGCTTTGGTTGGTAGGCTACGATCTCTTGCGGAAATTGATCTATCAGACCCCATTTCCAAGGAATTGAGGATAGTAGAATCCTGGCCAGCTGTGAAGGTGTATGCTCCTGTTTTTCTTGGATCAGGTGGTGTCGATGTTAATATAGCGGCGGAGGCCCCATTGCTAAATGGAAAGAAAGCATTGGCTGTTTGGGATGGGCCTACTTGGCTCTTAGTCATGTGGCAACAGCCGGGTTCGCCTTGTAGAAGCGGAGTTTGAAGGCCTCTAATGTTCCCTGTCTTGGAGTAGATGACAGTCCCTGGGTCTCTGAGGAAGAAAAACTTTGTGTAAATCTTAGGTTGATATGAGCATATCCTTTCCTTGCTGGCAATTCGTCGATGGTTACAAGGTTGTCAGAGGCTATTTGTGGGGACTTTGATGCTGGAGATGGTAGAATTTGTACGGACCATTGTGAATGCTGAGGGGCAATAGTTGGACTAAGCTGTGCCGGGTGGATGTTAGCCAGTTCATTTTTTTTTGTCGGATCAGTTAGGATTGAATGTTGATTTGAAGGCAGCGTTTCCATATCTGTCAAAGTTGAGTCTCCTTTGATATTTTTATTGCATGAGTGTCGACCAGTGTCCTGGGAGTTGTTTAGGTTTAGTGGAGATATTAGCTCTGGGTTTCCTAGTTTCCTTTTCCGTGCTTTGGGCTTGGCGATGGATTTAGGCTTTAGTTGTAGCCTAACTCTGCCTGATCTCATTGCTCTGCTTGTTTGGCACCTCTCTGTTTTTTCCTTGTTGTAGTCCCAGTTACGATTGTGCACCAGTGGTGTAGTTGCGTCCTCTATTGAAGCCCTGAGGGGGACTGTTATAGGAGAATTTGGATTTCTTCTTCTCCTTCCCCTTATGAAATCCAATTGATGCAGTTGGAGCTGATGTCCTGTATTAACCACAGTTATGGCTGGTTGTTGCTGGAAGATAGCTGTGACTGGTAGCTAGTGACTTGCAGGAAGGCTGATAGCTAAAGGCTGATAGCTATCTTGCTATCTTCTAGCTGCAGGCTGGCTGAAAGATGTAAGGCATACTGGCACGCCGAAGGGTCGCAAGGAAGGTGCTACGGTTGCGAGTGGTGCTCGTGGGGAGGACCACAGGTCAGTACGACTTAGTCGAGCTGCCTTACGGCCACCCCCCAGGCTCTTACTCAGCAGCTGCCTCTATCGGCAGCCTCGCTCGTGAGTGCACAGTGTCCAATGACCCTCTTGTGGCACCGTGTGTCGCCGTTTGACACCTGCTCCCACTCCTGCTCCTGTCCCTCTGCTGCTCCTCTCCTGAGGTGAACACAGCCAAAGCCAGCAGCACCTGCAACACCACCAGGTATTGAGCAGGTGGAATTGGGAGCAAAGTGCAGAAGTTTCTAACCCCTGCCCCCGTGGCTGTAAAGCTGGTGAGCCTGATCAGATGGGCGTAAGGGGTTGGGGAATCTCAGGGAGAAAGACCTTCCTCACCTGTCGACAAGCCGGTGAAGGGCGGAGGCTAAAATTGCTGAATTCCGCCGAATTCCGCCGCCCGTCCACTGCGGTCTGCTGCGGCTCGAATGCGGATGTGGGTGTGAGGGGGGGCGGGTGCTCGCTGACTTGCTCGCTGATTCGCGATGCCCGCAAATCTCCTGCGGTCTACCGCTTGATTCGGGACGGCGGGATGGCAGAAACGGCACCGCGACCTCTCACCTTGCCTCGCACCACGCCTCGCACTGCTGCCCACTCTCCTGGAACACGCTGCTCGGCAATCTGCTCTCTGCACTGCGCAGGTTGTGCCTATAAAATATATTTTTTATTATTTTTCCAATATTTTTTATTAATGTATCATATTTAATTGCATATAAAATAGCAATAACTTCAATGTCAATTATTGCTAAACAATTTACAAGAATGGTTGTTTGAATTGTTTCATTCCACAGAATATTCTTTTGTTTCTATTCTGGAGTTCATCAAACATTTACTAAATAAATTATTAAGTGCAAATTACTCATCAAAATCAATGCAGAAAAATAGTTTACGGCATGGCTTTTCTATACAATAGACTCTGTGAATGCATTCGGGGAGAAGGCTCACACTATAACAGATATAAACATGAATTGGCAAAGCCAATAGGTCTTGCCCATGCAAGAGCCATTGGCGTTTCCAATGTGTTCTAGCCATGTTGTATATTGGCATGGCTGCTGTTCAGCATGGCTAAAAGTTAGGGGTGTAGAGGAGAGTGGCACAGAGTGGTATAAAGTAGAGTAAAGTGGCGTGTCAAAGAGTAGAGTATTTTAAAGTGGAGTATTGCAGTTTCGTAGAATGCAGTGGCATAGATTACAGTGGTGCAGAGTAGATTAGAGTGGCCTAGAGTGCAGTGACAGAAAGTACAGTGTCATAGAGTGCAGTGATGCAGAGTGGAGCAGTGCAGGGTAGAGTGCAGTGGCGTAGAGTGTATTGGTGCAGAGTAGAGTACAGTAGAGTGGCATAGAGTGTAGTTGTGGAAAGTGATGGAGAGTAGAGTGGCATAGAGTGCAGTGGCATAGAGTGCAGTGGCATAGAGTAGAATGGTGCAGAGTAGAGTGGCATAGAGGCATAGAGTGCCATGACAAAGAGTGGAGTGGTGTAGAATAGAGTGATGCAGAGTAAGGTGGTGTAGAGGGTAGTGGCATCGAGTTGCATTGGTGTAGAGTGCAGTAGACAGGGGTGGCTCCTCCACTAGGGCGGAGGAGCGTCGCCCCACTGCTTTCTCACAGTGCGAGAAGCAGAAACATAAAATGGTAAAACTACCATTTTATGTTTCTGCGTCTCGCACTGCGAGAAAGCAGCAGGGTTTGGTTGGGGGCAAGCGGGTGGACACATCTGTTCGAGGGCAGGGGAGGAGTGGCTTGCCCAATGCTTTGGGCTCTGACTGTTTGGTCGGCCCTCTGGGGCCGACCAAACCAGTCATGCGCTCTCTCCCTTTTCTCCATGTAGGTCAGCATGTAGCGTACATGGAGAAAATTGCCTCCCCATAGACGCCTAGCTGGTTGGCATCCAAACCAATCTCAATTCTGCCCTTGCAGCATTGTGAATGGCTTAGGGGAGCGGAGGGATGCTGCCTGCTTCCTGTCCCTGCTAGAGGCAGGAGAGCAGGAAAACACAGGACCCGGCCAGCAGCTGAGACGGTGCCGAACCTGGGAAGGTACGTTTTTTTTTTTTAAATGTGACTCCCACCCCCATGTGAACCCCCGCGCGAAATCCCTCCACTTACGAGCTATGCTGGTCACGACTGGCAGTAGAGTGGCATAGAGTAGATTGCTGCAGAGTAGAGCGCAGTGGCCTAGAGTGCAGTGGCCTAGAGGTCGGTGGTGTCCAGAACAGTGGGGCAGAGTTGAATAGAGTGGCGTAGAATGTAGAGTAGGTATGGGCGAATTTTGCGAATCTCGCGTTCGCGAATTTTGCGGATTTGCGAACTCGCAATCCGCAAAATCCGCGAATTCCCGTGAATTTTTGGATTTTTTTTTTATGTTCGCACGGGTTTCTGCAAGTTCGCGAGGGTTTTGTACAATTTCGCAAATTGCAAAATTGTACAAAACGCGTGCGAACTTGCAGAAACCCGTGCAAACACAATGTGCCCAGTAGGGTATGTGCCTCTTCTGTGAATAAAAGGTCAGAGAAAGATCAGTTCAGCAGATGAAGAGAAAGAAGCTCGGGTATTGCGCTCGTGAAAGTCAAGGATGCAAAGCCTATACAGCATCACAGCTGATTTTCCACAGTAGATTTGGGAAGAAGGCACACCTGTCCAGCCTCGACGACGCTCACGATTGTTTTTGGGCTAATGAATGAGTCACTGAATTTGAGCATCAACTAGTTCGAGCGACCATGTATGTGTTACTATGCAATCGCCCCGAAGGGCGCAGGGGTCCCTTGAGTGAGCTGCAGACCTGACCTGTGCCCAGCCATGCAACTATTTTACAATGGCGCCAGCAAGCTGCCAGCGCCGTTGTAAAATAGTTACAAAGTTAGCTTGCACAGGAAGCACTGAGATAAAATAAAGCAGCACCTGCTTCGTTTTATCTCGTGGTTCCTGTGCAAGCTAACTTTGTAACTATTTTACAACGGCGCTGGCAGCTTGCTGGCGCAATTGTAAAATAGTTGCATGAGTGGGGGTTCAACTTTTGAACCCGTTATGTTCGCGGATTTTTTTTTGCGGATTTTGCGGGAAATCCGCAAAATTCGTGGATTGCGGATTTCCCAAAAATCCGCAAAATCCGCGAGCGTAACGGATTTCCCGCTCACACCTAATGTAGAGACATACAGTACAGTATTGCATAATAGACTATAGTGGCATAGAGAGCAGTGGTGCAGAGTAGATAGGCCTAGAGTGTAGTGGCATATAGTGCATTGATTTTGAGTAGATGGTGTAGAATGCACTGGCATAGGGTGCAGAAGTATAGAGTAGGGTGGCGTAGAGTGCAGAGGCATAGAATATAGTAGTGCGAACTACAGTAGAGTACAGTGGCATAAAGGGCAGTGGCATTGAGGACAGTGGTGCAGAGTTGAATAGAGTAGCGTAGAGTGTAGTGGCATAGAATGCAGTGGCGTACAGTAGAGTGTTACAGAATAGACTATAGTGGCTTAGAGAGCAGCGGTGCAGAGCAGATTGGCACAGTGTGCAGTGGAGTATAGTACATTAATTATGAGTAGACTGGTGTTGAATGCACTGGTGTAGAGTGCAGTGGTATAGAATATTGAGGTGCAGACTACAGTAGAGTGCAGTGGCACAGAGTGCAGTGGGTCACAATGGACAGACCATTGTCACAAACCGTTTGTCCCACAGAGGCCATTTTCATGGCTAAAGCAGCATTTTGGGGGAATCATCAACTGCTAGAGTGGCCAAATGAAAATCTGACATACCTTCTACCTTCAGTGTGGCAAAGCTGTGACCTGCTTCACACTAGACGATGTAACTTCTATCATCATGTGGCCAAATAAGGCCTTTAGGCACATCCGAGAATAGGTCCCCTCATTCCACACGTGTCTGGAGGCACATTTATCTTATCCATCTTGTCACAATATCTTAACTCTGGTTAAATACCCCTTTCTAGACCTGACGCTTGCAGATAGTGTAATGTCAACCTCTATTTCCCTGATTATTGAAGGACACTATGCACTTACTAAGAGAGCAGTGGTTTCTTTAAGAAATCGAGCTACAAGAAAATGGGAAATGGGGTTTCTATTACTTTAGAACAAATTTGTTTTTAACCTGGAACGTGCTCTGGAGGAAATTAAAGTCAACTGATTAAAAATTGAAAAGAGCTCACTCCAACTGGTAAGCCGGCTTCTAAAGGTTGAAGTGGTATAACTGTATACATACAGATCCCTGTCTCCAACTGCCCAATATTTGAGAAGTTTAACATATAGGTTATGTTGATATAGATCCTTGACCCCACTTGGGTACACTTTATAGTGATCCCTACTGTTCAGTATGGTTTCATACATGGTATCCACCCACCCCCCACCCCTAGAATTAGGAGGTTGATAGGCCCACCCTTCCATAGACTATTTAGATCATGTAATTAAGCAAGTAGCAGAGTCTAAATGTACAATAATATGTTTCTGAAAAGTGCTTTTTTGATAAACTTGTAAATAGATGTGAATATGGTGTATATAGATGTTATTTAAGTAAGCTGAACTCAACAAGGTTTGGTATAAAACAGCCTTACCAACCACCAACAAGATTGAGATTGAGGTTGCGGTTCGTTTTTTAACATGTCACTAGTCATTGAAATGTGAAAGTTAATGCTTTGTATTATTTTTTTGTATATATTTTAATTGTGTGTATATGTGTATATATATTGTTTGTAGCCCTGAAGAAGTCCGTGGAGGACGAAACGCGTTGGCTACTGGATTGAAGAAATGAATAAAGATTTAAACTTCAAAAAAACACCTAAGGACTCTGCTACTCAATTCAATGAACAATTTTGAACTTGTGTTGAATGCTCTTTAGTGTAACAGATTTTTGAAATATTCACGTGTGTGCTGGATCAATTGCTAAAAAATTGTTTCTTTAAGAAATGTAGTGAGTAAGAGAATTGACTGCTATGGCACTAATTACGATGTCGGAATGAAAAATGACCGACCACAGGGTGCCTGCCACAAGGTGCATGGATGTTTGCCCACCAGGCCTCTGAGCAGCGGTCGCCGGCCCCCAAAGTCTGTTTCCATCTGCCTTTCTATGGCGGTCAGACCGCCATAGAAAGCCAGATCGAAAGGGATATAATAATCTCTATGGTGATGTGTGAAAAGGCAACACACTTATTGTAGGGATTACATTCCGACCTCTTGGCCGCCGGGCTCCTTGAGCCAGTAGGAACAGCAGCGGTCGGGTCCTCTGCATGCTGCCTCCGACTGCCACATCATAAGGCAGCAGGCGGAATGCAGAGGTAGATGTCTGTCGGATCGCAACCAACAAGCCGTTGGTTGCGATCCGACAGACATTGTAATCAACCCCAGTGTTCGAAATGAAAGTCAGATGGCTCTACTCTATCCAATAGAGCGGCGATCAAATTTCTGGAAAATTTCATAAAAAATAAAAAAATGTGCTATGTTGAGCACAAAAAGAAACCCTCACCTGTGCTTGGATCGGAATCATAGAAGTGCACGTATTTATTATCCCAAATTACTTGTTGCTACTTAGCAGGACTAGTACTCTCTCATAAAACATGCTGCACCTCTACTGAGAAGTGCTGGTACTCTTCCCTTC
The DNA here is from genome assembly GCF_964263255.1 of Lissotriton vulgaris. Lineage (NCBI taxonomy): Eukaryota > Metazoa > Chordata > Amphibia > Caudata > Salamandridae > Lissotriton > Lissotriton vulgaris. The sequence goes on from NC_141697.1 coordinate 970,932,013, forward strand.
AAAAAAGCTCAGGTACCCGTAACTTCACAGTACATTCCTATTTAAAGCAACGCCTGCCTTTCCTAGAGCCACAGGGGCATATTACCAAGCAATAGCGATAATTATCGCTATTGCTTGGTAGGAGACAAAAATTTATCGCTAAGCTGCGGCGATTTTTATCGCAAATAAACCTTGGTATTACCAAGGTTTATCGCAAATGCGATAAAAATCGTCCGCAATGCATGAATATCGCTGAAAAGTCAGCGATATTCATGCATTAGCGAGCTAATGCTCTTAGCCATGTTATCCACCTCCCATTGGATAACATGGCTAAGAACTGCTCAGGGCAGGTGTTAGCTTTTGGAGATATTCACGCTTACGCGAATATCTCCAAAAGTTGGTAATAGGAGATAGCGATGTTAGCGACTGTTTCCAGTTGTTAACATCTTGGCACGCCCACTTTGCATGTCATTAGTGATAAACCTCACTGACATGCAAAGTGGGGCCCAAGATGGTCGCTATCTCCTACTAGCTGTCGCTAACTGGTGTTAGCGACAGCTAGGTAATAGGGAGATAATTTTATCTCCGCTTTCTTGGCTTTTAAAGCCAAAAAAGCGGAGATAAACCCCCTTGATAATATGCCCCACAGATCTCCCCTCATCTCGCACTGTCCCTTCGCTACCTGTAGATTTACTAACATTGTTGGTGATTTACTAAAGAAATATTGCCCAGATTTTAATCTGGCCAATACACAAAAATATTTGTCTCAACCCTTGATTTGCATCGTTTTTAAAAAAGGTACAACTATTCCCAGGCTTTTGTGGCTGCAATTTAATTATAAGTTTGGATAGAAATGATTTGTTTTGTAATGTATTTGTATATGCGGTAAAAAAGAAAATTCATACAAATTAAGGGGCATATTACCTACGTTAAGCGATATTTATCGCTAACGATGCTTAGCAACAAATTTTTTACCGCTAAGCATCGCCGGAAATTATCGCAGAGATAACTTGCTATTAAGCAACGTTTATCTCAAAAGTGATAAAAATCCTCGCGCTAACTGCCAAATGAGAGATTATCCCTGGAAAACCAACGATAATCTCTCGAAGTTTGGCGTTAGCTTGATGATAGGGGCTCGCAAACTTAGCCATGATATCCACCTTCCATAGGATATCATGGCTAAGTCAGGAAAATACCAGGTGTAAAAAAAGCAGTACTAACCGGGGTTAGCGCTGCTTTTTTTTATCACTAACAGGGTTAGCGAAATCCTTGATAATAGGAGAAATGTCGCTTAACAACATTTCTCCTATTATTTTTCTCTGGAACGCCCCCTTTGCATGTCATTAGAGATGCAAGGGGAAGCGTAGAGAAAAAGGGTGCTAACATGCGAATTTGCGTGTTAGCACCCTGTTGCTGATAGGGAGATAATTTTATCTCCGCTTTCTTGGCTTTTAAAGCCAAAAAAGCGGAGATAAATCCCTTGATAATATGCCCCTAAATTCGTGAGTTTGAGAAACTGATCGTTTTTAAATTATTTCCATTTTACCTGCTTAGGGTCACATCTCTATTTGTCTCTCTCATCGCTTATCTGTCTTGCCCTTTGTTTGTTAGCGGTTCATTAACCTTGGTTGTTAGGCCTGCAGTGTTTGTGCAGACTGCTTGCAGCTTACCAACTGCTGGAATGTTTAATTGTACCTGTAAGGCAAGCCAGGAATGTTCCTGTGAGACGGCGCCATGAGAAGGGGGTTCTCGGGCAAGGTAATGCATTTCAAGTATTTTATGTGTTTGTTCAGCTTCCGCCAAAGGCTTTGCAGAAATGATAAAAAAGTGAAAAACACTTCCAAATCAATCAATGAGACAATAAACACACACCGTTCACATTAAGAGACCGTCGCTGTATGGAATTGCCGCCATTAAAAGGAAATTCTGCGGCGGTTATATCTTATCAATATAGATGATCCTTCATTGATCTTTAAGAGGCAGCGGAATCGTTATTTTTTTTTTTATGCAAGAATGGACCTCTGAGGAGACTGTTCAACTCACAGCACGAGCAAGATGAGAACCCGCACAAATTGTAGCGTTTACAAGGAGACACCTCATTGGCCTTTTGACGCCGAGGGCAAAGTTGAGTGTCTTATATGATCATGAAGTCCATATCATTGAAATTGTGCAATTGGCCGGAGACAATTTATAACTCCAGTAAAACATAAACGCTTTTTAAAGGGAATATTTGAAAGTCAATCCTACTGTTCTGATGTGCGACGCCCGTATACAGAAAAAAAATAATCAAGCATAGCTTTTAAAGATTCTGGGGCAGATTTACAAGCCCTTTGCAACACTTTTGGCCGCCATTGTATCATGTTTTGTGACGCCGGGACGGTGTAAACAATGCGCCACGTTGTGGCCCATTTACAACTAGGGAGATGCATCAACCTGTAAAGCTCTTCGCCACATTATACTTGAGTCAGGTATAATGTATGCAGGGTGGGCGTTAGGTGGGTGGGTGGTCGAGCCTCGTAGAAGTGATGTAGTGAAACTCCACTTGTAGGACACCCCTGAGTCAAAACCCTATGCCTGCTTGGAGCAGGCGTAAGGAGTGACGAAGATTACTGGGAGTAGGCCTCTCTCTGAATTGCTGGAGTTGCATCGTGCTTGCGCCACAACTCCAGCAATGTGTGACTTTTGCGCCAAAAGATGCGTCAGAATTTCGGATGCATCTGTCAATTTTTGAGTCATGGTGCGCCTTATTGTAAATACGGCACATCCACGCAAGGGTTTCGCATGGAGGAGCATGGAAACTGACGCATCTGTAGAGATGCATCGGTTTCTTGTAAATCTGCCCCTCTGTCTGTATCCTTTGAATTAAAGACACTAAACAAAACATGCTCATGTGATATGTTATGATATTTTCTAAAGCTCTCAATCAGCTCAAGTGACTTTTGACTCTTTACAGAAAGATTAAGCCCTTCTTTCTGAGTTTCTCAGATTTATTGGGTGGAAAAAAGGTCAGGAGGAAATGACCAGTAGGACTAGTGAAATTTACTTTACACTGACGTAATCTTATACAGTTTCTGGCATTTCGCTATACACTTATTAAGAGAAATGCCCATGATTATACCATTGTGCCACGGCACGTAAGTGACATTTTGTAACAGTAGAAATTATTTTTGTAGGAGACAGGAACAACGTAAACTGATACACGAGTGACTGTTCATGTCACACCAGTGCTTCATTTTTAGGGGAAAAAAAGAAGTGCCAGGGCCCTTTCCATATTGACTTGCAGCACCCATTGCCTCTGTCAGCTCTGCCAATTACAGTATCAACACAAATACTAACCAAACACTCCTACAAGTGTGACAATTCTGACTTATTTCAGTCCCCCAAATCTATGACTGGCTTAGGCGGCAATTATTAGAAATGTTTAATGTCTGTTGAATTGATACACAACTGTTATTGTGCTATTGTTAAAACTAGATAAATAGCTCCCCCGTGTGGCAAGTTGTCATAAGTAAGGCTGTTGCCAAAGGGGCCGAGCATGAAACAACCGGCTCAAATTAAGCCCCCTGTCACATGTGATTTTGTACTTCTTTAAATGCTAAATGTGTCCTTGCATTCAAAATGTCCACAATGATGCATTTTTTTTTTCAAAACCATTTTTATTGGAGGGTCAAGCAAATGCAGGCACAGCCCTCCACAATCAGGAGGAGACTGTCAACAGCGAGTATGAAAAGGCACATTTATGGCATAGCATCGAACCCCTCGTGTACAGCAATTTTTCAAAAACTCAGAACACACATCCACCCACCAACCCCCCAGAACTCCCCCCAATCCCCAACTACTGCCCACCCCTTATCCCACCCTAACCCTGTGCACGTGATCAGGAAGCAACCAGAATAGAAGAAGGACATATGTGGGGCCGGCCAACGGCCTAAGGTGCAGGGTCCACATCTTGAGGCAATGCATCGTCCATGTCACAATGATGCATTTTGCAGTAAAAAAAAAAAAAAAAATGTCGGATCAGCATTTTGCATATTAATGCCGCATTTTTTAGGCATCTCATGTAATGTATGAAAACAAAATGACACAAATTTTGCCCAGGTCTAAGACCACACCATCACATCACTCTGGAGGTTATGCAAACATTTAGATTCCTCCTGCTTGAAATATGAATAACATTCATTTTGTGTCTACTAACTGGCAAAACTGGTTGTGATTCCACTTTCTAAATTACTTGCCTTGTGGGAGTGAAAGTGGGGGGGGTTGAGCAGGGGGACATATTGGGGTGGATCAATACAATCAAATCAAATCAACAGCATTTGCAAAGCGCCACACTGTCACCCTTAGGGGTATCTGGGCGCTGTATCTTCTTTGAAGAGCCAGGGCTTGGATCTCTTTCTGAAGTTTGCCTGCAAGAGGGCTGTATGTAGCTGGAGAGGAAGGTCGTTCCAGGTCTTGGCAGCGATGTAGGAGAAGTAGCTAGGGCCGGACTGGCCGTAGCGGGCACCGGGCAATCCCAAGGTGCACCTCACGGGTGGGGGGCGGTTTTGGGCCCCTGGGGCCATTTTTGTTACAGGGATGTTTTAGCAGCATAGCTGGAAAATCGTTCCTGTAACAAAATCGGTAGAAAACAGGCCCTGGCAAAGAGCTCGGTGGCACCCCCAACCCCTGCGGGGGAGGGGGTGAGCGAGCACTTTGCCAGGGCCAGTTTTAATTCCCGGTCTGGCCCTGGAAGTAGCGGCCACGTCTGCGATGGATGCAGTGGTATGTGTGAGGGTGAGTGAAGGAGAGTTGGTGGAAGTTCAGTTGGTGGTTGATGTAGGCAGGTCCTAGGTCATGGAGGTTTTTGTAGGCTTGCATGAGGATCTTGTACTGGCATCTCTTCTGGATGGGAAACCACTGGAGATCTCGCAGGTGTGGGGAGATGCCGGTACATTTGGGTAGGTCCAGGATGAGTCAGACTGCAGTGTTCTATATCGTCTGGTGTCTTGTGAAGCACTGGGTGGAGATATTGGCGTAGAGGGTGTTGGCATAGTCGAGCAGCTAGTGATGTGTGCCTGCCTGACAATCTTTCTGGTGTTAGTTGGGATCCATCTGAAGATTCTGTGGAGAATGCGGAGTGTGTGGAAGCAGGAGGAGCAAACTGCATTGACTTGTCATTTTATGGTCAGTTGGCTGTCGAGGATGATGCTGAAGTTGGGTGCATGGTCCGTCGGTGTTGGTGTAGGTCAGAGTTCGGCAGGCCACCATCTGTGGACCCAAGCAGATGTGTTTTTCCCAAGGATCAGAACTTCAGTTTTGTTGGTATTGAGTTGGAAGCAGTTGTCTCTCATCTATTTGGCTACGTAGGTCATGGCACTGCAGGAGTTGGTTTTGGCATTGGAGGGGTCCTCAGTGAGCGAGAGAATCAGTTGTTTTCATCTGTGTAGGAGATTATGTTGAGTCCGTGGGATCTGACAATTTGTTTGAGGGGGGTCATGTTAATGTTGAATAGGGAGGGGCTGAAGGATGATCCTTGTGGTATGTCACATATGATGTATTTGGGTGCGGAGGTGAGGGGAGGCAGTCAAATGCTCTGTGTGCGTACTGTAAGGAAGGAGGTGATCCACTTGAGGGCGTCTTGCTGAATGCCTATGTTTTAAAGAATGTTGATTAGAGTGTTGTGGGAGATGGTGTCTGTGATAATGTGATGATTAGTAATGATATGATGACATCTGGAATTGTAAGGGTGCAGGGTTCTGGATTGTAATGAGGAGGGTTTTCAAGGGACAATAGTCGTTTTTTATGGTTAGAGTTAGATACAGCTGTACCGAGGTTGCATAGCTCCAATAAATACTATTTAATCACATATTCTAAGGAGTCCTACTCTTTACAATAGCGACGAGTTTAGAAAGAAAGAAACTCACGGGTTACTGAAAGTCACAGACTGCTGAAAGTGCCTGCTGAAACTCACAAACTGTTGAAGTTGCCAGTAGTCAATTGCGCTGTTATCGTCGGATGCACGTGCCAAGCAGAGGCTGTATGGAGGTCTGGATCGGCTTTCGATATCAAATTAGTGTGTTGAAGGAGGAGAGAAGAAAGCGGTGTGTGTTGGACACAATCAGTGTCAGACGTAAACAACTGCTTTCTGCGCGTGCACACATGAAAAATCGAGCAGAAGCACCATTTTGAGGTCAGGCAGGCAATAGATATGCAGCGTCAGGCGGAAATCATGTAATACATATAACGCGCAGAGAAAATTGTTCAAAATAAGAGAAAGACAAAGGAAAAGACATTAATAAAATAATAAGTGATACCAAGGAAGTTCAGAGGCAAAATAAGAAAGAAGAAACATAAAATAAATACAAATATTAGAATGGCATTCATTTGTAAACCTGGCACAATTTGAAAATTTAATAAAATAAAATTTAAAAAAGAACAGGATTCCAAAGAAAGAGAAAAGCATAATAAGTAAAATTAAAGTCTGTATGAGCACAGCCATGTCAGTAGAAGATGCAAACAATGAGGCTACAGTTAACATTCACTCAGAAATATACAATGAAGATGATGTTGCAGGAAACATCTCAAGCACAATTTATAGGAGATCACTGCCTTTTAATTTATCAGAGCAAGAAAATGTTGCGCAGAGATGGGAAAAATGGAGGAGGAGATGTGAACATTTTTTAAATGCAACATGTAATAAACACTGAATTACTTAAACTTGTAGAGGATGATGTGGAGGACTAAATAGCAAGTCACATATAAAGGGCTTAGGAAGTCTTTGAATGACAAATTTGATCCTCACACGAATTTAGATTTTGAAAGATTCAATTTTAACAAGGCTTGTCAACAGGAAGAAGAAACAATGGATGACTATGTCACTAGACTTTAAAAATTGGTGACATTTTATGAATTTGATCAATTTAACAATGAAGAGGCGATAAGACTGAGAGTAATACAAGGTTGTAACTCAATAAAACTTAGGAAAAAACTTTTAGAAAAAACTTATGACCTTCAGGAGATTTTGAGAATGGCTAAAACGGATATGCAAGCTCAGAAACATGCTACGAATATGGAAGAAGGAAGAATAAAAGCAATAGAGCAAGTGAGACAAATGTCAAAGAAAATAAATATTAGAGAAAATGTAGAAATGCCGAATAGAGAAAAGAGGTTGTGTGACAGAAGTGGATTTCAATTCCTGCATTTGAAAAGCTGTACAGCAATGGGACAACAATGCAAAGAATGCGGAAGATATAATCACTTCGCAAGTGTATGCAGATTTTGAAAAGAAAAGAAAGAAAATTAGAATAAAAGAGAAAACTGGCACCAAGCAAACCCAGATGTAAAAAGTATTTTGGAAACACAAAATATGTAAGAGAAATGGAAGGTGTTGAAGAAGAGGTTGAATACTCTGAAAAACTTTACATGATGCAAGAAGAAAGTAAACCTCAACAATTCAATGTGATTAAGAAAGCAAACATAAAAAAGACCACGTCTGTAGACCTATTGATTGGGTTACAAAAAGTTCTATTTGTACTAGATAGTGGAGCAACGTGTAACATAATGTGTGTAACAGAATACATGAAAATGCTTAAACAACTTCCTATAAGTCCTACGACTATTAGTGTTTTCCAGTGGGGAGCTATAAATCTTGTTTGATGTTTAGGAAATTTTGAAGAAACATTGCAATTTTGAAATGTAACAAGCAAAGAAGACATACACGTTTTGAAAGGTGAAGTTCCAGGACCTTGTCTGTTGAGTAATGTCACTGCTCAGATCATGGGTTTGTTAGCAATGAACTGTAACATGTCAGTAGATCATCCAATTTTAAGAAAATACTCTAAACTGTTTGAAGGATTAAGTAAACTAAAGGATTACTGTGCATATAAATGAATCGATAATACCAGTAGCACAGGCACATCGAAGGATACCAGTTCATATGCAGACAATGGTAGATAAAGAGATAAAGTCATTGCTTGATCAATATATAATTGAAGAAGTGACAGGACCAAGACCTTGGGTGTCACCCATTGTAATCGTTCCAAAAAACGATACTGAAGATGTCAGAATATGCATTGAGGTGAGGATTCCAAACACAGCTATTGATAGAGAGCGATATCCTGGTATTCATTTAAATGATATGATCTGAAGTATTAATGGGGCTGCATTTTTTTAAAAACTTGATTTATACAAAGGATATCACCAGTTGGAAGTTGACAATCAGTCAAGATACATCACAACATTTTCCTCAAATTTGAGTTTATTTAAATATAATAAGGTTAAACTTTGGAATATGTTCAGCTGCAGAATTGCAAGGCCATTGTGCCCCCGGTACGTAATTTTTTCCCATATTAAATGTGATGCTCCACTAGCACAAGGGTGTTTATTTACAAGCCCAATGTTATAAGGCCAGTGCACAACAGCATGAATTACAGTGATAATATAAAAAATGTTGGCAAAACTCAAGAAGAACATGATCAAGCATTAGATGGTGTATATCAAAAGCTTCAAAAAGGAGGGTTGACACTGAACTTAAAAAAGTGTGAAATAAATAGGACCGAGCTGACGTTTTTTGGACATATATTTTCGGCTGAAGGAAGAAGGCCAGATCCTGTCAAAATATCAGCTCTGAATGCAGTGCAAAGGCCCAAGGATGTAACAGAGATACAGTCATTTTTAGGAATGGCTAGTTATTGTGCACAATATATTAAACATTTTGTGACAGTAAGTTGTCACGGCTAAGAAAATTAACAAGAAAAGGAAGAAGATTCTTCTGGAGTAATGAATTGGAATTAGCATTTAAAGAAATAAAGCTAGAAATATCACATGCAACAAATCTAAAATACTTTGACCCTCATCTATGCACGGAGGTGATAGTAGATGCTAGTCCAGTAGGATTGGGAGCGATCCTAGTACAACATAAGCCTGGAAGAGAAACTCCAAGATTGGTGGTCTCTCATGCGAGCAAAAGTCTATCTGAAGTAGAGCAAAGATACTCTCAATCTGAAAAAGAAAGTGTAGCTATTGTGTGGGCATGTGAACACAATCATGACTTTACATATGGTAAGCAATTGTAATTATCACTGATCAGCAAGCCCTCATTTCCATTTTTGGGAATCCAAAGACAAAGATGCCACTGAGAATTGAAAGATGGGGAATGAGGCTGATGGATTATGATTTTAGAATTATTCATAAGCCTGAAAAAGAATATAACCCACTACTAAATTATAAATGGCCAATTAAATGTGAACAATTGTAAATGTACTTTTAAAAGTAAAGATATGGATCTATATGATTCACACCATGTTGAGGTTTAATTTGGCTTTAAAATTATTGGTATTGCAGCTTCATTCCATGCAGGTGGAGCAGGGAGGTCATCTACGTATATTTCGTTTATTAAGTTGGTCAAGACAGAAGAAGTTCTTCTTTCAAAACCTTGTATAGTTTGTTTGATATATGTTCAGCTCCTGGTGCCTTTCCCTTTTTTAACCGTCTGACAATTTTGAATACTTCTGCGGAGCTAATTTATTGATTAAGATACTGCTTCTTATCTTGGTCTAATGTAACAAGAGCATCCTCCATTAACCAGTTATCTATTTGTTCTTTTGTAGCTGTTTAATCATTGGAATGTGGATCTTGAAAGAAATTAACAAAGGCTCTCCCAATGTCAGGGTCCTTCAAAGAGCCTTCACTAGTTTAGTTACTTTCTATTTACTTTATTATATTTCTAGCATTGTCTACACTTGTCTTCCAAGCCAGTAACTTTTCACAGCCCTCACAATATTCATAATGTGCTAACTTGCTAGCAATCCACTTATTTTGTAACACTTCTTCCAGATATTCTGTTAAAAATTCCTTAGTTTCTTTACTATTGATTTGTAAATTAAATTTGTTACAAGGGTGGTTAGAGCTAGTAAGCTCGTTATGAATTCATCCAATTTTCAGATCTAACTTCTTCGCTTTATTAATATTTTCTTTCTTTCTATGTGATGCATAGATAATTAATCTCCCACAAATAAAAGCTTCATAAACATTCCATATAAAATATGTGGGGGGCAGAATCCTTATTCTTTCAATAATATATATTCTCCTGCTTCCCTAATAGTGACTTATCAAGAGTCCATCTAGATGGAGTTGGGGTGCTCTTCAGGGAAAGCTCTTATTTTACTGTGGGTTGGTCTAAGAGATATTCTGGTAGGTGAGTTATGCCTTTTAGCTTATTCCCCAATTTTACATTTATCAGAAGATATCTATTTGGGAGGTGTGACCATATTTCGTGTTGGGATATGTATATTCCTTATTCAGACCCACCATCTGTTGGCAAGGATCTATTAAGCCCAGATTATTCATCAAGTGATGAATACACTCCCTCATTTTTGGTGAATTACCCTTTAGTCTAGTAGTGGATTTATCTAGGACTGGGTCTAAGAATGCCTCAAAATCTCCACTTATTACTATGAAGTTTCTGGTATCAACTAGCTGATAGTAGAGTTCATTGAGTTGGGTTGCTTCATCTATATTCAAACCATTATAGCTTACAAATGAATACATTGTGCTGTGAATTGTGACATTTTTAATCAGCCATCTTCCTCTAGGGCCCACCATGACATTTTCCAACCTTGATTGTGCAGGGTTTTTTATTAAAATCGTCATCCCTGTCAAATAACATATTTGATTAGTACAGGCAAATCGTTTTTTTCACTTATGTCCCCTTAAGAATTTCCCCCATCCCTCTTGATGTAAATGTATTTCCTGTAGCATTAGGATATAATTAGAAGACCATTTCAGGAATTCTAAAACCTTCTTTCTCCTACTTGGTACTCTCAGTCAATATATACTCCAAGTTAGGACCCTTATGCTGTGGATTCTGTCTGATTCCATCATTTTGACCCTAGTTCCTCAGTCATTAAGATCTTCCTGCAGATTTTTAAAACACTTGTCGCAAGTTAGGAATATTTTTTTTATTTTCTCACTCATGCTTCCCAGTGATTATCTAGTCTACTATTTACATTTGCTATGTGTCACCCTCCCAGATTTGTCTCCCCCCTTGCACTCTCCAGGGAACCCTCCCTGGATCCAAAAAGGGTAATTCATTATACCCATTGATCCTCTTCTCTCCAATTTACCTAGTGTTTGCTTAGTGTTGCATTTTTATCTGATTTATTGAACTCACAACCTCAGAAGGCTCTTTTATGTTGGCGTCTTGTTGTTCCATATAACTCTAAATGTGGCTGGAAATTTCAGTTGTCTGTTAGCTTCTAGCGTTTTTAATTCTTGAACATATCTCCCTAGTTCCCATTGCCGGTTTTGAGTAGCTTTAGCAAGGTCTGACTTAATGCAGAAAGGCTCTTCATCTTTTTTAAAGCTATATGCTTTCAACGCTTCTAAAAGTATCACCTACTTTAAAGAGTACGTGACTTCTTGTTATTAGCAAGAACAACTGGACTCGTGACTGGAAGGATACTCAGCATTGCTTTCAAATTTCAGTGGTAGTTGAGAACCATTGACGGACTACTGACTCCTCAAAGGGGTTTGGCCTTTGCAAAGAGGATTTTTTCTGTAACAGACAGCTTGCATTTTGTGAATAAATCATGCGTTCAAGTTGCAGGGACCAGATCATTAGCATTCTGCCATTTTTTTTTAAGTTCAAGAAAATTTTATTTGATAATAATAAGAGAGAAAACCAGGTGTCAAAACAAAGTACAACGTGATATCAAGTTAAAGAATCTGAGCAGAGTAAGATAGTCATACAAATGTAAGCATTATAATCAAAGAAATCTGGGTACAAAATGGGAAAAAAGGAAAAGGCAAAGAGAAAACATGTTAAGCATAAAATATGAAAGGCATAAGAACATTGGAAAAAATTAAAAAATTGGTACAATAGAGGATAAGTGGAATGTATCGAGCAATTAAGGAGGTTTAGGAACTTCCTGTTGTGGAGGCGGAAGATGAAACAAGCTTTTACTACATGAGTCCAGATAAAGCATGACAGGTGTCCATAAGTCCATGCGTTTTGTAGCCATACATGCCGGGAAAACATGAGCAGTATCGAGTCTATGGTTATGGCATACATTAAACCACCACGCCTTGAAGGAAATTTTAGAGAAGTCTTTCCAGTTGACCGTGATTTGTTGGAAGGCAGCGGCAAGTAATAGGTCAACGATCTGAGGCTTTAGATCAACGTCATCCCAACAAGGGGAAAGGCTACCCATAAAAATATGTGTGTGAGAAAAAGGGATGGAAGTGTGGAAAATTAAATTAATTTGAGCCCAAACCTGTAGCCAAAAACTGCGGACATGAGTGCATAAAAATAACATATGAAATAAATTAGCTTGTGATGATGAACAAGACCAACATGTGTGGGGTGTGTTAGGAAAGCGTTTGTGAAGGTCAGAGGGTGTTAAGAGAAGCCTATTGTAAATAAAAAACAGAGTCTGAGTGAGGGTTGCTGCTCTGGAAGACTTACGGAGTTTGGTCCAGAGTTTGTCCCAAAAGGAAATCGACCAAGAGACAGACAGATCATGCTCCCAGGACTCTTCCACTTTAGATTTAGACCTGGGAGTCTTACCAGTGTGAAGGTATTTGTAAATTGCAGTGGCTTTTGGTGTAGTACGTAAGAAGGAATGAAGAGTGGAAGTGGGAGTGGGTGAAGCAGGAGGAGGGCAGGGCTGAGGGAGATCATTGTACTTTGTCAGGACTGTGTTTTTAAGCAATTGGTATTTACTGGCAAAGGAGGCGGGTAAGTCATAGAGGGAGCGAAGGTTGTCAAAAGATAAGACAGAGGAGTGGGAAAAAAGTTGGGAGATCCACTGCAGCCCTCGGGTATGCCAAGTCTTTAAAAAAAAGGGTCTGTCACGGATGAGTAAGGACGTGTTATGCCATATGGGGGAGGAGAGGAAATCAGCAATGGTAGTAGGGGGTGAGTGAGTGGAAGAGAGGAGTAATTTAGTGGTAAACTTATGGATCGGAGTGGAGATAGAGGTGGGTTTGCGAGAGAAGGAGAGGTATTCAGCAAAGGAGAAGGGAGAGAGAAGGAGGCGTTCAAATTTGGCCCATAGAGGACATGGGGTGGCAGGGTCTTGTAGCCAGAAAGAGGCCTGCCTCAACTGGAACGCCTTGTGGTAAGCTGGGAAGTCAGGAAAGTTAGCCCCCCCTTCTGATTTAGGACGAATCAGGCGTGCTAGAGACATTCGTGGCTTCTTTTTATTCCAAAGAAAGGAGATTAGAATAGAGTTGATCTTTTTGAAAAAATTGGAGGGTATAGGGACCGGAATATTGGAAAGGGTGTAGAGAACAAGGGGAGACAACATCATTTTAATGGTATCCAGGCGACCCCATCAATACACAAAAAGAGTAGACCAGGTCTATGGTGGTGTGCTGCCTTGACTGGTGAACGAGGGCTATAGGTGCATGTGTGAAAGGGTATGTGTTGAGTCACGCTGGGCCAGAAAAATACCCATCAGACCGCCCTCGTGGCGGCAATTCATCATATGGGGATAGGTGGTCGCTCCTGCACCGCTCATATCTTTAAGTGACGGTGCGACAGTAAGGAGCGGCACACTGAGCCACAGTCATGCTCCAAGAAAAGGAAATTGTAAAGTGAGTGCAGTGCTTTAGGAGAAGTGCTTATTAAAATTGACTACCTAGTCTAAGGGGAATGCCTATAGAAGATAGCGTAGGTGTCAAGATTAAAAACACGCCTAGTAGTAGATGAGTAGGACTACATTATTTATTTTATTTTATTTTATTTTTTAAATTTGTATGGCGCTACAGCTACCCAAAAAGGGTTTCCCGGCGCCTGAGTCATTTGATTGGATAGAAGGAAAGTTGCCAAATTGTAGTATTACTGCAGTTGTTTCTGGAACAGCCAGGTTTTTACATATTTCCGGAATTTCGTATAGCTCTCTTCTTTCCGGATCTGAGGGGGAAGTGAGTTCCATAGAGTGGGCCCTCTCACAGCAAAAGAACGCCCTCCCGTTTTTTGGAGTTTAAATCTAGGAATAGCAAAATTTGCTGCTGTTAGAGATCGGAGATTTCTTGTTGGAAGGTAGGGACAAGCCAGGGTTTGTAGGTAGGCGGGTGCAGTTCTGGTTTTAATTTTAAACATATATGTCAGGGTTTTAAAGCTGATCCGATGTTCTATCCTGAGCCAATGTAGGTCATTCAGATGTTTAGATATTCTCTCAAACTTTGGGATCTGACACAGGAGTCGTGCAGCCGCGTTTTGGATCATTTGGAGTCGTTTTATCACTGCAAGATTTGAGCCCAAGTAAAGAATGTTACCGTAGTCAATGCGTGATGTTATTAGTGCATTGACTACGGTCTTTTGGGTGTTTTGGGGCAACATCCAAATAATTTTCTTTAGCCATTTTATTATGGTGAAGCAGAGGCCAGCGACTTTATTTGCCTGCTGCTTCATCGACAAAGTATTGTCGATAATGACTCCTAGGTTCCTTACTTGAGTGGCTGGGATGGGAAGATTACCCATCTCTGCTGGCCAGTGTAAGGGGCTCCAGAGCTCTTTATTTCTTCCAAGAAGAAGAACCTCCGTTTTATCCCCGTTTAGCTTCAACTGGTTAGTTGACATCCAGTTGAAGATTTCCTGAAGACCATTTTTCAGAACAGAGGGGGTTGAGGGGTTTGAGTCAGATAGGGAAAAAATGATCTGCGAGTCGTCAGCGTATGACATTAACGCGAGGCCCACGCTGTCGGCTAAATCGGCCAGTGGTCGCAGGTATAAATTAAAAAGCAGCGGGCTCAAGATGGAGCCCTGTGGAACTCCATGGGGGGTGAGGAACGTGTCCGAGCATGCAATGCTGGATTTGATCTGGAAAGATCTATTGGTTAGAAAAGACTTTATCCACTGAAGGGCCTCATTTCGAATGCCAATTCTCTCTAGTGTAGTCAAGAGAGTTTTATGTGAAATGGTATCAAACGCCGCACTCAAATCTAAAAGAATGAGTGCGACAGTTTGACCCTTATCCAGGAGCTTTCGAATTTTTTCGGTCACACCCAGTAAAGCGGTCTCCGTTGAGTGTCCTGTACGGAAACCTGATTGCGATGGGTGGAGGAGGTTGTTATTCTGCGTGAAGGAAGTGAGGGCGGCATGGATATGTCTCTCCATTAGTTTAGAAAAGGCAGGAAGTAATGATATAGGCCGATAGTTTGATAGGACCGTAGGGTCGGCTGAAGGTTTTTTCAGTAATGGGGTTACAATGGCGTGTTTCCAGCTTGCCGGGACAGTGGAAGTTAAAAGAGAGGAATTTAGCATGTTTGCAATAGTAATTAAGGGGGCGTTGTCAAGTTGTTTCAGGAAACGAACTGGGAGGGGATCGCAGGGAGAGCCTGACGAAATAGATTTCAAAGATATTTTTAGGGAGTCCAGAGTTATGGGGGGCCATCTCTCAAGGGAGTTTGTTTCTTCCGGGGTTCTTAAGATATGCTGCTCAGTAGCATTAACCTGGGGACTAGTAGTAAAGTTTGAGACAATAATTTCAATTTTGTCATTGAAGAATGTCGCCAGGTCTTGACATTGTTTTTTTGTTAACGGATGGGCAGTGGCCGATGTTTGGGCACCTGCTAGATCCTTTACTATATTAAATAAGGTCTTTGTTTTGTTTGTGGCATTGTTGACGGTATTAGCCACATAAAGGGCTCTGGCTCTCCTGCAGGATGTATGGTACACATTCCTTGCGTTATTGTATTTTATTTTGTTTTCGTGTTTGTAGTCTTTGCGCCAGTTCCTTTCTAAAACTTTGCATTTGGATTTCTCAGCTTTGAGTAGTTCATTAAACCAAGGGGCAGGGGGGCGGTGGAAATTTCTCTTTGCCTCCGTTAAAGGAAGGCATTGGATTGTTGCTGTTTCTAGCCACTGGTTAGTAGTTTTCGCAATATTTTCCATATTTTGGTCGTAGGAGGGGGCGCTATTTATAAGTGCGTTGTTCAGTCTACTCATATCTAATAGTTTCCAATTTCTCATGGATTGCGCAGGCCAGATGCGACTCCTGGGAGGAGCTGGTCTGGCTAGGCTAAAACTTACAAGGTGATGATCTGACCAGCATACAGGGCTGGTTTGAGTCCATTGTAGGTCAGGGGTATTAGAAAAAATAGGGTCCAATAGGTGACCTGCTTTGTGTGTAGAACCAGTATTGAGCAGAGTTAAATTTAAAGCAGTGAAATCTTCTATAAGATTACAACAGGCCACATTTGTTTGGTCCTCAAGGTGCAGGTTTAGGTCCCCTAAAAGTGTGAAATTTTTAGAATTTAACAACAATGGGGCAATGTGGTTTGCTAAGTTGACTGTCCAGGAGTTAGCATTCCCTGGTGGTCTGTATATAAGAAGACCGGACAGAGTAAAATTCGGGTTGAGGGTAATTTGGAAGGAGGCGGCTTCACAGTCTGGGATATTGGCTGGGAGCAAGTTGCAAGTAAATTCTTTGAGATATATGATTGCAATCCCTCCACCCACTTGGCCTTGTCTATCTTGTCGTGCAATAGCATAGTTATCAGGGAGAGCCATAGCTACATCTGGTCCGGAGCTCTCGTGTAGCCAGGTTTCTGTTAGGAAGAGGGCACTTGGGGCATCATCTTGTAAAAGGGTGAAGATGTCTAATTTGTGCTGAGGTAGGGATCTGCAATTAACGCTAAGGAAGGAGTAGTTGAGGTGACTGCGATTTGGGCGTTTAGTTGTAGTTTGGGAAGTAGGTATTGGGTCCGAATAGGGTTGGATATTTGTAAGTTCTAATTTGCAGTTATTACAATATGTGTCCCCAAGTGGCGAGAGGCCAATACAGTTATGGCGCTGTGCAGAGTGGTCAACTAGTTTCAGCTTAACAGGGTGTTTACTCCAGCTTTCATCAGGACCTTACAGATGAAAAGCTACTGCAACAAGGTGTGTTAGGTATACAAATACACAATAACATGCAGAATACGTGCATTGTGCTGAAGGAAGTCAATATCTCCCCAAAGCTTGTAACCTCAATGTCCACAGGAGATAGAAAGGAAATCTTCTTCCTGTCAGAAAAATACAAAACATATCATGTATCCCATTACACACATGAAACCAACTGACCCCACAGACACCGACAAAACAAAACACACTTGCAGGAACAATTTGCGTTCCGCATAATCTATAAGCATACTAGCTTCATCACATGGAGGCATTTCCTCCTAGTGATACTCACCCAGCTTTGTGTGGGTGAAAGCCCCACCTCGCCCGGCAACCGCTCGGGAGAATGAGGCCCCGCTCTGATGTGCAAAAAAGAGAGGGACACAATTAGCACATAATACTTATGTGTCCAACCTAATAGTTTTACACATACTACCCAATGAACGTATGATAGACTGCCCACTGACCTGCCAACAACCAACCCCGACCCTAAACTAACACTGATTCCTTGGGGTAGGTACCTGGCCCTGGAGGAGTTTAAAAGAATTTCTAAAAAACATCCATATTTCAGGCGACCATATGTGTCTATATATATAATAATAAGCACTGCAAGTTACATGGTATACAGCAGCACTCGAAGTGCAGAAAACAAATTGCTGCAGCTTGCCAAAAAAGGGGGGGGGGACCAAGTCTGAGAGCATGGTCCTAGAACAAGTGACGATTGTTAACTGCTAAGTACAGCGCGGTTATGTCATCACATCCTCAAACAGACTTACCTATCCGTCGGTACCCGTTGCTCTGTGGCGAGCGGAAGGGGAGGCACCGATGGAGACGCCCAGTTCGTTTAAGTACAGAGGCTTCTTAACTGTGAAGCCAATGGTGATGTCGATTCTAGCCATGCCCCTCAGAGTACGCTTCATGTTCAAATCAGAATGCAAGTGTGCTCACCTGCGTGAGCTGATAGCGCGCCACAGATCTCGCTAAAGCGCCCGGCCCCGTGGGCCTGATGCTAGTCTTGTCGCGCTTGCGCAGAAATCTCCAAGCAGAGTCAGAGAGATACACTACACCCTCGCGCGTGCGCCTAGCTGTCGCGGAGCGCCTCGCTTTTGTATAAGTCAACCGTGTCAACATCTCTTGAGTATATTCAGAAAAGCAAGAGTGTTAACCTGCATTTGCCAGAAAACAGGCGACGGGAAGCACGGGAGCACCGGGTCTCATACACTTATCGTTAATCATCCTGCGCCTGCGCAGAAGGTACTGGAGTAAACAGTTGATAGACAATAAACCCTCGCGCTTGTGGCGAATATTTCAGGGGTGCCTAACGCTAGGGTAATCATAAATGTATGGGGAAGTCGGTTTAAATAACCTAGCAGTGCTCGTAATACTGAGCTACAACAATACTAGGCCCAGTCAGCCAACTCCAAAAGGTCACACTGTGGTGGACCCCAGCTAGTCAACATGTATTATGAGAGGGAATATACCTATATATTTATGCTGAACGACCCACTGCTAATGAAAATGTTTAAGCCGTGTTTGTAGTTTAAGGCCAAATTCTATAAGTGACATCCTTACACAATGTGTATGGTCGAGGAAAAGTGTACAGAGGGTAAACACTCGAGCGAGAAGCACGTGAACAGCCCGGGTTGGCAGATTGAATGCAATGGGCTAACCTGATGGGGAACCATGGCACAAAGAAAAACTCATGACGCCAGGCCAGAGGGAATCGAAAGAAGGGAGGGAAGTTGAAGGCTGGCAGGCAGATGGAGTCACACACAATTAAATTGGGTGAGCTAATGATGTAGACTATGAGTCCACATCTTAAATATACAGACCCGCAACTGAAAAGTTGCTCTAAAACTGAAAAACCAAAAATGAGGAGGGTCAAAGGGGAAATAATTTAACGACCTGTCAACTCATGCCCCTATGGTCAGAATCAATACACAAAAAGAGTAGACCAGGTCTATGGTGGTGTGCTGCCTTGACTGGTGAACGAGGGCTATAGGTGCATGTGTGAAAGGGTATGTGTTGAGTCACGCTGGGCCAGAAAAATACCCATCAGACCGCCCTCGTGGCGGCAATTCATCATATGGGGATAGGTGGTCGCTCCTGCACCGCTCATATCTTTAAGTGACGGTGCGACAGTAAGGAGCGGCACACTGAGCCACAGTCATGCTCCAAGAAAAGGAAATTGTAAAGTGAGTGCAGTGCTTTAGGAGAAGTGCTTATTAAAATTGACTACCTAGTCTAAGGGGAATGCCTATAGAAGATAGCGTAGGTGTCAAGATTAAAAACACGCCTAGTAGTAGATGAGTAGGACTACATTATGGCGCTGTGCAGAGTGGTCAACTAGTTTCAGCTTAACGGAGTGTTTACTCCAGCTTTCATCAGGACCTTACAGATGAAAAGCTACTGCAACAAGGTGTGTTAGGTATACAAATACACAATAACATGCAGAATACGTGCATTGTGCTGAAGGAAGTCAATATCTCCCCAAAGCTTGTAACCTCAATGTCCACAGGAGATAGAAAGGAAATCTTCTTCCTGTCAGAAAAATACAAAACATATCATGTATCCCATTACACACATGAAACCAACTGACCCCACAGACACCGACAAAACAAAACACACTTGCAGGAACAATTTGCGTTCCGCATAATCTATAAGCATACTAGCTTCATCACATGGAGGCATTTCCTCCTAGTGATACTCACCCAGCTTTGTGTGGGTGAAAGCCCCACCTCGCCCGGCAACCGCTCGGGAGAATGAGGCCCCGCTCTGATGTGCAAAAAAGAGAGGGACACAATTAGCACATAATACTTATGTGTCCAACCTAATAGTTTTACATATACTACCCAATGAACGTATGATAGACTGCCCACTGACCTGCCAACAACCAACCCCGACCCTAAACTAACACTGATTCCTTGGGGTAGGTACCTGGCCCTGGAGGAGTTTAAAAGAATTTCTAAAAAACATCCATATTTCAGGCGACCATATGTGTCTATATATATAATAATAAGCACTGCAAGTTACATGGTATACAGCAGCACTCGAAGTGCAGAAAACAAATTGCTGCAGCTTGCCAAAAAAGGGGGGGGGACCAAGTCTGAGAGCATGGTCCTAGAACAAGTGACGATTGTTAACTGCTAAGTACAGCGCGGTTATGTCATCACATCCTCAAACAGACTTACCTATCCGTCGGTACCCGTTGCTCTGTGGCGAGCGGAAGGGGAGGCACCGATGGAGACGCCCAGTTCGTTTAAGTACAGAGGCTTCTTAACTGTGAAGCCAATGGTGATGTCGATTCTAGCCATGCCCCTCATAGTACGCTTCATGTTCAAATCAGAATGCAAGTGTGCTCACCTGCGTGAGCTGATAGCGCGCCACAGATCTCGCTAAAGCGCCCGGCCCCGTGGGCCTGATGCTAGTCTTGTCGCGCTTGCGCAGAAATCTCCAAGCAGAGTCAGAGAGATACACTACACCCTCGCGCGTGCGCCTAGCTGTCGCGGAGCGCCTCTCTTTTGTATAAGTCAACCGTGTCAACATCTCTTGAGTATATTCAGAAAAGCAAGAGTGTTAACCTGCATTTGGCAGAAAACAGGCGACGGGAAGCACGGGAGCACCGGGTCTCATACACTTATCGTTAATCATCCTGCGCCTGCGCAGAAGGTACTGGAGTAAACAGTTGATAGACAATAAACCCTCGCGCTTGTGGCGAATATTTCAGGGGTGCCTAACGCTAGGGTAATCATAAATGTATGGGGAAGTCGGTTTAAATAACCTAGCAGTGCTCGTAATACTGAGCTACAACAATACTAGGCCCAGTCAGCCAACTCCAAAAGGTCACACTGTGGTGGACCCCAGCTAGTCAACATGTATTATGAGAGGGAATATACCTATATATTTATGCTGAACGACCCACTGCTAATGAAAATGTTTAAGCCGTGTTTGTAGTTTAAGGCCAAATTCTATAAGTGACATCCTTACACAATGTGTATGGTCGAGGAAAAGTGTACAGAGGGTAAACACTCGAGCGAGAAGCACGTGAACAGCCCGGGTTGGCAGATTGAATGCAATGGGCTAACCTGATGGGGAACCATGGCACAAAGAAAAACTCATGACGCCAGGCCAGAGGGAATCGAAAGAAGGGAGGGAAGTTGAAGGCTGGCAGGCAGATGGAGTCACACACAATTAAATTGGGTGAGCTAATGATGTAGACTATGAGTCCACATCTTAAATATACAGACCCGCAACTGAAAAGTTGCTCTAAAACTGAAAAACCAAAAATGAGGAGGGTCAAAGGGGAAATAATTTAACGACCTGTCAACTCATGCCCCTATGGTCAGAATCAATACACAAAAAGAGTAGACCAGGTCTATGGTGGTGTGCTGCCTTGACTGGTGAACGAGGGCTATAGGTGCATGTGTGAAAGGGTATGTGTTGAGTCACGCTGGGCCAGAAAAATACCCATCAGACCGCCCTCGTGGCGGCAATTCATCATATGGGGATAGGTGGTCGCTCCTGCACCGCTCATATCTTTAAGTGACGGTGCGACAGTAAGGAGCGGCACACTGAGCCACAGTCATGCTCCAAGAAAAGGAAATTGTAAAGTGAGTGCAGTGCTTTAGGAGAAGTGCTTATTAAAATTGACTACCTAGTCTAAGGGGAATGCCTATAGAAGATAGCGTAGGTGTCAAGATTAAAAACACGCCTAGTAGTAGATGAGTAGGACTACATTATGGCGCTGTGCAGAGTGGTCAACTAGTTTCAGCTTAACGGAGTGTTTACTCCAGCTTTCATCAGGACCTTACAGATGAAAAGCTACTGCAACAAGGTGTGTTAGGTATACAAATACACAATAACATGCAGAATACGTGCATTGTGCTGAAGGAAGTCAATATCTCCCCAAAGCTTGTAACCTCAATGTCCACAGGAGATAGAAAGGAAATCTTCTTCCTGTCAGAAAAATACAAAACATATCATGTATCCCATTACACACATGAAACCAGCTGACCCCACAGACACCGACAAAACAAAACACACTTGCAGGAACAATTTGCGTTCCGCATAATCTATAAGCATACTAGCTTCATCACATGGAGGCATTTCCTCCTAGTGATACTCACCCAGCTTTGTGTGGGTGAAAGCCCCACCTCGCCCGGCAACCGCTCGGGAGAATGAGGCCCCGCTCTGATGTGCAAAAAAGAGAGGGACACAATTAGCACATAATACTTATGTGTCCAACCTAATAGTTTTACACATACTACCCAATGAACGTATGATAGACTGCCCACTGACCTGCCAACAACCAACCCCGACCCTAAACTAACACTGATTCCTTGGGGTAGGTACCTGGCCCTGGAGGAGTTTAAAAGAATTTCTAAAAAACATCCATATTTCAGGCGACCATATGTGTCTATATATATAATAATAAGCACTGCAAGTTACATGGTATACAGCAGCACTCGAAGTGCAGAAAACAAATTGCTGCAGCTTGCCAAAAAAGGGGGGGGGACCAAGTCTGAGAGCATGGTCCTAGAACAAGTGACGATTGTTAACTGCTAAGTACAGCGCGGTTATGTCATCACATCCTCAAACAGACTTACCTATCCGTCGGTACCCGTTGCTCTGTGGCGAGCGGAAGGGGAGGCACCGATGGAGACGCCCAGTTCGTTTAAGTACAGAGGCTTCTTAACTGTGAAGCCAATGGTGATGTCGATTCTAGCCATGCCCCTCAGAGTACGCTTCATGTTCAAATCAGAATGCAAGTGTGCTCACCTGCGTGAGCTGATAGCGCGCCACAGATCTCGCTAAAGCGCCCGGCCCCGTGGGCCTGATGCTAGTCTTGTCGCGCTTGCGCAGAAATCTCCAAGCAGAGTCAGAGAGATACACTACACCCTCGCGCGTGCGCCTAGCTGTCGTTTACCACCAGGATAGGTAAAGGGGATGCCACTTGGATGTGAGATCTGTTAGTTTTTGAATACATTTGGACAAACACAGGGAAACAGTGTCTGGGATGGTAGGGGTAA
Organism: Lissotriton vulgaris; assembly: GCF_964263255.1. Classification (NCBI taxonomy): domain Eukaryota; kingdom Metazoa; phylum Chordata; class Amphibia; order Caudata; family Salamandridae; genus Lissotriton; species Lissotriton vulgaris. The sequence continues at coordinate 970,954,885 of NC_141697.1, forward strand.
TATGCATCCCAAGGTATTTGATATTGGAAGATTTCCACGTGAAATTAGAGGCGGCAAAGTCGGGCTGGAATGTGAATTTAGTCAAGGGGAGGATCTCACATTTATCATTATTGAGTTTATAGCCAGATATTTGGGAGTAAGCTTGGACTTCAGTGAGAAAGGCAGGAATGGAAACGGAAGGGTCGGAGATAAATAACAAAATGTCATCCGCATAAGCGGCTAGTTTGATGTGGGAATCTGACAGTTGGAAACCATGGATGGAAGGGTTTTGACGGAGCTTGGAGAGGAAGGGTTCTAAGGCCAAATTAAAGAGAAAGGGAGACAAGGGACAGCCTTGGCGAACACCTCTTTTTAAATCAAAAAAGGAAGAAGTTTGCCCGTTGGCACAAACCGCTGCGCGTGGGTTAGAATAAAGTAGTGAGATTAAGGATATAAAAACAGGACCAAAACCAAACCAACGGAGGGTGTGAAATAGATAAGTCCATTCGACTCTATCAAACGCCTTTTCGGCATCTAGGGCAATGGCCGCAAGGGGATGAGGCAAAAGGCGAGATTTAGAAAGAATGTTGAAGAGGAGACTGGTGTTATCAGTGATAAAACGACCTTTGACAAAGCCCGACTGTTCCTCACCCAAAAGGTCTGGAAGAAGAAGGTCAAGACGTGCCGCAAGAGACTTTGCAAAAATTTTGTAGTCAATATTAACCAAAGAAATTGGCCTGTAGTTCTTGCAGTGTTGAGGGTCTTTCCCCTCCTTGGGTATGAGGCAAATATGGGCGTCAGAAAAAGAGCCAGAGGAGGAACCTAAGGAAAGGAAGGCGCCAATAAGGGAATGGAGTCTAGGGATAAGGAGCTGTGAAAAATGGAGAAAAAATTCTACTGTGAAGCCGTCTGGCCCAGGAGCCTTGTCTTTTTGGAGGGTTTGAAGCGCTTTGAGGAGTTCTTGTTGGGATATATCAAGTTCTAAGTGAGAGAGGTCAAGTGGAAAGTGAGACGGTTTTTGAATAGAAGAGAAAAAAGTGTATAGAGAGTGGGAAGAAGGCTGAGTTTCAGAAGAGTATAAGGTCTTGTAGAAGGTAGAGAATTCGGTGAGGATGTCTGCGTCTGTGTGTTTGAGATTTGAATTGGCGTCGTAGATTGATTCAATGTTTAATTTATTATGTTTCACCTTGAGATAATTAGCTAAGATCTTGCCAGCCTTATTTTTGCCTCTGTAGAACTTGGCACTAGATTTTAATAAGTACAAGGATGCATCGTCGTAGATTTTTTGTTAAATTTCATCTTAGTCAAGTCAAGTCAAGTCAGAACATTTATATAGCGCACTACATACCCAGAGGGTTTCAAGGCGTTTAGGAAGGGGAGGTGGATTATTTGTCAAATATCCACGTTTTAAGCTGCTTTCTGAACGCTATGTGATTCTGGGTGAGGCGAAGGTGAGCGGGGAGTGAGTTCCATGTTTTGGCAGCCAGGTATGAGAAGGATCTGCCTCCCATGGTGGTCTTGTTGATGCGAGGTACAGTGGCGAAGGCTTGGCTGGAAGAGCGGAGATGGCGGGAGGGGGTGTAGAAGGACAGTCGAGAGTTGAGGCAATCTGGTCCGATGTCGTAGAGTGATTTGTGTGCGTGGGTAAGCAGTCGGAAAGTGATCCTCTTATTGACGGGTAGCCAGTGGAGGTCTTTAAGGTGACCGGAGATGTGTTCGTTGCGTGGGATGTCTAATATGAGCCTGGCTGAGGCGTTTTGGATTCGTTGTAGTTTCTTCTGGAGTTTCGCGGTGGTACCTGCGTAGAGGGTGTTTCCGTAGTCCAGTCGGCTCGTGACTAGAGCGTGGGTGACTGTTTTCCTTGTTTCGGGGGGGATCCAGCGAAATGTTTTTCTGAGCATGCGAAGAATGTTAAAGCAGGAAGAGGATACGGCGCTGACTTGTCTGTTCATTGAGAGTGAAGAATCCAGGATGACGCCAAGGTTCCGTGCGTGGTCTGTCGGGATGGGTGCATTTCCGAGGGCTTCCGGCCACCAGGAGTCATCCCATGCAGAGGGGGATTTACCTAAGATGAGGACTTCTGTTTTGTCTGAGTTCAGTTTCAGACGGCTTTGTTTCATCCATTCGGCGACTTCTTTCATTCCTTCGTGTAGGTTAGTTTTAGCGGTGCTGGGGTCCTTGGTGAGAGATAGGATCAGTTGAGTGTCATCCGCGTAAGAGATGATGTTGAGGTTGTGTTGGCGGGCGATGGCCGCGAGGGGGCTCATGTATACGTTGAAGAGGGTGGGACTGAGTGAGGATCCTTGTGGTACGCCGCAGATGATTTCGGAGGCCTCGGACTTGAATGGTGGGAGGCGGACTCTCTGGGTTCTTCCGGTGAGGAACGAGGTGATCCATTCCAGTGCCTTACCTTGGATTCCGATGTTTCTGAGGCGTTGTAAAAGGGTGCTGTGGCAGACTGTGTCGAAGGCTGCAGAGAGGTCGAGGAGGATGAGGGCGACTGTGTCTCCATTGTCCAGTAGAGTTCGAATGTCGTCTGTTGCTGCGATGAGGGCGGTCTCAGTGCTGTGTTTGGCTCGGAAGCCAGATTGTGAGGGGTCGAGTGATTTGTTGTCTTCGAGGAAGGCGGTGAGCTGGTTGTTGACAGCTTTCTCGATGACTTTGGCCGGGAATGGAAGAAGCGAGATGGGGCGGTAGTTTTTGAGTTCGGTGGGGTCTGCTGTTGGTTTTTTCAGAAGGGCGGTGAGTTCAGCGTGTTTCCAATCTTCTGGGAAGGTAGCGGAGTTGAAGGAGCAGTTGATGACGTCTCGGAGGTGCGGAGCTATGACGGAGTCTGCTTTGTTGAAGATGTGGTGGGGGCAAGGGTCTGTGGGGGATCCTGAGTGGATGGAGTTCATCAGGCGGATGGTGTCCTCAGTCCTCATCTTAGCGGTAACCAGGGCGGTTAGAGTTTGCTGTGAGCGGGAGGTGAAGTAAGAATGCTCCAATTTCTTAATATCCAAAAGGATAGCCTTAGTAAAATCGCGAGCAGCTCTACGTTTTTTAGCAACGAAGCCAATAATGAAATCTCTCGCCGCCGCTTTAAAGGCATCCCAAATGGTGTGTTTGGGGACAGGGGAGTTATCATTTAGGGAGAAAAACTCATGGGAGAAAGAAGTGAAGGAAGCAGTAAATTTAGGGTCTAGGAGGAGAGAGTTGTTGAAACGCCAACGTTTAGGGCCTATTGATTTGGGTAAAATATCCAATTGAACTAATGTGGGGGCATGGTCAGAAAGTAAAATTGGTCCAATTTCCGCAAGAGTGAGAGTTTGAGCAATGTTGTGGGTAACAAAGACGTAATCAATTCGGGATTGGGAATGGTGACATGGAGAGTAGAAAGTAAATTCCTGGAGTTCTGGGTTACAGAGACGCCAAGCATCAGTGAGTTTGTGTTGGGAAATAGCTTGAGAGAAGGATTTGTGAGACTTGTTAGGGATGAAATGTGCTTTGGAGTTCCTATCTAGAAAGGGATCCAGGGGCTGATTGCAATCTCCTGCTAGTATAAAATTATCATCGATGAACCTGGTGATGTGCGGGGAAAATGAGTGCCAAAAAGTGGGATCACCAGTGGTGGGGGCATAAACATTTAGGAGAGAAATTGGAACATTCTTGATAGAGAGTTTGGCATAAATCCATCGACCTTCAGCATCTGATTCCTGAGCAAGCAAGGAATGGGAAAGAGCTTTGTGACATAAAATAGCAACGCCATTACGTTTACCATCCCCAGGAGAATAGTAAACATCACCCACCCAGCTTCTCTTCAGTTTGACAGATTCTTCAGCAGATAAATGGGTTTCTTGTAAAAAAGCAATGTCCACATTCAAACGTGAAAGATGGGATAAAATTATTTGCCGTTTGATAGGGGAGTTGACGCCCTTAACAATCCATGTGAGTACTTTCAGAGACATATCATATCAGAGAAGGAGAAGAAATCAAAGGAGGAGAAGGAAGTGCAAAAAAGACCCAGAAGATTAGAAGGATCAAGGAGAGTAGGGAAGTCGATGAAAGTCGTTGCAGTATAATAGTGAATAAAAGGATTAGTTAAGAGAAAATAGGATGGGGAAGAGGAAAAGAGAAGCGAGTGGTATGAAGAAGATGATAGAGTAGTCCAAGAAATAGTTAGAATGATAAAAAGAAGACATGAATGGGTGAATACTTGAAAACCAAAAGAGAGAGACACCTGTGAAACTGAGGAAATTGGGAGACTTAGAGGTAAAAAAGATATGAGAAGGAAAATGAACAACCGGGAAGAAAGGGAAAACATACTTACGAAGGGTAGAAACATGGAGGATTGAGCACCAGGGGTAGGATACGCGAGGAAATGGATGAGGGGGGAGCGTCAGGCAGAGGAAGCAAGCGCCAAACGCGAACGAACCAACAGGTCGGGGGAAAACGCCAAACATATTGTAAAACCTGCAAGGAAAAGGGAGGAGAAACAATGATGAGTGAGACGAATGAGAGAAGATGAAAATAGAACAATAATAAACGACAATGAGGTGAGTGAAGAAAACAATAGTGAATTATATTAACTAACGAACAGGAATATAAGAAAAACGACGGGGATTGAGGGGGAGAACATGGAAACAGGAGTTGCCAGAAAACGTGACATAAACAAACAATAATATATTCAACAGTACACGATAAGCATGCAGTTTAATTAAGACGTCAGCGCTTCGTCATACAGGAGTCATGGCGGGAAAGCTGAGGAGGAGCTAGAAAAGTCCATATCAGAAGCTTGGGTAGCATTCAAAAAGCTTCGAAGACGAACAGGATCCTCATATGTCGTAGTTTTGTTGTTGTAGGTCACTCTGAATAGGCAAGGATGGAAAAGACCATATCTGGCTCCAATGGCACGAAGTTCTGGTCACATGTCCAAGAAGGCCTTGCGTCGACTAGCTGTGGCTCTTGCGTAATCCTGCGCGAAGAAAAGATTGGAGCCCATCCATTGCAAGCGAGGTGATGCACGATCCGCTGAGATAACTTTGAGGAGGTCAGTCTATTCTAAAAAGTACATGATGACACCTCTTGGTCGTGAAGAAGGAGAAGAAGTGGAGGGGAGGCGCCCCAACCTATGTGCACGCTGGATGTTAAGAATAGTATCCTCAGGTAGATGAAGAAGTTTGGGCAGAAATGATTTGAAGAAGGCAATGGGGTCAGTCCCCTCACAATTCTCCGCCAGGCCGTAGAGACGAAGATTGTTGCGCCTGTTTCGGTTCTCCAATTCTTCAACTTGCTTTTGAAGAGAGGAAATTTGAGACTGCATGTGTGATACTTTGGAGGAAGACTCTTGGAGAGAAGTTAGAGAGTGTTCCACTGTAGTGACTCTGGCATCCATCTGAGACCAATTGTCAGTAAGGACCTGCAACTTAGAATTTGTTTCTTCCATGAAGGGTCTGAGAGCACGGATCTCTTCCAATAACAGCTCCATTGAAACAGCCGATGTGGACCCCGTTGGCGATGGAGGATCCTTTTTAGGACGTTTCGTCGTGACCTTTCCTGGAGGCTGGATGGGCCGCTCCGTATTAGACTGCGACATTTGAGTGACGAGACCTTGAGAAGCTTCGAGGTGCGCCAATGCAGAGAAGACTTTGGAGTTTTTAATGAAGACACGGCGTGGAGTTTTGGAGGTGCGGAGGAATGCCTTTTTTTCCATAAGAATGAAGCAGAGAAGAGTTATTGGTGAGGTTCAATAATAGTCACTGCTTATCCAGAGGCAGCGAAGAGTATGCGTTGGAGTCTGTAACTGGAAAACTGCGCAGGATGCAGGTGTACCAGGGTGTAAGGAAAATGGATGAAACAGCAACAGGTTCGCTAAATGAAGGAGTTAATGCAGCGATGATGAAAGAGGATATCCAACATGGTGATGCATGTAAGTAAACAGCACGTTGTGGAGCAGAGGAGGTCCGTCAAGGAGAAGGTATCATGAATGCAAGGGGAACTTGAAGAGGAGAGCGCGCAGAAACAAAGCTCAAAACTGCCCCAAGTTGTAGATAGCGCCAAACATCGGAGCATGAGAGAAAGTATCACTTTTAGCATAAAGTTCACTGTATAGGGAGAGTGCCTCATAAAGAAAAGTCCACTTGCTCAAAATGGCCGCCAATCGGATGTAAACGCGAATATAACTGCGCTAAAATCCGTTAAAAGGTGGTGTATGGCATACAGATGCAGCAGTGAAGCAGAGCTGTAAATGGTACCTCATTGGGAAGAGTTGGTGATGCGTGGACCCCTGTGACAGACTTGCATGCTTGAGAGACGGGAGCGCCGTAATCCTCGTTGTCAGGATACAAAATGGCGGGCGCGACTTTCAGTCAGCCGCGTCCGCTGCGAAAGTCGGCAAAACGGCTCTTCCGCCGCTTAAAAGGGACCGCATCTGGAAGCCCCTTGTCAGCTGCAGTCTCCGATGAAGGAAAATCTACCTTGCAGGCACAGGTAAGGTGGCAGAAGCGGCGAAAACCCCGAGCGACCCGGAGCGCTCACATCCGCGCTGCCGTCCTCGCCGGGCGCCAAGCCACACCCCCAGCATTCTGCAATTTGAATACAGACATAGGGGTCGGCTGTCCCTAACAGGCCTCCATCTATACATTTGTAGTATTCAGTAGATTCAACAAGCATTTATAATGCGATAGGTCTTGCATTTCCGAGAGTTTGAGCTATCGGCATTGTAAATATTTTAGTTTTGTCAAAGCCCCCAGGCCACACTTTCACTTGCATGAAGCCTGCGTTCCTTTTTGTAAAAAATCTGTCTGACAAAAGATGCGCGGCTGCTATTAAAGTGAAACCGCTAAATGGGGGCTTTTACAAAAAAGCCCCTGTTTGTCAAACAAATGCATTTTTTAAAAATCCCCCTTGCCACGGTTTCACTTTCACTTTAACCCATTAAGTGCGCCCGTCGGCCAACGGCCATCGTGAGCACTACCTCGGTGGTGCCGCGCACTTTCGTTGACCGACGCGGCCCCGCCCAATCAATGGAACGCCCCCACCGTGGCGGCAACACCGCGGTAAATGGGTTAATAGCGGCTGCACACCTTTCCTTAGACACAGCTCTTCTAAAGAAAGAGGCGCGGCCTTCTAGCACATGAAAGTGCGGCATGGGAGCTTTGACAACAAAATAAATATTTGCAATGCAATAGGTCTCGCATTTGCGAGAGTTTAAGTCAGAGGTCTTCAAACTTTTCGGTGCCAAGACCCCCTTGTCAAACTTTTTTAGGTAGAAGGACCCCCTTCCGACAAACTTTTCTCGAACCTGGTACTCCTCATAATCAACAACTATCGACAACCATAAACACCCACAATTAACACAGAAAATAATCTTTACGGTGGTTTATTATTATTAAACGGTGTTTATCAAACCAAAGGTCAGTGAGTGTGGGCGTATAGTCAGAGGTGTTGCTAAAAACAAAGGGCCTCTTTATAAGGAATTGGCATATGGCTGTGCCGCAAATCTTCTTGCTGTGCTGCCCTATGCCAATGTGAAAGGGGAGGAATGCACCGTATTTATGCAATACGATGCAATCCTGTCCTTTTCCCTTGCGTTGGCACACAAATTGCTGCCTTGCACCAACACAGGCAGGATTGTTTTTGGACAGGCTGGGGCACCTTCCTTCGCAAACTATCTCAAGAGGCGTTTTACTCTTTCTGTGTGCGTTGCAGAATGCAGCACACATAGTAAGAGTAAAAAAAATAAAAGGAGAAATGAATACAATTCTCCTCATTATATCTCTGGGGGGGCGTCTGTTTTTGGAGCTGCCCCAGGTTAACATGATTTTGTGAATACGGGGCTGCATCAAAATCCATGGGTGTTGCGTGGGAACCCTACGCTAAGCCATTGGAACACTTCCTTGATGCAGAGTAAGGCAAGGCAGTGACTTGCCCTACTATGTCTTATTCCATATCTATGGGGCCATGCAAAGCCATGCAGGGTGACTTTGCACAGCCTCATAGGTATGGTTGAGACGCTTGTGCCACAAGATCAACAAAAAAGTAATGCTCTGGCAATGCAAGCCTCTCATAAATAAGCCCCAAAATATTCTGTAAATTGTTTAGGTCTTTCAACATTAGGTATCAACATAAAATAATGGGCAGCGTAAATAAAAATAAAAAATAAAAAAGTTGCTATTCAGTGGTAAATGTACTGTAGTACATTATGACACCTCTATTAGTTAATTCACTGCAGATGTCTGTGTGTAACCAGAAAGCCACATAATTAAATCTTGATTGGTGTAGTGATGTGTATTTTAAGGTCTACGAAGTTACAGCCTGTGACAGAAAGCACTGTCATTATTTGATACTTGCAATACACACAAAGTGTAAAATAAAATGCTGCAAAAAGTGCAATTTTTTTAATGATAAAATTGTGCTTCCAAAATGTAGATTTTAGGAATACCAGAGCAATGTAATGCAATTGTTTTTTTGTTCATACCTGTCCCTTTAACACCTCTTTAGGGATACTAAGGGCTATGTAAATGCAGTTGAAATTAAAAGCAAGCACTTTCCAGCCCAGTAGTTAACCTTTTGCACTTCCACTCCAAAAAACAAATCTTTGTCATCAAAAAGCTTGGAGTTATTTGATCAATTAACTCCTTGACCGCAGAGCGAATTCCACCGCGGTGCTTGCAAAATAATGAGTAGGTGGGGTTCGGACGGCCCCCAGCCGCCCTCCGCACACGCCCACTGTGACGCATGAAAGTAGGAAAAGCCAGACCTACTCCCAAGCATCCTTTACACTTGCAGATTAACTGATAGGCACATTGGCATTTCATTCAGGCAAGCAACTGATAACGATCTAAATTAGCCGTCCCAATGTGGTTGTCTTTTTCGAAAGGAAAGCAAACCTTTTGGATCGTAGGGAAGAAGTGAAGCTGGAGAATGCGTGACCCCCTTCTCAGGACTCTCCCCAGGGGTCACGGCCCAAACATTGAAGACCTCTGGTTTAGGCTATTGCCGTTTACAATGCCAATAGCTCAAACTCTACTAAATGCGAGACCTATGGCATTGCAAAGAAGCAGCCGCCATTGTCCTGGCTGCTGGGAAAGTGAAAGTGCGCATGGCACGCTAAATGTAAGGAAAGCACATCGTGCTTGCAGTAGGGCAGAACCGATTAAGGAAAATAGTGCTTACAGACGAAAAAAACATTCCATGCAGCAAAAGAAGTAAAAGTTCCAGTCCTCATGGGAGTTTTCAAATGAAAACAAGGCGGTACTAAGGAGGGACAATGACACAAGTCAATGAAAGTTATAGGCAGAGAGTGGGCGGGGCTTCAAATCCCTAACTCAATACAGCATGCCTCGCAGAGCAGCGAATGCATTGCCCATGCTCGACCTAAAAACGGCATCCTGCTTTAGTAACTTTAGTGAGGCAAAAAGTCTGCCACTTCTACTTAATGTTTTATTTTTGCACTGTGATGAATTAGCACATCCTTCCACATACAAAGATTTCGCAGAACACACACACATTGCTTTCTGTGATCCAATCTTAGATTAGGTCTTTGGGGCCTTAGGTTCTGATAGCAATCTCTTCATCACTGCCTGACAGGTGTGCTGCAGGCACGTGTGTGGCTGCAGAGATATGATCACTTGTAGAGAGCTGTGAAGCCTGAACGTACATTGGAAAATGAATTATTGCTAATGGTTGTAGTTCTGTGTGTAATATGTATGATAAAAAAATAACTTGCTGTTTGCTTGTTTGTGTCGCTATATTGAACACAGATACGGTGAGGGCTGATTTTAATCTCGAAAATACAATTGCTATCAGGGTGAAGGTTTTAATCTATAACATGTGTGAGCCCAGCAAAGAAGTATGGGAGCTTGAACTTATAAAATGTTCAGCCATCTACTTGGGTGAATAAGTGTAATTCGATCATTATTTTTTTTTCCTTTTTTTTTTTTACAATTACAATTCACATCTTTGTTTCAGCTGGGGACATGCACCAGAAAAGTGCTCTGGTCAAGTCAGGTCTGCATTTCATTCCATAGAAGGAAAAAACAAACCAGAGTTAACAGGAAAGGTTTCAACCTGGGGTCTCGTGCATTATGCTGCAGAATAAGATTGGAGGTCAGTACGTTCCTCCTTCCCAGTATTCAACGCACTGAGGAGAGTGACAGACCCAGACCTGATGTCATCTTCAGGACTTCCCTTCTTTCCTACAAGAATACAGCAGTAGTGAAATTGACACCTACTCTGCGGCTCGCCAATAGGCAAATGGGCCACCTAGGCCTGAATTCGGAGGAGCCACACAACAGCGGACCTCACCTCACTTACCAACTAGAGTAGGGGATGGCTATTTTCAGTGCCTGCATTATAGCCCCCAATAATATTGTTATGCTAGTGGTCACAGGGACCCCGCAGCTCCACCCCTGAAGTGGCTAATCCACGCCTGCCTCTTTCAGCAGGTTCAGATAGATGTGCCCCGCCCCCATTTGAAGTGTCCGTATATACGCTATATTGGATTGCTGTTGTGCCCACCATCCCAGGCTTGGCACCAAAAAGGTTCAGGGTGTTTGTTCAAGCCCTGCTGCTGTTTCCTTTCCCCAGATCTTATCCCCCTCTCTTGCCTCTGCTGCAAACTCTGTAACAACAAAAGGCACAGGTCTCCTTTTCATCCGGGCCATCTTTCTACATGTAAAAATAAAGCAATTATTTTGAAAGTTTGTTCCCTAATTCATAGGGAAGAAGGCACTCTGCACTTACAAAGCAGCAGGCATATTCTAGGCTTCTGCTACTGTTTATTGCTTGTGTTGGCACAATTGCAATCTCGGTGCCAGTGATGGGTGAGGACCCCCCTAATCCAAGGGAGTGGAATTTTGGGGTCACCCGGCATCACAGAGGCTTTGAGGCACCATGGGACACCACTGCGGCTGCTGTGATGCCTTATGTTTTTACTGCTTTCTTATGTTGTGCACTATGTTTTAATTGTGCTATGTTGCTATGCTTCAGTTATTGTGTTATGTTCTAACGTTTACAATCAATATGTCAACTACTGCTGCTCAATTTCCTGCAAAAGCGAGGGCCTTTAAAAGTACCATGACATGCAACCATTTACGACTGCCTAAGGTAGAATCCAGCACTGCTCCGCTCTTCAACTGATTAAGACACCAGCCCAAAGGAGCGGCAACGACTTTTAAATTTGCACGTGGAGTGCCTACTCTATGTATACTGTCAAGTGCATGCCATGTTCTGGCCTGACAATAGAGCTGTCACCAGACCTTTTGGGATCAATTGGAAAGAGAGCATTCAGGAGTAATAAAGACAGAGAGGGACTGTAGCTCCACCCACATGTAGATTACCCTAAGTACATGTTTTGATTAGACAGAAGTAGTGTGCTTATGCTGAAAAGGAGTTCTTGTCTTGTCCTTTTTACTGGAGTGAAAGTTTATGCTCAACACAGGAGTTCTGATGGCTATCGGACTGATCTGTTTAATAAGAAAATCTATAACAAATGCAGTAGGCATGTGGATATGTGAGTGGCTGTATTGCACAGTAAGTGTCTGTGTGAGTGGCTGTATAGGTGAGTGAATTGCCATGTGAGTCCTTGTATGGATATGTGAATAGGTACATACATGGTTGTGTGGGTGAGTAAATGGGTGTGTGAGTAGCTGTATGAGTGAGTGAGTGAGAAGCTATGCTCCTAGCTGTATGGGTGCAAGGCTGTGTGAGTGGCTGTATGAGTGAGTGAGTGGGTGTTTGAGTGACTATGAATGAGTGAGTGGGTGTCTGAGTGTTGTATAAGTCTGTATATGGGTATATGAGTGATTGTGTGAGTAGGTGTATGAATGGTTGTGTGGGAGTGGGAGTGATTCTGTGGATGATCTCATCAGTGATGTCATCAGTAATGTCAGTTGAAATGATATCAGAGATGTCACTGCTCATGTCATTTATTATTTTATTTATTGAATGAATTTGTATGGCGCAACAGCTACCCGGAGGTTTCCCGGCGCCTTGGACCTGCACTAAGTTAAGGAAGAGTCGAAGAAGTTATTGGTTAAACAACCAAGTCTTAATACCTTTTCGAAAGTTTACATAGTTCTGTTCAAGCCGGAGCGGAAGGGGTAGTGAATTCCACAGGACAGGAGCCAGTTGAGCGAAGGAGAGGCCACCCATCCGCACTCGTTTGAATCTAGGGACCACAAATTTAGCCTGATTCAATGAGTGAAGATGACGAGTAGGGATGTATTGTTTGACCTGCTCACAGAGATAGCTGGGAGCCTTTCCAGTATTGATTCTGAACATGAAGCAGAGTGCTTTGAATTTAGAGCGGTTACCAATCTTAAGCCAGTGTAGATAGCAAAGATAGTCAGAGATGTGAGCATTCTTGGGAGGCGATATAACAGTCTAGCTGCTGCATTTTGGATCACTTGCAGCCGACGAGTGACATCTTTATTGGCTCCTAAGTATAAGATGTTCCCGTAGTCCAGCATTGAGATAATAAAGGCCTGGACTACTGTCTTTTGTGCCCCTTCTGGTAGTTGCCAAAGGATTTTCCTCAACCATTTTAAAATGGCAAAGCATAATGAGGCGGTCCTAGCTGATTGTTGTCGCATGGACAATATGTCATCAATAATGATGCCCAGGAGGCTTGGCTAGCAGCCGAGAGCAATGGCTGCTGCTTAACCGAGCTCTCCCCTATCCACGGCATATAAGCCATGCCACAGCCTGCACATTAGGTCTGAAAGCTGGGAAAATTAAGAGAGAGACTGCCCGACGCTCCCTGTGCGGCCATGAAACAACAGTTGGAGAATCCGCTCCGGAGGCGGCAAAGTTCTGTGGCAGCGGTGCCCGGGGACGCGGTGAAAAGATGGCGCCGTCGACCTGAGGAGAAGGACGGGGGAAAGAGCAGGCCTGCTGTGGCGATTTTGGCTTGGCGGCACCTGCGTAGTGGTGGAGCCGGCAGCCGGTGCGGAGCGGCAGAGACAGGCGGAGTGCCGCGGCCGGCGGGGGTGGCCCTCCCCCCTACCATTGTGCGGCCGAGCGGGTGGAGGCCCCTGTCCGGGGTGTAACAGTAATCCAGGCCCCGGCTTGAGGGCCTAACGATCGAGTGAGCGGCCGCCGGGGAGGCGAGAACGCAGCGGGGGCACCGCTGACGGATCGCGGCTCCCGTTGCTGATAAGGAAGGAGAGGAGGGGAGCCAAATTATCCCCTGCACGCCTCCTAACTTTAGAACTCCTAAACTGAGAAAAATCCTAATTTTAAGACTTTCAGTATTCACAGAAGGCATTTAGGAGTCCTAAAGTTAGGAGTCTTGGGCCCGATTCACAGAATGAACTTAAGACTCAATCCTAAACTTACTACTATTTTGGTATTCACAGAATGCACTTACTACTTTTGGCATTCACAGAATGTACTTACTACTTTTGATATTCACAGAATGAACAGAAGTTAGGATTTTGTCTTAAGTCTGTCTTAAGTCTGTCTTAAGTTTGTCTTAAGACAAACTTAAGAAAAAATCCTGGGGGCGTGGCCAAGATGGCGGCGGAGTAGGACGCCTTTCCGTGCCGCTCCGGCGCTGATCCAGCAAAGCATCTAAAAGCACGATCTTGGGGGTGCCCACGCGCCCCGACAGCGGAGGGGAAGACCGCCTGACGGAGCGGCAGACTTTGGTGGGGTCGCCGAGGCGGTGTGATCCCGGGAGCGCCTTAGAGATCGAACGTAACCCGCGGCCTGTGAGACCCCGGGCTCTCCGGACATCGAGGCCCGGTGCGGTCGAAGGGCGAGGCCCTAAATCCGCCTGCAGGCATTGGAGTAGACGGAAGGCTGATCGGAACTGCGCCTGGGCGACGGAGGTCCTGACGGCGGAACCCAGATCATACCCCACCACACCTGGGGGAGGTGGGGCGCCGGCCCCTTGCACTGCAGTGGCGCTAGGACTAGCAGCAACTCTCTACTATCTACGCCGCCCGTCCCTCCTTTCACGGTTGGCGCCTGCGGCCTGATTGGACTTTCGAGGCCCGCCATTGCACCGCTCCACGAGGCGCGGGGCCTGGGTGCTGTGCAAAGCCGTGACTACGACGGAGCAAAGGAGTGACTCTCCCGCTGGCTGGTGGTGCGACACGTGTTGGGTGGAGGCCTGGAGGGCTAAGGCATACGGACACCGGCTCTCGGGGTTTCCCGCCTTGTGCACCGGAGACACCCACGGATCGAGCACCTGTGTGCGGGGGACTGGACATACTTGGTGGCGCCGGCGAGCGCCCTCCCAAGCTCTTGGACCGCCTGCAGGCCTCGCTACTTTCCGCAGCCACGTGGCGCCGGCACAGGGCGCTGTGAGTCGCCATGTCTACTTTGCCGCGCAAACGGAACCAGGGGAAGGACAACGCCTCGAAATCCTCCCAACAACCGGCCTCCCCTGGAGCGAGTGGGTCGTCGAAGCCCTCGGATTAAGACGCCCCAGCGACGAAGGCTTTCATGTCGGAGTTGTTTGCCTCAATCAAGGAGGACATATCCGAGCTCAGGGCGCAACTCGCCTCCGACTTGCGGGAGGTGCGGAGAGACGTGGACGGCATAGGCGAGAGGGTGGCGACCCTGGAAGACAAGGATCTGAGTGTGGTCACCGATATTCATATGCTCCAGCAGGATATCATCCGCCTCACCGAGCAAAATTTGGACCTACAACTACACACGGAAGACCTTGAAAACCGCTCCCGTAGAAACAACATCCGAATACGGGCGGTGCCGTGGGACGGTGAGGCGGGGGATCTACGAGGGTACGTCCAGGAGCTGTTTCTCCAGGTCCTTGATGAGGCAGACACGAAAGAGATACAGATGGACAGAGTGCACCGGGTGGGATTGCCACGTCGCGGGGGGGGACCTCCCCCTGACATCTGGTGTGCGTCCACGATTTCCAGCTTAAAGAAAGGATTCTTCGGAAAGCCCGGACCATCGAGTCGCTGCAATTCCGGGGTCATCGGCCACAACTATATCAGGACTTGGCTGCTTCCACCCTGCAAAAGCGGAGGGAATTCCGACCTGTCACATCGTTTCTGAGAGAGAGGGGCATCGTCTATTCCTGGGGACACCCTTTCAGGATCATCTTCAGGTGGCAGAACCGCCTAGCTCAACTCCGCACGCTCCAGGCGGCAAAAGAGCTTTTGGGACTGGAGGATGTGCCGTCCTCGCAGGCCGCGGCGGCCTCCCCGTCTCGACGACGCCGCAGTTCGAACTCATGGCACAGGGTAGGGCGTTCCCCCGCCGGTTCCCCTGCCAGACAGCGCCCGGACCTTTCTGCCAGCCTGCAGGAACGGGGAGCAGCAGTCGCTTCGGTGGCCTCGGTCACGTTGGCCGACTCGCAGCATAGCTCTGGGGCGGCGTGATCCCGAGGAATGGCGGATCGGCGCCGGAGAGGCTCGGGCCTTCTGATCGAGGGTTCTGAAAGTACTCTGGTAGGAGACGACCTCGATTGTGGCCAAGGGGAATAGTGGTTTCATTCCTCCGGCCTGTCTCTTGATTGGTAGCCTCCTACGGACTTCGGCCTACTGATCTCGATGAGTATTGTTACTGCACTTTTTTTTCTGATTTTGTACAATGTTCTGTATTGTTTAGGGGGGGTTCGGTTGGGGCTCTTGGGGATGGGGGGGGGGGAACCCGTGACGGGAGGCCATTGGGGGTGAATGCGGAATGTGTGTGGTTGAGTGCGTACTTTGCTGCAGTGGGGTTGATTCAGCGACTATTCTGGAAACGTTTGGGTGCACGCTGCTGGGGGGAGGGGAGGAATGCGGAATGGGCGCCAATTGTATTAATGACAGCGGGGTCTGTGTTTTGTGTTTGCCATGCCAATTAGTATAGGTACATGGAATGTCAAGGGCTTGAACTCTCCTCAGAAGCAGCAGAAGGTCCTGAAATATGTGGTGGACCATCACCTTGATGTGGTAGGGTTGCAAGAAACTCACTTGGCGCGAAAGGATGAAATGCGGCTCCGCCATAGGGCGTACCCCATTGTGTACAGGTCCTCAGCTGTCACGAAGCATCGGGGGGTGGCTTTACTGTTCAAAGCAGCGTTGCACTTTCAACCAATGGGGGTCCGCAGCGACAGGGAGGGACGGTGGCTGATGGTCAAAGGGCACATTCAGGGTAGGCTATGTACGTTTGTTGTGCTCTACCTGCCTAATGCAGGTCAGAATAAGTTCATGCAGGAGTTACTGGTTAAGGTGGGGGACTTTGCAGAAGGTCTCGTGTTCATGTTGGGTGATTATAATTTTGTTTGGGACAGAGATATGGATAGCTCGGGGGGAGGCGGGCGGACACAGGGGTCTTTTCTGAGGCTACGCAACGTGGGGTGGAGGAGATGGGTCTAGTTGATGGATGGAGGTTTTTTCACCCTGATATGAAGGACTATACGTTCTTTTCCCATGTGCACCACTCCTACTCCCGTTTGGATTACGTCTTCCTTAGTCAATCCCTTAGAGGGAACATTCTAGATGCCGCCATTCTCCCGATATCTGTGTCGGACCACAGCCTCATGGTGCTCACGCTTCGTTGGTCACCTCCTAACACCGCGAACCGGAAGTGGTACTTCCCGGCTTCGGTAGCCAGGGACGAGGTGTCCCATCAAGCCTTACGTTTGGCCATTCGTGACTTTTTTGCTTGCAACCCCCCGTCGGACACATCCCTGATGACCACGTGGGACGCCTTTAAGGCGACGATCAGGGGGACATGCCTGGGCCTCAATTCGCAATTGAACGCTCTACGTAGGAAGGAGAGGGAGGCGCTAGAGGCCGAGGTGCTTACGCTTGAGAGGGAGCACAAAGCTAATCCCTCGAGAATAACCCTGCGTCCCCTGACGGGGGTTAGGGGCAAGCTGAAGGCACATTATACGAATAGGGCCGAGCTCACCCTCCTGAGGCTGGGACGGCACTCCTACTCCAGTGGTAACAAGATTGGCAGGCACTTGGCCCGACAATTGAGGGACAAGAGGGAGCGTGAGTACATAGGTGGGATTTGAGATCCCGCAGGTGCGCTCCATCATTGTGACGGGGAGAAGGCGGACGTCTTTGGCCGTTTCTACGCCGCTTTGTACAAGGGGGAAGAGCTGGATACTGCTAAACAACGGGAGTTCCTGCAGCGCTTATCGCTTCCGCAGGTCTCCGGGGCCTGGAATGATTTACTCGATGCTCCGATCACGAGGGAGGAGGTCCTCTCTGCCATCAAAAACTTGAAATTACACAAAGCCCCCGGACCCGATGGGTTCACTGCAGTTTTCTATCAGACCTATGCGACTGAGGTGTGTGACTTCCTGGTCGCCCTCTTTAACGATATGGTTGGACCTGGGGTCAATTCCGGGACCCTCGCGGAGGCAGTGATCACAGTCCTGCCGAAGCCAGGGAAGAACCCGGAGCAATGTGCCTCATACCGCCCCATAGCCTTACTCAATATCGACGCGAAGCTTTACTCGGCTATTTTAGCAAGTCGTCTACAGGATCTGCTGCCGACGATTATCCACGCGGACCAATCCGGCTTCATTAAAGGCCGCCAGACGCACGATAATACTAGGAGGGTAATCCACCTTATTGAGAAGGCGGACAAGTTCCGCATCCCGGCGGTCTTGGTGGGTCTGGACGCAGAGAAGGCCTTCGACCGAGTGGACTGGGGCTTCTTATTCCACACGTTACAGGCGTTTGGTTTCTCCGATCGATTCATCGCTATGGTGAGAGCCAACTTCTGCAGCCCACGCTCGAGGGTGGCAGTGAACGGCCACCTATCGGCCTTCTTCCGGCACTCACGAGGCACCAGGCACGGATGCCCACTCTCGCCCTTGTTGTTTGCGCTCAGCATTGAGCCCCTGGCGATGGAGGTTCGGGAGCACGAGGGGGTGAAGGGCATCCCATTCACAGGGGAACAGCACAAAATCACCCTTTTTGCGGATGACGTCCTGCTATCAGTGGCCGACCCCGCTAACTCTCTTCCGTGTGTTCGGGATATATTGCTGGAATTTGAAGCAGTGGCCGGCTTCAAAGTTAATTACGGCAAGTCGCATGTCCTGAACCTGACCCTATCTCAGGCCGAGGTGGCACGGGTGAGAGCGACGACACCACTGGCCTGGGCCTCGGGCTCCATTCTATACCTGGGAGTTCATCTCACCCCTACGGTGGGCGGCTTATTCGCAGCCAACTTCCCGCCCCTCTTGGCCAAGTCGCGGGCGGAACTGGAGAAATGGAAACCAAAATTCCTATCCTGGCTGGGACGGGTGCACGCTATCAAAATGGTCCTTCTCCCCAAGTATCTATACCTGTTCCAGGCCCTACCGATCCCACTGAACTCCTCCTTTTTTAGCCATCTTAAATCGATGATGTTGAAATTTGTCTGGCAGAATGGTCGGGCGCGCCTTTCGTTTACACTCCTGCGACGTCCGCGGAATGACGGGGGGGTCGGTCTTCCGGATTTCCACCTCTACTACAAAGCTGCCCAACTCAGAGTCATGGTGGAATGGTCCCAGCAGTTTTCCGACAAACACTGGCTGCATATGGACCGGAGTGTGGCGGGCCGGTCCATCTGGGATCTGGCCTGGAAGCCGAAGCGGGACCGCCCGGCGAACGCGTATATTAGCACCCCCACGGGGACTACGCTGAAAGTCTGGGATACCCTGGCGGGCGACGAGAGGTGGACGACCTTTCCGTCCCCATTCACTCCATTGCATTTCAATCCGGAGTTCCCACCGGCACTCACCGAGGGCCCTTTTGACGCCTGGAGGGAGGGGGGATGCCGGGCGCTACTTCACCTGTTCCACGGCCCGATCCCCTGACGTTTGGGAACTGCGTGCGGGACTACCAGGTGCAGCCAGTGGAACGATACAGGCATTTACAATTGCTCCACTGGGCCACGTCACCGGGTGTGCGGGAGGCTGCGACGAGACCTCTGTCCGACTTTGAGGCCTTTCTCCTGAAGACATCCACCATGAAGGGGGCCATCTCCTTTCTCTACCAACTGCTGCTTCGTTCGGCCCTTTCCCCCAGACCGCGCTACATGGAGCAATGGGAGGAGATGGTAGGGAGGGATATCACTGACGGAGAGTGGTCAGCACTTTGGAAAGACATGACACAATTTAATCACTCCATACTCCTGAGGGAGGCGCATTTTAAAACCCTTACGCAGTGGTACATGGTCCCGGCTCGACTTCATCGCATTTACCCGGCTGTCACGGACAGGTGCTGGAGGGGCTGCGGCCTCCTGGGGGACTTCCGCCACATTTGGTGGGACTGCCCAATCATCAAACCCTTCTGGGTCGAGATCTTGTCCCATATTAAAGACATCCTGAAGTACCCTGTCGACGACTCCCCGGAGTTCGTGCTACTGGGTTTGAGAGACCCTGGCCTTGAACACCAGACACGAGCTGACAAAAAGATCCTTTGGCTGTGTCTCGGCGCGGCCAAACTCACGTTGGCTTCGGCCTGGAAGCGGAAGGAGGCCCCGGCGATCTCCCTTTGGCACGCTAGATTATGGAGGCTCCTGAGTCTCGAGAGAATGGCGGACATATTCCTAGGCAACTACAAAAATTTCAAACACGTGTGGGGCCCCTTGGTGTCCTTTCTCTCTAATGGTTTGCCCTCGGCAGTTTGCCCGGCATCTCTGAGGAATTTACATCTATTTCAGCTCTAGAGTGTGCCTGTTGGATGAATGGGGGAGATGAGCGGCACCGTCACGGGAGGGGGGGGGGGGAGTTGTGGGGGACTGGGGTTGGGTGCTACTTTGGCACAGTTATATCGATGAGATGAGGCTCACCTAGAGGACAGGGCGATTCTGGACTCCTTGTCGGCTGCGCTAACTGAGCGACCCCATGTTGGGGGATAGGAACGGGACTGCCGACACGTACAACTGACGAAGCCTCTCATCCACTGGCTTTCTGGTGTTGCAGCATTGCCTCATCTGACTTTACCACTTTCCCACTGTGTGGGCCCATCTGTGCGCCGTACGTGGTACCTTTTGTTTAATGTTCCTTTTTTTTTGTCTGCAAAATAAAAATAAAAATTTTACAAAAAAAAAAAAGAAAAAATCCTAACTTCTGTGAATACCAAAAGTAGTAAGTTCATTCTGTGAATGCCAAAAGTAGTAAGTGCATTCTGTGAATACCAAAATAGTAGTAAGTTTAGGATTGAGTCTTAAGTTCATTCTGTGAATCGGGCCCCTTAACTTTACTACTACTAAATTGAGAAAAATCCTAATTTTAAGACTTTTGGTATTCACAGAAGGCATTTAGGATTTCGAAAGTTAGGAGTCCTAACTTTACTACTACTAAACTGAGAAAAATCCTAATTTTAAGACTTTCGGTATTCACAGAAGGCATTTAGGAGTCCTAAAGTTAGGACTACTAACTTCTGTGAATACCGAAATGAGTAAGTGCATTCTGTGAATACCAAAATAGTAGTAAGTTTAGGATTGAGTCTTAAGTTCATTCTCTGAATCTGGCCTGTATTGTTTAAGAGGGTGTGGGGGGGAGGGGTCATTCTTTCACACCATCTGGGACTGCCCCCCAGTGGCCCAGTCTTGGGCCAAGGTCATGAGGACTATGTCACAAGTAGTAAAGGTATCGGTGACTGCGGATCCTAGGTGCTGTTTATTGAACATCTGGGAACCAAATGATTTAATGCATTCCACACAAGACTGGATGACATTAGGCATAATGTATGCTAAAAGGAACCTAGCCAAATTCGGGGGATCCCCATCGGTGCCTGGGGTCAAGGATTGGTGCAGCGATCTAGACTTTGCAATGATGGCGAGATGACTGTGTACCTGAACCGGAAATGTCTGCGGAAGTGGGTCCGACTAAGGGGTGCATGGAACGAATACAGGGGTTATGTGTGCGAACCGCCGGTGCTGGACAGCGAGGATGATTCGGAGTGAGGGTGGAGGGGAGATGCGGATCCTTAACACTATACTGAGTACTTTCATTACCATATTTGTATGTATACCTGTCAGCTGTATTCTCAATTTGCATGTTTCATGTGTTGATCGCTACGTGCACACTGTAAGATTATTGTATGCCCTATGTTTTCTTTACAAAATAATAAAAATGGTTTAAAAAAAAACAAAAAACAATAATGATGCCCAGGTTGCGAACAGACTGCGCTGGTTGAGGGATAGGACCCATTTCGATTGGCCACTGTAAAGGACACCAGAGCTCCTTCTGCTTGCCAAAGAAAAGAAGCTCTGTTTTACCGCCGTGAAGCTACAATTTATTGGAGTGCATCCATTCTGCAATCTTTTGTAGTCCTGTAAGAAGGGGTGACACCTCAGCCTTGTCAACCGTCGATAAAGAGAAGACAAGCTGGGTGTTGTCTGCGTAGGAGAATATAGTAAGGCCAGCTTCTTCTGCTATAGTCGCCAAAGGACTTATATACATATTAAAAAGCAGAGGATTTAAGATAGAGCCTTGAGGTACTTCATAAGGGAGACTAGAGTGCTGGAATTATTATTCTTGTAGAAGACCTGAAAGGTTCGATTAGATAGGAAGCTCACCAGCCATTCCAGGGCGGAGCCACCAACACCCTTAGATTCAAGAGTTTGGACCAGGGTTGCATGAGAAATGGTATCGAAGACGGCACTCAACTCCAATAGTATGAGTGCTACCGTGCCACCCTTGTTCAGACTCTGACAAATTGTTTCTGCCACTCCCATGAGTGTAGAATCCGTTGAATAGCCTGTCTGATCCCGTATTGGGACAGATGCAGAAGATTGTTGGAGTTCACAAATTCCGACAATTGATTATTCACATGCTTTTCCAAGATTTTGGAAAAAGCAGGTAGTAGTGAGGCAGGTCGAAAGTTAGAGAAAACTTCCGGATCCCCATTCGCTTTCTTCAGTAATGGTAGGACCATTGCATGTTTCCGTGTGTCCGGCATCACTGCTTCCTCCAATGAGGAATTAAGAAGTTCCCTAATCTCATTTAAGATTCGTGGATCCAATTGTTTTAGAACGTGTACAGGGATGGAGTCTTTCAGGGATTCCGACTTAATGCTCTTTAATATCCCCATAAAGGGTGCCGGGTCTAGCAATTGCCAGTTGGTAAGTAGATTCACCGGAGATTCTGCCATCTCCTTGATAGACCTAGAATTCGTTTGAGTGGATACAGGGCTCTGCTCTTCATTTCTCCTAAAGTCGGTATAAATGTTCTCAATTTTATCATTGAAGTAGTTCGGTAGCTGATTGCATTGAGTTACCGATAGTTTAGGGGGTTCAGGTTGTTGTGCTGCATCCGACAAGTCTTGTACCACCTTAAACAGAAGTTTAGGATTATTTTGTGCAGCAAGGATATTGTTTTTCGGGAATTCCGCCCTTGTCGTCTTGCATGATAGTTAGTAGGCTTTAATAGCTTGATTGTAAGCCAGTTTTTCTGCCGGTTCATAATGTTTCCTCCACTGCCTCTCTAGTACCTTACATCTACTTTTTTCAGTTTTAAGAGTCTCCGAGAACTATGGAGCTGGAGGTCGATGGTACCTTGGTTTGTTCTTAGTTAATGGGATGATAGTATCTGCTGCGTCAGTTAGCCAATTATTAATTATGTTTGTGTCCGAAATTCTAACCTCTTTTAAGTCTGGCTTAGAGTTAAGTAGGTGAGAGTTTAGGAGGTTCAGGTTAAGCCTTCTCGAAATTCTGGACCAGATGGCGTCGGCATCTGCCAGTGCTGATTTCTGGGTCATTGCCAGCTTGATCTTCAAGCTAACCAAATAATGGTCTGACCAGAATAGAGGTGTATTAGGCTCACAAGTTAAGTTGTTAACATTGGAAAAGACTGGATCTAAAAAGTGTCCTGCTTTATACGTGGGGCCGAAATTACATAATGGCAAGTTAAGAGCTTCTAGATCTGAGATAAGAGTGGAACTGGTGGAGCAGTTGTGTTCATCAAGATGTAAGTTAATATCTCCTAAAATTGAGAAATTAGTGGCTTCCAGCAAATATGGAACAATAAAATCTGGCAGCGCGGCCGCCCAGGCTCCTGCTGCTCCCGGGGGGCGATAAATCAACATCCCTGAGAAAGTGAACTGGGGGGAGAGAGTTAGTTTAAATAGTCCAGCTTCACAACTATTTAGCGGTAGTTCCTCCCATTTACAGATAAATTCCTTCCTCAAAACAATGCCTATGCCTCCACCTATTTTATTCTTTCGATCCATCCTAAGGATCGTGTAGTTAATTGGGATTGCAGTGGCTATATCAGGTCCAGAGCTATCATTAAACCAGGTTTCCGTCAGGAAAATAGCAGCAGGTTGGAGGTCACTTATTAAATCATAAATACCTTCTTTGTGTTTAGGCAGCTATCTACAGTTTATACTAAAAAATCAATATTCTTTGGTCATAGAGTCCTCTTTATGCTTCCCATAAAGAGTTGGATTGTTATACACCAGAGTATCCGCTCTCAACCTTTGTGAGCTCAGAGCGAGGGAGAAATTGCAGCCAGGGAAAGGGACCGATGGATTCTCTAGGTTCATCAGCTTACAATTCTGATGGCAGTTTGGTCGTAGTTTGTTAAGATCATCATGCAAGTATTTAAGGGACAGCTTATTTCCAGCAGGGGGGGTGGCCCCTGGTTACGGTCGGCCATGGACAGGCGCAGGCGGGCTTCCCTTTGGCCCGGCTTCCGCCTCATTTCTCCCCTGAGGCGGTAGCCGGGGGTTCTACAAATCTATCCCTGCACTTTGGTAATAATCTTTTAAAAATTGTATATATTTTACTAGCTCATTTTTAAATTGCCATAATAAAGGGACACTCGAGTCCAAGAATCGCGTTGCACCGAGGCTTGTTGTACACGCCTTTCATCCATCCCCGGCGCAGCCGATTAGGGTGCTGACGACGCGGGGTAAAGGCTGTGGGCGCCATCTTGCTGGGAGAAAGGGTTGGCGGTCCAGTTGCAGGACGCCTCCCGCCCTCCTCTACACAGTATAGATAAACAATGCCCTTCCGTTCGTGCAGCGGGCGGGCGCAGCGGGCGCGCAGGTGGTGCGCCAAAGGCAAGCCCGTCTGCGCCCGTCTGCGCCCGTCCGCGCCGGGACCGGGCCGAGGGCCACAACCCCTGGACCTCACGGCATAGCTCATCACCTTCCCTATTCATCCCTAATGCTGACTGATCTTTGTCCTTCTCCCACACATAAATGCACTAAGTTTAACCTAGGGTCTTTCTCAGATATTCCCTCTCTTGAATGCACGCATTGTCAGGCAACCATACCTTTAGTGAATAACTCAACTCACTGCATTAAACAGAAATATCCTAAAAGGACGATAATAGCGCTTACTAATGTCCGCTCATTGGGAAACCATAGAAAAGAAATATCAGACTTAGTTAGAGACAGGAATATTGACATCATGTTTTTGACTGAAACATAGGTGGACAAGTCGTCCGATCCAGATCTCGTGATTGCGGTGCCAAGTGGATTTAGAATCCATAGATATGATAGACAGGGCAAAAGAGGAGGTGGGATAGCTATAATTGCTCGAGATACGTATAATATCCGGACTTCACCGATACCCTCGGTCACTTGTGAAGCAATGCAATTTGATATCCATCTATTCCCCACAAATCCTTTGAGTGCTAACTCTTCTGCTCCGTCTCTTCTCTGCTTGAACTCAGCGCTTGGACGCCCGTGGGCAGCAACCGCGCTTAATAAATTTATTTACATTTACATTTACATTTACATTTACATTACATTTACGTACAATTTTAGGGGACTGCTGCTATATAGACGGCCAGGAGCACGCTCCGGATTCCTCACTGAAGTCGGCACTATCTTGGAATCGCTGGCAATTGAGAAGTCAATAACAGTACTTGGGGACTTCAATTTCCATTTAGAAAAAATTGATGATAATGACACACTGTCTCTTCTGTCATAAACTCTCAACTAGTAAACCGGCCTACTTATGATGCAGGGCATACGTTGGACGGTATCTTCTCCAATCTAGAAGATATCCAAATAACTAATATCCTCCTGCTACCCTGGTCTGATCATCATGTAGTTCTTGATGCAATTACAACTAATGAGGCCTCCATTTCTAGGATACCCCCTCTTAGTCGTGAACCATTCAAGGCCTGGAAAGACATTAACATCCCTAACTTCAAAATTTTACTTGACAGTACTAAACCAATTCTGTCTAATGATCCGGATATTGCCACTAAGCAATACCAGGACTGATTAGGTCAAGCTATTAACGAACTGGTCCCGCTCAAATTGATAACCAGAAACAGGAAGACCCCCTCAGCCCCATGGTTTTCTGAGGAACTAAGGAAGCAGAAACAACTCTGTAGAAATAGGGAAAGGCATTGGAGAAAAAACTATGATGAGGAAAGTAAAAATAATTATAAAGAGCTGTTAGCTCAGTACAAATCCATGATTACAGAGGCCAAAAAAAAGTATTTTAGCAAGCAAATAGAGAGTGCAAAAAATTCCAATAAGAAGCTATACGACATTACTAAGCATCTAGTAGGAAATGCCCCTGATCTTAATCCCCCCGCTTCACAAATCTTTTGTGATTCATTAGCGCTATTTTTCTTCACAAAAGTGAATGACATTTATTCAGCCTTCTCCTCCAATGCTAGTCACAATACAAACGCTGCATACACTGCCTCCCCTAGTAGTGCATTTTCTCATTTTGCGGCTATCTCAGAGACCCAAGTCATAGATATCATAAGCACTATTAAATCGGGATCAGCTTTGGATCCATGTCCTTTGAAAACTCTTGTCCCGATCATGGATTCTTTGATTCCGGCTATTACACAAATCTGTAACTCCATGTTCAGCACAGGAATTTACCCTAGTTCGTTAAAAAAAAACCTCCTGAAGCCCCTTTTGAAAAAAACAGGCTTAGATAAAACAGAGTTGAAAAATTACAGACCGATTGCCAATCTTCCATTTTTGGCAAAGCTTGTGGAAAAGGCAATGAACACCCAGTTAGCAGTTTTTATCGAGGAACATCATCTACTCGACGAGACCGAATTTGGGTTCCGCAAGTTCCACGGAACAGAGACTGCTCTTATTAAGGCTGCTGATGACATTAGAGTCATCCGAGACCAAGGATGCTCAGCACTACTGGTGCTTTTGGATCTCTCTGCAGCTTTCGACACGGTCAACCATCAGATTTTGGTTGACCGTGTCGAAAAAATGGGTATTCAGGGGACAGCTAAGAACCTACTGGCTTCTTTCCTGAACGAAAGATCGCAGGCGGTGACGCTGGGACCGTTCCAATCGGCTAATCTGTCTCTGCCGTGTGAGGTACCTCAAGGTTCATCCCTTAGCCCGACATTATTTAACATCTATGTGTCGGACCTAGCTAAAACCATCAAAGCACACGGGATGAACCTTACCTCATACGCAGATGACACACAGCTGGTTCTGGCCATCAAAAATGATGGAGAAAACGTGGCAGAGGGTTTTAAAACAGGTATGCTGGCAATCGGACAGTGGATGTCTGCAAACTGTTTAAAACTTAATTCCGAAAAAACAGAGGTGATAACCTTTGGACATCTATCTCCTAGCTGGTCCCCCGTTTGGTGGCCAACATCTTTCGGAACCCTGCCGAAACCAACTTCCAAGGTGAGGAACCTGGGTGTTATCTTTGATAACAACCTCAAATTTGTTGCCCACGCCAATCAGACTGCTGCCACAGCTTTTTACAAATTACGATTGGTGAAAAAAATCCTTCCTTTTCTTCCGAAGAGTGCAGGCAAAACCTTGGTAAGCTCCCTAATTTTATCTGCATTAGATTATTGCAAGGGCTTGTTCGCCAATGCCCAGATCAGGGTCATTAAGAAAATGCAGACGGTACAGAATGCGGCGGCCAGTCTTCTCTCAGGAATTCCCAGGTATAAACCCATAGCCGATACCATCAGAAGGTATCACTGGCTCCCCATTGGAAACCGTATTAAATTCAAGACCCTATGCATAGTCTACAAATCACTGCATCAACAAGCACCTCAGTTTCTGAGAGATCAGTTAATTCCATACCGCCCTTCAAGACCACTCCGCTCCTCCAATCTTAACGAACTGGTGGTGCCCCGTACTAAGTTGGTCACTTGGGGAGATCGCCGCTTTTTGGTTGCGGCACCAAAACTATGGAACACACTCCCCCAGTTTATCAGGACCAGCCCCTCTCTCATGTCATTCCGAAAAAAACTGAAAACGTGGTTGTTTAATCAGTAATTGCCAGAAGCTCAGAAGTGGAGAAGTTTGCAGTAGTAACAGTGCCGAGACACCTACGGGCAATTGTTCGCGCTTTATTAAACACCAAAAAATAAATAAATAAATAAATAAATAAATTTGGCATGACTTCAGCGTGCCTTCGGCGCGCCCGCTGCACGCGTCCTCAGCGCGTTGCGCACATGAGCTCTCTGAGTACTGAGGCAGTAAGTAGTTCCGCCCCCTGTCCTCTAACCCAGAAAAAGATGTCAGTACTGCCTTCACTCTCTCCACAACAACCGGGAAAGATCCGTGGTGGACCGGGGAGTTGGCGGACTGAACTGCGGGTGTCTGAGAAGCAGCAAGCAGCGGTAAGTCAGAGAAGTAAAAGTAAAATAGTGTGCTCAGAATCAGTGAATTATTAAAAACAATTATTCATGTCTTAAAAGCTTTTAGAGCAAGTTAGATCAATCAGCGCCCGTACCTATGGCTAGCGAGAGTCCAATGCGCGTCGCCCACAGGAGCTCTCTAAGAACTGAGGCAGTAAGTAGTCCCGCCCCCTGTCCTCTAACCCGGAAAAAGATGTCTGTACCACCTTCACTCCCTCCACAACAACCGTGAAAGACCCATGGTCTTGAGTTGTGTAATATGAGAGGTCATAAGTCAAAGTATTTTTTTATTTTCTACCTATAATATCCCTATGGCGTTTTAGTTTTCCAGTAAATTTCTAAGAGTTCTTTTTCCCTAACTATAACGTCCCTATTACGCTTGTTTTTTTACGTGATTTTCTAAGGTTTTTTATATACACATTTGCAAAGTATAAATGGTTCTTTCACTTTTTGTTTTTCAGTGAATTTCTAAGGTTTTTAAAAATAATATTTTCCTAACTATAACATCTGTGTACCTTTGTTTTTTCCAGTTATTTGTTAGACTTTTTTATATTTACATTTCATAACTATAAAAGCTGTTTTACCTCTGGTTTTCTCAGTGATTTCTATGAGTTTTTAAAAAATGTTTTAGTACCTATATTGTGGTACTTTTTTGTGTTTGGGTGACCTTCTTTTACATTTGAATTCAATTCATACAAATATTCTATATCTGTGAAATGCATGTTTTATTTTAAAAGTTTTTTACATTATTTGGTGTCAAAAAACTTTAATATTGTTTCATTGTGCTTTATAATGTTGTGTTTTATTTAATTAATTTGAAAATAGTTTAAAAAATAAAATATATTTTATAGGTTTAAAAAATGTAAAGAACTAAATTTCTGTGTGGGTCTGTAGGTGAGTGTGTAAGTGTCTCTGTGGGTTTTTGGGTCGATGTGTGAGTGGCTGTGTGGGTGTGTGAGTGTCTCTCTGGGCCTGTCAGTGGATGTGAGAGTATCTGTGTTGGTGTTTGAGTGGGTGTGTGAATTTCTGTTTGGATCTGTGAGTGGGTGTGCGAGTATCTATGAGGCGCTGTGTGAGTGTGTGACTGGCTGTGTGAGTGTCACTGTCAGTCTGTGAATGGGTGTTTTATGAGTGCCTCTCTGGGCCTGTGCGTAGGTGTGTGAGTTTCTGAGTGAGTCTGTGAGTGGCTGTGTGAGTGTGTATATATACATTTAAAAAAAATTGCAGTGAGATTCCCGGATCCGTTGAAGAGTTACACAGGAGTCCATGCTGAGGGCCACAAGAGATCCGCGGATCTCGCATGTGGGAAACAAATATCAATTTCTAGGCAACTTCTTACCCAACATAAATACATTTGCTACTTCTGTTACAGAAATATGGGGTCACAGAACCTCTACCCATAAAACGGCTGCCGCAACTTTTCTCTTAGGTTGCGGCCAGGTGATTCCAATTTTAATTAGTGCCTTAGAAAAGCCAGGTACACTATCTTAGTGCGTACATAGATCGCTATTGTGCCAGTACTGAGATAGTCATTCATGCCTTGCCAAATTATGGAAGTACTGGCATGATAACGGTCATTGCACACACTAAGATAGTGTACCTGGCTTTTCTAAGGCATTAATTACAATTTTAATCACTTACCAGTAAGTGACAGTAAACACTGAAGAATTTACAAGTTAAAACAACTAGCTATTCGAAATCTTCAGTGGATTGATAGCTGAAAAAGATATAAGGTGTTCAAGTTTATAATTAAGGGAATATCTGCACTGTGTTTGTTTACAGACTCATTGTACTTTGCTGATCCGAACATTACATGCAAATTATAAAATACAGAAAATACGGAATTTCTTGAGGTATGATTTATAATTGGGACAATATAAGAAGATCAATATAGAATATTGTGTTCATTTTGTTTGAACAATATATGATATTGCTATATATTTGTCTTTTCATTATGTGTGGGTGTATAGGTCTTTTAGAAGAGCCCTGAAGACATGGCTTTTTGCCAAAGCTTACCCTTAGTTTTCTGGTTTTGCCTTTTATGATTCTTTTTTAGGCTCCTTGATGCCTCTGGGCAAAGTCGCGCGTTATAAGTTTTATTTCATTCATTCATTCATTCATTCATTCATTCATTCATTCATTCATTCATCTCTAAATTAATGTCTGAATGAAAAGATTTCTTTTGCTCGAAAGACGTTTCCAGAACTCGTTTTGCCTAGTTTCTCCTTTGTAAAGGTGATATTTGCATCAGTGTTTGTTATTGCAAGTCATAGATTAGCTTCCCATAGATTTCTACAGCAAGCACTAGAGATGACATAAAATGAATATAGAAGTATTCAAATCTCCACTATGATAATGAATGGTCTGGTTCTTTAGTAGTGAGTGTTTTTATCATGATTGTATTGTAAATAGTTTTTTGTAATTGTTTTTAGCCCTGAAGAACTCCCAAGAGGGACGAAACACACTGACAGTCTTGTCCAGTGTGCATCTGCAATTTGAAAATGAAGTTTATGGATTAAAAGAATAAAGACAACGTTTTTCAACAATCAAAAATATGACTGTCTTCTTTTTAATTTGGGAAGCATTCTTTTTACACTCTGTTTTGTTTTTACATTAGGGTGTATAATTGCGTTCACAAATAGTTCACTTGTGTTTTTTGAGTGCAGGGTCATTTGCGTTTATTACACTTTAAAAACATCCCTGCACCATGTAGCAGGTGCCATACGGTGCATGGCACATGGTGCAGGGATGTTTAGTGGGGCAACTATGGTGCCACCCAGGTCTCCTTATTACGATGGTGGTTGGTCATACCACCAACCGCCATATTTTTGGGCAGGAACCATCAGTCAATGAGTCAGCAGTCTCGCCTGCCCTATTAGGATATTCACAAAATTATTTTTGCCACTGCGGCTTGTGCTGCAGCCCAGGAAAAAGGCCACAGCACAAGCCGCAGTGGTAAAAGCACCTAGTGCACATCCGTGCACTGTATGTCAGGCACCATGTGGTGCCTGACACATGATGCATGGATGTGTGGGAGGGCATTACATGTGCCCTTCAGGCCACTTATCAGTGTCCCACAGGGGCCCTGCTTGGGGCCCGGAAAGTCACTTTCCCTCTGCCTACTCGTTGTGGTGGGACTGCCATGAACAGGCAGTTGCAAAAGGATATCCTAATACCCACAGCCATGCCTGTGCAAGTACCACATCCATTGTAACTGCCTGTTCCAATCACGATTTTCACATAAACACACTCTATTAGAGCTTTTGGGACCGCAGTTATTACTTTCTTTAATCTTGAAAGATAATTTAATTTAAAAAGATTGCATGCCCAAATATCTAATAGACCGTGCTACTCTGAATCTGCACCATAACCTGTCTAGAAGATTATCCTTGGTCGTATATTGTTTCAGTTTTCTGATGGTTTATTTTATACCCCCCGAATTCTGGTGGATTATTGAATCTTCTGCATGTGAGAATAATGTTAGATTTATCAGCTTTAGATAGAAAGTCGAGTTTTCAGCATATAATTAAAATTTTGCCAGCCACAGAACTGGGGGAAAAGTTTATTATCTGCGCAAATAGTAATGTGTAGTGGTTCGAGTAATTTTTATCTTGCCATCCTGTTCAGAATTAATTATGATCATAGTGAAAGCTTTAGAGTATAGATTTTCTAATAGTTTATCAATATCTCATGCGAAAACTAATTTCTGAAGTGTATTAACTAAGGTCATTTCTCAGTCTATTCATGATGAATACATTCTTTAGACATTTGCATGATGCTATTTGCTAAATCTTTCCGCAAAAATGTTTACTCTGACTTTAGTTGACAAATCAGTCGGTATGAATTGGGATCATCTTCCTGTTTTTGTATTGTGGCTGCATTGAATGAATCAGGACTAAGACCCCCAGCAATGATTTCATTAACCAACTTAATCTGAATATCACAATGATGTGGGGGAAATTCAGCATATAATTCATATAAACCATATAAAGAGATTCTGTCATTTCCCATAGATTTAAAACTGGATAGGTGTTCTAATACCACCCTGATTTTCAACATAAAATTGGGTTGGATAATTTATAAAGCTATTTTTTCAGAAAATGTCAGGAAATGCATGCTTCACAAATATTAAATAATCAAATTATCCACACCTTCTACTGCTTGATAGCTGGATCTACAATGTTCATCGAATACTTATTTATTTAGTTTTCCTTGCTTCATAAGTAGCTTAATATTTGATCTAGATCTCAGTCATCATATTTTCATTAGATTTAAACTTAGCTTCCAGGGCCACCATTTTTTCACTATGTTCACTTTCTTCATAGTAATGTTGCCCTATAGTTCTACCATTTACTAATTCTTAGGGCAAAAGGAAATCTTATAAGGCCTATCTTGCATGTTGCCAATTTTGCTTGTTTGCACTAGATTTGAAATTACGATTTAGAAAGTTGAGATTTCTATAGATTCTTGTGTAACTGCTAACATATATAATGTTTTTATTTCTCTCTTCACTATGTATGGGTTCACTTGACCAGTTACAGTGGCTTTGAAAATGTCACACAGTATGGATATAACAGTGTATTTATAAGTATTTGAAAATTCACATTAATAAAAAAGCAATTGAAGCAAAGAAATTCCTCAACTTGTAGAAGTTTTTTTTATTAAATGACCATCTAAATGTAAGTGGATGTCTCAATTCTAATGCAAGTTCTACTTTGACAATTGAATACTCAGAGAAACTATTCACAACTATTGCTGTACTCTTCCGGGTATTTTTTTGTGAGATTTAAAAACAAAATCTAGAAAAGCTAATGAGATAAATTGTTAAGAAAAACTTGAATTGGCTTGCCATAGGATTATCAGCATTCCAAGGATCTATTAGCCAGTATTCAGATTTCAGAACTGAGATGATTATAATTTTTCTCAGTTTTAATTGATTTTCCTACCTTGAAGAATCTAGTCTTCTTATCTGCAAAAAACTGAAATCCCCAGCAATTATTACGAAGTTATCACATTCTACTGTCAAAATATGGAGTTGATACAGTGATTAAAATGTGTCTTCAATAGAACTGTATAGCTCCTAAAGTTCTATGAATAATTTTCGAAAACTGTCATTAACTAAACCTAAGTCCCATTTTTATCTAATTTAATTCGAATTATTACATAACTCAAATTACCCCAAAAAATAGTGACATCTCTGTTTTGGCATTGCATGTGAATATTTTAATTGGTATTAAAGATCTTGGTGGTTCTATGGTATTGTTGATCATTTTTTCTACCTCATTTTTCAATATCAAACTATGGAATTCACCCTCTGTGCAAAGAATTTTTGGTCTTACTCCTAAGACTATTTCTTTGACTGTTGCTGCTATTAACCTCATGCGCGCTAGCGGAATTCCGCTCGCACGCTGAGATTTTTAAAAACGCACTTTACGTGACGAGCTGGGCTCGTCATCAGCGTGCGAGGAGGCTACGCCATGACCAGCCCAGCTCGTCATCAGCGTGGAAGGGGTTAAGGACTTAGGGCCAGATGTAGGTGGCCAAATACCGGTCGGTAATGGCCGATTTCGGCCGTTACCGACTGGTATTTGGAGTTTCAGATGTAGGGGCCTTAGAATTACCGATTCTGTAAATTTACAGATTCGGTAAATTTACTGATTCTGTAAATTACCTAATCTGTAAATTTACCAAATCTGTAATTTGTGGTGTAGGTGGCACTGAAAACAGTGCCACAGACCCTTCAGAATTCGTTATTTACCATCAAATACTATTTGATGGTACATAACGAATTCCTGTGTACATGCACATCTGTGCATGTACACCTGTGCCATGTGGCACATATACATGCCCTAAGGGCAGGCGTGTGTGTCACATGGCACACAAGCCTGAATCAGGGTTGCAACAGGGTGTTAAAGTGACACCCTGTCCCCTTGTCAATTCGGTAATTTTACGGAATCGGTATTTACCGATTCGGTAATTGCCATTGGTTCCTATGGGCCTCAAGGCACATAGGAATCAATGGCAATTACCGAATCAGTAAATACCGATTCGGTAATTACCGAATGTAACAGATTTGTTAAATAATTCGGTAAAAATACCTACATAGCATTTACCGATTTGTAAATCTAGAATAGGTAAAATTTGTTATTTACGAATCGGTAAATACTAATTACCTACATCGGGCCCCAAGTGCGCCTAAGTACTCCTGCAGCCAATTCTCCCACTCTTTTTGGTGGTACCATGGAATAGCACCTTAAGCTTCTTATCCTGACAGTAATCTGCACACTTCCTCTTCATAGTTGCCATATTAATCACAATCCTGCATTATTCAACAATTATAATCACCTGTTGAGACTAAAGTGATATCATAGTAAGCGCAGCCTTTAAATTAATTTATTCTCGTATGTACTTTCAATGTATTCCCCGTCTTGCAGTAACTAAGGAGCTTCATAAAGCAACTAGTCGTAGTAGACCTAGGATGTTTATAGATTTTTAACCAAAAAAGTGCATCTATAGTTATGCTTTGTTCAGCAGTTAGTTCTAATATTTCCACTCTTCACCTTAAGTATTAGCAAAATAGTTATTTAGTCGATTATAACTATCATGATATCATAATTAACTTAAGTCATTGCATTGCTTTTAGCAAGAAAGTCATAGTTTTTTTCTACAGTTTCAAAAACGACAAAGTTTGTTTTGTGTAGCACTTTGAATTTGGCTTCTTTAACTAATGAAGCCTGTTCACAGGCCGCTCTGAAAAGTTCAGTCATGTTTCTGAGCTCTTTCCATCTCGGAGCTGTCGCAATGCCCTGTCTGAAAACACTTGGGTCCTTATTTATGAAGGCCTTGCGCCGCCGGTGCGTCACTTTTAACATGGGAAAAAGTGACGCAACGGTGACGCAAGGCTTTCATAAATGAGGCCCTTGAAATCTAAATTTGTTTGTTATGTTGAAGGATTTGCCTTGCTGGCCTGCGACAGAATCAGTTCCTTTATTACTTAGTCCAAGAAACTCACTAGTATTTTTACGAGGGAATTTAGTATGTGACGGTGGGGAAACTCAACATGTCTTCATGATTGTAAAGTGTTAGGGAAATTCAGGCAATGCATAGTTCTGAACTACATTTTGTATGAATGTCATTGTACTACTTGTGTATTCTTTATGTTCTGTGATGCCAAGAAAGCAGATATTTGTGTCGGAAGACTGATTCTAAACCTTTTCTTAATTATTTCTTGGCGGTGTTAAATCTGTCTCATAATTAACACACTGTTCTTGTAGTTTAATTTGCTGCTCATCAAGGTCTGACACCTACTCTTCCAACTCCTGTACTAAAATTATGAATCGGCCACATTTCTAGATGCTCCTTGTCTGAAAGTGCCTTAATTACTCTGATTTCTCACAATACAGATTAGTGTATTTTGGCTGCCCTTTTTTGCACTTCTTGAGGTTTATTGGTAGTCTTAAAGCTCTCTTTATATGTATACATTCTATCTTTGGTTTTCCCCTAGCATGTATAGTTATGGTTTTTTTTGAGCATCGGAGATATTGTTAGTATTCAGCAATTAGAGTCAAGATGTACGACTACATTTTCTTCAGCCATTTTGCAACCGCAAAAAATGTACCAACTCTATTTTGCAGTTTACCACCAGGGCAGTAAAGCACTCACAAATGGGAAAGGGTCCCAAGGAGACCCCTTTGTGAATGCATGCAAAATATTTTTTAAAGGCTGGCAGTGGTCCGGGGGACCACTGCCTGCCTTTAAAAAATCTAACTGAAAAGTTCCATTTTTATTTTTGAAATGCATCCTGTTTTCCTTTAAGGAAAATGGGATGCATTAAAAAAGAAACTGCTTTATTTGAAAGCAGTCCAAGACATGGAGGTCTGCTGACCCCAGCAGGCCACCATCCCTTGGAGTGCCAGCTATTTCCAATCTGGTGGCAAATTGCGACATTAATATGCATGAGGCATGCAATTTACAACCTCATTGAGAACCACAAAATTGGATTTTGTGACTTGCAAAATGTGACTCGCTATTTTTTGCAATTTGTGAGTCACAAATTCGTACATCTGGCCCTAAGTGCTCAATATCTCTGCTGTGGAGGGAGCTGTTTGTGCACCTATGGTACTGAAACGTAAACTGACAGTGGGAATAGCCCTTGGTGACCCATCCATGGTGTTCCTACATTCAGAAACCAGACTGACCTTAGATATTCCGGTATTTCGTTTGGGTTTCTTTTTTTTATACAGTATATTGCTATTGCATCCATCTAAATGCTTTAGGTAAGAGAGATATTTGCAATTAATATTGCCTCACCTGCATTAATGCGTACTATAAATTTGTAGATCCTGGTAAATTTATATGAGATAGCTTTTACAGCTTTGTAGAAGTGGACTTTTTTTATCCCTCTATTTAAATTACACATTCCTCGAGATTTTGTCTTTTAGCCTATCCTTTGTAGATTGAGGATGTTAAGAAGAGAGTTTTTATAGTCTCCAGAAGGCGCTGTCCAAATCTCATTTTTGCCAAATTGTTCTGCAGTCTTACTGTGCCCACTGAATCACGTGCTTTGGAGACATCAAGTGATGTAGCATGTTTGCATCTTGAGAAATACTTGCTTATGATGTTGAAAAAATTCAAAACATGATCGATTTCTAAACTTTCCCAGTGTCTTCTGAAACACTTGTTCCTTTTCAATCAATTACTGTTTTTAAATTAATCTGTGTAACTCTTGGGAGTTAGAGAATTTGGGGCCCGATGTAGGTAGCCCTTTACCGATCGGAATCGGCCGAAAATACAGATTTTCGTCCGTTTCCGATCGGTAAAGGGCTATCGAGATGTAGGGGCACATTTTCGGTAATTTTACCGAATCGTTATCATTACCGAATCGGTAAATTTACCGAATCGGTAATAATTACCGATTCGGTAATGATAACGATTCGGTAAAATTACCGAAAATGCAATGTAGGTAGCCAATGTTCCATCAGCACATGGCTTACAGAATCGGTATTTTACCATGGAATACAAATCCATGGTAAAATACCGATTCCTGTGTACATGCACATCTGTGCATGTACACATGTGCCATGTGACAGACAGACGTGCCCTTAGGGCATGTCTGTGTGCCACATTGCACACATGCCCGTTTTGGGGGTGCTAGAGGGTGTCAAAGTGACACCCCCTGCACCCTTGCCTAATTCGGTATTTACCGATTCGGAAAATACCGATTCGGTATTTGACTTTAATCCTATGGGCTTCAAAGGCCCATAGGATTCAATAGCAAATACCGATTCGGTATTTACCGAATCGGTAAATACCGAATTTGTAAGGAATCGGTAACGATTCCAGATGTTGGGACCTACATCCCATTTACCGATTTTGAAATACCGAATCGGTAAAATTCGGTATTTCAAATTCGGTAAATGGGATTTACCTACATCGGGCCCTTGATGTTTTATAGAATGATACTACTCTTGAATTCCATTAATCTGGGAACCACTTTCAAGTATGAAGCTGTGGGAGGTTCAAACAAAATTCTATCTGGTAACATGTATGCAGGGTAAGGTTTCTTAAGAGCTCTGTTTTAGAACATAAGACAAATTAAAGAGCAAATAGATAAAGAAGGTGTACCCATACCATTTAATCAAGTACTGGACTACAGTAACTCAACTTCCTCAGCTACTATGGTTACATTTAAGAAGTTATCTCTTTCAGGAGTGGGAGACCTGATGAGCAAGGGATCTCATAAGGATATAGACACAGAAAAAATTAAACATTATAACTGCACCGTTAGTTCTCCTATTCACAATTTTCCTAGTTAAAACAATGTCATTGCTCAATTATGTGTCCATACTATTTGAGAGAGCAGCTATGTGCCACCTTGAGAGATTTATAGAAGACAATCTGGTGCTCACTTTTTCTCAGACTGGGTTCCAGTCTGGTTTCTGTACCAAACTAGTAGAAGTTTTGTGGCTGAAGAGTAGAGGTTGATCATGGACAGTGATGGTATAATGTCCTGATTGTTATAATTCTCTTAGTGGTATGTGGTGCTATGGCAACTTAATGGAAGCTCAGAACTTAACTGAGACTCCCTTTCATCAATTTGGTTAATTGGTCAATCTACTGCTTTAAGTTAGCTAGTCATTCCTCATATATGGGGAAGCTATCCAGATCCTCCTGAGGTTAGGTTTTCAGCGGACCCTGTACTTGATAAATTGGAGGGTGGATTAAAAAAGACCTTAAGCCTTAAACTGAACGAGTGGAAGCCAGAAGACTTGCTTACTCAAAACTGTCAAAGAATTGGTCTTAAACTTTGGCCTATATCTGTGAGAGAAGCCCCTAAACTAGCTGTGAGGACTAGAAGTATTGGAGTCTTGAATGATTCTAATTTGTCTCTAGGTCTCCAAATGACAGATGTTTCTGAAAAGGATCACTGACAGAATATCTGAAATAGAAATATTGTGTGGACATAATATTGTGTCAAAAATATCGAGGACCAAAATATTGAGAAGGTAAGTGGAAATAGATAAGTCTAGATTTACTATTCTTAACTCCATTTCTGCCTAACTTGAAGAGATATATATTGTCAAGGTCCATATAGTAAAACTGTGCATACCTATGGAAACTTACCTTCACAATATTTATTTCCTTGATACTCATGACACAATATTTTGTCCCACAATATGTCTATTTCCAATATTCTGTCTAAACACCTTCTAAAACTGTTTTCATCACTTTTGTACTTAGAATTGTACCTTTTTTGTCATTAGCCCTATGATCATGGTACCAAATGTTTTTATCCATTCTCCCATTATAATGCACTTATCTTGAAGATGTCCTCCACACATTTAATCAGATTCAGCAAATACATAATGCAGCTGCTAGTTCTATCGTTTGACTGTGTGCATTAGGCACTGGATCTATACTGGATTTTTTTTTCTACTCACCACAAGTATTTGGCTTAAAAAATCCTCAAGTATACACCTGAGTCAAAAATTTCTATAGCTCAACCCGAGCTACTAATACTTCCTGAATTCAAGCACTCTCAATGGGGCGGAAAACAGTTTTGGGTGTTAGGACCTAAATAATCTTCTCGCCATGAAAAATTAGCCTAAGCTATTTAAATTGAAAAAGTGGATCAAATATTCTAGACATAGAGTGAATATGTCACACGCATTTGGGGTGGGTAGCACACCAAGAAACCTCTTTTGTGGTGAATTTCTGCACTTTATACATACCCTCTTGGATAGGCAGATTGATAGACCTAAATCAAAAGGAATATTCCAATATTAATAGCTCCACTTCCATAACTAGCCAACTTAGCACATATATAAGCATTCAGTATGTCGTGTCTCCTTTTTACGGTCAAGAGGGCTGTCTAGCTCTCTCACAAAAGTAAGGGTAAATGTTCTGCGTTCATGTTGACAGTCAAATTGATGCGATTGGGGAGAATCTTAATTTGCCCTAGAGTGACTATGAGAGCATAGTCATAAGTGACTTTACTTAGTCCATAATATCCGATTAAGTTCTTCTCTTTCTTCTTTTTGAGAGTCAATCCAGAGGCTTGAAAGAAATATAAGAGATAATCCAGCACAATTATTATTGAAATGGAAAAAACAAACATGAATATTTCTACTCCTGTACCTTTTTCACCAGTTTTCTATTTTTTATAGTAAACCTTTAAAAGAACTTAACATATTAAATTGAATCATAGTCTTTGTAAAAATGGGGTCTTTAGTTGGCAGAGGCGGGTACCTTTGTCCAAATAGGGACCCTTGTTTCTAGTCAGGGTAAGGGGGATACATATTTTAGATAACCCCTGCTGACCCCCTGGGTAGCTTGGCAGGAGCAGACAGACTTATCCCAAAGGCAATGTGTAAAGTATTTGTATTTAAAACACACAGTAATGCAGTGATAATACCACAAATTGACACCACAACAGTTTAGAAAAAAAATCTTTATCTAAACTCAACAAGACCAAAACAACAAAAATCTCACATACCTAATACGTAATAAGAATAATCATTTTCAAAGGTTTTAAGCAGATGGGTCCAGAGAAAACAATGGATGAGTGATTTTACATATATGTATCAAAATTCACAAGGGTAAACATCTGCAGTAATGGGAAGCGTTGAGAATCAAAGTGATGCGTCAGTTCCTGAGTCCTTGGGGAGGCGATACAACAGTTCTGCTGCCTGCAGAAGTGATGTGTCGAATCCAGACTGTAGGGAGAAGAAATGCATCGACTCCTTGGGATATGTGCCGGGAAAACCTGCCACACAGGAGCGATGTGTAGAAATCTGGGTTGTGTCGGCGATTGATGCAGCAGTTACAAGTGGAGCTGTGTCAGTTTCTTCAGCCGCAATCCTACAATGCATCAGTTCTTTCAGCCCCTACAGGCGCTGTGTCATCTCAGCAGCGGCACGGCAATGAGTGGAGATTCTTCTTGCACAGCAATGCTGTGTCGGGAAACAGCTGCAAGAAGAGTGATTAGTCAATTTTCTTAGGTCTTGAGGTTTCTTCCAGCTCCCAACAGCAGAAACAACCTCTAGAGGGCCATAAATTTAACAAATACCTCCTGGCAGGTAAGAACTCTCAGCAGCAGAGTTCAGGGGACCTGGGGGGGGAGTCTTTGTGTCTCTGAGACTTCAGAACAGGAGGCCAGCACACACAGGCCCTTGGAGATCTTCTTCAATCAGGTTCACAGCAAAGTTCCAGTCTTTGTCCTTTCCTTGGCAGAAACAGCAACTGCAGGCCAACCCCACACACCACACTGCAAAGGGGCAGTACTCCTCCTGACAGCTCTTCAGCTCTTCTCCTTGGCAAAGGTTCCGCTTGAGTCCAGAAGTGATCTAAAGCTCTGGGGTTTACGTTCTATTACTTATATCCCATTTTGTTATTTTTTCTTTGTGCAAGGGTCTCTGAACCCAGTCCAAACCAGTTCTTTCCTCACTGGTGCAGTATGACCACAGGGGTAGAGACAGCATTGTGCAAGGAAGACAGGCCCTATTCAGGTGCAAGGAAATGTCCTCCCACTACTCTAAGTGCAGCCAAGCCCCATTTAGCTCATCTCTGAGTCATCCAGGAAGAGCCAGGCACATCTCAACCCCCCAGTGGCTGTCTACAGTGAATGCACATCCCCAGCCCCTGTCACTCTAAAACCAGACAGTCAATCCACAAAGAGGCAGAGGCACACAGAATGGTTAACTCCTTCGACGCTCATGACGAGCTCAGCTCGTCATGCAGTACACCTCTCGTACACTCATGACGAGCTTAGCTCATCATAAACAATGGAGTAAATGAAAAGTCAGCACAGTAGGGGAATTGCCTTAGCAGCCATGGAGTTAAACAAGAAAATGCCTACTTTTTAGAAGTGGTATTTTCAAACACATAATTTAAAAACCATCTTTACTAAAATATGTGTTATTAAATTCTGAGTTCAGAGAGCATAATTTTATTTCTCTATCTTGTCCCAATGTTACAGTTGTAAGATGTAACAAAGTACCTCCCGGATCACTGACAAAATATAGAATACAAAAATATAGAAGAATAAAATATCGAAGTAAAAATATAGAAAGCAAAAATATCGAAGTCCCAAACAGGTAAGTACAAAAATATTGAATCAAAAATATCGAAAAAATATATATAGTTAGTCAAAATATAGAATTTTTTTAAATGGCGTAAAAGTAATTTAAAATAAATGAAATAATAACGATAATTAACTAAAACATACTTAAAAATACTTAAATAGAGAGGAGGAGCTTCGCGGCGCCCAAGATGGCAGCGTGAGATCAGGGCTCCCGTGCACCCTGCCACCCCGATATCTATCCTGTCCGAGATCCTGAGAATATTTGACGGGAACTATTGCTGAGCACGTGGGGACACGACTGCTGTTTTCGGTTTTCCTGGAGACCCCCGGTAGCCCGAGAAGCATCATCTGAAAACTTTGCGGCCTTCTGAATCGGGGTCCGTGACCTGGAGTTGTGGGCGGTCCGGGCTCTAGTGCAACAACAGCGGGGTCTGCAACCGGAAGTCGCCGGTCCGTGACTCCATCTACCGGACTTGTTGGCACTTCCCTCGCCAGTGGAGTGGGACATGCTCGTACATTAGCATCGACTATCGCCCCTCTTGGTTTGATCGTACACCTTGTGCCTAGACCTGAGGCGCCTCGCTCGGATCATGAGCGTCAGCAGTGGAGTGAAGTGACTGATATCGGGTTGTGGCCGAAGTTCGAGCCATTATCACTGGCACTGGCGTACTGGGACATATCTGAGTATCGTGTGCCCTTGTGGTCTGCGTCCATCCCGAAATGGTGACCAAGCCACACCTCGATAAACAACAGTCGAAGAACACCAGAGGTTCCCGAACTGTCCAGGTCAATAAGATGGACCATTATGCGCAGCCGAGGAGCCCCCCTGTCACCCTCGGGAAGTCACAGGACAGTGGAAGGGAGTCATCGGGTCAGGCTACGGAACCGATGCTCTCTGACCTAATGGCGGCTATACGAGGGGTCGAAACCTCTTTGGGTAAACGTATGGAGTCACTGGATCACAAACTAGATACTGTGACCATCGAGGTTAACCTCATCAGAACTGATCTCACTAAGACCAGAGAGAAGGTCGAATCGCTCGATATCAAGACGGAGAGCTCGACTGATGATGTGGCTGAGCTTCAGAGGGATGTGAGGGACCTCAAGGCCTCTGGCGAGAAGGTGTCTCGCAAGCTGGATGATTATGAAGGACGGGCCCAACGGAACAACGTGCGAGTAATCGGGATACCGGAGAAAGCCGAAGGGCAGGCCCCGGATTTTTTTATGGAGGATTTAATCATGAACCACTTGAAGCCAATGGGACTCAGTAACTTCTTCACGATGTAGCGGGCCCACAGGATCCCCGGAGGTAGACCACGACCGGGGCTCTGCCTCGGCCTATGATCGTCAGGGTCCTAAACTTCAGAGACAGACGCTATCCTGCAGACGTCGAGGACCGATGGGCCCCTTAAGTTTGAGAACTCAACCGTGAACTTCTTTCCCGATTTCACGCAAATGGTGCAGAGGCAGAGGCAGAGCTTCGGGGGGTCAAGCCGAAACTTCGAGACTTGGACATCAAGTATGCCATGCTGTATCCGGCCAAGCTACGAGTTGAGGTGGACGAGGAGGTCTGGTTCTTTGACAATCCTGAGATAGCATCTGACTGGGTTAAGAGCTTGGCCCGCAAGACCCCCCGGGATCAGGACGGTGGAGCAGAAGAAGCTCTGTGATGAATCCGGGTGATACAGAACTTTATTTGGACATGGCGTTATCAACGGGCGGGAAAGGCTTTAAGATCAATCCCATTGTTATAGTTGCATATCTCAGAGATAGCTTCAGATGTAAGAGTAAGCGGGGAAGCGGAGCATCGTTATCCTCCTCCGATCTATTTTTAGATAGTTTTTAGTTTCATTATGGGGCGACAGGCACGCTGCGAGTTGGGGGGCAGTAGCCAAATGCAGGGGTGCTGGGTGGGGGGAGGGGAGATGGGTGTAAGTATAGTTTGTATTTGTGTTGGTTTAGGGTCTATTTTTGCTCAGGTGGAAACGTAGTTTGGCTATTTGCCATACAAG
The DNA here is from genome assembly GCF_964263255.1 of Lissotriton vulgaris. Classification (NCBI taxonomy): domain Eukaryota; kingdom Metazoa; phylum Chordata; class Amphibia; order Caudata; family Salamandridae; genus Lissotriton; species Lissotriton vulgaris. The sequence continues at coordinate 970,997,963 of NC_141697.1, forward strand.
GGTCCGGGGAGACGTAAGTTCAGGGGATCGGGAATCAAGGTGCTAAGCTGGAACGTTAACAGGTTGGGTGATAAAATCAAGAGGGGGATGGTCACTTAGTTAGTCCAAAGGAACTCCCCAGACGTAGTACTGCTCCAAGAGACTCATTTAGTGGGGAACAAGTGTAAGGCCATGCATAGAGGAGGTTACAAACTAGTAGTACACACTGGCTATACGACTGGTTCTAGGGGTGTTGGGATACTGTTCAAAAACTCCATCCCTTTCTCTGTGCAAGCAACCTGGGTGGATCAGAGAGGTCGATATGATGGAGTGTCGGGACTTGTTGGGGGCCATACAGTCACATTTTTATCAATTTATGTACCCCCTGCTCTTCAGACCGAGACGTTCCGGGACTTGTGGGCCATTTTTCTTACCCTTCCCCTTGGTCATCTGGTGTTGGATGGTGTAATTGATCGGGCCCCCCGCAGCTGCTGCCACAGGCGCAGAGACGGTTGTCTGACTTTATGAGCAAGTTGGGACTGATTGATTGCTGGCGTGTCCGTAATCCTAGCATGACACACTACCCTCATGTTTCGGCTGCACACGGCACTCTCTTACGCTTAGACTACGTCCTCATCCCAGCGGCGATGGTACTGTATGTGTCGGAGGTCAGACATCTGGGGAGGGGTGTCTCTGATCACTCTCCGCTCTGGTTGTGCCTTGCACTGGAGCTTCCGGCTGTGGGCAGGATAGCTCCCATAGGAGCATGGCGGCTGAAAGACCCGGTCATTGCTAAGGAGGTGTGCCACATGTCTGATTGGTATTTCTCTGAGAATTTCGGCTCAGTTGATTCCCCTAGTTCGCTGTGGGAAGCTTTTAAGACAGTGGCTAGAGGGGAGGTGTTATCCATTGTCTTTAAGAAGCAGAAAGAAGGGTTGGCTGTGCTGATCAGGAAGGAGGAGGAAGTCCTATCCCAGGACAGGTGGGTAGCTGAGTCTCCATCAGAGGCAGGCCTCCACCTCTTGAGACTCCATGAGGAAGAATATAGAAATCTTGCCAGGGAAGGAGCCTTAGCGCATCACAATGCAACACAGAGTCGTGTGTATGAGCATGGAGACAAAGCAGGCAAGCTCATTGCCTGGTTCGAGCGGGGAGAACGACCGTCCCGACTAGTGCCCGAATTGGAGAGTCGGTCCTCGGGTACACTTACGAACCCACAGACTGTGGCTGATGAATTTGCGAAATACTTTCAAGAGATCTATACTGCGGGAGACAGGTTCACAGAAGCCGATAATGAGGAAATGATCAGAGATATAATTATGCTGAGCTTATCCGAAGAAGACCGTGATTTCCTCGATTCGGCGTTCACGGTCGACGAATTCGCACAGGCTATCCGTCAGGTTAAGTCCGGCAAAGCCACTGGTCCGAACGGCATTCCGGTTGAACTATACAAACTCAGTGCTAACAAACTGGCTCCCTATCTGAGGGCTATGTTCACCGACAGAAGAGACAGGGGTGTACTCCCATACGGCCAACGGGTGGCCAATATTGTGCTTATTCACAAGCCTGGCAAATTTGCTGAAGTATGCTCTTCTTACAGACCCATTTCTCTCTTGAATGCCGAACCCAAGATCCTGGCCAAATTATTGGCCATCAGACTGGTGAAAGTGATCTCCTCACTGGTGCACCCGGATCAGTCAGGGTTCATACCACGGCGCAGCACTGCGTTAAATTTGCGCAGACTCCATAGCATATTGGTGTTGGCCGGTCAGCTGCAGGAACAGGCGATCATGGTCTCTCTGGACGCCTCCATGGGTTTCGACAGAGTGGAGTGGCCCTACCTATTTGCGGTGTTGGCAAAGATGGGATTTGGCGTGAACTTTATAGATTGGGTGCGGCTGCTTTATACATCCCCCTGGCTAGAGTGGTGGTTAACAACTGCAAGTCAGAGGACTTTGCCCTTTGCCCTTTGTCCATTGTCCCCTCTGCTTTTCGCACTAGCCATGTAGCCACTGGCCGCTTGGGTGATATGGGACCCCTCGATAAGGGGCATAATGTGGACACCTGAGTGGGAAGACAAAATCTCCCTCTACGCGGATGATGTCCTGCTCTACCTCACGAGACCTAGGACCTCTCTCCGATATTTCCTAGATCTTCTTGAGGTCTTTGGGAGGTACTCAGGATTGGTGATTAACTGGGACAAGTCAGTGATATTTACCTTAGCCGGTGGCCCCCCTGACCTTCCGCGGTCCTGTCCCATTAGAGTAGAGGCAGAGGGCTTTAAATATCTAGGGATTTTTACCACAATTGATCCGAAGCTACGATCGTAATCTGGCCGTACCGCTGGCTTGGTGTAAGATAGACGTGGAACGCTGGCGCGCCCTCCCATTATCCTTGGTCGGTAGGGCCACTCTCTGCAAGATGATGGCCTTGCCTAGATTCCCTTACGCCCTACAAAACTCGATGGACCCGGTGCCCGCTTCCTATTTCAGGGGAATTGAGTCATTGCAGAGGCACCTCCTGTGGGACGGTGGAGCCCGCATAGCCTTTAACAAACTGACCTTGGCGTGGTACGATGGTGGCATCGGTCTCCATGATCTGCGCAAATATTATTGGGCCTCACATCTGGCCGCCATCAATCATGGCGTGCCGGGTGATCCCGGTTACGCCATGGATCGGAACCTTTCCCCCAGTGGGGAGATTGGAAGGGCACTGTATGCGAGGATGGGCAAGTATCCATTGATCGGCCCGACTGCTCATGCGGTGAGGGTTTAGCATGTGGCCACTAGGAGTCTCGGATGGGCTGGGAGGCTCACGCTTTCCACCCCTTTGTTTAATTCGGAGAAGCTGGGGAGCTTGTGGAAGTCGAAGGGATTCGATAAATGGGACCTTCTTGGCATCTCCCAGATTAAAGATGTCTGGGGGAAAGACTCTATTTTGCCGTTCGAGACCTTGGCGGCCCGGTATAGTCTACATCAACACGAGTACTTCTGGTACCTGCAAGTGAGACACGCCTTGGTCACGCATGTCCCAAAGGGTACTGACCTCCCTGAGGCTTCCCCCCTTGAGGACTGGGTTCTAGATGGCCACCTGCCTGAGAAGACCACATCCCTCATCTACCGGAAGCTGATTAATAATATTGGGGACCCTCTCGTGAAGCTTAGGGCGCAGTGGATTGCAGACGGGTTGGAACTTGATGATGAAGACTGGACTGAGGTCGTGTCCTCTCCCAAAGTCGTGGCGATACAAATAAGATTACGCCTGGTTCAGCTGAAAATACTGCATAGGACTTTTGTGACGGGCCCACGCTTGGTGCGAATGGGACGGGCTGAGAGTGGAAAGTGCAGAAGAGAGTGCGGCGAGGAGCATACCCTGATGCACATCATTTGGAATTGCTCTTATGTGCAATCCTACTGGAGCGCTGTACACGAGGAAATGAGGGCGGTACTGGGACAGGAGATGGGCCTTGAGGCACGGAGATGGTTGTCGAATGTGTGGGAACTGACGGACCTCAATGAATGTCAGAAGCAGTAGCCAAACGCAATATTGTGCAGTTGAGGGGGGCGCGTCAGCCGCCCCAGACTCGGAAATGGGCAGATGATCTTGACTGGTGCATGTTTAGAGAGCGTGAGGTGTACCTGGCTAGGGGCTGCTCGCGTAAATGGGGGAAGATATGGGGTGCATGGAATGCTCATTGCGGGGATATCTGCGAGGCACCTACGCCGAGTCTGGATTTGCACGCTCCGGGATCCCCTTGATCCCTAACAGTTATTGTAATGTTAATACTCCTGTACCAAATGGACCTAACGTATGTAACTATTGCTGGCTTCCACCTGAGTGTTATTTCTGTTTGTTGTTTGGTTATTCAATAAAAAGAATTTAAAAAAAAATACTTAAATAACTTTAAAATTATTAAATAATTAATTTAATTAAAAAACATAAAAGTTGATTTTTAACACACACACACATATATATATATATATATATATATATATATATATATATATATATATATATATATATATATATATATATATATATATATATATATATATATATTAACATAATATTAATTACAAATATGCAATAGCTTTACTGTAGGATAGCGTTAGATAGCGTAATGGTAAACATTACTATTTCCACTCCAGAGGGTGCAACGGTAGGGAAAGCGTTTGATAGCGTGGGGGTAAAAATTACTATTCCCACTCCAGAGTGTGCAACAGTAGGGAAGGCGTAGTATAGCGTAGGGGTAAAAATTACTATTCCCACTCCATAGAGTGCAACAGTAGGGAAAGCGCTGGATAGCGTAGGGGTAAAAACTACAATTCCCACTCCAGAGGGTGCAACAGTAGGGAAGGCGTTGGATAGCGTAGGTTTAAAAATTACTATTCCCACTCCAGAGAGTGCAACAGTAGGGAAAGCGTTGGATAGCGTAGGGGTAAAAATGACTATTCCCACTCCAGAGAGTGCAACAGTAGGGAAAGCGTTGGATAACGGGAGGATAAAAATTATTATTCCCACTCCAGAGAGTGCAGCAGTAGGGAAAGTGTTGGATAGCGTAGGGGTAAAAATTACTATTCCCACTCCAGAGAGTACAACAGTAGGGAAACCGTTGGATAGTGTAGGGGTAAAAATTACTATTCCCACTCCAGGGGGTGCAACAGTAGCGAAAGCGTTTGATAGCATAGGGGTAAAAATTACTATTGCCACTCTAGTGAGTTTAAAAGTAATGAAAGTAAACATTTAATATATTAATACAAATAAATTAAATATCAATGCCAATAAAACATTTATTAAAATAAATTACAAATTTAAAATTATAATAATTAATCAATTAAAAATACAAATAAATATGAATTATTAAAATTAATTTCCTATTAACACAAATGAATTGCCAATTAACAATTAATTAGCAATAAATTAAAAATCAATACCAATAAATAAATAAAAATGATTAATTTAATAACAATTAAATTACTTCCCACCCTATTCCCCAATAAACACACAACCCGCTATGGAAAATAAATTAATAAATTAACATATTTATCAATGAATCAATTATTAAAAATTAATTACCAATTAAAAATTAATTAATTACCAATTCAAAATGAATACCAATAAATAAATTATTATATTTAATTAATTACAATTAAATTACTTCCCACCCTATTCCCCTATAAACCCACAACCCGCAATTAAAAATTAATTAATTACACATTAATAATTATTTAACAATTAATTCAAAATAAATACCAATAAATAAATTAACACAATTAATTAATTACAATTAAATCACTTCCCACCCTATTCCCCTATAAACCCACAACCTGCTACAGAATTAAATTACACAAAAATTAAATAACATAAAAAAACACTTTTCAATATTATAAAAAATTCGATATATCTTAATTACTATAATATATACTTCGATATGTTAACTTTCTATATTTTAAAAATCGATAATAAATTACTTACCTTCAAAACGATATTTTTCACCACTAAATTCTGTCCATTTGTTATTTTGTCAATTCCATATTTTTACTTCGATATTTGTGCTATTGTATTTTTTTGAATCGAGATTATGTCTGTATACCGTGACACACACGAGTACATGTCCTACCTTTCATATACACTGCACCCTGCCCATGGGGGTACATAGGCCCTACGTGAGGGGCGTCATACACGTAAGAAAATGGAAGGTTAGGGCTGGACAAGTAGGTGCACTTGCCAGGTCGACATGGCAGTTTGAAACTGCACAGAGGCACTGAAATGGCAGGTCTGAGATATCTTTTCAGGGCTACTTATGTGGATGACACAATCAGTGCTGCAGACCCACTAGTAGCATTTGATTTCCAGGCCCTGGCACACGTAGTGCACTTTACTAGGGACTTACCAGTAAATCATATATGCCAATCATGGAGAACCAATTGTGTAATCACAATTTACACAGGGAGCACTTGCACTTTGACACTGACCAGCAGTGGCAAAGTGGGCAAAGCATCTAAGTCAGCAAAAACTAAATCCAGCACAGCATCAGAAATACAGGGGGTAGAGGCAGAAAATCAGGCAAACCGATGCCAATTGCCAAGTCCAACAGTCCTCAATTCACATTGATGATAATTGGATGTCATTGAGTACACAGTGCAATCAATGAGAGCAGACTGTACTTTAGCTTGTTTGTTTCGTAAATAATGGGTTAGTACAAACATCTACTTGCCAATTTGGTATTGAAAGTCAAAGCTCAGTGCTTAGGCCTTGGCGGCTTATGAATCAGCCATAAATAATGGTGAGGAGGCACCCCTATGATGAAGCATGACTCCTCTGGTATGTGAAGGGAACCGTCCTTAAAAGGGATCCCCCTTTCGAGCATGGTTGTTGCATTTCACATGCCCCTCAGACTTACTTTCTGGACCCGTGGGCTCTTTTTGTGATAGGTATTACGAGTGTGGACTCTGCCCATGCAGGTCCTTAAACCTCCTCCAAGCCCTCTTTTTGTGTATTCATGTTTTGAATACTCCTGCTTAGAGCCAGCCTTTTTAATACGTACTCGGTGAGCCGTCATTTTGTACAAAGGCTGTGTCTGAAGAACAACCAAAAAATGACAGTTGAAAGAAAACTAGCACAACCAGTTCTGACGACTTAGACAATGGAACCCCATCCTATGTAGGGAAAATGGGTATACAAGTAGGAGCCAAACCACCCCACTTAGTTCCAGTCCTAAATTCTTCTTGCCCAAGGAAGGGAGAGCTCCACAGAGAATTTGAAGAGCAACTGTGCAACAAAGGCTGGTGTTTGCCTGAGTGCTAGTCTCCCAGAGGTGAGGGGGCATCACCTGAAGTACGCACTTTCTGCTGGAGCAGCAAAGGGTCTGCCAGAAGTACCTAGAAACCTGCTTGACAGCTGAGAAAGGGAAGGAGCATGTCTGGACCTGCAGGAGGAGAGACTGTCCAGGAGGTGACGCTCAGCCTGTTCCCAGAAAAAGCCAACTGTTCCGGAGAGTGAAACCAGGAGTGACTTGTGCCGTGAACAGGTCCCGCCAGTCACTCTGTGTGGTTCCTCCATGAGCCCCAATAAAACCTTTACAGATCATGTACGACTATGATGCCCAGCAGACCACCAAGGACCCAAAAGGCTGGTCCTGCCTCTGCTGAGGTGAGGGAGAGTGAAGCCACATAATTACTTTTATACTAGTTTGAATGTCTTGGTCTGGAGGCCGCAACTGGAGAATCTAAACTTCTGTCTGCTACTGGCTGAGAAGGCCAACTCTACTAAAGAGATAAGTTGCCACACACAACTGCCTCACTGATCTCATCCAGCAACTACTCTTCTGAGACAAAGCTGACCCATTGGTCCCCACTGGAGAGGAGCCACAGTCATGAGGGGAGCAGCACATACTGCATTTCCACTGCTCTAAAGCTGCTCTTATAAGCAGCATGTAAATGCAGAACTTAGCCTGCACTTGACACAAGAACCTAACAAGAGCCAATGAGTCTTCCACACATGCTTGAGACTTGTGCCAGAGAAGAAAAATAAATTGAACTGAGTTTCATTTGACCTGTCTGCACCTGTTGCCTTACCTATGCTTAACCATAGTTTTGTGGACTGTAGACATAGAAACCCACCACCAATGGTGCAAAAGAGTACTGTCACTGGCGAGATATAGCGGCTTACAATTAAATGCAACTCTGTTTTACATTCTCAGCAAATTATGTAGTATTGCTTGGGATGTGAGTTTAAGTATTTTATCTCAAAAGATAAGCTCTTGGGATGGAAATTACATTATTGTGTATGCTGTTTGACTGTTGAATTCTGATCTCCTGTGCCCCCACACAACATCCCTGAGAAGCCATGAACTGTCCAACCATGCCACCCTGAGAACCAAGTGCAAAAATCATTGTACTTTGCCCAGTTTGCAGAGCCACTGTGGGACGGACACCAGTGGCAAACAACCTCAACCCCCCACGCTGTGGGGGCCAGTAGCCCCTGTCTGCCCTTTGGCCCCTGATGTGGGTCTGACAGATACTATCCTTCCAGCAGTTCCTAAGCGCATGGTAGTCCATGAGTAATGCTTTAATCAGAGATTCTGCCTCTCAACCTGTCCTTCTGCTATGATACTGCCACAGTGGGACCCAAGAGCCTACTCCAATAGCAGGGAAATGTGCCAGTGTAGATCTTTAAGCATACACTAGAATGGGACCTAGTCAGTTCTAGGCATCCTCAGGATTCTTGAAAGGGCAAAGAAGATTTGTACCTACTGCTGGTTTCTGATTCTCATAATTGAAGTCAAAACTAACAGTCTTCCTTGCGACTTTAATGTGGCATCACAGGTGCATGTCTGTCATGCTAATGTCCCTGCACAGAGCATCTGCATACATACAAATATACTCGGCCATAAACACTTGCAAATGAGACACCGAAAACAGTGATACTGCTTAACAGTTAAATCCAGAAAATGCTAAAAGGTCAGGCCAAAAGACTTATACTCAACTTTCTGGAAATCAAGTACAGGAACATCATATAAAAACATCCCCCAGGGTTTTGTTAATCTTTTTGTTCTGCAGTTATCGATGTTCCTTTTTTTAGTACAACAAATATTCTAACACCTTCCTTGAAATTAATGATCCTTCCCTTTGGGCTCCTGTATGCTATGTTCAAATGATTTTGCACTTTCATCCGCAGTGTAGGAAGTGTTTCACTGTTGGTATTAAGTTGTTCCTTTGATTCTACATGCAGTGCGTTACTAACTGGAAGATGTGAAAAAATAACATGTAGAATGTTATTAATGAAGTAAATCCAATCATTGATACCTTTTTTTTTTTTTTACAGATTATTGTTCCACCATGCTCGGTATTATTTCTGCTTTCCTAAAGTCTGTCCTTAAATAACGTAAACTTTTGTCTCAATTTAAATATAAATTATTTTTCTTGTAGCCAAATGTGCCCCCACAGTAAGCAAGATATTTGAATAGAACATCAGTCGTTAATAAATGCAAGATTATTTACATGTTAATTGGCTACAATCAGTCAGTTGCCATTCCACCGCCACTGCTCTCAAATGGCAACTAATAACAAGCTGCCTGTTCAGCACCTTCCTGCACAAAAACAATAATTCACGGCATTTTCCTCTTTCTCTGTGTGCTGCACACATAGAAAGAGGAAAAAACAAGGAGAAATAAAAGTATTTCTCCTCATTGTGCCACTCCTATGCCTCCCCTGGGTAGCCGTAGGACTCTGATGCATTCCCGGATTTACAAAACGTTGTAAATCTGGGAATGTGTCCGGCTCCATGGATGTCGTGTGGGAACACCCACAGCAACACCCATGGAACGCCCCTTTAACGCCCAGTAATGCATGAAAGGGGCCCATATTTATAAACCCATGAAAAGTGATGTATGGTGAAAAAAAGTGAGACACCCGCGTCGCAGACGTCATGTAAATGAGGCCCTGAGAGTGTAATGCAATTGCCATTCATCAATTAGTTCATAACCGATTTTCTAGAGTGTATTTCATATTTCAGGAATGCTGTATGCTTCGGTGTGGGTGGCTATGTCATTTATAGTTGCCAACTTGCACAGGAGCCTCATTTATGAAAAGTGTTGCATCGCTACGTGAAAACAGCAATGCAACACTTTTCAGTGCACCCTCCTTGAGACACCATGGATGCGCCTTATTTACTGTACGGTGTTCCATGTTGTAAAGATTGACAGCTACGTCAGTATTCCTGACATATTTGTAGGTGTAAAATCGACGCAATGCTGGAGGTCTGAAAATAGACACAACTCCAGCATTGTGTCCTGGAAAGCTTCATGTGAAAGGGCCTGCATCAGTCTTACGCCTGTTGTGAGGCAGGCGCAAGAAATTGACACAGTGGCGTTCTAGAAGTGGCATAGTGAAATCTGATAGGTTTCACTGCACCATTTTGACGACCCTTTTTTGCAGGGAAACGTCCACCCTGCATATATTATACCTGACACAGGTATAATGTAGCGCAGGGTTTTACAAAGTGATGCATCTCCTTAGATGCGTCACTTTGTAAATATGTCTCAGTGTGGCACATATTTTACACTGCCGGTGTGTCACAAAAGGTGATGCACCGGCAGCGCAAGGGGCCCATAAATAACTCCCCAGATCTATAAGATTTTGTAGATGCTGTTCATGAGCAGTGAAATCCTAGCTGATACAAATAATAACAATTACAATGCAGGAAATTTGCAAACTGGATGCATAAACCCTAGAAAAAGGGAACATTAATCATTCATCTTCATCCAGGAGAACGTTTAGACCCCATGCTCAACAGGGCAGGCACAAAAGTGTTGCTATCCCGTTAGCCTGATGGAAACAGATGGAAACGCCTATCATACATGCCAGTATTCTTATTGATTATCTTACAAAATATTACTTCACGATATATACCTCTGAGTTGAACTGTTCCCTAGTCCAATGAACCTACCAATCCTGACATTTCCCCAGGCTAACACTAATTGAAACTCTTTTTAACACACCCACAGTATGCACTGGAAGGTAGGGCCAAAGGTATCAATGATCCCAACACTAGACATTAACATATACAAGACATTCAACTCCCTTTGTCCTCACTTTCCGCTGAAAATGGCACTGCTATCTCATCAACCTGGTAGCTACTTCACTCTTTACCTTCCCCCATTTCTCCATCTGGGCCCAGATCTCCAGGTTCGGTTATGCCAGTGATTGCTGGAAGTCACAAGAGGACTGTAACTTTCAGTTTTGCATCAGCACCACATTACTTCCTTTCCTTATACTTTTAGAATAATGATAACATGATTTTATAGGACAAGAATTAGTTCCTGTAAGGCTTCAAACCCAAATCTAGGTCTCTAAAATATATCAACTGCAAACTGAAAGTGAATCACCAGAAACACAACAAACCGTTTCCTCATGCTTTCGAAAACATATGAACCCCTCGGTGTAATGTGCTCATTCAAGGCACGACTGGCTGTCCTTCAAAGCAAATTACTGTATCAAGACCACAATGGGGGGATTGGAGTCGGCACAGTCAAGATGGTGGTGGACAACCTTTGAGAGCCTGTTCGGGCCTACCTGAGGACACCCTGGAAGCGGGTGAGCGGAAGAGGCCCATGTCGACACACAGGGAGGATGACACATTGAAGCTTGAGTAGCCACACCAAAGAAGACGCACAGCCTCCCGACCATGGGGGCTGTGGGTAGACAGCCCCATGCTGCGGTGTGTTGTGGCATTGATGGATGGCCTATCTGGGGACCCCTCCCTACCTTCAGCAGCTGTAAGAACAACAGCAGTGAAATCTCAGCAGCCTTTCCTAAGGTGCACGCCCATCTGCGTTTCAACTTGCCTGTGGCAATGCCATTGGAGTGGGTGGGTCTATGGAGGCTGCGAGGAGATGGAGTTACATTGAGGTATCTCCCGGGCCGAACAGCGGATCACTCAATGAAGCTCCACACTGTCCTGGTGAGTTGAGCCTCATTCCTTGCACTGCCTGCAACCAGTAGCAGGACCGACCAGGACCGCGTGTCAGCCTCAGCTGCGCAGTGGACCCTCCCTCCAGTCATCTGAGACTTATTTCATTTGGAGGACAGATGGGTCCAGATGATCCCCCCCTGAAATTGACATGGAGCGGCCTGGCTGGGGTCCCAACTGACAGGACACAATTTACTCGCCGGGGGCCCTGACTGTAGGAGAGTCCAGGAGGGGGTGGTAGGGACAGGGGTGATCGGCCCTAGCCTGTGCCTCAGAGTCTGCTGCTGTGGTCCCCGACTGCTTGTGCCACCTACACCGTGTCTGGTGCGAGTGGGCAGGCTGTTAGGTGGGCCTCCCACACATACCCAGGACCCCCAGGGCCAACTGAAATCCAAATGTCTGATGAACTGAGGCACTAGGCGCCAACACGGGGCATTACCGAAAATGTACACATGTACGTCTCCTGCAGGCGGACATAAGACTGGGAGTGCAGTAGAGGCCCAGTCTGCCCAGATGCAGGGCGGGGGAGATATTATGGTCATCCTACATGCGATCTAGGCATCTGACCCCAAAAGCAACCTCTGCTTCATTGGATTCATCGAGGGGTGGTAGGGTGTGCCCCAAAGGCCTTCTTGGAGCAATGGCTCATCTCCTGGATTGAACACGTAATACTAGCACACACTCCACTGCCTGAAATGTATTAAGCAAAATGCTAATCGTCACTGATACAAAAACCAAGACAGCAAAGTCACATACCCCCAGTGAAGCAAAACAGTGTCTAAATACTAACAGGCTTCAAACAAAAAAAAATGATTTTTTTTAAATGGTAATATCAAATTTATTATATCAAATCTCAAAGAGTCATAATTTATACACTTAATAAGTATTCAATGGTATACAAACTAATATAAGAAAACGCAGGCACACCACTCACACTACAAACGACTCATTCTCTCAAACCAATGCATACTCATTAATTCGCACATACATAAGAATCATACGTGAGTTACAGTCTCTAAATCCCATCATTTGGTCACCCCCACAAGGCTAAAGACAATAAGGTAACTGTCTTGGACCATGATGAACAATGTGATAAGATGGTAATACCATCAACACAATATCATTTCATAGGATAAAACAACATGTTAACACAATTTGTTAAAAAAATTCATTGAATGCCACAAATAGAAAGTCTCAGGGGGAGACATAAAAAACAGGACTGTTGTGCGACCCCAATGCTGGGTCTCACATTCTTCAGGGCGCAATAAGAAGTGATGACAAGTAGAGACAAAACAGAGCGCCTGATTTAACACAAAATCACCTCCACGACAATACGCATCCAGGTACATCACAAATATGAGGCAGAACGTAAAGAAGTCCCGTAAGGAGTGAAAAATGAAGAGCAGACCCACAGAGGATACAAAAGGGGTCTGCTACAAAAGACCGTCAGCGTCAGCCAAATGGATGGATTAAAGGACCTTATCCAGGCCCGTAGCTTCCAGCATTCCGGGATGCAGGGAGGGATATTCCTATTGAGAGACGTCCTTAAAAGATACACCCTCCATTGGGTCGATTGAACGAAGATCCTTCGTCCCGAACAGATACTGTGGAAAAACAACGCCACCAGAGGGCGGTAGAATCACCACCCTCAGTGTGCCTCATATCCTGGATAGACCTTGGCCATTTGTTGAAATGCTTCATAGTCAAATGAGCCCATAAATCTCTCACCCAGAAGCCTCCTCCTGAGGCTCCCTGAGACACATGATCACCAAGATTTTGAATTATCGTGATAGGGATTTAATCCTGCAAAAGGCAAGGGCTAAGGGTTAACTTGCTTACCAATCCAGCCGCATAATGGTGTTCCCGGACTGCACCCGACAGGTTCAGTCAAGTCTTACAATCAAGTCAAACACAAACTCTGGTCCATGACCTTACAATGCATGCTCCTGTTCCTACCACTTCTTTGACTCTCTGGACAAAACAATGTCCATTTGCTCTTGGGGGGGGGGGGGGGGGGGCAATTCTTCTTCACACTTACTTGCCACTGGCAGTATCTCATTCGACCCGCATCATTTCAGGCAGATTTGGTTTGATGGAGAGCTTACTAGAAGACTCCTTATATCACCACTTTAGTTTGTATATTCCCCAAAGCTTTCTACTTATATGCTGACATCACTTGGGGACCTGATCCTGTCCCTCCTGACTGACAGGCTCATCTTGAGGAGTGTCAAACAAATCCACAAGGGGTGTGTGTTTAGAAGCGTGCACACTGGTGTATCATCCTGGTTATTAAATTACTGTTGGTTAAAGCACACTCTACTCTCAGTAGTCCCACTGCCACTAGGACATTTGTTTTCCACAATATAACCTCTATCAAAAGAGGACCGCTTTGTTCAATTATCTATCCAAATTTATTGCTTCATAGTAACCATATTCAAAGAAAGTCCATAGGAAGTCTTCATGTATAACCAAATAGCATGTTTTATTTCACAACTTTCATTTCATAAATCCAGATCACACCACAATAGTCAATCCAGCCTACGCGTTTCGTCCACACTGGACATTGTCATGGCTGTAAATTGACAAAACATATACATCAGTGATCTCCCCAAAATTCAGTTTATCCACTTTTCATAATTCAAAAAACCCAATCCATATTGCTTTCAATCATTTCAATCCACAATAACCATTCCTGCCTATATACAATCCTAAATCCACAATAACATGTATGTGTATACCTCACACATCCTAGTATAATACAGTTCACATCCTGCACAATAATGCCTATAATGAGCATTTATCCTTGTTCCTTATGAACATGTCATCCCTCTATTGTCCGGCCTCATAGTTCCTCTTCATCTATGGCATTTTGCGGGGTGACTTTAATGAAACATGGGTCCCCTGGACTCCCGTAGGTCCCCCGAGGTGGAGCACAGGGAAGGGAGGGGCCTGGCTGGCTGGGCTTCAGGTCTCAGCCTATGTCACATCTGGCGAGTCTGGAATCCTTCTAAATGGAAATATACACATGCTTCTGAGGCACATGCCTCCCTCTCCCGCATGGACTACTAGCCACAGACCTTCTTCACATGCGAGGGGCTCACATCTTGGTTCGGGGCCTCTCTGACCATGCACCAGTTGTTCTTTGGGTTGGAGACCATGGTGGGGGAGGATGAAAGAGAATGCTTGGTGCCTCAATGCCTGGTTTCTCACAGACTAGCATGCTGTCCAGGCTCTGGAAACAGAACTTGAGGTATTCCTTGACACTAATCAGGGGATGGTTGATTCACCCGGGGTGCTCTAGATTCGGGGCCACACCTATGAAATTCAGACTTGCATTTCTCAACTCTAGATTTCGATCCCCCTGCTCAAATCCTGGAATGGGGGCAATTTAACAGAACCCCTGAGTTGCTGTCTGGCGATGGAGAGGGCATACCTGCGACAGTTATGTTTAGGTGAGGCCTGCAAGTGCTGGAAAGCCACCACCATCAAATTATATGAATTGGGGGACAAGTGGGGCAGGCCCTGGCACTTGCTAGCCACAGGAGAACTGGCATTGAATATAGTACTGACCATCATGAGCCCAGAAGCTGAGCGAGTGAAGACGAGACCCACAGTGGCCAACGCATTCACAGCCTACTACAAATGCCTCTATTCCGTGAACCTCACGGGAGACAAGTCAACCACTGGTCAGGGGTATCCAGAGACCGCTCTGACCCCTACCAAACAGGAAGCTCTTGACCAACCTGTAAATACGCAGTGAGAGGCAGACAGGCTATTGTTTGTATCACCAGTAGTCTTTTATTAGGATACAATCTCAGCTCAGTCAGTCAGGTATGGAGTGCTTTGGATCCCTTTTCCTTCTTTACTTCAGAGGTATGGCTTGCGTCAAGCTTCTCCTCAACAAGACAGACGAATGCACAAAAGAGAAAAAAAAGAAAAAGTACCAGGTTTTAATGGGGCCCTCTTTGCCGCGTATTAACCAAGGGAAAGGTGTGAGGGAAAACAATAAACACCCCAACCATCATCAAGTGGTCACGAGCTAATGACGGACTCTATACTTTAGCAGTCAACCCGTCAGTTCTCCTCAGTCACCCCAGCCCTAGATGTAGGTTTATTTGTCCCTGAGCCCGCTTTGGTGAACCATCCCCTCACACAGGCATGTACCTCGGGGAGCCACGCTCCTCCAGGAGCGTGGCAGGCTAGGATGCAGTACCGGATGGTGTCCGACTTCCGGTCCTGAAGACGTTGGCGGCCTCCCCTGGAAAGGTGCGGCATTTCTTCCTCTTCTAGCCTCTCGGGAACAGCGGTTGTAGGGTCCTTCAGCACGACGAGTCCTCCAATTGTGAGCTGGATTCTTGGCGTGTCTTGCTTCCGGGTTCCTTGGCGATGACGACACACCTCTCGTCCTCCACGTCACTCTTGATAAGGCCCTCCTCCTCACTCTCCCGGCGTTCCATAGGTGAATGTGACAAGATCACATGGGTCGGGTTGCTTCCTCGGGACGGTGCATAATTAAAGGGGACGAGATGAATTTCTTCAACCAGTTCCCACGGCGACTGTAAATAAAGGATGGGGGAAACATAAGGGCGAAAATGGTCAGTGTAGTTCTTATTCTCCTTGTCCTGGGCAGTCATATTGTGACACATCTCCGTCTAGACAGGATGGAGAGATGTGGGGATCGGGGAACTGGTCGACACAGGAGAGGAAGTCAGCGTTAACGCTTGCATTAAGCTTTCCCTTCCGATGCCGAACCTCAAAGGAAAAGGGCTGGAGAGACAGAAACCACCTCAAACCCTGGGTGTTGTTCCCCTGGGTGCGACTTAACTACTGAAGAGGAGTGTGATCCGTGTACAAAATAAATGGGGAAACCTTGAGATAATACCGAACTTGTCAAAAGCCCACTTGACCGCTTTTTAATGACCAGGTAGTTTTTCTCATGGGGGAACAGCTTACGGCTGATGAAGAGCACTGGTAGCTTCACTCCATCAGTTGTTTGTTTGGATAGTACGGTGCCTAGACCAGTGTCTGAAGCGTCGGTCTGGAGGATAAAAGGCTTTGAAAAATCAGGGGATGTCAATATAGGACTGGAAGTGATGGATTGCTTCAGGTCCTGAAAGGCTTGGCAGGCTTGTAAGGAGGGGAACAGGAGGTCCTTCTCTCTAACTCCCTTTCTTAGGAGATCATTTAGTGGGGAGGCTATCTGTGAATAATGGGGAATGAATCGGCGATAATTCCCAAGTAAGCCTAAGAATTCCCTGACACCTTTTTTTTAGTTGTGGGGAACGTCGCGTTGGTAATGGCTTTTACTTTCTTGCTCTGTAGTTCAATCACCCCGTTTCCTAACAGGTACCCTAAGTAGTGAACATTCTGATATGCTAACCTGGACTTCTTGGAGTTTATATGAAGTCCAGCTTCTCCTAGGGCCTGGGGTATCTTTTGACAGTGCTCCAGATGTTGTTCCCAGTTTTGACTGTATATCACAATGTCATCAAGTTATGCAGATGAATACCCTCGATGATCCCGCAAAACCACATCCATAAGTCTCTGAAATGTGGCCAGTGCACCTTGAAGTCCAAAGGTGAGGACCGTGAATTCGCACAGGCCAGAGGGGGTAGTGAATGCAGTTTTTGACTGGTCTTGTGGAGAGAGGGGGACTTGCCAATAGCCCTTAGTAAGGTCCAGGGTGGTTATATAGCAGGCTTCCCCAAGCTGCTCAATCAGTTCATCCACTCGAGGCAGGGGATAAGAATCAAACTGTGTAATGGCATTTGCTGCTTTGAGGTCTATGCAGAATCTCGCCGACCCATCTGGCTTTGGTACGAGGACTACAGGGGATGACCGTTTGCTCGTAGAGGGACGTATGATCCCCATCGTGAGCATGTTTTGGATTTCCTATTCAACGACCTTACGAGGGCTGCAGGAATGCAATATGGGCATTGTCTGATGACCTTCCCGGGTAGAGAGGGGATGGTATGCTCCACCAGAGAGGTCCACCCTGGACTGTCACTGAATATAGAAGAAAAAGGAGTGAGCATGGTCTCTAGGGCTTTACGTTGTGGTTCTGAAGGGGCTTGGTTTATGTCCAGTTGGGTCAGAGTGGAGGACATTTCACCTGGTTCTGGGTTAGCATCAGATTAGTTTTGGGAGGTGGCCCTAGCCATTTTCTCAGCAGATTGATATGGAACATTTGGGTCTTGTTTTTGCTAAGGCGTAGACGGTACGTAGTTAAACCAATCTTATCTACCACCTCATATGGGCCTTTCCACTCTGCTCTAGTTTTGGGAAGGGAAGAGGGTAAGAGAACTAATACCCAATCATGTACCTGAAGGTGATACTACCTTTTTCCCTTGTCATAAACCGCCTGTTGTTGTCTCTGTGCCTTTTTAAAGATTTGAATGGGCAAACTCTCGAAACTTGGATAACCGGGACATTAGCCCCTGAGAATAGTCAAGAAGGGTTTTTCTTTTTCCCAAGCCTCCTTGGTCATTTCCAAAAGAGTACGTGGTTGTCGGAGCTCAAAGGGGGATCACCCTAAGCTGCTCTGCTTCTGACCATGGATGGCGCAAACTTCTAAGGGTAGTAGAGCATCCCAGTCGGCCCCTTAAGCTGTCATAATTTTCTTGAGGGTCAGCTTTATCATGCCATTATATCATTCGCACAATCCGTCTGTTTTTTGGGGGGGGGGTATACAGACGTTCTTATTTGTGTGATATCTAGGGACTCAAACCCTTGACCCATCAAACGGGAAACAAAAGGAGCGCCCTGATTGGAGAATTTTCCGGGGGAACCCCACACAAGAGAATAGTTTCAAGAGCTTCTCACTTATGGTAACAGTGTTTGGAGTCCGTAAGGGAAAAGCCTCCGGGTACATTGTGGCATAATCAATTATGACTAGGGCATATTGATTCCCTTTTCAGGATTTAGGTAAGGGCCCTACGAGGTACACGCCTACGCTGTCAAATGGCTTCCCAATGATGGGCAAGGGTTTTAATGGTACTGCAGGAGGACGATAAGGATTTGTCTTTTGGCATACCTCACACTCATGGCAATATTTGGTTATGTGTGCATGTATACCAGGCCAGTAAAAGTGTTCAAGAATATGTTGGCTCGTTTTTGGGCCCCGGTATGCCCTGCCAATAAGTGGCTATGGGCAAAGAACATGACTTGGGCTCTGAACCTCTGAGGAACGAGTAACTGTTTGGGACTGGTTGGGTTCTCCTTTCTGTAAAGAAGGTCCTGTTCTACCACAAAGGATGGATAGGTAGGAGAAGGAGTGGAATCATGTTGCAATGCCATTTGAAGGGTAGGATCATTCTTCTGGGCATACCAGAAATTCGTGTCAACCTGCCAAGGGGCCTGAGTAAGGAATATGGGGGAGGTGTCTGGACTTCCTTTAGTTTTCCTTTGAGGAGTTTCATAAACTCAAGATTATGAATTCCTAATATCAGTTTTTCAGGGAGGTTGGGTAGTACTCCTGCGATAACCTGTAGTCTCTTTCCATCGGGTAGTTTTACTTCTACTTGGGCTACTGGATAGACCTTTATATATCGCCATGGAGGCACCTGATGGGTATCTGTTTATATGGGAGGATATCCTCTGGTTTGACTAAGGCTCTTTGGATCACAGATGACCTACACCCAGAATCAAGTAGTGTTTTAAAGTATACCCCATCTATGACTAAACTTACATAGAAGCAGGTTCCCATCTCCTCTGTATACAAGACGTCCCTGGGAAGGTAACTGACATCCATAGGCTCATACGTACTCTTTTTCTGGGGGCAGCAGCGGGCTATGTGAACCCAGGCTCTGCACGCAAAACACTGGGTTACCTTTTTCAGAAGGGTTTTGGTCTTTGGGGGGGCATGTTTTTGTGATGTTAATCACAGGTTTAAGGTACCTCTTGTCTGTTTTCCCTGGACTGGAACATTGACTTCTCTCCATCCCAGGTGGATGGTCTTAGTTGAGCATGGTAGTAGGTGGACGCCATCTCCACCGCTTGTTGCACCAAAAGATGGGTGTGTTGTTTAAGCCGCTTTTGAGTGGGAAAAGGGAGGCCTTCCAGGAAATGCTCTAGATAGATTAGGGACATTATCTCCTCCTTGGTATGCTCTTGGGGTTTCAACCACTTATCCGTGGATGGTTTTAGCTTGTGATACAAAGTCTTAGGACAGTCCCCCGGGTTTCCGTTTTCTTTTTCGGATGCGCACTCTATAAGCCTCTGCGTCCATGCCCAGGTGGTCCAGGATAACTTCTTTTATCTCCTTGTATGAGGTGTTACCAGTGGGGTTTGCGGCCTGGTAGGCTGCCTGAGCCTCACCGGTTAACAGTGGAACCGAGAAGTAGGACCATTTTGTTCATGCCAACCAGATGCTCTAGCTGCTTGTTCAAAATTGATAAGGAAAGCATCTGGGTTGTCACCTATTGTATACTTCTGTAAGGCGATGTGGGAAAATTAGACTGAGCTCCTTGCCTAGCAGGAGTCTGAGTAGCAAGGCATTCCTGTCTTTCTGACATTTTGTGAAGACTCACCATATTTTGGCTAATGGCGGTACTGAAAAGTGCTCTATCAGCTTGGGCCGATGACATGTGCCTCTCTCAACTGCCCACTCAAGCTTTTCCTGCCCATGTATAAGCTGTTGGAGGAGGTTCTCCGTTTTGTAATTACAATGGATCAACATCCCACTTCTGACACCACGTGTAAATACGCAGTGAGAGGCAGAGAGGGTATTGTTTGTATCACCAGTAATCTTTTATTAGAATACAATATAAGCACAGTCAGTCAGATATGGCATGCTTTGGTTCCCTTTTCCTTCTTTACTTAAGAGGTAGGGCTTGCTTTGAGATTCTCCTCGACAAGACAGGCAAATGCACCAAAAAGAACAAAAATAAAAAAAAGAACCAGGTTTTAATGGGGCCCTCTTTGCCAAGTATTAACCAAAGGAAAGGTGTGAGGGAAAACAATAAGCACTCCAACCATCATCAAGTGGTTGCTAGCGCTTGACGGGCTCTGTACTTTAGCAGACACCCCATCAGTTCCCCTCAGTCACCCCAGCCCTGGATGTCGGTTTATTTGTCCCGAGCCCACTTTGGTGAACCATCCCCTCACACGGGCACGTACCTCAGGGAGCCACACTTTTCCAGGAGCGTGGCTGGCTTGGACATGGTACTGGATGGGGTCCGGCTCCCGATCCTGAAGACGTTGGCCGCCTCCCCTGAAAAGGTGTGGCGTCTCTTCCTCTTCTGGCCTCTCGGGACCAGTGGTTGTGAAGTCCTGCAACATGACGAGTCCTTCGGTTGTGAGCTGGTTTCTCGCCGTGTACTTGCTTCCGGGTTCCTTGGTGATGACGGCACACCTCTCGTTCTCCACGCTGCTCTTGATAAGACCCTCCTCCTCACTCTCTTGGCATTCCATAGGTGCATGTGACAATGTCACATGGGTCGGGTTGCTTCCGCGGGACAGAGCGTAATTAAAGGGGACGAGATAATCATCTTCAACCAGTTCCCACAGCGACTATAAATAAAGGATGGGGAACATAAGGGGGAAAATGGTCAGTGGCGTCTTCCTCCTTCTGGCCTGGGTGGTCATATTGTGACACAACCCCTGACCATGGAGGAGCTTGGTGGTGCCCTCTCAGAGCTCCACCGGGGAAAATACGTTCCCACAGAATACAACTTCAAATTGCTATGTATCATTCTGCCTCCTATCCTAAAAATGCTCCACAATGTGGTTGACCAAGGAAATTTCCCAACAGGGATGGATCTGGCCACCATTGTAGGTTTTCTGAAACCTGGCAAGCCTCCAGACCAATGTGCTTCATATCGGCCCATTTCCTTCAACAATCATTAATAATATAATCTCTAAATGAGGTGAAATACCCATAGGGCACAAGTAAAGAATGTTCTTTTTAAATGTTGAATTCTTCATAAGTGCAACCCTTGGCATTTGTATTCTGTTCAACAACATAACAAAGGACTTTGTGAAGGAAATGAACTGAGGTAAATTGAGACCAGGATGCTCTGCCTCTAGCTGTACTTCCAGGAAGGATCCCCACCACGCCCTTCAAAGACAACATGGTGCGATGCCTTGTTCAGTGCTGTGGCTGTGGCATCCATACAGTTACTGATGCGGAAGAGCTGACTAGGGGGGAAACGGAGAAGGAAACAAAGGGTTGTGGATCCAGGCAAGCTGTTGACAAGATGCAAGGGGATCTGAGATGTTAAGAAAACAGTTGCATCATTTGGCTGTGGCTGAAGCACATACCTGGCAGAAGCAGCACACCTTCCTCCATTCTCAAGCAGTTGGGATGGTTTGACACACCTGAGCCCCTCTTCCCTACTGTGAATAGACCTTGGGTGCAACTTGCTGGGAGATCCAGCAGGGGAGATGTATTACCCTCATCTGAGTATTAATAAGCCCCTTAATAAAAAGGGAGGGGGCAAGAAGCAAGAAACACAGACAAAGGAAAGAGAGGGAAATTGGAAAAGAAATCCTATGATGACATAAGCCACCAGAGCTCTTCTAGCAAACACAAGTGTGCTTTAGAGCCCACTGCAAAAAAGTGCTCATCTGCATTACCAGGTAATCTGGCTCCTGAGCACCAGGCCGAAATACATTTCTCTCACAAATACTAAATATAGCTACAATGAGGGATGTCACTGAAGGCAACAAATAAGTACAACATCCTTATAGCAGTACAGCTAACAGCATGGAATTTGTTACTGTGATCAGTGCTGATCGGCTAAACATGCAGAGGATACACACCCTCCATTAATTTCTCCATCGCTAGCAGTCTCTGACATGGAGGTCTGTATTCTTTTCTTTTACACTCTAAGGGGCATATGTACAAGAAGTTAACACCACCGTAGCATCAATTTTTTGATGCTACAGCAGCTTTCTTTTATCGTCATATTTACAAGTTTCCGCTAACCGCAGTTTGCTGCAGTTTTCCAGCATAAACGGGAATTTTTAGGATCGTCACTTCTGTTAGTGGGACTTAACAAAATGAGACACAAGGTAGGCATTCCAGTTCAAAAACTGCTGCTAACCCCATTTTGCGATATTTACTAGGAATTCCTTGTATGGTGCGAAACCCAAAAAAACTGCCTTTAACTCCAGTTAGAGGCAGTTTTTTAAGACCAGAAAATAGCTGGTGTTAAAAATGGTGCAAACACTTCGGGCCTCATTTCAGAAGGTTTTGGTGCTGGACAGCGCTGCATGGGATGTTGCCGCGCTGCCCTACAACAAAACTACAGGGCAGGAATGCGCACCATCAATAAGATAGGGCATGTTCCTGGGCCTCAATCATTAAAAGTGTTGCATCAATGAGACAAAACAGCTTTGCAACACTTTTCACTATGTCCTTCTTGCGACACCATGGATGCGCTGTATTCACTGTACAGTTCTTCATGTCGCACTTAATGGCAGATATGTCTGGAATCCTGACGTATCTGTCAGCACTTAAGTCTTGCATTGCTGCAGTTGTGTCAGAAGCATGACACAACTCCAGGTGACGTACATGCCTAGATGCATCACTTTGCGGTGTAACTAGTGCAGGAATCATGCTGCTAGTACATCAAGAAAATGATGCGCCGACTGGATGAAACTGTCACATGGGGCTCATGAATAAGCCCCCCCAGTCTTTTTCCCCTACGTTGGCGCACAATGGCTGCCATGCACCAACGCAGGCACCCTTGCACCATGGTATTGTGGGTCCATCTCTTCTCGAGACGTCTGCAGGTAGGTCTGGACAAGTGGAGGGCAGGAAGGAACCAGTTTACCTTCTTGGAGTGTTGGAGGTTTGCCTGCCTGGTCTTTTCTTGAGGGGTGCCAGGGTGTTGGTGCAGTTGGAGAACCATCGGTGGAGGTTGCACACTGCTGTGTTGGCGCCTGCAAGCTGTAGTTGAAGTTCCCGCTGGTGGAGAAGACGGGCTCGAGCGTGTCAGGTTATGTGGGTTGGTGCAGTAACTATCTGCTTGAGTCCGATGTTGGCGAGGTTCCCCAGGATTGGGGTGTTTTTCTGGTCACTGGTGTTGTCCAGGTGGAACTTGAGGTCTTTGAGTAGGATGTAGTCAGTGGATGGGAGAGCCTGGGGTCCAATAAGATCTGTTTCAAAATTGAGAGAGACCCCTGATAGGTTTCACTTTTCGATGCCCCACCCATCACCATTTACATATGCAAGTTAGCATCATGTGTCTAACTGATGAAGTATACACTTATGCTTTTATTATATATTTACTCCATATGTGATTATTCATTTATATGTGTGATGATATTTGGTTTTCTAAGCTTAGCTCGTGTGCCTCCATTTTGTGTATTCCTCTGTACCTGCGAGTCGCACTCGCTCATTCACCCCCCCGTAGGAATAGGAAAATCACTAATGCAGCAGTTTTCGTTTCTCGGCTAACTGTGGCTGAAACTAACAAGTTTCTTATCAGTAGTGTTCTCATGCCCCAGAGACGCTGAGGCTCGGCTCCGCGGCCTTGGGCAAAGATAGCAAATGTATCCCTCGCAGGTGTATGATGCCATTGTTCCTCTGTCTGGGGTTTAGTAATTTTCCAGAAGGGGCGTATCCTAATTCACTGTACCATGTTATAATGTTTTGCTGTGATGATATGAGTTAGTCCTCTCGGCGCACTCTTAGGGGTGAGGTCGGACAGGGCCCTCTCATATGGGAGTTTGTGGCCTAATAAATTTACCTTGTTTATTCTTCTCCACTGTCCGGCTGACTTCTTACTGAGTAACTATAGGTGAGTGTGGTAAGTCACTCGGGTGGATTTGAGCCACGCTTATCAGATGGCGCCTGAACAGGGACCCCGCGATAAGGATCTTTCTCACCCGTAGGTGGGTAGCAGAAGACCGGGGACCTACTGGTCGGCACGGTGGGTCCGGGTACCCATTTGATGCCGAGCTTGGTTCTCGCAGCGCTGCCCCACCCTGCTGATCGAGAGGTCCCGGTTCGGATCCTATGCCGGGGTCCAGAAGGCGGAACCTGGAGCTGACCGTGTTGGTCCTGGCAGCCGGAGGTGGAGAATGGTAGAGGTCGGTACCGCATACGGAAGGTGAGTGGTCTGCCTGTTGTTTGTAGGAGCTGGAGTGCTCCGGGAGACTAGGGTGTCTCTAATGGTTTGAGGAGCCGGTGCGCTCTTGGGGCTAGTGTGCTCCGGGGAACTCAGAGTGCGAGTGGTGCTCTGACAGACTTAACGGAGGTTGGGAGAACATTTTTGAATCTTGTTTGTAGTCATCCGACCGGGTGGTACTGTGGTGAAGGCGTGGCTCATTACGGGTAAACTCCGGAACTCACCCCGACCACCTAGAGTGGTGGTTCGGTGGAAGTGGGTCCTGGGTCTCCTGTGGTAAAGTGCGCAGTGATCCATAGTGACGCCCGGGTGGCGGATGCGTTCTCCACCTCCAGAACAGTTAGTGTACTGTTCGGTCTGCGGTAGGGTCCAGGTTCCCCAGGACTCGGTCGACGGGCCTTGTCCCATTTTGGTAACACGTGTTTGGTAGGATTTAAATGTGTAGGATGCGTGTGTGTGTGTGTTGATTCCAAATGTATACTATATGTGTGTGAGCGAGTTAGGAGTTAGTGAATTGAGGTAACGAATTTGGTGAGAAGATGTGATTGCATCAAGGTAGAGATGCCATGCTTTAGTAAGTTGCGGTGTTTCGGATGCTGCTGTCGTGTATCGGATTCTAGATTGGCTGAGAGCCAACCTGCCCCTCCGGAGGGCACCCCAAATTTTGGCATGTATGTAAAGCATGGATTGCCCCCGATTTTGTTTGGTACTTTGTGGCATCGATACACTAGTGATAATGTAGATTTGCAGTGGCCCCTGACAGGTTCTTTTGAAGTAGCTAAATTGGATTATTTACAAGATAAATTATTTGCTAGGCGCAGTCGTCAAAGCATGTTCGATTCCTTAAGAATGTGGCAGAAGGAAGTTAGAGAACGTAAATTGAGAGAGGAGAAGGCGACACAGAAAAAGGCAGCACAGACAATGGCACAGAAAGCGAGAGAACACACAAAGAACGAGAATGAGCTACGCTTGGAGCGCTCAGATAGGCTTTGTAGGTTGAAAGAAAACAAAAGTTATGAAGTGCGTGAGGATGAGCAGGATGAGATGGAGGACATTTTGAATACCCGACCCCCTCCCCCTTATGCCCCGCAGCCGCTGTATCCCGCCTTGCCAGTCCCGGCCTCCCCTGATGGGGTTTCGGATTCACAAGCGAGTGCCCCACACCCGTCCGGCGCAGCGTTTTCTACCTCCCCGTCATTGCCGGCACCCCTTGTTTCCTTACTCCCGGCAAGTTCAGCCGCCCCCTCCCAGTTTTCCCTAGCGCTCCCTACTGTCTCTGCTAGCACTACCCCTAGTCAGGAGTTGTTGACACCGAGTAGAGGCGCAGCCAGTGGGTTGTTTTCTCAGGTGCGAAAATTGCTTACGCGTTCTACAGTTGGTTTAGACGAGAAAACAGTGGTGGCCAATCAAGCCTGTCAGTGGGCCAGAAACAATATTTATTCGTTAGAAGATATTTGGTCCACGATGAAAGATTTTGAGCCTTTGATGCAGCAGCATGCTTTGTGGCACATGTCCAACACATTGATAACGTTATGGGAGCAGGGGTACGGAGGTGTGGCTCCAGTGACTTTACGGGATATAAAAAATGGAGCTTATCGAGCTAACACTGGGGTACGGGAGGTGATGCACAGCTTACAGTCCATATTACAGTATAGAAATGAATTACCCTCTGCAGGTTCACCTCACTTTCCTGGAATACATCCATTGCGCGAGGTGCACCCTATTTTTCACCCTGAGGCCCCCGAGGTGGTAGATCCAGTAACGAACGCCGTCACAAGGGCTCGTATAGACGCTCATTTTCAGGAGCAGTGCGTATATACACCATGGAAGAGAAGTAAGGTCTTAGCTTTGAAGGCTCAGCTACCAGACTCTAGAAAGAATCCGACTGCCTATTATAAGGAATTAACGGAAGCCGCATCTTCAACTGTTATGACTTTAGCTGATATTGAATTGTTTTTCGGACTTTTGGTCCAGGTGGACGTGTGGCGGCAGGTGAAGGATACAGATCATGCAGAGGAGTTAGGTGGTACGTGGACAGAATTGCAGGATTGGGACAAAGAACGTAAGCCAGGGGAGAAGCCAAAAGCTGAGATTTTGGCATTACCGGCGCAAATTATTAAGTATATGCACACCCTCATTCCCCCGAAGAAGGTGGACTGGGACAAGTTGACGGCATGTAGACAGAAGAAGGATGAAGTGGTCTCTGACTTCTTTACGAGGTTTGAGGAGACGTTTATGGATTTCAGCGGACAGGATATGTCACAGGACGGAGGGTTACGACTTTTCGTTAATAGGTTCGTAATGAACTTGTTACCGGAAATATCAGCAAGGTTACAGGCGTCGGAGAGTACGTGGACGATGTCCACTCCCTCTGGCATTCTTAGCATGGCTCAGTATTATGAACAT
Organism: Lissotriton vulgaris; assembly: GCF_964263255.1. Taxonomy (NCBI): domain Eukaryota; kingdom Metazoa; phylum Chordata; class Amphibia; order Caudata; family Salamandridae; genus Lissotriton; species Lissotriton vulgaris. The sequence goes on from NC_141697.1 coordinate 971,024,896, forward strand.
AGAGAAAATGAGAGTAAGGACAAGCAGGAAAAGAAGGCCAAAGATTTGAAGACGAGGGTTTTGTTGCAGCAGGTATCTAGAGGTCGAGGTAGAGGTGCTTCACCTGCGGCAGCGGGACGAGGAGGCGGTGGTTACGGTAGGGGTGACAACAGAGAGCCACTGGGACCTAATCAATGTGCGAAATGTAAACAGGAGGGACATTGGTGGAGAGATTGTCCTCTGTTTCAGTCGAATGCTGGCCACGGCAGAGGACGGGGCCAAGGTGATTCCCGGAGACAGAATGGACAGTCTGACGGGGGTGGGAGACCAGGAGGGAATTGTTTCGACAATAACACTGATAGACAGCATTTTCAGAGGGGAGGCGGACAGTATTACAATGATGACTATGCTATGGATGATCTGACAGGATTCTCTCATAATTAGGACAGCGTAGGACAGAGCGAGGGGCCAGTTTCTGTGGAAGTTGATCAAAGGGGACCCTATGTAACAGCGGATTTATCAGGGTCCCAACAGAAATTTTTAGTAGATACGGGTGCGATGAAAAGTTCAGTGGCTCGTTCTCGGGACCCAGGGGCGGCTCTGTCTGGCAAGTACAATATATCTGTGGGTTTCTCAGGTACCCCGGTGATTAGCCCCATTTCTAAACCACTTACTCTTACGATTGGTCCTTTCACTGTTGATTCACCCTCCTTCCTACTGACTTCTAATTATGGCGAAAATTTGCTGGGTTTAGACTTACTGAAGAGGTTGCATGCCACCATCTATTGTTCCCCGGACGGTGTGTACATTACGTTGGGTCCTACTGTTGCGCGTGCGCAACAATGTTTCTCAAAAGATGACCCACTACCACATGAATTCGAAGGGATCCCTGAGAGTTTATGGGCCAACAGTGATACAGATGTGGGGAGGATGGATATTGCCCCTGTGACAATAAAGGTTAAGGTGGTAGCCCAATTGCCCAGAATACCACAATACAGGATATCTAGGGAGGGAGAGAAAGCCCTGTTACAGATCATACAGGATCTGATCCGGTTAGGAGTAGTGGAGGAGACGGATTCTAATATGTGCAACAGCCCCATACTCCTGATCCTTAAAAGACGGTCACCCGATGCTAAAGATGATACACCTGATGTTTATAGATTTGTGATTGTCTTGTGCCACGTTAATAAGGTAGTGGAGCCCCAATACCCGGTGGTGTCTGACATCACTACGATACTGACAATGATTCCCCCATCTGCTAAATATTTTTCTGTTTTGGATCTGAAGAATGCTTTCTTCAGTATTCCCGTGCATGAAGATAGCCGTTATCTCTTCAGATTCTCATTGGCTGGTCGAAGTTTTAGATTCAAAAGAATTCCCCAAGGTTACACAGAGAGTCCTAGTATATAAAGTCAAGCACTCAAAGCACAATTGGATGATTTGGAACTTCCCACAGGCAATGTTATGTTGTAGTATGTGGACGATATCCTTATCGCATTGGACACTGAAGAAGGTTGTCGAGATGCTACGGTCAAATTGCTACATCATTTGGCACGTAAGGGGCACAAGGTGTCCCTTCCAAAATTCCAATATTGTCGAAAGGAGGTAACATACTTAGGTCATCTCCTTTCGAAAGAGGGGAGGAGGTTGACACCGGAGCGCATAAAGGCGATATCTAACATGGCTGTACCTAACACGCAGCGGGAGGTGCGCTCATTTTTGGGCATAACATCGTATTGTCGCCAGTGGATACCCAACTATGCATTACTAACAAAACCCCTATTGTATCTGACTACTAAAGAAGTGTGCGAACCCTTACCCTGGACTCCCGCATGTCAGGAAGCTTTTGAGTCACTAAAAACTGCTTTATGTTCCGCACCTTTCTTGGGAACACCTGACTACCAGAAGCCTTTTGTGCTTTATATACATGAGGCGGAAGGTTGCGCGTTGTCTGTCTTAACACAGTGTTTCAGGGGGAAGCAGAGACCTTGCGCCTATTTCTCTCCGATGCTCGACAACGTGGCAAGAGCGCTGCCGAGCTGTTTGAGGGCCACAGCGGCTGCTGCGGTCTCCATTAGACAATCGGCGGGGCTCGTTCTGGGTTCAGATCTCACAGTGATGGTACCGCATGCTGTGGATATTCTACTGAATAGAACGCAGATGCAGCATTTAACTAGTGCTCGTCTTACTGGTTATGAAATGACTCTTTTCGCACCACATGTTACAATAAAGAGGTGTGCCACTCTGAACCCTGCCACGTTGCTACCCATCCTAATAGACACAAAGGACGATGAGATACATGATTGAGGAGGAGACGAAAGGGAGAATAGACTTGACAGACAAGCCCTTAGACGATCCGGATGGGGAATTGTATGTAGATGGGTCTTGTTTTAAACTTGCGGATGGTACATCGACAGCAGCATATGCAATTACGACATTATAGACAGTAGTGGAGACTTCTAGAATACCTTACCATTCGGCTCAGGCCGCAGAAATTTTAGCCTTATTGCGAGCGTGCGAACTGAGTGAAGGACTAGACGTGAACATTTATACTGACAGCCAATACGCCTTCGGCGTGGCTCATAGTTATGGGCGACTGTGGGCAGAACGGGGATTCCTAACATCACACGGACAGAAGATACAACATGGCCCATTGATACTACGACTACTTACAGCATTGACATTACCTAGACGACAGGCTGTGATAAAGTGCAGTGCACATAAGGCAGTGGTGGACGATGTGGGAAGGTGTAATGCTTTAGCAGACCAAACAGCAAAAGAGACTGCGAGGATGAAACTCCCACAAATGTTTGTGGCAGGACCAGCTAGATGGGTACCAGACGTTAATATGTTTGCAGATACTGTACAGAGTGTAAGGAATATACAAGAAAAAGCGACAGAGGAAGAATTAAGAACATGGAAAGATGGTGGGGGGGCGATGGGATTCTGATGAATGTTGGACAGATGTGACAGACAAAAGGCGATGGTTACTCCCAAATGCATATGTTCTCCCGATGGTGACAATGGCCCATGTGCCGGCACATATTAGTGCAAAAGGTATATGCAAGCTGTTGGACCCAGTGTGGAGTAATAAGAACATCTCTAAGGTGGCGACACATTTGGTCCAGCAGTGCATGGTATGTTTGAGGCACAATCCAGGAAAGGGAACACCTGTACCAGTGGGAAATTTTGCACCCCCTTGCTTCCCTTTTGAGGTGATCCAGATGGACTATATTGAAATGGAAAGAGTTAATAATCTCAAATACGGGGGGCGTGGCTTGAGCGCCGCACAAGATGGCGGCTTGATACCGGAGCTCCGCTAACCGAGCACCGGAGCCGGCGAATTTCTCCGAGTATACCGGATATTTGTGGACACTACAAGCATATTTCGTTGTCGGAACATGAGGTGAGCAGGAAGATCTAAGCTGCTTTCCTCTACTCCAGCGTTATGCGCTCCTCTCATCTGTGACGCGGTTTGCTATTTTTGCGGCCGCCATTTTATCGCATTCTGCCGCGTTATTTCTTCGACCGGCAAATGCCGCTTTTCTGCCTCAGCGTTTCCTCTGCAGAACTCTCCATTGTCAGCCTCTCGCCTTAACAGTATTCTCACGTCAATGATGCCTCTCCAACTGTTACTTTCCTTATTCATTTTTTGAAGTGCAAGCGCCATTTTCCTTCACGCTGCCTCAGCGCTCCACGCTGTATCTTCATGTCTGGCGCCTCTTCTCATCGTAATTTAATATACACAAACCTGCATGTCTACCACAGAGTTTCTCACTACGCAATGCCATTGCAGTAATTCTCCTCACGACCATTGACTCCTATGTCATATTCACTTCATGAATTTACTGCATATCCTCTTTGCTGCTGACCTTGGGCGTTTGGATTTTCTGTTCCTTGACATGCGGTGATACTCTATTGGCGCAATACTTACATTTATGGAGGTTTTTCTGCGGAGAAGCTGTATGTGATACAACTACCATTTGGCTTTATCTCATCATTGTGCGGCGTATTTCCTGTACGCTTCCTACAGTATTTCATTATAAAGCGTATTTCCTGCAATTTATTTACAGAAACTTCTCCTCTGGAATCTGTGGTGGCACTGCTATTTTTCTCCCTTGCCTTTTATGGGGAAGCTGCGTAACCTCAAGCTTACTGCTTCTAAGGCCAAACCACGTCATTCCTCAGATTCTGACTCCACAGCACAGACCATGGATGACCCTGTTTCCCTTAAGCCGGATGTCACTCCTGGGGCAACTCCTAAAGCTACTCCCTCAAGTAAGCTTTTGCAACCCGGTTCAACGAAACGTCTGAAAAAAGATCCTCCCTCTCCAGGCTCTTTGTCGCACTCAGCATCTATGGATCTTATCTTTGAGGAAATTCGTGCACTCAAACCCTTCATGGCTGAAACCACTAAAACTTTGCAATTTCTTCATGACAAATGGTCTACTCTTGAATCGCGGGTTCTTTTGGTGGAACAATCTACAGAGACTCTTCAAACCTCCTGTGCCAAAATTTCAATGTTAGAAAATGATGTCTCTCTTCTGAAACGACAGTCAGAGTAGTTGGAAAATCGCAATCGTAGAAACAACCTACGCCTTTATAATCTTCCTGAACTTACAGAAGGGTCCAATCCAACAGCTTTTTTCCAAACCTTTTTGCCGAAAATTTTGGATCTTCCTCCTTCCTCTTCACTTAACATTCAACGTGCGCACAGACTTGGTCCTAAAGTTTCCACCAAACTCCGCGGAGTCATCATGTTGTTCTTACAATATACTGACCTCCTTCAAGTTCTTTCAGCAGCAAAAGCTAAAAAACAAGTTATATGGGAGGGTCACCGATTATACCTTTCTCAGGATGTCGCTAAAGTGACAGCTGATCGTCGGAAACAGTTCCTTGATTTGAGACCACGACTGCGAACTCTCGGTGCCAGGTTTGGACTGCTTCATCCATGTCTCTTCAAGGTGACCTACAAAGACAAGACAACAACGTTCGAAGATCCACAAGTCCTTGAAGAGTTTCTTCGTCATCATGAAACCGATAGCATGGACACTGCAAGAGCTGTTTAACCATCCTTGTTTTACCATGTTAGACTAAATGTTTGCCTTTCTGTTACCCTGCCGTATCTTGTTTTTGTTTCCTCCATACTGCTGAGTACATCTTACCCCAGTATATCTCGCCCTAGTATTGTGCAGTGTATTGTGCAGTTTCTTTATCTTGTATATCATATGTATCTCTAACATCCCCTTTTGATTTTTGTCTTCTTACAGGTCCTCTCCCCATGTTCTTCATCCCGGTGTACCTATGATCCTCTTCAATTTAGTCCTTTGCTGGTTCCTCAGGTGTTCGACGGTGTGAGTTTCCGTTGTCAATGTCGTCTTCTTCTGGCGTCGTCACCCCTCATTCTTCTTCATTCTGTATCTGTTGATATGTTTCTACATTCTTCTCGCATTTTTCTATCTTTTCTACTGTTCTCTTTTACTATCTTCTTTTTTACTCTTTTCTCTTCCTTTTTCTTACTATATTCTCAGTATTTTCTCTTGATTTCTTTCTCTTACAAATACTATTTTTCTATTCTTGTTACTATTTTCTCATCTTCTCAGTCCCCTTTTTACTACATCTTATCTTTTATATCATTCTATTGATGTTTTATATTCCGTGTAGTTACTTGGAATGTTAAGGGGTTAAATAACCCCATTAAACGTCAACGTGTTCTAACACACTTGACAAGGCTTAAAGCTGATGTAGCCCTCCTCCAAGAATCCCACCTTTCGGACAAGGAGGCTATCAAACTCAAGCGTTGCTGGGTGGGACATGTTTTTCACTCTCCTGCTTTGGGTAAGAAAAATGGTACTGTTATATTGTGTCATAAAAAGTTAACAGTTTCAGTTATATCTCAAGAAAGCGATGTTAATGGTCGTTGGGTTCCTATTAATCTTCTTATTGATAAAATACCTATAGTTATTTTCAATGTTTATGCTCCCACAGGTGTTGATAAATTGTTTTGGCCTGCTATTTCTGACAAACTTGTTACACTTAATGAACAATATGTTATTTTCGGTGGTGATTGCAATCAAGTCCTAGACCCCTTTATAGACAGGAATTCCAAAGTTAAGTTTGTTCCCTCCAAAATGCATTCCCAATTTATTACATCTATTCGAAATAATGCTCTAGTTGACATTTGGAGACTATGTAATCCTGACCTTAGAGAATACACGTTTTATTCCCCCACCCATCACTCCCAATCTCGTATTGATTACCTCTTCCTCAGCAAACCCCTAGCACAACGTGCCACTCACTCAGACATCGGTTCCATTTTAATTTCAGACCACGCTCCCGTCTTTGTTGATATTGATCTTATCCCCTTCTCTCCTCATTCAGGACGTTGGAGATTTAATAACTCTTTACTCCTTGACTCCGTTTTCTGCACTAAATTTACAGCTTTTACCACTGAATTCTTTACACTAAATCACCTCCCTGAGTCTCCCTTTGTCACGGTGTGGGATTCCTTTAAAGCGGCTGCTAGGGGCTTTATCATTAATTTCGTTTCTCAAAAGAAAAAGCAATCAATCTCCAAATCAACTCAACTTTTAGATAAAATTAAGAAGTTAGAATATGCCTATTATAATTCTAATTCTGAATCTTCTCTTCGCGAACTTATATCTGCCAAATTTGATTTTGATAAATTTACCACAAATGCAGCATCCAACTCTCTCCTTAAATGCAACTCTCGCTATTACGGTGGCCAAAACAAAATGGGCAAACTCCTAGCTAATTATCTCAAGATACGAAAAGAAAGAACAAAAATTGAATCTTTACAAGGTCCGGCTGGTGTTTCTCTGTTTAAGGACAAGGACATATTAGCTCAATTTGTTTCCTTCTACCAAACTTTATATACTCCTGAGTCTAGTCCCGATCCTATTGATCTTCTTGCTTATTTTCAGGATATCCCCGCCCCTCATTCCTCTCATGTTGATTTTCAATCACTGGATTTGGATATTTCCCTCTCGGAAATTTCACATGCTGTTTCAATCCTCCGTCGCGGTAAGGCGCCTGGACCTGACGGTTTCACCATTGAGTTCTACAATCACTTTTCCTCCCTTCTCCTCCCTAAACTACTTCTGTTATTTCAATCCTTTGCAGATTCTGGATCTTCTCGGGGAACTTTCCAAGAAGCATTAGTTTGTCTAATACCCAAACCAGATAAAGATCATACCTTATGTAAAAACTATCGCCCAATTTCCCTGGTAACCACAGATTATAAAATTTTTGCCAAAATTATAGCTCTCAGATTAGATCCGCTGTTACCGGAACTTATTGGCCCTGAACAATCTGGGTTTGTTAAAGGCCGTTCATTGTCAGATAACTCTCGTGTTTTCTTTAACATTTTGAGTAAGGCCACCTCCCTCTCTACTCCACTAGCTGCCATTTCTCTTGATGCCGAGAAGGCTTTTGATAGAATAGGATGGGACTTTATGTTTCAGGCTCTTCGTTGGTTCGGTTTCTCACCTAAATTCATTTCTCTTATTTCATTACTTTATTCTAGCCCCCATGCTTCTATTTTTGCTAATGGTATCACTTCCAATTATTTTCCCCTTCAAAGGGGTGTACGTCAAGGTTGCCTTCTATCTCCTCTTTTGTTTATTTTAGCTTTAGAACCTTTTTTAACTAAGATTAGACTCGATGATAATATTTCTGGTTTTCAATAAGGTTCTCAACAGCAAGTTAAATTATCGGTATATGCGGATGATATTTTATTTTATTGCTCAGACCCTCAAACAACTTTACCTTCCTTTCTAAATCAAGTTTCCTCCTTCTCTAATGTATCTGGTTATCGTCTCAATACTGACAAATGTGAAATCCTGCCCCTAAATCCTCTCTGTCAAAAACATCTATTTGATGCATCTGGCTTTTCCTGGCAGCCCTCTAAGATTAAATATCTAGGTGTTTGGTTCGCCCCTCGTCTCTCCGACACTCTTAAATTCAATTTCGAATCTCTTTCTAGTAAGCTTACTGCATCTATCAATCGCTGGAATCCTCTCTTTCTTTCCTGGTGGGGTCGTCTTGACTCCATCAAAATGATGCTAGCACCTTTAGTCCTTTACTCTATTTCCATGATTCCCATTCGTATCCCAGATCATTATTTCAAGTCGATAGATTCTATTCTGTTGAAATTTTTGTGGAAAGGTAAGAAATCTCGACTAGCCCTCTCTGTTTTGAAAAAGGATAAATCCCTGGGGGGAGTCAAATTTCCTAATTTTAAATCCTATCATAATGCTTTTTCCTTAAAGCAAGTCTTGCGTTGGCTCTCTTCGGATCTTCCTTATTATCCTCCCCTATGGCTGACGTTAGAATCTTCTTTCCTTCATCCTTATGAGTTTAGTGAGGTTCTTTCCTTTTCTTCTAATGTAACGTCTCTCCGTTCCCCCATTATTTCTTACTCACGCTCTCTTCTTCAACCTTACTTATTATCCTCCTACCCTTCTGCTTCCTCTACCCATACCCAACCTATTTGGCATAATAAACACCTTAAAATTCGTAATCGCTCATTATATTGGAAATCCTGGCATTCTCTTGGCTTAAAATGGGTCTCTCAACTTCTTTCCGGTACTCAACCTCTTCCTTTTCACCTCCTCCAAACTCAATTCTCGTTGCCATCCTCTTCTCGTAAACAATACTTATCGCTGATTCCCTCTCTTACCCAATATCTTTCTTCTCTCCCTGCCACCAACCCTATTCCTGGAACACATCTTCCTGTTTCTAATGCCCTTGACCAGTCCCCCTCTGCTTCTTTTCTCTATAAATCTATGCAATCTTCTATTGAACGTACTAAATCTAAGGTTGAGTTGGCTTGGGAAAAAGATTTGTCTCAAATTTGGCCCTTTACTCTATGGGATAAAATTTAGTCTAAAATTCACAGTACATCCAGAGCTGCCAACACTACCCAAACTTTATTCTTTGTTTATAACCGTACACTATTTACTCCTTTAATTTTGTCATCATTCTCCTCAGACACTCCCTCCACTTGTTGGTCCTGTCCCTGCCCTTTGGCTGATTTGAAACACATGTTGTTTGAATGTCCTCCCATTTTACATTTCTGGCAATTAGTTTGGTCCCAATTTCAAAAAAATTTTAATTTCAATTTCCCCCTTTCCAATGTTCATATTTTTCTAGGATCTCTTTCTCCTGTTTTTTCCGGGTCCCACCATAAACATAAATTACTTGATCTCTTGATAGCCATTGCCTTTCACCATATTACGTCGCATTGGAAACAGGCTAAAGATGTTTCCTTTCCTGCTTGGTGGAACGCAGTTTGTTTTAATCATCGTGTGGACACCAATTTTGTTTCCCCTATCTCCCTAGCAATTAAACGTGACCTTTTATGGCTCCCCCTTACCGAATATTTATCTAGAATTGTCAGACCTCCTCCCACCTCTCCAGTATGTAATGTTGAAGTTCAGAAACCACCGTGATTGCATTTTTCTTAATTATATGTTATGTTTATTAATTGCATCTTCTGTTTCTTTTATATCACTTATACGTTTTATTATTCAGACTGTTCCCTTAGTCCCCTATATTCCTGAACGTTTATTGTATGCCCTATTTTTTCTGTATAAGATATTTATTTTGATCAGTTCCACCATTTTGTAAGAGAGATTTCTTGTTTTTCATAACTTATGACTGTTTCTTCATTTTCTGTCTTTACTTCTTTATGCTTTAATAAACTTCAAACAAAAAAATTATATAATAATAATCTCAAATACGTTCTGGTGGTTGTATGCTCTTTTAGTAGATGGGTGGAGGCATTTCCAACAAAAGATTGCACGGCCATTTCTACAGCTAAAATGTTGATTAAAGAGTATTTCTCACGCTACGGATTGCCTAGGGTGATCTGGAGTGATAATGGTACATCTTTCAATGCTGAATTAATGAAACAGATATGCAAGGGTTTACAGATTTCCCAAAAGTTTCACGCGGCCCAACATCCTCAGGCTGCAGGCCTGGTGGAAAGATTTAACGGCACGCTTAAATTAAAAATGGCCAAAATACAGGAGAGTACAGGACTCCGTTGGCCAGATGCCCTTCCTTTAGCCTTGCTTTCTACTAGAGTGACAGTTAATTCCAAAATGGGTGTCTCCCCTTACGAAGTGATATTTGGCCGCCCGGCCAACGTTTGGGGGGTACCCAGACCCAGGTGTTTTTCTGAGATAGAATATCCTTTGTTGATAGACTACTTGTATGCTTTGACTAAAGATCTTCGTTCTATTCATCAGCAGGTAGCAGACACCCTGAAGCCGTTGCCGGAGGGGCCCGGACATTCCATACTACCCGGGGACTGGGTAGTCGTGCGAAGATATCAGCGAAAATTCTGTTTGGAGCCCAGATGGTCAGAGCCAAGACAAGTGCTGCTGACGACGCGTACCGCACTTCGAGTTGAGGGCAGGAAGGCGTGGACCCATGCGTCGCATGTCAAGAGGGTCCCCCTGCCGTTACCCTATGACAAGTGGGTAAAGGAGGGCGTTGCTGATCAAGAGTGCGAGCAAGTGCCCAGTTACATTCCTTTCTCTGATGCCTCACTGAGGGGAGGGGAGCCAAGTGCAGCGAAAAGCAAAAAAGGAAAAATTGCAGGCTCCAATACTCCCATTGAGACTAGTGATCAGGCATCGACGGGTGCAACTCCTGCTACAGATACACCCATTTTGTTCACAGATCCAGAAGTGCGAGGGAGCACCCGTTATAATCTGCGGCCCAGAAAGGGAAAAGGCATAAGGGACTAAATACTGGAAAAAAGGCTTAGTGGACATTCTCTCGAAAAAAGGATTAGTGATAGGGATGGACTTGTAAGAGCCCTGTTGTTTAGCTGAAGATTCTGTTTTCCGAGACTCTAGAGTGGTGTCTGGGCCCAGATTAGTGCTCCTCAGTTGCGGCTGTTGTGCAACATCGACGAGGGATTAGGGAATGAACAATAGAAGCCTACCTGTAAGGCTTTAACGGACACATGGACGAAGATCCCTTTCGAGGGTTGAAGAACCCCTCTGGCCGGTTTTAGGACTGTCTGGGACAATTTTAATTAGTTTAGTTTATTTTTTGCTTTTTGATTTTTGGTTAAGTGAAAATGTACCCTTTTGGTCGCCCTGTCCCCGATGAGGAGCAGCCTTTTACGGCTCCCCGTAGACCGGAGCCCGCTTCCCCATGGTTGGCCCTATCACGAAAAGGGAAAATAGTGCTCATCATAATAGTGCTTATTGCTTTCCTTTTGACTCTCGGTATACTGTTCTTTCTGGACAAGGCTTATCCTGTACATGTGTTTGCCCCCACACCTTCTGCCATTCCCGAACACAATATAATTACTGTTGATTATGGTGAAAGAAGCTTACGAACAGGATACAAAGATAATGTTTTTATTAAGACTCTACATCATGCTCATGCCGTTTACAATGTTACTGATTGTTGGGTGTGTGGGTTATTACCTTCTGCTGCTTATAAGAAGGACAGATTTCTAGCGCTTCCTTTGACACCAGTGAATAGTTGTGTGGGGTGGTACACTTTGATTGGTATGGTCAAATATTTCCAACAGCCAGATTTTTTAACTCCCCGACTACAAGACAGAGGGTCAACTATGACAATGCGAGTCCGCCCCTTCTTCCCTCGGACGGTTGTACACTGATGGACGTTTCGACCAAACATTTTTAGAGACATGTGAAAAGAAAGTGGGGCGGTTCTTGACTCCCAATGACACTGACAAAGTTAGAGAGAGTTTCTTACAGTTAAATTCCTCCCTGTCTTATAGACACCCGCCAAAAGGGAATGGTAGCAGTAAGTCTTTAGTGCCCTTGGCAGTTGTGGGTCGGTCACCATTCTTTTGTATAGAAGGTAGGGGTCCTATCAAGGTTGGGAACAGTTCCTGTAACGTGACAGCATCAATACGCCTGCCCCTTAGTCTTTCTCTGGTCACACCTCCCAACATCTACTTCGTGTGCGGAGACAATGGGTACTTGTGGTTGCCTGAAGGTTGGGGTGGGGTCTGTTATCTAGCTTATATGATTCCACCTGTGTATGTAGCACCTTCTGATTATCACAGAACTCACCGTAGGTTTCCAAGCTCACCAGAACAGCGTAAAAGGAGGGAACTTCAGGTTGATGACGTGGACCAGACAGATATTTCCTTGCAACAATGGACAGATTTTTCTAAGGGTCTTTTGCCTTTCTGGGGTCCAATATTCAACAGTAGGGCCATCCGCCGGTTGTCCAGAGTGATGGAGAAAGTAGTAATTACTGAAGCAGACATTGCAACTAATATGTCTGTTGAGATCCAGGCTATGAGATTATTCACGATCCAGAACAGGATGGTGTTAGACGTCATCCTTGCTGATAGGGGTGGGGCCTGTCGCGTCATCGGGACATCTTGTTGCGTGTATATTCCTGACTCAGCTCCGACAGTTAACTTAGCAGTACAGAAACTCCATAGGTTAGCGACTGAACTTCATCAGGATAATGGGACACGGTCAATACAGGGGTGGCTCTGGGGTGTTTTCTCTTCTTGGGGTTGGAAAATATTAATGGGTCTAGTTGGTGTAGTTAGTGTACTTCTGACATGCTGCCTATGTGTTTACTGCCTTCCCCCATGTTGCTCAATGTGTGCTAGTAATTTGCGACCTTCCAAAAAGGTGACTGGTCAATATCCTGCCTCCACTGCTATTGAACTTCCTGATGTTCGTTGGATGATGCTCATTGATGATGATATTTTTGAATAAAGAATGCTACGCCCCTAGACTGGACGTAAAGGCACTACCTTTTAGCTAATAAAAGCTACGCTCCAGTTAGCCAATGATGCTAAAAGGAGGGTCTGATAGGTTTCACTTTTCGATGCCCCACCCATCACCATTTACATATGCGAGTTAGCATCATGTGTCTAACTGATGAAGTATACACTTATGCTTTTATTATATATTTACTCCATATGTGATTATTCATTTATATGTGTGATGATATTTGGTTTTCTTAGCTTAGCTCGTGTGCCTCCATTTTGTGTATTCCTCTGTACCTGCGAGTCGCACTCGCTCATTTACCCCCCCCGTAGGAATAGGAAAATCACTAATGCAGCAGTTTTCGTTTCTCGGCTAACTGTGGCCGAAACTAACAAGTTTCTTATCAGTAGTGTTCTCATGCCCCAGAGACGCTGAGGCTCGGCTCCGCGGCCTTGGGGAAAGATAGCAAATGTATCCCTCGCAGGTGCAGATGCCTCATGTATGATGCCATTGTTCCTCTGTCTGGGGTTCAGTAATTTTCCAGAAGGGGCGTATCCTAATTCACTGTACCATGTTATAATGTATTGCTGTGATGATATGAGTTAGTCCTCTCGGCGCACTCTTAGGGGTGAGGTCGGACAGGGCCCTCTCATATGGGAGTTTGTGGCCTAATACATTTACCTTGTTTATTCTTCTCCACTGTCCGGCTGACTTCTTACTGAGTAACTATAGGTGAGTGTGGTAAGTCACTCGGGTGGATTTGAGCCACGCTTATCACCCCCTAACAGCCAGGGGAATAGGGTATTTTTAACAGTGAAGAAGAATTTTCCCTTGGCAAACCGATTTACATTAAAAACCCAAAATGGTTGTCCAGGCCACCCAGGTTAAGGCCACTAGATCCCTTCGCTATCTAATACACTCATACAACAGTAATGTAATTCATTGTTTATTATTATAACATTTTCTTAACAAATACAATTTTATGTTAAAAACAGCTCATTGTGCGCCTGCATTAAAATCTCATAAACAATTTCATAAAAATACAATTTCTAATACACAAAAAATAAAAACACAATCAATTCACAATTGGCGTTTGTTAAACTAGAGGATACAAAGAAAAAGGGAGAGACATACAAAGACATAAAACTTGTCATTAAATTGAGCACGTTTTGAGATTTGACATAAACAAAACCAAGTCCTGGACGTATTTGATTCTTTGTCTACAGGCTAGGTTTTTGGTCCCTTGATCGTGCAGAGGGGCGTCAGCGCGTTTTGACGGTTTTTATCGATGTTTTACCATCTTTATCAAGACTACATTAATCAGTCTCTCCCATTTTTGGGCACTGGTTGGTTGCTGCTTACATAAACCTCCTGTTCACATAACCCAGGATTTTACTTTAGTGGGTTTTCTTGCGTAAAACGTTCAAACCTTCATCTTGGTCTGGTCATTACATCTTATCCTCATTCTTTTTTTACTCTCTAGAAGCCACCTCTCTGGTACCTTTATACCCCACTGTACTTGCTTTGATTTGTATATTCTTTGGTAAAATATGGTCCACTACTGTGTCTTCTAATTGATTTGTGACGAGCTGTCCAAGATTGCAGGTATTTTTTCAATTGGCTGCAACCAAAACAACGATCCCGTATCTGTAATTTTATAGGCTTTGTTTCTCGGGGCCGAGTCCTGTTTGCTGGCTTGTTCAGATAAGCAGCAAAGCTCTTGTCTACCGCGCCCCACGTAATCCTCAACTTTCCTCCGAGCACCGGTCGTCTCGCGCCAAAATGAGATCTACAATGGTTTCGGGAAATAGGGATTCATGGCCTGGGGGGCCTGTAAATGAGGGTGCCGTGGAGGGTGGTGTTGGGGTTGATCCAAAAGTGGAGGTGCCCCATGGTCACCATCGGGTCAATAGAGTGCGTGGTCAGTCGGAGTGTGCTTTTGTCAGACAATGGCAAGGCCTCATCCTGGCTGCTCAGGGTGGTTTGTGCGGGTGAATTTGTAGCTGTTGTAGATGGTGATGTCTGGTCCAGAGCAGAGGTTGGTCCAATTTACCGTAAAGGAGGCGATGTGGAGGGCCCAGATTTATGTTGCATATTTGTGGAGAGACCGCACTTTGAGGAGGATGCAGTTGAGCCAGTCGGCTGCACTCTTGGTCAGCTGGAGGCGCTGAGTGATAATGTGGTAAAAGGTGCATTTGCAGTTTCCACAGGCATAGGGTGCAGGAGAATTCTACAGTTTTGCTAGATGGCAGGCAGTGGGGCATCAAGGGTTGATGGCAAGGAGGGTGTTGGCGTGGTAGCGGTGGAGTGTAAGAGAGGAAGGGTTGTTGGTGCTGGGCGCAGTCCTGGGGTGGATGGATGCAGACAGGCTTGCCTTTGGCACACCAGTGGCACGCCCGCTGCTCATGGCCGCATGGCGGCCTCCATTATGTAGTACTGAGTGGGAATGGACAGCTGGGAGGCCAGAAACACAGGGGAGGACACTTGAGGGGGTGGGGATGCGGGGGGAATAGGATTGTAAATATATTTTACAAAAATTCTTACTTCAAGGCTGGGTCTAACGTCTTCTGTGCTCCTGCTCTCCTGAGTCTGCTTCCAGGAACAGGAAGCAGGCAGCCAGGCTTCCTCCCCTAAGCCAATCACAATGCTGCAATGCGGCATTGTGATTGTTCTTGAGTGCCGAGACAAGGCATTCAGCCAGGGCTGGAGGGGTGGGCATGTTCTCCATGCAGGCTATAATGCAGCCTGCATTGCAAACAGGGATGTGCGCAAGACTGCTTTGGGCAGCCTGAGAAGCCTGACCAAACAGGCATTGCGCACTTGAGTGGGCATACCACTCCACCCCTGCAATGCTCCGTGAGTTGAGATGCCCCACCCACCCTCCCGCCCACAAAGGAAACATATCATGAGTACATCAGAAAGTTATTATCATGTTATGTTTCCCCTTCTTGTGCTGCTTGAAAGCAGTTGGGCGACACTCTTCCGCCATGGCAGATGAGCCGCCACTGGGGGTGCGTCACCCACGGGTGCTAGGCATGAGCCTGACTCGACCCCCCGGGCCTCCTCCGCTCTGCATACCACCTTCTCTTCACCTGGACATTGACACTGTGCCACAATCTACTGCACTCTCTCCAAATCTGTGACCCAAAAAGCAGGAGCCTCAGTCAGGTGAGATTTCACAAGCCTGGGTACAGCAGTTGCTGACAGGTCTGCTGGGGAACCTCCCAATGCAGGTGATGCAACAGGGCCCCCTTAGGCGGGAAGTTGCAGCGCTCCCACCACACTAGTTCGGCGCAGCTCAGGGGCCCTCACCCTCCACAGCATCTAGAAAGCACAACATCCTCCGGCCTGTGATGTAGAAAGGCGCGGCACACCATTGGTAATCTCATCCATATACGCCAGTGTAGTGGTGACGTGTGTTATGCAATGCGGACCACCCTACGTTGGTGCACAGGAGTGCCTCTGCCATTCGCAGCTCCAAAGGTCACCAGGCGGTCTTCTCAAACAGCTCAGTAACGTGCGACCTGGCAGACTTCACCTCTAGGTAAGAGCGATCGCCGACACATCAATGTCTTCCGCCATGGCCTAGCAACTCCACAGCGCCTCCTCATCCCACTCCGGGTACCAGACACAAGCCCAGCGAGGCCTCCTGGCCCCAGGGACTGTCCACACTTTCAAGGTTTTGGATGTCATGATGTTGCAAGGAGTGTTCAATGATAAGTAGTGATGCATCACTGGTTTTGCCCAGAGTTGCGCCTCTTTTCATGATTCTAGTCCTGAATTTTCTCTTCCCCCGAGACTCTGGCTGGTCTTCTTGGCAGTTGGGTGGCTTGGGGCGGGTTGTTGATCTGTGCTGCACTTGGCCCTGGCTGCTCCATTCGCATTCCACTGGTTTTGTTTCCTATTTTTCATTGGAGGAGGACTTATAGACTATTTTTGCCTTTAGAGGCAAACAAAAAGTCACGTTGGGCTGACTAATGTGAGTTTTGTTGCCGGCAATTGTGCCTTTTGTTAGTTTTCGCCCGCTAACATCAGAATTTGTATCACCTTCACGCTAGTGTTAGCAGCAGTTTTCACTGTGGCTGCTTAAAACTATCAGCATGTAGCGACGTATTGTAAATACATCAATAACAAGGCAATAGTTTTTGGTGATAGGCCATGTTAAGAAAACTGCCGCTAACTAGCACTTGCGTTAGTTAGCAGCAGTTCTTGTACATATACCACTAAATGTTCTGAGCCCTCCTTTAATTAGGCACATGTTAGGTCACAACATCTAAGTTCTTATACTGATGGCCATGCTGTGCGTGATATTTTTTAATTTGGACTCAGTGAACACAATCATGGTAACACAAATGGTTCCCAGTTGAGTTTCCCATAGTTATTGACCCCAGTGATTTTATCTTCAGGCTCACAATTTCAAATTGGACAGGGGATTCATGATCCAATTCCAGAGGACAATCTTACTAGAAAAGAAAGAGATGAAGTCAACACAGTCATAAGCTATTCTGCAGTTTCAGTATTGACTTGAATAAGATTGACCAGAATCAGACCCAGTTCACCAAAAGACTAGATGCATTGGCGCAGAGGGTCTCAGACGAAATATATTGCAGAGCCGCTCTTTCGACTATAAGAAGGGAAGCACTCAATCGATAAATAAACAGGAAGAATTACAAAACGACTCTTGCCGGTCAAAGCTTTGATTGCTTGGTGTGCCTAAAAATAGAGAGATTGATTATGTTACGAACTACATTAAGGAAGTGGTGAATAATACAACAGAAATTCAATGTACGGAAGAGCGGATGATTTTTTCAAGATCTATACACTGATGACACTGTAGCTACACAATCAGAAATTAGGGAAAGGTTACAACAGGATAAACTCTCCTGCCTAGATATATATTAGCAGGCATGTCTAAATCAAGAAGATCACCATCCTGGAAATAGATAAGATCATTAACAACCTGAAAAATGGAAAAGCTCCAGGTACCGATGGTTTACCTAATGAAGTGTATAAGGCTCTGAGGGAGGAACTTACCCCCTTTCTTAGTAATCTGCTGAATAATGCATAAAAATATCATATACATCCTCACCTATCATGGAATGAGGCAATCATAACTCTAGTACACAAATATGAGAAAGACACTAAAAAATGTGAATCATGCAGACCAATATCCCTCCTCAACGTAGACTATCAAAGTTATACCAAGATCCTTGCTAAAAGGTTGGACAAGGTTTTGAAGGAGATTATACATGAATATCCGAAAGGCTTGATGAAGGGAAGACAGGTCTCAGACTTAACCCAGGACTTGGTCTGTGCAATAGATGCGGCCACTGTGACGGGAGTTCCCCTATCTATAATAATGGTAGACGCTACCAAGGCCTTTGATAGAGTCAGCTGGCCTTATTTATATGAAGTAATGGATCAGAATAGTTGGGAGGTAATTTCCTCATGGCAATTAAAAGTATATATTCCTTCCCTACAGCAAAGATATTGGTCAATGGTTTACTAACTCCAAGCTTCCATATAAACATAGGTACACGACAAGGTTGCCCTCTATCGTCTCTGTTGTTTAATCTGTATATAGAACCCTTAGCGAGGAAAATCACGCAGAACAAATAATTTTCCCATTTTGTTATCTGATCTAAAAAAGAAGCCCTATAGGCAGATGATTTAATAGTTTATACAAGCGACCTTGTGGTGTCATTAGTGGTAATAATTAAGTGTGAGCGCAAAATCCGTTCCGCTCGCGGATTTCGCGGATTTTCAGTAAATCCGCAATCCGCGAACTCCAGCGAATTTACCATAAATCCGCGGATCCAGGGGGCAAAAGTTCAAGCCTTCAAGCTTGAAGTTGTTGTAACTATTTTAGGATGGCTCCGGCAAGGTGCCAGCGCCATCCTAAAATAGTTACTAAGTTAGCTTCAACAGGAAGCACTAATAGATAAAATAAAGCAGGTGCTCGAGCACCTGCTTTATTTTATCTATTAGTGCTTCCTGATGAAGCAAATTTAGTAACTATTTTAGGATGGCGCTGGCAGCTTGCCGGCGCCATCTTAAAATAGTTACAGGATGATGGATGGACAGCTCACTCAAGGGACCCCTGCGCACATCGGTGTGCATAGTAACACACACATGGCCGCTGGAACTAGTTGAAGCTCAAATTCAGTGACTCTTTCATCAGCCCAAAAACAATTGTGAGCGTCGTCGAGGCTGGGCAGGTGTGCCTTCTTCCCAAATCTACCGTTGAAAATCAGCTGTGATGCTGGATAGAGGCCTTTGTATCCTTGACTTTCACGAGCGCAATCCTCGTGCTGTTCCTGTGACCAGGAGCTTCTTTCTCTTGATCTGCTGCTCTGATCGGTCTCTGACCTTTTATACACACAAGAGGCATGTGAACTCGCATGGAAGCCCCGCCCGTTTGGCCCCGCTCACACACTCGCGGTGTGCACCGTCTTCCCGACATTTACCCTCTATGATGGACAGCTCACTCACGGGACCCCTGCGCCCTTCGGGGCGATTGCATAGTAACACACACATGGTCGCTGGAACTAGTTGAAGCTCAAATTCAGTGACTCATTCATCAGCCCAAAAACAATCGTGAGCGTCGTCAAGGTTGGGCAGGTGTGCCTTCTTCCCAAATCTACTGTCGAAAATCAGCTGTGATGCTGGATAGAGGCCTTTGTATCCTTGACTTTCACAAGTGCAATCCTCGTGCTGTTTATGTGACCAGGAGCTTCTTTCTCTTCATTTGCTGCTCAGATCGGTCTCTGACCTTTTATACACACAAGAGGCACTTGAACTCGCACAGAAGACCCCCTCCATTTAAAAAATCCGAAAAATCCGCGAATCCGCGAATTCACGGATTTTGCGTATCCGCGAATACGCAAATCCGCAAATTCGCGGATTGTGGATCCGCGAAATCCGGGAAATCCCCCCATGCTTAGTAATAATGGAAATGGCAGAACATTTCGGGGAAATCTCAGGTTATCTAGTCTACAAAGATAAAACGGAGACTATGACGTGGATTTAGATAAAACAGAAATCAGATACCTAGGAATCTAAGTGATGAAGGACTTGGAAATACTGGCATATATCAACTTTAACAGATTAATGAATGAGACCAAAAAACACATGCATCGCTGGGCCCGCTCCCGATCTCCATTTTAGGAAGATCCAACATAGCTATAATTACGATTTTCCCAAAATGTGCTTTTATTTTAACCTTCTCCCTCTGTATTTTATACCTGCATGGTTATAAAAACTACATGTAGAACTGAGTAGTTTTATATGGAGGAGCAAGAGTGTACGAATCTCATGGAAAAAACTTAGGAAGAAAAAGATGGAGGGCTGGATAGCACTCCCTTATTTCCAGCTTTATTTTTGGGCCTTCTTCTTGAAAAATGCTAGATGACTCCTGATGCGCCAATACGATATAGAGCTCTAACTAAAAACCTAGCAGAAGTAGGCAAATATTCTCTATCCAAATTCGGTCAACCCAAATACTTTAAAAAAAAAGTTATTCAAGACTTTAATTACAGCATGTAAAGCATTGATTCAAATTAGGAGAATTTTAGGAATCCCATATTATAGTGTAATGGCACCAATCTGGAGATCCCCAGGGACCCAGCTTTGTTTGAAGGATATCCTGGTGATCCCAATACTAATGGTGGGACTACTAATAGTTTTTAGGTCTCGTAGCGATACAGTGCGTAAGCACTGTACTCGCCGAGATCTATTGTTACTGACTCTGCTTCCCAGGAGACAGCGCCGGCCGCGTGCTTCTCTTTAAAATGCGATGGGCGCAGGCCACGCGCTCGCCGTGTCTGTCTCCTGGGAAGCGCATACATACACAGGCACACCCACCCCCCCTGCACGCATGCGCACACAGCACCACACACATACACAAGCGCACATACACGCACGGGGAGACGTTCCCCCCCACCCCTCCGCCGTCGCATACACACACGCACACATACAGGCATTCCCCCTTCCCCTGAGGGGGTCACATAGCTTCCCACGCTGGAATAAATATGAAAAGTGCTCTGACGCCTGGCATGGTTCCTGCTTTACACAGTAATAAAATAAATACCTTAAATTATGGCCTAGCGCACTGCCGCAGCTCACCCCGGCTGTCTCCCATCCGGGGGGGGGGCGGGGTCGCTCGCTGGTGCCGGGTGCCCCCCTCCCCGGTGTGAGCCGCTCCTTGCGGGCTACCGCCGGGTCCTCCGCAGTCCTTTCCACCTACTATCTCCCGGGGCCCGCAGCTGCCCCCGCGATCCCAGCCTGCACCGCGCGCGGCCGGAGGGAGGGCCTCCAGCGATCCCATCGACCAGTGTGCAGCGGGGACTCCGCCTATTACTTCCTGCTTTCAATCATAGGCAGCGCCGCCCGGCGGCCTCCGCCTACAATGAGTAATCCAGGGGCCGCCTCCGGAGCCGGCAGCCAGCAGCGCTGATCCCGCCGCGGACGCACCGAGCGATGCTCCTCTCCATGGCGTGGTTCAAGGCTCCTCGACGCAAGGCCAAGAAGGCGCCTCGAAGGTAACCAGCGCTTTCTGACTCCTCGGAGGTGGCGGGGCGGGGTGAGGCGACTGGCGGGGATCCTGGGGTTTAGCACACATTGTCGGGTTTGGAGGAGGCGCGGCGGGCGCTCTGAGGCAGTGGCACGTCGGGCAGGGGTGATAACCAAATGCATGCTCGGTGAAAGAAATATTTGTGCATTTCACGTAAAATAATAAAGGATGTTGTCAGTTAAGCTTAAGTGTGTGTTTTGAGAATAGATGTGAACACGGATTCGAGACGGTATTCGCCAAGTTGTACCCCAAGCAGTAATACCAAAAGGTGAAAAACATGTTGCATCTCTGCGCTCGCACGGATTCTCGCCTTCTGTTTTGTGTGTTGTAGACTGTGCGTGGCAGAACGCACATCTGTCTAGGGCTCTAGGCGCTGTATTCAAGGGTGCGATGAGAACCCTCTCTACAGCAGGCACGCCACTGATGTATGAACAGTAAATATATTCTTCTGTCCCTTTATGAACTTGTGGTTTCTTGTTGCATATTTTTTCCCGTTGCAAGTGTAGCAAAAATTCTTTAGAAAAATGCGGAAGGTGTGCAATACTTTCCTAGAACAGTGCGAGAGTTCCCACCACGAATACTGCACAGGCTGCCGCAGGACCAGAGGAAAGGCCTCACTTCAGAGGAGTGAAGGCTGAGTCAGTCTGGAGAGACTCCAGACCTGCGATATGCAGGAAGACCGTAGCTCTCAGCACCGAGTCCTTAACTTTTAAGCGGTTCTCTGTAGTCATTGACTTTCGGAAGTCAAGCTTGAATGCAGGTCTGACTGAGCCAACGCACCTCCAGTAGACACTGCTCCCTATGCGATGTGACCTCCAACTATCACTGCTTTAAACAGCCCCACCTCACCATGTCTGTACCCCAAGCTGTGTGAGCTCTAAGAGTTATCACTGCTCCACCCAACCCCACTAGACCATATCTGCTTCCTTGCCCGTACCACATCTACTCTCTAAGTGGTGCAGTCTCCTAATCTCCCCTCCCGTCGTGAAAGGGATATCCGACCCTCTTAAGTAAAACTTATTCAGTGATTAAAAACTGATAATATTGTTTGAAGAAAATACACTCTGTGCCATCATTAGAGCTGCGTGAATAATAACAGCTGTGAGCAACAGCACTCTTGCACACACTCAAACTGCTCACCAATTCAAAGTATGCTAAAAAATGTATGCAACGCATTGTCATACACAATGCCAATAACTCAAACTTTAATGCTGCGAGACCTATTGCATTGCAATTGCTTGTTACTAATAGCCATTGCACGAAGAGAAATCTGTATAAAATGGGTATTTAACTCACCACCTACCTGTGCCGGTTGGATAAGCTTTTCTAGGCATGCTGAAAGACTTGACTGCCAATCTTGTTCAACCAAGAAAGAAAATATGTGGGTTTCTTTTCTCACGTTTTTTTCATAATAATTGAGCGCTCTCACTATTATAAGAGGGTTGGGACCGTAAATTGGCTTGTTCTACTAAGATAAAGTCCAAGGATTAAGACAAAAGCTCAACGGGGCAACAATGATAGTTGTGGTTACCACTTAAACCCTCCTTGAGTACTAGTTGAAGAAGGCTTGTTAATGGAGACTAAGGCCAAGGAGGCTATGCTGCTCCCAGATTCCAGATAACTTTCAGGTTACGGCTCCTGCCTTTGTCATATATGAGGACTATGAACTGGGCGTTGTCCTCTTGTTAGCTCCTTGTTAGCTCTGCACAGCTTCTTGTCCTTCTTCTTTTCTTGTCGTTGTTGGATCTGCGCAAGGAAGGTTCACAGTGCCCCTAAACACAAAATTTAAGGGCGTTACAGGTAGGTAAAGGTCAGGAACCAATGGGTCCCTTCCCTGGGGTGGGTACACCCCCTATTCTGCTACTCTCCAGTGGGAGGGGGACAGGAGCCTATCCCTGGTTGGCTGGGTCCACCCATCCTCAAGATGGCGGGGACTCGAGTTTGTGCTTCACCTCGCCTCCTTCACCCTAGGGGTGGAGTTAGCAAAGGTGGTAACACCTCTCTTCCTCGCTTTGCTTTCCCCCCTAGTCTCCCACCCAAAGTGGGGAGTAGAACCAGTGTGGACCAGTTGCCGAGTAAAGCAAGTGGTCTGGAGAGGTTCACGAAGGCGGTATGCCTTCGAAGCTTCTCCTTCGTGAACCCTGCCCATCCTGGGGGAGGAGGCTTGGCACCTCATCCCAAGATGTGCATTGTTTCAGGCCCCCGAGATCGGCAAGCTCTCGACCCAGGGGACCAGAAACATGCCTGGGGGTGTCAGCCTCGGCAGCCACTCAGTCAGGTCACGGGAAGTTGGTCGAGTTTCAGGGGACATCTCTAAGATGCCCTCTGTCGTGCATTTTACATTAAATCCCACACTGGCATCAGTGTGAGTTTAATGTACTGAGAATGTTTATACCAAACTTCTCAGTCTTCAGTGTAGCCATGTTGGTGTTGAGGAGTTCGTAATGACGACCTCCCAGCACCATATACTCTTAATGGCAGCACTGTACTTACAATGCCCAGGAATTGCCCTGGATACTGTAGGGGTACTGCACCCTCACCACTGGCATAGGGCACCCAGCTAGAGGGGTGACTGATGTATGTCAGGGCAGTGTTTTGTGGGCATGGCACACAGGAATGTGTTGTGTCGTCAAAAAGTAGGAAGATACCCCTAAAGTTATTGGTTAGGGAGGGGGCAAGTTTAAACAGAAAATCAGGCCCTATTATGTTGTAATCACAAGACCTGCTAGAACTCGTCATAGAAAAATAGATTAAAAACACACGAGGGTACTTCATAATTAGACGTAACGGTGAAATAGTACTAAAAAGCCAAATGGCACATTAATTTAAACCGGGTAATAATATAACAGTTATATTGATTTAAATTTATATATAAAGAAATGGGGCGACAACGTATAGCGCATAAACGTAATCTCAATATCGATACGTCCTCAATTAGTAAGAGCAACAAAATATATAAGTAATATAAAAGTAAAGTTTTATTTAACTTTGTTGCAGGAGACGCAATCAAAGTCTGGGCTCCTTTTTTCCTGCAGTTGAACTATCCGCAACTGAAAACAAACGGGGGTGAGTAACACAGGTTTAAGGAATAAACAGTGGTTTTGAGACAGGAGTGATTAGGACATCGTATAACCAAAAGGTACATATTTCATCATGTTTCACCAGATATTCCCTTGGATATAAGAATACCCCATATCACCAATAAATCGTATTGCACGAAAAGACGGTGGTTCCAACGTGCGGGCCTTAAAGCGCAAATCATTCTCAAAGGTAAATTAAGATAGATTAGTATATGGAGTAGAGTCTTTCATTCAATACAAACTCTAACTCATAATTTGACTTGGGTTTTATAGGCCAATATAAATAAGGTCACGGAAATTGAAATCAAACGGTGGAATATTGCAATTGATGAAGCAAATTTCCACAAGATTCATACAAGGTACCTATTGCATAAAGTACTTATTGAATATGGTTAAAATCTTGAGAAGTTAATTTGATTCTACAGAACTAGATTATTAATGGCAACTAGATTTGTCTAAACACTCTGACATTAGAAGTGTAAAGATCAAGTCTTGTGTCATCATAACAGATGCACTTAGAATGCTAAGATAAAGTTAATAAATTAAGGATGTTGTTTGTTTCTTGAGGAGAGCAGGAAGTAATCGACAAATCACACCATATCGTTTTTTTAAAATGAAAAATTGCATATTATGTGTCACATTTACTTAAGTATCTAAAAATACTGTTTTTATTTGTAGATCTTAATTATATATTTGTCCTGATGAAGGTGAAAAACTGACAAATACCGAAACGCCGGGTCAACTGTTTTTACTCATATTTTATTGTGCCTTATGTCACTGATCAACTGATAAAATTACGTATTTTTAATTATGATGTGTATTAGATTGAAACCCGATGGGAGGAACCGAATAAAATTACTCTTTTTTAATGAAATTTGATCCTTTAGTATTAGTAATTTGTGACACTAGTAATGACTGTGATATTCCACATTTTGTGAAACATTGAATCATATTCAAATTATACTGTTAGCTCTCTCCATTAATATCAGCAGGTCTTGTGATTACAACATAATAGGGTCTGACTTTCTGTTTACACAGGGATGTGTGCCATGTCAACTCTTTGTTTTATTCTGCCCCAAGACATGCAGCCTGCCAAGGCAGTGTGTGTGTGTCAGGGCACAGGGCCTCTAAGGGTGGCACAATAAGTGTTGCAGTCCTTAGTGGCTTTCTCTGGTCACAGTGCCCTGGGTACCTAGGGTACCATTTACCAGGGGCTGACATGTGGCCAGAGATGCCAATTGGGTTTAGGCTTCAATGCAGTTTTAGGAAAGGAACACAGGCCCTGGGTACCTGATTGGCAGGAGCCAAGGGCACACTCACTCAAAGTACATCAGCAATTCAGCAAAAGTGGGGGCATACCATGCAAGAAAGAGGGCACTTTCTCACACTGTTTTTTACTGGATAGTAGGAGGATGACTCTCCTTCAATTTGTTACTTTTCTGTAATAAGACTTGGCACATCTTGATACTCCCCCCTCCCAAGAAATATATAATATGGACACGCTGTGGTGCAAAGCACAGTCCGCAGTTAAGCTCTCCTCTCTATGGTAAGGCTCGGAGAAGTGACTCCTACCATGTAGAGTTTGCTGCCTTGTGTGAGTCTGCTCCTAGAATCATCATGGTACGTCTAGTGAAATGGCTCTAAGCTATATATTACTGAATTCTCCTAAGGCAGTGGTGCTTAACATAATTTTCTAAGGCAGTTTATGGTTGACGCAACGTCTTCTGACCTTTTTGTTAGGTGGGAAGGGTTTGCAATGTGTAAAACAATTAACATGTAATCCAATGTTGTTTATTTAGTCTTTTTTTTAATTAATATTTTTATATACTGTATACAATCATCAATACTGTTGCAGGGTGGACCACAATTGGCATAAGTCATACGTACATAGTCTAAGGAAAAATGTAGAGTATCCGTTTAATCCGTTTCATTTTACAGGGCTAGATGCATCGAAGGAATAGAGAGTCAGATCTAAAGAATGCATGGACTGCAAAAATCACTTTTTGTCCATACTCTCAAAGACCACATAATGACGTTCGCAAGTGTGGTGCCTAGGTATTGTTGGATTAAAACTTTTCTGTTCTGTTATTAAATGATTCACCTTTTGACTTATAGCCTTCTTTAAATTGCCCCTTTCTTAAGGAGGGCATCAGAAGCCATTTACTTACAATTGAAAGTGGAAACCTTTTGCAGGAAATGTCAGACAATCATAGTTTTCATTATTAGCATGTTCCACAGTGATAGTTATTAAATTACATACATTTGTGCTTGCCATAAAAGTTAATTCGTTTAGTCTCTTGTTGAAAAATTGGATTAATATGAATAAAATGGTAAAACTGATGGAAAAAGTTCAGTAATAAGCACGACCCAGACTAAAAGATTTTGAGGCCCTGGGCAAAAAAGAAAGAAGCTCTGAAAAACTGCTAATTTGCATATGACCTGACTTCTTAGGAAGGAACATCATTTGACATTGTATCTTCTTTGAGGTCAGTAAAGTGACTTTACAAGACAGCATTGGTTAGTCAACAAATCCCCTGCCGAAGTCTGGCTGTCACTTGCTGTTCACAGGTTAGTTACCAAAGAGACCAACTCAGCTTTTCATTATCCTGAAATCAATACAAATATTGCCATTTCTTGACAGTAGCAGTGTTACAGTGCTGTGAAGAAGGAAGGTTGGTTGCCAAACACTAGGCAGCAAGGTGTTAGTTGTTTTGCCAAACATCTTTATTCACTACATTCATGAAAGCGATTAAAGCAAAATTACAGAGAATTTCCATGCTGATTATTGATCCTGCTGGTGCTTTACTGCCTCATATAGTATGGCCGCCATACTTGGGTCTGACGTGGGCAGGCTACATTGTCTGTCTTCCCCTCTCTCTTTCTCCCCTTCCTGTAATTCTTTCTTTCAATCATGCTTTTTCTCCCATTTTTTCTGTCTTTCCTCCTTTCTCTCCATCACCCATTTTCTCTCCTTCTCTGTTTTCTCACAACATAATTTTCTCTATTTTAGTCTATGCCCCTCTCTTCTTCTGTTTCTGTGTCTTTCTATTCCTCTCCACCTCTCTCACTCGTTCTCTCACTATTTCTGCTTCTCTCCATGCCTTCTCGCTTCCTCTCTCCCTCTTACTTCTTCTTTACCTTTCACCGTCCCTCTTTTCTGCTCATTTCCGCTTTCCCTCGTTCATGCCCTCTCTGTTTTCCTCCCCCACGCTTGCTCTCTCTGCCTCACCCTCTGCGCCCTCTTTTTCTCTTGTTCTGACTCTGTCACATAGGAAGTTGTCTGACACACCGTTGAACTTCTTTAGCCAGACAATCCGACAAATAAAACCGAGATAGTACAGCCACACATGCCCAAAAGATGTTTTTGTCAAGGCAGGTGTTCTTGGTGACTGGTGATATGTCTTCTTCTGTCGTAAGAATAGTCTATTATCTCTGGAATAGATCCCATGGGCCAGATTGTAACTGGAAATTAAGTATTGCTCCAGAAAAATATATCCAGCAGTAACAAAAGGGATGTAAATGTTGTTCTGGATGGTAGGCTAGCCCGTGAGCCCCCCGACTGAACACAAATCCTAAAATGACAGGGTCCATGAAGGAATCTATACAGGGCATACAGCTATGTGACGTCTTGAGGGTCCGTCACCTGACAGAATGGTCATTTTCATACCACACCCTGGCAACAAATACTTTTAGCCAACTGGGTTAGTGTCTTGTATACAAAGAGATGGCGGCAGAAGTGGAAGGTATAGTCTACTTGACTAGATATCCCTCAGACCACTCTCTGGTTCTGCTCAGTGTTGGAGGGCAAAGACAGCGACTGGCAATCCCCAAGTGGAGGTTGCAGGCGGAGGCTCTGTTACGTCCCCCTTTGCTGCGGCAGTCTCAAAAGCGATGACTCAATACTTTGAGGTAAACTGGGGGTCGGCCTCAAGTAGGGCGAGTGAATGGGAAGCCATGAAGGCAGTACTCAGAGGGGTGTGAATACAGACAACGTACGGGGTTAAACGCCAGTTAGAACAGGATATCCATAGACAAGAAAGAAAGCTGAGTAAATTAGAGATGGACCTCCCCAAATCCCCACATGCCATGGAGGAATGGTGTGCGTCAGAATCTTGGCGCTGGCTAGCAAAAGTTCACATATTCGGCGTTCCGTCAGCGCCTCTATATTGGAGATAAATCCGGATCGATGCTGGCCCGAGTGGTCCGCAGAGAGACAGCCGGGGCACCGATATTACAGTTACAGGATACCAAATGGCAGTTGGTAAATAGCCAGAAAGCAATCCTTGAAATACTTGCTCCCCACCTAGAAAATGTCTATAAGAAACAATGCCCCACGTCACACTGCATGATACAGCAATTTCTGACCTCTATAGAACTACCACGGCTAGACCAAACCTCCATGGAAGTGCTTGGAGCACCCATTACTAAAGAGGAACTACTAGCAGCTATCAGCCATCATAAAACAGGCAAACGCCCAGAAAGCGATGGTTTCCCAGCTGAATTTCACCCACGGTTTGCAGATCGACTTTTAGAAGTACATAATGAGGCCCTATCACTTTAATCACTGCCGACTTCTATGAGAGAGGCAGTGTTAATCATGATACCTAAGTAGGATAGAGATCCCCTATTACCCAACTCCTATCGACCAATCTCACTTTTAAATCTAGACAGTAAACTGCTGAGCGGGAGGCTGGCACCCAGACGTCTCCAGCAGGGTATACACCTGTTACAACGCAATTTTTACTCCGCACTACCACTACAACGCAGGCATTACAACGCATACCGTTACAACGCATTGCGCTGGGGGGCGCTCTAGGATAAGAGGTAAGCTTAATTTACTATCCAACACCTTCCCTAGGGTCCACAGGGACTGGAGTTAGAATAGTAAATTATACTTACCACTATCCAGCACCCCAAAGCGCTATGCGTTGTAACGGTATGCGTTGTAAATACCGCGTTGTAATGGTATGCGGAGTAAAAGTATGCGTTGTAACGTCATACATCCCATCTCTTACCTGATCCATCCGGACCAAGCGGGCTTCATACCCATGCATAATCTATGTCGTCTAACACATGTATGGCACTCACCATAGCTAGATGGGGGTTGACTATGCATTGGCGTTCTTGGACATAGAACAAGCCTTCGATTTAGTGGACTGGCCCTATGGTCTCTCCTCCAGCGGATGGGCATGGGACAGGGATTCCTGAAACAGGCTCAATTACTGTATACAGACCCGCACACTCGGGTCCGATTGGGGGGGCCTAGTGTTGAAGGTGTTCTGGCTTGAAAGGGGTACCAGACAGGGGTGCCCTTTATCACCAATGATATTTGCAATAGCCATGGAACCTCTGGGGATGACCTTAGAGGACCAGCTGAATACCTGGGGGATAAGATTAGGAGCTACTAACCATGTGATCTCCCTGTATGCTGATGATGTATTAATTTATGCTCGACAGCAGACACCGTCATTACCCACCTTGCTCAAGGTATTAAAACAGTTTGGAAAGGTACCCGAAGTAAAAACAAATCCAGAGAAGCCCAAATTAGTTCCGTTGGAAAGATTGGTGAAGGAACCAAAAGACAGACTGCCCGTGGTGGGGTTCCCATGGGTGGCCTCAACCCTTCGATATTTTGGGATTAGACTGGCGCATACCCTCGCCTTATACACTGAACTCAACATAGAAAGGGTGGTGGAGGGGATCCGGGGATCTGTATGATTCTGGAGTGAATTGCTTCTATCACTTATGGGCAGGATTGCTATTAAAAAATTATTATGCTACCACGATGCCTCTATTCACTGCAACATTCACTGTTTAAAATCCCCCACAATTATTTTTTAATCCTGAAGGGCCTAATGATCGACCTCCTCTGGGGCGCAAAAGGTAAAAGGGTTTGGCTTGAAACAATGCAGAGAGAATGGAAATACGGTGGCCTAGAGGTGCCATGTCTTCAACACTACCATATGGGTGATCAGCTCCAGCATGCAATTCATTGGCTGGATGACCAGGACAACTGGGAAAACAGCTATTGGCAGGGCCGCACGAGGGAAAACCGTTGCCAGAACACTTGATGCTTTTTGCCAGGATCCCACCCTCCTATCCATACATAATACAGCGGGTGGCAGAAATATGGGAGACCATATTGCGGAAAGTGGTATTTCGCGCTGCATATGTCCCAGACATACCTTTATGGGTTCTACAGCCCTTTTGCAAAATTGCAGAATCCATGTCCATAGAGTGATGGAGAGAAGGGGGTTGTTTAACACTGGGGGATCTAGATATTAATGGTGTTTTATAACCCGGGAAACAGTGGAAACCCAATGCCTACAGTATGAAAAGATTTCCCTTGTGACTCGAGAGGTGTGGCCTTCCTTTCCTAAGGATCCCCCTACTAGGAAGGTACTGCAAGTGTTGTTAAACATGGCACAGAGTAAGGGATTTATATCTCACTTATACCGAGCTATCCGGTGTGACCTCCCACAGGAGACACTCTCAATACAAGCTAGGTGGGAAGAAGCTTTAGGGTACCCCTTGACAGAGCGGGATTGGATCAAAATTCACGAAAGGTTCAGAAAGTGAGCTCAAATGTGCAATTTAAACTCACCTAATATCACGTCATACATCAAGCTTACCTCACCACCAAAACTCTTAGCAAAATATATGCAGACCGCTCTAGTGACTGCCCCCAATGTAAAGAAGTGAAGGCAGATTTCATGCCTATGGTATGGAAGTGCACCAATATAATAGAATACTGGAAAGTAGTGATAGAAAAAATAGAGGGTGCCACAGGATGGAGAGTGAACAGGGAGGTCCGCACAGTGTTACTAGGCTTGCTACTCATCCCCAAAGAAAATAAATTAACTAGGAAGTTTGTAATGCTGAGACTGGTTTTGGCAAAGCGTCGTCAAGCCATAGCCTGGCTAAGCCCATCTCCTCTCAAAGTTGAGATGTGGATGAAAGATAGATGTGAATGGGCAGGTTCGGAGGGATGGGAAACTAGGCAATGACATTAGGAAATGGACAAGTATGATATTCGATATGAGGGGCTCCGACGACACAAGAGATGCCAAAAATATGGTGGAGGGGACAACAGAGGGGCCCTCAGGATTCCTATAAACACAGTGTTATGGTCCATAATATGACAGGTCAGCTCCCGTGGACTGACCACTTCCTGGTCCCTTTTCAGTGCTCTTACCACACTGCTAGGACCATTGATAATGGGAAAGGAAACACTTTGAAACGCAAATGGAGACAATACTCCAAAGAAAACTTTATAAACGCCATCCAGAAAGCACAATCCCTCCGGTCCAAGGATAGTGACCAGGCGAACAAGGATTTTAATCTACTTGTAACCGCCACCCTAGATGAACTAGCTCCCATGTGCAAGGGTAAAAATAAAGAGGGCAGACAACGCACTGCTCCATGGTTCACTACAGAACTGCAGCAAATAAAATCGAACTGCAAAAAGCTTGAAAGGACCTGGAGAAGGAACCCGAGTGTACAAGCAAAAAACAGTTATAGCTCAGCTCACCGGAGCTATCAGTACGCGGTGCATAGAGCAAAAGCCAAATACTTTCAGACGCGTATTGAGGATGCTGAGTGCTCCTCGCGAGAACTGTTTAGGATTTATAAAGAAATATCTCTAGTTTCTAGCTCCAATACCCCCACTAAGACCTCCATGGAAGGATGCAATAAAATCGCTGACTTTTTTTCTAATAAAGTCAAGAAGATCTATGCCTCCTTCTCTAAACAACCAGAAAAGGGTATAGACTTTGTAGTAGACAGCTCAATGACAGCCCCTGATTCCTCACTACGAAACTTCGATGTCCCCGTAGCTGACAAACTAATAAAGATCTGTCGAAGTGTGAAGTCTGGGTCCCCTAATGATCCGGCCCCGGCCTGGGTATTCTCAGAGGGTCTAACAGCCCTGGAACCTCACATTAGACACGTCCTACAAACCTCCTTTTCCACTCAACAGGTCCCGATGGAGTGGAAGAAGGCCATAGTACTGCCAATAAGGAAAAAAACAACTGTAAGCCTGGAGGTACTGGAAAACCTCAGACCCATTTCCTTATTGCCGTACGTGGCGAAGGTGGCTGAGAAGGTGGTTAACGCTCAGCTCACAGAGCACCTGGAAAAATGGAATGTACTCCATCCCTCACAATCAGGATTCAGGACGGGCTACTCCACGGAAACGGCCGTCCTAAGAGCTACTGAGACCTTAAGAGCAGGGGCAGATGCAGGTCATACTATGGCCTTGATTATGCTCGACCTAAGGGCGGCTTTTGACACCGTAGCACATTCCATCTTGCTACGGTGTCTGCAAGAAGCCGGGGTCGCTGGTCCTGCGCTGTGCTGGCTGCAATCGTTTCTGACGGAAAGATGTTTCCAGGTACAGCAAGGGACTTGCCGCTCAGTGGAGATGTCACTAGACCAGGGAGTGCCTCAGGGCTCAGCTCTGAGCCCCACTCTTTTTAACCTATACATGGCCTCACTTCCGAAAGTCGCACATTCCTATGGGGTGGAATTGGTGTCGTACGCTGACGACACCCAGCTGCTTATCTCCCTATCGCAGAACACCTCCAACACCCAGCATAACTTTAAATCCTGTATGCAGGCTCTAGCAGAATGGATGGATACCCACTGTTTAAAACTAAATGGCTCTAAAACAGAGGTGCTGGTGGTAGGAGGAAAAAGTGAAAACTGGTCGGATGAGTGGTGGCCTTCATGTCTGGGCCCTACCCCAATACCATGTCAGGAGGCTAAGAATTTAGGGATCTGGATGAATCCTGCTCACTCATATGATGGCCACATCAGGCGTCTTGTGGGCAAATGTTTCAGAGTACTAAAGACTCTAAACAAAACCTTAGACCTCCTCCCTCTATCGGCCAGAAGGACACTAACGCAGGCACTGGTGACCTCGCGATTAGATTATGGCAATATCTTATTCCTTGGGGCTACCGAGGGCAGCATAGGTCGCCTACAAGTTATACAGAACTCCGCCGCCAGACTGGTGCTAAGAAGACCCAGGAGAGCCAACTCGAAAATGGCGCTGGATGCGCTTCATTGGCTACCTGTGAAGAAGCGTGTGCGGTATAAGTGCCTCCTCTTCTGTCACCGTATCGTCTGGGACAGGTCACCGACTTACCTAAAGGATTTAGTCAGCAGATATGAACCAACTAGAACCCTCCGTTCGGAGGGCGCCGGACTGCTGACAGTCCCTAGGATTAAGAAGGCCAGAATGGGTGGACGCTCCTTTGCACTCCAAGCGGCTCAACAGTGGAACAAACTTCCCTCTGCACTGAGACTGGAGAGCAGTGAAACGTGGTTTAGGGCTCTGCTTAAAACTCATTTATACTCTTCATAAATCCTGGTAGTTTGTCTGCTGATCCATGGACAGCGTCAGCGCGGGGACACGCCGCGATGGCGTTACTGAGCGCTTTACAAACTCTTTATTATTATTATTTATTATAAAAAGGGATAACAGATAACCCCCAGAAGGCACCCTGAACCCGACACCAGGACACCGAGGGAAGGGAGGATGGGAGGTAGGGGGGTGGGGGGGAGGGGAGTTTACGAAAGTTAAAATAGTATTTTGAATAAAACTGGTTATTGAAATGTGAAGTGAGATTAACAGAAAGTGATAATAAGAGGAATGAAATGAAAGGAGAGGATTGTCCTCTATGAGATTTAAGATATTGTGTGATAAAATTGTGATATGATTTTAAAAAGCCAATAAATAATTTCTTTTTTTGAAATTTCAAGGTTATTTTTATTATTTTCACAATACAAGTACAATCGTTTTGTCATTAAGAGATCCAGGTGAACGTTACATGGCGTTGCATAAATTACATGGAAGCTTAATTGGCATTACAATCGGTGCATGTTACTGTTTTGAGCTCGTCCATCTGGAGCTCTCTGTACTGTTCATAAGGGGTAAAATAGAGATAGGATAGTGTAGGAGAAGATAGAAGAAGAGAGAGATAAGGTGCAACAAAAGAAATCCAGCAGGAAGGGAAACCCTGTGAACAGAAAAACCTCCCAGCTGACCAGGCCAAGCAACTAGATGAAGAGCAAAACAACAAGCAAGAGCTAGGAAAAGCGGAGAATCCGCGTAGTCCAGTGAGTGAGCAACCAAACAAATACAATTGTGACACAACTAGACATAAAATGGACTCCTCTCTTAAAGTGCAAAATATGATGTGATGAATTCCATTAAAGGTTTGGCCATCTTAGATGGTGAAACATAATATTAATAAAACATTCAAAATAATAACAAATATATTATTTCTATTTCCAAGAATTTACAAATTAATAAATGTTAGGATATACATTTCAACTAGAATTATTGGGGCCAATTCCGATCCGGTAAAAAGCGCTCCAAATAGCCGTTCGGAGCGTTTTTCCTGTACGAATCGTACCCTGCAACGTCCCCCGTACGTAGGACGAAGTACGATTTGTACCAGGAGCTGGACTCCGTACGAATCGTACAGAGACCGTACAAATCAAATCCCCGTACGAGTCTCACTCAGAACCCGCTGTACGCGACATCCGGGTCTGGTGGCTCAGTAGACTAATGCGTCCACTGCAGGGGCCTGTGTTCGACCTCATGGTCACAGGTTCGAATCCCGGCGGGTCCACTCAGCCTTTCATCCATCTGAGGTCGATAAAATGAGTACCATTGAGTTGGGTAACAACAAACATCTGTTATTCAGCGCCAAGATACCCGTAGTGGTGAACGTGCGCTTTACAAATACACATGTTATGTTATCTGTATGTTTTCGCGGCTGGTTTATACGACCCAGCAAGTACGATACGTGTCGGGTACGCACCGTATGACCCTTTTCCTTTGGGAGCTGAAAACAGTTGTAAAAGCAGAGTTCGCCCCGAAAAAGGTACGGTACGGCCCCCCGTGTATGGCACGTATCCCCCATGATCGCAGGGGTACGGCGCGTACCCCTGCGATCATGGTGGGTACGTGCCGTATACCCAGCATACATGGGGTAAGCACCGTACCCCATGCACGCAGGGTGTACGGCGCATACCCCATGTACGCTGGGTGTACGGTGCATACCCCCATGGTGGCAGGGGTATGCGCCGTACCCCTGTGATCATGGGGGGTACGCGCCGTACGGTGTGTATGTGATTGTGCGCTTTTCCGTACGAATCGCCCTTACCTGACGTGGACCTTACGACTCACGTCCTGATACCCCGGTCTGGATCGTACTCGTCAGGTCATACGGAGTGTGTACGAGTCGTATGGAGACGGCTCCGAATGCGATTCGTACGGACGGTAATTTTACCGGATCGGAATCGGGCCCTTTGTGTTTCTCAAAATACCAGGGTATAGAGAAATCCTGCTGCATGTGGCATTGGGGAAATGCAGCACACAGAAGGAACGCACCCCAAAAATCACTAGCAGTCTCCGATTGAACCTATGACACCCAGGAAAGAGGGAACTGGTGCACATGCACACCACTGCATCCTGTGGCTGCGTCACTTTTGCACCACCAGTGCGTCACTTTTTGTGACACACCAGTGGTGTAAAAAATACGCCCTGTTGCGCCATATTTACAAAGTGACGCATCTAGGTAGATGCGTCACTTTGTAAACCCCTGCTCTACATTATACCTGCACCAGGTGTAATGTATGCAGGGTGGACGTAACCCCGAATGAAAGGGTCGCAGGAGTGGCGCAGCGAAATCTATGAGATTTCGCTGCGCCACTTCTAGGACTCCAATGAGTCAAAAGCTTAATCCTGCCTCATGGCAGCCGTAAGGGTGACGCAGGCCCTTTCACATGGGGCTTGCTCCATGTGAAAGGAGCATTGCTGGGGTTGCGTCAGGCTTCTGACACAACTCCAGCAAAGCGCCACTTTTTTGCACTGGCAGATACGTCAGTTTTACTGACATATCTGTCCTTCCTTGCGACATGATGCGTCATATTATAAATATGACGCATCATTGGTGTCGCAAGGAGGGCGCACTGAGAAGTGACGCATCGTTCCTTTCACGCAGTGATGCTCAACTTCTCATAAATGAGGCCCTGTGTGTGTAACAGCCCCAAGGAAGGAGATATGCGAGGGGAAGCCCGAGGTATCTGAGACTGCAGGAAGAGCTCATTCAAGTGCTGTGCAGCAAGAGTAAAGATGAATTCCTTACAGTTTTAACCACAAAGCTGTTCCTAACACGTGATATATTCTGAAATATTAGTGTTGGTTGTAAAAGGAAGAAACAGGAATCTTTAAAGCAATTACTCCACATGCACACCCAATTTTTAGTGAAGGAGCATGGGAACAATATGAACCACCAGAACTTGAGCAGTTGTTGTCTCAGAATTTGAGTTTGAGTTTTTTGCACTAATCATAGTGAGACATGCATCCTCACATCTAAAATGGACACAAGGATGCACTGAATGCAAATACATGGCACTAAATCCTGGTTTTTGCACTTCACGTAGTTTCAAGTGATTTTGTTACATTTCAGGTATATTCCAAATTACACAAATTTTGCACACCCTTTCCTAACCCAAAGTAATTGTTTAGAAAATTACTAGTTAATGGTGCATTTTAAAGCACATAGGGCCCATTCCCTCGCCCATAACACCACTTGGTATGATTTACAGACATGTTTTGGGTGTTCTGTCACATAGGACCCTATTCAATACCACACTAAAGGTGTATTTGTGCATTTCTGAGAAGCATACCAGTAAATATTGCAATTCTTTACATTAGTCAGTCCTTCTGTGTTATAATACTACGCACAGAAATATCGTCAGACATTGTGTCCTAAATATCATATACAAAAATATCGTCCCATTTAGTAGAGATTTTCTATTACCATCTCAAATGGAGTAAGCTGTTTCTGTACAATATTCAGGACATAATATTAATGTCAGTTGATTCTTCTAGTTACCATACTGGCAGTTCTGGCTCTTTGCACTGAAACTGACTCAAGTTTCACCACATTAAGCCAAGGTCTTTTATGGTCCTTACTTCTCCTTATTCAGAGAATCCCTACTTCAGGGTGTACCACTGCCCCAGGCTGTTTCCAGTGTCCTCACTTCTTGCTGATGACAATGTCCTGGGGACTACCAGTTCAGTTATTGACAGTCTGCACTGACAACAGTAGTGACTCTGAGTGTAGCCCCTCTGTCAACAGGGTGTTATATTTTTTCTTGACTATTTAATAGTAATTTATAGTACCTTAATGAGTTTTTGAGCTTGTAGGTGGACACAGTGGAAAGTTCAAAAGGCAATAATTCATTCAGGATTAAGTTTTATCTAATTATATGACTGATATTTATTATGTAAATTATGTAATACTGATTTATTTTTGTTATATGTTATTTGTGGGCTATTAAGTTTATAGGGGTATAGGAAGGAAGTTAATTAAGTCATAATTAGTTAAAAAATCATTATTCATTATTTATGTGATTGATTTTTAATTAGGGAATACTCATTTATTTTACTCATATATCAGTCGCAGTCTGCTAGATTTGTAGGAGTCTACTGTGGGAAGTTAAGTAATAATTAATAAACAATATATTATTAACTGCTAACTTGATTGGTTTTTAATTATGTGAAATATGGAATACTGATAATTTTGACATATTTTATTTGCAAGATGCTAGGTTTGTGCGGGTACAGGGTGGAAAGTGAATTACGTATTAATTAATTACCTATTAATTATTGTTTGTAAAATATTTATGCAATTGAATTTTAAATAAGTTAATTATAATTTTAATTATATCAAAGTTGCAGGCTGCTGGTTTGTAGGGGTCTCGGGTGGGATGTTATTTAATTTATAATTGTTAATTAAATATTTATTTGATTTTAAATATGTAAATAATGGAATTCTAATTATTTAGTTATATTTTAGAGGTGTGCTTCTAGTTTTGTATGGGCATAGGGTGGGAAGTAAAATAATTAGTAATTGAAAAACAATGATTTATTAATTGATATTTATTGAATAGTAATTATGTAAATGGATTGTTTTTAGTTTTATAATTCAGATATATATATATTAATGGCGACTAGCACGCAACTTTTGAAATAAAGAAAAGCGCTAAATCCAAGGTCTGTGTCTGTGCTGCTTGGGAGGGCGCTTGTAGCGAGAGAGCCTGGAGGCGGAAACAGAACTTGCTAATATATATATATATTCACTGAAAAAACCATAGGTTTCACACCAGTTATAGTTAGGAATTAGCATTTAAAAAACCTATTAAATTCACTGAAAAAACCATAGGTTTCACACCAGTTATAGTTAGCTGGAAATTTTACTGATATAAAACCATTGAAATTCCCACGTTATAGTTAGTCGGACTCACTATAACTTGCGCGTGCAATGCACTGCTGATGACATCACATATTACATCACTCATGACATGGTCAGTGACATCACTCATGACATCACTGATGACACCATCCTTGTGACACAGTGACAGACCTCCTTTCAGTGTAATGTAACCCATGAAACACATATTCAAAAATAGAAACTAATATTTTCAAAAAAGTGGATATACCCATACCAGTTACAACAACCAATTCAGTAATATCACCATCTAATACACATCCACTCATGTGTATGTATATGGGTTATTAGATATTTTTATTAGTATCAGTATGAGTGTCTATATGGTTTGGTGGGGGTATTACTTAGCACATAGATGCATGAGTGACTGACTCTTTGTTTGTATGTGTTTTGAAGACAACATATGTACAGGACTGTATGGGTGGATGAGTGTCTATATGTGTTTGTTAGTGAGTGAATGACTGTCTCACTAGTGTCTTTATCAGTAACTACATATGTTTTAATCTAGTATATATGAATATTGATGTATATAAGTGAGTATATGTGAGAGTAAGAGATTGTAAGAGTTCCTGTTTAAATAAGTATGTGTTTCTATAAGTGATTGTTTAAGAGAATAAATATGTGTAATTTTAAATAGAAGTAAGGTGGAAGTGTGTGTATAACTCTATATTCAAATAAATGGATGTCCAATAGTTTATTTGCACGTGTGAATATGTGTGTGAGTAACTTTTGGATGAATGTCGGTGTGTAACAGGATGTATAGGTGTATCACTTCATATGATGAGTGAGTATATGTATGAGTGACTATATAGAACTATTGGTGAATGAGTGGATGTGTATATAGATAGTGGAATTACTGAATTGCTTGTTGTAACTGATATAGGTATCTCCATTTTTTAAAAAATTTCAGTTTCTATTTTTGAATATGTGTCTCAAGGGTTACATTATAGTGAAAGGAGGTCTGTCACTATGTCACAAGGATGGTGTCATGAGTGATGTCACTGACCATGTCATGAGTGATGTAATATGTGATGTCATCAGCAGTGCATTGCACGCGCAAGTTATAGTGAGTCCGACTAACTATAACGTGGGAATTTCAATGGTTTTATATCAGTAAAATTTCCAGCTAACTATAACTGGTGTGAAACCTATGGTTTTTTCAGTGAATTTAATAGGTTTTTTAAATGCTAATTCCTAACTATAACTGGTGTGAAACCTATGGTTTTTTCAGTGAATTTCATAGGTTTTTTAAATGCTAATTCCTAACTATAACTGGTGTGAAACCTATGGTTTTTTCAGTGAATTTCATAGGTTTTTTAAATGCTAATTCCTTTGTATATCGAGTTTCTAACCTTTTTTTTTTTTACAATTTGCTGTTTTTTTTTAAGTATTCATTTTTTCTTATAATTTTTTTCTTTTGCGCTCTGGGTGCGCGCTCCGGGAAGCTTTCAGCTAAGCTCTCCTGTAAGCTTCTCCGAGAGCTCATCTGAAAGCGCACCCAGAGCGCAACTGTCGTTCGTGAAAAAAAAATATGAATGAAAAGTTAATAATAATGCAAAACATTTCGTACCATACAAATAAAATTAGTTTTTTTTAATATGGAAAATGATTATGCATTTCTATAAAAGATTGATGACGTCACTTCGGCGCGCAACGTAAGTGCCCTCGGAAGCGCATACGTGCGCGGCGCATAAACGCACGGAAAAGCGCCTACGATCGCGCCACGTTTGCGCCCCGGAAGCGCCTACGATCGCGCTGCGTAAACGCACCCGGAAGTGCTCCGGAGCGCGCAGCGTAAACGCGTCGGGTCATGTGACCCTCAAATAACACTTTTCATTGGTTGCTAACAGTTTTTTTTTACAATGAATGAAATCCCCACCCATTTCCTTCACTTCTTCTTTCACTTTTGTGACTGAAAGACCTGCCTTTTTTGCTGCTCCATATTCCTGGATTCATCATGGCTGCCAGACCATCCAGCAGTGAAGATGACTTCATTGATGAAGAGCCTCCTACCCCAAAGGTGAAGGAACATTTCATTTGGAAATTTTTTAAGTTTCCAGAAGGCCAGAAGAAGGTGAATGCACCAAAAGTAGAGTGCAGGATCTGCAAACAGGTCCTGTCACGGGGTAACCCCCAAAAAAAATACTCTTTTGGGAACTTTACGATGATCCGACATGTGGAGAGGAGGCACCCCCAGAATTTTGCCCGGGAAAGTGTCAGGGCTCTGGCACAGGAGGTTCCCAGAGATGGGGCCTCTACATCAACAGGAGGAGCAACTTCTTCTGGAAGAGAACAATCTCAGGGGCAGGTAGCAAACATTCAACCTGCATTCAACCATGGGGTCGTCAGATGCAGATACTGCAATCAACTCCTCACCTATGGGGAGCAAAGTGTCCTGCTCATGGTTCGGGCATTGGAGAACCATCACTGCCCTTCCCACCCCTAATTTTTTTCTTTTCTTTTTGCTCCTGTTGAGCAGTTTCTATTCCCTGTTTTTGTTCCTCTTCAGTTAAAAGAAGAAAACCAAAAGTTCTTTTCAGAACTACCTCCAATTCTCATCAAAGAGCTATAATCTTAAAAAATGAAGAGTAAGTGAAATATAGTGCATTGATAATTGAAAGGAGAATGAGTAAGAAAGAACAGAAAGGTATGAGAGGTGAAAGGAAGTGAAGTAGGAGGAATGAAAGAAGGTGAGTGTTAGAAAAGAAAGTTATGACACAGTGAATAAACTGGAGTATTTCTGACATATCTGTAAACACAAAAGTAACGCATTGCAGGAGTGCGTCACAAAAGTGACGCAACTCCAGTAATGTGTCCTTTCACATGGAAAAAGCACCATGTGAAAGGTTTGCTGTGAAGCAGGCGCAAGATTTTGGCGCAACTGCATCCTAAAAGTGACGCACTGCGTCATTATTACCAAGCTTTTTGCAAGGAACACCCCCTCTGCATGCATTATACCTGACACTATTTTTTAAAAAGTGACGCATCTAGGTACATGGGTCACTTTTTAAAACTCTGCGCCATATTGTATCTGCATCAGGTATATTGTATGCAGAGGGGCAATCCCGCGCAAAAAGCTTGGTAATAACAACGTACTGAAATCTATGAGATTTCCCTGCGTCACTTTTAGGATGCTATTGCGTCAAAATTTTGCGCCGGCCTCGCATCACTTTTATGTTTACACATATGTCAGAAATACTGACGTATCTGTAGCTCCTTGCAACATGATTCGTCATACATTAAATATGACACATCTGGAATGTCATAAGGACTGTGGACAGAAAAGTGACGCATCACACCAGCAGTGTAATAAAATGTGCCTCGTTGCACTATATTTAAAGGATGCAACAGCATCCTAAAAGTGACGCAGTGAAATCTCAAACATTTCACTGCGTCGCTATTACAAAGCTTTTAGTGGGAGAACACCCCCTCTGCATGCATTATACCTCACGCAGATATAATGTGGCGCTTGATTTTAAAAAGTGACCCATCTACCTAGATACCTCACTTTTTAAATATAACGCAACGCGGCACATTTTTTTACACTACTGGTGCAATGCGTCACTTTTCTGTGCGCACTCCTTATGACATTCCAAGTAACGCATTGCTGGAGTGCGTCACAAAAGTGACGCAACTCCAGTAATGTGTCCTTTCAAATGGGGAAAGCAGCATATGAAAGGTCTTGCCTCAGTCTAACACCTGCTGTAAAGCAGGCACAAGATTTTGACGCAACAGCATCCTAAAACTGACGCAGTGAAATCTGAAAGATTTCACTGCGTCGCTATTACAAAGCTTTTTGCGGGAGAACACCCCCTCTGCATGCATTATACCTGACGCTATTTTTAAAAAGTGACGCATCTAGGTACATGGGTCACTTTTTAAAACTCTGCGCCATATTGTATCTGCAACATGATTCGTCATACATTAAATATGACACATCTGGAATGTCATAAGGAGTGCGCACAGAAAAGTGACGCATAACACCAGCAGTGTAATAAAATGTACCTCGTTGCACTATATTTAAAAAGTGACGCATCTAGATAGATGCGTCACTTTTTAAATATTGCATAACAATGCGCATTTTTTTACACCGCT
The DNA here is from genome assembly GCF_964263255.1 of Lissotriton vulgaris. NCBI lineage: Eukaryota > Metazoa > Chordata > Amphibia > Caudata > Salamandridae > Lissotriton > Lissotriton vulgaris. Next base: position 971,067,683 of record NC_141697.1, read on the forward strand.
GGTGCGTCACAAAAATTGACGCACAGGAAGCGCAAAACTAACAGCGCAAGGCCTTCATAAATATAATCCTGGATTTTCCCCGTGCTTCGCCGGTGCGCGTACCATGCGCTTCCCCCGCGCAAAACGAAAAAAAAATTTTAATGCCCTGCAGGACCCTATTTTAGTCCCTACATCAAACCTAGGGGGTCAGAGGGGGTCTACTCTTCCCCCTTATGGTCATTTGCCCCTTTTTTTTTCAAACCCCTTGTGTCTCGATTTTACCGAGACACAAGATGGCGGCCGCTCCGGACTGTTTAGAATGTTTACAGACAACTGAGAGCCAATCAGCTTCCTGCGCGCAAGTCGCGTGCCGCGCCTGGAGCGCACTCGGGTGCGCGCACGGGAGAGCGCCTATAGATATATATATTTTTTTGAACCTAAATTACTCAAAATCCACTGGAGCACATATCTTGAGACATAGCAAAGGCACATCGGGCTACCAGTCCCTACAATTTTGCCAAGTTTGGTGGAAATCCATTCAGCCGTTCGGGCTAAAAGTGAAATCGACCGCCCTATGGAAATTAACATGGGGAAAACGCGTTTTGGGACCCCCCTTTTATCTCGGCCCCCGCTTGACGAATCCCCCCCAAACTTTCAGGGAAGGACCGGACCGCCATGAGACCATTTTCCTGAAAATTTCAGGCAGATTCGTCAACCGGCGCCAAAGTTATTCAAAATAGAATGTTGAGATTTAACATTGAAAATTATCCTAACTATAACTACCTACTGGCGACCGCCAGTAGGTAATATATATATATATATATATATATATTCCAACGTCCGCTCGTCAAACGCTGACGGTGGCCCCTCGGGAAGTGGCACCAATGCCGGCCGAGCACGCCGGTAATTCAATTTTCAAAAGTTCCAAAGTAACGGTGCTCTCAGTCAGCAAATCCACACAACACCTCGCAAGACTCCAAGGGTGTTTATTTAAACCAACAACATGTTTCGGCTGCGGACAGCCTTGAACACGTGATCAAGGCTGTCCGCAGCCGAAACATGTTGTTGGTTTAAATAAACACCCTTGGAGTCTTGCGAGGTGTTGTGTGGATTTGCTGACTGAGAGCACTGTTACTTTGGAACTTTTGAAAATATATATATATATATATATATATATATATATATATATATATATATATATATATATATATATATATATATATATATATATATATATATATATATATATTCACTGAAAAAACCATAGGTTTCAGACCGGTTATAGTTAGGAATTAGCATTTAAAAAACCTATTAAATTCACTGAACAAACCATAGGTTTCACACCAGTTATAGTTAGCTGGAAATTTTACTGATATAAAACCATTGAAATTCCCACGTTATAGTTAGTTGGACTCACTATAACTTGCGCGTGCAATGCACTGCTGATGACATCACATATTACATCACTCATGACATGGTCAGTGACATCACTCATGACATCACTGATGACACCATCCAGTGAATGTGTGCCTTTCTGAAAAATAAATAATATAATATTTTATATTTGTATATATTAAGATCGATGGAAGAATAAATGTTTAAATAAGTGTCTAAATGGATGTTGTTTTTTAAAAAATTGATTGGTTAACTGGCTTATTAAGTGTATCTTAGTGAATACATATATTAGCGAGTAATGTTTAAATATTTAAATATATGTATCAGTGTTTTACTTTGTGTATAAGTGGCTGCATGGGTTGGTGAGTAGCTACATATGTGTGTATATGGGTTATTAGATGTTTTTTATAGTATCAGTATGAGTGTCTGTATGGTTTGGTGGGGCTGTTACTTAGCACATAGATGCATCAATGACTGACTCACTGTTTGTATGTGTTTTGAAGACAGCATTTGTGTAGGATTGTATGGGTGGATGAGTGTGTATATGTGTGTGTTAGAGAGTGAATGCCTCTCTCACTAGTGTCTTTATGAGTATATGTTTAAATCTTGTATATATGAGAATTGATGTATATAAGTAAGTATATGTGAGAGTGAGAGATTGAAAGAGTTCCTGTTTAAATAAGTATGTGTTTCTATAAGTGATTGTTTAAGAGAGTAAGTATGTGTAAGTTTCCTTAGAAGTAATGTGCTAATGTGTGTATAGTTGTATATGCAAATAAATGGATGTTTATTAGTTTATTTGCATGTGTGAGTATATGTATGAGTAAGTTTTTGATGACTGTCAGTGTGTAACAGAATGAATAGGGGTATCACTACATATGATGAGTGAGTATATGTATGAGTGAATACATAAAACTGTTGGTGAATGTGCGAATTTGTATATAGATGGTGAAATTACTGAATTGGTTGTTGTAACTGGTATGGGTATATCCACTTTTTTGTTAATGTTAGTTTCTATTTTTGAATATGTGTTTCAAAGGTTACTTTACAGTGAAAGGACGTCTGTCACTGTGTTACAAGGATGGTGTCATCAGTGATGTCATGAGTGATGTCACTGACCATGTCATGAGTGATGTAATATGTGATGTCATCAGCAGTGCATTGCACGCGCAAGTTATAGTGAGTCCAACTAACTATAACGTGGGAATTTCAATGGTTTTATATCAGTAAAATTTCCAGCTAACTATAACTGGTGTGAAACCTATGGTTTTTTCAGTGAATTTAATAGGTTTTTTTAAATGCTAATTCCTAACTATAACCGGTCTGAAACCTATGGTTTTTTCAGTGAATTTCATAGGTTTTTTAAATGCTAATTCCTAACTATAACTGGTGTGAAACCTATGGTTTTTTCAGTGAATTTCATAGGTTTTTTTAATGCTAATTCCTAACTATAAGTCTCACTTTATAAATAAGACTGTTAGCACTCTAGTTGTTCTTTAGAACACTCTGGTACATTCTGTCATTGGGCTACAGTTGGGCTACATCTAGTTGAAATTTGGGCTACATTTACATTTTTTGTTCTCTGGTGGCCATCTTTGGGCTACATTGGGCTACATTGGACTACATTTGGGTTACATTTTGGCATTTTGGCATATATATATAGCCCAATGTAGCACAATATATATTTTATCAAAGTTAATTTTCGTAAAAACCACTTAAGAATAGGGCTACCAGTCCCTACAATTTTTCCCATTTTTATTTTTTTTTATTTTTTGCTTTGGAGCGCTCCGAAAAGCGTACTTTTATAAAGCGCCCCCGGGCGCGCTCCGAGGAGCGTCCCGTAAGCGCCAATATCGCGAACGAAAACATGATCATGACGTATCGCGTAGCCGCGTCCGCGTGATACGCACGGCGTAAGCGCACCCGGAAGTACTCGAGCGAATACGATCGCGCAACGTAAACATCCAACGCGCTTACGCTACGCGACCCGAAGCGCCCCCGGGCGCGCCCGGGGGCGCGTAGCGTAAGCGCGTCGGGTCATTTGACCTGAAAATAACACTTTTCATTGGTTCATAACAGTTTTAGTTTCATAATGATGAAGCCCCTGGTCTTGTGACCTGAAAATAACACTTCTCATTGGTTCAGGACAGTTTTTGTTCTAAATGATGAAAGACCCCACCTTTTTTCCTTATTCTGACTTTGTCCTTTGACTGAGGAAGACCTGTTTGTACATCTCTGTACCTTTTTGATATTAATAATGGCTTCAGTAGCAGCAGCAGCTGGTGCATCTGCCCCACCACCACCACCACAACCACCAAGAGGACCACCTCAAGATTATATTGGTGGTCAAGAACAGGAGGATGAGGAAGAGGAAGAGGAGGAGAGGAGGAGGGGAGGAGAAGATGGCTGCCTGAAGAAAATACCCCATACAAACCCAAGCCACACATTGTATGGGAGTTTTTTTCAATCCCAGAGGGCAAGAAAAAAGTGAATGCGCCCAAGGTAACTTGCCTAATCTGCAATGAGGAACTTTCACGGGGCAACCCAAACAAAAAATATTCATTTGGTAACTATACCATGATTCGTCATATGACCAGAAAGCACCCAAACAACTACTCTCGTGCTGAGTTCAGGGAACTGGCCAGTAACCTCCCCCAGTCGTCAAGGACCACCTCCCAAACAAACCAACCCACTTCATCGGGACCAGAAACATCCGAGATGATGCCTTGCATTCAGCCAAGATTTGCTGATTTTAAAATCACTTGTTCTGCATGTGGCAAGCTTATCGCCTATGGTGAAAAAAGCGTTAAGCTCATCGTCCTTGCAGGTGATAATCACAAGTGCCCCAAAAAGAAGTAATTTTTGGGGTTTTTTATTTTTTTGCTCCAGTTGAGCCAGTTTCAATTCCCTTTTTTTGTTTCTCCCCCTAAAAAAATACAAAAAAAATATAAAACTGTTTTGAAAAGCCAAAAAAAGTTCAAAAAGTTCAAAAAACACAAAAAAATATAAAACAACAAAAAGAAGAAAAAAAAAAGTTCTTTTTAGAACTACCTCCAATTTCTAAATAAAAACTTCATTTTTTAAAAACTCTGTCATCTTTTTCCCTCATTTTACGCTCCCCGGTGCGCTCCCCGGTGCGCGTACCAGGCGCTTCCCCCGCGAAAAACGCAAAAAAAAAAAAATTTTTGAAGGCCCCGCGGGGCCCTTTAATGGCCCCCATATCAAACCTAGGGGGTCAGGGGGGGTCTACCCTACCCCCTTATGGTCAATTCCCCCCTTTGTTTTTGCCACCTCTTATGACTAGATTTTACCGATAGACAAGATGGCGGCCGCTCCGGACTGTTTAGAATGTTTACAGACAACTGAGAGCCAATCAGCTTTCTGCGCGCAAGTCGCGTGTCGCGCCGGGAGCGCTCACCGGTGCGCGCACCGGAGAGCGCCTATAGATATATATATTTTTTTGAACGTTAATTTCTCAAAATCCACTGAAGCACATATCTTGAGACATAGCGAAGGCACATCGGGCTACCAGTCCCTACAATTTTGCCAAGTTTGGTGGAAATCCATTCAGCCGTTCGGGCTAAAAGTGAAATCGACCGCCCTATGGAAATTAACATGGGGAAAACGCGTTTTGGGACCCCCCTTTTATCTCGCCCCCCGCTTGACGTATCCCCCCCAAACTTTCAGGGAAGGACCGGAACCCCGCTAGGCCATTTTCAGGAAATTTTCAGGCAGATTCGTCAACCGGCGCCAAAGTTATTCCAAATAGAATTTTGAGATTTAACATTGAAAAAAATCCTAACTATAACTACCTACTGGCGACCGCCAGTAGGTAATATATATATATATATATATATATATATTTAAAGCTCCGCAACTCTGCTATATATATGTAGTACCTACTGGCAGTCGCCAGTAGGTAGTTATAGTTAGGTTCTTGTTTCTATTCAAAAAGCGCTTTTTCTTTTCCCAATAACTTTGGCGCCGGTTGTCGAATCTTCCACTCCTATCCGCTTCTATCTTGGAAATTACGTGGTGCTTCGGCAAGCGGGGGGCGAAGAAAAAGGGGGGTCCCAAACATGTTTTCTCCACGTTTATTCCCATAGGAAACTTTAGACACGGCTACAGCCCGAACTGCTGAACGGAATTACCCCAAATTTGGCACAAAGGTAGCCCTTGTTTCAGAAAGATATCTTTTTTTTAAACGGTGTAAATCCATTCAGTAGTTCCTGAGAAATAAAAAAAGAGGTTGAAAAATGCATTTCCCATAGGAAACTTAAGACACTGGGTGCGCAAATCCGGTCAAGAAAATAAAAAAAAAACAAGCGCGGCCTCCCGCGCTTCATTTATTTGGAGCCCCCAGGTGGGCCAGGTCCCAGGGGCAGTAAAAAAATGTGGGGGGGGCCCAATCCTCCAACACTGCCCCAGGGACTGCCACCTCCCGGGGCTTTTATTTGCGGGGCCACACGGCCCCCTCGCAGCCCTGGGGACCGCCACCCCCTGGGGCTTGTTTTTTAATCTGTGGAGGGCCTTGGAGGCCCCCCACAGACCAGGATGGACCTGGGGGCTTGCCACCCCACATGTCCCAGGGAGAGTCACCTCTCCGGGGCACTAATATTTAAATGCAGCGGTCCGTAACGGACCCCCGAGCCTGGGGGACCATCACCCCCCGGGGCTTTGTCAATGTTGGGAGTGGAGCCGCGCGGCCACCCTCATGGAGCCAGTGATGGACTTGGGGACCGCCACCCCCAGGGCCTTCTCCTGCAGTGTACCGGGGTGCCCAACCCGAGACACTGCTTTCACAACTGTTGCTTAAACTGGAGAAGGAATAGTAAATCTAATGCCTCTGAAGTTCAACACTTTATTAGACTCCAGTAGTTTTACATTTAGTTGAATGTTTATTATTAGTAATTGTGTTTTGTGGGTTTCAAATTGTTTATATTTTATATATTGGTTACATGAATTAATATATTGTTACTTATTGAATTATTTATATTTGTTATGGCTTTATTGTGTATATATTTTACATATATATGCCTTTTATGTTGTTTTGGTTAAACATCACGTGTGAACTAAAAAATGTAATGGTAGTTTTGTACCACTTAATGTGAACAAGTCTAGGCTAGGCCGAAACATGTCACGTCAAACTACTTGCAATACAAATTGGCTCTTACATATTGGAGTCTGTGTCTGGGGTTTTTTCGAAAGATTCACCGTTATAACGGAATTGGCATAATTCATCCTTTCTCTTGCTTTTTGGAACGGCGAGCCCGCGGCGGGGTTGTCAAACCCCTTAATTATTTACCACAGTCTTCTCCTCTAGCATGGAGTCCACATAAAAAAGAGACGAGCCGCTGGTCATTTCCTTCTGCATGTTTAATTTTTTTTAAGCAGCACATTAACACCCGAAGCATTTTGAAGCCTTCGCTTCTTGTTCATGGGTCAGTTGCGTTTGCTTACTCATACCATATAAGCATGTGATTTCCCCACCACCATCAAAGTAGGATTACATGGGTTTAAGTTCTCTGAAAATTTCTATTGCGGCCATCTTATTACATTATCTTTTGTGTTAAGATTTATGGCTAATATTTTAAAGACATGTAATTTAGGTATGAAAGCTTGTCTTGAGGAAAATGCCGATGATGAGGTGCTTACCTCAAATTTTAAGATTATTACAGAAAAGATTAAGAATTGTCTTTGGGTAGAGTTAAAAAGTATCAAGGAAAAACAAACGAGCTGGTTTGATACAGCCTGTACCAAAAGCTAAACTAAACTTAAGCTTGCATTAAATGCCACTATACGGGACACTGATTTAATAAAAGTGCTAAGGAAGAACTACAAGAATATTTTGAAGGTGAGGAAGGACACTATTAAAAAGGAAGCATCGGATGCATTATGTGAAGCATCCAAGTCCAAAGATTCTGCAGCCTTCTGGAAGGTAGTAAATGCACCCCTTCTCAGCGATAATATGAGGGCCAGGGTAGAAATAGCTATCTCAGATAATGAGTGGGTTGAGCATTATCAAGAATTATATTGTGCCAACTGTGATATGGACGAAGCCCCAACTGAGGATGCTGTAATTAATGATCCACCACAGTTTAGGAGTAAGCTGGAACTTGGCATTACCCTGCATGAAGTGGTTGTGAGCATAAAAGAAAGCGCAGGAGGGAAAGCTCCCGGCCCTGATGGCGTTCCAGCTGATCTTTATAAGTGCAACATGGCTCTTTGGGGCCCGCTGCTCACCCAACTTTTCACTGCATCTTGCACAAATGGCTTGCTACCCTCATGGCGCGAGTCAATAATTGTTCCAATATATAAAAAGGGTGATAGATCCAGCTGTAAATGTTATCGCCCTATTCCCCTCCTTGACTCTACCATTAAGATTTTTGGCCGAATTATTTTAAATAGACTGGAATCCTCGGGCTGAGGAACACTCTATAATTAGTGACCTTCAGTATGGCTTTAGGAAAGGCCTGGGCACTATCGATCAATGTCTTAATTTGCATTTACTCTTGGAAAAATATGCTAAGGCAAAGGGTGGTCGCATGTTTTTAACATTGGTTGACTTACCGTCTGCCTTTGACTGCGTCACCCATACTAAATTATGGATGGTTCTTCAGAACCTAGAGGTTGAGAAAGACATAATTAATTTCCTTAGGGAACTTTATGCTGGGGCGACTGCCCACGTTAGGTATGGGAAAAACAGAGAGTGCACTGACCCTTTTATCATTGCAAGAGGAGTGCGGCAAGGCTGTGTCCTCGCTCCCTTTCTTTTTACTATTTATATTAATGATCTTGAAAGAACATTGTTAGAGGGGTGCAGGGATATGCCGCTTGTTCGTAAAAGGTTTGTCCCTGCGCTCTTGTACGCGGATGACGCAGTTTTGATGGCCAGGACACCGCTGGCAATGCAAATAATGGTAAACAGTTTTACAGGCTTCATGAACAACCTTGACCTGAAAACTAATTGTTCTAAAACCTTTTGCATGACTTATGGCCCACGGCAACATAAAAAGGAAAAAAAAACAATATATGTTGGTCCAAGAACCCTTGAATATACATCCACCTTTCCATATCTTGGGGTACTTTTTGACCAAACAGGGCGATGGAACGATGCAATTTAAACTAGGAGATTAAAGTTTTGTAAATCTATCATGGCTCTGAAAACTTTTAGCCGAAGGATTGGAAAAAACCCAATAGGGGAGCTTTTAACAGTTTATAGAGCAACTTGTGTGGCAGTTGCCACATACGGAGCGGGTTTATGGGGGCACATGAATGTGAAACCACTACAGGTGGTTGAGAACACCTTTTTGAAATTCCTCCTAGCGGTTCCCGATAGTGTATCAACATACGTCTGCCATGCAGAATTGGGGGAACCCTATTTAGAGGACACTATCATGGTTGCACCTATCCTTTTGTGGCATAGGGTTTGGATAACTGAGGAATGTGCCCTTAATTGCTCTATTATAAGGGTCGTAATGAATCTGGATAACGCTGGTAAGGTGGGGTAGCTAAGATATGTGATGACATTTCTTACGAACATAGGCCACGGGAATATAACGAGGGTCCCTTAAGTATGAGTCACGTCTCAAGAAAAATCTTTAAGAGTATATGTATGAGGTATTTGGGCGATCTAAGAACCAACACAGAAATATTTAAAACTCTGTGATCGCACATCAGCTAATATTGACCTCAGATTATATGCAACCTTATATTAGCTTGAAAATGAGTGACTTTGAGAGGTTCTTACTGACGCGTTTCAGATTAAAACTGTTGTTTAGATCCCTTAGCTTCCCTGTTATGTTAACTTGGTCGAAACAACGTACTAAGTGCCCTTGCGATGATTTGTCTGAGCAGTTAGACATTCACATACTTTTTTCTGCAGATTTTACACTAATCCTAGGAGGAGATGGATTGTGCCCTTACTGAAGATTATGGAATGTAATAAATGTCGCCCTGCCTTTTTGGAATTACAAAGATTAGATAACATTTTAACTGTCGCATCTTTATCTGTATATTTTAAATTTGTTTTTAGATTTCGTAAAACGATCGTCTAAATGAATGAAACCTAGACTTTCCTACTTTTTCATCTCTGTATTTTGAACTCTGCTTTTTAAGGTATTGGTTTTAAAATATGATGATTTACTTGTACTTTTATGGTTATTTTTATCTGATAACCGAATAAAGTTTATACTTGAACTTGAGAGCATTTTACATGCTCTCGCTTCCATGAAGCAGACCAGTGTTTGCTATGGCTTGGGGAGAGCGGTGCCCCGCCAATCCATAGTAAACTGCAATGTCCCGGACATTGCTGGAGCCCGCACTGGGGAGTGGTGGTCCCCGAGGCCATGGAGGGCTCCTGCAAAGGGGCCCTGAGGCCCCCTCCCATCTTGTATAAAGCTCCGGGGAGGTGGCAGTCGCAAAGGACCCCCTTAGTGATTTATTTGTGTCCCGGGGAGGGGCAATTTCTGGGGCTACATGGGGGCTGTAGCCCCCTCGTGCACTATAATATATTGCCCCGGGGATGTGGCGGTCCCGAGGGCTGCGGGGGGCTGCGTGCCCCCACATTTCTATTTCTAATTGCCCCTAGGACCTGGCCCACCGGGGGCCAAATTAAACGAAGGGCAGCAACTTGCGCAACCCAAGCTTCATTCTTTAAACATATCTGATGGGATTTGCAAATTCAACATAACTCCCTCAATTTTTTTTTTAAATGGTTTTGGGCCCTGTAGGACCCCCCAAGAGGCCCAGGGGGTCAGGGTGTTCCTACCCTGACCCCATATCTTTTTTAACGTTTTTCTCTTGTGCATGGGTTCAATCGAGTCACAAGAGGGCTGCCAACACTTCCAGGTTTGATGTGTTGGCAGCCAATAAGATCTCAGGCACGAGATCGGGAGAGATTGCAGATCCAAAATGTCAGTAAAGTTTCCCCTTTGGGTGAACTTATAGGTTAACCACAGTTTTACACTAAGCATACATAGAGTTGATTCTCTTTCACAGACTAGGAGCAGCTAGTGATAAACGTGAAACAGTCATACAAAAAATGTACATTTTATTTTGGTAAATTAAAAACAGTATTAAAAACAGTACATTGTAACACACCATAAATTAATTACAGAGAAAATGGGACAACACACAAGGAAAATGCTTCCAAATATAAAGGGGGAGAGAGAAATCACTAGTTCAAATTGATTGTTGGATACTACTCCAAAGTGCATATTTAATTTCACAATTAAAGGAGTTTCTTTCCTCAATAGCTTAGTGTATCTCTACCCAACATTGCATCGACGCGTTTCGGTTATGGCGTATAATTGTTCAAAGCCAAAAACCTTCCTCAGGATAAAATAATAGTATCCCACTTTTACACAGTATCTTATAGATCAACGAGTGAATAATACCAACGGTGCTGCTAGAGTCAGCTACCTTCAAAATGTACCTCCAAGCAGATTTCTGATGTGCGTGTAGATGTACACTGCACTTAGTGCTCGCCGACGTGGTGATCACGCCTTTCGTTCCAGAGACAGAAGAAATCCTTCTGTTCTTGTAATAGCCAGACCGCCCGCAGCCTGCTAATGAGAAACTTCGAGCAGCAAGATGGGGTTCTACGTCCTTCACACTACACTACTATTAGAGAGATTGCAGATCCACCAAGGCCACAGTTGTATATCTGAGAAATCTTCAAATTTCTCACGAACTACTGAACGGATTCACACCATTTAACAAAAAGAGTGCCTTCTGGGCTAAGAGCTACCCTTTTTCCCAAATGTGGTGTCATTCCGCAGTTTGGGATGTAGCCATGTCTAAAGTTTCCGATGGAAATAAACTTGGAGAAAAACTGTTTTGGGAGCCTCCCCATCCCTTTTATTCGGTCCCCGCTTGACTGGAGATTCAGAGGACCCCTAGTAGTCTAGAGAATCTCACAGGTAAGCATATACCCGCTCAGCACAGAGATAAGCGGAAGAAGGGAACACAGCAAGATTTCTGAGGTACTTGAGTGACAAGCCCATTTTAAGCATCATTCGGATTGACGTGGGATTAAGATCTGCAGAAGAAATAATGTCGGCTACTGAGTTTTAAGAAATTGCAGAGAAATTAAATATCCAAATTGTGGAAAGGGAAATCATTTCAGTGCTATTTGGAAGTAGGGTGTATCTCACATAGCTTGAGAATATTAATTGCCCCAGCAATGAAAACCCCAACCCAGATATGTTATGGGAGTGGGCAGACAAAAAATATGAAGCTTCAAAGGGGATTTGGGTGAATTTGTTGAAATATGCAAAGATAGAAAAAGAATATTAGAAGAAAAATATGCAATAGAATCTGAAATTTAAAAAAATGGAGATCAAGAATTTGTGGTAAATTCATGACAGAGATGAAGGATAGATAAAATAAATTAGAAGAGTCCATAAAAACTAGGAAGCTACAGAAGTTTAGAACCTAATACAGGAGGAAGAAAATATTTGACATTGGTACTATCTCTTTGCCTGTAACAGAATATGCACTATACACAAACAAGAATACATTTCTAAAAATTTGTAAGAACGATGAAATAAAAAAATGTTTATGATGCATACTGAGATGAAAGCAAAATGTTCAGTCATAATCAACAACATCAGTTAAGGGTAGCTGAAGTTCGTTTAATGAAGGAGCTAAAATAACTAGGGAATGAGATCATTAGAATAGGCTATATAGTGACTGAAGATGAGGTGGGTACTAATCAAGGATTAAATGTGTATGGAGATGCCCAACAGGTTTCAAGCCTAAATCAAAATTACGGCCCAATACTATATTATTAACATTTACAATAGACCCATAGGTCACTCTAGGGTTTCACCCACGCTGGAAATTTTGGATTCATTCCTTAAAACAGTAGTCGGTGATGTTCCAGTAATAATGGGGGGTGACTTGAATTGTAATTATGAACCGATTCTTGGCATTACTGAGGCTCTTGAGGATGAAGATCATGCCTATAACATCCCCCAGCTCGAGACTGCTATACACGTCAAGTGCACTACGTTAGCCGCTCAAATTCTAAGGCTAACAGTTGAACATGGTTTACGAGCTTGCAATGGCCGCCTTCCATCTGACCTATCCAAACAACCAACCTTTGTAAAATCTGTAAGTAGGCTTGATTTTATTCTTGTATCACTAAGCATTTGGCACTTTATGATGGACTTCAGAGTATCTAACAGGGTTGAGAGTGACCATTTTCCCCTGGAACTGCACATTGAAGCGTGTATGTTTAGTGACTCTATGCCCACTGAAGTTGCAGATGCTCCATGCAAATCTGTTCACGTTAATAATAATAGACGTGCTCTAAAATGGCCGCATCTACTATCAGATGGCACAACTCTTGCAGCTGTCTATTCTCTCTTTGATTCAACCTTTAGCCCCATAGCTGGCACTCCCCTCCTATCTGAGAACTATGCACATTTTGTTGAATTGCACAAAACCTTCTTTGACAAACTCAAGATTCACATGTCTAAAATGCCAAAGAAGAACCAGCAAAATATAAGGATGGGCTGCCATGGGAAGCTTTGGTTTAATCGCTCGTGTAAGATGGCCAAAAGGAGTCTTCTAACTGCAATAAAAGAGGGCTCTAAATTGGATGTCAAACTTGCAAGGGAAGAATACAAGCACGTCTTAAAGGATTCCAAAAAAGCATGGGAAGAGCTTCTTTGGGCAGATATGCTGGCTGCTGCCAAAACAAACGACAATGTTGGTTTTTGGAGGTTGGTTGCTAATGGGGGGCATGCAGGAAGAGCAGTTAATGACACTTTCTTGGATGAACTAACATGGGTAAACCACTTCACATCCCTGTACAAACAATATGACAGTGCTGCTGCTGAGGACACTTGGTCACCTCCACCCCCTGAATGCCTTGATTTCACCTTGGAAGAAACCACGAAGGCAATTAATGACCTAAAAAGCAGTAAAGCCCCCGGTCCGGACAAAATACCTGGCGACCTCTACAAACATGCAATCGAAGTCTGGGCTCCTTACATCAATTATTTATTTAATGTTTTATCTATTGATTGCTCCTTTCCTGAAAGCTGGCGTGCAGCAGAAGTTGTGCTAATTTTTAAAAAGGGTAGTAAATCCGATCCCTCTAATTATAGACCCATTAGCTTAATGGACACCCTGCAGAAACTCTATGCCAAACATTTATTATTTAGAACGAATGATTGGCTGGAGGAGTCAAAAATATTCACTAAATTTCAGGCAGGCTTTAGGTCTAAGACCAGTACACTAGACCAGGTCTTCAGATTCTGTTGTATTTACTGGAAGTACGTACATGTTAGGAAGGGTCATTTGTATGTAGCATTTGTTGACCTTAGAGCTGCATTTGATCTTGTTCCTAGAAAATTGCTCTGGAGTTCCTTAAACAAAGCCGGGATGCCAGGGTGCCTGTTAAGCCAGATAATTGAGTTACATGCTAGAAACCACGCCAACATTAGATGGGGACCAAATGGCGAACTGTCCCGCGATATTCCAATCGAGCGCGGAGTTCGTCAGGGTTGTGTCCTGGCCCCCACTCTATTTTCCATATTTGTTAATGATGTTCCTGAACATCTAAATGCCTGTAACAACGACTCACCTCAGCTGAATGGAGAGAGAGTACCTGCGTTACTCTTCGCAGATGATACCATCCTCATCTCCCAGACTAAGAGGGGCCTCCAGATACTCTTAAACTCATTCAGTGGTTACTGTGAAAAAAAAGGCCTGGAAATAAACACTAACAAAACTAAATGTATGGCATTAAACCCTAGCAGACCAGATAGAGGGATTTTAACTCTTAATGGACAAACTCTTGGGGTTGTTGATAACTTTTCTTACTTGGGGGTGGTAATTGACTCAAAGTTAACATGGAAGGCCCAACTTGAGAAGAGTAGGGTGGTATATGCTCAAAATGTAAAACCCATTATGAGTAAATTGAATGCCAGTGTAAGCAAGAGTGCAACACCTGCTCTTGAACTCTTCAAATTTAAAATCCAATCTGCCACTCTATACGGGGCTGAAATATGGGGTCCCTGGGCCAGAGAGTGTTTCCAAGGATTGGATAATAAATTCATGAGATCTATTGTAAGAGTTCCTACTAGCACCCCCCTAATCCCACTCCAATTTGACCTAAAGTTTAAACGAACTGATCACTTTACAATTCTAAGACCCTTGATGTTCTGGATTAGAGTTTGGTCTACCCCAGAATTGTTGGACTATAGGAACTGTCTCCAAGAGGTACTAAACCTCGACACTTTTAATTCCATCCCATGGTATGGGCACATACAAAAATGGTTTAGACTGCTGGGGTTGCATTCCTTTTGGGAACACCCGGAGAACTTGCCACCATCTGCAAAAACCATGGTGAAGAGAGTTTTTTGGTCCTATATGAATAACAAGGTTGTATATGAGAGTAGAACTGGTACTTTAATCAACGAATTTTTATTGTTTAAAGCTGAACCTTGTTTTGAAACATTTCTGGACGAAATTGAGCCTCCTGTGGCTAAGACCCTTTACCTGAAATTCAGATACGGGACTCTTATGCTAACCTCTAACCTTGAACGATGGTCAAAGAAAAATGCTGAATGTACAACTGACAATAACAGAATATGTCCTATGTGCTCTGCTTCCTGTTTGGAGAATGAAATTCACATGCTCTTTGTATGTAACGCTTACACAAAAGCACGGAAAAAATGGTTAAAACCCATGTGTGCTCTCCTAGGAACTAGAAGCTGTCATATTGCATATAGGATTGTCAAAACAAATTCTGATCAGTTCATTGTGTTCAGTATTAGCAGGTTTTTAACTTCAGTTTTCTTTATTCGAAAAAAATTGGGTCAAATGCTTTGAAAATTATGATAGACTGTCCAAAGAGGTATACTCTGTGTGCATTTCTGCTGCTAAATTGAATCGTGCTAAATGAAATATTTTTGGTGACCCTTTTTAAGGAAAAAGCCTATGCATGTTTTTTATGAATTGTTAATTGGAATTCAAATTCTTTTAAATTCGTGTATGTATATTCATGTGTCTTTTATGGCTATTTTTGCCGAAATAAAGATTTTATAAAAAAAAAAAAATTACGGCCAAAGATCCTGTAGGATGTATTTAATGAGCCAGTCACTCAGGATGTAAAGAACTTGCATGTGAATACAGAAAGGAAAAATAAGACTGGAAATGTTAAAAAAAAAGTAATATCACAAATTAATGAACATACTCTGCAACACAACAGATTGTGTGATTAGGAATTCCGATAAGGGCAGGAATTTGGTTCTCTGGCCTATGGACAAGTATTTGGTTGAAAAGTACAAACAACTGAATAATTAAATGTGTTATGTAAATACTTCTAGTAACATATTAAAACCTGTGAGAATATAATACAACAATGAATTACTAGGTTGTGTGATCAAGGCCTTCTAAGTCAAGATGAATATCAGTTTTTACGTATTGCGTACCCTAAGACACACGTTTTTTACCTAATCCCTAAAATCACAATGATAGAGTAAATCCACCAGGTCATCCCATAATTTCAGCAGTGGGGGTGCCTCTGAAAATACATCTAAATATATAGGTTACGTTTTGAGAGATTTCATGAGAAATCTACCACCCTAAATACAGGCTACAGAATATTTTAAGAAAATAATCTTTGATATCCCTTAGGAGGATGATTATACACTTAAGACCATGGATGTGGCAACACTATATACCAGTATACAACATGAGGATGGGCTGAGAGCAGTAGGTTCTTTGTTACGCACCAGGGGCCAGATGTAGGTGGCCCAATACCAGTCGGTAACGCCTGAAATTACCGAATTTCGGCCATTACCGACCGGTTTTGGGCATTTGGGATGTAGGTGGCCTAAATTGCAAATTCAGTGATTTACCGATTCAGTATTTTAAGGAATCTGTAAATTTCCGGTTCCTTAAAATACCGAATCGGTAAATTACTGAATTTGCAATGTAGGGAGCACTCAAATGAGTGCCTTTCCCATTTTAGGATTTGTTATTTACCACCAACTATAAGTTGGTGGTATATAAGGTATACCTTTGAAAATGCAAATCTGTGCATTTTCAACTGTGCCATGTGGCATACATAAATATTTGTGCCACATCTGAACACAAGCACGATTCAGGGCTGCAACAGGGTGTCAAAGTTACACCCTGGCACCCTTGAATGTTTCCCCATTTTACCGGATCGGTATTTACCGATTCGGTAATTGCCATTCATTCCTATGGGCCACCAGGCCCAAAGGAATGAATGGCAATTACTGAATCGGTAAATACCGATTCAGTAATTTTTACCGAAAATGTATCTACATCCCATTTACCTATTCTTAAATACCGAATCGGTAAAATTTGGTATTTAAGAATAGATAAATTGGGATTACCTATATCTTCCCCAGACCACTCAGACTATGGAAACATACCAACAAGTGATTTACTATTATTTGTAAGTGTCTGTAGGATAACTACTTTTTGTTCAATAATGAGTTGTTCCATCATGTAAGGAGTACAGCGATGAGCACCTGCTTAGCACCCAGCTATGTTAATTTGCATATGGGCTGGTGGGAGGAGCAGGTGCAACAGAATGAATATCAGACGGAATGTTCAGATCATTTGGTATTTTGATGTAGATTCATTGATGACCTTTTTATAATTTGGAAAAAGGCTCAATGGAGAGTGCTAAGCTGTTTTTAGGAGAAATAAATAAAAATGCATAAAATGTACATTTTATTAGCGCGATTAGTGACAAAGAGGTAAACTTTTTATATCTAACTGTGTACGTTAAGAACAATAAATTAGAGACCAAAGTGTTTAGAGAACCAACAGCTGGCAACACACTACTGCATTCAACAATCTTTCACCTCCAAAATGTTATGAGAAGATTTCCATATGGGGATAGCCTATGAGTTAGGAGAAATTGCAGTGAGCAACCACAAGAAAAGAAATCCCTAGCCGAAATGTCTGAAATATTCCAGGTGAGGGTATATTAGCATAGCTGGATAAAGGAAGCGAAAAGGAAAGCGAAGGTAGATACATGGGAGCGATTGTCATTTGGAAGAAGCAAGAACACTTTCAAGTTTAGAGTGATAATTATTAATAAACAGGAAGGAGCAATTCGCAGGATAATACAAACATACTGCCACTTAATAAAAGATGATCCAATGATTGGAAAAGTAGCCCAGAGGAGGCAAGGAATGACATTCAGAAAAGAGAGAACTATGAGAGATGATCTAATTATGAGTAGGCCTGAATGTATGAAAAATATTTTGGGGGGGGAGATTATAAGGGATTTAAAAAGTGTAGTAGATGCTAAGCTTGCCACTATGAAGCTAAAGTAAAAGAGTATGAGTTGTTTTTTCTTAAAACTACAAAGAAGATAAGAAGTTATTGCCATTGTGAGACGGAGTATGCAGTATATATTTCGATCACTTGATCCAAATCTGGTACTGGTTCTCTGTATGTGTTGGGTGGAGCTTATATTCCTGATGTCCACGGAGTTATCATTCAGTGCATATGTGAGCAAGTAGAGTTGCAAGGCGCCCATCGTGCCCCCTGCGTACTTTGTATAATACGGCCCCTGAGGTTCCTTCTGTATATGTGGGCCAGGCAATAACACACTCCTCCATGTGGAACCTGTTTTATGTGTGTGAAGGATGCTTCTATTCCTGATGACTAATGTAATTTGATGAGTGTGATTTTATGTTTAATATGAGAATATGAGAATCTTGATCACTTGATGCAAATCTGGTACTGGTTCTCTATATGTGGTGGGTGGAGTTTCTGCTCCTGATGCCCACTGAGTAACCGTTCAGTGCCTATGAGAGGAGAGAGAGTTGCAAGGGAATAGAGCAAGGAAGGGTAAGGGGATAGGAGGAAGATAGGACATAGAGACGAGGGTAAAATCTGCCCGAGGTCCGGCTGGGTAAGTGACAGCAGGGGGTGGGGGAGTCCACAACCCTTCTCCTCTTTAGCTGTATGGTAGCTCCACCGGGCATCAGCCAAATCGCCAGGGCTCCACAGTCTGGGGTAAGTTCTGCAGGTTCCAAGTCCTGATGTGTAGGCAGGTTAGGGGATAGGTTCAAGGTCTGGTCAATGTCAAATTGTTGTCCCGGGGAAGAAAAACAACGTATAGGGGGGCATTATGGAAGCCATCTTGAGGTCCGACAGGGGACTGTACTGTACACTGGTACACTGGTGGCCATCCTAAGGTCAGGTATCTGGCAGTTAAAGTCAATATTCAGGACAGTGGCCACCAGAGAATAACAAGTCAAGCGTGCACACGCCATCACACGCACAGACATGCACAAGCACACACAAATGTGAGCAAACACTCTCATATGCGCACTGATGCACACACACAAGCAGATAGACAGAAAACATCCAAGAACACAAGCACACATAAAATCCCATGCTCAAATACAAAAACACCCAAATACATGCACACGCAAACATCGTCACATGCACAGACATGCACAAGCACACACATATGCGCTCACATTCTCATACACGCAGACACGCACACACACACAAAAACACAGGCACACATACAATCACATGCTCCAGAACAAAAATACCGCACATGCACAAGCACACACAAATGCGTGCACACACTTTCATATGTGAACAGAGGGCGCATACAAGTAAGCATACAGAAACATCCACACGCACAAGCACACATACAATCCCATGTTCTAATACAAAGACACTCAAATACATGCACACACCATCATACGCACAGACAGAAGCACACAAACAGAAACAACTGGAGAAATCAAAATGGGTGCCAATCCAGAGAGGAGACTTTAGCAAGCAATTCGGTGGTGTCAGTACCGCCCAGCGGGCGTCACCAGGACGGACAGGGCTCCCGGTTCAGAGTCTGTAAATTATAATGGAATGTAGTCTCCAAGCCCACCTCTCGCCTCCATTACACTGAAGCAGGGTGTAGAAACAGCGAGAGCGCCCCATGGTACCACCGGAGGTTAATCTCAGCTTCCTTATCCTGCCTCATTAGTCTGCCCACATCGGAATGCAACTCTCGTCAATTTCAACGAAGACAGTGGATATTACGGTACATGGGAGCGGCAGCCATGTTGGAGTCAGGCATGTGGAATATATATAACCTCTATGACATCTACAGGTACAAGTGAGGATGGTTCAGAAAATGAAGACCAAACAACGAAAGATTTTTTAGGCAACATGAGGCTGGTCCTCAAACAAAGATTTTGGGAACAAAATCAACCTCAATCATCAAGAGGAAGAGGACGCAAGTGGGTACCCAAATCAGGTGCGGCCCCAAGAAACCAACAAGAAGAAGCCAAAGGAGGAAATGGGCCCCAAAAAATAGGAACGGAAACCAGATCCATGCGCCAGAAGAATCAGAAATAAATTGGTCCAATATAAACCCCAATGAAGAAGAACTGGGAGTTATAAACTTGTCAGCAAGAATCATAAATGAAAATGAAACGTTCCTTTTGAAAAAAGGTATCAATTTCTGTCCATCAGAATCTATGAATATGGCTCAAACTCGGATCGATCTTTACAAGTATATAAGAAAGATCAAATTAGCCAAAATCTTTGAGGAAAACGAACAAATGGCGAATTTCACAAAATTAAAAAAGAAAAAAAGACTGGAAGGTCCGAGGAAGAACGAGGCCTAACAACTTTGGATTTACCAGCATTAGTCACTCTAACCAATTTGGATGTAATGAATGACGATGAAATCATCTCAGAATCAGGGGTATGTCCACAAAAAGGAGCTGGCTTAAGTGGCATGAAAACACCGTCAAGATTTTATCCACAATTGCCACAAGGCAATAAAATTGATATTTTTCAGGAAGCAATCATCCGAGACATCTACAAAATTAAAGGGATGAAATATCATGACAACTTAAAAACAGAAGAAAGAACAGCATTAAGGGATTTAACAGAGGACAAGACAATAGCAATAAAAATGGCCGACAAAGGCGGAAACATTGTTATTTTAAATACAAAAGATTATGTGGCGGACGCTTATTCACAACTTGGGGATAAAAATTATTATAGAAAATTGGAGCAAAACGGTTAGTTTTTGTGGAGTGAAAGGTGTTAGCAACACTTCACAAACCAACAACACAGGTACAACATCAATAGAAGCAGTGCAAGCTCCACTGATACAAAGACAGTTTGCAAGATAAATCACTGAAGTTCATAGTTCCTGATACACAGAGTGAAATGCCACACTAATGGACGATTGTGTGCTGTAAGTGCTACATAACACTAATGTTCAGTGGCAAAATGCTATCTGTGTATGGGAAACAATCTCTTTTTTCTTTCTTGCAATTTTTTAGAATGTAAACCTGGCCCTAGGAAATTAGAGCGCTTTACAACAGAACCAGATGACTTTACACCTTTGTTTTCAGGCAAAGAGAGGTTTAAGTGATTTGACCAGAATAACAGACTGTTGAGCTGAGGACGGAATTGGAACCTGGTTCTGTATGCTCTAGCCACTAGGCAACATCCCCTCATTTGATTGTTCTTCCATTGGCTACCCCACCTATTTCTAAAGCTTGCTAACCTGGTTTCACTATACAAAATCCATGACAATTGCCAATGCTTGTTTTATAGAATTTTCCATTCCGAGTGAAGGAAGAGCTCTTTTATGAAATTTGATTTCACAGTCAATCTCATACCACCAGGGACCAATAAAACCTGCCCTTAGCTAACTAGTTAGTTCCATTCACTTCCAACTCGTTGATTGAAGGGCAATCATCTTGTACTTTCTGAAGATGAGAACGGTTTATATTTCATGGTTTATAGAAATGGCTAAAAGGAAAACCATCACATCCTCACAAGGGAAGGGTGCACTTAAAAGAAAACATTGCGAATCTACTCAAGATGGATTTATTCCAGAATGAGAAGCTTTTTTAGCAGATGATCTAGCAATACAAATAGGCTCAGAAGCTGTTCCCTCGGTACAGCCTCCAATGTTAAGCCAAAAATCTATTTTCCTTTTCCTTCACCATTAATGTTCAATGCTTGATCTGTTTTTTTTTTTAAGACTCGGCCTCATAAAGTGCACTTGACAAGGGTTTCTGAGAATTGCCTGGCTTCTCAAACGAATATTGGGGCATATTATCAAGGGGGTTTATCTCCGCTTTTTTGGCTTTAAAAGCCAAGAAAGCGGAGATAAAATTATCTCCCTATTACCTAGCTGTCGCTAACACCAGTTAGAGACAGCTAGTAGGAGATAGCGACCATCTAGGGCCCCACTTTGCATGTCAGTGATATTTATCACTAATGACATGCAAAGTGGGCGTGCCAAGATGTTAGCGACTGAAAACAGTCGCTAACATCGCTATCTCCTATTACCAACTTTTGGAGATATTCGCGCTAAGCGCGAATATCTCCAAAAGCTAACACCTGCCCTAAGCAGTTCTTAGCCATGTTATCCAATGGGAGGTGGATAACATGGCTAAGAGCATTAGCTCGGTAATGCATAAATATCGCTGACTTTTCAGCGATATTCATGCATTGCGGCGATTTTTATCGCATTTGCGATAAACCTTGTTAATACCAAGGTTTATTTGCGGTAAAAATCGCCGCAGCTCAGCTGTAAATTTTTGTCTCTAACCAAGTAATAGCGATAATTATCGCTATTGCTTGGCAATATGCCCCATTGTTTTAGCTTCGAATCACTAATTAATCTCTACAAATGATTTACTCGGTAAAAAAACAATGGCTGGCACGCTTTAATTGGTTGCCTCAATATTCACATTTTTTTTTTTTCTTGTTGATGACCTGCAGACTTTAAGGAATAATCTGTAGGATGAAGTGGTTTAAAATGAAGATCCTCAGTTTCAGATATGCCTAATTTTATGTGACCTTCCATTTGGAGAGCATCTCCACTGTGAAAAAAGATTAAGTGTCAGATTTGCAAATACATTTGCACATGTGAGTTCAAGTTGCGTGGGCAAATGGTCTTTTTAAGGGTGGTAAGCCTTCTGGTTATACACTTGCAACAGGGTGACAACAACCACTATCATGGTCTTGAAGGGGGCTCTGAAAAACATAGGGGCATATTTACAAGCCCCTATCGCCACCAAAATGTCACTTTTCTTGACGTTGTGGTGGCGCTAGGGACTTAGCCCTATTTACAAGGCAGCGTTAAGCCACTTAACGTGGCTTAATGCTGCCTTGTATATAAGGCCCTCTTTCACGTTATGGTTAGCATCAAAGGGGGGGCAGTGGGTCTTGCGGAGGACATTCCACTGCAACACCCATTGATTTTGACACTGCCCCCTATGTACCAGGGCAGCGTACATAGGACAGCATAAATGGTAATTGCTTACGTGTATTTTAAAAACAAATCCGTGGGCAGTGCTTGTCTGCAGCATACCACTCCCAGATCAGATTGTTCCTGTTCAGGAGAGGCCCTCTCATCTAGATGACAACCTTTGATCTATCCTGTAAACACTATCGGGGTGCGCAATGTCCTCCCTGTGGCACTAAAGTGAATTCCAGCCACTCCAGTGAACTGACCATAAAGGCAAATCTGGGCTCTCCATCTTCCTTCCCGTAACCAACTTGAGCAGTTTATGGACTGTAAAATTGGTCTCAAACAAGCAAAGCACTACAGAACTTTAAGGCTCAAACAAATAACAGCATGCCTTCAAAATCTCTTGGTAGTTTTGCTTACTGGCTAAAAGTCAATAGTTTGTAATGGTCACGGATACGTCTTCTAATTTTATTGAATTGAGCCAGGATGACTATATTTACAAGGGGGAGACCTTACTATACCTAGTAGTAACAATTTTTCAGTGGTGGCTGGCATGGCTCGCGGGTGGCGGTGCGGGTAGCAGTGCAGGTGTGGGGGTCATGGGAGGGTTGCGAGGGGGATTATAAAAAAAAGTACCTTGAGGCCGGGTCCTGCTTCTCTGCTCCTGCTCTCCAGCCTCCAACTCCAGGAACAGGAAGCAGGCAGCCAGGGTCTCTCCCCTCAGCCAATCATAATGTTGCAATGCAGCATTGTGATTGGTCTGAGCGCTGAGACATGATGCGCAGTCAGGGCTTGGAGGGGTGGGCATGTTCTCCATGCAAGCTGTAATGCAGCCTGCATGGAGAGCGGGGAATGTACGCATGACTGGTTTGGGTGGCCCGAGAGGGCCGACCTAACAGTCATTGAACAGTTAGGAGTGGGCAAACCACTCCTCCCCTGCTCCGAGAGCATAGCAGCCCCGCCCACCCATCCACCCGCAAAGCAGCATGACACAAAGTATAAAATGATAATAACTCCAAGGGGCATAATATCAAGAAATGGCGTTAAAATTATCGCTGCTTTAGCAGCAAGAAACTGCAGCTAAAGTGGAGATAATGGGCTTGATAATATGCCCTTGAGAATTCCAATAGAAGCCCATGTTCACACCAGAACATGGGCTTCAATAGGAATTCACAACAGCATAATATCAAGCCCATTATCGCTGCTTTAGTGCAGTTTCTTGCCGCAAAAGCAGCAATAATTTTAACGCCATTTCTTGATAATATGCCCCCAAGTTATTATCATATTATTTTTCTACTTGCCACTGCTTAAAAGCAGTTGGGTGATGCTCCTTGGTGCCGCCATTGCAATTTTTCCGAATATAAATTACATTTTTGTCTTCACACCTAAATATGGCCTTTTCTGTCCTGCCCCAGGTAGGAGGACAGTAAGGAGAAGAATACATGTGTACCAGAGTTAGAGCGCAGAAGGTCGACCATTGAAGGGATAGTGTCTGCTGGTCTAAGTCCTCATCAAATAAACAGAGGTATGATATCAAAGTCAAAGGCTCAACTAGAAATTGTTGCTAATGGGGAATTCACAAAAATTGCGAATTACCAACCTGCCAACCTCTGACATCCCTCACCCTATTTAGAAGTCAGGGGATAATATTTCTCCCACCAGCAGAGTGAACGCAAGTTCTGACCTGAGGAGAACCTTTGCGGCATGGCATAGTTCAGTACTTGGTGGCAGACATGGAGTAGAAAACGTCCCCCTCCCATGTTGGTTTGATGTTTATCATAAAGTTGACTGTGATTTTCCTATTCAGGATCTCCATTCACAAAATATTGGTCCCTGAAAAATAAACCAATTAATGCCACCAACATGCTGGGAGAAAACTTCAAGGATATCAGACATGTATTATATATTTCCCAAAAGCAATCCATTCTTTGAGGGGTTTGTCTTTGGAAAAATAAACAAAATGCTGGTAGGCTGATCATTACAAAATGGCATGGTAGGCTGGCTAACCAGTACTCAGGGGCAAATTTACAATCAAATGTCAGCCCTACGTGAGCCAAATTCGGCAGCGCCTTGCTCCAACATTTCCTAAACACGAGGATGTGCCATATTTACAATAATACAGTGCACCCCTGTGTTCTCCCAAGTGCTGGTGCTAAAATTAGCTGCCAAGCACCAATGCAGTAAAAGGAAGGAGTCCCAGTAATCAAGAAACGATTTACAAGGCAAAAAATAAATCAATCACAAAAGAAATCTGTTCACATTGTTTTAATCACAATGTGAATGTTTGTTGCAAATATATAACGTATCTTTAACACGTAGACATAGTTCATGAAGTGCCCCAAATATAGTAGAAAGACAGGGGAGGGGGGAGTGATCCTGTGAGGAAATAGTGAAGGGAAGGAGAAGGAAATTTGTTGTGACAATTAAATCAGTCAATAAGCGTCATTCGTCCATACTACACAGTGTGTGTAGGAATGGGGACCGCAGGGTTCAAATTATCATTTCAACAGAACAACATACTCCACAAAGTTCAGATAATGAAAACGTTAGGACGTGGAGTTGATAATAAGAATGGTTGTCGACGTTTCGACCCTCTATTGCGCAGGTAGAGTTACTATCCTTGCTGTGGGGTCTTCATCAGGACGAGGGTGGGGACACACCTATTCAATGTAAATATATAAATTAAAATTGGGAAAAGAATCCCTGTATTGTTCCAAGAGGAAAAGCACATCAGTATTAGCATAAGGTCGTAGGGACTAGAATCATTCCTGTGACACAAAATTGGAGCGAGTATGTTCATACGCCACACAGTTATTATCAGTATAATTAGTAGACCCAAATGGGTATTAAGTGCACCTTAAATAAAATGGAAATTGCACTAAATAAGTTGATTACATAAAGGGATTTTTATGGAAGGAAGAGAGGAGTAAAGCCAGTCCGAAATGGCAGCAACTGGACAATTCAGTATCTGTGGGATTACTTAGGCTCAAGATATACCGAGCAATTATTCAGTTTTAGTAAGTTAAAATAAACTCACCATGAAGTAATGTAAAACTGGACCGTGGTGCCGTGTGACGGCGTGGTCCGAATGGATCGTCTATTTTATGAAAGCTGTTCAAAAAGGGCGGGCAATTTAGACAAATGCAAATATACATCAGTTGAAGGTAGATTGAGATAAGAGTGGGGGGCTTACCACGAATCAATATCGGGACGACCCCAAAACAATTTAGTGACGTGGTCTGATGTATCAGCAATTGTAGCGGAGCTGCGAAGTATAAATGCAAAGGACCCGGATTTAGCAGAGGGGAGGCTAGCAATAACACAACCTTATAAAATTCATCAAATGCGTTACCACTTTTAACACACAGAGTAACAAAATTAAACGCATCATCAATCGCCATTGGGAATTGATATCAGATGACATCAAACAATCGAACCCGCCTCTACATGCTTTTAAAAAAGCACGCAGTGTAAAGGACCATGTAGTTCGTTCCTTTTTGAAGACCAGAGATGACCCTACGGTCGCAACCCTGTGGAACTTACCAGCTATAGTGGGCCATTTCAGATGCGGTCAGTGCAAGGCATGCGACAGTGTCATCCAAACCAAGGAATTCATATATCGCGATCAAAAAATGTCGCTGAGAACGCATACCAACTGCAATTCATCAAACATTATATACGCTATCCTTTGCCCATGCTCGATGATATACGTTGGTCAGACACAGCAGAAAGCGAAGGCCAGAATCCTCCAACATATGAGTAGGATCAGGTGCCTAACACCAGGTGCACCTTTAGTCGAACATTTTTCCGCAGCCGGTCACACACCGGAGAGTCTGAAATGGGTAATCCTCGAAAAAGCCACCTTAGGACCCCGGGGTGGGAATATCGCGAATATTTTGAATATTCGGGAGCTGAAATGGATGTTAAGGTTTGACTCCATTGAAAATGGGCTCAATGAACAAGATAGCTCTTTCTCACAACTGGCTACCTTATCACTTACTTGAATGTAATGTTATGCAGCTTTGTAAGACATATATAACGCATGTGGCTTTTACCTTATGTTCAGTAGCATGCGACTCTGTAATTATATAACTGTCAATCGGTACTGAGATCCTGGATGGCCTTTACCCTCTTGAGAGAGGTACGCCGTGCACCCTCCACTCTGCTCACAGTATGGTTACGATTATATATGTTTGATATTATTCTCCGAGAATTTACGTGACCTGTGGCCTTTACCCTCGTGTGAGAGGTACGCTACGCCCTGTTATGACACTGTCACCATCCAAATGAACTGCATCCATTGCCTTAATGTCTACTCAAAAGTGTCACATGGTTTCGGATGGCTTTTACCCTCTTGTGAGAGGTACGCCATGCAACCTTCCGCCCACTCACAAGTATGTTTCTACTATATATGCTTGATATTACCTTTAAGGATCTACGTGGCCTGTAGCTTTGACCCCCGTTTGGGAGGTATGCTATACCTCGGTACGACACTGTCACCATCCAACGTGACTACATTTATTGTCATTCTGTTTTCTCAACAGTGCTATACGTGGTTTCTCTGTGAATTGTGTGTTTTAATTTTATGAATGTTTTGATTATGAAATAATATCAGTGGCTATAGGTACATTACCCTCACTCGATTGAGAGTTCAGCAAATCCCTTTACCAGCATGTAGTATCAGTTATTAGATATGCTTTTATAACAAGACCAACACTGCGGTCCTTTGACTCTGCACAATCAGGGTAATTTAAAGGTAATTCACCAATTCTCTGTCCAATCATTAGATCATGTATGAATGGTTTGACCTGCCTCTTTACCGCACTTTGGCTGGAACCGAAGTCTTTTGACTATGTCTACACGGGTGCTTCGCACCACGTGACTCCATTGCTATGGAGATATCTCCAAACCCGGAACCGAGCATCGCCATTGCGAACTTTGCTCGTTGCGGGATGTGACTGATTTCCTACCCGGTAAGCGCTTTCTCAGTTATTGGATACGTGTTGAGATAATCATCCCTCAATGGATATTCTACAACATTGTCTCCCGCTTTTATCCGTAGTTTACTCCACGAAGCATTCTGTCCGACTGATCCGGACCGCCAACGATCGAAAACCGATCATTGCTGCCCGGTGAGTTCAAACCTCCCGAATTAATTTTATCGGTACTGCACAGTTAATCTCCCCTGTGCTGAGACTCCGGTCCTTTATTTTTAGAATTATCTACGCAGCACCCATGTGAACGAGCCAGACCCCCCTACGACCATAATAGGATCGTGTTTTCTTGGTGAGTGCCACTCGCTGATGAATTTTATAAGGTTGTGTTATTGCTAGCCTCCCCTCTGCTAAATCCGGGTCCTTTGCATTTATACTTCGCAGCTCCGCTACAATTGCTGATACATCAGACCACGTCACTAAATTGTTTTGGGGTCATCCCGATATTGATTCGTGGTAAGCCCCCCACTCTTATCTCAATCTACCTTCAACTGATGTATATTTGCATTTGTCTAAATTGCCCGCCCTTTTTGAACAGCTTTCATAAAATAGACGATCCATTCGGACCACGCCGTCACACGGCACCACGGTCCAGTTTTACATTACTTCATGGTGAGTTTATTTTAACTTACTAAAACTGAATAATTGCTCGGTATATCTTGAGCCTAAGTAATCCCACAGATACTGAATTGTCCAGTTGCTGCCATTTCGGACTGGCTTTACTCCTCTCTTCCTTCCATAAAAATCCCTTTATGTAATCAACTTATTTAGTGCAATTTCCATTTTATTTAACCCCTTCCGTGCGGGGCGTATTTTCCGCCTGTGCTGACTCCGCCTTGCGCGGGCGGAGTCATGACGGAACGGTTCCGTCATCAGCACAGCTCACCCGTAGCTGATGACGGAACCGTTCTGTCATCAGCATGGAAGGGGTTAAGGTGCACTTAATACCCATTTGGGTCTACTAATTATACTGATAATAACTGTGTGGCGTATGAACATACTCGCTCCAATTTTGTGTCACAGGAATGATTCTAGTCCCTACGACCTTATGCTAATACTGATGTGCTTTTCCTCTTGGAACAATACAGGGATTCTTTTCCCAATTTTAATTTATATATTTACATTGAATAGGTGTGTCCCCACCCTCGTCCTGATGAAGACCCCACAGCAAGGATAGTAACTCTACCTGCGCAATAGAGGGTCGAAACGTCGACAACCATTCTTATTATCAACTCCACGTCCTAACGTTTTCATTATCTGAACTTTGTGGAGTATGTTGTTCTGTTGAAATGATAATTTGAACCCTGCGGTCCCCATTCCTACACACACTGTGTAGTATGGACGAATGACGCTTATTGACTGATTTAATTGTCACAACAAATTTCCTTCTCCTTCCCTCCACTATTTCCTCACAGGATCACCCCCCCCTCCCCTGTCTTTCTACTATATTTGGGGCACTTCATGAACTATGTCTATGTGTTAAAGATACGTTATATATTTGCAACAAACATTCACATTGTGATTAAAACAATGTGAACAGATTTCTTTTGTGATTGATTTATTTTTTGCCTTGTAAATCGTTTCTTGATTACTGGGACTCCTTCCTTTTACTACATTGATCACCCAGGTCCCAGTGACATTAGTTGGGTAAAACCCCCTACTTAAGCACCAATGCAGGCAGCCTTGCACCATTGTGCAAGGGTGCCTGCATTGCAGGGAATGATTTATTTAGGTGTAGAAACATATCATTTCCTGCTCATAAACAGGCATAATGGCGATTTGTTTACTTCTATGTGTGCTGCATTCTGCAGTACACATTGAAGTAGCAAATCGTCATTATTTAATGATTGTTTATGTGCAGGAAGGACACCACTATCCTGCACATAAGTAATCATTAATGCAGTTTTGTTCTTTCCATGTGTTCTGCAGAATGTAGCACACAAACAAAAATCAAATACGAGGAGAAATAAAAGTATTTCTCCTCTTTTCGCCATTCTAACGCCTGCTCTTGCATGGCGATAGTTTTTGGTACTGCCTCAGATTTAAACATCCATGTAAACCTGGGTGTAAGATTTGGCACCATTGGCGTGGGTCTCCCTTCCATTTTTCACTGTTGTCTCCTCTGTTTTTTTAATATGTTTTTGCTGGTTTAGATGCTTTGGGCACTGTGCCACTACTATTCAGTGCCACAGTGCAAGTGCTTCCTATTGTAAATTAATGTAATGGATTAGTGACTTCATGATTGGCTTATTTGATTTACTTGTCAGACCCTAGTACAGTGCACCATGTGTGATCAGGACCTGTAGATCAAATGCTGCTAGTGGGCTTGCAGCACTCATTGTGCCACCCACAGAAGCCATAGCAGAGCCTGTGTGCAGTCTAGTACTTCCATGTCGGATTGGTAAGTGCACCTACTTATCACTCCCTAAGCCTTCCTTTTCTACATGTTAGTCACCCCTAAGGCAGGCCCAAGGGCAGGGTGCATAGTGAGTAAAAGGTAGGACATGCCTTGGTGTGTGTGGCATTTCCTGATAGTGAGTTACAGCACATTTTGTTTTTCACTATTGCAAGGCTACCTGTCCCCATAGGCCAGAATGGGCAGTTTTATTATAATCCTACCTGACCCAGGGAACATGGTAGAAAATTGAATTTAGTATGCCTGAACTCAGAATGTTAAACTATATATTTTAGTGCAGGTGACTTTTACATTCTATATTTGAAAATACCACTTTTAAAAAGTAGGTATTTTCTTAGCTTACCATCCAGCCTGCCTCTCCTAGGTTGTGTATTGCATGTCTGGTTTGTGAGTGACAGGAGGGCTTGGGCTCCAGCTGTGCTGATGAGTCAGTGCTGGGCTGAATAGGACCTTGCCTGACTGGAGAGTGGGGGGGGGGGGATTTCCTTTCACTCCCCTGAGCCATCATAGAATAGAGAGTAGGGGAAGGAGATTTCCTTTCAGCTACCTGGGCCAGGTCTGCTTTTAACAATGCTGTCCCACCTCGTGCCAGGAAGCTGCACAGAACTGGTTTTGGCTGGGCACAGGCACCCTCTGCCTTCAGTGGATAAAGGATTTTCTAGCATAAATATTGGGACTCAGAACCCAAGACTTTAGATCACTTCTGGGAATCAAGATGGACCTTTGCCAAGGAGAAGAAACCAAGGAAGCTGAAGGATTTGCCTGCCCTTGTGCCAGTGTGCTATTTTCTGTGGTTGGCCTGCAGTGGTTACTTAATTGCCAAGGGAAGGGGAAAGACCTTTTTATGGAATTTTCATCATCTTGAAGAAGAATCTCCAAAGGCTTGAACTGTGTTTGCCTCCTGCTGTAGTCTCAGGGATGCAAGATTTCACCACCAGCTCCCCTCTAAATTTCCTTGCAGGGAATTCTGTCTGCAGAAGCCAGCATGTTGTTGGGAGCTGCAAGCGCGACTCAACGAGAAGAAGCCTGTTGCCTCTGCAGCTGTCGCTGTCGCATCATAGGAGAAGCATGTTGCCACCGCAAGGGTCGCCGTTGCATCACTGGAGAAGTGTGTCTCCATCGCAGCTGTTTGTCTTTGCATCACCGGAGAAGCGTAATGCCGCCGCAAGGGTCGCCGTTGCATCCCAGGAAAAGCATGTCGCAGGGTCTGTCGTGGCGCGGAAGTTCCAGAGTCGCCACATGGCCATCGGGCGTGCACGCATCGCCGTCACGTCGTCGCATTGCATCAAACACGCCATCTTGTCGCATCGCACTGATTGTCGCATCCCATCAAGGCGCCATCTTGTTGCATCGCAACCGGAATGCAACACAAGATCGACGCATCACATCCTCTCTGGTAAGGAACAGACACATCACCTACTATGCGCAAGCACTGAGGAACAGACGCATTGCCTCCCCCAAAGCAAGGAACCGACGCATCGCTCTCCCTGGGAACCTTTTGTTTATCTGGCGTGACACATTCAATGGTACTTTGTGAGAAACGTGTCGCATTTACCATCATCTTTGAACTAAGCTATTTCTACCATCTAAAGTTCATTTTTCTAATACTGTATTGTGGATTTTTGTCATTAGGGTCTTGTGTTAAGTCTATATAAAGCATACTTATTTTGATAAAACCTGTGTGGTGTCCATCTGTAATGTTTTCACTGTATTACTGTATGTGTTAACACAAGCTTTACACATTGTATCTGAGATGAGCCTTCCTGCTCGTGCCAAGCTACCACAGGTTTGAGCAGGGGTTATTTTAGAAGTGTAGCCCCCTTACCCTGACTAGAAGCAAGGGTCCCTATTTGGACAAAGGTGCAAACCATTGCCAACTAGAGACCCCAAGTTCTAACACTGGGGCAGCTTAAAAAAGCAATGGGTGTTGCTCTGGAACGCCCACAGCAACACAGATTGCACGCCCCTTTCACACAAAGTGATGTGTGTAAAGGGCTGTACTTACAATGCAGTGTTAAGGCACAAAAAGTGTCTTACTGCTGGTTTGTAAATAGCAGGAAGGGCATAGTGCTACCAGAACATGGCTTAAAGTGACGTTCTGGTGGCGCTATACCTTGTAAACATAGCCCTCTGTGTTTTTACTGACACTGCCCCCATTTTGTGGGCAGAAGCACTTTTGGTCAAAAACAGGTCTTGCACAAACTTTTGGTTTGCCAGGCAGGACACCAGTAGCTATAATGGGAGAGGTACTCCCTCCATTGGCCCAGCCAGGAATTTGGCAGATGCCCTATTAGCAACAACTTCTAATTGAGGCCCTTAGATTTTCAGTGCTATTCTTTGTGACCTGGAGTAGAAGGATAATTATGGTAAATCTTAGGCATTTTACTGACAGGAAAGTCACATCACACTTGTGGATGTGACACCCAGAAAGATTATATCACTGGCATTTTGCAGCAGAGACACCATATATTACTGGTGAGCTGGGGGTATAAACATCCTCTCCCTGACATCTAGAACATATTATCTGCAATACTTCGCAAGCTCTATTCCCCCACCTGGGTCATCCTGGACTTTACAGAGAACCCTATTGTGCAGTTTCTGTTGGACTCCTCACTGAATCTGTAATCTGATTATTTGGTCACTGCTGCACTTTTGCTGTGCAAAATCCAGAGATGAAAGTCCAGGAAAATATACCCTTCTGTGATGAAAGGAGAGTTGGACATTTGAAATTAAATTTGGACTTTAGCTAATAGTGTTGTGGGCGCCAATGATATTAAATAAGGATGAATACTAACCACTATATCTGTTCAGTGTACTATATTTATATTGAATAGAAAGGGCAAGCAATATATTTACAATGAATAGGGTACTTGGTGTTTCTGTTTTCCCTTTGGGCCAGGAACAGGCTTAGTATTTGGAGGAGTCTTCCTGCTGTAACCTTATCTGGAATAAGATGAAGCAGTATTACCCATTGTAGAATTAACTAAGTATCTGCCCATCCCTTAAACTTTCCATCCACCTATCCCTTGCTGCTTCCAATCATATTTTATTCCATCCATCCTTCCAAATATATAGCCATCCTATCGACCTATTAGTGTATTCTGGTATCCATCATTCTGTCCTTTCACCTGCCCACCTCTTCACACTTCTTCACCCGTCAAATCATCTGTCCTTCCAATCATTTACCCTATCACATGTTGATCCTTTCACTCTTCCATACAATCTTTCATCCTTACATATATTCATTCTTTCAATCGGCCTTCCATTCATTATATCTCACTTTCATTCTAAATTTCACCTTTTATTCTTTCTTTCCTTTCTCATTTCCTTCCTTATTTCAGGGCACCTTTCTATCCTCTTTCTGTTATTTGTTCACTTTTCTACATACCCATCTTGTTTCTCTCATTTTGTGCTGTGCATGCCATCCCATGGCCCACAACCTATTTCATCATTTTCCCTAATGGTGTTATTTATGAGCATTGCAGCAGACCTGCAGACAGAAGAGGCCAAGAAGTAGCTCTTTAATGTTAACCCTCATTATCCATCTGCACAGGAAGTGACATCACTTAATTTCTCATTATCCGTCTGCACAGGGAGTCACATCACTTTCTGCATTTTCCATACTTTAATCAACTCTGCAGGACATGCCATTGCCTGGGTGTCTCTGCCAAAGGGCAAACCCAGACAAGGGCATTGCCTGTGTGGGCATTGGGCCAAAACACCTGTCCCACTGAAACTGCATGGTAAAGGGGCGGAGTCAAGATGGCGGGTTGATGCCGCCAGGTGAGACAGGCAGCACGGGTCAGCTCTTCCCGGTACCTCAGGGTAATATCTAAAAAAATCGACAAAGAACTAAAATTCGGTCCGAATTAGTGACACGGCTGCTAAACAGTGATGTCAAATAGCTTGTGACTCACCCGGTACTTGAGGCCGGTCAACGCTGGAAGGGGCCTTTCGGTGCTTGACGTCCCGGGAAGCCTGGATGGTGAAGCTCCGGTTTTCAGACAGCAGGCGGACGGTGTGAGAGAAGAGACCACCCCTAGGCGACCGGCTGGAGCAGAGTGAGTGTGGCTGCAGCTGCGGAAAACGCGGAAAGAACGCAGAGCCGATTTCTTTGCTGGCAGCAGCTTTGGATGTGCCTGGTGGGACGACTGGGGGCTCCGGTCATCGGGCGGAGATAGAGGAAGGAGCCGCCTCTCAGTGGCCAGCCGGGCCGACCAGTAGTTGACCATGTTGGGGAGTTTTTACAGCTGATGCTCCAGGAGAGAAGCCTTCAGCCAGGGTGTTCATGGCTGAGCGGGAGGCGGCTACAATTGCAGCTGTGCCATCGAGAGACGCTGTGAGGCTCAGAGAAGTCAGAGCCGATTTCCTCGCTGGCTTCGGCTTTCGGCTGTTACTCGCAGTCAGTAGGGGTCAGTAGGGGTCAGCCACCGTCTGTGAGAGAGACTGCGCGGAGAAGAGTGAAAACGCCTTTCTTTCGACAAACCAGAGGGAAAGGGGACAGGTAGATTCTCTTAACGGATTACTGATTACTGGCGATAGCAACTCGATGGCTGAGCAGGACTTGATCACGGCTTGATCACGGCTTGCCCATTATTACTATTATTTTTGATCAATAACAATAATAATCGCTTTTTACAAAAGTGAGAAGTTTGGGTTTTGAATGC
Organism: Lissotriton vulgaris; assembly: GCF_964263255.1. Taxonomy (NCBI): domain Eukaryota; kingdom Metazoa; phylum Chordata; class Amphibia; order Caudata; family Salamandridae; genus Lissotriton; species Lissotriton vulgaris. The sequence goes on from NC_141697.1 coordinate 971,102,387, forward strand.
TGCAACTCCTGAACCACCTGAGCCGCCTGAGCAGAAGGATACTGCCGGCATTGAAGACAAGAAGAGCTTCTAAAGCTCAAACTTTTTGGTTTAGTTGGACTGGAATAGGAGCTTTGGTGGCACAATTGAGCACAGCCACTGCTAGAGCTGAGAGGAGAACGCCGGATGGACTACGAGTGAGCGATAAGGGAACAGACACGGATATGGCGCCTAAGTTGAACACAAGATCTGCACGGACCGGGAAAAACGGAGGACAAGAGCGAGGACAAGAGAGCTCAGGTACTGTCAATATATCAACTTCTACCTTTAAGAATAGCTCCAAAGTAACAGAAAATACAAATAATGGCAAAGGGAAAGTGGCGGCGGCTGCTGCAGGATCTACTGAAGGGGGTAAAGGAAGTATGATGCTGGACACCAAACATATAAAGAGCCCGGGGTATTCGATAAGAAAATCGCTCGAAACATTGAGTCAGAGTCACTTACTAGGGGTGACGTAACCCATAACGCTTCCCTAAGTTCAACTACCAACAACTCAATGTTAGTATCGAATACGCAGACAGGCCTGACCGAGTATCCAGAACTACCTGTGATTGAGGGCGAGGTTATAGGGGAGAAGAGGTCAGAGGAAAATCTCAGTCAAACGATTAAAACTTTGAATAGAGATGGTGCCTGTGTTGGAAATAAGATAAACTCAGATTGTGAGAGAACAACACCAAGTGGCAACCAATTAGAAAGCGCCGAAGAAATAAACATAGAAAATTTTGAGACTGTCAAAAATACAGGAAATGATTTAACATCTGTTACTCAGCTGGCAATTGACCTTAATGGATCCAATGGTCTACTAGGGTGCACAGACAAAATATCGACTCCAAAATATCGACTGGACATAATATCGACTTTTAAATATAGACTGGACAAAATATCGACTGGACATAATATCGACTACAAAAATATCGTTTTTAAGGTAAGTGAAGTAATATCGACTGTATAAAATATAGATAGCAAACATATCGAATTTTTAATATTATATAATAATTTATAGTGTATTTTTATGTAATAATATGTGTGAAAAGTGTGTATTAATGTTATAAATAATTTTATTAAAAGAATTTTGTTTTTATAATAATTGCGTAATGTAATTCTGTAGCGGGTTGCGGGTTTATAGGGGAATAGGGTGGGAAGTAATTTAATTATAATTAATTAAATATGTAAATTAATTAACTGATATTAATTTAAAATTAATTGTAAATTAATTTATATGTGTTAATTAATTTAATAGTAATTGCAAATTAATTAATAATAATTGAATAATTGGTAAAAATGTAAATTTTACTAATTTAATGCAGTAGCGGGTTGTGGGATTATAGGGGAATAGGGTGGGAAGTAAATTAATTAATAATAATTAAATATGTTGATATATTTATTGATAGTAATTAGTAAATAATTGATAATTAATTTATATGTGTTAATTAATTAAATAGTAATTGATAATAATTTTATATTAATTGATTAATTTGTTAATATGTGATTTTTACAAATTTAATTATTACAACTATGCTTTCCAACACTTTCCCTACTGTTGCACCCACTGGAGTGGGAATAGTAATTTTAACCCCTACGCTATCCAACACTTTCCCTACTGTTGCACCCACTGGAGTTGGAATAGTAATTTTAACCCCTACGCTATCCAACGCTTTCCCTACTGTTGCATCCACTGGAGTTGGAATAGTAATTTTAACCCCTTCGCTATCCAACGCTTTCCCTACTGTTGCACCCACTGGAGTTGGAATAGTAATTTTAACCCCTACGCTATCCAACGCTTTCCCTACTGTTGCATCCACTGGAGTTGGAATAGTAATTTTAACCCCTACGCTATCCAACGCTTTCCCTACTGTTGCACCCACTGGAGTGGGAATAGTAATTTTAACCCCTACGCTATCCAACGCTTTCCCTACTGTTGCACCCACTGGAGTGGGAATAGTAATTTTAACCCCTACGCTATCCAATGCTTTCCCTACGCTTGCACTCTTTGGAGTGGGAATAGTATTTTTTACACTTCTGGTATTGTACGGTAATATAATAGTATCTTATTTAATTATAGTATGTACTATGTATATATGTTTTAAGAAATATGATTGTAAAAAATAATTTTTATTAATTTTATTTATTATTTAATTATTATAAGTTAATTTAAGTATTTTTAAGTATATTTTAGTAATTAAAATTTAATAATAATTTAATTTAACACTGTTTTTAATAAAGTCGATATTTTTTACAACTATACTATTGTAAACGATATTTTGTACTCAATATTTTTGTACTTACCTGTTTGTAGATACAAACTCGATGTTTAGGCTGTAGATATTTTGTCCACAATATTTTTGCAAGTCGATATTTTGTCCCTCGATATTATTTCAGTGATCCGTCTACTAGACCAGAATCTAACAAGGATAACAGAAAACATACTAATAGATGAAGCTGAGGCAAATGAAGATGGAACTAATCTTGAATATGAAGAGATGTCAGAAGGTGGCGATAGTGAGACAGACACCACCCACAATAGACAGAACTATCTTAAACAAACAGCCTCAAGGAAAACAAAAAGCAAAGTCAGGAATAAACTGAAAAAAGCCCTCAGCAAATCGTTGACTAAAGATAGCTCCCTAGTATCCAAAACTGCGCCAAAGACTAAAGGCAATGTTGATGACAGTCCGCTTAGAAAATGGATACAAGCTAAAGGGGGTGTAAAGAATATGGCATTGAGGCTTTCTGGAGTTAGCCTTGACGAAGATTTCCATCAGAAGGGAGGCAAGAAAATGTCTTCGGGCTGGAGAATATTGGCTCTGTAGCAAACGCAAGCATAACCATAGATGGAAACACATCGCCAATTGATACAACCCAGAAAGACATGGCCATGGGTACAATAACAGATACGAACATGTCCTGTCTCTACCAATTCTTCAGTCGATCTGATCCAAGAGCAAAACCCCAAAAACTCCCAGTCAACTATATTAGAGTTAGCTCCCAAACTAATTATGTCAAATGTAGTGGCTGAGAAAGATGGGGCGGATGATTTCAGGATTGATGCAGTGGAAGTGGTTCAATCCGACATGGAAATAGAAATATCTGAAACCAGTCATATATCATCGTCAGATAATATAGTGCCACCAAGTCTTCACAATATGGAATGTGCTAATTCGCCACTAGATGGAAAGACTCCAGGGGGAGCAACTATTGAAGATCAGCCAAGTTTGACTACTATGGACACGATAATGCAAATTCTTATCGCTCAAAGACAAGAAAGCCAGCAGCATTTTCTGCAACTTAGAGAAGATAATACCAAAATTCAAGCTTTTATGAGTGAGGTATGTGTAAAGCTTGGGGGAGCCACACAAGAAATTGAAGATCTTAAACAACGCGTCGTGGGAATCAAAGAAGGATCTACCCGATCGGATGAGCTAATTAAACAACATGTCACACGGATATCCAAACTAGAGACTAAGGTTGAAGACATGGAAAATAGGGCGCGTAGGCAGAACCTTAGGCTGTTTGGGGTACCAGAGGGGGCAGAGGGAGCCGACGTCAGGTCATATGTAGTAAAATTATTTCAAAAAGCGTTTAGTGATCTGTCGGACTGGGATTGGGACTCTCAATTGCAGAGAGTACATAGACTTCCTCTGTTCCAAAAGAACAAAAATAATAAATTTCCGAGACCTATCCTGATATACTTTGGAAACTTCTTGCTAAAACAAGCTGTGTTATTTAAAGCTAAACCCAATAGCCCGGTTCTTATCGACAACATATCTTTTTTTGTACGGTCAGACCTAAGCAAGGAAACAATGGATAGAAGGTGGGAGCTTAGAAAGTTAATAGACTCCTTCAAAGCTATAGAAGAGGCGGTCAGGGCTTTAGAAAGATTTACAGCTGAAAGGCAGAAATAAAAGAGACAGCTGGCAAGGCTATGGAAGCTTGTATTTAAAATATCAGATTACGCTGGATCATCAGGGGCACAAAAATGGGTTGAAATTATTCATGGTATGATCTAGCTTTATGGTTTCTTTGTATATAATTTACACTTTGTCACCTTTGTTTTGTTCTTTATAGATTTCACGAATAACTTTGTTTCAAAAAGAGGGTAGAGCCTTTTCCTGTGTTAGCCATCTCACTAGGCTGCCATACCAGCGGCAGCAAGTGATAGAGGGGTACTCCGCCCAAAGGTACTTGGGAGGGAAGGAAAGGTCTGGGGTTGAGGGAGGGAGGGGGAGGGGAAAAATGGGAGAAAAATGTATTGTAAGGAAGAAAGATGGTGTACACAGAATGTTGAAATGTTACAATAAAGATTTAATGCAGAGGGAAGACAAAGAACTTAGATGTAAGCTATGTATAAAACAAAATTGTTAATTTGGGATGTTGCTGGCCTTAATAGTAAACAAAAGAGGAGACTGGTTCAAGAAGAACTGGCTATGTACAAGCCACAATTCGCTCTTTTATCTGAAACTCATATCAGCTATCAAGACAGGAAATTACTCTTACAAATGGGGTATGAGCTTGTGGTCTGTTCAACTTTGGGTGCCTCCATTAGGGGAGTGGCAATACTAAAACAAAAAGGAATAGCGATAGAAATTACAAAAACATCATCGGATACACGGGGGAGGTGGGCGATAGCACAAGTCCAGATTGAACACCAGAAGTTTGTTCTATGCTTGGTTTATGGCCCTAATATAGATGACCCCAAGTTATTTGAATACTTAAGTATCGAGTTACTAGAATGGGAGAGAGAAAGATTAGTGATGGGAGACATTAATTGCGTAATAGATTATAAATTAGATTCTACTGGACACGGCTCTCCGCGCAGGATGCGCAAGGTCAGATCTGCGATTCTCGAGCCAGGTAGATTGCATAACCTAAAAGATATATGGCGTCATAAACACCCAAAACTAGGGGGACACACATATTACTCATCCCCCCATAGATCTTGCTCGAGAATCGATATGGTGTGGGCAACTGATCGAATATTGAATAACTGTAAGATTGAACTGTGCCCAAGGATCTCTTCCGATCACAACCCTATATTACTAGAATTTGAGAATGGTGAGTCAAGACCAGATCTAAGACAATTTACCTTCCCGAGATATTTGTTAACTGATTCGGGCTTTGTCACTTCCCTAAAGAAACATATCAAAGAATTTATCGAATTCAATATTAACTCAGCCAAAATCGATATAGTTTGGGACACATGTAAGTGCAGCATAAGGGGGTTTACCCAACAATTTATCTACACACTCAATGCTGAAAAACGTAGGACTACTCAAAAAGCTACTTCAGATATATTATTACTGGAACAGAAACTAGCCGAAGAAACTAAGGCACAAAATGGAAATACCCAGGAGACAAGATTCAAACTATTAAAACTACAATCTTCTCTTAAAAAGATGCTAAGAGACAGATATTGTTCTAAAATACATAAATACAAATTAAACCAATATGAAGGAGGAGACAGAATAGGTAAAATACTCGCATATTAGGTCGCGGATAAAAAGGCGAGAACCGACATCAAAATAATTAAAGGGTCCGACTTACAAGAATATGATCAACCAGAACAAATTTTAGGTCAGTTTGTTAATTACTACCAGAGCTTATACACTCCTGATAATACTCCCTCTAGAGCAAGAATCACACAATATCTGGATATATATATGCCCACATCAAAAGATACAGTTAAGGAAAAATTGCAACTCCTTAATTCAAAAATAACACAATCTGAAATAAATGCCACGATCCTGGCCTTACCATCTGGAAAAGCAGCTGGTGAGGATAGTCTGCCCATGGAACTATATAAGGTCTGCACAGAAGAACTATTACCATTGTTAGAAAATGTCATTGATTCTATAGATAATTTGGGAAAAGTACCTATATCATGGAAAATAGCTAAAATTGTATTCTTTCTTAAAAAAAAAAAACACCGGAAGACTGTGGATCTTATCGGCCGATTTCACTGCTCAACGCAGATGCTAAGATCTTTTCTAAGATATTAGCAAATCGTTTAGCACCCAATATGCCGACTTTGGTTAACCCACAACAACATGGTTTTGTGATTGGGCGAGACACAACGGCACATGTAAACACAGCAATCACAGCCTTTGATGTCGCCTCGACTACCCTCACCCCACTCGGAATGGTAATGTTAGATGCCGAAAAAGCATTTGACCGAGTGGGGTGGGAGTATCTGTGGGAAGCATTAAAGAAGATAGGCATTCAGGGTCAATACCTGAAGTGGGTCCGATCATTATATGACAGCCCGCAGGCTGTAATCAGCTATGGAGGGAGAGAGTCAAGGAGTTTTGTAATAGGGAGGGGAACCAGACAAGGGTGTCCCCTGTCTCCCTTACTTTTCGCTCTTTCCTTGAAGCCATTCTTAAATGCACTAACTAAGCAAGGAAATATTCAACCATTTGTACATGGCAGAGAGAGTTTGAAAATCACTGCATTTGCAGACGATATAGCTATATTTACCACAGACATAGCAAAAGCTACACCTGAAATAATAAAGGAAGTTATTAGCTACGGTCATGTTTCAGGCTACAAACTAAATGTAGGTAAAACACAGGTAATAGCCAACTATAAACCTTTGGTACCTATCCAAGGCTTATGTTCAAGCGCTACGTATTTAGGCATCAAATTAGCACCCAATATTGATAAAATTATAAGACTAAACTATGATCCTCTTCTAAAAGAAACTGCAAAGCCACTTCAAAAATGGCACAAGATCCCGATAAGTCTTTTGGGACGTATTAATCTCGTAAAAATGAAAATTCTGCCGAAGGTGCTATATCTATTTAGATCCATCCCTTTGCAGCCCAATAACATTTTCTTCAAAAAACTGGAGGGCATATGCAGCAGTTTCATATGGGCATACAAAAAAGCGAGAAGGGCGTTGAAATTATTAACACTGACAACAGAAATGGGCGGATTAACATTTCCTGATTTTAGGTTTTACTTTTTAGCCACTTTTTTTGGTCGTATTAGAAGTTTGCTAAAAAATGAAAGTCCATTATTTTTCCACCGTTTTATGTTGGGACTGAATAGTAACCAATTCCTGTACCGCTTGCAAGACCCAAACTACTTCAAGCGAGTGAAATTTAAGACAGTCAAACATATTAAGAAAATTTGGGATCAAATAATGACAATTGGGAAAATCACATATCATAACGCAGAGGTTAGAATATGGGATAATCCAGGGTTTCCTGATATTTTCTCTGATGGAGCAGGCTTTTTTTGGAAGAGACAAGGCATCCACATACTAGGGGATCTTTATGGCCAGAACGGTTTTCTAGACTTTGAAGCACTTAAAATTATTTATAGTTTAAGCGACAGTATGTTCTTTAAATATATTCAGATAAGGGACTATTTACTTTCTAAAATGAAAAGGAAGCGACCGAATCAGACATACTTAAATGTCTATACTCTAATAAAGTAAAATCATTAATAAGTCTAGGGTATGGATATTTGATACAAGGAAAAAACGAAGATTACACGAAAATAGCTGCCAAATGGTCTCTCCGATTGGGTATGAATATTAATGCTTTACAGATCTCAAACTCTTTACGTCACATAAACTCAATTGTGCAGTCTACTAGCTTGAGATTACAGACGTACAGAACTATAACTCAACTTTATTATACACCGCAGAGGATAGCTAGTTGGGTACGGGGCAATCAAGTCAATAAGAAAACTAAGTGCCCGAAATGTGACCATGAAGCGGCGGGCATAGAACATATGCTTTATTCATGTCCAGAGCTCTTATTATTTTGGAAAGAATTATCTGAAGTCCTAAATAAAAAACAAATCGTCACACCACCACTCTCAGCACAACTGGTTTTAATAGATATCCAGGAAACAAATTGTCCTTATAAAGAATTAATAACTATCATCTTCGCTTGTGCCAGGTTAGTCATCACTAGATTATGGATATTTAAAGATATCCCAGCTGTCTTTGATTGGTGGCTTCTGATGAAGGAAATCAACTCCATGGAACTGTCATTAGCAAGGCATAGGGGCCTTAGGGCTATACAAAAAAAGGAAAAAATCTGGTTACATTTTTTTGAATCATGATTTAAATGAATTGGAAAGAAAATGAGGTCAGCTTAAATATCTGTATATTATTTGTAAATCTTTATTTCTTTATACAATTATTTTGTCAAAGTTTAGTAATAGTCAGATCTCTGCTTCTAACGTATTTCTGTATATAAATTGTTTATTTAAATAATACTGTAACTACTCATATACTTTGTTTCTTTGGAAATGTATAACATATGTGTTTTCTTATGTTTGATTCTTTTTGTTCTTCCTTCAATAATAAAAATAAGGAAAAAAAAAAAGAAACTGCATGGTAAGATATAATAATGTGCCTTTCTCAGCACACCAGACTGCCAATTCCCATTTCAACACCCAGATGTAGACAACCCAAACAACCACATAGCATTAGCACAATACATAAACTAAACCTTGAACAAATCCCACTAACTAACAAATATCCTCAAACTACAGAAAACACATTCCTACTCATGCTCATTAACACTTGCTCCGCAGTACTCCATGCGCCAAACATTGCAGTCCTCATCACCTATCACAAGCCTGATTGCCTGATGCCCTCTTCATAACAGAAACATGGTTCATCCTGAAAATCCGCACATCTTAAACATCCTTCGTCCCACAGAGTACAGCATTCATGTGTGGACTGTGCAAATAATGAGGGAGGAGGCCCCTATGTTAACCATTAGTCCTCCTGATCCTGCTCACTAGGGGAACAAGCAACATTTAACTCTATGAAGCTGTTGACACACCATTTTCAGGTCTCCATGACATAACTAGGACTTCATTGATGAATTCTCAGTTCGTCTCACCACCACGTCCATCCTACCTGCCCAATCCACCGTCTTGGGTAACTTTAACCTCCCAGACAATGCAAGCAAAAAAAAAAAAAAAACAGGTGAGACGCCCTCCTCAAGCTGATCAATTACTCAACGAGGTACAGCATGTCACTCAACCAATACACTCCAAAGGCTGCATAGTCGACCTTGGCTTCTTAACATCACCAACAATACAATGTAAAACACACATACCCATGACCTGGACTGACCATTTTGCCATCTTTATCTGTCTGCTCTGAGTAATGTCAGAAAATGATGCTCAACACAAAAGAGAAGACTAAACCTTCTGATCCTTCAAAGACTTCTTCATTGTCAACCTTATGCTTGAACTCATGTCTCATCGCCTGTGCGAAATCAACAACATTCTAAACAACTTTAACAGGTTTTTGGAGAGCTATGTGAACGTCCATTCCCCATCATTACATCGATGTTACTCAGCTTGCTGCATCTCTTACACCCATCCCTTCCCATAAAATCCTGCAATGGTCAGCCTACAAAGCCTTATCTCTCCTGGATCTGTCTGACATACTCAACTCCCTCAAAGCCGCTTCTTATGAAGATGATGTCTTGCCATAATCCTCTGGCAAAGCTTTCTTTTGCAAGACTCTTGTACCCCTAATTACCATTGTCAAAGCCTCCCTCACTCAACACATACTCACAGAATCTCTCAGGATTGTCCAGGTCCTCCCCACTCCTAAGGAAACCTACACTGGACCCTCATGACCTTGTCAACTACCAGCCCATCACTCAGCTACCGTTCATTGGCAAGATCATTAAAAACGAAATCTATGTTCAACTTTGACATGACGTTAGTGCTAACCATCTCCTGAACATCTATTAGTCTGTCTTCAGATTGCAGTGCATATCGAAGACCGCCACCTCCCACATTGTAGTTGATGCCCTCTTGAACACAAATAAAGATGATTCCCACCTCCTGATCTTGATTGGCCTCTCACCTTCCTTTGACATAGTCAACCATCTCACCCTCTTACAAACTCTTGAGTTGTGAATGGCATTCACTGGAAATGTTCTTCACTGGTTCTTCTCCTACCATTCTGACCAACACCATTTCATTCACTCCAGGCCACTAAAGATCCATTTTACGAGAGGAGTCCCTATGGGTTCCATACTGACTCTTGTTATCTTTCAGATTTCAGCGAGGAATAGCCACTATTGTTAGGCACATAATTGTATTCAGTGTTGTAGGTGGGGGGGGACTGTCGGCCCTGGCGGCACTTTTTTGGGGGTGTCGGCACTTCATGTGAGGGGAGCAATTTTGCGTGTCCGGGGAGCAGATCCAGCGGCCGAGAAGGAGGGAGGCCTTTTGGTGTGTGTGAGGGGCAGCAACAGTGATGGCTGGTGCAGGTAAGAGCGGTGAAGGTGATGGGGGAGTAGACATACGATGATGAGGGAAAAAGAAAAAAAAGAAAAACACTTACTTTGCACTCAATACGGCGAGCACATGTTAAATGTTTTCTTTTTTAAATTTATTTTATTTTCCCTCGTTGTCATCTGTTCACCCCCGCCTCACCGCCCCTACCTGCCAGAGCCTGCCCCGGACAGCAAACTCAGGGACCTCCCCAAGGAGCCAAAAGCTCTGGCTATGTCACTAGTTGTATTGCCCTCAGGACTTGTATAGAAAAGTGAAACTTGTTACTAGATGTGTCGTATATTGTTGTGCCTAAAATAAAGCACTTTCTCTTTTAAAGGATTAAGTACTGGTTGAATGATTTAATGTGTCCTATTAGCGTTTTGCTTAGTCTTGAGTCTCTAACCCAATACAAAGTGCTGAGTAAGCCTTTGTTCGCTTTACTTCACTACTCTAAATATCAAGCTCTAAAAGGGTGAGTTTGGTGCGCAGTTTTGGGTCCAATAGTAGGTCAGATCCCGAGGCTTTAGAGATAAAAGGTCCCAAATGATACAATTGGTGCCCAGGAACTCCTGCTTCCCAGGGATCCCCACACCAGACCCTAAAATAACTTACTGGGTAGAGGATGAAATATGCGGTTGGTCAACAAAGTTAGGCAGACAAGAGTGAAGGACAGATCAGAGAGGTCTTTGTGGATTATTATTAATTGTTGTCACTATGATAGAAACTGATTACACTTTGGCTACCTGACAACTCAGCAGGAAGATACATAAAATGAAGGTATCAAGAACAAGCGTTAAACAGAAGGAATATATTTTTTACTGTAAACAGTACAAGGACAGTGAAAAGGACTACAAACGTGGTAAAACTTTGCAACATTAAAAATTGAAATAGTCCGACTCGGTTTCTGTTGGCTGGCTCCTTCTCCCTTCAGCTTCTGAATATTATCTGTGCTACATTCCAAATATATGCTTGCTCTGCTGGCACAGTACCTACTATGACAAATATACTGCTTTTGAGTGAACAAATAAGTTCTGCATAGTGCATCAGTGTTGATAATCATTTTTAATAATATGCAAGTGAGGTTGTCAGTCCTATTTGTAGTTTGCCTTACAGAGCGCATCTGTCTACAAAGACACTACCATCTCATTGATAGAATGGGATTCTCAACTTTAGAAGCACTCTAGAAAGATTCTTGTGAAGACTGTGATACTTACCATTTTAGGAGTTGGCATAGAAGAAATTACAATCTATGCTCCAACTGTCGGAAATTCAGTGATTGAAACATACAATATTTTATTAAATGCATAACATTGTGCACCATGATTAATTAGTGTTTTTCTAACTCCTAACCTTTTTCTTCGGACTTACACGTTTCAATTGGTAACATATTTCTTCTTCTGTCTCCATACATATACGTATTGCATAACTTGCATGCAGTCTAATCTCATTTTACAAACTATATAATGCTTTACCTTTATTATTCAATACGATGTATGCCTCTCACAACATGTGCATTCTAGACGTATTTACCACACATTTTTTTACCATGTTTCTTTGTCTCCTTTCGTCTGTCTAATCACACGGCCATCCTCTAGTTAAGCATGCCTGATGTACAGAGGGGCACAGTAGTGACTCCCTTGTTAGGTCGTTAGTGCCCGGAAGGGACTTTGGCCAAAACTCCTTTCAATGCAATGACTCGCAAAACTCACTCGGCAAACAGCCCAGACAATCCCTTCCTCACGGATAGCATTCTGCGTGAGCCTCACTTACTAAGTTTAAAATGTGCTATAATCGTGCTATAATGCACATAGGCATACAGCAAACTACATACATGCAGCCGACTACAAACTGAGCTTCTTTGCCTGTCACCTCTCTTAGTAGGTGGTCAAGAGAAGGAGGTAGGTAAGTTGCACAGTTGTGTCAATGATCTTTCCAGGAATGTTGTAAACCCTTGCGACAGAGCTGCAGTCATCCCCCCACCAAGTGCCTTGAGACACTTACGGGTGAGTAGTCGCACCTTACAAGCCACTTGATTGATTGATTGAGTGAACTCCATTTCCTTCTGAAATGCATCATGTGGTATGCATAAATACCTCCTCGAAAATTCACTAATTTGATGCGCCGGGACACCTCCGTGTGAGGTAGCTGTTCGCGCTTTAGAAAATGCTGTATTATTATTATTATTATGCAACACTAAGAACTTTATTGATCTTCAGGAAGGCCACTCTATCTCGTGTAAGTACCCTGTAACCATGGACACAGTGGGGTCACCATGCCTCATCCAGCCTTGTGAGAGCGGTCATCTCAGTTTGCCACCTTCTCACTTCCCTCACTGTCCTTTCTTTTTAAGGCATAGTCCTCCTCATGCAAGGACACATCCAATGCCCCTTCTCTGAAAAATGCCAGTCCCTTCCTTTAAGACAGACTCCAAGGCAGCTTCTTCTGGCAGGCTGTCCAACTGCCTTGGGTTTTAGCCCTGACCTGCCAAGGAGAGTTTGCAGTGATCACTCCAACCACAAAGCATAAAATAGCTTCTCAATCACCACTGGAGTGGGACGCCAACTTTTGGTACAGACATCTTGCCGCACTACCTTTACGTTGTCGCCGTGTCTTTATACTGAAGTTGCAGACATAGTTGTGCATGCGAACAGTTAGCTCTGAGACTGGTTCTATGCAGTTCTGAAATGTTGCTTACTCCAATCAGAATGGTCCACCCACCATCTTTGTCACAAGGTGTGAGCAGGGTGATGGCTGGATGTGGGTGACTCAAGGCAAGAGAAACCATAAACAAGGACACAAACGCACCGGAGGATGCCCCACTTGTCTATATATAAACCTGTGAGAGTCACTCAAGGGCCAGTGGGCCAAGAAAGGGCAGAGAAACACTCATTGGCTTCAAAGAAGTCTTCGGTCTCCTCTCCTAAGCGCGTATCACTCACACCCACTATACAGTATCCCTAGAATGTCCTGATGTGAACTCGGCAATTCACATCTGCTTTCTGGGCTCTCCCTCCAACCATTCATCTTAGTTACCAATAGAATACAGAAAATAGAAAATGGATATCACTGTGGCTGTGGCCACCGGTATCATCCATGTTCAATACACACATCCTCTACTGATGCCAAACAGTACACACATGCAACATTCAGGACTCACATGGATGGTCCAAGGACACAGTTGTAGGGGATCAGCAGACTTATGTGAAAAAGGTGAGAGAAGCAGGTAGGTGACTGTTCAGGGCATGGTTGAGTAAAAAGGCCTGCAGTGAAACTAAACAGTATCCCTGCCACCATTATTAGTTCTCTACATCACAGCAAGCTAAGATAAATCACACTGGGTAAAGAGGGTGCAAATTGCATTAAGGGAGAGGTGTAGGCGCTGCGGCCAGGGCAGGTGACTTCACAGCGCAGGACGTACGGTTCGATTCCTGACACCGGTGGCAGCTCAGCACCATGTGACTCCAGGCAATAGCTCACTTAATCTCCTCAATGGCCACGACCACCTTGAGACCCTTAGGGTTGAGTAGTTCGCGCTTTACAAATACTGTATTAGGATTTAGATTGCGTGCCCCTCTGGACCACACAGCCCTGCTCTTGGCCTCAAACCGTGTCACATGAGTCCCTTCAACAACCATCCTTGATCATCATGTGTGCCAATATTGCTATAGTGAATTGATGCAGATATCCATCCCAACATTATTACATTGTGTAGTAAAATAACATCTGTTATTGACTATTATGTGATCTGTTTATTTATAGTTATTATTAACCATCTAGACTTACAAATATATTACAAAATAAAAAATGATCATTCAATACATATAAAACAGCTACATCTCGCCAATATAAATTAGAGAAAAAAAGCCAAGCACTATATCTTTATGGCCTCACTTCAATTCACAAGAATACAACATAAAGATCTTCGACACAAACCATTAGCATTACAAAAATATAGATTCTGATATTTGTTCCTATCATGTTCAAAATGGGAGCAAATCAATAGACACAACATGCTTGAGAGAGTCGGTAATTGCCACAAAAACTACTCAGTCTATCAGCGTAGACTATTCCAGACCAAGCACCAGTTTCTATAAACACTGTTATTTGGCAAGGCTTATTCTTAAGACATTTTTCACTGATTTGAGGACATTAGGCAATGCACTTTGCAAATTCCAAACAAAACATATTGTAACTGTGGTAATTTAAATAAACTGGAGGAAACTCACCTGCCTGTGGTCTACTTGTTCGGATGTGCTTGCAGGGGACCACTCTTCTTTTGTAACAGTTACCATAGCAACTGTTGTGCTTTGCCTCCCCAAGTTCATTTCAGATCTTGGCAAAAGAGAAATGCACGGAGCATGCCTAATGCAAAAAACTGCCAAAGTCAATATGTCAGTTTTTTGGGTGGGCGAGTTTAGGAAAGGATGGACAGATTTGTGTGTCTTAGACTTTTACATGACTATTATTAGCCATCCAATTTTCTTGACCCTTGACCTTGCTGGTAGGTTGCTCCCCCACCACACAGGTCTGCCTGTGTGTCCTGACCCTGCCCCAGCTGCCGCTGCTTTAGAAGTTGAGGCCCTCCTCCACCCGTAGGCTACCACCTGTGCCTCATCCCTGGTGGCCCGTGATAGGCCTTAGGTTTGTATCACTGTCGCTGTCTGTCTGTCTTCCCTGTACTGCCCATACTGTACTGTCTTCTGGTGTCAGTGACCGCTGTTGCCTGTCTCTCCCCTGTGCCTGCATTCTTACCTGTGCCAGTTCTCTTGCCTTCTGCTCCCCTGATTGCACTCGTTTTCTTGCCTTCTGCTCCCCTGATTGCATTCGTTTTTCTTGCCTTCTGCTTCCCTGATTGTACTCGTTTTTCTTGCCTCTGCTCCCCTGATTGTACCCGTTTTCTTGCCATCTGCTCCCCTGATTGCACTAGTTTTTCTTGCCTTCTGCTCCCCTGATTGCACTCGTTTTCTTGCCTTCTATTCTACCTCACTGCCCCTGATTATGCCCGACTGTTCCCGCTCCCGCTGCTACGACCCCTGCACCCCCGCCCCCTCACTGCCCATTCGCTGCTCTTCCCTCCCACCTCCCCATAAAGGCCGGCCGCTGCGCGGTGAGGAGAGCGACCCTTGACCTTGCTGGTAGGTCGCTCCCCCACCACACAGCTACGCCTGTGTGTCCTGACCCTGCCCCAGCTGCCGCTGCTGTAGAAGTTGAGGCCCTCCTCCACCCGCAGGCTACCACCTGGCCTCATCCCTGGTGGCCAGTGGTAGGCCATGGGTTTGTATCACTGTTGCTGTCTGTCTGTGTTCATTGTTCTGCCCATACTGTCTTCTGGTGTCTGTGACCGCTGTTGCCTGTCTCTCCCCTGTGCCTGCATTCTTATCTGTGCCCATTCTCTTGCCTTCTGCTCCCCTGATTGCACTCGTTTTTCTTGCCTTCTGCTCCCCTGATTGCACCCGTTTTTCTTGCCTTCTGCTCCCCTGATTGCACTCGTTTTTCGTGCCTTCTGCTCCCCTGATTGCACTCGTTTTTCGTGCCTTCTGCTCCCCTGATTGTACCCGTTTTTCTTGCCTTGTGCTCCCCTGATTGCACTCGTTTTTCTTGCCTTCTGCTCCCCTGATTTGTGCTAATTTTTCTTGCCTTCTGCTCCCCTGATTGCACTCGGTTTTCTTGCCTTCTGCTCCCCTGATTGTACCCGTTTTTCATGCCTTCTGCTCCCTTGATTGCACTAATTTTTCTGGCGCTCTGCTCCCCTGATTGTACTCGTTTTTCTTGCCTTTACTCCCCTTTGTGCCCTCTGTACCACTCGTTTCACCCCGTTTTTTGTGACCTTTCTGCCCTTTCTTGGGACCTTTGTGCCTCAGTGCCACTCACTTATTCCCGTTTTTGTGTCCTTTTCTACCCCTTCTTGTGACCTTCCTGCCTCTGTGCCACTCGTTTCCCCCCATTTTTTGTGACCTTTCTGCCCTTTCTTGTGACCTTTCTGCCTCTGTGCCACTCGTTTCCCCCCGTTTTCTGTGACCTTTTCTGCCCTTTCTTGTGACCTTTCTGCCTCTGTGCTACTCGTTTCCCCCCGTTTTTTGTGACCTTTCAGCACTTTTCTGTGATCTTTGACCCTGCTTGCAGGCAGGTTGCCCCCATGCCGCTGCTCGTCACCTGACTGCCTGGTTCCTGCCTCCTTGCTGCCTCCTTGTTTCCTGGGTTTTTTCCTCCCCTCTGCCCTGTGCACCAGTTTCCTTGCCCCCCGCCGCTCCCGATCTGACCCTTTACCGCCGCTGCAAACCTGCAGCCCCGCCCCCTCTGCACACCCATTCGCATCCCCGCTTCCGCCTCCCAGCTGCTCTTCCCTCCCAAGCCACCTCATATGCAGGCCAAAAAGTAGCCGCGCAGCGGACGCGTGCAGCGGGAGCGCCGCTGGCACGCCGCGCCCACCTGTGCCTGGACCGCCTCCAGAGCCAGAACCCCAGGACCCCGCAAACGCCACGACACCAGAGTCCACTAAGACGCCAGCACCCTCCACGCACTCAACGCTGGCCGAAACCACACCTGCTTCCAGGCCGCCCAGAAATGGACCCACGGACCCTTCTCCTGCCTCACCTGCAGCTTCATCTGCGACAGAACCCCCAAACCTCCAAGGACTAGACCCAACCACCTCCGCTGCATACTCCTCAACACCCGCTCCGCACACAAACATGCCATCGAGCTCTGGGATCTGCTCGTCACCTCCGCCCCAGATGTGGCCTTCCTGACCGAGACCTGGTGGAACGACTCCTCGGCGCCCGACATCGCCATAGCCATCCCGGACGGCTACAAGATCACCCGCAGGGATCGTGCCAACGGAATCGGAGGAGGAATAGCCATCGTTCACAAGTCCACCCTCAAGGTCTCCACCGACGCAGGCGACACCCTCAACACCGCCGAACACCTGCACCACCCTCAGAGGAACAATCATCTACAGACCCCCCCGACCCCGGGCTCAGTTCAGCGACTCCATCGCCGACCTCGCCAGCACCCACGCACTCGCCTCCACGGACTACATCCTCCTTGGGACCTGAACTTCCTCCTCGAGAACAACAACGACGCCAACTCCACCACCCTGATCAACAACCTTGCCAACCTGGGCCTCAGACAACTCGTCACCGCACCCACCACGCAGTCGGCCACATGCTGGATTCCGTCTTCTCCACAGGCTCCCACGTCGCCTTCGACCACACCACTGAACTCTGCTGGACCGACCACCGCTGCATCTCTTTCACCTTCAAAAAACCAACCATGCATCACCGCACCCAACAGCTGCCTCACTGCTGCTGGAGCAAAGTCACCGAAGACCAGCTGATCACCTCCCTCGCCAAGAACCCACCCACCGACCCGCAGCCCGAAACCTCAGAAAGTGGATTGACGACTGCACCAACACCCTCGCCCCGCTCAAGAAACCCTCCAAAAGCCATGCCGACAAGAGAGCCACCTGGTTCACCGACGAGCTCCAGATCTCTAAACGCGCATGCCGGAAACTGGAGAAGATATGGCTCCATGAACGCACACCAGACAATCACGCAGCCCACAAGGACGCCAACCGCAGACACCACCACCTCATCAGATTAGCCAAGAGATCCTCCTTCAAAGACCGCTTGGATAACAACGCACACGACAGCAAAGAGCTCTTCAGCATTGTAAAGGAACTCTCCAACCCCAGCACCAACGCCAACGACATCCCGCCCTCACAAGAACTGTGCGACTCACTAGCCATCTTCTTCCACCGCATGATCGCTGACATCTATGGCAGCTTCAACACCACGACCGCCCCGGCTACGCCAGACTCCACCTCCCCTGTGAACACCACCAGTGCCAACCGCCTGACCTCCTGGTCCAACGTCAATGACGATGAGACACGCAAGGTCATGAACTCCATTCACTCAGGATCGCCGTCTGAACCGTGCCCACACCACCTATTCAACAAAGCAGACGCAGCCATCACACCCCAACTAACGATGGTCATCAACATCTCCTTCAAAACAGCGACATTCCCGGAAAGCTAGAAGCACGCCGAAATCAAAGTCCTTCTTAAGAAGCCCAAAGCGGACTCCAAGGCCCTAAAAGAACTTCCGACCCATCTCCCTGCTCCCGTTCCCGGCAAAGGTCATCAAGAAAATCAAAAACATACAACTGGCCCGCCACCTTGAAGACAACAACATCTTGGACCCGTCCCAGTCCGGATTCAGACGAAACCACAGCACTGAGACAGCCCTCATCGTCGCCACAGACGACATCAGGTGCCAACTGGACAACGGCGAAACATCAGCACTCATTCTCCTGGACCTGTCAGCCGCCTTCAATGCGGTCTGCCATCGCAATCTAAAGACATGCCTCCTAGAAGCCGGAATCCAAGAGAAGACTCTTTACTGCCTCTCCGGCAGAACCCAGAGCGTCCACCTCCCACCCTTCCAATCCGAAGCCACCGACATCATCTGCGGCGTCACCCAGGGCTCATCCCTCAGCCCAACGCTTTTTAACATCTACATGGCCCCCCTCGCACAAGTGGCCTGCCATCACGACCTAAACATCATCTCCTACGCTGACGACACCCAGCTCATCCTCTCCCTCACCAAGGACCCACACACCACCAAAACCAACCTCCACGAGGGAATGAAGGTCGTCGTCGATTGGATGAGGAGCAGCCGTCTGTAGCTGAACTCGGACAAGATGGAGGTCCTCATCATCGGACCAACCCCCTCAGCCTGGGACGACTCCTGGTGGCTGACCACACTGGGAACAGCATCAACACCCACCGACCATACACGCAATCTAGGATTCATCCTCGACTCCTCCCTCTCCATGTCTAAGCAGGTCAACTCCGTCTCCTCCTCCTGCTACAACACCCTCCGCATTCTCCACAGGATCCACAAGTGGATCCCGACCAAAACAAGAAGAGCGGTGACACAGGCCCTCGTCAGCAGCAAACTGGACTACGGCAACGCACTCTATGCAGGAATCCCATCCAAACACCTATGACAACTACAATGCATCCAAACCGCCTCTGCCCGACTGATCGTCAACGTTCCCCGCCACAGCCACATCACCCCCCACCTGAGAGATCTACACTGGCTCCCTGTCGACAAGAGGATCACCTTCAAGGTCCTCACCCACGCACACAAACCACTCCACAACACCGAACCAGCCTACCTGAACAGCAGACTCAGCTTCCACACCCCCACCCGCCAGCTCAGCTCCACCAGCCTCGCCCTCGCTGCTGTCCCACGCATCCAATGAACGACCTCCGGCAGCAGATCCTTCTCCTACCTCACTGCCAAGACCTGGAACACCCTCCCTACCCACATACAGCAGACCCAAGACCTACTCGCCTTCAAAAGACTCCTCAAGGCCTGGCTCTTCGAGCAGCAGCAGCACCCCCCCACCCCTCAGCGCCTTGGGACCCTCATGGGTAAGTAGCGCGCTTTACAAGTACTCTGATTGATTGATTGATTATTAGTAAGATGGCCATGTACATGATGTGAAATTTGAGCCTCGTTCGTGTGAGCCTAGAAATGTGAAAGGTGATAAGGCAGCAGGACAGCAGACTTTTAGATATTGTTCAAGAGTGACAGCTTCAAGACTAAACCAGGGCCTACATCAAGCAACACTCCAGAAAACTACCTGAATAAAAATATTATATTGTGTATGATGAACCTCAGGGCAAGCCTGAGGGCCAACACAGGTTCCTCTCACAGTATTTGCATACATTTCCGATCTCCAGAAGAGGAACCAATTCATTTCACAGAGACACATAGGTATCTATGAGGAGAAACTGTGGTAGCATTTGTAACCTTTATCTGCTTTGTATCCAGTTAGGATAGGCCACCTTGACAACTGAAACAGATAAGGTAAGCGGAACCATTGCAGTCAAGTTTGCAGTAGTGATGGGCAGTTTTGCATCAGTCTTTAACCAACAGTGTTATCAGCGGACCGGGGCAAAATGCTATTTTTTCACTGATCAGTGAATTATTATTATTTTTTTATTTGTATTTTTTATTCAAAATATTTATTTTCACATTCGTACAGTGAACACAGCTTGGCGCCTACAACCACTGGGGCCGGCAGTATTTTAAAGCATCTTCAGACTCGTATAACACAGCCGTTTTTCCGACATCCCAGAGGTCCTGCAGCGGTTCAGCCCTCCTAATATTTGAGGATCAATATAACATGCAATTTAATTTAATTTAATAGTCACTGCCAGTGTAACTAACTTATCACCTAAACAACCCCATATTAACCCCCTAACCCTGTCCTTCTGACATTTCATTTTTATTTTTTTTTATTTTATTTCCACAATTTCAGACACATGATATGACAGTTGAAGACAGTCTCAATAAATCCAAGATACAAAAAATTAAATGCCTAAGAGACTGAATGCATCCAAGTGTAAAGACTCCTCACGTCCCTTCATATATCATATATATACAATGTCTATTAAGTGATCGCACATCAGATTTGATAATCATTAATTAATATATACATATAATCAGATGATATACAATAGCTATTGAATACTAGAAAGAAAACACAGTTGGAAATAATACATTCATATATAACTAATTAGAACATTGGAATGTTGGGAGCTCCATTGAAAACAATGGAGTGCTCCGGGCTTATAATGGCTGGTGTAAGCCTGGAGCTTCAACATTCCAATGTTTCTTTGTTAACAGCTCTGGCTTTGATCAAAGGCTTCAGGGAGCCTGAGGGGATTTTAATCCCCTCACGCTTCCAAAAGGCTTTGTTTTTTTTGTTAGAACATTCTGCCCTCTAGTGACAGAATGTTCTAATAGCCTTATAGCCCTTCGTAGATGGGATATACCGCTATTAAAGTCCCTCTCCCTTGTTAAAGGCCTTCGCCTTCGGCTCGGGGCCTTTAACACTGGAGAGGGCCTTTAATAGCCGGTATCGCCCTCTACGGCGGGCTATAAGGCTATAGTAATCATATGATCAACTATTCATATGAGCGAGAAAAAGGTCCCATATCATCAGCCCTCATTTTCGGTTACTTTCCCCCCTTTAATGAATATAAACTAAATTCCAGGCTTGATTAGCCAGCCTGGATCAGTCAATTATTTATGGCTTTTGCATTGGTCATCAGTACAAATACTACTACAAAATTGCCTGGTACATTGCGTGGAATTAATGCAAAACTGCCTGAGAAGGGTGCATTTTGCACCACTGTCTGGTTGGATTGGTAAACATTATAAAGCTCATTTCCCACTTAGCATTCATTGTAGTCAACAACTTTATTGTTGGCTTTGCAGTTTCACAAACATAAATACATTCCTGGCCGCATACATAAATGTCAGAATAAAATGCCAGCATGAAAATAATTTTAAAGCATTAGATAAAAAGAATCCTATCCTTGGGTTATCCTTTGGTAACTCTGGCACTACGCTGCTACTCACGGCTTCATAGGATCATGTGGACGAGTTACGAACAATAGGTACATGCACTGGCAAAGCCAATAGGTCTGTCATTCATGTAACAACGCATGTATGCTCTTTGCTGAAGTCCCATGCTGTTATGGTGGTAATGGTGGTTTGGTAATTGTAATGGTGGTGGAAATGGTGGTTGTGTTAACCGAGTTGGTAATGATACTGTAGGTAGTGGTGGTAATAGCATGCACTCAAGTTTGTCCAAGAACACTTTAAAAAGCTTTTGCAGTAAAAAAAAAAAAAGAAGAGACAGAATGATGGGTTTGTCTAAAATATGCATTTAAGAGGGGCTGTGGTGAGAGGAGTGGCATTGTTGAAGGGTGATAGTGGAAAGATGGAGGCCAATGGGGGGGAGGGGGCACCGAAGAATTTCGCACTGTGCACCACCTGCACTAAAGCCAGCCCTGGCTGTAGCCCAACAGATGATTTGAAATTGTATCCAATCAAGAAGCAGAACCAATGTTCCGCACAATGATGGTTGTCACGAGCATATGTGCAACTAGCTCTCATTCTTCTTGCTGCACTCTGCACCACAGCTAAGGACAGCCAGCCAATGCCAGGAACACAATAAGTGTGACTTTATGGAGCACACTCACACATCACAGCATAACACTTCCTACATAGACCACACTTGGAACCCACTCCCTTCCAACTGTACACAAAGCTATAGAAGTGTGAGCATTTCTATATCTCATGCACATCTTCACTCTACTACACACTCAAGAGCACCTACAAGTTAAACAATAAGAGTAACTCTTAGGTGGCACAATTTCAGCACAGATGAATGATATGGGACTTGCTCACCGTGCAATGAGCTGTGAGTAAGTTGGACATATAGGCCAGGATTGCTGGTAAATTGAAGGCAAGAAAGTAGTCTGGGCTCAGCCCTAACAAGAGTATCAGGAATCTACTTAGGAACCAAAGACAGTATCTTGAACAGATTAGCACATTCATTGTAGATATATCGCATCTACAAGTAGATAATTTGCAAAGATGTTGGTAATTCAGCAACGGTAAGTTGAGTGCAGAAATCCATGAAAACAATCACAGTTCCAAACAAGCATTGGTCAATGCATATGGTTTCGCCTATGTGATTAATAATGAGCTGTTTTTTGTTGTAAGTTGTAGCTTGCTGAGTAGTTGTACAGTATAAGGTATAGAAAGTCTGTTAAAGTGTTATGACTTGTTTTTGTACAAAAAGTCAATATATTGTGCTGTTACCAGTGGTATAGTGCGGGTAAGTAATAGCAAAAGTTTGAACAATGAAATGAAAGGGGGAAATGATAGAATGCATTGATTTAATAGCGATATTATGTGTTTAGAGGGGTTCTGACAAATTTTGGGCCTGGTGCCACTGCACCTGCTGCACCATTCAAATCATGCCCGTAGTGCCTGCAAGATAACTGCATTTGTGGCTGCCTGTTTAGTAGTAAAATATAGCAATATTTGGTGTTTAGAGGAGTTATAAGAACGTTTGGCCCTGGTGCCACTGCACCTGCTGCAACATTGAAATCATTACCCTAGAGCCTGCAAAACAACTGTATTTGTGAATGCCTGTTTAGTAGTTAAATATCACAATATTTGGTGTTTAGAGGGGTTCCTAGAGCTTTGGGCCCCAGTGTCACTGAACCTGTTGCACCATTGAAATCATTACCCTAGTGCCTGCAAGTTAACTGCATTTGTGACTGCTTATTTAGTAGTTAAATATCGGAATATTTGGTCTTTGAAGGAGTTCTGACAACTTTTGGCCCCAGTGCCCCTACACCTGCTGCAACATTCAATTCATTCACCTAGTGCCGGCGAAATAACTGCATTTATGACTGCCAGTTTAGTAGTAAATTATAGCAATATTTGGTGTTTAGAGGAGTTATGGCAACTGTTGAGACTGGTGCCACTGCCCGAATCACTGACAGGATTTCGAGAATCAAAAAATCGTCCTACAGAAATATCAACGCAAAAATATCGCAGTCAAGAATATCGACATACTAACTACATGAAGGTAAGTACAAAAATATCGAAAAAATTATATTGATGTCAAAAATATCATTGTTAACCCCTTAAGTGCTGCTGACGGCCAATGGTCGTCAGGAGCGCTACCTCCCCAGTGCTGTGCACGACCATTGAACGTCCATTCAGCACTAGTTCTAATGGACAGCGCAGCACTGGGGAGGAATGTGTAATAGCAGCTATGAGGTTAAAACTATTGTTTTTTTTAAAGTTACAAAAATAATGTGAAATAAAGTAAATAATACATATATTTAAAGTAAACAGTTAAAAATATTTTTAAATGTTTAAAAATTATAACTAATTTATATGTAATGTTAAATAAATTAAACATATAATATATATATACGTAATATATTTTAATTATTATTTTAATAACTTATAAATTGTTAAAAATATCTTATACATTACAAATACATCTCTACACATAAAATAATAATATAAATAAAACTTAAATGAATATATGTACCAAATTAAAAAACATTACAATTATTATTAATATTTTTAAAATTAAGTATAAACTACATTAACTAAAATAATACAAAAAATATTAGATAGCAAAGGGAATACAATTACCATTCCAACTCCAAACATTGCAACAGTAGGGAAAATGTTGGATAGCATAGGGGTAAAAATTACTATTCCCACTCCAGTGAGTGCAACAGTAGGGAAAGTGTTGGATAGTGTAGGAGTACAAATTACTATTCCCACTCCAGTGAGTGCAACAGTAGGAAAAGTGTTGGGTAGCGTAGGGGTAAAAATTACTATTCCCACTCCAGTGAGTGCTACAGTAGGGAGAGTGTTGGATAGCGTAGGAATAAAAATTACTATTCACACTCCAGTGAGTGCTCCAGTAGGGAGAGTGTTGGATAGCGTAGGAATAAAAATTACTATTCCCACTCCAGTGGGTGCAAAAAAGGGAAAGTGTTGAATAGCATTATGGTTAAAATGACTATTCCAATTCCATTGAGTGTAACAGTGTGGAAAAAGTAGGATAGCGTAGGGGTTACATTAACATACTTATTAATTAAAAATAGTTTTTAAATAAATAACATATTAATAGGTAATTAACAAAAATATTAATAATACCCATAAAATTAAATAAATATTTACTTAAATAACATGAAATTACTTCCCACTCTATTCCCCTATAAACGCACAACCCGCTACACATTAAAAAAACAATTAATTGCATAATCAATTAATCAATTAGTAAAAATTAATTACCAATTAATAATTAAATAACCATAAATTAATAATCAATACCAATTAATTAAAATTAAAATGTACCTAATTATAATAAATTACTTCCCACCCTATTCCCCTAAAAACCCACAACTTGCTATGCATAAAAAATAACACAATTAATGTAATTATCAAATAATCAATTAATACAAATTAATTAGCAATTCATAATTAATTAACAATAAATTATTAAACAATACCAAATAATAAAAATTAAAATGTACTTAATTATAATAAATCACTTCCCACCCCTATTCCCCTCTAAACCCACAACCCGCTACACATAAAAAATAGCACATTTAATCAAATTATCAATTAATAAAAATGAATTACCAATTAATAATTAATTAACAATAAATGAATTAAAAATAACAATACATGAAAATAATAAATGCAGTATAATTAAGATAATTATAAATAATCAATTAATAAAAATGAATTACCAATTAATAATTAACAATAAATTAATAAAGAACAAATAAATAAAAAATATTAATTAAGTATATTTGAATTACTTCCCAGCCAACTCCCTTATAAACCCACAACCCACTCTGATACTAAAATGCAAAATTTACTTACATTTTTTTTACTCATTTCTAAACATTTAATACAAATATTAAAAAATAATTTAAAAAAATCACAAAAAATGTAAACACATATATAAACTATGTGCTAAAATACCTAATTTTAAGACTTTCGGTATTCACAGAAGACATTTAGGAGTCCTAAAGTTAGGAGTCCTAACTTTACTACTACTAAACTGAGAAAAATCCTAATTTTAAGACTTTCGGTATTCAAAGGAGGCATTTAGGAGCCCTAAAGTTAGGACTCCTAACTTCTGTGAATACCGAAATGAGTAAGTGTCTTCTGTGAATTCCAAAATGAGTAAGTGCCTTCTGTGAATACGAAAATGGTAGTAAGTTTAGGATTTTGTCTGAAGTTAGTTCTGTGAATCGGGCCCTTAGTGAGTGGGGTGGAATTCCTACCATGGTAAATGTCATGCCCCACATGGACAGTACATTGTGTTGTTTCTGGGATCTCCTTTAAATGAAAGGGATAAAGGGAAAAAACATGCATTTTTTGAAGCTGCATGCACTGGATGCACATGATGACCTTCCCCCCCCCCCCCCCCACCCCCCCACCCCCAGTCTTTGGCTCAGTGTCGTACAGTAGCAAGGCGAGCCACAGCAATCAGAGAGTAGGTGTCCTCCCAAGGTGCGTGTTAGCTTCCAGCAGGTCATTGGAATAGTTTGTGCTGCTAGTGCCCTGTAGCGTCCCAAGAGTTCCATTTAGGCTACAAAAAACAACCGCAGATGTAAACAAAGCAGCATGGATGGACATAGATCCCTGGGATGAAAGTGACGGTGTTCCATTAGTCCTTAGAGCCCGTAAAAGTCTGAATAACTCGGGGTTGCCTGAAATCGCTCTGTCCTAGGTGGACACACAGATGCAATACATTCTCCCTATATAATATGTGTGTGGCATTTTTCAGAGCTACAGTGTCTAGAGGTGTGGTGTACACCAGAATCTTTCAAAATCAGATGATTGATATTCCTGGCATTTGTGGCAAATCAGGTGGGCAACCAGCTTAGGTCATGCCCTTGCTGGCTTCCTTTGGATAGCCCGTAAATTAATCCATTATCTTGTTTAATAAAGCTATGACATAATTGTCTTGCAACGGAAACATGGTGTGTGCTAATTCTATTGTCTGGTTAATTCTTTGAATGCATTGATTGTCTGTTTCGATTAGGCGGTTCAATACTAGAGGGTGCTATTAGCTTATGTTGTATGGTCTGTGCTGCTGCTCAGCACAGATACCCTAATGGCAGAGACCCCTCTCCTCCACACACCTTTCCGATTGACCGGATACTGAAAAAGGAGTTTCCTCAGACAAGGAGTGCTTTAGGCAAGGCATGGCAGCTGCCCTAAACTCTCTGGCATCTCGAGATCATCCTGTAGAATAGGGACCAGGATAAGGCCTCTTAGGTTGGCACAAACTAACTCCATTCCCCAGCAGGGAAGGTGCAGCCCCAAATGACAGCAGCTACCCCATTCCCTCAGCATCCCTGTGGTCCTCCCTTGCTCCTGTGGAAAACGCCTGGTGGGATGATGAACAGACGTGGAGCTGACCAGAACAGTCACCTCGGATTAATAGGCACGGGCATGTCGTCCTTCCTCGTGAAACATTTTAAGGAAAATCATACCGAAAAAAAGTATGGGTATGAGGTCTTCTTTTATGTCTAGTCATAGTAGAACCTTTGCTCTCATAAGTGACGAGTGTCTTGAACTCATTGACGTCCGAAGTGCGTTGCTATTAACAAATAACCATGCAATATATCACATGCCTTTCTTTTTGGGCAAGAGCATTTCTGTTGCTGATTTTTCTGCTTTTTGTGCAGTGTGTGACTATGTACGGTTATGCCATCATAGCAGCATCCAGGGCTGACTTAACCTGGGGGAAGTTGCCAGAGACTTTGGGGCACTCACCTGCAGGCCGCTGCTCCCGCATACAGCGTTCTGCCGCCCGGTCTATCGGGCCATCTGTGCTGCTGCTCCTGACCCCTCCCGCCTACCCAGGGACCCAGGGACTACATTATCCGGCAGATCTTGCGGCCAGGACGACGCTTATGTTTTCCAGGCGCCCGGTGGCGCTCAAGTACAGCTGGGAGACCCGGGGAAGTTGCCAGAGACCTTGGGGGCACTCACCTGCAGAACGCTGCTCCCGCATACAGCGTTCTGCCGCCCGGTCTATCGGGCCATCCGTGCTGCTGCTCCTGACCCCTCCCGCCTACCCCGGGACCCAGGGACTACGTTACCCGGCAGATCTTGCGGCCAGGACGCCGCTTACGTTTTCCAGGCGCCCGGTGGCGCTCAAGTACAGCTGGGAGCCTCGCCTCGCGGGACGCGCGCGGGCGGCGCCGGAATAAGCCCGGGCAAAGGGCGGGCCCTCTGTGGCCCTCAGAGGCCTGAGGAGGACGGGCCGGGCCACATCACTTGGTCTTTCAAGAGGAGGTAAAGTGACTGATTGCTGTACTGGACAGTAGTAATTGGCTACTATACTTAATACTTTTGGTTCACTTCTAAGTCATATTAGGAGCCACAAAGAGGTTGCCAATAAACTAACCCTTTGGTCGGATTCTTGCCCGAGGATGCCAGATAAATATGTTAATAAAACGCTGCCTCCTATGTGTGGAGTTACTGATAATATCATTTCCGACCAGCTTATAGACAGCCCAATTAGCAATCAATTCTCCTCACAAACAACTAGTACAGCGTGTAGCATCTCACTGTTGGAGGAACTAAATAGTCTGTGTAAGACTAGGTATGCCCCTGCAGGATTACCCTCCCCCAACTAATATTAATCCATCAGTCCCAAACGAGAGAGTGCCGGAACCCTTTCCCATATTCACAAATCCAATACCCAATGCATAGCACCCGCCCGGCCTACACCTATCAAAAGGAAGCACGACGGGGATAAATATAATGAGAGCTTATCCAAAATACAAAAAATACAGAGTGGGTTTTCAACCTCAACTCTGCCTCTTACAAACTCCCCCCCATTTCCAGAGGTGGCTAAAAAATTAGACGATTTAGCTCCCTCTTCACAGATGGCTCTATTGTCAATGATCGAACAATTGATCAAATCTATTATACATCCCCTGATCGACAAAATTAACACCTTGGGGGATAGACTGACAGGGATTGAGGGAAAAATCAAATTCAATCTGTTACTCCCTATCCACGATACTATACCTAACCATCCCTTGGCAACTGCTCCTCCTAATGCGCCTAAACTAACCACTCAAAACATAGCACCGCAAACTCAAGTCCCAGCTCTCACTTCTTTGCCCTTAAATGCTCCCAAAGCCTCTCTTAAATCCACTACAGTGCATAATACTGTCCCTAGAGTAGAGAGAAACAGGGTTTCTCGCATTCATTTACCTCCAGAGGCCGCTCCATTCGTGTGCGTCCTCTCAGGAGTCCCGCAACTGAACAAGGGAAAATCAGAGAGGCAACAAGATTTGTTAAATAAGGTCCACTTCTGGTTATCTAAAAATAGACCTCTACCCCATGATTTTGATGGCAGGATTATCAGCGTGAGGAGAGTGTGTTGGCTAGGTCCCCTTCAAAAAGATATTAATGGTGACCTAGTATTAATTAGATTCAGAAGTAGATATATCGTTCCATACCTCCAAACTTGGCCACCTACTGAAGGTGATGGCCCCATATCTACCTGGGATCTACACGACTTTTACCCAAGCACCTCATACATCCCTGCTCCCAGGCCAATAGCTGAGGTTAGTACTAGGCTGGGTAGAGGAATTTGTTTACCGTATTGGTGAAGTATCCCTGCGCCTAATAGTTATGATCTACCGCACAATAGACCCAAGCACTACAACCCTTAATAACTTTCCTAGTGATGTAATGGAAGAACTGCTAACATGAATCCTGTAAAGTATGTTATTATGTTTTTAACTTTTAATCTGTAGATAATCTGTGCTTCATATGTATGTACTTCTTAATTATGATTGTATTTTTTAACTGTACGCTTTTATGATTTTTAAACAAAATCGAATAAAAGCAAATCGAATCGACTTAACCTGGGTAATTTAAAAAGAGCGAACTCTTTTCACCAGATCACATTTGACTGTTTCCAGCGTGAACTTAAATATGGGGTTCTCAACTGGGCTTTTACTTTGAACAGGTCTGTGGATCGGTGGGGAGGTTTTGTCGTCCTAATGACAATGAGGTCTTCTGGAGCACAGGTGTCACGCTGATGTTCAAAGCTATGTTGCAGGTAATTGGTGCCACAGAGAGATCACAGAACCCCTGGTTAGTAACCTTTGTTGTCAAAACCATTCAGTGGAGAGTCAATGATGGGAGCAAAGAGTTCAGGCTACAGCAAATCCATGGGAAGTGAGCTTGAAAGGGGCAGAAGGAAGAACTGGAGCAAAGCTGCAAAGAAAGTGGTAAAGTTTTCTCTTAAGTGAGAGATATATAAATATTTATGTTCATTCATTTGGTCTTTATTTCTATCAATATAGATCATAAAAGTATACAGCAGTTTGACACATATTAAAACGATATGCAGTATAAGAAAATATAAAAACAGTACAATTGATCTGTTGCAAGGAATTAAAATACAATTGATTTTAAAATCATCGAATGCAATTCATTATCCTAAAATCGGCTAAGTATAGCGTTTACCGGTGTGCCGCATTGATGTTAAAAATGTTGCCAATGCAAACACGATTGGAGGAGATAGATCTGTTTTTAATATTCTATAGGCTGGAAGATAGTGCCTAAAGCCAAGGTTTATGAGAAGTGGGACAAGCCAGTATTTCCTAGACAGACCCTCCAGGATATCGCGATTTCGCGATTTCGTGATTTGTCGCGAAATCGGCACTTTTTAAAAAATGCCGCGATTTTTACAAAAATGCCCGCGAAATCGGCATTTTTTGTAGAAATCGCGGCATTTTTCGCTATATCCTGGGGGGTCTGCTTTATGTGGCTATCGCCTGTGAATTGGGCTAGCAGCCAAGATACTCAGCAGCATTGGAGAGGCACAGCGGGGTGGCAACCATCACACCTCCAGCCCTTGATGACCTGTTAAGTGGTGCTTCGAAGGTGACTGAGAGGAGGGGGGGGCAGCGCTGACACCTCCAGCCCTTGCTGACCTGTTAAGAGGCGCTGCGAAGGTGACTGAGAGGAGGGGCTGCAGGCTCAGGAGCAGCGACATCTATTCACATGCAAACAGCCCTGAATGCATCATGTCTCTGCTATTTGGAGGGGGCTCGCACATTCCATTTCTACCCAGGGCCCCAAACATCCGAGACTCGGCCAGATTACAACCCTGATTACACCGAGGCAGCACGTGGTTCTCTTCACAGAGCGTAATTACTGTCACTAAATTGTAAGCAAACCTCGTTTCTTCAACATGCAGTCTATAATGTAAGAAAATAAAGATATGGCACAATCGCACCCACACTGATTAACAAAGTATGGTGGACAATCAGTTCAATCAGTTCTCTTAGAGTATCTCCTGTAAGTACTGTACATCACAGTGGGGGATGGCATTTTGGACAGAAAGCCTGCCTTCTCGCTGTCTTGTGCAGGAGGGGGCGAGGAGCCCAAGATGATACTAGAATACTGCATGCCCACCCCTGTGCCCACCCTGGTGGATCCTGTTCCCTCTCCTGTGATGGCTCCTGCCCTCCCCTCAGTGATGGCTCCTGTCCCCCCCATGTGGTGGCTCCAGTCCATCCTCCGCCTGTGATGGCTCCTGTCCCCCCATGTTGTGGCTCCAGTCCACCTACACCTGTGATGGCTCTTGTCCCCCCCTTGTGGTGGATCCTGTCTCCGCCCTGGGTGGCTTCTGTCCCAGTCCTGGAACGGCCCCTGCAGCGAGGGTGAAGTTCTTGATGGGCCTCTTCTCAAAAGGGCTCAGCTCAAGTTTAATATGGAAAGGTCGGTGAGTAAGTAAGTGAAGGGATGGGTGAATGGCTGGATGAATTAGTGAAAGGGTGAATGGATGAATGAAAGATTGAATAAATGGATAATGAGAGAGGATGGATGGGTTGATGAGAGGGGACGGATGGAGAGAAAATGTAAATACCTGGATGTATGGGTGGAAGGGTAGCTGGATGATGGATGAGGGGAAAGATGGATGAGGGGAAGGATGATGGATGAGGAGAAGGATGGATGGGTGGAGAGGAAGGATGGATGGATGAGGGGAAGGATGGATGGATGATGAGGGGATGGATGGATGGTTGATGAGGGGGTGGGTGAAAGGATGGATGATGAGGGGAAGGGTGGATGGATAGATGAAGAGGGGAAGGGTGGATGGATGGATGATGAGGGGGTGGGTGAAAGGATGGATGGATGGATGATGAGGGAATGGATGGATGATGAGGGGGTGGGTGAAAGGATGGATATCAGGTCGTGTTCGAAATACACTGTAAAGGGGCGATAGGTATAGCCATCATTTGTGCAGCAGGTACAGTGGCACCAAGCTCTAAGGCTATTGCAAGACACAAACTGACCTGCAATGGTACGCCTCTTCTGGCGCAGGGCATTGCAATGTGACGCATCTGGGAGATGCGTCACGTTGTAAATACCCCGCACCATGGTGCATCTTTTGCGCCTCCGCTGCGTCACAAAAGTGACGCAACGGCGGCGTAAAAGCAGCGCAAGGGGCTTGTAAATCTGCCCCAAAGTGTCTACATTGTAAAGAAACCAAATATACGTAGCTTCATGTTGTTAAATAACTAAAAAAACTAAGATATCTGTGTTTGTTGTAGGAAAAATGGCCACATAAAATGCCGCAAAATTGCCGCTAAATTTCAATTTTTGTGCCGCTAACTTTGCTAATCCATGCCGCTATATCCTGGGGGGTCTGCCTAGATCTGTGGTAGGCTGTGCAGAAAAATATAGTATGCAAATCAGTTTCTTGGGGTAGGAACATGCTGGGCACTGTGTTGTGGAATGGGATTTTGCCCAGCCGTCCGTCAATGCCCCAAGAGGGAGAGATCCACATCGCCACTGCATGAATAGTTTCCTGGTAAGGACAGGGTTAATGATATGAGTCTTTGATTTTAATAATAAATATATATATATGTGTGTGTATATGCGTGTGTATATATATATATATATATATATCCAAGCTCCTTCCTCTCCACACCGATATACCAAGGCATGTATATATATATATATATATATACATACATATATACATATATGTGTGTGTCTTTGTGTATAGATAGGTAGATAGATAGATAGATAGATAGATAGATAGATAGATAGATAGATAGATAGATAGATAGATAGATAGATAGATAGATAGATAGATAGATAGATAGATAGATAGATAGATAGATAGATAGATAGATAGATAGATATTGTTGCTTGAAGTTGCCCTAAGTATGAGAAGCACTCGGACAACAGCGTGAAGGTGCAAGCCTTTAATAACAAGTACGGACTGAGTTCGTCTTGCTGGAATTATTAAACAGCCATTCTGTCAAGCCTGGCGCGTTTCGAAGTTTCTTCTTCCTCAGAGGCTTTGAAGAATGATGCGTGCTATCGCAGGCACTGCTCCACCCTTTTATCCAATAACACGTCCCTGAATTGGGCTGCTCTTATGGGACAGTGTTGTGGTATTATGGGAGTTGTAGTGTCCAAATTCCCTCCATTGAAGGAAGCACTGTAAACTGTAAGCAGAGGCGCAACTAGAGTCAAATTTCGGGGGGGTTAAGAAAAAAGGTCGGGGGGGCTGAATCTTTAGGAAATCGGCAGAGTCGAGCTGCAGGGGCTCTTAGAAGGGGTGAAACAACAACAAAGCCCCATTAACATGCACAAGGTCTTTTAAAGACCTCTGAAGTGCTTGGGTGCGGCTGTGAGCGGGCCCGGGAAAGTGTCTCATCCGGGGCTGCCATACACGACGGGGGGGGGGGGGCTGAAGCCCTTTGAGGCCAATGGGTGTTGCGGGCCTGACTCGAAGTACATTTCAGCTATGTTGGGCCCCAGAAGGCGTTATCAGTCCTCAATCTTGAGCTGCTGCCCCACATATGAGGTCGGTGAATCCTCCTCGTGACCCCCAGTTTGTGGGGTGGTGCATTCCCTGCGTTATTATCATTTTAAGTTTCCTTGTGCTGTGGCAGCTTTCTGGGCGCCCAAAACAGTTGTGCACACTTCCCATAATCTCTATGCAGGCTGCATTACAGTCTGTGTAGAGAACATGCCGAGGCTCATTGGATCCACAGCTCTCAGACCAATCATAACGCTGCATTGCAGCTTTGTGATTGGCTATAGGGAGCCAGGGAGCCTGGGAGCTGCTGGTGCCTGTATCCTGTTGCAACCGAGTCAGGAAGATGAGGACAGAGGAGAGGCGCCAGCTGGCAGTCAAAGGTAAGTGGTTAATTTTTATGTTTTTTCACCTCCCGACCCCCTTGCCCGCCACCCTTGCCTCCGCCCCACCACTAGAGTCGGGGTGCAGCCGCTACTGGTATCTTATCATACCTCAGGTAGGTGTGTGCAAAGCTACGAAGTTTCCCTTTGTGAGGAACGAATAATTCTTGCAAAAACTCGGGAAAACACACAATAAACCTGTAGTTTGGAAAAACATATAGTTCCAGGTGATAATTCAGACTAATGGGAACATTTTGAATGCTGGTATTATTTGTGTTGAGCCACTCACAATGAAAAGGTAGGCAAGAACATGGACTCCTAAACAAAATGCTCGCAAGTTATCGGGGCGACACTGTGATAGAATACTGGTGAAAAAATGGTAAGCTAGATATTAGCAGAATGCTTGCGAGGTACCTACCCAACACAATTTTGGGGGACTCACAAAAAAAGCCAAACAAGGTATGCCCTTTCTTTCGAAATACTCATGAGTTATCAGTGAAACATTGTTTTATACTACTTGCAAGAAAAAAATCAGTAAAAACGGCATTCTCCGATGAAATTCTTATGAGTTACTGAGCCCCTTTACCACTATTTAGAGAAAACTGCGGCAGTCAGAAAAATAAAAACTTTGCAGGCTGCAGATAGAGCAGTTATTGGGAATCAATCTAAGCTTGATTAATAAATACTTTGCACACCCCCAGCCTCAGGCACACTTCCAGACCTTGTGCAGCAATCACATACTGGATGTTTGCACAGATTTCACTCACTCACCATGTAGTCTTTTTCACTCACATGGTAGTCGGCAAGATTTTGTACCATTGAACATTTGCAACCAATCACTCATGATTTCTCTCTTAAAAAATTCCCTTACAAGGTGCCTCGTCACATTAAGCCCTAGCCCAAGAGTTAATGGTTGTTCTACCTCACACATTGTTGTACAGGGGAAGTACGAATCATGCAAGAGGAGGCTCATCACACTGGAACTTTTTCACTGACACAAAATATACTAGCACTCAGTCATTGCCAAGCCATCAAACAGAGCAGCTTTCCTAAGTGAAACCAGAGAGGGACACATGTCACATTTGTGCACTATTTCTAAACAAACCCAGGACATGGATCTGATAAACAAAAGGAAGAGATGTGTTTCTTTATACCATGTCCTAATCCCTACTAACTGAAGACAATTGGGCCAAAGGTATATATTCACATTTATCTAATCACATGTGTATTTACTACTGCACCAAGGTGACATTCTACACTTTTATGCTATTCATCATTTCTGAGTTTAGATGCAAACACCCAGATCATGGTCTTGAACCTTCTAAAACATGATATATGTGAGTGTAAAGTTACTATTAGTAACTATGCACGTGATTTTCCTATGGAAGAGTATAGGAAAAATCTATACTACTATTATAAAGAGAGAACACAACCCTTTTGGCAAGGTAAACTCGGGAACCACAGCGCCAATCCACACACCCGATACATCCTTGAAATTGTCAGGGTGTGTAGATGGACATAGGCTACATAAAATTAAAATAAAACGTAAATTTAAAAAATGAACTTTAAAAACAAAGTAGTCCCCTGTGTCAGAATCCATGCACCTCGCCAAAGGCTATCTGTGAGGAAGAATCCATGCTGGAAAACATCTTTGCGCTTACTACTAAGGTCCTGCAGTGTCCCGCCATGTTGCAAGAGTAGCACGCAGTTCCATCGAGTGAAACCTCCTTCAGCGGTCTAGTTGCTGAGAGCAGTGGCGCGCATTGTCGCCAATGCGCATGCGCGAACCTCGCGCTGCGCACTTCAACCGACTTTTATCCCTGACAGGAGCTTCCTCGGCTCGCTGTCATCTTCCTGAGGAAATCTTTGACGTATTTCTTTTTGAGAACTTTTCCCCTTGCCTCGTCACAGCAATTACCAGTCTCAAGGTTCTGTTGACACTCGGTTCGAGTGTTTCGTTGTTCATGTTCTTCAAGAAAGTCACCTGCATTCTGACAGAATAAAGACGCTACCACAGGGCGAGAGTAGCGGAGCTGAGTCTTCAGAGCGTCTTCTGTGAAGAGAAGGCCTCGTAATCCAAGTAAGAGTGTGGTTCTTGCGCTTCAGTCTCCAGGCAATGACTGAGGTGATGTTATCTTCAAGCTAACTGTGTTTGGAGCAAGAGGATCCTTGAGCCTGAGAGTTTAGCGCTTCAAAGTACAGAGAGTATTGTTAAAATTCAAAACTTCTGAGAGTGCTTATTAACAGACTGTGATTTTCCTGCAACCTTCTTCATGAAAGCATCAAGACTGAATATTTGCTACACACCTTGAACTTATTGGTGGTCAGTCTTTCTGCAGTTTTCCCATTTGGTCATCAGCCTGTTCTTGCAGTGAATCAGATATTCTGTACCTGACAAACACTCATAGGGAGGAGCTAGCTTCTAATTAAACACTGGTAAGAATTAGTTTGGGTTTAACAGAATAGATAATAAGATGTACACTTCATGGTGAGTCAGAAATTTAATAAGTGTTTTACCTTACAGCGCAGACCAGACCAGACCAGGTTGGAAGCCAGTGTCCGAAGCGTGTCTCTCTTGTTTGTCATCCACTTCCCCTTTCCCCCACGGGGTTAATTCGGTGGACAGCGAAATTCTCAGTAGTCCCTGAGTTATCCCTGGGGTGGATTTGGGGTAAGAGCATCTGTTCCTGAGGGGGCCGAACCAGTGTATCCTTTGAACGTGACAGATTGAAGTGCCCGCCTCTTTATTGAGGATTCAGGCCCCCTCCTGAGCAGAAGATGGTGGAGAGCATAGACTTGAAAGCCTTAACGGCTGTTTTGAGCGGTATGCAGGAACAGTTGAATAATACAGTAGAAGAAAATAAAGCCCTAAGAGAGGAGATTAGGAGGTCGAGGCAGGAGTTCACCCAAACTAAGCAAAGGTTAGACGATTTAGAAGCGGCTGGGTCCTTATTTCAAGGTAGTCTCCCTACATCTCAACCCTCAACCTCAGCGGGTGTCTCCACCCAGGTGATTCACTCCATCTCCCCCGTAATTCCGTTAGCCTCTCCTGAGAGATATGGAGGTGACCCTTTGAAGGCGCAAATTTTTCTGACACAGTGTTCCTTACACTTTCTGTGTCGTCCGGTAATTTTTACAGACGACCAAGCTAAGGTGGCTTTCATTTTGTCGTACCTGACTGGAGATGCAGCCGCATGGTCCATGTCCTTGGTCACCAGGAAGGACCCTGTGTTGACTAATTATGACAACTTCAAGTTAGAATTTGAAAGAATATTTGACCGAAGGTCAGCATCACAAGCTACAGACAATGAGTTATTGGACCTTAAACAAGGAAGTAAAGACTTGGTAGGGTATTTGGCAAGCTTCAATAAGTTAGTGGTGGAAACTAATTGGCCAGAGGCGAAACGAGCAGCGATCTTTTACAGAGGCCTGCGAGATGATCTTAAAGATGCTTTGGCTCAAATCCCTCAAAGACCTACAGAAGTTTCTGAACTAATAGATCTGGTGTTGCAGTTAGACCATCGGCTGAGTGAGCGGAGGAATGAGAAGAAAAAAGACTTTCGTTTCGTGCCGCCAAGATTTGATAGAGCTAAGGTTGAGTCTCCAAAAAATTCAGAAGCAGCCTCCTCAGAAGAACCTATGCAGATAGGCTCGGTGCGCGGACCACTTTCTAAAGAAGAAAAAGAGCGAAGAAGAAGTTCTCAGTTATGTCTATATTGTGGAAGCGCTGGTCATTTTGTTAAGGAATGTTCCAAGAGACCAAAGACCACCTCGCCAGTAAAAGATCGGCTTCGCCTGTAGACAGAGTCGCACAGGTGGAAGCGTTTTCAAAGACGACTCCTGACAAACAACACATTATGAACACCTTACAGTCTGCAGCTCCTCACCTGACAGCTCTTTTTGTGGTCAAATTTCGTAATCATGAGTTACATGAAGTTTCCGTGATGATTGATTTCGGGGCCACAGGGAATTTTTGTGACCTAAAATATGCCAGGCAAAATGGTATCCGATCAGTCCAAAAACTAGTACCGGAAGCAGTTCGAGCAGTTGATGGAACCAACCTGTCATCAGGTCCGATAACTCATGAAACGGAAATGGTGTTGCTAACTGGTTTGAATGGGCACTCGGAGTGGATGTCGTTTAACTTAATCGACGCGCCCCAGTTCCAATTGATTCTTGGTTTACCCTGGTTAACAGAACACAACCCGAGAATAGATTGGAGTAAAAGGACCATTGAAATGAACTCTTCTTATTGTTGCGAAAATTGTTTCCAGGTTCCAGAATCTAAGGAAGAGCCCACTCCAGTTAAGCTTTTAGCCTTTGGTCATCCCACACAAATCTGTGCCTTGGAGGTTAAAGAAATTCCAGAGCAATATCAGGATTTGGCATTGGTATTTGATAAGAGAGGTGCGGATCAGTTACCCCCCCATCGCCCATATGATTGTAAAATTGAAATTGAGCCCGGAGCAATTCTACCTTGCAGTCGAATATACGCTCTCACAGAAAAAGAAAATCGGTATCTCAAGGAATATCTGGATAAGCATTTGACAAATGGATTTATTCGCCCATCTCAGTCCCCGGTGTCATCTCCTTTGTTTTTCATCCCAAAACGTGATGGGGATCTTCGGGCTTGCATCGACTATAGAGCAGTAAACCAAGTAACAGTGAAGAACCGCTATCCTCTTCCGTTAATCTCAGTATTGCTTGATCAAGTAAAAGATGCCAAGATCTATACCAAATTGGATCTCCGAGGGGCGTATCATTTAATTCGAGTGGCTCCTGGAGATGAATGGAAAACGGCGTTTAGAACACGATATGGGTTATTCGAGTATTGTGTAATGCCCTATGGACTCTGCAACGCTCCCGCTGCTTTTCAACATTTTGTAAATGACGTGTTAGGAGAATTTTTGGACAGGGTTGCAGTGGTCTACATAGACGATATACTCATTTTTTCAAAGAGTGAAGAAGAGCACATCCCTCATGTGAGAGCGATTTTAACGAAGTTATTGGAAAATCGTCTTTATGTGAAGCTGGAGAAATGTGCGTTTCATGTAACTCGTGTGGAATTTTTGGGGTTCGTACTGTCTCCTGATGGTGTGAGTATGGATTCCACAAAAGTCAAGGCGGTACAGGAGTGGCCCTCTCCGAAGTCAGTCAAGGAGGTTCAGAGTTTTTTGGGATTTTCCAATTTTTATCGAAGATTTATCCCAGATTTCTCGCAAAAGGTGATCCCAATAACTCGTTTGCTGAAGAAGGGAGTCAAGTTCATTTGGAGCACCGAAGCTGAGCAAGCCTTCCAGTTCCTAAAAGATTCCTTCACAAGAGCACCAATTCTGTTGCATCCCAGAATGGAAGACCCCTTTTTTGTGGAAGCAGATGCTTCTGATGGAGCTATAGGAGGGATTTTGTCACAAAGACATCCGACTTCAGGACAGCTGCATCCAGTGGCTTATTATTCCAGAAAATTAAGTCCTCCAGAGTGCAACTATTCAATTGCGGATAAGGAACTGCTCGCGGTCAAGAATGCCTTTGAGGAATGGCGTCATTATTTAATGGGAGCCAGGCACAAGATAACAGTCTTTACGGACCACAGAAACCTCCAGTTTTTGAAATCTGCTCGTACCCTCACGGCGCGGCAGTTACGTTGGTCCTTATTTTTTGCTGATTTTGATTTCATCATTACCTTCAGACCAGGAAAGAGTAATGCTAAAGCTGACGCACTATCTCGGATAGAGTCCGGATCTCCAGATGCAGAGAAAGAACCTCAAAATATCATT
This sequence comes from Lissotriton vulgaris, assembly GCF_964263255.1. Lineage (NCBI taxonomy): Eukaryota > Metazoa > Chordata > Amphibia > Caudata > Salamandridae > Lissotriton > Lissotriton vulgaris. Next base: position 971,142,084 of record NC_141697.1, read on the forward strand.
CCAGAAGAAAAAATCGTGTTGGCTGTAGATTCTTCAAAATTGGTTGTCCAGTTGCAGAAATCTATGACTGAGCAAGAGATGAAGAATTGGTCCGAGCAAGCGGAGGGCCGAGAAGTGAAGAATGGAGTTCCTTACCAAGATCATCGCATTTTCCTTCCAACACCTGCACTTCAAGAAAAGGCCATGGAATCGTGTCATGATAATCTGTTAGCAGGGCATAAAGGAATTCAGAAAACTACCGAATTGGTGGAAAGAAATTTTTGGTGGCCGGACATGAGATCTCAGGTACGACAATTTGTAACCACTTGTGAGAGGTGTCTGAGGGGGAAGTCCGAGAGAAGGCCTCCGCAGGGAAAGTTGAGACCCTTACCTGTTCCGCCTCATCCTTGGCACACTGTGTCCATGGATTTGATAGTGGAACTACCTTTAAGTCAGGGATATACCACAGTCCTAGTGTTTGTAGACGTTTTTTCCAAGATGGCACACTTTATTCCCTTGAAGAAAATTCCAGATGCTCCTCTTCTAGCTCAGCTTTTTGTCCAGCATGTAGTGCGCCTTCATGGCATCCCTAAAGTACTAATTTCGGATAGAGGAACCCAATTTGTTTCACATTTTTGGAGAGCCTTCTCAGCTAAGTTGGGAATTGACTCTCGCTTCTCCACAAGTTACCACCCAGAAACTGATGGCCAAACGGAAAGAGTGAATCAGGAGCTTGAGCAGTACTTGCGTTTATACCTTTTGGACCAAAAATTAGATTGGTCAGAATTGGTATGGGCAGCAGAGTTTGCTTATAACAATGCGGTTCACTCTTCCACTGGTTATTCACCCTTCTTTGTAAATTATGGTAGGCATCCTGCCTTCATTGTAGAAAAAGAGGAAAGCCCAGTTCCTGCTGTAGAACAGAAGGTTAGTGAGATGCAAAAATCTCTCATTCAAGTCAAAAAGAATTTAGAAAAGGCCAAAGAATCTTATAAAAGACATGCAGATAAAAAAAGAAGAGAGAACCCAGTGTTTCAGACAGGGGATAGAGTGTGGCTATCCACTAAGAATTTGAGGCTAAAAATCAATCGAAAATTTCAGCCCCGATTTTTAGGCCCATTCAAAGTGGAAAAAATGCTTAATCCAGTCACAGTGAAAGTTCAGTTACCCTCATATCTCAAGGTTCATCCCGCTTTCCATGTGTCCCTGTTAAAGAAAAGTCCACCCAAGTTGAGAGAGCGTTTAGTACCAAAACCAATTCAGATAGACACACACGAAGAGTTTGAGGTACACAAAATCCTAGATTCCAAACTGAAGAGAGGTATCTTGTATTATCTGATTGACTGGAAGAATTTTGGCCCTGAGGAAAGATCGTGGGAGCCCTCTGACAACGTTCATGCTCCCAGACTTCTTCGAGAGTTTCACAAGGCCAATCCTTCCAAACCCAAAGGAGAAGGAGCATTCTTGGTGGGAGGTACTGTCAGAATCCATGCACCTCGCCAAAGGCTATCTGTGAGGAAGAATCCATGCTGGAAAACATCTTTGCGCTTACTACTAAGGTCCTGCAGTGTCCCGCCATGTTGCAAGAGTAGCGCGCAGTTCCATCGAGTGAAACCTCCTTCAGCGGTCTAGTTGCTGAGAGCAGTGGCGCGCATTGTCGCCAATGCGCATGCGCGAACCTCGCGCTGCGCACTTCAACCGACTTTTATCCCTGACAGGAGCTTCCTCGGCTCGCTGTCATCTTCCTGAGGAAATCTTTGACGTATTTCTTTTTGAGAACTTTTCCCCTTGCCTCGTCACAGCAATTACCAGTCTCAAGGTTCTGTTGACACTCGGTTCGAGTGTTTCGTTGTTCATGTTCTTCAAGAAAGTCACCTGCATTCTGACAGAATAAAGACGCTACCACAGGGCGAGAGTAGCGGAGCTGAGTCTTCAGAGCGTCTTCTGTGAAGAGAAGGCCTCGTAATCCAAGTAAGAGTGTGGTTCTTGCGCTTCAGTCTCCAGGCAATGACTGAGGTGATGTTATCTTCAAGCTAACTGTGTTTGGAGCAAGAGGATCCTTGAGCCTGAGAGTTTAGCGCTTCAAAGTACAGAGAGTATTGTTAAAATTCAAAACTTCTGAGAGTGCTTATTAACAGACTGTGATTTTCCTGCAACCTTCTTCATGAAAGCATCAAGACTGAATATTTGCTACACACCTTGAACTTATTGGTGGTCAGTCTTTCTGCAGTTTTCCCATTTGGTCATCAGCCTGTTCTTGCAGTGAATCAGATATTCTGTACCTGACAAACACTCATAGGGAGGAGCTAGCTTCTAATTAAACACTGGTAAGAATTAGTTTGGGTTTAACAGAATAGATAATAAGATGTACACTTCATGGTGAGTCAGAAATTTAATAAGTGTTTTACCTTACAGCGCAGACCAGACCAGACCAGGTTGGAAGCCAGTGTCCGAAGCGTGTCTCTCTTGTTTGTCATCCACTTCCCCTTTCCCCCACGGGGTTAATTCGGTGGACAGCGAAATTCTCAGTAGTCCCTGAGTTATCCCTGGGGTGGATTTGGGGTAAGAGCATCTGTTCCTGAGGGGGCCGAACCAGTGTATCCTTTGAACGTGACACCCTGAAAGAAGCGCCGGCTGCGACGTCTGCGTCATGACATCGAGAGCGCGGGGAGGAGCGGCGTTCAGGAGCAACAGGAAGAGTGGAGGACATGATCGCGGGGAGGAGCTGAGGACAGGCGGGGAGGAGCAGCGGACAAGCGGTAATGACCAGCGGTAAAATCAGCAGCGCAAGTAGGAGCAGCGAGTAAGGTATGTGAACCTAGAGGGACGGGCCAAGGGGTGTGACCAGCGAGAAGCGGAGGAGCAGTGGAGCAGTAAAATCAGCAGCGCGAGGAGGAGCGGCGAGTAAGGTGAGTGAACCTGGAGGGACGGGCCGAGGGGCGGGCGGAGGGACAGGCCGAGGGACAGGCAAGCCTGAAATGCTGCCCCCAGCCCCCTTCTGCCCCAGGCAACGCTGGGGCGGGCTGCTAGTATGTATATATTTTTTTAAGTATTAAAAGTATTTTAATGTGAAATGTAAAATAAACGTCATATTTCTTTTTAGCATAGAACTAATTAAATAAAATGTACACATTAGTACATCAAATTAAATGTGCATTACATAATTCATTGATGTATATATATTCATTTAATTTATAAATAATATTTTTTAAACAATACATTTAAAAAATTCTACCCTCACTAATATTTTTATTTTTATTCAGTGTTACCTGAGCAGTGCGCCCAGTAGTTCCCTCAAACTAAAACCCTGTTCTTTCGCTGCACACGTTTTGCTGATGTGCCTCAGATGTTTGTGCTGGTGTTCGATGCTCAGGGCACTGCGCCACTGCCGACCCGTGCCACAGTGCAAGTGCTCCCAATGTAAAGTGTATGTACAATTGATTTCCACCATTGGATTATTTGGTTTACTGTCAGTCCCCAGTAAAGTGCACGAGGCGTGCCGGGGCTTGTGGATACAAATGCCGCTCGTGGGCCTGCAGCGCTGGTTGCGTCACCCACAGAAGCGGCCTCGTAAGATATGTCTCGGGTCCGCCATTGTTGACCCCGCGTACAGTCCCGTACTGTCACTCTGACTGTGCACGTGCCCACACTCACCAGTCCCAGAACCTTCCCTCGCCTTCATATCAGTCACCCCTATCATCTTGCCTTTCGGGAAAAATTTAAAAACCTTCCTCTTCAACAGATAACCTCGACCTGCCTGACCCTCCTGTACTTCGGCTTGAGCGCTGGGACGCCTGCGGGTAACTATCGCGCTATATAAAAACCTATTCCATTCCATTCCTTTCCTATGGTAGGCCTACGGGCAGGGTGCATTGTAAGCGTAAGGTAGGACAAGCCTAGAGTGTGGCATGTCCTAGTAGTGAATTACCGCCTCTCTCGTTCTTCACTATTGAAGGGTTACCTGTTCTCTTAGGCCAGATGAGCTGTCGGAGCTATTACACGCTATAGTCCCGGCAGGCTCAGGGAACATGGTAGCAAGTCGAGTTTAGTATACCTGAACTCAGAATAATAAAATACTTCCTTTAGTAAGGTTTATTTTAATATCCTGTGTTTGCAAATGCTACTTTTAGAAAGTTAGCCTTTGCTCGCCTAACTGTTCAGCCCGCCTCTGCCAGGATTTGTATCTGCTGTCTAGGTTTGTGTAAGTGACAGGGCTGGGAGATTCGCAGGGGATAGTCGGGTGCTCAGGAGGATGAATGAGATGCTTATGCCAGGATGGGTGGGCGGAGTAGTCCTTAACTCTGAATAGGGTTGTGCTCCACCACCACAATGCTGGCTCCACCTCCTGCGGAGCGTCTGATGTCTCTGCCCTGCACCCTGAAAGAAGACGGCAGTGTCCTGTCAACAAAGTACTTCAGAACCGAGTTAAACCAGGCTCAGGCCCCCTGGCTTGCAAAGACAAAAGAAATGCAGTACGCTCCTTACAAATCAGATCCAGTTTTGACCACGACGAACCTCTGCCTGACTAGAAGGACCAAGAGAAGCTGAAGGACGGAAACCAGTCTGTATCCTGTAAGACTGGCCTGCAGTGGTGCCTTGCTGAGAACAGAGAGGAAAGGACCAGATAAGACTTTGTAGACTTGTGCCTGAAACGATCTCCAAGGGCTTGATCGAGAGCTTACCCCCTGAACGGAACCCCAGGACCATTAGGTTCTATCTGCTTATGCCCGTTTGCTGTTGGGCCTCAGTTCTTATTCCCTCGCCAGAGTTGTGACTCGAGTGCCTTCGCCCTCTCCCTGGTCGTGACAGCTCGGAGCTTGGTCGCCCCGCCGTAGAGAGTCATTCCTGAGCCGCTCTCCGCTTCAGTGCCGGGCCGCCTGCTCTCCTGTCACCTCGCCGCTTACGGAGCGAGCTTCGCACCTCTCATCTTCTTCAGCCGGAATCTGCACAGAGAGCATCTCATAGCTTCGGACGGTCCGTACGTCGTAACGTACCCAACGGTCTCGCTTTGCGCTCCTGCATACCAAGGCTCGTGCCGCACCTCAAGAAAGGCCTCCCAGTACCGTGGTACCGGAAGCCTGGTGCTGCACCCGTCTGCCCGAGAACTCGACGCCCCTCAGAGATCCACGAGTCAGACCCTGCGTGCTAAGAAGTAGTACGCCCCGCAGGCCTGAACGGCGCCTCGCCCCGTGAGCTGCACCGATCCCAGATCGCCACAACCCTCCACAGTCTAGCTCCTTCACCTCGCTCCTCAAGGGGATTGAGCCGGAGAGATCCTCTAGAGAACCGTCAGCCTCGTTCGGGGTCTGCCCTCACAAGTAGCCGCGCCTGAAACGCTTCCGACTTCCACCAGCAAGGTACACTTGAACTCCGTCTCGAGTTCATATCGGATCCAGGGTCCGCAACGTTCTTATTTCCCTGTCATCGCACCTTGCCAAACAACGAACACTGAAAGACTAAGTTTGCCTATTGTAACCTGGTGACCTCAATTTACTAAACATTATTCTGGTCTTGTGATAATCCTGCTTGAATCTATCTTTTATATAAAGCATACATATTTTTGATACTACCATACGACTGGTGTCCATTTGTGGTGGGTCAGTGGGTTTACTGTGTGTGATCATGAATGCTTAACTTACTATCGCCCTGAGGATTAGCCTTGTCTGCTCGCGCCACACTACCTAGAGGGTGAGCAGGGGTTATTCAAAGGAGTAGTTCCCTTGCCCTGACGTGGAGCCGAGGGTCCTTGCTTGTCACAAGTGCATACCTGAGACCTCTGGTTCTAACATATATATATACACACACACACATATGCATACATGTATTATATGTAATTTTAATATCAAAACATTTTAAATTATTTAACACTATTTCCGATGGAGTGTGATTTAATTTTGTTACCCTATTGGCTTCTAGTGTGTTGCAGTGCCTGTGGTTAGCCTTGTGCATGTGTGAGTTACTCCGGAGCTGGGCTGGAGTACATTTGTGCCTGTTTTGAACACATTTAGGGCTGTGGTAACTTTCGAAGTGTAGTTGTGAATATCAATCGTCTTACTCTTTTGTGGGTGTGTGTTTGTATTAGCATGTACCTTCCTAAACCCATTCTCAAAGTTCTATAGATGCTACCTATTATGGGGCCGATTCCGATTTTAGCCGGAAGGGCTATAAACCACGTTCGGAGCCCTGCCGACCGAATCTGTCAGTGCCAGGCAGATTCGTTCTCGACCGAGCCATTCCGATGGGCTCGGTCAGGAAGGAATCCTACTCGGATTTCCGGATTGAGGACGACAGGCTCGGAAAACCTGTCCGCAGTCCGGAAATCCTCCTGTACTCCCCCAGTCACCTCTGTGCGACTCAGGGAGTATGATGGCAGCTTTTCACTGCCTTTTCGTCCCGGTCTGTCCAGCACGAAAAGGCAGTCGGAAGCTGTCTCTGGGTGCCCTCAGCAGGGACCCCATCGGTGTGAGGCCACCGGATGGGGGCCTGGGGGACCTATGGCGCCCCTTCGTTGATCCCTGCATCCAGTGGCAGGCACCTTGGGGTGCCGGGTGCAGGGATGAACTGCACCCAGCTTTCTACATGCAAGCATGCTTTCTGGTCGGAAAGCATGCTTGCATTGTAAGGTATATGAATTGCGACCAAACCCTGTTTGATCGCATCGTACTAACAGGGCTGTAACCGACGACAGCAGGTCAGTCGGTTACAGCTCCTGCCTGATGTCGGACGGACTTAGGTCCGTCCAACATTGGATGAGGCCTCTTAGTAGAAAGCATTTCCCATTTTCCAGCCTCTTCTCCATGTCCCTCCCACAATTACTACTAAAATGGATACATACGTGTGCGGAGGTCTCTGCCACCATGGCCGCAGGTTTGTGTGTAGCAATTTGTAAAACATGAGTAGTACTTTAGCAGTAGCACTTTCTATACTACAAAATACAGTTTATGAACAGTCCCCATTGTTCAGCAATTGACAACCCGAAAACAAATATGGACATGTCATGAAATGCTTATGTGTTGAAATATTATTTTCTACATGTCTATGTGTTGAAATATTATTTTCTACGTGTCATTCATTTACCTTTCTCTATTACTAGCTAGTAACCCTGCTATACCTTCCTCTTTCTAGATGTATTATAAATGAAACTGAGCTCCGTTAAACATATGGGTCATGGGAAAAAGTGTTACTAACCGAAGGTCTAGAGACACTTCGGAAATGTCTTTGAAATTATTTAGGGAGGGGTGCACATGCATCAAAGAAGTATACTCTCAGAACGAAATAGTAGCAGGGTGACTAGCCAAGTGTTTGGAATTTGTAAGAATCTGTAGTGAACAGGCTTTAGGGAATCATTTTGATTTTTTCTCAGCTTGAAAATGCCAAAATAAGTTGCACAATCTCCTGATTACTTTTCAGCTTGCCCGAACAGAGATTATCCCAAACTGGTTGGACGTTTTGTAAAAGCTATGGACATATCACTGACCTGCTTCAAATTTAATTTGTAATCATGAGGTTTTGAGTTTGGAATTTCATTAGTATTTATTTCATTATTATTCAGAATACATACAGCCAGATTCATCATTGTCAAATTCTGCGATTTCTAAATTGCGAGAAAAAGCGAATCGCAATTTAGAAATCGCAGAACGGCATTCATGAATATTTGCGAAAAAAATGCGATTCGCAACCGTCCACAATCGGCGATTGCGAGCCCCAAGAAATCGCTAAATAATCGCAGAATCGGCCGATACCCATGTTGAAATTGGGATCTCGCAATTACCAAAATCGCAGCAAATTGCGATCTCACTAACTGCGAGATCGCAAAAAGGGGAAGTTGCATCCTGAGCACAGTGATGACATCACAACCAGGACGTAGGCAGGTTCCACCCTCATTCAGCAGTGAGAGGCTGAAGTACAGGCAGCAGTGTCAGAGCTCCCCTCCAGTGTTCCTACAGGAGTAAAGCAGGAGACACCACAGTGGCAAGCATGTCACAGGATGCAGCAGGAGGTTCTACCAGTGGGAGAAAGCGGAAAATCAAATTTTCTGAGCAGGAGCTCGAATACCTTATAGAAGGAGTATCAAAGGACCACAACTGGCTATTTGGCAAAAAGGCGCATATGGCTGCCATCCGCGCCAAAGTGAACTCCGTGGGGGTGACCCAGCGCTCAGTGGACATGCTTAAAAAGCGATGGTATGACCTAAGAGGGTGGGCAAAGGAAAAGATTACGAAGAGGCTGGGGGAGCATGTGGCAACAGGTGGAGGTGAGCCCACTGTCCTACCGAACACACAAATGTAGGAACGAGTGGAGTACACCATCAATCCACAGGCCTGCGTGGGTGTGATCCAGCTTGACTCCTCCCGACCCACCCAAGACACACCAGGTAAGTGCCATGTGACTGCGACCCCCTGTCCCCTAACAATATCCATGACTCCAGTGCATCCCATATCAAACCCCAGTCATGCAGCCAAAGCACACCACTACAGCGCTATTGCATTGTGGGACATGTAGTCTGACCAAAATTACCATCCTGCACCATTAAGCCAGACATGTCCAGTGAGAGTCAATCCTGCAGCGATTCAGGGAATGGTAGTCTGCATGCAAATAGCAAGCCTAACTGTGTAAGGAATATGTCACTAATCAACGTCCACTTTACATCACAGGTGGCGCTGATGTCCCCAGCACAGACAGCGAGGCCCTGGTGATTGAGGACATCACGAAGGACACAGAGGGAGACACACATCATACCCCACAGCCCGGACCATCAGGGCAAGCTGCCGCACCAACGGTCATCCCACCACCTGCCCCTGTGGCCCATGCCACCCCTGTGCCAACAGGCGCTGATGTACCACCGCGCAGCACACAACCACCAGTGGGGCTTGCAACACCAGCAGCAGGTCGCCAACCAACCCGCCGCCCTGCGGCTGTGAGGAGCCAGACAAGCGGACTGGTGAGGGATCAGCGCAACAACACATCCCGCGCTGGCAGGGGCCGAAACGCGCGTCCAGGTGGGCTCTCCATTGAGCGCAGGATGCTACACGTGCACCAAACCCAGGCCCGTCATCTTGCCGCCATCCACCTCCAAATTGACAAGACCGCACGTAATGAGGCACATATGTCTAACCGTATGGACAGAATGACAGCAGCTCTGGAGGCCAACACACAGGCCATGTTCAGCCAGCGGGATCTCAATCGCCGCAGACACCGCCAACTGCTGACCCGCCTGTCAGCGTACACGCGGTCCAACTATATAATTGGGAACGCCACCTCCCAGCTCTCGCGACGCTCCCTGGCCATGCAGGTACAAATGGTCCAGTGCTGCCAGGACGTCGCGAGAGCCCTGGAGCAGGTGACAACAGCCGTGCAGGGCATGCAGGCTACTGGCCATGGCCAGGCGGGGGGGGCAGACGACACCAGTGAGGCTACATCAAGCCATAGCAGCCAGTCCCTTCCACCGGTTGTAGCACCCCGCCGCAGCAGCAGGCCCTCTGCTGCCTCACGGCAAAATCAGGAGGAGGACGTTGAGAGGAGGGCAGGGGCAACTACCCGGAGGCGCCACTGAACTGTTGAACATTGAATAACTTTGCGGATAAATTCATATGTTTTGTTTTCTGATGGAAATGTAAATTCTGATGATTTTCAATGATCTATTGTTTAATTGTACATGACGATTGGGATGATATGAACTTTTTGATGATACATATCAGATAAAGTGAATTATATCTTGACAAAAGGAGTATTTAATTTTATTGTGCGTGTTGGAGTCCTGGTGGCCTTTTTGGCACCAGGCCACATACAGTTTATAGGTATAGTGTGCAGGCACTAATCCAAACACAGCACACACATCGGTTAATAAGATTTGAGTTTGATTATTCTGAGTGCAGCACCCGCTCATACATATTGTCAAATGTAATTAAAGACACAGTGAAAGATACCGAAAAAACAACTTCAGCAGTGTTTAAGATCCAGAATGTTTCAAAAAACACAAACAGACAGTTCCAAGGGAAATCAACTAGCCTACCATTCAAGAGTCAAGGAAAAGATAGGAATACAGAGGAAAGGAGATGTTACTGTTGTGACAGCCGGGAACATTTGGCCTTCAGCAAGATGTGTCCTGCTTTAAGGAAGAAGTGTGGCATATGTGGATTAGTTGGACATTTTAGTAAAATGTGTCGCAGACGTAGTAACGTTAAATGTATTTGGAGTGAGGAATCGAATGCAGGAGAAAGGGATTGTGATGATGATGAGTGTATAAAGAATATAAGAGGAAACTATATGCTCAATATTACCGATGAAGCAATGGAGGGGAAACCAATGTGTGATGTGTCTTTGGGTGGTGTAACGGTCAAGGTGTATGCTGATTCTGGTTCCCCATATACCATTGTAAACGAAGAGGTGTGGAAAAAGAAATTTGTACACAAAATAGGAGATCATTTGAATGCATCTGATGTGAGTCCAGTAGGATACACAGGCGAGAGGATAAATTTGTTAGGATTCAGATGGCTATCGTTTTTATTCAAAGGAAGAATGACAAGAGGGAAATTATATATAGCAAAGAAGGGGCCATCTGTATTAGGATGGTATGATCAGAAAAACCTTCACATTATCCTAGATCCAAATAGTAAAGACAAGGTGTTGGTACTAGATGAAGGCAGCAAAATAGAAGATCTCTTAAAGAATAAGTTTGCCAATGTTGTTAGTCAAAAATTGGGGGAATTGAAAGGATTTGAACACAGGATTATGCTTAAGACAGATGCTCAGCCACAGGTACACAAGGTCAGACCTATTCCAATGTTAATAAGGGAAGAAGTGAAGAAGGAAATTCAGGGACTTTTGTCTAAGGGGGTCATAGAGGATGTAGACACGTCAGAATGGATTTCTCCGATTGTGGTCGCAAGGAAGCCCAACGGAAAAATTTGTTTGTGCATCGATTTACGCCATATAAATAAAAACATTGTTGTAGAGAGGTTCCCCTTACCAAAAAGAAATGAGATGGTTTCATCTTTTAGAGGGGCAACATGGTTCTCCACGATCGACCTCTCTGCTGCCTATCATCAGGTAGTTTTAGAACCAGAATCAAGACATCTCACGGCGTTCATTACGCCATTTGGGTGCTATCAATTTAAGAGGATGCCTTTTGGCTTGGCGTCAGCGGCAGCTGTTTTTCAGCGTTTGATGCACAAGTTATTTAGTGAAATGGAGGGTGTATGTTTTTTCCAGGACGATGTTCTCATTACTGGAAATAACAAGGAGGATCATGACGCTAAGTTGATGAGAGTGTTTGAGGTTTTGAGCTCTGCCGGTTTGACTGTGGAGTTAACAAAATGTAAATTTGGTGAAAGAAGTGTTTCTTACCTGGGTCATGTGATTAGTGAGGATGGTGTCAGACCTAAAGTGTCCTTGGTTGAGAATATCTTGGCTGTGCCAGCCCCTAAATCTAAAGATGAGATCAAATCATTTTTAGGGATGGCGGATATTGCGCAAAATTCATTAAAAATTTTGCTTCGAAAGTTTATAACATTAGATCGTTGCTTAAGAAAAATGGGAGATTTGAATGGACCGAGCAGTGTGAAAGGGAGTTTGTTGAAATTAAGATGGATTTGCAGAAAGTGAATTCACTTTCAAGTTTTGACCCCAATTTGGATTGTTTACTGACTACTGACGCAAGCGATAAGGGTTTGGGTGCAGTACTTTCGCAAATTGGTGATGATGGTAGAGAAAGGATTATTCTGTTTGCATCCAGAGCTTTGTCACCAGCTGAGGGAAGATATCCTATCATAGAAAGAGAAGCGCTGGCTTGTGCCTGGGCTCTAGAGCATTTTCGTGCTTTTGTGTGGGGCAAGTTGGTACATATTCGAACGGACCACAAACCGTTGGTTCATTTCTTATCTACATAAGGGACTGCAACAGCATCAGCCAGACTTGCAAGAATTTCGATGCGTATGAAAGAGTATATTTACAAGTTAAGTTACATGCCAGGTAGGGATAACATAGGGGCAGATTGTTTATCCAGGTTACCTACGCCCTTGGAGGAATATGTAGATGACCCATGGGGAAGTTTGAGTGTGGCTCTGGTTCAGGATTCTGGTGTCCCTGCTATTAGTAAGGAGGATTGGGCTAAAGAGCATGGTAAAGATAAGATCTTAGTTGATATATCTAAGTTTATTTGCAAAGGTTGGCCTAAGGAGAAGTTTATTGCCAATGAATTGAGACCATTTTGGGAAGTACGCTTGGAGTTGTCCTTTGAGAAAGATGTATTACTCAGGGGTGACAGGATTGTTCCACCGGTAAGTTTACGGAAAAGGATTATACAAATGTGTCATGAAGGGCATTTTGGGATAGTCAGGACTAAAGTTGCAGTTAAAAAGCTGTTTTGGTGGCTCAAGGTAGATAAGGAGGTAGAGGATTTTGTGAGGGCATGTTTGGTTTGTACCTCTGCTGACAAGTCTTTGAGGACTTTGAAACCTATGATGAGTGAAGGCTTAATTCCTAGTTTTCCTTGGGAGACAGTTGCTGTGGACATTTTTGGTCCGGTGGGGGAACTCAGAGAGTATGGATTGGTTGCTATTGATCTTTTTTCAAAATGGCCAGTGGTTAAGTTTGTAGAGAAAGTAGATACCCAAACTGTTCTTAAGTTTTTGGACAAGATTTTTATAATGGAAGGGTTACCAGTTAACATCTTGACGGACAATGGTGTGCAATTTTTATCTAATTTGGCAAAAGAATATTTTGGAAGATGTGGAATTAAACGTAAGACCACAGCTCTGTACAATCCAAGTGGTAACGGCACTGTGGAATGGTTCAATAGAGTAATTAAAGGAATTTTGCAAGCTGCAATTAACAAGAAGTTAGATTGGAAGGTACAAATACAGAAGGCTGTCTGGTCTTACAGGGTTACTGTGCATAATAGTACAGGGTTATCTCCTTTCGTGATTTTGAGAGGCAGGTCACCAAGGTGTAAGTTTAGCCCGGGATGGATGTTTGAAGGTAAGTTGGAAAATTGGTCTATTGATGAGGTAAAGAAGAATTTAGAAAATGTACATTCCAGGAGCAAAGTTTATTATGACAAACTCCATAGTACCAAAGATACCCAAGTCAAAATTGGAGATTGGATTCGTGTTAAGAAGCCTTTTAGAGTTCAGAAGGGTGAGAACAAGGTTGATGTGGCTAAACAGGTAGTTGAAGTTCTTAGGAACTCAGTTAGGTTGGGTGACAGGAAAGTATGGAATCTCAAGGATATTGCATTTGATATCAGTTTGGACCATGATAGGGTAGAATCTAGTAACGATGTGGTAAAGGACTCTGATTGAGTGGAGGATTATTTCGAAAATAGTGATTTGCAATCTCGTTTGGCTTTGGAGGAGAGACATGATGTACAGTCTCAATGTGGCCCTTGTAGTGTGGATGTCTCGGCTGTGCCTTCTCAATTAGAGGAAGGGGAAGAGTCGGTGGATAAGGATGGTGGTGTGAACCAAACCTTGGTGGATGGGGTTTGTGGCGTTAATGGGAACATGCAGCCTGGTGTTGTGGAAGATACTGTTTGTACCAAGAGAAAGAGGACGCTACCTTTGTGGTTAAATGACTATGTCATATGAGCCTTTTGGAATGACTGTTCTAGGTGTTATTATCTTTCCATTTAGTTTTATTTTTTTTTATTTTCCTTTAGTTCTTTGTATTTTGTAAAGGGGGGGATGTGTTTTGTTGTTGCTTTAATTATTGTATCTTGCTCTTTAAGGCTCGTGTACTAGAGCATTAGAATGTATCATGCAGGTGTGTTCCAGGTTAACAGGCAGTTACTGACTGACTGTGAAGCCTTCCAGATGTGTTCCTGCCACTACCTGTTCTTCCTATCTTCATCTTAATAAAGTTACTTAAGTAATCCAACTGCGTGGTTACTTAACAGATGGCCATGCAGAAGCTGTATAGACGTAATTATTTTACCCAGCTGGATAAAGTTAAAAATTTGAAACTGCCCATACAGAATGCGGATGGGGTGAACATTTTACTACATCCCATGGGAGGGCGTCAGTTGTTCCTTGATGATGTCTCCATGGCTTATTTTGATACTTTGATATAGTTTATACAGTGTGGCCGTGGTCTACAGGTATTGGAGAACTCTCAGAAGAAGAGATGGGGTTAAATTAGGAACTAACGCCAGTAAGAGCAAAAACAGTAAGGATATATTTAGAAACCAACATCATCATAAGGAAAGGCAATGGGAGACTTTACATGAATGCAAACACCTCAACACTAATAGAAGCAGGGGGTGCAGAGTGTGTCCTAAACCAGGAGCAGATTATGGGAAGTCACTTAGAGGAGCAAGACAATTTGGAGAAACAGATTGAAGCAAAAAGGCAAAATGGGTGTGAGTAATGCAAACCAGGGCTGAAGGAAATACACATAGTGGGGGTATGGGATGAACAGGAAACACAAGAGATGGAAGGAAAGAGGGTCGGAGAGGAGGGTTTGCAAAGAATAGTCAGTGATAAAGAAAAGAAAATAACAAGGGAAAACCTGTTTCTACAGCTCTTGGGAGCTCACAGAAGGATCCTTAAACTATTTTGCAATGGCACAATCAAGCGTCCACAGCCCCACCCTAGTTGCGGCCTCCTGCAGCGTGGGAGAAGTTTGGACATTTTTTGCCTGTGCTGTTTTTGCTTTCCTGTCCTGTTCTGATGTCATATCCGTTTAAAGCTTGATGGAAGATTACTGGGCAGTGTAGCCTTTTTTTTTTTTTTTTCTTTTCCCCTTCCCCTATTTTATCTTATGACACTTTTTATGATGTTCTCAATTATTATTCATACTATTCCTGCTGATTTCACTTTGTTTTTTGTAATGCCATTACTTGTTCATCTTAATAAACTTCTATTTGAACTGAAAAAAAAAGAAGGCTACACTGCCCAGTAATCACACGAGGCTGCAGATTTAAATAGAAAATGACAGAGTACTCTGCTTTAGGCTAACATGCTGACATATGTATAAATATATCAATATAAATACATATCTATATAAATATCTATCTATCTATCTATCTATCTATCTATCTATAGATGGATAGATAGATAGATAGATAGATAGATAGATAGATAGATAGATAGATAGATAGATAGATAGATAGATAGATAGATAGATAGATAGATAGATAGATAGATAGATAGATAGATAGATGGATGGATGGATGGATGGATGGATGGATGGATGGATGGATGGATGGATGGATGGATGGATGGATGGATGGATGGATGGATGGATGGAGGGATGGATGGATGGAGGGATGGATGGATGGAGGGATGGATGGATGGATGGATGGATGGATGGATGGATGGATGGATGGATGGATGGATAGATAGATAGATAGATAGATAGATAGATAGATAGATAGATAGATAGATAGATAGATAGATAGACAGACAGACAGACAGACAGACAGACAGACAGACAGACAGACAGACAGACAGACAGACAGACAGATAGATAGATAGATAGATAGATAGATAGATAGATAGATAGATAGATAGATAGATAGATAGATAGATAGATAGATAGATAGATAGATAGATAGATAGATAGATAGATAGATAGAAGACACTCCATTCTACTTTCGCTTGCTATTCTTTGGGTATGTGGTGTGCCACGTAAGGGAAGTTAATGATAGCTAGCGGTTTAGCAGTCACCACACTTTTTTCAGTCTCCTCACGTTACAACAGAACAGCTCTTCTGTGAAAAACAGACTCCTCTCAAGCATGGCTAAACACATTATTCGGCACTCTTCTGAAATTGTTAAATGCATATAATATGATAAGAATTCTCTCTCTTCCTTCATGGAGTGGAAAAATCAATAGCCTGCCACACTGCACAAGAAAATGTCTTTAAAAAACAATCACTGGAATGATTAAATATAGCAACCACCAAGCAGGGAATTCTGCTATAAAAACACCGCTTACGTATGGAAGCCAGCTCCCTGTTAGCAAGAAGGCCATATATTTACTTTTGCTTTATTATTTGTGCAGATTAATTCAAATGTCAGGTTTGTGTTAATTATACATATGTGCATGTTCTGATGATAATTAAGGAGCTCAAGATCTTTACCATGCAAAAGACAATTCTGTAGCAGCTGCCTTGAAAGTGGATAGTTTGTTGTTGCTTCCGGACGGTGGCATCCTCCTCGATGCTAATTATTTTTAACAATAATGTGAACAGTGACTTTACCTGCCTCTGTTCATACTTTTTCAAAAAGACATGGCAAGCATCATTATGTCGAGCCCACATTATGGTTGGAAAAGAACTATTGTGGGCTTACCTAGAATTTACAGTGGGCTCGCAGCCTGCCCATTGCTCAGCACTGATTGGCTTTATTGTCCCTTTCATTTCCTTGCGTCCTATTCACAGTCAGACTGGTAACGGATGTATGTCATCACAACACATGCTTTTACTCCGCATGCCATTACAATGCAGTTTTTACAACGCAAGTCGTTACAACGACTTGCGTTGGGGGGCGCTGGATAGTGGAATAGTTTAATTTTCTATTCCAACTCCAGTCCCCGTGGATAGTAGGGAAGGTGTTGGATAGAAAATTAAACTATTCCCTATCCTACAGCACCCTCCAGCTCAAGTTGTTGTAACGACTTGCGTTGTAATAGCTGCGTCATAATGGTTGTGCGGAGTAAAAGTTGCGTTGTAAAGGATGTTTCCCCTGGGAACAGAAACCAGCCCTGGAAAATCCACTCGACTAGCCCAGGGTTGGGGGGGAGTTCTGCTACTCAGAAGTGCTGGCGGGGAGGGGGGTTGTTGTTGGGGGGTGCTAGTGTCAAGCACTGCTGCCGCTTTTGTTACAGAAAGAAAACGGGCCACCCACGGGTAAATAATTGGTCCCAACCCTTCCGGCCTTTCCCGGAAGACACCTGGTGACCGCTAAGGCCAGTCTGCCCCTGGTCTTATTCAGTGGCTTTCGGTGTTTATTTTGCAGCATCTTGTATTTGTTCCTCCCTGGAGCGTAGCCTCTTTACCGTCCCTTGACATGGCTGAACTGTAGCCTTCCACTGCTCACTTTACCTAGCTGGACACAGTTGCATTTGTTAGTGGCCACGAGATGGGGATGGGGTGAACACTTGACTACATACCCTTCCAGCAGGTTGGGGTGGCCATTCTGCCACTCCGGTATTTCTCAAATATGCTACAGGGCTTCTATTAGAGCCGGATATCATGCCAATTATGTATTTAATTCCTTATCTATGTATTTATGTATTTGTTTTTGTTTGTTGTTACTTTCGTTTTTGCAGTTTTATATAGCATCATTGTGCTTCTTTTCATCTTTTAGCCATGTTTCGCAGCTTCTTGCCGATTCTGTAGGGCATTGCTAACAGGTATTGGCACAGTCATTAGGTCCTAAGGCAAGATCTATTGGTTTTACCAACACTCTTTTTTCTCAGTGGTTTAGCAGGGGTTATTGGACATGGGCCCCTACCCACCATCACCTCACATGGGAAGCTAAAGAAAGCCATGATGGTGGCTCAGTGGCACCTCATACTCCTGATCCCTGGTACCACTGCACCTGCTGCATTAAACGATCATTGCTCACCTGAATTCTTTATGCTATCCATGAATCCATAGACACTACACCACGGATACGAATTTGGTAACCAATGCACTCATACGCTCAATCTTGTCTTTGGCCTGCATTTGTTGGTTATAGTTGACAGCATAAAATCACTCATCTGAAGCCAACACTTTGTCACAGAGATAGAAGTGAGAGGTGCGGATCTCCTCTTCATATCGACAGCAGAACTGAGAAATGTCAAACTGAATCAGCCTTCCTAGTATTGTCTTCTCAGTTATGAGGGTGCAGGCACACTGCCAGATATGCAACTTAAGCAGTGCATCAATGCTGCTTGCTTTTCCATAAAGAATGAAGCCCATGGCCATACTATGAAGCATATTAAACAAAAAGGAATCCACTCTTACAGTGGTAGTGGTCCCTACAAAGGTGGGGAGCACACAGTGTTGTATAAATACCCCTCACACACCAACAGGCCCCTTGGTGTCATGCTTCATCATCGGGTGTCTTCGCACCCCTCTACGGGATGCGGCGTGCTACAACTCACGACTACGTAGGAGCACTACTCCTACGTAGTCGTGAGTCGTAGCACGCCGCATCCCGTAGAGGGGTGCGAAGACCCCGATGATGAAGCATGACACCAAGGGGCCTGTTGGTGTGTGAGGGGTATTTATACAACACTGTGTGCTCCCCACCTTTGTAGGGACCACTACCACTGTAAGAGTGGATTCCTTTTTGTTTAATAAGATTACTAGGGGAGACAGAAACCACTTCCTCCTCTCCCTCCCTATTCTTGTTATTTTCTCATACTATGAAGCACACATGTCATCCTTCAGCTACTGTATTCATCTAATGGGAACTTTTTGAAGCATGCCGGCACTCAGATACAGAGTTTCTTGACGCTAACTGAATGTAGCACTAACAGTTAGTTGTTTTTCTGTTACACCATATGTACTTTTACCATGTTTATATGTTTGATTCATCATTGTTCTCCGAATAGTGTAAAGCGCTCTGATACCTGCACGGGTCTTGTTCGGCTATATAAAACTTTTCAAATAAATAAATAAGCAGAAGGAAATCTTAATCAAATTATTAAAACATTTCCAAAACTGGAGATTAGGTTCTGATATCAGAGAGTTCCAAAGCATATGACCTTGCACTTGAAAGGAGCACCCTCCCCAGACTTGAAATTTTTATTTCCTCACCACTAAGGTGAGATTACCAAGCAGCCTCAAATGATGAGTTTGAATGTAGTTACAGAACTTTTCAGAAAATAATGTAGGGCAAGTGCTGTAACACTCTTGCGGCCACTTGCATCATTGCACCCGTTTGCGATTCCTAAATTGCGAAAATTAAGGAATCGCAATTTAGAAATCGCAAACTGCAATGCATGAACAATTCGCATTTATTTTTGAGATTCGGTATTTTTCCTTAATTGCGATTCACAATTTGCGAATCGCAATTAAGGAAAACCCTTCCCATTGATTCCTATGGGCCAAAAGGCCCATAGGAATGAATGAGAAGGCATTCACATTTTGCGAATTTCAAATTGCGATTCGCAAAATGTGAATGCAATTTCAAGGGTGCAGGGGGGTCCAAAGAACCCCTCCCTGCACCCCTGAAATGTAACTTTTAATGCAATTTACACACACACATGCCCCAAGGGCATGTGTGTGTGTAAATTAAAACTTTCAAAAATGTAATTTGTGCATATTTGAAAGTTTTCGGTAAATTAGCATGAAGTTCAACTTCATGCTAATTTACCACTTCCAAATTGCGAATTCGCAATTAAAAAATGATCATGCATTGCATTTAAGAAATCTGAAATTGCGATTTCTTAAATGCAATCTCAATTTTAGAAATCGCAACATGGTTGCGATTCCTAAAATTCCGAAATGCATGATGCATTCCAAATTAGTCAATTGCATTCGCAAACGGCCGAAAATTGCGATTCGCACCGTTTGCGAATGCAATTGACTTTGATGCACGTGGGTCTTAGTGCATTAGGCAAAAGATTTCAATGGATTGTTTCTTAGCAGGGAACCAATGAAACTGGTTACAGTAAGTAGTCACACAGTCAATTTTTGTCAGATTGAACACTAATCTCAACATTGGCTGCTGGAGTCTACAAGCAGTGAAGTCTTTTGTTGACAACCCTAGGTGGGCTGGGATGCCTATAAGTGCCCCTCCGTGTTCTAAAGTCACAACTGTGAGAGGTGCAGCGCTGCCAGTCATTAAGTTTCAATACCTGCCAGGTGTTCTTGGAGAGTCTAACCAGCTGTAGGTCGATGTGTGTGACAAAATATTACTCTAGCAAGTGAGAGAAAGTTACTCATCTGTCCTGGGGACAATGCAGCGATCCTCAAGCTTGTGTCATTATGGCTGAGTCTCTCTGGATAGTAATCCCCCATTTGTTAGAGAGATATTAGGCTGAAGATATTGAAGAAAGATCAGTGGCAGGCCAGTCGGCAGTCAGGCAGTACCAAGTGTGAACATGGGATGGGCATGAAAAAAAAACATTGGCAAAGTAAAAAGGTCTGAATTATATGTGGTAATCTAAGAAAACAGCTTTTGTGCATGTCTGTATTTTCATGTGTTAGCGCATAAACATCAGATCTGTTGACTTTGTCAAACCTTTCTATGTGAACATATGAAGGCGATAGATATATGGTTGGATGCAGAGGAAGAAAAGAACAGGAAGCTCAGACATTGAAAATACAGCACAAAATAAACACAGATGGAAAATCAATGTGAAAAAAAGAAGGGCCAGCGCAAAAGGGAAAGCAGTAAGGGAAAACATTCTCAAGTCCTGACTGAACATTCTAAAACAAAAGATGCTGACAAAAAAAGACTTTCTATATACAAAGTATGAATGAGATAAATAATGTATGAATATTCACTGTACTTTTGACCTGTAAAAAAGTCCCTCATTCTTGGCATTGCAAGCGCTCCATAGAAGTGGAATGATTCATCAAGCAACTAATAGCTGTAGGTGAGAGAGAAGTACTCCTCTGGGCGTAGCCAAAGCCCACTCTGTATTTTTTTTGGAAGAACTGGCAACAATAGGTGTGATGACTCCACACTGTCAAGCCAGGCCAAAAAATGAGAAGTGTGCGTGGAGTAGTAAACCATACAGCAACTGAGAAAAAACATAAGATTAATAAACAGACCAGAGAAAAGCAAGATGCAAATGTATATAAAACAAGTAACAACTCAAAGGGTGAGGACAGACAGACGGGATTTCCCCCAAAAAGTAATATCACAATGGCTTGTGCCCAGCTGGAATGGTAGAGAATCAGCTGTATCGCAGCAGTTGATGTCAAAACTGTCTCAACACAGCTCCTGAACACACCAACAGACAAATAGAACTGAGAGCCTGATTCATGGTTAGGAGGGCAGCACACTCTACATCAGAGTATCGCCGGAGGACATTGCGTCCGCCACCCTGACAGACTACTGCCCACCATATTGTGAGATCCCTGCTGAGCCTGTGGTGATCTCTGTGCCTTCACAGGAGCCACCGCCAGTGCCGCTCATGTGAAGGAATGGAAATTTTGGTGAACAACTCCCATGTTTCGGGTAGTAGCTCACCAAACTTATTTGTTTTACAATAACAAACTCCCGAATTGGGAGCTTGTTTTTTTTTTTTAAATATGCCAATGACCCTGTAAGTTTTCTTCCAGGGTCTGGGGGGTATTTGTATTTTTTCTGTTCGGGAGTGCCAGTTTCTTCTTGACAGTACTGATAAGAAAAAAATATCAGATAACCTGCTCTAAATAAGACAGACATCTGCTTTTCTAACATTGATTTCCTCATACTTTGTCAGGCCATTAGTGCAATGTTTCTGATGGTGGAGCCAGAAGGGACAACATCATCAGAAACCCAATGGCCTTCCTGACTCTCAATAGACTGTGAGGACCAATAGTTTGTCGGGCAGAGTACCCTCCCTCCAAACTCTAAATAAACTCCAAAGACTTGTCTAAACAACTTTATCAAACTCAATCACTTGCAAATAAACCCCCATAAGGCAGTTTAAATTAAAAAAAAAACAGCTAAAGATCTACATGTGCAAAGTGGAGCAATTATTCAATCCAAATCAAACAGCAAACACATTGCAAATAAGTAAGTATACCAAGGAAACAAAGCTTCAACAAGGGTAGCGCTATATAAATGGAACTAAAACGAAAAGATCTTCAGCAATACAATCACAACACAATGATGCATAAACTTGCTAGCCCTTACTCCAAAAACGTTCAAAACTCTAATGCTAGTGTTGCAGACAACCCACAAGACGAGTGCAGCTCGAGGGCTTGCAAATCTACATAGCACCCATACTCATGAGGATCATGACAGAGCAGACAGGGAAGGAGATTTCAACATAGGAGAACACTCAATCTGGCAGATGCATCAACATTGGAGTTTGCGATTCCTTAATTGCGAAAAATAAGGAATCGCAATTAAGGAATCGCAAACTGCAATGCATCAAGAAATCGCTAAATAAATTGCGATTTCTTAAAATTCCTTAATTGCGATTCTCAATTTAAGAATCGCATTTAAGGAATCCCTTCCCATTCATTCCTATGGGCCTAGAGACCCATAGGAATGAATGGGAAGACATTCTCATTTTGTGAATCGCAATTAAGGAATCACAAAATGAGAATGCAATTTCAAGGGTGCAGGGTGGGTCCAAAGGACACCCTGTTGCACCCCTGAAATTTGCCATTAAGTACATTTTTCACACACACATGCCTTGGGGCATGTGTGTGTGTGTAAAATGGCATTTTGAAAAATGCACTTTTGTGCATTTTTCAAAGTTTTCGCAAATTACCATGAAGGTCAACTTCATGGTAATTTGCACCTCTTATTTGCGAATTCGCAAATTTTAAAAGTTTGATGCATTGCATTTAAGGAACTTCAATTTGAGATTCCTTAAATGCAATCGCAATTTAAGAAATCGCAATTTTGCGATTTCTTAAATTGCGAGAACAACAAAATGCATAATGCACCCCAAAAATGGAAATTGCATTCGCAAACGGCCGAATTTGCGATTCGCACCGTTTGCGAATGCAATTTCCTTTGATGCATGTGCCCGTAAGTCCCTGGGGACCACGACTACCCATAGAGATCTCACCTGATCTAAGCCATCAACAATACAGGAGAATTATGAAGTGCATAAGGAATACATACAGAAGAGCTTGTGAGCTGAGACAAAGCATATGTGCGAACTGTGATACTATGTCGGAGATTCACTACATTCCCACTTAGCATTGAATGAACCTCATGAATCTATGGGGTATTTTGGCAAGTCACAAATCCCCACATTATACCCACTACCATCCCATTTTCATACAATAGGACATCAAACAAGACCATAAACACAGACAAGGGAAATGTGTCTACCAGGTAAAACACAGTCTTCTTCCTTAGACACCACACAGGAACAACGCCACTACATGAATACTTATCATCGACCACTCCTGGTTGCTTCCTTACAGTAAAAGGTCCACTTTGGTTTGTATGTTTGCATGCTTTATGCTGTTTGTATAAACTACTACTCAGAGTTGGTAGCTACCAACGGTATATCGAAGGGATACTACCTGCATTTCTGGTCCTAAAGAAGCCTCTTGACCATTGATATTAGGAGTCATAATACCCACTAAAAAGCTCACTGTTTTTATTCTTGCCAAAGGACCTTGCTAGTAAACAGGATTTACAATCCTGAAGGTGATTATAACTTGCACTTGTTACCCCTTAGAAAAAGAGCTCTGCTTACAAACTGCGTTGAGCCCACCCAATCACACTAGGTGCAGAGAGTGAGGATCTGATGATGATGCCTGCCACTGGTGGTACCTGTGGGTGAGGCTCCTACTAATATATCAATGAGATGCCAGGGATGCACCAATTTACTTGGGTGCATATTCCCCACTATCTTAAGATATATTGAGACCAGATAACTGACCTCTTAGACCTTAAAAGTTCATCTCAAGACAGGCTAACCCTCTTTCGTGTAATTATTGTTTCTATCCAGGGAGGCTGAGGGTTACTCCTTTCTAGCTTCTCACACCCTCGTGGTTATTTACCAACACAACATATACAACAAGGCATGCATTCAGACACAATGCAAACCCGAGAGAGCAACTGCAGTACCCTCACGTTTTTTCTTTATGAATTTGCAAGCAGGTGATTTCATTTTGAATTTGATCATTCATGGTTACCAATACATCTAGTAAGGCAAAGGACAGGGAGGCTATCACTGTCTTGGAAAGCCAATGGCAAGAGGATGGCTGAGACACAGACACAATTGCCAATGGGAGAACATGGAGCAGGGGGACTCTTCCCAGATGCACACCTATCACCACGACTGTGATGATTAAAAGTGACAGAGGACTTTTTGAACTACCAAGTTTACAAAAGCATGCACTTCTGGAAAGAAGCACCTCTAAGTTGTTAGATGGTGATATTAATGTTTAAGGGGTTGGAGCAATTGCCGTTCTTCAACATGCTCATAAAGGGGATCCCTGCTACCTTAGAGCTGTCACCCGGTCTCTATCAATAATGGCCTTGCTTTTCAATTTAGCAATGTTCTTGAAGAGCCAATGTTTGTATTTTCATTAATTCTACCAGTCTATGGGTCAAGCTTCTAAGCATCTCTGGCAGGTGGAGGAGGGGGGCTGGAGGAGCTGAGACTTGATCTATATGAAGGGTGCTGTTGAAGAACACGACACTCTGTGGATTGATGTCTGTACTGCATATGTGTGAGGGCATACTTCATCTACACCTGTCACCGAGTCTCAATTCATATTACTCAGTCTATGTATGTGTCTCCCTCATGTTCTCAGTGTAGCTGCTTAGATGGGGTTGTTAGAGTGCTAATAAATGTATCCATGTGCTCACTTAGAATTCACACAGAACAGCAGGGGTGATATCTAAAGCCCTATCCCTACATCTAATAGGGCTTGACATTGCAGATCGTCAGGTCTCCAACACTGTAGAGAACATAAGTTTTAATGAAGAAGCATGACAGCATCCGCTTATACCACTTGCAATCCTGCACTAGTATGCTGCTCCTGCACCTTCACCATCCCGTCTAAATTCTGTTGTTCCAAAGCCAACACCATGTGCATCACTTAGTTTGTTTTCTAACTTCCTCTCATGTCTCGGTGATCTCCATTTAAATTGAGCAAGTTGGCTTGTACGGTCATGCCCACTCCTGCTGCATTATGTTCCAAGCTGAATCTTGTATGGTAGATTGCTAATTCCTAAGTGCACTTACCAACGCCTCTCTCTATGGCATTATAGAGTAATTGTATCTACCCTTACTCATTCCTCCCCCCTGCGTTGCCTAGACACCAGCAGTTTCTTTTTCATGATCCACATCCTGCTCTTCCCTGACTTACATCTCAGCAGCCTATATTTGAAAAGCAAACGAAACAGATCTGTTGATCACCTACATTTTTAATACATGTTATGCTACAAGGTGTCCTGCGATGGATATATCTGCACATCTTCATCCCTAGCGATATCTGCAAGGTGGAAGATAATCTGCCTACAAAGGCGTTCGTCCCTCTCACAGTTCCCACATGGAATGGCTAAGAATGAGATCAGTCTTCCTCAACATCAATGTGTGTCCTGAAAACTCTCTGATGATTGGGTGATGAGCATTGATTTGGTCATGTGTGATAAGGATACACTTCCTAGTGGTCTCATGTCACTTGCTGTCTCCTTCTGGAGAGAAGTAGCTTGACATGTTGGAGGCGTCATCATGACTTGTTACATAAAAAATATTTGCATGCAGCTACAGGTGTGTAGCCTCAAGCAAGTCTTGGATTGTAGTAGTACTTCATATAGGTGTGTACTACTTGTTGAAAGTAGATCTCCATGAGTGTCAAAAATGCCCATTCAGAACAGAGTCAATGAGGTAGGTAGATCAACATGCTGCTGAGCCTTGCCATTCCTATCATGGCAAATGATGGTGGTGGAACCATGTGCAGATACTTTCATTGTGTCATGGACAGGCCCTCTTATGGTGAAGTAACATTATGATTGCATTAATATGAACATGCCTTGCCACACAGTATGTCATTTGAGGCCGAATGTGCCTCTCTATTTTTTACTTTCTGAGTAAGTACAAGAAATGTATGGCAGAAGAGGGTTTGCAGCATGGCAGAAGGCATACATTCTACTGATGCTCAAATAGTCTTTCTTGTGCACAATCAGGGTGTTTAGATTGTATGTGCTGCTGTGCTGGAGAAATGTTCATACCTTGAATATATTTCCATTGTAAGAGATCCTGTTTTAGAGAAAGCAGTGAGCTGGCCACTGCAATGCCTTCTTTTTCTAGGCATCAATTTACTGTGTTTTTGGTGCTGGGAATTTAACACACTTCAACAAGGTAGAACCTTCAAATTCGCCTAGTTGCCCTCCTGGGTTTTGGTGGGCTACCTCCAAGTGGTTTCTGTGTGGTCTGCACCAGGAAAAATGTTTAATGTGATTTTCCTACTTCACTCTTCCATCCCTTGTGACCTACTTCCCTTAGAATGCCGATACTTACAATGTTAGTCAATGTATACCCAGAAGACACTTATGGGCATATTTACAAACCCCTTGCGCTACTGCAGCATTATGTTATTTTAAAGCTACGGTGGCACAGTGTGCTGGCCAATATTTATAAGGATGCGCAAAGCTACCCTTGCATGGCTTTTCATGGCCTTGTAAATATGGCCCCCTTTCACACATTACTCTGGATATTCCCACGCAACACCCACAGAATCTGACAAATTCCCAGATTTACAAGGTTTCATAAACCTGGGAATGCTTCAATTTCTAACGCCTCCCCAGGGGAGGCGTAAAAGTATTGCAGCAAAGAGAAATACCTTTATATTTCATTGTTCTTTCCTCTTTCTATGGGTGCTGTATTCTGCATCACACATAGAAGGAGGAAAACGCCATCAATGATTATTTATGTGCAGGAAGGGGCACCTTCCTGCACATAAACAATCATCCCTGCAAACCATGGTGCAAGCTTGTCTGCTCTGACGCTAGGAAGCCTGTTGTTAATCAGATCGGAGGAAATTACAGGGATGCATCGAACTGGTGTAAATACGACGCATCCTGGCACTTTCCAAATCGCTGCATCATTTTCTTGTAAATATGCCCCCAACAGTGGGGCCGATTCACAGAACTAACTTAAGACAAAATCCTAAACTTACCACTTTTGGTATTCACAGAAGGCATTTAGTAGTAGTAAAGTTAGGATTTTTTCTTAAGTTTGATTAAGACAAACTTAAGACAAACTTAAGACAGACTTAAGACAGACTTAAGAAAAAATCCTAACTTAAGTCTGTCATAAGTCTGTCTTAAGTCTGTCTTAAGTCTGTCTTAAGTTTGTCTTAAGTCTGTCTTAAGTCTGTCTTAAGTCTGTCTTAAGTCTATCTTGTTTGTCTAAATCTGTCTTAAGTTTGTCTTAAGTCAAACTCAACACTAAATCCTAACTTTACTACTTCTAAATGCCTTCTGTGAATACCAAAAGTAGTAAGTTTAGGATTTTGTCTTAAGATAGTTCTGTGAATCAGGCCCAATGTGTTTACTTATGAGTTCAAGTGCTAATGCATGTACACATTCTATTTCGGGTGCTTCCCCATCTTACACCTCTTAGCCAATGTAGGCATTATCCACTGCTTGCGTGGTAATCTAAATTGAAAGTAGCCCGCCTATTGTGCTTGAGCACAGAATCGCCCACAGATGTTGTCACTTATAGGCATTCCTGTTATTTGCGAGGGTGGTATAGCAGTATTAGATGTGGCATGCCTTCATTTGCAAAGACAAGCATTAAGTATTTGATTTAATTAACATCATGCCTGCCCCCACCTGCCTCCTTAACCAGGCTTGCCTGGGGCATGTTGGTGGTGGTTAGTGGTTGGAAATCTGTTACTGGTGCTTTCCACCGTAAAGTTGTGAGTGTTGGTTGTGAACACCAGTGGCTCTGCTGTATCTAACCATCAGCCTCTGGTCGGTGCAAGTCTAAAGATGGTCCTACTGATCACGTAGTGTATACCGCAGCATAGCAGTGTTGATGATACTTATGTACACCTTGTTAGTGTAGTTGAGCCTCCGGCCTGCATGTATGTAGAATATTTACAAGGCCCGCGCCCCACAGGAGCTTCACCTTTTTTGATACTCTGGTGGCACACAATGCTGAGCCCAATTTACAAGGCCATGCAAAGTCACCCTGCATGACTTTTCATTGCCTTGTAAATATGGCCCCCTTTCACACATTACTCTGTGTGAAGGGGCGTTCCTTGGGAGTTGCTATGGGTATTCCCACACAACATCCATGGATTCTGGGCATTCCCAGATTTACAAGGTTTCATAAACATGGAAATGTGTCAGATTCTAACGCCTCCCCAGGGGAGGCATTAAAGTGGTGCAATGAGGACAAATACCTTTATTTCTCCTAGTCTTTTTGCTCTTTCTATGTGTAGCACACATAGGAGGAAAAATGCCATCAATGATATGATTACTTTTTGTGCAGGAAGCTATACCTTCCTCTGAAAAAACAGTCATCCCTGGAACACAGACACCCTTGCACCATTGTGCAAGGGTGCCTGTATTGGCACTAGGCAGCCAACTGTGCTTCAAGGCAGAGGAATGCACAGGGATGTGTCACTTTTCTGTAAATATGTCGCATCCTAGCATTTTTCTGGTGATGCAGCTCAGTGCAGCAAGATGGCGTGTAGAGCCGTGTTGCATCATTTTCTGGTAAATATGGCCCAACATTTTTCCCAGAGTCGACTTCGGAAGACAAGTGACAGAAGTAAAAAGAATTATGAGTCATTTTGATTAGACACTAATTATATATAGCAAGATAGGATGAGTATAATCATGGGTAGGAGCTAAGGGTGCCAGCAGGATCTGAAATTGTAACAATAAAAGCACGAGTCAAAAAGTTCCAATTTTGCAAAACAGGATGAGTCATGCCTGCGCTCAGGGCCTTTTGGAAGTAGGCCTTGTACAATTTGCACGTTGTGTTTACTTGAATGCGGGCAGCATACTTGTAATACACAAAAAAGCTTACTGAATCATCACCCTGTTTAACCTGTTGTTGTTTCCATGGTTTGGCAGCAAAGGCGTGTTCTGTGGGGCTGCTTGCTCTGTTTATTACTGAAGGACTTGTAATTTTAATGGGTATTTTTAAGAATTACAGTCAAATTGTGGTAGGAAAGCAATGCAGGGGCAGACTGACTCAGAAGGCAGATTACTAATGAAACAGACAGTTCAGGGGCGGGTTATGCTCAAGCGATACTCACTGTCTGAAGACATTACATGTCTCACTGATGGAATCAATAGAGGGCTGGATTTTCAATTTGCCAAGAGACAGAACTTCACTGTGACACAAAAGGCATATTTACTAGGAGCCTGCCAACTCCTGACCGCGTGCTATTTTGATTCCCCTGCCAACATTGCGTTGGCGGGAGGCCAAAGAGGGTGATGATACCTCTGAGCGATATTTATTTATTTTGCAGCTTTGCTTCTGGGCACGGAGAGCAAACATGAGCACTTTTCTTACAATATATCTTGAACAAGGAGGACATGGGTGCAAAAGTTTAGGAAAGGTGGAGGGAAGGAAGCAAGCAGTGGAGAAAGAACATGGGCAAGGGGAGCTATGTTGAGGGGAAGGAGACGAGAGGTAAGGACGGGGGAAGGCCAAAGGGAATTGAGGAGATTGTGATGGGCACAGGAGGGAAAGACAAGAGAGGAGAAGATGTGGGAGAAGTGGTACGGGTCAGCAGGAGGTAAAAAGGAATATAGGAGTAAAAAAGGAGCCAGTAGAGTGGGAGGGAAGTACGCATAGGAATCAACAAGAAATGAGTAGATCTGATAAAAAAGGCACTATATAATGTGAAGTAATGGAAGGGAATTTTTGTGGCGGATTACCGTCCAGATCGAGTGAGCTTCAAGAGGATGCTGTTTCTTGGTGATACGGATGCAGAAACGGGAAATTGTTAATATTCAGGATATATTTCTCTGTCGCCATGTAGAGAGCAGCTTAAAGAAACTCAAGACCTGCTTGTCAAGCCAATAGTAGATGTTCAAATAGCGGTGTGTGGGTCGTGCGGGGTGGATTAATGCGATAAAAAGTAAGAGGACTGACCATCCAGGAGAAGAAGCTAGATGCTCCTAGGATTCACAACATTTGCCTTATTTGTCAAGGCACTTATAATACAGGACCGCCTGCAGGATCCACTACCAAATCCTTTTATCCAACATCCCAATCCTAATTTTTGGAAATGTCTGGTTGTGGTTGTAAAATTGGAAGACTTTCGTGCATCCAAGGTATGGTTCATACCGAGTGCATCTTAGATCATTAGACTAGAAACAACAGAGAAATAAGCTAAGATTTAAGAAACACAAAGAATAAAGAGCAGCACATCTAAATGATCTCAGTGGGTTTATATATTGCTATATCATGGCAGAAAGACGCTCCTTCATTAGCAAGAGGCTGATGGAGAGCTACAGCTTGACCTGGAAAGTAAAAATGTGAATTATATTATAGGCAAGGACTTTTGATTCTGAAGTGGAAAGGTAAGAAAATAACTCAAAGCCAGACTTAAGGACCAGAAAGCTAAATACTGATAGGGCAAAGAGAATTAGCTACAAATCGAAGTGTTTTGCACAATGTGAGAGAGTTGACTTAATAAAGACCAAGACAATGCTGATCTTCCATAGGAGACAGCTTGAATATGGAAGTAAATCAGTAAAACTGCTGATCTGCTTATGAATAAAGGGTAAGACAACAATGCAGATTTAAATTTACATGAGATCATTAGGGACACATACATTTAGATAATAGAGCACTAGTGAATAATTTTATAAATTATAATATGCCACTAAACTGGAAAAAGGGTAGATGAGTAAACATGTTTTTTGAAAAATACAGACATGGATACTCTAAAAAGAGAAATAAACATCAGTAACTCAGCATTAGCAATTGGCA
Source organism: Lissotriton vulgaris (assembly GCF_964263255.1). Classification (NCBI taxonomy): domain Eukaryota; kingdom Metazoa; phylum Chordata; class Amphibia; order Caudata; family Salamandridae; genus Lissotriton; species Lissotriton vulgaris. The sequence goes on from NC_141697.1 coordinate 971,172,602, forward strand.
AAATCAGACTTGCCATGAATTAACTGTAAAAGGGAAGACTTGAAGACCTAGCTGTGTTATGGTTGAAATGCATAATGCCGTAGAGATACGGACAGACTCTAAATGTATGTGAATATTTTAGGATGGTTTGTAGCATTTTAGAAAATCCCAGATGATCATGGTCATCTTTAGAAAAGACAAGCTCTCAGAGAGCAATTTTTTTGGGTCATATCTCTGCTTGATGTTGAAGCCAAATTCCTTCTTAAAATCCTAGCAAAATCTCTTATGGCAGAAGTGAACAAACATCCCCACAAGCATCAGTGTATACCATGCCAGCCAGGTAAGCAACGCATAAACCTAAGATGCACAAGTCCTAGTGATACACACCAGTGAACATCTGAGACTGGGATCGTTAGAAGTCAAAAAGACATTTAATTCCATGAATTTGATGTAATTGTTTTTTCCATTCAATAATTAATTGGTTTAGTCACCTTTCTTCTAAATAGATTTAGAATGCGTAGATCCATCTAAGGCTATTGAAAAACATGGAAAAGTCTAGCCTAGGTCAGTGGCGTAGGAAGGGAGGTGCAGTGGATGTCGGCCGCCCCGGGGGTCATCACTGAAGGGGGGGTCAAAATGGCAAAAATATGTGTTTTAAACATATATTTTTGCCATTTTGTCAAGCTCCGCACCGTGTACAACCTAACCTTGCTGGGCCACTGGCCTAGGTTTGGGCTCAATATAATGGGGAAATTATTTAACTTGTCCTCACTGTGATGCTATCTTGATTGGATAATTGCAAAAGTATTCTGAGTGGACGCCCTATGAAATGGCTAGACAAACTGAAAAGAGTCCAAACCATGCAGCAAGAATCATCTGCAGCCTATAATTCAAAGATCACATCACCCCCACCAGAAGTTTCACTTTACAACAGTGTGCACCATACACAAATCAGTCCATGGTCATGTATCACGTTATCTAACCAGACTCTTCCATCCAGTGATTGAGATTCTACTCTGCGAATATCCTGGCCTTTCAACAACCAAAATATGAAATATTGTAGATCTGTGTATCATCATAGCTTCTCTCACTGACTCCCACCCTCAGCTCTTTAAGACTGGAGGAAGACTCCCTAAAATTGAGACGATAAGTACTGACTCAACGTTTCCGATTCGCGTATGTTGCTGTTCCCCCCTTGCAGCCACCCCCTCCCTCTCTTCCCCTGCTCTGCCCCCCCACCCCTCTCCCCTTTACAGGCAAATAGGTCAACTGACCTATGTGTGCCCGCCTTAGGTTGTGCAAGCCGCATCCCTCTCCCGCTAAGTGCATTTACTTCGCTGTGCTCCCCTTAAACCCTTATCTCTCTTATCTGTATTCAAGTGACACTTTTATATGTGCAGATACCCATAACTCTTAACTCCCCTTCTTCTTCCTCATTTCCTCCAAAAAAAGCTCAGCTTTGATCTCAGATGCGAACATCCAAATTTCCCCCCTCACAACCACTTTGAGTCTGGCAGGGTACAGTAAATATGCTTCCAAGCCAAGGGCTTGAAAGGGAGCGATCATCTGCCTTAACTTCCATCTCCTCTCTACGGTAAAATGACAGAAGTCAGGCCTGGCAAAAAAAGTGCTACCTTCAAAGTCCTCCTGCTGTCTGGCCTTGCCTTGCTCAAAATCTCCCCCCTGAGCAGGAAGTTCCCAATGTACACTAATATTGCCCTCGGGTGGTTTTGCTGGCCGTCCCTCCCTGCTCCTCCTGTAGCCCGAGCTTTCTTTATTGTGAATGGGAACCTGTGCGCCCTCTGTATTTCTGTTTCCCACTGCCACTGGGATTCTGGAAAGGCCCCCTTCAAGAGATTTATCACAAATTGCCTAACGTCCTGCCCTTCTGACCCTTCCGCCACACCCAGCAATCGGACGTTGTTCCTCCTCTGTCTATTTTCAAAATCCTCCATCTTCCAGCGCATATCCTCAGCCATTTTTTCCTGCTCTGTCTTAAATGTCTGCCAGCTCCCAACATCGTCTTCAAGCTTGCCTGTGTGCTCCTCAACCTCTGTTACCCGATCCACAAGTTCATCATATAGTTTATTAACCTTCCTTAGGCTGTTCTGAATTTTCTTTGATGCCTGTCTCGCTCTGCGGCTTTCTGCCCTTGCTTCACTTTGCATCTGCTTAAGGGTGGTGAACAGAGTGTGAAAGGGGTCCCGTTGGGCAGGGGTAGAGCCAGCTGCTGCTCCCTTAGCCATATTGCCGGGTTTATCATCCTCCTGGTATACTTACGAGGTCGCTGAATAGTCCCACAAGAGCCGTTTCTCTAATTTTGCATGTCTTTTCTTCATTGTGGATTCTTTTCCCGATGTACTGATGCCTGACTCAGTACCTTCCTGATCATCCTGGTCATCCTCCTCTGTGTTAGACTCTGATGAGAGTGCTGACTCCAAGTCTTCATTTACTGAGTAGAATTCTCCTTCCCCTTCTAGAGAGGTACAGTCCCCACCCCCCTGGGGGTGTTTGCCAATGTTTAATTCCCCTAAGAGATTCTGATTTACTAAGCTGTCCCTGCTGCACCAGGTGCCAATCATTTTCTTGGAGGCATTCATCTCTTCTTCCACAAGCATTAGGGCTCCAAGCATATCAGCAGTCGTGCCTCCCATATTCCCCATACCACTAGCCAGACCCCCTCCGCATTCCCCTTTACCTCCATTTTTATTCACAGTTTGTTGTTGCACACCTCCAGCGTTTGTTCCGCCAGCCACATGTGTCTGCGCACTGCAGTGTTCTGATTCACTTTCGGCACCAGCTCAGCTCGTTGCCTAGCAGCCAGACTCTCTGAGCCTTCGCCGTCAGTTACGTCCTCGAGGACGTTTCCTGAGGCCAGAATGACAGCGTCGTCTGTTTTGCGGAGGGGATCCGGCATCTCTGATGACTCGGGGATCTTCACTGACAGGATCTCCGTCATGGTAGGTTGCCGCATTCCCGTTTCTCGATTCTTATGTTCGTCTCCTTTCACGGGATTGCCTTTGTTCGCGTTGCGGACCTCCACTGTACTTCCACTGTTGTTTTTAGAGACCATGTTCTGTTTCCGCATGTCTCCTTACTTCACTTTCTCCGGCAGAGGGGGAGATAATACTTTCTTGATCGCGCCGATATTCTTCCCTGCCGGAGTGTCTATTTTCAGAATAGCAGCTGTTCCTGTCTTCACTGCTGCTGGAGGGTCGGATGTTTTTTTTCCCCTCTCGCTCACCTTCTCTTGGTTAGCAGCACGGGCGGGTATTTTAGGAGCCATGGGTTGTCCGACTAGGACTCTCAAAATTACTTTCTTTACTCGGACCCAAGCCTGTCCGATCCGAAGCGCTTGCTTCTTGATGTACTGGGCTTTAGGTATCCCTTTATGCCACCAGCGTCCGATAAGTACCGACTCAACATTTCCGATTCGCGTATGGCCAGAGTTTAGCCAAATGTAATACACCACTTCCTGTTTTGTCCTCCTCCAAGTTGTCTAACGTATACTTACTAGTCATGGGCATAAAACTGGAAGGGAATATCAATGATTAAACTTCTCTCTTAAAGATATTCACACCATTGGAAATGCTTGACTTCAACTGACTGAAGATCCCCTAGACCATTTTCGATCCTTGATCTCAACATAAACATTTTGGATCATGCTTTAGACTTTCCTGCCTCTATTCTTATTTTATCCCCTTGGGCACTTCAAAAATTATAAATAAAACAAAAATAATAACAATAATGGTCCTTTGCCTGGTAGGAAGAGTAGCATGTCCACAGAGATGCATTCCTGCCTCTTTCTCATTTAACAAACCTATACATTTGGGAAAGGTGGAATTTTATCGAATTTAACAATCTACATTTCTTGAATAGACAACATTTTCACAATCTTATTCTCATGTATTCCAATGCCAATTTGTTCTGTTAAAGATATTATTGTTCAGAAAACTGCAAGTATCTTGATAACACAGGAAATTCTCATTTTTATTATAATGTTTTCCAAGCAACATTTATGCTCGGACCAACTCAGCAACCCTTTTTTTAACTGAATAACTAATAAGCAGTTTTAAGGTGCTGATGAACTTTGAAGAACTACAAGTACATGATTTTGGCTGCAAAAGAATAGCAAATAGTGAAAGGTGCAGAAATGAAGTATAAAAAGGGAGGGTTCGAAAGGTATCACTTGTTTAATTAATTAGTAAAGTAACCCCTTTGTGTGGATGCTTGCGTTTAAGATTGGCTAAATTAATATTATGCATCACTTAGAAACGTGTTGACCTTTTTGGATTTTACACAATGTCCTATCAATCTAGTCCTGGTAGCGCATATTTTTAGATTTAATTACTAATGTAATTATCGATATATATACATATTCACACCATTAAAAATAGACCTCAAATAGGCAGTTCACGTGTTTGTCCACTTCTTATTAACTGCCCTTTAGGATTATAGTCTTTGTACACACATTTGAATGCACATCACATAAGCAGTTGCCTGTTAATGCAAATCTGAGGTGTGTTAGCCACTCAAGTACCCTTTTGCACACAATCCGGTCTTGTCTAATTGTTTTTCAACTACTGAGAGTACACCACTATAACGTATTCTAATGTACCACAAATCTAATTTGAGCAACACCCAAAGCTTTGTATACTTACTACTGAGAAACAAGATATAGTACATTTGTTTGATTCTAGCCCTAGAGGGAAATGTACAGCAAGAAACTACGTAAAAACAGTGGAATAAGACACTACCTCCAATAATGACCTAAATACCCGTGCCGGGGGGCACCCCGGAGGGGTATACAAATAAGGAACAGGTATTGATGTAAGTAATGATTCAAAGAATAATACAACTTTTGAATTCAAATCAAATTATCCTGATGTGTAAGGTATATTATACCATTGTAGGCCAATAGTCCAATGTCATTCGGATGTCAGTCAAAGGTTTCTGCTGGCAGAGCCAGAAGAGGATGCACCAGCCGAAACATGGTGGTTCTCGCAACTCTAAACAGAGCAGGGCAACCATTAATTGGGTAGACAGTCTGCCAAATTTTAAATAAGGCCCCAAATATCATCTCTGGCAGTCATTGCATTGCTTCGTACTCTCCTAGGATGATGTAGTCTTTCTACAGCTTTCATAATAAATATTTTTCCTTCAACAACAGCTTTAGAAAGTATGTTTCCCTGATACATTCATACTTTAAATTCTGGAGGAGTATATGTCTCTCGGTTCCTGTTTCTCTACTCTCACACTGGGAGCAGAACTATCTCCTTGTAGGTTTCCACCTCAATTTTGTCAACTTGAATGGGTCTCAGGTTTTTGGTCTCCATAACTTTTAAGCATTAATCTGAATTTGTTGGGCTGTAGTTTCTGTGCAGGAATCCATGATACCCCTGCTTGGTGTTTATCTCCTTCCCAGTTGGCGATGGAATGGGTTCCTAGGGGAAACATCCTTTATCCCGCAGTCACAATGACCTGTCTTTACAACGCAGTCACTACTTGGACTGCGACATTACCACGCATTTACTATGCAAGTTGTTATAACGACTTGCTCTGGGGGTGCGTTATTGGGCTGGTGTTGGACTTTTAAGGCCAACACCTTCCCTACTGTTGCGTAGACTGCAGTTGGAATAGTAATTTGTGCTGTTCCAAAGGCCAGCGCCCCCTAAAGCAAGTAGCTGTAATGAATTATGTGGTAAAGTCACAGTCAGGGTAGTGCCTGTGTTGTAAAGGCATGTGGGCTAAATGCATGCGGGGTTCCGTCATACAACCGGTTCCTAGTGTTGTATGGTGTTTTAGGATCCAAGCGAAATTTCCCGATTCATGCCCTTATAGAGGTGCAATTCACATTGCCCTAATCTAGGCATAGGAATCATACCCATATTTAAACATAGCCCATGCAGTCCAAATACAGGCATGGCTACTTCCACTCGTTCCAAAAAGCCACAACGATTTCTTGGAAAAATCGGCTTAAGCAGTCATGGACATCCCCTTGCTTGAATATTGATTTGTCGAAGAACTCATGGAGTTTTCAAAGAACTACCATTCTCTTGGGGTTCTTTAACGACGTTATTATGACTGACTTTACGTCAAACTAGGCACCTTCAAGGTATAAATATGCATTCACTTGCTCTAGCAAGGACGCAGTGGTTTGATGCCCGACGAAGCTCGCTACAGCAAGTGCCTAAGGAAGCCGACCCTCCAGCTGGCGCACTGATCGAGTAGCTGTCCTTTCTCTTGCCGAGAATCCAGCGCCAGTGTTTCCAAGCTCCCCTCTCTGGGTGTTGGGAAATCAAGTCCGAGACAGAGATACCAGACCGCCTTCATTCTAAAACCAAGGTACAGAGCTGATTAGACCTTAAGAGAAATATTGGATAGATTCTTGGCAAAGGAAAACTAAACTTATGCTACACCTCACTTACTTCTTCTCTCGTACTAAACTTAGGTTAGATACATTGGGGTAGGCGTATTTTAGAAGCACCAGTTGAGTATGTTTTAGCCGTTGTTATTTATGTATGTATTTATCTGTGGTTTAGAAACCATCCAATGCTTTTAAAGTATTATTGTATAATACTCTTCTTACTGTACGCATTATACTTTGCAACCAGTATTACGATTGTAGCAGTTCACTTCACTTGCATGAGAAAGAAGACTGTTCAATAAACCCTTTTATTGAAAACGCCTGTCCCTCTATTTCTCTGCACCTTTGATGAAACGAAGCATGCACGATTGACTGAGTAAAATATCTATCTATTGTTTCCACAACTCTAAAGATCACTTTTATTCTTGGGGAAACAAAGTTGTCATGTTTATGTGGTTGTCAGAAACGAATCCCTTCTTGTTTATTCGAGAAAGTTTTTAGTGACCTCTGAGCTAGCTGGCACTCACAAGTAAGTCTAATATATTCGATAGAGACCAAGTTGACCTAAGTCCTACGTCAAATCTATAGGATATGTTATTCCAATGCGCAGAGCCTATTGGGAATATAGGAACTACACTACATGGCGCCCAACATTTGGTAAGGCACTAATTTAACGCTAGATACTAAAGTAACTCAGTCGTGCTTTTCACAGAGACCCCTTTTTCCCTTAAAATACTCCAATAGTTGTCTGGAGCGGGTAAAAGGATAAAATATCTGCCATTACTGAGTAGGACGAAAATCCTATGTATTTGTTTTTGGTTTCATTCAACGTTGAAGGATACAGCATTCCAAAATATTGTGCACCTTATCTTTGTTGCCTTGAAACTTGTTCTGCAAACTTTCATTTAACAATGTCGCTTGACAGCAATAACGCAACTGGTGGAGCTGCAGCAACTGCAAACCAACCGGCTTTAAACATTACAGGTCTCCAAGAAATCGACTTGGATGCTATAATCATCCTGGAAAACCTAAGGAAAACCATCGCTATAAAGCTTATAACAAATGGCCTATCACCAAGAGGTGGTAGGGTAATCTTTGTCACAGAGGCACATGAGCATCGGCAGACAGAGGTATTCTATTCATGGATTTTCTACCCTGAAGCAAATTCAGTATCACATGTGTTTCACTTCTACAAAGAAGAGGAAACTCCAATGAAATACACTCCTTTCGAGGATGTTGAAATTCCACTAATTTACCAAGAGCATGCGCTCTGGCTTAAAGGTGCCCTGCAACATCAAAATCACATTACCAGGCTTGGTCCAATGGGTAGACCAGGAGCAACATGGCCGGAACTAGCCAGCTATACACCACACCCTGCCATTGACAGGTGCAGAACTTTTAGTTAAACTAAAACAACTAATTAAAATACATAGACAATTGGTTCAATATGTCAGGCAGATTCTAACAGTCCAACCTCCTATAAGGATTCCACAACAGACCCCTCACCAGGGTAACACAAATAAAATCACACCACAGACTATACAATCAGTCATTGGTAAATTGCCCGCAAAAAGGGAACAAATTCCATTCTGGATAGCTCAAAAAATTACTCAAATCGAGGCAGTATTTCCTGATACTACCCCTCATGAGAAACACAGGATTTTAACAATCTGTTCAACAATGGGGATCGCACCACACCTGGAGGATTGTGACACTTGGGGTACAGTCTTTGCTGCAATCTACACAAAAACACATGGTGTTCCGTCTATGGCGGTAACACCAGATGTCCTGAAACAGATTCAAAATGAATAAGGTGCAGAGCCTACTTTAAATCAGGTATGAAATTACTGAGAGATTTCAAATAGGTCTCAGCTATATTATTAGCTAATATTAAAGGTGAAGCAACATCCGTGGCCATCTGCCAAAAAATAAGAGACATTGAGGTAACTGAGCAACCTTATAACCTGGCCAGAATAATTGAGAAATCCTATGAAGAACTAGGTAGAGATAGTTTGGGTGGGAAACCAGTAAAAGCCCCAACTAACAGAAAGTCCTGAAAAGGTCTTTATTAAATACACTCTCACTACTCCCAAAAAGAAGTGGGAGAATACTAAACAAACTACTATAGAGAAATGTTCTCAGTCCAGAAGAAGGTCTCCTCAAAAGGAGCCCTCTGAAAAGAGGTATAACCTCAGGAACAGGGATAATTTGAAAAAACCTGATAGATATCTAGATACTTATACTCATTCCTCTCATACCTCTCAGACTTCCTCACAGAAATTGGAAAGAAGAGGACGGTCAGAACATAAGGAAGAACGTGTGAAGTCCAAAGATGATCAACACGTTCCAAAAAATAAGAAAACCCTATTCACCAAAAAGAAGGTAGCAGGTCTAAAAATCAGACATGCCAAGGAGCTTGAGGACACAACTCAAGAACGGGGAGTGGGCCCAGATAATGCTGGACAGCGCAGCAGAAGTCACCATAGCTCGCAAGATCTTGAAGGATCATCTGGAGACAGTGGACTTGAATGAGTACATCCAAGTTGAAACTGCTGATACCAGGGTGAGTGTACCCCATAAGTTATATGTAACGCTCCGGATGGAGGGGACATAACTAGGATAATAAGAGCAATCTTTTGGGAGAAGCTCTCTTAAGGGTTATGACATTCTTCCACCTGAAAAAGACTGGCCACCAAAATTTGCCCAGGGGTGCCCACATGGCGAAGACATCATTATGCCAGCCTTCTCCAAACATATTCCAATTCACTTAAAATACACTTATGCCAGAAAATGGGCTGTAGCCCATCCTACAGCATTTTATAAAAATCATGTAGGCTGGGATGAGGATTCCCCCTCACCATAAAATCCTGATAAAAACTAAACCAACTGCACATAGGCAGTATCCAGTAAAACAAGAAGCTAAAAAACAGGTCAGGGAGATATTCGATCAACTTGAATATCAAGGGGTGATTGAAGCATGCACCTCGTCAATGAACAATCCTTTGATTCCTATCTCCAAACCAGACAATACATATTGTCTAGTTTTGGACTACAGACATTAAAACTCTTGTTGCTAAACCTTTGTAGTACAAAATGCACACATTGCAGCACTAATGAATAATATTGTGCGGAAAAAATCTAAAATCACATTAGATATTTTCTAATGGTTTTTTTTCTGTCAAAACATTGCACCAGAAAGTAGGTACTTGACCGCTTTCTCAATAATGGGGACACAGCGTCTCTTCTGTTGTCTCCCCCAGGGATTCAAGAATAGTCCGGGATTATTTTCAGCCAGAGTAACAGAGTTACCACAAACGTATGATGACGAGGCATTATCTTATGTCGATGACATCTATCTAACAGACGATGACTTGGATAGGTACTTGAACAAGGTGAACACCATAATATTGGGTATAAATTCAACTTTAAGAAATAAAGAATTGCCCACCTCAACGTCCTTTTTCTAGGATACGAATTATCAAGTGAAGGCAAAAGCATGGCAGCCAACTTTTTTAGAAAAGTGTGACCTGCTCCAACCTCCAAAAACGCTGAAAAACTTACAGTCAATTCTAGGTTTCCTTAATTTCGGAAGAACTTACATTCTAAATTACAAAGAAAGGGTTAAACCTCTCTACAAATTAATCAAACCTGATTTTAAAACAACTAATTGGACTCAAAAACACACAGAAATTTTGTGTTCAGTCCTAACAGACATGTTAGCAAAAACACATTTACAGACAAGCGTAAACATATGCAGCCTTGTAATCAGAATCATCCCAGGAAGATGCAGATTTAAGTACTTAACCTTTAATGAAGGTGAAAAAGTACCAATTGCTTACAAATCACACTTGTACACACAAGCTGAAATGAAATTCACTTCAACAGAAAAAATTCTGACAGCGGTTCAAACTGCAGTATCAAAAGAGAGAACTCTCGCACAGGGTAAGTGCATAATGCTTTTTACTCCTGTACCTGCCTTAGAGGCAGTGACAAAAGCAAGCATTCCGAATGCAAAGGCTTTACATCCGAGATGGATACAATGGGTTAACTCTCTTGCTGCAACAGACGTTGAATACTTTTACTTTTATTCGATTAACTTGTAATAATCATAAAAAGTGCATCATACAGTACAATATGTAAAAACATTATTACATGGTAAAATACAAGTAAGAATAAAAAGATAAAAATGTAGATCATATTGACAACAATGTTTAAATGGTAGAATTAATTTTGCTACGAATCAACAGGCAGGATTTTAAAAACAAGGCAACATTTTTGGCTACATATTGGGTTTCTAGCATCTGTAACGCCAGAAGTGCTGGGCGACAGGACCTCAACCCCATTTGTCTCAGGATTGGGATAATCCAGCGCTTGCGTGTTTCTTTATAATAACCACAGAACAAGATAACATGAATGGTTGATTGGGTAGACTCATGATCACATGGGCATTTGGATAGTTCGTGAGACCAATCAGACACAGTTGGAAAGGTGAGAAGGCGAAAAAGCAAATTAAAACGAAACCTGGTCAATAAATACTTTTCATAGTTTGACAAATAAAAAGTGAGATAAGGTTGTATACTAAAGGAAACTTGAACCGTCAACAAATGCGCATTGGTTTTCTTTGTTACTTCAGACAAAAGGCGCAGATCCCTTAGTTGGTTAAGACATACATTTTTCAAGGATTTTCTAGTAATGTCTACCATTGATGAGGGGTCAGTAAAGTATTGTGGGCAGTTCAGGTCGTGAAAGAAGTTAAAAATGTAGAGGAGCCATGGAATCTTCTTCCAGCGAACCAGGTTTAAACAATCGAGAATCAAGGAGCGTGTTAGGTGGCATTGTGGCTTCGTCCATATGCGATGCCATAAGAGGATTGGTTGGCATTTGATAACATCGGAAAGGTAATCCACACCAAGCTCAATGTGGCAAGCGTAATTTGAGGCACTACTTGGGAGAGCCAGAAGATATTTTAAGAGGCCGTTTTGAACCTTCTGTAATTCATCTGTGGATACATAGCCCCAAACTCCCGCGCCGTAGATTGCTATGCTTTGGCACTTTGCTTGGTGGATTTTTAGCAATTCAGGCGGGGCGGGTTTACCCAGCTTCCTAGAGAAGGAAACTAACGCCGAAGTTGCCCTTTGAAAGAGGAGCTTTCTACTTGCCAGCCCTCTCTTCCAGGACAGTTGGTCGTCCACCAACACCCCCAAGTACGGATACTCTCTAGCTCGTTCCAGCCTGGTATGCTCAATAAAGAGAGGTTTTGGATTCTTAATCTTGGTTCCTGTATACATTACGAAGGTTTTGCTCTTATTTACCTTCAGGCCTAAAGAAAGCATGAAGTTACAATATTTGTCAAGTTGTATTTGTAGCTGGACTAAGGTTCTTGCAAGAATTACAGAGTCGTCTGCGTAAAGTAGTGCTGGGATGGGGCGATGACTGATGGATGGTAGGTCCTGGCTCCCTTCCAACATGGCCGTTTCCAGCCCATTGGTGTACAAGTTGAATAAAAAGGGAGCCAGAACACAACCCTGTCTAACACCTCGGGTGACTGAAAATAGGGGTGTGAGTTCGCCTCCAATCCCATACCTCACGCAGGCAGTGGCATCTGAGTAAAGCTCGCGCAGAAACTTAATAAGTGGGGGGTCCACGCCCAGATCTTCTAAGATTGCCCACCTCAACGTCCTTTTTCTAGGATACGAATTATCAAGTGAAGGCAAAAGCATGGCAGCCAACTTTTTTAGAAAAGTGTGACCTGCTCCAACCTCCAAAAACGCTGAAAAACTTACAGTCAATTCTAGGTTTCCTTAATTTCGGAAGAACTTACATTCTAAATTACAAAGAAAGGGTTAAACCTCTCTACAAATTAATCAAACCTGATTTTAAAACAACTAATTGGACTCAAAAACACACAGAAATTTTGTGTTCAGTCCTAACAGACATGTTAGCAAAAACACATTTACAGACAAGCGTAAACATATGCAGCCTTGTAATCAGAATCATCCCAGGAAGATGCAGATTTAAGTACTTAACCTTTAATGAAGGTGAAAAAGTACCAATTGCTTACAAATCACACTTGTACACACAAGCTGAAATGAAATTCACTTCAACAGAAAAAATTCTGACAGCGGTTCAAACTGCAGTATCAAAAGAGAGAACTCTCGCACAGGGTAAGTGCATAATGCTTTTTACTCCTGTACCTGCCTTAGAGGCAGTGACAAAAGCAAGCATTCCGAATGCAAAGGCTTTACATCCGAGATGGATACAATGGGTTAACTCTCTTGCTGCAACAGACGTTGAATATGTTTTAGACCCTTACTTAAAAACACAAGAATTTCTACAATACGAACAAGAATGTCCTCTGCCCACTGAGATTCTGCCTCTAGAACAATACAAATGTATAATTTATACAGACGGATCAGCACAGCCCGCAATTGGGAGTAAACAAGCTGATAGTGCCGCGTGCGCGATTGTTAAAGGTCGCTGGCGCGATGGTAAATTTCGACCTATGGTCACAAAAATACAATCTCTCGGAGACTGTACAGCTCAGTGAGCTGAACTACAAGCATTCAAGATGGTGCTTGAAAATACTGATCGCGAATTCCCCACACTCATAGTGTGTGATTCGTATTACTGCGTGCAATCTTACAATTAATATTTACAGAATTGGATTTAAAACGGTTTCAAAGATGCAAAAAGTGGCACAATCAAGCATAAATTGCTTTGGGAACAAGTAGTTCAATTACAGAAAGAACTACAAAAGACTCACATGATCCATATACTGAATCATCAGTGTGATGCCGTTCACGTTGCAGGGAATTCATTGGCTGATGAAGCCCCGAAAGCAGCTGTGCAAATGGCTTCTGTAGTTGCAATCACTCATTTGAAAACAAAAGTAGATGGCGAAAAAAGGCTAGCTGTCAATGCCACAAGCAAAGGCAGTGGTGCAGTGTTACCTCTAAACTATCCACTCGAATATTCATACATAATTGATGCCAACTCCGTTCCTTTTGCTCGAATCCCTGGAGTGAGGGATAGGGTAATTCCAAACATACTTTGCAACCAGTATTACGATTGCAGCAGTTCACTTTACTTGCATGAGAAAGAAGACTGTTCAATAAACCCTGTTATTGAAAACACCTGTCTCTCTATTTCTCTGCACCTCTGATGAAACGAAGCATGCACGATTGACTGAGTAAAATATCTATCTATTGTTTCCACGACTCTGAAGATCACTTTTATTCTTGGGGAAACAAAGTTGTCATGTTTATGCAGTTGTCAGAAACTAATCCCTTCTTGTTTATTCGAGAAAGTTTCTAGTGACCTCTGAGCTCTGAGCTAGCTGGCACTCACAATGAAGTCTAATATATTCGATAGCGACCCAGTCGACCTAAGTCCTACGTCAAAACTATAGGATATATTATTCCGATGCGCAGAGCCTATTGGGAACATAGGAACTACACTACACTAAGGAATGCTATAGTTTTTTGAGTGTTGCCTCTCCCTGATTCAGAATAGTGATGTGATTGACCCAGAGGTGATGATGTTCTCATAACCTGGCACCGTTGCTCTGTGGTGCACTATGCAATGTGTAGTTTATGTTAAGTTTTTACATGCCAAGTGACATAGTTAGATCGTGTCCATTTTGCACAGATAGTCCCAGAATGTAATAGTCAGTTTTGGAATATTTAGCAACATTGCAAATTCTACTTTGGTCAAACAGTTCCTGAAAATTTTGCTGCAATATCTTATATGTTATACTTTGGTAGGAACTGCACTTAAAGGATTTTTACAGGTGTATTGTTCCAGCCTGTTCTTTAAGACAGCTGAATAGCATAATATAACACATAAAGAATATTAAGTGCCATGCGCAAAAGTGCAAAAAACAACCTTGTTGGCTGCAATTCTGGCCGGTATCTGCACTGTGTAATTACACGTGTTCACCCTGGAATTGGTATTAACATGGCAGGAATTCATCGGCAATTTCATAGATGTGGATTCCCCATTCCAGGGGCAATTCCGGTCAAATTTACCACCGGGTTTGAACAGATGGGCAGTAAGTAATAGCATGGGTTGTGGAGAAGTGGTAGGGAGGGTTGGAGGAAGCAGTGAAAGATGTGGGCAGACAGAGGGCTGCATACAATGCTCCTTTGTGCAGTGGGAGGGTTAAGGCTGAGTCAAACTTCACTTGTGTCTGAAGCCCCTGACTGACCCTCCCTTGATTTTCTGGCCTGTAAAATCGTGCCTGTGGTTCCATCGCCAAGGAAATCCGTCTGTGGCAGCAGAACTAAGGGACACTTGTGAGCAGATGAAGAAATAACTCCTTCAGAGAGCTGTTAAATGTAGCAGCTCAGGGTGGAGCTACGACAGCAATCAAGATGGCCGCATAGCTTCCCCGCTCCGCTGACCCCCGTCTCTCGCTTGAAGATCCTGTCGTATATCCTGGTTTCTCGCCCCATATCTGGGTGCATGAACTACTCTGCGAACTGATGGCGTAATCCCGAGGATTTTTCGACATGGTGGAGTGGAGTTATGTCGAGGTTTAATTTGAGGCCTAGCCCAGTCTGGAAGCCGGGGTCTCAAGTGTTGGTCTAGTCGGGTCCTAGTTGAACAACAGCGGACCGGAGAGAGCGGCAGGGTCTGGTCCACGGAACTTCCGACATCTTTATAATTGATTTGCTGCCGATCTGCTGCCTGGAACTGTACCGGAGGTGCGGAGACGAGTGATGCCCGAGGTGGTGTGTGTGGGGGTCCGAGACCCGGGGGCCTGGCGTTCGTAGCGCCGGTGCCGTTGGATCGGAGACTTGGTGCGCACTAACGCCTACTGACAATTGGTCCCTCACGGTTCATTCCTGCTCTGCCTAATCTTACCCCGGGGAAGGCGCCTCTGCGTGGGGGTCAATATGCTTGATGCTATGCGAAACCCGGCGGAGCGGGTCCAGTGAGGCCCGTCATTGCGGTCAGTGATGGCGGCCCTTGAGGCACTTCAGGCGACTATTAAGACCCAGGCCTGGAATCTGATGTTGGCGGTGGAGGGACTTAAAAGATCGGGACTGGACTCTGACTTGCTGCCCGAGACCCGGTGGCCTGTTCCTTTCCCTATTGCTACCCCAGCGATGCCATTTGACCCGGTGCTTGGAGCTTTCTATGCCCCTACAGAAGTGGAACAATTCGAACATGTGGAGATTGGCGATGCACCTACAAAGTCGGAATCTTTGGAACTGCAATTAGAGACGTTTGCTCGTAGTTGTGATCTGTGTGGGACTGTGTCGCACCCCCTTCCCAGCTGGTCCATCAAGATGGCGGATGGGATAGCGCCTGGTCTTAGAGTCGGGAAGGGGCATCATTGGACTCGAGCATCTACTTTGGGACTTGCCATCCTTTCTTCGACTAATAGACTATGTTTCGACAACTTCTGTTTGACCTTTGACAATTTTACGGTGGGGCACTCTTTATCGGAGGGGATCAGCAAATTTGATCGACGGGGCCAAGGCTGAGACTGTTGTTTGAGGTTTCACAATATTGATCTATCGGTAACGGGACTGCTTTATTTGGTCACCGGATTCCGGGCGGGATTTCTGGTTTCCGCTGATGTACTGTTTTATTGTGGTCCGCTTGATTGTGTTAACATTGCGGGGGATTCTTCGTTAAGACGGGGGGAGAGTCCGGGAATGCATATGACACAGCCCTCCTCCATTTCTCCTTTTTGGGCAGGGTTTTAGTCCCTTCTTTCTTTCCCTTTTCTTTTTTTTCCCTTTGTTCTTCTATATTTCGGGTTCATTTACGGGGCGACAGGTACGCTGCTAGGGGGGTAGGCCGTAGTCATCTGCACGGGTGCAGGGTGGGGGGTTGGAGGGGGGAATTTTGTTTTTACTATTTGTTTCTATGGCCTTTTTTCTTCTTATCTTTCTTCGCCTTTTCTTTTGTTTCTTCTTTTTCGGGTCAGCGTAGTGGGTCTATTCCTTTGTCAATTGTCGACTTTTTATCTGTGCCTATACTTTCACGGTACTTCAGTACCATCGGGCGGGCGCTCCACTGGTGCGAAATTAATTGTATGCTTGTTGATCCTGAATCGTATGCCTCAGCGCCACTGTTTTGAATGATATCGACCTAACTGTGGACTTCCTACTGTTTTGCCCGCCCTTTATGCACCTTTGTGATATTGTATGGCACCTGATCCTTCTATCTTATATTATAAAATGGAATCTTTATTATCCTGCTATTTGTATAGTTTGCTATGCTGCCAGTTTTAATTGAAGTCGTGCTGTATTCACCTCCCGGAAGGCTGAGTTTGGTTCTAATTGCTTGATTGAAATGATATTGATTAGCGGCCAGCCCTGGTGGTTGTAGGCCCATACTTGTAACTGGTTGAAGTATCAATAAAGGTTTTCCCAAAAAAAAAAAAATGTAGCAGCTCGGCACACAATTGGACAATGGCTTCCAGCTGGTAGAAAGTTCTTTGGGTACTCCTGACATTTGTGTTGCCAACAAGTGAGTCTGCATTTACCATAGACAATAGAAAGTTCAAGACTTATCTTGATACAGTTCTATTATATTGCTAAACGAATTATTTATGTACCATTCTGAACTTTGGGCATGTGATCAACGGGGTGTCTCCAAAGTCTGCATTTTGGTCATTCCATTAAATTTATTCTTAAGAGCTATTCATAATTGATGCCATTGCACTTGGACCCGTACAATTGATGGTCTAAAACAATCCAATCATAAATAAATACACATGAAGGACATACATAGAGATAAAGGAACTATGATTTGTGCTCTTTTTGTGTCTAATATTTAAACCGCTTAATACCTGTTATAAAAGGGGGCAGATTTACAAGCCCGTACGCCACCCTTTGCGCCGCCATTGCCTCACTTTTGTGACGCAGCTGCGGCGCAAAGCCAGCGCCATGCTGAGGGGTATTTACAACATGACGCATCTAGGGAGATGCATCACGTTGTAAAGCCCTGCGCCACATGTGGGCATTCCGGCACGGGGGGTGGGGGGCGTTCCGTCGCAAGAACGCCTCCTAAAAGTGGCTGAGTGAAATCTACAAGATTTCACTGAGTCACTTTTACAGCCATGCTGTGTCAAAACCCTGTACCTGCGTTAAGGATTGAATCAGCATGTTAAGCATAGGGGCACCCCGAGCCTTGCTGCAGCTGCGTCGCCCTTGCTACGCAACTCCAGCAATGCGTCACCTTTACGGCATCATATGCGTCCCACATCTGTCTATACTTGCCCTATTGTAAATGCGGCGCATCCATGGTGGGCCAGAGAGGTGTTTGCTCTGACGCAAAATAACTTGGGCATCCCTGCTGATATGCAGGGATGCGCCAGTTATTGTAAATCTGCCAATGGAATTTCACCATAATGTGATGGACTGAGCTGTCAGTCACAATCCGGATGGCTGGAGGACCAGAGCGCCATAGTGCATGATGTACCATGATGCACACCTAGACCACACAAAAGTAGATGTAAAATATTGAGACTGCAAAATCATCATGGAGCATATTCAACCTAAAAAAAAATTAAACTAATAAGTAGATCTTGATAAAAATGTAGAACACGGTATGAAGCATCAACATTTTGCCTTGTAACACCTCTATTTAGAGGGGGTTCTATGAGATGTCCCTGTCTCTTTCAGACCCTTACTACCTGATTGTGCCTTTCCTTTCTTTGTTCCATTGTTGCAGCTGGAAAGCACTGTTTTGTGTATCAGTGTATTTTGTGTATCTTGTGCCTCTAGATTTTCATTCTTTTGGTACTTGTTTCTCCCATGCTCCCTGTCTATTCCAGAGTGCCTATGACTAGGCCCTATCATGAGGGGATCACTGGCTCAATGCACAACCAAACACCCGCTATTATGCGATATCAATGTGTAAACTGAATTCATTTAACCTGACATTTAGGGCCCTAATATGAAGTCAGTCGGAAAGCCTCTGACCTGCAGTTATAGGCTTTCCAACCAACATCATAGGTTTCACTTTCAACCTCCATATTACAATGACAGCAGTCAAAAGTGAAACCGAATGGTCATTACGGCTGGCTTCCGACAGACTCAAGGAGCCCGTTGGCCAGTCGGAACCGGCATGTAATCCCTTCAAGATAGCCTTTCCGTTATCGGGAATATGATGTCGGTTTCCCACAGGCTTTCCATGTCAGGCTTTCCAACATGGAAAGTCTGTCAGAAAGCGACTTTGGGGGCCCCTAGCAGGACCCCCTTCTCCCTGCAGCCTCTGGCTGGGGGCAGAGGAGGCACCTGTGGTGCCCCCCTGTTAATCTCTGCACTGTGTGGCAGGGATTAACTAAAACTCCCATTTCTCTATGGAAACTTGTGCTGTGGCTTGTTTACAGCCACAGCACAAGCTCCCATAAGGAAATGGGAGCATGCACCTGCACCATGTGCAGTCGCATTGTAATAGTGGTGTCGAGACTGACGATCGGAGGTCTGTCGATCCTGAGACGACAACTGTGTCATTCGCCCGACATCATAATGAGATCCTTAGTGCATTGTTTGGGACAGCACAGCTCGTAAACAGAAAGTGACAAACTTTAATTAGTCTTTGCAAGCTGAACTACCTGAAAACCGAGCTCTAACCTGGAAAAATTCAGTTAAATGTATTCACGTTTCACACTGCGGGCACATGCAAACAGGGGCTCAGCGTAACACAGGCCCCCCGCAGCCCACGCGGTGCGGGGTGGCCCCTCGGGCTCCAGGGGCCCCGCCGCAGCCGTGCAGCCAAACAACCACTTAAAACTCCACACATCTGACCTTTCTCGGATGTGAGGAGTACGTACGTTACGTTCATGTTAGAAGCACAGGTGCCTCATCATAAATTAAATGGTGCGCGTGCGCGGCCGCATTTGCGCGGTCTTTATCCCTAGGTGGACTGGTCTGTCTCATGTCATACCACTTTGCGCTATTTAAAGTGCAATTCCCGCCCGCGGCTGTCACACAGTGAGCAGTGGTTGCTGCAGGGGGTGTGACCTCACGTCCTGGAAGGAAGTGAGGTCGGATTGAACCACAAAGCGGCGCGGAAGTGGAGTGTGCTGTCCGCGTCGCTGGCCGGCTTATAAACTAAGTGTGGCAGTCAGTGCGGTGCCTACGCATATACCCGGTGTCGTGTCATGGCTGCTTATGAGAGGCCTCGTGCGGTGCAGGGACCGAGCTGCAGTGCTGTGCTGCGGCCACTGGGACCGAACTCGCGTTCAGACACAGTCTGACGATGCTAGTCTGGAAGGAGTATTCTGATCAATTTAAACAGACCAAGAGGAATGCCAACGATCAAGAAAATGGTTAACAAACTATGTGGATTGACACATGAACATCGGCTTCAGGTAAGACCATGATTTTCATACTTTTCACGCAAATGCTGGATCTGTGTCCGACCTACGATGCTGAATAATAAATAATAAAGAGAGCGGTCTTTTATGACACTGGCAGCATTAGTGAATTTGAGTCTGATAGCTGCGCACCTTGGAATGTGCGTGTGTGCCGGAGGGCTCGATTCACGAGCTCAGCACTTTTTGTAAATGAGGCATTCTTAATAGTGAAAGTTTAGCCTTGAAATGGCAGTGGCGTCCAGTTTATGATTTGCCAGGCTTTGGCCCAGCGTGGTTGTGCTCCTCATTGAGTCAAAACCTATGTGTGGAGTGGGTGAATATCTTGCAGGTGCTTATGCTGTCACTAACTTAATTATCTTTCAAAATGTTTGAGGGATAGAGGTGAGTCACTCTGGGAGCCTCAAACTGATTGATTGAATAAATTAACCTTGGCCAGAGTAACAGCAATTCCTGCAGGCCCTGGCACCCAGTTATTGACGCTGCTGCACTCCGATGTTAAATTATAGGACAAGACATCTCCTTCCTAAACTAGACACATGCTCGCCTCTTGTGTGTATGGGGGTGAGGGGGCAGTGTCCTGTCATGGTGAGAGCAGGCCGTGCTGAGTACCTTAAACAGGTGCACGGCTCTCACCATGACTTTAATCTACAGCAGCACTGTACATACAGTCTGGAGAGAAGAGCATCATCTCTGTCACTAGGCCGGCCTGCCAGCACTCTCCAAAATGGCAACTGCCTCCTGTCTCCACATAACAGCAACACTGTCTGCACGTCTGAAGCCAGAACTGTGACTCCACATACAGTTCAGCTACAGTGGCAGTCCAAAGCGCAGCAAGCATTATTTTCCCAGCACTGTGAGACTTGGTAAGACAAACAGCCTGATTCATCATTGTTAAATCCGGTCGCAAAGGGCCAGATTCTGAGAATCTGGCCCTTTGCGAGCGGTATTTTTGTATTTGGGATTCATCATCCCAAATGCAAAAATCGCTATTTCAGAATTCGCATATTTGCGAGGAATAGCATTTAAGGAATCTCTATTAGAGCGCAGCAAGCATTATTTTCCCAGCACTGTGAGACTTGGTAAGACAAACAGCCTGATTCATCATTGTTAAATCAGGTCGCAAAGGGCCAGATTCTGAGAATCTGGCCCTTTGCGAGCGGTATTTTTGTATTTGGGATTCATCATCCCAAATGCAAAAATCGCTATTTCAGAATTCGCATATTTGCGAGGAATAGCATTTAAAGAATCTCTATTAGAGATTCCTTAAATGCTATTCTTGAAACATTTTTAAATTGCGAATTCACAAAAATTTCCCGCTATTTACCGCGAGGTCAAACCTCGTGGTAAATAGCGGAAACTTAGAAAAATGCATTTAAATGCATTTTTCTAAGTTTCATGTTACACACACACATGTCCTTGGGACATGGGTGTGCGCAACACCAATGTAGCATACATTTCAGGGGTGCTACAGGGTGTCCTTTGGACACCCCTGCACCCTTGAAATCGCAATTTCAATATGCGAATCGCTAATTGCGATTCGCACATTTAAATGTCTTCCCATTCATTCCTATGGGCCTTTGGGCCCATAGGAATGAATGGGGAGATATTCCTTAATTGCGATTAGCAATTTGCTAATCGCAATTAAGGAATAATTAGAAATCACAATTTATTTAGCGATTTCTTGGTGAATAGCATTTTGCTATTCCTTAATAGCGATTCCTTAATAATCGCTATTAAGGAATAGCAAATACTCACCTTGATGAATCAGGCTGAAAGATACTATTGGGGAATACTATTGCTCCTGATGAGAGGTCTGAGTTTTGTCTTCTGGCAATTTTTAATCTCGCCATAAAGTAACACAGAGGGTTAATGTGCTCCTGCAAAAAACGTGTCCCAGCATATAACAGAACTCTATTTTATGTGGATAGGCATTGTTACTGCTTTTGTCACAGGAATCCCTTTGTTACTTGTGGTTCTACCCACCTGGTGCAGAGTTGAGGGGTTGAAGGGTGCTGTGTATTTATAAATAACTAGCAGCCAGTCCCGCCGTTGTCCGGGTATGAATTGCTGCCGACCAGTAGTATATTGTTTTGTAGGATTTCGTTTTGATAGCATTTCTTATCTGTGACAGGCCTGTGAAATGCTCCGATTCACAGTACACTGCTGATGCACTTAAGAGTGCGCGTTCAGTAGTGTGTGAACTCGAGTTTCCCTACTTTATTTTTCCTTGCAATATTATATAGCGCGAACTCGACAACATGGCATGAGCACAATTTACATTGCAGAAGAACACATTCATTTGTGGTAGGCATGGGGAGACAAAGCGATTTGCCTGGAATCACAGGATGTTGAGCTGATGCCGCGATTCGAATGTAGCTCCCCAGTTTTAAAGTTCGCAATTCTAGAACTTGTGGCGGGAGGTGTGTCTAAAAGTGTATGTCGGTGCTGGCCATCAATGAGAAAGACCTGTGCATTTTTCATATGGGTGGTGAAAAAATATGAGTATGTTGCTGGAGATGTGGGCTGCCGTGCCACCAATGTACTTACCGGGGGAGGGTAAACACCCATTATTCCGCAACTTTCTTTCCGCATACCATCACTCCGCATACTTTCATTTGAAAGTACCATGACTCCGCAATGCCATTATAACGCATGGCATTACATTAAATATGCTTTTACCACACATACATTTACAACGAAATTCGTTGTAATTGCATGAATGGTAAAAGCATGTTTTTTTTAATGTTTGCATAAGGTAAGTATGGGTATAGGGTTATATGTTTTGGGGTACTGAGGTATATGTTTTTGGGTGTTTGGGTATTTTAAGGGTTCAGATATCGTTTTGGGTTATGGGGTACAGGGGTCATTTTAGGGTTTAGGGATAGGTATGGGTTTTGGGGTACAGGGGTATTTTTAGGGTTCAGGGCTAGGTTTGGGTTTTGGGGTATAGGGGTATTTTTAGGGTTCAGGGGTAGGTTTGGGTTTTGGGGTACAGGGGTATTTTAAGGGTTCAGGGGTAGGTTTGGGTTTTAGGGTACAGGGGTATTTTAAGGGTTCAAGGCTAGGTTTGGGTTTTGGGGTACAGGGTTAATCCACCGGCCGCCGGAGTCATTGGAACGTCTCTCTCTCCTTCACGAAATCAATCGGGGATTGATTTCGCGAAGGAGAGAGAGACGTTCCTCTGACTCCAAAACAGTGATCGCAAAGCGGCACTTAAACGATTGATTTTCAGATTCTCCGCCAGCCGGTGGATGAACCGTATGCATAAATTGCACAAGATTTCGTGAAGTGAATGACCCCGGAGGAGTGAACACCTTTGAGGAGTGAATATTGTCGGCTGACAGATCCTCCTACCCCCGTCTCAGAAATAGACGTAGGTTTTTAATCCCTACAGGTTGTCCAGTCATATTGTAGTTCTGATGAAGACCCGAGCTGGTTGCGAAAAACAAGCACCGTAACATAGGGTCAAAACGTCGACGTAATATTGCCCATCCGTCCCTACTAAGTTTCAACCACAACTAGAAAATTGTAATAGGGCTGTAACCTATGTATAGTGATTTTTGGACTGGTTTTTAATTGTCATTATGTATGTTTATTTGTGAATTATAGTAAATGTCACGGTTTCACTTTCATGCACTTAATCACGTGTAAACCAACTGTTTGTTTTTGGATGAGTTTTATTTAGGACAACCCTCTAAGTATATGTACATCAGTGCCGTTTGTATAACTAATGATTTATAAAATAATGAAATATACAGGATTAAATCCAAAAATGGTGTGTTCGCTTAGTTTTTAATTGGATATTTGTAATTTTGAAATAATACTGCAAATATCGTCTGTCTTAAGGGCAAACAAAGCAATTGTTTTCCCAACAGAACCATTGTTGCATATATAAACTTGGAACCCAGGTTCTGAGGGTCACAGGGCCACCCCATTATAACGAATGCTCATTCTAGTTGTGCATGGAAAGTTTCAGGACGATCCATCAAGCGAGGGCTGAGAAAAAGAAGAGGTAAAAAAAAGTGCAAATCCCATGTTAAGTGCTAGAGGAGTTTTGAACACGACTACAGCCCGAACCCCTGGACGGAATTACACCAAATTTGGCAGCAAAGTAGGTTATTATCCAGAGAATGCCCTTTTTGCTATGTTGTGTAAATTTGTTTCAGACTTATTAAAAGAAATCCAAATTTGCATATATTGGGACACAGATCCTTCATGATGCCTACTTGGAGCCGTGTGAACCCATGCACCAGGAGAAGTTCTGTGATTGGCTGGCTGCAACCTGTGTAGAAAGTTGCAGCTGCCATTTTGTAAACCAGGACCGTGTCTCAATGGATATAAATAAAGATTACAAACTACAGAAGGGGTTAGGGTAGGACCACCCTGACCCCCTGAGTGCACTGTAGAGGTCTTTGAGGGACCCCTTATGTGTATGAAACTGCTGCAAATATTTTTTCCGCACGTGGTTTGAGTCATGGGCCCATTGTGTCACTCAGTGCAGCCCCCTGTGAAGTGCTGTGGTGGAGTCGCAAACCCTGTTGAAACATTTTTAAACAAATATGCATTCACACACTCACTTACATACTAATGCATGCACTCACAGACCTGCTCAGTAACCCAGTCAGAGACATACTCAGACACTCATGCACCCACTCACAGTCTCTCATGCACCCATTCAAAGACCTACTCAGAGACTCATGCACTCACTGAAAGACCCACTAAGACACTCCCAGACCCACTCAGAGACTTATGCAGCCACTGATGAACCAACTCAGACACTCATGTACCTACTCAATCACCAACTGATAGACTCATGCAGCCACTCACAGACCCACTCAGACACTTATGCACCCACTCACAGACCCACTCAGAGGCATATTCACCCACTCAGAAACCCACTCAGACACTCATGCATCCGCTCACCCACTGATAGGCTCATGCAGCCCGTCATACACCCACTCAGACATTTATGCACATACTCACAGACCCACTCAGGGATTAATGCACCCATTTACAGACCCACTCAGACACTCATGCACTCAATCACAGACCTACCCACTTCTGCATCCATTCAATCACACACTGAGAGGTACACATACCCACTCAAAAATCTACTCAGACACTCATTCACTCACTCACAGACCCACTCAGAGACTCATGCACCCAGTCACAGATCCACTCAGACACACACGCACCCACTCACACACCATCTCAGAGAATTACACCCTAGTCACAGGACCATTAAAGGCCCTGGCACCCCTCATCACAGATTCACTCATGCACTCACTCACATATTCTCATGCACCTATTCATTCACCAACTTAGAGGCTCACACACCCACTCAGACACTCACACACCCACTCAAAGGCTTATGAGCACCCTGAAAGACCAACTCAGACACTCACGCAACCACTCACTCACTGATAGGCTCATGTAACCACTCACGGACCACTTCAGGCACTTACGCACCTGCTCACAGACCCATTCAGATACTCACACACCCACTCACAGTCCTATGCATACACTCATGTATTCACTCACCCACTCAGATACTTATGCACCCACTTAAAGACCAACACAAACACTCACACACCCACTCACTCACCTACTCACAGCCTCATGCTGCCACTTACAGACCCAGACTCAAACCCCTTACAAACCTACTTAGAGACTCATGCACCCACTCATAGACCCACTCAGACACTCATGGATCCATTCACTCAACCATTGAGAGGCACACACACCAACTCAGAGATTCACACACCCCCTCATAGACACACTCAGAGACTTATGTACCCATTTAAAGACCCACTCAGACACTCATGCACCCACTCACTCACTCACTGATAGGCTCATGTAGCCCTTCACAGACCAACTCAGGCACTTACAAACCTACTCACAGACCCACTCAGATGCATGTCCCGCTCATGGACCAACCCAGATGCTTATATACCCACCCACAGACCTACTCAGACACTCATGCATCCAGTCACATACCCATCCAGAGACTCATACACCGAGTCACAGATCCACTCAGACACTTACACACCTACTCAAAGACTTACACACCCACTTAAAGACCAATTCAGACACTCATGCACCACCTCATTCACCCACTGATAGGCTCATACTGCCAATCATAGACCCATTAAGACACTTATGCACCCACTCATAGACCCACTTAGAGACTCATGCACCAACTCCCAAACCTACTCAAACACTCAAGCACTCACTCGCATACCTACTCAGGCACTCCTGCATCCATTCACTCACCCACTCAGAGGCTCACAAAACCACTCCCAGTCCTGCTCAGACACTCACACACCCACTCACAGACCTGCTCAGACACTCATGCATTCAGTCACTCACCCATCCGTAGACTCATGCAACCAGTTACAGACCCACTCAGACACTTGAGCACCCACTCCTAGATCTACTCAGAAACCTCTGCACCAACTAACAGACCCACTCAGACATTCACGCACCTACTCATACACTCATGCATCCCTTCAATCACCCATTTAGAGGCACATGCACCCATTCACATACCAACTCAGACATTCACACACCCACTCACAGACCCACTCAGAGACTCATGCACCCAGTCACATACCCACTTAGACACTCAAGTACTAGAGGTGGGCGGTGAATTCTCCGCTGCCGGTGAAGTTCAGAGAGTTTTGCTACTGCGCGCTCCACTTGGAGTGCAGACTTCGGCAAAAACTCAACCAACTGCTGATGGAGATGAGTTTGCCAGCACTTGCCACACACACCTAACAGAATGCTGACAATGACAGTGGACTTGAGATGCTCCCAGTAATAACAGCAACACAAAAAGCCATACCTTCATGGTTATGGAGGGGAAGACTGTGGGTGAACAGTTTAGTGCAATGTGTGTTCTGCGGATCACATGGCATGGGAGCCCATAGGGCAGTGATCCAAATGCACCTCTGTTATTTGTTTCCTGGTTTCCATTGTACCCTAAATTGTTCATGCCACGGACTTCACTACTGATTTCCGTTGGCTTTATATCCTTGGACGTTTTGATGAATGAATTCCTCTGTGTGATAGTCAATTAATAAACTTTACTCAAGTGGATGGCTGCTAATAAACGACAGTAAAAAAGTTGTTAGTTTCTATTCCTGCACAGTCTCATGTATCAAAGACTGAATGTTTAGAACGCTAGATAGCACTGTCGAAAGGGTCCTAGTCATAGCCGGATCAATGGGAAGGCCATTAGGCATTGCAATATTCACCATTATTGAGAAGCATTCATCAGTGCAGTCTAGTCTTTCTGCTACCCACAATAGTACCTCTCAGTAGTAGCAGGACTTGCTATTGGACGTGTATTTTGTTTCTCTCATGTTATCAGACCGGTGCCAAGTGTTGGGAGAGAGAGCTATGTTTAAATGCGGGCATTATAATCCTTAAATGAGAACATTATTGTGGGTACTGCTGAGCTTGACTCAAGTGTAGCGCTGAGCTGCAACCAGCAAACTTCAAGGGCTTGACTTCAGGAGCACAAAGTCGTGCTCAGTGGGATGCCCCAGCTGACAGCTCCTAGAACCGGCCCACTCTAGGGACCATTGGAGCATCCTGACAAGTGGCAAACTAAACATTGAGAAACCCTTATTTGCCCACAAACAAGGCAAAAATCTCAAGGACATGCTAGTGCACACACAAATGCCACAACTCCATCGACAAGGACTGGGAGGCCACTACCCATGTGGTAACTGTGCGAGCTGTCACCTGACTCAGAAAAGTAAGAATCTAACTTTTACTAATGGAACGAGGTGGGAACAACGGAAACTAACCAACTGCAACAGCAAAAATGTCATTTATATGATAACCTGCCCTTGCAATTTGGAGTATATTGGCATGACAAAAAGACCAGTGAAAACACGAATCGGGGAACATAAGAGCAATATCCGTTGTAAGAAGACGCCGACAAAAATGGCCACACATTTCATTGAGAATGGACATTGTGTGAATGACATCAGGTGGACAGTAGTTGAACAACTCCCATCTGAACAAGGACTCTTTGAGAAAGAGCAGAGATGGGTTTTTAGACTGGGGATTAACACTACAGGTCTAAAAGACAATATCCCCTGAGGTCAGTTAACTTAGATGATGCCCTGATGAATGTCCTCTTCAACGCGGCGTAAATACAATTTATGTAAACAGAGTGTCTCATGAAGATCTCCAGACTTTCCCCACATGAGCATCTACCAGACGAACCATAATATGCCCGGGGGTCTGCATTTTTCATTCATCCTTAGAATATATATCCACTCATCCTGGTAATATGTATTCTCTGCCCCCTGGCAAAAGAAAACAAGCAAACAATGAAACGCAGTATTATGGACAAAGTGGGTGTTTTTTCCAACGAAACGCCATGAGCGTTGTGTCCGTTAGGAGGAAAAACATCATTCGTATTGCCAAAACTAACCATCATGAGATATGAGACAAGCGCAGGATAGCGCATGCGCATAACAGGTAACAAAGACACCCATAACAGCGCATGCGCAGCAGGACAAAACACACCGCATGGACGCATGCGCGAAGGAAATACGCGAGAAAACAATGACCGCGAGCAAGGAACCGACAATGACCATATATGGCCATAAGGAAACCACAATCATGCAATTAACTAACTAAAACCGACAATGACCATATATGACCATAAGGAAACCACAATCATGCAATTAACTAACTAAAACCGACAATGACCATATATGGCCATAAGGAAACCTTAGTCATGCAATTAACTAATTAACTCCAACCCGGGAAAAGGTATAAAACCCTGGATTCAAAATTCCTTCTGGCATTATCACCGGAGCCACGTAAGGATCGATCGGGAGGTATTTCCTCATAGAAATCATGAGTAGAAAGGTCTGATGATTGTGGGCACTGCCACCACTACATAAATGTAAGTTAAACCAAGACCTGAATATGCCTTTCTTTCTCAAACAGGTGCTAGTTAGCACACCAGATCCTGACGTTTTGGCTCATGAAGTTTATCTACAACTCCAAAACAGTATGTTGTAAATATGTAATGGCATGAAATTGTCATTTTTCCTCCTCACTTTACAGGGATATAACACAAACTTTGTCCTTTCCCTCTTTACCAACAATAGTATTACGACCAGGAAATGATTTGAAAACATCTGATCAAAAATGTCCTCATTAAGTGTGTGTGCTCTATGTTGTGTGTCAGTGAGGCTAGTGTGTTTTTTGTAAAATATTTTTATCCCACTATAAGCACTGGAATACAGCTATAGTATGTCACCTGTAACCACTGGACATTTTACCTATGGATATGGAGAGAGAGACCACCAGAAAAAAAAAATTGTCTTCTTTCCTTTACAGGTTGATCCATAGACAACGTCTTTTTTTGCTAGGTACATTACTTTTACCTGCACTGTAATTTTTCCTCACTTTTATTAGAAAATTCAGGTATTAGTTAGAGAAACGTGAGTAAGGTGGGGATTTGTGCACCCCGTCCTGAAGAAGGCGCTTCTGGCACCGAAACATGTCGACGCACACAAAAAGGAGGTAACGCACATTGTCAGAGTAGTGACCTCCCACCATCATTTTTAACCGCACCAGCCCGGGGGCTTATTAAATAATTTTTAGTCACCCCACGAGCCAGGTTCTTTTTAACTATCACTATTTCCCAAACCCCACAATACACTCACATTTATTCAAAATACCCCCTCCCCAACACCACACATAGTCTAACAAGTGCTCCCACGTCTCCGTAGGTCGCAGCACGCCGTACCCCGTAGAGGGGTACGATGACCCCGGTGATGAAGCATGACACCAAGGGGCCTGTTGGTGTGTGAGGGGACCTAAAAACATAAAGGTGTTCCCCACTGTGGAGGAGACACCCTTAATCTCAAGGAGTGGATTCTAACTGTTTATTTAAATATTTCCTGGTTAGCACCATGGACCGTGCACGTGCTGCTTTTTGGTGCAGCCCACTGAAGAACCCCACCCACACATAACTGCACCCTACTGTCCACTGGAGGGGAAATTGTGTGCTAGCACTGGGGAGCTGGGCTGCCTGCCACCACCCCATGCAAGCGCCCGCATGGCGCCGGTGACCATCACAGGCATTCAGAGGAGCAGTATGGAGGGTTCAATGATTCTAAAAGAGCCTCGTACCCAACAGTCTGCACATTCACCGACTACCTCCCAGCTAAGCATGGGCGAATTTTGCGAATCTGGCGTTCGCGAATTTTGCGAATTTGCGAACTCGCAATCCGCAAAATCCGCGAATTCTCGCGAATTTGCGAATTTTTAATTTTTTTTTGTGTTCGCAAGGATTTCTGCCAGTTCGCAAGGATTTCTGCCAGTTCGCGAGGGTTTGTACCAGTTCGCAATTGCAAACTTACATGTCGGCTCGCAACGGTCACGATTATGTTGTTTCTACGTCTGGTTCATCATCACAGGTTCCCAGAACCCTCTGTTTCACCCCTGCCACCCTCTGTTTTACCCATGCCATCCTCTGGTGCATCAATGCCACCCTCTGGTTCATCATCGCTGTAGATTATGGGGGGGGAAAGCAAGCACACCTGCCTGCTTCAACTGACATGAATTAATTTGGGGTTGATTTATTAATGTGTCACTGTTTTAAAATTCCAGTCTGGCACCTGTTTCCTTATCTGTAATTTGCTTTCTGTTGCAGTGCAATTTTTTTTCCAGGACCTTTGTGGCCTACTTGTAGCTATTCTATGAGCCTGCTGTGAGGGTCAGAGCAGGGTCATATAATTGTTGCAACTAGTAACTGAACTCTGGAGGGGCCCTTGTCAGGAAGCACTACAGGGAATGGTTACTAATGATGAGTTTGAACTTTTGAACCTGCTGAATGCTTTTTTTGTGTTCGCAAGGATTTCTGCCAGTTTGCAAGGATTTCTGCCAGTTCGCGAGGGTTTTGTGTAAGTTCGCAATTGCGAACTTACACCGCACGCAGCAAAAAATCCGCTGCGTGCGAATTTGCAGATTTTGCGGGAAATTCGCGGATCTCGCGGATTGCGAATTTACCGAAAATCCGCAAAATCCGCGAGCGTAACGGATTTTCCGCCCATGCTTACTCCCAGCATCCTGCTCAAGATGTGTGTAAGTGAGTTTGTGTGTTACAGAACACCTACTCCTTTATATGTGGTTAGGCAAAACTCCACCCATTTCACAGAACTCCGCTGAGCTTTTCGGTAACACCACGTAATTCAACAGAGTGAAACTCCATGAGCTCCACCCAGGCCTATCATGCCACACACAGACTCACTCAGACACTCAGAGACTCACACACCCACTCAGAGACTCACTCACACAGTAAAAAACCCACTAACAGACCCATTCAGACAGTAATACACCTACTAATGGATGCATTAAAACAGCTATGCACCCACTGACAGGTGCACTTAAACACTAATGCATCCACTTACAGACTACATTAAACACTCACACAGCTGCTTACAGAGTCATTTCCACATGCAGAGAGTGTAACAGAGATTCATAAATGGAAAAGTTGCTGTTGTACATTAAGGGGCCGATTCCGATTCGGTGAAATGCCCTCCGAATAGCCGTACGGTGCTTTTTTCCCATACAAATCGTATGCAGAACCGTACCCATACGTACGATGTAGTACGATGTGTACCTAAGGCAGTTCTCCGTACGAATCATACCGAAGACCGTACAACTCACTAATCCATACGAATCGCATTTGGAACGCGCAGTACGCGATGTCCGTATGGATCGAAGCTGCATTTTCCGACCCAGCTAGTACGATTCGTAATGACAACACTCCGTTTGACTCTTTTTCTACGGGAGCTTAAAACGTCTGTAAAAGCAAATTTCACCTCGAAATGCGTACGAAATGGAACCCCGGGTACGGTGCGTACACCCCATGATTGCAGGGGTACGGTGCATCGGGGTACCGTGCGTACACCCCTGGAATTCAGGGGTACGGTGCGTATGTCCCCATGCGTACAACCCATTATCGTAGGTGTATGGACAGTAGGGGTACAGTTCGTACACCCCAAGGTCGTAGGTGTACGGTGCATACACCCCATGTGGACACCCTGTGCGTACATCCCTTGATTTTAGGGGTATAGTGCATATGTGATAGTGTTGCCTTCCGTACGAATTGTTCATACGCGACATTTACCGTACGAATCGTGTACTCATTCCCCGGTCCGGATCGTACTTGGCGGGTCGTACGGCATTTTTACGAATTGTACGGTTCACTGTGCGGGTCGATGTTGTACGGATTTACCCTTCATTTTTGTACGGTTCGCAATGATTCGGACGTATTTTCTCACAACGGATCGTACTACGTGATTCGGACGGATCCGTACGATTCGTACGGAAATGGCTACGAATCGTAGTACGGATTCGTTTCCCAAATCGGAATCGACCCCTAAATTTATTTTTTGGTTTGCAAATCCACAACGGATCCAAAACTCCCCAAAAAATTAAAATAAAACAGATTTTATTTGAAAACTAATTAGCATTTGGTAGTAGGGTGGTTCTTAAAAGAACCTATGTGCGTATTGAGTGTAGATGATTAATGAACATAAAACAGGATGCAGTCTTTCAAGTTGTTAAGGAACATCCAGTTGCCTTTCTCAGAGAAATGCACTTCTTGACTTCTATAAATATGCTCCATGTCAAAGCGTAAGTTGTTGTAGACGAAACCCATCTCTAAGGAATACAGACCCAGTTTTTTTATCATGTTTCCTGGATTTGTTTATGTGTGGAAAGAATTTGTCTGACCATTTCCATTTCTGCCATTGATTGGCCAAAAGTATCCTTCATTGCAATTTCCAATCCTATCCCAGTAAGTGTACCTACATCATTGCCAACACAGTGTACAATTAAGAGATCTGTATGATGGCAATCTGCAATGCTCTTAACCAAAGGCAGCAATTGGTGCCACTTAACCCTCACTGGCCAAACCAAGTAATGCCCACATTAGGCAAACCCAAGACCATGTCAATGCCACTGTTTCTAGCACAATCTCATGCCAAAAAACACAGCTGTGGCCAACAATTCACACTCTAATCATTCTAAAGTCAAGGAGCAGAAGCATAAAGGGGAAGTCTGGACCTGTATGAGACAGTGGTAGTGAAAAGCAGTTAAAATGTAGGAAAGGACCTGGTTCAAAAGCAATTTATTG
The DNA here is from genome assembly GCF_964263255.1 of Lissotriton vulgaris. Classification (NCBI taxonomy): domain Eukaryota; kingdom Metazoa; phylum Chordata; class Amphibia; order Caudata; family Salamandridae; genus Lissotriton; species Lissotriton vulgaris. The sequence continues at coordinate 971,205,470 of NC_141697.1, forward strand.
GATGCTTTAATTTTTTTAGTAGCTAAAATTAGGTAGTGTTTAAATAGGTGAAGTATGTAGAACTGTGAATGGTTGTGGACATATATTAATTAAGTTATGCTACTGTGGATATGTTGCATTCTCAGTCAACCACACCTGCTACAGTACATATTGAAGCTAGTATGCTGCAGACAGCAAGTGTTTTGAACTTTTGACTACTGGTACAGTGGAGTTTTTCAAAGGACGTTGCTATGTCAACTGAGGTAAGCAGCGTGGGGGAATGGAGCTTATAAAAGCATGCTTTCAAACTCAAAAAGAGTGTTGTTCAATATAGTACGTCTGCTCAAATACTAATTTCCTAAAACACTACCCTCATGTAATCCTCCCAAAGACACTACCAGATTGGCCTTCTTTAGAGGACACTAAGAAAAGGTTAAAAACACATCATCAATCAGAAATTGAATAACAAAAGTAAAACATGAAGGCAACGTTATGATTTACTGAGTCCATGAGTAAAGTTTAAATATTAGTTAGATTTCTCATAACATCCAGAGAATGGGCTTAAATAGTTGATAACATTTTAAATGAAGGGCTCACGGAAGTAGTCACCTTTTTGAACTGTAACTGAGCAATTCATATAAATAGTTTGTTATATAAATGTTTGACCAATGAAACACACACTAAGAAATATAGTTACATAGTGAGTTATGTAGTAAGCATTAGGGGATCTTAAACTTTATTAGTGGTAGATAATGCGCAAGTAAATATTTTTGCCTCATCAAAATAGCATCAATAGCTTATCCACAATTGCTGTATTTCATATATTTGTAAAGATGTACTTCTGTTCTTAAATTATGCTCAGAGCCAGGTAATTAATTTAGACTAGTTGCAGTCTATATCTGATTGGACAATTCAGAGAAGTAGATTTTCAAAAATGTGCGAGTGGTGCTACTCCAGAACCAGTGTTTTAAGTTTTGACTGCTATGATGAACAGATTTACAATGTGTTAGGAAGTCCTAAGGTTATTATTTATCCCATTTAAGTCATTGGTAAGATAAACTGTACATAGCTAATAGGGGATAAAGGTATGTGTTTAAAAGGTAAAACATGTAGTTCAAAGGTTCAGTAAGTTAGAAATAGAGTTGAAGATTAGTATACCCGGTTAAGCATCTACTCATCTTTCTATGCACTCACTAGGATACCTATTCAGAAACTATATAGTCAAGCACACACCCAGCCAGACAGTAACAGACGTAGCTACACATTTACAAATTAAGCTATATAGGAGTAATATATCTCGGAGTAAGAAAGCCAGTTGTACACACAGTTATGAATGCCAACACTAAGTAGCACACAGTAAGGAATCCATACAGCTACATATATGTGCATTTATATAACTGTAGATTTACTTAGATAGGTAGTCATATACTAACATAGTCACTTACACATTAAATAAGACTCACAGGGGAACTGATACACTCACTGACATATGTATTCAAGTACAGACACTCCTAGTCACTCATAAGACAGGTAGCCCTTTTAACATGTGTTGGGCCTGCTACTGTAGAGGCTGTATGTGCAGTTTTACTACCAGGCCAACTTGGCATTCAAACTATTTGTTAAGCTTTGAACAGCTCTTTTTCAAAATATGAGTCATCCCTGGAATAGATTGTAGGTAGGCAATTGGCCAGGGAGTTTTCTGTTTAAAAACTTGATAGATGTATTTTGAAGTTTCAGTGAGTTACATGTGCACTTAGAGATACATATGCCTAGTTATACCTAATACTTCAAGTCATAAACTTAATAACGTAAGCATAGAGGAAGTCACACAGCCAGTTAGACAGTGACAGAGGCACTTAAACATTCACACACACAGTCACACAGGATTTATGTATGGCGCTGTACTAGAAGCAGATGAACAAACAGTTACATATCCCAACATTCACTACCTTACCTAGTAAACTAACCATACAGCCACTTGCATATAGATTTACAGACCCATAGAGTTACTAAGAGAGTCACTCAAATAGTGATATGGTTACTTGCACATACATTCACACACTCCGCAGAACCCCACGAAATGACAAAATAACTCTGCCACACTCCATGAAGTTCCACCAGTGGCAGAGTCTGTTAAGTTGTGCCGCTCCGCATCACTTCGTGTAGTTTTGCAGAGCTCCTCGCGAAGTGGGCAAAACACTATGGAGTCTGGTGGTGAAACGGAATTCTTTGCCCACCCACTTACTCACATTTGTACTCAAATGTTTACATAAGTCATCCATCCAGACAAGTATACTTTTAAACATGACTAGGGCCTGACAATACAGCGCCTGTGTATCCAGTTTTACTGGTCAGTCGTGTTGCCATTTGAAGTCATTTTGTAAACCTTAGAATTACTAAGAAAGCCATTCAAATACTGATACAGTTAGTTAGAGATCCAATCACACACCCACAGGGAGATTGATACATTCACTCACATAAGTACTCAAGCACTGACACAATGAAGCAAACAGGCCAGAGAAGTAGCGCATTAAACACGTTTTGGGCATGCTAGTAGAGAGCCTGTGTGTGCCTTTTTACTTGCAAGTCGGCTTGGCGTTTAATCCCATTACTCAAGTCTTAAACTCTCCTTTTACTACATATAAGTAATTTTAAAGTAGGGCATAAGTAGGTGAAACAGAGCATAGTTTATGCTTAAAAGGTAAGACGTGGACATTGAGCTTTTAGCAAGTTACATGCGCACTTACAGCCTCATATTCCCAGTTATACATCCAGTCTCTCATCCAATACTGCAAATCATAAAGATATTTTAAAAAGCATAAATGCACTCACACACCTAATCAGACAGAGACAAAGGCACTTAGACATTCACTCACACACTGTCTGACCACTTATGCATCCAGCATTACCAGAGCCAGTTGCACACACACTTACATACCCTAATACTCACTAAAACAGCCAATGAGCTATCCATAGAGACACTTGTATACATTTTTACAAATGCAGAGAATTACTAAGAGCGGCAATCATATAGCGGAATAGAGACATATTTATAAGAATTGACACACTAGCATCAATGCGCTAGATTTCTTGTGCCTGCCGCAAATGCCCTAATGGCGCCATGGATTTACATTACAGTGTTCCATGGCACAAGCATTCACTTATGCATCAGAAATTCTGACGTATCTTTTGGTGCTAATGTGAGGCATTGCTGGAGCTGGTCGTAAGACTGACGCAATTTCAGCAATTGGTCAGAACACAGAGTTGAATACCATGTTAAAAGCCCTGCATTAATCCTTACGTCTGGTTTGAGAAGGCATAGGTATTTAACGGATTCAAGTCATAAGGTAACACAGTGAAAAGTTGCACATATGACTGCGTCAGTCCTACGTGGCTTTTAATGTGGGAACGACTATCCTGCGTCACATTATACCTGGCACAGGTATAATGTGACGCAGGCCTTTACAAACTGACACATTGGGCCCAATGCATCAACTTGTAAATATAGCGCAGTGGGGAGCTGCTTGTAAATATGCCCCATAGTTAGTTAGTCACACTATCACAGAGAGTGATAAGGTCACTCGTACATGTACTAAAGTACTGCACAAATGAAATCACCCATCCACAGAAAGCCCTTTTAAACATGTTTTGGGCCTGCTACAGCAGAGCCGCATACATGAAGTTTTACTGCCAAATTGCCTGGCCATTTAAAATGGCTTTTGCAAGCTTTAAACTCCTCTTCTACTTACCTGTAAGTAAGTAAGTAAGTTACCTGTAAAATAGGCCTTAGATAGGTGATAGGGAGGGTGGTCTGTGCTTAAAAGGTAAGACATGCACTTTGAAGTTTTAGTGAGATGTATGCACACTCATAGAGCCATTTGCCCAGTTATACATCCAGTCTCCCACCCATTACTGCATAAACCAATTTACAGAAGAATAGAGGGACAGACAGAGACAAAGACACTTATACATTCACTCACACACTGCTATACCACTTATGTATCCAGCAGTAACAGAGCCAGTTGTATGCATCTAAATAGTTTGTTATATAGGCGTTTTACAAATGAAACAAACACTAATGAATATGGCTCCATGCAGAAGTCCGGAACAGAAAGTAGGGATTTTGCAAGGATTAGATCTGTGCAAAGTAAGGAAGCATGCAAATTTACAGGGATATTCATTAGCAAGTCTATCAAAGAAAGTGTGCCAAAGCAGCTTTCATCACTTCAAAATATTAGCTGTCCATCACTCTAAAATGTGAAATTTAGTTACAGGGCTTTACTATGTCTAACCTCCTGCCCTGTGTTTAAGCGCAATGAATAGAGCTCTTTTGTCTTTTGCATGGCACAGTAACAGAGGTAGAAAAAGTTTGTGGAGATGTTCTGTTTTGGTTCTCTGGTCCTGAACAGGTGTTTAGGGAAAATGAGGAGTTGGTATCTGGAGGTATAGAGGAGCATGACAAAAGTATTCGTGTTGCTAACTTTACAGAAGAGATTAGGATGTGTACCCTAGTTTCTTCTGAGAAACCAAACTGTGTTTGTATTTGTTGTCGACACATTCACTACAGAAGAAAAACTTTCAATGTGGTTGCATTCTCTAAAACTAGACAGGAAAACAGAGATAAGTGACAAGAATTTGCTGTCTATTTATTTGTTGAAGAACTGTTTGGGGTATTTTCATGACAGATTATATGGAAGTACTGCTTTGATAAGTTAGAGAACAAAATGCCAGCAAGAGCAGTACATAACAAGTTAGAATTAGTATCTATTCCAGAAGAACTACACGATTTAAATGTTCATGAATCTATTCTTACACCTTGTGTACACACATTTCAGGCTATGGTTCGTATGGAGTCACAGACAGGAAGGTAGCCTGCAACTGACCTTCAGAAAAGCCTTAAAGGAAGAGTTGTTTATTTACCTTTAGATTTAAAAAAAATATTTAAACTGTTGATTTACACAGAGATGTTCATGAAGCACTTGTTATTCTAGCAAATGTGTGCCTACCAAGAATAAAAAAATATGGCAAGAGTTAATGGATGTTAGTAAAGCAGAAAAAGCAACATTACACCTGGTACAAAATAATATTTATTATAGAAATGTTGATGTAATTTGAGATGTAACATATATAGAAGATTAAACTTTACCATCAACTGGAAAGATTGAAAAAGTGTATTGATCCAGATCAGAAGTGACACTACAGCATTCATCCTCTGCATTCTAAAGAGGTCATCAGTGATGCTATTGATCTCTCTCAAATGAAGCTAGCAAAAGGAGTTACCTTGAGTGTGTGGGAGAAAAGTTTAGATGCTCACTGTTTTCCACAAGTGTTTCCCACTGGAGAAGATGGCCGCTATGAAGACTTCCCTGTACAGATACCAGCAGCTGAATACTGATCAACAGCATTATATTCAGAGGACCCACGATTTTGGCAGTGTGTTCCCTACATATGTTCTTTTCTTTTTGAGAGTGACTTGTCTGGACTTTTATATGCTGTTAACCATGTAATGTAGAGAGGAGTTAATGTTCAAAATCTTTCTGCAAAATGAATTCATTGACAAAGTTTATAACAAGCATGAAAATTTGGATTATAACTTATTTAATTGATGGTGTGCCAACATGGCAGCAACAAATATTGGTATCGCTGTCATGGAGATCTGAAATGTTTGCTGATAAATACAGGTGCGCCCACTTTGTTTCTGACACTTAGTTGTGCTGAGTATGCCTGGGATGAGCTGCTGGAATTTTAGAGAGAAGCAAATTCTAACATTGAAGATATTAAAGTGAAGACAGCTGGAGCACTTTGCTCATTGGATCCCGCCAATGTTTGCAGATATTTTAACCACAGGTTTCAAGCTATAATGTATTTCATCTGCAACAAAAGAAATCCTCCTCCAGGTAAAATAACTGATTTCTTTTGGCAAAAAGAGTACTAAGCAAGAAGTGCTGCTCATATTCACATGCTGGTGTAGATAAAGACTGCATCAAGTTTTAGAACAGACAGTGCTGAGTATGTCTTGTCTTTCATAGAACAGGATGTGACAAGCGCCAACCCAAAATACAGTGGTGAAAAGGATTTGTGACAACAAGTTCTACGCTTTTAAACTCATAGATGTGGGCAGTACTGTTGTAAAAAATACAGATGCAAAGGAACATTTTACCCAAGATGTTGATTTGAATTGCCACGACCTGTGATTTCTCAAGGAAGAATGAACAGCTTTATGTCTGCAGTCAGACATACCCTGACACGGAAATCACAAAAAAACACATACAACTTGAGAAAAAACGAAGCTTCATTTATATCAATGAGAACAACTCTGTGATCCCGAAGCCTGGAATGTAAATATCAATCTACAATTTGTTGCAGACAACTCCATTGTTGTTGCTCGGTACGTCACTTCATACATTGAAAAATCAGAGAAGACAGAGATGAAGGAGATGTGGGAGGAAATTTCATCAGAAAGAAGTCTAAGAAATTGTATAGCTTCAGCTTGAAAATGCTTTGCCATTGAAAGATGGGCTCCTATGAGTACTGTGACCAGTTGAGCTAAACTACTTTGTTTTCAAAGTCAAGGGGAATTGTTTAGGTAAGTCTAGGCCTAGCAGACACGTGAAATAGAGTGTTGAAGTCTTTCCCAGAAATTCAGTACCTAGCAGAGTCTCATCCTGAGAGAACAGAGATGGTGAAATCAAATATGTTAGATACGTACAATCCAAGAAGGAGTTCACATCTAGAAGATGTGTGCCTACATGAAGTACTTCAGTACTACAGATATAAAATGAATGTAACAGAAAACATAGTAGAAGGAAAATATGCCGTAGTTGATCGTGGCGGTTGTTTGATGAGACACACAAAAGGAAATTTAATTGACAACAGAAAACTGAGTTGCCAAACTGCAGATAGAAGAGAGTTTTTCTATTTGGCACTTCTGCAACTGTTCAAGCCATGGTGTTCTGAATCAGAACTACTTGAAGACTACGACTGCTATGAAGACTCTTTCAAAGCTGTAAAAGACAGAATTCAGTGTCCAGTCTTTTCAAACTACTTGCAAATGTTGAAAGATGAGATTGAACAGGAAAAAACAATTGCAGCTGAGGTAGCTAAAGAGAGTTCACAAAGCAGCCAAAGTTCTTGACCACGGAGTCAAGATCCTCTTAGACAACCAGTATTTCAAAAAGAAGCAGCTATAGCAATGCATGTGGTGGAAACTACAATGGAACAATCAAGAGGAGAAAGTGTTGATTTCGAACACTTAGTAGCACAACTGAACGACAAACAGAAAATGATATATATTGAAAAAAAGATAAAATAGAGCATGGATCTCTGCATGAAAAGAAAGAATGTGAATGCTCTTAATTTAGGCCAATTTACTATACATCAGTGGCCAAGCTGGCACTGGGAGGAAAAGCTTTCTAGTTGAAATTCTCACAGCTTATCTACAGAGGACTACACAATCAAATGTATCCTGGATTAGCTGCACACAACATTATAGGAATAACTTTACACATTTACTACTTATGCTAACTATTGAACATGACACTAAACTGGAATCCCATACGTTATCTGGAGAAGCTTGTAATGAAGTGTCAAGAGTATTTTTGAAACAGAAGTTTTTAATCATCACTGAGGTGAACATGGCTTCGAACGTAATGCTTGTATTCGTACATTTAATTGTCTTTGGCGACCTACTGTAACCTGCCCACATAAAGGTCAACCTGTTTTCAAGACAATTCTTGATAATGAAACAAGAAATTCTTTGGTAAGTATTAGAAATAAAAATATTTGGTTAAACTTTGAATACAAGGAACTAGTGAAGAATATGCGTCAAGCATCTGTTATGGAATATGGACATATCCTAAAGAACATTAGATTAGGAGTTCTGCCAAATGAGGGAAAACATCCTCTGAAAGTCGACTTACCAAGAAACTATTTTCATCTGACAACACACCAGCACAACTAATTCATAGGCTGTTTAATGCCTACACTTCAGGAGTGCTCCAACTTTAACGAACAATTACTAAAACTGGAGAAAGAAGATCATTTAAATATTTTAGCTATCGATACAATGGAACGCCAGGAAGTAACAATGCTACCTATTGAAAAACTACAAGCAAAATTGGATTCTTTGGAGAACTCTGTATCGAGGTCTGCGGGATTAGAAAAGTGTTCACACATGTGCAAAAACCTGTAGGCTAATTTTGTAGCATAATTTAAATGTGGAGGGTGGGTTAGTAAAGTGTGACCAGATTGATAGTGTGAAGCTGATTGGCCCAAATTTTGTAAGTTGTTTGGTTGTAAAGGACCTATATGTGCGGCAGCAACTGTTTCCAGTGTCTCTAGCATATGCTGTAACTATCCATAAACCTCATGGTTTAAGTGTAGAGCCCGCTTTTATTAATATTGGAAGTACAGTATTTAAAGAAAGTTTGTTGTATGTAGCATTATCCCAAGTTAGAACATTGTCCGGTTTGTTTTTAGTTGCATTTGGTGATAAGAAAGTTATTGCTGGTGCAAACTGTGGAAGAGAGTACAGTCAGTTAAGAAGTCTATATGCTCCTCATTTAGGTTAGTATCTAGAAGGTCTGTTATCACAGGGAGACCCACAGTGAACATGCTAATAGAGGGACAAACATCTGAAATTGGTAAAATTACGAGGAAAATTGATGAGTAATATAACTATGTAGTTGGTGCTTTGGGGAAATTAATAGAAAGAGTGGATGTTATAGAGGAATACCTAAGAGGTGATAACAAGGTTACCGCTGGAAATGAGAATGTACAATGTAATGTCAACCATCCCCATAGTTCGCTCTTAATCTCACATGTAGGGAACCATGCCTCCAGTACTGTACCCGTAGCAATCTCTAATAGAAACTCTATCTCTGGCACGGCAAGATTGGTCACACATAGACCAACATACCCTTTGTAATAAGTCGCAAGTTAATAACGATAATAATACGTTTATATTAGATAAGAAAAGAGTTAATAGCAGACTAGGGGACATCCAACTGGGACCATGGACCCCTCAGAGAATCTGGGATATATAACCATTTTGACTTACCACCAGACTTCACACCATATATAGTAATCCAAGCTAATGTTCCTCAGTGTGTGAAACGTGGGAGAGTCTTCGAAATAAATCTCTTTTCTGGTTAGGTAAAAAACTGATCTTACAGATGTACTTTTTGAAAAGTTCAAAATGGTCAGATGGGTTACATGGGTGGGAAATGGCAGAAAAAACTTTCAGGCGATTGTATTGCTTTAACCTTTAGCGACCCTAGGTTAGTGCATGCAGTTCTCACAAGGGCAGGGAATGCACGTTCTAATCATACTGAAATTAATGTCTTACCCCTAGGCTTCTTCTATCAGCCCCCAGCTGTGAATCATCTCAAAAGCTATGTAGGGGATGTCTTTGCAGATACAATGAGTTCATGTAACATCCCGCTGTATAATCATTTTGATCTGTTAACTACACTTGAAGATATAGATTGACCGAGGGTACAGCATATGAGAGGGGATGGCCAAATTATGCTGAAATACCTACCATCCCCTAGTGATACCCCACAGGAGCAGCTTTTTGACCAAGGGATCTCCTTTGGTACTGGGAAAGATCGCAATTTGAAGATACATCAAATGATTGAGGTTGTGGATACTAATAAAAATATAAATAATCCAGTAGGCAATCTTAAATTTGGTCGCAAAGATATAGTACCAACAATAAGGGGGGGACACAATCCCAACGGAAAAGTGAATACTACGATCCCTGGAGGTGGAAAGGAAGAGGAAGATAGAGTTAAGGTATGCAAAATACTCTTTTGGAATATTGCTGAGTTATCCACGAAAGTGACTGATCCTCAGTGGTTAACTTTCGTAGAACAATATTCAATAATTTGTCTTCAAGAAACCTGGACAGCTAAGGAAAAAAATATCTATGGCTATCGAACCTTTCACACACCGGCGGTCATCAGTGGTCAGGGTCGTAACAAAGGTGGATTATGTATTTCTGTTTCTAACATTGTGGGGGTGACCAACTTGAAATTTACAATTGAGACAGATTATTACCAGATTCTAGTAATGAATGTGGTAGGAGAGTACAGTTCTGTGTTGCTCAACTCCTATAATAATATCCCCAAAGTACAGACAATGAGTGTGTTAATGGACTTACGCGAAGCCATGAATAATTGGGAAGACAAGATGTCTGGTGATATGTGTATTATATGGGGGGTGATTAAAACTGCCTCTTGTGCCAACATAGTGAAAATGGTATTTGTGGTTTAGGGAAAGGCAAAGAACATATGTTGGTCCATTTTTTACATACATCACTGGGGGATATGCTAAATGAAATTGTCTTTCAGTTTGTCCTGGGATACTCAAATGAGTTGGGTATTCCCTTAGTACCAGTTAAGCCTCCCTTTAATGGCAGAGGTTGTAATTCAATTATTGATTTTGTTCTAGTCTCAAATAGGTACTCAAGAAATGTTCACACTTTTGAAACCCATTGTATTTTAATGAGTGATCACTACCCAATTAGTATTGCTTTCGTACTAGAGTTCTGAGAGAGCCAAGAAGGATAAGGGTTTACAATATAATTTTAAAACTAATCTCGCCAGTACAAACGGGTACTCTTTAAATTGGTCGCAAGTGGATCCCATGGCTTTTATTAAACAACTTGTAAAAAGGTCCAGAGAAGACCTTGAAGTCTGTCTTTCTGAAGATGTTCTAAATGCCTTTCTTAAAATTACTGGAGAGGTACAGAAGTTATTAACTAGGGAGCAGAAATGGGGAATGCATAGGACACAGGGCTGGTTTGATAGGGAATGTAGCAAGGCGCACATAATCTTGAAAAAAGTATTACACAGGGAAACTAGAAACAGAGAGGAAACAAGACAGGCTAGAAACATAAATAGGCAGGCGTTAAAAAAGCAAGAGGCGCAGTTAACATTGGAGGCGTGGCAGACTCTTCAGGAGGCATGTCTATGGAAAGACAATAATAGCTTTTGGAAGGCGGTCAATGCACCATGTTTTGTTAACAGAGATTCTGATATTGCGGATATTGCCATTATTGAGGATAAATGGGTCCAGTATTTTATTGGTCTCTATAATGATGTGACTAACATATCTGATGAGGTAGTCCCAGGAGTTACGGTGACTGATGATAGTTTACAGACTACAGCATTTCCTATGGAAAATTGTTTCTCTGACGAGGAAGTAACTAGGGCTATAAAGGAAAGCGCATCTGGTAAAGCCACTGGGCTGGATGGCGTTCCTGTGGATGCATATAAAACTAACATCGAGCTGTGGGCTCCACTTCTAACTAATGTTTTAGTTAGATGCAGTCAACATGGTTTTATTCCCTCATGGCAGGGAGACAGAAACTAACCAATGTGCTATCGTCCAATTTCCCTGTTAGACTCCCTTTTGAAAGTGGCAGGGAGGGTAATTTTATATAAGCTGCAATTACGGGCTAATGAGAAAGGAGTCCTATCCAATCTGCAATATGGGTTCCGAGCGGGACTTGGTACTATAGAGCAAGGACGTAATCTAACCTTGATTATAAGTAAATATACATTAGCAAAGGAGGGGAAACTATTTCTCTCATTTTTTTACCTTAGTTCAGTGTTTGACTGCATAAAACATGAAAAGTTATGGGGTGTTCGCGAAGGGATGGAAGTTCACCCACCTTTACTTGTATTTATAAAGGAACTGTACAGGGAGGCAGGGGCAAGGGTACGATTCGGGAGGCAGGGGGAGTGTTCAGCTAAATCGCAAATAAGAAAGGGAGAGAGGCAAGGCTGTGTACTTGCCCCGTTTCTTTTCTCTTGTATATGAACAGTCTTGGCCAATATTTGGTTGAACATTGTCAGGACTATTCGACCATTAAAAATACACCAGTCCCAATTTTACTTTATGCGGATGACGCGGTCATAATGGCGCGGACGCAAATAGGGTTGCAAAGAACTGTTACTAATTTTGTCAATTTTATGCAAGATAGGGGTCTAAATGTGACTATCAGTAAGACTTATATAATGAAATGTGCGAAAAAAATGACTAATAAATGTGACGTTTTTATTAATAATAAGAAAATTGAAGGCACTGATAAATGATCCTATCTGGGGATACATATTTTATTGCACAGGGTCTTGGAAGGCCGCTATTCAGGGGATGTATGATGGTACAACGCGTACCGTCACAACGCATCCCTTTACACCGCATCCCTTACGACGCAAGTCATTACCACGACTTGCGTTGGGGGCGCGGATTTCGAATAGTATAATTTACTATTCTAACACCAGTCCCCGTGGACCCTAGGGAAGGTGTTGGGATAGTAAATGTACTATTTTTAATCCTTTAGCGCCCTCCAGCGCAAGTCGTGGTAACGACTTGCGTTGTAAGCGATGCGTGGTAAAGGTACCGCGTTGTAAAAACTTTGTGGTAAACGATGTTTACCCTATTCAGGCAAGAAAATTAATGTTCTCCAGAGCTATTGGTGCGGTGATTAATTTTTCTAGGAAACTAGGTTGCAGACCTATCCCTGAGTTATTAGCTATAAATAAATCTAAATGCTTATCAACAGCTATGTACGCGGCAGGTATATGGGGATTTGCGGATGTGCAACATCTACAATGGTGTGAGAATGCATTTACGTGTTATCTGCTGGCGGTACCAAGCTCAATTGTTAATTTTAATTGCCAGTCGGAACTTGGTTTGCCTTTTATTACTGATATCATTAGAATCAACCCTCTTTTACTTTGGCACTAGGTTTGGGTATCAACAGAGACTGGTCTCAATCGAGATATCATTATGGATTTTTTAACACACAATAGAGTTGCTACTATATCATGGCTTGGTTATATCAAAGAAATGGCTAAGGAAATTGGCCATCCTGAATTTTTTGAGACACTGGAGAGCATGGTAGCCATCTCAAGAAAGACCTTAAAAACATATTGTTTAACCTATTTAGAGAACAAGCGATGGCTCACAGAAAGAGATTAAAAAAAACGTTATGGATAATCAACTGATGTTAATATGCCCAGGTATACAACCGTATTTGGAACAAGTACAGAGAAGCTTTGATCGCATGCTTTTAACTCGCTTTCATTTTGGGATCTTTCATAGATTGATTATCTTTCCAGGAGTTAATGATTGGTCGAGAAACTTACTCCTGTGTCCGTGTGATGACATTTCAACCCAGTCTACTATGCATTTTATTTTATTCTGTAAATGTTATACACTACCCAGGAAAAGGTTCTTAATGCCAATTTTGAAGACCATGGATTTAATACTATGTAGAATGGCTTACCTGCAGTTACAATCTTTGGAAAATCAGTTGATTATAAGGGCTATTGCCTTATTTTTAAAAAGTGTTATTAGGTACAGGAATAAAATGTAAAGACAAAAGCTATGTAACTTTTGTTTGTCTGAAATGTATGTATATATGGAGTTTATCATGTAACATAAGTGATTGTGTATTTTACATGTGCTTTTATGATTATTATTTTTTAAATCGAATAAAGCTAAATTTGATTTGATTTTTTGAAAAAGGTCATTATCTTATTTATAAGAAACTGATAATCTGTCAAAAAAGGAAGCTCACAAAAATGTTGACACATGTTCAAGCAAAAAAAAGAAACAAGGACGAGCTAGAAAGCGTTAAGAAGAAAAAAGTGGAAGAACTTTTAGATATATGTAGTGGATCAATAATATTTACTCTCAACACTCAACAAGATGCACAAGTATTTATAATGGTCATCCTTGGAGTTTTAGAAGAAGAAGTACATATTGATGATTTATTTGGACTGAGTTACAAATGGAACCATGACTGTGGAGATTGCTCTTTTACATCCACCACTTAATACATTTTGAGCGATTTCTGTACTTAACACTACCAGATTGCAAAACTGTGCCTCTTGACAGATTGATTAAAAACGCAAACCAAAATGTGTTCTGCCCAAATTGTAGATCAGATTTTATGTCTTCGTTGCATCTACAATGAACTGGAAAATACCTTATTTTAATGTTACAACAATGCAGAGCATCTGGATCTAAACTGGAAACTGAAATTACAAACTTCAAAGACAAATATCAATTTCTGGAAGAACTTATACTACTATAGCTGTTATCTTTCACAAAGTAGTTATTAAACATCTGGATACTACACTCTCTATATAAAGAGTGAAAAGGGGTAGATGGAATGCAATGACAGCAACCTTAAATTCAAACCAAACTTCCTTTGAGACTACAAAATTCTTGCCTCTTGTTTCTTCAACCAAAGTTCTAAGGAGAATTCTTGGGAAACAGTAATGTGCGTTTTTCTTGTATGTGGATTGTGAATCTTTTAGACATCATTTGGCTTATCAGGAGTGATGTCCTCAAACAGTTCCACAAAATTCAAGAGTCTATTTATCTTCCACAAAGGAGTTAATATAACATGTGGATACTACACTAAAAAGACTAAAACTAGATGACACAATGAAATCACAGAGCAACCTCCAATTGAAACCTAAACTACCTTTCAAACTGCAATATTCCCACCTTTTATTTCATGAACCAAACATCTACGTACTATTTGTAAAAAAAAAAAACATGTATTTCGTCTATGTGGATCATGAGCGTTTTAGACATTATATGGCCTACTGGGAGATGTTTTGAAAGGGATCTCCAAAATTCAAGTGTGGTTTACAATTATTAGTAGTAGTGTACCAGGTATAATAAGAAAGGAAAAAGTTAAAATTTTCTCTGTTTACATTAGTGTAGTAAGTGTAGGCAAAACAATTGTTTCATGAATTTTAGAGAGAGCAATGCATAGTGTCACTTGTTTATAATAATGTACTGTGCAGTTTTTTTCTACAATCCTTATGATTGTTTTTTCCCCACTGTTCAAGGATGAAGCTTCACATAGTACATTGTTTAGGATGCAAAAGTAAGGGGGATCGGGATGCGTAAGAGGGATTGTGATGATAACAAATAGATGCAAAAACTTTGGTAAGATAACCATTTTAGCCAAAGCAATCTTCCCAGTCCGGGATAGCGGAAGCCTAGACCATAGTTTAAACTTCTCCTCCAACCACGTGACAGCCCGCCCATAATTTAAATTCCACATCTCCTGCGTGACCCGGCTTATCCATATGCCCAAATATTTGACTGCCTCGGCCTCTCACTTTAAAGAGAACTCAGAGGTCATCTGAGGTGTATCATCCGTCAATGGAAATATCACCGACTTGGCCCAGTTAATGAAGATACCAGCCAGGCCTCCAAAGTGGATAAATTCCCTTAAAATGGGGTCTAGGTTCACCTCTGGATCGACAATGTAAAGAGTTCCATCGTCTGCCTTAAGCAAAATGAGGAGATTCTATACCTCAAGCTGTGTGATGTTGCCTGATGCGTGCAGCCAGGGGTTCCATCGCAATCCCAAAAAGCAAAGGAGAGAGGGGACACCCCTGCCTCTTGGGAACGAATCCGAGAGTAAGACGTTCACCCTGATCCGAGCGGTGGGTAGGGTGTATACCAGCCAACTGTGCTTAATGAAGAGCGGGCTAAACCCTATATGGCCTAATAGAGCAAACAAATAAGGCCACTCGAGCATATCAAACGCCTTGGTGGCATCTAAAAAAAAGCCGCAGCATGCACATCTGGGTGTAAATGGTGCAGCACCGAGAAGACAGTCCTCAAATTATGAGAGGTCGACCTCCTGGGGATAACCCCCGACTGGTCGGGGAGAGCAATAAGAGGAAGTAAAGGCTGCAACCTGTTGGCAATCAGCTTGGCAAGGATTTTAACATCCACATTTATCAATGATAATGGCCTATAGGAGTCAATCTCCATTTCTGGATTTCCGAATATAAGTAGGGTAATAATTATCGCGTCCCTCATGGAACGAGGTAAGACACCATCTTCTAGAGCCTCTTCATACAATGCCAACAATCGAGGTGCTAACTCCTCCAAGTACGTTTTATAAAAGGACGTGGTCAGACTGTCAAGCCCAGGGGCCTTATCTAGTGGTAAACTTTTTATGACCTGGGTGACATCTTCTACAGTAAATGGGAGATCCATATAATCTGTGTGATTTTGATTGAACCAAAGGAGTGCTAGCGAGTCAAGGAAGGGTTGCATTCCCTCGGGCATACTTCTTGGGTTGCAGTATAAAGGTGAGAATAAAACTTGGAGAATGCATCCAGAATTTCTGCCTGACCTCTGATGGCAGTACCCTGTGTGGTGTGCTGTTCGTGAATAAACGCAGTGGATCTAGGGGTCAAATCATACCAGCCAGCGTGCGTCCCGGTCTATCGCCCTCCCCATACCGCCACGCCTCCGCGTATTTTCCCAGGAATTTAACTTCACGCTGTGCCTCCTCAGCAAAATCTAACAACTTAGATTTCAGGAGGGCCATAGTATTGGGCTCGTTTGTGGAATAGAACTTCTCTTCAAGCTCTTTTAATTGAGCTTCCAATGAGGTAAGCGTACCCCTATAGGCCTTCAATACTCCCGCCTGATGGACAATGCACTGTCCCCTGATAACCACCTTAAACACCTCCCAGAAAGAGGCCTCAGTATCTACTGAACCCATATTGAGAGTAAAATAGCCGGCGATATCCGTCCGTATTTCCTCCTTAAAAGCCTCATTGAGCAGGGCATGTGGCAGGGGAATACAAGGGGAAGTGAACCTGGGAGCTTCAGTTGCAACAGACATGGTGCCTGGTCCGATAGGGAACGCGGTAGGTTTAAGGTATCAGAGTTCCAAGTGGCTATATCTTGTGAGACAAACCAGAAGTCCAACCGGGACCAAGCTCCGTGGTGATCAGAAATACATGTACCTTCCCTAACCAAGGGGTGTCTCCTACGCCATATGTTGATTAAATCCCCATCAGAGATTATAGCATTCAATGTGGCACTAGCAGCCGGGTGTAAGGAACGAGCCGCTCCCCGCCTGTCCATGTCATCATCTAGGATAGCATTAACATCTCCTCCCCATAAAATTGTACTTCAACCAGTTGCTCTAACCCTGGTCCAAATATCCTGAAAGAAGCTGGGGAAATCTACATTGGGGTCATACACCACTACTATTGCCAGGAAAATGCCTCCCAAGACACCTTGTATGAGGATGTACCTTCCTTCGGGATCCCAGTGAACTTCACCCTCCAGCCAGTCCACACCTCGCCTGATCGGCACAGCCACACCCTGGGCGTAATTGGAGTCAATCAATCAATCAATCAATCAATCAAAGCATTTGTATAGCGCACTACTCACCCGTAGGGTCTCAAGGCGCTGGGGGAAGGGGGTCCGCTACTGCTCGAACAGCCAGGTCTTGAGTTGCTTCCTGAAGGAGAGGTGGTCTTGGGTCAGGTGGAGGTGGATGGGGAGGCAGTTCCACGTCTTGGCAGCCAGGTAGGAGAAGGATCTTCCTCCCGTTGTGACCCTTCGGATGCGGGGAACGGCGGCGAGGGCGTGGTTGATCGATCATAGCTGGCGGGTGGGTGTGTAGAAGGTCAGACGGTCGTTGAGGTATCTTGGGCCTTGGTTGTGGAGCGCCTTGTGTGCGTCGGTAAGGAGTCGGAACGTGATTCTCTTGCTGACGGGGAGCCAGTGCAGGTTTCTCAGGTGTTCGGAGATGTGGCTGTGTCGGGGGATGTCCAGGATGAGGCGTGCTGAGGCGTTCTGGATGCGCTGGAGTCTCTTCTGAAGTTTGGCTGTCGTTCCGGCATAGAGGGTGTTGCCGTAGTCCAGTCAGCTGGTGACGAGGGCCTGGGTGACCGTCTTCCTGGTTTCTGTGGGGATCCACCGGAAGATCTTACGTAGCATGCGGAGGATGTTGAAGCATGACGAGGAGACGGCGTTGACTTGTCTGGTCATGCAGAGGGAGGAGTCCAGGATGAAGCCCAGGTTGCGTGTGTTGTCTGTGGGCGCGCTGCCCAGGGCAGGGGGCCACCAGGAGTCGTCCCAGGCGGAGGGTGAGGATCCCAGGATGAGGACTTCCGTCTTATCTGAGTTCAGTTTCAGGCGGCTGTTCATCATCCACTCGGCTACGTCTTTCATCCCTTCGTGTAGGTTAGTTCTGGCGGTGGCGGGGTCGGTGGCGGGGGAGTATATGGGGGAGTACACGTTCCCTCACCTGTTGTGCCGGAGCCTCTGGGATGGAGTGACATTGAGATGCGTCTTCTGCAATAAACACACGTCTATATTATGTCTGGATAAATAAGCATGCGCAAGTCCGGATTTCCTACTGTCGTTTAGCTCTCTAATGTTCCATGTGAGAAAATTTTGTGCATTGGCGTGAAGGCATGAGTTGTACGCTGAAAAAAGAGATGTGAGCAATGACAATGTGTCGCCTTCCAATTACAAACCGTGCAATGTAACCGGCAAGATGCAATCATACTGGCAATAAACAAGAACACAATCCCTGCCCTCCACCCACCACCCACTCCAACCCCCCAATCAGGTTGTAGAATACCCACCCCAAGGTAAACAAAAAACAAATAAACATATAGCAATACAGGGAACTTTCCCATGGGGGCACAGTGGCACTGGCAATCACCCTGTTCGCAGAGGGTGGCTGGGAGTACTGCGAAGTGAGCTGCAAGTCCATGTCATCAGTATAAAATCCCACAAGACGAACTTAGACTGTATAACCCAAGTCCAGCAGCAGCAGAACATACAGAACACCCACAAGCCTGCAGCATGGCATATTGAACATCCAGGCTAATAGGATACCCATGTCAGTCATTGATGCTAAGATGGTTGGCTGTAGACATCTCAACTCCCCGGGTTTCTTTGTTCCTCTTTTCCCCAACATGTTTGGCAAACTTCAAGGCGGACTTTGCATCTGTGAAGAAATGGGCTGTGCCGTCATATGAGATCTGTAACTTGGCTGGGTACAACAGGGAATAAGGGATCTGTGCTTGCAAAAGGATATGTTTGGCAAGGAGGAATTCACGTCGTGGCACCTGCACAGCCGGGATAAGTCAGGATAAACAATATGGTATTGCCTGTGTGCGAAATTTGGCCTTTCTCCCTAGCCAGTCTCAGGATAAGATCTCTATCTCAATAGTTTAGGAGCTTCGCCAGTATAGGTCTAGTTGTTGCCCCAATTGGAGGCTTCAGCCCCAGAGACCTATGTGTCCTCTTCACCATGAAGACGGAGGACAAGTGGGGATCAAAGAGTTCATGAAGTAAGTCCGTTATGAAGGTTTCCATCTTAGATATGGCAGTCGTTTCCAGGATAGCATAAATTTGAGACCCCCTCTTCTAAACTTTTTGGGCCAGGGAAAAGAGAGGGCAGCATCAACAATAATACAATAAATTCCTTTGTGGCCTCAACATCCTTTCTCAAATGACATTGTTCATATACTTTAGAAAAAATCCCTTCAGATCACCACAGATACACTTTTTTTTTCAAAATATATTTGATATTTTATTGATTTTTTTGTATGTATCTCAAAATAACTTTTCTTCTATGTATTTTTACTCTTTAATCCATTATTCTTTTTAGTCATATAAACATTAAAATTCAACTCATCATATTCATATTTTACAGATCAAATATACAAAAAAAATCTTAAAATTAAAAACACACTGATACCCACACACCTATCACCATACATACATTACTCATCCATCCATCTGCACACACTTCACTTTACAACCAGAACAATCCCTTTTTTCTGTAACTGAGGTAGCACAGATAGTATTAGTGAATTTCCACGCCAGGTCGACGCGCGTTTCGGTGGGCTTGTACCACTTTCCTCAGGACCAACATAGAAAAGTTTGCCTCCTTATAGTGTGGACACAGGGTATCCTGTAGATACTGTTGAGGTGTGTAAAACTGTGTGGCGGTAGCTGATCTGCCAAGAAATTTCAGTGATACTCCAAAGGGCGAGGTAGATAGGAGCATTCAAATAACAAGCGTTGCCTTCGGTCTTGCTTTGATATTCAACGGCACAGATATAAATGAGGATTTCTTCTTTCAATTTTAAGATAAACTGTCTAACTATGACTTTACTATAGCCAAAACTACACCAGAGTCGCGTCCACACCATGATCCCAGAAACACCTGCCTGCACAGGTTGTGATGGCATCGCAACTCTGCAAAATGTTTAAAAATGACCTTTAAAATATTTTTCTCTATATTTATGCTATTTATATTATTTTATTATAAAACCATGAACTTTAAAAAAAAATTAAAATTCTCTTTGTATCTCTTTCAATACTGGTAAAATAAATCATGCAGGAGTCGCAAACCCTTCACTGATCCAGTCACAATCGGTTGCGACTCTACAAAATTAAAAAAGACAGATATTCAACAAGTAATACATCACTGAAGACACCTCACAAGCACTCTAATGAACCTTAGTAATGCTTTAAAAAAACTAAACAATACAGACATTAAACTTCGGTAATGCAGTTTTTAAAAACCTTAGAAATTCACCAGTGTTCCCTCTAATTTTCATTCTCTGTGTGCGGCAATAAAGGTGCTTTGTGCACTGTGGCTAAGGCTGCATGCACTGAAGATAAGCAAAAACTTAAAATACAAGCATGTGCGGTGTGCAAGCTACCAAAACCGGTGCCATGGGCCCTAATGCAAACCAGTAAAAAAAAAAAAAAAAAAAAACTCACACACTCCTCTGGGTTGGTATTAAAAGACAATCCCCCCACCGGGGCGCAAAGGGCTCCTTGCACCCCTGGGCATAGGTGTCACTACATCATGTGTCCTAATCATTCTACCTATAAATCCACCCTATTTGCTATCTTCATGCCACTATTATCTCCCACTCCACCTTTTCTTATCTTTGTCCACTTCCACTTGATTTTCTAGCTTTTCTTTATCGCCTTCGTCCCTTTATTTAGATTTTTTTCACTCCTTGCTCTTCCTTACAATCCCACTTTTCTTTCTCTATTTCTGTTCTGCTCCACTTTTCCCTTATTCTTTCTCATCTCTTCAATCTATGTCCTAATCTTCTCTCTCCCACAAAGTCTCTCTAATCTCCATGTTATCGCTCATTCCACCCCTAGGCTGTCAAATATATATTTTGACTATGCTTCTCTCTCATCTTGTTCCTCTCCATGGCTTCGACCTCCTTGTATGCCACCTCTTGGTCTACCTATTTCCTTTAGTTTGTTTTATCCTTTCCCTACGATTTTCCTTTCCTTTCTATATTTCACTCCCCTTTCTTTCTTTTCTTTTCCTCTCCATTTCTTGCTTTCTATATCACTTCCGTATCTCATCCTCTCCATACATGTTTCCTTTTCTCTCTAAACTCAAATCTCCCCTCTTCCTCACACTCTCAAATCATCTTTCCACTCAATCCCTCTATTATTTCTGTCCTTCCTGCTTTTCTTACTTTCCAATCTCCGTTCTCTGCCAATCCGAAACCACCGCCAAGCTCCATGCCAGACGCAAATCATTTTTCTCTCATGCTTCAGTGGCCCCTTCGCTGTGACACCTTCATTGCCTTCTGATTTTGCACAGTAAAACAACATTTTCTCTGCATTGGTCTTTTATCACACTTATATTAATTTTAGCTTACAGTAAGAACACAAATCTTCCTCATAATATTCACAAGTTCCTGTTTATAGATTCTGATCCAGATCTATTAACTCTGAGATATGCTTGCATCACAAAAGTGACACAAACCCAGCACCTAGTTTTGTGGTTGGATTTACTTTCCAAAGCACATCATGATTTGTGTAGGTAAGTTGCCCAGAGTAATGCAAAGTAGCACTATGCACTAAATTGTGCTACTTTGCATCGGGGGTCATACCATAGGTGGTACATGGGCATTCCCATGCAGCCACCCATGGATTTTGAGTCAAATCCATATCTAATAACATTTATAGATGGGGAAATTGAGCCACAAAATGATGACCCCCCTCAAGGCAGGCGTAGCAGTGGAGAATCTTCTAAAAGTCTCCATAATTTTCAAACTTTGCAAGTGTGACAGAATGCTCACATCCTTGTACTAAGGTCAAGCAATGGAATTATAAGATTTTGCGTCGGTGGCCTTTTCTGAATGAGTATGAATTTGCCACATGTACCACTTAATCCATCACCTACTGAATAATGACCAGATTTTAATCCCATAAAATATCTTCAAGCTTGAGTGGATAAAAAGTTACTAAAACCGGGTCTGCCTGTATTGCTGTAAAGTGGAAGACCCTTTGCAAAGGTTGACTGGTCACCTTTCTGTTGCTTATTGTTGTAATTGGGTGTTAAATTGGTACTAATGAGGTAAAACATTTGCCTTAGGTTAACATGTGCTAAATGTCAAAGTAATAAAGTAATTCTATTACAAAATGTGCAGCATTATGCTTCATAACTTGCCTTTTCTTACGGCATAATTCAACATTGCTGCATAATTTGGTCCTTTCCTGACACATAATTCCAGTGGCCGGACTATGGCAAAAGGTAAAGGTGGGATAAGACAACAAATTAACAGGGACAGCTGAGCCAAGGGTCTGCTCTATCTCTTAATTCGAGCTCGGCGGTGATGGGTAGGTGACTCAGCACGGACACGGATAACTTGAGCCTGAACTATAGGCAACTTCTGTTGTACCGACCCGCCGATAACTCAGGTGGCTAGTATTCCAAGACCTTTAGGTGAGTCTGACATTTACCACGCCATTAATTGCCTTTTCCTGATTCGAGTTCTCTCCCAGAGATAGCGGTTGCGTTTTTAACCACAGGTTTTAATCACTGTTTTTATACACCACGGACATAGGTATGAGAGTGTTCACTACACCACACACTCTCCATACACCACAGGCATGTTCGTATGTGTGACACTACGCACACCACTTCCACTTCACTGCACTGAGATGCTTAAATTGGCTGTTACCATTCTCAATTGTTGACATTTGTAACGATACCTGCATTAATGTCTCTTTTTTGTATTTCCATACTCCAGGCATAGGATTCCCCTGAGGTAAAACACACAAGGTTCATGACACTAGCATGTCCCTGTTTTTAACCCCCACCCACACTTTCACCAGGTCCTGAAGAATCGCGGGAAGAACCCAAGCGAGAAACATGTTGACCGACCATCACATTAGTCTAGTTTGAAACACGGCACGTAACTCTCCGTGACCTTACAAACTAAACTACACCTTTTTAATAATAGTAGGAGGACCTCCAGAATAAAGTTGTTTCCGGGACCCTCTACTATATTTTAAACCTTACCTTTTCATTTCTAGGATACTATTGCCCTGGCCCACATACCCACACTTCATCAACAGGCAGCTGGACAAAAAGATCTCCGCTAAAGAGCCCCTCTTTGAGGTGAGCCCGTCGGGGATTGCACCGCCTCCCCGACGAGGAGCAACCGCCGATGATGAAGCATGACATCCCTCGGGGTGTGTGAGGCAAACATGTCCAACCTAATGGATGCCCAAGGGTGTTAATATACCCCTTCGGTACAGCCAATCTTCTTTTCTTCTTTTCCTACCAGGAACAGTTCAGCAACCCCGCTTGTTGTTTTGACTATCTCTTAAGAACCCATACACAAGTGAAGACTTGAAAATATGTGGTGTGTCAATCATGCAGCACAGATTATGCTAGACTATGGTAAACTATCGGAAGTACATCATTTTAGTACATCAGTTTATGTGCAAAGTATTTATTAAACATGAACTGAGTATCATTCCTGCTCCCCACCACCACCCCACAAACGACAATGTTATTAGTGAACTAAAAGACAAGTCAGGGGTCATGTGTATCCATGCGTGGCCTACACTAAAATTATAGCTGGAAAACCTTTCTTTTGTATAGTGCAAACCCTGAATTCATCTATTTGAAGGTGCATTCTTTGTGATGATGAACGAAAAAGAGGATCGGTTTAAAAGTATTTGCTATTCTTTAAGATTAAAGTTGAATGTTTTTTAAAGTTTTTGAGCAACCACGACTGGAAAGTATTGGAGCTCTTTGCTTGAGCATCAAGACTGGAACCTGTTTCAATGGATGGCTTTAGTGCTGGTGGTGCCCAGTGTGACACTGTTTGTGGCGCTCCCCACTGACCACCTTCCCCACAGATTCCCTTACTACCCACCTTTAACAGTGCTCCTCAAGTTTCCATAACCACCCACTCTCTGACACATTTAATAGTTTTATAGTGCCACTCATATCAGTGAAGGGTGTCAGAGCACTTTACATCATACAAACATTACACAGAGACAAACAATCATACATGTGTAATCAGTGTATAGGAAATGTTACATAAGACAAAGGATTACAAGGTGTACCAGTTACAAGTCATCCATACTGGAAGGCATCATAGTTTAACAGTGTTTGGTGTAGAGAAGTTCAAACTCAGGATTTGAAACGTAACACCATGGTTGGGGGTTCTCTTTAATAACTACAATTGTTTTCTACCCAAACAAATCTTTTTTGCAACATTACGAAAATAAAAACACTGTGGAAAAAATCATAACACTCTGATTTATATATATATATATACCTTGCAGTTTGCATGCAGCTCTTTGCTAACAGTTAATAGCATACTGTTCTATGTTAAGGATTTTTAACTTATAAAGTGCAAGTAGCTAAAGGTCTTGCTAACAAAAGCAGTAACCCACAGAGCTATCTTCATAAATACATTTCTTTGATTTGCATGATACATATCATTTGCTTCAGTCATATTAACGCTCTGCACTGCCCTACAATTAGTTCAAACTTCCACTAAGCAAAACACCGTTTTCTCACTCCAGGAAGAATCACTGGCGATATCTTAACATTTTTATTGTGTCCAGGAACGAGGCAGCAGGTGCTCTTTAAACTTTATTGTTCTTGCCCTAGAGCCGGCCCTGCAATGTTCCCCCAGTTCCAATGTCAGCAGCACTGGCGTAATGACACATCCAGACTCTCTCATTGCAGTGTGAAACACAGTCACATATTTTTTGTTTCACGCTGCCTTCTAGACGCCTCTTCGAACCCTGGAAGAAGCCCCTTCCTCATTTAATTGATTTACTTGGCCTACTGGTGTGCCGTCTGCCTTGCAAAGGGAGGTTTTCACACTGCCCTTTTGTTATGTATTGTGCTCCTCAAGGGGAGAGGGCGCACCCACAGAGTATCTGGGCACTGTAAGAAGCAAGGCTGCGGGCGCACGTGTGCAGCCTAGAGGGAACATAGGATATCACTTATACAAAACCAGTGAAATTCAGCAGTTACAAATACCTGAGGCAACTATAACTCACGAACCAGAAGGCCACAACGCGATGCTCCTGTATGTTCCAGCCCCTTGACCTTACTGTGGGCCTGCTTTTGTCTTTTGTCGACACCGACTGTTACTAGGATCTGTGATCTTGCTTACGATCTTTCAATTAATAAAAGAAACTCCTTGAAAGCCTGACCAAGACGGATGTGAAAAGCGTAATCAGAAAGATTATTTTAAGCCCTGAAGAAGTCAGGTAACGGACGAAACGCGTCGGCTATTCGCAACTATCAAAAAAAAGAAAAGAAAGAATAAAAACTGAATAAAAGAAAGAAAATCAAAGTCACAACTTTGTGTGTCTTTTGTGAACATTTGGGAAAACTAACACTTTGTTTATCTGTATGTTCGTTTCTAACAACTGTTTTGCAATGGTGCATAATTTTTGAAGGGTGCTGTCCAATTTCCAAAATCAGTTTCTTGGGTGGTAGGTTGCCTATCTTCCTTAAGGCCCGTGTGGGGATCACGTGTCTGGACCTAGCACCTTCTATTCCTATATAGCGTATGGTATTTCAACAGTAGTGCTGATTTTTCCTTAAATTCCTAGTTCTCCTGCCACAACTATAACTCACGTCCCTGCAATGCACTGCTTATGACCTCACATATTACATCACTCATGACATGGCCAGTGACATCATCCACAGAACTACTCACTTTCCCATAGAACCTTTGATACATCCACTCACACAACAACTCACATACCCATTCACAAACTCATTCAATGACTCACACACACGCACTCACTCACTCACTCATGCAGCCATTAACTAAGGCAAAGCACCCACCCATACAGCGACTTACACACTCACTTTCTCACCCATACAGCCAGTCACACTAGCATTCACTCACCCATAGATCCATGCATAGAGCCACACACTCACTAATTCACTCACACAACCACTCACTGACACAGCCACTGACACTAGCACTCACTCGCCCCTACAGCTACTCACACAGTCACGTGCTTACCAATACAGCTACTCACACATCTATTCACTATTCCAGTTAACCACTTACATCCCCATTCACACATCCATATAAGCAGTCACACGCCCACTCACTCACCTATACAGCCAGTCACACAGACACTAACTTGCAAAACAGCCAATCACACACATTCACTTACCAATACATCCATTCAAACAGTCACTAACTTACCCATATAGCCACTAACACACCCACTCACCCACCGAGAGTCCCTCACATAGCCACTCATTTACCAAAACAGCCACTCACACACTCCCCCACCCATATAGCCAATAAGGCAGCCACTCAGTCACCTATACAGTCAATCACACTCAATCACTAGCACAGACACTCACACACTCATTCACACTCCCATACAGCTGCTCACACACACCTTTATTCACCTATTTATCCACTCACACACATACAGCACTCAGACACCCACTGCCACACTAATACAGAAAGTCAGACGCCCGCTCAGATGACATGTTAGAAACAGTATCACTCATTACTAGTTTAGAAAGAATAATAATTTACCTTTAGCAGTAGCATACAATATATATATTTAAGTCTAAGAAACATTTATGAACCACTTTCACTCACTGGATGACTTTGTCAGTGATGTCACTGGCCATGTAATGAGTGATGTAATATGTGAGGTCATAAGCAATGCATTGGGGGTCGTAAGTTATAGTTAGCTCACGTTAACTATAACTGCTGAATTTAGCTACGGTAACTATAACTGCTGAATATGACTGGTTTTGTGTGTGTAAAATTACTGACCCCAACTATAACATCCCTGTTGTAACCTTAAATATATATATATATATATATATATATATATATATATATATATATATATATATATATATATATATATATATATATATATATATATATATATATATATATAGAGAGAGAGAGAGAGAGAGAGAGAGAGAGAGAGAGAGAGAGAGAGACAGATAGATAGATAGATAGATAGATAAATAGATAGCTAGATAGATAGATAGATAGATAGATAGATAGATAGATAGATAGATAGATAGATAGATAGATAGATAGATAGATAGATAGATAGATAGATAGATAGATAGATAGATAAAAGTGTGTGTGCGTGTGTGTGTAAAATAAGTACTGTGTGGCACCAACTAACACACAAGAGAGGTTTGAAACTCACAGGGTAACATCATAAATCTGTCCTGTGTAACATTTGGAGCCAATTCATTTGGGATGTTTTATTTTTCCTAGTTGGTGACTCCTTAAAGAATGCTTACCCAACATCTCTAATGTACACCCTCTTTTAGAAAGGGCCTTATTACCAACAAAATACCAGCGCTTCTTTGATGTGTCATGACTAATAGATAAAATCTGGTGGCTGAGGGAGGGCACGAGGGATTGGTGCTCTTCGGTAATTAAAAGAAAACAGGAATGGCATAAACTCGCCTGCAAGGCAAAGGTGTGTCCTTGGGAACATCAGGCCTTTGTTCCCTCGAGCCAGGTTTGGGCGGTGCAGATATCACTCTGAATTTGGACAACTCCCTTCTCACAGGAGGATGACCTGGGAAACTGGATCTATGGTCCTATGTGTCAACTTCCGTTCATTGCAGAACAGTCTACCAAGGAGTGATATAAACCTTGAGCAGCTGGCTTGAAATATTTACATATTTGTCACAAACAGCTTTCCCTTAAAAAAGGTATGAGCGTTTACCATAGTTCAAGTTGTTCTTCATGCACTGCCTGATATCATTTATTCAAACAAACTGTGAACATTTCATCACGTGTGTTACTAAGCATTTAAAATGGCTGTACTATTTTCTCGGGAGCTGATTAAATACCGTTTTCCTCCCGAATTGGAACCTGGATGAATGGTGGTGATTGTTGTCTCTGCCAAAATCTTAAAAGGGAGGAAAACGGCTTCACTTTAATGTGAAAACCAACAAACTGAAAAGGTAGCGAACTGCGGGTATTAATTATTGTGTTTGCGAAAATTATAAGACTTTCTAGAGAGAAACGCTTTGCAACTTTTTTTTGTCAGGGTAGGCCTAATCCTTATTGATTTAGGCACATCGCAGGGGTTCGGTGCAAGCCAAGTCAGGTGTGAATGTATATTTTTAGTGTATTGCACAGCATGGTTAAAACGATTATGCTGCAGACTCAAAACATAAGCCTTTATGCGCTGAAGACCAGAGATGCCAAGAAAAAGCAAAGCGTGAATACTGGGTATATTTGTAATAAAGGCTTTTAAGTGTTATGCAGGCATTATGGTGGTGCCAACACTTCTAATGCGTTGGGACAATGAAAGGACAGATTTATTCCAGATACGGGGTGATGTCCCTTTAAAAAAGTTCATAAGAAGAAAAAAGGTTCATTTTTAAATCTGGTCTATCTTTTTTTTTTTTTTAAATACAACTGTAATACGATAAAATAATGAAAAAAGAGAAGGTGTTAGAGCGTGTTCTCCATCAATAATTTATTTAGAAAGAAATGCATATTTTTTTACTGCAGTTAATATTTGAAGCAGGTCGTTATCATTTCCCCATGAAGAGTTAGATTTTGGGATATGCACCACCTTGGACTGGCAACATTAAGATAGCATTATTAAAATAATGCATTAAATAGCATTATGTCCACCCTCGTCACGTCACCTTGTAAATACATATAATTTTCCAGTTTAAAATATTCCGCTATGTTATTTTGCCGTACCCAGGCTCCGGGTGCTTTAAGGCACACCCATGCAACTCGGCAATTCTGTGTTGTGCCAGCACCATAGGTAGTTGTGTGAATTTCAATGCTTTTCTTAGTAATTAGGAAAATGTGTAGAAAGCAGTGGGACTTGAAACTCTGGGCTTGAAAACTCTTTAAGCTGGTGGTGATCCTTCTTCTGAAACAACTATAGCGGGCGCAGTGCTATTAGCCTGGGCAGTGCAGCATTTGTTACGATTATTTTGTTATGTTACGATTATTTATTGTGCGCACAGATACTCCAGCCAAGGAGCGTCCTGGCGCAGAGGCAAGGTGGCACGTAACACAACACCAGGCTAAGAACAAAACTAAGGGACAGCTAAAACAGGAAGGTTTTTATAGCCCTCCGAAAGGTCAGAAGGTCCTCCAGCAAGCGGATTTCAACAGGCAAGGAGTTCCATGCTGACGCAGCCAATACCTTAAACGAGCGGCCTCCCATACGGCTTAGTGTGTCTGATGTCAGAGGGATGTGTAAAATTTAAGTGAATTCATATAGGTTTGATATTTTTTAGATGCTCCCAGGGGATTAGCTTGGTCAGTAACATTGAGGGGGTGTAAGTTTCATATTTCCCAACAATCACGCTGGTATATCCTGTTAAAATACATTATGAAAAACAGGACACGAGTGGGGCTTAAGAGGCAGGGGTACTTAAAACACAATAGTGCACAAACTAACCATGTTTTAAGGCAGAGACGAGAGATAGAGAGAGTGTGTGTGTGTTGTCAGTGTGGACATGTAAAAATCCATGGTGAAATATGACAGTTACCTCACCATACCCGAGTGACAGCACCGTTACCCAACTATTTACTACATTTTTTAGGGGGTGTAACTCCCCAAACACCACCCCGAACTATGCCCCTGGATGCTCAAAGTGGGGTCACAAAAGTCATTCCATTACATATCCATGAGGTTCACATACAGATCATTACTTAGATTGTTCAGTTTACCCATACTTGCTGGTGGGCAGCTGAGTAAAGCCTCTATCATGGCCCCGGATAGCCCGGAGATCCTATTGTAGCATCCTTCCAGCCCAGGCACTCGCATTAACCATGTTACACATGGAGAGTAGTTGTACACATCTTTATTCCACTGAGTGTAAGTCAGAACTGAAGATTCAAAACCCTCCTTCAACACACCTCTCCAACGCTTAACCTCATGGGTGCTGCTGACGAGCTCAGCTCGTCACGGCCATTGGAACGTTCGCACGCGGGGCTAATTTCCCCGCTGTGCTGAACGTTCAAAAAACGGGTGTGGCCGTGACGAACTGAGCTCGTCACCAGCATGCGGGCGCTGCTCACGCCCCCCCCCCCCCCCCCGCGAATGGGTTAAGTGTACAGTGTGCAGTGGGAAACAAAAGAGTTCCAGCGCTTTTTTATTTACAAGACACTACATCTACACCTACCACTAACAGTTAGCTTGGCATTTGTACCCTGAGATTGATCACTTTCCTGGGTGTCCAGATCTTTGCATGTTGACACTTCCCCTACCCCCCACAAAACCATTAAGGTTGATAGTGCTAACTTGGCGCACTGTGGGTTACACATGGGTCTTTCTCGTCTAGGTCTCTCATCATGCCACAGAAGCTCAGAACACTGCTGCAGGTATGATATTGTCAGCCAGTTATTCAGGATATGCATATAGGATTGATTGCAGATAGTGTGAATCTGGGGGTCTCCAAAAGCGTGTTTTCCTTTAAAACAAAGCGTTGCTTTGCATTAACTCATCCAAATCCGTGAATACTCCTTCACGGGACATATTTGTATTGTACATTTTAAACACACCTCTGACCCAGCTTACCAAAAGAGGGCCCATTTTATCAACATAACTGAAAAGGTGAATTCAGAATTTCATAATATAATTTCTTTCAGAGAACTGCAAAGCTGCGGGGTCGGTTTGGGGATTAGAGAAATTAATGCTACAAAGGGCACACAAAGCTTATTGCACGCACAACTAAACAGGTTCCCAGCCATTCAAATGCGAATCAATTATGCAGTAGTCTCTAAATTTGTAAAACAGGGTCTCCTCCTTAATGTGGCATATGCAAGCGTGTGGTGCACTTATTTGTACCATTAAATATATCAAGAAGTTTCAGGGAGTGCGCAAGAAACACATATCAATGGAGTGGGCTGCCATTCTACATCAATGCAGACAGCATGCTGTAAGCACACAGAAAACATCGCAACAGTTTGATACGACTGCTCTCCTGAGCCAAGGCGCACAAACGCAGCCTAACCCACAGCCCGGTAACATAGCTAATCCCCTAGACATAGTGGGCCCAATTCACAGAACTAACTTAAGACAAAATCCTAAACGCTGTAAGAGGCGGCCGCTCACTCGCGCTCTGCCGAGTCCCTCAGCGCTATCCTCACCCTCCGAGTGATTCCCTGACTGAATTCCGTCTGAATACTGCTGGCTGGTATCGTAGCGCTTCTAGCACTTATAGCACTGCTATTCTTTCATTACCTGCATCGCAGCGCTTATCCTCCTTGTAACCGCCCGCATTTTACTGGTATCATTTGCATATCTCATCTTGCACTGCGCTTGCTTTCTTAAGCTTGTACCGTTTATACTGCTGCTCGTTTATCTGTGCCTTCTCTCCTTTGCTTAAATCTTTTTGTGGCCCCAAGCTCGCCCAGCTCGTATTTTCTTCCACTGCCATTTTGTTTGTTTGTGCTTTGGAGCAAGCCCCTCCTTTCCACCCCGCACCCGCCTCCCCAGCTGCTCCTCCCTTCCTCCGCCCCCCTCCACTCTCCATTTATGTCTGATGTCCCAACGTGCAGCGTCCACGCGCTACGGCCGTGCCGAAGGTGCGCCAAAGGTAAGCCCGTCTATGCCCGTCCGCGCCTGGACCGCGCCCAGCGCCAGACCCCCTGGTCCCCGTAATGCCCACCCCTCCCGCATTACTTACGATGCCACCACCCTCCTAGCCCTTAACCCTGGCCGCTCCCCCATCTGCGTCCAAGCCGCTCCTGGACACACCCATGGACCCTTTTCCTGCTACTCCTGCAAGTTCGACGGCAGCAAGAACAACTCCTCATCTACGAACACACAACAGATATCCGATCCCAACCACCTACAATGCTTCCTGCTCAACACCCGCTCGGTCCACAGACACGCCATTGACCTCTGGAATCTTCTCGAAACCATCTCTCCGGACGTCGCCTTCCTAACAGAAACATGGATGAATGCCTCTTCAGCCCCAGACATCACCATCGCCATCCCGGAAGGCTATAAGATCATTCGCAAGGACCGTACCGGCCACACAGGAGGAGGCATCGCTATCGTCCATAAGAAATCCATCCGCATCTCAACCAGCTCAGACGTCAATCTCGCCAACTCTGAACACCTTCACTTCCAGATCCACATCGACCCCAAGACCACACTCAGAGGCACCCTCCTTTACAGGCCACCAGGACCCCGCGCATAATTTAGTGAAGACATCACGGACTTCATCCCTCCACACGCGATCCCCTCCGAGGACTACATCCTTTTGGGAGACCTCAACTTTCACCTTGAAAAGAACAACGACCGCAACACCACCACCCTTTTGGACAACCTCGCAAACCTCGGACTTAAGCAACTTGTCACTACCCCCACCCACATCGCAGGTCACACACTCGACCCTATCTTCACCTCCAGCAAGCATGTTTCCTTCAGCCACACCACAGCTCTCCTTTGGACTGACCACAGCTGCGTTCACTTCACCTACAACAAGCCCACATCCAACAACCACCCCCAACCCACTCTGCAAAGAAACTGGAACAAAATCACCATCGACCAAATCTCCTCATCGCTTCTTCAAAAGCCCCCCGCCCACTCCTCAAACCCAGACCAAGCAGCCATTAACCTCACCCAATGGTTATCCAACAGCGCCGACATCCTAGCACCACTGAAAAAACGACAAATCAAACTAAGCAGCAAGAAGGCCTCCTGGTTCAACGATGATCTTAAGAAATCCAAGAAACGCTGTCGCTCCCTCGAGAAGGCCTGGAAAAAAGACTCAACCACCAGCACCAAGGACGCCTTCAAAAACGCCACCCGCATACACCACCAACTAATCCGAAAAGCCAAGAAAGCAGCCTTCAAGGACCGTCTAGATAACAACGCCCACAACAGCAAGGAATTATTCAACATCGTCAAGGAATTTACCAACCCCTCAGCCAACTCCAACGACATCACCCCCTCTCAAGCCCTCTGCGACTCCCTAGCCTCATTCTTCCACAACAAAATTGCAGACATCCACAACAGCTTCGACAACCAACCCGAAGACCAACCCACCCAATCTCCTGCAGGACCTCCACCCCCCCTGAACATCCTCAATGACTGGAAGCCAATCTCCACTGAGGACACCATCCGTCTGATGAACTCTATCCACTCAGGATCCCCCACAGACCCTTGTCCTCACCACATCTTTAACAAAGCAGACTCCATCATTGCACCGCACCTCCGAGACGTCATCAACTGCTCCCTCAACTCCGCAACCTTCCCGGAAAGCTGGAAACATGCCGAACTCAGCGCCCTCCTGAAGAAACCCACAGCTGACCCCACCGAACTCAAAAATTACCGCCCTATCTCACTCCTTCCATTCCCGGCCAAAGTCATCGAGAAAGCTGTCAACAACCAGCTAGCCGCATTCCTCGAAACCAACAAATCCCTCGACTCCTCACAGTCCGGCTTCCGAGCCAAGCACAGCACCGAAACCGCCCTCATCGCAGCAACAGAAGACATTCGAATTCTACTAGACAATGGTGACACAGTCGCCCTCATCCTCCTCGACCTCTCCGCAGCCTTCGACACAGTCTGCCATAGCACCCTTCTACAGCGCCTCAAAAACATCGGAATCCAAGGAAAAGCACTGGAATGGATCACCTCGTTCCTCTCCGGAAGAACCCAGAGAGTCCGCCTTCCACCATTCAAGTCAGAGGCCACTGAAGTCATCTGCGGCGTACCTCAAGGGTCCTCACTCAGTCCCACCCTCTTCAACGTTTACATGAGCCCCCTCGCGGCCATCGCACGCCAACATAACCTCAACATCATCTCCTATGCCGACGACACTCAACTGATCCTATCACTCACCAGAGACCCTAACACGGCCAAAACGAACCTACACGAAGGAATGAAAGAAGTAGCCGAATGGATGAAGCACAGCCGTCTGAAACTTAACTCAGACAAAACAGAAGTCCTCATCTTAGGTACCTCCCCCTCCGCCTGGGACGACTCTTGGTGGCCAGAGGCCCTTGGAAAAGCACCCATCCCGACGGACCACGCACGGAACCTGGGCATCATCCTGGATTCCTCACTCTCGATGAACAGACAAGTCAACGCCGTTTCTTCATCTTGCTTCAACATTCTTCGCATGCTCAAAAAAACATTTCGCTGGATCCCTACCGAAACTAGAAAAACAGTCACCCACGCTCTGGTCACGAGTCGACTGGACTACGGAAACACCCTCTACGCCGGCACCACCGCAAAACTCCAGAAAAAACTACAACGCATCCAGAACACCTCAGCCAGGCTCATATTAGACATCCCGCGTAAAGAACACATCTCTGATCACCTGAAAAACCTCCACTGGCTCCCCGTCAATGAGAGAATCACTTCCCGGCTCCTAACCCAAGCACACAAAGCACTCAACGAAATCGGACCCGAATGCCTCAACACACGACTGTCCTTCTACACCCCCTCCCGCCAGCTACGATCCTCCAACCAAGCCCTTGCCACTGTACCTCGCATCAACAAAACCACCATGGGAGGTAGATCCTTCTCCTACCTAGCAGCTAAAACTTGGAACTCACTTCCCACTCACCTTCGCCTTACTCAGAACCACCTAGCGTTCAGAAAGCAACTCAAAACGTGGATATTCGACAAGTAACTCCCCACCCTTCTACAAGCGCCTTGAGACCCTCTGGGTATGTAGCGCGCTATATAAATCTTTTGACTTGACTTGACTTGACTTAAACTTAATACCATTTTGGTATCCTAAACTTGCTACCAATTTGGTATTCACAGAAGGCACTTAGGGTCGGATGTATCAAGATATCGTTTTGCGATTTCTAAATAGCGATTTTTTGCGAATCGCTATTTAGAAATCGCAAAACGGTATGTATGTACAAAATCGCTATTTTTTAGCGATTCCTTATCATTCTTTATTTGCGAATTCGCAATTTGCGAAATTGCAAATAAAGAATGATTTCCAATGCATTCCTGTGGGCCAGGAGGCCCATAGGAATGATGGTGCAATAGTTCTCAAATTACGAATTCGCAATTTGCTAATCGCAATTTGAGAATTATTACAAGGGTGCAGGGGTGTCTCAAAGACACCCTGCTGCACCCCTCAAATCTACATGTGTGTGCATGTGGCATGTGTGTGTGTCACATACCACCCTCACGAATGCCAAATAGGGCATTATTATGAGAAATCGCAAATTACCACCAACTACAAGTTGGTGGTAAATTGCGATTCCTTAACACAAATTCGCACTTCAAAAAAGTATCATACATATCATTTAAGTAATCGCAAAATTTGCGATTCCTTAAATGCTATGGCAAAATAAGGATTCGCAAATTATTGCGATTCCTTAAATTGCGATAGTATGATACATTGGAAATAATGCAAAAAGGCCGTTTGCGAATCGCAAAGGCCAAAATTCTGCGAATTTCGGCCTTTGCGATTCAAAAACGGTTTCATACATATGGCCCTTACTCATTTTGGTATTCACAGAAGTTAGGAGTCCTAACTTTAGGACTCCTAAATGTTTTCTGTGAATACCGAAAGTCTTAAAGTTAGGATTTTTCTCAGTTTAGGAGTAGTAAAGTAAGGAGTCCGAACTTTAGGACTCCTAAATGCCTTCTGTGAATGCAGAAAGTTTTAAACTTAGGATTTTTCTCAGTTTAGGAGTAGTAAAGTTAGGACTCCTAACTTTAGGACTCCTAAATGCCTTCTGTGAATACTGAAAGTCTTCAAGTTAGGATTTTTCTCAGTTTAGGAGTAGTAAAGTTAGGAGTCCTACATTTACTACTGTGCTATCTTACCAACATTTCTGCGGTTCTTCTCTATTCTTATTGCTTCAGTTTTTCCACAATTATGGATCACTCCCACAAATCTCAGGTTCTTTCATCTGGTGGGCGCAAAGATGCTAACGCTGGAACAGGCAAACGCCTTAAAAAAGACCCCCCCTCACCCTCCAAGTCACCACTCCCTCTCAAGCTGGAAGACATCATGGAGGAACTGCGTCTCATTAGGCCTTTCATGACTGAGACTGCTGCTGCACTACAACTCCTCGAAGATAAGTGGACGGGTCTTGACTCCAGACGTCGAACAGAAGGATAGTGATGCCCAAGATTTGTATCCAAAGTTGAAAATCTTATAAAAAATGTAGCTCACCTGAAAAAGACCAATGAGGATTTGGAAAACCGCAACAGACTCAATAATATGCGCATTTATGGTATTCCGGAGAATTCTGAAGGTACCGACTTAATCACGTTCCTTAAAACTCAAGTTCTCCAACTTGTTGGCCTTCCTAAGACTATGGATCTCAACATTCAAAGGGCACATAGACTTGGGCCTCAAAATGCTTCTACTTCTTCCAAGCCAAGAGGCATCATTGCTTATTTCCTTCTTTATTCAGATCTCATGGCTATCCTCAGTGCTGCAAGAAAGCATAAACAACTCTTCTGGTCTGGCCACAGAATTTTCTTCAGTCAAGATGTTGCTAAGTTGTCAGCCATCCGACGGAAAGAACCCCTTGACTTGAGACCTGCATTGCGCTCAATGAATGCACGCTACGGCTTAATCCATCCCTGTTTCTTTAAAGTCACCTATAAGGATAGAACTCTGAGTTTTGAAGATCCAGCTGAACTCCGAAAGTTTATCCACTCTCACAACGGATAACTAATGGAACTTAGCAAGTCATGATAATAATCCATTGTTATCTGCTGTGTTTTGCTCTCTGTTTGTTGTGTCCTCTATAATTGTGTAACATAGTTTACCTAATTCTCTTTTTTTTCCTTTAGGTTTGTTTCTCCCATTATGGTTGATGGTATCCTTCCCACTTGTGGTCTTCATGTATGTCCTATTCAAATTGTATTACTTCATGGTCCTGTCTTCCCCAGTATATGGTAAGCTTCCCTTGTTTTATCTTATTGAAATTCTTGTTTATTGTCACTTCTTTATCCCTCTTTTTCATAATCATAACACATTTCTCTCCTTTCATTTGTCCCACATCATCACTTCTTTCTTATTGTTGTTCCTCTTCTGTGTGGTTGTTTTGCCTTTCACCGCCCCCATTCCCTATTCAATGTCTTCTCTACTGAATCATTCCATGGCTAAAGTCTGTGGACTTTTGGTCATCTTATTTTGGATTTCAGCTTGGGTGGAATCTTTTCTTCCACCAACCTTCTCTCTTGTACCTGTTCCTCTCTCTTCTCTTTTTTTTCTTCTCCTTCTTTCATGGGTCCCCTTCTGTTCTTCCAATCCTCAGATTTTTCTGTCTCTTTTTCTTCTTCTTTTTTCACCATGTTTTCTTCTATCAGTTGCTGTTTAGTTCTTTTCATAACTTTCTGAGTTTTTTATCCATACAATCTCTTTCTTCTGTTGTACGACTTCTCCTTTTTTTCCTATTTTCTTTTTTATATATTTTCTCAAACCATTCTTTCATGCTTCCTATCTGTTCTTTCTTTAAATTCAAGATACTCATTGTTAACGGTTTCCCTCCTTCTAACTTTTCTTTCAACTCTCTATCCTTTTATTTCTCCTATTTATGAAAGGGTTACGTATTATAACATGGAATGTTAAGGGATTGCGCAATCCCATTAAACGACAAAGGGTGTTATCGCACCTTGCTAGGCTGAATTGTCAAATTGCATTGTTGCAAGAATCACACCTCAAGCTCGCAGATTTATCTATGTTACGTAAACATTGGGTTGGTGAAATCTTTTGCTCTCCGGCTGTTAATAATAGGAATGGTGTGATTATCTTGTTTCATAAATCTTTAAATGTTTTATTACATAACGAATTTTCAGATACTGATGGTAGATCATTATATTTAGATGTTACAGTTAACAATTACCAGTTATCTTTTTGCAATGTGTATGGTCCAAATGGCGTGGATGTATCTTTTGGAGTGACCTTTCCACCTTTCTTTCTTCACACGCAGCCAAGCACTTAATCTTGGACGGGGACTGTAACCAACTCATGGACCCTTTCCTTGATAGGAAATCCCAGACCAGATATATCCCGAATAGGATGCAGAAAGGTTTTTCCAAAACCATTACCAATAGGGGACTAATAGACTCCTGGCGCACTTCACACCCTGATGCTCTAGAATTTTCTTTCCTTTCCCCGGTTCACAAATCACATTCATGGATTGACTACATCTTTCTTACACAATCTGCATTCCAATTTATGATAAAAGTTGAGATCGGCTCCATACTGATATCTGATCATGCCCCTGTAATTCTCGATATGGACTATCCCCTTCCTTCTTCTACTTCCAAGAGGTGGTGCTTTAACAATTCCCTCCTTCTAAATAAGCAATTTTCTCACCAATTCCTTCCATTTGCCCAGGAGTTTTTTCAACAGAACCTTGCCTCTGTCTCTCAATTTCACGTCGTTTGGGATGCTTTCAAAGCTTCTGCCAGGGGTTTTATCATCTACTTTATGTCCCGGAAAAAAAAGAAAGCTCTTTCACACTCGTTATCGCTACTTAAACAAATTAAAGCCCTGGAGCAGAGATACTTTACTTCTAACTGTCGTGACACTTTACCTCTCCTTATTCAAGCCAAAATGCAATATAACAAACTCTCTTGGGATTCGGCCAGCAACATACTTCTCAAATTCAATGCTAAAATATATGGTGGTCGCAATAAGGCAGGCAGATCTTTAGCTAATTATTTTAAGATTAAGAAACAAAAATCTAAAATTGCGGGGGCGTGGCTAGCAGCCGATCATGGCGGCAGCATAAGGGACAAGCTCCGCGGCTGAAGCGGCCTCTTCGTCGATCCGACACAAAAATCCGTCACAACTGCAAGCCCCAAGGCGGGTACCGGATCCCAGGACCGGGCGGAGTGAGCAGCGACAAGCAGCGAGAGAATCCGACACTCGTAGCCAGAGATACGTCGAAGCCTCCGACCGGCCTGCTAATACCTCCGGAGCCGGGACCTTCCCTGGATATTCACCCCGCCGGAAGTGCGTCCTGACCGGAGAACTTGTACCGGAAGCGCCCGTGTGGCGGTGGACTCAATAGATCGACTGCACATTGGGGAGTCGGAGAAGTCGGCCCATACGACTCGAGGAAGCGGTGCTTACAGGAGGGGCCACTGGAGTCCTGAAAGTCTCGAAGGTCGTCACCTAAGGTGCCGAGAGCCTGGGCATCGACGGCGGAGTGGGCGCCCGCCATCTTGTGACCTGAATAGTCGCTATGCACTCGGCGACTAACGGAGCACCTCGCGCCCTGGCTAGGAGGTCCACACCGATCCTCACATCCTGGCGCGTAGGGGCACGAGGAGCACAACACTCGGCGGCATGGCGGGGAAAGGCCCTAAGGGTGGCGTCACACAGACTCGTATAGATCGATTCACCTCCGACAAGCCCACCGGATCCCCGGCAGGGAAGGAACAGAATGGCAAGACGGCCGACTCCCCAGGGGGGAAAAAGGCCACACTGGACGACGTCATGGTCGCATTGGCGCAGCTACAAACAACCGTTGGCGGAATCTCCACGGACGTCACCCTACTTAGAGCGGACCTCCACAAAATGTCGGAAAAGGTCAAGAGTATGGAAGTGATCACGAAATCACTGGTGGAAGACGTCGCAGAACTCCAGCGTGAAATGGGGAAGATGGCGCAGGACAATAGAATGCTCCGGGAGAAGCTGGATGAGCAGGAGGGGCGTTCTAGGCGCAATAACATCCGTATTATAGGGGTACCGGAGACGGAAGGCGTGAAGGCGATGGATCTCTTCGTAGAGAACCTGATAACTAACGAACTAAAGCCGAAGGGACTGTCCAACTTCTTTTCGGTGGAGAGGGCCCATCGAGTCCCGGGTGGCCAACCGAAACCGGGGGCTACCCCGCGACCCATAGTGGCACGTTTGTTTAACTTCCGTGACCGGGACGCAATCCTGCAGGCGGCCAGGTCCTCCCCTCCCCTCAAGATCCAGAACGCCACCGTTGCCATCTTCCCCGACTACACCGCGGAAGTCGCCCGTCGGCGACGCACATTTTTCGACGTGAAGAAGGAACTGAGGTCCAGAGAACTGCCGTACTCAATGCTATTCCCTGCAAGACTACGGGTGGTGGCGGAGAACAAAACCTGGTTCTTCGACAGCCCGGAAAACGTGCAAGAATGGCTCGAGGGATGGAGACCGGGTCAGAACCACAGACGGACGAATCGCTCCAGAAAAGATCGGACTGAAGGCCATCGCCGGGACTCACAGGCCTCCGGAAGGGGACCGGACAACGGTGACTCTTTGGGAGCTGAAGGCGGCGGGGAAGAGGTTGAGGAACAATGACCACTTGGAAACACTTCATTTTCGCTACTGTATTGAGACTTTTAAGCTGTGAAGCGCTTCCCACCATTGGACACTGGGTGAAGGGCCTCCGGGGGTATGAATGAGAGACTGCCGGCTGCGGAGAGTCCCTCACCCCAACGCGCAAGTACACTGTTTTGGGGATGGGGTATGCACTCTGCTAAGTTGGGGGGGCGGGCAGTTTTGAGTCCGTATAGCAGGGGGGCAGGGAGGGGGGGCGAGTTGAGTAAGTTTTTTCTATGGGACTTTTCGGTCCTGCAAGTTTATGTTCTATGCACACTTCTGTCTCTAGGCATGTCTTATGTACCTGGAAACTTCTGGTCCACTCGGGGCGCAGGGAGGTCTGATTGGGAGTCTCGCTATGGCTGCAATGGATAGTCCAACCACACAAAACTCACTAATTGTCATGTCCTGGAACGTGAGGGGCCTGGGGATAAGATTAAGCGAGGGCTGGTGTTGCAGGGGATAAGGAGACGGGGGCCGGCTCTCATTCTCCTACAGGAGACACACTTGTCGGGAGCGGCCACGAAGGCCCTAGACAGGAGAGGCTATCACATGATAGTACATGCAGAGTTCACTTCGGGGTCCCGTGGCACCGGCATTCTGCAGAAAAAATCTTCCAAATTTATAGTCAAGTCTACGGCAACGGATGACCATGGCAGGTTCGCGGCGGTTCATGGCCAGTGGGAGGGGAGGCTTTTTAACGTAGTCTCTGTCTACATACCACCAGCGCTACACTCTGAGGCCTTGCCGGATCTGGGCAAATTCCTGCTGACACTCCCTGATGGGGAACTGCTCATAGGTGGGGACTTCAACATGACACTTTCAAACACCGAGGACCGCTTGCCCCCACGTACGCACGCAGAAGGGCCCAACAGGCTCCAGACGTTCTTGACTGCGCAGGGGTTGGTGCACACATGGCGCGCTCTACACCCTACTCAGCGACATTATACATACTACTCGGCCACACACAATAGTCTGTCCAGGATAGATTACTTTTTTACCTTGATTAATGGTCACCTTACTGTAGCGGAAGCGGACATACAACCACGGGGGGTCTCCGACCACTCACATTGACACTCACCACTACGACCATGGCACGGCGCAGGTTATTCCCGATTTTCCCTGGCTACCTCAAGGTACCTCGGATTAATAAGGACTTGAAGAGAGCAACACGGCTATATTTTGAAGAAAACCAATCTTCAGTGGACTCCCCCTCTATACTGTGGGAGGCGTATAAGACAGTGTTCAGGGGTCAGGCCATAGCTGTAATCGCAAATCACAAAAAGGAGCACAGGCAAGAGGCCCTTGGGATAGAGTTAGGCCTCGAGAGGGCCAACACAGCCCATATGACAAACCCCACAGACGACACGCTCCATGAACTCCAGATTCACCAGCACCGCCTTACAGACCACATGCGCAAGGTCACGATGTCGGACATTGCGGCCACACAACACAGGGTGTATGATATTGGGGACAAGGCCAGTAAACTGCTGGCGTGGTTGGACAAGAGACAGGGGGGGGGGAGAATATCCTACAACTTACGGACCCACAGGGCAACAACCACACCCGCCCCGACGAGATAGTGGAAGTCCTCGACGATTATTTCGCCTCAGTTTACAACCCAGACATAGTGGTGGGGGAGGGGGAGGCCCAGACTGCTCTTGCACACGTTCCCTTGCCAGAACTGACACCAGAGATATCCGAGAATATAGACGCGCCCCTTACGGTGGAGGAGATCCAGCTGGCTATAGGCGCCCTTCATCCAGGCAAGGCGATGGGCCCTAACGGGATTCCCATTGAATGGTTGAAAGTCATGGCCGAATCATTAAGCACGCCCCTACTCAATATGTATGAGGAATCTAGAACACAGGGTACACTGCCGCCAGATCAGCGGATGGCTACTATTGTGGCGATACCAAAGCCAGGTAAGCCCCCCAACGAATGCTCATCATACAGACCGATCTCCCTTTTGAACCCGGAGGCCAAAATTATTGCCAAGGTGTTGGCGAACAGGATCTTGCCGACTCTGTCCCACCTGATCCACCCGGACCAATCCGGATTCATGCCACACCGCAGCACTGCCTTAAATCTCCGCAGGGTACATGGAGTGTTGGCGCGAGTTCCACTACTGCAAGAACCGGCTGCCATCCTCTCCTTGGACGCCAAGATGGCGTTCAACATGGTGGAATGGAGCTATCTTTTTGCAGTGCTCGCACGTATGGGTTTTGGCCCGGTGTTCCTTTCCTGGATACGAATGCTATACAGGGACCCAGTGGCGCAGGTGACGGCCAATGGCCACATTTCAAGAACCTTTTCCCTAGGCAGAGGTACACGACAGGGCTGCCCGCTTTCGCCCCTACTCTTCGCATTAGTTTTAGAACCACTGGCGGTTACGATACGCACCACCCAACTTCTGAAAGGACTACAATGGACCCCGTTATGGGAGGACAGAGTATCCCTCTATGCAGACGACATGCTGATCTATCTTACAGACCTGGAAGAGAGTCTCCCTAACCTCCTGGCTCTCTGTACAGCTCATGGGCGAGTCTCGGGTTATACCATTAACTGGGCCAAATCCATCATTTTTGAACTGCGGGGGCCGCTCCCGCCTCTCCCGGACTCCTGCCCACTGGAACTGGCGCATACGTCATTTAAATACCTGGGGATTCATGTCACCCGGAATGAGGTGGATTTCGCACGGCTCAACCTGCAACCTCCCTTGGCCCGGCTCCGAGGGGACGTGCGCCATTGGAAGGATCTCCCCCAAACGCTCCTTGGCCGTGCAGCACTATTTAAAATGATGGCTCTGCCACGTTTCCTATATGTGCTGGAGAACGCCCCGTACTTGGTGCCGGATAGCTTCCTCCAGAAAATAACGGCGCAGATTTCGGGCCTGTTATGGGGCAACCAGCCAGCCCGCATTTCTCACGCCAAACTAAACAGGGGATGGTACGACGGGGGAATCGCCCTCCCAAACGTGCAGATGTACTACTGGGCGGCCCAGCTCAAAATCCTTAACCAGTGGATACATGCCCCGCAGGACGACCCAGCATTCAAGGCTGACAGGGCGCAACTGGGTACGAACAGTTTACTGGCCCCACTGTACCACCGTGGAGTGGCAGCAAAACTTAATGGGCCTACGAAACATACAGTCCGCATATGGTACAAGGCGCAGGCAAAGTTGAAGTGGGATGGCATCATTACGAAACTTACGCCCCTGTGGGACGCGAAGGCTCTGGGCCATTTGCAGCGCTCTAAGGGCTTCACACAATGGGATAGCATCGGCATCTCCACGGTGGGGGACATGTGGACGAGGGAAGGAGTGATCTCCTTTGCCACTCTACAAGAACAATACGAGTTGGGGAACACAGAGCTCTATAGATACATCCAGGTCCGGCACGCACTGCAGGCAGCGATCCCGCCCGACACATCCCTGCCCGAATCCTCCCATCTGGAGGATCGTCTGCTAACTGACTTCATGCAAGAGGGGGCAACATCGCTGACATACCGCAAACTGATTAACAATATGCCTGATCCACTGGGGAAACTGAAGGACAAATGGATGGTGGAAGTGGGTGACCTGGATGAAACTGACTGGAACGCAGCCATGGCATCCCCGCGTGAAGCAGGCATATCGTCTAAATTTCGCCTAGTGCAGCTGAAAATCCTACACAGAATCTACTACACCCGTACACTGCTTCATAAACTGCACAGGGCGGATCATCCATATTGCCTTCGGGGCTGCGGGGAAGAAGGGACCTTCATTCACACAGTGTGGGAATGTCCACTGATT
Organism: Lissotriton vulgaris; assembly: GCF_964263255.1. NCBI lineage: Eukaryota > Metazoa > Chordata > Amphibia > Caudata > Salamandridae > Lissotriton > Lissotriton vulgaris. The sequence goes on from NC_141697.1 coordinate 971,249,668, forward strand.
GTCGGTTACTGGCAACGGGTAGTGCGCACAATGGCTCAGACACTTTGCACCACCCTCACTCTAGACTCACGGCTCTGCCTGCTAAACATCTGGGAGCCGACTGACCTCACCTTTTATGCAAGGACCTGGGTCACAGTGGGGATGGTAACAGCGAAACGGGACATAGCGCAGAAGTGGGGATCGGCTGATCTCCCCACGCTGCCCCAATGGCTCCGTAACATGGACATGCTTATGTTGACTGGAAGGGCGGTGTACAAATTGAGGGGTAACCCACGTAAATGGAATGGGGTGTGGAAACCCTGGAACTCCTATAGAGGGGACATCTGCGAACCACTGGAAGAGGATGACATCGAAGGATCTGAGAGTGAAGAGGAGCATTGATGGGGTGTATAAATGTATATAGGGCGTGTGCAATGGAACAGGGTGAGACCTGCCTTGGGAGGTAGTAAGGGTGGGTGTGGGAACTAGGGGGCTTTGATACAATGCACTGCTCTCTTTGCAGATGGACTGTGCTACGAGTGCCGAAAGCTACTACTTCAAATACGTGCCGGACTAAGTGTGCTGTTTTTCCTGTGTTATGTTTGTTGTAAGATAAAAAAGGCAAGACTCAGACGAATAGTAGCCAACAAAACACAAAATCGCAAACTGTATTTCTACGACACATGCAGAGCCCTATTCATCACATCGCCGATAAGGCCTTAAATGATTTGCACTAATGTGAATGATATACGTTTTGTCGTTACTGTATACTGTATTACTTCATTCACCTAGTACTTAATGTGTGACCACGCGATGGATGAAGCTGTACATACTATCTTTGTTTTGCACCAAAAATAAAAAATTTAAAAAAAAATTCTAAAATTGCAGCCATCATGGATGACTCAGGATCTCTACATTTTTCTGATTCTGCCATACTAGACTGCTTTTCAAAATAATACTACATTCTCTATACGCCTGAGACTAACCCGTCATCTGATCTTATTGATTCTTTCTTCCTAAATATTCCTAAATCCCCTCAAAATATTCCTGATCTCACTTCTCTTGACGCTCCCATTTCGGCTACCGAACTTATGGAGGCACTAGCCCTGTTACCTAAAGATAAAACTCCGGAACCGGATGGCTTTTCTGTTCGATTTTTTCTACACTTCAAAGTATTTATGATCCCCCATCTCTTGTCACTTATAAATTCCTTTTTGTTACTGGCAAATCACAGGGCTCTTTTACACAAGCAATGTTGTGTCTCATACCCAAAAAATATAAAGATCCCTCTTTGTGCTAGAACTATAGACCAATATCCTTAATAAATACGACTGTAAAATTGATGCTAAACTTCTTGCCCTCCTCATTAACAAGGTCATTCCTAACCTAGTTAATATATACCAATCTGGTTTAGTAAAAGGACGCTCAATTACAGATAATTCACACACTCTTCTTAACATCATACACTTAGCCTTGAAATCTGAATCCCCTATTGCAGCCATCACTTTAGACGCTGAAAAAGCGTTTGATAAGGTAAGCTGGGACTTCATCTTTGGGTCTCTGAAATGGCATGGTTTCAGCCCCACTATCATTAACTTCATTAAACTTCTATACTCTGCATGTATTACATCGGTCTGGGTCAACAGTTGTCAATCTCAATTCTTCCCCCTTCTCAGAGGCACTAAACTGGGTTGTCCCCTTTCTCACCTTCTTTTCATCCTAGCCCTTGAACTCTTCCTAGCGACCATCAGACGTTATAATGACTATACAGGGTTTCATTTTCAAAACGCTGACATAAAGTTCACTGCTTATGCCGATTATATCCTCCTTTTTATTTCCAACCCAACTGTCTCCCTACCGGCCTTTTTGTTCTTTATTAACTACATACTCTAGTGTCTCGGGATACAAATTCAATGTTGACAAATCAGAAATCCTACCTCTAAATAAATTCTGTCTCCTCTCTATGTTTACTGATTCTGGTTTTGAATAGACTCCTCACATTAAATGTCTTGGTATTTTATATTGTAATAATCTTAAAGACCTTATTAAACTCAACCACACTCAAATTCTTTAAAAAATGACGGCCCTTACTGATAGCTGTTCTCCTCTATTCCTTTCATGGTGGGGCAAATTAGCTACAATAAAAATGAGGCTTCTCCCCATTACTAATTTTTACCTTTCCATGCTTCCTATTTCTCTCCCCAACACTTTCTTTCGCACTATCAATAGTCTACTCATCAAATTTCTCTGGAACAGTCGTAAACCTAGAATCTCACTGGCCCGTCTTCAACTTTCTAAAAATCTAGGAGGAGTTAATTTTCCTAAACTCAGACTATATCACTCCGCTTTCTCTTTGAAACAAATTTGGACTTTTCTATCCGAGTCCAATGCCTTACCATGCACCGCGTGGAGTGCCTTAGAACTGGCCCAATGTTCTCCTTTCTCTCTTCTCTCAGCCTTTCAGGTCACCTTACCTTCGAAATGCATGTCCTTCCATACTCTTGTTTACTCCAAGGCCTTGGTTTTTTCCTTGCTTGCTGCGCACTTCTCTTCCACCAGCCGCTCTTGGATATCCCTCTTTGGTATAACAAAAATATTAAGGTTAACAGTTGCGCCTTATTTTGGAAGGAGTGGATTGATAAAGGTATCATCACCCCCCAGTATTTGAAGAAAGACAATACTTTCTTACCCTTTTCTGAGCTTCAATCTCTATATGACATCTTCTCATATCATTCCTCTCATTATAGTATTCTCAAAGATGCAATCACCTCTTATTATTATCCTACAAACCCTAGTTCCAATCCTCTTCCCGTTCACCCATCTCCCTCCCCTACCCCCATTGACTTCTCCACCCAATTTAAAGCATCTACCATTTATAAACTGATATCCCATACCCCATCTAATAGAATTAAGTCCTCATTGGAACTTCTATGGGAAAAGGACTTAGGCCTTGATCTTACTATAGACACCTGGGATCTCCTTTGGTCCAAGATCACACCACTCCCCGCTCAGCCAGCACAACACCGACCCTATATTACTTCTATAATAGGTTATTTCTTACCCCCAGTGACCTTCCTAGATTTAAGTTGCTTGACTCTCCCAAGTGCTGGTCCTGCCCCCACGTTTTGGGAGATTCTCTTCACATGTTCTTTCAATGTCCCCTAATAGAAAACGTATGGTCTAATATATGGTCCAAGTTAAACGATATTCTTTTGTCAGACATTCCTTTTCATATTGAACATGTCTTTCTTGGCAATCTCTCCCCTGTATTTGACAATCATAGAATGTTGGCAATTTCATCAGTTTATTTTTAGCTATTACTTTTCAGATTATTACCTCTAATTGGAAAGACACCTCAAAAATCTCTTTTCAAGCATGGTGGAATTTATTATGTCACCATCATAGAATGGACAGAGCTTACACCACTTCTACTCCTTTGATGATTAAAAGAGACTTATTATGGTTACCTTTAACTAACTTTTTATCTAGAAAGTCAATCTAACTCTTATTGTTACTATTTTTGCAATGTTATTTAATGTACTTTAATTTTGGTCCTTACTATGTTTATCTCTTCATAACATTTTCTCTCTTTAGACTCTTCTCTTTTTCTTCTCTTTCTTTTTTCTTTCCTCTTTCTTCTTCTTCTCTTCTTTCTCCCCCTTCTCCTCTTTCTTTCCTTTTTCTCTTTACGGAAAATTTTCCAAAAATGCATTTTTACTTAGTACAGTTATATTTCATAAGGATATTGAATAATATTGTTTTTCGTCCATGATACATGTTATTAAGCTTTCTGCTTTTCTAGACTTTGTAATGCTGTTTTACATTGTTTCATAACCTCAATAAAGCATTTTAAACAACAAAAAAACAGAGTGACAACAATGCCTGCCCAGAGTGACAACAAGGCCTGCCTCTCAACACACCCCTGCGCCCCAGACAGATATTGCTTCATAACCACTTTATAGAATTGCACATATTCTATAGATCATAGTGCCTGTCTTAACCGCTTTGGTGATAGAACAGCCTGTAGAGTCCAGACTATGCCCCACCCATAAGAAGACACCAAGAGACATCCTTTGAGTACAAATCCAGCCCTTTACCAACCGTATGTCATGTAAGTTTGCATCTTTAATAGATGTATCACTATCTTGAGCCATTTGTAACCTTTTCCCCCTTTGGAATTTGTAAGAAATGTCTATCCATTTATCCTTTTTGCCATATGATAAGAATATTCAATTTGTGTCACCTATCATATTTCCTAGTCTCATTGTCAGAATTCTAGGGGTTATCAAGACTCTTTTCTACAGCTGCTGCACCAGGGATACATGTCCACCACCATCTTCTAGGAGAAGTCTTTAGTGGCTGTCATCAAGGTGTCTGTACTCAATGCAAGCATTCGTGGCAGTCCCATTTAATACACTATTATACCACATCTGAATAGGTACTTTTCCTTGTGTACTAATGTAACATTTACATTTTTATTCACCGAAGTGTCGTCTAGTTATCTATGTCTTTAAGTTAATTTAAGCACACACAGCGTTTCCCTCAACACTCTCCCAAATGCCTAAGTAACATCTTATATTATCTGGCGCTTGTAGCACCTGGGGACAAACAGCCTTACAATGACGCCATACGATTCACAATTGAAGGATAACTTACAATCCTGGGAGACACCCAATCCTCTTCCAAACAGCCATCTCTGTGCCTATGCTGGGTGTCATCTCAAGCAATACCTTACAGCCGGCCAACAGTTTCCCTCTTAGGGACCTCCTACTGATTACAAGTCCCAAGGCACCATCTAAAATGCCACAGATGCACTTTCCAGCTTATTCAGGATTCACCTCCAACCACCCCTCATCCTTCTAGTACCTCAGTTGCCTCTCCTGTACGACTCTCAAATCCTGGTGCAATTCCAGTCTTCTCTCGACCTTCCAAGGGAGAGGAAACCCAAGATGAGGCTGAACCCTCCCTCATTTAGCATTATCCTACCCCACAGCTGCTGAGGTAACAACAGTCAAAACACCACGTAGGAGTTGATGAGTTGGCCCAAGTAAGTGCCGACCTCAGTGAGGAAAGTTTGTTTCAACAGCAGTCCTGTGTGTTAAAAGACTTTTAAAGGAAGAACAAACTAACTTGAGCCTTTGTGGTTTAGAGACCGTTTTCAGAGACTTTCGTAATCTCAGTGAATTCGTTTGAACTACATCTCTCCTCTCTGGAGCTGGGCTGTGAGCAGTTTACTTGAGAGAAGAGTTCTTACATATGAATGGAGTGTGTAGCATTCACAGACGAGAGTCTTGAGTTTGGATCATTAATCTGTGATACCACTTATTGGAACCATAACATAGTAATGCATTTGCTCTGTAGAACTTGCAACCATTGTTACACAGTGTCTAATGATCTTGGGGCATATTATCAAGGGGGTTTATCTCCACTTTTTTGGCTTTAAAAGCCAAGAAAGCCGAGATAAAATTATCTCCCTATTACCTAGCTGTCGCTAACACCAGTTAGCGACAGCTAGTAGGAGATAGCGACCATCTTGGGCCCCGCTTTGCATGTCAGTGATATTTATCACTAATGACATGCAAAGTGGGCGTGCCAAGATGTTAGTGGAAACAGTCGCTAACATCGCTATCTCCTATTACTAACTATTCACAGAAGTTAGTAGTCCTAACTTTAGGACTCCTAAATGCCTTCTGTGTATACCGAAATGAGTAAGTGCCTTCTGTGAATACCGAAATGAGGTAAGTGCATTCTGTGAATACCAAAATAGTAGTAAGTTTAGGATTGAGTCTTAAGTTCATTCTGTGAATCGGGCCCTAAGACCATACTGTCTGACTTCACTGTATGGGCCTAGGTAATTGACAACACATGCATGGGCGCCAGGAAGATTCCTACATATAATTTAGGAATATTTGATTATCCAGTGCTTCTGGATAAATGGACATGTAATTACTGGGGCTGTGAGGGTGAACTTTGAGTTATGTCCAAAAATAGTGCTACAGAGTATGAGGAGAGAGCTAAGACTGGCATGATACAAAATTATATTATGCAGTATGGGTCTGACGGTAGTGCAAATAGACATTACCCAGCAATGGGGCAACAACTTGGTCCCTGACTTGCATACTTGAATTGGTGTGTGTCTATAGAGAAGTTTATGTGCAGGGTGAGTGGGTGCCTTCGGAAACGTGAAAAGATATGGGAATGTATGGAGGGAGGGTAAAGAGCCTTATTCTTTCATTGTCTCAGTCCATCTCCTCAGCAAGACTTAACAAAGAAGAGTCTATTAGTAAGCTCATCTTCATCAACCTTTTGTCAAACATGGCTGAAGTCTCACATGGCAGTGTTATATCAGATGGGCCTTTAATGATAGTGTATCCTTCGTTTCTTGTATTTTGTTCTTCTTGCTATGTCAAGGTGAGGAAAACCTAGTAAAAGAATGAAAAAAATAAAAAGCAGAAGCATTCCTAGATGGCTCTGCCTCACGCGCCCATGGGCATTCCCCGGCGGCCTTCTTTGAATAGTTTGAAAATCATGATACGCTGATACAGCAGCAGGCTTCAAACAATACAGTTGTGTTTGGGGGGTCTTTTTCAAATAATGAGAGCATTGGATGGTGAAGGAGGGGGAGCAGAAATAATAAAATGAGACAGATGAGAGAGGGAGAGAAAATATTTCCTTGTGGATTGCAAAGTTGTGATGTTATCTGGTGAAAGGATGCAACTGATCCAATCAAAACGAGGTAGACTGAAATGATTCTTGGGGGGACAAACACAAGAATGGGGAGAAAAGCCATTTAATAAGTAATAGAGTACTGAGATAGTCAATAAAGAAATCTAATTATGAGCAATGGGCTGACCCAAAGGAGACTCCATGTATATTGTATGGTAGACAGTAGGTCTTCGACAACACATAACTAAGACTTTCTACAGGCTATACTTAAACAAGCATTTGCAATGCAATAGGACTAGCATTTAGCAAGACCTATTACATTGCGTCATGGACAACAGAAGGGGAGGAAGCACAGACAGCTGGGGGAAGAGGAGAAGGGGGCGATAAGGTAGGACAAAGTAGTGCTCAGAGTCTAAATAAGACGTACCATACTGTGTAACACTAAAAGTAAAGGGGCCAGTAGCCATGGGAGGGACTAACAAGCCTCATAATCAATCAGAAGGCAGCATTTACGAAAGACAATGACACAAGCCAATTGAAAACATGGGCTGAGAGTGGGCGGTGCTTCTACGGAGCTTCCACTCCATTACTGCATGCCTCGCAAAGCGAGCAGCGCATTCGTGGCTGCTGCTATCGGCTTGACCTAAAAATAAGCAGTGAAGAGCTAGTGTTCACGAAAAAAGCAATCCAAGATTTCTAATGAAAGCAAGGAAAATTGTGAGGAATAAAAGGAAGTCATTATTGTGGTGCAGTGAGCTTGTCAGTCTCCTGGGCCCTGGTGCCACTGAACTAATGATAGCTACTGCCCTGAATGGTAGGGTGAATTATGAAGCAGCTAAAGCTACTCATGGAAATAACTTGAGTAAAGGACAGGAAATGTGCTACCCTGTGAGCACTTTTGTGCTCCAGTATAGCAAATGCAGCTGTGCACTCTATTATGCGATGCAGTTGAGGGATGAGGAGAAGCTGTCAGGGCTTTCAATGTCTCTCTTATAGGAAGGTTCACATGGGGTTCTGTTACATATGAAATCAGTCAAGACTGGGAAGGCCACTGGTGGTGGGGGGAGTTTAAAAGAGAAGGGATAAAGTGGTATTGGTTTATTGCCCCCTGGACAGCATGCCGGCATGTACCCATTCCTTGAGTGCACACTTGCATATGAAACTGGCGTCCTGACTTTTTGTTTGGCCCTGCAACCATTTTGATATAACAAGTGTACACAGGCCTAGGCCTGTCCATAGAAATGTCAAAGTACAGAGACTGTTCTGTTACCTTCGGGGAGGTGTGGGGGAATTCTCCAAGCGTGCCCTCAGAGTTGACATGGTACTACTGCCATTTCCTGGGTTAATCAAATACAGGAGTGCTGGCAGCATATCAATTTTTCTGACTCCTTAGTTTTGACCAGACTTTTTTCCAGCATCAGAGAGGAGGGCGGTCTACTAACTCTGCTTGCGTAAAGTTCAGCTTTCATGTGAGCCCCAACCCTTTAGTTGACATTTTATAGCAAGTGCTTGTATGAATTGTGGATTAGTAGCACATGGGTAGCAGTAAGAATTTGTATATGATAAGATTCTGAGAGAGGGAGCCAGTGGGATCCATTTCGGATGGATTTTGGTTTACAGTGGCACAAAATTGAGGTTGCGCACAGCTTCCCCAGACACTGGAAATGTATTGACTGCACTCATATGTCTAGATAATAGAGACAAAGAGAGTGAAGAGAGGGAAAATGAAGACGGCTACACTTAAAAAATGAGGTCCTCATTAGTAAATATTAGTTTGTGTTGGGCATTGTTATTTTGTATATGATAGGGGAGGAGGGTGGGTCAGCAGGTTCTGTGGATAAAGGTGAGGAGTTTCTAGGCAAGGCCCACTTTTCTTGATACTGCTTCAGGAAGGTGACGACAGCGGGTGCAGGGATCTCACCCTTGCTTGTGCCCTTGGTTTGAATAATTCTGATTGAACCCAGCATTGTTGCTACCTGTTGTGAGAGCCATCACCTTGTACAAGGGCTTGTCTGCAAGACAGACATAAATTACATCTGAAAGAGACCCAAACTAAACTTGTTCCAAAGGTTTAGAAAGTAGAACCATATAATCTGTCTGGAAACGAGTATATAAATGGGACCAAAACCACTCCACTGGGTTTCCCCTACATGGTCTTTGTGACCAAGGAAGAGGAGAGATCTAGCATGATCCCAGCTTCAGGAAAACTCAGAAGAAACTACCTGCATGTGGGATGAATCAAGGATGGAAATACCAGTCTTCCGGTCCCTTGTCTCCACGGGAACTATAATTTGCAACTGCACAAAGATATTCTGAAAGCAGCATCATGTCATCTGGCACCCATCTGTGGGTTCAAAAGACTAGAGCAGGGGCAGAGCAATATTGAAGCTGCCACCAAATCCCTGATCTGGCCTGGAATTTGCAAATGCTGAAAATGAGCACCCACTCAGAGGATGTAACTTTCAAATCCGAGCACTCATCTGACCTCAGAGGTCACAACTGGCAAAGATGTGACGTCCTGCCTTGCAGGCCTACCATGCTTACTCTACCCAGCAGTATGTGTCCCACTTGAGATTGCAGCAGTCACGCCTTATCAAAGCACATGCTGCAGGAACTGGCTCACACCCCACATCTGCCAGCACTGCAAGAGTCGAGTCTCCAATGAGCAGATAATGAGGGGCTTGGCCATCAAGAGGTTGAAAGACTGAATGTGCAGAAGTACATATGTCACAAGAATGATCGTATGTTTGCCCAGAGGTGAGTACCTTGCTCACTGTGCCTCTGAATTCAAGCTAGCCTGACTGATGAGGGGTGATACCCCGAACCTGGGCCAAGGATACTTGTTCCCGGTCCAGGAAGGACCTAGCAGTTTGGACTGGACTGGACCCAGGGTCAAGACTGATTTGCATATGGCTGGGTCCAAACAGGGGTCGCATAGTGAGCCAAAGAACAATGGATTAAACCAAGATCTCTTGAATGAGGGTGCTTGGTTGAAAAGTTTCATCACTCTGTCAATCATCTTGTTGTGTGAACTATCAACATCCTGCAGTTGATATTAGGTGGAATACCATAGGGACCCTAGACATTTGTCTGTGTGATTCCTTTTAGCAAGAGCTGTTGAATTTATCTACAAATTAGCCAGTAGGATAATCCAGAGTGAATTGCACCTCTCGCTAAACAATGCCTATTGCCGTACTCAAATGAATCACTCGAGTCATTAAGAGAACGCCGAGATTAGGGAAAGGGAACTGTAGGGGGTGCAACACGTAAATGTTAATTGTAGAGTAGTTTGCAGCCCATTAACTGTATCCCAATCGAATTGTATTGTATTTTTTCTTTGCAGAAAGTAATTTATTTTTACTAAGATAAGCACTGTTGATTGATTGTTCTGTTCTGAACTATTGCCCCATGCAACCTCATTGAGAATCCTTAGCTGCTCTTCCCTGCTACCTTGAGAGTAAAGTTCCTCTGTGGCTCCAAAGTCATCCTCGGCACCCTGTCTTGTTTGCCATTCCTGTGCATTGAAAAGGAAATTATCTTTCTTTGCCCTGAAGAAGTTGTCACCTATACTCTGGTGTTCTACCGAAATGCAGGTCAGCGCATTGTCTGCTGAATAAATACAATGATGAGTTTATTATACGACATACAAACTCTGAAATGTCTACATCTCTTTGACTATGAGCTATTAAAATTCCTTTTTTTAATAATTTTACGAAATATATTAAATAGTGATACTGTCGTCTAACAGCTATGATGAGATTTTGGTATTCTGACGTATATTTCTGCTTTTAATTGAATGTGCTGTATGAGAGATAGGGTGGTAGGTGTGTTCGATGCAATTGTGTGATGTTTATGTTTTTGATGGATTGGAAGGATTTTCTATATAATCTAATCTCTGTATAAAAAAATCATTTTTTTAAAAAGAATTTTCATAAAAAGATTACAAGTATATTAAATGCCTGCATCTGTGAAAATAAAAAGAAATGAGAATTAATATTTGATGCACTGTGTCTGTGGATATTGGCTCTACACTTTATGGAATTGTATCTGTGTATTTTTGGAGTTATATCCATTATTGTTCAACAAGGCCGTTTTTAGAGGTTGTTTCCCCTTGTTCCTCTCTCCCTAATTGCTTACAGGAGCCCACTGGTTTGTTCGTACTCCTCTGTATTATGCAATTAACCAACATGGTGCAGCATCCCCACAGTCATCTTTCTGACCCCGTTCATCCTCGTTTCCTGTGCCAGACATACCTATGCTCGCCTCACAATTAATTGGCCTCCTTTTCTCTTTCCATTACCACAACTCTTTGCAGCTGTATCATTCTTCCAGCTATAGGTGGCTTGTCATTTCTGTGCCTCATCATGGTCCCTATGACTCAGTTCCTATTCTAGTGTCATTTTCTCCTTTGCCACGCCCGTGCCCATCATGCCACTCTGTCCATCCTACCATCCCTATGTCACTGCCATCTCAATGGTACTTTGCCACCAATATCCACACTAATTATGTGGTCTTGATATGGAGAGAACTATGTGTATCTAAACCCTGTCAGAGCTAGCAGTGTCTGTGACTGTCTTGTCTGAGTATGTGAACTTTTGTGTATGTGTGCCTAAGATTGTGCCTGTGTGTGTGTCTGCGCTGTTGTGCCTGTGTTTGTGTTTCTGTCCCTGTGTATGAGCTTGACTTGGCACATCATGCCCAGAAACATCGTTGACCTAGGCCAAATTATTGATTTACTGGGAGAATGTAGCAACTATTGTATAACGAGAGAGGGGGACCAGTACCTAACAAAGGTCCAGTAACCGTGCTCCAAAAGACAATATCAATTCAACAAGGGGGGTTACTGTTCCTAGTAAAACAATGAGAGTGTCAAGAAAAGGAAGGTAATAGAATAGGTTACTAGGTACTGCACCAATTGTCAGGGGACAATCTGCCCCACTGCAATGACCAACGGGTCCCCCAAAGGGTCACTTTGGCAGAGATCTTTTTATTTCACTGTTTGATGAGTGTGAGAGTGTCCTAGTGGGGTAGTGAGAAGAGAGTTTGAAACTAAATCAATACAACTGGCTAGGGGATTTCACAATAGTTTTAATAGGCAGATTGCTTTGTCAAAGTAAAAAAAAAACATAGGTTATTGTTACTTTAGGGATAATAATGACCCCTAGCAGCTAAAATGAAGGTTGACATGTTTCAGGGGGCGTGGCCACTGCAGCGACCAAGATGGCCGCAGCCGTTTGAAGCTCCGCCGACCGGGCTATTTCATCCTCCACTCGCCCTATGTATGAGCGACCAGATGCCAGCAGACATCCTCCTACGGTTTCCTGACGCTGCGAAGCCCGCTGAGGTGTTAGATGCGGTCAGCTAGGACTCCCGGGACCGGCGCTTGAGTGACATGCGCATAGCCCCGGTGAGGCCTGGCAGCATACCCCCACGGAGAACTCGGCCTGAGCGGGTGCGGTGAGTGGCTGCCTCGGCAGGTTTCTGGCGCTACCCTGTCCTCCCTTCTACGCTCTTCGTTGCGGGTCCTTCCCTCCCCCTGCTACGGCTTTCTCTGGGTACCGTTCATGGTGCAGTGCTCATGGGGCTCGGTAGGCCTTAGGGGCGTGTCTGCCCCAGGGCCTAGATTGGCAGAAGGAGTGGCGGGCTAGTGAGGGGAACCCAGCTTGCCTCCCTGGAGCTGTGGTGGCGCTGGTTTCGTCGGGTGCGCTGTCTCCCCCCCGGCCCCCTCCTGACTGGGGCAGCTCACCCCAGCAATTATGTTGTGGCGCGTGGACGCGCTGCTTGGCCTTGCTTGCTGCCGAGCACTGTGATCCGGATATGGGGTCGGGCTTTTGGCCCTTCACATACTGCTGCTGCCTGGTGCTGACTGTCTTCTGCTGGTGCCTGCGGGGGCGCTCCTGAGTACTGCGCCCCATTCTCCCATCATCGTGCACACCATCTCAGCTTGCTCTGTCTTCCCAGCACTGCGCTGTACTCCTGCCTGGCGTGTTAGGCGCTTGACAATCCACAGTCCCTTGGGGCTCTGTCCGGTGCCCATTGAGGGCCCTTGTCTATCTATCCTGCTGGAGGGGCCTGTCTGGTCTCCTGATGTTGCCTGGTATTGTCCCACCGCTGTTACCACCCAGGGGGCGTAACTGACATTCTACACTCAGTGCTTGAACTGGTCACCACTTACATGTTCGCCTCTCATTTTGTCGCCTGCTGACCTTTTGGGTTGCCTGGGATCTTGCTCGTTCACAACCACGCCACTCTCTACTTCAATCGCGATGGTGAAGAAAGACCCCAAGCAGAGTAAGCTGCAGTTTGATAAGGCTGCTGGGCCTGCTTTGGAGGCTCCCCCTGGTCAGCCGGATGGAGCTGCGGGCCAAGACGACTCTGACTACCCCTCCTCTCTGGCCACAGCCATGATAACTGAGATGCGGGCAGGTTTTAAAGCGCTGGATAGCCGCTTCGATGACTTAGACAAGAAACTGGCCGCCATGGGCACTAAGATTCAGGTGCATGACCGACGACTAGATCTCGTAGAGGCGAGGGTGTCGGACATTGAGGACGGCGCATTGCCCTCCCTGAAAAGGCTAGACAGAGTGGAAAAAATACTCAAGGAAGTAGCTATCAAAAAAGAAGATTTAGAAGCTTGCAGTCACCGGAATAATATCCGAATCATTGGCATATCGGAGATGACGGCCACTGGGCCTATGGACACTTTTGTGGAACAGCTGCTTACTGATCTGTTTGGTAGGGAGACCTTCACGCAGGGCTTTGTGGTTGAGCGTGCACACATGTCACTGGGACCTCGACCTCGGCCGGGCCTCCCCCCGAGACCCATTATTGCTAGGCTCATGAACTTTAGGTACAGAGATGCTGCTCTGCGCTCGGCCCGCGACATGGGAGACCTCCAGTGGCAGGGCAGCAAACTAGCTTTCTTCCCAGACTTTACCATCATGGTTCAGGAGGTGAGGAGCAAGTATCAGGGTGTCAAGGTCGCCTTGAAAAATGTGGGTCTCCGGTTTGGCATGTTATATCCAGCCAGATTGAGAGTTGATGTGGACGGTAGGCATCGCATATTCGACACTCCAACTGAAGCGCAAGAATTTTGCCAGACCTATAAGAAAAATCGCTCTGGTTCTCCAGTTGTGACGCGCCCGGCCTCACCATCCACGGGTGGATCACAAAACAGTATTAAACTCTTCTCCCAGCCGGGGACTGGTTGATTGCTCCTCCGCTTGGCTTGTTCTATTCTGCTGCATTATATTCATGCTCGTTTATTGCTCATGTTTATTCCTACTGCATTTGATTACGTTTCATCTACTGCCCGGCCGGTGTGGCGTTGTCACGCCCTATGGTGTATATCACAATGTTCTTTGCTAATATGTTTTGTTTGCTATGTGCTTGTTTGACTCCTGAAATAGATGTATTATGTTCATTGCACATGCTTTTTGCTTCCGGGGTAAAGGTGTGCCTCTTCTGTGTTCTTGGGAGGCTGGGTGGTGGGAGGATGGGGGAGAGGGGTTTGATTTGTTTTTATAGTTTTTGCTGGTTTTATGGTCACAAAGCCTGTTGGCGACAGGAGATAGACATGCATTGCGTTGCAACTGGTTCACCAATTCCTCCATGGTTAAGCTAGGACAACAGCGCGGTCCTTTTGGGCTTTCTTTGATATCTTGAAATGTCAGGGGGTTGAATAATACTAGGAAGCGTAGACAGGTCCTTAACTATGTTGCTAGGCACTACGCCAACCTAGTGTTTTTTCAGGAGACGCATCTGTCAGGTGCCGACCATGCCTCTATAGCTCGGAGCTGGGGCACCCATAGATATTTCTCTAATTTTAGCCGATATGCCAGGGGGGTGGCAATACTAATACACAGGCGGTCCCTTTTTCCTTGCACAAAATTATGGCTGATGCTGATGGATGTGCATTGATCGTTAAGGGTTCATTGTTGGGGCACACAGTCACGTTTGTGGGGATTTACGGCCCGAAATCGATTCCCCGACCTTCTTTCATGACCTTCAGGTCCGGCTTCTGTTTTTTGACCCCGGGCTCTTGATACTTGGGGGGGATTTCAATTTACTGTTAGACCCGTCCGGAGACAGTACATCCCGTGTTCCTGACACCAAACCCCGTGCCCGGCAGCCCCTTAGGGATATATGGTCCTACTTTTCTTTAATTGATGTCAGCTTCATTCTTCCGATCCGAAATGTACACACTACTCCGGGTTTCATAACACGTGGACCAGGATAGATTATCGGCTGGTGTCTCCCGGGGTGGCGGGTTGGCTGGGTGACTTACTTACCCTTCCCCACACGCTTTCAGATCACTCCCCTGTTGTTCTCCGCTTTAACATCCCTAGACCGGGTGGCTAAGAGTGTCAGTGGCCCTTCCACGGTCATGCGCTGTTGGATCAAGTATGTTGTGAATAGGTTCGGCTGGCGATTGAAGAATATTTTGAACTTAACACTGGGACGGTCGACACCTGGGCAGTCCTCTGGGAAGACTTTAAGGCCTACATAAGAGGAGTCTGTATTGCCAAACAAGCTGGAGTCTTGCGAGATCTCCGCTCGACATTAGATTGTATTGAAAAAGACATTGCTGACTTGGACCGGGAATTACTGCTTTCGGCATCCGCCTTGTGTGAGGCCAAATGTTTGGCCCTACTGCTGGAATTTAGGGAAGTGGCTGAACGTGAGCTGCTGTTCCTTAGTAGGCGGTGTTCTGCACGGCGATATGGCGAGAGCGAGAGGCCGGGAAGGATACTTGCACAAATGTTGCGCCCTCCGCGTGATTCCGCCTACATAACGGCAGTGATGGGCCGAATTACGCCTTACTCCACTCTACCCCTGAAATTTGTGAGCAATTCCTCACCTACTATAAAACGTTGTACACCTCCAGGGTCACTGGCAACATGCTGGAACAAGGGGAGTATTTGTCTGAAATTGCTTTAGTATACTTGGAAAAATACATGCAAGACTTTTTATCTGTTCCCATTTCTCAAGACAGCATCATTGAGGCCATTGATGCCCTTCGGGGCTCCTCTGCACCTGGACTAGATGGCTTCTCGGCCGATTTCTACAAGGCATACAAAGATATTCTAGTCCCGAAACTGGTCGAGGTTTATGCGGAATCGCTTGAGACAGGTATACTCCCCCCAAGTTTAGGGAAGCAGTCATTATTCTCCTTCCCAAGCGAGGTCGGACCCACTACTTTGCTGCTCCTACAGATCATTATCGTTGTTAAAAACTGATTACAAGATCTTAGCCAAGGTCATTGCAACACGACTATCATTACTAATGGAGTACATTATTTCTCCAGCGCAATCAGGTTTTGTCCCCCTATAGATCCACCTCCCTTAATCTTCGCACTTTATTCATGGTATTGCATAGAATTGACCCTGCCACGCCAGCTGTGGCGGTCCTTTTGGATGCTGAAAAAGCATTTGACTCCCTTGAGTGACCCTTTTTCTTGTCAGTGATGCGTAGTATGGGTATGCCAGAATGCTTTGTCTACACAGTCACGTTTTTATACACCAGACCTACTGCCAGGTTGCGCCTCAATGGTACCCTCTCTGCGCCTTTCGCCTTATCCCGTGGTACTAGACAGGGATGCCCTCTATCCATGTTATTATTCATTCTGGCAATGGATCCCTTAGTTCGCCATTTTTAAGACAAGCACTTACATCGCTTTCTCCAGTTTCGTAGGGTCCCCACCTTGTTTCGCTTTACGCGGATAATACTATTTTGTATGTTAGAATGCCTCATTTGAACTTGGAAATTGCACGGTTTGGCAAATTCTCCGGGCTTTGCATTAATTGGCATAAATCGGTCATCTTCCCGCTCACGGCTAGCACGACGGCCTGGCCCTGTGAGTTCCCACTTGAATGGTGTAACGACACGGTTAAATATCTGGGGGTATATGTTCACATTGACACACGCTACCATCATCAGTCTGAACTACGGCAGGGCCAACGGATCCCTGGAGTCGCAAATTGTACAATTGTTGCGCCTGCCCTTATCGATGGCTGGTCGAGTCACCATAATCAAGATGGTCGTCCTCCCCCGTTTTTTGTATCTTTTTAACAATATCACCATTCCCCTCACTAAAACCTTTTTCACACAATTGCGTACACTATTATTGCGCCTTGTCTGGCCAGATAAAACGCCTCGGGTTCGTTGGCAGACCTTGACTTTACCGTATGAAAGAGGAGGCTTTGGAGTTCCCGATTTCTATTTATATTATCTCATGGCGCAATGCTGTGATGCGCATGTTTGGTTTCACCCTGATGTTCGCATTCCCTATTCTAAGCCGGAAGCCGACTTGGTGTACCCACGTCTATTGTCTAACATCCTACCCACAGGATGCAAACGGGACCCCGGTGACATCCAAACAGTCTTCACCACGTGCTGGGCTTGGGTTAAGCTGCAGCGGTTGCTCGGGCTCGACGTGCTCTATTCTCTGGCACTAGCCCTGCCCAACCCTTCTTTGTTTCCGATCACTGGCGAAGTCCTGGTCCAATGCACACTGGAAATGTTTCACATCAGTACAGTGTGCGATCTGTTCCCTGACGGTCATGCTTTCTCTGTGTCTGAAGAAGCCCGCTTTGCAGACCGTTCCTTCATGGACACCTTTGTAATGAAATGGGTATATTCAATGCTCAGCGCTACTTATTCCTCGTTCCCTGCAGCCCCTGACCCTGCTCCACCGCTGACACCACTAATACAGAGCCCCACTGGTGCACACTTGGTCTCCAAACTCTACAAACAGTGCGGGACTAATAGGCTCATATCTGACGTTAAGGTCCGAGCTGCCTGGGAGGAAGATTTGGGTAGGCCTATCACTGACGATCAATGGGAATGGTGTTGTAGGGCCACCAAGGAGATCTCATTAAACAGTAGACACAAGTTGCTTCATTTTAAATTCCTTCGTAGGATATATCACACCCCTGCCCGCTCCAATAGATATCGATCCCAATAGACCCCATCACTGCCCAAAATGTTTGGCTCCTTTTGCCGACTTCGCCCACCTCGCTTGGACTTGTCCAAAAATACACCAGTATTGGGTACTAATACACGCTACTCTGGGGGAAGTCTTGTCTATGCACCTAGTGCCCACCCCGGAGATCGCATTGTTGGGCTATGTAGAAAATTTCCCCCGAAAGGTCAGGGAGCTGGCAGCTCTGGGCTTTCTGTTGGCTAAACGCGAAATTGCTCTTTTATGGGGCAACAAGAAAGCTCCCTCACTGCAGGCTTGGCTCCGTAGTTTAGCTTATTGCAATGTTAATTGTGAAGAGTACTCCACCTTGATTCCCAGTTCCTCCCGCCCTATAGATATTTGGGGGCCTTATCGAGACTACATAGATAGGAAATGGGCTGAGCGGGACACGCCAGTGTCAAGTGGCATTACACCTGAGGGTATTGGTTGAATGCCAATTCCTGCCAAAAGGCCTGACACCTGTTCAACTCCGTTGCCTACTGCTATTGTCTAGATTGCTTTATAAGTGCCATGTGTAAATTGCTGTGATTTCTGTTTCCTCTATTATTGAGCTCCTATGATTTGCAAACTGAACGTACACCCCTGACATCTAACTGTATTGTATCTCCTACTCACTACCATATCTGTGACCATTGTATAAGACGCAATTATCTTTCCTTCATTTCTTTTTGTTGCACATGATCTTATGCTGTAAATACTGCAGGCTGCACTGCACTGTTTAATCTCCTTTATCATGCAAAAACTGAAAATAAAGTTAAAAAAAAAAAAGTTGACATGTTTCACACCTAAAAATGCTCAAAATGATCCTTGGCGCTTCATCAGGACCAGAAAGAATCTGAGTTAGTAGTGAGTCAACACCACTCTAACTCAGAATTAGCTGTCTCCCTCTTTTGTGGGGTGGTACCTACTTGTGATAATTATCACCTTTGGTTCGACCTAGAAAGTTAATAGTTCTGAGGGTCGAACTTTATAGGCTAACCCATGGTTACGGGGGTTTCGCAGGGGGCGTATCTCGCTGCACCTAACCTTCAGGCATGCATTGTCGAGGGTAGGTACAGCGAGAAGAGCACCCGGCGTAACCCCCGTAATGATGCAATGAGTAGTTCTGGACTATTTCAACAGGATCCCCCGGAGGAGTGGCACCTTTAGAAAACTTCTGACACATTTGAATAGCACACATGGCTGACTGGCACAAAGTGGACCAATTTGAATAGAAAGTGTGGAAATACCTCTAGTGGTCTGGAATATTTGAAGAACACACACACATACTCTCTCTCTTTCTCTCTCTTTCTCTCTCTCCCTCGCTCTCTCTCACTCTCTCCCTCCCCCCCCCCCCCCCCCCCAAGGATTTTTGGTTTCCTCTTTTTAGATCCGACATATACGCAGATAGCGGCTTTGAACCAGAACATATTACATGAATAACTCAACTCATCACACTGCCACTCTATGTCACTTTACTCCACTTTATGCCACTCCACTCACTGCCACTCCACTGTACAACTCTTTACTCCACTCTACGTCACACTACTCTACAACACTCTACACCTCTCTGTGCCACTCCACTCTACTACATTCTATCCGCTCTGCACCACATAAGCCACTCCACTCTACACCACTCTACTCTAACCTACAACAGTCCAGCTGACAACACATTACTCCACTCTACGCCACTTTACTGGATACCACTGTACTCCAGTATGCAACACTCCAACCTACAACACGTTACTCCAATCTGCGCCCCTCCACACCACATTACTCCACACAATACACACACGCGCAGACACGCACACATATTTTGAAAGTAGCCTCTTATTTGAAATTACGAGTTCTCATGTTATTTCAGATTTTAGTACCAGGTTAGTCTCTTACGGGTTATTAAGGGGCACATGAACAGTGATATCACTATTTATGAAATAACCACTGTTTCTGTGATGCAAATAATTTCTGCTGTCATTCCAGGATTTCTACAGCGGACACCGATTAAAGATGTACAAAGACAGGAACTGGCTGCTCCATAGTTAACATTCACAACTACGTGATAAGCCTATAGATTTACAAAAAATATATTATAAAAACTCTCATTATGATTCAGCATTCGACCTCATATTTATAAATATTTTGTTATGTTGCTATTCTACCATTGGTATGGCCTTATTGGAGATAAACTGTCTCCCAAGCCACCTTGGAGATGGGTGATGAGTCATTTAGTGCCATAGTGGACTCATAGTTGGAGATAAAATGCATATATATCAGCAACTTGGAATTTGCTCCTCCAATGTGTATATTACGTAAGTTTCTGATATAATTTGGATCATTCTTAAAGTATGGGTTTTTATTTGAGCTATCCTTTGACTCTAAATTATTCAGACTTTTTGTTTTTGTTACCCCACTAAAGGTTTCTCAGGTACGTTAACTCACAGTGATGAAATACTCAGTCATCCATGCTGCATTTTCTTTTTGTTGTAAAGCCCATAGGTCATTTTGCTTTTAACGTTCTCATTAACATATGATCTGAAATCAGGGGAGGTTTGGTGCCACTTTTCAGTAATTGTGCTGGTACTTGAGAGATGCTTTCTCTTTAGTGAACTGTTCTTGTTATCTCCTTCATTCACTTGTTACCTTTCACTTTTACTTCATAAAAAACCCACACAAATTTGACTTTGACTCTTGAGGCCACCGCCGGCAGATTCACTATGCTGACATTAGCATCTGCATTGACAAACTGATGATTCATCATGTGACAAATTATGAACACGGTATTGATTTGGAACGGTGTGTATAGTTCAATATTATTGTTTATACAGATGGAACACACTCTCTTTCCCTCTCCATTTCACTCTAATAAGCACACGCTTCCCGTTCAGTACCTCTTTTTTTCATTGTTGTAACCTATAAGTACACCTATTACATTTTAAGTGTTTCTATGAGTTAGAAATCTCAACCATTTGCCTCTGTAGGTGAAGAAGCTCGTAGCATTGCGGCATTCCGGTCCTAGATCCATAAATATATTTAACAAGCATTTGCAATGCAATAGGTCTCGCAGCATTAAAGTTTGAGTTACTGGCATTGTGTATGACAATGCCAATAGCTATAACATTTGCAAATGTGACACCTATAGCATTTGTAATGCAATATGAGTTGTATTTACATGACTTACATGTATTGATATTACAAATAACAATGGCTTTTCATTTTTTTAATACTTAAATAAAAGTTATTGTAATTGAGTTGGTGGAAGGGTGAAGTGGGTCGTGTCCCCGAGTGATGTGGTGGTGTCCCGAGTGATGTGGTGGTGTCCCCGAGTGATGCCCCCGAGTGATGTGGTGGTGTCCCCGAGTGACGAGTGGTGCCCCTGAGTGATGTGGTGGTGACCCAGAGTGGTGTGGTGGTGTCCCCGAGTGAAGTGGTGGTGCCCCCGAGTGAAGTGGTGGTGTCCCTGAGTGATGTGGTGGTGTCCCTGAGTGATGTGGTGGTGTCCCCGAGTGATGTGGTGGTGTCCAAGAGTGAAGTGGTGGTGTCCCCAAGTGATGTGGTGGTGTCCCCGAGTGATGTGGCGATGTTCCCGAGTGATGTGGTGGTGTCCCCAGAGTGCAGCCCCAGCCCACCCTCTAACTTGGTTTTCTACGCTAAAATGAACTTGTATGGCCACCCTGTAACCCCTACATAGTCTGAATCAATAGCAGTGTATAACAAAAAGTCTGATACAGAGAACATTTTGTTTAACCACAAAAACTAATTTATATAAATATCCATGCCCACATCAAATACGGATTTAATAAATGACTAGTTGGAATCATGCCTGAAATCACACTGTGCTTTAGACTAGACACACAAATATATATCGCATTTTTTCCAGGATTTTGTAAATATATTGCTTTAGTGGTCATTATTGTAGAGGATTAAGAAGAATGGGTTTCAAGAGAAATTCCGAAAAGGTGTCCTAATTTACGCACAACTAACTAGTTATGCCTTTGACTTATACACATTAAAAATATGAGTTCATTCTTCGGGCTGATTCCATAAGGAAACAATGTCAATGCAGTTTTTGTCAACTTTCTGCCCACGCAATTGTACATCTGCTACAAGTTTGCATGCTGAAATAGTTAGGCATTGTATACTCTTGTATTCTATGACATGCGTTGACATCTGGGCATACTCTTACATTTTTTCTAAATTACATCGAGATCGGAAACGTACTCAAAATACAGGAGTAACCCAACAAAGTAAACTTCTGACTATTTTTTTTAAAGATTTACTTATAGGATTCATGCTCTAACCTTTGTAGGGGTAAGGCAGAAGGTACTGTGACTAGAGCTTGGGCCTCAGCCTATAGATGATATGGGTGCTTTGCCCTGGATCTGGTTCGTTTCGAAGTTTCAGACCTATAGGAAACATATAGAAATGGTAACAGCAGTTACAGAACACCCTTTCGGATGTTTTACTCCTCAGGAAATTATCTCCTTACACCATGTTTAATCTTTTTTTCCTGCAGATACCGTGTTTTGCCAAGAAAGTAGTCACAATGGGGTCTTTAGAACCTCATAGCACGTGGCCTGTTATTTGAGGAGGTAATACCGCACCTTTTAAATGCTAATACGTCCTTTTGCCGGGTATTACCTCTCCTTTCCAAGTTCCATATCTCGGAATGGGGAATAACTCAATAGTACCTAATTTTTCCCTGCTCTATAAGACTCAGAATGTTGCAGGTTTAACACATGCAATTGTCTCCTGGTCTTACTTGGTGCAATATTTGTGCAGGAAGAAGTATGGTATTTTAGCACTCCTTGTAGTTATGAATTAGTAGCAAAGTCGTGTGCGCTCCCTCTTGAAGTGAGAGCTTAATATGCTTTCTATCACTGTTAGCCTTTTCAGGTTTACAGATGGCGCCTGTGGGATGTTTTGACTGTTCACAGTCCCTCACCCACTTACAGTGATTTACAGTGGAATCCCGCCGCGGCCGCCCCGGAAGTCAGGCACGGTCGCCTGTGACGGGGGCGGGGCCACGTCCAGACCGGAAGAGGAGGCAGGCGGAGTCAATGCGTCACGCGGCCTGGGGCTCCTGTGAGCGGTGTGGAGCCCCGGGGCCGCGCCAGCAGGAGGTTGGGCGCCGCGTGCTGAGAGCAGAGTCCCCGACATTGGCCAGGTAAGTTTCAAAAGGCTGGGGGGGGGCTTGGTGCACTTGTGTGTGTGTGTGTGTGTGTATGCTCGTGTGTGTATGTATGTGTGCGACGGTGACGGCGGGGGAGGGGGGGCCTCGGTGCACTTGTGTGTGTGTGCGCGCGTGTGTGTGTATATGTGAGGGGGGGGCTCTGTATGTATGTATGTGTGTGCGTGCATGGGCGCTTGTGTGTGTGTCTGTGTGTATGCGCATGCGTGTGTGGTGCTTGAGCTTCCCAGGAGACAGCGCCTGGCCACAGCGCGCGTTCCAGTTACAAATCGCCTCCAAGGCGATGCGCGCGGCCGGCACTGTCTCCTGGGAAGCACAGTCGCCAACAATAGATCTCTAGCGAGACACAGCGCTAATGCGCTGTGTTTTCGCTACGAGACCTAAAAACATAGGAAGCCCTCTCAGATGTTATATTTTTTAGAAAAAGATATGACTTTGAGTTTATTAAGGAAATTGAATACGTTTCTGTGCCACAAACAGGCTAGCTACCTACTTAGCTTGAGTAATACTGTAACTAAGCTAATCTTTTGACTTACGCACATTACAGAGTTTACATACAATGAGATAATGTCCAATGGATATCCAACCACGTCCCAAACTTACAAGTGTTCAAGTTTATTAAAGCTTGATTGCTGACAGTCTCTGTCTCCTGTTGTGGATTGAAAGAGCTCAGACATTGGAATAGTCTCTAAGAAGCGGTAGCGCAGGTATGTGACGATGCAGGTGGTAAGGATTGTGATCCAGGCCATTAGGAGACAGGCTGCTGCTGAGTATGATACAATAGGCCGATGTGGTGTTCTTAGTATCTCTCCCTGGCAGCACTGTCAGAAGCAGGTTCTGGAATGGAAATTGTCCGCGGCATTTGACACCGTTTGTCACAAACAACTATTGTCGCGGATGAGGGATTTCGGCATTCAGGGCACAGCACATGCATGGCTCTCCTCTTTCCTCCAAGGGAGGACACAGAGAGTGCAACTTGGTGACCTGCTTTCCTTTTTTTTTAAATATCTTTATTAGGTTTTTTCCCAAATTTACAAACCCCTCTCTTCCCCCCCCCCAAGTCAGACAAGTTAAACAATAATATTTCAAATATAAACACAGAGAAATTATGAATTTTAGGTGAGTTCATAAATCATACATTAATAGCTAAATAGGTAAATAGGTTAATCAACCAGCCAAAACATTTCCAGTCTGTTTGGGTAGATACAAACAGCATCTAAATAATTATTATTTACAAAAAAAAAAAAAAAATTACAGCCATAACAAATTACATTTTGGCAGTTCTTAGATCACGCTGGTTATGGCCTTATGTTACAGAGAATTGCCTTGGGATTGAGACCACTCAATTAAGGGATTCCAGATTTTTAATCCCCTGACCCTCCGTCTTCTGCCTTTTCTTTTATATATAGCCATTTCTAAGTTAAATATAGCTAACAATCTAGAAAACCACTGTTGAAAAGATGGTGGGTTAGGGTCTAGCCAGGCGGTGGCGATACAGATTCTAAAGACCGCCATTGCGATAAATATTAATTTGTGTCCAGGAGATAGTTCTGCGAGACTAGTCGCCCCAAGCAAAATCATTTCATTAGAAAGGGTTATTTCTGTTTTTAGAACATCAGTTAGAAACCGTTCAATGTTCAATTTTAAAGAGGATAAGTTTGCACAGGAGGAAAATATATGTATGCTGTCTGCATTAGATAAAGTACATCTAAAACAACATGAACCCCTCCCACTTCCCCATTTGGCGATTCTATCAGCGGTATAATACCTAAAAAAGCAGGTTTTATAAAACTGAGTTTGCAGTTTAGTTGACATGAGGATAGTTTGAGATAAATCATATGCATAATTAAATTCTTCTATGCTGATTGCTAATTTCCCCTGCCACTTCTGTGCTGTTTTCTCAAGATTGTTCGGAAGGAGGGATAGCAGGTGAGAATATATCTCACCAATTGTGAATTATTTTTTGGTTCTTTTTAAGGTTTCTGCTGTCGGTATTTTATCAAATGGGCTATTTTCCCTAATCCTTCGTGTTAAAAAATCTCTGATTTGCAGATATTTAAAAAAATCCCTCCATTCCAAGTGATATATTTCCCTCAAGGTTTCAAAAGAGTGTAACCCTTCATTTGAAATAAGACATCCAAAATGTGTAATTCCTGCCATATTCCATCTATCATCTGACCTGCTTTCCACCACAACATCGATCACCTGCGGAGTGCTGCAAGGGTCTGCCCTGTCACCCCTTCTATTCAACATTTATTTATAGCCTTTGATTCTGTTGCTCAACCAGATGGACTGCCAGGTGTACAATTACGCGGATGACACCCAGATCATCATCCAATTGGATGATGGCCAGGATGCTTTCGCAAGACTGCAAAACATCTTGATGTGCACAGCCAACTGGATGTCCATGAACTCTTTAAAGATCAATCCGGATAAGACCGAGGTGTTGCCAATTACCATCGCTGGCAACCCATGGAATGATCGATTCTGGCCAAGGGAGCTCGGGACACCCCTGGAACTGGCGGCCGTGGTCAAATGTTTGGGCATCCATGTGGATGGTAAGCTGTCCATGCAAAAACAAGTTATGGCTGTGGTGGGCACTTGTGTCGGCCTTTTTCGACAACTTAGGAAAGTTTCCTCGTTGCTGTCCTTCTCCACCTTGAGGCGTGCGGTCTCTGCTACGATCCTAGCCAGGTTGGACTACCGTAACTCGTTGTACATAGGGCTGCCGCAAAAACTCCTGAATAAGATGCAGGTTGTCATGAATGACGCTGCTAGACTTATTTTTAAAAAGCCGAGGAACACGCATGCATCCCCCCTCCTGCGAGAACTGCATTGGTTGCCAGTTAAGCAGAGGGTAATGTTTAAAGGATTGTGCATTGTGCACAAAGCCCTTTATGGTAGGGCACCAAGTTATATAAAATCCCGCCTGACTCTCTACAGGCCGGGTAGGGCACTAAGATCTGCAGATGCTACCCTCCTTACTCAACCACGTTGCAGACTGGCTACCGTGGGCGATCGCGCCTTTTCCTATACTTTCCCAGCTTTTTGGAACAAACTGCCAATGGAACTACGGAAGGAAACCAAGTTGATGTCCTTCCAAAAGAGATTAAAAACAGTGCTCTTTCAGCAAGCGTGGGGTTGCCTGTAATATTTGATCAGCTGTTTTTTTCTGTATTCGTCTGTGTGGATCGTGACAAAGCTCTTAGAGACCCCTGGGTTATAACGCGCTATACAAATCAAATAAATAAATAAATAAAATTGTCCAGAATGAAGGCTGCCTATCAATGTTTGAATGTTTGGCAGTTTCTCTCAGCCTGCTTCTGGATGAGGTTTTGTTATGCACCTTTTTCCTGAACAAACCATCTTACAGCCAACTTTCAAGTGTAAGACTTCTCAATGGAAGAAACCCACTTCCACATTTTGGCGACTAGGATGGGATCAGAACCCACACGTGCAAAGAACAATGGATTCAAAATATTTAATTATTCGTATATTTAATAGTGTATTGGTAGTTGTGTATTTTTCTCTTCTACAGTTGTTTTCATTACAAGATGCAGAACGTCGCAGCACCTCCATTTTTCCAGACTGCTCCACGTGATCCTCCTCTTCCTTGGCTGAAATGGAAAAAAGTATTCATGCATTATGCACAAGTGTGTGGCACGTCCTTGAGTGCGGAGAGAATAACCTCTCTTCATATGCACTGTTTAGGCTCAGAAGGGCAAGAAATATTCGAGCACCTTCCAGATTTAGATGATGGTGATGCAGCTTCTCTTAATGAGTTTGAGGTGTGTATAAAAAAGCTTGATCTACACTTTCTGCCCAAAATAAGTACTGTACTTGAACGTTACCACTCTGGTAGAAGAATGCAAAGGGAAAATGAATCTGTCCAACAATACATAACGATCCTACGCAAGTTGGCATCAACTTGTAATTTTGGTGCAACCTTGGAAGAACGGTTGAGGGATCAGTTTATGTTAGGTTGTGTACAAGACAAGACTAGAGATGCACTATGGCAAAAAGACAATCCTACTCTCACCGAAGTGATAACAATAGCCATGAGCACTCAGAGGCTTGCAATGAAGTTATAAAGAAAGATTCTTCAATTGAGAAGAAAGAGTGTCCTGAAGTAAAGTTGGTTGAAAAACAATTCGAAGGTGAAGCCCAAACTCAAAAATAGTTATTCGCAGAAAATGTTACCACAAAAAGGATTTCAGGGAAAGTGGAGACTCTGGTCATTTAGCAAGTTTCAAAGACTGCCGTGGGTGGAAGACCATTTGTAAGATTTGCAAAAAGAGGGGTCATGTTTCCAAATGCTGTAGATCCGAAAAAGGTCAAAAGAAAGTTAGTGAGGTGGATCTATTTCTAGAAGATGATGATGAAAAAGAAATTGTGGTGTCTCAAATCCTAGGAGGGGCCTCTGATGGTCCTTATGAAATTGTGCTAATCAATGACGGACCTGTTAATATGCTTTTTGACTCTGGCGCAAAAATAACATTGATACCAAATTCATTTTACGACAAAAATTTACTAGGCACAGTGTCTCTTACGAAACCTGTCATTAGACCCAAAGGGTATGGTGGTGTAATATTATTCCTGGAAAAATGTATGTTTCCATGAAGGGTGATTCACTTATTAGGTGGTTTCACCAAAGAGATCTTCATATTTATCTGGATCCAAATGAAAAGCCATCTGTTTGTTTGAAAGAATTGCCCCCTATCAGTGTGGTTGCTGATTCTAATCAAGATTGGATCAAAGCCTTTCCTGCTGTTTTTAGAAATGAACTAGGATGTTTAAAAAATATGTACATCGTATTTTACTGAAGAAAAACGTTCTACCGAAAGTTGCAAAAGTAAGAAATGTGCCCATTCTAGTAAGAGATAGCATGAAGTGTGAGTTGAATAAACTTTTAAAGAAGGGTATTATTCAAGAAGTTGCGGCTACTCAATGGGTTTCTCCGGTGGTGATGGCTCGAAAGGCCAATGGAGAGGCCCGGCTCTGTGTTGACTTGAGGGAGCTCAATAAGGCAGTGATTGTTGATCACTACCCTTTGCCAAACATTACAGTAATGTTGTGTTCTCTTGAAGGACCAAGATATTTCTCCTCATTAGACCTCACTATCTTCGTGACTCCCTTTGGGACTTTTAAATACTTAAGAATGCCTTTTGGACTACTTTCGGCAGCCTCTGTCTTTCAGAGAGTCATGGAGGGCATACTAGGAGGTCTTGAAGGAGTTAAGGTGTATCAAGATGACATACTCATTTTTGGGGCAGATCTTGGTCAACATGATATGAGGTTAAAGTCTGTTCTTAGTTTTCTACAGGATGCTGGTCTTACACTTCATGCTGAAAAGTGTAAATGTAATGTTTCGGAAATAGAATACCTTGGTCATGTTATCTCAGCAACAGGTATTAGACCAAAAAGTGCCTTAGTCAATTCAATTAATCTACGTTCACCATCAACGAAGAGGAGTTGGTTAAAATTTTTGGGATGACAGAATTGTGCCATAAATTCATCCAGAATTTTGCTGCAAAAACTGAATCACTGAGGTGCCTTTTGAAGAAGGGTTGTGAGTTTGTCTGGTCACAAAATTGTGAGGAAGAATTTAATAGAATAAAAAAAGAACTCAGCAATGCCCCTTCTCTTAGTAGCTTTGATCCCACTAAAATTTCCTATCTCATGACTAATGCGAGTACAACTGGGTTAGGAGCTGTTTTATTACAGAGAGTTGATGGGGATGAAAGAACAATCTTATTTATCTCCAGGCCTTTAAGGGGTGCTGAGTCTCATTATTCTGTAGTGGAGAAAGAGGCTCTTGGTGTGTTTTGGGCCATTCGAAAATTAAGAAAGTTTTTGTGGGGAAAGCAGTTCAAA
The DNA here is from genome assembly GCF_964263255.1 of Lissotriton vulgaris. Taxonomy (NCBI): domain Eukaryota; kingdom Metazoa; phylum Chordata; class Amphibia; order Caudata; family Salamandridae; genus Lissotriton; species Lissotriton vulgaris. The sequence goes on from NC_141697.1 coordinate 971,278,338, forward strand.
GTTTTATCGGACCACAAACCTTTGAAAGAAGTTTTTACTAAGAAAGGCATTGACTTTGTTTCTCATCGGATTCGTAAGTGGGTAGTGACTCTTCAGGAGTTGGTGTTTGATGTCTCCTACTTACCTGATGCAAATAACGTTATCGCTGACTTTCTTTTAAGACTTGGTTCAGTTAGCAATGATGATGTAAATGATGTTGAATGGTTTGGGGGTGAATGTTTTGAGGAAGAAGTTAATGTATGTTTGATTACAGAGGGGATAATATCTGAGAGTGAGTGGAAAGAATTTCTTGTGCGTGATGATGTTTTGCAGATGGTGATCACTATGATAAAAGATGGTTGGTGTGAGAAAAAAGATTGTTGTGAGGATGTAAAAGGATTTTGGAATGTGAAAGAAGAATTGGCCTTAGTGGATGAAGTTCTTTTACGTGGGACTAAACTTGTTCCTCCTTCTTCACTGAGAAGTAAACTAGTCAATAACGCTCATGCATCTCATATGGGGATCGCCAAAACCAAGGAAAGAATTAGAGAAGCATACTGGTGGCCAGCCATGGACATTTTTGTAGAAAGGATTGTTCGTAAATGTGTAGAATGTGCAAATTGCGATAAATTGCTTAAATGCAGAACTCAACCCCTGATTGTAAGGGAGCAGGCAGTCAGTCCGTAGTCCGACATCTCGATAGATATCTTGGGCCCACTCCCATACCGCCAAACTCGGAATCAGGTCCTTAATCGTCACTTGAAGAAGTGAAGTGATGTACAAAGTTTGCAGCACAAGGGCCACATGGTTTCAGTAGATTAAAAAATGGTACTGCAATACAGGGTTCATGTGCAAGAGAACTCTCATGATCAACAGGTGCAGAAAAAAGGATGCTTTGATGCAGGGATCAATTGTGCTTGCCTCTCACCATCATTGGGCTCAGAGACAGGATTCGATGATAGAGGGATAAGGTGTATGCGCCTCCTACAACCATCAGCCTCAGAGGGGCAATGCTGTAATGCAGAATTGAGGCATGTTGGCCTCTTACAGACACAGTGCGTAGAAGCAGTAAGAGACAATGAAATGTTAAGGTGCCATGACATGCATTGTCCTGCTAGATGGAGGACAGTTTTGGACATTTGCGACACAAATTCCTTCCTTTGGATGATGTGTAAAATCAAAGAACAGCACTGGGCTTTATAATTAATTATAAAGTGGGGAACAGGTGACTGAAACTCCGTCATTTCAGCCGTGCACCATTAGAAAATTAAGGGGTAAATACAAGAAAGTGTGAGATCCTAATTTAGTTACAAGACCTCACAACTACCCAGCATGGGCAAGCACCCTGAAGTGCGGTCCACATACAATCAGCGGGAATAATAGGGCCCAGACATGGCATTCTACAACATGAATTTACCAGTGAGGACAAGTAGTCAGTTGCCCCATTGGGGCACATGTACAAAAATGGCCTGTACCACAGTACTAAAATAACTAGGCATTTCCTCACTACCAGAATTAGCTGCTACTAAAATTAGTGTTATGGGCTAGTAGTAGGGATAGTAGTGACCAACACTAAAAGGAGTGCAACTTTAGGTTGTCTTTCATTCCCCCAAAAGAGTCTACCATTACAACAATGTAAAGCTATTACTTTAAATGGGCGGTACTGGCAGGTGCCAAGTAACTGCACTTCCTACATTTAAAGGCGATAGTACTATTACCCCTCCTTATTGCTAAACTAAATTTTGTGGCAAAGTACCAGTTCTTCTCAGCAGCAAACAGATACTCTGAGGTAGTGATTAGCTTCAAGTCTATTTTTCTATTTTGAGTACTGCATAGAATACTTGCAAATAGCTTTTTCCACCAGAAAACATACCAAGTATGCTAAATACTGAAATGAGAAGAAGATTTTCATGAGGACACTGGGCCCGGAGACTTTCAAACCCAGATTATATCCTTCTCATTTTCTTTCACCCTAAAGTTCACTGTTAGACCTGGCACCATTGGCGTGGGTCTCACTTCAATTTTTTGCTGCTGCCTCGTGTGTTTTTGCTGGTGATAGTTGCTTTGGGCACTGTGGCACTGCTGTCTAGCGTCACAGTGCGAGTGCTCCCTATTATAAATTAATGTATGAACTAATGATTCCATGATGGACTGGTTTGGTTTGCCTGTCATACCCTAGTACAGTGCACCAAGAGTGCCCAGAGCTTGTAAACCAAATGCTGCAGGTGGGCCTGCAGCACTGGTTGTGCCTCCCACAGAAGCAGCCTGTAAAAGTGTTTTGCAGAGCCTATGTGCAGTCTTGTATTGCCCTGTTGACTGAGCGCGTGCACCCACTTGCCAGTCCCTAAACTTTCCCATTTCTTCATATCAGACACCCCTATGGTAGGCCTAAGGGCAGGGTGCATTGTAAGTATAAGGTAGGACATGCCCTGGTGTGTGTGGCATGTCCTAATGGTGAATTACAGCCATTTTCAGTTTTCACAATTGTAAGGCTACTTGTTCTCCATAGGCCAGAATGGGCAGTTAGATTATTACATTTTATAATCCTAACTGACTCTGGGAACATGCTGGAAATTAGAGTTTAGAACGCCTGAATTCAGAATGATAAAATACATCTTTTAGTGAAGTTGATTTGAACATTCTGTGTTTGAAAATACCACTTTTAGAAAGTAGGTATTTCCTTGTCTAACTAGCCAATCCTGCCTCTGCTAGGTTGTGTATTCCTTGTCTTGAGTTTTGAGTGACAGGGCTGGGGGATTCCAGGAAACAGAATGAGTCAGCCCAGTGGTGAATAGAGAGATCTGCATCTAGATGGGAGGGAGGAGTTGACCTTGAGACCTGAATAGGGCTGTGCCTTTCCTCCACAATGCTGGCTCCACCTCCTGTGGTGCCGCTGATGTCTCTGCCCTGCACTGTGAAAGGAAAGAAGGAGTCATGTAAACAGAGTGCTCCAGAACTGGTTTGGACTGAGCATAGGCCCCTCAGCCATGTGTTTTTTTTCAGTATAAAGTTATAGTTACAAGCGCATGGTGGCCACATTCTGATAGCGCCCTTATTTCTTGCAATAAAAATGTGAAGAAAATATCTATAGCACCAGCATGTCAAGGCCATACCAGTTAGCTTTGCCAATGCTTGTTCTGACCTGTACCCTTTCTGTCTTCTCTGTGATACCAGCCCCTCCAGTTGAACAGAGCTACAGTTTTACAGGTTATTTTGCCTCATAATGAGGCCTACTGTAACTTTGAGCTCCGGGAAAAAAATAGTCACATAAAATATTAGCAGGAGAGATTCAAAGCATTATAGTGAAATAGTTTAGATCAAACGAATGACACATTGTGGTTAAATATGAACTGACCCAATAACAGGAGAATGGTGATTTTCCAATTAACATGCAGAGAGATTCTTTATTTCATTAAAGACAATGGAGGCTATTGTTATGCACAAACCTTTATTGCTGCCCCATATGCAGCCCTTTAAAGAATGTACACACATTAGAAAGTAAACATATTCTATTCTGGAATAATAGTACGGTATATATGACCATGGCAACAAGTATCTTCCTCTTTTGAGGCTGTGACACTAAGACAAAACTTGAACAAGTACGTTCTTCTTTTTTTTTTTCAAACAAATCTAAATTATTTACCATTCTATTTAATTTCCCTCACCTGATCCATACGGAAAAAAATTAGGGTGAAGTGGGTGGGATAATGATAGCCCCCAAATCAAGATTCTCTCTGTGTGTGAAGTGGAGAATCGTAATTTCATTACAAGACCGGAGGCTAATATTATGCATGTTTAAAGCTTTCCACAACTAAGTTACTTACATGCTTCACTGCTTTCAACTAGAAATTTGTGAAGGTGCTGGCATTCAACCAGTCTGTTGCTTTTAAGATCACAGAAAGAGTACCGCTGGCCCAGAATACTTTACTGCCATTGCATCTCTTCCTGAATGAGCAACAAAATTTGATAGCTTTATGACTGCCTCAATCACTATTGCATTAGCCAATAGCTATTGTGATGGAAAAAACTGCTTTATGCAATTTCACATAGGATATTAAAAGTTGACTGTCACCATCTTGTCTAAATTCTAGCATTCTATGCTCCTAGACTTTCATGCAATTTGCCATACACAGGGGAATATGGCAAAGCGTGGCACTGAGCGCAATTTAGCAGCGCTCCGCTGTGCCATTTAAAAAATGCAGTGATACGCCGTATTTACAAGGATACGGTGCACCCCTGTGTTTTTCCTTGTGCTGGTGCTAAAAAAAATCTGCCACCTCAACTATATAGGGTTCGGCTCACAATCATTAAGGCTAGGCCATGTATAAGCTCTAGTCATCAAACAAATGCCAATACTGATAACCATTCAATCTTCCATTCAGACCGGATGATCATACACTTCAATTGTTCTGATCATTTGATTGTTTAGTCCAAAAGTTTTTTTCTTTGTGTTCATTTTTTTTTCAAAAACGTAAATAATCCCCAATTTGAGACACTTCATTAACTCAATAACATTTCATAACACAGGGACACAACACTTACAATATGTACAACAATGAACAAATCATATAGACAATACACACAACCAATAAGACATTATAATTCAAGACAAATTATTGCTTTGGTTCTGTGCACCATAGTGCAAAGGTGCCTGCATTGCAGGGAATCATCTCTGCAACTCAGGCACCCTTGCACAGGGCCTCTGTGTTGCAGAGAATGAGTGTTTATGTGCAGGAAGGGACACTATCCTGCACATAAACAATCTTTAAAGGCGATTTTCTCTTTCTTTATGTGCTGCAGAATGCAGCACACATAGAAAGTGCAAAAACAAGGAGAAATAAAAGTATTTCTCATTGTTGCGCCAATCTAATGCCTGCTATTCAGTGGAGTTAGTTTTTGGCACTGCCTTAGATATACAGATCCTTGTAAATCTGGAGTAGCATAAAAAAGCAATGGGTGTTGCGGTGGAATGCCCACAGCAACACCCATTACACGCCCCTTTCACACAGATACCTGTATGATAGAAGACAATATTTACAAAGTGGCCTTAAGCCATACAAAATGGCCCAAGCAGCTTTATAAATGTGGAGCAGAGCATTGCGCAGCCGGAACGTCAGAAAAAGTGACATTCCGGTGGCACAATGCCGTTGTAGTATCCCTCATAGTTTTGGACAATCCTGGAATTAAGTATAGAAAACATGACCAGACTTATTCTTTGATCTTTTCAAGATATAAAAATGTATATGATTTGATGAATAAACCCTGTTGCAAATCTCTAAAGCTTTACCATCAGAAATCTTTCTGAAAGATACTAAATAAAGAAGAGTTGCAAATTTCTGGGAAATCTGTCTCAAAGAGGAGTAACAATTACCTGGCCATGAGTCAAAAAGTTTGAAAGCCAAATTAACATCCCATAAGGAATAGAACCTTAGGGGCTCTTTTAAGTCATATTCCCTCCATCATTCTACATATTAGAGAGTTGCTTCCAACTGCGATGTCACCTACCAGGGCACGGTCAGCTGAAAAGTCCAATCTATGGCAATTAATGGTCCTCTAAGATAAACCTGCCTGACATATTTTGTTAGATAATTTATTTGTAATAAACTCTCTTGGTTTGACAATCTTCACCCTGTCTCCAGGTTGCTCAGGCGATCACTGAGCCAAAAGAACAGGCATCTGTCTGTAATGTAAATTCTGGCACATTTCCAAAAATAGCTTTGCCAACACTCTAGGCTGTTCAGCCACTACTAGAGGTCTGTTTGAGCTTCCAGGAACAATCTTTTTGAATCCGTATACTATAGGCCGAGGGGCCCTGTAATGCAGGGGGCCTGAAGAAATTGCTTGAATCAATGAGAACAGGACAACAACAGTCCTTGCTAAGTCCTTGAGTGTTACAACCCCCTTTCCTAAAATATTTATTACCTCTTTCCTTATTTTCGTTGTCTTTTTCTTGAGGCAAAAGTAACTTGGTTTGTAGAGTATCAAGACGTATTTTTCTATTTTAACAATGAATCCCAGGTTTATGGGTGGGGCCATTTTGTTTTTCTGCTCTCGGTTATGGTGCTGGGCCTAAATTTCAATCTGTACTTCATCTTTGGAATCCTCCTCCTTTATTACTTTTCAACTCTTAATTTAATTTTTTTATGATAGTGTGTGTCTTTGTGTTTGTGTATTTTAAGTTTTTGTGTACATTTGTTTCTGTTTTTGTGACATTTTTACTTAGTTCATTTCCCCTACTTTCCTTATTTCTTTCTTCTTTTTTTTCTCTTCCTTTTCCATCTTAGTTATTATTTCCCCACCCAGTGCCATGGCAGAGGGTGACTTCCATGCGGGTGGCGCAGCCGCCCAGGTGTGCAGCCCCAGGCGATCTTTAGAGAGGAGGAGGTGGCAGCACTAGTTTTTTTGTGCAGCGCTCCCTCCCCTCTTTGCTGGCAGTGGGCCGCAGACCCGGTAGTGGGTACATCCTTAGTGAGCTGTGGTGTACCAGACATGTTCGGGGCACCATAGGGCAGACATTCTCAAACAGGACCTGCTAGGCATTGAGATTCCGGGGCTCGGAGAATAATAATTGTTTGTGTTCTACAATGCTAAAACAAATCTGAATAGCATGCTGCTCACACACAGAGGTAAGTTATGCTTTGTAAAGTTTACACTGGTAAATTATTGTGTGATCCAGTTTCTAGTTTCTGCTAATCAGGTGCCGCTACCTAATCGTATTATTCAAGCGCTGGCTTTGGCTGATTAATTAAGAAGCCATTGCAGACTGTTCTTCTGTCAATATAGTGATTAACTGAGTAAATCGTTCTCTCTGTGACTTTGTTTATGTAGTTCGTACAGTTCCAGGTTATTTCATTTGATTCACAGTGATGTTGTGAGGTATGCATCTATGCATTTCAAAAAATAGAGACTGAGTTGGCTCATCAAAGGTGTTCACTGCAATACATTCCAAATGTAGTTTTTGGTAAGGAGATTTGGAATACGGATTTAACAACAGTCAATAGACTCAAGTGGAAGCTAGTAGTACTACAAGTGATCTGTTTTAGCGACTGAGTTTGCTTCTCATAAAATATTTTTTGGAGATTATTACCAGAATCTCTAATATATCTTTATTTATCTTCTTAATTTCTTTCATTAGCACCCAAGGGCTAGAAAAGGGACGATTTGGAGGGTCCAGGACAAGCTGGGTAGCCAGAGCTGACCACCAGCGCCGCTGCCGAGGTCTCTGCTGATCCCAGTAAGTCCTTTTATGATTGCTGTGGACTTCTTAGGATAGGACCATAGAATCTTGGGATATTGGTCTATTGGAATGTTGGTGCTATCTCTCATGATTTGTGAAGATTCAGATAGCAGGCCCAAGTAAGCTAGTATTTTAAATAAAATCTCAATGTATGTTTGTTAAGAAGGCTTTCCTTTTCCTGCTTATGCCTAGCTCTAACACAGTTCAGTTCACAAGACAGTAGCTATGGTCTTCATGGAACACATCGCCTGCGCGCCAATGGAGGGTGCTGCAGACCTGTTCTTTTATAGTTACAGTATACCAGCAGTTTCCCATGACAGATCAGCAAGGCTGGAAAACATTTATGAGGTCCCAATCGCATTGCATTTGTCATCCAACACCATATGTCTTTCATTGACTATTATTCCATGCCCGGCTTGTCTAAGTTTGTGAACCAACCAACCAAATGCCTAGAGTGATATTTGGAAGAGACGGATGTGCTAACTGAGCTGTAGTGCGGCATTGCTGTTGTATTTGGGGTTGCGTATCTGGGATCTAATTCATGTGTAATGTTTATTCTAGCCACACAGAACATCAGTGATGCTGGCTCCAGTGCCGTTGCACGAGGAGACGGCGATGGGCAGTTGGAGGAGGAGAATCGACAGCAGGGACAGGCACTGGTATGTCACATAATTTCTTGCAATTACTATGCTCACTAGCTATTGCCATGGCTTCGCTTGTGAGTATAAAAAATGACTGTGAGGTTAACCCCTCCCACCAAGCTTTACCAGCCACAGCTGTGGTTGAGTTATTATTATGGCCGCTTCTATCTGCAATGCAGCAAATCCTCACATAATGAACTGTGATGGCTTGAGGGAGACATGAAAAAACGGAAGGTAACTTAACCCTTTCGCTGCGGTGGCTTTTCCGCCGCAGTGCTAACAGGGCGGGGCGGCCGCGCGGCGGCCGCATGCTAGTGACAAAACCGCTCCGTCACCAGCCGCGGTTGAGCTGTGCTCGTGACGGAGCGGTTCCGTCACGGCCCGCCCCGCTCAATAGAACGCGCCCAGCAGGCGCGGCGGCCGGGCCATGACGGAACCTCTCCGTCATCAGCACAGCCCAACCGCAGCTGATGACGGAGCGGTTCCGTCATCAGCATGCAACTGGTTAAAAAAGGAAATGGTTTGTGAGTGAAGGGGTGGGTGGAAGGGTTGAAGGGTACATGGTGGATGGGCGAAAAGATGGTTTGAAGAAAGAGTTGCTATGTATTGAATGGGTGGAAAATGTATTGGATATTTTGGTAAAAGACTGGATGGGAGAAAGTAAAGCTTAATCATGGTGGCTATGGGTGAATTGGAATGAAAGGATGAATTAATATTTGGATTGTTTGGATGAAGAAGCAAGGCAGCTCTTCTTCTCATGAGGAGCATGCTGCTGCTCACCTTCTCTGCCTAATTGGTTTATGTAGGGTTATCACTATCATTCAAAGCTATGGTTCTTCTAAGTGGGGGTTATTTATTTATTTTTATTCTGTGTTATACTTCCTTGACTCACTGTATTTGTTATGTGAGCCAGATCTATCCTACCTATCATTCATCACCGCCCCTCCCCGCCCATGGCATTTTTGCAAACTATGACTGCAGTGCAGTATGGCGCAATAAAATTGTGACTGCAGTGTTGGCTGTGTAATGTGCGTCTGCTTCACTTAATGTGGCATTTATAGTGTTTTAAATGCATTGGAAACCAAACACACAAGGGGGCATATTTACAAGCCCCTATCTCCATGGGAACGTCACTTTTTCTGATGCTCCTGTGGCGATAGGGGCTTCGCCTTATTTGAAGGCAATGATAAGCCACTTAACGTGGCTTAACGCTGTCTTGTAAATAAGGCCTCCTTTTACGCTATGCTTAGCGGGAAAGGGGAGGGCAATGGCCCCCACAACGCTAAGGATGCCTGGCCTCCACCTTGGGGGTGCCCAGGAGTGGACGCCTCACAGGGAAAGCCAGGATGGGTTCCACAGCGGTATTCGTACAAGCGCCTTGAGACCCTTGTGGGTGAGTAGTGCGCTATACAAGTATCAATTTACAATTTACATTTAATGGTGTTGCAGTGGGTTTTCCACTGCAACAGCCATTGATTCTGATGCTGCCCCCTATTTACAAGGGAGGCGTAAATAGGAGGCAGCACCAGAATTAAGACCAGGGAAAACCTGGTCTTGCCCTAGTGCAACAAGGAGAAATATTTAATTTCTCCTCGTTTTTGCTGTTTACATGTGTGCTGCATTGTGCAGCACACATGAAAACAGAAAAAGGCCAATGGTTGTTTATGTGCAGGAAGATCCCCCTTCCTGTACATAATCATTTTTTAAATGCTATTTTGCAACTTCTATGTGTGCTGCATTAAGCAGCACACATCGAAGTGACAAAACAGCATTTCAAGATTATTTATGTGCGGGAAGGGGGACCTTCCTGTACATAAACAATCTTCTCCTGCATGCAGGCACCTTTACACTATGGTGCAAGGGTGCCTGCATTGGCACTAGGCTGCTAAGGGTTGCGCCAGAGCAGGTAGAACCACAGGGCTCTACCGTATTCTTGTAAATATGGTGCAGCCCTGCGTTTCTGAAATGGCAGACTGAGGCGTTAAGCCTGGAAGGCTAACGCCTCACTCTGCCACTTCCCTTGTAAATATGCCCCAAGGTGTGTTTTCCCTTCGCCCAACTAGTCACCTCTTAGTACTTCACTCCTTTATTTTTTCCTAAGTTCTTCCATCCCAGCCTACCAAATTGAAAAATCCATTCTTGGCATGTGCCACATTTAATCATGCAATACCCATGTGAAGTAATTCCAGAACATATATCATTGTTTCCCATAGCAGATTTAATTTACGCTTGTTCGGATTTTTCCCTTTTGAATTGAACCGTGACTGAATAAGCCAAAGATGATGACTCAATGATCAGTGTAGTGGCCCCTCTATTATATATAAAAAATCTGTACACTACCTGTCTTCTAATTCCTCAACCCTACCCCCTGCAGTACATAAAATTAATTTTCCTTTTTCTTGGCTACCGCCCAGCAATTTAATTTGTTGGAAATATGTGGGGGCAGGTGAGGCCACAGAGTAAAGTGGAAGTAAGTGCATAATTTGATGTCAAGTTTGGCATATGGGATTCACAGTGCCGAATTTTCCCAATCAAATCTATGTAGTCTGTTCCTTTACCTGTAGTGCAGTCCATTAGATTCATTTTCCTCAACGTCTAATTATGGCAGACATGATAATATATTAATATCCACATTTCATACATGAGGTGTAGGACTGATGTAGTATCTTCTTTATTATTTATTTGCTTCTTAGAAGACATGGTAGAAAGAGAAATGCATTTAGTGAAGAGCAGGGCCATTGGAATTAAGAATAGACAACTGTCAACTACAGATGCATACAGTAGCAAACCAGCAGAGGCGCTGGCTAGCAATTAGCATGGCTCCAATATTTAAGCATCACACACAACTTGTTCTCCATATAGTGCATAATGCCGCATTCATCAATGAGAAGTCATTTAGTTTTTCAACTCAAAGTGTCTGATTCTGTTTATAGTTATTTATTTATTTATTTTATTTATTTATTTTTTGCACTTGTAATGCGCGCAGATATCCACAAAGGGTTTCCCGGCGCCAGGGCTGAGAGATCGAAACACAGAAGAGCAGCAATTGTCAAAGACCACAGTTATTTATTAAAAAGCCAAGTTTTAACGTTTTTTTTTAAAACTAGCGAAGTTGTCCTCTTTGCGTAGGGCTAAAGGGAGGGAGTTCCAAAGAACTGGTCCCAAATGGGAGAAAGATTTCCCCCCCACTCGGGCCAGTTTAAATCTGGGAACCACAAAAATTGCTCCATTTAAAGAACGGAGATTGCGTACAGGAACGTGGGGCCTGACCAATTTTTGCAGATATTTTGGTGCGGTTCCTGCCCTGATCTTAAACATGTAAGTCAAGGCCTTAAACCAGACCCGGTTCTCAACCTTCAGCCAATGTAGGTCTCTAAGGTGCTTCGAGATCCTTGCTGTCCTAGGGATCTTACACAACAACCTGGCTGCGGAGTTCTGGACCAGCTGCAGCCGCCTAATTACGGCTAAATTGGAACCCAGGTATAAGATGTTACCGTAGTCAAGCCTAGATGTAATTAGTGCATTGACTACGGTCTTCTGGGTATCCACAGGCAGCATCCAGATAATCTTCCGCAGCCATTTAAGGATCATGAAGCAAGTACCAGCAACTTTGTTAACCTGCTGTTTCATCGATAGAGATTCATCGATACACACCCCTAAATTTTTAACCTGGGTAGCCGGGATGGGAAAAGCACCCAAAGATGGCGGCCAATGGATGTCATGCCACAGATCTCTATTTTTCCCCAGGAGAAGAATCTCCGTCTTCTCCCCATTGAGCTTCAGCTGGTTCGTTGACATCCAGCTGAAGACTTCCTGAAGACCTAGTTTCAGCACAGAGGGGGATGAAGACTCTGAGTTGGTAAGGGAAAAGATAATCTGCGAATCATCCGCATAGGTCATGAGTTCAAGACCTACCCGCTCTGCTAGATCAGCGAGGGGGCGGAGATACAAGTTGAAAAATTAACGGACTCAAAATTGAGCCCTGAGGCACGCCATGGGGTGACAAAAAAATGTCCGACTGGGCATGTGAGGACGAGATCTGAAACGTCCGGTTGCTCAAGTAAGATCTAATCCAGTCCAGCGCTGTCCCTCCGACACCATCCCCACTCAGCCTGGCAAGCAGTCTGTTGTGTGAGATGGTGTTGAAGGCTGCGCTCAGATCAAGCAAGACGAGAGCAACCGTTTGTCCGTCGTCCAAAAGTCCCCTGATCTTCTCCGTGACTCCCAGGAGGGCAGATTCGGTGGAGTGGCCTGCCCTAAATCCCGACTGGGAATAATGGAGTAAGTTGTTATTCTCCGTGTACGATGAAAGTACACCATGGATGTGCTTCGCCAAGATTTTTGAGAAGGCAGGCAGCAGGGATATCGGGCGATAGTTGGCCAGCACTTCTGGATCAGCAGATGGCTTCTTCAACAGAGGGCTGACCATGGCGTGTTTCCAGGACGCCGGGACGGTTGCCAGATGAATGGAGGCATTGAGTGTCTCGGCAATAATCCCCAAAGCAGCGTCGTCCAATTGGCTCAGAATGTTGATTGGGAGGGGATCGCACGGAGAGCCCGATTTAATGGAAGTAGCCAAGGATTTCAGGGTGCCCAAGGGAATGTATGGCCAGGAGTCAAGTCGATTTCCTGATGAGCTTTCTAGGGGAAAAACTTCCCTGTCATCCCTTTTACTTGAAAAGCCTTTAAAATAAAGAAAATAATCAAATCACAGTTTTTTTATTCCTATGATGTTATACTCTGCAGTTAATACTTTTTGCCACACAGTCAGTGCTTTCTATTTTTGGCAACATGTGTGGGTAAAACATAAAATTAGCCTTGTGACACTCCTAATCATAATCACATCAAATAAATTCCAATGGCCATGGGAGACCAGCAATCTACTGCTACTGGGCCACCTAGTCATTTAAAACAATTGTTTGCAAAGAGCATTACTAACAATTTGTCTTTTTTGTTTTTTTCAATGTAGCTGCTCCTGCTGGTCCAGCCAGACCACCCATCAGGCAAGAGGTAGCGGGCAGTTTGCAGCAGCAGAGGCTGGAGTATGTTCTGAAGGAATACTGGTGGCTTGTGGTACTGGAAGAGGAGGAGGACATAAATGCCCCAGTACAGCTAGTCCACCTCACCCTCCAGCCTCCTTGCCATCCCACTGCTAGCGCCACTGCCAGCCAACTGCTGCCACCTCAACCACAATGGCAACAATCGAGGGCGGGATCACCTCGATGGAGCAGAGCTTGGACTAGCTCCAGACCGACATCTAGAATGCCCTCTTTTAGCCTTTTTGAATTTTTTGTTTTGATGGGAGGTATTTGGGTTTTTTAGGGGCTGGGTGGGAAAGGTGGGAAGAGAGGTGGGACTTGAGAGATTTTCTTGGAAATTTTGAGTTTTGGGGCCTGGGTCAGTTTTGTTTGGGAGAGCAGTGGATATGTTGTTTGGGTGGAGAGGGTGGGTTGCTTTGTTAATAAATAAAGGGGGATTTTTTTTCTAATCTACAGTTATTTCTGAAGTACTTTCTTTTACTTTTACTTTGCACTGCTGCCTTCAAGTAATTGTATGCAGCCTGTTTATGTGCTTGTAACTTATGAAAGAGCATAGCACTTAGTTATAGAGTCCAGGCTTTTATTTCTCTAACTATCTTGACCATTATGAGGTATGCCCTTGATGACCTCTATTTTGTCGAAGTTCTGAACTAACCAGATAAAAAACAGTAGCAGTAAATTTATTTCTTACTACGTTAACTTACATCCCTCCTAGTTGTCTTACCTGAATAAGAAGAAAAACAACATTAGGATGGGGTCCTTGGGCTTGTTTAACGACACACCAGGTACATGCCCTACTAACGCTAAACAACTAGAAATAGTATCTGGGAGTCAAATGAACCAATTCAGAATCTACTTTGAAAGCAACAAAAAAACGTATTGTGTAGTGATTAAAGTGACGTGACTATGTGTCATACTGTACACTGATTTTCCTTTTTGGAAAAAAGTGCCCATCAGTTCCCGCCTGATTCCGCCCTACATCATCTGGGCTCTCCTTACCCAGGAGAAAATGCAGTATTACTATCAGTGTGGTAATGATAGTGTAGCTTCAGAAAATTTCCAAAGTTTGCTGATAGGACCGTCAAGATGTTATTATGCGGGTAACTGGATTACGGTGCCAAAGTAAATGTGGAAAAAATAGTGATGTTAAAATTAGGTAACTATTGAGTGGATGCAAACATTTTATTCAGTTCCCTCAAAGCTCCCAATATTAAAATGTGAATAAACAAACAGATTTAACAAAATATCTGTTATTCAGTATGGTCAACATGTTTCAGCAAATGTGACATGATTTATCACTGCTTTCATCAGGACCTTGGCTACTGTGTAAATAAATAAAGGAAAAATATCACCTGTATATTTTTCAACTTCGTTCTGTCTTCTCCACTATTATTGGTGAACAAGAAAAACAATTATACGTGCAAATGTGAAACAAAGTAAAAACATAAAAAGGCAAAAATCTTAACCACATGTTAGGGCTAAGCCAACATTTCTTTGCAAAATTGGTTACTTATTCACCATATCTTTTTTTAAAAATACAGAATTCTTGATTTTCTCAGCTCAATTTAATAGGAGGGAGAGCATCACCCCACCTGACCGCTGCTCAGGTAAGAGGAGCACCGCTCTAGTAAAAACACAGAACATGAAGCTTGAACTCGCTCAGATAATGCCACGTGTCTTGCACAGACTCAATTACTCCTAAATAAATGTTACTTTCTTATGTTCATAAGAATAATTGTTATACTCTTATACATGGTTGGCTGTTGTACAAGAGTATGGACAAATATATATACGGAGATATATATACACACCTTCGATTATGCGTATTCGGGTGTGTCAGGATGTTTGGAGTTTCTGCCCTTACAAAGGCGTTCAGGTTTAGAGATATTGTTAATTGTTATGTTATCTAAGGACACAGTTATCGCGTTCCCAGCCGGAAAACGTCGATACTATTGAAAAAGGTTTTGCGCACCAAAAAAGCCTTGCCACTTAGTGTGTCATCAAATATTGTGATCTAATGCCTGCAGGCAACACAACGAGTGTGCAATGCTTGGCAACTTTTAGCACTTCACATTTCAAATGAACATTATGCATTTAGCCAAAAGCCCGATATTGGGAGCAGATGTGCCTCTTGTGCTGGCTTCTTAGAGGGCACCAGGCTGCAATTTCAAAGACTATGGCACCAATAATTATCAATAGACAAAATCTGATGTATCATGCATCGTGTCCCCAGCCGGGAACACCGAGTATTCACTTGAATTCCGCCCACACTACGCGGAACTACAATAATGAAAATACATCAAGCGTAACTTGCCGCTTGTTGTAAAAAAGACATCAGTTTTAGTACTGCTTGCCGCTTGTTGTAAAAAAGGCATCAGTTTAGCGCATATCATTTTTTGCACTTTACGCTACACTTAGAAAACGTGGGTCTACAAAACATCTTTTTTAATGCAATAAGAATACTCTGAGCACTACTTGCCGCGTTTTATGAGAAAGACAAATGTTTTGCGCATATCGTTTTTTGTAATTTACACAACACAAAAGGATCGTGTTGTCTTATTTCCTACCTTCCTGTCGGTACTCCAAGCGTCCCTCTGTGCAATCTGGGGGGGGCGCTGGAGCTCTTGTGAAGTGCCATTTTGTTCAGTCTGCGGTCATGTGACCTATTTGACTCGTGACCGCAAAGATCTACAAAAAATACATAGTCTTCTTGGGAATTGTAGTTCCATTACCCTTTAGTCACCGGGAAACTACAGAAACTGCGTGGTATGCATGGGAGTTGTAGTATTGTACTTTTCTTATTGCTTTATTAAAAAGACTATGCAAACTGCAAAGCCGCGCAATGTGCCTGGGACTCAGAGTTCATTGTCTTTTGAGACCATAAATGCCCACTCATATTGTGATAATGCAATTTCAAATTTAGCGAAGACCTCTATAATCATGAACACGATTACAGGGTTATTTTTAGAGAGTAGTTGTGGGACAAATCGTCAAAAAACGAATATTGCGAACACTCAAGGAGAAATATTCTTAATTTGTCCTTCACGCACTGCCATATCGTTATATTGTTTTAGCGCAGTTCTCAAGTAACAAACTAAGTTAAACTATCTTATTGTCAGATCTTAGAAGAGGTATATTTCTTTGTTATTTAGGGACAATTCTGTTATGTAAAAATAGTATGTGCAGCAATTTTGTTAGATGTTAACTCAAGGTTTACATTTAAACAGAATTCTACAGGGAATTGATCTAATGAACTGATTAGTGGAGAATGTTTCACTGTGGATGTCAATTTGGATATTATAATGACATCCACAGGATATCTTCATTAAGGCCTGCCTTATCACTGTTTAATCGATAGACCCACTTTTGCTCCTGTTTAAAGAGAAAGTTTGATATGTCAGCGACAGGTTCAGTTATTAGCGGTTGCTCCAGAACTGTCCACTGAAAATCATTTGGGCTGTGGCCTTTCTCCAAAAAGTGTGCTGTTAGTCTGGTGGCTTGTCTCCGACACCGGATGGTACTTTTGTGTTTGGATATTCTGACCTTGATGCGCCTCTTCGTCATACCGACATAACGTAGTTGGCAGGGGCAGGTAATCAGGTAGATCAAATTTTCACTATTACAATTTGTGAACCTGCGCTGTTCCCATGGTCTGTTCGTGCTAATGTCGATGGTGATGGATTTACTTGTCTAATGGCATGCGGCGCATGTACCGCAAGGGTGATGGCCCGTGACAGCAGGAGAATCCCAGAGTGTACCTACTTGGCGCAGTAATTTAGTTCGAGGTCTAGTGTGAACTAATTTGTCTTGAGGGTTTGGTCCTCTTTTGAAAGCAAACAGAGGGCGCGCTATTTGGTCTCCCCCTGTGTTTAGAATGGACCAATGTTTGTTAACAATTTTCTGCAATGCATTAGATCTAGTATTGAAGGTGTTCACAAAGGTCAGTCGCTCCATTTTCTCTTTTGTTGGTTTAGGTTCCAACAACCCCTCGCGGTTGTTATTTGATGCGCATTTCTTTGATTGACGAACCACTTTTTTGGGGTATCCTCTTTCTATAAGTTGCTCTTCTAATTCAGAAGCATATTTGTTGAAACTGATTCTGTCCGAACAATTGCGTTGAATTCTAAAAAACTGACCAAAAGGTAAATTGTTTCGCAAATACCTGGGATGGCAGCTCTCGTAACTCAAAAGAGAGTTGCGAGCCATAGGTTTCCTATAAAGCTCTGAATGGAGTCCGTCTGGTTTTGCAATAATCAAAAGATCTAAAAAAGGTAACTCAACTTTGTTGTGTTCTACTGTAAAATTCAAATATGGATTCTGAGCAGTAAGCCATTGGTGGAAGAGCAAGAGGTCATCCAGAGTGCCGTGCCAAATCACTAGGATATCATCAATATAACGCTTCCATGTGCGAAGCGATTGATGAAACGGATTGTCAGATGTTAGCACAATGTTCTGTTCAAAGTTGTGGACGTACAAATTCGCCAGGCTTGGCGCGAAAACGCGCCCCATGCTGGTACCAGCAATCTGGAGATACAATGAATCTTAAAATTTGAAGTAGTTTTCTCTCATGGCTATTTCTGCCAGAGTCATGATAAAAGAGACTGGAGTTATAGAAGATGGTTCGTTTTCTTCGAGTAGGTGTCTCACCACTTCTAGAGTTTCTGTTTGTGGGATTGACGTATATAATGATTCCACGTCGAAGGAAACTAGGATATCAGTAGATTGGTCAAATTGAATCACTGGTAAAAGTCTCAAGACATCTGTTGTATTTTTAAGATACGTAGGCATTTTGCTGACCATGGGGTTAAAAAAGTGATCTACAAAAGTTGACAAAGGTTCGAGGAGGGAACAAATCCCTGAAATGATGGGGCGTCCCGGAGGTGGACGTTGAGGCTTGTGTACCTTTGGTAAGGTGTAAAAATAAGGTACAATTGGATTCTGATTTCTTAAATAAGCGGCCTCACTAGGGGTGATCCAACCTTCATTGATACCTTTTTCTACTAGAATGCCTATGGTGTTTTTTAGACGTTCTATAGGGTCGATGGATAATAGAGTATACGACCTTGTATCCTGTAGTTGGCTTAGGCACTCGTCCCTATAGCTGGTTCTGTCTTGTAAGACAATGGCACCGCCTTTGTCGGCAGGTTTTATCGTGATTTTTTCATTTGTTGTTAGTAAGCGTAGTGCTTTTTGTTCTCTCTTAGGCAATTTGACAAATGAGTTTTTATTTGTCTGAAAAAGTGTGATGAGATCGTTCTCAATTGCTTTCTCAAAAGCAATGACTTTAGCAGGTATTCCAGTCAGAAGAGGAATAAAAGTAGAGGTTTTTTTTAAACCTGTATTAGTGGTGATTGGGTCTGTTGGTGTCGCCGGAGCTTTGGCAAAAAAGAAATGCAGCCTGATTTTTCTGAAAAATTTAGCCATCTCCAAACGAGATAAGAAGGGATCACCTTCTTGTGTACTGACAAAGCCCAACCCTCTTTTCAGGAGAGTCTCTTCAATGTCTGTTAAATTGTAGGAACTAAGATTGATCATGAGGCCATCTCGTTGCTTGTCCCTGCTGCCTCCTGTGGGATTTTCTTGCCGTTCCTCAGATCCATTGTTGATGTCTGTGGAGGATTCATCCATTGGACCAGTCGATTGTTCCAGTTCTTTTGCGTCCCGTGGTTCCTCTCTGGCCACGTCCTAAAAAAGGCTGCATGTTTGGATCGTAGTGGGACTGAGGAGGACCAAACTGTCCCATAAGTGGTTGGAAAGGAGGGGCTCCATACATCCAAGGGTTTGGCTGAAACCATGGGGGAGCTTGGTTCTGGTAATTATTCCTCCAAAATCTCCCTCTCCCTCTTCCTCTATTTTTATTTCCATTGGTCCCTGTGCCCGAGCTATCTGAATCACTGGACTGATCATCTGAACTGGAGGTCGCATAGGTTGATCCGCCTCTTCGTCCATTTCTATTGAACGGTGTGGGTACATAAGACTCGCTGGTATAAGGATAAACCTTTTCTGTTGAGAACCTCGCCAGATCCTTTTTACACTTTTCTAGCTTGGCAAAGAGGGTAGACTCTTTAAATTCTTTATTTTGTTTATTGCTTTCATCTTGGTTTGTTTTAAAGCCTGTGCCTTTGAGGGTAGTTCTTATTTGACCCTCTAAGATCTGAATTTCAATCAATATCTTATCAGCTACGCGCTTGGCAGTTTTAAATATTAGGACTAGCCAGTCCTGTGTGCATTTCCATGCCACCATGGACCAATCTTTTAAAAAATCTTTATCTTCTAAGAAAAGTCTAGGGGCATTGGTGACTATCAGGCCAGTTGGTGCGCAATTGCCACAAAGGTATTCAGCCATAGTTATCCCATGGACTATAGTCCTTGAATGGCTTTTCTTTAACATTAGGACTTTTGCCCAACCTTCTATATTGGTGCTAACTGCCACCGGTAGGTGTTCCAGGAGGCTAGGGTTCTCGTTTAAGATGGATTGGATTTCCTCCTCTTCAAAAGCTAGGCCCAAATTAGTGGTCATGATTAAAGAAGAATATTAAGAGTGTGCAACAATGCGGCAGAACACCTATAGCGAGCACAGAATCAGATCTGCGAGTACTATCTAGGCGAAGTAAGTAGTAACCACGTGCTTACAATGTTTGCGGACCCGCAGCAGAGGATGCTCAATACTCAGAAGAAAAACAACATTAGGATGGGGTCCTTGGGCTTGTTTAACGACACACCAAGTACATTCCCTACTAACGCTAAACAACTAGAAATGGTATCTGGGAGTCAAATGAACCAATTCAGAATCTACTTTGAAAGCAACAAAAAAACGTATTGTGTAGTGATTAAAGTGACGTGACTATGTGTCATACTGTACACTGATTTTCCTTTTTGGAAAAAAGTGCCCATCAGTTCCAGCCTGATTCTGCCCTACATCATCTGGGCTCTCCTTACCCAGGAGAAAATTCAGTATTACTATCAGTGTGGTAATGATAGTGTAACTTCAGAAAATTTCCAAAGTGTGCTGATAGGACCGTCAAGATGTTATTAGGCGGGTAACTGGATTACAGTGCCAAAGTATATGTGGAAAAAATAGTTATGTTAAAATAAGGTAACTATTGAGTGGATGCAAACATTTTATTCAGTTCCCTCAAAGCTCCCAATATTAAAATGTGAATAAACAAACAGATTTAACAAAATATCTGTTATTCAGTATGGTCAACATGTTTCAGCAAATGTGACATGATTTATCACTGCTTTCATCAGGACCTTGGCTACTGTGTAAATAAATAAAGGAAAAATATCACCTATATATTTTTCAAATTCGTTCTGTCTTCTCCACTATTATTGGTGAACAAGAAAAACAATTATAAGTGCAAATGTGAAACAAAGTAGAAACATAAAAAGGCAAAAATCTTAACCACATGTTAGGGCTAAGCCAACATTTCTTTGCAAGATTGGTTACTTATTCACCATATCTTTTTTTAAAAAATACAGAATTGCTGATTTTCTTACCTCAATTTAATAGGAGAAAAAGCATCACCCCACCTGGCCGCTGCTCAGGTAAGAGGAGCACCGCTCTAGTAAAAACACAGAACATGACGCTTGAACTCGCTCAGATAATGCCATGTGTCTTGCACAGACTCAATTACTCTTAAATAAATGTTACTTTCTTATGTTCATAAGAATAATTGTTATACTCTTATACATGGTTGGCTGTTGTACAAGAGTATGGACAAATATATATACACAGATATATATATATACACACCTTCGATTATGCGTATTCGGGTGTGTCAGGATGTTTGGAGTTTCTGCCCTTACAAAGGCGTTCAGGTTTAGAGATATTGTTAATTGTTATGTTATCTAAGGACACAGTTATCGCATTCCCAGCCGGAAAACATCGATACTATTGAAAAAGGTTTTGCGCACCAAAAAAGCCTTGCCACTTAGCGTGTCATCAAATATTGTGATCTAATACCTGCAGGCAACACAACGAGTGTGCAATGCTTGGCAACTTTTAGCACTTCACATTTCAAATGAACATTATGCATTTAGCCAAAAGCCCGATATTGGGAGCAGATGTGCCTCTCGGGCTGGCTTCTTAGAGGGCACCAGGCTGCAATTTTAAATGACTATGGCACCATTAATTATCAATGGACAAAAATCTGATGTATCATGCATCGTGTCCCCAGCCGGGAACACCGAGTATTCACTTGAATTCCGCCCACGCTACGCGGAACTACAATAATGAAAATACATCAAGCGTAACTTGCCGCTTGTTGTAAAAAAGACATCAGTTTTCGTGCTGCTTGCCGCTTGTTGTAAATAAGGCATCAGTTTAGCGCATATCATTTTTTGCACTTTACGCTACACTTAGAAAACGTGGGTCTACAAAACATCTTTTTTAATGCAATAAGAATACTCTGAGCACTACTTGCCGCGTTTTATGAGAAAGACAAATGTTTTGCGCATATCGTTTTTTGTAATTTACACAACACAAAAGGATCGTGTTGTCTTATTTCCTACCTTCATGTCGGTACTCCAAGCGTCCCTCTGTGCAATCTGGGGGCGCGCTGGAGCTCTTGTGAAGTGCCATTTTGTTCAGGTTGCGGTCATGTGACCTATTTGACTCGTGACCGCAAAGAACTACAAAAAATACATAGTCTTCTTGGGAATTGTAGTTCCATTACCCTTTAGTCCACGGGAAACTACAGAAACTGCGTGGTATGCATGGGAGTTGTAGTATTGTACTTTTCTTATTGCTTTATTAAAAAGACTACGCAAACTGCAAAGCCGCGCAATGTGCCTGGGACTCAGAGTTCATTGTCTTTTGAGACCATAAATGCCCACTCATATTGTGATAATGCAATTTCAAATTTAGCGAAGACCTCTATAATCATGAACACGATTACAGGGTTATTTTTAGAGAGTAGTTGTGGGACAAATCGTCAAAAAACGAATATTGCGAACACTCAAGGAGAAATATTCTTAATTTGTCCTTCACGCACTGCCATATCGTTATATTGTTTTAGCGCAGTTCTCAAGTAAAAAACTAAGTTAAACTATCTTATTGTCAGATCTTAGAAGAGGTATATTTCTTTGTTATTTGGGGACAATTCTGTTATGTACCTGAATATACATGCAGCAAAAACAGGGGAGGCATCACAACTTCACAAGCGAGGTCCCACTTCCAGTTCTAATTGATCTGATTGATTGATTATCCAGCATAGGTAACTAAATGGAAGTAGAAAGACTGAGTAAGTGGGTTATACGTGTATTCAAGATTTACAAAGAATTGACACCACCAGAGTACTTCGTGTTGACACAATGAGAAGGCCTGATTGTGCTATAATAGAAAAAATAGCAATGCTATTGAGTTTTGACTAATGTGGAGCTAGAAGTAATATTTGTGAAATCCTCAAGTTATAAAAAATGGACTCAAGCTTAGGTTAGGCGTTTACTATTAGGCAACAGAAGGCCTGAATGATGATGCTTTTTGACTGATGTTCTTTATTCCGTATCTAAAAACATATGGATCAATTTTAATGTGTGGCTTGGTAATGGGCTGGTGTAGGCTACTGCTTAGAAGATTCTGCAGTAAGTTGGTGTTGCTTTCACGACATCGGCCCCATCAAGTGTGTGATATACTGATGGTGTAATTTAAGCTACACCTCAATAAATCACACAGCGGGGGAGAGAGTTAGGGGTTAGATGAATGGATGGGTAATGGGATTTGGGGAAAGGTTTGACAAAGACAAATGCTACAATACAAGGCCAACATTAATTTGGACAAAAGACAGCAGCACATAATTCACCATCAATCTGTTGTTAGAAGGAAACAAAGGAATGAGTATGACAGAGTACAGATATATGCACTGCAAATAGCCCTTCTGCCCCCAAGATCCAATTTACCATATACCTAAATGTTCTGTCTTCTAGGCTGGGGAGTGAACCCAACCACCCACTTCTCTTAGTTAATATGATTGTTAAACGATTAATGATACTGTATGGCAAATGTGGGTTCCGGTAGGTAAGCAGGAGTGTTGTTGAGCTCAGTTAGCTTTCGCCATTTGTTTGTGAAGTAAACGAGAAGGAGGCCTGCGAATTGTAAAAGAGAAACTGTATTTTAGAGTCAATGAGAAGGACAGAAGCAAGGCAAGCTCCCTGAGGACTGAAACAAGAAGACTCAGAGGCAGTGCAAAAAAAAGAAAAGAGGGACTCTGAGTATCACTTTTGCGACAAGTCCAACACACACAAACAGAGGAGCATTTCGCAAATGTATCTCTCTCTATTTCACACAGCTGAGTACTAGGCCTCAGATTCTTGTTTTACCTTTGAACTTGAGTCAACAGTATACTCAATAACTTCTTGCTTCTAGCTATTGATGAAGTAGTCCTGCAGCTCTTGCCCTGAGTTCTTCCATGATACTCCTCCAATCCTGATTACAAGTAACAACGTCCCAGACCAGTCATCTTCATCATCATCATGAATCACGATGACCCGAGCAAGATAGATGTAGAGTACAGTGCGCTGCTGTTGAAAAACGAGTAGGGAAGGAAGTTGCAGTATTTTGCATAGCTTTTTCTTTGTTAACTAAAGTGACTGTTCTGGTCTTTGAAGAACCAGAAAAATGGTGTCACCCTGCAACTAATTAAATCTGGATAAGTGTGAAAGGGCTGATCACCACCTATAGGAAAAAAAATGAGCGCCCAAACAATATTGTTAGACCTGGCATCTTTGGCATGGTTTCCTCCTATATTTTTGCCTCTACCTCCTGTATTTTTGATGCTGTGCTGGATTTCGTTTTTGATGGTTTAGATGCTTTGGGCACTTTGCCACTGCTGTTCAGTGTCAAAGTGCAAGTGCTCCCTATGGAAATTGTTATTGTGATTGGTTATCCATGATTGGCTTATTTGTGTCACCAAGAAGTCCCTAGCAAAGTGCGCTGAGTGTGCCAGGGCTGGTGATAATAAATGCTATTAGTGGGCCTGCAGCACTGATTGTGCCACCCACATGAGTAGCCCTAAAATGGTGTCTCAGGCCTGCCACAGCAGTGCCTGTGTGCAGTCCGTGAACTGCCATGTCATCCTGGTCAGTGTCCACACTGGCCAGGCCTAACCCTTCCCTTCTGTGCACATTGGCCACCCCTATGGAAGGTCCAAGGTACCCCCTTAGGCAGGGTGCAGTGTATGTGAAAGGTAGAGCATGTCCTAGTGCAGGGGACATGCCCTGGTAGTGAAAGGCAGCCATTTTCGTTTTTTCACTATTGTAAGGCTATCTTGCCCATAGGCTATCATGGCGAATGCTGGCTACAGTGGCTACCGGTATATCTTCCCATAGGAGCAAGGTAGGACATAAAAGTCTTGTATCCCTGAACTCAGAATTTAATAACACATCTTTTAGGAAAGGTGGTTTTTAAATCCTGTGTTTGAGAACAGCACTTTTAGAAAGTTGATGTTCTCTTGTCTGACCTTCCTGTGTGCCTTGGCCTGTTTGTGAATTGACTGTCTGGTTTGTGAGGGGCAGGGGCTTGGTGGCTCCCAGAGTCTGAGTGGGCCATCCTTGGGCTGAATAGCTCCATCTGCATCTAGAGTGGTGGGAGGGGGTAGGACCTGGGCCTGAATAGGGCTGTGCCTGCCTTCCACAATGCTGGCTCCACCTCCTGCTGGGCAGCTGACGACCCTGCCCCTCTCTCTGAAAATAAAGGAGAGGCCAGGAAAATAAAGTGTGAGACACAGCAAAAAGATGGCAGTAAGGGATTAAGTGTTGCAGAACCTACCTATACACTACTGTGCACAGTCAAAAAACAGTAAAAAGCTGCCCACCTCCCTAGTCCACTGCCACAGAACTATAATTAGATAAACACAAAACAAGCGTATGGAGAGGCAACAAGAACATTTGTGAAATGGAATGTATCAAATTGACAAATTGAGACACATGTCCTTCATGAATGTGAAAAAAGTCCAATTTTAATCGGTTTCTCTTGACACGATGATAAAACCACCAAGAAACTCAAAGTACGATGATCAGTGAAACAGCACAAAACAGCCAACGCGTTTCCCAGATATGGGGGCTTGCTCAGGTCAGAAAAGATTCAGGTGGATTACGGTCTCATTGGAAAAAGCCACAGCTGATTTGATAAGTCAGCAGCTAAGCTTGTTCAAACGCGAATAAGAGCAAGAGTCTGAAACGTGGCAACCTCCAACAAACAAATTTGGCGCGAACTTTGTTTGTTGGAGGGTGCTACGTTTCAGACTCTTCACAAACAGAATGAGGACGACTCCTTAATTGAGGATCTATCAGAGTGTGGTGCATATCAGAGTACTCACTTCTACATACCGATGGGTGAAAGAAAATAAAGATTGCTTCAGATACTCTTATGTGTATTCCACCCTAGTGCTTGAACTGGTATTCGGATTGAGTTGTTTTCCGTTTTCTCTTCTTCTTTTACGATTGTTGCACATTATTCGCGTTTGAACACGCTTAGCTGCTGACTTATCAAATCAGCTGTGGCTTTTTCCAATGAGACCGTAATCCACCTGAACCTTTTCTGCCCTGAGGAAGCCCATATAGGGCGAAACGCGTTGGCTGTTTCGTGCGGTTTCACTGATCATCGTACTTTGAGTTTCTTGGCTGTTTTATCATCGTGTCAAGAGAAACCGATTAAAATTGGACTTTTTTCACATTTATGAAGGACATGTGTCTCAATTTGTTAATTTGATACATTCCATTTCACAAATTTTCTTGTTGCCTCTCCATACGCTTGTTTCAGGAAAACAAGGGGGCATATTACCAAGGGCCATTATCGCCGCTTTAACAGGACTTTTTCCCGCTAAAGCGGCGATAATTTTATCGCCCTATTACCAAGCTGTCGCTAACACCAGTTAGCGACAGCTTGTAGGCGATAGCGGGCATTTTGGGGGCCGCTTTGCATGTCAGCGATAATTATCGCTAATGACATGCAAAGTGGGCGTGCCAAAATGTCAACGACTGAAAACAGTCGCTGCAATCGCTATCACCTATGATCAACACAGGCGTAGCTTTGGAAATACTGGCACTAAGCGCGAATATCTCCAAAAGCTAACGCCTGCCCTGACCAGTTCTTAGCCATGTTATCCAATGAGAGGTGGATAACATGGCTAAGAGCATTGTCACAGTAATGCCTGAATATCGCTGTATTGACAGCGATATTCACGCATTTCGCCCGTTTTCTATCGCTTCTGAGATAAACCTTGATAATAGCAAGGTATCTCAGCGATAAAAACAGGTGAAGAGCGGCTATAGGAATATTCCCGCTTAGCCAACATAGCCATAATTATCACTAGTTGTTGGTAATATGCCCCAAAGTGCTCAAGGAACACCCAGAACTGGTTCAGACCGGGCTCACAGCCCTCCTGCATAAAGGTAACAAAGACTTTTAGGGGTATAAGTACAGGACCCCTAACTACAGTAAATTAGATCATCCTGGAAAGAAGAAGGAACCTCTGCCAAGTAGAAAGCTGGAAGACTGAAGAAGAAGGACTGCCCTGCTGTGTGATGCTGGACTGACTGCAGTTGCTTTGCTACCTAGGTGAGGGGAAGGACTTTGTTGTTGCTTTGTCCCCTGACTTGAAGGAATCTCCAAGGGCCTGTTGTGAGCTGGCTCCCTGTTTTAAAGTCCCAGGAACAAAAGGACTTCACCCCCAGCTTCCCTGAGCTCTGCTGAGAGAGCTCTGTCCTTCCTAGAGTGCTTGGGCCAGTTGTGGTGCCTCTGGAAGTGGTACCTGTGTTGGGAAGCTGGAAAACAAGATTTGAGAGACTTTGCTACAGAAAATGTATCGCATCGCTCGATTGCGGAGCACATCACCATCAGTGTGAGGAAATTCCTGCTGCCGTGAAGGTCGAGATCGTCGCAGCACCTGTTGCGGCTGCCAGAGACGTCGCACACTTCGCTAGCAGGAAAAATATCATTGCTGCGAGTATCATCGCAGAGCCTGTCGTCACTGGGTGAGATTGTCCCACCGCCGCTTTGCGAGCTGTTTCACGTTGTTGCAAACATCGTCGCAGAGCCATCGCTTCGAGGGGCCACGAGAGGAGAAGATCGTCGCTAAGCCCCGAAGACTGTCGCATCGTGCCTTTGCGAGAGAAAACTTCCTATGGAACCTACGCACTGGAATCCATACAAGTCATCGCCTTCCTCCCCATACAGACTGGATTCGTTGCAACATGTCCCCTGCTGCAGAGGGGCTATTGCTAACGCCTCCTCAGGGTCTCAAGAGTAACGCATCACTTGTTTTCTACCGCTACAGCTTCTGTGCTTGGATCTTTTTATCGCAAACAAAGGTACTGTGGCTAAAACGTGACGCAACTGTGGATCATTTTATCACTAACCTTAAGAACACTTTGCAACCATATTTTTGAACTGTGTATGTTGGATTTTTGTTGTTTTGGTCTTGTGTAGTTTAGATTAAATACCTTTATTTTTCTAAACTGTTGTGGAGGCCGTTTGTGGTGTTTTCTCTATGTTACTGTGAGTGTTGGTACAAATACTTTACACATTGCCTTTGATAATCCTGACTGCTTGCGCCAAGCTACCAAGGTGGTGAGCAGAGGTTATCTAAAGAGTGTTTCCTCCTTACCCTGACTAGAAGCAAGGGTACCTATTTGGATAGTGGTACCTACCTCTGCCAACTAGAGACCCCCAGTTCTAACATGGGTGCAGCGGTGGGATCCGAACCCACGCCTCCGGAGAGACTGTAGATCAAGGCCAAGCAGATGGATTCCAGTTCAAATGGTGGCAGTGCACAGCCAGTGCAGGGGGGTAAAGTATATATTCCCAAGGACCTGGTACAGAATTATAATAGGAGTGAGGATATTTATGCCTGGTTTACTTCTTATGAAATTGCATTAAGAATGAATGGTGTGCCTGAACAGCATTGGGGGCGGGCCTGTGGAAACATTTTGAGGCTTCTGGGGGGAGTGCTCTAGAGCCCTTAGAGTTAGCAGGTGCCATGACCTACCCCAATATGAAGGAGGCCCTATGTCTCAGGTATGGACTTACTCCAGAGCAGTACAGACTGCAGTTTAGAAACTCCAAGAAGAGAGAGTCTGAGACTTGGATGGAATGTGTGAATTTGTACTCATGTGCACTGTAAGGTTGGGTGAAGGGCTGCAAAGTAACTGATTTTAAGGGGTTATTGCATTTAATCCGTTGGGAGCACTTGAGTACTCTTTGTGTTCCAGAGCTGTGCCAGCATCTTTTAGACAGCAAGCTGACAGACCCGATTGAGCTTGTTAAGGAGGCGGACTGCTGGACCAGTACCAGGGTCCACACAGGAATTGTGGGTACAACAGCCAAAGGTGGGCAGGGTCCCCAGCAGAAGAGTGGGGGTGACAAGGGTAACCAAAAGGAGTTCTCTCAAGGGCCCCAAAATAGTTCCCAGGGAAAGGAGTCCCAACTCCCCAGACCTAGACAGCCATGGCCCCCTAGGGGCAGAAGGGATAACCAAGGTCCCCCTACATGCTATCACTGCAGCGAGGTGGGCTTCTTTTCGTCCAGGTGTCCCAAGAAAAACCCAGCACCCACTGGTGCCCAAGCCCAGGGTTATCAAGTAGAGCTTTGGGAGGGGATTTGATTTCCAGTGGGGAAGGGGAGCTAGAAGTTATGAACCTTGTCTCTTTAGGAGACCGAGAGATGGTCCGGGAAACCTTCCTGCCCGCTAACACTAAGAAATAATATCAGAAGGTGATCATCAATGGGAGGGAGATAAAGGCTCTGAGAGACACAAGAGCCAGTGTGACATCCATGAGGTGTCAGTGGGTGTCTGAAGAGCAGTGTATCCCAAATGTACTCCGGCCAGTGGTTGCAGCTGATAGCTCAGTCCGCCTCTGCAAAGTAGCAATTGTTCCCTTTGAGTGGAGGGGGGTCTCCGGTCTCTTGCAAGTTGTTGCAAGTGATGCCTTGCCTGTAGACTGTTTACTATGGAATGACTGGAGAGTTCTCCATGGAAAGATGTGGAGCACCAAGCTCATCTGGAGATGTTGGGTTTGCCTGCGTGGATCTGTGTGACCACGCGTGCTATGGCAGCCAGTAGGGGTGATTCAGCAGAACTGGAGCATGAAACAGTGGCCAGAGGCCTGCCAGGAGCAGAAGAGGAAGGTGACATGGAAAACCCGCCCCGTGGTCCCTACGGCCCAGGAGGAAGCAGAACCTGAGGGGGATTGCCTGGAGCCTAGCGGGGAACAAGTGGCTGAACTGGGGGAACTGCCTGAGCTGACCCATTGGCAGCATGAAGGTGGCCCCTTCAGGGAGGAGTTCTGCAAGGCACAGAAGGAGTGCCCTTGTCTCATTGGTATGCGGCAACAGGCTGCACACTAGGCAGCAGGTCTAGGGTCTAAGGATCATTTCATTTACTGGGAAGATGACTTGCTTTATAGTGAGCCTAATTTTGCTGAGCACGGTGCAGCCTGTGTGCTGGTGGTACCCGAGCGCTTCAGGAACTTCCTAAGGGGTCTGGCTCATGACGTGCCTCTCGCAGGACATCTGGAGCAAGACAAGACCCTACACAGGCTTGTCACCCACTTCCACTGGCCCCAGATGAGGAAGCACATCAGGGCATTTTGTAGATCTTGCCGAACATGTCAGGCCAGCGGCAAGAGCGGAGGGAAGGGCAAGGCACCCCTCCAACCCTTTCCTTTGGTGAGCACCCCTTTCGAGCGGGTGGGCATCGATATCGTGGGGCCCCTGGACCCCAAGACAACCTTAGGCAACAGGTTCATCCTGGTCTTGGTGGACTATGCCACCCGGTACCCGGAAGCAGTCCCTCTCAGGACAATCAAAGCACCCGTGGTGGGTGGTGCATTGATGGGGATCTTTTCCCGTGTGGGGTTCCCCAGAGAGGTGGTCTCCGACCGGGGTACCAACTTCATCTCTAGGTACCTGAAGTCTCTGTGGGAGGAGTGTGGGGTAACTTATAGGTTCCCTGGTTATTTTTGTATTTATCTATTGGAACAATCTAATCAGTTACACTTCTCGCATCAGAGCTATCCACTCACTTTTTTAACCACATCTAATGTAATTTTCTCTCATCCTGCACATATAAGTAGAACCACAAAGGCATGAAATTCAAAGTGAATCACTAAATCCAAATGTACATTCCATTTACTTTTATTAAAAATAAATAGTGTAAAAGTTTCTATGTAGAGTTTGTCACTTAAAGAGTGATCTTTTTTGATTTTAGCAACTACTCATCATGTTCCAATTTCTTGGCATGAACATTTCATATTTAATACAGTGCCTAGTGCCAATAAACAATTTTACATAAAAAAACATTTATACAACCACAAGTTTTTAAAACCAAAGAAAACCTTGTGGTTGTATCAATGTGTTTTACTTTTGTAAGGTTACCTTGCCCATAGGCTATCATGGGGAATGTGGCTACAGTGGCTACCTGCATATCTTCCCATAGGAGCAAGGTAGGACATAAAAGTCTAGTATCCCTGAACTCAGAATTTAATAACACATCTTTTAGGAAAGGTGCTTTTTAAATCCTGTGTTTGAGAACAGCACTTTTAGAAAGTTGCTGTTCTCTTGTCTGACCTTCCTGTCAGATGCAAAATTAAATTTATCTAAGGAAATCGGATGGCTCTATACTTCTTTCTATCAGAAATAGAAGACGGAATCCGTATAAACAATACCCATATTGTTTAAACCACACCTGATGACTGTACAGCATAGAGTTACCTTTTTCATATGACAAGTGCTTAGCAGTGCACAATATCTACAAAGAAAGTTTTACTTTTTTAATCGCTTTGTTACCGTTCCTGTAATTAACTTGTATCGAGGCCCACAAACATTGACAACCTCAATGGGACACCTTAGACTGATAAAGCTTCTTTCCAGACTATTTACTTCAAAATTAAAAGTCGTGTTACCTGGCTTCGCCTACCTCATTGTTACATCGACTGAAAATTTCCTTCTTGTCTCACAGTTTTATTTTCTATTGTCATGTATATGTATTTATGTGTGTAAAATGTTAAATGCTTATAATAAGTATATCAAATGAAATGAAAAATGTACTCAAATATTTATATATAAAAAGAATATACAAAAATAAAAACATAAACAGTTTTTTGTATCTAAATGTATGGTTTTGATTTGTTTAATGTTAGACGGACCGGGAGGGTCGGCCGAGGATAAGGGGAGAGGTCTCCGGGGAGAGCCGTCTCCAGCGATCGTACAGACAAGTAACTTCCCCCCCACAGACGGACACCACACAAGGTTAAAGTTCAACGAGACTTTATAGGCAATTCTTTAGGTTTACGATGGAATGGTACAAGGAGGTCTGGACTCAGGGGTCCCCTCGATTCTAGTCTCTGGGTTGGGAAAAGGGTAGCGGGACAGTCTTGTTACCAAAAAGATGAAAATAGCTCTCAATCCTCGAGCTCGGCGTTCTAGATGATCGGGCCGCGGCGGAGCCAGCAGGTCCCGAGATGGACGAAGGAAACGACGGTCCGCGGCGGAGCCAGCAGGTCCCGATGAAGGTGATGGTTACAAACGGTCCGCGGCCACGCCAGCAGGTCCCGACGACAATGGAGGGTATGAAGGTTACGAAGGTTGCGGCAGCGCCAGCAGGCAGGACGATGGTGCACGAGACAGAGCTATGGCAGCGCCAGTAGTCCGTCAAGGATGAGTTCTTCTCTGCGTCTCTCGACTCCAAGATACAACTGCCTTCCTGCTCTGGAGCTGCCCCAGTTATAGGGCTGGTGTTCTTTGATGTCCGGACCCTCGCACTTGGAGGTCGGGAGGTCCGGGATGAGGGAGTACAGACACCCAGCAGGGGGGTGGAGCCAGCGCCCGGGGAGGCGATGGGCGAGCGGCACTTGGCGGGGGAGAGCCATCGACACCTCTTTCTCCCATTGACTTGCCAAGTAGCCCGCTCACCTCCCAGGTGGATGGTGGTGCCGGGATGTCTGAGGCCTGGCCAGGCCCAGGGTTGGGGTCGATCGGGGGCCAGGCGGCCTCGTGGTGGAGTGTCCAAGATGGCGCCCAGGATGGGCGCGCAGGCCGGCAGTGGATCGGGCCCACGAGGTCGACATGTTCGAGGGTAGGCCTGAGGGGACGGAGGACGTGTAATGGTGGTGTGTGGTACCTGCGTGACCGGGCTCGGGCCTGGTCGGGCCGGGGGAGATCGGCCCTTCATGTGGCCTGTCCAACATGCGTCCCCCCCAGCTGAAGGCGGGGAGAGTTACCCATCCTCTTGGGGACTCTCCTCGTCGAGGCGGAAGAACCGGGACAGGCCATCCGCGTTGGCGTGATCTGGCCCAGGCCGGTGTTCAACCGTGAAGTCCATCCCTTGAAGGGAGATGGACCAACGTAGTAACTTCGGGTTTTCCCCCCGCATCTGCATCAGCCACTGCAGGGGTCGGTGGTCGGTCTGTACCCGAAAGTGTGTGCCAAAGAGGTAGGGCCGGAGTTTCTTGAGGGCCCATACCACGGCGAAGGCCTCCCTCTCGATGGTGCTCCAGCGTTGTTCTCGTGGGAGGAGTCGCCTGCTGATGAAGGCCACTGGCTGATCAAGGCCTTCGGTGTTCACTTGAGACAAGACTGCCCCAATGCCATGGTCGGAGGCATCCGTCTGGACGACGAACTCCCGGCTGTAGTCGGGGGCCTGGAGCACAGGGGCGGAACACATGGCGGCTTTCAATTGTTCGAATGCTGTTTGACACTCTGGGGTCCAGTTGACCTTCTTGGGTTGATTTTTTGACGTGAGTTCTGTGAGGGGCCCCACTATAGTACCATAGTCTTTCACGAACCTTCGGTAATAGCCCGTGAGGCCCAGGAAGGCTCGTACTTCGGTCTGGGTGATGGGGGGCTGCCAGGACTGGATGGCGGCAATTTTGAGCTGCAGAGGGGCCACCAGGCCGCTTCCCACCTGGTGCCCGAGGTAGGTTACAGACCCTTGACCAATTTGACATTTGCTGGCCTTGATCGTGAGGCCAGCTCGCTGAAGGGCTTGTAGCACTGCTCGGAGGTGATGGAGGTGCTCGGACCAATGATGGCTGTATACAGCGATGTCGTCTAGGTAGGCAGCGCTGAACCCTTCGAGCCCCGCCAGGACCTGATTGACGAGCCGCTGAAATGTTGCTGGGGCATTCTTCATGCCGAAGGGCATGACCTTGAAATGGTAATGGCCATCGGGGGTGGAAAAGGCAGAACGTTCTTGGGCCCGGGGTGTGAGGCCGATTTGCCAGTATCCCGCCGTCAGGTCGAAAATACTGAGGTAGCGGGCAGCTCCCATGCGGTCGATTAGTTCATCTGCCCGGGGGATGGGATGTGCGTCTGTTCTGGTGACCGCATTCAAGCCCCGGTAGTCGACGCAGAACCGGAGTTCCGGTGTGGTGCCAGGGGCGGCCGCTTTGGGGACCAGTACTACAGGACTGGCCCAGGGGCTGTCTGAGGGCTCGATGACCCCGAGCGTGAGCATTTTTGCTACCTCTTCCTGGATGCAGGCCCGCACCCGATCTGGCACGCGGTAGGCCCGGTGGCGGATAGGGGGGCTGTCCCCCGTGTCCACATCGTGCACACACCAGGAAGTGACACTGGGGGCGAGGGAGAACAGGCTGGCGAACTGTGACAGGAGGACTCGACACTCCTGGCGTTGCTCTCGGGTGAGGGCCTCCGAGAGTCGGACCCCATCCACGGAGCCGTCTTTCTCCCGAGTCCGTAGGAGGTCAGGGAGGGGCTCGGAGTCCTCTTCAGCCCCATTGTCTGTGGCCATCAGGAGGCGGAGTTCTGAACGCACAAAGTGGGGTTTCAGTCTGTTAGCGTGGAGGACCCGGAGGGGGTTCCGGGAAGATTCCATGTCGATGAGATAGGTGGCAGGACCCTTGCGCTCGACTACTTTGAAGGGCCCTGTCCACTTGTCTTGCAGGGCGCAGGGTTCGGTGGGGGACATCACCCATACCTGTTGCCCAGGTTCAAATTCGATGGAGGAGGCATTCCGGTCATACCACTTTTTCATGTCCTCTTGACTGGCCTCTAGGTTGGCTTTTGCCAGCTCTCTGAACCGCCGGGTCTGGTTGCGGAGGGTTAGGAGGTACCGGAAGACATCTGGTGGGTTCTTTAGAGGGGGCATCTCCCAGCCTTCCTTGATTAGGCTGAGCGGCCCCCGCACTGGGTGTCCATATAGCAGTTCAAACGGGCTGAAGCCCAGGGACTTCTGGGGAACCTCTCGATATGCGAAGAGGAGACACGGCAGCAGCACGTCCCACTGGCGACGGAGGGGCTCTTCCAACCCCCCGATCATCCCTTTGAGCGTGCGGTTGAACCGCTCAACGAGTCCGTTTCCTTGAGGGTGATAGGGGGTCGTGAATCGGTAGGTAACCCCGCACTGTTGCCAGAGGGACTTCATATATTTAGAAATAAAGTTCGTGCCTCTGTCGCTGACGACTTCTCGGGGGAAGCCCACACGGGAGAAGATCCCCATTAGAGCCCGGCCGACTACCGGGGCTGTCACAGTTCGCAGGGGAACAGCCTCGGGGTAGCGGGTGGCGTGGTCCACTAGCACCAGGATGAATCGATGGCCCTGTTTTGTGCGCGGGTCTAGGGGCCCCACGATGTCTATCCCGACCCTCTCGAACGGGGTGGTGACCACGGGAAAAGGTTGCAGGGGGGCTTTTAGTTTGCGGCCGCTCTTTCCACTGGCTTGGCACGTGGGGCAAGATCG
Organism: Lissotriton vulgaris; assembly: GCF_964263255.1. Taxonomy (NCBI): domain Eukaryota; kingdom Metazoa; phylum Chordata; class Amphibia; order Caudata; family Salamandridae; genus Lissotriton; species Lissotriton vulgaris. The sequence goes on from NC_141697.1 coordinate 971,312,929, forward strand.
GCAATGCTGGTGTACATCGTTCCTCATTTTGGGCCAGAAGAAGTGGGTCACCAGACGACTATAGGTTTTATCTTGACCCAGGTGTCCCGCCAGGGGGACATCGTGGGCCAGGTTTAGCAGAAAGTCTCTAAAACGGAGGGGCACCACTAGTACTCGGCTGGCCCCCAGCTCCGCGATTCTTTGCTCACTGTACAGCAGATCATTGTCCCAGTAGACCCAGTGAGTTCCGGAGGTATCCCCTGCGCTTTGGGCGAGCGCTTGCTGGCGGAGTCCCTCGAGGGAGGGACAGGTCTTCTGTTCTTGGCGAAATTGTTCTTGCGTGGGCCCCCCCTCTTGAGGCCACTGGTCGAGGTTAGCGAGGTCTGGAGGTTGAGCTGGTTCTGGGGGGACGTCACGGTCGGTGGTTTCGGCTGGGGCGACCGGAGGCGGTGGCGCCGGCCATTCGGGTTCCTCTGGGCGGGAGTTGGCACGGGCGGCCATGGACCGGGTGGTGACGCACGCCCAGTCTGGGACGCCTAACATCCCCAGGTGTTCTCTTCGTTCTACGGCTGCCCACGGAGAGCTTTCCAGGTCGTTCCCCAGGAGGCAGTCTACGGGGGCATCGTCTCGGACCGTTACCTTCAACATGCCGGAGACCCCTCCCCATTCGAAGGGGACGCAGGCCATCCGACACAGACTTTCGGAGTTATCGGCTGAACGTACAGGGCAGAGAATGTTTGGTAGATATTGTTCTGGGGTTACCAGGTGACAGCGGACGGCTGTTACACTGGCCCCGGTGTCACGAAGGGCTTCGGCCCGGCGTCCATTGATGCTTACCCATTGGCTGTACTTCTGGGTGTTAGCGGGTAGGGGGACCCGCGGGACCATGTCTCTCCCCCCTAAGCAGGCTAGAGCCATGGCGGCTGGCTCCCATTCTTGGTGTTCCTGTTCATATTCCTCTTGTTCCTCTGAGATCTGTTCCTCCCCCAGAGCAGCAGCGGCTACTTGGCGGGGTCTTGGGCTCTGGTACTGGGGGCAGTTTGGGTCGTTTGCATAGTGTCCGACTCGTTGGCATCGATGGCACGTAACATTGGCTCGATATCCCGGTCGTGCCGGGGTGCTGCCCCGGTTGGCCGGGGGGGTGGTGCTGGTAGCGGGGGCGACCGGAGCGTTGTCTCTTCCGCGTCCTTGGCCTCCTCCTCCGCCTCGGGGACGGTGCTGACCATTGTTTTTTTTTTTTTGTTTTTTTTTTGAAAACCTTTATTGAGCACAGTTCACAAGACAAATACGGGCCTACAACCATCCGGCCGGCCTCGACACTTCTGTAGCTCGGTAGCAAAAGATACATCCACTCGGTAGCACGCCTGCATGTAAAAGCTTACGATACGTGTTACAATAAATCCGCATGCCCCAAGTGTCAGGAATCAATAAGGTTAATTTTGCATAATTTTATATATAAGGAGATACAGAGGCTAGAACGGATCAGTGTACAGTACATACATCCAAGTAATAAACGGGCAACGTCCATCAGGAGAGTCCATTCACAATAAAGACATCTAAAATGGCGGCACTAATCCAGGACAACGGAATCAAAACAAAGTGAAGTGTGCCCCCCTGCCGTTACCCACCGAACATCAATCCCACCCACTGACCCTGAACAAAGCATATAAGAAAGAGAGGCGGAAAAATAGAAGTAGAAGGCCCATAGAAACAAAAAAGAACGAACCGATGAAGACCCCCCACCCTACACGCGTGCCGAGGCTATGGCCTACCCCCCCCTTAGCAGTGTGTCTGTCGCCCCAAAAGGAGAACCCGAAATATAGAATACAAGCGAAGAGAGAAAAGAAAAAGTCCAGAAATGCACGGTAGCACACAGGGAGAGAGAGAAGATTACACTACCCTACTACTCCCAGGAAAGGGGAAAAGCGGGGAGGAGCCCACCCCTCAACCGAACTCCCGGCTTCCCTCACCGACAACGCCTCCGGCGCCATACACCACACCATGACCAAAAACTGTATTCCCAGTAAGGCAGTAGCTGTAACACCCAGTACCTCAGTCCAGCGCAATCTCACCCCCCCCAGCAGGTGAAATAAACAGCAGGAGAAATCGACAGTACTGTGCAGAAGCAAATCAGAACATTAAAGACTAACCAACCACTATCATAAAACATGGTCCAGTCCGGGTCTGCGCCAGTCGATCCAATCATTACAACCACAGACAGTCCATCAACCCTGTCCGGAACGATAGAATTCCTCCAGGCCCGTCCATTGCTGCGAGACGTCTTGGACCAGGACAAAGAAGCAAAATGGCCGCCCACGAAGAGAGGGGACCGTGAAGCCTTTGTGCGCCACAGGGTCCCAAACAGTGCAAAAGCATACCCCAGGGGCTCCACTGATAGGGACAGCGAGGGGGACAGGTGACGATGCGAAAGAGCTGCCAGGCACCGGTGGATAGTTTGTAGGCAAAGTCGTCACGCCGATAGCAAGGGGTACCCCTGCAACTATAACTTCGTCGACAGTCAGACTCGATACTTTGTAGCCAGGAGAATACCCCACCGCCCTCTCTGTAGTCGGCAACATTGTATCCCCTCCAAATTGAAACAGGGGCGGCGGGGGTTCATCCAGTCGGGATCGCGCTCTGCCTGGCAGTGCTTCATCGAGCCTCCGGGCCAGCGCCCGGGCAGTGCTCCGCATTTCAACCTTCAGGGCCATGAGAGCGGCCAGGATGTCGCCACAGGTCGGGTCGCTCCAAGTCAGAAGCCGGTCCGCGTTGTCCCCCCGTACACCCGATGCGGTCACCGGCCCCGGGGCGCGTGGGTCCCCAGCCATTGCAGACCCAGTATCAGCTAGCGCTCCGGCGGTGAAAACAGGCGCCATGTCCTTGCCCGCTGCGCACAATGAGTGGTGATACCAGGGGAGAGAGCGGCCGCTGGAATTGCAACAGTGTAGCCGCCGGGGAAACTCCGTAAGCAAAGCGAAGGCAGCACAGGATGGGAGTCCTCCACGTTTCCCGGGGGTTAGCAGTCGTCCACTACGGGGAGACGCTCCAAGATGGAGTCCGCCCCTGCCTCAAAGGGGTGGCAGGGGGGGAAGCGAACCGTGGGAGGGGGCTCCAGCGTCGTCTATGCCTCAAGTTGTGCGAAATAGAGTCCGACCCAGGTGGAAGGGTCCGACTCCTATCGTCCGAGCAACGCTCTAAGCCCCCGTGGTCTGCAGCGTCTCACCAGCTCGTCTCCCCATCTGAGTCTCTCGGCGTCCAGCGGCGGCCATCTGCGCAGGGTACAGGGGGAAGCGCCGGAGGTCAAAAACACATCGAGTCCAACACCAATTCCGCCGGCAAAGGTACCAAAAGGACACCAGTCAGTTCAGCGCCAGCATTCCACGGTATTAGGACGGCGCCGGGCAGGATAAAGGGTCAGGATAGTCAAAGAAAGCCAGACGGCTTGCGGAGCCGGGAGTTCAAGCGTCTGTCCCGTCCGCCATCTTGGCTCCTCCCCTCGGTGCTGACCATTGTTGTTCCGGTTCTGTTCGTAGGACCCATTTCGGCCCACTCTGGTGATTTCCCACCGGTCAGCTTCGGCTGCGAGCTGCCGGGGATCCGTTAACTTGCTGTCGAGGAGGTGCTGGCGGAGTTCAATGAAGCAATTGTTCGACAGATGCTCCCATACCATAAGATTGAACAGTTGTTCGTAGGTCGTGACCTTGCTTCCTTTGATCCAGCCCTCGAAGGCTCGGCTAAAGTAGTTTACATAGTCCACCCAAGTTGTACCCGGGATGCGGGTGCAGTCTCGGAACCTCTGACGGTACATCTCGGGTGTGAGGCCATAGCGGGTGAGGAGTGCAGCTTTCATATGGTCATAGGAGGTCATCTGGTGGTCCGGGAGTTGCAGCAGGGCGTCGCGGCCCTCATTGAGGAATCTCCCCCATAGACCGGCTCCCCAATCGCTTCTATCGATCCGGTGTGCAGTCATAGCGATTTCATAGGCCTTAAACCATTGCTGGATGTCGTCCTCTCGGAAGTATTCTCGAACGACATCCTTGGGGATGTGTACCTTTTTCTCTGTTGCCCCTGGGGTGTGGGGTTGCTCGGACACCCCTACTTCTTTATTCTGCTTGCGTAGGTCGATCTCAGCTAGTTTCCGCTCATGTTCATATGCCAGTTTCTTTTCCTCGAGCTCCCTTTGTCTCTGTTTCTCCTCCCTTTCTTCTCGGAGACGCAGGTGCTCTAAGTTGATTTTTTGTTCGGCCAACTTAAGTTCAACGTCCATTTTGAGCCGGGCCATTTCCAGCTTGTGTAGTCGGGTTTTTTCTCGTTCCTGGATCTCGTCTTGCGAGAGACCCGTTCCTCGCTCTTCAGGGGCCGTGGTGGTTTTTGCTGCGATGCTTTGGTCGGGGGTTCCGGCGACCCCGGTTTCTGCCCAAGATTCTAGGGCATGCTTAAAATCGTCTTTGGTACTTAGTCCGGTGGTAGCGATACCTAGTTCGATGCAGAACTACTTTAGTTCACGATGGCTGTACTCGTCCAATTTCTCCATCTGGAATTTCTCCGTTGATCCGCTTTCTTTAGTTGTCATCGTGATTCGCCGTGGGGTGAGCTACTCTCTGTACTGTTATGCGGTGATTCGGATCGCGCCGCTGGCCACCAATGTTAGACGGACCGGGAGGGTCGGCCGAGGATAAGGGGAGAGGTCTCCGGGGAGAGCCGTCTCCAGCGATCGTACAGACAAGTAACTTCCCCCCCACAGACGGACACCACACAAGGTTAAAGTTCAACGAGACTTTATAGGCAATTCTTTAGGTTTACGATGGAATGGTACAAGGAGGTCTGGACTCAGGGGTCCCCTCGATTCTAGTCTCTGGGTTGGGAAAAGGGTAGCGGGACAGTCTTGTTACCAAAAAGATGAAAATAGCTCTCAATCCTCGAGCTCGGCGTTCTAGATGATCGGGCCGCGGCGGAGCCAGCAGGTCCCGAGATGGACGAAGGAAACGACGGTCCGCGGCGGAGCCAGCAGGTCCCGATGAAGGTGATGGTTACAAACGGTCCGCGGCCACGCCAGCAGGTCCCGACGACAATGGAGGGTATGAAGGTTACGAAGGTTGCGGCAGCGCCAGCAGGCAGGACGATGGTGCACGAGACAGAGCTATGGCAGCGCCAGTAGTCCGTCAAGGATGAGTTCTTCTCTGCGTCTCTCGACTCCAAGATACAACTGCCTTCCTGCTCTGGAGCTGCCCCAGTTATAGGGCTGGTGTTCTTTGATGTCCGGACCCTCGCACTTGGAGGTCGGGAGGTCCGGGATGAGGGAGTCCAGACACCCAGCAGGGGGGTGGAGCCAGCGCCCGGGGAGGCGATGGGCGAGCGGCACTTGGTGGGGGAGAGCCATCGACACCTCTTTCTCCCATTGACTTGCCAAGTAGCCCGCTCACCTCCCAGGTGGATGGTGGTGCCGGGATGTCTGAGGCCTGGCCAGGCCCAGGGTTGGGGTCGATCGGGGGCCAGGCGGCCTCGTGGTGGAGTGTCCAAGATGGCGCCCAGGATGGGCGCGCAGGCCGGCAGTGGATCGGGCCCACGAGGTCGACATGTTCGAGGGTAGGCCTGAGGGGACGGAGGACGTGTAATGGTGGTGTGTGGTACCTGCGTGACCGGGCTCGGGCCTGGTCGGGCCGGGGGAGATCGGCCCTTCATGTGGCCTGTCCAACAGTCGCTATAATATTGAATAACATAATGGACAGTTGCTTAGTATGTGTTTGCTAGAGAGAGTTCTCTCTCTCTTTTTCCTAATCTGTTTATTGTTCCCTACGACTAGCAAACTTAGTAATGGTAGGGGTCCCCCATTTTTCAAATACTGACCTTCCTGTGTGCCTTGGCCTGTTTGTGAATTGACTGTCTGATTTGTGAGGGGCAGGGGCTGGGTGGCTCCCAGAGTCTGAGTGGGCCATCCCTGGGCTGAATAGCTCCATCTGCATCTAGAGTGGTGGGAGGGGGTAGCACCTGGGCCTGAATAGGGCTGTGCCTGCCTTCTACAATGCTGGCTCCACCTCCTGCTGGACGGCTGATGACCCTGCCCCTCTCTCTGAAAGGAAAGGAGAGGCCAGGAAAACAAAGTGCTCAAGGGACACCCAGAACTGGTTTAGACCGTGCTCAGAGCCCTCCTGCACAAAAGGAACAAATAATTTTAGGGGTATAAGTACAGGACTTCTGACTACAGAAAATTAGATAATCCTGGAATCAAGAAGGAACCTCTGCCAAGGAGAAAGCTGGAAGACTGAAGAGTAAGGCCTGTTGTGAGCTGGCTCCCTGTTTTGAAGTCCCAGGAACAAAAGGACTTTACCCTCAGCTTCCCTGAGCTCTGCTGAGAGAGCTCTGTCCTTCCTAGAGTGTGTGGGCCAGTTGTGGTGCCTCTGGAAGTGGTACCTGTGTTGGGAAGCAGGAAACCAAGATTTGAGAGACTTTGCTACAGAAAATTTATCGCGTCGCTTGATTGCGGAGAGCATCACTGTCAGTGCGAGTAAATTCCCACCGCCACGAAGGTCGAGATCGCCTCAGCGCCTGTTGCAGCTGCCAGAGACGTTGCACCCTTCGCTAGCGGGAAAAATATCAACACTGCGAGTATCGTCGCAGGGCCTGTCATCATTGGGTGAGATCATCACACTGCCGCTTTGCGAGCTGTTTCACGTCACTGCGAACATCGTCGCATAGTCATCGCTTCGAGGGGCACGAGAGGAGAAGATCGTCACTAAGCCCTGGAGATCGTCGCATCGTGCCTTTGAGAGAGAAAACTTCCTGCGGAACCTACGCACCGGAATCCATACAAGTCATCGCCTTCCTCCCCATACAGACTGGAGTCGCCGCAACACGTCCGCTGCTGCAGCGGGGCTGCCACTAACGCCTCCCCAGGGTCTCAGGAGTAACACATCGCTTGTTTTCTACCGCTACAGCTTCTGTGCTTGGAACTTTTTATCGCAAAGAAAAGTACTGTGGCTAAAACGTGACGCAACTGTGGATCATGTTATCGCTAACCTTAAGAACACTTTGCAACCATATTCTTGAACTGTGTATGTTGGATTTTTGTCATTTTGGTCTTGTGTTGTTTAGAATAAATACCTTTATTTTTATTTTTCTAAACTGTTGTGGAGGCAGTTTGTGGTGTTTTCACTGTGTTACTGTAAGTGTTGGTACAAATAATTTACACATTGCCTTTGATAAGCCTGACTGCTTGTGCCCAAGCTACCAAGGGGGTGAGCAGAGGTTATCTAAAGAGAGTTTCCTCCTTACCCTGAATAGAAGCAAGGGTCCCTATTTGGACAGTGGTACCTACTCTGCCAACTAGAGACCCCCAGTTCTAACAAATATAAATCAATATTCATCTCAAGAAATTTCCCATATTACAGTGCAACACACACCCTCCCTCCATGTCTGCTACCACATGAATCATCAATCAACTTAAATCACCACTCACGCAATCATTCACTAATCGTTGCAATAGTTGAAGTTGCCTCATCCAATCTAAGCATGGGTAGAGAATTTGCTCTTGGCAGGCAGTCTTGCAGGTAATAAACAATTTTATTGGGCAACACTTCTAGTGCAAAGTGAAGCAAAAGAAATAGACATTAGGCTATAGACATGCGAGGGGGCAGGCATTGTCCCCAATTTCATGAAGGAATTGTGAAGGCGTCTTCAATGCACACTGATTCAACTGCAATCCGGCAGTATACATGTGACTAATAAAAAAGGTGGGGCAGCATAAATCTGGCACAAAAATTATAATTTTCTTCTAACTCATTTTTTTGTTTTTTGCAAAGAAAGAACTAAGTTCATTGAGAAAAATTTTAAAGTTCTATGGTGGCACTGGCATACCTAGTCCAGGATGTAGAGTTTGTCCTTCAACTCAGATGGTTCACCCAGAAATTGGTCAGCTAACACATTTGATTCAACTTAGGACCAAACACGCTCTTCCTCCTCCTGTGCTGCTATTTCATGAACGGTGTAATTGTGCGCATCTTCCCATACCAACACATCAATGGATTTTGATCCACATAGACCTCTTTTGGATCATCCAGATACTTATGCAACATCTTGGTCATTGGTGCTGTCACTTGCTCAACCTGTTTTGCCATCACCTCTGCACTAGACTTGAGGCATGACAATGGAAACGAACATAATGCAGAGGTCCTTCTTTTGCTGTTGTTTCTGGTGTTCTGGTTGATGGTGTTGGCTGCTGTGAGAAAAGACTGCCCTCTCTGGGGGTTGAAGGCGGCACGCCTGAACTGCAGGGTGGGTGTGAGGGTTCCCCTCCACCACACAGCGTCTCACCCAGCGTCTTACCGGATCCTCCACCACACGGCATCCCATCCAGCATCTCATCTGATCCTCACCACATGGAGGCTGCCGTCTGCCAAAACCGGAAGTAGAGTTAACACCGTCTGCCAGTCAGGTTATTTCCCAGCACGTAGGCACCACACGACAGGGACACCGGTGAAGGGTGCACTTTCACCCCCTTTTTAAGTCCCGTGAAGAAGCGAGGCTCTGATTCGATTCTTTGTTTTTTTCTCTCTACATCCTCCTTCCCGGCAAGACCTACTGCTTCCACCTCCCAACGGACCCCGAGAGACTTCAGAGTGTCAAGAGGACCCTGAGAAAAGAAAACCCAGTGGATGCAAACTGTATTCTCCCTAGCCATCACCATTCTACCCTTATATCAGGACCGAGAGAGAATCCCTTCAATTAGGAAACACCTTAAGTTATTCGTTAAACCATTGCCTCTCAATTAATAAAACTCTCTATTCTCTGAAGAGAACCTTTCTGGCATCTTCTTTCCTGTTCGATAGTACTGAACCACCTACCTTGCTCACGGACGCACCCCAGAAGTTCCAGCCATTCTTCTTCCAAATCTCTGGCTTGCTCTACAATCCACTTCTTGTATTTTAAAACATACCCTTCAGAAAAAGGGATGAAAGTGGGCAGAATTTTTTTGTACCGTGGATCAAGTAGTACGGCACATATGTACTCTTTGGACTCGATGATGTCATGTTGCAGCCTTATATCAGAAGCCAAGTGCAGGACTAAGGTCTCAACCAAGGCATGTGCTTCTGTGTTTTCATTCACACCTGCAGGGGTAAACTTTTCAGATTCCTTCTTTAACTGGTCTTGTAAGAGATGCAACATTGGGATAGCTTGGCCAATCGTACTGTCCTCCTTACTAACTTCCTGCGTAAAAACTCCAAAAGGGAGTAGCATATATGTCAGCTATTTGACTAGGCCCCATTTGTCCACATCCATGGTCATAGCTTTCCCAGCTGCATCCTCTCCTCTTTAACTGACATAGCCATTGATCGGTTTGTACTGCTCAAACAGACGCTGCAGCATGTAAAAAGTGGAGTTCCAATGTGGTGGCACCTTCTGTATCAGGGCTTTAACTGGTGCTGTATTAATATGCTGAATAGTCAGCAGCTGCTTACGGGCTTTAAAAAAATGGCTGAAATGGATGCAGTTTCTTCTGCAGGTGGTCAGGTATGTTGCTGACTAGGTCTTCATTTTTAGGAAGTCTTGCACCACCAAGGTTGATGCAATTGGCCAGACACAGGACCCTGAAATAGCCTCTGTCTCACATGGCCTAGACTATGTTACTGCCTTTGTCCGTGGCAACAAATCCAATTCTAAGACCTCTCAGTTGCAGTCGTTCATACACCTTGCTGGTAAATTCTTCCGAGATGTTTGCAGCTGTATGTGATTTCTCCATTGTGAACATGGCCACTGTTGCATGCCGCCAAATGCTCTTAAAACGTTCTTCAGGGCCAAGACCTGAAGATACCTTTTGCTTTACCCTTTCAGAAGAGATCTAGTGTGCAGTGATGCACACTGGATGTAATCAGTCGCCTGACAACTGGTCCACATGTCTGTCATCAAGTGGGTGGTGTGAACAATACTTTGCTGCAAGGCTTGTCCAACCAAATGCAGCACATTGTGATGCTGTACTAGAAGAGCCATTCTGACAAAATAGGTCCTACTTGGAACCTTCCATTGTGAGCAGATGGCTGCCACAAATTCTAAGAATCTGACACCTTCCACCAAAGTAAAAGGGAGGAGGTCCAGCGCTAATTTTTTTTTTAACTTTCCCATTGTACAAACGTGCGGTTGGGTGGTTTCGCTCGTAGGGCCCCTCCTGCCTAAACATGCTCGTAATAGTAGTCTAGATTTTCTTATTTTCTTGGGGCACTGGGAAGTCACTAAAGTGGGTGAATCTGCTGGCACACTGCTGGGGACAGGGCTGCTTTGCGTGAAGAAGTCACCTTCTTCTTTCTTATCATCAGCACCTTTCCTCTGTGATTGGACTTGGAGCTGATGTTCCCTGGCTCTCCCCACCATCACGACCACGTTCAGCAATTTTTTAAGGTGCTCCTCCCACTTGATTGTGTGGTGTTTTTTCACATGGGTCACGGACCTCCAATACCATAATGTGAACCAGGCTTACTTCAATGAACATTTGTGTGGCAAATGGTGCATACTGCAATGGGCTCCCCCTCTTTGCTAACTGTAAAAAAAAGTCCCACACTGGGAGGAGAACTTTTTTACTGGGTCACTGCCAATGCCTGAAGAAGAATTGGAGGTAGGTGGGCATGTCATCAATTACCTCTCTGCTTCCCCTGAGGCAGGGGTTGGTACGGGTCTCAGCTGGGGCTTTGCAAATATAGGAGCTGGTGGCTGTGCTACCTGTGCCACATCCCTTGGAGCTCGTTGAATAGCAATGTCAGATTCCTCTTTGTCACCTTCCACCATGAGTGCCTCATCATCTCCTTCTATAAGTCTAAGTCTTTCTGGAACTTTTCTTTTCCCTTGCTTCTCCTGTTGTCTTCTGGTCACTGTTGGGGTCCTCTCCATGTCGCTATCATCCTCAGAAGAAGTGGTGCTTGGAGAAGATGGTACTGTAGTACCCTTCATTTTCCTTCCTGGAAATCTGGGAGCCAATGATTCTAAAAGAGGAGGTTCAACTTCTTGCTCTGAAGGAAGCTCAAACTCCTGTTCTGCTCCAACATCAGACAAATATACCATTGCTGGCTGCTGTCCACTTTGCTGTGTTTCATGAAATGATTGTGTACTACTTTGTGAAAGGGACAAATCCAATTCAACATCACTACTTGTCTGCGTCAACATGATTGCACTGGCTGCCTCACTGACAGACATGGTGCTGGGCTTAGGTTGGCGGGATGGTTCTGTTGCTGCCGGACTGCTGGTCTCAGCTTGCTCACGGTAGGCCGGTGTGGCAGGCACAAGTTTCCTGAAAAAGGTTGTGATCGGCACTCCAGTAGTAGAAATCTGCTTCTTCTTCTACCCACTAGCCAATTTCTTTGCATCGCCTTTCTTTGGGGCCATCTTGAAGCTGTCAGTTGGCAGTAGGACTTGCCTTCACAACAAGCTGAAGAGATGACCCGGTTGCGTAGACGATCACGCTTCACATTGTGCGCAGCCCTTCTGTCTGGCAGTACTGTGGGTGATGTCTCTTCTCTTGTGCACCTAAATCATCAGTGAAACCTGGCACTGTTGCAGTTCAAGTAGTAGTACATGCAAACTATATAATTTAGTGTGCTTACTTAAGTTATTATAATTATTTAACCATAGTGTTCATTCTTAAAACGGAAAACTACACAAACATAAACTTTCATGGTGTACACTCAGGAAGGATAAGAAAGAGCAACAACAACAACAACAAACCACACATATGTAATTGTTTGTTTTATATGCATCACATGGGATGTGGCACTCAGGGAGGTGCAGCAAATGACAATAGAATAATCCTTACACAATAAATGCTGTTGTGAACCTATAGCAGATATGAGGTTGATTCATTGTTGTCAGATGTTATGAAAATGGTTAAAAAAAAATATCTAAAAATAAAATACATGGTTTTTAAAAAACTAACATAAAAAATTAAATATTTAAAATTAAAAAATAACTACCAAATTGAAAAAACTAAAAACTAAAATTGAAAACAATTAAAATAAAAAATGATAAATAAGTGACATTAGCCTCAAGCAAATCATTTTAAATATTAAACTGCTATCTCATTGCTCAACCATCCATGCAAGCATATGGCAAAGGGCCACAATGGCTGGACACACAAAATGGCTGCCTGCCATTGCCACATGGTCATCAACAACAACACGGTGCAAAAAGGCATTGGGAACAAATAGAAGACATGCAGGCCTATGGCAAAAGCACACTGGCTACCTACACAAAATGGCCTCCAGTCACATTGTAATTGTATTGTAATTGCATTTATATGGCGCTTAATACCCCTGACGAGGCGTCAAAGCACTTTTTCGGCAAGTAGCACGCTACTCCGGGACCCATAGAAGATTAGTGTTGAATTAGTATAGTGAAACATGCAAGTACATTTTAAGTGGTGGATAGGTTAGTCAGTTATATGGATTTGGAATGATGGCAGAAGGATAGAGGAGAAAAAAGGTTTGTATTTATATAGCGCTTGTTGACGCACGCTATTCAGGAAGCCCATACAGGATTAGTGGTGAATTATTATGGTGAAATATGAAGTAATTTCAGTGGTGGATATTTAGGGCCCGATGTAGGTAATCCCAAATTACCGATTCTTAAATACCAAATCATACAGATTCGGTATTTAAGAACTGGCAATCGGGATGTAGGTAATTTTACCGATTTAATTACCGAATCAGTATGATTCAGTAATTAACGGCCGGTATTTGCCTTCCTACATCTAGCCCCTAGTCAGTTATTTTGAGTGAGAAGGATAGCGGAGGGATAAAAGGGGAAGAAAGGTTTGCATTCATATACCGTACCACTTGTTTACCCCTGATGGGTGTTGAAGCGCTTTTCTGGTGAGTAGCACGCTACTCTGGAACCCATAAAAGATTAGTGCTGAAAATTAGCATAGTAAAATATGAAGTCATTTGAGTAGTGGAGATGTTATTCAGTTATTTGGGTAGAGAAGGGTTGGTGGCAGGATAGAAGAGGGAAAGAGGTTTGAATTTATATAGCGCTTGCTACCCCTGATGCGGTTTTGAAGCGCAATTAGCACGCTACTCTGGAACCCATCAGGATTAGTGTTGAATTAGTATGGTGAAACATGAAAGTAATTTTAGTGGTGGATATGTTAGTCAGTTATTTGGATAGAGAAGAGTTGGGGAGTGGTAGAAAAGGAAAAAGGTTTGCATTTATATAGCACTTGTAACCCTGATGGGGTGTTGAGACTCTTTATTGGCGAGTAGCACGCTACTCTGGAACCCAATAAAGGATTTGTGGTGAATTAGTAAAGTTGAATATGGAATTTGAAAAGTGAACATGTTAGTCTGTTAATCTTGATTGAAAAGGATAGTGGAGGGATAAAAGAGTGAAGGATTTTTTCTTAAAGTCTTAGCAGTAGGAGGAGGCTTTTGGATGAGTAAAAAAGGAGTTTTGAAGGGGAGGAGTCAGAAGGAAAAGTTTAGAAAGGTCTGTTTTGGGGGATCGGTATAATAAAAGAGGTGTCAGATGATGCAAGGAGGGGTAGAGTAGGAGAGAGTCTAGAACGTTTTTTTGGTGATCATAGTAGTAGTATGGGGTATGGGGAAATGAGAGAGTGGATGTAGAGGATATATTGATAGATGTATACGCTGAGAAATAGGGTAGTGCATTGGAAATGCTAAATTAGAAGAAAGTGATAAATATATAGATCCATAAGTACATTGCAAGTATATAGATACATCATGGATGTAAGTATATGTAGATTAAAGATATTGATAGTAGTGGTATGGGGTTTGGGATAAATGAGAGAATGGATGTAGAGGATATATTGATAGATGTATAGGATGAGAGATAGGGTAGTGCATTGGATAGAGTAGTAGAAAGAAGTTTTAGATAAGTCAGAAGGTTGGGCTTGAAGATATATTGAGCGAAGCATAGGCTGAGAAATAAGGTAATGCATTGGAAATGCTAAATTAGAAGTGATAGATATATTATATAGATACATAAAGGAGGTAAGTATATGTAGATTGAAGATAGTGAGGCACAGCATAAGAAATAGGGTAGTGCATTGGATATGCTTTTTCAGGAGAAAAGTAACAGACAGACAAATCCAAGTACATGGAAGGTACATATATGCACAATGGAAGTATGTACATGTAGACCAAAGATGATTTTATTTATTTATTATTATTATTATTATTTTTTCTCTCAGCAACATAATTATTTTACATGTTTATACAAAGTAATACACAAAGATAGGTACATATCTATAATGAAAACAAATGCTTGTATACAGAGGGATATGCTTTAAATTTCTGTTTGCGTATGGTGCTTATGGGGAACAAAGAGAAGACATGCAGACCTATGGGCAAAGCACACTGGCTGGCTACACAAAATGGTCTTCTCTACATAGGGATGACCATGAGACCGATTAAAATTCGCATCACAGAGCACCGTAACAACTTCCGGTGCCGCAAAACCAACACTAAGATGACGGCAGATTTCCACAACTTACACCACCCACCGGACTCCATCAGTTAGTGTGTCCTAGAGGCCCACCCTGGCATAACAAAAAATGCCCTCTTCAGAATCGAACAGAGATGGGTATTGCGTTTGGCTTGTGATAAAGAGGGCCTTAATGAAGACATACCTTGGGTAGCACTCACAAGAAGAACCATCTAATTAGGCCACAGCATGAGGTAGTAACAAGTATACATCAACCACTGACCCCTATGGCTAAATTCAACCATACACCATTGTGTATTTGTCAATCTTCCGACATGAAGTACATCAGAGCTATACAATGTGAAGTTGTGATATAATCATCACAAAAACATCAAGATGAATACTGATAAGTATTTTATTAGGTAGATGAAGGACAGCTTAAACAACCACTGTACTCCAGGTTCTTATCATCAATGATCGTTCAAACCTCCAATCCATAGAACCTCTGCACTGAACACAGAAATACGAATACCAGAAGGAATGCAAACATGTTCTAAACTAAATAATGATGAATATAACACACCTCCCCCTTCACAAAACTAAAATAATATTTAAAAACTTTATACATAACATTGCAATTCAAGAAATAATAGAAATTCAAAATCTTACAAAATCTTTCATTTTTGTCTGTAAATGTCTAACTTGACAACTTCTTCTAGGTTCACATACTTGTTTGCCAACAACATGAGTACCTTCTAAAGGAACTCCCGTTTGTTCTACATTTCCATTTTGCTCTACAACTGGGATGGAGATATGTTCAATATTATTCTTGTCAAGACCATTTGAGGTGGGCTCTGAAGCATTAAAACTGTCAAAAAATCTGAAAATCTTCATCTTCTACATTCCTCGAGTATTGCGTAGTCAACTGAGGTTTTCCCACCACATACCTAGCTTTGTACATAGATACACGTCTAAAGCTCCACATTTTTCCACCTTTAACTTTAACAGCTTTGCTAAATACCTCAACAACTTCGATAGGATCAGACCATCTAGACCATCTCCTATTACTTGACCCTCCAAGTTTCACTCGTACCAAATCACCAACACGAACCCTCTGGTTTTGTAACTGATGCCTATACCCATATTTGTTCATTCTTTCTTGGTATTTTTTGACACGTTCCCTAACTTGTGAAAAATCTAACACAGAATTTTATGAGTTATTAACTTTCAACCACCAAGGCATAAGTTTGGATCCAGGCTTTCAACCTCTTAGCATCTCAAATGGAGAACATCCAGTTACTGAATTTGTAGAAATACGATAAGTAAGTAAAGTGGCCCGTAATGCTTTTCTCCAGTCAATATTACTCTTTACAGCTAACTGGATAGATTCTTTGATAACTCTGTTAAAGCGCTCAACTTGACCGTTTGCCTGGGGGTTGTAATTGAAAACCCTTTTATGCACTATACCATATTTCTTCAAAACAATTCCATTTCCTTGCTAGTGAATAGCGTACTATTATCAGAGATAAGTTCAGAAGGTAAATCTTCACGACAAAAAACATTGTCGAGAAACTCTATGACCTGAGAAAAAGTAATTTTGTCAACAACCTTGATCTCTGGCCATTTAGAAAAGTAATCTATTAGAACCAAAGCAAAGACTTCTTTTGAAGAAGGCAGACACAAAGGACCAGTAATGTCAATTCCTAACTTTTTCCATGGCCCTTTAGAATACTCAATAGGAGTTATATCAACAGATAAGGGTTTGTCCCGCTTTGAGCAAGGTTCACATTCTCTGACCCACCTATCCACCATGCTGTCTTTGCTGGGCCACCAATAAAATTCTCTTAGACGCCTCTTAGTACAGGACATACCCATATGTCCATCATGTGCAATAATCATTAATTTCTCTCTAATGCCATACGGAGGAACAATTTTATCACCTCTAGAGACAATATCCTGTAAACACATAAGTTCATCCTTCATTTTTAAAAACGAACTTAACTCTCCATTCAATTTCCTTTCTTCAGGCCAACCCTCATGTAAATATTCAACCACTTTACTCCAAACATCATCTTTGACCATTGCTTTTTTCCAATCCACTTCTGAAATGACTCCGGAAACACCAGCTACACCAATATCCTCCATGGTATAAGCTACATCTACACATTCTTCCACGATATTGTCAGACTCCAGAACATAGGGCAGAGGTAACCGAGACATACAGTCTACATGCACATCCAAAAGACATGGAATATATTCAACACTACATTGAAATTCTTGCAACACAGCAGCTAACCTTGCCAACCATGCTGTTAATGTTCTTCCACCTCCCGCAGCTAGCATGTTAATTAGAGGTTTGTGATCTGTTCTCAACCGGAATTTGGTGCCCCATAGAATTGCCGAAAATGCTGTGCAGCCCAAGTGCAAGCTAGTAATTCCCTCTCAATACTGGAATAACTGCATTCTGCACCACGCAGTGATCTAGATGCATAAGATACTATGTGCTCAATTCCATCACTTTTTTGCATTAAAACTGCACCTAAGCCTGTACCACTAGCATCTACAGCTACAATATATTCTTCCCTAACAGTAAATGGTTTCAAAAATGGTGCTGAGCTGATTTCTTTATTAAGTGTTTCAAAAGCTAGTTGTTGGTATTTTCCCCACTCAAATTTTGCATTTTTCTTCAGCAACAATCTAAGATCAAATACTTTTGAAGCATAATTTTGAATACATTTTCTATAAAATTCAGTAAGACCCAAAACTGAATGCAACTGTACTCTGTTAGCTGGTGCAGGTGCCTCCGAAATGCTAGTAAGATGGTTAAACTTAGGTTTGATACCCTCACTAGATATCTCATGCCCCAAGTATTCAACATTTTCCTGTCTAAATTTGCATTTAGTGTATTTGAGAGTTAGCCCTTTCTTCTGTATACTCTGCAAAACCATCTTCAAATTGCTGTCATGTTCCTCCCAATCTTTCCCATAAAGTAATATGTCCTCCTGGAAGGCTGTTGCCCCAGAGCAACCCTCTAACACCTCTTTCATAAGTCTTTGGAACACAGATACAGCACTTGCCAAACCAAATGGCACTCTAAAAAATTGGTACATACCCTCAGGTGTTATAATTGTTCCTTCTTAAAAGGAACTGATGTTTTCTTTGAACAGGATTGGTTCTTAACAAGTGATACTTCAGACGCAGAATCTTGACTTTTGACAGAAATGCTATGAGATTGACCTCTGATCTCACTGACGAACTTCTCTGATTGTTCAATGCCTTTAGCAATGTTAACCACAGCCCTTAAAGAAGGTTCAGTACTCAACCACAATCTCTCTTGTATTTTCTTGCTTTTGGTCTTCATCATAATTTTATCTCTCAATACTTGCTCAAAGTTAATGGTATCAAATGCACACGAACCAGCCAAAGTGTGTAAAGCAGAAACGTAGTTTTCAATGGATTAGTTTTCTTTTTGAGCGTGTGAATAAAACTTGAACCTTTCCAATACTGTATTTATTTTCTTACCAAATCTCGGGGCATATTATCAAGGGGGTTTATCTCCGCTTTTTTGGCTTTAAAAGCCAAGAAAGCGGAGATAAAATTATCTCCCTATTACCTAGCTATCGCTAACACCAGTTAGCGACAGCTAGTAGGAGATAGCGACCATCTTGGGCCCCACTTTGCATGTCAGTGATATTTATCACTAATTACATGCAAAGTGGGCGTGCCAATATGTTAGAGACTGAAAACAGTCGCTAACATCGCTATCTCCTATTACCAACATTTGGAGATATTCGCGCTAAGCGCGAATATCTCCAAAAGCTAACACCTGCCCTGAGCAGTTCTTAGCCATGTTATCCAATGGGAGGTGGATAACATGGCTAAGAGCATTAGCTCGCTAATGCATGAATATCGCGGAATTTTCAGCAATATTCATGCATTGCGGCGATTTTTATCGCATTTGCGATAAACCTTGGTAATACCAAGGTTTATTTGCGGTAAAAATCGCCGCAGCTCAGCGGTAAATTTTTATCTCTAACCAAGCAATAGCGATAATTATCGCTAATGCTTGGTAATATGCCCCCTCGTGCTTAATTGCTTAACAGCGATGTCAAACACGTTTGTTTCTTCAGATCCTTCAATTGGAGGTAAATTTGTAAATTCCTTTATTCCTTGTCCTCCCAAACAATGTCTTAACTTAAAAGATCAAGTTTTCTTTTGGCGGCACAACCATCTTCCTCTAATACTTTCACAAATGCTAAAAACATAGGGTACCATAATTCCCATTCCATTTTAGGTTCACTTGCAACAGGCAAAAAATGTGGAGGTGCAACAATATAGGACATTTCTATTTTTTTATAGGTACTAACAACCAATAAATATATATACTATAACATCATAGATCAGTGAGCAGAACTTGTAGAATAATAAACATAAGGTGTTTCAAAGACAATAATATCAATATACATCTAAAACTGTCAACGTCTTTATAGAGAGATGTTGTTAACTGCTGATGTAGAAAGTGTGCAAATCACTGTAGTTAGCATAACATGTACACCCCCCCCAAAAAAAATTACTAGACCTTGAATACTTGTTGGAATACAAAGTGTGCGAATCACTGTAATTCGCGTTGATAAAATGCACTGTTTGCCAAACTTGTACTCCGATACGAAGCTCCTGTAACCTTGGAAACTGTCACGAGTTGCATTACGAGGGCCGCTGTACGTGCGTATGACATCAATTACCCATCATACTTTGGAGCATCAGGAATGCTTTGCGAAAACAAGCTTCCATAATGCTTACGCAGCAGGAACTGGTACGCAACAATAGTTCAGTGGAATCCGACACGCACAAGTCTCGAGTCTAGAAGTTGGAAATACAGGTATCCAAATATTTATACCAAAACAACTTGTTGGAAACCAAAATATATACTGTAAACAAATTAGCCTTCACAAGCCGATAAAAATGATTTCTTCCGCAAGTGTTCCACATACAAGCTAGTATTAACTTGCTGTCGCAACACTAAGTCACTGCTACAGATACGATCCAAGTATATTTTTTGCAAAATATGTGAAGGCAGTGAAATAAATTTTCAATGAGTCTTTCATGCGTCCATAAGCCGCTGGTGCAATTAAAAGCACATCCAGAACGATTACACTCCGCCGCTGGTATATTCACGCACAAAATTTTTTTTAAAAAAATCAAAACTATACCTTGAAGTAGTCTGAGTGAACACTGTCCTTAGATCCCGCTCATCGTCAAAATTGTGATATAATCATCACAATAACATCAAGATGAATACTGATAAGTATTTTATTAGGTAGGTGAAGGACAGCTTAAACAACCACTGTTCTCCAGGTTCTTATCATCAATGATCGTTAAAACCGCCATCCACAGAACCCCAGCACTGAACACAGAAGAAAGAATACCAGAAGGAATGCAAACATGTTCTAAACTAAATAATGATGACTACAACAAGGGTTAGCTATACAAACAAGGCCCCTACAGGGTCTCACATACAAACTCTACATTATCACTGTCACACGGATTAGGGAAGCTCGCACCACATCTGCCAATTTTATTTCTTAAGCGACCTGCGGTAGTGCATCCTTAGATGAGATGCACTTACTGCAAACTACATGTAACAGTACATAGACGCCAACATTGTAGCAGTACAAACTTGTTGTTGGTTGGCATTTATTAACGTAACCAGCACATACACCAATTGCCAACCATTGAATGGCGCCCTGTCGCTCACTGGGCATGTCCGTACATGACGGACGTGCACCCGGAAGTTCCCTCCCTGCCCCCTCGGCACGGTGCTTATACTGGAAACTTACGTGGCTTCCAGTGTACCAGCGGGGCCGGCGGAGCAGGGGTTAGATCTGTGGACGTGAGCTAACATTGGTAACTGCTACAAGAATAGTTGGTCTGTAGTACCTCCAATACCGGGGCACTGTGTGGGGCTAATTGTGGGCCTTACGAGTGACTCTTCGATCCCATTGTATGGGGAGACCCCTGTGTTTGTTGACTCATTTATGGCCTGCAAACCCTCACAGAGATTAGGGGGAGGCTGTTTTATTTTGATTATATTTTTGGTGCAACAAGATGGGTGTCTCATAAATGGGCCTTGTGATCCCACGTATGCTCAGCTTTTGAGACCTCACACAGCCGTGATGTAGTATATGGACTCTTCCAGCATACAAGGTGCCAGGGACTGCATGGATGGGCACACCCGGTCTACCCTATGGGTTACGCCTTTGGGGTGACTAACGGCGGAGGCTCTAAGTGCAGCGTATGCTGGGAGTAATGGGTGACACACGCCTAATTAGCATCATACCTCAATATTGGTATACACGGCCGCCTACTAGTGAGCTTCATCCAGAAATTAGTATTTTTTTTAAACTTTGACCTATATCTTTCTCACCCACAAAGGACACTGAACTATTCAGTGGTTGAGACCACGGCCACCGATATAACATCACCGCGACCCTGATTAGGTGAGTTTTTGCTGGATGTTAGGAGCCTTCACCCTATACATGTAATGCTCCTTCGCCCAAAAAATTCTATTTTAATCATTGCTCTTGTATTTCTGCTGTCTCATCGCATTGCATGATCACTACTACTGAGTGATGCATGCCTTTTTTATCACCCCTTAGAACACTGCATATATTAAGTTGGTTCATACTATGCCTTGATGTACCTTGTAAATATATTTCCCTACAGGTTGACTTCAATTGATCTACAGGTACCACTTTTTAGGGTGCTGTAAGGGTGGTCAATATATTTATTATTTGTTTACCACCACCAAAAAGTGTGGATAGATCTCTTTTTAGGTCCTGAAAAAATGCCTTCTAATTGAGGTATTGGCAAGAAACATGTAGACCGTAAATGCGCACCATCCTGTGACCTTATAACAGGGGTGCACCAACTTTCACATTTTTAATCAGGATAGTGGCC
The DNA here is from genome assembly GCF_964263255.1 of Lissotriton vulgaris. NCBI lineage: Eukaryota > Metazoa > Chordata > Amphibia > Caudata > Salamandridae > Lissotriton > Lissotriton vulgaris. Next base: position 971,334,283 of record NC_141697.1, read on the forward strand.
ACTATCATTAAAATAGTTCTGGGTGGACCACTACTTCCTGTTTTAACCTCACTTCTACACTCTCCACATCTACACTCACTGGGGCCCTCACACGCATAGAACCTTACGGCAAAGGAAATAAAGATCTCTGCCAAAAGGCCCAGGTAAGGGTGCCGATCGGGTATTGCAGTGCCCACCAGATTAGGAGCAGACACGATGATGAAGCAAGACACCCCACTGTTGGGGGATGTGTGAGGGTCTCTTTTCCGAAAGGAGGAAATTTTCTCCTACAGTGTTCACAAGGAACTGCATACCTTTCTGCTTTTAATTTCTCCTGGGCATGTACGCTGGACCTTGATAAATATTTCCCATAGTCCTCCTTTCTGTTCAATGTTACACAAAATGGCCACCAGCCACATGGTAACAACTACAACAACCAGCAAGAAGGCATGGCCACAAACAAAGAAGACATGCATGTCTATGGGGAAAGCACACTGGCTGGCTACCAAAAATGGCCACCAACCACATGGTCAGACAACAACAACCAGCAAGAAGGCCAGACCACAAATGAAGAAGATATGCAGGCCTATGGGAAAAGTACACTGGCTGGCTATATAAAATGGCTGCCAGTCACATGGTCAGAACAAATACAACCAGCAAGGAGGCAATGTCACAATCAGAGAAGACATGCAGGGCTATGGCAAAAGCACACTGGCTGGCTACACAAAATGGCTGACAGCCGCATGGTCACAACAACAACCAGCAAGGAGGCATGGCCTCAAACAAAGAAGACATGCAGGCCTATGGGGAAAGCACACTGGCTGGCTACACAAAATGTCCGCAGGCCACATGCTCATAACAACATCAAGCAGGAGGCCTGGAAAAAAGAACACATGCGGGCCTAGGGTGGACACTGACTATACAAAATTGCCACATGGCATAATGAACAACAAAGACAAATGGTGGCTTATGCAAAACACACATACACACACACTCACACACTGGCTAATCAAAAGAGGCATGGTAACACAGAGAACACAGCATTAATTCAGCAATGCCAAAAACAAAAATTAACATGGCTAAAAATGTTCACAACACACATCCTCCACAGGCATTACCCCACCTAGACACTGTTTGCAGGGGAAATAACATGAAATACTGCAAGCAACACATTTTGTATTTTAATCTAGTGGCATCCATGGCCTAAATGATCTTCTAATCCTTTTTTTCAATTCTATTGCCCTTACCTTTGCCGGGAAACAACAGCAGCGTTGCCGCAGGACCGGCTGTGCTGCACTGAAGAACTGTCGCCCACGCTGCACCGGGAGTTTGGGACTTCACTCCCTAGGGTGCATTGGGGCCGCTCACTTGCCTGACGTACAACTAAGCGCCCAGAGGCGCTTAAAAGAACTGGGCACCTCCTGTAGCAAGGATAATCCTTTTTGTCAATTCCATTGACCTTAACTTTGCCGGTAAACAACAGAAGGTTTGCCGCAGGACCGGCTGTGCTGTACTGAAGAACTGTCGCCAACGTTGCACCGGGAGTTTGGAACTTCATTCCCCAGGTGCATTGGGGCCGCACACTTGCCTGACATACAGCTAAGCGCCCGGAGGCACTTAAAAACACTGGGTGCCTCCCGTGACGCGGGAATCGCGCGGGCGTGCCCGGGCAAAGCCCGGGCCAAGGGCAGGCCTATCTGCACCTGTCCTAGACCGGAGAAGGCCGGGCTGGGTCTGGTCTCTTCAATTTCTATTTTCCGGGTAAACAACACTAATTATTGACATTGGATGCATTGATAATGTTATTACTGTTTGTTTTATTTTACTATTTGGATTTTTCCTCTGAAACTTAGGCTAAACCACTCTAAAGGATGGGGAAAAGGAAACTATTAAGTCCAGGTGGTGTTAGGGCAAGTACCGACACTCAACAAACTTTATTAAGTTATTTAATTGGTGTGGTAGGCGCCTTAGATAAGCAGATCTTATCAGTGGAAGAATCCATTGAAGGGACTTCCTCCAGACACAGCCAGGAGTTGCCCAGTCCTGTAGAAAATACACAATAAAATCTTGGGGAAAATATTATTAATCCATAAAATGGAGGTATCCAGCCTGAATCTGATGAGCTCCTACTGATCAGTAATGATTCACCTACACAACCTCCCCATAAAAAGTTTAAAAAACTGCGACCTAGCTGGATCCAAGCCATTCAGAAAGATATTGCACCAGTTATAGTACATCCCTTGCCTCCAACGAAAAAGAAAGTTAATGATACTTCACAGGGGAAGAAACGTGTAGACCTATACAAAAATCAACTAAAACAAAAGTTCAGACCAATCACTAATTCCATACTTCAATCTGACCATCAGCAAGAGATACATAAGTTGACATTATTAGTGGAAAGATTGGATCTATATGTCAGGGTTAGGCTGGACCAATTATCAATAAGAATGGAAAATATAGAAAATCTCTTAATTAATAAACCTCAAGTATTGGATCCAGCTGTATATACTAAGGTTAATCCTAACATACCTCCAGTCACTCATCCAGTAAAATCACATCCTCTAATAATAATGGGAAGCTCATCTAATATGACACCACTTTCTGCAGAAATTGCCATACAGTCTGAGCAAGTACCAAAAAAGGCATTTGATAACAGGGTGAATTCTCTACCGAAATTACAACTTAAAGTGAATAGTAATATTCCAAAAGCTCCACAGACTGGTATACCGCAGACACAACCCCCTTCTGTCCAGCATCATTGTAAACAAACTTACCCTCCGACCCTTTCCCACCCTGTTACAGCAGCTGCCGATAGCAACCTAGATCTCCCACCAGAGGCCACTCCGTATGTTATTGTTTTGGGTAATGTAACTAAGAGCCAAGCGCCCAATGATGAATCGTGGTTATCTCTTAAAAATAAATCACTATACTGGCTAAGTAACAGGATTGGCTTACAGAGACAATTATTCCAGGATTTCAAGATGGCCAGGCGAGTGCAGTGGGTGGGAACCCGGGAGAGGGTTTTGTCAGGGGATTGTGTAGGGCTGACATTTGGCTCACCCATGCTGGTAAACGAAATTTTGAGGAAAGGAGCCAATCAAACGATTGATGCCATAGGGATAAACATATTACCATTGGGATTCCTTTATCCACCAAGAAGAAGCACCCACTCCCCTACAAATTGGGGAACCACCTTCATTGTTCAATGGCCATTATACCCCATATCTATCCATAATAGATTCAATGCTCTCTCAGGGCTGGATTAAAATGAATGACTGGACCTGGAAGATACCATACAAAGAGAAGTACCAATAGGAAGAGATACTGTGGTTTGTGATCAACCTGCAATATTAGTAACAGGGAATTAAAATTGATTGCCAAACTCCCATACTTATAGCTTATCCATCTCGGATCCTTTATTAAAAACAGAAACTGAGGGCCCAAAAAAAGACCATATAGAGTGCCAAATAAATGCAGAGACATCCCCTCAGTCCACTGGACCACTACCTGAACTAAAAGATTTGAAATTTCATATTATTTTTTGGAACATAGCAGGATTATTCTCAAAACATAAGAATGAGACATGGTTGGAACTAGTAAGGCAGCACAACATAGTTTGTCTCCAAGAGACCTGGCTTAGTACCCCGGTTCATCTAGTGGGTTATAAGACATACTTCTCAGAGGCTATACCATCTACCTCGGTAAGATGTAAGGGGGGGTTTAATAACATATATATCAAATACTCTGGTCGTTGAGGAGATAGTCCCATTAAGGATGGAAAGCAATTATCAGATTTTGATGTTGCATGTAAATAGGATGTCCATCTACTTTTTAGTACATTTTTATAACAATTTGAATTCAATAGACTTAATCGATGTTTTAAATAAGGTTTCCTTTTTAGTACAGTAGCTACGAACAAAGTACATGAATAAATCTTTTGTATTGATTTGGGATGGTGATTTTAATGTATCTCTGTATAGAAAGAGTTGCACAAATAATTGTGGTATACAGGATGAGGAAGAGAATAAATTAACGCATTTTACTCACACGAATGTAGGGAATCGAATGTATGAGATTATGTTTGGGATGGAGTTAGGATTTGCAAATGAGCTGGTTACCCCGTCTGTTATATTTTCTCCAACATTCAACGGGAGGGGATTAAAAAGTATAATAGATTTTATTCTTGTCTCTTATAGCACAGCACTGACTATCCAAAGATTTGTTATGTTATGTTATGTTATGTTATTCGTGATTTCTAAAGAGCACGGGCACCCAGAGGTTTCATGGCGCTAGAGAAGAGTCAAGATGGTAAGTAGTATCCTAACTGTGTGCTTGTTTGAATAACCAGGTTTTCAGTGCACCCCTGAATTCCATTAGATTAGTGCAACTCCGGAGTAATAAGGGAAGCGAGTTCCAGATCTTTGGGGCCAAATAAGCAAATCGGCATCCGCCGAGGCGTTTCTTTTTAAAGAGGGGAAGGGTGAGGAGGGACAGGTGGGCAGAGCGGAGATTACGAGTCATTCATGTTTGTTTATGAGGTGGTTTATAAACTTAGGGCTTTTTCCATGAAGAGCCTTAAAGGCCAAGCAGCCTACTTTGAAGGTTACCCGTTGGGCTATAGATAGCCAATGAAGAGTGGCCAGCAGTGGTTTCGCCGAGCTCCTGCCATTGCATTTAAATATTAGTCTGGACGCTTGATTTTGCACAATCTGCAAGCGATTGGAAAGAGCCAAGGGGATGCCTAGATAAATGGAGTTAGAAAAATCTAAGCGGGAGAGGACCAAGGCAATTACCACCTGGATGAGGGCGGAGTGCGTGAGCAGATGAGCAATTTTCTTAATGTTCCATAGCTGGAAGAAGCATGAAGAGATCACAGTTCCCACCTGACTTTTTAATGAGAGATCGGCGTTAAGGGTGATCCCGAGACTTTTTACCGATGGGGAGGGGGACGGGGGGATCCCATTGAGGACGGCCAAAAATAAGGGCCCCAGCTAGTTGCACTTTTACCCGGGAGTACCAGCTAGGTCTTTCCGGGGTTGAGTTTTAGATGGTTCGTCTCCATCCACCCTTGGATGTGCAGCATAGTGGCCTGGAATTCCTCAACGGAGTTGTGGAGTTTAGCGGGAATATAAGCTGCAGGTCGTCTGCATAGTTGTATATTGTAACCTTCCTGTTTTTTAAAGAGTACAGCAGCGGTTTGAGGTACAGATTGAACAGGAGGGGGGACAATGATGAGCCCTGCGGAACGCCGCAGGTTGTGGAGAGTTTGGGCGCTGTAAAGTTCTCAAGCTTCACAGCCTGGAATCGAACATTCAGGAAGGACTTGACCCATCCGAGAGCCGTGCCTCGCAGGCCGGCTTGTTCGACACGGTGTAATAAGATAGTATGATCCACCATGTCGAACGCTGCAGATAAGTCCAAAAGCACCAAGGCCTGCTATATACCCTTATCGGCATTAGACCTCATTGTGTCCAGGGCCGCTAGGATCACCGTCTCGGTAGAGTGCGCCTGGCGAAAGCCGGCTTGATTGGGCTCTAGATAGTCGGATAGTCGAATGTCTCTATGAAGCTCGAGATGCAGCTAGCCACATGGGCTTCTAAGATCTTTGCACCAAAAGGGAGGAGTGATATGGGTCGGTAGTTTGATAGGTTGGAAGGATCGGTGCCAAGTTTTTTAATTAATGGGACCAGCGTGGCGTTTTTGAACGAATTGGGGACTATTCCCTGTGATAGGGACTCGTTCAGAAGGGGAAGTATTCCTTGTGGTAATGTAGAGTAAACTTCCTTTAATATGTGAGGGGGACAGGGGTCGTTGGGAGACCCGGATGTTACTCGGTTCATCAATTCTGCTAACCTTGATTGATCTATAGGAGGGATAGCCTCGAGTTCGTGGGGATTTCTACAGATATCCACTCTTTCTGCAGTAGTCGAGCTGGACTGAATACTGTTTTTTATAATGGCACTCTTGTCCTTGAAGAAGTCATTGTGCTGGTTGCACATTATTTGAGTGGGGACTTGAGAGGGGGAAGTTCTAACATCATTACATAGGTCATTTACGACCTTAAAGATTTCTCTGGCTTTGTTTCAGGCGTTTGAGATTTTTTCGGAGAAGAAGACTGCTGTAGCAGATAAGATAGAGTTTTTATACTTCCTGCGGGCAGCTGTATATAATGATCTATCTTCTTCAGAGTACCCATGTCTCCATTTTCTCTCCAAGTGGCGCAGTTCTAATTTTTGTTTTTTTAGGTCTACAGTAAACCATCTATGGGCATCCATGCAGCGAGCACGTGAGAACTTAGTTAGAGGAACGTGCTCGTTGCTGGCAGCCAAGAGCCATTCAGTGAAATCTTTGTCCATAAGGTTGATATCTGGGGAGGATGCTGGGAGAGAGTTGGCCAGAGTAGAGAGGAAATCTTGTTTATTTAGTGAGCCCCATTTCCTTGCTAGCCCCCCCGCCGAAGCGGGAGCCTTTAGATGGCCATGAAAGGTGATGGATAATTGCAGTTGATGATGATCCGACCATATACAGGGCATTGTCGTCGGAGTGGATAGTGGGACATTCCGAGACCAAATCTGGTCCAGGATATGTCCTCTTTCATGGGTGGGGGTCAGAACTGATTGAGCGAAGTTCATGTGGGAGAGAAGCTCAAAAAGTTCTGTGGCCTGGGGTCCTGCTTCCGGGTCATTATACCAATAATTTAAATCCCCAATCAGCATGACTTTATCATAATTAACGATTAGGCTGGCCATTTGCTCAGACAGCGAGACTGGAAATGTAGGCATAGATTTGGGTGGGCGATAAGTCAATACCAGCACCATAGTTCCTTTGTCTGAGTCCGATTTAATTACAAGGTTTTTCTTGTATGGTAGATCCAAAGGGGGTAGGGTGGTAAATGTATGGTTTTTATGAATAATTGCGGCAACGCCCCCCCCCCCCCCAGGTTTTCCAGGTTCTCTGTTTGTCAGCAGAATGTAATAGTCTGCGGGTAGAGCTGTAAGAATATCCGGTAAGGAGTCCGCCGTGAGCCAGGTTTCAGATACAAATAGCATATCTGGTCTATCGGATTTTAATAGTAGGAATATGTCTAGTTGGTGTTTTACCAGAGATCTGGTGTTGAGATATAGACAATGGAAGGTCAAGGCGTTTGGGCTTGGGGTAGAGTTAGTGGAGGTAGGACTTTGAGATGAGGTATAGGAGTTCTCCTCCATTAGGTGGAGAGGATAGATGTTATTAGCTTTTAAGCAGGAGAGTGTTGAGGGATCAAGGCAGGGGGTGCCAGAGTGTTGCAGAGAGAGGAGTTCAAGAGAGGTGTAGCTGTTAGTTTCTCCATTCTGCCTAGTCCCTGGGCCCAGCCAGGCGCGGACGGGCGCAGACGGGCTTGCCTTAGGCGCGCCCGCTGCGCTCGTCCGCTGCGCGTCCTTGCGAGGCACATGCTTATGAGGAGAGATGGGGGTGTGGCCTAGCGGTAGTGGGCGTGGCCAGTGCGTGTGCCGGGGAGATGGCGGCAAGAGTAAATGACCCCCACATCAGCGCTAAAATCCGCTGCAAAGGTGATCCTGGGATGTGCCCTGTCACCAGATCGAGTGCCAGTAGGATATGGTAAGTTAAAATACAGTATTTACAAAATCACAAGTTTTAAAAAGAATAGCAGCGATTCTCCCGGCTTTCCGCCTCAGGAGTTAGGACTTCTCTGATGCGCTCGCAGTCGGCGCGGCTTATGAGCGTCACAATAGGGGGCGTGGCCTAGCGGTAGTGGGCGTGGCCAGTGCGTGTCCCGGGGAGATGGCGGGAAGAGTAAACGAGCTCCACTTCAGCGCTAAAATCCGCTGCAAGGGTGAACCTGGGATATGCCCTGTCACCAGATCGAGTGCCAGTAGGATATGGTAAGTTAAAATACAGTATTTACTCAATCACAAGTTTTAAAAAGAATAGCAGCGATTCTCCCGGCTTTCCGCCTCAGGAGTTAGGACTTCTCTGTTACAATTAATAACGCAATAAGTGATCATTTCCCTATCAGCCTTATAACATCTGTACCCACTCATATGGAGGAGTTAAAGTATTTGAGTCTTCTTGATCAGCAGGCATTAAAATTAGATAGGCTCAATAGCTTTACATTAAAATGGGGTAAAATTGATCAAGAAATTACAACGACTAAAATAGTCAAGCACGCCCTGTCCTCTATTGAAATCTGTCTTGATCCTACTGCTACGTCGAAACAAATATTGGCGAGTTACAGTGTCATTGTCCAAAACATAGAAAAAGAGTTATCCCGAAACCAATCGAAAAATAGAAATATTAAAAAGGGTTGTTTTAATTCAAAATGTACAAAAGCTTATTTGCTATTAAAAAATGCCCTAAGTAACAACAACCGGGATAAGGTAGAGATTATTAGACTTAGGAAGGCATATGCAATAGCCTTAAAACATCGGAAAAAGAGATAGGAGATGATTTATGGAGTCAGCTCCACAAGAGCTGCTCCATAAAGGACAGCTCTACCTTTTGGAGAATAGTTAAATCCCCATTCCTCCTTGAAACATGTGATACACCAATGCTAGATGTTTCTGAAGACGCTAAAACATGGGTAAAGCACTTTTCAAAAATATTTACAGAGGAACTGAATTCAAACATAGAGCAGGTGAGCAGTGAGGGGAAGGAACTAAACTTGAGACAAATAGAATATCCAATACAGTTCAATTTTACACATGACGAGGTAATAAATGCCTTAAAGCCTGAAAATCAGGGAAAGCACCGGGACCCGATGGGGTCCCTGTGGATCTTTTCAAGTAAAAACTAGATCTATGGTCCACCATCCGTACCAGAGTGCTTGAAGCTGCTAAAGATGTCGGATTAACTGAATCTTGGTCCACCTTAATCATAGTGCCCATATTAAAAAAAGGTGATCGAAATAGTCCATCATGTTATCGACCCATCTCACTCCTGGACTCTCTTGGAAAGGTGGCTGGTGGCATCCTCCTTGAACGACTCCAGGAATGGACAACTGACCGCAAAATATTTTCAGATTTGCAATATGGGTTTCGCGAGGGACTGGGCACAGTGGACCAGGCCTTGAACCTAACCCTTCTCACAGGAAAGTATGGTCAAGCTAAAGGGGGCTACTTGCATATGGTATATGTTGATTTGACTGCAGCTTTTGACTGCTCAAAACTGTGGTCAAGTATTTTAGAACTAGGAGTTGATCCGCCATTGGTGAATTTTTTACAGGAGCTTTATACAGGAGCAACAGCAAGAGTCAGGTATGACACTGAAGGAGAGCTAACAGAAGCCTTTCTGATAGAGAGGGGGGTCAGACAACTGTGTGTTCTGGCCCCTTCCTTTTCACACTTGATACTAATGGGCTTGAAGTAGCTATGCTGGAAGGAAGTCAAGATCTGCCTATAATTGGTCGTCGGCAAATTCCAGCTTTACTATATGCCGAAGACGCTGTAATTCTTGCAAGAACTCCCCTGCAGCTTCAGCGGGTATTAGACAAATACTGTAGTTTCATGAATAGTCTGAATCTGAAAGTAAATATAAAAAAGATCTTTGCAATGCATGCAGGACTTAGACCACAGAAAATTAAAGACATATTTGTCAATAACATTGCATTAGAATGTATGACAACTTACCCCTATTTAGGGATCCTAATAGACAATAAGTCTAAATGGACACAGGCCCTTCATTCGAGAAAATTGTTATTTCTGAGGGCCACCACTGCATTAGTGGTGTTTGCCCAGAAATTAGGAAAGAGATCTCAGATAGAAATGCTAAAAATCTATCAGGCCAAATGCATAAACGTTGCAACCTATGGCTCAGGGGTCTGGGGGTATGTTAATGTTGATCAATTACAGAAAGTGGAAAATACTTTTCTGAGGTACTTACTCGCAGTCCTTAAGAGTACCACAACATACGGATGCCATCTTGAACTAGGGTTGGATTATATATCAGACATAGTAAAAATCCAACCGATTATGTTGTGGCACCGGATCTGGTCCACGGACCAGTGTGAGCTAACACGATCCCTCGTTCAGGATTGCCTGTCACTTGACAACGTGGAAAAGATCAAATGGCTAACATACGTTAAAGCATTTTTTGTTGATTTAGGCCTTGAGAGATTTTTTACTGATCCAACTACTATAACTGAGATCTCGAGAAAAGATCTAAAAAAGTCCTGCTTAACGCACTTAGGTCAGCTGCATTTTGTAAATGAAATAGGGAAAACCTCTGTGCAGCATCTATTGTCAGTTCATACTACTTTTACTATTCAACCGTATTTAACATATAATTTAAATCAGTATGAAAATTTTTTGTTGACTCACTTTAGGTTTAATATGTTTCACCGAATAATCTCCTTCCCTGAACAGAATGACTGGTCCATGAATTTAACTGTTTGCCCGTGTGATACATCTCTGCACAATCCTCGATCCATGTATTGTTTTTTTGTAAATTTTATATTACACCGCGTAGGCAATGGATTGTTCCTCTTTTGAGAGTATTGGGTATACGAAGTTGCCGTCCAGCATTTCTGGCACTCCAGTTCCTGGATAATAAATTATATGCTAAAACTATAGCTTGTTTTCTTAAATTTTGTGTTAAGTATTGTTTTAATCTTTGTTACATATTTGTTCATAGATATTTTTTAAACAGAATGACTGTCATGATCCACCTAGAATTGGAATAATTGACGAATCTGTAAACATAATGGGTACTCTGCATTTTATATGTTCAAATAATTGATGAAACTGTAAAGATATTACATATCCTGTATTGCTCTTATATTTTGTAAAGATACGTTTTTAAAAAAAAAATACTTTTATGGCTTTTCTACAAATTATGAAAACCGAATAAAGATGAAATTGAATTGAATTGATTTTCTAATTCTACAGACATCACAGAAACAGTTGTTTCATGCACCCATGAATAGTACAGGGCCTACCGGCTGGAAAAGCCCACTGGCAGACTAGGCCACATAGTGAATTAAATCAATGAATATTGCAAACATACCAAAAAACATGGAGAAGAAAATGTCCTGAACTGTGGAACATTTTTCCTTTCCAAAATAAAATACGTTTTCTTTGTAGGCACCTACTAAAACTGCAGGCCAACCATCACAATAAATTTTAAAAATCAAATAAAAATACAAATAAATCCATGTGCATGCCCCAGTCAAACAAACAAGACCCTTCTTCACTGGTTTTTCAACTTACTTGTGATATCTCAAAAACAAAGTCCTTTAATCAAATGGTATCTATGCAGCAGACAAGGAGAGTGATCCTTCCAGATCCAAATCCCAATGAAAAGTGACCAGGAGAGGGGTAAAGCACTGTGAGGAGCCTGCTGGACAGTAACAGGAGGTTGGAGTCTCTGGAACACTTCCTTCTGTTTTTTTTTTTTTAATGGCTTCTCGCACAAAAAAACTCCAACTGCCATTTTGAGAATAAAATCCATTCCAAATGCCTCTCAGCTGCATTCGCAAGCAGAAAAGGTGCTTGAACGCTCTGTTTGCAATCAGCACTAAGAATGTTAGATTGGTGCCATCACGGCTAGAAGCTGTGCAAGTGAGAGCAAAGTCTTGCGGGAGCTTGCTTGCGGTGTGAGAAGGCTTGCGCACGCTCACAAGCGGCCCAAGAGTCTTGGCTCTTTCGGATGAGCACAAAATGAAAACGAGCACGGGAAGAGAAGAAAAACTCCGCTTCGCGCCCGAATGGCGGAATTCAGGAATTCCGCATTCCTAGGAGTGCCTAAATACTGCAATCTCCACGAGCAGAGCTGAGTTTACCGCCTGGGCTTAGTAACCTCCAAATCCACAAAATCCATGCTCTCTTTGTCAAAGACAATCTCTCGGGCTGAGAAACCTGAAAAGGGATTCCTCAGAAATCTATCTTGAAACTTGATATAGTTTCCAGAACCCAGGGGTCGTTTGTCACCTCTCTCCAATTGTGGACAAAAAGTTGTAGCCTTCTGGCGACCTTTACTTGGAAAGAACCAGAACAAGTTGTTCTACTTACCTTTGAATCCTGAGCCTTGAGATCTAGCTCTTCCTCCTCTTGTTCTAGATCCTCCCCTCTGCGGGTAGAAACCTGATTAGGTTTGGAAATCTCTGCCAAAATCCCTCAAACCTTGGGAGTTCTAGTTTTGGGTATAACAATGGTACCTTCTAACTCCTCATCCAGCAGCCAGTCCCCTCCTGTCAGCTCTTATACATGTCTCAAGTTATATTGGGCTTTGTTTAAGGTTGTGAACGTGGTCATGTATTTGCCTTGCCCTAGTACTTAATAAAATTGTGTCCGAAGAGAAGGCCCACAAACTCGCCTTTTTGTTCTTTATTGGCAAACTTGGCAAGTTTAGGGCTCATTCTCATAGGAATGGCTTTCTTTCTTTTGGATATCAGACCTGCACTGGCATTGCCCAACATGCAACATTGATATTTGTTTCCTAGCTCTTAGGAGCTTTAAGTCTACTTCAGTGTCATTGATATGTGCTTCTTCAGCCACGTCCAGTATTTGCGCCAAAGGGACGAAGACGTCCGAGAGACAGTCCTGACACTAATCAGGCACTGTTGTAGACCATTTCTTGGGTCTTGACATGGTTCAAACAGGATTTTTATTAACTCCTGGCCCAGGTTTGGTGTCTGACATGCCTTGTCATCTATCACTGGCCTGGGGTATTCAGCCCGCATCAGATTTTGATGTTTCCTCTCAAGAGGTCTTCTCACCCCAGTTTAATTATTGTTGCCACGTGATAAGTGGCCACCACTCAGAACTTCATGGGTGTTTTATGGCATCTGGGCTGAACATCTCCCTCCCCAAAGGGTCATAATTGGCATTAGTGAACTAAGTGCCCTGTAAATTATCGTCTAGACCCCCAAATGGGTCTATGCCCTCATCAGAGTAAAAGAAACTTCATCAAACCCTTTAATATCACTATTGACATCGAACATATTTTCCAGGCTAAGTGAGTTCAGGTTCCCTATTGTGCCACTGAGGACACTAATCCCTCTTGTGCCACAGTGGACACCATTGTCTCTTGCAACGTTAAGGCTACCCCTCATGGAGGACAGGGTTTCGTTCTCTTTTATCCATGACCTGCTATTACTGGGTCTGTACAGATGTCTGGTCTTGCTTAGGGCCTTTCAGCCCTTTTTGGGGTTTGTCAGTCTGACTTTGTCAGAGACAGAGAAGTACTCCTCCTCTTCTTAGACATAGTGACCTTAACCGCTTCCTTGATAGAGGTCTTTAAGCCCTCTTCAAAGTATTTCATAAATATTTACTCACTTATCTCCATCTGAGGCATTACTGTCTCCTCAGCCATGCTGCCTAAACAATAGTAGTATGTACTAAACTTAACAAACTAAAACTAAACTTGCCAATATTAATTCAATAACAATTAAAAGATTTAGAGGTAAAAGACTATTAACTACAAATCTACAATATTTAAGTCTAAAATATATATTATACTGACCCCAAAATGAATCTAGAATCCTGAATCTAATAGTGAACCTCTTTTTTCTTTTAGGCACTTAAGGAGCGTCTGAAATACCAGGAAAAAAACAGTTGTTCATATAGTGAAGCGGAGTCAGTTAAAGTAACCGGTGTTAGCATTTGAACAAGGTGTGGTTATGGTAACTGTGGTAATATCTTTCTTTTTTGTATTATCCTTGATGTCACTTTTAGAATTGTTATGCGTATTGAGAATGTTACTCATGTAATGCAGAATATTGTTGTGGACCTGTTTTCTAGATCCGAGAAGCGGTTGGAGCTGATCTGATCTAGACGCTTTGGTTTGTGCTCCAGTGGGTCCTTGGATTTGATTCAAATAAATCCTTTTTAAAAAACGTATCTTTGCCTCCACCGCTCTTTACAGTAACTAGCCGGGAAATCCTGCCCAAACCAACATGGCACCTGGATTTCAGTCTGCTCTCAATTACTTTAGCCCCTTTTCTTCATTTACATCGTGCGTACAAGTGAAGGATCAATGCTGCGGCCGGACTAGTCACAATTATGTGGGTGTTCACCACTGCGCTCATCAAAAATATGCTGGAGTTCACCACCGTGGCCGGGCTGCAAAATGCTCAAGTTTCCAAGTCACCGCTGCGGACGGATCCTGAAAAGAAAGGGGCACAGTTAGCATGAGAGCGCCTTAGCTTTTTCCTCCCTCCCGGCCGATGCTCCGAGCACCTGAGGCATTGGAAGAGGTCGTCAGGGTCTGTGGAGGCCACACAGAGGTGAGAGCAGGTCAGAAAGAGTCCTTGCTGAAAATCAGTAGTTATTGTTATTGTTATTTTAATTTTATACCGCGCCTAATCACCTGCAGGCCTCTAAGCGCCCAGTAGTGCTTATCCAGCATTGCAAGATTGCCAGTAAGTGCTTTTTATGAAAAATACAAAACATACATGGCAAAACAATTAAAGGCAAGACATTTTCTAAATATATATCAGCAATAGTTGCAAAGTACTTATCTGCTGAGGGAGCAGCTAATAAAAGAGGACGATAGTTGTTGCCATGGTCATGTATACTGTACTATGATTCCACAATGGAATATTTTTACTTTGTGATGTGTGTATGTTCTTAAAAGGGCTGCATGTGGGGAAGCAATAAAGGTTTATACATAATGATAGCCTCCGGTCTTGTAATGAGATGTATTTATGAGCATAATGTACTTGTACCATGCTTACATCTTGGTGCACAAAGTGTTCTAGCTCGTGTATACTTTTAAAAGCAAAACAAGATTAAAGTTTTTACCTTTATGCACCTTTTGGGCTACCATTCCTTTAAAGTTTTATTTTGCAAAACAACAAACTCTTCTGGGGGTTTGGTAGTCCATAGATGTCGATAGTAAGTCATCATAAGGTTCCAGGGGTGTCTGTGCAAACAATAAATACTCCTGACACGTACATTTTCTATAATTCCTTTAACTCCTTAATCCATGCTTTCTTTCACCTGTTTTTTTCTTATCTGCTGCCTCAATGCTACGAGCAATTAGTGGTTAATTGTAAATGAATGAGTGCTGATGCTCAAAGCACTGCTCAGAAGCCCAAAACAGGGCAATAAAATATCAGGACACTGAACACAAAGGCTCTGTAGTCTTACATCCTTCTCATAACTATTTAATCCAGTACCTGACTCTCCCTGTCCCTCTATCTCACTCGCGAAGGTTCCTATTTTCTCCCTTTTCCCCCTCTTTCTGCTTTGTGTGTTTTTCCCTCTCTTCCTATTGGTAAATGTAGGAAAGTAGGATCTGCTTTTATGGTTACCCCCACTTTTTGCTTGATGTAATACTGTTTCTGACTAATCTGACTGAGATCCTGCTAATCAGGACCCCAGTATCTGTGCTTTCTCCCCTAAAATTGGTATGGTAAGTACATCCCAGACTGGACAATGGTTTACCCTTATCAGTCCCTAGTATATGATACTGAGGTACCTAGGGCATAGGTACACCAGTGGTCCCCCATGAGCTGAAGCATGTATCATGCCACCCATGAGGGATCACTCAAACTGTAACTACAGGCCTGCCATTGCAGCTTGTATAAGCTGGTGCTAGCACCAGTCACAAAAGATATTGGTTCACCTATATCCAGGGGCACTGCACTTAAAACCTATAAATCACCCATAATGCAGGCCTTTCAATCCTGAAGGAAGGGTGCTTGGTTCTGAATGTGAGGACACCCCTACAACCTAGTAAGTCCATTCTCCCGGGTTGTAAGTGAGACAGCCATGTAACATATAGAGGGGAAAGGCTTCATTACACGATGACCATCTCGAAACTGGCTGTAACAAATCCTATCATGTTTGGTATCAAACATGTTGGAATCATAACCCCACACCATAAACAGTGTGGGAGGTATGATTCCATGCACTGTAAATCTTCTCCAGGAGGCCCTTGGGCTCCCAGTACCAGTCTTCTAGACCCGGATAGCACAACATGGCTGCTTCCGACCACAGAGACAATTCTGCCCTCCTGCTGCTGAGCCAAGCTCGAGCTGAGGAAGGCAGAACAATAGGTATCCTGTCACAGGGAGGTATAACCACCTCCCACACACAGTTTAGTGTATTGAGGACATGTCGGAGCGCTTGCTAGTGCTACTCAGTCTCTTGAAGGGCACACTTGGACCCCTTCTTGCATAGTCCAGTTCAAACCAGCTCAGGGAGCTGTTGGCTCCGGCTCTGGGGTGAAACTGGACAAAGGACATGGGAGTATCCTCCCACTGTCCGACCCCTACCCTGGGAGGGAACCCTGAATTGTCCCAACCCTATCCTTAGGGTACTTAAGGACTTACCTGAAGGTGGGTCCCTAGATTTGTTGTGGGACAAGATTCAATTCAAGACACCACTTCTTCTTCAACCGTCTGGGCACTCTGGACTTCGCTCTGGGCATCAAGGCTGCAACCAGTATGACTCCTGATCTCGTTGCCCTGCTTGTCTGCTGCAACATCCGGGCCTGTGCACCATACTAGAATCTTCCAAGGCCTGTGAGCATCCAAGAAACCTGAAGCAATCTCCCTTGAAGGGCAGGAGTCACTTCTTGCATCTGCAGGCCCCGCAATTAAGCTGACCAGTCTGCTGACCCTGGGCTCCCATGGACTCCAAAAGGCTTAGCAACACATGTGGTAGTTCTTCACATCTCTCAAGGCCTGCCCGGTTCTCTCACCAAGATTCCCTTGTCGGAGCTGCAGGAACCAAACCCTTGTGCACTTCATCGACTTGCAGTTGCAAAGGCTTGTTGATTTCTTCCACCAAGATCTTCGGGCTCCAAGTAGGCCTAACCTCAAGTATCTCTGGTGACTAAAATCTTTGTCCTCACCACATCACTTGCACCGTGGGCCTGCATCTTTGGTGAGCTGCTTGAGGTCCTCTTGCGACTCCAGTGCCTCTGGACAGTGCCTCTGGCCGGTGGGCCCTCTTGAGTGTCATCTTTGAATCCTTTGGGCTCTCCTGATTGCTTGGGGCCTGCCCTGACTCCCCTGCTTGTGGTGAGTCACCTGGATCTTGCTGGTCTCAACACTGCACCTTCTTTGCTTTCCACACTGTTTGCAGTCGCCAAGGCTTGTTGGTGCTCCTGACGGACACCGACCCCTCAACTCTCGACATCTGACGTGGGACAGCTCGTGAATGGCTCCTGGTCTTTCACAGTATTGACTGGTCTTTGACTGGTCCTCACAGCTGCAGCTCCAAGGTCACTGTCATCTCTCCTGCAGCACTCAACATTGGTGCGCATTCGTCTTCCTTGCCTCCTGGTCACTCCTGACAGGCACAGACTCTGTCCCCTCTGCTTGCAGGTACTTCTCAACTTGAATACACCTTTGGGTTTCACCGGACACTTTCACCTTCCCCAGCAGTGACATCTTCCTGAAGTCCTCCATTGAGTTTGACAACAGTTTCCGAAGCCACTTCACACTTAGACACCCGGCTTTCCTGGTGTAGGTATCCTGGTTCCTAGGGTATCCACGGGTGGGTTGGCTCTCCAACTTTCTGTCTTCCACGGGGTTTCTTCAGGGTCCACTGGGAAGGGTCCTTCTTCTTTAAAATTGCAACCATGACTTACCCATTGACATGCATTGATCCCGCGGTCGTGTTCCTATTCTACACACACCTTCCATGGAGCTCCTGTTTACTTACCTCGGGTGGTTGCTTGGGTCCCCGTCACGTCTATGTCTTCTGGGTATAGTCTTGGCTCGAGTCGTGGTTCGCATACCACTATTTTGGTATATGGTTTGGTGTTCCCCTGGTGACCACTGTGTATTTTGTGCTACTTACCTGTTTCTAGTGCAAAGTATTGTGTGCATTGTGTATATCTCCGGCTAGGAGATATCTGTATGTGTTAGTGAGAGTCTTATGATAAATACATATTTTATAAATACACTGTGTGGTTCTTTTTCACTTGATCATACTTATAAGATAATGTAGGGTAAAACAAGCTGCTTTACACTCCTTCTGGACTAAGCCTGAAGGCTGCTCTCCCTACCACTTAGTGAACTTTCTAAGGTTGTCTAAAACCACTAAAATCACCTGGATTGGTGCAAGATGCTCACTTACATAAGTTTACACCATATACCAAGCCACCTTCTCACAGTAAATGTCTAATGTGGAAACAGAAGTGCAGTTCCTCAGAAGTGTCGGTGGTGCCCACCGGCAAATACCGGCTCAAATTAAGTACTGCCAGCAACCACCAAGTCACTGCTGGAAGAGCCTGAGTAGGTATGAGAAGAACAAACTCTTCTCATCCACACTACATCACCAAGCAGTCCTCAGTAAAGTACATGTGTTAATGTACTAGTAGTCAGAAGTGTTGTAACTGGGTATATGACCTCAAGACAAATTATATGTAGGAACATGTTACTGTGTATGAAGGGAAGCACAGCCGCGGTGCGTCCACTGGGGCGTAGGGGCGTAGCCCCACTAGCCCACATGGACCCGCGCCACGGCTGGATTGGAAGGCAATTGTTTTATTTAAAAAGAAATCGCCACCAGCAGAAATGTATTAATGCGCCGCCGAGCCGCCTGGAATCCGGGCAGGGCAGGGGGGTGGGCATACACAGGGGGCAGGCACAACTTGAGTCAGTGACACCAGCAGAGAGACAGTACCCCCCTAGCGCGCATGTGGAGCATGGGGCTGAAACTAGCCCAAGCATGCGCAGTCAGCTCCCCTCCCATAGTGAGTGACCAGGGGGGTGCAGGTTTAGACGGGCAGCAGGCCCCAGCGTTAGGAAGGGCGAGAGGGCGACCAGACAGTGTGCCTCCCTAGCCAATCATGGCGCTGGCCGGTCACCGCGCAGCAATCCATTATTGGATGCCGCGCGTGGGTGGTGCACTGCTGCTCAGCAGCACTGCATAATGGCCAATCACTGTGTTTGACTTGAATATAGTCATGCAGAGATTGGCCATTTTGCAGCGCTGCTCAGGTTGGTGACGTCCGAGGATCCGGTTCCAGTCGCCTCGTCGTGGTCGTGGACTCGTCGTGGTGTCTCCGGTCTTGTGTCTGTTTGCCCTGTGGTGCGTGACAGCTAGCCTGCCTGCCTGTGTCTGTGTGCCCCCTGTGCTGTGTGGCACTGGTTACCGTTTAAAACCAACGTGGTTTGTTTCATCAGAGACAGTGTCGCAGTCGACCCGTCGTCGTTGATGATAGTAGTGAGTGGTAGCAATTTAATTATAATATTAGTAAAGGCTGAGAAGGTGTTGAAAAAGCTTGCTTAGTACTTTTTGTACGTTACTTAACTCTTCTATATTCCCTGTGTATAAATAAAAAAAAGAATTCTTCTAAAATGTGCAAACCTACGGCCACCTCTTAGTAAGCGTCCTTGACTGCTTCACCTAGATACTACTGGGGACTCACAGATCCTCTGCGTCTGCCACTCTACTGTTTTATACCCGACGTGGCTCTCCACTCTGCGGCGTGTGCAATTCAGTCCAGGGCACCAACGACTCAATGAATAGTGCTATCAGGGATTTTGAAGGAAGAAAATGCTACCACTGCAAGTTGGGTCCAGGGTCTAAGGTAAGGAACGGCAGAAGACAGCTGCTTCACCTGACCCTACGACGTTCAGGCTCGGTTTGCTCCTGTTCTCCAGTATGAGTATGTGTCTGCATGACCGGCTTTAAACCTCACCTGTGATTCTGGCTCCCCCCCCTGCCTAGCCTTTCACCTTCTCCTCCAGCCTCCTGAGCTCTGACATTTGCTATTTATCTACCTTCCCAATTCAGTGGTCGTTGCCAAGGGATCTGGAATCTGATAGGCCTAAATCACTTCCGCTTCTTGACTTGTCGGTGTATGTGTTTATTTAACCCGAGAAAGTGAAACCTCGATGCCTGACGGTACCAGCTGATGGCCTGCATGGGTGGCGAACACCTGGCCCTGTTCCCATGAGCAATGAAAATGAACACTGTGTGTATAAGCCCTGAGACACGTGCGTCTGAGCTGTTGATGCGAAGACAGCAGGTAACAGAGAGTCTCTAAGCAAGGGAGGCACTTAGGAGAGTAGTGACGAAAATCATGACATGGTAAACAGTGTGACTGGCTGCCCTCGAGCCTGCAACAGGCCTTCATCTGGCACCTGAAAATAGGCTACCAGACCAGTGAGACCTTTGTCAGTGAACAGCCTCTGCAAGGGGCTTTTTTTCTTCTTCAAGGTCCAGGAAAGACCTAGGATTCTGATTTAAGTTCAGCTTTTGCCTTTCAGGAGAGAAACGTGTGACCCTGTGTGTGGCAAGAGGCTCAACCTTGACTTGAAGGACAAAGAGCAAGGCCCAGCAGTGTCATCTTACAGTCTTTGGGGCCCCTGGCAAGACATATTTTGCGGGGAAATTACATTGATTTACTATAAGGAACCAAACTCAAAAGCAAACACACACACACTGGAACCCTCTAAGACTGACAAGAAATAGTTTCAGAGTATGGCACAAATGAAAACCGAAATGATTGTGCCTGGCCTCCTTTCTTATGTTAATGTAAATGCACAACTATTTTATAAGCACTGCTTAAATCTAATTTAGCCTGTTTCTAAATGCTGCCAACTTTAGAAAACCACCGGAGCTTGGACACAGACACATAAATGGATTCTGAAAGATCACACACTTTAGTTACACTAGAGAAAACAAGAAAAGCACTTTTGATTTTGTGAAAATACAGGCAATGTCTTAGTTTTCTACCTTTCTTCTCGTTTCTATTGGCTTGATTTGCCATTTGTTTCCCCTTGTCCTATTCCTGCATTATTCCTGCTTTTCTATGGGGATGACATATCTAATCAAGGAAAAAACATTTTGGGATTGGGCCCTATACTCTGATTATAAGACCGTCTTTACCACTCAGAAAATATTAATTCCAAAGTTAGTGTTCATGTACATTTTGAAAATATGCAGTTTGTAATATCTATAACGAAAAAGGTTACATAATCAATCAATCAATCAATCAAAGCATTTGTATAGCGCGCTACTCACCCGGAGGGTCTCAAGGCGCTTGGGGAGGGGGGTAAAACAGCAGGGTTGTAAATAAGTGTTATGTTATCAGCATTAGAATTGGCCATTTCTGCCTCACAGATGTTTCAGTAGTACATGCTTGGCTTTCTTCACAGTTTGGGCTTTCCACAGACAAAAGCAACAGTAGTCAATTGTTTTTTGATGGGTCTATGGACCTATAGATTTGTTCTGTGTTGTCCTTAGTGACTGTACCTGTTGGATTAAAGGACCATTACAGTGTTGCAGTTGAGTTTCCACCGACTCTTTGCAGTTTATATTTTGGGTGGTTGAGGGTGTGAGTGAGCTATACAACTTTTACATTTATGTCATTCACTGAGGTTGAGCAATTGTCTAAGGTTCAGTCAGTTGTGTGTGGGATGCTGAATTCAGCACCAGAGCATAATAGGATGGAATGTATGAAGCTCTGTGGTTATACTGAATAAGCAGCTACCTATGTTATGCCATCTATTAATGTAATAACTGCACTTTCACAATTGCTTTATTAACCTTCCTGCTTTCTCAAACTTGCTTTGAAAATGCACAATTTTTCTACTTTTTGTTCAAAATTTTCTTAGGGGGGTAATCCCCCCAAACCCCCAGTTTTGGGGTTCGGGCTTGCACGCTGCGGTCGCTCGCTACGCTGTAGTATGCTAATCACTTGGCGCCCCACCATTTTCAAATGTCACCCACCGCCCCTGGGGAAGCATGGGCCCTAATATAAGCCCAAAAATTGGCCTTTAGTCCTGCCTCACCCTCCAAGTCCACTATTAAAAGATAGCCATAACAAGCGTGCAGCCAGCTTCTCAGAGACTTGGGCACCAGTGCCATTGTAGCAGCTGCACCAGTGATGCTGTTTTCAAGGCATGTAGGAACTTGCACTGGAAACCTCAAAGAGTACTTGTATGCAAAGCTGTATCTGTTCTGGGGCTGGTCTTGGCATCGGTGTCCCTGCCTTAGAATAAAAGAATGTGCAGGTGTTAGGATTCGAATGGTATGTTAGGAGAGGATTCAAACGTCTAAAATCTACTGCAGGTGGGCACTGGTATCTCTAGAGGGGTGTCAGATGGGACCCATGCCCAGCTCCATTTGTGTTGTCACGAGTTCCCCTCACAGGTGTATTGCTTTACTCAGATCGTGATTAGGCATGGGAGGCCTTTACATTACACCAGCGTACATTGCGCAATACTGCAAATTTCATGTTTCACTTGTTACACAAAATTCTTGAAATTATGCCGTGATGCCTTTTTGTGCAACTACAAACCATTTGTGGTAAAAATTTACAGCAAATGCGCCATCCATGGTAAAAATGTACAGAACATGTGTAATTTTACGTAATTTTGGTTATATTTGATGTAACTAAGCAAAAGCAAACTACAGGAATTTGCACATCTCTAACCACAATCCTTTCTTGGTTTGGTGTATATCTGCTCAATTGTTTTTTTAAGATATATACTTTTTTTAAAGTTTCTAAGCGGGCTTTAAAGTGTTAACACTGGAATATGTGCCATTTTAACTTACATGTCAAGCCTCCTGAATCATGTCAATTACATTAATAATTTTTTCACAAAATGTGTTTAGCTGGATTAGAACTGAAAACATTTTTACCCACCATCTTTTTTAAAGTTTTAGAAGCTTTGTTGAAATAACTTCACCAGATAACATAGGGCAAAATAAGCAATATATAATAATAAACATATGTGATAAAGAACATGCCAAATACAGAGCAGAAAGCTGTTTTCGATTTTAGGAAATACAAGGGAAAGGAAGAGGGGGAAGGAAAGGAAAGGGAAGACATAAGTTAAGCTTTAAAATTAAAGATAAAACTGCCAATAAATACTCATTAGAATAAATACCATTAACCTATTTTCCATGAAAATTCACAATATGAAGGGTAATACAAATAGAAGAAGGCAAAGAAACAAAAAGAAAAACTAATGGAGGTTGAACATTTTCTGACCGGGTAAGAGAGATCTGAGAGATAGAGATGTTATTTAAATAAACAGTCAGGGGTAACCAAAATAGATCTCCATATATCTGAGGGTTACAACAGGAGGCGAAAGTAATGTCCAATCTATGATAATGGCATACAGTATTCCACCAGGATTTGACAGTGAGTTCATTTGAGCATTTCCAATTAAGTGTGATTTGTTGAAAAGCTAAAGCTAACATAAGATCCAACAGCCCACATGAGGGATTAAATCAAGGGATTCTGATAGACTACCCATGAACAAGAGGGTATGTGAAAAGGGAATGTTTAGATTCAAAACCTTTTTAAACCAAGTCCAAATTTGTGACCAAAAGGAAGCTAAAGGAGGGCATGAAAGCAGAAGTTGGTAAAGGTCAGCTAAGGGATGGTCACAGGACAAGCAAGATTGTTATTACAGTGTGTAAAATTGGCAATGGAAATGGGAGTAAAATAAAGTCTGTGATAGAGAAAGAACATAGATTAAGTAGTCAAGACCATATTTTGCGCCAATAGTCAGTGCTCCATTCACAACCGAAATCAGTCTCCCAGGCAAGTTCCATATTAGTCTTAGAACGTCCTGGGGTAGTGGAGTTGAGATATTTGTATGTAAGGGAGGCAGTTGGGGACACAGATAGAATTGTAAGAAGGGGCTCTTGAATAGATAGGAAAGTCTCAGAAGGAAGGGAGTAAAAAGCTTCCAAAATAGCTTTCATAAGCAATGAGAACTTGTGTAGGAACGAACGAGGACATTTGAAGTTGGTTTAGAATTGGGGAAAAGAAGAAGGAGAAGTACCATCAAAGATATCCTGAATCCAGACGATACCTCTAGATCACCAGGAACCCCAAAATAAAGATCTAATATTAATGGTAAGAAAACGGTTATGCCAAATAGGAGAGCATAAAAATGTATTCCTAGAGATATTCTTTGG
Organism: Lissotriton vulgaris; assembly: GCF_964263255.1. Classification (NCBI taxonomy): domain Eukaryota; kingdom Metazoa; phylum Chordata; class Amphibia; order Caudata; family Salamandridae; genus Lissotriton; species Lissotriton vulgaris. The sequence continues at coordinate 971,358,102 of NC_141697.1, forward strand.
TTGACAATAAGGTCTCAGTAATGAGCAGGTGTGTTTGAATAATGGAAGAGAAGTGAGATTCGTTTTGGCAGTAAAAGCCAAAACCTCCAGGAAAGAAAAGGGGGAACAAAGGCGGCGTTCCATACTTACCCATAAAGGGGTGAAAGAGGAAGTATTTGCTTGAAGCCAGTAAGAAGCTTGTCTAAGGCAAAATGCTTTATGATAAAATCTAAAATTTGAGAAATTGACCCCATCTATGGGTCTTGATTGTCTAACATGAGATAAAGAGATTCTGGATTTTTTATTGTTCCATAAAAATTGGATAGTACAGAGTCAAGTTTTTTTTAAATAAAAAGATGGAATATGAACCAGAATCATTGAATGAATATATAACAGAATTGGAGTAATCCTCATCTTAATAGAGTCTAGATGTCCCCACCAAGAACGAAACAAAGGGTTCCAGGAGGAAAGAAGTTTGGAGATCCGTTTCATGAACTTCCTTCATATTAATTTAAATCGACTCCAAGATAGAATTAGTAAACCATAACCCCAAATATTTAAGTTTGGAACTATTCCAATGGAATCCAGTTGGTTCAAAATGAACAAAATACCAAAAGGTTCAAGGCAGCAGACTAGGTCAAGCACTACTAGTTCTGTATTTCTAAATTCTGGGTGGTGCAAACTTCTTCCTACACCTGCTACCAATAGGTGTTTAAGTCAAAGATACAAAAACATAAGATGGAAGGTGCACACAATTAGAGTCCAAAGGAAGGATAGTGTATTGTATATCTTCTTCTTTATTTAACAGTTTTTTTCAAATACATGCACAGCCAACGCGTTTCGTTCCATTAGCCTTGTGGAACTTCGTCAGGGCGAATTGATTCAATTTTGGAGTTAGTCAATCTATTCAGACCCACCGTGTGGATCAGACAGCAACTGACACTGGGTCTTCAAAGGCATGTAACCTTCGTATATTCAGAGATGGTGTTCAAACTGGATACGAGTGGGTAAGCCCAGTGGATATTCCAATGCTATATCCAGCAGTATTCAGAGTATTAGAGGACTAGGTATGCAGTCTCGTGGCGGCGTCCCGAGACTGCATACGAAAATTGAGCACCCGACTACAGGTGCTCGGTGGTTATTACCACGAACACCGCGTTATACTACGGACCGGTGTCCTCTACATCTTCATGTTATGCCCGTACCGGAGTTGGACATTAGAAAGAAGAGTAAGAAATTTTCCTTGCGAAAACTAGACTCCCTGGCGAACGTTCGCACCACCTTGAATAATCTTTATACCTAGTCCATATCCACTGGGCTTACCCACTCGTATCCAGTTTGAACACCATCTCTGAATATACGAAGGTTACATGCCTTTGAAGACCCAGTGTCAGTTGCTGTCTGATCCACACGGTAGGTCTGAATAGATTGACTAACTCCAAAATTGAATCAATTCGCCCTGACGAAGTTCCACAAGGCTAATGGAACGAAACGCGTTGGCTGTGCATGTATTTGAAAAAAACTGTTAAATAAAGAAGAAGATATACAATACACTATCCTTCCTTTGGACTCTAATTGTGTGCACCTTCCATCTTATGTTTTTGGTTCAAAATGAAGTTTAGAACAAAATGTTGTTATAGGGAGAATCTGTTTTATCCGAATTCATTTATAACCGGATACTGCCGAAAAATCTGAAATGTCTTGTAATAATGGGGGATAGAAATTTCTGGATCAGAAATAAAGAGTAAAATGTCATCCACATAAGCAGAGAGCTTCAGGTGTTGATCTGCACATGAGAAACCAGAGATAATGGTATTATTGCAAATGTGAGCCAGAAAAGGTTCAAGGGAAAGAATAAAAAGGAGCAGAGATAGAGCGCAACCCAGTCTAACTCCCCGATGAAGTGAGAAACTATTTGAAACGAGAACGTTGACTATACTGGAGGCAGTCGGGCTATATAAAGGAAAGAAACTAGGAAAATGAATTTAGAGTCGAAACCATGCCAACGAAAAGATTTGAATGAAAAAGACCATTCCACTCTATCAAAAGCTTTTTCTGCGTAAATAGATATTGCAGCCAAAGAATCGGATAAAGGAGATGCTTTATTTAGAACAATAAAGAATAAGCGAGAATTGTCAGAAGTTAATCTGCCCTTGACAACTCCACATTGTTCTAGACCAATTAAATGGGGTATTAATGATCCAAGACGCATCGCCAATAGCTTAGCAAATTTTTTATAGTCCACATTTACCAGGGTGATAGGGCGATCGTTTTCACAACGTTTGGGATCCTTACCATCTTTATAAATGAGACAAATAAAGGGTTCCAAAACAGTGCCACTCGCCTTTCCAGTAGACCAAAAGTATTGAAAGAGATTAAAGATGTTGGGCAGTAAACAGTGTGAAAAATGTCAATGAAATTCTACTGAAAAACGATCTAGGCCAAGGGATTTATTCTTCTTTAATGAGTTAAGAGGATTAGCAATTTCCTGAAGTGAAACATCTGAATCCAGGGAAGTAAAGTCAAGATTAGTGGAGATAAGAGAAGGAATAGTACTTAAATAAGAGTCAATAGGAAAATTTGATGTAGGAGCTTCTGAGGTGTATAAGTGATATAAAAAGTTGTAAATTCATCTAGGATTTTTTGGTCTTTAAAAAGATGCTTCCCATCAGCTTATTGAATAGAATCTATCAGTTGTCTCTCCTTCCTAGATTTGAGATAATTAGCTAAAAGTGATCTAACCTTATTACGACCCCCATAATATCGGGTACTACTGGAAAGAAGAATAGATGAAGCGTTATCAGTAGATATCTTATTAGACTCTAATTTAGCACAAACAAGTTCCTGTACAATAGAGTTAGATGAGGAACTGTACAATTTCTGTTCTAGGCGCTTAATATTGGTTAATAGAGCCTTAAGCTGAGTCAGGTTACATTTCTTTTTCTTAGCCACAAAATCAATAATAAAACCACGGGCAGTATGTTTAAAGGTGTCCCATAATAAAGCAGGGGAAGGAGAAGGATCTTCATACAAAGAAAATAATTATTCCACAAAGGAAGTGAAAGAAGATGAGAATACCGGATCCTGTAAAAGAAAATTAATAAATCGCCATCTAGAAGATCTGGGCTGGGAACGGAGCAAATTAAAATCAACAATCACCAGGGTTTGGTCTGAAATTAAAATGGGTTTGATTGAAGAGGAAATTAGATTTTGAGCTAAAGATTTAGATAGGAAAATCTAATCTAATCGGGATAAGGAACCATGTGGAGGAGAGAAAAAGGAAAATTCTGATTGATCTGGGTGTTAAAGTCTCCAAGCATCTACCAGATGAGTCTGTGTAATAGTGCTATGAAACTGTTTGTGAGATTTATGTGGAATGGAGGGTACATGTGATTTGCGATCAATAAAAGGGCCCATAACCTGGTTACAGTCGCCTCCAAGGATAAAAAAATCATCTTTATATTGCATACATTTACTAGTAATAGCAGTCCAGAAAGTAAAATCTGGTTGGGTCGGACCATAAACAATAAAAACAGTTAAAGAAATAATATTAATAAGTAAGTAAATCCATCTGCCTTCAGCATCAATTTCAAGAAATAACAGAACATTGCAATTTTTAATGAACTAAAATAATAACACTGTTCTTTTTTGTATTTGAAAGAGAAACGAAAACAAAACCGACCCAGTTATGCTTAAGCTGAAGGGCCTCAGTTTCTGATAGATGAGATTCTTGTAATAAAACTAAATCAGGATTGTAAGAGGCTAAATGCGAAAGAATCCTCTGCCTCTTTGTAGGATTATTGAAACCTTTACAATCCATGTGACAACTCTGAATGAAAAACAATAAACATATACATAAAACAATGGAATTAACAATGGAAGAGTATAAGGAAAGTAATAGGCAAAGCCAGAATATAGAATAAGGATATCTTAGGAGGAGAGAGGGAAAGGAAAAAAGAAGTATGAATAAGAAGAGACAGTACATGTCAATTGATGACTGTAATAAGTACCTTTACGGAGAAACACAAAGGAAAATATGAGAAGCTTGAACGGACAACAGGAATGGCACACCTAACAAAGGGCAGCGAACCACGCCGGGACATCAATAAAAACAGATAATGGGACAGAAACATGAGCTCAGTACAAAATTAGGATCCACAAAACCTGAAAGAGAATCAAAAGTTATGTAAATAAAAAGTAATAAGAAGGCAGTACAACCTGTTACAGTAAAAACAAAAGCAAGTACAGTTTAAACATAGTAGATTATTCATTAAAGTCAAGTTTGGGGAGGAGAACCAGCAATCTCCATCGAAGAAGGAGAATGAGAGTGAATTAATTTTCTGAGATCTGCAGGGTCCTCGAATGTAGAAGTTGTATTCAAAAAGTTAACTTTAAAGAGGCAAGGATGAAAAAATCCATAGCAGGCCCCCAGGGATCAAAGAACAGGACGAAGATCCAAAAATTCCTTTAGACATTTGGCGGTAGCTGAAGAAACGTCTTGAGAAATAAATAATTTTGTGCCCTTCCAATTTAGTTGCTTCTTGGATTTGGCCACATTCACGATTTGTAGAAGATCTGTGAATTGCAGAAACAAGATTACACCAAGAGGTTTAGATGGAATGGATGAAGAAGATAAGCGTGGACGAAGTCTATGCGTTCTTTGAATATTTAATTTGCTTGAAGTAGGAGGATCCAAGAGCTGTGGGAGAAATGCGGTAAAGAAAAAAAAAGGATCTTCCCCTCAAGGCCTTCAGGAAGACCATACAGGTGAAGGTTGTTGCAAAATTTCTCTTTTCAAGGTCTTCAGCCGATTTCCTCAGTTGCAGGACCTCCCTCTCCAATGAAGAAATTCTGGAGGATGCGTCCTGTACATCGCTAATTTGTTGTTCCACCACCAAAATGAGGGAATCAATGGATGGCCATTTGACATTTAAAATCTGCAGACAAGAGTTTGTTTCTTCAACAAATGGTCTTAAAGCACGAATTTCCTCCAGGACCATTTCTAGAGAGACTGGAGAAACAGATTTTGGAGGAGAAGGAGGATCATGTTTGATTCTCTTGATGGTGGTCAGGGCTGTTGTGATTGGACACCATAATCGACACAGCTGCAGGGTGACATTTCACCGTTTGTGGTAGTTCCTCAGAAGGCTGAGAGGAATTGTAGGAGAGCACAGAGTAAACAGTGCACGACAATGATTCGCTGGATTTAGAATTTTCGGAGGAGTGCAATAGCTTTTTTCATCTACCGATGAGAAGAGTAACCAGGAATCAAGAAATCAGGCTTGTCCAATAGCGCACCTATAATTCAAAAAACACTCCACAGAAGAACAAATTTGTATTAAGTATGTGGGTCTTCCAACAAGATATAAGCATTAGCCAAGAATGTTGCTATGTAATAGGCAAAAAAGAGCAGAATTTGATAGTTCCAGGAGCATTACGACAAAAAATGTGAGGAGAATATAGAAAAAATGAAAATTCAAAATGGCGGCCGCCAAAAAACAGAGAGCGTCACCTGAAGAAAATATGCATTATTCCTAAACCATGGCAGACAATTAAGGTAGCCTTGTGTGGAGGAGGAAATTAGATTCATGAAAATGCCCCCAATATGCAGGAAACGGCAAAATTACCGCTGTAATGACAGCCGTGATGTCTGTTGCGGAGTGGAGCTCCGGGGTCAGGCGGCCATCTTGGGTCACGGTGCGCGTGACTCCCCTTTATGCACCCTCTTGAAACTCACGAGACTGCCCCAACTTGTGAGCCATGGATGGCAAACCTCAAAAGTGACCGTCCTCAGGGTAGTGGTCTGAGGCACCAACTCCCTCAGACCCTTCGTGCTAATCCAAACTATGGCTCCTTCAGGAAACAGCTGAAAGCCTTTCTTTTCAGTAAATAGACACTCTGGCTCCTTCCATTTCAAGATAGATTGCTATTTAGCGCCGAGATGCTCCAGGGTGATTGTGCGCTTAATAAAACCTAACCTAACCTAGACACACAGAAAATACAAGATAAATCCCAAGCTTGCAAGCTCCAATTTTAGGTACTGGATGCAACTGAAGTTTGTGTCTGACTTGCGAGCTGCTTCTAACTCGCACGTTCAAGGTAGTCTAAATAAAAAATAAAAAAAAACACAAGCAATGCCAAACACTATAATATGTGCCTGGCTTTGCTTGGAAGGCAGGAGTTGTGGTGCAGGCCCTGTTCCCAACAGCTGCTGTGCACCTCCCATTGCAGGTGGGATGAAGGGCCTGGTGGCGGCCACATAGAACAGAGAATCTTGAAGTCATTTCCTCCATGCTGTTTGTCCAATATACAATAAGCACTAGCTGTTAGCACCAATCGCATCAGTGCCAGCACGATTAATGTGCTAGACACTGTCATTGAATGTCAGATCTCAAGAAAAGCACACATGTTGTTGTGTTACTTTGGAAGCTTTCAAACATGTTTCCATCTAAACTGTGAAGGACTACACATAAGAAAAGGCCCAGTTACACTCAATTTTGCTTTGCTACAGGTTTTTACCAGAGGGCTCCCTTTGAGGCCATTGAAAGCATGAAGTCTCCTTCTGCTTCATCTTTAACCAGGAACCACTCAAAAGATATTTGATTTAAATACCCAGTAGAGAAAGTTGCAATGCGTGCACACTGCAGCGGTAAGTAAACTGACCAATGCAAACATATTGCAGAATTTCTCAATCTGTGCAGGTTGGGGCATTGTGGAAAATTTACACTCACTGCACCATTTGTGCTTGTTGGTACATGGAGAAAACTGGGAAATGTGTGCAAACAGAGGCATCATCAAAACTCACCAATTTGTGAATAGAAGTAGACAGTTGGAATTCAACATGTTCTTATAAAGGAGTTTTGGAATTCGGACATATTCGCCTTTCAGGACTTTGCAGAATTTGCCCTAAGTGATCATACTAGAGTATTTCAGAAATCAGAGGTTGTGTGCAAATGGATGCATTCTTGAAACTCAGCAATGAGTGTTTACTGGGCACTGTCGAATTACCCAGTAAATTCTAAATTGCAGTGTGAAGAATTGGCAATATGTGCGGATGCTGGACAATGGCAGCTTCTTACTTGGTGTTTTACAGCGACATTATATTCTGTTATTTAGGATGATACACTGTATCATTTTGTGCTGACTACTGCTATTGTGTGCTAATGACGTAATGGGAGAATGGAGTTTGGGACAATGAAGTGTGCGCGGCCGCTATTAAATGAAAGCACAGCATGGGCGCTTTTACAAAAAAAACATCTGTTTGTCAACTTGACAAACAGATGCTTTTTTGTCAAATTGCCCCATGCCGTGGTTGCACTTTAATGTTGGCCATTCCCCTTTCTTTAGACGCGGCTTGTCTAAAGAAAGGGACGCAGCCCCCATAAATGTGAAAGCGCTGCATGGGCGCTATGAAACAAAAAATATTTCCAAAGCAATAGGTCTCGCATTTGTGAGAGTATACGTTATTGCATTGCCAATAGCTTGAACTCTCGCAAATGCAAGACCTATTGCATTGCAAATACTTGTTTCTGGAGGGGATGGGGTTGTACTTTGAGTGTGGTCTGATATGCATCTTGTTTTGAGCAGGCGAGGTCTTCTTCACTCTGGAGCCACATGCTACCGGAGTGACATCACAGTTAAGGATAAAGTTGTAAGGATAAAGTTGTCCCAGCCCTGGCACTGAAATTCTGTGTCACATTGAATCCACTCCCACACACCCCCACAGCACAGTAAACTGGCCTGAGTGACTCCGGAGGGGGGTCCCTGCATGTACTTTGCAGCACCCCCCATGAAGTTTTGTTATGCCAATGCAGTGCATTTTGCGTGCAGAGTTTGTATTTAGGTTCACCCTCCACCCCTTTGAGGAGCATGGTGTGGTGTGGCTGCACATCATCACTACACAATAGCTGCTGATGGCATCACAGGTTGACAGGTGACAGACAAGCCTGCCATGCTGAGGGCACAGGCCACACTAGCTGCTATTTAACCTAGCAGTCACTAACATTGAACCCTACGTGAAGCAGGGGCTCACTTGCAGAGTATTTGGGTTGGGTGATTTGTTAAGAAGTGCCCCAGTTTTCCTCCACTGCACTCTGATGGTGCTCTTTGATGTCCCGGGCATCTGGACATACATTACTACACTAGAGTGATCCGTTGATATAAGAAGTTTGGAAATCTTTCTCTTATCCTCCTGTGCGAGCTGAGGTTGGGTTTTTCACAGTACAACATGTCAGGTGCTTAGAAATGAGGAGTAGTGGTACATTTGAGGAGAATGCCTCCTGGACAAAAAAGCCAGGAAGCATTGTAGGAGAAAATAGTGGTTAGCTGTATGTGCTCCTACTGCAGTCTTGATAAAGGAAGAGACCTCATGGCACATGAGGAAGTGGTGAGTGCTTTCAGAGCAAAGTGCATTTGGTCACTAGGACCCTGCAGAAGACATGAGGGGAGGGAACTAGCCACCAGACACCACTTCCGTCAGATTAGAGGGAACAGGCATTATCTATACACCCCACAAGGTGGAAGGAAGTGCCTGCATGCACTATGCAAAGAGAGAGGAGGATAAAGAAACAATAATCCACCTACTGGTCTCCTGTGTGTTGTTTTTGGGTGGGGACCAAGTGGGCGCAACATCTGGCGACAAAGGGAAACATGCACCACGTCCCTGTGAGCTGCAAGCACAATGGAACCAGGAGCCCACCCTGCCAAAAGAAATGAAGAGTGGAAAGAAGAGCAAAAGCGCTCATGGGCAACATCAAAAAGGCCGTCCAACGTCCCGAGTTGGTGCAGATCTCAGTGGGTCAAGTACTGTGCAAAACACTGGGGGGCAGATTTATGTTAAGTGGCGCATCCCGAGGGATGCGCCAGTTAACATGCGCCACAGTGCGCCACAGCTACGCCACCCATTGTGCGTCGCATTTATGATGCGGCGCACCATGGGGCAAAAACGGCACAGATGCGTCACGCATCTGTGCCGTAAAAGTGACGCATTGCTGGAGTTGCGTCGCAAGTGCGACGCAGCTCCAGCAATGCTCTGGGGGGGCCTATTCTTTCAATGCTGCCTCAAGCCTTACGCCTGCATCAAGCAGGCGCAGGGTTTTGACGCAGCATTGCCCTGAAAGTGACTGAGTGAAATCTCATAGATTTCACTCAGCCACTTTCAGGAGGCGTTCCTGCGCAGGAACGCCCCCCCTGCGCAGGAACGCCTCCTCATGGCGCAGTGCTGTACAACGTGACGCATCTCCTAGATGCGTCACGTTGTAAATAGGGCGCAGGGATGCGCCACGTTTCCGCGCCGTTGCGTCACGCAACGTCGGCGTAAACGTGGCGCAAGCCCTTCATAAATCTGCCCCATTGAGACTACCGCAACACCCTGCACAGCGCCCAGTAAGATGCTCGGCAGAACTAGAGATGAGAAGAACAAGCAGAACAAGGTTGCAGCAACTTAAAGCAAAAGTGCCACCTGAACACAGCAACATTTCTGAAAGAGTTCAAGAGGCATAGACGAAGATGAAACAATACGCCGACGCATCGTGTCATGCCACAGCATGTGAATTGAAGCAAGATGATCTAGTACTTGTGCGCCAACAGCAAACAAGGGAGTCAACATTCCTTTCTCGAGTGAACCGCTAATGATAACAAACTTGAAAGGGCCCAATATAACAGCAGCGTCAGGACCTTACCTCATCACAAGAAAAAGTTACCACTTCAAAGGATTCAAAACCTAAGACAATGAGGAAGGAGAGACAGCACCAAGGAACAAAGCAAATATCATAAAAGACGAAGCTGAGGAAGGCGTGGAAGGAGCACCTCACAGCAGCGAAGAACTGGACAGACCTGGAGCAGGGGGGGTACAATGTGAGTGCTTTGTTTCTTGATTGTTTTTTTTTCTTTCCTCTTCTTTTCCTCTTTTCTTTTCTGTTTGTTTTGCTTCTTATCAGTTTTGTTTCTCTTTGTACTTTTTTTCCCTTTACCACAAAAGGAGGAGATGTCGGAGCAAAGTGAAGGTGGGCACTAGAACCCTGCACAGGACAAAAGGGGAGGGATTTAGCTACCAAACACCACTTCTGGTCAGGAAGAGGGGATGGGGCATTATCTATACAGCCCATGAGGAGGAAGGAAGTGCCTGCATGCACTGCGCCGAGAGAGAAGAATAAAGAAATCAAAATCCACCTACAAGTCTAGTGTGTGTTCCTCGTGGGTGGGGACCAAGTGGGAGATGACAAGTGCCAATTTCAGAGACATAAGATAGCACTGAGTATCATTAGCTGGACCGTCACTGTCCGGAGGTGCTATCCCTGCTGTGCTTTGCATCTTCACCTGACTTGGAACTGGCCTATGCGAGACATCCTGCGATGACAATTCCATGTACATATGCCCCTCAATTTCCAACAATCCTGATGCTATGTGCTTCATGGAACAGACTAATTTGCATGTAGCCAGGTTCTGAGCTGGGATGGTGCAGTGAGCTAAAAAACGGTGATGGATCAAGCCTTGATCTTTGGACTGGGTAAGAGTGGTCTGCTTAATTCAGACACTCTGTTCATCACCACCCCCTTTTCTGAATCGCTATGTGCTTCAAGACACGGCATCCTGGTAAAGCCTCTTTTTGTATAAGGAAGGAACATGTTCATCCATATATGTAATACTATTGTAATCATGCTGTGCACATTGTCAATCTGCCCTTTCTTGTTAAGTTTCTAGTAATTCCTTCACACCTCCTTGTGAAGAACTATCCTCACAGCATCCAACTTTGCAACACAAATCATCAGTTCAGAGGACTTTCCTCTGAGATGGAGCCCTTATCCCTGAGAACTGGACTTGCAGGGAATAAAATACCTAATTCTCCGTTACCAGCACAGGTATCCCGATGGGAAGAGTGCATCCTGCACGTCTAGATGGCCTGGTTGCACTGTGCCTACCCTAATATGGTTCCTCATTCTATACATCTTCAGCAACCGACCCCTCTTATTGTGCTGGCAAAGGCCTCAGAGTAGTCAATGGAGGCAAGGACATGTTCCTTCTCCTTTTGAAGGATTGTTATACGGTTGGGTTCCACTCTACCGACTTACTCCGGAACTCTTGGCCAATTAATCTTTGTTGCCTGCTGAGAAGTGCAGGAGGGAGAAGCAACTCATTTACACCATCTAGTAAACTTTAGATAAGGGCATGACTCCGAAGAATCACTGACTCTGAAGTTCAAATTATTTGGTTTAAAAAAAAGCCAAAAATAACTGGACATACAAACACCTCAGAACGAGGTGATACAAGTACAAAGGAACTAATACAAATCCAAACCTACGAGCGAGAATAAATCTTTGAAGCAGGAAAAGAATGACAATTTCCAGAAAGCAGGCAATGATTGCCCCTACATCAAGGTCCGTCTTCATCTGCGATTGATAAGAGAAAATCATTAGTCTATCCCTACACTACCACTACCGTGACATCCCTACTTAACATTTCCCAGGGAAGATCAGGAAAAAGGTGTCAGCGCGTGAAGACTTCCTAAGAAGTACACTCATGTTGTATGGGTCAAGTAGCCAAAGCTACAGAGCTCTAAGATGCTCCTTCCCTCTCCTTCAATCTCCTCACCTCTTCTCCTGTCTCCACCCTTGGGGCACTGACCCTAATTCAAAATGCAAAAACACAAAACACGCCCAGTGTTGCATCAGGATCACCTCATCCTCCTGGACACTTCTCATAGGTGATTTTCCATTGAGTCTCAGTACTTCCAGCTTCTGACTCCGTAACCTTGATTCCCAGGCCTCCTCCAGCGTGAAAGGACACTGTCTCCCAATTATCAGCATTTCTCATAGGAAAGTAACCTCTCCTCCCCAGGCCTAACTCTTAAAACAAAAGGCGTTATTCTAACTAATAGTTGACTTTCTCCACCTGCAACAGAAACCTGGGAAAGAACAAATCCAACATGCACATGAATTTCAACCTACCCCTCTGCTAGAGCCATCAGGGAAATTACATTTCAGGCTTACAGAAATCGGCCAACATAAGAATAACTAAGGCACATGCAGCCTGATTCATCAAAGGTAATTGCGCTCGCAAAGGGCCAGATTCTGAGAATCTGGCCCTTTGCGAGTGCGATTTTTGCATTTGGGATTCATCATCCCAAATGCAAAAATCGCTATTACCGAAATCGCATATTTGCGAGGAATTGGATTTAAGGAATCTCTAATAGAGATTCCTTAAATGCAATTCATCAACCAATTAGAATTTGCGAAATCGCAATAATTGGTCGCAATTTACCACCAAGTCTGACTTGGTGGTTAATTGCGAAAAAAGAGTAAAAAGCACTTTAGTGCATTTTTTTCTTTTGCATGTTACACACACACATGTCCTTTGGACATGTGTGTGCGCAACACCTGTTCAAATGTGCATTTAAGGGGTGCTACAGGGTGTCCTTTGGACACCCCTGGCACCCTTCAAATCGCTATCTTATTTGCGATTAGCAAATTGCTAATCGCAAATAAGGAATACTCCCCATTCATTCCTATGGGCCTTTTGGCCCATAGGAATGAATGGGGAGTTTTTCCTTATTTGCGATTAGCAATTTGCTAATCGCAAATAGGGAATGTGTAGGAATCGCATTTTTTTTTTGCGATTCCTACATGAATACCGTTTTGCGAGTCTGGAATAGCGATTCCTTATGAATCACTATTTCAGACTCGCAAAACGGCCCAATGATGAATCAGGCTGATAGGCCCTTCGAATATACACATAAGTGAACATTTTCATTTAGACCTTTCACAGCATCATGTTACATAAGCAAAGAAAATACATTTTTATTGCAAGCAACCTATGAAATCCTAGACGTTAAGCACAATTAGTGATATCTAAGTGTAAACTATAACATGGTGCACGTTTGAATCAAATGCATTACATTACGTGTGAGCAACTCCGTTAAGCAAATACAGGCAACTACTAATGATTACATTCTTCAGGACACAAATGCCATGATGTTTCTTTACATGGCACAAAACATCTCTATAATTACGCTTTCACATGTTATTTCTGAATACAATCTAGTAACCAAATGTTATCATAGGAAAGATATATATATGGGTGTGGACTATTCGTGATTATAATACACCCCTACAAATTTAAAGAGCACCATCGTGCTCTATCAGTCGTATGTCAATGGGGCGGATGGAGTGCCCAGTGTCATGTCTAATCTGCACTTCGAATTGGCTCTTGCTGTTAGCGTCTAGCCTATTAGGCTTCTGCAAATGATGCTCCTTGTGGTATATAATGTAGCAAGACAGAAATATAGCCTACATCAAGACAAAGTAGATAAAAAATATGCCATATGGAACTTTACAGGAAGGTCTCTTTGTACATCCATTTCTAACGTGCTCCTGATCTGTTGCTGTACTTCTGCTGCTCTTGAGCCCAGGACAGTCTATTTTTTTTCCATCCAACTGAGAACTGTTCAAGCAGCCATTCCTAGATTTACACTGCCTAATTTACATAAGGCACATGTCCCTGGGGGTGCACAGACAAAATATCGACTCAAAAATATCGAATGGACAAAATATCGAGTTAAAAATATCGATAATAATAAAATATCGATAACAAAAATATCGTTGGTCAAAATATCGATTAAAATAATGATAAAAAAATATTGAGAACAAAAATATCGACAAAATATATATAAATAGTCAAAGTAAAACATTTCAATAATATGTAGAAAAAAGGTTAAAAAAATTAAAAAATGTTATTAATAGAAATATAAATTGTAGTTAATGTTTAGGAGCGGGATGTTGGGTTAATAGGGGATAAGGGTGGGGAGTAATTTAATAATAATTAATTAATTAATATATGTTTGTAAATATTTTAATTAATAATTAATTGGTAATTAATTAATATTAATTAGTTAATTAATTAATATAATTTTGTACATATTTTTAATTAGTAATTAATTGGTAATTAAATAATATTAATTAGTTAATTACATTAATTATAGTAATTTATTTATATATATAATTTTTAGTTATTGTTAATTAATTAATTGGGAAAAAATACTATTAATTATTAAATTAAATTAATTACAGCTAATGTGCTAATATATTTACTTTATTGTTATTGTTAATTAATAATTAATTGGTAATTAAATAATATTAATTACTTTTGGGTAAAGGAGTATTTTTAGGGTTCAGGGTCAGTTTTCAGTTTTTGGGTAAAGGGGTATTTTTAGGGTTCAGGGTCAGTTTTCAGTTTTTGGGTAAAGGGGTATTTTTAGGGTTCAGGGTCAGTTTTCAGTTTTTGGGCAAAGGGGTATTTTTAGGGTTCAGGGTCAGTTTTCAGTTTTTGGGTAAAGAGGTATTTTTAGGGTTCAGGGTCAGTTTTGGGTTTTTGGGTAAAGGGGTATTTTTAGGGTTCAGGGTCAGTTTTCCCTACTGTTGCACCCACTGGAGTGGGAATAGTAATTTTAACCCCTACGCTATCCAACGCTTTCCCTACGCTTGCACTCTTTGGAGTGGGAATAGTATTTTTTATGCTTCTGGTATCGTACGGTAATATAATAGTATCTTATTTAATTATAGTATGTTACTATATATATATGTTTTAACAAATAAGATTGTAAAAAATTTTTTTTATTATTTTCATTTATTATTTAATTATTATAAGTTAATGTAAGTATTTTTAAGTATATTTTAGTAATTAAATTTTAATATTAATTTAATTTAACACTGCTTTTAATAAAGTCGATATTTTTTACATCTATATTATTGTAAATGATATTTTGTACTCAATATTTTTGTACTTACCTGTTTGTAGATACAAACTCGATATTTTGACTGTCGATATTTTGTCCACGATATTTTTGCAAGTCGATATTTTGTCCCTCGATATTATTTCAGTGATCCGTCCCTGGGAGATTTCTCAACCTAGTTTTGTCTGTTATGGACTTTACCCCTTTTGACCTACCTAGTTTTCTCCACATCTCTTCATAGCTATTGCTAGTTTCTTGGGATGAAAAATGTGCCTGATCGTAAGATGTTGTTCCAGGTTCTCTCCAAAAGTTTTCAAAAGCCGCTCTACAAAAAATACTTCACACACTACGTCATAGGAATCAACCTTCTTTCCCGGTACTCAACCCTCTTGGAATTCAACATTCATTCAAGTTTTCTGAGATACATCACTGGCTTAGCCAGCTCATATCCCCTGAGTCTTACACTGCCCTGTATAAGGCCTGTAGGATCTTTTTATGTTACTCCAGGTCGGTGGTGAAGGGAGGTACTTAGGCAAAATATACAAAATTATTTTGCAGGTGTAACCTGTATGATTCGCAAAATCGTCTGATTTTCGACAGCATCATAAATAACATTTCTTAATGTATCAAACACTTTCGCGATTCAGGAAAGACTTTCAGAACCATTAAAGTGGTTTTGCGACTCCCCCCGAATTGCAATGAGTTAGGAATGTCCCTTCTGAATAGTGTATTGCCATAAATTGTAGCAATGGCTTGTGACTGCAACTAAATCTGCAAACCATAAAAATATTACTGACACCTCAAAGGATATGGTAACACGTTTGCAAAAGGGGACCTAATCCCGTTGGACAGCTTGCACTTTGGGAACCGTGTCCCGTTGCCTTTGGTAGAGTGGGATGGGCAGAGTGGTAATGGGACAACCCTCCGAAGTTTTCCAAAATGGCAACAACAAAAAATAATAGTAGGACTATACATTTAAGGAACACGGGCTGCTTTAAAAAAATGTGTGCCATTTAGGAATACAAACACAGGGTTGGCTGTTCATTGCAGGCCTTCATCACGGTCTTTGTAACCAATTGAAGCATATTGTAAATAGCAACCTGCCTAATTAATATTCATTAGACAGTTCGTTTTTAAACTGTCTGTCACTTGACATTTTCAGACGCAACTAGCATCACAAAATTACCAAAAAGGCTACAAAAAGTCAGTGCAAAATTTGCACCCACTCTTTGCGTCATTTCTGTTACAACATCGGGCCTTTGGATGGTGGCTGACTACAGGCCCTAGCTACTTACTGGGGGTAGGAACCAATATGTGCATTTGTCAAAAGTGCATGAGTGATGTGTGCTTGGCACACGAGTAAATGTGTTTGTTAAATAATATTCCTAAAGAAAATCTGCATTTTCTACACTGCCATGCTGATGCTGGCTAATTATAGTATGTTGAGCATGCCTCTAATCCCCTTTCCATGTTTTGGGCCAGTCAGTTACATGATTTGGCGGTTTCAGTCCTCCTTAGAGAAATGGCTTTATAGAGCTTGTTTTGCTGAAATATGCCAGTGTGCGTGAAAACTAGCGAGGCGTGCTGGAGTGAAATTCCCACTGTGTGCCCCCACCTTACTAAGCTGGGACCCTGTCCAGGCATTGGCATCTCTGTTTACCCAACACACATATCACATTTTTTGCCAGCTCTTCATTATTAAAAGTGCGCTGACAATCTGTGCATAAGCCTTACGTGAAAGTTCCACGCTGTTAGCTATTATTAGCTGGTCTGCGCATTAATTAAAACTGCCGCGGAGGGCGCGCGGACCCAGTAGAAAGTCTCTTCCACCTCCATGCCGGGGGTATTTGAGTTGAGCAGTTTTGTACAGTAGCACAGTCAGGAAAGATCGTCTGCTTTAATTAAAGCAGGTCCCTCACAGACACACCAGAGGGATAAAATGCCAGACGAGGGCTCAACTCTTCATAATAATTTCCTTTTTTTCCCTCCAAGTGCATAGTAATGAATTAAATCTGTTGTGACTTCTACGGTCCCTGGGGGCCCCTCCCCCTCGCCTCCCTAGCTAGGAACGCCATGAACGGTTTGACGTAGCCATAAGGCAGATGGCTGTGGCGAGGCAGAACCGCCAGCCTGTGGTCCTTGCGCATCGCTCCTGGAACGGAAATTTGGACTTGAGGGGTGAAAGAGGGCTTAATTGGCGGCACTGGGTCTTCCAACGCCGTCTGCCCTGGCAGGATGCGAGATTGCGTCCTTCTGGTGTTCCAATTGTGTGCGACTGTGCGAATCCAGCTGCGACCTCAGGCTGCGAATTAAACGGTGCACCGGTGGGCTAATCGCGGGGAATCCGGGAAAGAGGAGGAGTTGGGGAGTGAAGCGAGGTACAAGTTGCTGGAGGAAAAGCTGCAATTTATGGCCCATATATTATTATGGTGGACGAAAACCGACGAAGCTGCTACCGACGCTCAAGCCAAAAAGCTTCACGGTTGCAATCTTTTTTCCCCTTCACTCTTTTAATGAACAGACCCACTGTCCTAGTTTCTCCGGAAACCTGGTTACCATGGGGATGGTACGCATTAATAATGGTATGTATGTTCCGTTCGTGCCTCTGACTGATAAGAATCCCAAAACGCGGTGATGCGTTGGATTTTTCCACACAACAGCTGGGAGAGGGGTGCCAAGTTCCGGAGAGGGGGGGATAGATTTTGTTTCGAAATGACCCACTTCAAAGCTATCTACAACTTGCCTGGGATCGCACTTCTGCCGCGCGCACCTCTCGTATTTGGACTGAAGCCAAGTGAGCACAAAAAAAAGACGCAGAAACATATTTCGAGGCTGGCATGGAATGGGTAGAGAGGTTGGGCAGGCCTCTGCCAGTCAGGCTTCTTGTAAGCTAAGGAAGGCGGTAGAACTGCAAGCGGACGACTTCCTGTTAGCATTCACGAAAACAAGCGGGTCGAGGCTTTGTTTGTAGGCCAGCGAATGAGACTGCGATTTTGACGTGCCAACTATTGAGTTCGAGCTCTGCTTTATTTACAGAGAGGTAGGGTCCTATCTACAAATGCATTTTACGGTATGTAGAGTAGTAATTGTGTAGTTCTTTTTACCTACTCGTTCATGCCTTTCTGAATCGGCTACAGCACATATTAAATATATGTACATACATATATAAAAATATAATAACATTGGACTATTCAATGAATCAATCAATCAGTATATTTATAGAGCGCGCTACTCACCCGTAAGGGTCTCAAGGCGCTGAGGGGAGGGCAGGTGCTGCTACTGCTCGAAGAGCCAGGCCTTGAGGAGTTTCCTGAAGGTGAGATGGTCCTGAGTCAGTCGTGGGTGGGCGGGGAGGGAGTTCCACGTCTTGGCAACCAGGTAGGAGAATGATCTTCCTCCGGTGGTGGTTCTGCGAATCCGTGGGACGGTCGAGAGAGCGAGGCTACGGGGCGGAGCTGGCAGGTTGGAGTGTGGAACGAGAGGCCACAAAGAAAGGACTCTGTTCTCTTGGTACCGTACAACCAGGAGTTGAACAAAGGCAATGAAGAGTATTTACTACTTTCATTATTCATAAATGCTTCTGTGTGACTCGCCCTCAGTGTAAGCACGTCTGCATCCGCGCTGCTCTTAGATCGGTGGCTTTTGGTGCTCTGATGGCATCAGTGTTCGATTGGCTGTTTCCATGGACATCAGTACGGAAGTTCAGGGTAGCAAGGTCTGAGAATCTCGCCATCTCGTTCTTGGTGGGGTATTTGTCATGTATCCAAAATATTCCTGTTTATTTCTGAATGCAATAAACCTGCTTAAGGGCATCCCCGTGTCACATCTCTGAGAGGGTTCAAGATTCCATTTTTTGGGCAGTTTTTGCAGTTTTTTTATATCGCAAACTCGAACCAAAGGTATTGGAGCACTTTACATGATAGATTGCAGGTCCCATTTTTATGTTTCTAATTAGTTTGTATTTAGAGTCCAAAATTACATGACAAAAGGTCGCTCGTGCAGCAATCATGGTACTGTGGGAAGCCACAGTAAAGTGTACCTGCAAGAGACAGAGCTCCACCAGGATGGAATGGCTCACAGCCAACTTTGTGTGGTTATTATGATAGGTTTTTGGCCATAAGAACAAATCAGAGCATAAATGTCATCTGAACTTGCAGGTGTGGGTGATTGTGGTGTGTTCCAGTGGTCAGCGGGGTGTAGTAGATCTTTCAGAGAGCATGCCTGTCCAGTTAGTATTAGGTAGATAATTACAGTTGACTGACAGATTATGCCCAATCCCATGGCCAACATCGATACAGTATAGTGGGAAGTGTAATAGCTACTTGTTGGAAATGGCTCTTTTTACAGGGTTATCCCGAAACTTTTTGCTTCTTCCTCCTATTTTTTCCTGACCTGTTTTTCTTGGTTTTCTGACTCTGGGTACTTTACCACTGCTGATCAGTGCTAAAGTGCATATGCTCTCTGTGTAAATTGCATTATGGATTGGTGTTTCCATGATTGGCATATTTGATTTACTGGTAAGCCCTGAGTAGAGTCCACTGAGTGTGCCAGGGCCTGTAGATCAAATGTTACTAGTGGGCCTGCAGCACTGATTGTGCCACCCACAGAAGTAGCTCTGAAAAGGTAACTCAGACCTGCCACTGCAGGGTCTGCGCGCAGTTTGTAACTGTCATGTACACCTGGCAATTGCACCCACTTGCCAGCCCCTACTCTTCCATTTTCTTACATATAAATCACCTCTAAAGTAGGCCCAAGGTCCCCCTTTGGGCAGGGTGCTGTATATGTTAAAGGTAGGACATGTAACGGTGTGTGTAACATGTCCAGGTAGTGAATTACAGTGCATTTCGTTTTTCACTATGGAAAGGCTATCTCTCCCATATCTTATAAGCATAACTTCCCATTAGGACAACATAGGGAAGTGGAGTTTACTATGCCTGGACTCAGATTTAAAAAAGGTATCTTTTAGTAAATAGGCTTTTTATGTTCTGTGTTTGAAAATACCACTTTTAGAAAGTAGGTATTTTCTTGCTTAGCCATTCCGTGTGCCTCTGCTGGGTTTGTGGATTGACTGTCTGGCTTTGGAGTGAGAGGGGCTGGGGATATGCATTCTCTTCAGAAAGCCACTGGTAGAGGAGTGTGGAGTGTCCTGCATTTCCTGGATGAGTCAGGACTGGGCTGAATAGACCTGGGCTGCATTTAGAGTAATGGGAGGAGATTTCCCTGCATCTAAATGGGCCTGGTCTGGTGTGGACAATGCTGTCTCCACCTCCTGCTGGGAATCTGGGCCAGAGAGGACCAAACTGGTTTGGACTAAGCACAGACACCATCTGTCTGAGAGAACAAAGGCATTTTGAGTATTAATACTGGGGCCAAGACCCCTGAACTTTAGAACTCGCTGGAATCAAGGAACCTACCAAGATGAAGAGCTGGAAGTGCTGCCAGAAGGAGTACTGCCCCTTTGCTGTGTTGTTAATTTGTTGGGTTGGCCTGCAGTTGCTGCTTCTTCCTTGGGCAGTGAAAGGACTTGACTGAACTTTCTTTACTTGTGCTGAGTATCTCCAAGGGTTTGAAGTAGAGCTAGCTTGCCTCCTGTTCTGAAGTCTCAGTGACTGCAAAGACTTCATCAACCTCTGGGTACTGCTTCTGGAACCGTTGTTTCAGTTGCCGCAGAGAAGGGAAGTGCAACCGACTCCGTCGCTCCTTCTGTGTCCTGACGGCACCATTTGCATTTTTCACCGCAAACCTGGTCTCACAGACAACGATGATGCCATCGGGCCGCTGCTTGCACCGTGACATGTGGGCACTGAACTCCGCACCACATCGCTTCACTTCACCCTCCTGGTCTCTCCAGCGCCGTCGCTGCTGCTGACTTCGACACCGTGACCGCATCGAGGCCGGGGGCACCGCTCATAAACTTCACAGAGCACCGCCTCGTCCCACACTGCCATGTGGGCTGACCAACACCAGCTTCCGCTAACCGGCTCTGTCGCTTGCACCTCAACCTACCAGCACCGCATCGAGCACTGCCTTGCCCTGCACCGCAAGCCTTCTCACTGACTGTCTGGATGATTGTCACCGAGCCGCTGCCTGCACCTTCATCATGACGGCATCGCACCCTGCACCGCTTCCATTTTGCAACACAACCGCAATCATTGACACCACTGGCACGCACCAACGTGCCCGCCGCAATGAGAAAGGTACTGTTCACAAGTCTGTCCACACTTTCGCTGGCCTGCACTGACGCGGCGGATGGAACTATAAGACTCTGTTGTTTTCAGCATCATGGTAGCCTGTGAGCTAACGACTCGTAAGAACTGTGTTTTTAAGATATTTCTGCAATTTTGAGGATACCTTGCAAAGTATATATTTTTAAGCACTGTATGTTGGATGCTTATTTTTTTGGTCTTGTTTTGGATATATAAAAATCTTGGATATTTTTCCAAACTGGTGTTGGGTCTTTCTGTAGTGTTTTCACTGTATTACTGTTGGTTATGTGCAAATGCTTTACACACTGCCTCTGAGATAAGCCTGACTCCTTGTGCCAAGCTACCAAGGGGGTGAGCAGGGGTTATTTTAGGAGTGTAACTACCTTCCCTGACTAGGAAGAAGGGTCCCTACTTGGACAAAGGTGCCACCATTGCCAACTAGAGACCCCCATTTCTAATGCTACTCCATAGTTGGGAGAGGACTAGATGCCTCTGGAAGAGATAATTTGACCGTATCTGTCATCATGTTGTCAGTCACAGATGGTTGCTGTGAGAAGTTGGCCTGGCATATGCTGTCCACTATTCTAGTGGGCACCTTGCATCAGTCCAAATGACCCTTATTGATTGTAGGTTAAAGATAACCTTTATAGAAGCTATCCTAGTGGTAGCTGTGGAGAGCAGCCTTCAGGCTAAGTCTTGGAGGAATGTAAAGCAGCTTGTTTTACCAGTCTATAATCTCGTGAATCACCGAATGAAAGGAGAACCACACCAGGTATATATATAAAATATATGTATTTATTCTAAACACATCCCGCTGGTCTCTTTATGAGGCTAGAGGCAAAAGTACATTCAGTAAACTCAATAACACACAGTAAATGACCACAATATACGTTGAGCCCTAGGGGCGTACCAAACCATATATTAATAAAGTGATATAAGAACCACAACTTGCATACATACAAGGCCTAGAGCCTTCAGAACCGCTGGGGCAACCAGGAACCACCCATGGTAGTGACACAGGGGACCCACGGGGGACACGTGCAGATGTCGGGTGATTCAGGTGAAGAATGCAAAGCTTGACTCTTCAGCCTCGAGGACCAGGAGGCGTTGACGACAACCAGGCGCTGGATTCAAGCTGTTCCATTAAAGGATGTCGAGTGCTGCGGTGTCGGTGCCCGGATTGGACCCAACAAGCCTTGGCAACAGCAACCCATGCAGGAATTAAAGAAATGCTTCGGTGCAGACCAGCAAGGTCTGAGGGACTCACCACTCAGCGGGGAGTCAGGGCACATCTGGAGCAGCCAGGGAAGCCCAAGGAAAATCAGAATGGACCCACTAGTCGATGGAACAGGGATCGCAAAGGAGACTTGATCAAAAATGAAAGAAGCAGGCCCACGAAACACTCGTGGAGTGTAGGCCCACAATCTTTAGTGTAAATGGTGCTCGGGGCTTGGGCTACAAGTAACCCAAAGCACAACTTCAGGAAAGCTCGAAAAGTCACTGCACTTAGCAAATGTGCACGGTGTCCAGGGATTCCGGTTCTGCGTCACTCGTGAGGGCTGCGGGTCTCAGCTTTGCTGGTGACTCAGGTCGGCCTTCGTGAAGTCTGGAAATCCTCTTACTGGGCTGCAATTACTTCGGAGTCTGGTGGGAGCTTCAGAGATGCAGACCATAAATGCTTCATAAGTGCCTGTTTGAACAGGGGAGTCACTCCTTGATCCCAAGGGAGATTCTTCCATCCTCTAGTCTTTAGTAGAGCATCGAAGTTCCAGGATTCAGTTTCAGAGTTTTGTCCAGGTGTAATCTAAAGTCCTGTTGCCAGGGGTCCCTTACTTATACTAAGAAAAGGGGTTGGACATACTCTGTGAACCCACCTATGGGACCGTTTGGAAAGAGAGGTGGCAACACCCATTTCCTTTGTCCAGTTTCACGCCAAAGCAGTGGCTGGTAGCCCCTGAAACCGGTTGGGACTGGACTATGCACAGGGACACCAAATGTGCCCCCAGTGCAGACATCAAAGCACTCTCAGAGTGCACCCACCCAGCCCCAATACACTAAAGCCTGTCTGGGAGGTGGTTACACCTCCCTGTGACAGGAAACCTATTGTCCAGGCCTCTTCTGCCGGAGTTTCGGTCAGCAGCAGGAGGCCAGACTTGTGTCTGTGGCTGCAGCATACCTTTTGTGATGCTGGGACTCATTTAAACTATTACCGGGCAGACCAGTGTGTACATGTCTCTCCTTCTAGAAGGGTGGAATTCTACCCCCGCCCCCAGGACTGGCAGGGGGTAGGATTCCAAAGTGTTTGACACCAAACACAACATGTTTCCATGCAGCCATTCCAAACATGGCATTTACCGCGAGGTTATAATGCACTTATGTGTATATGGTCTGGCTGCATCACAGAACAGCCTCAGAGAATAGGCTCCAAAAGCTGCAGAGGGTCCCAGCTCATGCATGGGCACCCTCTCACACAAAACCAAGCACTCTGCCTTCAGGATTGATAATTCCTGCCATAGGAGTGACTGATAGGTTTATATGTGACAGTGATTAAAGGTAGAAATATGGAACCTATATCTTAGTAAGGTGTGCATGCACCACCTTACAGGCTGCAGTAGAAGTCCTGTGGTGCCATTTTGGAAAGCTTCCCAGGGGTGGCATAATACATGCTTCAGCCCCTGGTAGGCCTCTGGGTTACCTATGCCCTGAGTACCTGGTGTACCATATACTAGGGATTCACAAGGTTAACCCTGTAACCAATCTGGAGTGTACCTAATGTACATGCGATCAATTTGGAGAGGAATCAGCTAGGCTGGGGCCTTGGATAGCAGGGCCGCAGCCAGACTAAAGTTGAAAAACAGTGAAACATCAGCAAAAAGTGGGGGGTAACCATAGTAAGCAGATCCTACACTCCAACAGTGCAATGTGGGGTCTCGCAGGGCTCATCTTTGAGCCCCCCTCTTTTTAACATTTATGTGGCCCCCCTTGCCAGGCTTGTAAGATCTTATGGACTGGAAGTACTATCGTATGCCGATGACACCCAGATCATGGTCTCCCTCAACCAACCTGTGGAGACCGAGGCATCCAACTTCAGGAACTGCATGGAAGCTGCAGCAGGATGGATGACCAATTATTACCTCAAATTAGATGGGGAAAAGACGGAGGTTCTCATCTTCGGAGGCAAGCATGAGATCTGGTCGGCTGACTGGTGGCCAACTGCCCTTGGTGTGTGCCCCACGCCTTCCCTTGCAGCTCGCAATCTAGGAGTTATACTTGACACCTCACTCTCCCTCGATAAACAAGTAAGCAGAACTGTTTCCACCTGCTGCGGGGTCCTAAGGATCCTACGAAAGCTGTCAAACTATCTTTCCCTGGACTCTAGAAAACAATTTGCGGTGGCCCTTATCTCCTCACGGCTAGACTACTGCAACGCACTTTATCTAGGCATAAACAAAAGATTGGCTCAACGCCTGCAAGTTGTGCAGAACGCTGCAGCCAGGTTCGTCGTCAACGCTCCTAGAAGGACTTCAGGCTCCGCCATAAGAAAACATCTCCACTGGCTCCCGCTGTTGTCCAGGATAGACTTTAAGGTTCTTACCCATTCTGCCCTTCACAAATCCGGTGCAGAGGACATTAGGTCTCTTGTATCTTTTTATACCCCTGGCAGAGCCTTGCGCTCTGCCAACAAGAACCTTCTGTCCACTCCCCGAACGAAGAAGGCTAGATGGGGAGGAAAGGCCTTCTTTGCTCTTGCCCCGAAACTCTGGAATCTCCTCCCTGACAATCTCAAGGGCCTTGCGTCTCCTGATCAATTCCGCAAAGCCTTAAAGACCTGGCTCTTCACCAAAGCATACCTCTAGTTTACTCCCTGGTCTATGTCCTGCTTTCAGCTGTTCCATCTGATGCGCCTTGATGCCCTTGGGCAAAGTTGCGCAATACAAAACTTTTTTCATTCATTCATTCATACAGTTGCAATAAACCAAGTGTATACTGGTGGTAGATTCATTTCTGATTGTTTTCCATGAGGAGGAGTCTAGGGTTTACCTTGTAAAAAGCCACATTTTCACCTCTTGTCTGAATCTCATGTGCTTTGGGATGCTTCATATTGTGCTTGGCAATGAGCTGCTGAGTTTTGCTGCATGGACGTGCAACCTATGGTTATATTTTTGTAAAGGGGTTTGATGATCCGAGTGGTCGAGAAAAACTTGTTTTGCGAGTATTGTTTAAACTTCAAATGTAGTGATAGTTGTCCTGTTCCCTGGGTGGCTCTGTGAAGGATGCAGTGTCTTGAACATTGCTTGCCTGGCCTTAGGTAGCCAGTGAAGGGGCTGTAAGACTGGCCTTGGAGATGTGCAAAAAAGAAAAAAAAGTGACATCACATTTTGTATATCTGTAGGAATTGTTGCTCTGATACAAATTAGACTGAAAATAGAATTTCACTCAAGAAAGTGCTCATGCTTGGTATGGTGTGAATCAGTTCAGTAGTTTTAGACAAAGTATAGTATTTGAAAACATTTTTCCGTGGGTTTGAAAGGGTTATTGAGTTAAAGATATTTGGACTAGTAGTCTGTAGACTGGCAGCCATCATAACAGGAATCATTTACTCAGTTCCTGAATCCTGAAAAATGAAAATGAAGGCACACACAAGGCTCAAGTGGAGCATCCCAATGACCCAAAGGTCCAGGAAGGGGGCTCAAAGGGATACCTGTTAGGTTAAAATTTGAATAAAGTATATTTTGTTTCTGGGTATTTTGACTCAGAGGCAGGGTTTATGGCCCAAAGTCCAACTCCAAAAAACCACAAACCCTGTCTTGCAGCCCTTGAAAGTCTGGCAAGTATGTGGACTCATTTTGGGCCTTGCACAGGGTTTGTGGACCTCTTACTGGGTTTGCGAACTCCGAGAAGGTCCAACATGTGTCCACAAACCATTATGGATTTGGTAACCCAAACTTGCACAACCAATGCAATGCTCATGACTACACCCTTCATGAAAAAGATGCACTTAAATATGTTGTAAATCATCTTACAGATGAGTTACATATTATATTAACCTAATCAATTTGACAGAGACAACTATAAATGTAGTACCATTAATTGGTTTCACTATGTGTTGTTTAATAAAAAAAAAGATAGAGTGCAAGGGGGTGTGGCCTGATGAGCTAGCATGGCGGACACTAACTAAGGGTGCTCCGGGTAGTCAGGACTCATTATCCATCATCATCCTGCCCACGCTCTTGATTATAGACCTGGTGGCCCGGGCGCAGCAGCCACCCACCTCCCAGCAGTTCCTGAGCCAGCCACTGCCCCTAGAGAGGAGGCAGCTTCGGGGCGGCAGAAGATCTCTGGGGCCTGGAGAGGCCAATCTGCAATACTGGCGAGCCTGGTTGGTGTGTCTGGCAGGGCCGTGGAGGTCGTGGGCACCAGCGGGTGCCTAGAGAAGAGTCCTAGCCGTCAGCTTGATAAGCGGATGCCGAAAGGCAGCAGTAAGGAAATCATTGGGGCTGCAGTCACCTGTGGCCTTGTATCCAAGCAACATGCTACAGTACTAGGTGCCACACCTATCCATCCCAGGGGACAATGACTGATGGCCTCACCCGAATGTGGCAGAGGAGCCAAACGATCCATAGAAGGTAGGCCCACCCCAGCAGGACCGGGCATCCAAGCTGCTATTATTGTGAGGTGCGGTGGGGTTAGAAGTCACACTACTTCAGCAAGATCTCCAGAAGGCGGTGGACCGCAAAACGGAAGCAGAGACCAGGGTGTCGACAGTGGTGGATATAGTGGCATCTCTTCAACAGAAAGTCAATAAGCTGAAGGTTGTTACACAAAAGGTGGGCACGAGAGAAGACGATGCAGAAGGTCGCGTCCACTGCAATAACCTGGAGGGGTGCGAAGGGACCTCAATGGAGGTGTTCCTGTTGCAGTGCTTACAATCCATCATGCCTGAAGGTGCCATGTCCCCTTGCTTTGTCGCTGAGTGGGCGCACAGGGCTCTCGTGAAGAACCCCCCGCGCCCTGGGCACCAGGCCACGACCAGTAATGGCTAAATTACTGAATTATCTAGAAAGAGATGCCATCATTAAAGTTGCATGGGGACAAAAAGAGAAATTGACATATGAAACATATACCATTATGATATCAACGGGCTACACTATGATAGTTCAGCAACAGTGCCAGTCCTAGAGTCTGCAGAGGAGGTTGATATGGGGTGGACGTCCGCGTATCGCCCTTGCCAAACTGACGCTTCCCTGGTTTGACGGCGGTATCGCACTTCCGGATATCAAGCGGTACTACTGGGCATCCGAGCTGGGAGCGATTAATCATGCAATGTACTGCCCCGCGTTAAACCCTGCGTTTGAGATGGCTAAGAGGCAGCTGCTGGGTGGAGATTATAATAGGGCGCTTTACTCAAAATCTGTTGGAGGGAAACTCTCGGGACCCACTGAGATAGCAGTGCGAGTGTGGCAGTGTGCGAATGCGGCAATGGGGTGGACGGACCGGTTGACCCGGGTTACTCCGCTCTATGTGTCTGAAAGACTGGGCAGCTTGTGGAGGATGAAAGGCTTTGAGAAATGGGATATGATTGGTATTTGTAAGGTTGGTGATCTCTGGACCAAAGATAGGATTAAGACCTTCGCGGAGTTGAAGGTAGAATATGATCTTAGTGACAAGGAGTTCTTCCGCTATGTACAAATCCGCCACGCATTGAGTTCGGTTTTTCCTGCTGGTGTCATCCCCACTCGAAGATCAGGTGCTAGACGGATACATTCCAGACAGCACTATCTCACTGATATATAAGAAATTGATTAACGATCGTACAGACCTGCTGGTACACCTCAGAGAGGTTTGGACCAATGACGGTTTAATGCTGGATGATGAGGACTGGCAAGCTGCGATATCTTCCCCCAAGGAGGTTGCAATTCCAGCCCGCCTCCGACTGGTGCAACTTAAGATCCTGCACTGGATTTACGTGACTGGCCCTCGCCTGATTCGTATGGGTTATTCTGTGGATGGGTTGTGTAAGCGTGGATGCGGCTTAACTGGTACTTTCCTCCACATAATTTGGGAGTGTCCGGAGGTGGTAGTGTTTTGGAATCGAGTGCATGCAGTGATGGAGGAAGTCACGGGTGTTCCGCTGCTGCCCGAAGCCAGGCGTTGTTTGCTGAACATTTGGGAACCGACTGATTATGATGTGGCGCAGACTCGGTGGGCGACCCTTGGGAATATGATCGCCAAGAGAGATATAGCACAGTTGAGGGGGTCCCAGAGACCGCCCACTATCTCGGCATGGAAGGAGAATATGGATTGGTGTATGTTTTGGGAGAAAACGGTGTATGTGGCGCGCGGCAGACCGAGGAAGTGGGGTAAAATTTGGGGGCAGTGGAACTCGTAGAGGGGTGATGTTTGTACACCTCCCCTCACCGATATCCCGGATGTGACTCCTTCCCCCTAACCCGACAATCCTAGTGTTGTTTAATCCCAAGGTGTTAGTGACTCAGTTTCCCCCCTGCCCCCCCTTTTTCCTTTTTCTCTGCATTTATGAATGTATTAAATTGTAATGCGCCTTGTTCCCCCCCTTGAACACGTATCCAGCTTTATTGTCTTCTATTGCCTTGTTTGTGTATGTTTCCTTTTTATTGTTAATAAAAAGAGTTTAAAAAAAAAACAGTGCCAGTCCTTTGTGTCGGCAAAGCGGAGACTGCATGAATTAGATTGTCTAATACATGTTGTTATACTATGCACATATGAGGGTTATATATAAGTCTAGATCCCTGTTCTTCGACACAACTGAAGCGGTCTTTGCATGGACTGATGAAACGGTGTAGAGCGGGAATATCGATGGGAAAATATCGAGTTACTTTAATATCGCCACATAAATATCTACAAGAAGAAATATCGATGTCAAAAATATAGTTTGGCAAGAATATCGACAGACAGGTAAGTAATATTGATATATAACATAAGAAACACAGGGGGTCTATTAGCTAACTATTAAAGCTACACTATCAATACTGAGTCGACTAGATCTCAACGTGTGTAAATCACGAAGATAGTGAAAGAATGAAAAAATAAATAAAGAGGAGTGGACTCAAACTGCAAAGAAGATCGATACATTATAGAATATTCATAAAAGGCTGACCAGTCCAAAACCGGTGATATAGGGTTTCCATCAAAAGAGACTTAATGATCAGTCATATCATCTGGCCAAACCCTGGTGTGTGGAAGGCTAGTCCCCTGATCATAGAGACTGAACCGCACAGTGTTGATATCTTAGGATTTGGTCCACCAACATTAATGAAACATCCGTAATGACTGATCTTTGATGGTTTGAAAAAAGGTGCAACAAAACAGAAAATGTGACTTAAAATAGGATGGAATGCCCTCCTTTGTACAACTTTATTCTATGGACGTGACATGCCTCCTAATTAAAAACAGAACAGTGCAAGAAGACAGTAACAAATATCTGCCTGTAAATGGGCCAACATGTTTCTGCCTAATGGGTATCCAATCCCTCGGCATTCATCAGGGCCTCTGCTCTTATACTAGTTGCACTCTTACTAGTGAAAAAAGGTTCACCACCTTCACCATAAAACCAAAAATGTTAATAAACTTAAATGGAATGGTTCAATACGGTACAACCTGTAATAACCATGTATTGTCACCCTCCGACTCACTTACGCTATAGTGAATCCTGTGAAGGAAAACACGACAAAATTAACAATATATTTAATTGTATCAATTCTCAATACAATGTGTCCACCGAAATCCACCAACAATGTGTGTAAGAGTAATATATTCAATGCTCACCCTGACTGATGGGTGAAGCTACCTCACCTCACCTGGACTCTGCTCATGTATAGGAGGCCCCGCACTGGTATAGGGAAGAAAAGAGGAATCTTGCATAATAAAACTAAGAGTTATTAGCCTATCACTATGCATCAGACTCATTTCTATATGTATTGCCCTATTTCCCAGACTCTAATACTGAAGTGAGTCAATTTTAGACCCAGTGGACCAAGCACCGTAGTACCCCAAAAATTATGACTCTGACATCAACTGGTATGTATCCCAGAAATACTCTTATTCAAAGATGATGTTATGCTATTTATCAAACCACCCATATAGTATAATGGCAGTCAGTATTCTCATGCTCACTCACCTATCCGTCGGTGCCTCAAGCTGTCATCTGAAGCTTGGGGGAGGCACCGACCTAACTGTGAACTCAGTATAAATAGGCTATAGAGGTTGATTTGTGTAGTAACCCTCCGCCTAACTAGTATGCTGCTTCTATAACCCCAATTTTATTGTGAGTTGTCTTGTGCTTTGTTGAGCATTCCCGTGATGTGCGGGACAATACATTCTTTGATGTTAGATTATAAGCAAAGTTTGTATTATTGTGTATTTTATCTTTTGCCTGGCACACTACTTCACGTTCGAAATAACACGTGAACATGCGTAAAAACTACCAGACTGCGTCATCGCGGCCATCTAAGTAGTTTGTACATGATCGTCCTCCGATCTAAATGACGCGTGAACACGCGTAAAAACTACCAGACTGCATCATCGCGGCCATCCTAGTAGTTTATGCACAATCGGCCTCCGAGGTGTGGGCTCAAATACTAGTTTAACGTTGCCTGTGTGGGAGAAAGACACCCCTGTGTGTTTCATTTCGTACTAACTGGCCCTCAGCAATATCGGATTAACATTGAATGAAGGAGTGGAGTTAAATGTAAATATACTCCTATGTATAGCGAGATATCGCAAGATCTCGCGAGGTCCCGAACTACAAAACTACTGAGTGACATCACTCAGGGCATGTTTGTAGTTCTAAATACCGCGAATCTCACGCAGTAGTGGTCAAGTCTGTAGCCACACATGGGGGCTAATGATTATCAGGCTTGCCAGACTGGTACAGCCAAACTGTGCTGTGCAACATAACAAAACCCTCCATCCCTGTGCAAAAAAATATTTCAAAATAGTAAATACAGTATACACAGTTTAAGAGATGGTATAGTATATACAGATGGCCAGTATTGCCTTGAGTATTCATATGAGCGACAGCAGAGTGGCTTTAAGAGCTGAATTTATGTCATGCTATCAACCCTCATGTGTTGTGTACAAAGTTACTAAAGAACCTTTCAGTGTGATTAACTCGGTGCATGTAAATGTGACCACCACTATGTAGGGACAACCTGGGTGAACAATTGAGGGATAGACACTACCCCAAGCCGCTCATTAAAAAATCAAGAAAAAGAGCTCTTGATAATAACAGAGAGGCTCTCCTCGAAGCCCCAATTGTCAAACCACCATTGGAAAGACTCACTTTTGTGAGCACCTTTAATACCAGAAGCAACGTTATCCAAAAGATTGTGAAAAGACACTGGCACAGGGATGGAGGGTTTTGTTATGTTGCACAGCACAGTTTGGCTGTACCAGTCTGGCAAGCCTGATAATCATTAACCCCCATGTGTGGCTACAGACTTGACCACTACTGCGTGAGATTTGCGGTATTTAGAACTACAAACATGCCCTGAGTGATGTCACTCAGTAGTTTTGTAGTTCGGGACCTCACGAGATCTCGCGATATCTCGCTATACATAGGAGTATATTTACATTTAACTCCACACACCAGGGTTTGGCCAGATGATATGACTGATCATTAAGTCTCTTTTGATGGAAACCCTATATCACCGGTTTTGGACTGGTCAGCCACTTATGAATATTCTATAATGTATCGATCTTCTTTGCAGTTTGAGTCCACTCCTCTTTATTTATTTTTTCATTCTTTCACTATCTTCGTGAGTTACACACGTTGAGATCTAGTCGACTCAGTATTGATAGTGTAACTTTAATAGTTAGCTAATAGACCCCCTGTGTTTCTTATGTTATACATTGAGTTGGAGCTGGGGATAAAACCAGGTGTGGGTCTTTAAACTCTATATCCCTTGGACCCTCTTTTGAAACTTCTGTTGCATTTACCAGTATCGAGCAGCTGTTTTGGCTGCGGGTCCGTGCTGTACTACCATACTATTGATGGTTTAGAGACGGTTACTAGATCATAGGACTGCTAAATGACACAGAGTGGGTTGACCACGGATTTCGGTGTTGACTAGGTTCTGGTGTCCCTGATATTTCTCTGACATAACTCTTTACAAATAATCATGGCAGAAATCAGTGGCCTCGCGTACGATGATGCCACATACAAATCTATTTTGAACAGTATGCCGAGTGTCCTAGATACACCTTCTACAGTCAACACGAGCATAGGAGATGATTGGGCCAAAGTTCTAGTTTTAAAAAAATCACATGCCCGGACTTTGGTCCATGGTATAGCCATGGCAGAATATTTGAGAGCTAGCTGTGCTCCACCGGGGCTAGTGGTCTCTATTGCCCCCGACTTTTCCTACAAGATAAGGATTTTCTAAAGGACTGGTCGCTAATAGCATGGAGATGCACTAGAGACTGGCTAATATTGATCATTAGCACAGCAAAAAGAATAGCTGACACCATTCTTGTAGAAATACAGGTTCTAGAAGCAGCTATAAGAACAATGATAACCCCAATCTTGTTAAAAAAACAGCAGGATGAATCGAACAAATCTTCGGGTGAGTTCCATGAGATTATCCTGCAAACTAAACTGGACAAATTCAAGAAAGACCTAGGTAAATGGAAGCATGAACGTGTGTATCCCTACACAAGTGACACTTATACACCTCCTGTGTTCAGGAACAACGGCAGACGTTTTGGTTCAAATTACTCAAGTTCAGGGTCCGACAGTAGTGATCCAGACAACACCTATAGGAGTACACCAAGTTTCCCACAACGTGGGAGGGGCAGGGGGAGCAGACCCTACTCATATGGCAACCAACAATACCAGCAGTGGTGGCCACCCAATCCTTGGGGCTTCCCCCCTAATCAACACCCCTATCCCGGAGTACCACCACCGCCTCCAAATTTTCAAGGGTTTCCAAATGCCTATAACTCGCAACATTTTTTAGGGTTTGGACCTCGCCGACCCAGAGGAAAAAGGCGAGCGGCACAGAATACGGGGGTACAATGAGAAGACCAGACAGGCCCACACACGAGGACACGGAGTCAGACTGCCAAGAACCAGAAAGCAGGCCCATCAGGGAACAATCCCTCGTAGTGAACTTATCCTCTAAGACACTAACCATACTTGAGGAAGAAGTATTGAATAAAGGTCTGGGTTTCGTCATGACGAATCATGGGGACCCATTCACTTTTCAATGCGAACTTAGACAGTTTTTTAGAAAACTGAGACTTCATTATCTCTTTAAAGACAAGAACAACGAGGAAAGCCCGATGACAGTTACCAATACTGGACTGAAAAATAAATCTAGATTTCAACCACCTCTACATACCGTTCCACCTCAGGTTCTGGCGTTCGAACAAGCTGTAGCTGATGACATTTCTGGACTATGGGATAAAAAAATCAGGTCATACAATAACCTGACCAGATTAGAACATATGACACTGAAAACACTGTCTGAAGACCAGTCAATAACCATAAAGCCCGCAGACAAGGGCGGCTCTATAGTTATTTTGAACACTACGGACTATCAGAATGAGTTTTATAGACAACTTAATAATAGACAAGCGTATTCCCTTCTGTCCGCAGATCCCACGGAGGACATTACTAAGCAGATACAGCATCTGGTTGAAGAGGCACTCTCTGAGGGTTGGATCACTCAGAATGAGGCAACATATTTGGTCTCCAAACATCCAATAACACCTTACTTTTACCTACTGCCAAAGGTACACAAGCCACAGAGGCCACCGCCCGGTAGGCCCATTATATCTGGCATAGGGTCGGTATTGGAGCCGCTATCAACCTCCGTTGACCACTTCCTGCGGCCAATTGTACAACAGATGCCTACATACTTGCAGGATACCAAAGATGTGCTGAGAGTCTTACCACAAATAGACTTTGACAGCGAAAGAGACCTGCTGGTCTCTTTAGACGTAGAATCTCTGTACACTTCTATCCCTCAGGATGAGACTCTAGAAATTGTAACATCCATCCTGAGGGATAGTATAGGGGACACTATTACACCAGTACCCTTCATTATGGCCTTAGCGACTCTGGCCATGAAAAGTAATTTTTTCAAACACGAAGACAAGCTGTTTCTCCAGATCTCTGGAACAAGTATGGGCAGCGTTTTTGCGCCGAGTCTGGCGAACCTTTACGTACACCAGTTCGAACAACAACACGTGTTAACCCCCACTCACCTCTATCAGGTGGTGGAAACGTTATATTGATGACGTCTTGGTGGTGTGGAGGAGTACGCTGGACTCAGCCAACAAATTCCACCAATGGCTAAATAGCAAAAACCAGTTCCTGAAATTTACTATGGAAGCCAACAGAGACAGAATAGCCTTCCTGGATTTGTCAATCTATGCCACTCCTGCAGGCTTGCAGAGTGAACTCTACAGGAAACCAATGGTGCGAAACTCACTTCTCCTGTATGAGAGCTACCACCCAAAGTCCCTGCGCCAAAATTTACTGTATGGTCAATTCCTACGTGTTCGTAGAAATTGCTCTAACAGAGAGGACTTTGAGGTACATGCTGACAACCTGGGTGAACAATTGAGGGATAGACACTACCCCAAGCCGCTCATTAAAAAATCAAGAAAAAGAGCTCTTAATAATAACAGAGAGGCTCTCCTCGAAGCCCCAATTGTCAAACCACCATTGGAAAGACTCACTTTTGTGAGCACCTTTAATACCAGAAGCAACGTTATCCAAAAGATTGTGAAAAGACACTGGCGCCTTTTGAACCACGGGAAAGAGAAAATTGCACAACCTCTGTTTTCATTCAAAAGGGCGACTAGCATTCGGGATCGCTTGGTTTACACACGCCCAAGGGAGACTCCTAAAAAATTAGGTGAAACACTTTGGGACCTCCCTCCGGTGGTCGGGCACCACCCATGTGGCACGTGCTCGGTATGCCCACAGACCAGACATACAAAGGAGATTGACATAGGGACTAATAGACCTTGGCTGCAGAATAATTTCAGTAACTGCAATAGTACCAACTTGATTTACATGCTGATTTGCCCTTGTTCCACACGGTATGTAGGAATGACCACTCGGCGTGTTCGGACAAGAATACTGGAACACAAGAGCTCATTCCGCTGTAAGAAAAGCCACACTAGGCTTACCAGACACTTTTTGGAACAGGCACACCACGAAACGGATTTTCAATGGACAGTGTTAGAAAAGCCGCACATACCCAGCCATATAAGTGATGTGCCCCGATACCTATTCAGAAAAGAACAGCAATAGATTTATAAGCTTCAGTCAGATAAAAGGGGATTAAATGACGAGATTCCGTGGACCCTGCTATAACAACTTTTCCTCATAGTACAAAAGCGATTAACAGACAGCACTACCAGAATAGATCAATGTAAATATTGAGACTGGATGGACAACGAAAGATGTTTCTATCGCAGCACAGGAGTGTTTCTGTCCCTACATAGTGGTGGTCACATTTACATGCACCGAGTTAATCACACTGAAAGGTTCTTTAGTAACTTTGTACACAACACATGAGGGTTGATAGCATGACATAAATTCAGCTCTTAAAGCCACTCTGCTGTCGCTCATATGAATACTCAAGGCAATACTGGCCATCTGTATATACTATACCATCTCTTAAACTGTGTATACTGTATTTACTATTTTGAAATATTTTTTTGCACAGGGATGGAGGGTTTTGTTATGTTGCACAGCACAGTTTGGCTGTACCAGTCTGGCAAGCCTGATAATCATTAGCCCCCATGTGTGGCTACAGACTTGACCACTACTGCGTGAGATTCGCGGTATTTAGAACTACAAACATGCCCTGAGTGATGTCACTCAGTAGTTTTGTAGTTCGGGACCTCGCGAGATCTTGCAATATCTCGCTATACATAGGAGTATATTTACATTTAACTCCACTCCTTAATTCAATGTTAATCCGATATTGCTGAGGGCCAGTTAGTACAAAATGAAACACACACGGGTGTCTTTCTCCCACACAGGCAACGTTAAACTAGTATTTGAGCCCACACCTCGGAGGCCGATTGTGCATAAACTACTAAGATGGCCGCGATGATGCAGTCTGGTAGTTTTTACGCGTGTTCACGCGTCATTTCGATCGGAGGACGATCATGTAAAAACTACTTAGATGGCCACGATGACGCAGTCTGGTAGTTTTTACGCGTGTTCACGCGTTATTTCGAACGCTATTTCGAACGTGAAGTAGTGCGCGAGGCAAAAGATAAAATACACAATAATACAAACTTTGCTTATAATCTAACATCAAAGAATGTATTGTCCCGCACATCATGGGAATGCTCAACAAAGCACAAGACAACTCACAATAAAATTGGGGTTATAGAAGCAGCATACTAGTTAGGCGGAGGGTTACTACACAAATCAACCTCTATAGCCTATTTATACTGAGTTCACACTTAGGTCGGAGCCTCCCCCAAGCTTCAGATGACAGCTTGAGGCACCGACGGATAGGTGAGTGAGCATGAGAATACTGACTGCCATTATACTATATGGGTGGTTTGATAAATAGCATAACATCATGTAGAAACGAGGTCCAAACGTTGGTTAAGTAGTAACAGCTTTATTACCAGAAATGACAACTTAACATCCACAGGGAGCGAAGAGCAGTAGTCACCAGTGAGAGTCACAGCAAAGTGAATCCCACACACCCAGAATTCTAGAAGGCAGAATACATTCTGAGAATGACATCAAATAGGAATACAACACACCTCCCACCGAAAAACAAAAAAAAAAAAAAAAAACGATGGACCCTACGGGGAAAGAAGGGGGGAAAAAAAAAAAGAAAAGGGAAGGAGAAAGGAAAACAAAAATTAAGAGCAAATATAATCCTTAAGCTTAACGGGAACATGTTTTACACGAGAACTACTGCGTAAGCTGACAGGCGAAGAAGAGCACGCCTGAGCAATAACATTTTGAGAAACAACGTCTTGAGGTAAAGTGTCTTGAGGAACAACATGGTGAGCATTGGACGGAACAACCTGAAAAGGAATATTGTTAGAACAAATTCGAGGCAGGGGTACTTGAGAAGAATGCAGATGATCAAAAACCTCATGGGACCCATGAAAACCAGAATCAGAGGCAATGGGATCGGAATGGACAAGCTTCTCATCTATGACATTTGATCTGCAAGCTGAAATACGCCTGAAGTTCCAGATCTTACCACCCTCAACTCTGACAGCTTTGCTGAAGACTTCAATGACTTTGACAGGCGAAGACCACCTAGAAATGCCTTTGGGAATGATACCTCCAAATTTCACCCTGACCAAATCACCAACAGAAATTTTGGGCGAGACAAATTTCGGGGAATTCTTGACCATTCTGTCTTGGTATTTACTAATGCGGTCTCTAACACTATTCATGTCCAGCTCTAAATACCCAGAATCTTTCGTCTTCAACCACCAAGGAAAGATCTTGGTACCGGGTTTCCTGCAACGTAACATTTCAAAGGGAGACAAACCAGTAACAGAATTGGGGGACATACGATAGGTGAACAAAGTGGCCTGCAGAGCTTTTTTCCACTTCAATCCACTCCGAAGAGCCAACTGGCAAGACTCCTTAATCACTCTGTTAAAACGTTCCACTTGGCCATTGGATTGTGGAGAATAGTTAGAAACCCTTTTGTGGAGAATACCATAAGTTCCTAGAAAGGCAGAAAAAACTTCGCTCAAAAATTGAGGACCATTGTCAGAGACAATCTCTTCTGGTAAGCCCTCTCTGCAAAAAACTTCATTTAAAAATTCAACTACAACCTCAGAATTAACTTTCTCAACTATTTTTAGTTCTGGCCACTTGGAGAAGTAGTCTACGAGAACTACGGCAAACATGTCTTTTCCAGACTGATAACTGAAAGGACCGATGATGTCAATCCCTAACTTCCTCCAAGGTCCACACACAAATTCTATAGGGGAAAACCCTGAAGAAATAGGTTTGACAGATTTGTCACTCAAGGAACAAGGGGAACAATTCCTTACCCACCTGTCAATCATGGCATCCATACTAGGCCACCAATAGTACTCTCTGATTCTCCTCTTAGTGGTGGACATTCCCATGTGACCTTCATGAGCTAGCATGCAAATGGATTCGCGGACGTTGAGGGGAGGAACAATTTTGTCATCTCTATAAACCATGTCATCAATTACTGACAATTCATCTTTAACTTTGAAGAAAGATGCTAAATCACCGTCCAACTTCCTCTCCTCAGGCCAACCAGTGCTCAGGAAGGTTTTGACCTTGGCAAGAACAACATCATGACTCATAGCATCAGACCAAACACTTTCAGTGATAAAATTTCCTACATCCTTGCCACCAATTAGGTTAACATCACTTAGAGAGAAAGCGACATCACAATCATCAGGAGAAGAATTGGAAGTATCGCTAACGGGAAAGCGTGACATACAGTCAGCATGTACATTCAACCGTCCAGGGACATAAACAACCTCGCACCGGTACTCTTGCAACTTAGCAGCAAGGCGAGCCAAGCGAGCGGTGAGAGTTCGACCGCCACCAGCAGATAACATGTTAACAAGCGGCTTATGGTCGGTCCTCAGGATAAATTTCGTGCCCCAGATAAATTGTCGAAAATGCTGAGTAGCCCAAGTGCAAGCAAGAAGCTCCTTCTCTATAGTAGAGTAATTAAACTCAGCATCCCGTAAAGTCCTGGAAGCATAGGACACAACATATTCGCCAAAACGGTCCTTTTGCATAAGTACGGCACCAAGCCCTACATTACTGGCATCTACACAAACAATGCAGTTTTTGTGGACAGAGAAAGGTTTGAGAAAGGGAGCATTAACAATTTTGCTTTTTAAGGAATCAAAAGAGGTTTGTTGCTCTGTACCCCAAACAAACTTAGCCTGTTTTTTGAGTAAAGATCGCAAAGGGTGTACAATAGTGGAATAATCTTTAACAAATTTCCCATAGAACTCGGTGAGTCCTAAGAAAGACAAAAGTTGTTCCTTTGAGGAAGGAATGGGAGCATCTGTAATACTTTTTACGTGATTAAGTTTAGGTTTTATGCCATCCTTTGAGATCTCATGTCCCAAATATTCAACTTTAGATTGCCTAAATTTACATTTATTAAACTTTAAAGTAAGACCCTTTTTTTGCACATGAGACAACACACAATGTAAATTCTGATCATGTTCCATGACATCAGCTCCAAAAATCAAAATGTCATCTTGGAACGCGATGGCTCCTTTGCAGTCAAGAAGAACTTCTTTCATCAGGCGTTGGAACACAGAAGCAGCACTAGCAAGTCCAAAAGGCATACGCAAATATTGGAACATGCCTTCAGGAGTCACAAAAGCTGTAAGCTTTTTGGAATCTTCGTGCAACTCGACCTGATGATAGGCGCTAGCCAAATCAATGGTTGAAAAAACTGTGGCACCTGTGAGAGAGGAAATTAGTTCATGGATATTCGGGAGGGGATGTTTATCTACCCAAATCTCCTTATTTAAACTGCGGAGATCCACACACAGACGGAGTTCCCCAGAGCTTTTGAGCGATAAAACAATGGGAGAAACCCAAGGGGATGATTCGATGGGCTCAATGATTTGTTTAGAGACAAGATCGCTCAAAATGTCCTTTAGTTTCTCACGATAGGCCAATGGGACATTCCTGACCCTGTGTTTAACTGGAATGGCATTATCATTCAGGATGATCTTGTGTTGAAAGTCAACAAATTTACCTAAAGTATCTCTGAAAACATCAGGGAACATTTTCTTAGTGTATTCTACAAATAGGGAATTGTCTTCCACATCACCAATACTCAACACATAAGGTTCGCCTAAATAAACGGGGGGATTGGCATTGGGGTCAAGTTTAATGCCAAGTAAACGTTGATGTGGCCAACTTAAGATGGCGACACCTTTGGTGGCAACATAAACTTTCCCTCTTGCGAATCTATCGGCAACCTGAATATCAGCCCAAAAGAAACCCTCCATGTTTATTTTAGTTCCAGTGTAACCACCTGGAGAAATGTCAGAGGTCAGAAGTTCTCTGTCACCCTAGAGATTTTTAAAAAGATTCAAACCAATGATGGAATACCATGAACATGAATCCATCATTAAGAGAATGGGCTGATTATCTACTAAAATGGTATAAGAGGGAAACTCTTTCTGTTCACAATCATCCACAGATAGAATACAGTTGAAACTTTGTAAAACTTCCTCCTCTTCCTGTGAAATGTAATTGACCCTTTGAGAAGAACGACAAACATTGGCAAAATGTCCTTTCCTTTTACATTTAACACACACTCTATCCCAAGCTGGACACCCTCTATAATTACCCAAATGACTAGAACTACCACATCTATAACAATAAACATTTCTCCTGTAGGGAGGCTTGTTTTCAATAACGTTCTTATTTTCAGGAGTTTTCTTTTCATAGTCCTTTCTGGGAGGTAACCTATTGAAATTAGAAGATGTGTTTTGGGTTTTTACTAAAGAGACTTCAGTTTCAGGAACTTGAGGTTTAGAAACTTGGCCTCTGATTTCCGAGACAAACAATTCGGATTGCTCAATGCCTTTAGCGATATTGATGACAGAGCTCAACGAAGATTCTGTGCCTAGCCAAAGTCTCTCCTGAATTTTCTTGCTTTTAGTGCGCATCATTATTTGATCTCTAAGAACCTGTTCATAAGAGATTGTTTCAAAAGCACAAGAACAAGCTAGGGAACGTAGAGCAGAAACATAATCCTCAATGGATTCATCCTGTTTTTGAACACGTGAGTAAAATTTGAAACGTTCCATGACAGTATTTATTTTTCTTCCAAAACGGATTTTCATTTGAGCACAAGCCTTCTCGAACACATCCATATCCCCTGCATCATCAATTGCAGGAAGATTGTCAAACTCTTTAATGCCAGCTCCACCAAGACAGTGTCTGAGAAGGGCTAATTTGCGTTTAGCAGAACAACCATCCTTCTCAAGAACATCAACGTAGGCTAGGAACATAGGGTGCCATAAATCCCATTCAATATTGGGATCACCAGCAGTTTGTAGAAAATGAGGTGGAGCAGAAATATTGGACATGTTTGTCAAATAATTTTTTTTTTTTTTTTGACAAAAATCAGAAAAATAAAAAAATAAATAAAAGTAAAGATTCCAGTACCTTGTGGTTAGCGGACACTTAGACAGCAAATCCGGTGAAAAAACGAGTAAAAATGACGAAGTTATGAATAAAAGAAAAGCAGCTTCGTGAAGGTTGTTTTTGGATCCCCAACCAAGATGGCGGCACGTTGTGACGTCAGACGTCACGAAGTTGAGAGGTTGATACCCAGAATGCAGTGGGTTTCCGGGATCGGAGAGAAGACAGAAGATCCTCGGCGTTGCCAGGCACAATGGAAGTTCTTGAGTGTTGCCTGGATGCAGCGTGTGCAGACAAGGCGGGTGCAGGAGGCGGATGCAGGAATTCCACGCGTTCAAAGGATGCGTTCAACGGACAGTAAGGCTTAGTCTGTTGAAAATCATTAAAGTCAAGAAAAAGGTGAAAGAAACTCACGGTTAGCTCTTCTGAAATGGCAATTTCATGGAGAAAAAGGTAGAACGTCGGTAGAACTGATAGGAAAGTAGCCTCAGTAATTTTGAATAGGCAAGAGAAGTGAACGTTGTCATCTAGGAGATCCTTCCAAAAGTAGGAGTAGCTGTAGTTCCCAGTCGTCGCCAGAAATTATGTAGAAACGAGGTCCAAACGTTGGTTAAGTAGTAACAGCTTTATTACCAGAAATGACAACTTAACATCCACAGGGAGCGAAGAGCAGTAGTCACCAGTGAGAGTCACAGCAAAGTGAATCCCACACACCCAGAATTCTAGAAGGCAGAATACATTCTGAGAATGACATCAAATAGGAATACAACACATCATCTTTGAATAAGAGTATTTCTGGGATACATACCAGTTGATGTCAGAGTCATAATTTTTGGGGTACTACGGTGCTTGGTCCACTGGGTCTAAAATTGACTCACTTCAGTATTAGAGTCTGGGAAATAGTGCAATACATATAGAAATGAGTCTGATGCATAGTGATAGGCTAATAACTCTTAGTTTTATTATGCGACATTCCTCTTTTCTTCCCTATACCAGTGCAGGGCCTCCTATACCTGAGCAGAGTCCAGGTGAGGTGAGGTAGCTTCACCCATCAGTCAGGGTGAGCATTGAATATATTACTCTTACACACATTGTTGGTGGATTTGGGTGGACACATTGTATTGAGAATTGATACAATTAAATATATTGTTAATTTTGTCGTGTTTCCCTTCACAGGATTCACTATAGCGTAAGTGAGTCGGAGGGTGACAATACATGGTTATTACAGGTTGTACCGTATTGAACCATTCCATTTAAGTTTATTAACATTTTTGGTTTTATGGTGAAGGTGGTGAACCTTTTTTCACTAGTAAGAGTGCAACTAGTATAAGAGCAGAGGCCCTGATGAATGCCGAGGGATTGGATACCCATTAGGCAGAAACATGTTGGCCCATTTACAGGCAGATATTTGTTACTGTCTTCTTGCACTGTTCTGTTTTTAATTAGGAGGCATGTCACGTCCATAGAATAAAGTTGTACAAAGGAGGGCATTCCATCCTATTTTAAGTCACATTTTCTGTTTTGTTGCACCTTTTTTCAAACCATCAAAGATCAGTCATTACGGATGTTTCATTAATGTTGGTGGACCAAATCCTAAGATATCAACACTGTGCGGTTCAGTCCCTATGATCAGGGGACTAGCCTTCCACACACCAGGGTTTGGCCAGATGATATGACTGATCATTAAGTCTCTTTTGATGGAAACCCTATATCACCGGTTTTGGACTGGTCAGCCACTTATGAATATTCTATAATGTATCGATCTTCTTTGCAGTTTGAGTCCACTCCTCTTTATT
This sequence comes from Lissotriton vulgaris, assembly GCF_964263255.1. Lineage (NCBI taxonomy): Eukaryota > Metazoa > Chordata > Amphibia > Caudata > Salamandridae > Lissotriton > Lissotriton vulgaris. The sequence continues at coordinate 971,400,972 of NC_141697.1, forward strand.
TATTTTTTCATTCTTTCACTATCTTCATGATTTACACACGTTGAGATCTAGTCGACTCAGTATTGATAGTGTAGCTTTAATAGTTAGCTAATAGACCCCCTGTGTTTCTTATGTTATACATTGAGTTGGAGTTGGGGATAAAACCAGGTGTGGGTCTTTAAACTCTATATCCCTTGGACCCTCTTTTGAAACTTCTGTTGCATTTACAAGTAATATTGATAACAATAATATAGTTGTAATAAATATCGTTTACAAAAACATAGTTTTCAAAAATATAGTTTTTTAAATAATTATAAGTAATTTAGTGTTTTTAATGAGTATTTTTTGTCAAAATAGTATATTTTTTAGCATTTTAATAGTTAATAATGTATTTTATGTAGAATTTAGTGTTAAAAGTTCCGTAGCGGGTTGTGGGTTTATAGGGGAATAGGGTGGGAAGTAATTTAAACAAAATAAAATAATTGATTAATTAATGTGTTAATTTAATATAAATAGTTTAATAATTATTAGTAAATTAATTTCAATTAGTTAATTGATAATTACTTATGGTAATTAATTATGTTAATTGTTTAATTAATTTTAGGTGTGTGTACTGGAATTTTAAATTGAAAATGTAGTGAAGTAATTACATTTTAATTGAATAATTAATTAATAAATGATTAATAAATTATAATGAAATAATTTTTATTTTTAAACGAGTAAATACATTTTAGTTTGTGTTGTGGTGTTTATAAGTGTATATGGTGTGAAAGCTGTCAAATAATTAATTATGTAAATATTTTGAAAATACAATACTAATCAATAATTAATTAGTAAATATTAAATGTAATTGAGTAATTAATTATAGGTGTGTAGGTAATAGATTTTAATGTATATATTAAATAAGTTTATAATCTACATTAAATTTAATACTAAATTTGACAGATGGTTTATTATTTTTTTTGAGTTCCTGCGCTTTCCCTACTGTTGTACTCACTGGAGTGGGAATAGTAATTTTTACCACTACGCTATCCAACGTTTTCCCCACTGTTGCACCCGCTGGAGTGGGAATAGTAATTTTTACCCCTACGCTATCCAACGCTTTCCCTACTGTTGCACCCTCTGGAGTGGGAATAGTAATTTTTACCCCTACGCTATCCAGAGCTTTCCCTACTGTTGCACCCTTTGGAGTGGGAATAGTAATTTTTACCACTACGCTATCCAACGCTTTCCCTACTGTTGCACCCTCTGGAGTGGGAATAGTAATTTTTACCCCTACGCTATCCAACGTTTTTCCAACTGTTGCACCCGCTGGAGTGGGAATAGTAATTTTTACCCCTACGCTATCCAACACTTTCCCTACTGTTGCACCCTTTGGAGTGGGAATAGTAATTTTTACCCCTACGCTATCCAACGCTTTCTCTACTGTTGCACCCTCTGGAGTGGGAATAGTACGTTTTTACCCCTACGCTATCCAGCGCTTTCCCTACTGTCGCACCCTCTGGAGTGGGAATAGTAATTTTTACCCCTACGCTATCCAACGCTTTCCCTACTGTTGCACCCTTTGGAGTGGGAATAGTCATTTTTACCCCTACGCTATCCAACGCTTTCCCTACTGTTGCACTCTCTGGAGTGGGAATAGTAATTTTTACCCCTACGCTATCCAGCGCTTTCCCTACTGTTTCACCCTTTGGAGTGGGAATAGTAATTTTTACCCCTACGCTATCCAACGCTTTCCCTACTGTTGCACCCTCTGGAGTGGGAATAGTAATTTTTACCCCTTCGCTATCAAATGTTTTACCTAATAATATTTTTTATATTTTAATCAAATGTATGTATTATTGTTGTTATATAATTTTATGTGTTAAATATATGTATATGTACACAATTATTAAGTTTATAATGAAAAAGTGTAGTTAATGTCTTATAAATAGTTAAAATATAAAAGTAATGTAATGTATTTTGTTAATAGTACTTATATTTTTTAATTATTTAATGTAATTTTAATTAATTTAAAAAGTCGATATTTTTAACATCGATATTTTTGAGTAGATATTTATGTACTTACCTGTTTAGGTATAGGGTGTCGATATTTTTGTAAACGATATTTATGCAACTATATTTTTGTCAACTATATTTTTGTAATCGATATTTAAACACCCTACCGATGAAACAGTGCGCCTCCAGCCACATATATCACCTCAGCTGGAATCTGACTCCTCCTGAAGTGACAGACGGAATCACTCAAAGAAGTCCACCGAAACGTAGGTATAGTTCCCGCTCTGACTGGTGAGCTCAGACACGGAGTGAAGATCCATCATACAGTTACAGCTGTAGACACAGTGTTGACCCCGACTGGGCTCCGGCCCGGTCTCTAATCTACAGGTTTAGGCCATGAACCTGAACTGTATAGTGTAAGAACAAGGGTCTGGAAGAGGTCACTGGGTCCTCAGGTAGCCTGGGCTACTATTTATTTAAATTCTGGCTTAAGTCTGGGTTTTCTTAATGAAGAGAGAGTCCAGGTCGGACCAGGGAGACAATGTATACCGGGACACAAGGTTGTTAGAATGACATTGCATTTATTGACATCATAAACGGAATATCATCCACTGGTAATTAGGTAGTCCTAGTGCTCACACATATACAGTGAAAAAAGTGCGTGAAGTGATAGATGCTTGTGACTTAGAATTTTTTTACATCGTATTGACAACATTGTACAAGGGGGGCGTGGCTTGGATGCCGAGGAGGTAGGCAGCGTGAGCCCGGAGCTCCGTGCCCGATCCCGGAAAATATCCTGAATATCTGATCGGACCCCGGTGTAACCAGTATCATCCGGTACTGGAAGGCACTGCGGAGGGCCCGGGGCCCACGGAAGACGACACCGAGCCATTCCGCAGCGATATTTCGGCTTTGAAAGTTGGACCCAGGCGAGAAGTTGCGGACCCCAAAATGGCGGCGAGGGCATGAGACCCTGAAGCGACGGAGACATCTGCCTGGAGACCTGCAAAGGACTGCTCCCTGGCGACTCAAGGGTGTTGACGGCTGCATCGCGCCTCTCCCCCCAGGTGCCGAGTGGACCTTGGGCGCGCCCTCGGGCGGAGACTGAGGACCCCCCCTGGTAGGGGCGACGACAGTGCGATAGTGACCCAGCAACAAGAACCCTGGGCCCCTGGCACGACTGGCGCCGGCCGGGCTGCGGTCATTCAGTGTTTCCTGCTTTTTTTTTTGTGATAACTTCGGGCCCGGGAGCCCTGCCGGAGGGCGATACCCAACGGCACACGGAGGACGGCCAGGAAAGTACCCGGAGGCCACCGAACGAGACGGCCCAGATGGGGAAGACGAAAGGGAAGGGAGATGGCGCGACTGATACTGAGGCCGCGGAGGGAGCGGAGCGAGACCAAGCGGCATTGCAGCGGATGCAGGATCGTATCCTGGAGGCCATCGCCACCACAAAGGACGCCCTGCAGCAGGATATAGCTCAGGTGGCGACGGGTTTGGGCCTCCTGAAGGCCGACCATGACAAGCTTAAGGACAGGGTGAAGTCCGTGGAGACCACGGTTAAAGAATTAGCCCCGGGCCAAGCCACAATGAAGGCCCAGATGGCGGACGTGATGGACCGTCTGAAGGTGTTAGAAAGGAGGGCGAAGATGCGGAAAACCGAAACAGGCGCAACAACGTTCGCCTAGTGGGCCTGCCGGAAAAAATCGAAGGCGACGACATGGTGGGCTACCTTGATAATTGGTTGCGGACGGAGGTGGCACCGGAAGGATTGTCCCCCTTCTTCTCCCTGGAGCGGGCACATAGAGTTCCAGCGCGCCCACCAGCCATGGGCCTTCCTCCTCGCCCAGTGGTGTTTAAGTTGCTTCACTACCGGGACAGAGACTGGCTCCTACAGAGGGCGAGAGAAGCGGGGCCATTTCAAGTGGATAACAATAGAGTCACCATGTTCCCGGACTATACATTTGAGACGCAGCGACTCCGGGCAAACTTTCTGTCCCTCAAACGGGAGCTCCGCCAGGAAGGCATCAAGTACTCCCTGTTGTTCCCTGCCAAGCTAAGAGTGGTGGTGGATGAGAAAACATTATTCTTCACGACCTCCGCAGACGCTTGGGACTGGTGGGACACTTATAAAGCGGGCACGGATGGTGCTAAGGCCAGGGAGGAGGAGGCGAAGGTGGCGCAACCGGTCAGGCAATCCCAACGGATCAGGAGGAACCGCAAGAGGACTGGAAAACCATCGGTGTCGCAGACGGAGGCGGAGAGGCAGGCGGCACTGCAGGCGGTAGTGGACTTATCTAGGACCGCCAGGAGTCGGTCCGGGAAGGGCACGGAATCAGAAGACCCAGGCACGGGCTCAGAGACGGCACAGTCGGAATTTGGTGGAGCCCGGGGCCCTATCGTGACGCCGCAGACTTCGGGGGAGATACTGGACGTGTTGAACTGAACTGGTGGAGTGAACTCGTTGTTTGGACACCGGGGCACTGGGCCCGCAGCAATGGACCGTTATTGATTGAGGTTTTGGGGGGCTGTAAGGTGGGGATTGTGGGATGGAGTGCACGGGGCTGACTTGTTTTGGGGTTTACATTGCATTGAGCCACGCCTTACTGGCCCCTAAGGTCACCGCAGTGGGGACTGCGATTGTTACCGCCTTTCCTTGAGGGGTGGTCGGGAGTGTTGGTTTGGATGGGGGTACTTCCAGTTGCGGGGGGTCCTGTCCTGGGGGGGTGGGAGAAGCGAGCAGTTGGGGTTGCTCGGGGGGTAGTTGTTGTTGGAGGGGTTCGGCTTCCTGTTTGGAGTGGGTGGGTGGGCGGACCCGTGGTCGCAGGACTTTTGCGGACAATGTTCTTTGCTCTTTGGTCCGGTTGTGTAGGGGGGGATGGCTAGTACCGGGGCCCTGAAATGTGTGACCTGGAATGTGCGGGGTATGCAGTCCATGACGCGCAGACATAAGGTCCAGGCGTACCTCAAGCGTAGGGGGGTTCATATAGCATTCCTGCAGGAGACGCATCTTAACAAGCAGGAGGGGGCTGCTCTGCAGAGGCGCTGGAGGGGGCAGTTATTCTACACGACATTTTCAGCTTTTGCAAGGGGGGCACTGATTTGGATACGGGCGGGGGTCCCCTTCCAGGTCTCGAAGTCAGTGGTGGACCCGGAGGGCAGATATGTGGCGGTGGAGGGGAGGCTGAGAGGCAGGGCGATATCTCTCTGTAATGTGTATGCTCCTAATGTAGACCTCCCCGCCTTCTTGTCTACTATCTCGGGCAAATTGGCAGGTTATTTGGCAGGGCCGGTCCTCTTGGGGGGGGACTTCAACTCGGTTGAGGATGTGTTACTAGATAGGTCCCATCCCCCGCTGCGCGCGTCCCCAGTGCATAGGGTCGCTAAGCGTAGGTTGGAATGGCAGGAAAGCTGGGCCCTCACGGATGCATGGAGGGCATTGCACCCCACCACTAGGGACTATTCCTTTCACTCGCACCTACATGACCTGCATGTGAGGTTGGATGCGTTTCTTTGTTCGGCGTGTGTGCTCCCCGCGGTGGGAGGGGCGGAATACTTGGCCAGGACGCTATCGGACCACAACCCTTTGTTGATGTCTCTGGAATGGATGGTGACTGTTAACTGCGTGCCAACATGGCGCCTGCAACCTGACACCCTGGATGACTTGTTGTTCAGGGAGGCCCTGGGTGAGCGCATTGAGAGATATTTTGAGGAGAACAGTGGCTCGGCCTCCACTAGGGCTGTCGAATGGGATGCGTTTAAGGTGGTAGTGCGGGGACACTGCATTGGCCACGCGGCAGGGGCTCGGAAAACACTGCTGGATGACTTAGATAAGGCTGAGACGAGGCTGAGGGACTTGGAGAAGAGGCGCCCGAATCACCCTGAGCTGCAGGAGGGGCTTAGCGAGGCACGGGAGGGGCTGGCGGTAGAACTAGAGCGGCTGCGCAGCTTTGATCATAAGGAGTACATGGCGAGGGCGCATGCGGAAGGTGATAAGGCGGGGTCGATGCTGGCTTGGCTTGCTAACCCCATCCGGAGGGGTGTGCCGATCATGGGGATCCAGGAGCCAGGGGAGGAGCCTTGCCACACTCAACCTGGGATCCTGAATAAGTTTCGTGCTTATTATGAGGGGCTCTATGAGAGTGGTGGAACGGGAGGGGCGGACGAGCTTGAAGAGTTCCTAGACGGGTTACAGTTGCCGCGAGTGGAGGACTCGGAGGCGGAAGAGCTAGGTCGGCCCATCTCTCTTGGGGAAATAGGTTGTGCTGTAAAGCAGATGGCTAGAAATAAGACCCCGGGATTCGACGGACTGCCTATTGAATTTTATGGTAAATACCTAGAGCACCTTGCCCCACGGCTGCGCGAGGTGTACAACGAGGCACAGGCGAAGGGCCGACTCCCGGGCTCCATGTGCGAGGCCCTCATGATCCCGCTCCTGAAACCGGGCAGAGAGAGTGCGGCTCTGTCCTCGTATCGTCCGTTGTCTATGTTGACGACGGACTACAAGATCCTCAGTAAAATTCTGGCCAACAGACTGCTGGTACACATGACAAGCCTGGTTCACGGTGACCAGTGTGGTTTCATACCGACACGTAACACCACTCATAACATTCGTAGGCTCACGAGACTGATGGGAGCGGACTGGCCTGACGCCGTCTCCCCGTTTGTCCTCTCCATTGATATTGAGAAGGCATTTGACAGCCTTGAATGGGGATACTTGTTTGAGGTGATGCGTCGCTTCGGCCTTGGGGACGGATATATAAAATGGACCAAGGTCCTGTACACCGAGGCGGTAGCGAGGGTTCGGGTGGGCACACTGATCTCGGGACAATACCCGATTAAACGTGGCACTAGACAGGGTTGTTCCCTATCCCCGCTCCTTTTCGCGTTGGCGATGGAACCCTTCGCGGCGGAAGCCAGACTGGGCCGCCACTACGCAGGCTTATCTTTTAGGGGGAGACCGCAATTCATATCACTGTACGCGGATGACCTGCTGATGTTTTTGGCCGATGCGGGCCCCGAACTCCAGGGAGCGCGGCAGCTACTGGGGCAGTTCGGCCGGTTGTCGGGCCTGAGGGTCAACTGGCCTAAGTCCTGTCTGTTCCCCCTGAGGCCGGGTGAACCGTGCCCACTCACTGCTCAGGAACTCCGGTGGGAACCGCGCTGCCTGCATTATTTGGGGGTCTATGTATATCACACCCCGTCCGACCTACTGGATGGCAATATTACTCGCTGCATCAACGCTCTGCGGGGATCCATGGACTTCTGGGCAACTCTGCCGTTGTCCCTGGCGGGTAGAATCTCCCTGCTTAAGATGATAGCCCTGCCCAGGCTTTTGTACTACTTTAGGATGCTCCCGGTATGGGTCCCGAGCTCTGTTTTCAGACGCCTGAGGTCATTGGTCATAGCCTTTCTGTGGGGCACGGGAAGGAGGCGCATAGCGCTCGACACCCTGTTGCGCCCCAAAGATGATGGAGGGATGGCGGTGCCGGATTTTGAAGGATACTACTTAGCCGCGCAACTGCAAACCTTTACTCAGGAGGTGGCGAGGGTATATAGAGGCCCCGAAGACGCGAGAGTGGAAGGTACCCCGCGACATGTTCTGGCATATATTACGCTGCACCAGAGGCTCCGGGTGGGAGACCTGACGGTCGAGGAGCAGACGTTCCGTCTTTGCTGGGACCGGGCCCGTAAGCGGGCGGGGGTCCGCTTTATGTATGCCCCCGAAATTCCGCTGGGGATGGTCACCGCCCTTCCACATGGAGGCGACTGGTCGCGCTTAATAGGATGGGAGGAGGAGGGAATACAAATGCTGGGTGACCTTTACGAAGATGGGGTGTTGCTGCCGTTCCAGGGCCTGCAGGAGCGATTTGACCTTCCGAGGGGCGACTACTTGCTGCACGCAGCAGTCACAGGCGCCATGCAAGCTCACTGGGGGGAAGGGCTGCAGGAACCGGGCACCTCGATGGCCTGCCAGTACACCATGATGGCGGCGGGAACCTTTAAGGCGGTCACATGCCTGTACGCTAGGATGCAGCGGGAGGCCTTGCAGCCTCTGGCGGCCCTGAAGGCCAAGTGGGAGAAGGACCTTCAGGTGGAGATTCCGGACACGACCTGGGGCCAGTTGCTAAGGCGGGCACGGAAGAGCTCGAGAAACGCCAGGTTCCAATTGATTCATTTCTATATCGTCCATAGGGCATACCTCACCCCCGGGAAAATACAACAGTATTTTGGGGCGACCGACGCTGCTTGCCCCAGATGTAATGCAATTGGGGCGGATTTGTGCCATATGCTGTGGGATTGCCCTTCTCTGGGAGACTATTGGCAGGAAGTTGGGCGGGCCCTTAACGTCGCGACGGATAGGGATATCCAGTTTACCAAAGCGGTTGGTGTTCTTCATTGGTTCCCGCACACGCCTAGGAACAAGATGACTAGTACATTTATAGACTTGGGGCTCATTCTGGCCAAGCGGGAGATCACAAGGAACTGGAAGTCCAAAGTGGGGCCCACGTATAAAAGATGGTATGGGGAATGCCTGAGATGGGCCGCGTGTGAAAGTACCTTACGGTACCAGATGGCCTGGAGGTTGAATGACGAGAAAGCTCTGGAAAGGGCGACTGCATGGGAAGTGATGGTGCAGGCGCTCCGGGATGTGGACGATGAAGGGCAGGATGGCGAGAGCGAACTGGGCGGGGCGGACCCCGTCACTATACAGGAGAACACACCTTAGTGAAAGATTACTTCCTCCTGCATCACACCGGACACTTTTACACTGTTAGTCCAGCGCAGAGCGACCACGGGGGAGGGTGGGTAGGAGGCTATTTTGGAGGGATGTTGGGGTACCGAAATTTGGGGAGGGGGAGGGGTGAAAACCACAAAAGCAACCCAGGGTTATTTGCCTAAGAAAGCGATCAGACACTGTAAGGAGCTGCGAGAAATGAGCAGGGATGAGGTCACCCGCAACACGGCTGAGGTGACCCCCCGGTTGAAGATCGATTGGGTCGTACTGAGTCTGTACATGCTGTATGATAACTGATAATTGTATTGTCTGTACATTTATATTGGTGATGCAATAAAAATGATGTTAAAAAAAAAAAAAAAATTGACAACATTGTACAAAACTCCAAAGGTAATATGTTAAATGAGGGAGTTTTGGTTGTAAGAGTCAATGGCGTTTCGATCTCCTTTATTAAGAGATCATCATCAGGACGAAAAAAGGGGACGTGTGAGCCGGAAGGATTGTGTGGGTAGATAATTGCAAAGAAGGCCAAGGGATGGATGTCCAGTTCTCAATACCGGAATCAGGTGCTCAATAAATAGCGGCAATTGTGAAATCAGGGAGCGCCACAGGGCTAGGGTACCAGGATCAATCTGGGGGCGGTTCAGGTAAGTGTGAGCTTACACGGATGGTAGACACAATGCAGGGGAGGCCAGGTGTCCAGTTGTCAATACCGGAATCACGTGCTCAATTAATAGTGGCAATTGTGAAATCAGAGAGCACCACAGGGCTAGGGTACCAGATTCAATCTGGGAGCAGATCAGGGCTGGGTATCCGTGCGATCAATCCCGGAATATCGTGGTGCCCGAAGTGGACATGTATTTAAGAAGCGTATCCCAGTGGGAACAAGCAACATCCAGCTACTGGTGCTCCTCTGGTGCTCTTCTCTTCCAAAAACTGTCATGTTCTCGTGGGACTCCCAGCCTAACAGCCCTCGTAGAAGTAAGTTCCTGAGGCTTCCAGGGACTCATGTTTAAAGGGTTGGTGTATTTGGAGATCCATTGGTGAGGGGTCCCCAACAATTCCCATTGGGGCCCTGGGGGTACACTTGCTGTGACAAATGCTTCATTTTGCTGAGATATTGGGGTGGAGGTTGGGGGGTGGTTATATTGGTTATGGAAGTTTGGGGTTGTATCTTAAATTGGCACAGACACACATGCACTATGACCCATGAACACTTGGGCTCGACTTTGTTTCTTCCTTGAACGTAGATGACTGCATATACATCTGGGGAATGGACCGGAGGGGTCTGAGTCTTGACATGGAATGTGGGGGTTATTCTTGCCAAAGTTAAACATGGGGCGATCCTAAGGAAAGCCAAGAGGCTCGAGAAAGACGTATTGCTACTACAAGAAACCCACATGATGATAACGAAGGTGCAGTGCCTGGCATGTTTTAGGCTTGATCAGATTTTCCACTCAGGGTCTGTTCAGGGCACAGCACGTCTTATTCACTGCAGGGTTCCCTATAAGCCTACTAGAGTGTGGATGGACTTGGGCGGGAGATACACCCTAGTGACAGGAATTTTACATGGGGAATTGTTGCCTCTGGGCAGTGTATGTGCCCCCCTCTCGGGCCAGGCATTCGTCAGCTGGGTCCAGCGTCTTTAGGGGGAACTGTTGGATGGATTGTCTGTTGGGGGGGACCGGAATGATGTGATGGTGCCAGAGAATAGATGGCATGTGGCTGGGCCCAGCCAGGGCTCTGGTGACTTTAGGCTGCACCTCCTGACATCCTCCTTGGGGTAGATAGATACATGGAGGGCCTACCACCTAGCGGATTCCAGCTATACCTTCTTCTCTGCAGTCCACGGGTCCCTCTCCACCTTTGATTATCTTTTGTTCCCAGTTCCATATGTCCATAGGGTCTCAGAGATCGCAATTCTGATATGTGGGTTGTCAGATTACTCTCCTGTGGCCCTCACGTTACATATTGGTCTCCATTTCGGTGGCGTATGTCGCTATTGCATGTGTGTAGCTCATCGTACAGGTCCCTGCTTCATTGGTCAGTCACTGAATATCTTTCTCGACACGACTTACCCCGGGGTGGTTCAGTTCTGTGGGAGGCTCTGAAGCCCACGTTACAGAGGGGGTCGACATTAGTTTTTGTGCGGTAAAGGGGCGCTGCTGAACCGAAAAAGTGATAGAGTTGGAGGCCCAGCTTCTGGCTCTAGAGGTCGAGATCAGGGGCTGTGGTGGGCCGCAGGTCCAACGCCCGTTGCTGTTTTCATATCAACAACTGCAAAACCTGCTTTTAGAGGAGGTCCTGATGGCGTTGCATGCAGCACAGAATAGGGTATATCAGTGGGGGGACAAATCAAGTAAAATACTACACAGTTTATGTCAGGTTGCACAGACATCTGCGCCAGTGCTGGTGCTCCGGGATGCCGGTAGTGGACTACGGTCTGGCCCTTGTGAAGTGGCTCAGGCCTTCGCAGAATATTACGTGACCCTCTATGCATGTCAGGAAGTCCAAACCTGTGACCAAATAATAGACTTTGTATATACTATGCCTCCTAGACCTGTCTCAGATTCTGTGTGCACACAGCTTGATGAGCAGATTATTGTGGAGGAGTTTACGGGAGCGCTAGTGAGTCTGCGTTCGGGCCGGGTTCGGGACCTAACCGGTTCCGTGTGAGTTTTTGGGGGCACATATGCCACAGTTGGGGACACACTTGTTGAGGGTATTGCAGGAGGCTTCCTACATGTCTGTCCTTCTGCCCGACTGGCGGCACCAGAAATAGTGATCTTCCGCAAGCCGACTTTGTACTGTCTGATTTCACTTTTGAATATAGAAGCTAAGTTACTGGGTAAGGTGCTGGCCGATCGCCTTCTCCAGCACATCTCTGATCTGGTTCATCCTGACCATGCTTGTTTTATGCTGTGCCACCACAATATCAGATGGATTCACAAAGCATTGGCAAAGGCGTCAGGACTGGGGAGGCTTGCAGCCATCTTACTAGCTGATATATACAAAGAGTTCAGTTGGATCAGCTGAGAGAATCTCTTTATCCTCCTGCAGGCCTTTGATCTAGGCCCACGGTTCCTTGCATACATCCGCCTGCTATACAGAGATTTATCAGCGTCCATTCGTGCGGGTGGTGTGGTGTCTCAACCGTTTCCCACAGACAGAGGCACTAGACAGGGGTGTCCTCTGTCTTCCCTGTTATTTGCGCTCACTGTGGAGCCACTGGCTGCATGGGTGAGGTAAGACCCCCTGGTGTGTGGATTCAAGTGTTCCACCAGGATATCCGATGGACTTGCATGTTACATGAATGATGTCTTGTTTTTTCTTTCATAGCCAGCATTTTCTGGCCCGATGATACCACAGATCCTACGAGTTTTAAGTGGGACCTCTTGGCTATACATGAACTTGGCAAGTTAATATCTAATTCAGTCTTTGGTGACCATGGAAGAGCGGCATGGGCATCACAACTGACCCAGGCTGTTGATGGGTTCAAGTATTTGGGGATCTATATATCCCCAGACCCGGCCACCTCTTAATCGCATTATATTGGTCCTTTGCTGCCACAGGTTCAAGAAGAGGTGAAAGCGAGATCCCCTTGCCTTTGTCACTTCTAAGCCAGTCAGCAATCATCAAGATGGTGTCTCTGCCGCGACTGTTGTATCAGCTTCAGAATTACCCATATGGCATCCCATATTAATGGTTAAAGCAAATTAATGCTGTCCATAATCACTTCTTATGGGGAGGGGTGGCACGGTTCATGTGGCTGTCCGCGCATGTGTCCAGTCCACCTTCTATGGGGGAAAAGCCGCTGCAGGTGTACATTCCTACCATGATGCTTCTCACCTCCTTAACATCAATGAGTGGTGGTACAGTGACCAGGCTGATTCGGCGTATGCTGTGGAGAGATGGTGATGGGTAACCGGTTGGTACTGGAATTTTTCTATATTCTTGCGGGGATGGAACACTTGCCCCTGGTGGCCAGGGTGGTCACTCAAATATGGCGACATACTATTCGACGGGGAGGCTGGTGGGTGAGATTGACCCGGGAGACCCCACTGTGGCATGGAACTTTCCTGAGTCAGGTGGCGACGCTGCCAGGGTTCTGAGAATGTAATGTAAATTCGCATTTGTACCGCGCAGCTATCACTCCAAGGAGCATCTTGGCACCTACACAGACCAGAGTAAATCTAGAGTCTGGTCCGGCTGCTATCAGTAGTGTGACCAGGGTCCTCATACTAGTGCACGTACACAGGTGTCAGGGAGACTAAAAATCCAGGTCTTTAATGCCTTTCTGAACTCAGATTCCTGTTTCATAGCACATCTAAAGGACGATATCAGCCTGATCAGAGGGGTAGTTTAAACAACAAAGAGTGTCGGGCTCAAGCTAGATCCATGAGGTACTCCTGACGCAAGTGTTTTTTCCTTTGAGCAGAAGTCACCAAGGGTGACCACTTGCCGCCTGTCACTCAAAAAGTTCTTAATCCACTCCAACACGTCTCCTGTTATGCCAGATGTTGCTAGCCGGTCAATCAAGATGGTATGTGAGACCATGTCGAAGGCTGCCGACAGATCTAATAATATCAGGATAGCCTTCTTACCCTGATCCATAGCCGTTCGAATAGTATCAGTGGTAAACAGGAGTGCTGATTCAGTGGAGTGTTGGGCTCTAAAGCCTGATTGATTCGGGTGCCAGGCGTTGTTTTCCTCAAGGAACTTTGTGACTTGTTTGTTCACAAAGGATTCTGTTAGTTTACATAGCACGGGAAGCAACGAAATGGGTCGGAGATTAGACAGAGTAGTGGGATCTGCTAGTTGTTTTTTCTGCAAAGGCTTAATCGCCGCAAGTTTCCATTCTGAAGGAATAGTTGCAGTGTCCAATGATGCATTTACAATATTATTAATTACAGGGTTAACAGTATCTACAAGCGCTTGTAGAACAATAGGGGGGCATGGATCAAACAGCGATCCTGACCTGATCGCCAGTATAGCCTGGCGGGTTTCCTCCAGATTAATTGGCCGAAAAGTCGCCATACTGTCCGAGTGCGAGCTTAATGCACTCCCTTCTTCCACTGATTTTATATTGGGGGCGATAAAATCTTTGGCGAGTACCTGTACTTTTTGTTCGAAAAAGTCTGCTATGGTATTGCAGAGTTTTTCAGATGGGGGAATTTCCTGCAGCAGTATTTTTGGGTTATTAAAACCCTTCACTACGTTAAAAAACGATTTTTGTTTATTATTTGCCGCTTCTATTGCTGGCGTATAGAAATTAGTTTTGGCCTCCTTAATCAGGGCATGATATTGACTTCTTGCTATTTTGTATCTACAGCGTTCCTCATCTTGATAGTCTTTTCGCCACCTACGTTCAAAAACTCGCACCTCTCCTTGTTTTTCTTTTAATGTGTGATTGAACCAGGGGGCAGATACTCTTTTTTGGCTTGACCTATTTCTGTCGTTAGTATGGCCAGCTTTATCTTTAAGAGTAAACATCCACTCCCCGAAGCGGTTATTATCAATTACCGGATTTCCTGTCATTAAAGGCCTGCAATCACTACCTATCGTAATCAGATCCGGATGCCCAATGATCGATTTCCAACCCCCGTTTCTAGCCTGCGCCCCTTTCCTTAAGTGTTTGCCCTTAGCTCCACCCTCAAGTGAGAGGTTAAAAGGGATCAGTGAGTGATCTGACCATGTCTGGACCATAGGAGGGTTTACTTCGAGCGTGGCAAGGTTAGAGCAAATACAATCTAAGATATGTCCTGCCCTGAGCGTTGTATTCAATGTCAGTACTGATAGACCTAATACATCCATTGTGTCTTTGAACGAAATGGCTGCCGGATCTGTAGGAGAATCTAGGTGGAGATTAATATCCCCGAGTAGAGTTAAGTTGGAGAATCTAAGGGCCAAGTTACTGAGTACCTCCCCAATAGGCATGGGCGGAAAATCCGTTCCGCTCGCGGATTTTGCGGATTTTCGGGAAATCCGCAATCCGCGAGATTTGCGAATTTCCCGCAAAATCCGCAAATCCGCGAGCAGCGGATTTTGCTCGCACTGCTCGCACTGTTCGCGTGAGTTCGCGCCCCGCGAATAAGTGCAAAATTGCAGAAATACGATCTTAGCAAAACTGAAAGTAACTACTTACCAGGTTCAAAAGTTCAGGCTCATCATTAGTAGCCATTTCCTGTAGTGCTTCCTGAGGGGCCCCTCCAGAGTTCAGTTGCCAGTTGAAACTATTATGTGACCCTGCTCTGAACCTCAGAATAGTTACACATATGCCACAAAGGTCCTGAATTACAGCTAAGGGAGACAAGCAGGAGCCAGGCTGGAAGTTAAAATCCATTAATCAGCCCCTAATTCATTATTGTCAGTTGGGGCAGGGCAGGTGTTGTAACTAATTTTGCAACAATGAAAGCACTTAGCAAGTGCAAAAGATCACTAATCAGGGCGCACTAAGGAAGCAGGTGCCAGCTAAAAAAATATTCTGTGACACATTAATCAGCCCCAAATTAATTCAGGTCACTTGAGCCAGGGAAGGTGTGCTTTGCTTTGCCGAAAATAATGTACACTGGACAACCAGAGGGTGTGGTGATGAAACAGAGGGTGGCATGGGTGGGCCAGAGGGTGGCATGAGTAGTCAGAGAGTGGCAGTGGTGACAGAGAGTGGCAGTGATGAAGAAGAGTGTCCCAAACAGGCTGGACACGTAGAAACAACAAGTTCGCAAAACTTGCGACCCGACAGGTAAGTTCGCAAATTGCGAAATTGTAAAAACCCTCGCGAACTGGCAGAAACACGGGCGAACACAAAAAAAAAAAATCCGCAAATTCGCGGGAATTCGCGGATTTTGCGGATTGCGAATCCGCAAATCCGCAAAATTCGCGAACGCGAGATCTGCAAAATTCGCTCATGCTTACTCCCCAATACCTTCCAGAAATTCCTTATTCGGGCCTGGAGGGCGGTAGACCAATGCTTCTGCAAATGTAAAGGAGTCATTGACCTTAATGCGAAAACCCACGCATTCTGCTCCTTTCATGTCCTGGAGCTCATTTACAGAGCATTTCCAGGTATCACGATGGATAATTGCTAGACCTCCACCCCGTTGTTCCCCTCTGTCCATCCTTTGTATGAGATAGCCTGGAGGCAAAGCATGCACTATATCAGGATTGCTCCATGCCTTCAGCCAGGTTTCTGTGATAAAGAGACAATCTAGGTCATTTCAGTTATCAGGTCGAAGATGTGCAAAGTGTATTTAGACATTGACCTTGCGTTTATGAGTCCCCCACGCAACCCTTTGCTAGCGCCTATGACTGATGGTATTTGCGTGTAAGAAAAGGATGTTTTACAGTCCCGGCAGCTAACCGGGCCTTCCCATGATGATAAATCGTGTAAGTGCTGACATGCGTGGGAAGTTATTTGTAATGATAACAGATAATCCCTACTATATTGCATAGTTTTTTTCAAACGGACATCATCACTGGCCCTAGGCCCGGCCAGAGCGCGGACGGCGCAGACGGGCTTACCTTTGACGCACCCTCGGCGCGCCATCGGTGCGCCCGCTGCGCGCGTCCGCTGCGCGTCGTTGCCATAGGTGCTTTAAGTAGAAGGCTGGGCTCGGTCCTAGTACAAGACTAGACCGTCAACCTCAGCCAAGATGGCCACGTGTAATGTGCCCCCGGAAGTGAAGATACTCGCTCCCTATGTGCCGCGCTGTCTCCCTCCACACAAACAGCACCAGCTGCGGTGGACCGGGGAGCAAAGCGGCGACTATACCGTGGATGTTACAGCTCGAAAATTGTGCGCAATTAAAAAACAGATCAGGTAACAAATTTTAAAATAAACGCAAACTGCTCTGAATATTAAGTCATTCAGGCAGCGTGCTCCACACAATTTTAACAGTTCTACCAGTTCAGAACTAGCAATTCAGTCTGACACATAAGCGAAGCCTAGTTCAGTGGCTGGATACTACCAAAGCAGTGTGATTCTGCTCGCGTCGTCGCCAGAAGCCCTCTAAGTAGACGGCTGGGCTCGGTCCTAGTACAAGACTAGACCGTCAACCTCAGCCAAAATGGCCGCGTGTAATGTGCCCCCAGAAGTGAGTATACTCGCTTCCTATGTGCCGCGCTGTCTCCCTCCACACAAACAGCACCAGCTGCGGTGGACCGGGGAGCAAAGCGGCGACTATACAGTGGATGTTACAGCTCGAAAATTGTGCGCAATTAAAAAACAGATCAGGTAACAAATTTGTAAATAAACGCATACTGCTCTGAATATTAAGTCATTCAGGCAGCGCGCTCCACACAATTTTACAAGTTCTAGCAGTTCAGAACTAGCAATTCAGTCTGACACATAAGCAAAGTCTAGTTCAGTGTCTGGATACTACCAAAGCAGTGTGATTTTGCTCGCGTCGTCGCCAGAAGCCCTATAAGTAGAAGGCTGGGCTCGGTCCTAGTACAAGACTAGACCGTCAACCTCAGCCAAGATGGTCGCGTGTAATGTGCCCCGGAAGTGAGGATACTCGCTCCCTATGTGCCGCGCTGTCTCCCTCCACACAAACAGCACCAGCTGCGGTGGACCTGGGAGCAGAGCGGCGACTATACCGTGGAACATCCAGCTCGAAAATTGTGCGCAATTAAAAAACAGATCAGGTAACACATTTTAAAATAAATGCATACTGCTCTGAATATTAAGTCATTCAGGCAGTGCGCTCCACACAATTTTAACAGTTCTAGCAGTTAAGAAGTAGCAATTCAGTCTGACACATAAGCGAAGCCTAGTTCAGTGTCTGGATACTACCAAAGCAGTGTGATTCTCATAGGCCTATCCTTGCTGGGGGATGTTATAAAGGGGACACTGCTTAAATATTTTCAACAATGACAAGATGAATATCAACTTCATTGTATTCAATTCTACAGGTACCTACAGTTTCGACATGCTGTATCCCTTTATGCTTCGAGCATCGTAGACTTACCGGAGTTCAGTCCATTAGAGGGTGGGCAGCTGAAGGGGGATTTCTCACAAGATCCAACAAATGTATCAAACCCTAGTAACACATAACCACAACACTCTGTTTGCGCTGCAGATGTCCTGGGTGGGAGACATCAAAGACTTGAAGGATGAATACTGGACTGAAGCCCTGGGGGCCGCCATGGTGCAACAATTTCATTGTGCCACTGCCTGATGCAATTCAGGTAGCTCGATAAGGCCTACTAATTTAGGCACCACCTATGGTGGATGGGTGTGTATCCTCCCCTGTGTGCCTCCGCTGTCGCGTGAAAGAAGCGACTTTCCCCCACACAGTATGGAGTTGTATTGCACTGCAGACCATTTGGCACAGTGTAACTTCATACCTGGCCAGGGTACTGTCATGGAGGATCCCTCTTGGGCCCAAGGTAGTCATCCTTCACAGAACAGAACTGGAAGGCGGAGTCCCCGCCCTCGGTTAGCAAGACGGCTATGGGCAGGTGCATGGGGATGGAGATGACAGGTTTTACAGGCGAGACGCTGTCCCAAGATGCATGGTAAGATCTGGAAGCGGTAGGCAGACTATTGTGGCATTGTGTTACCCCCCTTGCAGTCGACCAACGCCTTCATAGAGATGGAGGTACAATCGCATAGTTCTGAGACATAGTAGAGGCCCCTTGTTAGACACCGGATCCCCGGCTGGCCAAGGCTCACGCCAAAGTCAGTCAGAGATCACCATGTCTAAGGTCAGGGCAAGGGAGTTACACACCAAGATAACCCCTGCTCACCCTCTAGGTAACGTGACGTGAGCAGCAAAGCTAATCTCGGAGGCGATGTGTAAAGCGTTTGCGCGCGCACCCAGCAACAACACCCAAGGCCCACCACAAAGGAAACTCCACACAAGGTTATATAAAAAATAGCCTTTGTATTATAGTAAAAACACATTAGATAACACACACTTTACAATGTGCCAACAGGCACGGGCATAATTTACAAGGGATTATGTACAGGACAGGGCCACATGGACCACTGTCAGGGGTAAGCACTTTGTAGAAATAATACTTGTAGGTATAACACTTAGCACATAAACATAATTACTGGTAAAGGGTAAATACCTCCTACGCAACCCTAAGCACTGTAGGAAAATCACGCAGGGAACTAGGACCTTATCATCAGGACCTATAGAAGGAAAACCATCACCTAAGCAGGTCACTTTTAGCAAAGGGAAGAAAACCTAAACAATCACCTAAGCAGGTCACATTTAGCAAAGGTAATAAGACATCAACAATCCTCTAAGCAGGTCACTTTTAGCAAAGGGGATAAAACATAAAACACATTGCACATGAGGCATTAAAACACATTCAGAGGTGCAGGTAGAACATTTGCGCAAGAATAAAATAAGCAAGTGAACCATAAATGCGCAGGGTGCACGTAGCACAACACTAGAACTGTCCCTCAGGCTAACTGGCCTCGCAAGGGCTGAAATGTCCTGAGTCCAAATGTCAGGGTAGGCTGCGCAGGCAGCACAAAACACAAACCTAAACGTAGCAACTGTCCACTAAGTGCTGGACAGTTGTAAATCAATGATGGCCAACGTTGGAGCCTCGTGGGCTCAATAACACAATGGGACGAAACACAGCGTGGGAGCCACGGGGCTCTGACCACCTGTCTGTGTCCCTGGAGAGCCTCGCTCTGGGCTCTAAACAAATGTGGGCAGTCAAGAGCCTTTCTGGGGCTCTAAAACAAAGGTTGGCGATGAGCCTCTCTTAGGGCTCTAGTACTAAGAAATACCACCCTGAGCCTCTCGGGGCTCTAAAACAACTATGGGCTGTGAGGAGCCTCGGGGCTCAGAACGACAATGGGGCGGCGTTGGAGTCCTTCTTCTGGGGGCTCGGCAACACAGGATGGCGCCGCGAGCCTCGCAGGCTCGTGAATACAGATGCCAAAAGTAACGTAGGAGCCCTGCTCGGGGCTCGACACAAAGATATGCCCCCTGAGCCTCTTGGCTCCAACAAACAAATGCCGCACACGTTGAAGCGGCCCTCTGCCAACTGGGCGCTCGAAGAACCAGAGAACCTGGCCCCGCACTCACCGGGACTTCACTGGTGCTGTTGGGGGCGGGAAACACTGCTGTCCTCTTCTCTCATGGGCGGCGGGCTCCCCTTCTCACGCAGCGCGGGGCTCCTCTTCACTCGGGGAGCCTCGTGGACACGGCCAGGGAACAAAGCGGCGACTATACCGTGGATGTTACAGCTCGAAAATTGTGCGCAATTAAAAAACAGATCAGGTGACAAATTTTAAAATAAACACATACTGCTCTGAATATTAAGTCATTCAGGCAGCGCGCTCCACACAATTTTAACAGTTCTACCAGTTCAGAACTAGCAATTCAGTCTGACACATAAGCGAAGCCTAGTTCAGTGTCTGGATACTACCAAAGCAGTGTGATTCTGCTCGCGTCGTCGCCAGAAGCCCTCTAAGTAGATGGCTGGGCTCGGTCCTAGTACAAGACTAGACCGTCAACCTCAGCCAAGATGGCCGCGTGTAATGTGCCCCCGGAAGTGAGTATACTCGCTCCCTATGTGCCGCGCTGTCTCCCTCCACACAAACAGCACCAGCTGCGGTTGACCGGGGAGCAAAGCGGCGACTATACCGTGGATGTTACAGCTCGAAAATTGTGCGCAATTAAAAAACAGATCAGGTAACACATTTTAAAATAAACGCATACTGCTCTGAATATTAAATCATTCAGGCAGCGCGCTCCACACAATTTTACAAGTTCTAGCAGTTCAGAACTAGCAATTCAGTCTGACACATAAGCAAAGCCTAGTTCAGTGTCTGGATACTACCAAAGCAGTGTGATTCTGCTTGCGTCGTCGTCAGAAGCCCTATAAGTAGAAGGCTGGGCTCGGTCCTAGTACAAGACTAGACCGTCAACCTCAGCCAAGATGGTCGCGTGTAATGTGCCCCCGGAAGTGAGGATACTCGCTCCCTATGTGCCGCGCTGTCTCCCTCCACACAAACAGCACCAGCTGCGGTGGACCGGGGAGCAAAGCGGCGACTATACCGTGGAACATCCAGCTCGAAAATTGTGCGCAATTAAAAAACAGATCAGGTAACAAATTTTAAAATGAATGCATACTGCTCTGAATATTAAGTCATTCAGGCAGCGCGCTCCACACAATTTTAACAGTTCTAGCAGTTAAGAACTAGCAATTCAGTCTGACACATAAGCGAAGCCTAGTTCAGTGTCTGGATACTATTGTATGGGGACACAGCCCCTTCTTATACCACTAAATCCATTGTCTGTAGGTGAAGGGTGGGGGAGAAACCAGTCGCAGCTGGTTTTGGAGCACCCTTGATGGCTCAACGTCCCATTTCATTCACTAGCAGGGCTAGGGTCATCAGTCGCACCACAGGGGGCGGAGCCAGCATTGTGTGGGGAAAGTCCAGGCCCATTAGGAACCAGGTGCACTCCTCCCCAGCCATCAACATGCTAATCTCACACTCACCATCGGGCAGACCCATCCAGCCTCCCTGGAGCCAGGCTCACCAGCCAGCTCCAGCCAATCACACGCCAGGCATAATTTATACTAATATGCCAACTCCTAGAAGTGGCACTTCCGCACAAGACACACTCATACCACATACATCATTGCGAAGCATTCACTCTCACCAGTTCGCACATACCAAATTCGAGCCTGCACTCCCCACGCATCAGGAACTACCAGGGACACACACATTCCCCATGCATTCCTATGGGAGAGCAGGCCAGCCTAACTACATGCATGCACTTTACTCTGGGACACAGGGAAAAAGTGCACAGAGACCAAAAATCATCAACACAGATCAAATATTAAAAGCGAAAAGATTAGGGGTGAACCTGCCAGAAGGGCCAAGTCCAACACAACCCCCTTCCAGCCAAAACACAGGGCGGACCAATCACCACCGTGATGGGCTTCCCTGCTTGGGGCGATAAAACACGGATGCGGGCCCGCAACTGCAGGGACACCCTCCTGTTTTACGCCACGGTGAACCCCTGGGGTTCTTTCTAAAACTACTGTAGGAACTAACTGGACTACCCCACTGGTACTCCCCAGCTGCCCTCAGCTAGGACCAGGCCCTAGGCCACCCAAGGAAACTCCACACAAGGTTATATAAAAAATAGCCTTTGTATTATAGTAAAAACACATTAGATAGCACACCCTTTACAATGTGCCAACAGGCATGGGCAGAATTTACAAGGGATTATGTACAGGACAGGGCCACATGGACCACTGTCAGGGGTAGGCACTTTGTAGAAATAATACTTGTAGGTATAACACTTAGCACATAAACATATAATAACTGTAGCACCAAAATAGTAAATGTAGCACACAACCAGTAATTACTGGTAAAGGGTAAATACCTCCTACGCAACCCTAAACACTGTAGGAAAATCACAGAGGGAACTAGGACCTTATCATCAGGACCTATAGAAGGAAAACCATCACCTAATCAGGTCACTTTTAGCAAAGGGAAGGAAACCTAAACAATCACCTAAGCAGGTCACATTTAGCAAAGGTAATGAGACATCAACAATCTCTAAGCAGGTCACTTTTAGCAAAGGGGATAAAACATAAACACATTGCACATGAGGCATTAAAATACATTCAGAGGTGCAGGTAGAACATTTGCGCCAGAATCAAATAAGCAAGTAAACCATAAATGCGCAGGGTGCACATAGCACAACACTAGAACTGTCCCTCAGGCCAACTGGCCTCGCAAGGGCTGAAATGTCCTGAGTCCAAATGTCAGGGTAGGCTGCGCAGGCAGCACAGAACACAAACCTAAACATAGCAACTGTCCACTAAGTGCTGGACAGTTGTAAATCAATGATGGCCAACGTTGGAGCCTCGTGGGCTCAAGAACACAATGGGGCGAAACACAGCGTGGGAGCCACGGAGCTCTGACCACCTGTCTGTGTCCCTGGAGAGCCTCTCTCTGGGCTCTAAACAAATGTGGGCACTCAAGAGCCTTTCTGGGGCTCTAAAACAAAGGTTGGCGATGAGCTTCTCTTAGGGCTCTAGTACTAGAAATAGCACCCTGAGCCTCTCGGGGCTCTAAAACAACTATGGGCTGTGAGGAGCCTCGAGGCTCTGAGCCACAATGGGCGGCGTTGGAGTCCTTCTTCTGTGGACTCGGCAACACAGGATGGCGCCTCGAGCCTCGCAGGCTCGTGAATACAGATGCCAAAGGTAACGTAGGAGCCCTGCTCGGGGCTCGACACAAAGATATGCCCCCTGAGCCTCTTGGCTCCAACAAACAAATGCCGCACACGTTGGAGCGGCCCTCTGCCAACTGGGGCCGCTCGAACAACCAAGAGAACCTGCCCCCGCACTCACCGGGACTTCACTGGTGCTGCGGGGGGCGGGAAACACTGCCGGCCTCTTCTCTCGTAGGCGGCGGGCTCCCCTTTTCACGCAGCGCGGGGCTCCTCTTCACTCGGGGAGCCTCGTGGACACGGCCGGCTGCTTCCTGCTTCTCAGGCCTCCCCTCAGCCAATCACCGTGCAGGTCGCCCGGCGAGCCTCCCGCAGCCTAATCCAATGGCAGCGCGGCTCCCGGGTGACGTCAGCGGTGGTTCCCTCGGCTTCTCCTCGGCCCCGGGGCTGCGGCGGCGATCTCTTGGGCCACAACGAGGGGTGGGTTCCCTCGCTAATTAAACAATAAGGCCGGCAAGGTCCCTGGCGGGGTGGGCACCCGTCAGGGGTCAACAAAGGGGCAATGAGCGGCGTGGGCAGCCATGCCGAAAATCGGCAAAACAGGTCCAATGCCGGGTGGGCACCGGCTCTGACGAATAAAGCGCTCTTAAGCGCTAGGAGCAGAACAACGTGCTCCCAGGCGCCAGGGGCAAGGAAAAGCGCTCCCAAGCGCTAGGGGCAGAAATTAAGCGCTTCCAGGCGCTCTGGCAAAAGCAAATCTCCAGCAAGGTCTGGAGGCAGGCAGGGGGTAAGGCTGGGCCCAGAGCCAGCTCACTGGGTCTCCAGGCAGGGAGACAGTCCAAGTGGCGGTCCTCCTGGCCCCAGCAACAGCTGCAGCCCCCTCAGCTAGGATCCAAAAGCAGAACAAATTGTATGGGGACACAGCCCCTTCTTATACCACTAAATCCATTGTCTGTAGGTGCAGGGTGGGGGAGAAACCAGTCAGAGCTGGTTTTGAAGCACCCTTGATGGCTCAACGTCTCATTTCATTCACTAGCAGGGCTAGGGTCATCAGTCGCACCACAGGGGGCGGAGCCAGCATTGTGTGGGGAAAGTCCAGGCCCATTAGGAACCAGGTGCACTCCTCCCCAGCCATCAACATGCTAATCTCACACTCACCACCGGGCAGACCCATCCAGCCTCCCTGGAGCCCGGCTCACCAGCCAGCTCCAGCCAACCACACGCCAGGCATATTTTATACTAATATGCCAACTCCTAGAAGTGGCACTTCCGCACAAGACACACTCATGCCACATACATCATTGCGAAGCATTCACTCTCATGAGTTTGCACATACCAACTTCAAGCCTGCACTCCCCACGCATCAGGAACTACCAGGGACACACACATTCCCCATGCATCCCTATGGGAGAGCAGGCCAGCCTAACTACATGCATGCACTTTACTCTGGGATACAGGGAAAAAGTGCACAGAGACCAAAAATCATCAACACAGATCATATATTAAAAGCGAAAAGATTAGGGGTGAACCTGCCAGAAGGGCCAAGTCCAACACAACCCCCTTCCAGCCAAAACATGGTTGCCGAAAATGTGACTGGGTAGGGAAACAAAGAATGATAGGAAAACCCGATAAAGTTTGTGCTCTAGTAATCGCTGCCCGTATTTCACTATTAATGTGCAGCAGAATTATTATCCACGTGCAGCCAGTTACATTGATAGGCAGCAGCGTATTATAATATGCGGCAAGGTAAGGCATTCAATATGCAGCGTGGCAAAGTGTTCAATATGTAGCAAAGCACTGTATTAAATATGCAGCACGGCATAGTATTCCTACCCTCCCCTTAACACACCTCCCGCCTCCTGCTGTCACCTCCCAAGTCCCTGAAGGCGGCACCAGTCACCGGCTCCACCGCAACTCCCCTGAGTTGCGCCGCTCTCCAGACTCCCCTGGCGAACCAATCTTCGGTCCACTGCTCCTCCGTATCCTCGTCTTCTTCTTGACCGACTTCAGGTCCCGCGTACTCCTGGATTCCCGCGTTGTCCTCCTCCAGTTTCCTTCGGTCTTCGGCATCTCCTCTCTTCGCTCGTCCTTTCTCTTCGCTGGTCCAAGACAACTGCTTCCTGGGTTCTCCGGTTTTCATTGGGCTGACACTTCCACTTCCTAGTTCATCTCCGCCCACTTCTGGGGTGTTTACTGGGCCTCGCTGTGGGGAAACATCATACTGACAGAATGATTGATAGTCATGTGATTCCTCCTCCAAGTCCCAGGTTGCATCAGGCCGTCGCTGATCCACGAATGTTCGCCACTTGACGATCTACAGGTACGAGTGGCGTCCTCTCCCTCTCAGTCACCTACCGTAATGCGCATGTGTTGCAAATGCGCGGAAACAGGAGTCGCAGACTGGTCGCATACCAATCGCGCACATTTATTTATTTATTTTATATTCTTCTGTAGCGCAGGAATCGACCCTGAAAGGTATCTCCGCGCTTAAGATCTTCCAAGATGCCAGATCAGTATCATAGTCATAGAGAGCCCTAGATCTTATACAACCGGAAACAGATGAGTCTTCAGGGATTTCTTAAAGGCATGTATGTTAGTAATTTGTCTTAAAGTAAGGGGCAAAGTGTTCCATTGTGTGGGGCCCTTATAGGACAATGCACGACCCCCTTGTCTTGCCTTCTTAATCCGAGGGACCTACAGCAATAATAAGTTGCTAGAGCGCAATGAGCGGGTCAGGATGTATAGCTGAAATAATTCAGCCAGATATTTAGGGTCAAATCCATGAAGACATCTGTGAATTACACAACACACTTTAAACTCAATTCGCTGGCGGATAGGCAGCCAATGGAGTTTATGCAAAAGAGGGCGTGAAGGGGACCTTGGAGGAGCGTCAAGGATTAATCTGGCCGCAGTATTCTGGACTACCTGCAGACGGCTCAGTTGCTCCTCGTTGGCTGATAGGAGTAGTCCATTGCAGTAGTCCAATCTACTGACGACCAATGTCTGAACCAGTGTTTTCCTGTAGCAATCATCCAGGAACGGGAACACACGCCTCAGGAGCCCAATGGTCCTGAAACACGTTCCCGCCACCAGACTCACATGTTCCTTTAGTAACAACGCCTGGTCAAGCCGCACCCCCAGTTTTTTTACTATCTGCTTAGGGCAGGGAGCAGCTCCTAAATCCAGGGGCCACCACTCAGGCGACCACAGGAGGGGGGCTTCTCCAAAAAGCACGACCTCCGTCTTGCTCACATTGCATTGTAGGCAATTGGAGGTCATCCAATCAGATACTGCTCTCATACCGGTGGCAAATGCATGTTTAATTGCCGATGTCAGGGTATGGAAGGGGAACAAAAGCTGAGTATCGTCAGCATACGATACTGGGGTGAACCCATATTCTCTTACAATATCCACCAAGGGGGCCACATACACATTAAAAAGTGTAGGGCTTAGGCATGAGCCCTGTGGGACCCCTTAGTGAGCTCCCTAAAGATCGATTGATGGGAGCCCAACTTAACGGTTTGTGATCGGCCCGAGAGAAAGCTTTTAAGCCAGGCCAGAGCCGAACCACCTATTCCTACCTTCCGCAGACGACCAAGAAGAATATCATGTGAAACCGTATAGAAGGCGGCGGATAAATCCAACAGCACCAAGATCATGGAGCCTCCTCTATCCTGTGCCATCCTGATGGTATTGGTCACGGAGAGGAGGGACGACTCGATGCTGTGGTTAGGTCTGAACCCAGATTGAGAATGATCCAGACCACCCGCTGCCTCGATAAACTTAGATAGATAGGTATTCACATGTTTCTCGGTCATCTTGCTGATATGAGGAAGTAGGGAGATAGGACGGAGATTGGAAAGGTCTGACCATGGCAGGGCTGCGTTCTTTCGAATAGGGTTCACTACCGCTCTCTTCCATTCACCTGGCACATGCCCGTCTCTAAGGGAGAGATTGATCACTGTTTGAATTCCAGGTAGGAGCAGATTCCCTAAAGAGCCCACCATCTTTGCTGGCAAGAGATCTGAAGGAGATCCTGTTTTAATTTGACTGGCCAGGGAAGTAACTTCAGGAAGATTCATCTCTGGAAATGTGGTAAGTGAGATACTAGCACACGCAGGTGGCGTAGGAAGAATAGGTGATGTCAGGGAGGAACTGATGATATTACTCCCAACAATCCCTGACTGCTTGATTTTCTCATAGATAAGCTCTATTTTATTCTCGAAGAATAATGATATTTCATCACACAGGGTTTGAGAGAAGTCATCTGGACTCTCGCAGGCCACAGGTTTTATAAAGGACTGTAGGATCTTATAGAGTTCTCTGGAAGAGTTGCCTGCTTCAGCCAATTGTGACGCAAGACAGCTCCGCCTGGCCATCTTTAAGTTTTTATGATAGTAGGCCAGGGCATCAGTATACTCTTTCTTGCTAATATCCATGTGTGATTTCCTCAAAGCTTTTTCGAGCTTTCTGCACTTCTGCTTCTCCCCTCTATGTTCTTCAGTGTACCATATCTCTTGTTTGGATACTGAGTGCTGTTTATAAAGCTTCAGTGGCGCCAATAGGTCCACTGCTCCTAAAAGAGCTTTATTGTACTTGACTAAGCCGGACTTAACATCATCTATCTCTCCGAAGATGGGTTCCTTTCAGACCCTCTGTAGTTCATCCGGTGTTACTTTGTGCCATGATCTCCGCAAAGTAGCAGGGAGAGACTTTTGATGTAGAATAACAAGACCACGGAAGAAGAATTCAACCATATAGTGGTCGGATCAGCACACTTGAGACGTGTACGTAATATTAAATATATATGATGTAACTGAAAAACATGCAGCCATCACACACCGTACGCGGATCCTTCACGACTTTTCTAAAATGGCGGCTAGAATCCCCGCACCCACCATGATGTGTGCGCGACTCAGAAAAAAATTGGGATTTTTTAAAAACAAAATAATTTAAATATATTAAAAGAAAAAAATAAAACACAAAAATAAACAATATTTAGTTTGATTTAAAAAAACATTTTTGTTGCAATTTTCAGAACAAAATATAATGTTATTTAATGAATAAAATATTTATAAATAAAATGAAATTAAATGAATTCGTACTTGTATAGCACACTTATACCCTGAGGTGTCTTGGCGCTGTACGCATACCGCTGTGGAATCCTTCCTGGCTTTTTCCTGTGAAATGCCCACTCCTGGACACCCCCAAGGTGAAGCCAGGCATCCCAGCGCTGTTGGGGCCGTTGTGGAGATTAAGCAAGCTATTGCCCAGAGTTGCAGAGTGGGACCCGTGATTAGAATAGGCACCGAGGCGAGAATGATCAGGTCCGAGGAAATTGAGCCCAAGACCCGCCGAGGCGGGAATTGAACCCTGGTCCCGGGCCAGACCTCTGGATCAGGGTCTGCCACTCTAACCATTGAGCCACACTTCTCCACATAAACAGTTAAAAAAACTGTAGAAAATCAGTACAAAAAAAATAGGTATAACTACTATTACACTTAAACATTAGCATTAAAAAAACCTTTGAAATTCACTGAAAAAACCATAGGTTTCAGGCACGTTATAGTTAGAAATTAGCATTTAAAAAATCTTAGAAATTCACTGAAAAAAACATAGGTTTCAGGGGTGTTATAGTTAGCTGGACATTTCACTCGTACAAAGCCATAGAAATTCCTCCGTTATAGTTCTGCTAACTATAACTCGTGCCCTCGCAATGCACTGCTGATGATGTCACATATTACATCACTCATGACATGGTCAGTGACATCACTTATGACATCACTGATGACATCTCAAATGACATCACTGATGACATCATCCATGTGGTAAATTGATGCATCTTCTCACACCCTACTATAACCTTTGATACACCCACTCTAAATTACAGACTGCCGTTCTCAAAACCATAGACACTCCAACAGCAATAACTACATACACACTCACTGACTCTAAGGTTTACACACACCCACTCATTCACTCGTACAGTCACTCATACTTATGGTCACTCAGTACAGTTCTATCATATGCACTCATACACTTATATAGACACTCACAAACCGCCACTCCATAGAGGTACTCACACACCTAGTCAGTCATGCAAATAATTGATCACACTGCCATTTACTCACCTATACAGTTATACACACATCAGCTCAATTACTCATACAAACACTAGCACATTCTTACGCTCTTATACAATCACTGATACAAGCACACTCTCACCCATACAGCCACTCCCAGAATCACACACTCTCACGTATAGCCATTTATATACTCCAACACACATATATACTGCCTTTCACATTTGTAGTTACTCACACATGTACCATTGAGATATACATTCACTCACTAACACACCCATACACACACTCACCCACCCATACAGTCCATCAAAGATGCACTCTTGAAACCATGCACCCAGTGAATCACCCACTCACACATCTATGCACAGAGTCACACACACCCCACCCACATAAACACTAAGGCACCCATACAGATAATCTAACAAGCAATCAATAACACATATAGATACTCATGTAGCTATTCACAAACCCATGTAGCCGGTTACACACCAACAGACAGACGGATACAGACATTCACACAGTGTAGTCACTAACCCATGCATTCAGTAAGATACGTTTAATCACCCACTTATGGAGTCAGTCACGCACCTACTAAATCATCCATTCAGACACTTATACACCCACTCATTCTTCAATATGCCTTTCCCTATATATATTAAACATATTTAAACTTTACAGAAATACACAGTCACTGGATGATGTCATCAGTGATGTCATTTGAGATGTCATCAGTGATGTCACTGACCATGTCATGAGTGATGTAATCGGTGACGTCATCAGCAGTGCATTGCGGGGGCGCGAGTTATAGTTAGCAGAACTAATTATAACGGAGGATGCAAAATAATGCAAATAAATACTATCAATTGGGTCCTCCTGCCAAATATTTTCCCTTAATGGGCTGCCACAAACCCCAAGCGTCAGGTTGTTGCACATCCAGAGGTGGTAAATGTAGGATACCTCCCTCGCCTTGCCAACATATATCAAAGTCATTGTACTTCATCTAATTCCTAACTACAACTTACCTGTAACCGTTGTTTTTTTCAGTGAATTTCCATGGTTTTTTAAGTAGCAATGGTGTTTGCAGAATAGTGTGGAAAGGGGGCATGACCTCGTAAGACCTCTTAGTACATTGACTGTGTGGGATTTGCTGAAGGTAACAGGAGGGATAATTGGCCCCAAACACTCCTCAATAGCCAAGGGGACTTCAACCCCCAACTAATACTCTGCTGGGAGGCGTGTTTACAGAGTGGTGAACAAAGAGCGCCCTTGATGATTGCGCAGGTAGTGCCTGTATGATTCTATGAGTGCCATTGCAAAGGACATATTTTACACAAGGTTTCAATGTAGCTATTTATTAAGATACTAATGTAACTCTCCCCTTTGTATTCATTTGTCGAAATAACAAAATCAGAAATGCATTTTCCTTCTTCACAGCAACAGAAGAGGTCGCAATGACATCAGTAGTTACCAATACAAATGACAAAGTGTAAAATAGATATATAGACCTATTTTACACAAAGTCTGAGTCTAGCTCTAGTAACATATTGGTTTAACTTTATTTTAACAAGACATTTATAAAAAAGAACAGTTTAAAAACATAACGCAACATCTGAACTCACAAATAACACATAACTACCAAATACCCATCAAACTACCCATTGTTACCCCAACTCATGGGCAATTAAAAACAGCTGCAAAACTAGTGCAATGCACAATCTGCAAACATCACATGACCGGGAAAGTAAGGAATATCATTGGTTAATATACTTTTCAGTAAAATGAATAGGAAATATACACCTACTCCTCCTTCATGAATCTTCTTTTCCAGAACTTTATTGTGAGCAGGTGGTAGATTTTGGCTGGAGACTCTTTTTGTACTCATGTGAGATGGTGGTCATGTTATATCATCTAAAAACTTATCATAGAAAACATCTCCAACTGCCGATCAAGCAGAGGGAAGCTGGAGGACCATCTACACCAGTAGCAGCAGCAACAATTTCTGGCCAGAAAGTCCCTTCAGTTGTACAGACTACTACAACAGATATGGCTTCAGAGTTTTCAAGAATGGCCCTATATTGCACAGGTTCTAGTATTGTTATAAGAGCTGGTGAGTAGTATGTTACAGCTATTCACAATCAGCCAAAAATCATACATGCTAATTTATTTTCCCCTTGTATATTTATTCACATTTCTCAGTACACATTTATCGAATTCCTCTTGACCCAATTGATATTTTTGTTACCATAAAAATGAACAAAACATTTTGTGAACTTTACAAAACCAAAAAAAAGAATTCTGAAACAAAACAGTAAATCATGTCACTGGGAAATAAAGGAATATCATTGGATAATACACTTTTCAACTAAAAGAATGAGAAGAACATGGCCATTTATCTATCTAGGACATTCCTTAAGAGGAGCTCCTAGTGAGCAGCAAGAAGGCAACTCAAAGCTTCAATAGCACCCACAACAATACCAAAGCAGAGAGTTTATTTAAAAATCCAATTCCAACTTCAAGATTTGGCTCCAGTGTTTTCCCCGATGGCTTCATACTTCATGAATTGTGGAGTTGTAGTGAGTGCTGGAGCACAGTCCACAACGTTCCTTCGCAATGCTGCATTGAATAATAATATTGATATTGCAAGCGGATGATGACCAAATATAAACTCATGTACTACCACCCCATACCGTTAATTGGGGGCACACAACTTTATTGTTCTGCTGTAACTTGATTTTAAAACTGTTTACAGTACAATTTTATAATAACGGAATTTTATACTCTTGGAATTTATGCAAGACAAAGCACAGATATAATACGATCTTTCGTATCATGACAATTTTAGCCGCCTGTGTAGATGTATTTTATTTTTCATGGGGGGGGTTTTGTAATGATTTAAAATAATCAATCAATAAACTTAAACTTGAAACTTAGGGGTCCATTAGGATGGCGGGCGGAAAAAATCCGCCGCCACCCTAACGGAGATCGGGACCGCCCACCTAAAGGCCGGGGGTCCCGACATTGGCATTAGGATGCGCCCGCCACAGTGGCGGGCGCATTCCTCAAATTAACATTGTGGCGGGCGGTGCTCACTGCACCGCCCGCCACAATGTTAAAAACAAATGCACGCATTTGCATAATCGAAGCGGCAGGCACCGCGCGGTGCCTGCCGCTGCGATTATGCAAATGCAGGGGGGTACCACAGGTACCCCCGTGTGCCACCCCCCTTTGGCCGTCACTCTGGGGGCCCACAGGGGCCCCCCAGAGTGCACACCGCATGCCTTTCCATGGCGGCATTGCCGCCACGGACAGGCATTGAAAAATGCCTATTCTAATATGGCTGGCGGTGTCTGATAGACACCGCCACCATGTTATCCCTTTTCCGACCCAGCCGCAAGGCGACCGGTGCGGAAAACAGGCGGGCGATGTTTCCCACCGCTGCGGTCCCCTCCGCCATCGTAATATGGCGGGGGGGGGGAATGCAGGGAAGGATGTCGGGCGGATTGCCTCTGCCAGGATGGCGATGGCCACCGCTACCCTGGCGGAGGCAATCTGCCCGACATCCTAATGGGCCCCTAAATATGGATTTTTGTTTTATTTTTGGCCCTTCATGGTTTTTCTATATTAGCAGGCATTTTAGTATCTTACAAAATGGGCATCTTATATCTATCTGTTGTTCATTTTATTATATTCTAATTTATTATAACAATACTTAAATATAACTTGCCATATAGACAGTCAAACTTTCCCTCTACA
The DNA here is from genome assembly GCF_964263255.1 of Lissotriton vulgaris. Taxonomy (NCBI): domain Eukaryota; kingdom Metazoa; phylum Chordata; class Amphibia; order Caudata; family Salamandridae; genus Lissotriton; species Lissotriton vulgaris. The sequence goes on from NC_141697.1 coordinate 971,433,692, forward strand.
AATAAATGCACATCTGCATTTTGCCGGTTATCATTATTTACTTTTAAATATAAGTCAATAGCCTATGTTTAAATCTCCTAGTACGTGCATCAACAACATACACAAACATACTCTTGTTTTTTAGGCAATACTGTGTTGAATTTTGTAATCTCTTCTTTGAAACTATCAACTGTAATATATGTAACCTGTTCTGTAACTCCTCCTCTTATCAACTCTTCATTTTCCCTAGAATCCTGCTCAGGCCTAAAGAAATTAAACTGCTCATTATCACAAACCTTTTTTACGTCTGCCACACTACCGTGCAAAAGTGCTCAGTTCATTTCTCCTAAACATAAAGCAGGAGTTTTCACATAGTGCAGACTCTTAACTAAAGTTCGCATTGTTAAGTGGTATAACTTATTTTGTGTTTTAAACTTCGCCTTGGAAAGATATGTAGGAATATCCTTAATGTATCAATGAATTGCTGTCTAATAATACAAACACTACTACAATTCCATTTGTATATGGGACCCCGACTATTCCTTCCTTGTACCTCATCTGCAATGACTTCTTCTACATTTCTAGGTACCATCGCCTCTTTTGCTATAGGACTACCATTCTTCATTTCATAACATTTTCCTCTTTCATCAATAGCATGACCTAATCTGTTATCTTTGAGATAGCTTTCTTCACTAAAAAAAGGCTCTATACTACAAGTATGTATCCATTCTCCACTAAAAACTGTACAAAAGTCACTTCTAATCACTAATCTTATCTTCTGGTGTCGTCTTCTCATGCACAACACTATTACCTCAAGAGTCTTCATTCTATTTAGATTCAAAATGAACTTCCTCTTCAAAGCAATGGACTTATCAACTACTCTCTCAACTTGTTCTTTCTGTTTCACTGCATCTCTCCTTCTACACTTTTTTAAATTTCTCACTAAATTTATAACCACTCTACTATGAAACATCCTGGCACTCATATACATAAACTGCTTTGTCTCCTGGTTATGTTGTGTCCATGTTTGTTGCAATCTTTTCTCTTTTTCAAATGTACACTTTGTTCACTCTTGTTGTTTCTCATAGTCATAATTGTATTTTCTTTATTTTGTAATCTTTAGCAAATGTTCACATATATTTTTAAGAAATTACTTTGTCCTCTTACCCGTAGCTCTTTTTTCTTTCAGCACTTTTTCTGTATTTTGCCCCGTTTGTAACTCATTTCTGAGGAGATTCTGAGGAGATTCTGTAGTTGCTTTTGCTTCTTTTTCGTCTGAGATTTTGTAGGAATTCCAACTGTGTGTAGATATGTATATCTTGTTCTGTAAAATAAAAAAAGTATATTTGAATTTTTACCCTGGTCAACATAGAAACCACTTTACTGCTGACTTACACATAATATAAAAACAGTTTTATGGTATGTTGCAGTTTTAAATCTACAGATGAACCTAGCTACATTACGAACAAAACACACAGAAACCTTTAAATCCCTTAATCGGCAGCACTGCCATATGACCCAATGAGTCCAATTAATTAAATCCCATTATCAGTATTCTCTATGTACTCCTTATTTGAATCCATTTGTTATTCTGCCATATGTCGCATTATCTTCAATTAATTTTACACACTGTAATTCAATCGGTGATAAATCTTCACAAACACAGGAGGCAAAATGATTTCCATGTGCCACGTCTTTTATTGAGTAACCCAATGCATTTCGGGACAAATCCCTTCATCAGGGGTATCTACGATATAAAAATGAATGTACATTTACATCATTATTGACCTCAACCTCTGTAATACATTTGCTGTAATCTACATAATCATGGTATACATAGCTTTTACTCGAACCTTCAAAAAGACATACTGAGAGCACGATAGTTGTTTGAAAAACGTTAGCAACGGCCCCCTTTCATTTCATGGAACCACCCAAACTCGGCTAACACCTCGTCTTTCTTAACACAAGCTTTTGTAAAAGACTACCTTGTTACGCTTACCATGCCATCTGTAGTTCGTCATTAAAGATAAAAAGAAACACGGCCTCACATACAACCAACTCGTGTTTCATGAAACATGTTTTCATGCCATCTCGACGGGTTCACATTTTAAAAGTGCGTGAACGCACGTCTTTCTCCGCATGATTATATAATCCACTGCTTCTCAGTAGTTCAGCTATTTATCATGACGCGTCAGTTACCTGCAGGTGCTCATGCTTATACATCTCATTACAAAGACCACTCAGCTTTCAACAACAGACTTCCGGTATCATAGACACGGAACCAATATCCTTTCGAACCATTCAACACTACATTGCCCAGAATCCTTTGCAATATGTCTGTTACTGATCTGTGATTCCCTCGTTGCTCATATTATGTACCCTCTGACTGAAGCCATTAGTTTAAACAGATAAATTAACATGATGTCTCAACATACAATTTCTAAAATTCGATGGTGCTTATGTCATTAAATTTTTCAAAAGTTTGTGATGGCAACCTAATGCCTCGCTAATTTCCAAATAAACATGACAGGAAACCATGACTCCTGTGTGTGTCCTCTCTGTTGAATTCCTCTGTTGTCAATCCATTAATCCTTTCGTTTTTACATGTTAATCCAAGTTTTGTGATGGGTGCAAACTCGCAAGTAGGGCGGCAATTGAGGCAATCAAAAAAGTAAAATTCGAGCTGCACTCCTTACTTATTATACGTCCTCTGAATTAAACCAGTTACACATTGAAGGCGTGCATGCCTAGCTACATTACTACATGCACTTACTTCAATATAGCCACCCCAAAGCAAAAAACAAACCTTTATTTATTAGTTAACGTTTAACATTTTAGCACCCTGTTCTACACACAGCTGCACCATATCTCACTTCTAACATATACATGGTGAAAGACTAGTTTATCACTTCTGTAGTAAATTTTAAAATGAACATCAAGCCAAGGGAGTGTAATTACAAGCTCCATGCATCAAAGCGTCACTTTTTTTGACACACCATTGGCATAGTGTGATGCTCCATATCTACAAGGCTGACGGGTGCGGGTGAGTGCGAGGTGTTGCCTTGCTTAACTCGTGCTGCTCAGTGCTGGACGAATTTTATATAATATCACAATTGTTTTTAGACTACCGTTTTGGCCCTGAGGTATTGCTCATCAACAGTGCATTGCTTTGAGGAATTAACTGTTTTAAAATTCCCTGTTTTTACCTTTTTAACTCTGTATTGCATCGTACTTTAGTTCTCTTGCTTTCTGAGTTGGCGTGTTGACTACTGTCACAGCTGACGCTCATTGGTTCCTCGCTGTGTCTCAGGCCTGCCACGGCTTTGCCGACTGATGTAGAGAGACACAGCCCCTCCCCCCACTTTTTTGCGCTTCTGCTTTGCTTGAAATAGTTGTTGCAGAACCGGACGCGTAGCTGACGGGTGCGGGAGAGTGCGATGTGCTGCCTTGCTTAACTCGCGCTGCTCAGTGCTGGACGAATTTTATATAACATCACTTAGCACTATCACAATTGCTTTTAGACTACCATTTTAGCACTCTGGTATTGCTCATCAAAAGTGCGTTGGTTTGAGTAATTAACTGTTTTAAAATTCCCTGCTTTTACCTTTTTAACTCTGTACTGCACCGCACTTTAGTTTTCTTGCTTTCTGAGCTGGCGTGTTGACTACTGTCGCCACCGACGCTCATTGGTTCCTTGCTGTGTCTCCGGTCCTCCACGGCTTTGCCGATTGATTTGGAGAGACACAGCCCCTCCCCCCACTTTTTGCGCTTCCGCTCTGCTTGAAATAGTTGTTGCAGAACCGGACGCGTAGCTGACCGGTGCGGGTGAGTGCGAGGTGCTGCCTTGCTTAACTTGCGCTGCTCAGTGCTGGACGAATTTTATATAACATCACTTAGCATTATCACAATTGTTTTTAGACTACCATTTTAGCACTCTAGTATTGCTCATCAAAAGTGCGTTGGTTTGAGCAATTAACTGTTTTAAAATTCCCTGTTTTTACCTTTTCAACTTTGTACTGCACCGCACTTTAGTTTTCTTGCTTACTGAGCTGGCGTGTTGACTTCTGTCGCCGTCGATGCTCATTGGTTCCTTGCTGTGTCTCCGGTCCGCCACGGCTTTGCCGATTGATGCGGAGAGACACAGCCCCTCCCCCCACTTTTTGGCGCTTCCGCTCTGCTTGAAATGGTTGTTGCAGAACCGGATGCTTAGCTGACAGGTGCAGGTGAGTGTGAGGTCCTGCCTTGCTTAACTTGAGCTGCTTAGTGCTGGACGAATTTTATATAGCATCACTTAGAATTATCACAATTGTTTTTAGACTACCGTTTTGGCACTCAGGTAATGCTCATCAACAGTGCGTTGCTTTGAGGAATTAACTGTTTTACAATTCCATGTTTTTACCTTTTTAACTCTGTATTGCACCGTACTTTAGTTCTCTTGCTTTCTGAGCTGGCGAGTTGACTACTGTCGCCGCCGACGCTCATTGGTTCCTCGCTGTGTCTCCGGTCTGCCACGGCTTTGCCAATTGATGCAGAGAGACACAGCCTCTCCCACTACTTTTTGACGCTTCCGCCCTGCTTGAAATAGTTGTTGCAGAACCGGACGCGTAGCTGACAGGTGCGGGTGAGTGTGAGGTCCTGCCTTGCTTAACTCGCGCTGCTTACTGCTGGATGAATTTTATATAACATCACTTAGCATTATCACAATTGTTTTTAGACTACCATTTTAGCACTCTGGTATTGCTCATCAACAGCACGTTGGTTTGAGGAATTAACTGCTTCAAAATTCCCTGCTCTCACCTTTTTAACTCTGCACCGCACCGCAATTTAGTTCTCTTGCTTTCTGAGCTGGCATTTTGACTACCGTCACCGCCGACTCTCATTGGTTCCTCGCTGTGTCTCTGGTCCGCCACAGTTTTGCCGATTGATGCGGAGAGACACAGCCCCTCCCCCCACTTTTTGGCCCTTCCGCTTCAGCTCTGCTTGAAATAGGTGATGCAGAACCGGATGCACAGGGGGCTCGCCGCTGGCGCGCCTGAAGGTGCTTCTAAGGCAAGACCGTCTGCGCCAGTCAGGGTACCGGAGGCGGCTAAGGCCAGTCACTCTGCCTGTTTTCCATTACCTACTCCTGGACCACTCTGCTACAATCGCTCTGCTCTGCTCTCCCTTCATCCTAAGTTGTGCCATCACGGCAGCAGAGCCGAGCTGCCAGAGCATCTCCCTTACTTCTGTAATCAATGCTGTTTTGCCCTTAACCCGGACCCGACACTTCCTCGGGTTCTGGGACCCACATTTAATAACTTTGAGAATGGGAGCAAGATTAGAGCAGCTCTTATCAATATCCGGTCATTAGTTAGGCATCAGCAGGACATATTTGACCTACTGGTAGATAGTCAGGTTGACATACTTTTTATCACCAAGACCTCGCTAAACGATTTCTCCAATCCCATTACTGAGTCGGCCATCCCCGATGGCTATAAGATAAAAATGCACTGACTGCTAGGTGGAAGAGGTGGCGGTGTTAGGGTCATTTATAGAAACAAGTGGGAATTCCATTGTGAGGAGTCCCTGCAGCTTGGAGAAGGGGAGGTCCTTGTGACTTTAGCATTACTATTTCCCCATGTGCCCCTCTGGGCGGGACCCTGGTTTATAGGCCCGCTGGCCCTTTTTTGAAAAACCTACCTGATGCCATTACTCTACGGGCCTTGCAGTTTACGCATTATTTATTTTTGACGGACCTCAATATCCATCTAGATAAAGAAGACACTGGGGAAGCTAGAGAATTTACGGATTCCCTTGCCCTTCCTCAACTTACATTATGGATTAAGGACCCTACGCACCTAGTGGGCCATATCCTTGACCCTATCTGTTCAAATGTCTCCATTTCGGTGGAGGCCCCTTTTTCAGTGACATGGTCTGACCATTTCCTGTCTTACTTCTCTTGGACCTTAGGGGACAATCCTCCTCCTAGTCGACTAGGTCAGAGCCCGACATTTGCAAAAACAGAACTTAGTTCTTTTACGGAGGCTCTACTTAATGCTATACCGGCCCCCTTCAAGAATCTGAAGGGTGAGCTTGACAACTTCACCAATTGGATTAAAACAGCTATTTACCTGGCCCCTCTATCTGCACCCATTAAACTAGTTAGGGACACTCCTTCTAAGCCATGGTTTTCACTTGAGCTTAAGCTCCAGAAACAGCACTGAAAAATCTTGAACGCCAATGGCGATTGGCCTACTGTCTGCGGCAAAGCTCAATTTGCCAAAAGCTCAGAAACTCTATTACTCCACCATCACCCAGGCCAAGTGTTTTTATTACACTCACCGCATGGAGTCAGCCAGGAATAACTTGAAAAAGATCTTTTCAATTGTCCAAAACTTTATGGCCCCTAGAGCACAATCCACCTCACTCCCTGTTTTTAAAACATGGAGCAGGCGCTTGCTAATTATTTTACTTCTAAAATCCGGACCATCCAAGACTCTTTTGATCCCGGGAACTCACTGTCAGATTGTCCTCCTTCTTTAAAGGTGTCTCATGCCGAGTTCTCTCCACTCTCCGCTTTTTCAACTATTGATCCATCAGAGTCTTTGCGGGTTCTTAAGGCCTTGAAATCCGGGTCCCCATCTAACCCCTGCGCCGCCAGACTACAAACTACAGTTGCTGAATTAGTAAATCCGGAAATCAACAGATTTATCAACTTGTCTCTACAGGAAGCCTATGTCCCCTCAGCCTGGAAGCAGGTTAAAATACTGCCCCTATTAAAAAAACCTTCACTAGATCCTCTTAACCCAGCCAACTACCGGCCCATTTCTCTCCTCCCTACTATGCCCAAAACTTGCAAAAAGATAGTCAATAAGCAACTCACTGACTATGTGGAAAGGGCAGGCCTTCTTCATCCTGCCCAGTCCGGTTTCAGAACTTAATACAATACTGAGGCGGAAGCCGGAGGACTCTCCTTCTATTCTTTGCTAAAACCGTCATCATTTTAATTGTAATAGCCCGCTCAGAGGATTTTTTACTGTGTGGTCTTTTAACCTTGTATTGAATAGAAAATCGCCCTACCTCATAGCGAGATCTGCTTCGCTCGAGGCGCGATGTCAGGCTTCCCCTGACAACAGCGCTGCCGTCTCCAGGCGCTATCACGTGACCTGACCCACCTCACCCGACATCTTGAGGGAGGTAAGGGTTGCGGTCTAGTGCATCAACCCCCCGCCCTCTTAGACTACATAAGGGGCGGACATCGGCACGCTAGGCAAAACCTTTATTTGTGTAACGCTCTCCCCTGAGGCGGAAGCCGGGGGACTCTCCTTCTATTCTTTGCTAAAACCGTCATCATTTTAATTGTAATAGCCCGCTCAGAGGATTTTTTACTGTGTGGTCTTTTAACCTTGTATTGAATAGAAAATCGCCCTACCTCATAGCGAGATCTGCTTCGCTCGAGGCGCGATGTCAGGCTTCCCCTGACAACAGCGCTGCCGTCTCCAGGCGCTATCACGTGACCTGACCCACCTCACCCGACATCTTGAGGGAGGTAAGGGTTGCAGTCTAGTGCATCAATCCCCCCTCCCTTCCCGCCCTTTGCATGTATAATAACAGAGGACCTTCCCGTCCGCGCGGCGGGCGGGCGCAGCGGGCGCGCCAGCGGCGCGCCGGAGGCACGCCAGAGGCAAGCCCGTCTGCGCCCGTCCGCGCCGGGACCGGGCCCAGGGCCACAACCCCTGCCCGACCGGCGCCAGATACTGACAGGACTTATACAAGCCATGGTCTATTGGCACTTCGGCCAGCGCCTAACACTTGCTGTACCAAAATAGAACCCTCATGAATACATAGCCACCTTGCTACCTTCTGTCCCCAATGTAACTGCACAATACCTTTACGATTAACCGCCGTAAATACCACATCAGCAAGGAACGAAAAAGCAGATATCATAACTGTTGCCCTGATTAATGCGCGCTCACTCGTTAAGCATAGGCAGGAGATCTCAGATCTCATAACTGATTTTAAATTGGATGTTCTGTTTGTTACAGAGACATGGGCCGATGAATCATCAGAGCCAGACTTGGTTATAGCAGTACCGGAAGGATTCAAAGCACATCGCCAGGACAGATTCAGACAAAGAGGGGGTGGGCTGGCCATAATAGCCAGAGATTTATATCCTGTCAGAACGAACTCTATCCCATCCACATCTTGTGAAGCCATGCAGTTCGCCATCAAGCTATCACCTTTGTTTAACTTCAAAGGAATACTGATATATCGTCCTCCTGGAACGAAAACAGCATTTCTAACTAGCAATAACACAATGATGGAATCAGTCGCCACTGAAAGTACCTTTACGGTCCTAGGCGACCTGAATTTTCACTTGGATCAAGCTCACCTAACTGACACTGCCACCCTCATCTCCGACTTGGAAACACTGGGGTTAAAACAACGGGTCACTTCCCCCACCCACCTAGCTGGCCACATTTTGGATCCTATATTTTCTAATTTAGAGGGCCTACAAATTACTAATATCTTACCCTTGCCGTGGACTGACCATCACGCAATCTTTGCCACAATCACTATTAATACCCCTCGCGATAAGAAACCTATTCCCCCTCCTCAAAAGCCTTTTAAAGATTGGAAAAATATTCATCTAGATGATCTTAGGCTAAAACTGGATCATACTCACCCAGTGTTGTCCGCTGAACCCAATTCAGCACTACTTCAATTCCACACTTGGTTGGGTCTGGCCACGAATCAATCAGCCCCTACCAAAGAATTATCCAAAAATAGATCCAAACCCACTGCTCCCTGGTATAACGAAGAACTAAGGTCGCAAAAGCAAATCAATCGGAACAAGGAGAGACAATGGAGGAAAAATTACGATACAGCGAGCAAAGCAACTTATAAGGAATCTCTGGCACTTTACAAAGCCATGATCACAAAGGCGAAAAAAGATTATTATACTGACCAAATTCAAAAAGCCAAAAACTCCAGCAGACGACTGTATCAAATCACTAAATCACTGTCAGGCAACTCCCCAGATCTCACTCCCCCCCCGTCGCAAGCTTTATGTGACTCCTTAGCCTCCTTTTTCTTTACCAAAGTTGACGACATCTATCAGGCATTCTCGGCAAAATCACTCCCTAGGCCAGTTAATTCCTCCACTCTACCTCTAGCCAACACGTTCCCCAGTTTTCAACCCAGTCACAACTGATCAAATAAAAACCATAGTGTCCACTATTAAATCAGGATCGGCACTGGACCCTTGCCCATTCTCTGTGTTCCTGCCGGTAATGGACTCCATCATTCCATTACTCACCCAAGTCTGTAATTCCACTCTGCTTGCAGGCACCTATCCAGACCCCCTAAAAAACACACTACTAAAACCCCTGTTAAAAAAACCTTCCCTGGATAAAAATGAGTTAAAAAACTACCGGCCCATTGCGAGTCTCCCGTTCGTGGCTAAGGTGATCGAAAAAGCCATGAACATTCAGATCTCTGAATACATTGAAAAACACCATCTCCTGGATGACACGCAATTTGGATTCCGGAAATACCATGGGACAGAGACAGCCTTGATTAAGGCTGCCGATGATATCAGGGTAATCAGGGATCAGGGGGGAACAGCCATCCTGGTAATGTTGGATTTATCAGCGGCCTTCGACACGGTCGACCATACCATCCTGGTCGACCGTGTCGAGGGATTCGGAATCTGTCACTCTGCTAAAGACCTCATTGCCTCCTTCCTAGCCAGAAGAACGCAGGCTGTCATCTTAGGCCCTTTTCAATTGGCACAACTTTCATCTCCCTGTGGAGTTCCTCAAGGCTCATCCCTTAGTCCGACACTATTTAACATTTATGTGTCGGACCTTGCTAACACCATCAAAGCACACGGGATGAGCCTAACCTCCTATGCCGACGATACCCAGTTGGTATTAGCAATTAAAGGTGACGGAGATTAAGTAGCAGAAAAATTTAAGAATGGACTAGTAGACATAGGAGAATGGATGGCCTCCAACTGCCTTAAATTAAACTCAAAAAAAACTGAGGTGGTCATATTTGAACCTCTTCTCCCAGCCTGGCCATCAAGCTGGTGGCCAGATGCTTTTGGCACCCCTCCCACCCCGACTGCTAAAGTCAGGAACCTCGGAATCATCTTCGATGAAGGTCTAAATTTCATGGACCATGCCAATAAAACAGTCTCCACGGCACATCTAAAGCTGAAGATGATCAGAAAAATCCGTCCTTTTCTCCCAGAGTCAGCCATAAAAACATTGGTCACCTCCCTATGTGCTATCAGCTCTGGATTACTGTAACGGTCTCTTCCTCAACGCCAAATCCAGAGTAATAACCAAATTACAAACTATCCAGAACGCAGCAGCACGTCTGCTTTCTGGCAAAACTAAATACGAATCAATATCAAAAAGCATAAAGGATTACCACTGGCTCACTATTCGAAACAGAATTCACTTCAAGTCCCTTTGCATTGTGTTCAAAGCGCTCAAAAACCAAGGACCTCATTTTCTGAAAGAGCAGCTGCAACTGTACAAACCTAGCAGAACGCTACGTTCAGCTACCCTAAGCCAATTGGTCATTCCCCGTACAAAGACTGTATCCTGGGGTGATCGACGCTTCCTGGTGGCAGCCCCGAAGCTCTGGAACACCTTACCACTAAACATCAGGCAGAGCCCCTCCCTCCTTTACTTCCGCAAGCTCCTAAAAACTTGGCTGTTTGATCAATGATTGCTCTTTCCCCACTCTCCTCATCACAAATAACTGGTTATACCAGCGCCAAGACGCCCGAGGGTATTTGCTGCGCTTTAGAAATATCAAAAATAAATAAATAAATAAATAAATAAATACAGAGTCGGCGTTAGTTGAAGTGTCTGAAGCCATTCAGGAATGCCTGGATGCAGGCGGCAGAGAGGCCCTCATCCTGCTCGACCTCACGGCGGTTTTCAATACGGTTCCCCACATGCTGCTGCTCACTCGGCTTGCAGACTTTGGGATCGCTGGTACCACCTTGAGCTGGCTGAAATCTTTTCTGGGCGGGCGCAGCCAACATGTATGACTTCCCCCATTCTCCTCTTCTTCTCAGGCGGTCTCCACTGGAGTGCCCCAGGGGTCCTCCTTGAGCCCCCTGCTTTTTAATCTATATGTCACTCCCCTGATATATCTAGTAGAGGAGTTGGGAGCCAAAATCGTTGCGTACGCTGACGATACGCAGCTCCTATTTACATGGGGAAAATCTGAGAATTCTACATCCCAGGCTAGAAAATACCTGTCAGCAGTTTTTAAATGGCTTTCCGCTGCACAACTGAAGTGCAATGAAGGAAAGTCTGAAAGTCTCCTTTATGGAAAATTTCCCGACCAGTTCAGGGAAGCTCTCTGGCCATCGGAATTTCCTATGCCAACCTCTTCTGGACAACTTGCAAATAATCTAGGAATATGGTTTGAGGCGGATCTCTCCTTCTCTACCCAGATTAAGAAGCTGGCAGGTCACTGCTTTGGTATTCTTAAATCTCTCCGGAGGTTTCTCCCACTTCTCCCCAGAACAGCTAAGGAGACTGTCACTCGAGCCTTGATACTCTCGCGGACCGACTAAGCTAATGCCTTGCATATCGGCCTGCCGAGGTATCTCCTTAACAAACTGCAGGTTGTCCAGTATGCCGCTGTCAGACTCATATTCAACATTCTCACAAGATGCAGTGCCAGGCAGCACATACGGTCGCTCCTCTGGCTGCCTGTGGTCGAACGTGTCAAGTTTAAATCACTGACTCTGATCCACCGTGCTTTACATGCCAGCGGCCCCATCTATTTACAGAAGTGCTTCAGCTTCTACTCTCCGGTCAGATCTCTCCCATCAGCATCCCAGAGGTTGGCCTGCATTCCCCGCTTCCGGCTCACTAGATCTGGAGGCAAGTCTCTTGCTGTTAAAGCTGCCACTATGTGGAACCTACCTAGATCTGCGCAGTATTCAGGACTTTGGCCTATTTAAAAAAAAGCTGAAGACATATCTGTTTGTATAAGCTCTCTCCTCTCCCCCCCCCCGTCGAGCTCGCGCTGGGACACTCCAAGGTGTAGCCGCGCGCGTTAAAAGACTCAATAACATAACATAACATACAAGGCCACGTGAAGCCACTCTGCGTGGCTTTTCGTGGCCTTGTAAATATGGCCCCTTTTCACACAGCACTTTGCATGAAAGGAGCGGTACACAGTCTAAACATCGAGTTTATAATATCGCCCTACAGAAATATCGAGTTTAAAATATCGAAGGTAAAGAATATCGAGGTCAAGAATATCGTTAGACAGAATATCAACTCTAAGGTAAGTAATATCAATTTTATATCGATGTAAGTAATATCGAAGTCAGTAATATCGATATCAAATATATCGATGTTACTAATTTCGATGTTACTAATATCGATATTTGTATTGTTGTTATGTATTTTATTATGTGTTTAATATGTATGTGTTATATGTTTTTTTGTTAAGTATTTTACTTGTTTTAAATTATATGTGTACTATTTTTATATATTAATACTGTTATTTTTAAGTCAATTTTATGTTTTAGTACTGGAGTGGGTTGTGGGTTTATATATCGGAATAGGGTGGGAAGTAATTTAAATATATTAAACTAATTATTAGTTTTTTAGGAATTATAAATTAATTTTAATTTTTGCGTTTAAGTTTTGTAGCGGGTAGTGGGTTTATAGGGGCATTGGGTGGGAAGTATTTTAATTGTAATTAAGTAATGATTTATTTTAATTTATTGGTATTGATAATTAATTCACTTTTAGTTAATTATTAATTGGCCATTTTTAATTGGTAATTAATGTTTGTAATTGTTAATGTTTTAATTGGTAATTAATTTTTGTGTTTTTTTAATTTGTAATTAATGTTTGTAATTGGTAATTAATTTTTTTAATTGGTAATTAATTTCTTTATATGGTAGTTCATTTTTTTAACTGGTAAGTAATTTTTTTAATTGGAATTATTTTTTATAATTGGTAAATAATGTTTTGTAAAAAGTATTTTTTGGTATAAAAAACTATTTTATTGTTTATTTTTTTTTAATTGCTAATCAATATTTAATAATAAATATGATTTTTGTTTTGAAAAATATTTTATTGTTCAATATTTATTATTTGGTAACTAATATTAATTAATTAATATTTATTGGTGTTTATTGTTAATTTATTGTTAATTAATTATTCAATTGTAATTATGTTTTTAATAATTATTAATGGGTATTTGTAAATGATGTTGAGTTATTTAACATTTAAATTATTAATTATTTTAAATACAAACATTATTTATAAGTATGTTATATTTAATTTCTATGCTATCCAACGCTTTCCCTACTGTTGCACTCTCTGGAGTGGGAATAGTAATTTTTACCCCTATGCTATCCAACGTTTTCCCTACTGTTTCACTCGCTGGAGTTGGAATAGTAATTTTTACCAGCCGCGGGCCGTGGAGGGAGTTACGGTGGGGCAGGGAGGCGGGGGAGGGGAGGGGCGGGGTGGAGAGGGCTAAAAACCGGCATATGGATAATTACAGGTAAGTAAACAATTTAAATAATACAACGAATTTCGTAGCGCGCACTGCATCGCAAAATGCAGTGCAGTGCTCGCTACGTAATTCGTTTTATTATTGAAATTGTTTACTTACCTGTAATTATCCATATGCCGGTTTTTAGCCCTCTCCACACCGCCCCTCCCCTCCCTCCCTGCCCCACCGTAACTCCCTCCACGGCCCGCGGCTGATTTTTACCCCTATGCTATCCAACGCTTTCCCTACTGTTGCACTCTCTGTAGTGGGAATAGTAATTTTTACCTTCCCGCTATCCAACGCTTTCCCTACTGTTGCACTCTCTGGAGTGGGATTAGTACTTTTCACCCCTACGCTATTTAACGCTTTCCCTACTGTTGCATTTTCTGGAGTGGGAATAGTAATTTTACGTTCTACGCTATCCAATGTTTTTATTAATGCATTTTTTTTTAACTTTAAATAGTAGTTTTATTTATCTATTTATTATTTTTTGTATTATTTTAGATAATGTAGTATTTAATTAATTTTAAATATTTTGAAAGTATATTTAATTTTTAAAATGTATTAAAAAAATGATTTACTTTTTATTTATGTTAATATTTATTGTGTGTAGATGTATTTGTTAATTATAGTATTTATAAATAATTTATAAGTAATTAAAATAATTATTAGTAGTTATTTTTAAGTATATATTATATATTTTATGTATATGTTTAATTAATGTTTTATTATTTCATATGTATTATTTATTAATTTTAAACATTAAATGTTTTTAACTATGTTTATTTTATTTATTAGTATTATTTACTTTATTTTACACATATATTTTAAACAGAAAAAACCTATATTTTTAATTACGATATTTTTAACATCGATATTTTGGTTTTGATATTTTTGTACTTACAGAAAAAACCTATATTTCTAATTACGATATTTTTAACATCGATATTTTGGTTTTGATATTTTTGTACTTACCTTGTTGTAGATAGGATGTCGATATACTTGCCTTCGATATTCCAGCGTTGATGTTTCTGTAGGTCGATATTCTGTGAGTCGATATTCTGTCAGTGATTCGAAAGGAGCATACCATGGGTGTTGCCGTTGGTGTTCCTACGCAAAACCCATGCATTTTGCCACATTCCCAGATTTAAAATGATTTGTAAACCTCGGAATGTGTCAGAATTCTACGGCTCCCCAGGGGAGGTGTAGGGAGGCACAAAAAGGAGACACTCATTTTCCCATTCACAAACCCACTCAGAGACTCATGCATCCACTCATAGAGCCACTCAGAGACACAGGCACCCACTGACTGACCCACTCAGACACTCACTCGCCCACTCAGAGACTCACGCAACCACTCAAAGATCCACTCAGACACTCATGCACCCACTCTCTTGCCCTTTCAGAGACTCATCCATCCACTCACAGACCTTCACAGACCTAGTATGAGAATCATGCACCACCTCACAGACCTATTCAGAGACTCATGCACCCAATTACAGGCACACTCACACATCCAGTCAAAGACCCACTCAAATACTCTTGACCCACTCAAAGACCCACTCAGACACTCATGAACCCACTCTGAGATCCACTCAAACACTCATGCACCCACTCACAGACCCACTCAGACACTCACGTACCCACTCATAGATCCACACAGGCACTCATCCACCTACTTACACGGCCATGTACCCAACCATACAGTCACTCACACACCAACTTGCAGACCCATACAGCCACTTACACGCCCACAAACCCACTCAGAAACCCATACAGCCACTCATAAACTCAGCTACCTATACAGTCACTCGCACACCCACTCTCAAAGGTTAGAGTTAGGAAATTGCATTTAAATAACTGTTGAAATTCACTGAAAAGAAGCAAAGGTTATCGAGACGTCATAGTTAGGAACTGGAATTTTGAAAAACTTAGAAATTCTGTGAAACAACCAAAGGTTACAGGGACTTTGTAATTAAGCTCAGATTTTACTCCCCCAAAAAAACAGGGAAATCAAGCAGTTATAGTTACCTGAGCAACCTATAACATACGCCCCTCAGTGCACTGCTTATGACCTCACATATTACATCCCTCATTATATTGTCAGTTACATCACTGATGGCATCATTGATGACATATTAAATTACACCACTGATGACATCATCCACAGAACCACTCACACCCCATACAAACTCTGATACACCCACTCACATGTGTACACAACCACTCACACACCCATTTACAGACTCATATAACTATTGGCATAATAACTCTCTCCTCCAGCCACTCACACAACTACTAATGTACCTATATGGCCACTCACAAACCCATACAGCCACTCACACACCCACTCAACCACTCACACACCTATACAAACACTCACATACCCATTCACGTAGTCACTCACACAACTACTCACTCACTCATAAAGCCACTCACACAGCCACTCACCCACCCATAAAGCTACAAACAGAGCTTCTCACCCATACAGCCACTTACACACCAATTCACTCATCCACAAAACCACTTACATACACATTCAAACAGCAATACACTCATGTGCCCACTTACTAATCTATACAGCCACTTACCCATATACCTGGTCAAACAGCCACTCATATGCTAACAAAGAGAGAGTAAGGGTATACTGGTTCACTCTCTTACCCCTAATAGACATTTGATAAACAACAGAAGAGTGAAGGTACCAACAGAAAAACCTCAAATAAAGATGTGAGGTTTAAGTGAAAGGGAAAGAAAGGTAGGGGAAAATCAACACATATAACAAGTTGTATAAGAACCCTCACTCACCAACCTAGTGGTGACATGCTTCATCACTGGGTTCCCACTCGAAAGACCTAATGTCTTTCCAGTGTGCTACAACGCCTGTTTACAGCGGAGCTGGTTCTTGTGTGTGTTGAGGGTGCAAAAGGAAGGCCAAATTGTGCTAGGTGAGTGCAAAAAAAGGAGTGTTAAGTCTAAAAAGTGCGTAGTTGTGACTGTCAACTATTTTATTAATAGTCCAACCAGCACTGATTAAAAACAATTTAAAGTGGAAACATAGGAATGGTCTCGACAATCAGAGACACCTAGTCCACAGTGAGGAATAAATTCAGGTCGACATGTTTCTGCTTGTAAGAGCCCGAGTCGCTCAGCTTTCTTCAGGACCAAGTTATGTGATCCTCCGGTGGTGTACACGCACTAAGGTGCACCCTGCCGTGAGGATTTTAGTGTAAAAAAGACAAAAAGAATGGAATTTCCGTAATACTTACGGCTTATAGCCGTAGGGACCCACTCAGCTATTTGCTAGGGTCAGGTACGTGAGGAAGACGATTCTCACTCCACATGGGCAGACACGGTGGGGGGTATGTTTCACGTCGCATATATTTTTGCAGACGGCTCCCCACAGACTACCTGTTCTGTCAACATCCGGGCCGCGGTGTTGACAGAACAGGTAGTCTGTGGGGAGCCGTCTACAAAAATATATGCGACGTGAAACATACCCTCCACCGTGTCTGCCCATGTGGAGTGAGAATCGTCCTCCTCACGTACCTGACCCTAGCAAATAGCTGAGTGGGTCTCTACGGCTATAAGCCGTAAGTATTACGGAAATTCCATTCTTTTTGCCTTTTTTACACTAAAATCCTCACGGCAGGGTGCACCTTAGTGCGTGTACACCACCGGAGGATCACATAACTTGGTCCGGAATAAAGCTGAGCGACTCGGGCTCTTACAAGCAGAAACATGTCGACCTGAATTTATTC
Source organism: Lissotriton vulgaris (assembly GCF_964263255.1). Classification (NCBI taxonomy): domain Eukaryota; kingdom Metazoa; phylum Chordata; class Amphibia; order Caudata; family Salamandridae; genus Lissotriton; species Lissotriton vulgaris. The sequence continues at coordinate 971,450,965 of NC_141697.1, forward strand.
CTCACTGTGGACTAGGTGTCTCTGATTGTCGAGACCATTCCTATGTTTCCACTTTAAATAGTTTTTAATCAGTGCCGGTTGGACTATTAATAAAATAGTTGACAGTCACAACTACGCACTTTTTAGACTTAACACTCCTTTTTTTGCACTCACCTAGCACAATTTGGCCTTCCTTTTGCACCCTCAACACACACAAGAACCAGCTCCGCTGTAAACAGGTGTTATAGCACACTGGAAAGACATTAGGTCTTTCCAGTGGGAACCCAGTGATGAAGCATGTCACCACTAGGTTGGTGAGTGAGGGTTCTTATACAACTTGTTATATGTGTTGATTTTCCCTACCTTTCTTTCCCTTTCACTTAAACCTCACATCAAACAGCCACTCACCCATACATCCACTTACAAACGGAGGGCACGATTCACAGAATGAACTTAAGACTCAATCCTAAACGAACTACTATTTTGGTATTCACAGAATGCACTTACTTATTTCGGTATTCACAGAATGCACTTACTCATTTCGGTATTCACAGAAGTTAGTAGTCCTAACTTTAGGACTCCTAAATGCCTTCTGTGAATACCGAAAGTCTTAAACTTAGGATTTTTCTCAGTTTAGTAGTAGTAAAGTTAGGAGTCCTAACTTTAGGACTCCTAAATGCCTTCTGTGAATACCGAAAGTCTTAAAATTAGGATTTTTCTCAGTCCTAACTTTACTACTACTAAATTGAGAAAAATCCTAATTTTAAGACTTTCGGTATTCACAGAAGGCATTTAGGAGTCCTAAAGTTAGGAGTCTTAACTTTACAACTACTAAATTAAGAAAAATCCTAATTTTAAGACTTTCGGTATTCACAGAAGGCATTTAGGATTTCAAAAGTTAGGAGTCCTAACTTTACTACTACTAAACTGAGAAAAATCCTAATTTTAAGACTTTCGGTATTCACAGAAGGCATTTAGAAGTCCTAAAGTTAGGACTACTAACTTCTGTGAATACCGAAATGAGTAAGTGCCTTCTGTGAATATCGAAATGAGTAAGTGCTTTCTGTGAATACCAAAATAGTAGTAAGTTTAGGATTGAATCTTAAATTCTTTCTGTGAATCGGGCCCATGGTCACTAACTCATAGAGCCATTCACACATCCACTCAGTTATCCATTCAGCCACTCATGAGTACACTCATCCACCCATAGAGCTACTCACACAGCTACCAGTCACAGATAGTCTCTCACGCACACACTTACCCACCAATAAAGTCACTCACACAGTCACTCACGTACCCATACAGCTACTCATGCACTCACTTATTCACTAATACAGCCACAGACACAGCCACTCACACACCCATATAGCTACCCACTACATTGATAAAGATAGTCACAGTACCACTCAGATGACGTATATTAGAAACAGTATCAGTCATTAGTAGTACAAAAAGAATAGTAATTTAACATATACATTAGCTTAGTATAAGTAAAAAGTAAAAAAATGTTTACGAAACACTTACACTCACTGGAAGATGTCGTCAGCGATGGCATTTCAGATGTCATCAATTATGTCATGAGGCATGTAAAATGTGAAATCAAAAGCAGTGCATTGTGGGGTATAAGTTATAGTTAGGTCAGGTATCTATAGCTGCTGAATTTCACTTGAATTTGAATTGAATTTCACTTGTTTTGTATGAGTGAAATTTGAGCCTAACTATAGTGTCCCTGTAACATTTGTTTTTGTCAGCGAATAGATAGGTATAAGAGGGCCTATGGAATAAAAGTCCCTGAAAACTCAGCATTCCTTGTGTGCGTGCTCTCTTCCACGTGGAGCATGGTTTCTGAACTCGTCACGAGCACCGGGGCGCTGTGCGCGCTCCCCTCCTCCAGCACAGCAGGGGAATTAGCCTTGCGGGGAAGGCGATATATATATATATATATATAATTAGGATATATATATATATATATATATATATATATATATATATATATATATATATATATATATCCCCTTCCCCGCGGGGCTAATTCCCCATCTGTGCTGGGGGAGGGGGGCGCGCACAGCGCCAGAGGGGGGCGCGCACAGCGCCACGGTGCTCGTGACGAGTTCAGCTCGTCACACAGCACAGTGGCACTGTGCTCATGACAAGCTGAGCTCATCATGACCACGCCCGTTTTCATAGAACGCTCAGCACAGCAGGGGAATTATCCCCGCGTGTGAGCGCTGCGCGTGTCATGACGAGCTCAGCTAGTCATGAGCACAGTGGCACCATGACTCATGACGAGTTGAGCTCATCATGAGCACGGAAGAGGTTAAATAAATATATATATATATATATATATATATATATACACACACACACACACTTATGTATGTATACATATGTAAGTATAAGTATATAGGGAGAGGAGTGGGGGAGAACAAAGTTGAGAGAGGCAGAAGCATAGAAGATAAGGGTATTAGGAGAGAAGAGAGAAATAGTGTATACAAATAGGTAGTTTAATAAAATAATACCATGACACAAACACATCAGTGTTGTATTTCATTCAGTGTGACCCTCGTTGTATTGGTGGTTCTGTCCTTCTTGCTGTATAATCACTTGTGTAGACATTTCTATTTAGTGCTCACTGCCACCTATATTTTCCATTCTTTGTCCATTATTTATAAATAAAGCACACAAATGCACTGAGAATGAAAAGAATGTCATGGCAATGCAGTGCGTGCTTGCTCACCAGACATACTGGATAACACAAATAAATACAACCGTATACATTATAGTGAAAAAAATACAAACCCAAAATGTGTGCACTTTTTTACTTCAGATGCGGCGCCATTTTTAGCACTTTCACCTTCTGAAATCTCTTGTTGATTTCAAGGTAATGCAGTGGATTGTAAGGTGACTTTTTTCAAATCTGAAGTTTCTAGCCTAGAGAAAAGTATGGACGGCTTTTCTTTCTTAGGCTTTTAAGCAGTTGATGCTGTTGACAATGATGGAGGCTTTTGGTTTTTTTCCTGAGACTTGTCAAATGGCTTGTCATAAAGACAAGTCATCTAATGGACGTGGTTTTACTTTCATTGCTACTTGGGCGATTATGCTCCGGAAGAAAGCATTAGCCTGTTTTTGGGCATCCTTTTGAGTTACAGCTGCCGCCAGCCTAATGGTTCTAACACATCTACTGAAAGGTGCAAAATTACAGTAAAATTGAATATACACAGGACACACTGACATTCAGCCACATTGTCTTCAAGGAAATAACACAGGAGACCAATGCCACTAACCATAGTGCTCCAAGCTCCGCTGCCCAGCAAGCATCACGATTTCTAAGATACAATAGTATCTTCACTCTTCCTATTGTAATGTAATGTTCAGGTAAACAACTGCGAACAACCCCAGCCACAGTTTCAGAGTAGCATTAAGCAAGCAACCGACATAGTTGAAACCATAGTAATGGATGGAGTGAACATTACATTCCTAACTGAAACCTGGCTAAATGACAATTCCACTCCGATACTTGATCTTCTTGTACCACCTGGCTATTCTATCATTCAAAAGGACAGACCAGGACACTCAGGCGGCGGAATAGCAATAATTCTCAAAAATGTCATACAGTTCAGCTCCTTTGAAACCACAAATTGCTCAACATTTGAATACCAAGGAGTCAAACTCATAACCAAAGGTGGAACTCCTATCAAACGTCATACCATGCATCATCCCCCTACGTATCGCTCAACCTACATTGAATAACTATATGACCTGAAAACACATTTATCTCCAACCAACACCAAAGATGTGTTATTAGGAGATTTCAATCTTCACTGGAATGACAGAAACAACAACATGGTTAACTTACTCGAAATCAATGCCTTCTAGCCACTCTGTAAAGAACTAACCCACATCAGAGATGCTAATCTAGATAAGATATTCACCAGAGGTGAAATCACCACTCTTCAATCCATCACACCCATCGAATGTTCAGATCACCATCTCATACACTTCAGACTAGAGGCAAACCACACACGCTACCAAAACTCATCCAATAAACAAACACACAAGTCAAAGAACATCCAACAAATTCCCTGAACAACAATGGATTCTAAAACTGATGCACAACTTCACTCACATCCTCATCTACACACGGTAGATGACCTCACCGACCACTATAACTCAACTGCGACAAACCTGCTTGACCAAGTTGCTTCACTCAAACTGAAGAGATCCAGAAAGACCCTGTCTAGATTCTGGTTCAATCTAGAGCTAAACACAGAGAGGAGGCAACTAAGAATGACTGAAAGACTATTGAGATCGAATACGTCACCAATACACCTTGCTCGCCTCAGATCTAAGTGCCTCACCTACAAGAAAGATATGAGGTCCGCGGCGCTTAGAGTAAGCGTCGACTCTCTGAGCACAGCCGATGAAAACGTGAAGACGTTTGTTAAGCTTTGAGTAAATAAAGTTCACCTACAAGAAACACATCTTTAGGGAAAAATCCGCTTTCTTTCGCACTCAGTTGGACCGGTTGAAGAACAGACTGAGAAATCTATACAACATAATTAAACAACACACTACCCCCACCGCCCAACAGGAAGTTATATCTAGGGCTGGGCGTAGTTTGCGAAGTAGTGCTTCGCGAAGCTACGCGAAGTAAACTTCGCACTACGCGAGCCATGCGTAGCACTACGCGAACTGTGTAGTAGCATGTTCGCACTGTGCAAGATGCCGTTTTCAATGATTGCACAGTGCGGACAAGCATCCGGCACTGTGCGATCATTGGAAACGGCATCTTGCACAGTGCGAGCTGTAGTTTTCTGACGCTCAAGGAGATTTTTACTCGAGGGGCAGCTTTCTCAACGCGGACTGGTAGTTTCTCATTGCGAGCGGTCGCGAGCATACGCGACTACTCGCAATGAGAAACCGGACCTCCCCGTGTTAAGAATCTCGCAGGGAGGTTTATTTTCCACGCTAGCGATCGACAACTTGATGTTGCTGATCGCGAACGAGTAAAAAGTCTCGCCAGGATGTCATTTTGAATGCTCGCAGTCACCAGCTTGATGTTGAGGACCGCGAGCAAGCACAAAATGACCGCTGCACTACGCTACACTACGGTAAACAACGGTAACAACGAAACTTTATCTCAGCGGGGAATCACAACAGAGTCGTTATCACGACCAGGTTGTGATTCCGCATACCATTACTTCGCAAGTCGCAACAACGACTTGCGGAGGGGGGGAAGGTGTTGGATTTAAAATCTAACACCTTCCCTAGTGTCCGCACAGACTGGAGTTGGAATAGTAAATTATACTATTCCAACTTCCAGCGCCACCCCTCCGCAAGTCCTTGTAATGACTTGGGAGTAATGGTATGTGGAATCACAACGCGGTTGTGATAACGACCGCGTTGTGATTCCCCACGGAGATAAAGAATGCGGGATTTGATCGTATATTCCTACGCTACGCGTGTTCGCACTGTGCTACGTGCAGTTCGCGTAGTGCGAAGTTGTGCAAACTTCGCAAACTATGCTAACGTAGGGTAGTGCTTTGCCCAGGCCTAGTTATAGCCACAAATGAACGCTATGAAGAAAGAGCAAATTTCTTCTCAGAGATAATACTGAAAATGTAACAATCTCTTACCTATGTCACAAGTTTGACTACTCAGCTCCCCTGCTCTGATGACATATCCTTCTCCATGGTAAGTCTATATACAGGCCCAGCCTTGTACCTGAAAAACACACAAATATCTAACATCAAGGAGGAGCTTCACTCACTAAAGAATAGTACCAGTTGATCAAAGTTCAAATTATTGAGAGAAGATGAAGTCCACAAGGTAATTGCAAACTTGAAACCCACATCCCATACCACTGATCCCCTCCAATCCCCTTAGTACAGAACTTGAATCACATCATCTCACCATTCGGGACCAAACAAAATCATCAATGCTTCCCTCTTTCCTAGCAAAAGCAATCAAAAATTGCGTCCTGATCCAACTCAACCAACACATTGAGAAATTCAACGTACATGACCCCTTCCAATCAGGATTCAGAAAAGGGTGTAGCATGGAAACTGCTATGCTCAATATAGCAGATGACATTCTCTGAACTTTAGATAAAGACAACTCTTGCCTCCTAATCCTACTCGACCTATCAGCGGTGTTTGATACAACCACCAAATTTTACTTGAGACCCTCAAAAATCTCACAGGTATCAATGGCACGGTCCTAAGATGGTTTCCATCCTATCTACAACATAACTTGCAACAAATAAAAATTGGCAGTCTTCTCTCTCAACCCACTCCTGTTCCATGAGGAATTTCTCAAAGTTCAAAGTTTCAGCCACTTCATGGAACTCCTCACCATTATCCTGAAACAAGCAAGGGTGAAATATCACCTTTATGTGGACGACACTCAAATTTACTACAAAATATCATCCCACAGCTACATCCGCTATCTGAATACCACACTACATAAGATAGAAAACTGCCTAAACATTTATCATCTAAAACTAAATCTCAATAAACCCGAACTTTTACTCTTTTCTCCAAATGGCAAGTCATCACCAATCCATAAATTGCTAGAGCATGGATGTTCTGAACTGTTCTTTCACACTCTCCAACACTGTTTAGCCTGGAGGAATCCCCCTAGATATAAATATGTCAATGAAAAAACACATCACTAATTCAGCCAAAGGGGCGCTGTACACCCTAAAACATCTAAAGAAACTCACACCGTTTATCCCACTGGAAGACCTAAAGATCATAGAACAATCACTTGGCCTCTCGAAACGTAAATATGGTGATGCTATATTCACTGAAACCCCAAAAAGCCAACTAGCCACTTAGAACAACTCTTAAGGCAGCCACTCGACTCCTCACAGGCACCAAAAGGTGTGACCACCTCTCATCAGCTGTCAAGAATCTCAATTGCCTCCCAAAGGAAGGAAGATGCATCCACAAGACAGCCCGCATCACCCACAAAGCCCTTCACACCACAAACTATAAATATTTAGAAAGCAAACTATTGAGAGCGGGCAAAACTCGAGCTTTAAGAAGCTCTGACTCCCAAACTGAAAATAAATCATCCTAGAAACGCTCTTTCTCTGGTAACAATTCATCTTTTTGGAACTCACTACCTAAAGATATTCGCTGCAACCCCTCCTATACCAGCTCCAAACTGAATCTCAAAACTCTACTACTGAACAAATGCATGAACCAGCCCCCCTGAGTTTGTTACATCAACAGGACCAACCAAAACGGTCATCTGACCCATTTCAGCGCCTATGCCTTGGATGGTCAATGCTGGATTATTTAGGACTCTTGGAGATATGTATATTATGTTGCACTGTTATTGTTTTTCCCTTTCGTATTACTATGGCAGTGATGAATCCTTCTTGTAATGTCATGTCTTGGAAAGTGCTCTGATACACATGGGTCTATCCAGTGCTATATAAGACTCATTATGTTTAGACTGCTGAGACCACCAAGACTTGCCACCAGCTGTTGCTCTACCCTAGGGCTGCACTATTAATAGACTCTGAACCTGGCCCCTGCGGGCGCCTGTGTCCTTTCACAAAATTGTGGTCTTTGAAATCCTGAATGAGGCAGGGATGGCACAGTGAAACTTGGTAACAGTCTATTATCACCTTTTGAATGTGTGATTGTCAGAAACAAGAAATATTCTGCATCAATTTGTGATGCATAGATCTGCATCACAAGTCATATGGGGGAAACAACCGTTACAACGCATGCATTACAATGTATGCTTTTACCCTGCATGCCATTACAATGGAAGTGGCTTGCTGTAGGGGGTATAAGGTGTTGGATTTAACACCTTCCCTACTGTTGCACAGACTGGAGTTGGAATAGTAAATTATACTATTCTAAACTCCAGCGCACCCCCGACAGCAAGTCGGGGTAAAATATTGGGTTGTAAAGGCATGCAGGATAAAAGCATGCTTTGTAACGTCATACAACTGTCATATGGATATAATTACACTGTTCCAAATATTTCCTCCCTATCAGATCTGTGGGGTCTGGGGTACTTGTAAGATGTGGGTTCCGATAATGGTGCCAGACCTGTTAGGGGTTATCTGCCTGCCACTGAGGATTCTGATATATTGCCCACATGCCTGTGCTGTCCATTGATGTCCTGTGCTAACTGGGATCTGGGATAACATTAAGACCGAGGCAACATTATGTTGCAGTGTATCACAGAAAGTTTGGGATGTAGTGGATTCGATAAAACACACATTTTCAAAAAATATAATAATTTCTCGGAAGGATAGGGGCTACCAATTCTTTGTTCTGTGCGTATGTATCATATGCATATAAGAGGATTGAGAAGGTGATTATCACTTGCATTTGGGTAAATTACATTTTGTGGGTTAATTTTCTATATTTGTTAGCTTAGACGATTTTTCACTTGAGCTATTTTTGAATGTGATATTAGTATATGCATAAATGATGCATGTTGGAACTGGGTAGCCTGGCCTAGGGCAAGACTAGCATATCAGAGGCACAGTGTAAAGGTTGCAGACCACCCAGAAGTAATTCCACGCAATAGCACTCAAAAAGAAAACACTACACCAAAAATGTGTGACAATACGTACTGCTTTATATAAAAATAATATACTCTCTGTTCTCAAATATAAATAGCTCAGAACATTTCAGGTCACTTTAGTATCAGCAATTATATTACTAAACTGCTAAGCAATTAATCAATTAACTTGTCAGTACTCTTACACTTATTATTCTAGGATACACAATTCAATTACACTGCAGTTTGTGTGGAATATAGCAGAAGTACTTCCCAATTCTAAATCCTAATGACTACCAGCATTTATAGAATAGATAGATCACTTAACCAAAACTGGTAGGTAACTCTAACACTTGTTTTAGCTCAGTTAGGCTTCTACTGTACTCTGTTTACTGTATAACATTTCTTGTCACTGTATTACTTTGTACTTTTGGCCAGATCAGCACTCAAAACAGATTAGAACAACATTTTCTTTTACAGGGATAACATTACAGTCCTCTCTCTATTCCTGTTCAGGAAGAAATTGTTTAAGCACCACTTAAGACACTTTTCTATAGAACTGTTGTAAATAGAATGAACCCTGACAGGGATTCCTCATAGACGCTGTACTCCCAGAGTCAGAGTCTTAATTTATATCCAATTAAACCTGTGGAAGACAATCCCCCACGTAGCTACCTCCTTACTTGTGACTGTTGTTGTTGGATAGTTCTGCACCAGATGTAAAGGGTTAACAGGCGCGTGGGCCCGGGGAACCAAGACTGAAGAGGCTCTCTCTCGCCTCAGGCCGACTCCTTTGCGCTGCACTCGCGCTGGAAATAACCAAGACTGAAGAGGCTCTCTCTCTCGCCTCAGGCCGACTCCTTTGCACTGCACTCACGCTGGAAATAACCAGGGCGGCACCACAAACCCCCAGATCCCTGCCGGGCCTTATCACTCTTCCTCCCTGCCCAGGCCGGCTCCTCAGCGCGGCGCTCGAGCAGGAAGAAGCGGGCCGATTACTCAGCCAGCCACAGAACTCTCCGGCGCCTCTCCTCAGCGCTGGTCTCCGCAGACACTTCTCCGGCGGGCATGCGCGGAAGCGCTCTCGCCGAGGCCGCCTCCCACTGATCCCGCTCCAGGGAGAGACGCTACACTCTCGGGCCTGCTCACATCTCTGCCCCTCCTTCCGGGGATAGCTGCATCCGACGGGACGTGCGCAGTGACTCCTTCAGTTCCTTCAGGACGAGGTCGCTACCGGCAACGCGACTCATGCGCGATCGGTGCCCCCGGGGTCCCGCTCACAAAGGGAAGCCTCGCCAGGCTTCTCAGGCTCAGTGGATCCCGGGAGGGTGCTAGCACAGAGCGCGATCGGTGTTTAAGAGGTCCAGCTCCCAGTTCACCTCACACCTTCCACTCAGCAGGCAGAGGGGTTTGCCACACGCCACAGGACCAGTCAATGGTAAGGAATTAGGACAGTTGTTCAATGAAGATATTTCCTTCCTTCACTAAAAACGAAGAGGAGGGGGGCTCCTTCAGGATGAAGCCAGATTGTACTTTCTTAGCACTAACCCCCCTATTCCTCCTTACTGGGCAGACTAGGGGCACAGGGGAACTCTCAGCTCAGCTCCCAGGACTACTAGAATTAACCCCTTCACCTATCTGTCCAGGATCAGCAGGATGAGCTAACTTGGCTAGGACAACAGGACAAAGGAGGTGAGGAAAACCTTGACAGAGGGCTACTCTTGTAGAGGAAACCACCCTTCAGAATCCTACCCCCACTAGACCTCAGCCTTCACTCTAGCTGCTCCTCACTGACAGACAAAATGGCTGTCCAGAATTCCGCCTTATATAAAGGCTGCCCTCTCAGTGGTCCAGAATGGACCAGAAGGTTCTGGAATGCCCTATGTTAGGCTATGGCCAAGTTCTGTTTGTGACAGTTGGGGCAGTTGGTGGCCACCATTTTAGGTGGTGCCAACTTTCTTGTCAGAACAGGCCTCTGGGCCTGAGGTAAAGGATTATGAGGGGGAGAAAGAACACCTATCCCCCTGGCCAACACCTACAAAAAGTCAGTAGACAAAAAAATTAATAAGGGTATGAGGGGCAAAAAGGGGACAAAAGAAATAAAAATTAGGAGGGACTTCGCCAAAAAGCCAGACAGGTCTAACAATGCACATAATAATATTACTTCCCATGCTGAAATCCTGATTACAAAAGTAATTCAACTTCGCAGCAGAATATGCAGTTTTCCTGTACTTTGTCCTAAATGTACTTTTCAGGAATACCCCACATTTAAAAATGAGTGGGCTGCAAAGTAGGAAGATTCAGTAGCTGGACTTCAAAATGTGGTACAATAACCAAGTTAAATTTCTCTAGTCATCATGAAGTTGAAAGGTTAGGCAGGTGAGAGAAATAAAGTCTAGGTTTAAGGTTTTTTGAATGTGCTCAGACATATTGTTGGAAATGAGTCTCCAGTTGGTGCCCTGTCTAAATAGGGACTTGTTGTAAATATCATTTTATCTTTATTGTATTGTGTAGTCTATTCTTCATTTTTATCAGTCTCTTGTCATTGTTAGAATATTGTTAATGTTCTTTTCTGCATTCTGGCTTGACTGAGATTCTAGTTTGGTCAGTTAAAGCCTGGCCAGATGAGGAGATGCACGTTTGTATCTGTACTGAAATAAATCTCTACTTCATTACCTAAGAAGTGTCAGTCAGAATGATCGATTGATTTACAACATTTTTGGCGAGAGGTAAAGTGTCTGACCAGGCAGTGGAGCAATTTATTCAGCAGTGGAAGAAGCGTGTGACAGATTACAAAAAGTGCTCTTACACCCAACTTGGAGTCACTGCGTGCCGATCATTGATTTCATGAGTTTCCTGAAATCAGAATTGACTACATTGTTTCTAAAGGCAACAAAGAAGAAAAAGCCATCAGTAAGCGCTATTTGAACTTGTGCGCGAGATTGGTGATTCAACGTTAGCGAATGAGTTTCCTAACAACAGCTACTTGATTCTGTGACGTATAAATGAGGTGTGTGCGTCCCTAACAACAATTACGTCAGTTCTCTACGTGGATCCGCACAGCATCACCAAGGTTACCAAGTGTTTCAAGCATTCGCAAGCGTGCTTAACAACAGAATGTGAATGACGCAGATGTATGCTGTCATTTCACGTACTGGCGTCGGACACTGGCAGCCATTTTAATTAAAAGAAGCGAGTGTTGCTGAACGAAACCTGTGAGAAACGAAGCAAAGATTATACGGAGAGTCAATTTCGAAATCATAAAGCATCGTTAACATTGAGGCATAGGAGTGTGGTCATATTTGGGGCTACGCTCACCCTTTGATCATCTGAATTCACACGTAGGAAGGTTACCAACGACAGTGATACACTCACCCTTTGTGTATTATTATTTACAGTAAGACTTTCACTCGAGTGATGTTGTTTTTCATCATTTATTCATTTATTCATTGTAAAGTGTGTTCAAGGGAACATTTCAATAATATATTAATTTTACAGTGGATGTGCGATAGGGTTGGGTTTATATTTATATCATAGCCACCTGATCCATATCAAGTGTCTTAGGTGTGTTAATAATAACAATGTCGCAACAGGTTAATGTAGCTTTGCCGCCTCAATTTTTAAGTGAACCTGGTAACCCTACAATCTCTTGGGAAGATTGGATAGCAATGTTCTACAATTACATTGAGGCTTTGGATGGAGAAGAACTCTCACCTAAAAGGTAGAAAGCGTTGTTAATGACCACTTTAGGTAAAGAGGGTCCACCAATGGGCCTCCACTTGCACCTCCGGCTTGTCAATCCTCCGTGGATGCCTCCACATTGAGACTCCGTGATACGGAGCTCCGTGGCCCCAAATTACCGGGTGGTGCATCTCCCGCGGCTGGGAGGCCGCATATAAATCAAAGCTCCAAGGTTCCCACCTGTTGGAGACGCACTCAGACATCCACTGCAGCAACCTTCATGAGGTAAAAGCCAGATCGGCGAGCGGATCCAGTTTACAGCATGCCTGTCGATTCACGTCGGACGCGTTTCGTGCTCATTGCACTCTTCAGCGGCGCGACAGTCATTTTGGCATAGTAGCCACACCTCCCACTTAAAAATATGAGCCCTCCAATGGGCGAATCAAATGAGGCTGCGTTGGTTTGTGGGTCTTGTAGTGTGTGCTTCAGTTATGTGCCGCTGTCTGAGCTGTTTCAAGCCCACCAATGGGCCTCCACTTGCACCTCCGGCTTGTCAATCCTCCGTGGATACCTCCACATTGAGACTCCGATATACGGAGCTCCGTGGCCCCAAATTAGGGGGTGGTGCATCTCTCGCGGCTGGGAGGCCACGTATAAATCAAAGCTCCAAGGTTCCCACCTGTTGGAGACGCACTCAGACATCCACTGCAGCAACCTTCATGAGGTAAAAGCCAGATCGGCGAGCGGATCCAGTTTACAGCATGCCTGTCGATTCACGCCGGACTTGTTTCGTGCTCATTGCACTCTTCAGCGGTGCGACAGTCATTTTGGCATAGAAGCCACACCTCCCACTTAAAAATATGAGCCCTCCAATGGGCGACTCAAATGAGTCCGCGTTGGTTTGTGGGTCTTGTAGTGTGTGCTTCAGTTATGTGCCTTTGTCTGAGCTGTTTCAAGCCCACCAATGGGCCTCCACTTGCACCTCCGGCTTGTCAATCCTCCGTGGATCTCCACATTGAGACTCCGTGATACGGAGCTCCGTGGACCCAAATGACCGGGTTGTGCATCTCCCGCGGCTGGGAAGCCGCGTATAAATCAAAGCTCTAAGGTTCCCACCTGTTGGAGACGCACTCAGACATCCACTGCAGCAACCTTCATGAGGTAAAAGCCAGATCGGCGAGCGGATCCAGTTTACAGCATGCCTGTCGATTCACGCCGGATGCATTTCATGCTCATTTCACTCTTCAGCGGCGCAACAGTCATTTTGGCATAGAAGCCACACCTCCCACTTAAAAATATGAGCCCTCCAATGGGCGACTCACATGAGTCTGCGTTGGTTTGTGGGTCCTGTAGTGTGTGCTTCAGTTATGTGCCGCTGTCTGAGCTGTTTCAAGCCCACCAATGGGCCTCCACTTGCACCTCCGGCTTGTCAATCCTCCGTGGATGCCTCCACATTGAGACTCCGTGATACTGAGCTCCGTGGCCCCAAATTACCGGGTGGTGCATCTCCAGCGGCTGGGAGGCCGCGTATAGATCAAAGCTCCAAGGTTCCCACCTGTTGGAAACGCACTCAGACATCCACTGCAGTAACCTTCATGAGGTAAAAGCCAGATCGGCGAGCGGATCCAGTTTACAGCATGCCTGTCGATTCACACCGGACGCGTTTTGTGCTCATTGCACTCTTCAGCGGCGCGACAGTCATTTTGGCATGGAAGCCACACCTCCCACAATATTTTTAAGTGGGAGGTGTGTCCTCTATGCCAAAATTACTGTTGCGCCGCTGAAGAGTGCAATGAGCACGAAACATGTCCGGCGTGAATTGCGTCTCTAACTGGTGGGAACCTTGGACCTTTGATTTATACGCAGCCTCCCAGACGCGGGAGATGCACCACACGGAAATCTGGGGCCACGGAGCTCCGATTCACGGAATCTCAATGTGGAGGCATCCATGGTGGATTGACAAGCCGGATGTGCGAGTGGAGGCCCATTGGTGGGCTTGAAACAGCTTAGACAATGGTACATAACTGAAGCACACACTACAAGACCCACAAACCAACGCGGACTCATTCGAGTCGCCCATTGGAGGGCCAATATTTTTAAGTGGGAGGTGTGGCCTCTATGTCAAAATGACTGTCGCGCCGCTGAAGAGTGCAACGAGCAGGAAACGCGTCCAGCGTGAATCGACAGGCATGCTGTAAACTGGATCCGGTTGCCGATCCGGCTTTTACCCCATGAAGGTTGCTGCAGTGGATGTCAGAATGCGTCTCCAACTGGTGGGAACCTTGGACCTTTGATTTATACGCGGCCTCCCAGTCGCGGGAGATGCACCACCCGGAAATCTGGGGCCACGGAGCTCTGATTCACGGAGTCTCAATGTGGAGGCATCCATGGAGGATTGATAAGCAGGATGTGCGAGTGGAGGCCCATTGGTGGGCTTGAAACAGCTTAGACAGCGGCACATAACTGAAGCACACACTACAAGAGTCACAAACCAACGCAGACTCATTCGAGTCGCCCATTGGAGGGCCAATATTTTTAAGTGGGAGGTGTGGCCTCTATGCCAAAATGGCTGTTGCGCCGCTGAAGAGTACAATGAGCACGAAACGCGTCCGGCGTGAATCGACAGGCATGCTGTAAACTGGATCCGCTCGCCGATCCGGATTTTACCCCATGAAGGTTGCTGCAGTGGATGTCAGAGTGCGTCTCCAACTGGTGGGAACCTTGGAACTTTGATATATATATATATATATATATATATATATATATATATATATATATATATATATATATATATATATATATATATATTCACTGAAAAAACCATAGGTTTCACACCAGTTATAGTTAGGAATTAGCATTTAAAAAACCTATTAAATTCACTGAAAAAACCATAGGTTTCACACCAGTTATAGTTAGCTGGAAATTTTACTGATATAAAACCATTGAAATTCCCATGTTATAGTTAGTCGGACTCACTATAACTTGCGCGTGCAATGCACTGCTGATGACATCACATATTACATCACTCATGACATGGTCAGTGACATCACTCATGACATCACTGATGACACCATCCTTGTGACACAGTGACAGACCTCCTTTCACTATAATGTAACCCATGAAACACATATTCAAAAATAGAAACTAATATTTTCAAAAAAGTGGATATACCCATACCAGTTACAACAACCAATTCAGTAATACCACCATCTAATACACATCCACTCATGTGTATGTATATGGGTTATTTGATATTATTATTAGTATCAGTATGAGTGTCTATATGGTTTGGTGGGGGTATTACTTAGCACATAGATGCATGAGTGACTGACTCTTTGTTTGTATGTGTTTTGAAGACAGCATATGTACAGGACTGTATGGGTGGATGAGTGTCTATATGTGTTTGTTAGTGAGTGAATGACTGTCTCACTAGTGTCTTTATCAGTAACTACATATGTTTTAATCTAGTATATGTGAATATTGATGTATATAAGTGAGTATATGTGAGAGTAAGAGATTGTAAGAGTTCCTGTTTAAATAAGTATGTGTTTCTATAAGTGATTGTTTATGAGAATAAATATGTGTAATTTTAAATAGAAGTAAGGTGGAAGTGTGTGTATAACTCTATATTCAAATAAATGGATGTCCAATAGTTTATTTGCACGTGAGAATATGTGTGTGAGTAACTTTTGGATGAATGTCGGTGTGTAACAGGATGTATAGGTGTATCACTTCATATGATGAGTGAGTATATGTATGAGTGACTATATAGAACTGTTGGTGAATGAGTGGATGTGTATATAGATAGTGGAATTACTGAATTGCTTGATGTAACTGATATAGGTATCTCCATTTTTTTAAAAATTTCAGTTTCTATTTTTGAATATGTGTCTCAAGGGTTACATTATAGTGAAAGAAGGTCTGTCACTATGTCACAAGGATGGTGTCATGAGTGATGTCACTGACCATGTCATGAGTGATGTAATATGTGATGTCATCAGCAGTGCATTGCACGCGCAAGTTATAGTGAGTCCGACTAACTATAACATGGGAATTTCAATGGTTTTATATCAGTAAAATTTCCAGCTAACTATAACTGGTGTGAAACCTATGGTTTTTACAGTGAATTTAATAGGTTTTTTAAATGCTAATTCCTAACTATAACTGGTGTGAAACCTATGGTTTTTTCAGTGAATTTCATAGGTTTTTTAAATGCTAATTCCTAACTATAACTGGTGTGAAACCTATGGTTTTTTCAGTGAATTTCATAGGTTTTTTAAATGCTAATTCCTTTGTATATCGAGTTTCTAACCTTTTTTTTTTTTACAATTTGCTGTTTTTTTTTAAGTATTCATTTTTTTTTTATAATTTTTTTCTTTTGCGCTCTGGGTGCGCGCTCCGGGAAGCTTTCAGCTAAGCTCTCCTGTAAGCTTCTCCGAGAGCTCATCTGAAAGCGCACCCAGAGCGCAACTGTCGTTCGTGAAAAAAAAATATGAATGAAAAGTTAATAATAATGCAAAACATTTCGTACCATACAAATAAAATTTGTTTTTTTTAATATGGAAAATGATTATGCATTTCTATAAAAGATTGATGACGTCACTTCGGCGCGCAACGTAAGTGCCCTCGGAAGCGCATACGTGCGCGGCGCCTAAACGCACGGAAAAGCGCCTACGATCGCGCCACGTTTGCGCCCCGGAAGCGCCTACGATCGCGCTGCGTAAACGCACCCGGAAGTGCTCCGGAGCGCGCAGCGTAAACGCGTCGGGTCATGTGACCCTAAAATAACACTTTTCATTGGTTGCTAACAGTTTTTTTTTCCAATGAATGAAATCCCCACCCATTTCCTTCACTTCTTCTTTCACTTTTGTGACTGAAAGACCTGCCTTTTTTGCTGCTCCATATTCCTGGATTCATCATGGCTGCCAGACCATCCAGCAGTGAAGATGACTCCAATGATTTCATTGATGAAGAGCCTCCTACCCCAAAGGTGAAGGAACATTTCATCTGGAAATTTTTTAAGTTTCCAGCAGGCCAGAAGAAGGTGAATGCACCAAAAGTAGAGTGCAGGATCTGCAAACAGGTCCTGTCACGGGGTAACCCCCAAAAAAAATACTCTTTTGGCAACTTCACCATGATTCGCCATGTGGAGAGGAGGCACCCCCAGAATTTTGCCCGGGAAAGTGTCAGGGCTCTGGCACAGGAGGTTCCCAGAGATGGGGCCTCTACATCAACAGGAGGAGCAACTTCTTCTGGAAGAGAACAATCTCAGGGGCAGGTAGCAAACATTCAACCTGCATTCAACCATGGGGTCGTCAGATGCAGATACTGCAATCAACTCCTCACCTATGGGGAGCAAAGTGTCCTGCTCATGGTTCGGGCATTGGAGAACCATCACTGCCCTTCCCACCCCTAATTTTTTTCTTTTCTTTTTGCTCCTGTTGAGCAGTTTCTATTCCCTGTTTTTGTTCCTGTTCAGTTAAAAGAAGAAAACCAAAAGTTCTTTTCAGAACTACCTCCAATTCTCATCAAAGAGCTATAATCTTAAAAAATGAAGAGTAAGTGAAATATAGTGCATTGATAATTGAAAGGAGAATGAGTAAGAAAGAACAGAAAGGTATGAGAGGTGAAAGGAAGTGAAGTAGGAGGAATGAAAGAAGGTGAGTGTTAGAAAAGAAAGTTATGACAATGTGAATAAACTGGAGGCCTCATTTCTGAAAAGTGACGCATCGCTACGTGAAAATAGCGATGCGTCACTTTTCTGGACGCACTCCTTATGACATTCCAGATATGTCATATTTAATATATGACTAATCAATTCGCAAGGAGTTACAGATATGTCAGTATTTTTGACATATCTGTAAACACAAAAGTAACGCATTGCAGGAGTGCGTCACAAAAGTGACGCAACTCCAGTAATGTGTCCTTTCACATGGAAAAAGCACCATGTGAAAGGTTTGCTGTGAAGCAGGCGCAAGATTTTGGCGCAACTGCATCCTAAAAGTGACGCACTGCGTCATTATTACCAAGCTTTTTGCAAGGAACACCCCCTCTGCATGCATTATACCTGACACTATTTTTTAAAAAGTGACGCATCTAGGTACATGGGTCACTTTTTAAAACTCTGCGCCATATTGTATCTGCATCAGGTATAATGTATGCAGAGGGGGCAATCCCTCGCAAAAAGCTTGGTAATAACAACGTACTGAAATCTATGAGATTTCTCTGCGTCACTTTTAGGATGCTATTGCGTCAAAATCTTGCGCCGGCCTCGCATCACTTTTATGTTTACACATATGTCAGAAATACTGACGTATCTGTAACTCCTTGCAACATGATTCGTCATACATTAAATATGACACATCTGGAATGTCATAAGGACTGTGGACAGAAAAGTGACGCATCACACCAGCAGTGTAATAAAATGTGCCTCGTTGCACTATATTTAAAGGATGCAACAGCATCCTAAAAGTGACGCAGTGAAATCTCAAACATTTCACTGCGTCGCTATTACAAAGCTTTTAGTGGGAGAACACCCCCTCTGCATGCATTATACCTCACGCAGATATAATGTGGCGCTTGATTTTAAAAAGTGACCCATCTACCCAGATACCTCACTTTTTAAATATAACGCAACGAGGCACATTTTTTACACTACTGGTGCAATGCGTCACTTTTCTGTGCGCACTCCTTATGACATTCCAAGTAACGCATTGCTGGAGTGCGTCACAAAAGTGACGCAACTCCAGTAATGTGTCCTTTCAAATGGGGAAAGCAGCATATGAAAGGTCTTGCCTCAGTCTAACACCTGCTGTAAAGCAGGCACAAGATTTTGACGCAACAGCATCCTAAAACTGACGCAGTGAAATCTCAAAGATTTCACTGCGCCGCTATTACAAAGCTTTTTGCGGGAGAACACCCCCTCTGCATGCATTATACCTGACGCTATTTTTAAAAAGTGACGCATCTAGGTACATGGGTCACTTTTTAAAACTCTGCGCCATATTGTATCTGCATCAGGTATAATGTATGCAAAGGGGGCATTCCCCCGCAAAAAGCTTGGTAATAACGACGTACTGAAATCTATAAGATTTCTCTGCGTCACTTTTAGGATGCTGTTGCGTCAAAATCTTGCACCTGCCTCGCATCACTTTTATGTTTACAGATATGTCAGAAATACTGACGTATCTGTAACTCCTTGCAACATGATTCGTCATACATTAAATATGACACATCTGGAATGTCATAAGGAGTGCGCACAGAAAAGTGACGCATAACACCAGCATTGTAATAAAATGTACCTCGTTGCACTATATTTAAAAAGTGACGCATCTAGATAGATGCGTCACTTTTTAAATATTGCATAACAATGCGCATTTTTTACAGTGGCATCCACAGGCGCCTGATCAACGGTGAATTTGGTGTGGGACACCTACTTGGCACGTATTGATGCAACATCATTAAATCCATCCCCACATGTACCATTGCATTCATGCTGCTGACCATTCTCTCCCCATCCCGCAGGTGACAGCGCTTACGCCTTGCGTGAGTATCTACTCACTCCCTACCTCAACCCAGCAACACCACAAGGGCAGCGCTACAACAGAGCACACATTAGCACAAGGAATGTGGTGGAGCGCACATTCGGCATCCTCAAGAGTCGCTTCAGAATATTGCACAAGACAGGAGGTGCCTTGCAGTACGACCCAGAGACCTGCTGCCAGATCATAGCTGTCTGTGCCATCCTGCATAACATCGCAACAAGAAGGGGGATACCCATAGAGGTGTATGGTGAGGACGAGCTACGTGCACATCAACCCCCCCCCAACACCGACAGGCACATGTGCCCAACACAGCAGAAGGGCAAAGGAGGCGGACATACATCACATGGCATCACTTCTGAGACAGGTACGAAAGAGCCATGACAAGATGATATGCATTGCAAGGGTTTAATGCCCATTAACACCTGACTGGTGCTGATTAATGTAACAGAAACATGATGCAGCGTGAATTAAATCAAAAGGGAAAATGTCCATTGACAACACGGGTGCTGCATGTGGCACTACAGTTGGCCCATGGTTACCTCACCATGGCCAGGGAGCCATTGCATCATGGCTATTTATGTTTGCCACGGACACCCAGCCTCCTGTCCCGTGACTCCTCAACATCTCCTTGCTGACTTTCAGTGGCTGGTACGCAGCGCGCGCTGCGCCTCCTCCCGCTTGTCTCAGGCATGGTGACGCTGCTCACACTTGAGGCTGTCTCACTCACCTCATCCCCTCCCACACTGCTGATACTGGCAGTTCCAGACTGCAGATGCTCCACTGCAGTGGTCACTCTATCGAGGCTCCTTGCCACATCCCCACAATAATGGCCCAAGACTACCTGCAGGGACACCGATCGGCGGGCTTGCACAGCTGTGCTGTTGCACAGCTTCTTGATGGCCTTAATTGTGGTATTGGTACTGAGCGAGTACTGCTTTTGTCTCCGGCGCTCACTCCGTTGGCCTGCGACAGCACGTGTCAGTTCCTGTAGGCATACCTTAATGTCATTGTTGCCCTCTACAACGGCTGTGGTCAGCTCTCGCACAGCGTCAGTCATGGATGCAAATCTGTTGGACATTATTGTCATGCTCATGTTCATTGCACCCATGTGTCTCCCCTGCAGGCGCTGAACACGCAGCATCCGGGTCTCGACGACTCCATACACATCTGCAAGATCAACTGCTGTCGCTGCAGCCCTTCCCAGGGATCGGGCCGCTGTCTAGCTTGCAGACGTGCTGCTGTTCGGGCGGTTGGGGTGTCGACAGCCTGCTGCTGTACATTTGTGGCTGCTGGCCTCTGCTCCGTCTCCATCTCCTGCAGGGAGGGAACATTTTCCCTGCGGCTATGTGTGGTTGACAGGACTGGTGGAGGTGGAGGTGGTGTTCTTGGCCGGGGTGGTGGTGGTGGTAGTGTTCTTGTCCGCGGTGGTGGTGGTGTTCTTGTCCGCGGTGGTGGTGGTGATGTTTGCGGTATTGGTGAAAGGGAAGGAGAGATTCCATGTTCCAGCCTGTTCTCCGCATCAGTCACCACTGGGGTCTCATAGATGACTAGGCGGCAGCTGTCATCTGATTCCATGGGGGAGGCATCTGTGTGTGAAACAGAGCATTGTTTTTAATTTGTGAATATTAGTGTTTTTTGCTTTTGTCATCGACATAAAGGACATATATGGACTGACATTTGGCCCTTTGCTGCTGTTTTCATATCATACACCTCAGGGGTCAGACATGCACTCTTTCATGTTATGACTACAACTCCCATGATGCAACACTGTTGAGGGATTGTGCTTTGGGCACGGCTACATGTGCACTGTGTTTGGCATGGGGAAATGGGCAGGGGTTGACAAGACGCTGCATATCTGCGCTGGCATGCATCTTACCTTGTCCACCTTCCGCAGCACCCGAGGTGCCCAGTTGGGTGACCCCCACAACAGCTTCCGGTTCGATTGTCGACTCCAGAAGGTCTCCGAGGGCTGTGTTCGGTGTCACACTGGAGGACCCACCACCTGTGCCAGCCGCATCCTTCACCCTTTCCGCAATCCTCGCCTTAGCCCTTTTGCGGAGGTCGTACCACCGTTTTTTAAGGTCGTCAATGCTGCGGTGGGTGACTCCGACAGCATTCACGCTGTCCTTGATGCGCAGCCACATCCTCCTCTTATCCGCCTCTGGCACCTTCAGGGAGAGCTTGCCAAACAGCCGTTCATGCCTGCTGCTGACACCCTCTATTAGCATCTCAAGTTTCTTGTCAGAGAACTTTCGTTTTCTCTTCCTGTGGATGTCCTTTCCCTTGGGTGCTTCTTTCTCCATAATGCACTGCTGTGCAGGTTCTGGTCGCTGCTGGCTATGTATTGCTCCTCTGCTCCTGTGCTCTACCTCCTTCTCCTCTGAGCTCCTCAGGGCACTGAGAGAAGCATGGGCTGTGCTACTTCCTGGTTGTGATGTCATCAGCCTGCTTCCGATGCGCCACGTCTTTTTGCATTTTCGCTAATACCGAAATCGCTAATACCGATTCGGTATTTGCTAATCTTTATTTTGGTGTTTCGCAGCTGTGTTTTCGGAATTTTTACCGATTCGGTAATATTTAGCGAATTTATTGATGCATCGCGGTTTGCATGTCCTTATTAGCGATTCCTTATTTTTCGCTATTAAGGACTTGGAATACTCATTTTTGATGCATCTGCCAGATAGTCACTACAATTGGAATCAATCCCGGGGTGACGCAGGCTTTGCATTTTTTGATTATGTGACCCCACTGCATTTCATTTATTCATAGAGCTTAGTACACATTTCACATCTATATACGTATGCTTGATTTCGTATTACTGCACATGTCTATCATATTACGATCGCTGTAATATTGGTTGAAATATTGGTTGACGCAACAATTTCTCATACATGTATTATTATGAACTACGAGATGTACCAAATTGTAATGAATGTGCAACAGAGTTCCTAAGCTAATTCTTGCATTCTACATCATTAATCGTGAGGTCAAGCCTTTTTTTTATAATAACAAGAAAATGGTATTTAAGTCTGATGCAGACAAATCTTCAGCTCATCTCTCCACGGGAGTTTCAGACCTCCTTGGCAGATTCATTTGAGTTGTTTATTACAAACATCTTAGCTGAACACCGCATGCTCTCAGAGCCAAGTTTTATCTGCATTTTTATCAGCACAGAACACCACAATAGAAACAGACTGTGACCTTCCAGAAGAACAATAGCTGATTTAAAACAACGTTATTATCCATGTATGTCAGAGGCCACCTAAGAAACACAGGTGGCTACTTTGGTGCTAATAAGGTTTAGCTAGGGACTGAAAAGGACAAGATCTTATCTTAGACTGGATTGCATCATCTTAGTTGTAGGAAGAAGAGATTAAAAGACCACCTGTGTTTGAGTCCTGAAAAAAACGAGGAAAGAGAAAACAAGAAAAAAGTGCAACTATTTTACCAGCCTTGAAAATGTCTGAGTACAGACGAAACACGTGTCAGCTACATCGTGTGCTGGGAATCTTTAAGAAATCAAAGAAAAGGAATTATCAACTGTTGACACTTCTCGACTAATTTAAATGCTCTACATATAACTTGTTGAATTTAACTATTCTCATGTGCTTAGGAATATGTTGGTTTCTAGACTGTGTTTAGTATTTGTCCAACATTGTTCTTGGATTGATATACATAGTAATGGGTGTGCTGTACCAGCTTCTTTTCTTATATATATCGATATGCATGTCTGACAACACCTTTAGGTAGTAGGTGTACGAGGCTACTACAACACCCCGCTGGTATTACAGCAACACAAACTATTCACGCTCAGTATTGTCAGTCACAGACATGTTGTCCTTATTGATGAGCAGTTCTTTCCCTCATAGGGAACACTACTACAGACCTGTTCTTCTGACATGGAGACATATGCCTGTAGTGGGACCAAGGTCTTGTTGTGGAGTCCTCCCATCTTAGTTGGCTTCTTGTGCTTCTTCTTGGCTTTTGAAGGCTTGGAGGAGGAAGATTACCACAACTTAGACCTGGGCCTGGGATGCGATTGATGCCGGGTCCAGTGTTAATCAACCATGCCATGAAGACCTTTGTCCCCTGCTCTTGTATTGCCCTAAGTAGAATTTAGGCTATACTGCTCACACAACATGGAGCGGTGTTTGGGTCCCAGGCACCTCAGGCAGATTTTGTGAGGGTTGGAGATGGACATTTGTCAATGGCAAGAGTGGCACGCATTGGACCCTGACATTTTAGCTGGAAACATACTGCCTACACTGCAAAAGAGTAGAATTTATTAATGTATCAAAACATGCTCCACAAGTTCAAGATTTGCGACAATGGGCATAGAAAAAAGGGAAAAGACGGAAAGGTGCTGAGTGGCACTTTGACTCCAGTGATGTTATATCCAGGCCAACACCACCGACTGGCGCAGCAGGGTTATAGGAAAATAAGTTTGGATCCAGGCTAGTGCTTTGGGGATATTTAAAAGTTGAGAAATCTGCAGGTAGAAGTATCCTTCAGAAATTATCTTTAAGGATTGAGCGAGTCCTAAATCAACGCTGCTTCAGAAACAGTTTGGGAGGAGCTGGTTTAATCATGGCTTCTCGGAGCTGAAGCTCCGTGGAAGCCCCGTGCACAGCAACCTAGAGCGGTACTTCATTACACCAAAACCAGCTGGAAAAACTCAGTCCCGACTTTGGAGCATTGGGAGCATCTGCCGCTGTTGGTGCCGTTCCTCCAAACTGCTTCGTTGCTGTGTAATCGGCTAAAACTCGCCAGGCAATCGCACCTCAAAATGGCGCATGGGGCGGAGCGGACTCGCTTTATTGTGTAACAGAGCAGGGGGCCGCAAAATCAGGAGCAGGCCCCTGGGAGACTGCATCGGGGGAAAGGCAAGAGCTACATCCTCTACATCCCCAGTGGGCGCCTGCAGCAGAAGTGGAGCAAGTGTTACCAATGGTGCAGCCCTGAACACACGGAGCGACGTATATGCTCAGACCGCAAGGCAGCAACCACTAAGCCCAAGAACCACCCAACGATCCCCCGGTACCTGTGGAAACTCCGTGACAATGGAAGATACAGGATCATCGGGTGAGGGCAACGGGAGCCCGCGGAAGCCTGCTCCGGTGTTGCGAGAGTCCCGCACGCCTTAGCGGACGCTCTGCTGGGGCTGAGAGGCGGTGAGTGGGGGAGCAGAGAAAGCCTCAGGCAATCCAATTGGGAGATTTGAGGACCGGAGGGTGCCTGAATCTATTCCCCATAAAAACTTTGCTAATATTTCTAAGCGGGATATGCAACATCAGACCCCAAAATGGCGCTTACCAGGGAAATCCCACCAGTGAGTGAGGATCCTGAAGTATAAACTGGATCAAGGCATTACAGAGTAAAAGAATCACAGAATCAGAGGCAAGACCAACTGCAGAGTCACAGGGTTAAACAGATCCCCATAATGCATTGCTCTTTACCTGGGGCGTAGCGAGACCTGCTAATGCAAGGAAAGGTCTGGCCCAGGCTTGCCTGAATCTAAAATGGCAACTAGAATCAATATTTGCAATGTCACAATGGAGGCCTATTGAGGACTCATTTCTGATGAAGTTCAGGTTTCTATTTACAATCCCTCTTCAGTTTCACTCCTGCCAAGAGGACTGTAGTCACGAACAATGGTTTGTCCCGCAATTCTACAGACTTTGGAACTGTCCATTCCATCTCTGCGCTCCACTCTCTTGACCTGGAGGTGAGTTGGAGGACAAGGCGGTCGGCGCTTCCCTGTAACACCGGGAACAGTGTGTTGATGGATCTATGGCGATGCTCCCGGGGCGGGTACCTTAACTGTTCGTACCTACAGCGGTACCCCAGCAACCTTGTCCGATGCCCGGTGGAGCTGTCCTATGCAGGTATAGAGGAGTTTGGCTAGAGTTCACCCCTCGGCCGGCACCTACCCTGCTGGACATCTGACACAGTTTTCCTCGTCTCCCCGCTTTGTTTTCCTCCCTTCCCCTCCTCTTCAAAGTGTCTTGGCTATACTATGCGTTAATTACTCATATTATTGTGTAATCTCATGTTTTTCTCCTATCTCTATACTCGGCTCCTGTAACTGATGTAATTATGTAACTTGTTAACCACTGATCCTCATGTAAAGCGCTCTGATACCTCCGGGTGTAGCCAGCGCTATATAAAACTTTGCAAATAAAATAAAAATTAATAAATACTCTGGGAAAGCTGCATGGCAAAGTTCTTCCTACTATGGTATAGTGAGGGGCTAGTTACAACCACCATTAAGGAGACAAAGGTGAAACCATCTTTTTGGAGTCAGGAAAGCATCTCATGCTCCTCTTCTCATATTGTTCCCTTGTTTTTCTTTACTTAGATTCCCTAAACTTCTGACAATGGGTTTGGAACATATGATGAGGTGTGGCTCCGCGGCTAGGGCAACTGACTCCAGAATCTGGGGATCACGGTTCGATCCCCGGCACTGGCGGCAGATTAGCTCAGCACCATGTGACTCTGGGCAATAGCTTGCTTAATCTTCCCAACGGCCCCCAGCGTCTAGAGACCCTTACGGGTGATTGTGCCCTTTTACAAATGTGGATTATTATTATAATTAATATTATGATCCTCCTAGAGGGGGATGAAGATCAGGCAAGCATTTGCCAACAATAGATTATTAACATATACAATCCATGAATCAAAAAAGTTAAAACTTCCCATCCTATTATTTTCTATTGCTGCCAAAATGGCATTAGAGTGAAGTGGTGATTTCTTGTCCTGGTGTTAGAAAGAAAAGGACAAGAGGAGACGTATGAGTGCCTAGAATATTGGTAAAGGGTCAATTTTTCTATAACATATTCCTGGAAACAGGCTGGGGGCAGAGAGACAAAGCAACGATGTCCCCACTCAACACTGTTTACCCTAGTGATAAAGTCCCTAGAGTTAAGCATGAGCAGCATCACAGAGAAGGATGAATCAAGGTTGAAGGGAAGGACCATAGCAGTAGCTTATTATATACTACATGCATTTGTCAACAGGACATCCCAGGTCAGCACTATCTTCAAAGCTACAACAGTAGTCAAATTATATAAAGGTTTCTGGGTCTTAAATATCTCTCCCTTGAATTAATAGGAGATCATAGGACTATCGCAGTTAGCGACACAAAAGAAGATCTTAAGCTACTCAGGAGTATTGATTACGAGGGTGAAGGTGGGGGGTGGAAGACTGTGAATACCAACAAACAGGGATTTAAACAAGCATTTGCAATGCAATAGGTCTCGCATTAGGAAAGTTTGAGCTATTGGTATTGTAAGTTACACATTTTTTATTTATGTGTTGGTTTTGAAAATAGCGAAAATAATAGCTTTGTCATTTACAATGGCAATAGTTTTAACTTTTGCAAATGTGACACCTGTAGCATTTGTAATGCAATATGTGTTGTATTTACGTGACTTAAATGTATTGATATTACAAATAACAATGGCTTTTAATTTTTTTAAATAACTAATATTTAAAAGTTATTGTAATTTATAATGGCAATAGCTTAAACTTTTGTAAATAACTTTTGTGAAGATTATGTTCAGTGTATTTTATTGTGACAAAAATCCAAAAACAGAAGTGAATTATTAACATCTTTTTGTGACATTTGAAATAAAGCTTGAAACATTGAGAGGACATATTTGAACCAGTTGTTGTTGAATAGTTGCACAGATTGATGCTGTGGTGGCGATCAGTGATGCTGTGGCGTTCAGTGATGCTGTGGTAGCGCAAAGTGATGTTGGGGTGCCCCTGAGTGGTGATGCTGTGGTGGGGCTGAGTGATGCTGTGGTGATACGATAGATTGACAGAGTGAGTGCGATAGATAGATAGAGGGAGGGCGATAGATAAATAAAGTGAGGGCGATAGATAGATAGATAGATAGATAGATAGATAGATAGATAGATAGATAGATAGATAGATAGATAGATAGATAGATAGATAGATAGCAACAGTAAACATCCCGTATTCGAGGAATTTACTGTGTGCAATTTTAATTTTGATTCAACGTTTCAATGCGTCCCCTCGAGCACCTGTGTTATGCTCCTAATATAAATGAATTTGTGCATGTTAATCACTGTAACCAAACAAAAAGAGGGGGACATGTGGCCTCTGGCTTCAAAGGCACAAAACCTGAGTTCAGATCTTAGTTCCTGCACATAGGCAAAGCGTCTTATCTGACAGTTTTGTGCTTTCTGAGCGGGCGGGCACAGTGAGTGCTGAGAAGCCGGACTACCAGTGTGCTCATTGTTTTGACTGCCTCCTTACAGTTTTTTTTCTATCCAGCAATGAAGTGAAGGTACCTCAGCAAGTTAACTACACCACATATTTCTGCGTGCAACAAGAAGTATCTGGGGTCTGATTCCAGTCGGGGCGAGTTAGACGTTTATCCTTTTTTGACCAACAAAGACAGTTTGAAATGGACAGTAAAATAAATAAAACACACTGCACGCCTTCTGCTGTGGCTCAGAGACGAGAATGGACAGGGAAGGAAGGCCCGGCAGAAGAGCTGTTATGTCTGATGCTTGTGGATGGCTGACTGTTGGACTTGGCATTTTTCCCCCAAAATTTTTCGCTTTTGACCCCCTTATCTAGGATGTCTCCCCATGGGATTAAACCTGTATAGGCCATGAGTGGTGTGAGACACCTTGTTGAAAATGTAATTACATGTAATAATGTGAGCACTTGTAAAATCCCCCATTTTAAAACTGCACCTGACTGAAATGTAGTGTTTTTAAAATGGATGCCATGGCCCTGGGTTTTGCCATTGGACTGCCATAGGTCAGCGGACTAGATATTATTACCCAGCTACCCCTAGCTTTTGGAGGGAAGCCTGGCACCCAGGGTGCTCAACCACTCCTCTTGAGCCAGTGTGAACCAGTTTTCCCCAGCATTCCGGAAGGTGCTGGCTCTGTGAGGGAGGAGGGTATAAATAGGGAGAAGTGCCACCAGAAAGTCAGTCAGCGCTGGGACAAGGAAGAGAGGGGACCTGCTGTGAGGTGCTACCGCCACATGGGCCTGTGAGCTGGGCCCTGCACCCCTATAAACCCCCCTTCTGCTGTCCCCATGGGCCCCTGACAAGGGAGGGCCCCTATCCAGGTCACTGAGGTTATTTGACTGGGTACCACGCCAGCGCTGTGTGAAGAAGCTCCCAGGAGGTGAGGAGTGTGCCCCTGAAAAATTGCTGTGGGATTGTCTGCCCCTTTGTAGCACCCTGGGGAAGATTGTGCCCCCAAAGGAACTGCTGCAGGCTGAGGTGCTGTGAGGCCCTGTGAAAGCGCTGGGCCCAGGGACTGTTGTGCCCCTTAGTGCTGTAAAGCCCACCTGACAAACGCTAAAACTGCGAAGCGCTGAGGAAATGCTAAATTCCTGCCCCCTCTGCGTGGACTGAGGAAGGAGCTAAGGTTGTGGGCAGAGGTAGGTGCAGTGTGCTGTAAATAGCGCCATTTTCGCTGTCTTCTGAGGAGACTGTGGCAGCTTGTAAATAGCGCCGTTTGTGGAAGCGCGCTTTTGCCACTATCTAAAGAAGTAATTAAAAGGGAGCCTACCCCTTATTGCCGCCGGAAATCACCGCCGTGGCCCGGCGCTGTCGTGGGGACCCCCCCCCCACTGCTGGGGGTATCGTTGCGGCGGCCCCCGGTACCAGGAGAGGGGCGCCGAAGTGCAGGGAGGGCCGCGCTAGGCCGTGAGGTCGTCAGGTTCCGCCATCACATGACGGGGGCCCGGCCGCGTCATCGGCCCACCCCGGCCGCGCACTGATTGGCCTGCGCGGCCTTGACCTTCGAAGGCCGTGCAGGGGCTGTCGGCCGGGAAGGCCAGTAGAAGGGGAATCGAAGCCCCGGGTCCCAGTGAGGTAGGAGGGGAACCCGGGTGAAGCGCCGGAGCGGGGCCCCCGTGGTCGAGGGGGAGCCCCGAAGCAAGAGCGACCGGAGCGGGTGCCACCCCGCCGGAGAGTGCCCCCGCGCTGGAGGGAGAAGTCGAGTCTAAGCCCCGGGTCCCCGTGAGGTAGGAGGGGGAGCCGGGTGAAGCTCCGTTGTGGGGCCCCCGTGCCAAGGAGGGAGCCCCGAGAGAAGCGACCGGAGCGGGAGGCCACCCCGCCGGTCTGTGCCCCACGCGAGGGTCCGGTGAAGTAGGCGGGGCCGGGGCACACTGTTGGTGCCAGCCTCGCCTCCCGACCTGAGGCGGCCTGACTAGAGAGACTGTGGGGCTCCCGTGAGGTCGAGGGAGCCCCGATTGAGCTGTCCAGGCCCCCGTGAGAGGAGGGGGGGCCCGAGTGATGCCACCGGGAGGGAGGGGCCTCGAGGCACATTGCCGGTGCCTGCCCCTTTCCCTGGAAAAGAGCTCTGTTACCTTTTGTGGAGAGCCCCGGGTCCCTGAGTAAGGAGAGGAGCCCGGCAGAGGGCCGAAGACAGCAGGAGTTGTGTAGTGGGGCCCCCATAGTGAAGAGGGAGCCCCGGTTGCGACGCTGAGGCCTGAGTGAGGCCTCGTGGGCCCGTGTAACCACGCAGGTCTCCGGAGAGTCCCGCAACTCGAGGCACATTGTCGGTGCCTGGTCCCCTCCTGCAGAGGAGACCCCAAAGTACGCCTGCAGGACCTATTGAGCCCCGCAGGAGCCATCGAGGAGAGCCCGGTGAGTGGGGCC
Organism: Lissotriton vulgaris; assembly: GCF_964263255.1. Classification (NCBI taxonomy): domain Eukaryota; kingdom Metazoa; phylum Chordata; class Amphibia; order Caudata; family Salamandridae; genus Lissotriton; species Lissotriton vulgaris. The sequence continues at coordinate 971,481,358 of NC_141697.1, forward strand.
TACGCTTAACTGTGTGGGGGGCAGAGAGGGGGCAACGGGGTACATTGCCGGTGCCCGCCCCCTGGGACTGTGTTGCCTTGACAGGCACCCCGTTTTGCGGAGGGCACCTGTGACTTGGGCTCTAGATTTGTTGAACTGCCCTAACTTTCCTGCAACTAACTGCCCTACCAGACAACTCAGGAGCAAGCCGGTTGCCCTTACTGCATATTCTGGGGTAGAGAGTCTTATTCCCCCTCATTGCAAATATAGGTACCTACCTTATGGGTTGTCCTGAGGTCCCCAGTTAGAGAGGAAGTCTGGGCAAGGAAATGTCTAAGGGAATCTAGAAGTAATGAGGGTTGGCTGTTGTGTACACCCTGATGTTGATACCCCTAGTTTGATGGTAGAGGGAGCCTAGTTGATTCCTGACAGGTGTTCCTGATTTATGAGAAGGGCCCCTACCTGATATTTATGCTGTGCGAAGTATGTTCTGCCTAGGTTGGTCAATGGGTTGGCCTGATGTGTTATTCCAGGCCCTTGTTTATGTACCAGATTGATGGGCCAGACAGGCTGATTTATTACAGGTGTTCCTGTCCATGTTATGCCGTGATGCCCTAATGTTTTCTTTCCCTAACAGGGGTTGGGTTGGTGTTAATGTGCATGATGTATTTCTATGCTAATGTAGAATTTTGCAATTACAGCCTTCCCTTTAGGATGAGAGTCTGAGTTGGCCCCGCCAGATTGGCCCCAGATCTAATGACATTTTGATTCCATCCTTTTTCTTCCTTTCAGCCTGGACTACTTCCTATGTAAATAATTCCCCCCATTATTCACTTGGCTTTGGCGCCAATTGGCGTCCTGTTGTGACACTACTGTTTTGCAATCTTTTGCCTTGCAGGTTGGAAACACTACTAAACTACATATCTTTTTCCAACTCAGACTGGTGTCCTGCCTCTTTTGTGGTGTGCCTGATGTGTTGACTGTGGGTACTGCTTGAATGCTTCACATGTCCTCGAAGTTTGGCCTGCCCGCTTGAAGCCATGCTACCCCCTTGGAGATTTGGGTAACCCCCATTTCTTACATTGGTGGAAAGCGGTGGGATAGGACTTGTGTTTACGCAGTACCACAGCGGCCACAGGTTACACCACAAGTAGAGCCTTGTGGTGGGGATTATTGTTTGGAAGATTATTGTTGCTAAATTGCTTCCTCCTGAAAGTGTTTGACAATTGTGTCCCCTTGGTCCACTGTGGGTGTGTCCCGAGAGTCCTCGCCACGATGGGGTTGGTTTATGAGGAGGTGGAACTAATGGAGTACACCGAACAGGAGTTGATAGATTTCCTCCTGGAGAGAGGGATACCTCCAGTAGGAAACATCAGAAGAAATTTGTTTCTCTATGAGGTCCTCAAGAGGGGAGAGCCCTTAGAGATTGGTGGGGACTTGTCTGACTACCCCCCCCCCGAGTTTTTGAAGGGTCAGTGGGTTAGAGACCAGAGAGGGCTCCCCATCCAGAGCCCTGGGAGGTAGTTACTCCGATGAGGAGGAGGAAGAGTTTGAGAGGGCGGAGATGCCAGGAGCTGATGAGGACACCGTAGATAGGGAGTCCCGCACTGGGTCCAGCCCCGGGGGCACTGCCCCATCCCTTTCCCTGTCCCCAGAAGAGTGGGTAGATAGGTGGGAAGAAAGGGAGCATCAGCTGGCGCTGGCAAAGCTCAGGCATGCCGAGGGCTTAGCGCAGCTGAGGGTCGAAGAGCAGTGACTAGAGACTGAAAAAGTCCTAGCGCAGGAGAGGATGGCGGAGGCGGAGAGGGCCTTCGCCAGAGAGAGATCAGCTCAGGTGGGTAGGTTGTCCCCTGAGAGTGGTTTTAGGAGTCTGGATTCACCAAGGAGGGTGGGATCCAGTGGTGGCAGCGAGTGTAGGTCCAGTGCAAGGAGTCCCACTCCCGAAGCCCAGGAGACCGTGCCTGATTCCCCGGAAGAGGAGGACGGGTTAGTGTTCAGGGGCAGGGGAAAGCTGTCCCATCAGTCCTGGGGAGAGTTCGAGGAGGAGTGTTGGACTGTACTGGAGGATTGGGTGGTGAGGAGAGCGGTGGAGGATGGGAAGGGCTGTGCCATGCCGTTATCCGTGAGCACATGCTGAGGAGTTGTTTCCCAAGACTGCGTCACCATCTGTTGCAGTGCGGGTTCTCAGACCCCAGGGAACTTGCACGGGAGGCAGACCTCTGGGTAAATGCCAGAGCGTCTGGGAAGGCTGAGGGGAGTGATCCTGAAGGGAGTGAGACGGGGAGGTGTCCCGAGGTGCCCCAACTGCGGTCACCTGGCCTGGAGTGTTCTTTAAGAGAACCCCAGGTTGGGAGGCTAGGCTGTCCCGATGTGTCATACAGAGGGAGGGATCCCTTCATGTCAGGAGGACCCGGAGCCTCAATAATCGGAGCTCCAGTGGTTCGGGGGTCTGACCAGTCACTGGGTTTAGATCCTGGACTGGGGTTCCAGGTTCAGGGCTTGCCTGACCTGGAAGGTGGGGTACCCGTAATTCGGGTCCCTACCAAATTGACTCCCAGGGGTACTACTCCAGTCAGGAGGGTGCGGAACTCTGGGAGGGGATATGCAGAGGGAGGAAGGTCTCTTCTCTGTCACCAGCTCAGCCACAGGGCGCAGATCCCGGGTTGGGTGGCCAGGGACAGGAGTTGCCTGCCCTGGTGGGAGGGACATCTGTAACCAGAGTCCCCCCGGAAGTGACTCCCAGGGGTACTTCTCCGGGTAGGAGGGTGCGGAACTCCGGGAGGGGGTGCAGGGAGAGGGAGGACTCGACCCTGTCAGCGGTTCAGCCTGTGGGTTTTGACTCCAGGTTGGGGAGAGAGTGGTTGTGTGAGGGTGTCCCCAGGCGTAGGAGATGGAGGAACCCTAGGAGGAGAAGTAGGGGGAGGGGAGCCTCGCCCCTAAGGGCTGGTCAGTCTGAGGGTGTAGACCCCAGGTGGGTGGACCAGTGGCAATTTGGAGAGAAGAGAGTGGTCCAAGAGTATTACAAGCCTGAGGCTGGAGCCTCCCACTCTAGGAAGGAAAAACATCCCACTAAGGAACACCAGTGGGGTGGTTTTGTTGGTGAAGGGAGGGTTGCGAGAGAGAACCATTGGGTTCCAGAGTGGAGGAGAGACTGCAGGTGCTCCTGTAGTTGCAGGCCTGCGTCCACCTTTTTCCGCCCCAAGCAGGGAAGCCCATCAAGGCATTGATCGGTCTACCCTGGCTTTTGGCTGGGGGGGAGTTGTGTTGGACTTGGCCTTTTTCCCCCAAAATGTTTCGCTTTTGACCCCCTTATCTAGGATGTCTCACCCATGGGATTAAAGCTGTATAGGCCATGAGTGGTGTGAGACACCTTGTTGAAAATGTAATTACATGTAATAATGTGAGCACTTGTAAAATCCCCCATTTTAAAACTGCACCTGACTGAAATGTAGTGTTTTTAAAATGGATGCCATGGCCCTGGGTTTTGCCACTGGACTGCCATAGGTCAGCGGACTAGATAATATTACCCAGCTACCCCTAGCTTTTGGAGGGAAGCCTGGCACCCAGGGTGCTCAACCCCTCCCCTTGAGCCAGTGTGAACCAGTTTTCCCCAACATTCCGGAAGGTGCTGGCTCTGTGAGGAAGGAGGGTATAAATAGGGAGAAGTGCCACCAGAAAGTCAGTCAGCGCTGGGACAAGGAAGAGAGGGGACCTGCTGTGAGGTGCTACCGCCACATGGGCCTGTGAGCTGGGCCCTGCACCCCTATAAACCCCCCTTCTGCTGTCCCCATGGGCCCCTGACAAGGGAGGGCCCCTATCCAGGTCACTGACGTTATTTGACTGGGCACCACGCCAGCGCTGTGTGAAGAAGCGCCCAGGAGGTGAGGAGTGTGCCCCTGAGGAATTGCTGTGGGATTGTCTACCCCTTTGAAGCACCCTGGGGAAGATTGTGCCCCCAAAGGAACTGCTGCGGGCTGAGGTGCTGTGAGGCCCTGTGAGAGCGCTGGGCCCTGGGACTGTTGTGGCCCCTTAATGCTGTAAAGCCCACCTGACAAACGCTAAAACTTCGAAGCGCTGAGGAAATGCTAAATTCCTGCCCCCTCTGCGTGGACTGAGGAAGGAGCTAAGGTTGTGGGCAGAGGTAGGAGCAGTGTGCTGTAAATAGCGCCATTTTCGCTGTCTTCTGAGGAGACTGTGGCAGCTTGTAAATAGCGCCGTTTGTGGAAGCGCGCTTTTGCCACTCTCTAAAGAAGTAATTAAAAGGCAGCCTACCCCTTATTGCCGCCGGAAATCACCACCGCGACCCGGCGCTGTCATGGGGACCCCCCCCCCCCACTGCTGGGGGTATCGTTGCGGCGGCCCCCGGTACCAGGAGAGAGCCGCCGAAGTGCAGGGAGGGCCGCGCTAGGCCCTGAGGCCGTCAGGTTCCCCCATCACATGACGGGGGCCCGGCCGCGTCATCGGCCCGCCCCGGCCGCGCACTGATTGGCCTGCGCGGCCGTGACCTTCGAAGGCCGCGCAGGGATTGGCTGTCGGCCGGGAAGGCCAGGAGAAGGGGAATCGAAGCCCCGGGTCCCCGTGAGGTAGGAGGGGGACCCGGGTGAAGCGCCGGAGCGGGGCCCCCGTGGTCGAGGGGAAGCCCCGAAGCAAGAGCGACCGGAGCGGGTGCCACCCCGCCGGTGAGTGCCCCCGCGCTGGAGGGAGAAGTCGAGTCTAAGCCCCGGGCTCCCGTGAGGTAGGAGGGGGACCCGGGTGAAGCTCCGTTGCGGGGCCCCCGTGCCAAGGAGGGAGCCCCGAGAGAAGCGACCGGAGCGGGAGGCCACCCCACCGGTCTGTGCCCCACGCGAGGGTCCGGTGAGGTAGGCGGGGCCGGGACACACTGTCGATGCCAGCCCCGCCTCCCAACCTGAGGCGGCCGGACTAGAGAGACTGTGGGGCTCCCGTGAGGTCGAGGGAGCCCCGATTGAGCTGTCCAGGCCCCCGTGAGAGGAGGGGGGGCCCGAGTGATGCCACAGGGAGGGAGGGGCCTCGAGGCACATTGCCGGTGCCTGCCCCTTTCCCTGGAAAAGAGCTCTGTTACCTGTTGTGGAGAGCCCCGGGTCCCTGAGTAAGGAGAGGAGCCCGGCGGAGGGCCGAAGACAGCAAGAGTTGTGTAGTGGGGCCCCCATAGTGAAGAGGGAGCCCCGGTTGCAACGCTGAGGCGTGAGTGAGGCCTGGTGGGCCCGAGTGACCACGCAGGTCACCGGAGAGTCCCGCAACTCGAGGCACATTGTCGATGCCTGGTCCCCTCCTGCAGAGGAGACCCCAAAGGACGCCTGCAGGACCTATTGAGCCCCGCAGGAGCCATCGAGGAGAGCCCGGTGAGTGGGGCCTACGCTTAACTGTGTGGGGACAGAGAGGGGGCAACGGGGTACATTGCCGGTGCCCGCCCCCTGGGACTGTGTTGCCTTGACAGGCGCCCCGTTTTGTGAAGGGCACCTGTGACTTGGGCTCTAGATTTGTTGAACTGCCCTAACTTTCCTGCAACTAACTGCCCTACCAGACAACTCAGGAGCGAGCCGGTTGCCCTTATTGCATATTCTGGGGTAGAGAGTCTTATTCCCCCTCATTGCAAATATAGGTACCTACCTTATGGGTTGTCCTGAGGTCCCCAGTTAGAGAGGAAGTCTGGGCAAGGAAATGTCTAAGGGAATCTAGAAGTAATGAGGGTTGGCTGTTGTGTACACCCTGATGTTGATACCCCTAGTTTGATGGTAGAGGGAGCCTAGTTGATTCCTGACAGGTGTTCCTGATTTATGAGAAGGGCCCCTACCTGATATTTATGCTGGGCGAAGTATGTTCCGCCTAGGTTGGTCAATGGGTTGGCCTGATGTGTTATTCCAGGCCCTTGTTTATGTACCAGATTGATGGGCCAGACAGGCTGATTTATTACAGGTGTTCCTGTCCATGTTATGCCGTGATGCCCTAATGTTTTCTTTCCCTAACAGGGGTTGGGTTGGTGTTAATGTGCATGATGTATTTCTATGCTAATGTAGAATTTTGCAATTACAGCCTTCCCTTTAGGATGAGAGTCTGAGTTGGCCCCGCCAGATTGGCCCCAGATCTAATGACATTTTGATTCCATCCTTTTTTTTCCTTTCAGCCTGGACTACTTCCTATGTAAATAATTCCCCCCATTATTCACTTGGCTTTGGCGCCAATTGGCGTCCTGTTGTGACACTACTGTTTTGCAATCGTTTGCCTTGCAGGTTGGAAACACTACTAAACTACATATCTTTTTCCAACTCAGACTGGTGTCCTGCCTCTTTTGTGGTGTGCCTGATGTGTTGACTGTGGGTACTGTGTGAATGCTTCACATGTCCTCTAAGTTTGGCCTGCCCGCTTGATGCCATGCTACCCTCTTGGAGATTTGGGTAACCCCCATTTCTTACACTGACGCTTGTGGATGTCTGATGCCTGAGGAAGTCTGACGCTTGTGGATGTCTGACGTTTGTGGCTGGCTGACGCTTGTGGATGGCAGACGCTTGTGGATGGCTGACGCTTGTGGATGCCTGAAGCTTGTGAATGCCTGATGCTTGTGCATGCCAGACCCTTTTTGGATGCCTAACGCTTGTGGATGTCTGATGGGTGATGCTTGTCTGATGCTTGTGGATGTCTGATGCTTGTGGGTGGCTGACGCTTGTGGATGTCTGATGCCTGATGTTTGTGGATGTCTGACGCTTGTGGATGCCTGACGCTTGTGGATGCCTGATGCTTGTGGCTGGCTGACGCTTGTGGATGGCCGACGCTTGTGGATGGCCAACGCTTGTGGATGGCCGACGCTTGTGGATGGCTGACGCTTGTGGATGCCTGAAGCTTGTGAATGCCTGATGCTTGTGCATGCCAGACCCTTTTTGGATGCCTGACGCTTGTGGATGTCTGATGGGTGATGCTTGTCTGATGCTTGTGGATGTCTGATGCTTGTGGAAGCCTGATGCTTGTGGACGCATGATGTTTTGTGGATGTCTGATGCTCCTGGTTGTCTGATGCTCCTGGTTGTCTGATGTCTGATGCTTGTGGATGTCTGATGCTTTTGGATGTCTGACGCTTGTGGATGCATGACGCTTGTGGATGTCTGTTGCTTGTGGATGTTTGATGCTTGTGGATGCCTGACGCTTGTGGATGCCTGATGCTTGTGGATGTCTGTTGCTTGTGGATGGCTGATGCTTGTGGATGTCTGATGCTTGTGGATGTCTGATGCTTGTGGATGCCTGATGCTTGTGGACGCATGATGCTTGTGGATGTCTGATGCTCCTGGTTGTCTGATGCTCCTGGTTGTCTGATGTCTGATGCTTGTGGATGCGTGATGCTTGTGGCCGTCTGATGCTTGTGGACGTCTGATGCTTCTGGGTGTTTGTGGATGTCTGATGCTTCTGGATGTCTGATGCCTGACGCTTCTGGATGTCTGATGCTTGTGGATGTCTGATGCTTGTGAATGTCTGTTGCTTGTGGATGTCTGTTGCAGGGAGTTAGAGAATGAGGCGGGAGGAAGAGAACAGCAGATCAGCATGGGAGAAGAGAACAGTGAGTTAGAGAAGGAGGCGGGTGAAAAGGGAACAGCAGATCAGCACAGGAGAAGAGGGCAGGGAGTTAGAACAGCAGGCTGGGAGGGAGAAAGCTGCAGATTAGCAATTGTTGCCCATTTAGCTCTGTCACTTAAAAGATTGGTTTGCACCTCTGCCATGATGTGCAGCCAGTAGTTTGTTTTCCTGCTGGGCTGTGTCTTCCATCCTTCCGAGGTTGGTATTTGAAGTATGATTAAAAGCTGGTAATAGCCCTTACAATCTGCAAAAAAGTGGTACGTTCAGCTTTAAAAGAAGTTAGTGGCGAAACCGTACAGACATCAAATGTGTATTTGAAATATTTTTGCTATGTTGTGACCTATGCCTGTTGGTGTAGGCAGGTTTGAATTTGTTGACAGTTCAGTCCTTAGTAGGGATGACATTCATTATAGACACTAAAAGCAACAAGAGAGACGAACTGCCAGGAGCAATGAGGAGCAAGCACTCAGGAGGTGTGGGAGGGAGATACGAAGCAGGAATTCACAGGGGGGGGGGAGCGCTGTGCAGTTCCTCTGAGTGCTAAATGTCAAATTCTGTGCGTGATGATTGCATTCCATAGAGGTAAAATCGCCCCTCATGCACAATAGGGCAAAGACAGGGGGTGGGAGGCAACCACAGGAGGGTGGAATAGGTGGTAGCAACAAGGAGGTGACATACAGGTGGAAAGGTGGTGGTGGAAGAATACACCCGGATGTGGACACACGAAGAGCTGTCACCCCCACTGAGCGCTAAAAGCCAAATGCTATGTGGGATGGGAGTGTACGCTTTGGAGGTAAAATCGACCCTTGATCATTACAATAGAGGTAAACACAATGTGGCACAACAGGGAAAAGAAGTAGGGGTGGGAGGACTTACCAAATGGAGCGACGGTCAGATGAGGAGCTGCCACCCAGGTGTAAAGGATGGAAGGGAGGAACTGGATGCAAACGAGCGAAAAATGAAAGGGCAATGCGGGTTCCACTGAGTGCAAAAAGGCAAATGCTTTAGAAACACGCAAAAAGGACAAAGAGGCAATCAACACATGCCATGTAAAGAAGGGAAAACAAGGCGTAGGTGTCCCCGACACAGCACACATCTACAAAGCAGAGATTTGCCACAGAGCCACACACATTATTGGAGCCACAAACATTACTTCTCTTGTTATGATAAAATTAATCTGGTTTTAATATCGCATTTTCCCCCAGCTTGTATCACAAAGCCTTCCATGAAACACGAGGCTGGCTCGCAAGCATCTCTCGTAGTTTTGCAGCCAACAGACAAAAAAAATAATAGACTACAAACAAACGCACACAAAAGGGAGTAGCTTCACACAGCGGAGTCCTCGGTGCCGATGAGCAGCTGTAGGCCGGAGAGACGAGACGGGATAAGGAAGGGAGGTCCGGCGGGGGAGCTGGCAAGAGCTAGGCTGATGAAAAAAAAAAGCATGCCCACCATGGTAAAAGATGACGAGCGGCGTGTTGATCAAAGGAAGAATACCGCACGCCTCCCAAAGCGGCCGGCATGCTGCCCCTGTGCTTTAAACCAAATCGACAAAAACATGTGTTGACATTTACAAATAAAGTTCCTGAACACAAAACAAATAACACATAACAACAATGGCCGGATGAGAACTGTAAAAGTGAAGTCAGATTCACATATCGGATTACGTGGTGTTTGCTGGCAAAGCTTCCCCGCTTACAGACATGTAAATTAGCACAATAGCATCTTCGTACACAAACATACTACCAGGATGAGTCACAAAAGTCACTTAGGATTGTGAATAAGGTACACATGTAAGTTTACTCTCACATGAGAGGCTCTGATGGTGGTGAAGAAAAGCACGAGGGGAGAAGAAAAGCATGAGAGGAAGAGAGCCCAGGAAAGAGGAGCGCAGCGAGGCACAAAAGTGTGTAAGCATTCCTTTGAAGTGTGAAGCAGGGGGCGGGTGAGCGGCTCCCTTTGAAGCACAGACTTGCGGCAGTGAAAGTGAAACAGCAGGAGCAGGGATGTAATTAGGGGGAAGAGAAGTGAGGCCGAGCGCACGCTGGGGAAACTTCAGATGCCTGTGGGATGGAGGCAAGTTGCAGAATCACAGGAGGTTTAGCGACATTACAGAGACTCGAACCGGGTTACGAGTTTAAATGAATGTAAACACGAGAGAAAGTAAGTATCTGTCAATGCGCAACATGGTGAAATACATGTAATCGATCAACAAATTTAATACATGTAAACGCGCTAAAATTACAATGTATCTAAATGCGTGAGAAAGGAAATATATGTCAATGCGCAACACGCAAAAAAACTTTAAAAGCACTACAAAGGAAATTCATGTAAATCCGCGGACATTACCAAGACTCGAAAAGGGTTACAAGTTAAAATGTATGCAAAGCGCAACCCGGAAAAATATCTATGCAAGCAGTACAAAGGGAATTTATGTAAATGCGCGGACATTACTGAGACTCGAACAGAGTTACGAGTTAAAATGTATGCAAAGCGATACACGGAAAAGCATCTTTGAAAGCACTACAAAGGGAATTCATGTAAATGCGCGGACATTACCAAGACTCGAAAAGGGTTACAAGTTAAAATGTACGCAAAGCGCAACCCGGAAAAATATCTTTGCAAGCAGCACAAAGGGAATTTATGTAAATGCGCGGACATTACCGAGACTCGAACCGAATTACGAGTTAAAATGTATGCAAAGCGCAACACGGAAAAATATCTTTAAAAGCGCTACAAAGGGAAGTGATGTAAATGCACGGACATTACCGAGACTCGAACAGGGTTACGAGTTAAAATGTATGTAAAAGCAATAGAAAGTAAATGCGCGACGAGTTAAAATGGATCTAAACGCGATAGGAAATAAATATCAGTCAATGCGCAACACAGTGAAAGAAATCTAAATGCTCTACAAATTTTATTCATGCAAAGACGCTAGCACTTGAAATGTATCGTATCGAAACACGCTACAAGTTAAAAGAAAATATATGAACATACGAAGGAAAGCAAATAACACAACACGCCAGAGCACAGCCTTGCGGCCGTGAAAGTGAAACAGCAGGTATGTAATTAGGGGGGAGGAGAAGTGAGGCCGAACGCTCGCTGGGGTGAATGCCTGAGGCCGCTGGGGAAGCTTCAGATGCCTGTGGGAGGGAGGCTGATGGCTTTCATGTGGACGCGCTTACCGCACGAGTGCACCACACGAACTGTCCGAAATCCGCAATGGTTTCAGACCTTGGTTTGCCCACTATACTCTCGTCTATTATCCCTTGCGGGATAAATAGGCGAGACCCGAAAAGGATAAGAAATCGCGCACAGCTCTGTACCACAGCTGGCTAACCCCACAATCATTAAAATTATCATGTTACAAAGGGTGCTATGCTTTTTCAAGACCTTTGTAATTCAGGTGCCCAAAGTAGACATTCTTCATTTATAGCAAAGAGTTTCATACTCCTAGAAACCTTCCAAGTAGCTCGCCAAAGCAGCTAAACAAACCATGAGTAAAACAAGCTCCCGACCCATATTAAGGAAGGCAGGATATTTGTAATTACTGGGAGGAAGTAGAAGAGTTGGACTAAATTGTTACAGTAAGTAATAGAAGCATTATCTCCTCATCCCATCCTTATGGTGGTTCTTACTTCACAGGTATCAACCAAAGCAGCCACAAACAAAATCAGTCTCCAAACAATTTAGCCAGGCACATGGATAAGTTGAGAAACAAAGTAGAAACAAATTACCCAAAAGCCCCCCACCCAGCCTTCCACTGGATCCAATCCTTCCTTTTCAGCAGGACCCAGAGGATCAGACTCTCTCCCTTCCTCTCCGAACCCACAGAGATCAACTGCAGCGTACCCCAAAGATCGACACTCAGCCCCATGCTATTTAACATCTACATGGCCCCCCTCGCCACCGTCGTCAGACGGCATGGGCTCAGCATAGTCTCATACGCCGACGACACCCAGCTCATCCTCTCCCTCATGAAGAACCCTGAAGACACCAGACTCTTCTTCCAGGAAGGAATGAAAGACGTCGCAGCCTGGATAAAAGAGAGCTGCCTGAATCTTAACTCGGAGAAGACCGAGGTCCTCATCCTAGGACCTTCCAACTCTGCATGGGACAGCACCTGGTGGCCCGCCACCCTCGGGAGTCCACCCACCCCTACAGACCATGCAAGGAACCTCAGCATCATCCTGGACTCCTCCCTCACCATGACCCGCCAGATCAACTCCGTAGCCTCCACCAGCTTCAACAGCCTTCGCATCCTCCGAAAGACCTTCAAATGGATGAACCCCAAATGCAGAAAGACTGTCACCTATGCACTCATAACTAGCAGACTGGACTAAGGCAACACCCTCTATGCAGGAATCAACAGAATTCTGCTACACAAACTCCAAACCATCTAGAACACCAGAGCCAGACTCCTACTCGGGACACCACAACACGAACACATGACCCAACACCTACGTGACCTCCACTGACTCCCAGTCGAGAAGAGAGTAACCTTCAAACGTCTCACCCATGCCTACAAATCCCTCCACAACATCGGACCCAAGTACCTCAACGAGAGAGTCTCCTTCCACGTACCCAAAAGAAACCTCCGCTCTGCCGACCTCGCCCTAGCAGACACCCTCGCATCCGCAGAAACAGAGCTGGTGAACGAGCCTTCTCCTGCATCGCAGACAAGACCTGGAACGGACTTCCAGCAAACATCAGACTCTCCCCAAACCTGCACACCTTCAGGAAGAACCTAACGGAACTGGCTCTTCGACTCAACTAGAGCTGCGCCTCCCCCCCCACCCCCATCCCCAGCACTGTGAGACCCTCAATGGTGAGTAGCGCGCTTTATAAATCCCCCGATTGATGAATGCGCAGGACTAAAACGGCTTCAATTTCAACAGGTAAACAAAAAAACTAAAAGAGAGGGGCTGGAATTATCAACAAAGAGCAGCGCTTATGGCACTAAGTGAACAAGGTACATGGGGAAGGGACAGCTCATCACAATTCGCACACAAGACGAAAGGTGTCAAAAGTTTTTTAAAAAAACATAAGTCGAGGCAGGGAGACAAATAACCCAATTCCACAAACCCCAGATTTCTCAGCAATATAAATAAGCAGGCAAGATCAAGTCCGACAGACACAAAGGGGAGTCCTTCCCAAATTCAGATGCACCATGAACTAAGGGAAGGGGGAAGCCAGACAATCTTGCCGGTCAGAGACTGATTCAGAACACACATTCTAAGATCACCATGAGCACAAGCCCAACCTCCCGCACAACGACCATCATAAGGTCAGGTCAGAAATTGAAAATGGTGGGATACAAAGCTTCTGGGAGGGGACCACAAACTCCAGCAACCACCATGCTAAGGAGGGGTGGAGGAGGCAAGACCCACATGCACCAGGCGTTATAAAGTGCAAGAGGTTTCCCGCTCTGCGTAGGCCATACCCAGGCAAAACTTGGGCCAGGGGCAGCCCCTTCTTCGCCCGTAATCAGTCAGAAGAGGCTGGACTGGACCACCCTACTGGCCTGTGATATTCGGTGCAAGTAGCAAGCATCAACAAGAAGGTAGTACTCTGTTTTTTTTATTCTTTTTCTGCCCCAGTCCGTATTTAATATTTGTGCAGCCACCTAATCAGTTTATGCACTTTAGTGGGCAGTATATTAAACTTTATTAATTGGCTTGGTTCTAAATAGTCACTTTGTACCCACCTTGCATCAGTTGTACTATGTGCAAAAAGGAAGGCCCCCGATGGCCCGCTGGGACCAGTAATGCCAAAAAAGCTGAAAAAAAGCATAATTAAAAAAATGTACCTTAAGAGAGATTGACGAACTAATCAAAGAAGTGGATACAATTTTAAATCCTGTTGTGAGTACTGCCCCTCCTCTTACAAATAAGCCTATAGTTAAAGTATTTGCTAGAAGAAAACCACACAAGGCGCCAAGCCCCCTGATAAGCCTGTCGCTTAATTCAACCAGGCCTGGTATCTCTGAGCTCCCGCATCCAGGGGCAGAGCAGAAACATGCTAGCCTCTGGCTATGTACCCAAAAACCGTGACATGTAAAAACTGTTTTTGGTTTTTAGCAACTGCTGATTATGACACCCTAACAAGAAGGGATACAAACGAGGCAATAGATGTGGGCACAAACTCTTCTCCCAATGCTCCCCACGCCTGAGACTCTCAAAGTGCAATTTTCAGAATTAAGAGACCTAGTAAAGGCACTTACCTCCAATTTTACATATATTATTCCAGCTGTCCAATAACAAGTAGCCAGTAAGAACTAGATACGGCTACTCCATGGTCAATTGTTTGCATAGCTGATGGCAACTGCCACCACCCGATATCCAGGGAAGGGAGGTACCCTGAGACATCCTTACGGCACGGAGGAGTCCAGCAGGCCATGTTTAAGATGAGGGAGGAATTGAGTACCATAAATAGAAGGGATAAGCCCAGAAATCCTACCACAGGATGTATTGAGAGGTCAACGCAACAGGCAAATATTGAATGGGAAAACGGTTTTTCCTATCCTGTATCTCATTCCCTATGAATTAATGTACTAAAAGCGGACTTTGCAAACGATCGAATTTAGGTGGAATGCGCCTAGGTACCCGTGACAAAGAGCGACAGATTACTCCGAAGGGGGTCATATACATGCACAAAGTAGCCAAACGTCCCCAGGGCTCAAGGGAAGATGACATGTCTTTGAAAAACAAAATAATGTTCTGAATTTGGAATACGTGCAAAAGTTAGTAATACATTTCCAAGTCTTGGTCGATGATCTGATAGCTTTGGAGATATTGCCCGCATCTCCTACACCATGTCTCCTACACCATCGCGGATTAGTTTAAAGTACAAGCAGACCAAGGATTGCTAGTGCTTCCTGCTCGAGCCCATTGGAACCTCCAAACTCATGGATTAGAGAGAGTGGTCTGACTCTCTATGCTAAACAAATCGTCTTTGTTTTCTGGGGCCCAGAACTAAAGCACAGCTGGCTGGGATGTACTGTCAGGAAACACTACTGATTTAAAAATCCAAATCGCACGACGCCAGCTGGGGTACTTTTATTGTTACCTTTGACTTATGTTTATCTCAAGAAACTCGGACTAAGGGCCCAGTGAAAAGATCTGGTTTCACAAATGTTTATGTTGAATCCTTGTTACAGGGCAGAGGGCGCGCTATCTGGTGGCCTAGGGATTTGGGCAGAAATGTCATTGGACTGTACAATTAGGATGCCTAAAAAACTCCCATGATTTTCTGGGTCTAGGAATCAGATTGCGTCAGAGAAGCAAATTATGTATTTATAGAATTTACAACAGAAACAATGGTCAGAAGGTGGGTTCAGAATCAACATCCCTGCTAGAGTCATGTGTAGAAAACATGCCTGGTAAGGGACCCACAATTGTCGCATGTGATTTCAATGTCACTTTTGAACCCCTGAACTTTTCTGAATCTTTTACCATCGAGGAAGAAGATTCCAAATGCGGAATTCCACAATTGGAACTACCACCGGTGAAAATATGGACAGCCCTCGCTGCCCAACTATTGGCTAAAACTGTAAACCTAGCTTTAAGAGCATGTAATGGTCGTTCCCTAACGGATTTAAGTGGCAAGCCAACTTTTAAGAGATTAAACTACCCAAGCCGGATATATTATGTTCTGTTAGATATCCAACTTTGGGCATCCACGAAGGACATGGAAGTTCTTAAAAGGGCAGACTGTGACCATAACGCTCTTCACTTGACAATGAAAGGGTATTTGTCAACCAGTAGAGTTGATCCACCCCCTAAGTACTCTGAGGAATTGTGTTAGTCAAAAAATAAGTGTGCATTGAAATGGTGTTATGTGCAAGCACAATCACACTTATTGTCTTAAATGTACAATAAAGTCACAGATACTTTAGAACAAATGGAAACTAGGGAACATTTAGTTGACGGCTCTACAGGAATCTTGAAGGACAGTGAGGGCACTTAAGACTATATAAAAAGTATATTTTCGAGCAAATGCAAGTCCGTATTCAAACAGGGAAATAAACCACTTTAAAACTGGAGTATACCAACACCCTTACCCAGTATAAAAAAGACATCTTGGAGGCCAAAACATCATATTTCTCCTCCAAAATTTTAGCCGCGGAAAACCAGTCTAAGGAGATATTCACGATCGTCCACAACCTGGCGTTCTCGGACAGAACAACCCTTAAGCCCGCCCCGTCCGAAGAACTCTGCCTCTCCCTCAATAATTACTTTATTCATAAAATTGCCACCATCAAGGCCAACATCCCTCCCCCTTCTCCCTCCTTTGTTGACCCCCAATGTCCCCCTCCCAAGGGCGAACTCACCACCCTCCCCCCCATCACTAGGGAATGTCTGACCTCCTTAGTGCCCCTGGTCAAGTCTGGTTCTCCGCTTGACCCCTGTCCGGCTCACATTCTCCGCCATATCTTTGTCACCTGCCCAGACCCCCCCCTTCACCTCCTCAACAGCTCTCTTGCTCAAGGCGTAGTTCCTAACCCCTTGAAGTCTGCGGTTATTGTGCCTATTCTGAAAAAACCTGGGGCAGACCCTTCTGTCCCTGCCAATTTCCGCCCCATCTCCCTCCTGCCATTCTTGGCTAAGGTGCTCGAGCGCCATGTCACCTGCGCTCTGAGCTCCTTTGTGGAGATGCATGGAGCCCTTGCTCCCCGCCAGGCCGGCTTCCGCCCCGCACACTCTACGGAGTCCGTTGTCATCTCGGTCCTGGACAACCTCAGGGAGGGTATGGATACCAATCAGCACCAGGCCCTTGTGCTCCTCGATCTCTCAGCCGCCTTTGATACGGTGGATCACACCATCTTACTTTCCCGTATCAAGGCGGCGGGGATCGGGGGGACCGCCCTGGTCTGGCTATCCTCCTTCCTGAGCGACCGCACCCAGGCCGTCCGCCTGGGTGACTTCGCAGCGGACGTCCGGAAAGTTCAGTGCGGGGTTCCCCAAGGTTCTTCCCTCTCCCCCCTCCTGTTTAATCTGTATGTCGCCCCTCTTATTTTCTCCCTCCAACAGATGGAGGTCGCCGTATTTAATTATGCGGATGACCTCCAGCTCGTTTTCAATCTATCCTCTTCTCCCTCTTCTGTTCTAAACTTTCAATCTGTCATGCTCCATATCAGGGACTGGATGAACCACAATCACCTCAAACTCAACCCCGACAAGACCGAGCTGGTGTTGACGGGTGGTTCATCCAGCCCCTGGTCCTCTCTCTTCTGGCCCCCCTCTCTTGGCCCCTCTCCTGCACCCTCCTCCTCTGTTAAAACCCTAGGCATAAAACTCAATTCTCAACTCACCCTTCACTCCCAGGTTAGCTCTGTGGTATCTTCTTCTTTCCTTTCACTGCGCACTATACCCAGGGTGTCTCGCTTCTTCACTTTCTCTGCTCTCAAACTTATCATCCTGGCCATGGTGGTATCCCGCCTGGATTACGGCAACGCCCTGTATGCCGGCATCCCTGCATACAGCTTGCGGCGCCTACAGCAGATACAAAACCAGGCGGCCCGCCTGGCCTTCAAACTTCCAAAATTTCACCACTCTACCCCTCTTCTGAAATCTTTACACTGGCTCCCCGTTCGAGCCAGAATCCAATTCAAGCTTGCCTCCATCACTTTCCTGGCCCGACTTGGCCTGGCACCAGCGTTCATCTCCTCCGAGATCGTTCCATACGTTCCCACCAGGGAACTACGCTCGTCCTCCCAGTCCCTCCTCACCATCCCACGCTACCGGAGAAAGAAGTGGGGAGGCTCTAAATTTACCACCCTTGCCCCGACCCTCTGGAACCCCCTTCCCCTTGAACTCCGTACCATCACTCTGTACCCACAATTCCGTAAACACCTCAAGACCTACTTGTTCACGAAGTCTTTTGAATAATACTCCTTTAGCTCCCCCAGCCTTTTAGCCCCGGATCCTGTTAGCTGTAGCGCCAAGAAACCGCTGGTATACGTGCGCTCTACAAGTAATTTTAAACTCAAACTTAAACTCAAACTCAAACACTCCTCGCTTAATAAACGAAGCAAAGGCAGCCTTCATAACTGCTATTAAGTCTAAAGAGCAAGAGGATCTAAAAACGGACAGGGAAAATTATTTGAGAATTGAATTTGAAGGTAGGGCTGACTGATAAAATGAGGTGTGGTGCGATCTGGCTGAAGCAGCCAAAGCTGGGGATAATAAACTATTGTAGCATATAGTTGCCCATGGAAATCATCATTCTAGATCTAAGATTGACTTCCATATTTGACCTCAGGCCTGAGTCGATC
This sequence comes from Lissotriton vulgaris, assembly GCF_964263255.1. Lineage (NCBI taxonomy): Eukaryota > Metazoa > Chordata > Amphibia > Caudata > Salamandridae > Lissotriton > Lissotriton vulgaris. Next base: position 971,499,193 of record NC_141697.1, read on the forward strand.
ACTTTGAAGCCCATTATTCTGCTTCTGGCGATGGGTACAATGAGGCTGGAGACACTTACACTAACATACAGGAGTCGAAAGGCACAATAAGCTCCTTAGAGATTACATTAGATGAATCCTATGATGCCATTAAGGGGTTTATCTGTGGGAAGGCTGGGGGCCAGATCGAATCCAAGAAGATCTTTATGTCTCAGAACCTCAAGTTGGGGCCCCAGGCTTTAACTGACTTATTAACTCCATTTTGAAGGGAGGCAATCTACCCAAGTCTTGTTGCGATGCTGAGATCGTACCAATATAAAAGTAGGGTAGCTGTGAGGATTCTCACAATTATAGGTTTACTCATGTAATCGACAGCCTTCGAAAACTATTCTGCTGTAAAATACTGGGCAAATTTGTAGAAGGGGCCAATGAAAATAGGATACGGACTAATCTACAAGCTGGGTTCAGTCCCAAGGTTAGTACCACAAATCAAAGTTTTTGATTATGTACCATACATTGGGAAACTGTACCGCTGGATAAGGGCCATTTATATGTGGCATTCATAGAACTTCAGTCTGCTTTTGATTTGGTCCCCAATAATAACCTTTGGGAGGTCCTGGGTGGCATGGGTCTTCCCAAAAATATATTATTGATATAAATAAGACTTCATTAGACCAACTATGCGTGGGTAAGATGGTGCAATGGGGCAAAGTGACTAATGGAATTAGAATTGGTAAGGGAGTTCAACAGGGATGTGTCTTTGCTCAGACTCTCTTCTCTTTATATATAAATGAGTGTAATAGATTATCTTGACTTCCCCGCCAACAATGCACCAAAAATAGGAGATACAAATATACTGGCACTATTGTTTGTCAATGATACGTTTTTTATTTCAAAAACTCCCTCTGGGCTTCAGGCATTGGTTGATCAATTTTTGATTAGCAAACTTCTTGGCCTCAATGTACAACAGCATACTTGCCTCCGGGAGCATACCAAAAAGCTGGTAAGGTTCAACTAATCATCCCATCTTTGAAGGTGGGATATATTTTGCCCCAAGCAGCTATCGTTTGATAGCACTGCTAGATGTGGACCTCAAATATTTACCAATCCTGTTGCTAAAAGATGCGTGTGAGTGGGCTTTAGAGGCTGGAAGACTGCTCATGAACCAGACAGGGTTCAAAAAGAACCAAGGGACCCCATCTGATCTAATGGCCAGGGCCTGATCATGAGAAGAGCAAGTGATGTCCGTACACTGCTGTTCATGTGCTTTGTGGACTTCGAGGCGGCTTTCGATGGCATCCCTGTGACAAACTGTGAGAAAAGCTACAGCACTGTGAGATCCCGCAAAAGCTTCTGAGTGCAATATGGCTATTTTATACAAAAACATGGGTTAGGATTAAGATCAGGGATGGGAGTCATCTGTCAAGAGACGTGTGTACATCATTAGGTCTGAAACAGGGGTTGTGCTAGCGCTGCTCCTGTTTAACCTGTTCATTTCTGATCTTTCACCCTCCACTGACAAACTGGCCTCTCACATCTGGAGTCTTTGTGTCCAGCCCTTGTCTGACATCTATTAGAGGTAAAGCAAATGTGTGAAACGTTACCTTTTCTACTTTATCCCTGTAGTCATAATCTTAAAGCTCTCCTTAAAGTGATAAAGTCAAAATTGGTCCCGACCTTAAAGTATGGAGGTGGGATAATGCTCAGTGAAGATGTAAACTTAGCTCATTAAACAAACCTATACATTAGTCTTTAAGTGCCGAGGTCAGCTGCACCAGTGCAAGTCAGACTTGAATACTCTCTGGTCAAGCACTCTTTACTCAAACAAGGGGCCTTCCTAAGATGCTGTCATAAAATGAGGGATGCTCCTAATGACTCAATGGTGGATATGTCTGGACTGAAATTAACCTACAAAGAGGGAAAGGATGCTTCAGTAAGTATTTTCAGGACAGCATTGTTAACATCGGCCTCAGCAAACTATGGCAACTGGACACAAGTGAGAAAGTATTCAATAAAGCACTAAAAAAATGTATCCGGGTGAAAAGTTTGTTGGAGGACAAAGTGACTCTTGCCAAGCGAGCTCATGGATGGATGATACTAAACTCCTATGAAGCCAAAGAAGAACAGCCCCATTTTGAAGCTGCATTTTCTGTGTATTATGGTAATGAGATTTGAATTGCACCCTTCCAAGGAGTTTATTCCCAAAGTGGCAGGAGGAGGGTCGTTTGGAGGAGAAGAGGTGTTGTTTATGTCACCTGACTAAGAAGACCTTCTTGCACACCCTTTGCTCTGCCCCAGCTTACTGGGGCATTGTCGGACCCTGCTACACAAATCATTTTTAGTCCTAGGTATAGGAACTTGTGCATACTTTGCCTCCGCCCTGGCTTACCAGGGTATCAGCGGGCTCTGGTACACAAAGAATGTTTAGCCCTAGGTATAGGAACTTGCAGGTCAGCAGCCGTGGAGTCCTTAAAACCCTGAAACATCAAGTTGAACATTAGGCTGGTGCAGTTTTGTTACATTTTTAAAGATCTGACCAGGGTAAAGGACCACTCCAAACAGGGCCCCAGCATGCCCTAATCTAGGAAGGGCGCCAACAGCCGTGTGCAGTTGGAAATAGTAGGCTCCAGAATGATGGGCTGCTGGGGGGGGACGCGAGAGTCTGATGAGGGAGAGGAAATCTACCCCCTATCCTGTCAGTGTGGGCTCAAAGATTCACTGTGGTGCACTAATACCCTTTATGCTAGCTGGGTTTTATATCCATGGTCCTTAACAAGAACAGTATGGTCATCAGGATAAATATAGACTCCAATCAGTGCTATATTAAGAGTGTCCAGCCGGACAGTCAATTTAATCATTCACAAATTTCAAAACCAAAAGTATAAACACATCAATACAGTGAGACACAATCCTGCATCCTACATAAACACATGACAAGTACACTTTAGGACAGGAACAAATCGGGCAAGAAAGGGTAGCTTGTGGAATATTGAGCACAATTTCTAACAAGCTTGAGGAAACAGTAAATACCCTTTTTTATCAGGTTCGATTAATGTGCAAACTGTTTACATTAGTCGACTGTGAAAATAAGTTCCAAAGCAACAAGTGGCGATGCATGTTATGTTGTTTGATCCAAGGCTATATGAGCGCAGAATAGGAGTATTGCAGGCAATGAGGAGTGTCAGGGGCAGGAGCAGAGTAAGGACAGGAAGAGTGGTCTGCTCTACACGTAAGGACTATATTGAGAGATCTATATGGAAGGTGAGTGCTAAGTCAGGGACATGGGCAAGGAAATTGTGAGCGGTACGACAATAATGGAACCAACAGCTATGAGCTAGCAGCAGAGTGAAGGGAAGTAGTGAAGTGAAGCTGTAAAGCAGAACTGCAGGGAGGACAAAGGGACTGGCTTATCAGTAGAGTTACCCATCAGTAGAGAGAAGAAGTACGGGCACAATGAGTCGGTAGGCGCTGAGTGACGCAGTAGGGCACGAGAGGGTAGGCTGAGAGTGGTGCGTTAGCGTGCAATGAGAGGTTAGGCCTAGGATGAGGTGTTAGGACACAATGAGAGGCTAGGTAGTTTGATAGGGTATGAGGAGAGTGAGAGAAATAATGCTGAATAAAATAGACAAGTTTGGCCCCAATAAGGTGTGACCAGATAGGGGTAGTGTGTGATGGAAGGAGAGCAGGAGCAGCATTAAAAAGTCAAGGTGTGGTGAGAGTGAATGCAGGTTAAGACGTTGGGGCCAGAGTAAATGTGTGTAAATGTAAATGTATTTGAGCTTATATAGCGCACAGCTACCCACAAAGGGTTTCCCGGCGCTTGCTTAGGGAACCCGTCCTGGTATTCCCCTGTGAGAGAACCCCGGCAGGGTATCCACAAGGTGAAAGCCAGGCATCCCGCCGCGAGGGGCCGTTGTGGAGATTAAGCAAGCTATTGCCCAGAGTCGCAGAGTGTGAACCCGTGAGTTGAGAAGGCACCGGAGCGAGAATTATCGAGTCCGTGGAATTTTTGAGCCCAAGACCCGCCGAGGCGGGGAATTGAACCCTGGTCCAGGGCCGATCTCAGCTTCCGGGTCTGCCGCCTCTAACCCCTGAGCCACACTTCTCCACAGAGTAGGTGTAAAATGACAGGCTATGAGCATAGTGAAATAGAAGGGCCAGGAAATGAGTCTAAGCAGAGTGAAGAGGGGTTGAATAATGAGATTGGAGGGTCAGACAGAGGAAGCAAAGAGGTAGTGGGAGCAGATTGATATTATAGTAATAGAAAGAAGGGGTAGGGGCAGTGTGAGGCATTTGTGAGATAAGGAAAGAACCAAGGGTCGGGGGGAGGTATAATGAGTGGTATACATTGAGGGTAAAACAATAGGAGAAGAGTAAAGTTGTGACAGAGTGCCAGGATGTGGGACGGGTAAGGAAAAAGGTGAATTATTAAGGCAATGTGGTGGGTAGAGGTAGGATGAGGGGGGTAAAGCAGAGGAATATGGCAAGAATGAAACAGTCATATGGTAGGGTCCGAGTTAGAGCATGGGGTCATAGTTAACGCGTAGAATCACAGTGGACCCTAGGGGCAGTCATTGAGTGTAGAGCTCAGGAGTGGACCCTAGGAGCAGAGTCGTTGAGTGTAGGGCTCAGAAGCAGACCCTAGGTGCAGAGTCATTGAGTCTAGGGCTCAGGGAAGATTAGTAGTAGAAGTGCTGCCTGATACATACATTATTATGAAATAGCATGCACCTACCTCAGATGATAGTCATTTTAGCGATTACACTACAATACCTCTGCTGCATTGTTGGGCAAGCTCATTGGCTACGAGAAGGCAGCTTGAGAATTCAGCAGGTCACTTGCCCATCATGGCAGTCATTGTGCCATTGTAAATGTGCATTACAGCTTGAGTACATGAATGCATGTATTGTGTGGGCCCATGCATACACATGTATGCATGTACTGTCTAGGTCCTTTAAGAATATGGCAGCCTGCTGTCACAGATGCTTGTATTGCCTGGAGTTACATGCATGTGGTAAGTTTCATGAGCTTAGGTGTGCACAGCGGGTGGACAGAGGACTGGAAACCTACCTCTGTAAATGCACTTTGCATGTACGCTTCTGAGTTTTGCTAGATGATCTTGGGGCTTGGTACTGTAAACTCTCATCAGGGCCATTAAGGGTTGCTCGGAGTGACTTTAAGAGGCATTGGGGTATAAGTTGTGTCTTCTGAGAGACAAATAAAGGGTGTGTCTAAGTGTCTGAGAAACTGAGAGCCTAAGAGCAGGGTACTGGGTGCTTGTCAAAACAAGTCAAAGATGGAAAACTGTGGTCAGGAACACAGATCCCAGTAAAAATATATATATATTGACAGTATGTATTCGGGGTACATACATACATACATATATCACATTTCGAATGTATAGTAATGTTTGAGAAGGGGTGATTTTTTTTACCCTTCGCCCACTGATCCCTCCCCTCCCACTGACCCCGCCCCGATCGCTCGGGCCCATATGTGCGGCCCTCGGCCACAAGCCAGACTGCAATTTTGGCCCCAGAGAAAAAGTTTGTGAGTACCTATGTTGTAGGCTATGCCTGGGACGGCTCATCCGTTAAGGGATAGGAGCATCGCCCCACTAATCAAATTGCCCCCAGAGATGAAAAATAAAATGGTAATAACGTTGATTTATTATCATTTTATTTTTTAAATCCCGTCCAGAGCAGAGCTTCGGGACAGGGAGCGGGGCTTTCTGCTGCTGCCAGTCAGGCAGTAGCAGTAGCAGTATGCAGTGATGGGGCAGGGCTCTTTTAAGTTTAAAGTGTGCATGTCTCTTTGGCCAGCTGTCTTGCGACGGCCAGCCAGACATGCGCCTTTTAAATCTCTCTAACCCAGCTGTCTTAGACATCTGGGTTAGGGAAAGCGTAGGGCTCCAGTGTCTTCAAGAGCACCAAAGGAGACCACTCCCTCCAATCCTGGCACCGTTTTCATGCTGCATAAGAACAGCACCACAATGGTTAGTGCAGTTTCCTGATTCCAGCGTTGCAGCCTGCCTGCCTACCTGGAGAAGACTAGCGATATCGCGCAAGGAAGGTAAGTGTAGTTACTTTTTAACTTTTTTAAAATGTACTTTTATTTTTAACCCCCTCACCACCCTCCGTACATGCCAGATGCCACTGCTATCTGCCAAAAAATGTACAATACTAGGGCACATTTTAAACTGATTTTTGTTCATTTGTATGATCTGACTTGACAGCACATGTGCTAATCACCAGGAGAGGGTCTTTGGCTCTGCCACATGTTGGAAGCCAGAATACATGTTTTAATTGGGCAGCAGTTGTGTGCTTCCACAAAAACGTGCTTGCCCTCCACACACCTGTGATCATTTTGCTTATTTATTTATTTAGCTGCCAGAGCTTCAACATTCTGGGGCACATAGGCCATGGTAATGCTATTAAAGTGTCTTAAATAACTAGATTATTCATGATGTTTTTCTCTGGCACAGCACAGATGGGAAGAAGGAAGTCATTAACCTACTTTGAGTTTTAGGTCTGGCTTATCAGTGCAACTATCACATTACCTTTATATCCTACACTACAATTTTTCTAAAGTTCTTTGCTTCAACACAAATACATATCTATTCCCATGCTATCCACTTATAATGCTTCACTTTGCCACACAAAATTCCTTTAAAGGAAGACTTATTGGCATTGCCTATACTTGTTGATAGTTCACCGCAAAGAAAATTTGCCTACGAAAGGTTCTTTGTACACTTACAATTGTAATTTGATAATCAACACTACAAATTAGCATTCGTTGAGGGAAAGCGACGAGGCCTGGCTCAAAATATTTAGCAAGTAAATCATGCCACAATTGTGCTTCAAAAATATGATGATCTTCAAAATCCAAAAAAGGGATATAACCTGTAAAAGCGTTTCAGTATACTGTACTAGATTATGTCACGGTCTTAAATGCCATTTACTAGAAGTTAGGTCATAAACATAAACTTAGAAACATTCATGAACAGCGTTCCCATGCTGCCCGGACAAAGAGGCCATTAGTGAACCAAGAGGCAAGTCAGTTTTTCAATTGCCAAATGCCCTGTAGATATGTCCTACTTTGTTATTCTACATTATAGTCTAGTAAAGAAAACGCTAAAAATGTTTTTGAATATTATCCATCATAAACTGAATAATTTGATGATGCTCTCAAATGTGATCATCTTGGGAAAAGAGGCACACTGAAGTAAATTAAATGACTAGAATAACACAATTTGGATGAAAGGGGAGAAGCACAGATCACATACTCGCTCTTTTGTTTATTTACTGAAGACGGGTGCACATCGTAGCAATAAACCTAGAAAACCTTACTATACAATTAGTCACCTACGTTCACTTACTCCCACCCCTAACATTCCCACCCCTTGCATCCTTTCCTTGCAACTTTGCAACTCCTACTCTGCATTTAACTGTTGCCCTTTTAATTCCCTTAACATTTTACCTGCATCTATTACCATCTAACTATCTCCTACATCTTAACTTTTGTTGCCTCCTTCTGGTGTAACTTTCCTGCAATCCCCCTCCCTGTCCTGATTCATCTATGTTCCCACTCCTTTTCTTACCCTTTAACCAAGTCAAAAGTAGCTGCCACCACCTGGAACTAAGTGACAGTCATATTCAAAAGTCCCTGCTTGCGTACCTGTACCCAAGCAAACGATCTGGACTTCACCTTACCTGATCGTAACCTATATTCTAGGGTGAGAGGGAGGGGAAAAACATTATTGCTGCCAGAAAGACCGGTCACCATGTCACCTTCCCAAATGGTGACAGGGTGCCCGAAATCGGCGGTTCTATATTTGGGCTACAGGCCCAAACAGTTATAGCCCAAACTAGTCCATATAGGGCCCGGGCTGATCCATTGGCTCAATAACCCAAGGGCGGCATACCTCCCTGCGGTCGGCTGTCCCCTCAAACGATGATGGATTCAACCCTGATCTGTGGCTGGAGGTGTCTGAAAAGTTTCAGCACTCCGTCCATCATCTCCTTGTGTTTGCTTTGTTCGCCCTAAATTGGCAGGGTATGCCCAGACGTGGGTCCCTTGCTCACTTTGCAACTGGATTCAAGCTAGCCTGGCTGATGAGGGGTGTTACCCCGAAACCGGTCCCAGGATGCTTGTTTACGGACCTGTAAAGACCTGGCTTGGCAGCTCAGGCTGGACTGTTCCCATGAGACACAGGGTCAAGACTGATTTGCATTTGGCTGGGTCTTAGCTGGAATGGCAAAGTGAGTTAAAGAACGATGATGGTTTCAACCTAGATCTGTGACTGGGAGCGAGCGTCTGAAAAGTTTCAGCACTACATCCATCATCTCCTTGTGTTTGCTTTGTTCGCCCTAAGTTGGCAAGGTATGCCCAGACGTGGGTCCTTTCTCACTTAGCCACTGGATTCAAGCTAGCCTGGCTGATGAGGGTGGTTACCCCGAAACAGGTCCCAGGATGCTTGTTTCTGGTCCAGGGAAGACCTGGCTTGACAGTTTGGGCTGGACTGTTCTCATGAGGTACAGGGTCAAGACTGATAGGCATACGGCTGAGTATGGACTGGGGTGGTGAAGTGAGCTAAAGAATAAGGATGGATTCAACCCAGATATGTGACTGGGGTTGTGTGTCTGAATAGGTTCAGCGCTTTGTCCATCATCTTGTGTTTGTCATAAACCCCAGGGGGTACACCTCCCTGTGGTCAGCTGTCCCCTTAAAGCCCCATTGGGCCAAAGGGGAACAGCACAGACCACATACTTGCACTTTTGTGAGGAAAATGTCCCTTTTCAGAGAATGGTGCACACCACAACAATAAACCTAGGCCAATGCCTAACAAAACTAAACCTCGCTATACAATTAGTCCCTTACATTCACTCACACCCCCACAAGTATGACAGTCAGACTGTTTTAAGACTGCCGCAATGGCCAGGGAACCACGTTCCCTGGCGGTGGCACCGCAGTCTGGGGGAGCAATATGTTTGGCGGTGCCGCTGTGGCACCACCAAGGATATTCTTAGTCTCCCCACTGCCAGCCTTTTCTTTTTTTTTATATTCTTTATTGCATTTTTTCTTACCACAGATTAACCCCAGCCCCCCCTCCCCACTGGCGCCAGATGTCCTCCAAAAAACATATATCATATAGACAGACCAAATCAGAACATTAATGGGGCCATTAGTTACATAACATTTCAAGACGGTACCCAAAATATCATGATAAAAAATCTCTAATAGTCATAAAAGATCTAAAAACCCTGAGATCATAATACATATTATAGCTAAAACAAATTCAAAGTGCATCGTGCTACCAAACAAGAGTGATGGCGGGGTCAAAACCACAGAACAAGTTCTCACTAGACTCAAAGTATATCAAATTGGGTAAGTTGTGCTAGTATTAATGGAGCCAATAATTAAATGAGATTTCATGGCAATCCCTCAATTTCATAATACAAAGATTCTACCAACCATAAAGATTTTAAAAACTCTGAGTTCAAAACACTTATTATAGCTAAAACTAATTTAAGGTGCATTGGTTCCATCAAATTTCACAGAGTATCAAGTTGGCTGCATTGTGCTAGTTGAACCAAGGCTTTGACACATATATCAGCAAAAATTATGATGAAAACAAAAGGTTCTTGGGCTGCCACACCAGCTACAGTACATTTATAATAGATTAGTTCTGACATCTACCCATGGGTGCCCAAATAGCCCATCCTTTTTTCCTGGCTTTGTGGCTCTTCTTGGCATATACCGCTTTCTCTAATTTGAAAACTGATATCAGTCTGGTAAACCAAAGGAGGAGGTTGCGGGTTAAGATAATCAGTGGCCATTAATAATCTAAATAGAACCATTGCGACCTTCATAAAGTATTCAATAACTTGCCTTCGTTCATCATCAAATATCCCTAAGATGATCAATTCTGTGGTCAATATTACTTCAATATTTAATTTATTATATAAAAAAATCTTGAATTTTGTTCTTAATAAGATTTAGGGAGGTGCAAGTGGCAAACATGTGAACTATAACTGCAGATGAAGTGACATAGCGCAGGCACTTAGATCCCTGGCACAAGCTCCACTTAGCAATTCTGGCTTGTGTATAGTACAACATAAAATAGGTTTTGAAGAATTGCACCTTTAGATTGGCCGGCATTAAGACTGTTTGAGAAAGTCTGAGTGCTTTCTTAAAATCAGATTCAGAAATCTCAAGTTTCTTTTGCTATTTTTATGTACTTTGTTGAGATCATCTTTTCTTCTCTCACTAACAAATTGTATATTGCACCTATATGGACGTGATTCTGAGCTATTATAATTTCCATCAGTTCCTTTTTCTCAAAGCCAATGGGCACGCCTCTGTTATGCTGCAAGTAATCTCAAATTTGCAAATATTTGAAAAACTCGTTATTTTCAAGACCATATTCTGACTTCAAATCATCAAAGGACGCCAATCCACATGATGAGAAGAAGGAACCGAGCCTGACTATCCCTGCGAGAAGCCAATATTGGATATACCCATCATTGAATAAAATTGGGAGAAGCGGGTTATTCTGTATAGAGGTATAAAAATTCAAACGACTAAGGCCCAGGGATTTCAGCAGGGTTGACCATACTTTGAAAGCTCCAAAAAGACACTTAAAACTCACTTTTTTAAAAATAATATCTTAGTTCAATTTGTCTCCAGAGACAGTCCCAGGCCTCCCTTCCAATCAGCAATTCAAATTCAATAGGGGTGATTTGTGGAAAATCACTTGGACATGCTTCCCTAAATAAAACACGACTGTATTGAGGCATAGTCGCCCAATAATATAATTTTAGATTGGGGAGGGCCCAACCTACCATCTCTTGCGGAAGAGAAATATATCTAAGAGCTGTTCTGGGTTAAGAATATGTCCACAAAAAACATGTAAACAACCTGTCAAAAGCTTTTTTTAATTTGTTAGAGAACTCTAAAGGGATAGATCTAAAAAAATATATATTTTGGGGATTTTTTTTAATCAAATTGCATCGACCAATCATTGTGAGATGGCGTTTATTCAACCTTGATAATTCATTACGAGTCTTTCCTAGCAAAGGATCTAGGTTTTGCTTTACAATCTTATCCAGATCAGCGGAAATGGAAACGCCCAGATATGTCGCTTTATCAACTACACGATTATCTATAAAATATATCATTGATGATAATTTGTTTTTTTCTTTATTTAATTTGCTATAAAAGCAGATCCTGGATTTGGGTTCTCGACTGCAAGGTCATCCGCATAAGCTAATGTCTTGCTTTCAAAGCCCTGCAAAATAATTGGAGGGATTGTGTTATTTTGGAGCAATTTGCAAATAAGCGGGTCGATATACATTGCAAATAAGGGTGGAGAGCATGGGCACCCCTGTCAAGTTCCGCGAGTAATTGAGACCTGCCCAGACACCCCCCCTGCGACACAAATATTAGCTACAGGTTTGTAATAGAGAGCTTTAATTACCTGAATACATCTTGGGCCCATACCCCTTGCTTGCATGAACTGCCAGAGAAAGTGCTAGGAGAACCTATCAAAGGCTTTTTCTGCATCTAATAATATCAGGGCCATAGGGTCTCCTGACACTTGTACCGCATCAAACAACGCAATAACTCTTCTGATGGGATCAGTATTATCACGGCCCTCGATAAACCCATGTTGTTGCCTTACTACCAATTTGAGATTATTCGGTCAAGTTGTACAGCCAATACTTTAGAGTAGATTTTAAAATTCCTTTTTATTAGGGTTATTGGCGATAGGATCATAGTTTCGCTGGAGGCTTATTCTTTTTTAGGAATACAACGATTTTTGCTAAGGACCATGAGCCCGCAGAGGAAGCTCTGTAAAAACTTTGGTTAAACAACAGGGTCAATGGGCCTCGCAATTGTGGTGAAAATATTTGATAGAACTCTAAGGGAATTAAGTCCACTCCTGTCGCCTTCCCAGAGGGAAGATTAGCATTTGCGAGGTAAATCTCATCCCACAATAGATCTCCCTCTAGGGAATCTCGCTCATCAGTAAGTAATGAATTTGCAATTGTTGATTTGAGAAACTCCACGACCTGTGTTGGATTTTCATTGTTATCCTCGGTATATAAAATCTGGTAATATTTTTTAAATGCTTCCCTGTGAAATGGATCCCTGGCCTCTCTAATTTCATTACTCATACTGTGTTGTCTTGCTTCAACTGCAAGGTGATGCCCAGCTTGCTCACTGCATTCATATGTGTTCTTTTTCAAGACTGCATATTTTTCTGCTGTCCTTTTTGTAAAAATTGCATCAATTGCTGCTCTGCTGTAATAACCCCAAGTTACATCCCCTCCTTGCTGCAGAACTATTATCGGAATTTCTTCAGCTGCTGCTAAGTTATTCCGTTCAGCTAAAATGGTATGTCTCTCTTTTTTACCCCTGTTTAGCGAGAACCTAAGCGTCTCTTCCTGCAAACAGGCCTTAAAGGCTTCCCAGACCATGTTTATTGAGGCACTACCAATGTTTTCGCTAAAATACATTGGGATCCACTCAATAATATGTCTGCAATATTCATCATTGACAAGCAGTGCTCACTCAAATATCCACACACTACGGGTTTTCCTCCATACCTCAAATTTCTAATAACAATGGTTATTCGGTTGGGCTGACTTCCCTATCCGAGCCCTGCCACTCCCCCGCTGCTCCGCCCCTATTTAAACGGGCAGTATGAGTCAGCGCAGCGGACGAGCGCAGCAGGGGTGACGAAGGCGCGCCGGAGTTGCGCCTGAGTTAAGCCCGTCTGCGCCCGTCCGCGGCTGGCCGGGGCTAGGGGCACGAGATGCTGCCTGTCTAATCACGTACTCGCCATCTCAGCTTTGCTCATATTGGGCCCCAGGTACCATTGACCCCTCAGTAACTACTCACTTGATGTATCTTGGCCTGTTCACCCCCCCTTCCAACCTCCCCCCCGGGATCGTGTCACATCTAGCCTCGTTGCCTATTACGCCTCTCCTCACTCCCCTGTCACCATTTGCCCCCCTTGTTCCGGTATTTAACACCTCGGCCACACTCCTAAACACTAGGTCTGCGGTCAACCATCAGTACGAGCTATTCGATTACATCGACACTCATGAACCAGATTTCTTATTCCTAACAGAGACCTGGTTCAAGGCTGACTCCCTGCCCAATGTGCTAGCCGCATTGCCCCCTTCATACTCCGCCATTCGGGAGGACCGCCCAGAGGGCAAGCGGGGCGGAGGAGTGGCCCTAATAGCCCGTACTGATCTCAGTTTTCAGATTCTCCCCTCCCCTCCTATCCCTGACGTAGACTACTCAGTAGCCCGTTCGACTTCCCACCAGGTACCCCTTACCTTTGTTCTAATTTACCGTCCTCCCCAACCCACTCCCTCCTTTCTCTCAAGCTTTCAGGCCCTCCTGGCTACCCTGGTGATCAACAACTCATCAGTACTAGTCCTAGGGGACCTCAACTTTTGGCCTAATGACCCTGCTGAGAGTTCTCAATCCAAAGAGTTCACCGACCTTATGATCAGTCTGAACTTTTTATCGCTCATCCACAGTTCCACCCACACACACGGCCACACGCTAGACCAAATCTGGGCACTGAATGTCCCGTCCACATCCCCTATAATATCCCCTTGCTCCTGGTCAGATCATTCTATTATTACCGTTTCTCTTGCTCTAGCCCCTATGGCCAAACCCCAGCTCCCCAAGAACACCTGGGTCAGGAAATGGGGCAAAACTGACATGCCTTCCCTTTGCTCGACCCTGGCCAAAACCAGCCCTGACCTTTCAGGCCTTGCAGCTACTACCCAGCTGGCCGCTATTAACAACTGGCTGACCCTGGCGGGTGACGAGTTCGCTCCCCTGAGGCGGCTCACAGTCAAGTGGGCCCACGCAGCAAATCGGTGGTTTACCCCAGACCTAAAAGAAAAGAAATTAGCTGCAAGGAGAGCCGAGCGAGCTTGGAGAAGAACCTATTGCCCCGCGCAAAAGACAATCTACTTGTCTGTTCTACAAATCTATAAAAAGGGCATTCTTGAGGCCAAAACAGAGTTCTATACGAGCAGGATAATGGCAGCAGAGTTCCACTCGAAGGAAATCTTCGCTACTGTCCATTAACTGGCATCATCCAGCAGAGCTACGGCCACTATTCCCCCTTCCCAGTCCCTCTGCAACTCGCTTAACGAGTTTTTCATTGACAAAGTTGCCAAAATCAAAATCAACATCCCCCCGCCCTCCCCTACATTTGTTAATCCCTCCCCACCCTCTACGGCCCTTAAATTGACCACTATTCCGCTGTTAACCGATGACACACTCCCCCCGCTGCTTCATCGGGTTAAATCGGGTTCCCCCTGGATTTTGCCCCAGCCCACATCCTTAGGGAAATCTATCTAGCTTGCCTTACCCCGCCCCTGACTTTTTTTAACGATTCGCTCAGAAACGGCATTGTCCCCAGTTCACATAAATCAGCGGTTGTCATTCCAATCATTAAAAAACCTGACGCCGACCCATCCTCCCCCTCCAACTACCGCCCTATCTCCCTTCTGCCCTATTTAGCAAAAGTTCTCGAAACCCATGTCACGACCACCCTGAGCACTCACGTAGAAGCAAATCATTGCCTCTCCTCCTGCCAAGCCGGCTTCCGCCCCCTGCACTCCACGGAGAAGGTGGTGATTTCAGTGATGGACGAGCTGCGTGAAGGTATTGACACCAACCTTCCGCAAGCCCTGATCCTCCTGGACCTGTCCGTCGCTTTTTACACGGTGGACCACTCCATCCTCCTCAACCGTGTCAGTGCGGCGGGCATAGAGGGCTTGGCCTTCTCATGGCTCGAGTCCTTCCTAGCCAGGAGAGCTCAGGCGGTCCATCTGGCTGGCTTCACCGCGGCCTCCCGTAAGGTGGAGTGCGGGGTCCCTCAGGGCTCATCACTCTCCCCTCTTTAGTTTAATTTATACATTTACCCCCTTATTTTTATGTTACAGCAGCTGGAGGTCACGGTGTTTTATTACGCCGATGACCTCCAGCTAATCTTCAACCTCTCCCACTCACCTTCATCCGCCCAGAATGTCCAGACAGTCATGACATTCATTCAGGACTGGATGAACTGCAACCACCTCAAACTCAACCCGGACAAGACCGAGCTGGTCTTGACCGGAGGTGGTTGCAGTCCGTGGTCCCCCTCCTTTTGGCCCCGTCACTTGGTGTCCCTCCACTCCCTGCACCTAAAGTTAAAACCCTTGGGATCCTCCTGAACTCACAACTTTCTGTTCACTCACAAGTCGGTTCAGTGGTCTCTTCTTGTTTTTTTTCCCTTAGAATAATTAGGAGAGTTTCCCGTTTCTTTTCCCCCTTAGGCTTTAAAAATCATCGTGCTGGCTATGGTACTTTCACGCATTGATTATGGCAACATAATCTATAATGGGGCTCCTGCCTATGCGATCCACCGCCTGCAGCTGGTACAGAACCAGGCTGTCCGCCTGATTCATGGCCTACCTAAATACCATCGGGCCACTCCACTGCTCAAAGCACTACACTGGCTTCCGGTGAGAGAGCGCGCCCTTTTTAAACTTGGCTGCCTCACTTTTCAGGCTAGGTCGGGCACTGCCCCCGAGTTCATATGCTCAGCTATCAAGCCCTACCTTCCGGGTAGAGAACTTCGCTCCACTCATAGGGCTCTTTTAGCTACCCCCGTTTTAAAAAACAGAAGGCTGGTGGAGCGAAATTCGCTGTTCTTGCTCCAGCCTTCTGGAACTCCCTTCCTGCTGCCCTCCGCACATCGCCTTCTTATCTACAGTTCCGGAAGGATCTCAAAACCTTCCTATTTGTGCGAGCTTACACTGCCTAGCCTCTCCCAGCTGCTGCCGTCCACTGCATCACACATAACGCCATGAAACTGCTTGGTAAAAGAGCGCTGAATAAATGTTTTTAAATTCAAAATTCAAATGGATTATGATCTGATAAATACTGTGCATATCGTTCAATTTTACAAGTTGATATAAAACTATTCGAGACAAAGATGTAATCCAAGCAGGCGTGTGTAGAATGAGGAGCCGAAAAGTAAGAATAGCCATAGTCGTGTGGATTCACCCTACAGTAAACATCAGTTAGCCCATGATCTTTACACATCCCTACTAGTGTTTGATAAACTTTCGGTTTTCTACCAAGGTATTTTTGTTGGCCTCCGAGGTCGCAGTCACCCGGGAGATTAATATTAAAATCCCCGCCAAGCAGTATAGGCAATGGTCTATGGGTCAATTCCTGGGATATCTGATTGAATACCGCGGGGTCATCGTGAGTACTACCATATATTGTACATAACGTTAAGTTATCCCCACAGGGAGTGTGGCAAACAACAATAACTCAGCGATCCTGAGTGTTGACCCCTATTTGCAAGAATTTTACCCAGTTACCAAAACCGCAACACTCTTTGTACGTGTACCTTGTGAGGTCCCACATATAAGCCTATAGCCTATTGTGTCTAATAGGTTCCTCTGTGATGCTTCGATATGAGTCTCTTGCAGACAAACAATATCTGCATTCAGGACCTGTAAACCTAATGAGATCTAGCTCTTTTTTAGGTCTCGTGACCTACAATGCGCGCAAGCGCATTGAGGGAGCGAGAATACAAGTGCTCAAAATCCTCGTGAAACCACAGGCTTTTTGCTGCGGTTTTCATTAAGTTCATGTGGCCACAGGCACGCGCTTTTGGGCCATAAATTTGCATTTCTCCTCCCCCTCCCCAGCCAGCTTCCCCCAGGCCGTAGCAGCACTCCTCCCACACCTTTGAAGTGAAGCTTAGCTTCACTTCAAAGGCCCCTGCTGCTTCACACCGTGTCGCATTTCTCCTCCCCCCTCCCCTTCTCTACCTTCCCTCCGTCTTGTTTCTTGTCTTATCTTTTCTTTTCTTTGCTTTTCTCTATTTTCTTTTTTTTGCATTTCTTATCTTTCCCACAAACCCTGCACTGTGCAGCCAGGCACCTCGCTGATCTGCAGCTCACATTGTACCTTTCAGGAAAATCTACACTTTAAGCCTTGCCTTTGGGAAAGTGGCTTATCCCTTTAACACAAACTGTGTGCCCCATTGTCCATAAACACGCGTGCTTTGTGTTCCTAATTAAGCTTGGTACTATAGTTTCATAAAGTTGGACTGTTGATGTGTTTTCTGCACAATGCTGCACTTAAGCCTTCACGTTTACATTCTCATAAAATAGCTCAGTGGGTTCTTACGGCTGGTGCGGGACACTTGTTTAATTTGCAGCTCACAAGTTCAGATCTTAGGAAAAAGAAGGGAAATGTGCCTCCTATAAAACGTGTATTGGCATCAGTTCGAATCCCTGCGGCGCTGAATCAAAACGGTATTTCTTAAGAAACTGATTAAATGAATTCCATTGAGTAGGGGACGGCCATTTAAAGTTGGCAAAACAAGAAAGTGCCATTATTACCTTATTGGTGTTAACACATGTGCGTACATACTGCAGTATGCATCATTGGATGTACTTGCCGTTAGAAATTTAGAACAAAGATATGATTTACCATAATTCCTCTTCCTCCTTCTAAACCTGGTGTTAACATACTATATTTTTTCGGTTCTTTTTAAATCATTTCTCTTTCTAAATAGATCTAGAACGATTCCAAACTTTGGTTTATCTCTTGACTCACAGTTTTTGGCGCTGGCCCAAGGTGTGCACATCCTGCTGAGCTGTCTTTACCAGCGCCCACTCAGTGGACAAAAGGCAGGAATTGGCTGCAATTAAAGAAGGGGCTGGGACTATTTCCTTTCTTTAACAGATGCAAGGAGCTGCGCCGAGCGAGCTCTGTAATGGCCCATCTACTGAAGGGGGACACCCCTCCGGGCACGGCATTCTTTGTGCAGCCACCCCTTATATAAATAAATGCTGGAGGTGTAAGGCGAAGGGGGGGGTGTCTCCTACAGTTTTAAGATCACTTCTCTTTGTTTACACCAGTAAGTGCACAGGAATGTTCCCTGGGAAGCCGCCATATACAATGAGATCACTGCAGACATCAAAGGAGGGCTTCCATTTTGCAAGACCTCAAAAAAACATGAACGTTTTGGAGAGGTTTAACCGATTTGGGACTGTGTTTGAGGCATCACGCCTAAAGTCTAGCATCCCATATCCCTGGGTCACAGTCCTGTCATGAAATACAATGTAACACGTAACAGTACATTGGTGAGAGAGGGATTGGGCCCTGTGTTCTGCTGCTCACCCAATTGACTTTTTCAATACGTGAACTAAGGTGACCGCAGCGGGAATGAGTTCGGCCGTGCTGCGGTGGTTCTCGCTTACTCATTCATCGTGACCTGTAACATTACCACCCTGAGGATGCATGCATGAGCAGGGCCACGGTGCATGCCCATACATATGTCTTCTGCCGCCCTCACCCTGTCTGTTCTCCTGCATCAGCGTGTTTCAGTTATCGGGCGCTATTATGTTTCATGGGGGAGACGGGACCAGATCCCGGTCATCTGGTGTGTGATAGCGGCCGATATAGCACTTGGCGCCTGACGGTGACATAGCACTACTGACAGCACCGCCGGCGCCCAGCCAAGGTTAGATGTTAGCACCACCCTCGCGACACAGCACATCAGTGACTCCTGTGGACGGCGATGGGGGACCTGCGCGGATCCGCGCTATCTACCGTTTAAGGGGTCCCCTCTATCTAAAGCACGTTCCCCAATGCTGAGGGAAAAGGACGAGGCGACTTGCACCGCAGCGCGAAGCGGGAACTGCGCAGCGAGCTGTGGCGCCTCTGACTGACCGCTAGCAGCATAGGTGCCCTCCCGCCCCCAGCTAATCCAAAGATTAATTTAATTGCCTATGATGCAGTAGGACGACCCTCGCACTAGGCCCCAGAAACCTATTATTGAACTTAATCAGCCTCGGATAGCAAGGCGGGCAATCTGCTGTTGGGCCTGTGGTGTGTAGGCCCTTCGATGGGCCGCTTTTGTGCCCGCAAGCCTCTACATACATCTAAGCACCTTGACGCCATGCACATTAAAGTCCGCTGCGCCACTGTGAGAGGCAGAATGACAATGGGCTGCGCCCAGCATGAGTTGTGCCCCTCCCTCCAGGTGTGACAGAGGCCTCAAGGAGCTGCTGATGCGAAGTCATCAGTACTTGCTTTGCAGGGGCCTGCAGCCAGCAGGGGGAGGCCTGGAGCAAGTGGTGGCAGAGGGGCGTGCTCTTCAATTATTTTTGCGTCCTTCCCTGCAGGCAGAGATAAATTAGTTTCTGCTTTGCCTTCCAGAAATCAATTCCTGCAGTCGAGAGGGAGAGGTTGTGGCCCTAACCCACTTTGAAACTGGGTTTGAGTCCCAGCGTCGGCTCAACCTCTGGGCTCAAAAAAATGTATCTGGCTGTCTGTAATGTTATCTGGTGCTCGTGGAAAGCACTCCAATGTCTCTGGGCCAATTTCGTGCTTAATAAAACTGCCAGTATGTAAAGAAAGTGACACCCCCTCCCCTATTTTTCCATTTACACACTAGCATCATTCCATTGGTCGGAAGTTAAGTCTGATGCTAGCAGCAGGCAAAACAAACGAGAAAAAACAAGCACTAGCGTTTCCAATAGGTCTTGCAGGAGGAAAGTTGGAGCTATTGGTTTTGTAAATGACAAAGTCCTTTATGTTTTTAAAATGAAAACAAAAATAAAAGGCATTGTTATTTGCAATTGTAATAGCTCCAACTTTCCTACTGCGAGACCTATTGGCAACGCCAGTGCTTGTTTTACATTGTTAAGCCCGCCAATATTAATGTAGACAATACGTATCCACCGATTACCCCCTCATTATCCTGAATTAGGAAAAGTTCTCAATTTTAATCCAGCTCCTCATTCTTAGAAGTGCACTTTGGTGCAGGAGGAGAACCCTGTTCCCCCCGTGACCCAGCTCCAGCCGCCCACCCACCTTTCTCCGAGCCTCACCCCCGTGCCCCTTACCCAAGCAGCGGGCAATCAGGCCAAGCCTGCATGATGGCATCTGGGAATAGAGACTCCTACCCCAGCCCTCCTCCTCGTCCTCCCTGAACTCATCACACCATATTCTAACTACTGTCGGATACACAACCATGCGTGAGAGAAGAAAAAAGGACAAAGCCGAATTAATTTTCGTGCTCCCCCTTTTTCCCTTTTTTCCCTTTTTGTTTTCTTTTCCCCCTTTATAAACCAGTTTATTTTATTTCCTTCTTTTCTGCTTCTTTTTTTTATATATATAGATCCCCTTTTTCCCCCCATCCTCCTTTCAAGTGCAGTTCTCCCCAATCAGACGTGACATACTCACTAAAAGTACTGAATATTGCCTTAGATTAACCCCTTCCCCGCTCATGACGAGCTGGGCTCGTCATGGTGTAGCCTCCTCGCATGCGGATGACGAGCCCAGCTCGTCATGTAACATGGGTTTTTTAAAATCTCAGCATACGGCCGTAATTACAATAGCGCCCATGAGGTTATAGCTACTACTTCAAGACCCGCCCTGGATCTCATCTAAATACTCCTGGGCCTGGATCTCTGAAAAAAACTTTGAGTGCAGCCTTTAAACACTACTTTCAATTTGGCAGGTTTCAGGAGATACACTTCAGCACCAGGCTTCTGAAACGGAGAGCGTAGTTGTTTCAGTCTAAATCTCCTCTCAATTGTCGAGTGGGTGAAATCAACCCGAGCAAAGAAAGAGACTCCATCGAACTCTCTCTTTGAGTTAGGGCAGGCCAGATCGCAAATACTCTGCCTTAGCATAAAATTCCCAAAGGCCACTAAAACCACCCGTGGATAAACAGTATTACTCGGCTGTTATTTTTCAGGGGTTAAGGGGAATCAATGTGGGACTGTGTTTGAGGCATCACTCCTAAAGTCTAGCATCCCATATCCCTGGGTCACAGTCCTGTCATGAAATACAATGTAACACGTAACAGTACATTGGTGAGAGAGGGATTGGGCCCTGTGTTCTGCTGCTCACCCAATTGACTTTTTCAATACGTGAACTAAGGTGACCGCAGCGGGAATGAGTTCGGCCGTGCTGCGGTGGTTCTCGCTTACTCATTCATCGTGACCTGTAACATTACCACCCTGAGGATGCATGCATGAGCAGGGCCACGGTGCATGCCCATACATATGTCTTCTGCCGCCCTCACCCTGTCTGTTCTCCTGCATCAGCGTGTTTCAGTTATCGGGCGCTATTATGTTTCATGGGGGAGACGGGACCAGATCCCGGTCATCTGGTGTGTGATAGCGGCCGATATAGCACTTGGCGCCTGACGGTGACATAGCACTACTGACAGCACCGCCGGCGCCCAGCCAAGGTTAGATGTTAGCACCACCCTCGCGACACAGCACATCAGTGACTCCTGTGGACGGCGATGGGGGACCTGCGCGGATCCGCGCTATCTACCGTTTAAGGGGTCCCCTCTATCTAAAGCACGTGCCCCAATGCTGAGGGAAAAGGACGAGGCGACTTGCACCGCAGCGCGAAGCGGGAAATGCGCAGCGAGCTGTGGCGCCTCTGACTGACCGCAAGCAGCATAGGTGCCCTCCCGCCCCCAGCTAATCCAAAGATTAATTTAATTGCCTATGATGCAGTAGGACGACCCTCGCACTAGGCCCCAGAAACCTATTATTGAACTTAATCAGCCTCGGATAGCAAGGCGGGCAATCTGCTGTTGGGCCTGTGGTGTGTAGGCCCTTCGATGGGCCGCTTTTGTGCCCGCAAGCCTCTACATACATCTAAGCACCTTGACGCCATGCACATTAAAGTCCGCTGCGCCACTGTGAGAGGCAGAATGACAATGGGCTGCGCCCAGCATGAGTTGTGCCCCTCCCTCCAGGTGTGACAGAGGCCTCAAGGAGCTGCTGATGCGAAGTCATCAGTACTTGCTTTGCAGGGACCTGCAGCCAGCAGGGGGAGGCCTAGAGCAAGTGGTGGCAGAGGGGCGTGCTCTTCAATTATTTTTGCGTCCTTCCCTGCAGGCAGAGATAAATTAGTTTCTACTTTGCCTTCCAGGAATCAATTCCTGCAGTCGAGAGGGAGAGGTTGTGGCCCTAACCCACTTTGAAACTGGGTTTGAGTCCCAGCGTCGGCTCAACCTCTGGGCTCAAAAAAATGTATCTAGCTGTCTGTAATGTTATCTGGTGCTCGTGGAAAGCACTCCAATGTCTCTGGGCCAATTTAGTGCTTAATAAAACTGCCAGTATGTAAAGAAAGTGACACCCCCTCCCCTATTTTTCCATTTACACACTAGCATCATTCCATTGGTCGGAAGTTAAGTCTGATGCTAGCAGCAGGCAAAACAAACGAGAAAAAACAAGCACTAGCGTTTCCAATAGGTCTTGCAGGAGGAAAGTTGGAGCTATTGGTTTTGTGAATGACAAAGCCCTTTATGTTTTTTAAAATGAAAACAAAAATAAAAGGCATTGTTATTTGCAATTGTAATAGCTCCAACTTTCCTACTGCGAGACCTATTGGCAACGCCAGTGCTTGTTTTACATTGTTAAGCCCACAAATATTAATGTAGACAATAGGTATCCACCGATTACCCCCTCATTATCCTGAATTAGGAAAAGTTCTCAATTTTAATCCAGCTCCTCATTCTTAGAAGTGCACTTTGGTGCAGGAGGAGAACCCTGTTCCCCCCGTGACCCAGCTCCAGCCGCCCACCCACCTTTCTCCGAGCCTCACCCCCGTGCCCCTTACCCAAGCAGCGGGCAATCAGGCCAAGCCTGCATGATGGCATCTGGGAATAGAGACTCCTACCCCAGCCCTCCTCCCTGTCCTCCCTGAACTCATCACACCATATTCTAACTACTGTCGGATACACAACCATGCGTGAGAGAAGAAAAAAGGACAAAGCCGAATTAATTTTCGTGCTCCCCCTTTTTCCCTTTTTTCCCTTTTTGTTTTCTTTTCCCCCTTTATAAACCAGTTTATTTTATTTCCTTCTTTTCTGCTTCTTTTTTTTATATATATAGATCCCCTTTTTTCCCCCATCCTCCTTTCAAGTGCAGTTCTCCCCAATCAGACGTGACATACTCACTAAAAGTACTGAATATTGCCTTAGATTAACCCATTCCACGCTCATGACGAGCTGGGCTCGTCATGGTGTAGCCTCCTCGCATGCTGATGACGAGCCCAGCTCGTCATGTAACATGGGTTTTTTAAAATCTCAGCATACGGCCGTAATTACAATAGCGCCCATGAGGTTATAGCTACTACTTCAAGACCCGCCCTGGATCTCATCTAAATACTCCTGGGCCTGGATCTCTGAAAAAAACTTTGAGTGCAGCCTTTAAACACTACTTTCAATTTGGCAGGTTTCAGGAGATACACTTCAGCACCAGGCTTCTGAAACGGAGAGCGTAGTTGTTTCAGTCTAAATCTCCTCTCAATTGTCGAGTGGGTGAAATCAACCCGAGCAAAGAAAGAGACTCCATCGAACTCTCTCTTTTAGTTAAGGCAGGCCAGATCGTAAATACTCTGCCTTAGCATAAAATTCCCAAAGGCCACTAAAACCACCCGTGGATAAACAGTATTACTCGGCTGTTATTTCTTAGGGGTTAAGGGGAATCAATGTGCCCTCTGGATTTCTTTATCCCACTCCCAACTGACAAGTTCGAGAAATGAGCCCTGGGTACTTTAATTATATAGCCTTTAGGATCCGATCCCTCACGCCTTTGAGATTCCTAAAATTCTCAAGTTGTTTTTCCTTGGCCTCTTCTCATGCTCCTTGAGCTTCCATGCACGTTGCTTTCAGTTCTGCGACCTCGGAGAGTTTTTGTGCGCGCCTCCACCATTGTCATATCTCGGAGCAGGCTTTGTTGATCTTTCTGACGGCACCCTGCAGCTTCTGCAAAGCTTGGCGAGCCCATCAGTTATCATTCCGGACCCCCTCCTGCATCTGCTTGATGGTGGCCAGAATGATCGATGTGAGGGTTCACTCGAGCCAGTAGATGCAGGGCCATCTGAAAAATAGGATGGTTCCCGATTATTTGCGCCTTCTATTCCCCCTCCTTGATGTTCTGACAGTTGTATGGATGAGTAATCCCATCTCAGCCTGGGTGCATCTGTGGGGGGGGGGATATCCGTGGCGTGAGCCCACTCTCTTGCTACTCGTTAACTGCTTTTTAAGCAGGCTCTGCGATTTTTTCTTCGTCAGCCCTTCACCAGACGGACTTTTTTGTCCATTAGACAGTACAAATTTGTTTAAAGAACTACTTCTTGTTGAGCAGGACAGGGTGAGAGGAATCTGAGTGATCAGTTAATGAGAAAAAATGTCTCCCACCCCCTAGGGGTTCGGGGGAGGGTATTGAGTTTAACGCCAGAAGAGGGTAGCGGCATGACGGGGTGGGAGTCGCTTTAACTTGGTCTGGCTATCCTGAATCTGACTTCTCACCACTTGCTTTTTTATCAGCCAATTGCTCAAACAGTATAAAGTCCCCTGGTGGCAGCTTCGAGCCTGAAGCAGGATCATTCTCACCATTTGCCCTCTAGGCCCCACTTACTTTTTTCTCTTCTATGGGACGTAACTCTCTTGGGCGGGAGTAGTTACAGCCTCTGCTGGTGGAGTAACAGTACTTTTCTTTTGGGTGGGTGGAAATAGCTCGGAAATCGCTGGTTGTCTCTCAGCAGGAGTCAGTGAACTTTTTCCTCGAGCAGGACGCTGAGCTGGTCTAGCTTCTAAGCCATTTGGGTCTTCTGCTCTATTCTTGCCCCTCCCCTCAGCACTGATCACCCGGGGAGGCCCAGCGTGTGCAGTCGTCTTAGAGCCTGTATTTGGAAGTGAGCCTGCCGCTGTTGCTGCCGGGGGCTTTGATTACAGACCCTTTGAGCCTCTACCCGCCATCTGAGCGAGCAATCCTCTGGAAACAATATGACCAGCCACCTGCCCGTACTTGTTGAGCGGGGTCGGATGCACTTCGGTGATGATAACCATGCCGATCGTCCTGAAGTTACCGCGCCCTATTCCTCCGCGGCGACGGTAATCAATTTTGCTCGGCGGGTCACGAAGTTTCTGCAGCATTCAAGCATCTGACAGTTACCACAATCAATCAATCAATCAATCAATCAAAGCATTTATATAGCGCACTACTCACCCAGAGGATCTCAAGGCGCTAGGGGAGGGGGGTCCGCTACTGCTCGAACAGCCAGGTCTTGAGTTGCTTCCTGAAGGCGAGGTGGTCCTGGGTCAGGCGGAGGTGGGTCGGGAGGGAGTTCCATGTCTTGGCGGCGAGGTAGGAGAAGGACCGTCCCCCTGTGGTGGCTCTTCGGATTCGGGGGACGGCGGCGAGGGCCAGTCGATCGAAGCTGGCGTTTGGGAGCGTAGAAGTTGAGGCGGCTTTTGAGGTATCCTGGGCCTTGGTTGTGTAGGGCTTTGTGTGCGTGGGTGAGGAGTCGGAAGGTGATTCTCTTGTTGACCGGGAGTCAGTGCAGGTCTCTCAAGTGTCCGGAGATGTGGCTGCGACGGGGGATGTCCAGGATGAGTCGTGCTGAGGCGTTCTGGATCCGCTGGAGTCTCATCTGGAGTATGGCGGTGGTTCCGGCGTAGAGAGAGTTGCCGTAGTCCAGACGGCTGGAGACGAGGGCCTGGGTGACCATCTTCCTGGTCTCGGTGGGGATCCACCGGAAGATCTTACGTATCATGCGCAGGATGTTGAAGCACGACGAGGAGACGGCGTTGACTTGTCTGGTCATGGAGAGGGAGGAGTCCAGGATGAAGCCCAGGTTGCGTGCGTGGTCTGTTGGTTTGGGTGCGCTGCCTAGGGCGGGGGGCCACGAGGAGTTGTCCCAGGCGGAGGGTGAGGATCCCAGGCTGAGGACTTCCGCCTTGTCCGAGTTCAGTTTCAGGCGGCTGTTCTTCATCCATTCGGCTACCTCTTTCATCCCTTCGTGAAGGTTGGCTCTGGCGGTGGCGGGGTCGTTGGTGAGGGAGAGAATCACCTGGGTGTCGTCGGCGTAGGAGATGATGTTGAGGTTGTGCTGGCGTGCGATGTCTGCGAGGGGGCTCATGTAGACGTTGAAGAGGGTTGGACTGAGCGAGGAGCCTTGAGGGACGCCGCAGATGACTTCGGTGGCTTCAGATCTGAACGGGGGGAGGCGGACTCTCTGTGTCCTTCCGACGAGGAAGGAGATGATCCACTCCAGTGCCTTCTCCTGAATTCCGACGTTGCTGAGTCGCTGCACTAGTGTTCGGTGGCAGACAGTGTCGAAGGCCGCGGAGAGGTCTAGGAGGATGAGGGCTGCTGTTTCTCCGTTGTCAAGGAGTGCTCGGATGTCATCGGTGGCTGCGATCAGGGCGGTCTCGGTGCTGTGGTTGGCCCGGAAGCCAGACTGCGAGAGGTCGAGGGATCCGTTTGTCTTGAGGAAGGCGGCCAGCTGCTTGTTGACGGTCTTCTCGATGACTTTTGCAGGAAACGGGAGCAGCGAGACGGGGCGGTAGTTCCTGAGGTCGGTGGGGTCGGCTGATGGCTTCTTTAGTAGAGCGCTCCAATCCAGGGTCTATGAGGCCCTCGGCTCTTCTTTCGGATGTACAGTCGAGGAGGTAAGGGGAGACACTGCACAGGAGGACCTAGTCAGACCCCATCTTACCCCACTTAACTGCCAGCCTTTCCATGGTGGGGAGTGCACCTTGAAAAGGCTGGTGGTGGGGAAACAGAGTTGGCTCTAGAGGGCCCCCTGTACACTGGTATGCATGCAGAGGGTCAAATGGTGGCCCCACTTTGTGCATGCATGCCCAGTTCCTGCAAGGCATGGACTAAACAGTCCATGACAAGCAGGAACTTGCTTTGGCATTCCAATTGCAGTCTCTTTTTCAAAGGCACCCCCTTGGGAGCACCAAACGACTGCCCTTCAGACCTGGAGAATACTACTAAACTGGTGGGCGGTCGGCAAAGTCCTAATCAGCCCCTAAATATCCTACATCTAAACGTAGCATTTGTTGCTTCCTCACGTTGTACTTTCCTGTCAACCCCCCCTTGCCCTCATTCACCTCTGTTCACAACCCTGATCTTAACCTGTATCCATATCAAAAGTAACTGTCAACTGCTACTCAGAAAAAGCTCTCCTCCTTTTCCCTGGACTTTTCAGAACCCCCCACCCGGGAACCACTATTGTACCTTCCAATGTTTAATGTCCTATCCAGCACTTCCCTCAATATCATCAAATAAACCTCAATCCCGTAGCAAGACAAGTGAACCTCATCTCCTTTAAAGAAATCTATTGCTTCGTACTTCAACGCCGGGTGTTCCACCCAACCAAAACCTTCGTCCCTCCAAAAAAACCTGAAACAATCAATCACGAGTTTGTTAAGCGCTACTAATCACCCGTCAGGGTCTCAAAGCGCTGGCAGAGAGGGCGTTTCGCAGGTTCCAGTCCATCAAGGAGTGGGTCTGTTAAAGAAGCAGGTTTTGAGGTTTTTTGTAAAGATGGGGAGAGGTGTTGTCTGTCTGAGGTGGAGCGTGAGGGCATTCCAGGCTCTGGTCGCGAGTAAGGAGAAGGTGCGGCTGCCTGATCTGGTCTTTCTGGTGCGGGGGACCACAGCGTAGGAGAGCTGGGCTGATCGTAGGGTCCTTTGGGGTGCATGGAATTTGAGTCGGCTGTTCAGGTATGCTGATCTGGTGTCGAGGAGGTCCTTGTGAGAATCTTGAAGGTGACTCTAGCTTCGATGGGGGAGCCAGTGGAGTGTGCGCAGGTGCTGGGAGATGTGGCAGTGTCTTTGCAGATTGAGGACCAGTCTTTCTGGGGCGCTCTGAATGTTCTGTAGCTTGCGTGTGAGGTTTTTGTTTATTCCGGCGTGGAGTGTGCTGCCGTAGTCGAGTGTGCTGGTGACCAGGGTGTGAGTGACGGTCTTTCTGTGTTCGATGGGGATCCATTTGAAGGTGTTATGTAGGGTGTGGAAGCAGAAGGATGAGATGGCGTTGATCTGGTGGTCCCTTTTGAGTTCAGAGTCCAGGATGATTTCTTGGTTGCGTGCGTGGTCCAATGGTCCAATGATGATCCGAACTAATCTGGATCGAAACGCCGTCGAACTAACAGCCTGATCAATAGGCGCACCTCTTCCTTGTGGCTTTATATTCAAACTAAATCAATCGTGCCCACTGTGATATCACAATGTCACATGCGCCGTTAAGCCACTCACTGTAAATAGTTTGCACCTTATGCACAGTGCGCCACCAACGCTGTTCACCTTTTCACTTGCGTCGCCACTTGCACTTTTGTACACGTTTTTGCACCAAGTTCCATGTGGTTGTCATTATTACAATCTATGCAGTGCTGTTCTTAACTGTATACGTCCGACCTTGGAACTAATGTAACCATCTAGAGATGAATAACTATCTTTTGACTAAAAAACGAGTAATCTCCTTCTTGGCCGCCCAAGTAGTGCTATGTGCATGCTATATATAATTGTCTACCTACTTCCACCTTTCAGGACACTGTTTTCTAGTTGCAACTTACCTACCCAGTCCTGACTTGGTCTATGGGTTATACTCCTGTTAATCTAACAACAACGGTGTTTTGTTGGAGGCAGCTGTTTTTCATCCTTTTGGCAACAGCTTCCATGCCTTCTCGAAAGTTATTTCTGGCGGTGTTGGGTTTGTTAGATAGGGAGCGGATGAGTTGGGTGTTGTCTGTGTATGACACAATGTTGAGTCCGTAGGTTCTGACAAAGGGGGCGAGCGGAGCCATGTAGACGTTGAAGAGCGTAGGGCTGAGGGATGATCCCTGGGGGACTCTGCAGGTGGCTGGTGTAGGGTCCAAGAGGAAAGGGGAGCGTCTGACCCTCTGCATTCTGCCAGAGAGGAAGGAGCGGATTCAGTCGAGGGCTGTGTGTTGAATTCCTGCGTTGTGGAGTCTGCGTATTATTAAGTACGGTGAGAGACTGTGTCTTACACTGCTCAGAGGTCGAGGAGGTCGAGGAGGATGAGGGCTGCTGTTTCTCATTTGTCCAATAGGGTGCATATGTCGTCTGTTGCGGAGAGGAGGTAGGTTTCCGTGTTGTGTTTTTTTCTGAAGCCGGATTAGAAGGAGTCAAGGATGTTGTGCTCTTTGATGAATGTGGCGAGTTGGCTGTTGATGGTTTTCTCGATACCTTTTGCAGGGAAGGGGAGCAGGGAGATGGGTCTGGAGTTTTTGAGATTGGTGGGGTCCGCCGAGGGTTTCCTGAGGAGGGGGTTGATCTCGGCGTGTTTCCAGTCGTCTGGAAACGATGCAGTTGCAAGGGAGCAGTTGATGGTGTGGCGGAGCATGGGTGAGATGGTGTCGGCGGCTCTTTTGAAAATGTGGTGGGGGCCGTGGTCCGTGGGGGCCCCGGAGTGGATTGAATTCATTGTCTTCAGTGTGTCTTCGGTGATGAGGGCTGTCCAGTTGTCAATTGCAGGCTTCGTGGTGTCGGGGGTGGTTGGTGAGGGTTCAGTTTGTTGCTTGTCTTCGTTAAAGTTGTCGTAGATGGTCTTGATTTTGTGGTGGAAAAAGGTTCTAATTTTGTCGCAGAGGTCTTGTGAGGGGGGATGTGGGTGGACTCGCTGGTAGGTTAGGCAAACTCCTTGATGATGTTGAAGAGTTCTTTGCTGTTGTACGCGTGGGTGGAGATGCTGTCTTTGATCGCTTTTTTCCTTGATTTTCTGATGAGTTGGTGGTGGATTTTGGTGGCAGCTCTGAAGTTGTTGTGGGCTTCTGAGGATTTGGCGTTCCTCCAGTCCTTTTTGAGGCGGCAGCAAGTGCGTCTGGACTCTTGAAGTTCGGTGGCAAACCATCTGGCTTTCTTGGCTTGTGTGTAGTTTTTTTTCTTGAAGGGGGCTAAGGAGTTGGCGCTGTCGGTGATCCATCTGTGCAGGGTTCGGGCAGCAGCGTTGGGGTCGTCATTTTCCGCGATGGTAGGGGTGGAGTTGCTGAGTGAGGAGGTTAGATGGTTGTCAGGGATTCTGGTCCAGTTTCTTCGTGGGCGTAGGTGCTGGCCTCTGTGGATGGTGGGTGTTCTGAAGGTGGAGAGGATGCATCGATGGTCGGTCCATGGGAGTTTGGTGGTGTGGCTGAAGGTGATGGAGTTTCCTGTTGTGAAGAGGGGGCCAAGGGTGTGTCCTGCTGAGTGCATGGGTTCGGTCACGATCTGGCAGAGTCCAGTGTTGCGGAGGTTGTCCAGGAGGGATGTGGTGCTGGGGTCTAGTTGGTTGTTGAGGTGGAAGTTGATGTCTCCCAGCAGGGTGTGATGGCCTGCGGGGCGATGATGTCCTTGATGGATTCGGCAAAAGGTCTGCGGGGTCCAGGGGGTCGGTAGATGAGGGTTCCTCGGCGGGTGGTGGTGGGGCTGGCCAGTATCTGAAAGTGAAGGTGTTCCATCAGATCTATGGGCTTGTCGGGGAGTGTGCTCAGGCGGACGGTGGATATGTGGATGATGGCGATTCCCCCTCACGGGCGGGTGGGGCGGTCCTTCCTGGGGGTTGTGTATCCTTTGGGGATGGCGATGACGATGTCCGGGCCCGAGGAATGTTGGTCAATGTTTCAGTGAGGAATGCTACATCTGGGGTGGTGCTGTCGAGGAGGTCCTAGACTTCGGTGGCATGTTTGTGGAGTGATCGGACGTTAAGAAGGATGCATTGCAGGGTTTTCAGTTAGGCTGTGTTCTTGCGGGTGGGTTGCGCTGGGTCTGTGGTCTTGGTGGTGCTGCAGGTGTGCTGGCAGGGATGACAGCTGATAGGTCCGTGGGTGTCGGCCGGTGAGGCTAGCTTGCTGTTATTGTTGTGGCCTGGGTTGAA
This sequence comes from Lissotriton vulgaris, assembly GCF_964263255.1. NCBI lineage: Eukaryota > Metazoa > Chordata > Amphibia > Caudata > Salamandridae > Lissotriton > Lissotriton vulgaris. Next base: position 971,529,921 of record NC_141697.1, read on the forward strand.
TGCGTGGAGTGCCGCCGGGTTGTATGGCGGTGCGGAGATCCAGGGTTCCTAGCACTGGTCACAATAGGGTCGTGGACAGGCTTGACTTCGGCGTGCCAGTGGTGCAGCCACACAGCGACCGCCATTAAGTAGGGGTCGGTAAGGGCTGGACAGCTGGGAGGCGGGAGCGGGGAGAGGAGCAGGATTGGTCGCACTGGTCGTGTTGGTGGAAGGACCGCACGGGCAGCAGCGGCGGGGAGAAACGGGCAGGAATGGAGGAATAAGGGGAAAAAAGGAGAAAAAGAGTGAAATAAGGCAGAAAGCAGGAAAAGCACAGAAAGCAGGAAAGTGCAGAATCGATCTATAAAAAGGGTGAAAAACGGAGCGGAGTGAGACAAAGGAGAACAGAGGTCCACTTGACCACCAGGGAGGCTAAGGAAATAAGTGAAAAAATTAGAAAAGGCAGAAAAAGTGCAAGACAGAGGGAGAAGCAAAAAACGAGTGAGAAAAAAACGGAGAGCAGAGCAAGGCAAAGGAGAACAAGGGTCCACTGGACCACCAGGGATGAGGTGCAGGTGATCCTGCGGGTGGAGGAGGGCCTCGAAAACCAGCAACACTCAAGAGTGCTGGGGCTCGCGGAGGGCCTCACTCAATGGTGGAGCTGCAAGGGTGGGAGAGCAATTAGACTGACAATTCGCCAGTGGTCTTGCGCGCCTGTCCCCGCAGCAGCCACCATTAAGTAGGGGTCGGGGAGGGCTGGACAGCTGGGAGGCGGGAGCGGAGCAAGGTTGGTTGCGCTGGTCTGCTGGGAGGGGCCAAGGGGGCAGCAGTGGCGGGAAGAAATGGGCAGGAAAGGAGGAATAAGGAGGGAAAAAAGGAGAAAAGAGTGAAATAAGGCAGAAAGCAGGAAAAGCACAGAAAGAAGGAAAGTGCAGAACGAATCTAAAAAAGGCTGAAAAACAAGTGAAAAACGGAGCGGACAGTGCAGGGAGACAAAGGAGAATAGAGGTCCACTGGACCACCAGGGAGGCTAAGTAAATAAGTGAAAAAATTAGAAAAGGCAGAAAAAGTGCAGAACAGAAAAGAGACGCAGAAGCAAAAAACGGATGAAAAAATATCTGTTAAATTTCACATCGATGCCCCCTCCGCTGCCTCCGTGGGATAAATTCTGTCCACAGTACAAAGCATGTATCCACCACAGTACTCTTAGGAGCACTACCTCTTTACTCCCTAATCTTTGATTTTGATTTACCACAGGACAAAGCATCCAGAGCACTGCTGTCTGATTTCCAGCATGTCTCTCTTCCTTTTTTTAAAATAACGCGAATCCTTTACATAACACCAAATAATGTTTCCCCAAGTGTAAAACTAACATATCCAGGTACTTATGTTGTTTCAACAATTTGTTTAAAGATTGCAACAAATTTTGTCATCTCACATCACCTTTGTCGTGCCATTTATGGTCGTCGAGTTCAAGATTCACACCTTGACCTTCCTGGATTTCATGCTTTTCTGACCATTTTACGAATGAGTGTCCTATGATCCAAATAGATAATTGGGCCGCTTACGGTCCAGCAACTGCACCTGAAAAGAACAACATATATCAGAAAACATTTTTTGACATCCTCATCAACACCCTTATTTCCCCAACCGCACATACCAGCGGAATCACTCAGATACCACCGCCCAAACTGCAGCATCACGTCCCTATCCAAACTCAACCAGGCTGCCTCTGTGGCTTCCCTAATTCTGAAAGAGTGGGTCCCGTAATCCCCTAGGGTTTTCCCAAATTGAGTCAGTGCCTTTTGCATTACCCACAGTAATTGAAAAGAGGTCACCTGTTCTCGATTATTGTGACAAAAAAAACGCACCATGCTCAGCACCATTAATCATTTTCAGCTTAGCTCCCCACTGAACTAGGCACAGGCTTGCATATGGAAAAGTCTGTAACAACACTGTCTTTCCCTTGGATAGTTGATCTGTCTTAGATTGACAAAGGCGCAGTTCTAAGCTGTCCCACTCCCTGCTCGTACCCCCCACATCTGCCCAGGCCAACCCTGGCACTCATTTCCTCCCCAATAGCTCAGACACCCTAAACACCCATGACATCAATGTTGAAAACAAAACTGTATCCTCTCTCCGTTGCATATCACTGGCATCACCCCATATATTTTGCCAAAAAGGTCCTAAAACAGTAGCGTCCTGATCCCCGACCGACTACCTGTTTCCCTCGCCCATCCTTTTGGCATATACATCACCCCAGTTCCCCTGTCGATGGTGCAATTCCCCAAAAAAGCTTGCCAATGAAGGCAATCCCCACCCGTTTCCCTTTGTTTGTAATCTGAGATAATCCCTGATCGGTCAACACTAGGATAAACTGAACAGCATCTTCTTTTCTGGCCCAAACTTCCAACCTCTGTCTGGCCCCACTGGATAGAAACCCCTGCCAAGTCTGCATATACAATTTTTTGGTGGATTCCACCAGAGATCCTACCACCAACTGAAGCATCCTTTCTCACCTATGGTCCACATGCCAGCTGGCACAGTGTCTTGACCATGTCCGCCTCCGTGGCCAGCCCATTGAGCCTCTCTCAGTGTGAACGAAACAAAGCATCTGCCGTGTCATTGTCCACCCTTGGCAAATATCTCACCTTAAACGCTATATCAGGTCTCAAACAGGCCATTCCGAACACATGCAGCAGCTTAAGCATTCACCTGCACCACCTGTTTAATGTGACTGTGCTGACCTTAAATTGTCTGCCCACTTACCGGACCTCAGACCATTGTACCCCAACCTGAAACCCTCCTGAAAACCACCACTTAACACTTTTGCATCCTCTCTGTTGGGGTAGTGAGCCTACCATTTGTCAAAGCAGTGTCCAAGCAGTTGGCGTATGAGTCTTTGCCCATATTCGAATGTGCCCCACGTCCTCTCTTACCACATGCTGAAGATTCCCATGGTGCCCGCTATAAGCTCTGTGGTTTCATTGCCCTGTCTGTTGCCCCTTTCCACAGGCCCCAGACCCAAAGCTTTGCACAAGGGGGTGTCTGCCAGCGCACTTAGAGCACTTGTGTCAGAATCAGCAGCATTGTCTTGTCCAGTTCCCTCTGTTAAAATCCCAGCATGTCCACTGCTCTCCTCCCTGGTTCCTCTGTCCCTGCCCCCCTCAGGGAAGGAGCAGGTGTCAAAGGGCTGGTACACCAAGGGAAGTCCAGTTGCTATAAATGTGATCCTCCCTCACTTAATAGAACACATAGTTTGTTGATATGTCTGTATCAATCTCCCCCATTTTACCTCGGGTCCCATGCTAAGCCCACACGAAATTCATCATCATAATGTGATCAAGCAAAACTCCATATGTGATCTGCACACTTCTGCTCACATGCATATATTTGAATAATGATGCACCTCTCTGGGTAATTTTTGAAGTATACATTAGCAAAAATTAAAAAACTGCCATCCATATCTCTATTGTCTTTGTGCATCCTAGGCCGTTTCGACAGTTCAGATTCTTCCTCCTTTGAACCTTCTTTCGCCTGTAGCAATTTTAACGTCTTGACATAATTCCCAACATTAAGGGTGCTCCTAAGGGTTTTGTCACCCCATATACGGCTATTTTTCAATTTTAGGTTCCTTACTTTCTTTTGCTCTGTCACCTTGTGCTCAAGTCTGGTACTGTCTTTATAACCTTTCACCTTTTATTTCTTGCTGAGTCTTGTCCCTTTTTTCTCCAGTTTTTGAAACTTCTACCTGCAGTGTCCATCCCCCTACTCCCTCTGTCTGTAACTGACCAATCCCCATCTCCTTGATGGCCACCTGTGTCTCCGTACCCACCCCTGCATCTTTTACATACAAACCTTTCCTTATTCATATTTCTCCATGGCCCCATCTTCCTCCGCGTTCACCACCACTGATACAGTTTGTGTGTCACTTTCCTGCATCCTGTACACCTAGTGCTCTTACCTAGCATAAAGGTCAGCCTCCGCTCTGGATCCAGCCGCCTAACCAGCTGTGAAAGAGATCCAACCACAGCTACCTGGTAACGAGATCCCTCACCTTTCCGGAAATCCTGCAACATACTAGGAACAAGCTTAATATTGGACCCCCCGCCTGCACTGCTTTTCCATCACCTGTATTCCTCTTCCACAGGCCCCATCATCATCCACTATGTCACCTTCTTCCATGCTCCATTTCTCGCAATCTAGCTTTGTATGCTCAGCCAGAACAGCCCTGAGGGTACCACAACCCGTGCCTCCGCACTGCTTTCTCCATATTGTATAAACTTTTCCGTACCTTCTGTGTGGTGCCAGTGGGCTGTAGTACGCCCTCCTGGCCGTGACCATCCCCTGTCGCTCAGTCATGATTTCAACCATCCTGAAGGCCGTCTTGAGCCATCCAGGTTGATGCACTGCCAATGCCGCCCAAGGCCTTCGTGTGGCAGCGTTTTAACTGTATGCAAACAATATTATGTGATATGCACTCCTTATTTAAACTTTATTTTGTTCACTTTCAATAATTAAACTTGGTGCTAACCCATATCTTGACTAGCCCCTAGCCAAGTTGGTACATATAGAAAAAATTCACAGAAACCTGTGTTATGGGGAGCACTATTCACTTATTCACAATTAGGTGATTGCTGTTTTCTTATTTTTCATTCATTTTCAATCAAATCTCAACATGTTAAATCTATCAGCCTTGTATTTCACCAAAAGTTCATGCAAAATAATCTCCGCAGTCTTATGAATCAGACTGCTGATGTAACCAGCATACAATACAAAGCAAAATATTAATAAACTCTCATCCAAACAATGGTCGTATTTCTTTTCTTCAAGGTTGTTTTTATTCTTCTTATTTATCAGAAGATCTGTTACTCAGAATTCTTCAAACAGCTCTTCGTCATTAAACAATTGAAGTCATATCCCAATGCATTTCGGTATGCACCTTCGTCAGGGGAATACACTACAAGTAACAAAAAATTCATCATATAATGACCAAAAAATATTCTATTTACAATCACAGCTCAACTATTATTATACTTTATATAATAAACAGAAACCAGACGATCTCCTAGTGTCCAAAACACATCCTGTGTGTGATTAAACATCATGCTCGCAAAAGTTCACAAAAAAACTCCTATAACCTTATAGTCCAAACCAAAAACAAAGTGAAGACACCAATGTGAGCTACCCCTTTTCCTGCCTGCATGCATGCAAAGAATAACCAAATTACAACACACCAATCACAGTTTATTGGTTAATGTTTGTTGCTTGCTGCTTGAGATGAGGGCAAGCGTTCTTTTGTGCGTTTCTTTCATTTGTTTTGGCATAAGTAAACATACGCGCGCCATTTTGGATAGGGTCACATGAGTTAGTAGTCCGTTTTTTGTGTTACCAACACCCAGACGTCAGACGCCATATACCGGCATTCTACATGCGAGCCGGTCTAGCGATAGAGCGGCATAGTGAGGACACGGTTGGAGTTATACGGAGCGCTTTGAAAAGTTGGAATAAGGTAGGACAGTGTCTGGATATAGGACAACAATCTTGGGTAATTTTAAAGACGGAAATACTAAGGAGGTTCCCCTCTTTGAATTACAGACATACAGATATTGTAGCAGTGGTTTCAGGAAATGAAAGTGGAGCAGGAAGATTAAGTAAGTAACGTTCCGAATAATTAAGTATAAGCTAGTTATTTTACCATGACTGCAGCTAGCTAAGTATTTGGCCGATATGTTGTTTCAGAATAAGGAGACCACGGACTTTGGCTATTGTCGACTTTATTATAAATAATGAAGGTAAGAGGGCATAGACACAGTATTTTTTATATTAAGAAGAGATCTAGTATTGGTTTGATTGTGTTGTAATTTGGTTTTTCTTTGCATGCATGCAGGCAGGAAAAGGGGTAGCTCACATTGGTGTCTTCACTTTGTTTTTGGTTTGGACTATAAGGTTATAGGAGTTTTTTTGTGAACTTTTGCGAGCATGATGTTTAATCACACACAGGATGTGTTTTGGACACTAGGAGATCGTCTGGTTTCTGTTTATTATATAAAGTATAATAATAGTTGAGCTGTGATTGTAAATAGAATATTTTTTGGTCATTAAATGATGAATTTTTTGTTACTTGTAGTGTATTCCCCTGACGAAGGTGCATACCGAAATGCATTAGGATATGACTTCAATTGTTTAATGACGAAGAGTTGTTTGAAGAATTCTGAGTAACAGATCTTCTGATAAATAAGAAGAATAAAAACAACCTTGAAGAAAAGAAATACGACCATTGTTTGGATGAGAGTTTATTAATATTTTGCTTTGTATTGTATGCTGGTTACATCAGCAGTCTGATTCATAAGACTGCGGAGATTATTTTGCATGAACTTTTGGTGAAATACAAGGCTGATAGATTTAACATGTTGAGATTTGATTGAAAATGAATGAAAAATAAGAAAACAGCAATCACGTAATTGTGAATAAGTGAATAGTGCTCCCCATAACACAGGTTTAATTATTGAAAGTGAACAAAATAAAGTTTAAATAAGGAGTGCATATCACATAATATTGTTTGCATATTGTACTAGTTTAGCTCCATTTGTGAATTGCACCCACGTGTAGAGATGGATTTCGACGAAATAGCTCAAATGACAAAAAATCAAGCAGAGGTAAAGGGTTATACAGCTGAGGAAGCGGAGAATATTTATACTCTCATCAAGGAAACCAGAGATCTAAAAACAAAACCAGGCACTACCGCACAACTGATTAAGCAGTTACAATACACTTTGCGTAAAGAAATTAATCAGAGGCTTCATGCCACCACTTTGATACAGTATCATAGGGTTAAACGCATTCCTTGGGGATTGCGAATATCATTAAGACCAATGCTATTTAAATTTAATAAACCATTTTTAGCAAGATGGTTTGCGATATTGAATAAATGTTCACTTGATTTAGTACTTCTCATAGTTGAAGAACTGTCTAATGTTTTGAAGGAGCTAGAGGTAGAAATTACTGACATGAAAACCGAATTATCCACACGGATGTCTGCCGATGAAATGGATAAGACTTTGAAAGAAATTAATGACAAATTAGATGAACACACTAAGGAAGTCCATGAAAGAAAGTTGCGAAAATTTAAGCGCGATACCTTAGATTATAAGCTGGATGAGGTATACAGCTGGGCTGATAATTATGCACAGAGAAGGGCCTTTAGAAAACGGACTGAGAATACCTCTGAAGAAAGTTTGGCCACAGACCAAGATACCCTACCCACACGTCCCTCCGTAGAGACAACAGCACAGGGTGCATGTGCAGAAAACATGATAAGCAATCAGAGCAGACAGCCTTTTTTAGAAGGGGGCCACAGTTCTAACCATCCTCCGGACGCACAGGCACAACATACAGCAAGCAAAACAAACGAACAAGGAGGGGACAAGGCAAAAAAACAAGACTTAAGACGCAACCCGAAGAGGAATTGATTATGAATATATCAGACACTGTATTAACCTCCACACAAATAGCAGTTTTGAGTAAAGGTATGTCGTTTGTACCGACATATCAAAGCAATGATCTTGAGACTGAAGTTTCTTTTTTTAAGTTTATGAGGAAGCTAAGACTGAGATGGTTTTTTCATCAAATAAGTACAGAGAATTCTGAACCTATGGCAGACACCACAGAAGCTAAAGTGTTTAAACCGAAAAGCACATTCATGTCACCAATGACACATAAAGCTCTAGATCTTTTTGAAACACTGGTAAAAAAAGACTTTTCAGAAATAAAACATCATGGAAAAATGAGCAGGAATTTGACTAGACAAGAGATTTTGGCACTTAATGAATTGGCTTCTAATGAGGCAGTGACCATAGTATCTGCAGACAAAGGCGGAGCACTAGTGGTGCTCAATTCTGCCTATTACTATCAGAAGGTAGATCAGCATGTGAAGGACACCAACACCTACATACAGATAGAGACGGACCCCACTATGGAGTTCCAGAGGATTTTATCTGACATCTTGAAAAGAGCCACTGAGTTAGGCAGGATTGATGAACAAACAAGTAGATATTTGACTACGGAATATCCCAACAGGCCATATATATATATGTTGCCTAAGATGCACAAAGACCCGAAAGACCCACCATTCCGACCCATTGTGGCAGGATGTGGGTCGTTACATGAACCATTAGGGAGATACTTAGACCATTTCATGCAACCTTTGGTGCAACAATGGTCGACTTTTGTACAAGACACCACGGATTGTCTACGGAAATTACAGAATGTGCCAATTTGTGAGAATGAGGAATTGTGGTTGTGCACGGTTGATGTTTCAGCCCTGTACACCTCGATCCCACATATGGAGAGTCTCGAGGCAGCAGAGTGGATGCTATTGAGGCATGATTATGAGGAGAGTCATAATATCTTTCTTCTTGAACTACTTCAATTTTGTTTGTATCATGAATATTTCCAATGGCAAGATTGTTTTTTCCTACAGAAGACGGGTACCTCTATGGGGTTTACCGGGGCACCCACCTATGCTAATATGTTCCTGTCCAGATTCGAAGATCAGCACATATTACAGAAAGAAATATGGCAAACTCATTTGGCACTATACCTAAGGTATATCGACGATATACTAATGGTGTGGAAAGGGTCAGAGGAATTGTTACGAACACAACTTCATGAGTTAAATAATTGTCATGCCTTCATCAAATTCACACACACTATTAGTGCAGAACAAATAAACTACCTTGACATCTTGATTGTGTAGCGATTGTGGTGCCCGGGGGTCGAGGGATGGTACTACTATCAAGATCCCGAAGATGGTATGCGTGTGGGGACGTTTGTAGAAGAGGCAGAGTAAACTACAGTGACCAGCATTCCAAGGGGCAAGCAGGAAGAGCCATGAGACCTAAGGCATATTAGCCCCCCCCCTTCTCATGGACGGTGCTTGTCAATTTTTGTTTGTTGAGAGGATCGGAGTGGCGGAAGGTGTTCACCGCCGGATTCCAGCGAGAAGCTAGAAGATTCCTGGATTTGAGAAGCCGTGATTACCCAGCGTTTGGAACTGTCAGCGCTTTTCTGATAAGTACTCAAAAAACGGAAAACGGGCTCGTTTTCGTTTTCTGCCTTGTTGTTTAAAAGTCCCTAGCTAGTTAGATTAGGGCACTCTTGGTACGATTGCTTGTTCTTGCAACTCATATTAGGCAGCGTTCTGCCTGAAGACGCGCTGCGCTAATATTCCTTGTACTGTCTCTCCAGAGAGGGTTTCTGGGAGACGTAGTCCCAGAACTGGTTATTGTTTTGTTTTTTTGTTCACGGACAGTTCTTGCCACACAGAGACAGCGACATTATTCCACGGACGTTTTCTTGTGGGTTCCCTGAAGCAATCTTGTGGCTGACTCTGAGAGCGGTTTGTGCCATTTTAAACAACCGCTATTTTTTCATTTCCTTTTTTGACTACCTCAGGCCACAGTTCTGAACTCATTACAGAACGAGTCATAGTCCTTGCAGGCTTGCTGTGGTGTCCTCTATTCACTGCCAGGGTTTTGTATGATTCCGGTGAGTGATGTGTCTACGAATTGCTTCATATACTGTCCGAGAAACCTGAAGTGTAGTGTTGACTGTGTTCCTTACTTTTCCCTAATCAGGTGGGTCCTCTCCTGCTGTCCTAAGCATCTTGGTGTCCAGACTCCCGGGGGATCCCAAGGAATCATCGCTACCCATTTTTTATTTTATCCACTTCCCCTTTCCCGGCTAGGTACGTGTGCGCACAGTGTGTTTCGCTTCCACTGTGGGTTCCGTGTCTGGTGGGGTAAGGAGAGCTTAGCATCCGAAGTCGTTTCTGCCGGACACCCTGAGCTAAGGTTAGTGGCGTGTGTGAGCCTGCGCTGCTGCCAATCCATGACAGATTGTTAAAGAAGGGAACACACTTGTGACAAGCGTATTTAAAAAGGCAACAGACAGAAATAACGCTTTCCATTATGACAGTTTTCACCCAGATTCACTAAAAAGACATCTACCATTGTCACAATTCATCAGGGCAAGAAGAATCTGTTCAGATGAGGAACAAGGTCTTGAGACTATTATGAAAATGCGTGGAGAGTACAAAGCAAGAGGATACCCAGACATAGTTCTAGACCAAGCAGAGAACAGAGTAAAAGTTATGTCCAGATCATCTCTGTTGGAAAAAAGAGCAAGGAGCAAAAACAGGAGGGAGGTTTATGTATTGAAATTCTCTACAGCCGCAGCGGCGATAAAAAAATGCATAAGGAAACGATGGGAAATAATTGAGCAAGAACCAGATTTTCAACAGGTATTTCTAGATAAACCTCTATTTGCTCATTCCAGATCAAAAAATATTAAGGAGGTACTGAAAGGTCGCAGACATGAAAGTACAGATTTGGGCCAGAAAGAGATGATGAAATGTCAAAATTGTGGCAATGTATTGGTAGGTAATTCATTTGCCCATCCTCAAACAGGCAAACGCATAATTCTGAGACACACATCGGATTGTAATTCGAGTTTTCTAGTCTATGCGATCAAATGTCCATGTGGACTTGTATACGTTGGACGCACCACAAGAAAGGTGAAGGTTCGAATGACCGAACATAAAAGTATGATTCGAACAAAGAACATGAAATCATGTTTGGCTGTACATTGGCATGAAAGAGGGCACACAATACCTCAACTTAAATTCACTGTGCTAGAGAGATTGGTGGAAAAATCACATGTTGACACAGTAAAAATGCTGGCACAAAGGGAAACTTACTGGATAAAGTCCCTTAGGACGCTGACCCCCTATGGTCTTAATGATAAGATTGAAATGATTTGTTTTTTATAACAATCTGTTTTTTACAACAATTGCTGAAATACACATGATTGGTATTTGTATTGTATTTTAATGTTTATATTGCATGAAAGTGTTATTGATATTCATGCTCACAAAATCTCACGAAGTATATTTGAATATATATTTTTTAGAAATTTTGATCTCTGCATTGCATAAAGCGTAATTTCTTACCAATCACAGTTTATTGGTTAATGTTTGTTGCTTGCTGCTTGAGATGAGGGCAAGCGTTCTTTTGTGCGTTTCTTTCATTTGTTTTGGGATAAGTAAACATACGCGCGCCATTTTGGATAGGGTCACATGAGTTAGTAGTCCGTTTTTTGTGTTACCAACACCCTGACGTCAGACGCCATATACCGGCATTCTACATGCGAGCCGGTCTAGCGATAGAGCGGCATAGTGAGGACACGGTTGGAGTTATACGGAGCGCTTTGAAAAGTTGGAATAAGGTAGGACAGTGTCTGGATATAGGACAACAATCTTGGGTAATTTTAAAGACGGAAATACTAAGGAGGTTCCCCTCTTTGAATTACAGACATACAGATATTGTAGCAGTGGTTTCAGGAAATGAAAGTGGAGCAGGAAGATTAAGTAAGTAACGTTCCGAATAATTAAGTATAAGCTAGTTATTTTACCATGACTGCAGCTAGCTAAGTATTTGGCCGATATGTTGTTTCAGAATAAGGAGACCACGGACTTTGGCTATTGTCGACTTTATTATAAATAATGAAGGTAAGAGGGCATAGACACAGTATTTTTTATATTAAGAAGAGATCTAGTATTGGTTTGATTTTGTTGTAATTTGGTTATTCTTTGCATGCATGCAGACAGGAAAAGGGGTAGCTCACATTGGTGTCTTCACTTTGTTTTTGGTTTGGACTATAAGGTTATAGGAGTTTTTTTGTGAACTTTTGCGAGCATGATGTTTAATCACACACAGGATGTGTTTTGGACACTAGGAGATCGTCTGGTTTCTGTTTATTATATAAAGTATAATAATAGTTGAGCTGTGATTGTAAATAGAATATCTTTTGGTCATTATATGATGAATTTTTTGTTACTTGTAGTGTATTCCCCTGACGAAGGTGCATACCGAAATGCATTGGGATATGACTTCAATTGTTTAATGACGAAGAGTTGTTTGAAGAATTCTGAGTAACAGATCTTCTGATAAATAAGAAGAATAAAAACAACCTTGAAGAAAAGAAATACGACCATTGTTTGGATGAGAGTTTATTAATATTTTGCTCTGTATTGTATGCTGGTTACATCAGCAGTCTAATTCATAAGACTGCGGAGATTATTTTGCATGAACTTTTGGTGAAATACAAGGCTGATAGATTTAACATGTTGAGATTTGATTGAAAATGAATGAAAAATAAGAAAACAGCAATCACGTAATTGTGAATAAGTGAATAGTGCTCCCCATAACACAGGTTTCTGTGAATTTTTTCAAGCGTTTTAACTGTCCCACGTCAGCATCTGGCTGGCCGCACTAGACCCTGCCATCTCTGCCACTCGGGGTCTGTGAGCCGCGTATGACTCTCCTGACTTTGCATCCCCGCAGTTTTGATGATCCTGTAATAGGGGAAGTCAAGCAAGCCAGGTTTAGTATTGCTGCCGGCCTACTCTTTTTTCTTCCTTAGGAACCCAGTGCCAGCTCCCTCCACTGGCCTGGTCTGTTTTTCCTGCTATCTCCTCTTACCGCTCTTCTTCTGGCTGCCCCGCTGCATGGAGTTCTACCACCCCAGGCCTTCCTGCTCCTCCCAAATACCCCTCCCTGCCTTCTGACTCCTTTTTGCTCTCCACCCCCCCTTACCATAACTTCCTCATCCTAATCCCTCCACTCTAACATAGCCACCACTAATGTCTTCGCAGGGCCCACCATTTTGCCCTTGGGTGTGGCCGCGGTCACCCTGATGCACTCCTCCCTGTCATGCAGGCCTGTGGTGACCTCCTCTTTCCACCCTCCGCCACTGACCACCGTATCTACCTCTTCATCTCCAGGGAGACTGGCAGCCACCGCTAGGACACTGAAGTCTTCCAATCCACCCCTTCTGCTTTTCCAATTATTCTTCCTGGTTTTAGCTTAGCTCCCCAAACTTGCCCCCATATCACTCTGCTGCCCCTGTCCTGAATGATCGGTGTCTCTTGAGGCCTTCTTCTCCACATTGGGGCCCCCTTGCACCACCTGCATACCACCCAAGGTGCTCTCCATGCCCTCCTCATTCACCCCAACCACTGCTCGAACCTCCTGCCCTTTGTTGGAGGCGGCCAGGGCCCAATGGCAAGCTGAAGCGTGGGATGCCACGTGGTGACCTGTGCCTTCCTCTCTTTGACCCAGGGGTCGCTCTCCTGTCTCTCTAGCGGCCCCTGTTGCCTACCTTGGTTGGATTCTGCACCACCAGATGCAACAGAGGTGAGCACACCCACACTGCAGAGGCCACTCCGCTCGCTGATTACCCGCCTGTCTTGCCACCATATGTGTGCCTTGCTTGAGCAGGTCCATTCTTCCTGCACTCTCTGATCTTCCATACTAATCTAAAAAACGTTACTGTTGGCAAAAAGACCAGGCACCAGGTCACCTTCCCAAAATGGTGATACAGTATGCAAAATAGCCAGTTACATATTGGGGCTACAAGCCCAAACGGTAATAGCCCACTGTAGCCCATATCAGGGCAGATACATTGGCCCAAAAACCCCAGCGGGGAACACCTGCCTGCAGTTGGCTGCCCCTCAAAATTTTGATATTTTGATATTTATTTGATATTTATGAGCATTTGTAAAGCGCAAGCGTTCGCTCCCAGGGGAGCATCATGGCGCTGGGCGAGCTGCAGAGGAATAACTTAAAGAGTGGAGTGAATGGAAGAGAGAACTAAATGGCAGCCAGGACAGAGGAGTCTGGTAATTTGTAGACCCATGTCTTGAGGAGTTTTCTGAAGTTGTTCTCATTGTCTATGGCTCTAAGGTTGGCGGGTAGGGTGTTCCAGGCTTTAGCTGCCAGAACATTGAAGGATTTTCCGCCTTTGGTCTTATATTTGAATCTGGGAATTTGAACCAGGTTAGTCCCAGAGGATCTCAAGCAACGCGAGAGGTTATAACGCTTAAAACGGTTTACAAAGTAACGGGGTCCTGTGTTTTGCATGGTTTTGTGGACTGTGAGAAGCAGTTTGAAAAGGATTCTTTTATGCAGTGGCATCCAATGAAGAGAATTCAGGGCTGCAGACGCAGATGACCTTCTGGGGAGTTGTAAAACCAATCGAGCTGCAGCTGCAAATTCCCATTGGTCAAGTGAGAAGTGGGATGGAGCTCCAGTCTTCCAGTCTGATTGTATGGTGTGCAATTAAGCCAGGGGAAGGTTTCCTCAGTTCAATACCAAATGACAGTGCTTTCTGTTTCTATAAAATTGTTGAAGTGCTAAATCAGCACTGTGTTAAATGAATATAGTTGTTGAACCCTAAATTAAGCTGACACAAGAAATCCTTCTAGAATTTAGATTTAAATTCAGTTAAGGCACTTTATTCTTATTCTGACATCCATGAATGGAAAATAATGTGCCTCAGATCCCAGAGTTACAGGTTCTCCCTGAGGCAAAAGTGAAATATAGAAGTAACTGCAGCCAGATTTCAATAAATGCTCACATGTAGCTTTAAAAAAAATGTGGTGGGGTGTAGCGGGTTTGGTCGGCAGTTCAGTGACCATGTACGGATTGTTCATACCTTAGAGTGCTGTGAAAGTACCCAGAGAGGGACTTAATGTGGTTTAAAAAATAATTCACTAGCCTTACGTCCCTTTCCTACCACATTCACATCACTCCATAAAATCTATACAACCAGCTGTCTAAACTCCTCCTCTCCTCTTTTCTTTATAGACAGTCTGGGGCAGAAACCACATTAAAGCTAAACTTGACGGCCCAAAATTACTTTAAGCTGAACCAGACATGCATCTGGTGCGAGAGCTTCAAGCATTCAGTGGCTTGTCTGCGTCTAGTTTTACAAACAGAAGATGTTAGGGGGAAAAATCGGTAGAGTTTGATTGGTAAAAATGCAGGTAGGCTGGGATAGCTTGATATGTTGAACAGAACATGGAGAGGAAGTCCTGATTAACACCAATGAGTGGGAGGCTTCCCAAGCACTAACAGGAAGTGTGGAGAACCTACAATTTTAAGTCTGGTTCCTTTCTTTGCTTTCAGAGTTTAAGTCAGAACTGATGGTAAGGATCTAGGCTGATCCAGGAAGTTAGGATCATTGGGGATTACTGTGAGTTGCCTTTTGCATCCTGTTGGACCCGGCCTCGTGGCGTGGCCCTCGCTGACCCCCGTCCACCCAGAACTATACACGAGACTCCTACACCGGACCTGAAACTACCTCCAGACCGTGTGCCTGCACCCATGCACGTGATCAGCAGACTCCATGTTTGGCCACCCCGGCCAGCCGGCCGCTTTCTTCCCTTTTGGCAGCCCCTGGCCGCTCCCGGCTGCAGCTAGGCGTCCGCGTCCGGCGCACCCCGACTCGCCCAGGGGGGGTGAACGACTCACCAAGTACCCGAAACCAAGGCTTCCATCACACCTCCGGCCCCCTCCAGAGGAGCTGGTTGTCCTCACACCTCAGAACCATCCCTGGGGGCTGGTTTCGATCGCACCTTTTGGCTTCCTAG
The DNA here is from genome assembly GCF_964263255.1 of Lissotriton vulgaris. NCBI lineage: Eukaryota > Metazoa > Chordata > Amphibia > Caudata > Salamandridae > Lissotriton > Lissotriton vulgaris. The sequence continues at coordinate 971,545,393 of NC_141697.1, forward strand.
TGAGCTGGCTCCAGGCCTTGATGGGCGTCTGGGATTCCCTGGACGCATGGTCCAAAAGCATCAAAGACACCGCCGCCCAGACAATCAGGCGCCTGGCCCTCGGACCTCCGGCCTCCTGCCTCTGAGGGTCCGGACATCAAAGAGCTCCTGGACTATAAGACAGCCTGCCTTCCATCTAGTCGGCAGTTGTATCTTGGACAAGAAAGCCCTGCTGATCTGATCGCGGCTGACCTTGAGGAGAACAGACTCTGACCCACCGAGCCCTGCTGACGTCGTCGCGGCTCATCCTCGAATCTACGGAAAGGAACCATCGGAGCCCTGCTGACGCTGTCGCGGCTCACTCTCGAAGAGACAGACCTGAACCATCGGAGCCCTGCTGACCTTGTTGCGGCCCACTCTTGAGAACGAGAGACACTTGCTACCATCCAGAGCCCTGCGGACGCTGTCGCGGCTCCACCTGCCTACGAGTACGACGAAGTACTCCTGACCAAGCCCTGCTGACCTCGTCGCAGCTTGAAGAACTCTCTGGTCCGGCTAGAACCCTCGACGCTACCCTCACGACCATCTGAAACTGAAGTGAGTAGGACAGCAAGTCCCATCGCCAGCCCCCGTACCCCCCAGTTCGAGGATTGAGAACTGTGCGCAGGGTGCGTGACGTGCCATATGGCCCTCTAAGACTGTCCCGCTTCCCCGTTCCCTTGCTACGAGACCTTCGCGATCCCTCGATCGCTCTGTATTGCTCCTCATTTTTATCTTGAGAAAGTGCATACTTGATAAAGATTCACGGTGTGGTGTCCGTTCGTAAGTGTGGTGTGTCGACAGTGTGTACGATCAGTCCTCCCCGGCGGGGACTCCCCCTCGATAAGACTCGGCAGTATTTGTGGGAGAGGAGGTCCCGGGTGGTTAGGAGAGTCATCTTGACCCCTGGGATCACCGCCTTCCAACACTTCCCATCCCCCTCCGATGGGGTTCTCTGAATTTAATGTCACTGTATATCGAGATACACTGGCTTTTCTCCAGAGAGGAAGTAAGGAGATGACAGCAGAGTAATTGCTGTCAGAGGGCTTTGCTTAAGACTTTCGAACCTCAGGAGCAGGAAACATGGATAAGTCAACAAAACAATTGCAGCCTCAGGCACAAGGACTGACACGCCCCAAAAGTGACAGAGCAGTGCAGCATAAAAGCTCCACCCCGCCATGCTGATTTCAGTTCATGGACTTCTTTTTCAGTGTCCTCAGACACGGAACATGAGCAGTTGTTGGTAAGAGTGCAGTTATGTGTGTAACAAATTGTATTACTATTTTGGATGGGAAAGAGGATTACATACAACTGTTGTCAGAGTAAACCTTCAAAATACCTAAATCAACCTGGGGTCACCCCTGATAGCTCTTGCATAGAGCAGACTTGCTTAACTTATTTATGCAGTACCAAAAAAGTAATAAAGCCAAAATGCAATGCAATAAACCAAATTAGAAAAACAGGGTACAATGTAAAAACAAAATTATACCAAAACAACAAAAGTCCAATAGGTGGAACCAGAGAAATTAATTGAATTTTTAAAGTTTTAACAAGAAAAAGTACCAACAATTACACAGTGCAAATAATAGTCGATGATCGAAGTAGGCCAGCTGTGATGGAGCCGGGTTTGATACACGAAAATATTTACCTTCTTAGTCTTAAGTTACAAACAACCACATGAGTACACTTCTAAAGCCCCCAACCACAGTCCTCAAAGACTGTCACTTAGAAACAAACATGGTGTTCGACAGAGGCCAACAGTTGTCACTGGTCAGCCATTTTACTTCCAGGAAAAGGCCTATTGGGGGGCGCTAGAGGGCGCACAAGCAGTATGGCCGCACTCATGTGAGGCTCCTGCTGCCCGACTTATAAATCCTGCCATTTATCCTAACAGCTGGTGTAATATTCGCTTAAAACCCCCAAAAACTCGCGGAGGGGGACCTGCTGCAGATTCAGTGCGAGTTTGAGGCTGATCGGATGCTGCGTGTGGAGACAGCGTGCGATTGAAAAATCGACCAGAGAGTGCCTTGCTGTATGCCGGGAGCTGGAGGCGGCGTGAAACTCTACGTGAGTGCGGGGGCGGAATAATGGCCCGCAGGCTGCAAGGACTGATGGCGGCAGTGGCGCAGATAAACGCGCCGGCAATGTGGTGACGGCGCAGCCTGGGAGAACACCTACCCAGGACAAGGAGTGGATGCCCGCCCAGTAAGTGATCGGGGCTGCTGCGAACTGCGAGGAGGAGACGCGAGAGGCCCTCACACGAGCCCGAATGATTGCAAAAGGGGGCATTGATTGAGCCCACGGCCCCCCCATCCCCCTGGGCACAGGGCTGGAAGATCACCCTTTGGGCCAAAACCGCTGCCACACCAAAGCACGGCCAGGGAGCACGGGCGCACAGCGTGGCACTGCACAGCACAAGTGCCTGGGAACAAGAGCCCCAGAGGCAGGGCATACCAGCCTGACGAACGGTGGGGGTGCAACTATTCTTATTCATCCCCAACTCTTGCCTTGCACCCGTGTCAATAACTCCGATACTAATGACGTTTCATTAGCATCTGTGCCCATCTCTGCGACCTCTACTTCGGTTATAAACCCAGGGAAAATAATTAGTTCCATCATCAATGAAGGCTCTAAATCTTTCTCTGCCCTTTTTTTAAATACTAGGTCCATCCCTAAGCACGCTTTGGAATTATGGAGTCTACTTCACAATGACCGGCCTGATATATGCTTCCTTACTGAAACATGGCTTCACAGTCACGCATCACCTGATGTGGCCACTGCATTTCCATCTGAATACCATGTTATCAGACAAGACAGAGAGGGGAGGAGAGGAGGCGGAGTTGCAGTGGCAGCAAAGGCCCCGCTTGGTATCTCTTTGTTGGAATCCTTTTCTAACCCCCTATTTGAAATTTTAATAGTTAACCTTTTGTATTTTAAAACGACGATAGGAAGAGTTGCACTGGTCTATAGGCGTCCTGGCGATAAATCCAAATTTGTTAATGCTCTCTTGGATACTATCGCCTCACATGTATTAGCCACGGATCATTTTATTTTAATAGGAGATTTTAATTACCACATGGAACTTATTCTTGATGTCGATTCCTGTCATTTAAAGACCAGTATGGAAACCTTATCATTAACACAGAGGGTTCTAGGACCTACCCACCATGCAGGGCACACTCTAGATCTAATTTTCACTAATATGCCCAGTTTTACCTGCGAACCCCCTCTGCCTATGACCTGGACGGACCATTTTTTAGTGAAATTTAGTTTTCCTGGCCCCAATAAGCCTATGAACTCTAAGTGTGCAGACTCAATGCTCATAGGTCCCTGGCATAAACTTACACAGGAGGCCTTTGAAACTTATTTCAACCCTCCCGGTGACACATTTAACAATATTGACCTCATGGCCAACCAGCTGGAAGAGTGTGTGAAGACTGCACTGGACAAGGTCATTCCTGAAACGAGAGTTAAAGTAAAATCTATTGCCTCCCCTTGGTTCACAGAGGAACTGAAAATAAAGAAAACTGCTAGTAGAGTAGCAGAAAGGCAGTGGAGAAAAACAAAAACTAGTGAACATCGTAAAAACTATAGACAGATTCATTTTCTTTACTTGGAAAATATAAAGGAAGCTAAATCTAGCTATCTTACACAAAGAATTAATAAAGCCTCTCACTCCTCCAAAGAATTATTTAAAATACTAAATGAGTTCACTGCTCCCCAGGTGGAACAATCATCTTTCACCCCCACCTTGGAGTGGGTTAATGCATTAACCGCGCATTTCCATAAAAAAATCAAGTCCATCTATTCTATGTTTACAATCCCCGGATCTAATGACACCTTAATTGGTGAGGTAGTACCCTGTAACCCCTTTATTCCACACCATACAGAGGGGGCTCTGATTATGGAATTTGAGCCCACCTCGGCTGAAGAAGTGCTAGTTGCACTGGAGAAAGTGAAATCGGGTTCTCCCACTGATTCGCTAGCCCCTCGTAAGTGCAATGAAATATTTCCTTGCTTGGCCTGCTCTCTCTCTAAAATCTATAATACTTCTTTTGAGCTGGCATCTATGCCTAGCAGCTGGAAGGTGGCTCAGGTAAAACCTATCCTTAAAAAGCCCACTAGTGATCCCACCATTGCCTCCAATTACAGACCCATATCTTTATTACCCTATTTCGGAAAGGTACAGGAACATCTTGTTAACAAACGTGTCTCCAATTTTGTAGAAACACATTCACTTTTAGATCCGTCGCAATCGGGCTTCCGTACTGCCCATGGCACTGAAACGGCAGTGATGGAAGTGGTGGATAACATTCGTCTCACACTGGACAAAGGTGATTTCGCATTTTTGATTTTATTAGATCTCTCAGCAGCCATTGACACCATCTCCCACAGCATCCTTCATCAAAGGCTGTGGGAGATTGGTGTCAGAGGCTAGGCTCTGGCCTGGTTCAAGAGTTTCCTTGCCGATCAGCATACTTACATCAGGATTAACTCTTTGGAATCCAGTAGGATGCCTCTCACTGTGGGGGTACCTCAAGGGTCCATTTTGAGTCCCATGTTATTTAACATTTATCTCACTCCCCTGGCCAGAATTATAAAATCCTACGGTTTCACCAGTGTCCTACACGGACGATACACAGGTTCTTATTACCTGTAGTCGAGAAAGTGGCCAGGTATAAACCCGTAAGCCAAATTCTATCATACTTGGACAGGCACAATATTCACATTGCACAACTACAAGAGACGCATTGTTCACAAAACACTCCGAATATGTTTGCCAGCAAATGGGCTGGGATCAGAATCTTTTCTTCGTATTCCACGTACGCCTGAGGTGCTGCAATATTGGTAAAAAAACAGGTCCCCTTCCAGATGATTGGGGCCTCGTGGGACTCTGAAGGCAGATACTGCATAGCTTGGGGGAGGATACGCTCCCAGCCAGTCACTCTTGCTTGCTGTTATGGGCCAAATACGGATACCCTGAGTTCTTTGATAGACTTTGGGCACGGATTTTTGAGTTGGACGCCACATATGAGATTTGGGGTGGGGATTTCAATGTCACATATAATCCTAACATGGACCGCTCCCACCCTGCTTCGCGACACTACACGAAAGCACAAACAGTACTGAAGGAAATCATAGGTACTTATCTTACCGACGCTTGGAGGCATAAACATCCATTTACATGGGAGGGCACTCACTTCACCACGCAAGCGCATTCCTGGGCTAGACTGGACTACTTTTTTGTGACCAGAGGATTGGCACCGGCGATAGCTGACACCAGACACCTTGCTAGAACATACTCTGATCACGCACCGGTACTGATGGCCCTCTCCTCTGCAGACTTTAACAAACAACATAAGCCTTGGAGACTGTATGCATCGGCACTGTTGAACTCAGTCTTTCAGGAGGAACTGAGGGAGGAGATCAATGATTTTTTTCAAAGAAATAAGGACTCGGTCCAAAGTGTGTAAATAGTGTAGGAGGCATTTAAGGTACCAATAAGGGGATTCTGCATGGCGAAGGGGGCTGGAGTGCTTAAAGATATACAGATGACACTGCGCAAGTTGGAAAGGGACCTTAAAGGGCTGGAACGAGCAATGGCTGGGCACTCTGGGAGGCCCATAGGGAAGCGCCATTCACAGGGAAATACTGGGTAGCCAGGAACTATGGTGAGGGGGATAGACCTGGAAAGATGCTAGCTCAAAAAGTAAACCGTCCAAAGGCTCGTTATGCATAGCTGAGGTGAGAGATTCAAGTGGTGTACATTGTAGGGATACAGCTGCCATACTCCATGCGTTCCTAGAGCACTACAGCACACTCTACACCACTACAACGATGGGTGAGATCGAATTGGATAGTTTTATGTGGGACATTGCGTTGGGATGGCTCAGCGACGGGCAGAGAGCATTTTTATGTGCGCCGTTTGAACTGGACGAGGTGAGAGAGGCCATAATGAGCATGCAATCTGGAAAAGCCACGGGCACAGATGGAATTCAGATTAAATTCTATAAAACGTATATAGATATCATGGCTCCTGTACTGTGGGAGGTATACGAGGATGCATTGGAGGTTGGTCGTCTCCCCCTCCCCCCTCCCCCCACCATGAGGGAGGCCCTTATACTGTCATTACTGAAGCCGGGTAAGGCCTTGGAACTTTGTGACTCATGCAGGCCGTTATCGCTCCTTAATTGTGATGCGAAAATCTTGGCTAAAATTATTACGACAAGATTGAGCCTGTTGATGGAAAAACTGATTTTACCAGATCAGTCGGGCTTTGTGCCTGGGAGGTCCACGTCCCACAATTTACGAACGCTCTTGGCCATTATTAATACTATTTCCCCGGATCTCCCCATGGCAGCCATTTTTTTAGACGCCACTAAGGCGTTCGATTAGGTGGAATGGACTTTATCTTTGCGGTTATGAGCCTCTGTTTTTATCATGGATTAAACTACTGTACACTATGCCAGTAGCAAGGGTCTTGATTAATGGCCACGTATCTCGTACAATCGACATAACAAGGGGGACTAGACAGGGATGCCCCCTGTCCCCTCTACTATTTGCTATTGCAGTTGAGCCGCTTGCAGCAAAATTGCGACAATGCCATCGTGAAAGGGCCCTACAATGTTTCCAACGCCAAATACTAGTGTCCCTATACGCGGATTACATCACTTTATATGTTCGGGATCCGCAAATTAACCTAAACCCAATACTGGGTGAATTCATCGTCTTTGGGAGACTCTCTGGGGTACAGATCAATTGGAAAAAGTCCAGTATATTCCCGCTCACTGAAGCCACGGAGAGGTTTTCGTTGGGCTATCCCCTAGAGTGGTGTGCGGAAGACTTAAAATATCTGGGACGACTATGACCCGGGTGGAAGAGTGCATCTCCAGATGGGTGGCTTTACCTCTGTCCATGGCAGGACGCGCGTCCTTGATCAAAATGGTGATATTCCCGCAGTTTCTGTACCTTTTTTTGAACATACCGTACCACCCAGGGACACATTTATTTAAGACTCTTAGAACAGAGCTAATACGGCTGGTCTGGGGGAGTAAGCAGCCGAGATTACAATGGGAAGTGTTGACACAACCGTACTCTAAAGGAGGGTTTGGTATACCAGACTTTGAGCTCTATTTCACAGCAGCGCAGGCCCAATTTGCATGGTATTGGATTAAACAGCTGAGATACATGCCGCAAGTTGCGCCAGAACATTGGCTGGAGCACCCTGTGCCGTTGGATGGTGCACTATTTCTACAGGTGGGCGCAGGTGAGCGTCGGCCGACCTTGCTGACGTGCACGATCACCGCGTGGCAGCACATGAGCCGTATGTTAGGGGTGCCCATGTTATATTCACTGCTGCTCCCACGAACTTACCGTCCAGATATGGCTCTGCTACAGGAAAACACTATTTCATGCCTTCAAGCACTAGACAAACATTAACACGTGGGGAGATTTGTACCATGAGCAGAAATTTGGGTCCGTAGATCATATGTTCCCAGAGACGCAGAAAACACCCCTTGACACATTTCAGTATATCAGGTTGAGGCACGGGGTGCGCTCACCGCTCACTTACACAGGAGTTCCCGGACGAGCAACAGGTGTTAACACCCCTCCAGTCCACTTCGGTAAGATCACTCCCAAGAAACTAGTGTCTCAACTTTATACCTCAGTGCACACACAGAAGGAGTTCACTGCTACTCGGTCACGTAGTCGGTGGGAGGAGGCGTTATGGATGGCCCTAACAGGCGACCAATGGGAGTTCTGTTGTCTGCAGAAAGAATGGGTATCAGCGAGTAGCAGGCTCCGGATTATACATTATAAATTCTTGCACAGGCTCTACTACACTCCGGCTAAGATGTACAGGCGTCGGCTCAGGCCAACTGATAGATGCCACGCTGAGGGGGCTGATTTTCTTCATCTGGCCTGGGAATGCCCGACCATAGGAGCTTACTGGTCCCAGGTGTTTGGAGCACTACAACTAATGATAGATACCCCGTTGGAACCTAACCCATTGATGGCTGTACTGGGATTTGTTTAGCCCCTTAGGGGGGAGTACTGCAGATTTGTCGCCATGGCACTCTTAATGGCTAAACGAAGGGTGGCCTGTAGATGGGGTAGAGGGCGGGCGCCCAAGGTCAAGGAATGGCTGGAGGACCTGATCAAATGCCAGAAACAGCTTGCTACTTATGCAGAACTGTTGCCAGTTTTGCCCAGACCCAATGATATTTGGGCTCCTTTGACATGTTATCTAATAACACGCGGAAGGGAACAGACTGAAAATGCTATAATATAAAATGTTGGGGGTGGAATGGACAGGTGCCATGATGGGAATGACATAAAATAAGAGACTGTAATACGTGGCGGGTAGGGTGTTTGGCTGCACAAGAAATGTGGAATGTGTTTGTGTCTAGAGTTATTGTATGGATGAACATTGCCAAAGTAATAATAAAGGGAGTTTGCATGACCATAATGGTGTGTTAAGTAGCCTGTGAGGGCTGCTCCCTGGTGCCTCTGCACTCGTATACATTAGGTTTGATTATAATGGAAATTGCCAAAAGCACTAATGTCTGTAAAGTTATATGTGATGTACAAATAGTGCCCTTGGAACCAATTGAAAGTGTATTGCAATGTATGACTATGTTGATGTCATGTACTTTAAAAACAATAAAGATATTTAAAAAAAAAAGAAAGAAAAGGCCTATTGCAGTTTGCATTCTCCCTGTAGCCACACAGGTCATCCACCTGACGCACTGGAGTAAACTTATTTGTACTGGGTACAAGAAGGAGCAGGACCAGATCTTCAGAGCTTCTCTCAGTTCACGGCAGAGGTTTAATCTTCTTCTGATCTTCTGCAAGTTCAAAAAGTGTTGTGAAGATGGTGCCTTTCACTAGCTAGTGGGGGAGGGCAACTCCTTGCCCCTTGCTACCCAATGGGGTAAAAGTTCGAGGCTACTTTTGCTGTAGCTCCTGTGTGCATTACTGCAAACCAGCCCAAAAAGCATTGCATCAGCATAAATCGAAGATGGCTACACTCAACTTGGGCTCTGACAGCTGGGGGGGAGGTGGGGCATGTACTATGGTAATCCTAGTGTCCTCCAACATTTAACACAGTATCCAGATTACTTTGATTTTTTTATAACTAAAAATAATAGTAGTTTAATAATTTTTCTAACTGGTCCCATTCTCAAGTTACAGTGTTGGTATTTTAATCCCTACTCTGGTGTTCTACATAAGACAAGTGGGCCTGGCACAGTAAAACATAGCTTTTCGGGCCTTGTCACTGTAAAGACAATGTAATATAATATGCATTTTGTACATCTCCCACTTATTAATACAAGCACCCTACTTTGTGAGCTACAAGACTTACATAGAGGTCCTAACTATTATTTAGAAAAAAGGCTTCTACCTTTCACAAAGGGTTATTTTACCAGGTTGCACTACACAAGGTGGGCCTGAAGCCATGTTTGCTTTGTCACACTAGCAGATGGCACACTGTTTACACCATATGCTAGGGACTTACAGGCAAGTTAAATATACCATTTAGGAATAGACCGATTCACTAAAGTTTAAAGGAAGATCACAAGCACTTTACTATTGGCTAGCAGGGGTAAAGTTCCCAGAGTTGTACAGTCATCAACAGTACAATAATAAGCAAAAACCAATAAGCAAAAAGTGCTGGATGAACATGCAGAAAAGGCAGATTTCCTACAGAGTTGAATACATACTAATTTGGAACCTTTTTAGATGTTATAAAGAGGCCATTCCATCGAACAGGGAGAAATCTGTAGTCCACCCGGAAGAGTGTTAGCGAAGCTAATATAATGTTCTTCCGCTGAATGCTAACTGTAGATTCCTCACTTTAGAATAAATACAAAAGCAGTCCCACTAAAGAGTCTTATAGAATTGAGTGCGTAAAGTGACCTTTACACTGTACCTGGCGGTCAAGACAGTAGTGCTTCATGAACATATGCAGGGACACCCATGTCACAGCCTGGCAGATGTCGAGGACAGGCACTCCTTGAACCAACATAGCAGTAGCATGGTGCAATGTGCTTTCAAATCTTCCAGAGGCTGTTTCTTACCCTGTGCACTGCATATTGTAAGGAAGAGCACTATCCACCTCTGCAAGGTCCTCATCTGCAGAGCCTACACTTTGTTTGTTCCAGAGACCCCACAGTATGTTCATCATCCACTTGATAGTCCTTGATGCAATCTATGTAAAATCTGAAATCCTTTATGCAATCAAACCAAAGGAGTTCCTCCTTTTTCGGGGCGAGGGGGTTCAAAGAATGCTTGTAGAGTGAAGTAATGCCCTACGTGGAAAGGAGTCTCGATTTTGGGTAACGTGGTTGCCTGGGTCCTCAGCACCAACATGGCCAGGGGAAAAATATAGTGTAGTGCAGTTGCACTGAAGTTCATTCACACATCAAGCTGGCATAATCACAATGAGGAAACCAGTCTTGAAGGTCAAAAGACACAGCGAGCATCTATGCACAGGATCCAAAAGTATACACAACATGTTCTGTCAAATTAGGGTACTGTTGTAAGGATCATGTCTTCCAGTATAGAGATCCCTTTTTCATTTCAGTTTGAAGACTTGTTATTGAACTTGGAACAAGTGAAGAATTGGTATCTCATCAAATGCACTTTTCTGATGTGCTTTTATTCTGTAAACGTATAATGAATTTGTCTGATAAGCAAGACCAATCCTAAACACATTTAGTGATAATTTTGGGACTATTTAGATTAGAAATTATTCTAGGAATGTCATAAAACTTATGACTGTTTCCCTCTAGAATGCTTTCATTTTAATCACTTGCGGTAAGGATTTTTTTGTTTTTGTTTTAGGGTATGAAACATATAAAGGTCAAGTTCCATTTTAACTATAGATTCCATTGTATTTAGACTGCCCCTTTGGCCCCAAATCCATCCTAGGTAATGGAGGCTGCCATCTTAGACAATCAAGGCTGCCATTTTTTCTCAAATTATGCAGAATCATCAACACGTCTGCCTTTGACGCAGATGTCATCTATACCGATATTTCCAAGAACTGTGAAAGTGCCAAGTCTTTCAGATATAGACAGCAACAAAGCCCCCAGTGCAACATCAGTCTGGTACAGGTGCCTTTTTCAAGATCATATAACATCCATAGCCAAAATAGCGTAAACTGAATCAACATCCTCCTACCTTATATGTGCATAAGAAAACGTCTAGGATGCACACCATCTATGCCAGGCAATCCTCATCTTATGTCACAAATGCCACTATTTGATAGGTTTTAGTATAGAAGGAGTCACTTGACCACTTAGTTAGGAGAGAACCTTCCACCAAGTTGCAGACGTAGATCCAGATGAGCAGGGCATCAAATTCAATCGCAACCAAGAACGTTTCCAGTAAGACTCCCTGAGGCCCTGCGAAGCATTCCATTCTGCCTTCACAAACTGATATCATGATTGTGCTCTCTCGTAGACACAATCTCTTAGCTCTTGGCTTTTGCTCAAAATAGCTAAGCTATTCCAAAAAGACAACAAACTTTGTTGTCCAGGTATGCCCACCACCTCCAAAAATAAGGCATATTATTTTTTCATTAGCTATAACATAGTACTTAGAGGTAGCATAGTGAGGGTGTACGGGCTATACATTGTGATGTTATGTTTTTTCCATGTTTCCATGGTTATTGAAAAGCTTAGCTGTTTTTTATCTTCTGTGATGTTACCAATATTATGTGCATTATATCCTGGTATTTTAAAAAAGCAATTATAAAATAAATATATTGAAATACATATTCTGTTTCTAGTGATCTTAAATATGTGTGTCAATAATGAATTATTATTTGGATTATCACTGCTCCCTGTAAGTAACCTAAAAGCATTGACACTACCTCATTTATATATTGGCTGGGGTTCTGCGGGACTACCATAACCTGTTTTTCACATTCAGCACTGGTGCATTAAACTAAGTTCACTCATCTCATGCATGGGTGTGAAAACAAACCTTGTCAAGCTGAGCCAGAAACTCAGCTTACGCGACGGTACCACTGTGGTATCACAAATAGTTTGGGAGGGAACATGTGTCAAACATTTAATAAACCATATAACAATTGGTGATTTAAACGCGGATGGCTGGTTCTCCCGAACATGGAAAGGCCAGGCAACCTTTTACAGTACGAAAGACCATGCTGGGCTACAGACAAAAGAAACAAAAGGACATCCAACAGCTTTTGACAAAAGGGACAGTGTCATGGACACAACATAGGTTTTCAAACTTGTCCCAGGATTGATCTCCATAGTGGAAGGGAGTCAGCAGAGCGAGGATGACATTTACGACCTTAGGCGACAGTGCGATGGCAGTTAATTGCCACAGCTCAGTCTCCACTCATAAAAGTATAATTTGTACAGATTCGATGGAGGGTTCTGCCCTGCTTCTGGGACAGGCGGTCCTCTACAGAAATAGCCATATCTGAGGATAGATGCTCATGCTCAGGACCTACGGGTACCATACTCACCTGGCCTAATCCGGAGTCACCAGGATGACTAGGGCCTAGTCATTCTTTTTTGTCTGTATTTTTATTTTGTTTTTTTGTGAAAGATAACAAGAGGGGGTATTGGTTGGTACTCCCATGAAACAGAACATGGTGATAGAACTACAATACAATTAAACGCTAGCATTGTTAGACAATATCTAAAGTTATTTGGCTAGCTGGTAATAGGTCATATCTTCCCTACCGCTACAGCAGTAATGTTGATGTGGGCGTTTGGAACTGGGTCATTTCTAAGGCATAAGTGGGATGGTTTCGGTCTCTAAACCTCAGTCATTGATGGCTTTTAGGTGGGATGCCAAATAATAGACCCAGAGGTCTGGGAGACCTATACCCCCGTTGTAGTTTGCAATGGCCTATCCTAGGGTGGCCATCATTTCAGAGTAGTTTCCTAAGTTCACCCTCAATTCGAGTGAAGATATCATCAGGAATAAGTGTTTCTAGGACATATCAAATTTAGGGAGGGAGATCATCTTAAATAATGACGCTCTTCCCAGGAGTATTCGATGAAGCCTCTTCAAGCAGTTGGCATCTGCTTGAAAGTCATTTAATATTGTCTTAACATTTTGGGCTACACCTCGCTCAGGGTCCTTCGTGACATAGGTCCCCAGGTATTGGAATCCATCTCTAGTTACTTTGAGTTGTTGTGGGAGGCCTTTAGGGTTGAAGTAACCCTTAACAGGAAAAGTACGAATTCCCCCCAATTTATTATGTATCAAGAATAGGTCCGAGAGTGTTCAAATGCATGTAAAATTGTTGTAATCGAATCTTAGGGGTGGGAGAGATAAAGCAGGATGTTGTCTGCATTCATCAAGAATGGGAGAACCCTCTCTGTGGATACCTTGACCTCAGGGTGAGCTCGAATCAAGCATGCTAGTGGCTCCAAGTTCAGTGCAAAAGAGGAGTGGTGAAATGGGGCAGCCTTGACAAGTTCCCCTCCTAATAAGGAACTAAGGAGACAGCCTACCATTGAGCCTCACAGCGGCCGGCGACCTGTTTACCCACTCTCTGAATCAGGGGTCCGAATCCCAGTCTCAGCGGGGTCTGGGTCAAGAAGGGCCAATGGATTGCATAAAAGGCTTTCTCAGTGTCAAGTGATACAAAGAGATGAGGATCTTGTCTGCTTCGGACCATTGCCATCCAATTATTGAGTCTGCATAGGTTCCCCCTGGTGTGCCCAGACATTTGTGATTTTCATATAAACCCAGGGCAAGAGAGGTGGTGGCCTCAGCAGCAGGATGCCGTACAGGAGTTCCTTGTTCAGTTCCAGTAGGAATGTAGCTGTGGGGGAAGGGAGAGTGGCCTGCCACTGGACAAAGTGCAGTTGGTCAGCCTCTACTACAGATCTTGAGCAGTTCCCTACAAGACATAGCTTGCATGTGACACCTGGCACAGTTGATAAGGGGGATGCACACATCTAAAAGACCTAGATGCCTGAGAGCTATCTTCACCTGGATGATTCAAGACTGAGACTGAAACATCAGTATCAAAGTGATATGATCCGAATGTTCTGGACTTGTTGCTGTGGCTGAAAGGTCTTGAACTTCAGGGACGAAAGCCTTTGCAAGAAAAGAAGGTGGGTCTTTGGCTCAAAAATGTTAACACTGAATTATGTCAAAAGTTCTGGGACATCTGGAGATGTTACATGACTGTCTGTGACAAGCCCACCTTCAGCAGCCAAGGTATGGGAATAAAGGAACTCCCTATCTCTATAGAGGGTAGAGACTACCGCTATCAATTTCATAAACACCTAAGGGGTGCTGGTGAGGCTGACGGGGAGCATGGCAAACAAACAAAAACGCTACTAGCCAGCCTTGAACCACAGGTAATGCCTGTGAGACTGCAGAATGGGAAAACGGAAATGTGCATCCTGCAAGTCCATGGTTTCAGCGCAGACAGGATCTGAGCCAATGTGAGCATGTTGAGTTCGTCGTTCCATAGGAAGGTATTCAGAGGTTGGACGTTGAAGATATACCTGAGGCCGCCATCCTTTTTGGGGAGCAAGTACTTAGCCAGAATTACAACCCTTGTCCCTCTAAGAGCAACAGTCCTGCTTCCTGTAGCAGCATCCACCGGTGTTCTGCTGAGAATCGTTCCAGTGTGGAAGAAATATTGAAGGAGTGGGGGCGGGGGGGGGGGCAGAAAAGGCAAGGCTTAGACTGCTTGTACCATTTGTAAGACCCATCATTTGGACGTGATGGATCGCCAACCTGGGAGGACGTGCCAGATTCTGCTCCTCACAGGGTGTGGACATGCACCACTAAAACTGTTTCATGGCTGATGTAACAGTGGAGCATAGAGGACTGATGCCCCCAGCTGGCCTGCATGTTTCCTGGTGATTCTGTGCCCGCAGCCCCAAACCGACTGGGTTGTCTGCTGCATCACTAGCTGGAAGGCTGTCGCCATCTACATGCCAGCCCTGTTACATAATCCCTTCATTTCCTGATCCGGTACAGAAATTGTTTAGCAGGGTCACACAACCCCAAGGGACATGCTGTAGCTATGCTGCCTTTCAAGTGTTCCAATATGGAGTGTGCCTTCCCTCCCAAAAAAACAAGACCCATCAGAGGGCATCGCCATTAACAAAATAAAAATCTCCCTATCCAGTCTGGTGACTGGGGTAGGAATATACTGCAACATACATTTTCAAAGCTCTGCACTGTCTCACCTACACAGAGTATATAAGGACAGGCTGAGGAAACTACTTCACTAAGCCTGCTGGACTCCCCAAACAGCAACCATCCTAGCTCAATTTTTCAATGAAGGAGACCTCCCTCTGTTTAAAAGAAAGCAATGTCAGGTTGAGACACCCTCTCCTTTAAGGAGCACAATACTGGAGGGCATAAATACAGTACATGGCACAATGACTAAGCAGAAACCTACCTACCTCGAGCCCACAGGGCTCGACCACTGCGCACTATAGCTGTGGTAAATACCCACACTGCTTCAATTATTTTAAAAAACTAAACACGTTGTGTATATACTGTTTGTCTCACACATTACACACTTTTATATTCGACACAAAGAGATGGTTTTTCATGAATATTCTATATTACTTTGCGTTTATTATTTGACTAGCAGCCCGCCCCAGCGTTGCCTGGGGTAGAAGGGGGCTGGGGGCTGCATTTCAGGCTTGCGTGCTCTCCCGCCCAGGCCCCCGCCCGCCACAACATTGTCTGTGTCCCGGACAATGTTGTGGTGGGCGGGAGGCGGGAGAGCACGCAAACCTGAAATGCTGGCTTCCCCTACCCCCGCCTGCCCTGACATTCCCCAGCAGCCCGTGCCCCGCCCGCCGCCCGCCCCGACCCTGGCTGCCCCGGATTCTTACCTTGCCTCTGCTGCTCACACCGCCGGTCCATATTTCTCCGCTCCACCGCTCTGCCACTCACCACCTGTCCACCGCCGCTCCTCCCCGTGCCATATCCGCCTCTCCGCTCCGCCGCTGGCCTCACTTCACTGCTCCTCCCCTGCGCGCCATGTCCGCCGCTCCTGGGACGCTGGTCCTCCCCTGCTCCTGACGTGACAACGCAAAGTCGCGGCCGGCGCTACTTTGGGGGAACGACTTTTTGTAAAAATGTAACTTTTTATATAACGTTTATTTTAAAAAAATGTAAAGCCTATGACCATCTACACACCCTGCCGATTTCAACGGTGTATCGGGTGTGTAGATTGGCGCTCTGGTTCCCGAGTTTACCTTGCCTAAAGGTGCAAGTTCTCTCTTTATAATAGTAGTATAGATTAAGCATAAAAACAGTTTTGAGTCAAATAATGATACACAAAATAAATTAAAAAAACACTACATCATTTAAACTATCTTCTTCAGATGTCCGTTGCAGGCTCAATGCATTTCGGGCCGAAAACTGACCCTTCGTCAGGAGCCTTTACATAGCGTCCAACATTTTTAGGAACTGCCTCAAAATCTCGTCTCTGAAAACAGCGTCAATAAGCATATAAGTATCCGGTATTTCCTTGAAGCGTTCACCGTTAGAGTTCCCGTACTTGTCTGTTAAATGAACGATGCAGTGTCCACAGTGAATTCCGACCGCAACATCACCAAACTATTCTCCAACTACTCGGCGGGTGCCATAAAAAAAAAAGATGCCACCCTCCGAGTAGTCGCTATTGAGAATCGGAAATAGGTATGTATGAACAAAATCGCATTTGTTTTGCGATTTCTTAAAATTTCCTAATTGCGATTAGCAAATTGCGAATCGCAATTAAGGAATAATTTCCCATTCATTACTATGGGCCAGGAGGCCCATACGAATGAATGGGAAGGCATTCTCAATTTGCGATTCGCAATTTGAGAAACGCCAATTGAGAATAATTTCAAGGGTGTCCAAAGGACACCCTGTTGCACCCCTGAAATATGCATGGGTGCACATGTGGCGCACATACATGCCCTAAGGGCATGTATGTGCGTCACATGGCACTTTGAAAAATGCAAAAAGATGCATTTTTCAAGGAATTCGCATTTGCGATTCCTTAAGGACAATTTGCAAATTTTTGTTGCTTCATACATTGCATTTAAGGAATCGCAAATTTTGCGATTCCTTAAATAAAATTGCAAAATAAGGAATCGCAACTTTTGCGATTCCTTATTTTGCACCAGATTTTCCTTCATACGTACCATTTAGCAAATTCGCATTCGCAAAAGCCGAAATTCGCAGAATTTCGGCGTTTCCGAATGCGCATTTGCTTGATACATATGGCCCAATATCCCTTCTTCAGGAGCTTGGCTTTGTTGTCAACATACAGAAATCAGAGTTTGTTCCAATCCAGAAAATATTTTTGGGGGATTTGACATAGAAACAATTCTTCCATCACTCTGATTGTCTCAAAGGAAAATGCTCCTCATTCAAAGGGAATTGTGCAGGATACTGGGAAGAGAGAGAGAAGATTTCTCTAACGTCTCACTAGAATCATAACTATAGAGGTTATACACTTTACGACTGAGGACTGTAATCACAGCACTCGAAATATTGCACAGCAAGGATTCCCACACAGGATCAAGGCTGTAGGGGACATTCGAGTGCACCTCCATTACTTAAACATCTTAGGAGCACAGAACAGACTCCCTGCTAGACGGCGGCATCGACCGTGGCTCCAGGTTTCTCATGGTGAAGCTTCAGCTGTCTCCTCTGTTGGAAACCTTCGACTGGCAGCCCATCCACCACCGGACCTATTTATACCAGGCATTCCAAAATTTTTTTTTTTCTTGTTGCTGACCAGTGTACGAGGCACAGCTGTCTCAAGCAGGAAAGCTAATAGATGTCTCAATGGAGCAGTTAGAAAATTCCCCCTGTGTCAGAGACTTTTCGTTTTGTAATTCAGAATCAATCATCACCCTCTGCCACTCGTGAATTGACTTTGTGGTTTTCTGTCCTGCCTGCATCGTCTGCGCTACAGGAGTAGCCTAAACACCTCTTTCCTGCGCTGCTGGACCGGCTAGGAAGCCTGACAACACCTCGTGGCCGCAGAGGAGGGTGAGGCGCTGGCCCCGGGACTGCGAGGACCAGCATACAACAGCTCCAGCTGGTCCTCTTCCCGCGTGAGCCACGCCCCTCCCAGTGCCACGCCCCCACAACCGGTCACATCTTAAAGTCGATCTCTTGAACGCGCATCGCGGGACGCGCGCGGGTCGCAGCCCGGGGCGAAGACCGGGCAAAGAGCGGGCCGTTTGAGGCCGTTAGAGCCCGGACCGGGCCACCTCTCTTGGCCCTTTCTATAAATTCACCTCGCAAGCCTCTGCATATGTCTGTCATGCCCGGTAGAACAAGAAGCAAAACTAAAACAGCGATGGCCGTAGCCCAAATTACTGGGCCAATAGACCAATTCATATCCCGGGTCAACGATACAATCGATCACAGTATCTCTTTACTGGAACGCAGAGTATCCATGGACCTTATGAACGCTAAACGCTCGTCCCTGGGCCCTATATCAACTGCAAGCTCACCTTCCCAGCTAACTGAATCCAATTGTTCCCTTCCATTACCCCAACCTGCTGTTGGTCCACTTACAGTACCAAACTTAGTTGACTTATCAGTCTCTCAATTAGAGTCTGATTCATCATTTGTTGACCTAGAGGCCACCCCAGACCTTGAAGCTTGCCAATCATCTGAAAGGCCAGAGTCCACCAAAGATAAGTGTCCTCAAGCATTAGGTGAAGGAGGCATCCCTGTATCGTCTGGACCAAGGAATATGCCTAAGACCAAGAAAAAAGCCAAAAACAACATCAGGAATCATAATCTTGTGTCACCAGCTCCAACTTCAACTACAGGCATTCCTTGTTGGGTCGAAAATATGGTAGCAGACTTAAAATCAGATCTTGAAGCTACAATATCGGCTCAAATTAAGCCTTTAATGTCAAAAATTGATAGATTAACATCCCTAATCAACACTAAATGGACAAATAAGTCAAGTGGAAACGGGACCACCCAGATTCAAGGGAAAACCAAAGAAGCGACTTTGGTGAATAACATCAATAGTAACCTACCTAAAGACCCCACTGTAAAAGCCAAAGCTACATCTGATAAACCTGGAGCAGTACCGCCCCATCAGGCTCACAGGGGGGAAAATGTTCCTGTGCCCTTACCGACTCCTAGTGTTAAAAACCCTATTGCAAAGCCCAACACACCTTCCGGCTCCAATAGAGTACCTAATCAATCTACCAAGGGTACCAAAAGCTCAGCCACCACTTCGTCAGCAACTACTTCCCTTAGCAAGCCAGTTGACTCAAAGACAAGGCCGGCTCGTTTTAAATCAATCAACTTGCCACCGGAAGTCTCACCCTTTGTGGTTGTGCTGACGGGGGTGCCAACTCTGAAGGAGGGTAGTAGAGAAACCCTTGTCGAATTAAAGAACAAATGTGCCCAGTGGCTCCACCTGCATAAACCACTGCCCAATAACATGTGTGGCGAAATACACGCAGCTAGAAGAGGGGATTGGGTGGGTAGAAACACCTAGACCATAGCAGGTGATGTTATAACTATCAACTTTAGGTACGTAGGGGTAGTGAATTATATCTGCAATTCGCCTAACAGTGGGCCGGTCACTCAAATTCACCCACTTCCCTTGTCTTACTTTTTACCCATGCCCCCCAGACAATATCCCCCTCAATTCAGTTTTCCTTTAAATAGAGGGTATATACATGCTCCACATCATTCCATCCATCAGTGGCAGCAACCCTGGCAAGGTCCACCTCCTCCCTTTGACCCCTTTGTGTCTCAATTTGCTCACTGGAATAGATTCAGTGCGCTAGAAGAGGTGGACTGACTCAATTTTGCTGAAGCTCTTCCCTTGCATCTTGACACTATTAGGTGTGAGGAGAAGGGTCCACTAGTCATGTCCTACCCACTATGTTCTAATTCTCCAACTGAGCCAGCCGCTAGCCTGACCAAGTCACCATCATCTGCCTTAGAGAGGGAATGTATGAAAGCCCCTAGTTTAAGAGATATCAATGGCACTAGAGGGGAAACCACCAAGGACAAAATTAAAATCCTTAGCTGGAACCTTGCGGGTATTCATAGGAAATTGGACCTGCCTGAGTGGAGTGATCTGGTAGAAGCACATAAGATTTGTATGTTCCAAGAGACTTGGAGCACAGAATCACTCCACCGGGTTGGGTTTGTCACCTTTTTTATCCCAGCAGTGAGACCCATGAATGGGAAGGGGCGCCCTTCGGGGGGGTCTTATTACTTGGGTTAGCATCTCCCTGAATTGCAGAATAATATCTAAGCAGATAAACAACCCAGACATTCTAGGCATCCTACTAGGTATTTCATGTAGAGGTTTGTCTCTAGCTCTTTATAATGTTTATGCTAGAGGCACAAAAAATGGGTACACCTCACCCGTAATAGCAGACCTGGAGGTGCATCTCAGGGATTGCAAAGAAGCTGACTACACCCTAGTAGAAGGTGATTTCAATTGCACCTTTGAGCCACTCCCCCTAGATGGCATCCCTGATTTGGGCGAAGAAGACAGCAGATGGGGTATCCCTTCACTTTCCATCCCTCCGATTAGGCGTTGGACCAGCAGTGCAGTACAGCTAAACGCACTGACTCTTGAGTTTGGGCTAAGAGCCGCTAATGGCCGTACACCTTCCGACCGGATGGGCGCCCCGACGTTCAACAGGGTTGGTCATACCTCAAGGATTGACTATATCCTGTTGGACCTGGGGCTTTGGAACAGAGTCGAAGACATGACAGTCATACCAACTGTCGAGAGCGACCATAACTCGCTCTCTCTAACCATTACAAATCCCTGGTCTAACGAAGCATTGTCAGCACCCCCAAATACTCACATAAGGTCACTGTCTCTTCCTGTGGAAGGCGTTTAAAGTGGGACAAAGTTGCCAGCAATCCTGGCAAACTTGCTAATATAGAGGAGATTCTTGCGGCCTCACAAATGGAACTTGACTCTATCGACTTAGCCACGGTAGTGGATGGGGCAACACCCATTTTTGAAGCTGCTGTTAAGACTATAGGTGAAGTCTTCTGGGTTAAGGGCAATGCTGGAAGGCATATGTCACAGAATAAATCCAAGGGTATGCATGTCTGGTATACAGTAGCTTGCAGGAAAGCCAAGTCCCGGCTAATAGAGGCCGTTAAAGGCAAATCTCAACCCCAAATACAGTTAGCCAGGAAAGAACACAAGAGAATATTAGGCCTAGCAAAAAAGGAGTGGGAGGAGGCTTACTGGTCCACTCTTAAAGAAGCTAGTTCCAAGAGGGACCCAAAAAGATTTTGGGATACTATTAGAGCTCGGAATAGGCCAGACAGTGATTTAATAACTTGTAATATCCCTAGTCAGGCGTGGGTTGAACACTTTTCCAAGCTCTATACCCGCCAAGCTGACCAATTGCAGACGAGCGACTCACAAGGGGGGGTTGGGGGCTTACCCATGCTCCCTCCACTTTGGAACATTCAGTCTAGCGACCTTGATTTTACCATCAAGGAGGTCGAATCCGCAATAGGCACTATTATCCCCCAAAAAGCGGCTGGTCCGGATGGTATCCCCGGTGACCTTTTAAGATCAGATATTTCAAAGTGGGGAAAACTGATCCATTCCCTACTCGTTGCTATCTGTAGGGACGCCCCCGTCCCCTCCTCGTGGAAGGGGGCGGAGGTGGTCCCTATTTACAAAAAAGGCCCCAGGGATGATCCGGCAAATTATAGGCCCATTAGCCTGTTAGATATCAGCCAAAAAGTAGTTGGCAAGGTTCTACTGTTAAGAATTCTTAACTGGGTAGACGAAAACAAAATCCTTACTGACTACCAGGCGGGCTTTAGAGTGGGAACTGGAACAATCGAGCAAGCCTTTAGGCTTATGTTGGTCTATTGGAAAGTTGTGGTTATAGGCAAGGGTAGTCTTTATCTCGCGTTTATCGATCTAAAGACTGCCTTTGACCTTGTACCTAGAGAGACCCTATGGAGCGTACTGGCCGATATGGGGCTACCACACTACCTGCTTGTGTTGCTTGTTAGGCTGCATGAAAATAGTTTTGCCCAGATCAGGTGGGGCCCAGGGGGGGGAAAAAACCTGCAGTATCCCGGTAGAGAGAGGTGTCCGCCAGGGATGTGTGCTAGCTCCCACCCTTTTCTCCCTTTTCTCCCTTTACATCAATGGGGTGGTTGAGCACCTTCGGAAACACCCCTCAGATGAACCATCCCTGGCTGGCGAACGCATACCAACCCTCCTCTTCGCGGATGATACGCTTTTAATATCCAAGACCCCAATAGGCCTCCAAAGACTTTTAAATAACTTTCAATCTTTCTGTGCTAGTCGAAGCCTGGTAATTAACACAAGCAAGACTAAATATCTTGTTTTGAACCCTCCCAAAAAACCAGTCCGCTCTCCTACCTTGAATACCGAACCACTGGAGAGAGTAGAAGTTTTTGACTATCTTGGGATACGCCTCTCACACAAAATGGATTGGACACCTCACTTGGATAAAATGCTTTTAACCCATAAGAGAATCACAGGAGCTCTCTTGAAAGAACAACGCTCCTGCATAATAAGACCCATAGCTACAGTCCTAGAAATATATTCGGCTAAGGGTGTCAGCTCTGCTCTCTATGGGGCTGAACTCTGGGGGTCATCCATTTCCGATGCTCTACCAAGATCAGAGATGAAATTTTGCAGAGCAATTATGTCTTTACCGCAGGGAACTCCCACGGTCCCACTAATGCTGGACCTGGGATGTCGCCCAATTGATGACCTCGCAAAATTTCGCCCACTTCTGCTTTGGGCGCGGCTCTGGCGTGTGGAGGAACTCAGCAAATATGCTCAAGGCCTGGCAGAAATCATGTCACTACCAGGGTGGCACAAAATTAAATGGTTAAGAGACATGAAGTTGCTGCTATCTAATTTGGGCCTCAATGATGCATGGTCAAATAGAACTTCACCACCGAAGCTAACGCTCAAGAAACTATATTGGGACTGGATCTCCTCAAAAAGAAACACTAGTACTACTATGGGTAGACTTACGGAGGACTTCTTGAAGTTTAAAGACAAACCCAAACGAGAAGTGTATCTTGACATTATTGAAAAACCCTTTGATAGGGCCCTATATTTTAAATTCAGAGCAGGAACCCTTCCCCTTCAGTCTTTTACATCGAGTTGGAAATCACGTAAACAAACCACAGAGCTTTGCCCAGCGTGCCTAATAAAACTAGAGACATTAGCACCTTTTATGTTCGAGTGCAGTGAATATGCGAATCCAAGAAGGGTTTGGCTCAAAAATGTATGTCGGCAGTTGGGTACTAGGAGGCACGTGACTGCAATCAGGATATTAATGTCTGATAGCCGTGCCACCTATGCTTGTGTTTTAGCCAAATTTTTATCATGGGCTTGGTCCATCCGTACCAAAAGGCTTAAATTGACTGTTTAATTCTTTTTAAAAATAGCTGCTTCTTAATGATCTGTTTTGTAAATCAGCGAGAATGGTTTACACTCACTTGTTTGACTTTTTAAAGTGTTGTACTGTGATTTACGTGTTGCTTTTATGATAATTCTTTTATCGAAATAAAGCCTTTTTGACTTGACTTTTGACTTGACATAACTATCTTCACGGGTCCGTTGCACTACAGAGCACTTCAACTTCTGAAGCCGATGCACCTCAGGAGGGGTCTAGCAAATGCCCAAGAAGTCACTCTTTTGAACAAGGCTCAAATCGGATTCATTGGTGGCGCAGCTACATGTACACCAGGAACAGCAGGGCTGTTTTTGGCATGACTCGGAATCTAGTTATTGAATATGATGCAAGTCCCTAGGGATAGGAAGCTCGATGTGGGGAGGTTACCACAAGAGGTCCGTGTTTAGAAGAATAATCTGGACACCTCAATCGCTTGGAGCTCCTAGCGGGGCCCTTTGCGCTGAGAAGTCTGGCAGTGAACAAGGTCTCTTGTTCCATTCTCTTGAAGACAAGACAATAACTCGGCAGTGTGCTAAATAAATCACCTAATCAGCATCCGTTCCAAGGTGTTAGCGGACTGGACCTAGCCAGAGATGTATGGAATCATTGAATGGAGAACAGGATATCAGTAACATCAAAGTATCTATCGGGTCGAATGAACCAGACAGCACACTGGCATTCTAGGCATCTGAAGGACTCCAGTGCTTGGAGGCTGAACCCAATTCTGGTCCAGACGCACAAGTTACTACTTGTGTAACGATATATCTGTAAGAGACATTAGTTAGTGATGGATTCCTTACCTTAGAATATCCCCAGGCGTCAGACTGGATCCGGAAATTTTTGCGTAGCAATACCCCTGCGCGCTGGTAGGCGTCGTCTGCGGCTCCGCGTCCGTCGTCGGCGTCGTGAGCGCCGGGATGACGTCGTCGGAGTATATAGACGGCGCCCATGCGCGCTGACGTCAGTTCTGATAACACAGCTTTTCCGCGCCAGATACGCAGAGCCATGATAGAACTAACACTGGTGCCATGAAACTAGGGCCCTGAAAGGGGATGACCTTAACCCTAAATATCGGTTCGCAGAACGGGGAGGATGGGTGGGTCGGTAAGGAATCTATCACTAACTAATGTCTCTTACAGATATATCGTTACACAAGTAGTAACTTGTGCATCTGAAAGAGACACGTTAGTGATAGATTCCTTACCTTAGAATAGATACCCCAGCAATACCAACCCCGGTGGTGGGTCTGCGAACCAATATCACACCAGAAAGTCCTGGAGGACGGAACGGCCAAAGAAGCCATCCCTCCGGACTTGACTGTCCAGGCAGTAGTGTCTTGCGAACGTGTGCAGCGAGGCCCACGTGGCTGCCTGACAGATGTCCTGCAGGGGGACACCGCGGCCCAGGGCAGTTGTCGTTGCCGTGGCCCGAGTGGAGTGAGCCCGCAATCCAGCCGGGGGCTCCTTCCTCGCCATGGAGTAACATGCTTGGATACACAAGATGATCCACCTGGAGATGGTCCTCTTGTGTACAGCCTTTCCCTTCTTCGCGCCCACGTAACCAACGAAGAGTTGGTCATCCACCCGGAATTGGCGAGTGCGATCAAGGTAGTAGGAGAGCGCACGTTTTGGATCCAGACGGTGGAGCCTCTCCTCCTCTTTCGAGGGATGCGGAGGCGGAAAGAAGGTGGGCAAGGTGATGGACTGCCCGATGTGGAAGGCCGTGACAACCTTGGGCAGAAAGGAAGGTCGTGTACGCAACACCACCTTATCAAGATGAACAGACAGGAAAGGTGGAGAAGAAGAAAGAGCCTGGAGCTCACTCACCCTCCTGGCAGAGGTGATGGCAACCAGGAAGGCCGTCTTTAGAGTAGGGAGACGAAGAGGGCAGTTATGAAGTGGCTCAAAGGGAGCACACATCAGATAGGTGAGAACCAGATTCAAGTCCCACTGGGGCATCACGAAGGGAACAGGAGGAAACATGTGCGTGATGCCCTTCAGAAATCTACTCACAATAGGGGACTTAAATAAAGAAGGCTGATCTGGTAGCCTCAAGAAGGCTGAAAGAGCAGAAAGGTACCCTTTAAGAGTGCCCAGAGCAGAGCCCTGCTGGGCAAGGGAAAGAAGAAAGAGCAGCACTTCCGAAAGGGGTGCAGAGAGAGGATCCACAGCCTTTGCTGTGCACCATGCCACAAATCTGTTCCACCGGCAGGCGTATACCGACTTCGTGGAGGGACGCCTGGCTGCCAGAATGATGTCACAGACTTCGGGAGGCAAGTCAAATGGCCTCAACTGCTGCCGCTCAATCTCCAAGCTTGTAGGTGGAGACTGGACAGGTTCGGGTGCAGGACCGTCCCCTGCTGCTGCGACAGAAGGTCCTCCCGAAGAGGCAGACGAATCGGGGGATCGACTGACATGCTGAGTAGCTCGGGATACCAGTATCTTCGTGCCCAGTCCGGAGCCACAAGGACGACCTGGGCCCGGTCGCGCCTGATCTTCTTCAGCACTCTGGGCAGAAGTGGTATAGGCGGAAAGGCGTACAACAGACCGCAGCTCCACTCGCGACGAAAAGCGTCTCCGAGCGAGTGCCGCCTTGGAAACTCCAACGCGCAGAACTGCTGACATTGCGCGTTCTCTTCTGTGGCGAATAGATCTAACCAAGGCTCTCCCCACTGTCGAAAGAGACCTTGCGCCACGTCCGAGTTCAGACGCCATTCGTGATCCATCATGCACCGGCGGCTGAGTTCGTCCGCCCTGGCATTCAGAGAGCCTGCCAGGTGTTGAACCACCAGGGTCACGCCCTGATGTTCCAGCCACTGCCAGAGGCGCGGAGCCTCTTGGCAAAGGGTCCAGGACCCCACACCGCCCTGTTTGTTGCAGTACCACATGGCGGTGGTGTTGTCGGTGAACACTTGCACCACGCTCCCCCTGACAGAGGGGAGGAATGCCTTCAGTGCAAGACGAATCGCCCGCAGCTCCAGAAGGTTGATGTGGAGTCGGGACTCCGCCGGAGACCAGAGGCCTCTGATCTCCGCCTCTCCCATGTGGCCTCCCCAGCCCTGGAGGGACGCGTCCGTCACAACTACGTGCTCCGGCTGGGGTAGAGAGAGGGGTCTGCCACTGACCCAGTCGCGGTCCGTGAGCCACCACTGCAGTTGCTTCGCAGTGCCCTCCGAGATCAGGACATGATCGGACAGGTTGCCCTGATGCTGGGCCCACTGAAACTTCAGGTCCCACTGCAGAGCCCGCATCCGCCACCTGGCGTGACGCACCAGAAGGATGCAGGAGGCCATCAGTCCCAGAAGCCGCAGCGTCAACCTGACCGAGACCCGGGATAACGGTCTGAAGACAGGAATCAGAGCCTGAATATCCCGAACCCGCTGCTCGGGTGGGTAAACCCGAAACTGCGCCGAGTCGAGAACCGCTCCGATGAAAAGGAGCTTCTGAGAGGGACACAGGTGTGACTTCGGCACATTGATGGAGAACCCCAGCAAGTGCAGGAGGTCGGCCGTAGTCTGGAGGTGGCTGACGACTGTCTGGGGCGAGCCCGCCTTCAACAACCAGTCGTCGAGGTAGGGGAAGACTGATACCCCTTGCCTGCGCAGATGGGCTGCGACCACCGCCATCACCTTCGTGAACACCCGTGGGGCGCTGGTAAGGCCGAAGGGGAGCACGGTAAACTGAAAGTGCTCTAGGCCTACCGTGAACCGCAGGTAACGCCGGTGGGCCGGCAGGACGGGGATGTGGAAATAGGCGTCCTGCAAGTCCAACGCTACCATCCAGTCTCCTGGGTCCAGGGCAGCCAGGACCTGAGCCAAAGTGAGCATCTTGAACTTCTCCGTCCGGAGGAAGCCGTTGACGTTCCGCAGATCCAAGATAGGGCGTAGGCCCCCTTTGCCCTTCTTGGGTACCAGAAAGTAGTGGGAGTAACAGCCACGTCCTACTTCTGGCCCAGGAACGCGCTCGATGGCCCTCTTGGCCAAGAGGGCCGAAACTTCCTCTTGCAGAAGTTGCAAGTGATCCCCCGACACACGGTGGTATTGAGGTGGCATGGATGGAGGGGAAGACTCGAAGGGGAGGGAGAAACCCCTTCGGACAATTTGCAGCACCCACCTGTCCGAAGTGACTGTATGCCAGTGGGAGAGGTGATGGCGAACCCTGCGTCCCACAGGCGTCACATGGGCCTGAAAACTCGGACTAGGAAGGTTTTGAGGCGGGGGCTGCTGAGGGAGGTGTGGACTGGCCTCGCCGCTGACCCCGACCACCGCCGCGGCGGTTCCCACGTCCGCCACCGCGCTGCTGGATATTTTGCGGCGTGTGGCTGGCGGTCCGTGGTGGGGCGCCCCTTCCGTGGCCACGAAAGGAGCGAAAGGCACCCGATTGCTGGCGTGGGGCCGTAAGGCCCAAGGACTTGGCCGTGGCCCTGGAGTCCTTGAAACGTTCCAGCGCATGGTCTGCCTTGTCGCCGAAGAGGCGACGGCCATCAAACGGCATGTCCAGGAGGGTGGCCTGGACATCGGCCGAGAAGTTGGCGGACCTCAACCAGGCGTGGCGTCGAACCGCCACCGTCGTTGCCATCGCCCTGCCCAGTGAGTCCGTGGTATCCAGCCCACACCGGATAGAAAAACGTGCCGCATCTCGGCCGTCCGCAAGGGTTTGGCTGAGTTTAGCCCTGACCTCCTCAGGGCATTGTGGCAGCACCTCCGCAACCGTGTCCCACAGAGTGTGGGTGTAGCGGCCCAAGAGACAGTTGGTGTTCACTGACCGTAGCCCTAGGCTCACAGACGAGAAGACCTTCTTCCCGAACTGCTCATATCTCTTGGATTCCCTGTCGGGCGGGGCCGACGGGAATGCGGTCTGGGAGTTGGAGGCCTGGATGACCAGACTCTCGGGGGTGGGGTGGGTGGACAAAAAGCAAGGGTCGCCCAGTGCCGGGCGGTAGCGTCTGTCCACGTTCCTGTCCACAGGGGGGCCTGTGGCGGGCTTGGACCAAGTGCCCAGAAGAACGTCACACAAGGCCTCGTTGAACGGCAGGAGGGGCTCCGCGGAGCCGGACTGCTGTTTGAGGACCTCAGTGAGGAGATTAGTCCTCACGGCCGCGACGGGGAGCTGAAGGTTTAGGGCCTTAGCTGCCTTCGTCAACACTACACTGTAAGCAGAACCCGCCTCCGAAGCCACAGTCGGGGGCGACGTAAATCCAGTGTCTGGCGAGGTGTCAATACCACTGGCCTCCCCAAGCTCATATGTCCAGTCCTGATTCGACTGGCAATCACGTGCCAGAGGGTCCTCGGACCCCTCCCATTGCTCCTCGTCACCTGGCTCCAGGAGACCAGGATTAACAGCCAGGGCCTCCTCGTGGAGATAGAACTCTCCGAAGGCCGACGGAATCGGCGCCCCTCCGACTCCTGAGGAGGACCGTAGGAAACATTGGGGGCGGCAACCACATCGGCCGCCGGGGACGACACCTGAAGGGACGGCGCCGGCGAGGTCGTAGGGTCGACCGGCGAGGTCCCGGATCCGGAGCCGGATCCAGCGAGGTCGTGCGGCGCCGGGACCGAAGTCGCCAGCGGCGCCGGGCCCGAAGTACCCGACGTCGTCGGGGCCGAAGCGCCCGACCCGGAAGGACCTCCAGACGGAGCCGATCGGCCCGAAGGCGCCACGGGAACCGACTGAGGAGGGAGGGCCCTCATGGCCATGAGGTACCTCTCGACCTCCTCCTGCGACGCGCCGTGCCCAGGGACCCGAAGGTGTGGGGCAGGCGGCGACGCTTGCGACTCCCGCGGAGCCGCGTGGGCGGTGTCGCCCGAGTCCCCGGTCGCATCGTGCGAGCGACGGGGCGGGTCGGAGGATCGATGGTGTCGCTCCGACCTCTCATGCCTCTTACCTGAGGACTTGGAACCAGACGATCGGTGTCCACTCCCGGAACGTCGATGACTCCGACCTCGCGACCTGTCCCTCGACCTCCCGTGGGACCGGGACCGGGACCTGGAGCGGCGCGGGGCCGACTGCCTCAGCTCGAGACGCTTGCGGGACCGCTCCCGCCTAGCCTTCGACGTCAGGGCCCGGCAGTCGGAGCAGGTTCGATCGTCGTGGTCCAGGCCTAAGCACTTCAGGCACCGGCGATGGGGGTCCGTGACCGACATGAGTCGGCCGCACTTCGAGCAAGGCTTGAACCCGGGCATCCCTGGCACCGATAGTCGAGAATCGACTAAATAGAGGATCAAAAAGACCAAAAAAGTTTTCAGTCAAAAAGTGACTGGGGGTAGAGCTTCTTCCGGATCTGCGCTAGCTGGCGCGGAAAAAAGAAGAACTGACGTCAGTGCGCATGGGCGGCGTCTATATACTCCGACGACGACGTCATCCCGGCGCTCACGACGCCGACGACGGACGCGGAGCCGCAGACGACGCCTACCAGCGCGCAGGGGTATTGCTACGCAAAAATTTCCGGATCCAGTCTGACGCCTGGGGATATTCTAAGGTAAGGAATCTATCACTAACGTGTCTCTTTCAGATAATTTTTGACAGTTGTCGTCCATGTCAGATAAACCTCTTCACCTCACGGTTGATCCATCAGCTAACACGCTTCTTCAGCTGGTGCCCGAACCCTCTATCAGAGGCAACTGATGAATTCTTATAAGATTAGAGTCAGATTCGAGGGTACACTTTTCCTCCCTTCTCAATGATTGTCAGGTTCACAGCAAGTTAGACAACAGAAAGTGGAAGTGATCCTGATGGCACTACTATGGAAAGCTCAAATGTAGTATCCAGTTCTTCTGGAACTTTCCATGGATTTTCCAATCCCACATCCCCAGACTCCGAACCTCCTAATGGACTCTCGCTGAAACTTGCACCAGTTGGTTTAGGATGGAACTCTTCTTCTGGTGTCAAGGAAGATTCCAGGGGACGCTGAGAAGACCAAGAACTTTTGGCTCAGGCTGCCCCTCTCATCAAAAGAGCATGGTTAACTCTGTGGTCAAGTAATGCAGTTCAGCTTGGCGTAATTTGTCATGCTGGTGTCGTCGGCGGGACCTTGATCTCTTGGGCAGATGTAGTCTACACCAAGTTTTGAGCCCTATTGGGATAGAATTTACTTCTCACCCTGTAGAAAAACATTTGTATGTGCAGTTTAGAAGTGTCTTGTTACAACTAAGATCACTTATATCCAAATGGAATAAATCAGGCAGTACCCCTAGTGCATTGACATTACTGTCCACAGGCAAAAGAAACGGAAGATGACTTTTTCTTATTCCGCGCCAGATATACATTGCATATTAAGAAATGGATTATCGCAGTGTGCAAGCTAAAGGGGGGTAAGGCATTATTGGAAGGCACTAAGAATTCTGAAAAGTGACACAAAGGAAACAATAATTTTCACGGCTGCACACTATTTACATTGGGCATGGAGCAACAGACTGAGGGAATTGCCTAGGGAATATCTAACCTTAATGACCAGAGAAGTTGCAGAGTGTTGAAATGCACATATTAGTTCTGGGTACTTGATGCTAAAGATGGAAGAACGTAGAGCACATTAGCCCTGATAGCATAGAATACTTTTTTTCTAGCGCCTGAACAAAAACAAGATATTGAATCCGATTGGTTGGGTAACATCTGAGTTTCTCAGCAAGCCATAACACCAATAAAACCTTTAACAAAAGAGTAATGCACAATCCTTGCCTCTGTGCCCTTAATAGAATAGAAACTTTCCTTCAGGGTAGCTAGGAAATTTTAAAACTAAACCAATTGTGAAAATTAACATCAATGGAACTCTTCATACAGCATCCTCCTGCAAAGAGGCACCAGAAAAGAGTTCCCCTTTCACCATGTATCGCCTTCAGACCTGAATCCCAGATGCCGAAAATGTATACCCTTTTCCTGCAAGATGACAACCAGACTGCAGAGGGAATGGGAAAATGTTTTCTCCAATGGGATGCCCTCAGACAGCATTCATATCCCATTTGACAAAGTATTGCCAACTAACTCCGCTGACAAAATAGCTCTTACAGTTACACTCTGTAGATTCTGGCGATAAAACAGAGCATTTTGGACTCTTCAAGACTACAATAGTTAAGTTCACTTGACTCTGATCTATGTTAGAGCTGTAAACGCAAGCAAGGGATCCGGAGACACATGTTATTAGAGCAGAAATACATCAAGTTCTTTTTTGGGATACCAGTCAATTCATTAAGAAGCTACTAAACATTACCGCTATCCCCGATCTCCCGTACATCACTATTGAAGTCTTCCAATCCCACTTTTACACATCTCTCTGCAAGAACAATATAGCTTTGCTGGACCTTATGACTGCAAAAAAAAAACAAGCATTGGAAATGCAATAGGGCTCGCATTAGGAAAGTTTGAGCAATTGGTCTTATAAATGAATTTTTTTTCTATTTATGTGTTATTTTTTAAAATAGCTAAATTATTAGCTTTGTCATTTACAATGCCAATAGATATAACTTTCGCAAACACCTATAGCATTTGTAATGCAACATGTTTTGTATTTACGTGACTTAGATGTATTGATATTACAAATAACAATGGCTTTTAATTTTTAAAAATAATTAATACTTAAATAATTTATTTAATTTGTAATGGCAATAGCTTAAACTTTTGTAAATAATTTTGTGAAGATTATGTTAGTTTTTTATTGTGACGAAAATCCAAGAACAGAAGTGAAATATTAACATCTTTTTGTGATTTGTAATAAAGCATGAAAGCTTGAAAACAGCTTGAAACATTGAAAGAACATATTTGAACCAGTGATGCTGTGGTTGCGCTGAGTGATGCTGTGGTTGCGCTGAGTGATGCTGTGGTTGCGCTGAGTGATGCTGTGGTGGTGCTGAGTGATGCTGTGGTTCCGCTGAGTGGTGTGTGCATCGGTGGAGCTTAGTCGGTGCATTGGTGGAGCTGTGTGGTGGGTGCATTGATGGAGCTTAGTTGGAGCATTGGTGGAGCTGTGTGGTGGCTGCATCGGTGGAGCTGTGTGGTGGCTGCATCGGTGGAGCTGTGTGGTGGCTGCATCGGTGGAGCTGTGTGGTGGCTGCATCGGTGAAGCTGTGTGGTGGCTGCAACAGGTGGAGCTGTGTGGTGGCTGCATCGGTGGAGCTGTGTGGTGGGTGCATCGGTGGAGCTGTGTGGTGGGTGCCTCGTTGGAGCTGTGTGGTGGGTGCCTCGTTGGAGCTGTGTGGTGGGTGCCTCGGTGGAGCTGTGTGGTGGGTGCCTCGGTGGAGCTGTGTGGTGGGTGCCTCGGTGGAGCTGTGTGGTGGGTGCCTCGGTGGAGCTGTGAGGTGGGTGCCTCGGTGGAGCTGTGTGGTGGGTGCCTCGGTGGAGCTGTGTGGTGGGTGCCTCGGTGGAGCTGTGTGGTGGGTGCCTCGGTGGAGCTGTGTGGTGACTGCCTCGGTGGAGCTGTGTAGTGGGTGCCTCGTGGAGCTGTGTGGTGGGTGCCTCGGTGGAGCTGTGTGGTGGGTGCCTCGGTGGAGCTGTGTGGTGGGTTCCTCGGTGGAGCTGTGTGGTGGGTGCCTCGGTGGAGCTGTGTGGTGGGTGCCTCGGTGGAGCTGTGTGGTGGGTGCCTCGGTGGAGCTGTGTGGTGGGTGCCTCGGTGGAGCTGTGTGGTGGGTGCATCGGTGGAGCTGTGTGGTGGGTGCCTCGGTGGAGCTGTGTGGTGGGTGCCTCGGTGGAGCTGTGTGGTGGGTGCCTCGGTGGAGCTGTGTGGTGGCTGCCTCGGTGGAGCTGTGTGGTGGCTGCCTCGGTGGAGCTGTGTGGTGGGTGCCTCGGTGGAGCTGTGTGGTGGCTGCCTCGGTGGAGCTGTGTGGTGGGTGCCTCGGTGGAGCTGTGTGGTGGGTGCCTCGGTGGAGCTGTGTGGTGGGTGCCTCGGTGGAGCTGTGTGGTGGGTGCCTCGGTGGAGCTGTGTGGTGGGTGCCTCGGTGGAGCTGTGTGGTGGGTGCCTCGGTGGAGCTGTGTGGTGGGTGCCTCGGTGGAGCTGTGTGGTGGGTGCCTCGGTGGAGCTGTGTGGTGGGTGCATCGGTGGAGCTGTGTCGGTGGAGCTGTGTGGTGGTTGCATCAGTGGAGGTGGGTGCATCGGTGGAGCTGTGTCGGTGGAGCTGTGTGGTGGGTGCATCAGTGGAGCTGTGTGGTGGGTGCATCAGTGGAGCTGTGTGGTGGGTGCATCGGTGGAGCTGGGTGGTAGGGGAACGGTGAATGATGGGACAGTGTCAATGAGTAGGCCCTGTCAAGCTGTCGAGAGACAGAGAAGCGACGTCGACGATAGAGAGCAGAAGACAGGCAGGCAGACGCCCGCTGAGAGAAGAGAAAAAGGACAGACAATGAGACAGCCAGGCCCGAAAAGCAGAGAGCAAACAGAGAGACAGTCCTGGAGAGGAGGGGGCACTCAGATAGACTGTCACTGAGAGAAGAGAAAGAGAACAGACAAAGTGACAGCCAGACCTGAATAGCAGAAGGCAAATAGAGACAGTCCTGGAGGAGAGGAGAGGGCATTCAGACAGACGGTCACTGAGGAAGAGGACAGGCAGAGAGACAGCCAGATATGAGGAGCAGATGGCAGACAGAGAGCATGCCCTTGAAAACAGAGGACCCTCAGACAGACGGCCACTGAGAGGACAGAGCAGGGAAAGAGACAGCCAGATATGAACATCAGAGGACAGACAGATATTGGAGAGCAGAGGGCACTGGGACAGGTGGTCACTGAGTGGAGAGAAAGGAGACAAAGAGACAGCCATACATGAAGAGCAGAGGGCAAATAGAGACAGCCCTGGAGAGCAGAAGGCAGTCAGACAGACTGTTATGAGAGGCGAGGAAGGGGACAAACAAAGAGACAGGTAGACACGAGGAGCAGAGCGAAGATAGAGAGACAGTACTGGAGAGTAGAGGGCACTCAGACAGACGGGCAATGAGTGAGAGTACAGGCAGAGAAAGTCAGAGATGAAGAGCAGAAGTCAGAAAGAGAGACAGCCCTGGAGAGCACAGGGCACTCAAACAGACAGTCACGGAGAGGAAGAGGACAGACAGAGAGAGGCAGCCCTGGTGAGCATACAGACAGGCACTGAGATCAGACAGAGACACAGGCATAACGAGCAGAGGGCCGGCAGAGAGACAGTCATGG
This sequence comes from Lissotriton vulgaris, assembly GCF_964263255.1. Lineage (NCBI taxonomy): Eukaryota > Metazoa > Chordata > Amphibia > Caudata > Salamandridae > Lissotriton > Lissotriton vulgaris. Next base: position 971,579,982 of record NC_141697.1, read on the forward strand.
AGAGCAGAGGAAAGTGGAAGAGTACACGCAGAGAGACACCAGACATGAAGACCAGAGTGCAGACAAAGACTTCTCTGGAGAGCCGAGGGGGGCAGGCAGCCTTGGAGTGCAGACCAAAGGGATGCAGATGGCCTTGACGCCGGCAGAAGAAAGACAGGCAGCCACTGAAGGCAGCGGACGTGCGGTCTGTACGAGCAGCAGACATGGGGGATCTCTGAGGGGAAGACAGCAGACAATCCCTCAAATGAGATGACTGGCTGGTAGCCGGTCAGGGTGAGCGCAGGACAGCTGCACAGTCCTAGACAGCAGCGGACAGACTGGCAATCACAGACAGACAGTCCTTAGAATAAATACTCTTATCCACTGAAGCAATAATAAACCTACAAGGAAAGACCAAAGGTCAGCTTAACAGCAGACACAGTGAGAGAGCTTAAAACATACGGACAGAACTGGCAGACCAAAAGACAGACTGAAGCACACACACACACATATATAAACAGATACTTACAACTACTAATCAGAACACACCATGAAGTACAGCCAGAGGAAGAGATAATTAGACATGTAAAGAAACAGTGACGGGAGAGATTGCTTTAGATAGGCACAACAGATGTTGAAAAAAATAATTGATAGCAAAGCCTGAGATAAATACTGACACCAAAACGTGCTGAGAGAACTGAGGGACACCGGTATTAAAACGAGAAAGGCATTCAGGCAGGTACGCATTCAAGGCATACACTAACAAACCAAAGTAGATGCATGAAAGGAGACACGGCCGGCGGCCGTGAATAATTAGGGGATGAGCGCACGCTGAGAAGCTTGTGGGAGGGGGGCGAAGCTTGTGGGAGGAGGGCTGGGCTGCCTTTGATGTGATAATGCGAGGCAGGCAGGCAGGCGGCTGGTGGCATTGTGCACGCGCTTTTTAGGGCTTGCGCAATGACCTTAAAAAGCACATGCACTCTGTGGAATCGCCAGCGGAATCGTGCTTAGTTAAACGCTGTTTAAGCCTCTATAGAGCTTGCCAGCTGTGCGCATGCGCACAGCAGGCGAGCCCTAATAATCAATATCATTAGAATGGAAGTATTTCAACCAACTGAAATTCCACACTTGATGGGCTTGGATAGATTTATCAGGAGGGCAGACGATTCCTTAAATAGATACCTACAGAAACAATCCACAGACCTAATACCATGGAACAAACTAGACAAGTATGTCCACGTCCATCCCCAAACCTCCATAAACTATCCAAGACTGACTCCACTTGATTAAAGTTACACACAATAAATTATTTTCTGAGTAGTGTATAATAAACACGTCCAGCACAGCCCCCTTACTCGATACCTTCCTCGCCCCCACGGTCCATCTAATAGCTCTCAATCCGCTCTTTTTCTCTAACCCACTTCTTCTTTGGCTCCGTCAATAGGATCACTAGGGGCTTCTTGTGATGCTAGGAAAACAAGCTAACAGACACAACCAGATGAGGGGATACAATATTGTTTAACCCATTAAACGCGGCGGCAATTCCGCCTCAGTGCGGTGGTTTAGCAGAGTGGCTGAGGCCGCATCGGTCAACGGATGTGCGCAGCACTACGGAGGAAGTGCTCGCAACAGCCGTTGGCCGACAGAAGCATCGAAGGGGTTAACTAACGATAGTCTCATTTAGACCATCAATGCTTAAATATGCCAATGCACTAGACAATTAAGGATATCCGGTAATAAAAATCTTGTTTTCTTTTCCAAGAGGCCTGTACAATCACATTAGTCCTTTATTTTTCTTTAAACAAATATAAATTATCTGAAGTCCAAAGAAAACTGCAGATTTCAGCAGCAGAACAGGAGTAGCAGGTCTCAAAAATACACTGTAAATAATTAAAATATGAAGTTCACTTGACAAGAAAGGGACTGAAGAATAAGCCAACAGAAGTAATTGGCTGAGCATATAGGGCACATTAAGGCTTATCATGGTAAGCTATGTATTACGAGTATAGCAGCTTGCGAGATAGGAGATTGTTCAATAACATCTGCATTTTGTTAATCTATTGGACTCTGGAACAGTCTGCCTATGAATGTCAAAGCAGCCTACTGAGTTTTAGGAAACTGCTAAAAACTTGGCTTTTCAAGGCCTATTCCTCTCTTGCCTTTCCTGCCACTCTCAATTAGCCCCAAGTCACCCGTGGGTATACGTGTGCTTTAGAAATTAACGAACATAACATATTGGGTTTGAAGTATATTAGCTGGAATCCTTAGGCGTAATAGTTGTGCTTTTCAAAAGCCTATACACAGGTGAAATAGTAAGCAACAGAAAGTTTAATAGACTATGGGATTGTTTCTTAAGTCTAGCTGTGGTGTGTGTTACGCTAATAAAAATGGGTTATCAGCGTAGGGAGAGTTCTGAAGGGCGCTCAGGTGTGAGGGTCAGTGTTACCCTTGTTTCTAATTGTTATGTTGGGGTGCAGTCCATTGTGAATGTGACAGAGGAATGAATGCAAGGATCTAGAACTTGAAAAGACGGTTTGCCCAAGGAAAAGGACTGTTTTCCAAGAATTAAATAGTTCTTCCAGAATTTATCATTTAATTTTATATGGTGTGGTATTTATATAGCACGTACTTCACTTAAAACATTACATAGAACTAGCGACTACAGACAGGATCAGTCAAGAAACGATGAACAACAAGCTACACTAGGAATCGGAGTAAAGTTAGAACATATAGCAAAGAATAAGGCCATAAATGTTACGATTTCAGAATAGATACGTTTTTAGAGCTTAAAGATTCTAAGAAGACGGTTCCAAGTTCTGGAAGCTTGAAAGGAGAAAGCTTGGTTGTGGGATTAACATAATTTTTGTATATGCAAATGTTTGCCTCTGGTCTTTCCCAAACCTTTTGTGGTGTAGAATTTTCTAGTTAGGTAAGGGGGCAGGCAAAGGAGAATTGCCTTATTTATGCCTGAGGCAGGCTATTCTAAAAAAAATTATGACATCGAGTGGCAGCACTGTCGGTCTCTTGAAAAATGTGCAATGTGATCTGACTTTTTCGCTGCCATGATAGAGGCAACTTACCTCTGCCTGACACAGGCAAGACACAGGTTTTTAGTAGTCCAGCTAGCATGATGTTGCCACTACTGTCAAAGTGAGAGCGAACCAGAGAGTGCGCAATCATACTAAAATGTGCTGGAGGGATGGGGATTGGGGGATGGGGGATTGATCTTCCTGGGGCGGTGGTGGTGGTAGATGTATTGAGTTTGGGCCAGTTTAGATATGTGGGGTGGCATATATAATTACTGGCCTATGGTGAATTTAAGTGATTTTGATGAAGAGACCAATGTGGGGGAAATCATTAGAGGGGAGAATATTAACAGCCAATACTGTACAGTGTGAGGGAGTCTAAATGTACAGTCTACTCCTATACTGAACTTAAAGTGTGGGAGTGTTCTAATTAAAGATACCCTCTTGGTAAGCCGGAGTCAGGTAGGCAGTGCAAGTAGAACAACAAGTTGCAGGTTTATTTAAGAGGTTACATAGTAAAGTACCCCAACAGGAGCAGCATCCTCTCTGTTTAGCCCACCCTGACAACCAACTTCCAGTCGGTACCAATATTCCATGACAGCACACAATTGGCTGAACAGCAGGGAACTGAGAATCTGTGAAGAGAATGCATTACAACTAACAGCAGGTTATAACAGGGATATTTTCATGTAAAGTAGAGAATCCTCAGCATACGTATGAATGCGTATACCCTATTCTTTGACAGTACCAGAAGTTCTAGGCAACCTTAAAGTACCATTCAGATGGATAGGATGTTGATAGGTACTTCATCGTTTTTAATATCTAATGCTGATCAAATGTTTATTATAAGTTAAAGAGAAGTGTTCCCTCCAGCCCCAGTACATCAGAGTATGAGGTGCAACGTTTTCTGTGCTGTATTTTGGAGGGAATCCAGATTGGTAGATTCAAGAGAATATTAGGAAGGTCTGTGTGTTGAAAGTTGTACTTCACCAACTTGTTCAATTATTTTTCCTAAGAAGGGAAACTTGGATACTGGTCTCAAATGTTCCATCCAGATACACAAACCAGTCTAGAAAAGTCCATGCGGTTTGGAATGCCTTGGTGTGGGATGGGAGAGGTGTATGTGTGTGTGTGTGTGTGTATATATATATATACATATACATATATATATATACACACACACACACACACACACACACACACTTCCAACAAATATTTTTACTAGGTGCTCATGTGGAAAATGCCAAGAGACTCCTCATGTGTTAATTCTTACCGGTGTTAGTCCTGAGGTCATCCACCTCTTATAGTGAATGCTTCATCATCAGCGGCCAATTCACCCCAGGTGGGAAATACCGTTCTGGCAGACTCAACCAACGTGCAAGCTCTTGGATAAATTGTTCTGGACAAAAGGAGTCCAGATGAAAACTCAAAATATCTGTGTCTATATTCTGTAGGTGCTATGGTTAAAATGCGATTTGGGGATATCGGATGAGGTACAATGGTTCATCTATTCACTAAGTCCTGCCAACATGTTCCAAACAATGATTTAAGCCCATACAGTTCAATGGTCTTATTCAGAGCTTTAAACCCCCTGCCTATGTGCAACATCCATTTCATCCATACTAATGAGGTATAAATATTTTATGGAAGTGTCCTGGATTTGTTTTTAATACCCTATTAGAGTTGTTCATTTAGCCACCTAGTCAATTATTGGGAGGAGGGGGCAGAGTCTGGGTGGCATCACCTCTGTAGTCACACACTCGTCAAATAATAATTACTATCTGTTTTCCTAATATTCTCCATCTGCTGTATCGCTGCACCGGTACACAGCTAAAATGATCATGATGATCTCATCAAAATTAGATTTCCCTGGCAATGTATCGCAGCCATATTGAAGCGGTTACCAACTCAAATGATCACAGTAGTTAGCGTGTGAAAAATATGCTAAATAACTGGTTTGTTTCTGCTGTTTGGAAACCAAGTTAGTTGGGATGCAAAGCCTCCTACTGATAGGTGAGAAGTGGATGTTTCACATGCCCCAACGAAGGATTTACAATGCTCCAGGTAAATGCATGCCCCAGGTAAAGAGAGGCAATCATGCAACTGACAAAGCATTTGTGTAGATGCACCAAATAGTTGCGGTTAACTCTGAACCCAAAAACAACCAAGGAAAGGGACCCAAGAAGAAAAAACCCAATGCCCCATGGTACACCAAGACCCTGGCAGATAGCCACCTCCAATGTCGGAGACTAGAAAGACACTGGAGACAAACTTATGACACGGCCTCCAAAACTCGCTATGTCCAACAGAGGAAAGTATATCTCTCTGACATCAAAGCAGCTAAAAAAGACTACTTCACTAATCTCATAATGGAAGCGCGCCAAAACCAAAAAAACATCTTCACCATAGTCAAGTCCTTCACCCATCCGAAAGCTCTCACTGTTGACATACCTCCGTCAGAGAGTCTCTGCAACCAAATTGCAGACTACTTTGTTGATAAAATTGTCAACATTCAGAAAGACTTTCCTCCACCTCCGACGACCATCACACAAGTTACAGTCAATTACCCTCCTCTCTCCAGTTTTAAACCAGTATCCTTGCAACAGACAAGCAAGGCAATCCGCGCCTGTAAATCAGGAGCACCTACGGACTCCTGCCCCCCTATCATCCTTCACCATCTGATTGATACAGTCAATCCTCACATTAATGGAATCATTAATGAATCCCTTGAATCCGGAATTGTACCTGCCGAATGGAAGAAGGCTACTGTCAAACCTCTGTTGAAAAAACAGAATAAACCATCCACAGACTTGACTAATATGCGGCCCATCTCCTTACTTCCTTTCCTGGGCAAAGTCACGGAGCATCTAGTGCACGAGGAGCTTAAACCCTTCACAGAAGCCCATAACACCTTGCACCCACAGCAATCGGGCTTCCGCTCCGGTCACTCGACCGAAACAGCTTTGATCGAGCTTGCTGATTCTATTAAATTCCTACAGGATGAGGGCAAGCAAGCTGTCCTCATCCTGTTGGATCTCACAGCGGCATTCGACACCATCTCGCATGTTATTTTAATCAATCGAATGCGAGAGATTGGCGTGACAGACTCAGCCCTGGCCTGGATTTCATCATTCCTATCAAATAGGTCCCAGACTGTGGCACTAGGACCACATCTTTCCTACGAAAAGCCAATTACATCTGGAGTGCCCCAGGGGTCCATATTGAGCCCCCTATTTTTTAATATCTACATGTCACCCCTCTTAGCTGTGATAGAATCACATGGGATCCTGGTCACGTCCTACGCTGACGACACTCAATTGGTCGTCACCATTGACAAACAGCGTACGGACGCAGAGCTCCGCTTTAAAAACTGCCTCTCTGATGTCTTTGAATGGCTAAACACTAATCATCTTAGATGCAATAGCGCAAAGACAGAGATCATCCCAATAGGCAAGAATCCTTCTTTTTCCCCTAAAGATTGGTGGCCCACAGGATCCGAGGCCCCTCCTAGTGCAGTTACATCAGCTAGAAATCTGGGCGTACAATTTGACTCTTCCCTTACTTTTGACGACCACGTCAAGATCACTGCCGGTCGATGCTTTGGACTAATAAAATCCCTGAGGAAATTTTTTGATTTCCTCCCAATTGCAGCCAGAAAGTCAGTCGCGGTAGCCCTTTTACTTTCCCGACTTGACTACTGCAACGGCCTTATGGCCGGGGTGAAAAAATCTACCCTCAGGAAGTTGCAGAGCTTACAACATGCTGCAGCTCGACTGGTTCTACAACTCCCCAGAAGGTCATCTGCATCTGCAGCCCTGAATTCACTTCACTGGATGCCACTGCACAAAAGAATCTTTTTCAAACTGCTTCTCACAGTCCACAAAACCATGCAAAACACAGGACCCCGTTACTTTGTAAACCGCTTCAAGCGCTACAACCCTTCGCGCTGCTTGAGATCTTCTGGGACTAACCTTGTTCAAATCCCCAGATTTAAATATAAGACCAGAGGAGGAAAATCCTTTAATGTTCTGGCAGCTAAAGCCTGGAACACCTTACCCGCCGACCTTAGAGCCATTAACAATGAGAACAATTTCAGGAAACTTCTCAAGACATGGGTCTACAAACTACCAGACTCCTCTGTCCTGGCTGCCATTTAGCTTTATCTTTCATTCACCACTTTTCCTCAGCTATTCCTCCGTAACTCGCCCAGCGCCATGATGCTCCCCTGGGAGCGAACGCTTGCGCTCTACAAATACCCATAAATATCAAATATCAAATATCAAATATCAAATAGATTAGTGCCATAAACCCTAGGGTTTATAAACTTCCAACTCACATACAAAGCCTGCTCTATAAGAATTATTGGCTGGTCTCACATGAGCTTTCCACAACTAGCATCAGTCAGGGATACAGATCAACCATTTAATCAGAGCACTAAATGCGCTCTTTGGAGATGAAGGACTGACTGCAGAGATGGAAAGCTCAGTGGTGTATGTTGGGCCTTTCCACCTGCTAGATCAAGAGTTTGTGTTTATGCCACTCAAAGCATGGGATTTTTGGACAGGGTATACGGATACTGCTGCAGAATGAGAGGCAACGTCCACCTACTTGATGACTGCCAATCTTGTTTCCGACCTGGACACAGCACTGAAATCACCATGCTCCACATAGTCTATGATGCCCTATAAGCCCTTGACCAAGACAAAATATGTCTCCTAATCCTCCTAGATCTATCCTCGGCCTTCGACACGGTCAACCACGTGAAGCTACTTGAACGCCTCAAACTTAGGATGGGATTAGATGGCCCCGTCCTTGACTGGTTTAGATCCTTCCTCCAAAACCGGTCTCAGAGATTCCTAATCTATGGTAACCTGTCCGCTCCCTCCTTAGTCCCAGTCGGAGTCCCTCAGGGATCAACATTATCCCCCACCCTTTTCAACCTTTATTTAGAACCCCTTACCGAAGTCCTTCGCACCGCAAATACCTCCTACCATATGTACACCGACGACACTCCGATCTACATACAAAATCTCATCTCTCACATGAGGCCCTGAAGCGGACCGTCCAATGGCTCTCCTCCAACCAACTTAAACTCAATGCAAAGAAAACTGAGTTCCTTCTAATCTACCCACCAAATAGCAACTCTGAGATGCAGACATGGATCAAAGCCATCACAGCCTTAAATTGTCCCCCGACCATTGTGGGCTCTGCCAAATCTCTGGGAATAACCTTGGATTACAACCTAAACATGCAAGACCACACCAACTCAATGGCCAACTCGGCCAGATTCCAGCTGAGCTACCTATGGAAACTGAAACCCTTTCTTGACGCTCCCGACCTAAAACTTGCAGTCCAAGCACTAGTCATCTCTAGGCTGGAATATGGCTGCTCCACCTTCTCTGGTCTACCAAAGATCTCCCTAGCACCCTTGAAAGCCTGCCTCAATGCAGCCGCCAGGCTACTCACCGGCAAAAGGAAATTTGATCACATTACTCCTCATCTGAAAGCGTTGAACTGGCTTCCTCTCGAGCCCAGAATTCAACTCAAGCTGGCATGCATCACGCACAAGGCCCTACACTCAAACTCCCCGGCGTATCTTACACAGAAACTTGTGATATCCGGGGGTAGCAGAAACTTACGATCGGCCAATGCCCTTCTTCTCAAGCCTGCACGCTTTCGTAAAAGCAAAAAAAAACAAAAAAAAAACTATAATCGGGCTTTCACTGGGGCTGCACCAAGAATATGGAACTCCTTCTCACCCGCCATCAGAAAAATCCCCTCTCTGGCACGCTTCAAAAAGGAGGCTAAATCCTTTTTCATGGGTAAATTCCTCGGCTAACCCAGTCCCACAACCACCTCAGAGACTATTGCCATCTTCCTTCGACCTCGCCCCACCAAGAAACCGGGGGCCTGTCCTCCCATGCCTCTTGTAATCAGCACCCCCCCCCCCTGCCTAATGTACAGTATGCTCTTGTTTTATCATGCCTCTTGTATGACTGACTCTGTAAAGCGCTCTGATACCCTAACGGGTCAAGTTGCTCTCTATAAAACACTAAAATAAATAAGTTATATCATAAAAATATAGTGACCTAAAAGAACTAGTGGAAGTCGTATGATTACTGATGAAAAGGGAACTAGGAAAAAACTGTTTCTGGGATTAATTTCAGAACAAAAGAGCCAGGCCCATTAAATTTATGGACAAGCTCAGGAAAGGGCCTAACAGTATCCATTAAGGATGCATGACCGTAGCAAGGTGAATGGTAAGATACAGTCATGGCAACCAAAGGCCGAAGGCAATAAACCAGCAAATATGCCAGGTTAAGAAGGCTCCACGAGATGAAAACAATTATAGCCAGAGAATTTGGAGAGTTCTTTGAAAGAATATATTCTGAGACTGTAGAATTTGGTTGGGTAGCTTCGGAGCAGTTTATTAAATCTATTGAGTGCCCAAGCTTAACTTATCAGAGGTCAGTCAGAAGCAGAGATCGCACAACTTTCGGAGGTAGTACAGGGGGTGAAAATGGAAAAGCCTCAGGCCCATTTTAAAGTTGACTATAAAATATTGGCTACAACCAAATGTAAGGCGCCCCTGGTAGAGGTTGTTGGGAACATTTAATTGAGAAATTACTTCAGACTCTCTATGAAGATGCAGTAGTTTAACTCAACAGACTAAAACTTTGCTAACTAATCTAGTTACAACATGCCATTATTGAATTCTGATAATAAAATCTATACTAAAATGTAAGCATCATGACTACCGGTGGTGATACAAGGTCATATTCACCAAATGATAACATTACAAAAGGAAGAACAAGAAAACAGGTCAGATTTCCACCTCATCTGTGGGCTATTAAACATAACTAAGAACCTACAAGAAGGCATACAAATGATAACATGCAGTGTTTTTAAGACAATGACTACATAAGGTGAAAAATCAGTACCTCTGTGTTTTAAAGTGGGCCATATACTGCGTGAAAAAAACAACTCAGGAGCTGGCACCTCATTTGTGTAGCCAATTCCTAATGAATCAGCAATTTAATCATTGGTAAGGATAAGTTCTAGGGGTATCCTCATCAAGGTCATACGCACTGAATATTCCCACCCATGTGCGGGGACTTCAGAGTACACTACTATATATTTTTAGCCTTTTTGCCACAAGAAGGGCAAGGATCTAATGGAGAAGGCATCTTTTGACAGAAAAGAAGGCAAAATTCCATCAGAAAATGGTAACTCCTCCCTCCAACAGGTGTAAGACGTCGAGTGAAAAGGAACTAACAAAGTTGTAAGAAAAAGATTTTGACAAAAAAGTAAGACCTGAAACTCCAAGGTCTTGACTGAAGGAGCCGGAGAGAACGGACCTTACTATCTCCCCTGAGGCATGATGGGAGGCTAGGGATCATGGCTGACTCAAAAGGTATGGTGCCATTTCTTTAATTTTATATGCTGTGGGTTTATCCAATGCAGCCTGTGTGCTAACAATGCCTGTCCTTTTACATTGCAGCTTGTGCACTTCAATAGAGTATGACGGCCTCTTTGCTTTCCTGTTTTTTCTTCCTATAAGTGTATGTAAGAGAATTAAAAATAGAAGTAATACTGGTTTGTTAAAGCAAGTAATGAAAGCATTTTCTAGTCATGTTGTCATTTTGGCTGCAGTGTCTTATTTTGAGGAAAAAAAAATTATATATATATATATATATATATATATATATTTCCTTTTGTGATGTACTCCAGGGTGGGAATTTTCAGTGCTTATGACTATTGACGAGGATCCCCTGAAAGAGAACTTGATTGGACAGAGGTGGGCGAGGAGAGCGGAAACCTGAGAAGCTATCCTTACTCGTGGCTCCTCATCTTATTCCTATTTAAGTTGAGGGACCTGAAGCTCTGCCTCCTACTCATTCAGCTGACTGCATACATTACTTAAGAAACAGATACAGCCTTACTCCACATGGTGTAAGTCCAGCCAGAAGGACTTACACCATCAAAGACCAATCTCAGACTGAGCGGGTGGTTGGTGTATGTACCTGTGGCTAAATAGCCCAGGACAGAAGCGGTAACTTTTTCTACTTAAATAGGTCCCAACGGTGAATCCACTGATCACCAGAATCTCTGGTACAGTATAGAACACCTTTGTTCTATAATAATTCTGTTTCAATTTCACCTTTACACTTGTTACAGTAGCAGTATTTCTGATCCCGCTGAAGGCCATGATACTTTGAGAGGTCACCAAAAGCCGAAACATGTTGATCTTGTTAATGTAGCTGTCTCGAATGTCGACAGTCTCGTTACTCAGCTTATTGTTTTTAATCCTGTTACAGGGTAGCTGAATAAAGGTTAGTGATAGCTACCTCTGTAGGCAGTTTTGATTCACATCCACTTCCACGTTCGCACTGCACATCACATTTATTCACACACCACGCTCACATATGGTTTTTAGGACAACCAACTTGCTCAAATTAAGAAAACATTCTTGAGCTACTCCCTCGCAGAGAGGGGGGGGGGGGTTGTAGCCCGCACCAAGACTAGGTTCTTGATGCGAGGAGGCACCCCTATGATTAAGCATGACACCTTTGGTGTGTGAGGGAGACCGTCCTTAAAAGGGGGATACCTTCCCCGGTTTTCTTTATTGTTTGGTTTATGTACTCCACATATCTACTAGATTTATACATTGGACCAGTGGGCTCGTTTTGTGTTCATCTTTTATAGATTCACATGCTTGAATCTTCCCCATCGTCATGGTGGGAACCCCACAGTAACAGTAAAATAGCAGTATAAAAGCTTAAAGGATAATCTCCCTTGAAAATCAATTGCATTTAGTAACCAGATAATCTAATTGAAGAGCATCCAAACTCAGCCAAGCACATCACAGTACCCAGGGTATCCATCCCCTGCTGGGCCACAATACCTCAGATTTCAAGCACAAGTGTAGCTAGTAAAATAATAGAGTAATGGAAGGTTCACCTTTAAAGGGAGGGAGGACTGCATGTGAATCTATAAAAGATATCAATACTGGAGAACCACAGTGTACAGGTAAGTAACTTGTTTTTTTCCAGTATTGTATATTTTTTATTGATTCACATGCTTGAAGAGACTAGACAGCAGTAAAGAATGGATAAAGGGAGTGGGAAAAACAGGTGAACCGTCCCACCATACGACCATCGTATTATAACCAGAATTGCAAACCGATAACATAACCTTTGCATATATAAAATGTATATATATAACATTTGTCAAAACCCCAAGAGAAGAACAAACTCAGAATATTGGTATAGGCAAGAAGTAATAATAAAGAAAATAAAAACTCTAAATAAACCTCAATAAAATGAGGCCTACCTTAAGCGAACAGGCGACATAGGGTCGCTTGACCAACAGCAAAATCCGTCTACCGAAAGGTATCCAAGCAGTATTGCCTTGTGAAAGTATTGACGTTTGTCCATGTTGCCGCCCCGCAGATGTCTGGTAAAGACACTCCGGTAAACAGGGCCCAGGACGTTGCCATATGCCTGGTGGAATGGGCAGTTACTTTAAATGTTAGCAGGCGTCCGGCTCTTTCATGACAGAACACTATAGTAGAAGAAACCCAACGTGCAATAGAAGCTCAAGTCAAAGCCTCACCATTCCTAGGGACAGAGAAGGCAATGAGGATTTGGGTAGATTTACGAAAAGGTTATGCCCTTTCAAGGTAAAACTTCAAGCATTATTTGATGTCCAAAGAATGGAGAGCTCTCTCCGCATTTGTAGACGGAGCAGGAAAAAAATGAAGACAGGACTACAGGTTTATTCAGGTGGAACATGGGAGGTATCTTAGGGATGAATGAAGTATTAGTGCAGAGCAGCACTCTGTCCTGCTGGAATTGTATGTAAGGCTCCGTTGCTGTGAAAGCCTGAATTTCGCGAATACATCTAGCAGACATGATGGCTAAGAGAAAAGGCCACCTTCCAAGAGAGTTATTTCAAATCACACTTGTGAAATGGTTCTAAAGGTGATTTCATGAGATGAGACAAAATGTTCAATTGCTAGAGCACTGGAGTAGGTCTAACTGGCGGGTAGGCTATAAAAAGACCTTTCATAAATTCTTTAACAAGACTGCAGGACCATAGGGACAACTGATCTGAAATTCTCCTATACCTCGAAATTGCAGCCAAATGAACTTCAGTCAAAGAGTGGGAAGGGCCAATGTTGGCCAGAGATAATATATACGGCAACACGTCCTCCTGAGTAGAGAGTGGATGGCAAGGGTGTTATGCACACCAGGAGCAGTAGTTCAAGTTCAAAAGACCTTTATTCGAATTTCGTAAAATTCATAAAAGTACCGCAATAAAAACAGCAATTCATTAAAATATACAAACATACAAAAGGAAAAGAGCATTATAAAAATATTTCATGATATAGGGTTCATACGATTACACAATAGTGCAGAGATATAGAGTTCCATACAATTACAGTAAAATACAATAAGCTCCAATGAAACTGGTTTCTATTTTCAGGGATTTTCCATCGTTTTACGCACTCGTATAGCCAGTCTTAAAAAAGTGCTGGTGCGGAAAAGTAATTCATCAGTATCCAGGGAAACCAACATACTATATGATTCTTTAAGTGAGAGTGGTCTGTATTTCTTAAAATACGGAGTTAAGAGCCATTTGATAAATCTAAGATAAAATGTACAAAAGAATAGGAAGTGCAAATCATCTTGTGTGCTAACACCGTCACAGGGGCATGGATTGAAGTCAGCACTGTGGCGATACCCCAAGGGGAAAGACAACAAAAATTTTACTGTACCCGCCCTTAAGCGAAACAAAAGTGATCTCTCCCAACTAGTCATGGGAAGGGACAGATAAATCGGGAGGGGTGGTCGACACAGTTCGTACCCTACGTATTTTGCAACACTTGATTTCTGCAATTCTCTTCCTATCCTTTCAGTGTTATAAAGTGCATACAGTGCATTTTTGACCTCAAGTTTATCCTTGATTTCAATTGACATAGGATCAGTAAACAAATTACCTCTATCCACTGCAATAAGAGATTTAGAAACTTCTAGGAGCCAAGGAATAGCCATTCCATGATCACAATTTAAACAGTCCTTTTTAATGTTTTGTGTGAGGACGGCCGCATTATTCCTCCAGACTCTGATCCAAAAAAGTGCTGGTCTGGCTTTAATAAAGTCACTTATATACGGAAGATTCAATTCACTATGGCAGATAAAATCAGAGGATGAGATCGGGGCGCCCAACATTTTTCTACAGAAGCGACTTTCCTCTCGTTGTATACAAGGACTGCTTCCCGACCCCCCAGACCTCAGCTCCATATGAGGCAACAGGTGAGCACTGTTATTTAAAAATCTTTAAAATAGCCTTAGTGGCACCAATTTTCTTTGGGCGCGGAAGACTCAAAACAGAATTGGTGGCTTTCGAGAACTTGCTCGTGGCGTGGGCCAAATGCCCACGCCACGAGCCGTTCGCAGCGAAAACCAACCCTAGATAAGGAAATGTAGGAACAGATTCTAATTTATCTGTACCTATCTGTATGGTGTTGAGTTTCCTTTTGCCAGGACCACAGGACATAATAAAAGATTTTTTTTAAATTGACCCTTAAATCCAGACCCTCCATGAAAGTAACAAAAGTATGTACAAGCAGACGGAGAGCATTTGGTGTGCGGGCAATAATCACCGCATCGTCTGCATATAAAAGCACTGGTAAAGGTTTCCCTGAGATTATTGGAACATCTGTTGTGACTTTTTTCAGGCAGTTAGATAAACCATTGATATAGATGATGAACAACAGGGGTGCTAGAACGCACCCCTGTCTCATCCCCCTACCTATACCAATGGCTCCTGAAACTTCTCCGCCCATCCCGATTCGTACTCGTGCTTTCGAGTCGGTATGTAGGTAGGCAAGGAAGCTCACAAAGGTGTTGTCAAGGCCAGTGTGTGATAAAATTGACCAAAGTTTTGATCTGTTCACCAAGTCAAATGCAGTAGAGAGATCCATAAAAGCGAGGTAGGTAGGGGATGATTTAGCAATGCTGTACTTATCAATTATTAATTTCAGGTTCAGACATTGCTCCACTGTTCCTACCCCGCTCCTGAATCCCATCTGACAAGGGTCCAGGAAATCTGCATCTTCCGCCCATTCAAGTATTCTATTATAAATTATACGTCCCAAACTTTTTAAGGTATTGTCCAAAAGGGAGATTGGGCGATAATTAGCTGGTTCTGACCTATCTCCCTTTTTGTAAATTGGGACGATAATACTAGTTGCCCATGTGGCCGGCATAGCTGCTGTTGGAAGGCTGTTAAAACCGTTAAGAAGTATGGGTGTCCATAAGTCAGCATTATGCTTGATAATGTCTATTGGAAGGCCATCAGGGCCGGGGGCCTTATTTCCCAGACTCTCTTTTATGGCTATTTTAACTTCGTGGGCTTCGATCTGTAAACCACACAATTGTCCTGAATTAGAAATACAGTGTTCCTCTAGTGGTGCTGCATAAATGTTTGAGAAATGAGTTTCCCATACATCACTTGTAATATTACAACTGATTTGGTTAAGCTTCTTGCCCATTTCTCTCGTTTTTCTAACGGCGGCCCAAAAAGGGCAGCTGCCACTCAAATTAGCACTAGTCACCAATAATTGCCACTGTTCAGATAGCAGATTAGCCTTTCTTTCAGATATTTTAGCTTTATAATGTTTCCTGGCTGCTTGAATGGTCACTTGGCACCTAGGTTTAGCAGAAAGTGCCTTTCTTAACTCCCTGTTTGCCAAGGAACAGGGTGAATCAAATCACCTTGGCTCCTTGCCTTCCTTGGGTAGGGGGACTGACAAGAAAGTTTTTATAGTGGAGCATAGTACTTCGAAATCAGCGATTATCTTATCGTAATTACTACTTGGGGATAGACAAGACTCGATCAGTTGTGGATGTAACGTATGTACTTTATCTAAAATTGCCCCACAGTCCACTCCCCTCCATTTTAGTCGTAGACCATCAATTGATGGTGTGATGTCCCTTGCACCATTTAAATTCATAAAAATAGGGCTCGGTGCGAGATTCAAAATTACAGTTAATGGATTGTGATCACTGAAAGAGGTCACCACCACGGAAGTTTTTACTATACAATCTATTAACAGAGGTGACAAATATATAATCAATGATGGAGCTACTGTCCCTGCTTATAAACGTGGGGGCGTGAGGGGGACTAGGGCTATACCCTACTCTCATAGTGTCAGCAAGGTCGAATTCAATTAATATATTAGACAATTCAGTGCCCCTGCGTTCTGCTTGATCTTGGTAGGTCCCGTTCTCAGGCCCATATCTCTATTATTTTAGCATTGAAATCGCCCCCTATTAGAATCCCTGATTCTGTATCTGATAATAAAAAACATTCCAATTTATTTAAGGCTCTTGATAGTGCCAGAAAGTTCTTATTCGGTACATGAAGCAGTATGTTTTCCATATGGCTGAGTAACACTTGACAGTGGAGGGAGCACGGGCCTTGTCAAGTATGGAACATCACTCCTCAGAGATGGTTGAGTCACCAAACTCCGCGTGATGTGGAGCCAGGCCGAAAAGTGAAGAGGGTAAATCTGTGGATGAACTACTTGGCCTTGGTCCATGGAAAGCAGACGTTACGAAGGATGAAGACGTTTTGGAGAATCTTCTGATAGGCGAAACAGCTCTGTGAACCAGATTTGCCTTGCTCGCGCTGGTGCAATAAGAATAAAGCGGCAAGGCTCCCATTTCATCTTCTGTAGAAATTTTGGCATTATTGGGAACAATGATTGTAAGCAAATGCCCCTTCCCAAAAAATGTGGAAGGTGTTCCCCGGAGAACCTGGCTGAGGAAATCTGCTGGCAATAGATTCACATGTTTTGTTGAGTGATGTAGCGAACAGATCCATGGGTTGGAAAAGCCCAACACTGAAATATTTTTCCCAGCTGAATAGCATCCAATTCCCATTCACGACACTGCTTAGTGTCTCTGCTGAGCGAATCAGCCCATTAGTTAAACACCCCTGGAGCATGCTGGACTTGTAACAAAATATTGTGGTGAATCAGCCAATTCCAAATCGCTGCATCAGACTTGAGAGAGCTGGAGCTCTCGCCCCCCCTTGTTTCTGCAGATAGAACATGGTGGTAGTGTTGTCCGTGAGGACAAGAATCGACGAACCCTTTATCCTTGGTAGGAAGGAACAGAGCCCTTGGAAGACTTCTTCCAGCTCCAACAGGTTTATGTGGCATAAAGACTCCTTGTCCGACCACCTCCCTTGGACCTGAAGTTCCTGGAGGTGAGCTCCCCACCCTTCCATGGAAACTTCCGTTATCATCATCATCATCATCTAAGGTTTAACTGGGATGAAGGATAGGTCTTGTGAGATTGCTTCTTAATGTCCACCAGAACATCACCCTGATCATTTCGGGTGTGATCGACACATTGTCAAATGAGCCTCGAGCTTGGATCCACTGGGAGTCGAGCTGCTCCTGGAGAGTTCTCATCTGTAATAGACAGTGAGGAATCAACGGGATGCAGGATGACATCTCCTACATTGATTTTAAATCCTCACAGAAATGCACCTTCTTGAGAAAAGGGACTGAACCATCCTTTGAAGATGAGAAGTTATTTTCTCTGTGGGAAAAGCCATTCCAGAAATACCAAAGACTTGGCGGGGAGGAGCAAAGTCTTTTCTCTGTTGAAATTGAGACCCAGAGAGTGAAAAAGGCAAAGCCAGTAGCTTGTGTTCTCCCTTGCACCCTGAAAGGTTGGGGCCTTTATCAACCAGTGGTCCAAGTAGGATAAAACCTGGTGGCCAGAACGCCAAAGATAGGGCGCCACTGGCGTCTAACACTTGGTGAAAACCCTGGGCGCTGGCTTTAGCCCGAAAGGTAGCACCTTGAACTGGTAGCAGCACTCTGCCACCTGAGAAAATGACAGTGCTTTGGATGAATGGGAATATGGAAGTATGCGTCCAGACGATCCAGGGAAGTCATGTAATCTCCTGTATCCAAGAGAAGGAGAATCTCCTGATGTGACAACATCCTGAACGGCTGACTTTTGATGAACTTGTTCAACAACCAGAGGTCCATAGCCTGCCTCCGTTTTCCTGCCTTTTTCTTTATCAGCAACGAGTGAGAGTAGAAGCTTAGTTTGCACTGACTGCATGGCACTACTTTGAGGGCCTGTTTGTCGAGAAGGAGCTTGATTTCCCTTTTGTGAAGCGCCAGATGACGGCGAGGAGTCTTTCTAGGGAGGATATTCAGAGGTTGTTGAAGGAACTCCAGGGTGAGACCATGGCTGAAAAAGTCTATAACCCATGTGAAGGGCGAAATGGAGTTCCATTGAAGGAAGAATTTGGATCAGTTTTGAGAAGATTGGAGTGGGACTAGGGTGACGGGTGCCTATAAATTCTGATTGCCTTCTTGCCAGAGCCCTCATGTAAGCTGGTGCGGGCGTCTGATGAAAGGACTGTGCAGGATATGAAGGCTGGAAACCCTGTTGGTAGTAGGGCTGAAAGCGCAGATGCCAAGATGTAAATTGGCCCCTTCCACTTCCTTGAAAAGAGAACTAATTCTGAGCTCCCTTTCTTCCAATTGTTGGTCATCACTGTCTGATGATCGAGCAGGAATCTGCATGGGAGGTAAGGACTTCTGTTTTGGTGGATCAGGTGGAGTTTCCTGACCTGGTACTACAGGATCCTCCTGTCGTGGAACTGGCTTTTGAGCTACATTGGCATCAGGGAAACAATTGTAGTAGTCCCTGAGAATCATACGTACATCTGTGACCAGTGACATCGGAACGTTAATGGAGGGTTTCTGTTTACAGTCCTCCTCTTCCTGCTCAGAATAGGGGTAAAGCTCTTGAAAAGTGCGCAAGCACTGCATGCCTGAGCGTCTGTCAGAAAAGGAATATTCACCTTCCAAGTTCGCTGAAGGGCCATCTGGCTGGTCTTCCTTCTCTGATTCCTGGCACTTTATTCTAAGTTGAGGGGCTTCCTGGAAATCCAGGAGGCAGAGGCGAAATCTTGGAAAAGTCCTGCAACAATGAAGGAACAGTTTTAGAGACTGGCATGTCCAGTTCCCTCGTCAACGGGATCATTGTTAAAGACTGCGAAGACGGTGTGAAAATGTCCGTCGACGGGGAGGAGATGCTAGTCGACGACGCAGCTGCCAACTGAAGCGTCGACGGCAAAGCTCTCAACAACGTTGAAGTACTCAGAGAAGCAGACACCACCACTTCAGTTTTCGTCGATGCCACAGCCGTCAAGGTCTAGACTGTTGACATCGTAGATGTCGCTGAAGAAACAGTTGACGGAGTCCTCATTTCAACAGTTGTAGGCGGAAAATGCCTCATCGACTAGCAGATTTTCTGAGAGGGCGCAGAAGGAATGGCAGAACCAGATCTTTTTTGGGCATGAGATGAGCCACGTTGCTTCTTTTCGCCTTTTTTTCCCCACAGAAGACTCCTTGCTTTAAGATCTTGGCTTTTTGGATCTCTCTGGACAGGAGGAGGATCTTTTTCCTTCCTTTTCTTAGAGGAGGTAGGAGGCCTCGCTTCACTCTCGGAGTAAGAATCTCTTACAGACTTTCTCTTTTGAAGCCAGTGGAGAAGACTTACTTCACAATCCTGGAGTGTTTTTAAAGCAAAAAGTCTGGCAGTGCTTAGTCTCTAGGCTTTTGAGCTGGATAAAGACAGTATAAGCACTCATCATGTGGATCTTCAGAGAAGATTCTGAAATTTCCACAAGTCTTGCAGGGCCTAAACAGCCCTTTTTTTTTTAGAGACTGACATTCTGCAGCAAATACAAAAAGAACAGGATAAACTCACTTTCTAGCAGCACCTCAGCTGAAGAGATGGTTGGGGAAAAGAAACTGCTAGCTCAAGATGGAAAAGTTCAAGGTAGAAACACTGGCTAAGCAGAGCTCAGGGAGACTTCCTAACACATGTCATACGGTAAGTAATCTGATGAATGGTAGCCCTGCAGGGGATGGATTCTCGGAGTCTGTGATGTGATTGGCTGGAGTTTGGATGTTCTTTAATGAGGTTAACTGGTAACTAAATGCTATTGATTTTCAAGAGAGATTATCAAAGCGAAGATTCAAGCATGTGAACCTATAAAAGATACAATACTGGAGAACTTCTTCTCACGATGTCATATTTTTTAAAGCAATATACCGTTACGTTTGCTGGACCCTTCTGGCTGTGGCGATCTATATAGGACTTGTAGGTTCACATTAACACGAGGTACCCAGAGCCAATAACTGAGCTGTGCCTTGCAATGGGTTTTCATTGTGTACTGGGTATTTAGCAATTCATTTGGTAAAATAAAAAGAGTGAAAAATAGGTATCAAGGACACCTAAGCGTTACCGAAATTGGAACAAAATATAGAGTTTAGAAGCAGTAGTTATTTGCACATCTCCAAAATTGTAGGTACCCAAACTAGCATGTGAATTATAGGACATTTTTCAAAGTTTTTATTTTTTACACATTGTCTTACATTTGGAAGGCAGAAATGCATAGAATCTCAATAGGTAATAACAGTTCTACATTTCTGTGTTACCATAAGTCTCCTGATAACAATGGTACCTCACTTGTGTGGATAGGCTAGTGCCCACGAGAGAAAACAGCCCAAAACTCAACATGGACACATCACATTTTTCCACTGAAAACTGACGCTTTTTTGGCAATGTGTGTAGCTGTGAATTTTGAACCCTAGCTCAGCTGGCACCTAGGGAAACCTAGCAAACCTATATATGTTTAAAACTAGACACCCAGGGAAATCCAGGATGAGGTGACTTGTGTGGCTCTCACTGGGTTCTGTTACCCAGAATCCCTTGCAAACCTCAAACTTTGTCAAAAAATGACACATTTTCCTCACATTTCTGTGATGGAAAGTTCTGGAATCTATGTGGATCCACAAACTTCCACGAATCCTGCATTCCCCAATCTCCCGATAAAAATGAAACCTCTCTTGTGTGGGTGCGCCAAGCGCCCGCGGCAGGGAAGGGTTCAAAACGTATTGTGGAGACATCAAAATTACCTATCATGAAACTATCAGGTTTTGCAAGGAGGGTCATTTGGGTTTTTGGTCCCGGGCACAGCAGCCATCTAGGGAAACCTACCAAACCCAGTCATTTCTGAAAACTAGACACCGGGGGGAGTCCAGGGAGGTACGGCTTGAAAGGATCCCCCAACGTTTTCCTACCCTGAATACCCTGCAAACCTCAAATTTAGCTGAAAAAAAACTAATTTTCCTCACATTTCTGGGATGAAACGTTCTGGCATCTGCATTCCCTAAAGTCTCCCGATAAAAATGGTACCTCACTTGTGTGAGTGGGCTAAGTGCTCACGGCAGGGAACGGCCCAAAACATTGTGGAAACATCAAAATTACCTATCACAAAAAACCTGGTTTTGCAAGATGGGAGTCACCTGGGTTTTTGGCCCCAGACTCAGCGGCAATCATTTTCCTCTAATATCCGTGTGAGAAAGTTGTAAGATCATTGCACGGCACAAATTTCCTACCACTCACCGTTCCCCTCAGTCTACCGATAAAAATGAATCCATGAGTGGATGGGCCAAGTGCCTATGACATGGAATGGCCAAAAAAGTGTAGAGACCGAGGTGGGTCCAAAAGGGAAGTTTGTTTATACGTTTGTAGGCTGGCGCTACTTTGGGCACCCACGCAAGTGAGGTATCATTTTTCTCAGGAGACCAAGGGGAATGCTGGGTGGTAGGAAACTTGTGCTTGTGCGCTGATCCTACAGCTTATCCACACTTTGTAAGTAAATTTCAGGTTTGCAGGGGATTCTGGGTAAGATCCATGCAAGCCACCCCACCAGCCGAGTCAGTACACACACACACCACCAGCCAAGCGCCATCCACGCACACCGCCAGCCACACACACCACCAGCCAAGCGCAATCCACGCACACAGACAGCCAAGCGCCATCAATGCACACCGCCAGCCAAGTGCCAACAACGCACACCGCCAGCCAAGCGTCACTCCACGCACACCACCAGGCAAGCATCAATCCACACACACAGTCATCCAGCAAGAGTAAACCCACATCATTAGCTAAGTGCAGGTCCAGACACACGGCTAGCAAAATGCCAGCCAAAGGTCATCCATGCAGACCGTTCACCAAACTCCAGTTTACACACACCCAATCTCTCCCTGGTTTTTAGTGGTTTTCTGCACCCGATTGGGAGCAGACGAGACAAAAAATATCACTGAAACAGCCAAATGTGTGCCTAAAAAAGGGAGCAACATAGTCCATGGTGCTTAGTAGACTGACTGCACTAATACCACCACCTGCCTCCTAGGGCAGGCAGCAAGACTGGCAATTTGTTTTGGGGGGAGGGGGGGGCAAGCGCATTGACCTAAAATGCGCGTGCATATCACCAAATCGCTGTCTGTTCCCTCAGCCGCACTCCTCCCACACCTTTGAAGTGAAGCTTAGCTTCACTTCAAAGGCCCCTGCTGCTTTCACACCCTCTTCGCACTCCGCCCCCTCCCCTGCCCGCCGTGTCGCATTACTCCTCCCCCCTCCGCACAGCAATGCCCTCAAGTGTCCGGGAGCCCCGCGTCTGTATTATATCTAACTCTATTTTCCCAAAATACACCCGTGGAATGAAAGTGAGAGAACCGTGGAACACATCATTTTAAGCTTGACATGTCCGTCTCATACAAATTTCCTTTTATGCAACAGTCTGCAATAACTCTACAGTTAAGTACAAGCATTGATTAATTAATCACTCACACACATCACATTTTACTCCTTTGCTAGTGTTCTCGTTGTTTACATCTGAAAGAAACAGACCTTAAAACGATTGAATAATTGACAGAATCCTCAAATATTGTTAATTCCATTGAAGTCTAGTGAAAACGCTGCTCGAAGAGGAGATATGTTGCTAAAATTACCGTAACAAAATCCATCCACTCACTGTAATATTCTTAACGTAATTGTATGTGCTAGCACCAGAAGGTATGGAGTGAAATTACTTAACTTGTGAGTAAACATATTTAAGTATTGGATTTCCTTACCAGACGTTCAAGTTAGGAAGTTACAGGGCTTGATTACAAATATTGTGGCTCCACTAATAGCAGCAGATACTAAGGGATTCCCTGAACCTGTTCCGAATGCACGGGAAAACGGACAGACACGCACCAGGACACACCACACAGACGCGCACTGTAGGGGTGTAACAATGTCCTACCACTCACGCCTCCAGGGTCACCAGGTCACGTACATGTTACCCACCTGTGTGCCACTGCTGTTATGTCAATAATGCCCAGCTCTGCTGATACAAGGCTTCTAGACAATATACACAACCACCCCATCCACCATCACCCCATCCACCACCACCACATCCACCATCACATCCACCATTACATTCACCACCATGACATCCACCACCACCACATCCACCACCGCATCCACCACCACCACCACCACCACTACATCCACCACCCCATCCACCACTACCACCACCCCATCCACCACTACCACCACCACCGCATCCACCACCACATCCACCATCACCACCACATCCACCATCACCACCACATCCACCACCACCACATCCACCATGACATCCACCACCGCCACATCCACCACCGCCACATCCACCACCGCCACATCCACCACCGCCACATCCACCACCACTTCCAACACCACCGCATTAACCACCACCACCACCGCATCCACCACCACCGCATCCACCACCACCGCATCCACCACCACCGCATCTACTACATCCACCACATCCACCACCACATCCACCACCACCACCACCACCCCATCCACCACCACCACCACATCCACCGCATCCACCACCACCGCATCCACCACCACATCCACCATCACCACCACCACCACACCCACCCACCACCACCACCACGACCACATCCACCACAACCACCACTACATCCACCACCACTACCGCATCCACCATCACCACATCCAACGCATCCACCACCACCACATCTACCACCCCATCCACCACCACCACATCCACTATCACCTCCACATCCACCATGACATCCACCACATCCACCACCACCGCATCCACCACCACCACCACCACCACCACCACTACATCCACCACCACTACCGCATCCACCATCACCACATCCAACGCATCCACCACCACCACATCTACCACCCCATCCACCATCACATCCACCACATCCACTATCACCTCCACATCCACCATGACATCCACCATGACATCCACCACCACCGCATCCACCACCACCACCACCACCACCACTACATCCACCACCACATCCACTACCACCACCACATCCACTACCACCACCCTATCCACCACTACCACCACCCCGCATCCACCTCCACCACCACCACCACACCCACCACCACTACATCCACTACCACCACCCCATCCACCACTACCACCACCGCATCCACCACATCCACCGCATCCACCACCACATCCACCATCACCACCACATCCACCACCACCACCACCACATCCACCACCACCACCACATCCACCACCATCACATCCACCACCACCACTTCCACCACCACCACTTCCACTATCACCGCATCCACCACCACCGCATCCACCACCACAACCACCACCCCATCCACCACCACCACCACCGCATCCACCACCACCACCGCATCCACCACCACTACATCCACCACCCCATCCACCACCACATCCACCACCACTACCGCATCCACCACCACCGCTTCTATCACCACATTAACCATCACCACCACATCCACCACCACATCCACCATCACATCCACCATCACCTCCACATCCACCACCACCGCATCCACCACCACCACCACCACATCCACCACCACATCCACTACAACCACCACCCTATCCACCACCCCCGCCTCCATCACCACCACCGCATCCATCACCACCACCGCATCCATCACCACCACCGCATTTATCACCACCACCACATCCACCACCACTCCCACCACCACTACATTCACCACAACCACCACCACATCCACCACCACATCCACCATCACCTCCACATCCACCATGACATCCACCACCACATTCACCACCATCACATCCACCACTTCCACCACCACCGCTTCCACCACCACCGCATCCACCACCACCACTACATCCACCACCACAACCACCACCACATTCACCATCACCTCCACCACCACATCCACCACCGTCACATCCACCACCGTCACATCCACCACCACCACCGCATCCACCACCACAACCACCACCCCATCCACCACCACCACCACCGCATCCACCACCACCACCGCATCCACCACCACCACCACCGCATCCACCACCACCACCGCATCCACCACCACCACCACATCCACCACCACCGCATCCATCACCGCATCCATCACCACATCCATCACCACATCCACCATCACATCCACCACCACCACAACCACCACCACATTCACCATCACCTCCACCACCACATCCACCATGACATCCACCACCACATCCACCACCACCGCATCCACCACCACCACCACTACATCCACCAACACATCCAATACAACCGCCACCCCATCCACCACTACCACCACCACCGCATCCACCACCACCTCCACATCCACCACCACCTCCACATCCACCATGACATCCACCACCACCACATCCACCACCACCGCATCCACCACCACCACCACCTCCACACCCACCACCACCACTACATCCACCACCACATCCACTACCACCACCACCCCATCCACCACTACCACCACCACCGCATCCATCACCACATCCACCGCATCCATCACCACATCCACCGCATCCATCACCACATCCACCGCATACACCACCACACCCACCACCACCACTACATCCACCACCACATCCACTACCACCACCACCCCATCCACCACTACCACCACCACCGCATCCATCACCACATCCACCGCATCCATCACCACATCCACCGCATCCATCACCACATCCACCGCATACACCACATCCACCATCACCACCACATCCACATCCACCACCACATCCACCATCACCACCACATCCACCATCACCTCCACATCCACATCCACCGCATCCACCACCACCTCATCCACCACCGCATCCACCACCACCACATCCACCATCACCACCACATCCACATCCACCGCCACATCCACCACCATCGCATCCACCACCACCACCACATCCACATCCACCGCATCCACCACCACCTCATCCACCACCGCATCCACCACCACCACATCCACCATACCCACCACCATCACTTCCACCACCACATCCACCCCCACATCCACCATCACCACCACCACCACCATATCCCCCAGATCCACCACCACCACATCCCCCAGATCCACCACCACATCCACCACCACCACATCTATATGTGTGTGGCTCTGTGTGTGTTTAGGTGCAAATGCAATATTCTTGGATTTTCGTCACAATAAAATACACTGAACATAATCTTCACAAAAGTTATTTACAAACGTTTAAGCTATTGCCATTATAAATTACAATAACTTATTTAAGTATTAGTTATTTACAAAATTAAAAGCCAGTGTTATTTGTAATATCAATACATATAAGTCACGTAAATACAACACATTGCATTACAAATGCTATAGGTGTCACATTTGCGAAAGTTAAAACTATTGACATTGTAACTGACAAAGCTATTAATTTTGCTACTTTCAAAACCAACACATAAATAAAAAAGTGTCATTTACAATACCAATAGCTCAAACTTTCCTAATGCGAGACCTATTGCATTTCCAATGCTTGTTTAAATTGGTGTCTAGTGTGCTTTCTGTTATAGGCAGGGGAAACCCAATATGCTTTCTGTCACCCTGGGGAGGCATATCGGGGGCTATTGCCACCATCTGCCTCCCAGGGGTGGCAAAAAGGATGTGACAATTTTTTTGGGGGGATGGGGCATTGGCATGCCCATTAGGGCAGCCTCCACACCTACGTATATATATATTTTTTAAAAGCCACAATCCATGGTGCCTAGTGGGCTTTCTGCCCCCCCCCCCCCCCATCTGCCTCGGGGGGGCGGGGGGGGCAGAAAGACTGGGAATTTTCGTGGGGGGGGGGTTTATGGAACTGGCATGCCTATTTTGGGCAGCCTCACCCCTATATTATTTTTTTTTTTTAGTCCCTGCTGCCTAGTGTGGTTCCCCGCCCCCTGCAAAAGACTGAATATGCCACAAATTCATTGGAGGGAGCAAAGGCCCTTGCCCATGGGCCGCTCCCCCTCCCTGGTGTCCAATGGGTGCATCCCTGCTTAGGGATCGTCCTCCTGAGGTGTTCCCCAATCAGGGATCCACTAGGGAGGGGTACTATTGGAAAGGAGAGATTCACCCCTTTCCAATGATCTCTCCTGTCTTTCTATGTAATTAGGGGGCTGAAATAGCCCCCACGAGCACGCAGAAAGTGAAACTGAAATTAGCCTATCACCTCATTTAAATTTCGGTTTCACTGAAAATGTCAGCGCGATGTGCGCCGGCCTTTCTCACATTATATATACATCTCCAGGACTACAGACAAGGGAACTGCCTCGTAGCAGTGGAGAGAGGGGAGAGCTGCAAATCTAAAAGGAGGTAAACTGAGAGACTTGAGAACTGTTTTTAAAACAAACAACTTTTTATCATTCTTCCGTCATTTGCACAACAGAAACACTTGTAATAATTACCTATGCACTCTGGGAAACCTTTTGTCAACCACGACACCAGTTTGCTTTTGAAAGTGAATTAAAGAGGAGTATTCACTCCATGCTTACAAGAATGGAGAGACTATTAGCACAATAAAACCAGGAGATAGCATGATGTTTCCAGAATGACAAAGGCATTTCCTTGCTGAAAGGTGTCCTTGGGGGAACAGTTTTTAAATAAAGTTTACTGCTCAACCCTCTCTAGAGTCTAAGGACTCTTTCAATGAAAGGTTTTTTGGGTTGGGTGGGGGGGGGGGATATATATATTTATATAGTTGTGCTGTCTATCTATTGAAATTCTCCATCGGGTCGTGCTCAGTGTCATGGTAGAACCGCAGATCCCCCGCCCCCTCAAAACAGTGAACATTTTTATTTTTTTCAGTTTGTGCCATCTGAGCACTAGTCATCTGTCCCAGTCTAACCTGTCTCCCCCGCCCCCCAACGCTTTCTGTACCAAGATAGATCTTCCTGCCAAATTTGGTGCAAATACATTCAGCCGTTTTCAGCAGTAATGTTGTACAATATTCATTTGCATGGACAAAAAAAGTTTGGCACCCTCCTTTCTCTCAGCTCCCACTTGACGGATCACCCTCAAACTTTCTTGAAGGAGCTGAGACTTTTTTTGGAAAGTTTTATGAAGATTTGTTACACAGTGCCAAAGCTATTAGCAAAACATCAAAAATGCATTTCCTATGGAGATATGCATGTGTATATACATACATATCACTTAATGCGAATCTAAAGATAATTTAAGGGCCAGACTAGTACAGCTTAGAGAAAGAGAGAGAACAGACAGGCAAAACACAGATTCTTTTTCAAATTATTGTCAAACCAGTGCCAGCTCTAGAATCTTTATTCAAACAATAATTTAGTGAATGTATAGAGTGATGGTCATGTGGCAGCTTTATAAATATCTTG
Organism: Lissotriton vulgaris; assembly: GCF_964263255.1. NCBI lineage: Eukaryota > Metazoa > Chordata > Amphibia > Caudata > Salamandridae > Lissotriton > Lissotriton vulgaris. The sequence goes on from NC_141697.1 coordinate 971,608,584, forward strand.
CAGAAGAATTGTTTCTAATCAAAGCAGCAGTAGCTGCCTTCCATCTAGTGGGATGTGCATTAGGCTTTCCCTGTAGGCGGCTTCTGACTAAATGGCAACAAACAATGCAGGAAATAATCCATCAAGCAATGGTTTGTTTTGGAGACATTATAAATGCAAAACGGTTCATAACAAAACAAAACTTAAGTGTATTATCTTTTGTTCTGTCAAAGTAGAACTTTTGAGCCCATCTAACATTCAAAGAATGGAGAGATCTTTCTGCAGGACTGGAGGGGTTAGGGAAAAAAAACAGTAGAGAAATAGTCTGATTAATTTGGAAGTCTAAAACTACTTTAGGTAGATCATTAGGACATGCTCTCAAAGCAACTCTATGAATAGTAAATCCATTATGATGAAATATTGTATAAGGTTCTATAGAAGATCAAGCTTGGAAGCCACTGATCCTTCTACCTGATGTAATTGCTATTAGAAAAGATGTTCCAAGTAAGGTGCTGCGAAGTGGCTTTATACATAGGTTCAAAGGGAGGGGACACAGATTTGTAATTTGATTCGGTTTCCATGATGGAGAAGGCTGTGGTCCAGGAGGAAAGTTTTATCAAAACTTTTAAATCTTTAATTACTTTTATTGTGACAAATGACTTCTGATGTGAACTTTTTCTATGCACAGTAATAGCTGGCAGCTAAACATAAATGCATGAGTACAGAAGTCTGGAGTATGCCAACTGTAATAGATAACGACTGATGACCTCTTCTTGATGAGCAATGGGGTCATATTTGTTCTTTAAACATCATATGACGAACCATTTTCCTGTCCAGTTACATGATGTTCCTGTGAAAGAACATTTGGCTTCTTCAAGTATAGCCATCCTGTCTTGGAGTAAGTTTAGGTGTCCATACTGAACGATTTCAATAGCCATGGTGCCATATTCAAAGACTGTACACTGGAGTGATGCATTCTTCCTAGCATCCTTTGAAAATAAGTTGTGCGTGCTCTGCCCTGTATTATGCAGTATGACTGAAATGAAGAGTAGTTCTGAAAACCACCATAGTCTTGGCCATTCCGGAGCCATAAAAATCATTTTTGCTTTGCAATGTTTCAGCGTAATGAGTACTGTGAGAATCAGAGGTAATGGAGGAAAACCGTATAAAAATGTGCTCGACCAATACATGCACAATGGCATTGCCCAGTAATTATGCTACCCACACTCTTGATGCGAAGTCTGGCCATGTTGTGTTTAACCTTGGTGCAAAAAGATCTACTAGTGGCCATTACAATTCTTGAAAATGATCCTGAACATTGTTGTTCACTTCCCAGTCACGATTATCATTGTACGATCTACTTGACTATTTTGGAGAGGTATCGCTGGAACCAACAGATATCGTGCAAAAAGCCCCTGCTATATAGCTTGAGCTTCAAGGGCTAGAGTTCTGGACCTGGTTCTAGCCTGTGGGGGATTTTCGGTTTGAATCAACAATCTGTTTTCTGTTATGGATGTAAAGCTTTGAAAACTAGATGTACAGCTTTAAACTCCAGCACAAATTATATGAAAAGAGCAGTTACCTCTCTGACCACAGGTCTTTTTTGTTGATAGGTTGGGGAGCCCATCTGCAAGACCTATTAGAGAAGCATGCACCACTAATGTCTGAGTAGGTAGTTTCTGGAGGTAAGGAGTCACTTTTACCATGCTTTTTTTCTGAGACCACCATCTGAGAGAATCGTTGGCTACAACTGTCAAGGATCAATTTGTCTTCCTAGCTGACCTTGAGTAGATTCCATTGATTGTCCTTCCATTGTTGAAGAGACGAGCATTTGGGACTAGAAGGATGCCAGATGCATTGCTCCTAGCATCGACCATACTTGGGTTGCCATGGGAGACGGAGTGTGAAGAAACTGATGACATTTCCTCATAATAGAAAATACTCTCTCCCACTCATCAGGTGTGAGACACGGATGACAAACTACAGTGGCTATGGAGCTGCTGTTGCAGAAGAAAAAAATTAGGAGGAAAGATACCTAGCTGGCCTGTGAGCTGTCTAAAGGAACTGGGCTTGTCTGCTGCATTACTGGCTGCTAAGGTTGTCATTGCCTACATTTTACTTCTGCCTGGTGTAGGCCCAAAGCCAGAATTTCTTTGGAAGAATCAACAGTTCAAGGTATGGACTGCATACCTACTGTCTTTAACCCATCAAAGGGCAGGTCTATCAGTGATAGAGACATCAGTAAAAAAAAAAAAAAAAAAATCCATCTCATCCTGGGGTATCTATGGAGAACAATACTGGCACCAATTGCTCTCGTAATACAATCAGTGGTGTCTAATTATGCACTGATGAGGTATTTTGCAGCATGCCAACCATAGATCGACAGCCACGGATGTCCTAGGATCTTCCTGAACCGCTGGCAAAATCTTGCTGGTCATTTCGCATGAGAAGTGCATAGCAGCCTAAATTACCAACTGCGTTTATGGACTGCAGTACCAGGCTGGTAGATGAAAAGAAAACAAGATACTTACCTGTAACTGTAGTTCTCCAGTATTGGAAGCTTTCATAGATTCACATACTTGAATCATTCCCAGTCGTCAAGACGGGAGTCTCCAGTATATAAAAAAGCAATGCTTAGCAGTACAGCAAACTGAAAAGAAGCCTAGGCCCATTTTCCTTTTGCAACCCATAGCCTTTGTTATGTAAAAAAAGCCCAAACTTTTCCCTGAACCAATCAGAGCTCCTCACCCTCTAGAACACTACTGAGAGAACCTTCTGCCCCTCAGATTTTCGCACACTTGTGTATTTAACCCTTTCGATGCTGATGACGAGCTGAGCTCGTCATGACACCAGCAAAATGGCAATTTCCAGCACAGGAGGGGGAAAACACCTAGCAGCCAAGGTGTTAAAACACTTTCGTGCTAAATCCAAGGTGAGCCTCTCAGGGAAGGAGGGTGGGTGCATGTGAATCTATGAAAGCTTCCAATACTGGAGAACTACAGTTACAGGTAAGTAACTTGTTTTCTTACTCCTGTATTGGAACTTTCATAGATTTACATGCCTGAATCAGAATTGCGAGCAGTGATATTACAAAGCACCGTAATCTCGTATATTTCATCCTCATCATTTAATATAGCATGAAAATCAAGCAGAGGAAAATCCAAGAAATTTGACTTTGTAAAACAAGATAAAAAAGGATGGAGGGATGGAAAGAAGGCTCACCGTTACTAGATGAAGTTTTGCAGTGCCGCCTCTCCCACCGCCGCATCCGATTCTGCGGCTGCTTCCAAGCAGTAGTGCCTGGTGAAGGTGTGCGTAGATGCCCAGGTCGCTGCCCTGCAGATATCCCGGATTGGCACACCTTCAAACAATGCAGTGGAAGTGGCCACTGCTCTCGTGGAATGGGCACGAACTCGTGCATTTAGAGACTTTCCAGCAGATTGATGACAGTAGACAATTGCACTGGAAATCAGTCTGGTAATCCCCATTTTAGATAAAGTGAAACCTTTCCTGGGTGCGCTGAAAGCGAGGAAGAGCTGTGAAGATTTGCGAAAGCTCTTAGTTTCTTTTAAATAGAACTTGAGACATGTTTGAACGTCCAGTGAGTGTAACACTCTTTTCGCCGCTGTTGTTGGTTGAGGAAAGAAACTTTTTAAAATCAATGGCTCATTCAGATGAGTCATTTGGTACCTTAGGAATACATTTTGGATCTATCCTAAGAATCATTGTCTTCCTGAAACTGTAGGAAAGGCTCTTGAATTGTGAGAGCTTCCAGTTCTCCTACTCTTCTCACTGAAGTTAGTGCGATGAGCAGAGCCACCTTCCAAGACAGGAACTTAAGGTCCGCCCTGTGTATAGGCTCAAAAGGCAGTTTCATCAATTGTGACACCACTATGTTAAGATTCCAGAGCAGTGGTGGAGGCTTTATTGGAGGAAAGACTCTGAATAATCCCTTCTTAAATGTTTTGATGATCCTTGATGACCAAAAGGACTGGCCTGAGGAAGACCTCCGGTAGCGGGACAATGCAGCTAAATGCACCTTAATAGAAGCATGAGCCAATCCTGACTTGGCTAAAAGTAAGATGTATGGGATAATTTGATGAGGTGCCGCAGTTAGAGGGTAAATGTTATGTCTCTGATACCATGGACAAAACCTCTTCCACTTAATCCTGTAGGTTTTGTTGGTACTATCCGCTCTAGCCTTGGACAGAATTCTTCTAAATTCATCTGAGATTTTCAGATGTTTAAATTCACAAGAGAAAGTCCGCTAATAGCAAGGATTTCGGGTCCGGATGGAGCACTTGTCCCTAAAACATTGTCAGAAGGGATGGAATTGGTCGGAGAATAACTGGACGGTCCTCCGACAGCAGCAGGAATTCCGTGAACCAGTGTTGTCTGGGCCACCAAGTGGCTATCGGGATTAGCCTGCAGGGTTCTTTCTTGATCTTCACAAGCACGCAGGGCAGGAGAGGAATTGGAGGAAAAACGTAAGCAGAGACGCCGAACCATGCCATCGAAAACACATTCCCCCAAGATCCCCTCTGGGGAAGCCAGCTTGCGAAGAACCTGCATTTCCTCTTCCTTCTTGTGGCGAAAAGGTCTACTGTTCGCATACCCCAGCTTTGAAAAATGTTGACCAGGATCATCTGGTCCAGCTCCCATTCGTGGCAGGACTATTTGAGCCTGCTGAGAGTATCCGTCTTGATGTTCTGATCTCCCGGGAGATGCTCTGCTGTCAAGGATATCCCCTGCTGTAGTGCCCATTCCCATATTGTCTGGGCCTCTTGAGACAGGGAAAGTGATCTTGTTCTTCCCCGTTTGTTTAAGTAGTGCATCACCGTAGTGTTGTCAGTTCTTATCAACACCGGCGAGCCTCTTATTCTTGGCAGGAAAGCTTGTAATGCGAGGCGGAACGCCCAGAGTTCTAGCAGATTTATGTGTAATTGCTGCTCGTGCACCTTCCAACGACCGCTGACTTGAAGGTCCTGAAGGAAAGCTTCCCATCCTACCAGGGAAGCATCAGTAGTTACCACCAATGGAGCTGGTCTTGAAAGAAATGACAGACCCTGAGAGACATTTTCTTTTAGTGTCCACCATGTCGCTGCTTGAACCATGACTGGTGTCACTTGGACTGTGTCTTCGAAGGATCCCTCCGCTGGACGCCACTGAAGATCGATCTGTTCTTGCAACAGGCGAATCCTTAATCTGCAGTGAGGCACTAGGGGAATGCAAGATGACATCATGCCCAGCAATGACTTGTACTTGCGCACTGAAAGATACTTTCTTTTTAGAAAGTCTTGAAAGAGAGACATGATCCTCAGTTGCCTTTCTTTGGAGGGAAACGCCTTGTTGCTGTCCGAATCTAGTATTGCTCCCAGGAATGTGATCAGTTTTGTCTGATGAAGGTTTGATTTTCCTTCGTGTAGAGTCAAACCCAGTTTGGCAAACAAATCCATGCAGGTCTTGGTTGACGCCTTGGCTTGTGCTTCCGATGGCGATTTGACTAACCTGTCGTCGAGGTAAGGAAATATTTGATGTTTTTGCTTCCTTAACACAGCCACCACTGGAGCCAGGCATTTTGTGAACACTCATGGTGCTGACTTTAGGAAAAATGGCAGTACCTTGAATTGATGATGTCTTCCCGCTACCAAGAACCGAAGGTACTGTCTGTGCGCGGGATGGATAGGTACATGAAAATACGCATCCTGTAGTTCCAAAGTGGTCATATGATCTCCTGGGTTTAATAGCAAAATGATGCCCTGAAGAGACACCATCCCGAAAGATTGCTTTTTGAGATAGGTGTTTAGGGATCTGAGATCCAGTATGTTTTTCCTGACCAGAAAAATTAAATAAATAAATAAATATATAATCGGGAGTAAAACCCCTTGTTCCGTTGGGAATTTGGTACCGGTTCTATTGCTCCCTTTCGGAGCATTGTCCAAATCTTCTTCTGGAGTTGATGCAGATTGACTTTTTGATGGATTGGGGTGTACAAGGAGGAGTCTGTTGAAATTCTATGGTGTGGCCGAATCGAATACTGTTGAGGACCCATTGTCCGTTGTTATTTTTCGCCAATTTTGAAAATAATGAGCAATCTTTCCACCGAGGGGAGCACTTGATCCTAGGAGTGTTAATGCAGCCGGAAGATGAAGGTTGTCATGGTCTTCGGGTGTTCTCCTTCCCCCGACGACCTCCTTTGCCTCTCGGAGTTGATTTTGTATAACCTCCTGATTGTTGCTGAGTGTACTGCTGGCGGTATGGCTGAGATGAGGCGGAGTAGGAGGAATATCTCCCTTGCTGATATCCTCCTCTATAAGATGATTGCCCTCTACCTCTAGAGCATCGAAAAGGAACCTTTCTGTACTGCAGAGTTTCCAATGCTTTCGCAGTATCCGTATCTCTGATATTTTGTAGTGTGTCATCAATATGTTTCCCGAAAAAATCTTCTCCTTTGAAGGGGAGGTCCAAGATCTTATTCTGAACTTCAGGCCTAAAAGCCATCACTCTTAGCCATCCTCGTCTGTGCAGAACTGCCGCTCCTCCTAGAGACCTAAACGCCGTGGTCACTATATCCATAGCGCAGTCTAGGACTTCCGCCAAAGTCCTTTCAACCTCCACAAGAATTTTCCGGGCTTCTTGTTTCTCTGGTTCTGGCACGTGGTTAATATACAGCGACAGGTCGCACCACATTTGCCGCTCTTATCTTCCTAGAATAGCGAGGGCATTAGCAGCTTTTACTAGCAGAGATTAAGGAAAACCTCTTTTCTGCGTTGTCCAGCCTCCTACCCCCTCTGTCCGGTGGTGTTGTAATTGGAGTGGACGGATTTCTCTATTTCTGTTGCGCTGCCTGCATAATCACTGAATCCGGTTTGGGATGACTCAAAAGACACCCTGGAGCATCTGCAGGCGCTTTATATTTCTTGTCCAGTCTGGCGAGAACTGGAGTCACTGTAGCTGGCGTCTCCATAACCTTCAGGCCTTCTTCACAAATATGACTTACAATAGGTAAGGACCGAACAGATCTTCGATAGGGTTCCTTAAAGTCATATAGAAAACATTCCGCCTTATCCTCCGACATGGTAAGTGCACATCTTTTAGTGGCTCTTTCCATCAGGTTATGAAAACCACCAATGCCCTCTGGTGGAAAATCTACTGGTTTTGGTGTAGGAGTTGAAGATGAAGGAATGAGATGGTCATTCAATTCTCTACTAGGTTCTGCAATCTCTCCATCTTCATGGTCTTCATCCGAGGTATCTGGGTAATAGAGATCTTGGAGGTGGAGACCTAGGAATGGTTTCCAGCAAGATCTCCCTTCTTCGCACTGGTGTACCCGGTACCGATCGAGGCAGAGGTGGAACCTCTGGGATTTCCTGAGAGGTTTGAGGCATTGGATACCTTCTTCTATAATCCTCCAACATGCTCAGGAGGTCTTTCAGCAACGAAGATGGCACATTTGTCATCTCTTCATGATGCTCTTGGTGATATTGTTGCTGTTCTTGGGGATGATCCCGAAACTCCCCATATCCTTCCTCCGAATCTTCCTCCTGGTATTTTACCTTTAACTGCGAAGGACTACTCGCATATCCAAAGGGACCACCTTCATCCTCATCCTCCGAGTCCTCTTCCAGAAAGTGAGAAGGGACTATTGGAGACACCTTGCTTTGAAATGTAACCTCTGGCGTTATTGTCCTTTTCCAGGATGACAACCTCTTTTCTGGGGTTTTTTTCTCTCGTCGACTAGCCTGTCGACGAGATCCCCGTCACTGTCGACCATATTATCATCGTTGACGCTAGTTACCGTCGACGCTGTCTTCGCTGACACTCCAGCCGTCGCCGATCTCGTCGTCGCCGCTCCCGTCAACGATGTAGATATAGCCATGGTCGTCAACGCAGTCGTCGACGATTAACTCGTCGTCGAGGGTGAAAGTGTAGACAGCATCTTAGCCATAGTCTTGACCTCCTAGTTCGTCGACGATGATGCTGCTTTTGTCGTTAACGACATCTTCCTCGTTGACAGTCCAGTCGACAGTGTAGATCCTTTCACTTTCTCCTCAGAAGGTGTAGAGGAAGTCTTTGTGATGGTAATCTTGTCCCTTGGAGGAGATTTTGAAGGTTCTGAGGCAGTTTTCTTCACCTGTTTCACCTCAGAAGCAGAACCCTTCTTCCCCTTAGGTGTACCTGAAGGAGATTTTGAGGGACTGCGCCCTGAAGACCCTGGGGTGGTCTTTTTGAGGCCTTCTCAGGTCTCTCACCGGAGGTATGCGCCGGAGGAGATCTGCTTCTTTTTTGAGATCTCTTAGACGAAGATGACTCCTCCTCACTCTCACGAGAGGATCTCCTTTCTGGCTTTAACCTTCTGGAGCCAAAGTAGAAGGCTTCCCTCACGATCCTTCAAGGTTTTATTTGAAAAGGTTTGACATGCCTTACAATTCTCTGCCTGATGGTCTGGATAGAGGTAGTATATGCAGTCTTTATGAGGGTCATCTGTATAAAGCCTTTTTTTTTAAGAGCAGATGGCACAAGCTCTAAATAATCCTTTCTTCTCCTGAACAGTCATGGTAGAGGAATAAGGAATTTCAAATAAAAAGAAACTAGAAAATTAGAGAACCTCAAATCCCAGTCAAAGTGAGTAGAATTGAAGAGTTTGAGCAGAGCTCAAAGGAGACTCCCTAGCACAACGTGCAGTAGAAAATCTGAGGGGCAGAAGGTTCTCTCAGGAGTGTTCTAGAGGGTGAAGAGCTCCGATTGGTTCAGGGAAAAGTTTGGGCCTTTTTTTACATAACAAAGGCTATGGGTTACAAAAGGGAAATGGGCCTAGGCCTTTTTCAGTTTGCTGTACTGCTAAGCATTGCTTTTTTATATACCGGAGACTCCTGTCTTGACGACGGGGAATGATTTAGGCATGTGAATCTATGAAAGTTCCATACTGGAGTAACTTTTGCTTGACAAAAGGATCAATCCTCCCGGGCATTGACTGGAAATGAGTTCGGATTTACCTTACTGGTCCAAATTTGTACAATGAGACTTTGCGGACTAGTGAGCTTGGTGAGAAAATCTGGATCAGCAGGCGCAGGCATGTGTCTAATAGGTGGACAAGGACATTGTTTCGATAAGGTAGCTATCAATGCATCCTTCAGGGCATCTGTAAATGTGAGATACACTCCGATGGTGCTGGCTGATGGCGTCAACCTCAATCACGTGCCTTAGTTACAACTGAGGGCAGATGAATATCTAGTATCTCCGCTGCCCTCCAAACCTGAACTGCTAATGACGCACTTTCTTCCATCGATGATCCATGTGGCAAATAAAGCTTTGTTCCAAGAGAGATGCCATGCCCACTATCATTCTGTAAGTCAAGGTAGAAGATATTATCATTAAGTCATCTACCTCACGGTCATCAGTATCCTGGGGTGCACCCAGTTCTGGCACACAAGAAGAGTCAAAACCACAAATAGAATAGAGGCTCATCTCACAGTTGTGTTGCAATAGTGGCTCTAGGTTACAATGCAGCTGGAAAACAGGTTATAATTTTATAGCGCAACATTAGATGAGCTCAGGCTGCTGACAGTTCAGCCAGACATGGGTTTTGGTACTGGGTAGTCAATTGGTGCAGGTAGAGTCTATGTTGGAGCAACAAGAAACCAGTGTGAATCTGGAGGATGGCTTGTAATGGGCCAGGAAATAGATCCTTTGGAGAAAAACTGCTTCAGGGGAAGGTCTGTTGATGGTAACAGAAGAGTAGGCCCCTTCAGTTCCATGTATTGGTAGAATACAGAGGCCTTGATTTGTTGTGGGGTCAACAACGGCCCAAGGAACTTTAGAATGGGTGGACCAGCTGAGGTTTTTCAGTGGGATGTGGAGCGATCATGGGAACAGCCTTGTGACTGGAGCCACGACATGGAGCAGGACCCGTGTTAAGCCTGAGACTACGTCTTATGCTTGGAAATGTACAGCTTTGCCTCCTGGACTCGAATTGCCTTAGGATGCCTTGGGCACACAATGCTGGAGCCCAGGTGCCAGTGGCACACCTTGTGTCTGTTCGTGACAAAAATCTGCTTCCTGCAGTCTCAGCATTGCTTGAATCCTATAGTTTTGGTGGGGACATTGCTACATAGCAATGTGAAGATGTTTTTGATTAGTCAAAAGACAGTTGTGAGCGGAGGTCCAGATTTGCATCAAAAGGCAAAGAAAGAAAGGAAACTGTGTGTACCAGGGAGGCACACTTGGATGCAACTTCACTTCATCACTTCTGGGGCAATATGCAGTCAGCGCAGAGTCCTACAACACCAACTACTGGCACACCTTGGTGCATTGCTGGAATTTTGTTTTGTATCCAGTCAAGTTCCAGGGGGACCTTCTAATGGAGAGTATTCTGTGGTTGGAAGTATCCATGAGAAACTTCTGATGGGTGGAGGACCTTCCTGTAATTGGAGGAAAGAACATAGTAATAGAGATGTTTGGGTTAAAGTTTTCAATTTGATGGGACAAGAGGAAAATATCTGCCTAACTACTTACATAGGTCACATTTTGCATACTATAAACCAGCTAAAGGGAAAAAAATGGGTCCTGGAATAACAGATTTATGTCAGAAATAAACTCAAGAGACTGCAGATCACAATATTTTTTCTTTTACGTATCAACATCTGGAACCACCATGAACTGACATTGTTGCAGCATTACAGAACCATAATCGGATATCTTTTTCACTATCCTCCAAGATAACCTTGTTTCAATGGTCCATTAATTCCAACAATCCGGTGATTAGTAAACTTGGTGCAGGCTGTGCATTACACTCTCAAAAACTATGGACTTAAAGCAGCCAAAAGCTCCCAATGAGGCTGCGATGCTACAGGAATTACGCTGAGTAAAAGGAATGAAACATCTGACAAGAACAACTAGAATCATTACAACACTAACATTTGGTTCACGGTTAGTGAAATTCATAATGGCGAACAATCATAATTTCAAATTAATATGTGTTATTCTCTCAAACTTTTTTTAAAAAACGGCATTGGGATCCTTCTCCGTTGCTAGATTTTAATACAAAATGTTAATGAACCACACCATTAAAAAAAAAATTGATTAAGGGGTAATCTCAAGTGTGTTTAAAAATAAATGTTTCCTTTTTATTCATTTCTTGACTGGTTTAAGCTTTCCTTTCGCTCTTCCGTAATGAGGGGAGAGGGTGCCCAGTAATCCAAATTTGGAAATGTCAATATGGAGTTAGGGCTATTGTAAAGTCACAATTATGTTCTTACACGGTTAACTGACATACCGAGATGAGAAAATTAGAAAAGGCCAAATAAAACAGAAACACATTCGCCTTTAACAGAATCCTACTGGGACACACCACAGACCTATTATAGAGAGAAGGTAATCCTTCATAACATCTGAGAGCAATTGCTGTTTTTTTTCCTCTGAAAAACTGCCATACAAAGCAATGCACAGTTGCAGAGAATATAGTACGCACCTCAAAGCTGAAAAGAAAATACAGCTGGATACAGATTAGGATTCCAAGCATTTGAATACAGATTTTTTTTTTACTATCATACTTACATTTAAATGAAATCCAATTTAAATCAAAAGTGTAACTGCATCAACTAAATTAATTCAAGGAGACTATGCAATACACTAACCAAACTCACAATTGAAAATAAAGTATTGAACTAGAGGTCAGGGTTCACTAGGCCAAACTAGTGGCACTGAATAAAGTTTTACTACTGACCAATACACAGACTGGAGATGAACGATTCACAAAGTTAAGTTACATACAAGAGCCGGACATACTTGCAATCTTATAGTAAATATTTTACCGAATCACAGATCATGAGCAGAGGTCGATCTCTCGGAGATACATCTAATACTCAAGCACTCAACCAGTTTCAAACAAATGCTGCGTACTGCTTTTGATGAGTTCGATCTTTTTCAACGCGCCGGGCTGCTGTAATGTGACAGTTGATTCAAACGAGTAAATGCTTCAGCACTGTGCAAGAGTGGGGATGAAAAAGTTCTCACGTCAGGTGATTGTAGTAAAGCCCACTTATTTATTTGGATGTTTCTATACATTATGTAGAAAAAACATTTAAAGAAATTGTATATAAGGAAACAAAAAAAAGACATCAGTGGTTTGTGAACACGTTTAATACAAGATTTTCCCTCAACAGTGTATAGTGGCATAAACAAACAGCTCCGGTGCTCAAAATGGGGAAGACTGCCATTATTATTCAATTTGCTGCCCCTTCGACTCTAGTTTCTATGGTGACAAGAAGGCTCAGGCCTAAACACATTTTACGCATGGCCAGTACGCAGTAATTCCAGTTGCCTGGACAACGGAACTTGTTTGTAAGGCCTTTCAAACTCCGAACAGCTCAAGCTTTTGAATGACTTCATACTTGCTCAGGGAGATATTTGACTTAATCGTACTGATTCACATATCAATAACCATGATCGCATCAATACAGTAGAAGGAACCTGTTGGAATGGTTAGCTACTGCTCAAGTGATTATGCATCAACCTAAAACTTAAATGTTCTGCAAAAACAAAAGCTTATTCAGGACAGGCAGAAATCAAAATGTAGTTTTAAGAAATTGCTTTTACCTTATTTTTTAATTTCAGATATTTGGAAATATTAAAAAAAATGTAATTTCAACAGTGTCTAGAAAACAAAAAAAATGCTTCTCTGTACATTTCAACTGCAGTTAAGTCCAAAACTTAAAATGGTTTGAAAACAGTAGAGCAATTACTTACATTCAATGCAACTTTTTCATATATTCAAGTGCTAACAGACTACCTAAGGGCTCTACGTGCATACTATAAACCTCCTTTTAAATTAAAACCCAAGAGTTAATAATTTTTTATCAAATTAACTTTGAATTTAAGAGCCTAACATGGGCGTTTTTTCTTGTAAGAGCAACTTTTATAGAATTCCTTGCTGCAGGCAAGATGTGAACGAGCAACTCCTATACAGCAGTACAGAAGAGATACAAAAAACGTTACTTTCTTTCTGTAAGGCTCTTTCAAGTAGACCGAATAGCTCCTGCAGATGCCTACATAAACCTTGCACCCTAGCACTAGACATGTTCAGGAATGTCACTGGCACCAGGCAACACTGTTCAGCGGTTTGTGTGTGCAGTTGTAAGTCTTCACTTGAAACTAAGTGGGAGTAACATAGACTGTGCCATAGGAGAAGGATACGTCCGCTCCACTTCTATTTTTCCCATGCTCTCACAGGGGCTAAAAACGCAGAGGGCAAAGCCTCAAAATATAGAAAATGCAAAACAATAGACAACGCCATTGTCAAAAAACAGGCAGAAAAGCAATAGAGAATCTGCAGGAGTGGTCATACAAATGAGCAAGAACGTTAATGAAGGTTAACATGAATTTCTATTGGCTACTCACAGGCAAATTCCATTTAAGAGACACTCTCAAAGCATAGCTTAATCAAGAGGGAAGAGAATCAATTTCTAGAACTCCAATTAGAAAGGTTTTAAGCAATGCACATCAAAAGCGCATTTGTGCCCATCATGCTTGTAGAGTGTGGAGTAGGATGGAAGCCCAAGTTGCAGTGTGACCAATGAACTAAACTGGAACACCCTACAAGACCAACTAAACAGTTTACCTCCGCCCCACAAAGGAGGCAATGAAAATAAATACTGTAACTAGACAATCTCTACACAATTGCTAGACATTTATCAGGTCTAGCCAGTGCATCTTCTCTTGCCTTTTATAAGGCTAAGGTGGATGGTACAAAACAGCTGGCATAGGTGGTATTCAATAACAACCATGGGTGGGAGAAAGGACTATCAATGCTATTTTATCCTAGAGTTAGCCTGCAATGTGAAAGAAGCCCCAAGGCAATATAGCTGTTCCACCCTTTTAGCTAACACAACTGCCATAAGTAAAGCGGCGTATATTTAGAAATACTCTGGCAAGCAATTGTGCGTGTGACCAAATCGGGAACCAATGTGAAAAGTATGAACCAAAATTAGTTCAGACTGGGATACCCTGAAAAGAAGTGGAAACATTTTTAACAAAGTAATTTAAAAATCTAGATGTCAATAGAATTGTGAACAAAGGTCTCTCACCAGAAGAGAATTTGTACGACAAGATCGCTGCTAGGTATCCCTGAACTGTTGTGATAGACATTTTTATTCAAGAGAAACCCAAGAGTAACTGACACTTCTTTCTCGGAGGGCCAAGGAGTGGAGGGCCCCCAAGAATCAAAGTCCTCCCTTATAATAAACCCGAGGAGGCCCACCTACTCAAAGGTTGTGCTGCACACAACAGATGAGTCTTAGCTTACAATGATACATTTATGAAAAAGCTAGCCTCACGAGTTTCTGGCATGGCGGTTCTGTGCTGAGACAAGACATCATGCATACTTTAAAAGGAGGATTGCAGCTAAACAGATGTTCAGTGTACCAGAGTTCTCAAGCTGTCTAGGGCAATCATGAACCCATGGGCCTTATGAAGGAGTATTTTTTGAATGACTGAAATAAAGTAATAAACAGAGAAGCATAATGGAGCATTAAATTCCTCACCTGAGGAGAGACCTGCAAAATCAAAGTAGCAGGGTGTACTATGGAGCAGTAGCTCAGACACTCCTTGCAATGCATTGATACAAACTTGTCTATTTTGGAAAAGCATCTTGCCTTGAAGAGGTCTAACACTTATTGAAGTCCCATCCATGTTTTATAGACGGTCGCCTGTTAAATTCGCCTGCCTCTGCGTTCTGTCCCTCAGATAGATTACGTACAGACAGACCAATTACTCTGTTACTAACAATATCTTGCTATTTGACGGATCCACTAGTGTATATTTATTCGCTTCTATTTCCAGAGAAAGGACACAACCATCGCTGGAGCAGGTGACTCAAGTATAAAAAGGTGAAGCATTAGCGAGTCAGCGTTGAGGATAAGGAGATTTGGAGCGGTTTTCCTAGACTGGACTTCCTGTCTCAGTAGAGGCAACACAGTAGCTGCTGCCTGTCAAAAAGAAATGTTCAACAGCTGGGCCTCGACATCTCCAGAGGAGCTAGAGGTAAGCATTCAGGTATGGTGTTACAGGACTACACCTGTACCCATGAAATGGGGCACTGGACCCGCTATATTCGGCCCAGTCCGCCTCGATGGATCAAGGGCGAATTAGGCTCAGGGAAGCTGAATATTTAAAAAAACGGCTACCTCATTGCAAGATGCGAGTATCATGCCAAAATGCAATTAACATTAGCAGATATGAGCCCAGGAAGGGGCGTATTAACTTTCACTGGAGGGATGCCAGGGTCAGCTTGTCATTCAGCTAACTATTGTTTTTGGGTGAATCTACTCAAGATCACATGAGAAATCCTTGTGTGACATTGGAGGCATTCATGTGAATCTCACTGGCTGACACTTGTTTCTTGCACCTGCCAATCAGTCTGAAGACTTTGGGGGATGAAGATATCAAGTTAATTCAAAAATTGTCACAAAATACCTCAAACCCGAGGAATGTCCAGCATATTAAAACAAAACTAGGTCTTTGGGTCTCAGGTCTATAAAGGTGTAGGAAAACAAACCTTACAAACTGGCTCCAGTGGTGACTTATATGTTCCATAGTCACCACTTCCCGTTAACAGAGCTGGACTGGACATCAAAGGCAGCCCTGGCAATTTTATTGGACCAGCCCCGGGCGGAGAGGAGCTGGGTGGGTGGGGAAATGCACTGTGCTTTTGGTACTGGGGGCCCGAGACTGCAAGCACCACTTCAAAACTGGCCCCAGTAACAAAACCAGCCCCACCCTTTCAGCCTACCGAGGAAACACCTGATTCCCCCTACTGCCAGTCCGGCCCTGCCCATTTGTCAGCAACTGCACGTACGATGTGAAACAGTGCCACTTGGCAACAGTGCTATGCCATTGCTGAAGACATTTTTAAGGTGTAGCCTAATGCTTGGGAAGGTGGTTTCAATTAGAAGCCGGAGTGAGCTTAGAAACCAGGCATTCTACTTAAAACACAACCAAATTGAATAGAATGCACTGCAGTAGCTTTAAGTAACGAAATTTGTAGTTTTCAGTAGTTTGTTTCCACAGTCAAGTAGTCCATCCCAACTCTGTCCTATTGATGTGCTTTCCTGTAATAACACTAAGTTAATCAAAGTCGTTTCAGGTATTTAATGGTGGGGCAATCAGCCAAATAATTATGTAAGTTTTATTGCCCAGCAATCTCCCTATGACTAGGCTAAATGTAATTGACAACTAAAAGAGTGATTCAATGCAACTTGGACAAAGCAGAGACAACTTATGAGTAAAGTTGACAAACTAAAATATATTATACCTCTGGGCTTGCATCTAAAGGCACAACAGAAGCTGTGATCAGAAACACATATGATCAAAAAGGCAGCTGGGCAAGTTTATGTGATTGGGAACCAAAAAAGAACATTGAACTCCTTTTTAGCTTAAAAGGCTAGATGGGAAACAGCACCCTGGTACGTAACGAGCGCCCTAACTTTATTTAACAATGCTTCTAACCTACTTGGGGCCATATCAGCTCTCATTCACTTAGAAAAACAGTCATATGGCTTAAAAGTATCAGCTTTGCGCGCAGTCTGCCAGTCTAGTCACCACAACATCCAGGGTGGAGAAAAATTATTGCGTTTTATTATTTCTTCCCTAATAATGCACCAAAAATAAATCCGCTCTCATACAGTAAGGCAAAATCATGCTTAAAATGTTTAGTCCAGAAGGGAAACAATACGATTTCATGAAGCCAAAATTATATGATAAATATGTTAGAAATCTGTTTCACTGTTTTTTAAAGGCAAGAAATTAAAACGGAACCTCAAAATTTAAACAAAAAAAAGAAAGAGCAAAAAAAAAAAAGAAAGTCCATTCGCTGAAATCTGAAAAGCTAAACCTTGTACAAACTGCTGCAAGCACTTCAATATTTTCTTTTTTTAATAAAACAATCGAAGGTTGTATCAAAACGTTAGTAAAAAAATCAGGGCTGATTTGCTTGCTTTGCTCAACTACTTATAACAATATTTTGTGTGTATTTTAATGCTTGTAGCTACTGGATATATCCAGAAGTGTGTGCATGCACACAGAGAAAAATCTCTGTATAGCTAAGGACAAGAATCTCCGAATTGCGATTGGGATCGTTAAAATAAGCTGCTCTCTGTTTTTTTTTTTTAAGTGAAAGAACGTCATAACACCACAAAAATATTGCACCTTACCAAAAATAGTTCCCCGAAAAGTGTTTCAAAAATACTTTATGGAATTTTGCCTTTCTGGGGCCGGCCATAAGTGGCTCCAACTCCTTGTTGACACGTGGTGTTAAAATGTTGGCTTGCATGCCGGGAGGGCATGGTCCTTGTCGTAGGCAGGGCTACTCTCTCGTAAGTGGATTTCCCCGCAACAGTGAACACTTCATTGTAGAATTGTCATTGCATGCTGTGTCACCGAAACACAATCAATGCAAAAGTAGTACTCAAGAAAATGTATCCTCTTCAAAAGGAGTCTCAATACTAGCAACAATTCTCCTGTAATCGTGCTGACAGTGTCAGGGCCAGAAAGATCTGTAAATAGTCCAGACCAACTCCTACACTCCAGTTGAAGCTACTTTATACATTAACACCAAAGTCAAGCAACAGAATTGTCGAGTTTTCTTTTCCCCACGCCCCTATAAGACTTCTATCCACAATCCCATATTTATCTACTTGGGTTTGAAACACCAGCGGTGCATATTTTTAGCAAAGCTTATTTCCTCTGAACTCTTCTGCTCCCCCGCCCCCCAATTGAAATACCTAACACATACACGTTTAGGTAAAGAGCATATTAAATGTAAAAACTTAACATTGAAATTCGTTGTCTTTTTTTTTTAATTTAAATTTTTAGGCTACCTTTTTAATGTTACGTCATGTATCTAGACACACGTGAATAGAAAAAACAGTACAGTTAGTGTTAAAGGCAAACAGCAGAGATTCAAAAGGCCACCCCCAGTGCTGTCTGCAAATTCGTCCTCTTTGCTTTATAAGTTTGTACAATCCTGCAGTCTAAGCAAGAAAAATGTGTACGATCAAATAAGAAATCAAAGCTGTTAGCGATCTCAGTGACAAAAATTCCATCAAGTATACTTTAGGGCAAGAGGTGGTGTTGAAAGTCTTCTTGCTTTGATAGATTCTGGACTTTTTGCTAGAAACAGCTGCGTCCTGACTTCTTGGCATTGATTTGCAGGCTATCAATTCATACAGACAACACTGGTGTGGAACGTGTACAGCCAGCCACCCCACCCACCCCCTCAAAAATTTGTTCAACCATTAAGGTGGCACATACGGAGGTGGTGACCTGTACGGGGTCATGTTCTTAGGGCGAGAACCTTTTCCCTCCATGGGTGCAGTGAAAGGTGGGGGAGGCTGATAAGGAGGAGCATTAGGGTCCTCATCCCTCAGTGGCGTATACTCTCCAAGGGTGTCTTGGTTCAAAGGGGTAGTCTCTGGTATATTCTGATTAGGATATTCAGGTGGTGGGAGGGGAGCCTTTTCTTCCTGTAAGATCAATGGCATGCTTGAAGAAGGAGGCGGTTTTGAGTCATCCAGTTCATCTGCGAATATAATAGGTACACCTTTCTTGATGAAAGTTGCCTGATCCTCAATAGTCAGCTTACCCTTTCGCTTCTTACGATAACAAATCATAGCAATAATCCCAGCAATAAGCAAGATCGCAGCCACAACTACAGCAGGAATAACAGTGTGCAGGTACACATCATCTTCACTGCTTTTCTGTGGATCCCGATCAGCATCTAGAGTTGGGGGTGCAGCAGAGGGTATTCTTCCATCTTTTCCCACAGGAATAAACTGAACATTTTTACAGCTGCCTGTGCCAATCACAGAGATGTTTAAAGGTTTGAATTCTGGGACCATGGCATTTGTGAAAAGAGGCAGTGGATAGCCACGATCATCAGCAATCTTTCGACTCATGGCTTTAATCTGTTCCTTTGGACATGGATCTAAAGGAAGAGTATTATTTGTCCATTCGACGACAATGGATCCGTTCGTTATATTCTTCAATGTAATGCTAGTGCTGTTTCGATCTCCGAATGCCATGGCTAATTTCTTGACTAATAAGATTTTTTTATTTATGTCATTAATCACCGACTTGTAATCGCCTTCAAATTTAGCTTTAAATTTTACAGCAGCTCTGTCAGCATTTGTATTGTTATGCACATGAATCTCAAAAGCATCTACAGCTGTTTTACCCCCTTTGTCAGAAGCGTGCATAAAATACTCATGTTTTCTTCCAAGACTGGCATGAGGCATGCCATACATAAGCTGGCTAGTACTATTGAACTGGACCCATGAGTTTTCTGGAAGCAACTGTTCGTTCTTCAGCTTTAGTGTCAGTCTAAGTTTATCTGTAGTACCATCTTCATAATCATAGAAGGTGTCTGAGGGAATTTTTACTTCAAAATAAGTACCCACACAAGTGACAACTCTATCAATATGGTTTTTGAGTTCTGGGGCATTGTTTGGTTCCAACATCTGAATAGTCCCACTTGTGCTAGTACGCACACGGCCTTGTGTTGAGGTGGTTTCCATTTTGGTAGTTGGTGCTTTGGTAGTAGTATGAGGTTTGGGTTTTGTGGTTCTTGCTTTCTTGGTAGGCTTTCTTGTTGTAGTTGTTGAGGACTCGGTTGTTGGTGGCGTGGCAGGCTTTTGAGTCGTCACCCGGGGTCTCTTAGTTGTGGGTGGTGTTGCTACAGCAGTAGGCTCTACATATCCAGGTCTGGTTGCTGTTGGGCGAATTTGACCAGGTACAGTAGTTGTTGCATCCACAACTCTAGTTGGCTGGATTGGCCCAGGTGTTGGTGTCTGAACTACTATTCTACTTCTAATTGTGACTGTTGGCTTCACAGGCAATGGCACAGGATCTCTTACAGGAGGTGCAGTGGTTTCTGTAGGAGGCGCGATGGATGGCGATGTAGGGGTCGGAACAATCCTTGTTGGGGGTTCCTGAATAGCTGTTGTGGGTGGTCCAATAGCAGTAACAGGTGTAGGTGTTGTATTGACTTGTCTTCGAATTCTTTTGTTAGGCTGAGACTTTTTATTAGCAATATGCCAGCCAACAACAGGGACCCCTAATTGTGCGGACATGGTTCCCTTTTTAGCTGGTGATTCAACAGTCTCAATGTTAGGAACACTGTTCTGGTCCAAAGAGCACCCAAGTTTCCACGATAACAAGGCTCCATTTTCTACAACTTTCTTAGCATTACCTGGTCCAGCCATGAAGGCAGACATGTCAAAGAGTCTATTATTGACAACTGGCACCAGTTTCATGTGATTTAGTTCAACTTCTGAGAACTTCTTCATTCGATTTAAAAGTTCAAACCTCTGCTTTGGTGTCATTTTGGTCAAGTCTGCATCCAGAATTACAGTCAAAATAGTCTCTGGCTCATCTACACCACATACATATGATGTCAACTCATTTGTGTCTTGTGAGGATGTTCTTATCGACTGGGGTTCGTTATGATCCTCAGGATGAACTTCAACAGAAAATACATCGGTTGCCTGTGGTATGAAACTTCCATTGGATAATAGCTGCATTGCAGTTACTGCGATATAATAGACTCCCTTGTCTGCATCAAGAGGAAGACCCAATAGACTGCTACTTTCTAGTTCCCAGTGTAGCCAAGATGGTAATGTCGGTTTTCCAACTTCTGACACCTAAAATAAAGAAATAGATTTATATTAATACAACGAAACTAGCATGTGCTTTTTTTCTACATATGAACAAAGTGAAAACCGTTTCCGAATTCGCTTGATACAATACGGTCATAAAATGCGAGAACAGATAAGCCAAACTATATGTACTGCGCTCATAAAGTACCAAGAGACAAGACTGATTCAGTATGCATAATGAATTATTGATAAACTGTACAATCAGTATTTCAAATAATTAGCTCTGAAGAAGAGATTATCCAAGCGCAAAAACGTTCGGACCTTAAAGGCGGCAGCTTTTATTTAACCTTCAAAGTAACTTCATAACTTAGAGGGGAGGAAGCTGGCATCGTGTTACAGTGCTCGCTAGAACTCTGAAAGCACCAATCCCTTCATTTTCGTGTGATTCTGTGTAACAATCCATAGTGTCCAACAGATATCGAAATTGTTGCTCAATTCTCATCGTTTTTACGAGTGATTGAAGGATTTGGGTTTCAGCATTTGGGTTTGACCACCTTATAGCGAAAACACTGAACACTTTCTACGGGTACTGCTGAAGTCGAAAATGCTAACTGCTGGTGTGCAAGAAAGGCTTCCCTCAGTTAGGGCTTACAAGTAGTGCATTTCTGGTCTACCCACACAGAGTAAGGTTTGTCATGGGATTGGACTTTTGCTTTCACTACTACCACGAATTAAGACGCAGTCCTGCTGTTGTCTCACATGCAAGTGATCTTTCATCACAATGAATACACACAATACAATGATGCTATCAATGAGTGATTCAAGGCGAGGTCTTTCCGCAGGGAAAGCAGATCTGGCACTTGAACACTGTATTATCTTTCTTTAGCTGGTTTCTGATGTTTAGAAGTAGGAAACGGCCCCTGCATTATGGGTTACAGAAGGCCTAGAAACTGGCGGAAAAAGATTTTGAATCTGAATGTGGAGTTTACTGGCCACCTTTCAGTAGGGGCCAGCTACATTTGTTTTTATGACTTAGAGGTAGTTTGCTGCCTCATTGCAAGATCGCCGAGATTCGTGACTTGTATTGCAGCATCATAGCAGAGGAGAGATCTCATTAGGCTAGAAAAGAAAATGTAACCTTGAACAGTGATGCACGATCATCGAGGTCTTAAACCTAGAACAATGAATTGGTGCAACTTGCGCATCCACCAGCTGAGGCATTAAGCAAGCTCAGAAATGCGATTCAGAATATCCCAAAAGTGGTCAAAGTGAAAAGAAAACCAGGAAAGTTTACGATTTTTCATATTCAGTATAATTGTGAATTGGTTATTTAATATTTAAAGACTCGAGGGCATATTTAAGAAAAACGAATTTCCCTCGTCAGTGTTTTAGAAAGCACAAAAGTTAGACACCAGATGGCAACTAAGCAGGAAGCTCTATTAACCCCAAAGGAAGACTCGTTTTTGGACGGCAAACAACGTCTGAATGAATGAATGAATGAATGAATGAATGAATGAAATTATTTGTAGAGCGCACAATGGCCAAAACGGCTTCCTGGCGCTGAGAGCTCTAAGGAACAGAACAGACAGGGCCAGGAGGTTTAGCGGGGGTAAGCCAGGGCGAACAGAAAAGTTTTGAGCGCTTTACGGAAGTGTGAAAATATAGGGATGGAGCGCATGGAGAGAGGAAGGGAGTTCCAGAACCGGGGTGCAAGAACAGAAAATCTAGTTCCACCAGTGCGAGTTTTGTGGAAACGGGGAACAGTGAGGAGAGCAGAGTAAGATGAACGGAGAGTTCGGGCAGGGGTGTGGAGGGAAATCAGAGAATTAATGAAAGCCGGTGCAGAGTGATCAAGGGCCCGATAAACAAGGCAACCTAGTTTGAACAAAGATCTCTGCAGGATGGGTAACCAGTGGAGGGATTTGAGGACAGGAGTGATGTGATGGGTTTTGGGCAAGTACAATTATCATAGATTATTAATCATATTAAGTATTCCACACTGGTATTGTTTCAAAGGTATAGTTAAAGTAGACTGGTTTTCCAATATTTTAAAGCCCTACTTTTACGTCACTGGGGGAAAACATTGAAGGGATAATACAGACCAAGCACACACCTGGATGACACCATTGTGAACAAACCCAGAGGCTGGACAAGGAGGGAGCAGGGGCAGGGAAGTGATGTGTCGCTGTTGGATAGGACACACAAAGACTTCCTGCCAGCCCCCAAACCTCTCATACAAAGATTTGTTTTTGTTTTTATTATCTGTTTAAAACTTTTAGTAGTTATTACATTTTTTTGTTCTCATTTTGCATTTTTTGTTCCATAATGGGATGTGGGTTTACAGGGGAATAGGGTGGGAAGTTATTTAATTGCCTCAAATTGTAAAGCGCTCCGATATCCTTCGGGATCAAGTTTGCGCTATATAAAACTTTATAAATAAAATACAAATAAAATAAAATCCTTGAAAGAGAACGAAAAGAAAATGTTACTTACCCAGTATGCATCTGTTCTTGGCATATAGAGCTTAGAGTCATATGCTGTGCATAGAGCGCCATCTAGTGTTTGGTCCGGATGTTTGCGCATTGTTTTTGTTTGAAGAAGTCTCTCCAGTCACGAGGTAGGTCTCATCCTTTCGGTAATAGTGCGCATGGGCATCAACTCCATCCTTAGATTGTTTTGCCGTAAAGGGTGATGGAGTTAGTAAGAGTAATAAAGAGAGATGTCCATGTATATTGTATCTAAGTAAGATGTTACAGACACAGGTAAAGGCACCCGGGGAGGCGGGTGAGCGCATATGACTTTACAGCTTTATATGCAAAGAACAGATGCATACTGGGTAAGCAGCATTTCCGTTTGAGGCATAGGAGTTGTAGATCATATGCTGTGCATAGACTATATAGCAGTTATCTC
Source organism: Lissotriton vulgaris (assembly GCF_964263255.1). Lineage (NCBI taxonomy): Eukaryota > Metazoa > Chordata > Amphibia > Caudata > Salamandridae > Lissotriton > Lissotriton vulgaris. The sequence goes on from NC_141697.1 coordinate 971,632,121, forward strand.
CCAAAGCAGTGGCTAACCTGTAGCTGTTGCAGTGGTCTGAAATAGTGTACGTACAACTGCCTGGCCCACACAAGTTTGCGGTCTTGCTAACACATCTACACAATAGTGTATTCTTGCGGTCCAGGATACCCTAAGAATTAATGCAGACAAGGGCATCCATCAGGCTTTGGTACTCCTTGACTTGTCGGCCGCGTTCGACACGGTCGACTATAACATACTGTTGAACCGTGTCGAACAGGCCGGCCTCAGGGGTCCCGCTCTCAGATGGATACCGTCACCAATCGGACGCAATCAGTGAGACTAGGAACATTTACAGCCCCAAGGATATATTCTTTCTGTGGAGTGCCGCAGGGTTCATCGCTCTCACCACTTTTATTCAAACTTTACCTCCGACCCTTGTTACATTCTCTAAAGGACCGTAAAATTACCATCTTTAATTATGCTGACGACCTGCAGCTGATAATCCCCTTGAATTTCCCGGACTCTGTTGTCGAGTTTCAGGCAACAATGTTACATATACATCGTTGGATGGACTTAAACCATCTCAAACGCAACCCGGGCAAGACTGAATTAGTATTGCATGGGAAGAGTGAGCTTAGCTGGGGCCGTCACTTCTGGCCTACCGATGTGGGCTCTCCTCCTATGGCATCCAACTCGGTCAAAAGCTTGGGGGTGATTCTTAGTGCTGATCTTTCATTTAAAGGACAGGTGGGAGCTGTGGAATCCTCTAGCTTCTTCCAACTAAGAAAAATTAGGAAAATTGCACATCTACTGATTCACTCGGCACTTGTGCAAGTGGTAATAGCCCTTGTACTCTCTCGACTGTATTTTTCGAATGCCCTGTATCTTGGTCTTCCAGTGGGACTCTTAAAAAGACTCCAGATGGTCCAAAATCAGGCAGCTAGATTGTTTTGGAAACAACCTAAATGGCAGTCAGCAAGGCCCGGGATGGAGAAACTACACTGGCTGCCGATGGCCCAAAGGATTTCCTTTAAGACAGGATGCACTGCTTTTAAAGCCCTACATGGCAATGGTCCTAAATTTATAAGAAATATGATAGTCAACTATAAGCCCCAGCGCAACCTACGGTCTTGCCCATCTCAGCCTAGCCACCACCCCTTCGTTTAACAAAAAGAGGCAAGGAGGCAGCAGCTTCTGCTATCAAGCGTCCACTTTCTGGAACTCCGTCCCTCTGTCTCTTAGGAGTTGTGACAACCTTTTGGGCTTTAGGAAGCTCTTGAAAACATGGCTCTTCAAGCAGTCCTATTTTTAGGAATTGTACTTCTGTCTCCTTGAAACAGCGCCAATAAACCTATGGGTGTACGTGCGCTTTAAAAAGAATTATTAACATAACATTGTGAATGTGTGTGGTGTAGACCATGTTGCAGATGTCATCTATGGGTATATTTCATAAGAATGCCGTAAAATCACCCATGTATCATATTTGAATGCACTTAACTATCCACCTTGCAATACCTGATATTGGATTGCATTTATGTGGTGGAGCAAAAGCAATAAAAAAGTTGTTTGGTTTTCCTGAAAGGTTTTGGTCTTTATATGTAGTATAGTAATGCTCTTGTGAAGAACACATTTTGCCACTGAATCTGGTTGAGGGAAGAACACAGGCAGCTCAACAGACTGGTTTATAAGAAAGGCAGAAATGACTTTAGGTAAAAATGTGGGGTTAGTTATAAGAAGCACTTTATTTTGGTGTATTTGTAAAAATGTCTATTCTATGGTTAGTGCCTGAAGCTCACCCACTCTTTTCAGAGATGTGATGGCTTCCAAGTGAAAATTTGTAGTTCACATTTGTGCAACAGCTCAAAAGGTGGACCCATGAGTCTTGTAAGAACTATGTTGAGATTCCATACTGGAGCAGGTGGAAGTCTGGGGGAAAGACTTAAGTCATTCCATAAATGCTTTAATAGCAGGCACTCTAAAAAGAGACAAATGCGGTTTGTTTTGTAGATATGCAGCGATTGCAACAAGATGAAAGCGTATGGGTGGAGTAGTTTCTTACCTGTAACTCCAGTTCTGTAGTAGAGGTATCTCTGTTATAGTCATAATCTAGTGAATAGTCCCGCCCATGTGCGTGGACCCTGGAGCAATCAAAAATAATCTCTTAAGCCGTCTTCAGTGCAGTCCTGCATAGACACTTAAGAGAAAATTAAAGATGATAATAATGCAGCCTATATTCACAAGGCTCCACTGTCCAGTACTTCAACTACAAATTGAAAGGATATTCCACCATTATCACATTTAACAGTCTGCTAAGTTTCACCAATAGAGAAACTTACCCTTCACAAAATCCTTGGAATGATAGAGAGAAGGGGATGGACAGACAGGCCCCATAGGCTGCCATTATGTGTCTGGAAAAAGGATACCGTGCCTTTAACACCTTGGCTGCTAAGGGTTTTCCCCTCCGGTGCTGACTTTTTTAAAAGCCCCTTTATTCATGACGAGCTCAGCTCGTCATCAGCACAGCTCAACTGTGCCTCATGACGAGCTGAGCTCGTCATGAGCAGGGAAGGGGTTAAGGAACTCTCCAGAGACCCTCGGTATCCCAGGATGCACAGCAATAGTCCTTTTACTTCCAGTTCTTTTTGAAGGTGTATAAAGCAAGGCCTGTAGCATACATTACAGTACCATTTTCTCCACCGGGGAGGAGGGCGGGCGCTTATGACAATAACAGAGATACCCCTACTACAGAACTGGAGTTACAGGTAAGAAACTACTCCTTCTGTAGTAGGGGATTTCTGTGTATAGTCTTAATCTAGTGACTAGAATGGCAAACCCATCCCCACAAACAACCGGGCGGTGGAGAAAAGACAACACCACTACTGTGCAAACAGATTTCTTAGCGAAGCATGCCCAACCTGAGCATCCGCTCTAGCATCAGAGTCCAGACAGTAATGCTTAGCAAAGGTATGGACCGACTTCCAAGTGGCAGCCCTGCAGATCTCTGCAATGGGAAAATTTCGAAGCAAAGCTGTTGTAGCTGCTTTGCCCCTGGTAGAATGAGCCTTAGGCTTACCCCCTACGGTCTTGTTCGCTTTCTGATAATATAGCTGGATATAGGACACAATCCACCTAGAGATGGACTGTTTAGAAGTAGCCAGACCAGTCCTGATCGACCCATAGTTTACAAATAATTGTTCGGACGTACGAATATCCTTGGTCTTATCCAGGTAGAATTTCAACACCCTTCTGACATCCAGGGAATGAAGAGACCGTTCCGCTGGAGTGGAAGGGTTCTGAAAAATCGTTGGTAAAGTTATAGTCTGATTAACATGAAAGTCAGAGATCACCTTAGGAAGGAACTTCGGTTGAGTACGCATGACAACCTTAGCAGCATGAAAAACAGTATAAGGTTCCTGGCAACACAATGCCTGAATTTTACTCACCCTGCGGGCCGATGTAATGGCCACGAGGAACGCCGCCTTCCACGACAGGTGCTGCAATGAAGCCTTGTGAATAGGCTCGAAAGGTTCCTTCATCAACCTGGACAGCACCACATTCAGCTCCAACGAAGGCAAAGGAAGCCGAACAGGAGGGAACACCTTCAATCCTTCCAAAAAATCCTTTATCACAGAAATCTGGAAGAAGGATGTTTGCGAAATGCATTCCCTGTATGCAGTCAATGCAGCGAGGTGAACTTGCGAGGTGAACTTTAATGGAATGGAAATTAAGGCCAGACTGAGCTAGATGCAGAAGGTATGGAAGGATGACATCCTCCTTGCAGGTCGTCGGATCATAGTTCTTAGACGTGCACCAGATGCAGAATCTCTTCCACTTGTAAGCGTAGGAAGTCCTAGTGGAAGGCCTCTTAGCCTCCTTCAATATGTCCATGCAATCTTCAGGAAGATTCAAGTAACCATATTTCACTCTCTCAGGAGCCATGCCGCCAAACTCAACGATGAGAGGTTGGAGTGCACCATCTACCCCCCGAACTTCGTGAGAAGGTCCAGCCGACACGGCAGCCGCCGGTGAGGTAAGAGCGACGGGTGAAGCAGGTCCGTGAACCACCACTGTCTGGGCCATTCCAGAGCGATGAGGATCATTCGCGTCCTGGACTGGGACAGCTTGATGAGCACCGCCGGAATCAGGGGAATGGGTGGGAAAGCGTACAGAAAGCTGTTCGACCAGCTGATGCATAACGCATTCACTAGAGTACCCGGTTGGTAATACCTCGAGGCGAAGTCGCAGCATTTTCTGTTTTCAGAGGTGGCAAACAGATCTACGTCTGGAGTGCCCCACATGGCGAAGATGTCGTCGAGCACCTCGTCGTTTATGACCCACTCGTGGTTTTCTTGGATCAACCTGCTGAGGGCGTACGCCTGAACACTGCACACCTGGCTGATGAGTCGCCGTTACCGTCAATCCTCTTGCTAGCAGCCAGTGCCAGATCGCCTGCGGTTCTTGCGGCAGGGTGCGCGATCTGGAGCCCCCCTGCTTGTTGAGGTAATACATAGTGGTCGTATTGTCCGTCTGCACAAACAAGGAGTTGGTCTGGAAGGACGGATGAAAGGCCTTCAGTGCCAAGTGAACAGCTCTGAGTTCCCGGAAATTGATGTGATACGTGGACTCTGCCGGAGTCCACGTTACCTGGATCTGTAGATGGTCTGAATGAGCTCCCCATCCCTGGAGAGACACATCCATCACAATAGTCTGAGTGGGAATGTCCTTGTGGAAAGGAACCCCTCTGAGGAGATACTCCACTGAGCACCACCATCTCAGGGACTGTCGGGCGTGAAGCGACAACCGGACCCTGTCGTCCCAGGACCCTCTCTTCTGGTCCCACTGATCCTCCAAACATTCCTGCAGCTGCCTCATGTGTAGGCATGCATGTGGAGTGAGGAAGATGCAAGAGGCCATCGACCCCAGTAGATAAGACACCGTCCTCACTGTTGTAGATGGAGCAGCTATGAGAGCCTGAACCTTCCGAAAGATCGATAAGCGTCTCCCCTCCGAAGACACGCTTGCTGTAAATTGATGGACGCTCCCAAGTACTGGAGGCACTGGACAGGAATCGGGACAGACTTGGACATATTTATGTGCAACCCCAGCTGGTTCAGCAGGAAGGCCGTCCTGTTGAAGCGCAATTGTGCTTCCTGGAAGGTGGAGGCCTTGATCAACCAGTCGTCCAGGTAAGGGTAGACAAACACCCAGGTCTTGCGCAGGTGAGCTGCAACCACAGCCATGCATTTTGAAAAAGTCCTGGGTGCAGACTTCAGTCCAAACGGTAGTACGGTGTACTGATAGTGATTGGTGCCGACGAGGAAGCGCAGGAACTTACTGTGTTTCTGTGCAATGGGCACATAGAAGTACACATCTTGCAGATCTATCGCGCAAAGCCAGTCTCCCCTCTGTAGCTGAGGATAGATCTGATACAAAGACAGCATGCAAAACTTTCCCTTGCGAATACATTTGTTTGCTTGTTGCAAATCCAGAATGGGCCTGAACTTGTTCTTGTCCTTCTTCTGCACTAGGAAGAAACGTGAGTTAAGACCCTTTCCCCTTTGAGATAGAGGGAAGTCTTCTATCGCCCTTTTTCTTAAAAGGACATCAGCCTCCGCCTGGAGCTCGCATAGTTGGAACTGCGAGCAAACCGGTGGAATTGCTGGAGACGGGCTGGTGAAACGAAGACTGTATCCATTGCAAACAATATTCAGCACCCACTTGTCCAGAGTAATTTTTCTCCACTCTGCCAGGTGCACAAGTTACTTACCTTTGGTAACGATATATCTGTAAGAAACAGTAGTTAGTATTGGATTCCTTACCTTAGAATATCCCCAGGCGTCAGACTGGATCCGGAAACTTTTGCGTAGCAGTTCCCTTGCGCGTCGGTAGGCATAGTCTGCGGCTCCGCGTCCGTAGTCGTTGGCGCCGGGATGACATAACCGGAGTACTTAGACGCCGCCCTCGCGCAGACGTCAGTTCTTATACCCAGCTTTTCCGCGCCAGAAACGCAGAGCCATGATAAAAACCAACACTGGTGCCATGAAACTAGGGCCCTGAAAGGGGGTGACCTTAACCCTAGATATCGGTTCGCAGAACGGGGAGGATGGGTCGGGCGGTAAGGAATCCAACACGAACTACTGTTTCTTACAGATATATCGTTACCGAAGGTAACTAACTTCTGCATCTGAAAGAAACAGGTTAGTATTAGATTCCTTACCTTAGAATAGATACCCCAGCAATACCAACCCCGGTGGTGGGTCTGCGAACCAATAATCACACCAGAAAGTCCTGGAGGATGGAACGGCCAAAGAAGCCTTCCTCCGGACTTGGCTGTCCAGGCAGTAGTGTCTTGCGAACTTGAAGCGAGGCCCACGTAGCTGCCTGACAGATGTTCTGCAAGGGGACTCCCCGGCCCAGGGCAGTAGTAGCCGCCGTGGCCCAAGTGGAATGGGCCCTAAGCCCAACAGGAGGCTCCTTCTTAGACAAAGAGTAGCATGCCTTGATGCACAAAACGACCAACCAAGTGATGGTCAGTTTGTGCACTGCCCGTCCCTTCTTAGCGCCCATGTAACCAACAGAGTTGGTCATCCACACGGAACTGGCGTGTGCGATCCAGATAGTATGAGAGCGCACGTTTTGGGTCCAGACGGTGGAGCCGCTCTTCCTCTTTAGAGGGATGCTGAGGCGGAAAGAAGGTGGGCAAGGTGATGGATGCCCGATGTGGAAGGCTGTGACTACCTTGGGCAGGAAAGAGGGTCTTGTCTGTAACATAACCTTGTCCGGATGAACAGAAAGGAAAGGAGGCTTGGAGGAAAGAGCCTGGAGCTCACTCCCTCTCCTGGCAGAGGTGATGGCAACCAGGAAAACAGTCTTAAGTGTAAGAAGACGGAGAGGAGAGTTATGAAGCGGCTCACAAGTAGCGCACATCAGGTAAGTCAGAACCAGGTTCAAGTCCCGCTGGGGCATCACGAAAGGAACAGGGGGGAACATACGAGTGATGCCATTCGAGAACGTATTAACAATCGGGGACTTGAACAAAGAAGGCTGATCAGGTAGCCTTAAGAAGGCGGAAAGGGCAGAAAGGTAGCCCTTGATAGTGCACAGAGCAAAGCCCTGCTGGGTAAGAGAAAGAAGGAAGAGGAGAACCTCAGAAAGGGGGGCAGAGAGTGGATCCACAGCCTTTGCTGTGCACCATGCCACAAATCTGCTCCACCTGCAGGTGTATACCGACTTTGTGCAGGTACGCCTGGCTGCCAGAATCACAGTACAAACTTCAGGAGGCAAGTCAAATGGCCTCAACTTTAGCGGCTCAATCTCCAAGCATGGAGGTGGAGACTGGTCAAGTTCAAGCAGACGACCGTACCCTGCTGCTGCGACAGTAGGTCCTCCTGAAGAGGCAGATGAATCGGGGAATCAACAGACCTGCTGAGTAGCTCGGGATACCAATATCTTCGTGCCCAGTCTGGAGCCACAAGGATAACTTGGGCCCGGTCGCGTCTGATCTTCTTCAGCACTCTGGGCAGAAGTGGTGTAGGTGGAAAGGCGCACAACAGACCGCAGCTCCACTCGCGCCGAAAAGCGCCGCCGAGCGAGTGCCGCCTTGGAAATTCCAACGTGCAAAACTGATGACATTGCGCATTCTCTTCTGTGGCGAATAGATCTAACCAAGGCTCTCCCCACTGCTGAAAGAGGCATTGCGCCACGTCTGAGTTCAGACACCATTCGTGATCCATCATGCACCGGCGGCTGAGTTTGTATGCCCTGGCGTTCAGGGAACCTGCCAGGTGTTAAACCACCAGGGTCACGCCCTGATGTTCCAGCCACTTCGACCCAGAACCCTGGGTGGATGGAGCACACGGTGGTCAACCCTCTCGACACCAACGTTGAGGCCATCGACGTAGACTGAGATCTGTGCCGTTTTCTGGCCTGCTCTTGACTGGGGAGCCCCCCAGAGGTAACAGCACGGGCAGAGGACTCAGACCCAGTCCTCCCATGCCCAGACCCACCTTGATCCTGAAGTTCTCAGCTCCAGGCCTTGGAGCCAGATTATCTCCGTCCCTCAGGGTCCTCTTGGAACAGGACTGACAGATCTCGCAATCTTCAGGGACATGGGATGAAGGGAGACAGAGGATACACACTCTGTGGACGTCCGATTTGGCCTTCCTCCTGGCACATTCAGGGCACCTGTCGAACAAAGCAGGCATTTGACAGAAAAATGGCAAAAAACCCCAGCAAATGGATGGGAGGAGTAGTCAGTGTCGAGTGAAACACTCTAAACACTTGAAGTGTCAAAAATTCGAATTAAACCCAAAAAAGGGTGAGCTCAATGCTTCAGGGTCCTGCTAGCAGGAGCCGGAAAAAAGATTGAAAGTAAAAGGACTATTGCTGTGCATCCTGGGATACCGAGGGTTTCTGGAGAGTTCCTTAAAGGCACGGTATCCTTTTTACAGACACATAATGGCAGCCTATGGGGCCTGTCTGTCCATCCCCTTCTCTCTATCATTCCAAGGATTTTGTGAAGGGGAAGTTTCTCTATTGGTGAAACTTAGCAGCCTGTGTTAAATGTGATATTGGTGGAATATCCTTTGCATTTCTAGTTGAAGTACTGGACAGTGTAGCCTTGTGAATGTAGGCTGCATTATTGTCTTTAATTTTCTCTTAAGTGTCTATGCAGGACTGCACTGAAGACAGTTTAAGAGATTATTTTTGATTGCTCCGGGGTCCACACACATGGGTGGGACCATTCACTAAATTATGACTATACACAGAGATCCCCTACTACAGAAGTGCACGCTACATTGGAACGCTGTAGATGTAACAGATAGCAAATGATGGTTTTGATTGAAGCATCTAGCAGATTGATTTGATTGTTGTTACACTAAATGACAAACCGCTTCCACTTTGCTGCATAGCATGCTCTTGTGGTAGGGAGCCTAGCCTCTTTGATAATATTCATGCAGTCTGGCGGAAGATGAAGATAGCCCAACTCTAAGATTTCAGGTGCCAGATTGCAAGGTTGAGATGACTGGGATCTGGAGGTCTTTTCTCTCCATGGTTCTGAGTGAGAAGATTGGGAGTAAGGTGTAGTTTTTGGTGAGGAACTACTGATGGCTCCAACAGGGTTGTGAACCAGGATTGACGGGCCCATGAGAGAGCAACAAGGATTTGTATCAGGAACTGCTGTCTGAGCTTTCGAACCACTTATGGAATGAGTGGGAGAGGCGGAAAAGCGTAAGCAAATATCCCTGACCAATTCATCCGTAGTGCATTGACTTTGGACAATGGGTGTGGATACCTGGATGCAAAGTTTGGGCATTTTGCATTTAGGTGGGTGGCGAACAGATCCATCTCTGAGAAGCCCCAGATTTGGAAGAATGGGAGGAGAACTTGAGGGTGGAGTTCCCATTCGTGGGTCTGCTGTCGTGGACGACTGAGCAGATCTGCAATCAGTTTGTTTACTCCTGGAAGGTGTTCTGTAAGGAGATATATTTTTTGAGGTATGACCCATCTCCAGATGCTCTGGGCTAGCTGTGAGAGCTGGAGAGAGTGTGCGCCCTCCCCTATTTTTGTATGTAGTACATTGCTGTCATGTTGTCTGTGTGAATCAGGACAGCTTGCCTACTAGAAGTTTAAAGGCTTTCAGAGCTAGAAAAATTGCTAGCAGTTCTACATGGTTATGTGGAGTTGTTTTTGTTTCAGAGTCCCCATACCCTTAATGGTATGTTTTTAATGATGAGCTAACCAACCGGTGAGCAAGGAGTCTGCTTTTAGCACTATCTGGAATCGGGTCGACGAATGGCCATCCCTTGGAGAGGTTTTGTATGTTCCACCACTGCATAGAGCGATGGGTGCGGCCATCCACCTACACTAGATTTGATAAAAGACCTTGAGCCTGATTCCTCTGACACGCTAAGCATTCCTGTTGGGGACGCATTTGGAGTCTTGCGTAAGGAACGATTAAAATGCAAGATGCCCTCATTCCTAGCAATTGCATGAACACTCGGGCTGGTAATGAGTGTTGAGGCTGAAACTGCAATATTAGAGTCTGCATGATCCGGATCCTGACTGGGTTGGGACACGTTAGAGCTTTGAGTGTCTATTGTGGCTCCTAGATACACTTGTGTGTTGGATGGTTGTAGATGAGACTTGGTGAGGTTTACAGTGAACCCAAGGTTGCGAAGCAGTTCGACTGATTCTCGAGTGTGGCGTAGGCAGCTCGATTGCGAGCTAGCTTTTATTAGCCAGTCGTCTAGATAGGGTAGGACGTGAATGTGCTGTCTTCATAGATGATCCGCGACTACTGCCAGACACTTGGTGAAAACCCTGGGTGATGTTGTTACTCTCAATGGGAGAACTTTGAATTGATAATGTTGTCCGTCCACCACAAACCTGCGGTATTTCTGGTGAGCAGGGTGAATGGGAATATGAAAATAGGCGTCCTGTAAGTCCAGAAAGTCGCCTTGCTGGAAGAGTGTGAGCATCAGTTGGAGGGTTACCATGTGAAAGTGGTCCGACTGAATGTACAGATTTAGTTCTCAGAGGTCTACTATAGGCCTGAGAGAGAAGTTCTTTATGGGAATTAAAAAAAATACAGGCATATACTCTAGTCCCCTGGTATTGTAATGGGACAGGCTCTATAGTGTGTTTTTCCAAGAGAGAACTTCTTGCTGTAGGAGGGCGAGATGCTCTGATGACATTGCATGTGATCTTGGAAGAATATTTGCAGGAGTGTCTGTAAGCACCAGGCAGTATCCATATTGGATAACTTGTAGTACCCACTTGTCTGAAGGGATTGAATTCCAGACAGGTAGGAATTGGGAGAGGCGTTCCCCGACCTGGGTGGAATGATGGGGGTAGAACGGAAGGAAGTCACTGTTTGCGGGGGAAGTTCGGGTGGAGTTTTCTGCTTCTTCCCTTAACATGGTTTCCGCTAAAACCTCCTCTGAAATAACATCTTGAAGAGGGGATTCGTTTATGTTCTATAAGAGGAGGAGGGATTTTTGGTGGACAGTTTTTGAACCACCCCTGTAAAATGAGCAGCAAAAGGAATCCCTAGTGGCAGGTAACTGCAAACCCCCCCCCCCATGGACTTTGCAACCTCAGTACCCTTTTTCGTCTTTTCCAGCGAGGTATCAACAGCTGGGCCAAAGACATGCTCCTTGTTGAATGGTTGGTTAAGAATCGAGGTTTGCACCTCCGGCTTGAAGCCCGATATTCTCAGCCAAGCATGCCTGCTCAAGAGTACACTGGTGTGGCCTACACAAGCTGCTGTTTCCGCTGCGTCTAGGGCACATGTAATGGATGTTTTGGTGATAAGTTTACCTTCCTGAATAAGGTCATTAGCCTTAGATTTGAATTCATCCGGTAAACTCATCGTAATGAGCCCTATCATAACGAGCCAACAGAGCTTAAGTGTTGGAAATGCGCCAGTGACTTGCTGCATGAGAAGCCACTCTTTTGCCAGAGGCATCCATAAGCTTAGACTCCTTATAAGGAGGAGGAGCCCCACCAGTGGTTTGTGAGTTAGCTCTCTTGCGAGCCTTGGAGACTACAAGAGATTCTATGGGCAGCTGGCCTCCAATGTAAAAAACTGGGGTCCGTAATAGCTTGTTTATATTTTTTGCCCACCCTAGGTGTAATTACCCTTGCCCTTACAGGGACTTTAAATACCGCATCCGTGTGTTTTAACATGCCTTTGGGCATTGTTAAGATACAAGTAGCTCTTCGGGAAGAAATAAGTGTTTCAAAGAGGAAATCCTCTTCTAAAGGCTCCTTATGGAGCTCCACCCCAGGATATTGAGCAGCCCTGATGAGCTCAATGTACCCAATGACGTCTTCAGGTGGGGAGGGTCTGGAGGGATACAAATGAGGGTCATTGTCTGTGTTTGGGTCTGTATGATACTCCTCCCAAGGGTCAGTGTCCTGTAGCCTATCCTGATTCCCCATCCCCTTCATCCTGTGGGTCAGGTGAAAGTGGTGGTGAATTTGATGGTTTGATGAGCAAGATGGGATCAGTGGGAGACGTAGGTGGAATATAAGGGGGGAGAAGGGTTAGTACCCTTTTTAGAATAATGTGGTAGTCGTCTAACAGGTTAATCTTCCATTTTTTGGGAAGAGTGGCATGAATCTGCCCTGTTTCAGGGGTGATCACCAGTTTTTTCTGCTTTGGATCCGAAGGCTGGGCATCGGGCCGAGGCTCTTTAGAGGGAGTGTCTTTCTTTATGCGCCGGTTTCGGCTCCAAGCCTTTAGGCATCGAAGATTTAAGCTCCAAGCATTTTGGTGTCGAAGGTGGAATCTTCGGCAACAGTAGTATTGTGACCAACACATGCTTGAACTTGTGTTTCGGCGCCAAAGGTATTGGTTCGGCACCTGAGTGGGGCTGGCTCAAGCCGGAAGGCTTCTCTTTCTTTTTCGGAGCCGGGCCCGAGGGCAGGGCGTCGGAATTTTTTTCGGTGCCGATCTTGGCCCAAGGGCAGAGGAGGGACCGGAGACTTTGTTTTATGTCGAGAAGGCAAAGGGGCATCTTTGCTCACTGTACGTTGAACATGAGCAGGTGGTTTTCCCATATCGGAGTCAGCCTCGGACACAGAAATCTGTTATTCTTCTTCGGCTCCTTGAGCTTGATGTTCAGTGTTGGAATCTTCGCCGAAGATGTCCGGTGCGGAGTCGCTCTGGTGTTGCATCGCGTGGCATCGAGCCAGACAGTCACAAAGTGTCTTTTTCGATCGAAACGATTGACTCGCGTCGCAGTCGTTCTAGTCATGTTCCAGAGACAAGCAGAGGTTGCACACTTCATGCAAGTTGGTGTGTGGAAATTTAGCACGACACCCGGTACAGAACTTGAAGGGAGTCCATTCCATCAACTGCTAGCACGGTTGGTGCGGGTAGGCCCAACGGCCTGCCACGAGTTTACCAGATTGAAGGTTTTCGAAGCTGAGACGATGCGCGTCGAATGGGTAACCACGATCAATAACAATACTGCTGAGGGTAGTCGATTGCGTGTCGAAGGGGTCCAAAAACGGTACCAGAGCGCAGCAATACACATTCAAAAAACAATCTAAGGATGGAGTCGCTGCCCATGCGCACTATCACCGAAAGGAGGAGTCACATACCTCATGACTGAAATGACTTCTTCGAACAAAAAACAAAGTGCAAACATCCGGACCCAACACTAAATGGAGATCTGTGCACAGCATATGATCTACAGCTCATATGCCTCGAACAGTTGCTTACCTTTAATCATAGTTCACCTTCAACATAATCTTCATTGACGTTATAAGCAACCCTCCCTCCTCGCTGGTGGATATGCCAGAAAGTCTATTACCGATTAACTAGAATCATGCGACTATAAAAAAAAATAGCTAAGGTAACTGCTACTACAGGGCATGATGCAATACTGATACATTAGACTCCCACAAGGGAGTTGTGTCAGTTTAAAGCCCATGCAGAAAATGGTTCAACTGGTTAAATTAACTTTGCGTTCTTTTACTTGTCCTTTAAAAAGGTTTGTGAAGATATTGCTGGCCTGTTTATACACAAACAATTTGAAACAAACACACAATTTCTTACAAAATTGCATCACAAAATACTAACAAACACCCACTCCCACCATTATGCCAATAGAAATATTGCACATTCAAAACCAATTTTTCACTCAAATTATCAACGGTTAACACTAACGTCTCTAACACACAATATTCACCCACCTGCCTTTTATCCATTGCACAATTTAGAGCCTTAAAAGACCCACATGGTCCATTGCATCCCTACACATACACCTTCCGCCCTTAACCTACACAAACGACAAACATACCACTGTTCCCAACTCCTTGTCTATTACGCAACTACATCAGAAAAACAACTGCACAGCCCACCACCTCACTATCTCCACTGCCTACACAAAGAGATGCAACACAATACCTTCTACACCTGTTGGAGGAGGAGAACGCTATAGACAGACACTATTGATATCCCAACCAGTGTACAACGTCACCAATAATCCACCTGTTACAAGTCAAAAGGATAGTACTCACTCTTCCAGAAAACAATCAATACAGCGAAAATACAGTCTCTAAACTGGCCACTAATAAATGGCTGATCCCTTTCCAAAACTAAGTCTATGACCTACTCGCAGACACACAGCCTGAAACTCTTCAAAATTGAATGATGGTTAGGGAATGACATGGCTCCAGTATTGCACAAAGCCGTTACTCAAGGTTTCAAATTGCATAGGCAAAACATGAGGCAGACTAGCTGTTATATTCAAACAAACTGGAATAATGACTGAAGCTGGGGACATTTTCATACAAGCTTGTTAGTCCCTTATCGTCAGATACAACTAAACACCAGCTTTCTCCGGTTACTTCCTCCTTTACAGACCACCACCTAACATTCAGAGACATTTCTAGACAGTTTCCAACCTTCTGACCCCACACTCCAACCTATGCATCCTTGGTGACCTAATCATGGATAAGCCTAATATGCCCCCTCCCAAAAATATCATCACTAACCTAGACACACTGAACCTACATCAGATCATCCCCAAACCCACACACATCATTGGATACAACTTTGAAGTCATTTTTACAAATCCAGAATTATTCATTTATTTTTTATTTATTTGTCGAATTTGTAATGCGCATAGCTGCCCCAGCGCAAACCACAGACTCCAAGACAAGAACCAGAGAGCAGGAGGATTATACAGGGAAAAGCCAGGCCTTTATGGTCTTCCGGAACGCAAGATGGTTCTGGATGGAAACAGGAAGCGAGTTCCAGAGTTGCACGGCCAAACTGCGAAAAGAACGGCCACCAGCTCTGGCTTTCAAGACACGCGGGTTGCACACCAGCGCTGAGTCGGCAGATCTCAAAGGACGCCATGGCATGTAGAACTCTAGCAGCCCAGCCAGCCCCACGGGTGCCTGAAGCGATAAGATCTTATGCGCCAAACAGAGCGCGTAAATTGAATGCGCTTATCCACAAGCAACCCGTGGAATTTCCGAAGTACGTGGGAAACAGAGCATGATTTAGTAAGGGCCACCAGCATACGGGCGGCTGCATTCTGTGCTCTCTGGAGACGCTTAACACTGGCCTTGTTCGCGCCCAGGTACAGGCAATTAACATAATCCAGTCTAGACAAAATTGTAGCCAGAATAATGATTTGGCGTACTTTTGAAGGAAAAATAACCCAGCAGTGGCTTCAGGCCACACAGAAGCCCAAAACAAACCCCCGCCACTGCCTTAGATTGGGCGTCAAATGTCAGGCCACTATCAAACCAAATGCCTACATTTTTCACTGTCTCCTTGGGTAAGGGGGCAGGTTTCAGGCGGTTCGGCCAACATTGCTCGGACCACAACCCCTGATCCTTTCCAAACAATAAAATCTCTGACTTGCTGGCGTTGCAAACAGTTAAACGCCATCCAGTCCGCAATAGCTGAGAGGTCCTCTTTGAACTTGGTCAGATTGGTGCATCTTTTTTTTTGAAAACGCGATCACCAACTGGGTGTCGTCAGCGTACGATACCAGTGGCAAGCCCCTTCCCTTCGACAACACGGCCAAAGGCCAGACGTAGATGTTGAACAGTAGGGGACTTAACACTGAGCCCTGTGGTACTCCATTATGCAAGGCAAACTTTTGGGAACGGAAAGGAGGCACATGAACTTGAAAGGACCTCCCCTCCAGAAAAGACCGGAGCCAATTCAGGGCCCCGTCCCTAATGCCTATTTCCTGCAGGCGTCTTAAGAGTATTGCATGGGAGACGGTGTCAAAAGCGGCACTTAGGTCCGTAACTACCAGCAAAGCAAACTCAGTACTATGGCGTGCTCGGAAACCATGCTGAGATGGGTCAAGAATGGCATTTTGCTTGGAAAACTTGGAAAGAACGGACTTTACATGCAATTCCGTCACCTTTGCCAGGAACGGCAATTGGGAAATAGGACGATAATTGTCTGGCTCCGCGGGGTCCATGGAGGGCTTTTTGAGCAGCGGAATGACCTTACCATGTTTCCAGGCCTTCGGTACGGAAGCTAAAGCCAAAGAGATTGACCAGGTCAATATTCAGTGGGGAGAGGAGTGTGTGGAACTGGCGAAAGTGAGCAGGAGTCAGCAGATCCGCTGGCGAACCTAATTTGATCTTCAAACAGAGGGCCTCAAACTCCATCTGCGACAACGGAGGAAAGGAAGACAGGATATTTTCCTTCATGGAACAAGTGGTCCCCAAAACCCCCACCACCGGGGGCAGTGTCGGGAGGGTAAACCAAGGTAAATCTTGTCAACCTTTTTCACAAAGTAACGAGCCAACTCATTGTACTGCTGATCAGAGAAGATCAATGAGGTCCCTGTAGTGCCTCCACTCTTCATGCTCTTCAGCATGGAGAAGATAGTCTTGGCGGCGTTGGTACTGGCCAGGATTTTAGTGGCCACAAACTCCGCTTGAGCTCGCTGAATAAGCTTATGATACTGTTTAATGGCGGCTCGATATTCACTTTTGGCCACCCTGTCATAAGAGCGTCTCAAAGCACGTTCCAACTGCTTGCAGACCTTTTTGGCTGTGACTAGTGAGCCACTAAACCAAGTGTTAGATGGCCTACGGGATTTGCCTCCCAGCCTTGCCGGGATACAACTATCCAGGCCTAGCGTAACCAACTCATTGAAGCAGGAGTTTGCCGCCTCCATATCTGGCAGCAGCTGGGGCCTATGGCTAGACAGCCATGCAGATAAACAACTTGAGTCTAACTTATGCAAAGGGTGTTTTAAGACAGGAGCCGGACGGGTCAGATCGCCTTTTTCCAGCAGTCGCAATACAAAGGAGACAAAGAAATGGTTTGTCCATGCCTGCGGGACGGGTGGTAGAGTCGTGCGGGAACTTAAGTTGGAAAAAATAGGGTCCAGCAGGTGGCCAGCCATGTGGGTACCCGCCTGAACCTGTTGGATCATCCGATAGGCCTTCAAGTCCGCCAGGAAACTGGAGATCTCAGCCTTCCCACAATTTTCAAGATGGAGGTTGAGGTCCCCTAGGATAGTAAAATTTGCTGCCCTGCACGCATATTGCGCGACTTTATTCAGCAGATCTTCTCTGAAAGTACTAGAAGGGCCCGGAGGGCGGTAAACGAGGAGGCCAGTCATAGTGAGATTGAAATTCAATGTGATTTTAAACAAATTAGTCACCATAGAAAGGAATGATCCAGACATGTAGGGAGAACACCTTCTGGTAGTTATCCAACACATGACACCAAAACTCACTACGGATAAGTTCAACTTACCCACAACCACATATCGACCTCTCAGCTCTCGCATCTCCCAGGGACTCTGCAGGAGATACGAGAGCAGAGAGAATGTTCATCAGGCATCCACACATTAGATTACGGGAGCAAGCGCAATTTGCTTGTGGATTAAATACAAGAAATGTAAGATCGATTGATACACAGCATGAGGAATATACCATGCAACTTTGAGATATGGAGGAAAATACATTTCCTGTAATAGAGAAAGAGTATGTCCCGTGAGTGGAGTACAAATCGCAGAATCGCAGTGAGGACAAGGATAAGTTACTTACCTGTAATCCTAGTTCTCTTCCAGGGGTATCCTCAAAGTCATAAGCACTGAATATTCCCGCCCATGTGCGGGACCCCGGAAACGATATAAAAATATATATGTAAAAACACATATCTCGCTCCCCATATATGTACATACATATATTATTTTTCTCACACCAATGCAGCTCCAAAACTGAGGCTAAAACAATGTAAACACATGTACATGTACTGCACTTTGTGTTTTAGGGCCAGATGTAGGAGCCCTAATACCGGTCGGTAACGGCCGAATTCGGCCGTTACCGACCGCTATTAGGGTTTCCAGATGTAGGGGGCCTATATTTTACCGATTCTGTAAATTTACAGAATCGGTAAAATACCGAATCAGTATATTTACCGAATCGGAAAAACCACATGTAGGTGGCACTCCTAAGAGTGCCACAGGCCCTTCAAAATCTGTATTTTACCACCCAATCCTATTGGGTGTAAAATACCGAATGCAGGTGTGCATGCACATCTGTGCATGCACACCTGTGCAATGTGACACACAGACATGCCCTTAGGGCATGTCTGTGTGCCACATTGCACACACGTCCAGAATTGGGGTGCTAGAGGGTGTCAAAGTGACACCCCCTGCACCCTTGCAGGATTCGGTATTTACAGATTCTGTAAATACCGAATCTGTATTTCACATTGATTCCTATGGGCTTCAAGGCCCATAGGAATCAATGGGAATGCAAATGCTACTTACCAGTATGCATCTGTTCTTGGCATGTAGGGCTGCTGACATTCATATCTGTGCATAGAACGCCGCCTAGTGTTGGGTCCGGATGATTGCACATTGTTGTCCTGGAAGAGTCTTCGAAGTATCACGAGATAGGTGGCTCCTCCCCTGGACTACAGTGCGCATGGGCATCGCCTCCATCCCCAGATTGTTTTTAGCCATTGGCAGAGATGGAGTGAAGTATGTGAGTGATGACCTGCTATGAGCATATATATATATGAATACTGCAGCTGCTACAGGCGCCGGGGAGGAGGGTGGGCGATATGAATGTCAGCAGCCCTACATGCCAAGAACAGATGCATACTGGTAAGTAGCATTTGCAGTTCGAGGCATGTGGGCTGCTGAATTCATATCTGTGCATAGAATACATAGCAGTCCCTCCATTAGCGGCGGCCGCCCGTGCCAGCTGCAGCAGTCTGAAAAAGTGTTTTGAGAACAGCCTGACCAACAGCTGCCTGCTGTTTGGAGTGTACGTCTACACAGTAATGTTGAGTAAAAGTATGTGTGGTAGACCTTGTGGCTGCTCTACAAATATCTTCCAAGGGAATGTTACCTAGGAAAGCCATAGAGGCCCCCAACTTCCTGGTGGAGTGGGCTCTTGGTGGGATAGTGAGAGTGCGTTTAGCCTTAGCGTAACAGATCTGAATGCATTTCACGATCCACCTAGCGATCCCAGCTTTGGAGATAGCGTTTCCCTTGTGGTGTGAGGCAAAAGCAACGAAAAGCTGCTTGGTTTTGCGAAAATCTTTTGTCCTGTCAACGTAGTACATCAAGGCTCTTTTAACGTCAAGGGTGTGGAGCATCCGCTCCGCCAGCGACTCTGGGTTTTGGAAAAACATTGGCAACTCAATTGTCTGGTTCATATGGAATTGAGATACAACCTTGGGTAAGAATTTAGGGTTAGTGCGGAGCACAACCCTGTTAGCATGTACTTGGAAGAAAGGTTCTTGGATGGTGAGCGCCTGCAACTCGCTAACCCTCCGTAGCGATGTAATTGCTACTAAGAAAGCAACCTTCCAAGTCAGAAACTGAAGCTCGCAAGAGTGCAGTGGCTCAAAGGGAGGACCCATCAGTCTTGTAAGAACCTCATTGAGGTTCCATTCTGGAGCTGGTGGGGTCCTTGGTGGAATGACTCTTGAGTCCTTCCAGAAAAGCCTTGATAGCAGGGACCTTAACCTCTTCGCCGCTAATGACAAGGGTAACTCGTCATGGACTTTCCATTGATTTCAATGGAAAACAAATGAGCCTAACAATAATGCCTTAGCAGCCAAGTGGTTAAAAAGTGACAGGTGTTGCCTATTCTGAAGGTATGCTGCCATAGCAGACAGGTGAATGCGGATGGAAGAGTACGCCAAATTGCATTGATACAGGTGGAACAGGTAACAAATGATGTTTTGAATGGAAGCGTCTAACGGGTCAATATCGTGGTTAACACAGTAAATGACAAACCTCTTCTATTTAGCCGCATAACAAGCTCTAGTAGTGGGCTTCCTTGCCTCCCGAATGATGTTCATGCAATCGGGAGGAAGATTGAGGTAGCCAAACTCTAGGACTTCAGGAGCCAGATCGCCAGGTTGAGCTGTTGCGGATCTGGGTGCTGAATGTCGCCATGGCTCTGCGTCAGAAGGCTGAGAGTGAGATGAAGCCTCTGATGCGGCACCACGGAGAGTTCCAGAAACGTGGTGTACCATGGTTGGCGAGCCCACGTTGGAGCAACCAGGATGAGAGTCATCGAGTGCTGCCTGATTTTGCGTGCCACCAGCGGTATCAGAGGTGCTGGGGGAAAAGCGTACGCAAAACTGCCTGACCAGTTCATCCACATCGCATTGCCCTGTGATTGCGGGTGTGGGAACCTGGCGGCGAAGCTTTGGCATTTTGCGTTCTCCTTTGTGGCGAACAGGTCTTTCTCTGGATGACCCCACCTTTGGAAGTACGGTTGGAGTACTGATGGATGTATCTCCCACTCGTGCATTTGGTGGCTGTGCCTGCTGAGCAGGTCCGCCATCTGATTGTCCTTGCCCGGGAGATGCTCTGCCATGAGGAAGATGTTCCTCTGAATGGCCCACTTCCACATGCTCTGAGCCAGATGAGACAGCTGCGGAGAGTGGGTGCCCCCCTGCTTCTGAATGTAGTACATGGCCGTCATGTTGTCCGTCCGGATCAACACGACCTTGTTGCACAGATGTACTTTGAATGCCTTCAAGGCCATGAAGATTGCCATCAGTTCCAAAACGTTGATGTGCATCTTCCTTTGCTGTAGTGTCCATAGTCCCTGCACTGTGTAGTGGAGTACATGCGCTCCCCATCCCTGGAGAGAAGCGTCCGTTGTCAAGGTAATCTGTGGCACAGGCTCCTGGAACGGTCGGCCCTTGCAAAGGTTTTGTGGATTCCACCAATGCAGAGAGTCGTACGCCCGACCGCTCACCAACACTAGGTCTGTCAGTTGCCCATGAGCCTGAGTCCACTGACGTGCCAGGCACTCCTGAAGCGGACGCATATGTAGTCTCGCGTGCGGGACGATGGAGATGCAGGAGGCCATCATGCCTATCAACTGCATGAACACTTTCGCTGGAAGCGAGTGCTGAGGTCTGAATCGTTGGATCAGCGTTTGGATACTGGCGATTCTCACTGAATTTGGCTGCGCAGTGGCTGCCAGAGTGTCTATTGTCGCGCCCAGGTACTGCCGTATATGGGCGGGTTGGAGATGGGATTTCGGATAGTTCAGCGAGAATCCCAGATCGTGCAGGAGGTGAATTGTGCGGGACACATGGTCCGCGCACTGCTGTTCTGTCTCTGCCTGAATGAGCCAGTCGTCGAGATAGGGATAGACGTGGACGTTCTGGCGTTGCAGATGCGCCGCCACAGTTGCCAGGCACTTTGTAAAGACTCTTGGCGCTGTGGTGACCCCGAAAGGCAGGACCCTGAACTGGTAGTGCTCGCCTTGAATTGTGAATCTGAGGTACTTCCTGTGGGAAGGATGCAGGGGGATATGAAAATATGCATCCTTCAGATCTAGCGTAGCCAGGAAGTCCCCCTGTCGAAGCAGGGGAAGGACTTGCTGCAACGTGAGCATATGGAAGTGCTCCGATAGAATGTACCAGTTGAGGGGCCTGAGGTCCAGGATGGGCCGTAGGGATCCGTCCTTTTTGGGGATTAGAAAGTACAGAGAGTAAACCCCTGTCCCCCTTTCTTGCAGCGGGACGAGCTCTATTGCCCCTTTTTGCAGCATGACTTGAACCTCCTGCTGCAACAAGCGCAAGTGCTCGCCGGACATAGGACGGCTTCTTGGAGGTATGTTTGGCGGAGTGGAAGTAAGTTCTAGACAGTAACCGTACTGGATAAGAGACTTGACCCACCTGTCCGTGGTGATGGATTTCCACGCGGGCAGGAACTGCTGGAGTCTCCCCCCGACCGGTGTTGTGTGGTCGGGGGGCAGTGACAAGGCGTCACTGTTTGTTGGCGGTGGAGGACCTGGAGCTGTTGTTTCCACGTCCCCTGCCCTTGACGTTGTTGCCCCTGTAGCCCCCTCTACCCTTGTTAGTGTATGAGGTCTGGGTGTTGCTTTTGTAATACTGTGTGGATTGCGACGCCTGACCCCTTGAGGTGCCTCTGTTATTGGAGCGGCGAAAGGAACCACCCCGAAACTGCTGAGACTGGAGGGCCCCCATAGACTTGGCAGTGTCCGTGTCTTTTTTCATCTTTTCAAGTGTCGCATCCACCTCGGGGCCAAACAGGTGGTCAGGATTAACCGTTTGGTTCAGGATCGTTGTCTGTATATCTGGTTTGAATCCTGATATCCGAAGCCATGCATGTCTTCTCAGCAACACGCTAGTGTTGATTGCCCTGGAGGCGGTATCAGCCACGTCCAGCGCACATTTGATGGAAGCGTTGGTAATCAACTTCCCCTCCTGAATCAACATTTCACCTGCCTCCTTGTACTGATCAGGCAAGTGCTGCAGAAGTGTTTCTAGGGTGTCATAATGCGCCCTATTGTAGCGTGCAAGTAGGGCCTGTGTGTTCGAAATGCGCCAAATATTAGCAATTCTTTTCCCTGAGGCTTCAAATATTTTTGACTCTTTGTCTGGGGGAGGAGCGTCACCCGTTGTCTGCGAGTTTGCCCGCTTACGTGCGTTGGATACCACCAAAGAATCCAGTGGCAAATGTCCCCTGATGTACGTTGGATCCGAGGGCGCTGCCTTGTATTTATCAATTCGAGGATTGATGACTCGCGCCCGAGTGGGCTCCTTGAATACCTCTGGCGCATGCTTCAGCACTCCCTTCAGCATAGGCAGTGTCTTGACCGACTTTTCAGCCACTGAGAAAGTGTCAAACAAAAAATCGACATCCACAGGATCTGAATGTAGGTCTACATCATGATTAGCTGCAGCCCTCTCAATCAGAGCGTTGAAGGCTGCAGAGTCCTCTGTGGGAGAAGTCTTTGCAGCAAAGAGCTGCGGTTCATGACCGGAGTGCGGGTCCTCAGGGTCGCCTCCGGCGGACCAAGGTTCATGTACCTCCTCTGGATCCGAGTATGCTGGGTAATTGTACTCGTCCTCTTCATCTCCGTCACCTTCTCCAGCGTTGGAATGAGTTGGTGAAAGTTCTAAATTATGTGGAGATGCAGGCTCTATAGGGGCAGAAGTACCCGCAGAGTCTTTCTTGTTTTTGAGTGGGATACGATAATGCTCCAACACCGGCTCCGTGGTGATCTTCCGTTTGAGGAGGGAGAGCTTCCCGGTGTTGGAGTCGATGAGAACCTCCCGACGCTCCTCATCTGCGAGCGGCTGGAGTCGATGCTTCGGCACCACCAAGGACGCCTTGGGCGTTGAAACCACCTTCAAAGGCACCCCGGCCCCATGCTTCGGAGCGAAAGCCTTCGGCGTCATCTTCGGCGGCAGCGTGTAGCGGATAGGAGTCTGCGCCTTTGCCGGCTTTGGCGTAGGCTTCGGCGCCACATCCTTCGGTTCCGGAGTCTCAGCGTCCCTCCGAATCCTCTGCAGGGACTCGATGACCTTTTTGGCTAAGGCCGGAGAGGGCTGGACCGGCTCGAGCAATTTCCCCGAGTCCGGAGTCGGGTCGGTGAAAGGCACGGTCTTCGGAGCCGACACATCACCATCTTTGGCCTTGGCGGCCGGAGTCGGCGCAGCCAGATCTTCGGCGTCGTCCCGACGCTTCTTCGGAGCCTTTTTCGGGTCATTGACCTCGACCCCCTTCGGCGCCGACGCGGCCGCGTCAGTCGTCTTTGCCTTCGGCTTCGACACCTGGACCTTCGGGTCAGCCATCTTGGCGTGGCTCTTGCTGTCGGCCATTTTGAATTTCTTGGACTTCGAGGCCTCTGGAGCCTTTTGTCCCACCAGAGCGACTTTCACTTTCGGTTTTGAAACAGACGGTGTAGACCCCGATGGCTTCACTTTCGTTTTCTTCAACGGGAGGCCGGGCCCGGAGGCGAGGCCGTGAGACGGTTAACAGGGTCTCGGGTAAGGCCCGAAGGCGATCCCTCGACCTGGGCCGTGTAATGGGGGTTGACCCCTGAGTCAGTCTGAGGATGCTCCTCCTCCGAGCTATCCTCCACGGTGGCAATGGCCCCATCGTCGTCCCCTACCTCACCGACGACTTCATCAAACTCCTCGTCCCCCGCGTCGTAGTTTTCTTCCTCCGACGCCGGGCTAGAGTCCGAAACTTGAAAGACATTGTCGTCTCCAACGTCTTCTTCGAAGATGTTGTCTGGCGGGGGCGCCAATAACTGGGCCTGGAGTCGAGCGGCCCGACGAAGCTTGAGAGTCTTCTTACACCGGAACTTTGAACAGGCCATACACCTGTCCTCGTCATGGTCCGGCGACAGACATTTGTTGCACACTGGGTGCACGTCGAGGTGTGAATACTTGGAGGTGCACACCGGGCACCTTTTGAACGGAGTTCGTTCCATGTCTGGAGCGTCGTGTAGGCCCGTCCGCGCCGACAGCACGCGGAAGGGCAGCAAGAGTTCGGAGCTGAAGAATAGTCAAACCCGAACGAAAAACGATACTGACGCCAAGCCTAAAGACCTTTTGGTCTCAAGTTAGGAAAGTTAAACTATTATTGATTCCGACAGACGGAACCGAAAACACATCCGAACCCAATGGCCGAAAAAAACAATCTGGGGATGGAGGCGATGCCCATGCGCACTGTAGTCCAGGGGAGGAGCCACCTATCTCGTGATACTTCGAAGACTCTTCCAGGACAACAATGTGCAATCATCCGGACCCAACACTAGGCGGCGATCTATGCACAGATATGAATTCAGCAGCCCACATGCCTCGAACATACAGATTCGGTATTTACAGAATCTGTAAATACCGACTCTTACAGATTCGGTAATTTTTTACCTACATCTGCCTCCTTCCAATTTACCGACTTTTAAATACCGAATCGGTATGACTCGGTATTTAAAAGTCGGTAAATCGGATTTACCTACATCTGGCCCTTAATGAGTAAAACCACTCATAAATCCTGAAAATTGCTTATAAATGGACATTGTTAGCCCTCAGGCTGCATTGTAAAACAATAGCTTAGAAAATGAAACCATTTTCAACAAAAAACTGTCCCTGTGCCTTTCCTTTAAGGCAGCCCTGACGCCAGGCTTCCCATCATGGCTCAGGGGTGACAGTTAGGTCAGTTGTTCTTTGCATAACCCTGAAGACAGGGCTCAACCATAAGATTGCAATAGTACCAAATCTCATTTACCTGGGGGGGTGGGTTACATATGACTTTGATGAGGATACCCCTGGAAGACAACTAGGATTACAGGTAAGTAACTTATCCTTCTCTTCCAGGGGATCCTCATCAATAGTCATAAGCACTGAATAGACTAGCAAGCCCATCAACCACCTGCAGGTAAATGAGAAGTACATGACCAACTATATCATAACAGCCAATAACTCAGCTGCTAAACAGATTCCTCAGGGAGGCCTGGCCTACCTGGGTATCTGCTCTTGTGCCCGAATCTAGACAGTAATGTCTGGTAAATGTATGGACAGACCTCCAGGTCGCCGCTTTACAAATCTCAGACATGGGCACATTCTGCAGGCAAGTTGCCGTAGCAGCTCTACCTCTAGTGGAATGCGCTCTAGGGGTAAACCCCAGAGGTTTTTGTGCCAATTGGTAAGCAGGTTTGATGCACGAGACGATCCATCTGGAAATGGAACGTTTCGATGCTGCATGACCAGTTCTGATCGATCCATAGTTAATAAATAACTGATCAGAATGCCGAATAGACTTGGACCTGTCCAGATATAAAACTTTAAAACCCTTTTCAGGTCCAAACAGTGTAAAGCCCTTTCAGCTGGAGTAGAGGGATTGGAAAATAAAGTGGGCAGAGAGATCGACTGATTGACATGAAAATCTGACACCACCTTCGGCAGGAAAGAACTGCTCTATTCAAATGAAACACTGTATATGGTTCCTTGGTACAGAGGGCCTGAATCTCGCTCACCCTACGGGCTGACGTAATCGCTACCAAAAAAAAGCCGCTTTCCAGGAAATATGCTGTCAAGTAGCTTTATGAATGGGCTCAATAGGAGGGCCCATTAACTTTGATAGTACTATGTTCAGTTCCCAGGGAGGAGAAGGCGGACGTACAGGAGGGTACACTTTTTTCAGAGCCTGCAGGAAATCTTTTACTGCTGGCAACTGGAAAAAAGAGGTTTGTGAAGGTGATCGCCTATACGCAGTTATAGCGGCTAAATGCACCTTAATGGAGTTAAACTTCAACCCTGCTTTAGCCAGGTACAACAAGTATGGAAGAACTGCTTCTTTCGGACTCTTCACCGGATTTTGACCATTCTGCATGCACCACATATAGAACCTCTTCCGCTTGCATGCGTAAGAATGTCTTGTGGAAGGATGTCGTGCTTCTCTCAGAATGTTATGTTATGTTATGTTAAAATTACTTTTACCGCGCACGGTCAACAAATGGTTTCATGGCGCTCATAAATAACAGGGGGGCAGGCAGTATGATTACTCAAAAGCTAATTGAAAAAGGTGAGTTTTAAGAAGTTAGCGAAAGCAAGAATAGTTGGGGCAGAGCCGGAGAGAAATAGGAAGGGAGTTCCACAGTGCAGGGGCAAGAAACGAAAAGCACAAGCCACCATGCTTTTTACGTTTATACCTGGGGATAGTCAGGAGGTTGTGGGTAGTGGAACGAAGGTTTCTTGAGGGAATGTGACGCTTAAGGCTGGAGGAAGTGAAAGCCGGAGCAAGAGCAAGAAGGCCTTAAAGACAGTACAGCCCAGCTTAAAAATGCAATGGGAGGCCACTGGAAGCCAGTGCAATTTCCTCAACAGGGGTGAGACATGTTGATATGTGGGCTGTTGAAAGACCAGTCTCACCACCTGGTTCTGTACCAGCTGAAGTTGATGAAGATGGTAGGGAGGGATCCAACATAGAGAGAGTTAGCGTAGTCAATACGGGAGGTGACCAGAGCCATAATGACAAGTATGAGAGCCTCAGTCGAGAGAAACCCACGGATTTTGCAGATCATGCGTAGATGGAAAAAGCAGGAAGATTTAACTGCATTGATTTGAGGTCTCATAGATAAGTCACTAGATCTAATCACACCGAGGCTTTTCACCGAATTGACAGGGCAGGGCAGAGGGCCAAGAGCGGAGGGCCAAAAACTGGGGCTCCAGGGGTTGGCTGTCCCTCCTGTTAATACTAACATGCATGTAGGTCCGTGTACCACCATTGCCTCGGTCAGTCGGGGCCAATCAGGATCATTGTTGTGCACGAGTGGCTCAGCTTGCTCACCACCTTCGGGATCAGTGGAAGGGGTGGAAAGGCGTACACAAATTCCCCTGACCAGTCGATCAAAAGAGCATTCCCTCTCGTTCCTGGTCGATAGAACCTTGAGGCGAAGCTTGGGCATTTGCTGTTTACGTCGTCCGCGAAGAGATCTATGTAAGGACGACCCCAAGACTGGAAAATGTCTTTTAGCACTTAGTCGTTGAGAACCCAGTCCTCTCGGTCTTCGAAGTGCCGACTTAGTACGTCCGCCCTCACGTTCTGCTCTCCTGGGAGGTGGACTGCTTGAACAGACAACTTGAGAGCCAGAAGCCAATGCCAGATGCGCTGAGCTTCCAGTGATAGAGTCCTTGAGCGTGTTCCTCCCTGCTTGTTCAAATAGTACATCGTGGTGGTGTTGTCCGTTTGTACTAGAACCACTTCCTCCTGAAGCGAGGGAAGGAACGCTTTGAGAGCCAGGTGGACTGCTCTCAATTCCAGCAAGTAGATGTGGTAGGTGCTTTCTTTGGACGACCACAGACCCTGCACTAGGAGAGGCCCCATGTGCACCCCCCCAGCCTTGCAAAGACGCGTCTGTGATGACCGTTGTGCAGGAGAAGGTTGATGGAAGAGAACTCCCACCTGCATGTTCTGCTTCTTTGTCCACCACTTGATGGAAGATCGAGCTACCTCCGACATAGTGATCTGATCGTCCCAGCGATCTGATTGCTGGTCCCATTTGTCCTCCAGATCCTGCTGAAGAGGACGCATCCGAAGTATGGCGTTCAGTACTAAGAAGATGCATGAAGCCATCGACCCTAAGAGGGAGGCTATCTATCGCACTTTCTGAGTCCTGTTGCGAAGAACTTGGTGGCACTTGAGCGTTATCGAAAACTGTCTCTCCTCGAAGGAAACACTTTTCGTACCTCGGAGTCTAACAGAGCTCCTAGGAAGTGAATCTTGAGTGGGTTAGGAGACAGACTTGCTGTAGTTGACATGCAGGCCTAGACGCTGACAGAGTTCTATGCACGACTGGAATGGATTCCTTACATTGTCTGGAGTTGGACCTTTCAACAGCCAATTGTCTAAGTATGGGAATACGAAGACCCCCCCTGCGGCGTAGAGCTGCCGCCACCACTGCGACACTTCGTGAACACCCTGGGAGCCGACTTCAACCCAAACAGCAGGACTTTGAACTGGTAGTGGGAGGTCCCCACCCGGAATGGAAGGAATCTCCTGTCATCGGGCCGTATCTGGACATGCAAGTACGCATCTTGAAGGTCCATCGAACACATCCAATCCACCTTCCTGAGATGTGGATATATTTGGTGAAGCGCCAACATGCGAAACTTTTCTTTTCTGACATGTAGATTGAGTGTTCTTAAGTCCAGAAGGGGCCTGTATTCCGCCTTTTGGCCCTTTTTTTCTGACCAGAAAATACGTCGAATATACTCCTTTCCCCTTTGAGCCACGGGCACCATCTCGAATGCTGATTTTTCGAGGAGTGTCGCTACTTCTTTCTTTAACATTTGTAGCTGGTGGCTTGACGTTGACATCTGAGGAACGGGTGGAGGTAGACGATGGAAAAGAAGACAGTACCCATTCTGCAGCGTAGACAACACCCATTGGTCTTTTGTAATGGCCTGCCACTCTGTCCTGTGATGTGCAATGCTTCCCCCCCCCCACTGGAGTGGACAACGGCGCTGGGGGAAGTGAAAACTCATTGCTTCTGCTGAGGCTTATTGAAGCTGTTGCCTTGGCGCGGATTTTTCTTTCCTTTGGAATTGTGCTTGCCTTTATATTGAGACTTTTGTTGGCCTTGCTGGTTCTGGCCCTTCTGCCAGCGAGGGGTTTGAACCCTCTGCTTCGTAGAGCCCTTGTTGTTAAAACGGAACTTCTTCCGGAATTCCTTTTTCTTTTCAAGCCCCACGGCTTTAAGGGTGTCTAACTCCCTTTTCATCCGTTGCATCTCCTCATCAGCACTCACCCCAAAGAGATGTGCCTGAAAAAGGAAGATTTAGTATTCTGGGTTGAGCCTCGGGTTTCAATGCTGTTAGGCGCAACCACGAGGATCTCCTCGCTGTGATTCCATGCGCATAACCATGCGCAGCCAGCGTTGCTCGATCTACCGCCGCCCCTATAATCTGATTGGAGACTTGACTGCCCTCCATCAGAATCTCCTTGAAGTCCTTTCTATCTTCCTGAGGAAGTTTTGCAGAAAACCTCGGAAGCGAGTCCCACAGAGATCTATCATATCTGCCCAGCAGAGCTACCGCATTGGAGACCTTGAGGAAAGAAGCGGAGGTGTTACATACTCTTCTCCCCCATGAGTCTTGTAACTTGCTGTTCTTATCCGGCGGTACCGTGGATGAGGCCACCCCATTAGATTTTTTAGCCGCCGCAATGATTACTGAATCTGGCGGTGGATCGGACTTGAGGAACAGAGGATCCTCTTCAGGAGGGCGATATTTCTTGAGAATCCTCGCGGCGATTGACTTCACCGTCGCCAGAGTCAGGAAGACTTCATTCACCGGATCCATTATGCCCTGGACCAACGGCAATAAGGGTTTGGGTGCCGTTCTGTGCTGCAGGGTTTCGAAGATGACCGCCGTCTTGATCTGCGGAGCTGTCATAGGCACTCCTAGCTTCAGGGCTCCCCTGCCCAAGATGTCTTGGAACGAGAAAATATCCTCAGTTGGAGATATTCGAGCGTGGACTGTTTGTTAGGGTCGGAGAGTAATTCCTGTGAGGTCGGGTCATCGATTAACTTGAAGAGCTATGAGTCCACCTGGACCTAGATCTTCTTCTACTTGAGCGCGTTCTAGAACGAGATCCCTTGCTGTGACTAGATGTTCTAGAGGGCATTCAAGTAAAAGAAAGAGACCGTTCTTTGCGGCGGGAGGTTTGATCTCGATTCGCCCTCAACCGATCCGCCGTCTCCTTGTCCTTGGCCCAGTGGTGAAGAGGTCTATACCACCTTGGGGAAAGACTAACAGGAGGAGATTTTTGGGTGCACTCCTTCACTGGCGAACGTGAACGTGGAGGAGGCTGATCCGCTTGATCCTGCTGAGACCTTGCAGGGGACTTTGACCTCTCCATATCCGAATAGCTGTTTTCCACATCTGAGGATCTGCCACTTCGAGATGCCGAGGAGGATGAGGATAGGCTCACTAGAGACCGTCTAGAGCAGAGGTCTTCAAACTTTTGGGTGCCGAGACCCCCCTGTCAACATTTTCAGTCATAAGGACCCCCTCCTGACAAACATTTCTAAACCTGTAGGCAGGGCTTCTGGAATTACGAGGCAGGTGAGGACCAAATTACACGGAAGGCTTGACTAAATTGTGTGAGAGGAAAATGTAAATGTTATGTGATGCCACGTTATTTTGGGATAGAATTGCTTCATTATTTTGACATTTTTTTGCTCACAATAAAACAGTACCAGTTTACAACCAAAATACAGCTATTAACATCAGAAAGATGTCTAGTCAACCTTTGTGATGGGCCTTCCACTCAGCAGGAATACGTGCTGCCACATTAAAAGCTCACCTGGCCCTGTCCGGGAGCAGCAGGGGTCCCTAAAACCCTGCCCTCTGTGGATGAGAGGAGTGCCCATGTGAGTGCACGGTGAGCGATGCAACAGTATGAGAGTAGGGAAAGAGGAGTGACTGCAGGGTGAGTGAGGTGGCCATATGAATTTGAGTGTGGATATAAGTGCAGAGTGGGATGAAAGAATGCATGGTTAATGATGGGCTTGTTTGAGCGAGTTGCAAATTGAGCAGTGAGGGGGCAGGTGAATGAGGTGTCACATGTGTGCAGGATGAGTGCAGATGAGTAGCGTGACTGCAGGTTGAGGTACAGGGAGAACAACGCAAGTGCATTGTGATTGCAGAGTGATCACTGCGAGTGCAGGGTGAGAGGGTGAATGATGTGAGAGGGTGAATGATGTGAGTGCATGGTGATCAGTGTGAGTGCATTGTGATCGCTGTGAATGCAGGGTGAGCATGAAAGTGAAGTGCTAGAATGAGAAGTGAGTTCTCTGAATGCAGGGTGCATTTCCAGACACTTGAAGTAACTCAACATATTATTGACTGAGGCGTAGGGTTTAAGATATAGGTTATACTATTGCTATTATGACATTAATCAGGGATCGAGGGTGGAGGAAATAAATATTCTGATCTTGCAACACACTTCCAGTCCTATGATTAGGGTTGCCTGCTCAATATTTTGATGTCCCAGACGGTACAAAAATAAGCAGTCACGTAAAGCTGTATATTTCAGCACTCATCTGTGCATACTTGGAACAGCAAATATAAATAGAAAGCACTTTTAATTGTGTTCTAGGGCTGCCTCAATGATCCATGACTGATAAAGGGAACAAAGACCGAAAAGTCACATTACGAATGTATTTATTTAAGCGTTTTTATATAGCGCGGACTTTACCCGAAGGTGTCAGAGCGCTTCACAATAGGAACAGTAATGTAACATGGGGAGAAAATTACAAGTGAACAAAGTACAAAAGCAAACGTTAAGTTACATGAGGCAAAAGTGACAATAGCGAGCAACCAAAATACAAGAGGTAGCAAACGGTACATTACAGGTGGAAAAGGTGATGTGTGCACGTTACAAAAGCGTACAAAGTAAAAGTAAAGGTATAGTACTGCAATAAATGGCACACTCAAACACAAGAACAAACGTTACGTAGGCAATGGTGGCACTTGTGCAAGTATCTAAAGCAAACAAAATGTAAGAGGTAGCAAACAGTGTGTTGAAAAATGGCTGGTATTTTTTTCTTCTGGCAACTCTACTTTTTATTATTTCTTTTCATGAAATACATTCTCACACTATTGCAGTAAATGTAAAATACAAATGTAAGGGAAAGGCTGAGTTGGGGCCCAGGGGGTACTGGAACTATAAAAAAAAACTAAGCCTCAGTGACCAGTTTTCAAAAGGCATGTAAATATGCAAATGGCCGTTAACGACCTGTGAAACTCAGTGGTGCCAGGCTGTGCTGGAGATAAGACTACAGACACAGCTCAGCGGAGCTCACTGCAGCTCGAGCTGAGACACACTACGGGGGAGGAGGGGGGCAGAATCCCTGTAGTCAGATGGGCCCCAGGCAGAAGTGTGATCGGGAATGCGCGACCCCCTTCCAATCACTCAGTGGCCCCCCTGGGGGTCGCGCCCCACACTTCTAAAGACCCTTGGTCTAGAGGAAGACCTCGACCGACCTCTCTCTTCTGGGACCCTCCTCTTGGAGGGAGGATCCTGTAATGGTGTTTGCTCCACCTCCGCAGCCGATGCCGATCCTGGGGAACCCAGTTGAGATCTTAGGACTTGAGACTGGTCCAATGGTTCACTCTCCATCTCAGGCACCACCTGCCTCAAAGGAGACCTCTCCTGTGATCTTGTAGGAGAGATGTTCACTGGCTACGAGTCGCCCCGCTCCCTGGATCTCCGTCGACGGTGGCTGTTTTGACGCCGAGCGGATAGACGCTCTCTCGACGTCGACCGTGATCTCCTAGAAGCCGACCTCAAGTGTCGAGGACTGTCCTTCGACAGAGCGTCTCGCCATTGAAGGATGCCTGTTCGATGACGACGGAGGCTGCTTCGACGCCGACCGCCGGTGCTCTGGCGGCGACGGAGGGTGCCTAGACGTCGAATGCCGCTTGTCTGAATGCGACGGAGGCTGCCTCGACGTCGAACGCCATTGACAGGGCGTCGACGTGGGCTGCTTCGACGTCGATCGACGATGTGTCGGCAGAGGCTCCCTCGAAGCCGAACGACCACGACTAGTCGTTGACGGAGGTTGTCTCGACGCCGAACGCCGGTGGCCAGGTCTCGACGGAGAATGCCTCGACATCACAGCATGACGATGCTGCTTCGACGTCAGTTGGCTCGTCGTCGAGCTCTTCTGCTTAGACGGCGACCTACCCCTCGACGCTGTCTGTAGCGTAGGTACCTTGGATGTCGACGCTGAAGGCGTCTTCTTCGTCACCTGCTTCTTCGACGCCGATCCCGACGCCGAAGGTGAACAAGTCGGGGCTTCTTTCGACATCGACCGCGCCCTCCGACTTTTCTGCTTCTTGGGAGATCTTCCTCTCTCAGAAAGTCCATAAACTCGAATTCTCTCTCGGTCTTTGAGAGTTCTGGATGTTTAAACCTAGCAGTGTTCACAGGTTTTCGAAGGAGTGTCTGGTAGGCACAGGATACACACTGAATGAGTGTCAGTCTTGGCCATCTTCCTTCCACACGAAGGGCAATTGTCAAAGAGGGAAGGCATTTTGACAGAAAAAACACCTTTTTAAGCCTAAAAAAGGTAGTAGTAGCACCCAGGTCTAAAAGACGTAGAGTGAAAGCAAAAATTGTAGATTAACAAGAATTTTTTTTCACAGAAAGTCAAAAAGAAAGGAAGCTGTTTCACCAGGGTCCTGACTGAAGGAGCCGGAAAGAACAACTGACCTTGATGTGTTTTATCTAGGAACCAGATTCAATATTGTGACTTTATGCCCCTATACGGCTATAATCAATAATATCCCTATAATGGCATAATAATCAGAGCCATATTTCAGTAAATCGCCCCTGTAGTCCAAGACACGGCAGAAGCTACTTCCTTAGATTCCGAGGGAGCACACAGAGTTCTTTCGACACACCAACCCTCCAGCAACCTGGGAAAGCCCCGCTTGCTATGTTTTGATTTGTAATAGAACTCCTGCGAGCACTGTAAGAACGGGCAGTTCTTAGTGACATCTTTATTGACGTCTTATGTCCAAACCTTACGTCAAACTCGGCACCTTTCAGGTATAAATATACCAACGTTGCCTTAAGCAAACACACAGTGGTGATTCTGGAGCAGAGCAGCTAATCTACTTTCCAAGAGCCCAGCAGAAGCGAGAAGCCCACGGACGCTGCCCCTCCTCTTTGACGAGCTGAGAAAGACGCTGTCTTTTCTCCTGCCGAGAAAATCCAGCTCCGGAGTTTCCAGCCTACCCTTGCGGGTGACTGGGATATCGGGTCCTGAGAGGGAGATACCAGACCTCCTACATTCTATTCACAAGGTACAGTGCTGATTAAACCCTTAGAGAGAATTCTTGAACAGATCCTTGGCAACAAACCTACTTAACTTAAACTGCTACTTACTTACTCCTTCCCACGTATTAGGCTTAGGTCAGGTACACCGGGGTAGGCGTAGTTTAGAAGCATCAGTTGAGCAAGTTAGCCTATGTATATATGTATATATATTTTATCCATTTTAGAGTGTCTTATGGCTAGGAAACCATATCAATGCTTTTACAGTATTATTTCATTATACTCCTTTTACTGTACGTACTTTACAACAAGTATTGCAATTGTGGCAATTCATTTCTCTTGCATGAGAAGGAAGACTGCTCAATAAATAATACCTTTTATTGAAAACGCCTGTTCTCTATTCTCTGCACCCTGGTGAAATTAAATAAGCACAACTGACTGAGTGAAATAGCTGTCTATTGTTTCACACGACTCTAGAGATTGACTCTTATTCTGAGGGAGCAAAGTTGTCATGTTTATGTGGTTGTCGGAAGCTGAATCCCTTCTTGTCTGAGCCAGGGAAGCTGATCACTTCCTATTCAGTCAAGAAAGTTTCCAGTGACCTCTGAGCTAGCTGGCGCAAACCTAAATTAAGTCTAACATAGTCAGTAGAGACCTAGAAGACCTCAGTCCTAAGTCTACACTTCTGTTTGTTATTCCAATGCGCAGGGCCTATAGGGAAAATGGGAACTACACTACAACCTAACTGTCACCCCTGAGGCATGATGGGAAGCCTGGGGGCAGGGCTGCCTTAAAGGCACGGTGCCTGTTTTTTGTTGAAAATGGTTTTATTTTCTATGCTATTGTTTTACAATTCAGCCTGAGGGCTGTCTATTTATAAGCAATTTTCAGGATTTATGAGTGGTTTTACTCATTTAAACAAAAAGTTCAAGGGAAATTTGACCTAATGTGTTGTTTCCTTACTAGTTACAGTACATGTACATGCGTTTATATTGTTTTAGCCTCAGTTTTGGAGCTGCATTGGTGTGAGAAAAGTAATATATGTATGTACATATATGGGGAGCGAGATATATGTGTTTTTACATATATATTTTTATATTGTTTCCAGGGTCCGGCACATAGGCGGGAATATGCAGTGCTTATGACTATTGATGAGGATCCCCTGGAAGAGAACACAACCCCCTGAAAAAGACACCAGACTCATCTCACAACGGCTAATCTATACAGTAAGACTACCAAAACTTTAAACAAAGTTACCTCTTACTTCACGACCTGTAGGTGCTTTGTGGCATTTTCAGTCCTGATATAGAAATACTACAGGACAAACACTAAGGCACAACTTAACAGTGTCCGGCCATACTTAAATTGCTGTGCCAGAGAAGGTTCAGTCTTCAAAACCACACATGTACCTAAACTGTGACAAGCAGGTTGAATGTTCAGTCACCTCAAACGGCTGTGATCTATGGTACATGCCGATTAGAAGGCTGAAGATATAGCAAGTACTTTAAATAGACTGCCGCCTTCTAATGATACTCACTTAACTGAACCCACTACACTAATGCTACATGACGTAAATATCATGAACACGACTGACTGACTCACCCCTTAACACAGGTTTGTAGAAACCATTTCCTAAAGATTGGTTGAGTAACTGAAAACACCAACTGTCCTCATCTTAGTTATATTAATAAGCTTTTGTTGATAACTTTAGTGTGCTTCAATCCTCAGTATAATGACTTCCCCACAGCACTTCTAATGCACTTACATGATTTTTGGATCAAAACATTCTCCATTGCAACAAGAGGAAAACTGTGCTTTCTTGAATAACAGCAATGTCTTCAGTTATTTGATATTCTGGAATTATCAGATGTAAGAAAATGAATAGTTACTTACCTGTAATCTGTGGTTCTCCAGTATTGGTGTCTTTCATAGATTCACATGCATGAATCATTCCCAGTCGTCGGAGTGGGAGTGCCACGGTACATAAAGCAATAATATGCAAATAATTACCAAACAACCTTAGAAATAAACAACCAGGAAGTGAAGTATCCCTAAGCTACAGAGTAAAAAGCTCACACTCATGACTATCAGTTATTTTGTATAGTCCAAATTGCAGCCAATCAGGCGACCCACTAGAATGTTCTCCCCAGAGGCTCAGGCTCTCAGATTTTCTCGCACTGGAGTGGAGCCAACATCATAGCCAAAGGAGCCTCTGAGGTGAGGTGGGCGGGTGCATGTGAATCTATGAAAGACACCAATACTGGAGAACCACAGATTACAGGTAAGTAACTATTGTTCTTCTCCAGTATTGAGGTGTCTTTCATAGATTCAAATGCCTGAATCAGAGTAGATAGCAGTACATAACATAATGCTCGTTAGACGCTCTTT
Source organism: Lissotriton vulgaris (assembly GCF_964263255.1). Lineage (NCBI taxonomy): Eukaryota > Metazoa > Chordata > Amphibia > Caudata > Salamandridae > Lissotriton > Lissotriton vulgaris. The sequence goes on from NC_141697.1 coordinate 971,668,567, forward strand.
GTATCATAGTATACATATAATAAGCATAAATAATATCAAACATCTATAAATACATTAGTGCTTACATATGCATACCAGATTAGGATATATATAAATAAGCTTCTAAAAAGAGCATAGTAGAGGAGGGAGAACAGAGGCTCACCTTATTAAAAAAGATTGCGGAGAACTGCTCATCCCACTGACGTATCTGCATCACTTGCAGTCTCCAAACAGTAGTGCTTGGTAAAAGTGTGTCTGCTGGACCAGGTTGCCGCTCTGCAGATTTGATGGACACCCCAGCAAAGAGCGGTGGATGAGGAGATCGCTCTCGTAGAATGTGCTCTAGGCGTGGTGCGTAGAGGCCTTCCCGCCTGTTGATGACAGACTAATTGTCGAGGACATCCAACAAGCTATGGTCTGTTTGGATACAGAGTAGATGTAGCCTCCCATACGCTACGAAAAGTTAATCTGATTTTCAAATTGAAGCAGTTCGTTGCAGATAGAACTTGAGACATCTCCTGATGTCCAGGGAATGCAAAGCTTTCTCTGCTGTTTGAGGATTTGGATTTTTTTTTTTGCAGAATTACCAGTTCATTAAGGTGAAAATCTGAAGGAACCTTAGGCATGAAGCTGGGATTGGTACGAAGCACGACTGAATCAGATGTGAATTGCTGAAAGGGTGAGTTAATTGTGAATGTTTGAATATCGCTGATCCATCTTGCTGATGTCAGCGCCAGCAGCTGAGATACCTTCCAAGAAAGGAACTGAAGGTCCATTTTGTGAATAGGTTCAAAGGGGTGTTGCATGAGTTGAGCGAGCACCACATTCGAATGCCAAGATGGAGGTGGACGCCGAATAGGGGAAAACATACAAAACAGCCCTTTAAAAAATTGTTGAATAACTCTAGTAGAGTAGAGAGAGTTAGAACCATCTTGACGGAATCTAGAGATAGCTGCCAAAAACACTCAACGTGGAATGAGATAATCCAAACTTTGCCAATTGAAGAAAGAACGGTAAAATCTGTTCCGGCTTGGCCTGAATGGGATGTAAATTGTCAGATTGACACCAAGTGCAGAACCGTTTCCATTTAAGCTTATGTCTTGATTGTGGCAGGTGCTTGAGCATTGGCTAAAACTGCTTACACTCCGAGGGAATATCTAAGTGCGCAAATTCAAGGTGTTGAGGAGCCATGCTGCAATTTCAAGGATGCTGGGTCCGGGTGACAGATCTGACCCTTTTGAATGGACAGAAGGTTCAGTATTGGTGGAAACTGAATGGGATTGCACTCCGATAGGGGAAGCTCGGTGAACCAGTATTGGCGAGGTCATCTGGGGGCAATGAGAATGAGGGGACAAGGCTGCTTCTTCATCTTGGAGATAACCTTGGTTATCAGTGGAATCGGAGGAAAGGCGTGGCATATATTTGTGACCAGTTCATGGAAAGCGCATTCCCACACGAGTCAAGGTGGGGAAGCTAGCTTGCGAAGTATAGGCATTTGCGGTTCAGCTCGGGACTGCCCCATTCCCGGAAAACTCGATCCAATGTTGGTTGATGCAATTCCCACTCATGGTTGGATATCTGCTGAGAGAATCCGCTAGGACATTGGAAATCCCTGGAACATGGACCGCTGATAGAGTGATCCCGTGCCGTAGCGCCCAGTCCCAAATCTCTTGGGCTTGCTGAGAGAGAAGGGCCGATCTTGTACCGCCCTGTTTGTTTAGGTAGTGCATACTTGTTGTGTTGTCCGTCCGAATCAACACCGACGTCCCTAGTATGATGGGTCCAAAAGACTTTAGGACCAACAAAATGGCTCGCAGCTTGTACTTTGTTGCACATTCCACTTTCCGTTGGCGGTCATTCCCTGAAGGTGTGAGTCTGTTGCGATTGTGAAACTTGGGACTTCCGATAGGGATGTACATCCCTCTGGTAAGTTCTCTATCCGAGCCCACCACAGTAGTGCTTTTTTCATTCGAGGCATTATGAGAAGGATGTCGAACGAACCCGACACCTTCAACCATTGGAGGTTGAGTTCTTCTTGCAAAGGCCTCATTCTGAGGCGCAATTTGGTATCAACGGGATGCAGGATGAAATTATCCCAGGAAAGATTTGAATAGTCGAACTGAAACGCACTCTTTTTCTTGCAAGAGGTGAGCTAATTTTCGGATCTTCAGCTGCCTATCTCTTGAGACGAAAGCCTGCGTGAGTTGGGTGTCCAGTGTGGCTCCCAAGAAGTTCTCCCTTTGTGACGGAAGTAGATGAGATTTTATAAAGTTGATGGAAAGACAGAGATTGGAACAGCGACAGACATCTTTGGACATATGCTTCTGTCTCTGATAAGGAATTCGCCTTGATAAGGCAGTCGTCCAAGTAAGGTAAGATTTGAATGCCTTCCAGGTGAAGGTGTGCAGCCACCGGAGCTAGCACCTTTGTGAACACACGGGGTGCTGAACGTAGTCTAAAGGGAAGGACTTTGAACTGAAAATCCCTGCCAGCCACTCTGAACCATAAGAACTTTGTGCCTGGGGAGAATCAGCACATGAAAATACGCATCTTGAAGGTAGTGGGTGGCCATGTGATCCCCTACCGAAAGAAGCTTGAGGATTTCTTGTAGCGTTAACATCCAGAAGGACAGTTTTTTCAGGTATTTGTTGAGGGCGCGCAAGTCGAGGATGGGGCGCCATTCCCCTGTCTTCTTGCGAATGAGAAAGAATCTGGAGTAGAACCCCGTTCCATTTTGCAATTGAGGAACTTTTTCGATCGCTCCTGTCCGAATCATGACATTTATCTGGGAGAACAGTGCCTTGAGATGAGCAGGAGGTGGGCATTTGAAGGAGAATTTGGAGGGGTTTTGATCAATTCCAAAGTGTGGTCTCTGGCCACTATATATAGGACCCACTTGTCTGTAGTAATCTTGGATCAGTTAGAGTAGAAATGGGATATTTTTCCTCCAACCTTTGATTGGGGGAACAGGCAGAGATGGTGGCAGGTGGCATATCAATGTTTCTTGGAGGATTCCCGCCCACAATAGGAGGACCTCCTCTTTGATTGCAAGAAGTTCTTACCTCGCTGTCCGTACGTTTGTTGTTTGTATGGTTGATATCTCTGGTTACTTTGAGAAGTTTGGTACGATCTTTGTTGATTGTAGCACTCCTCTATTGGAGAAGTACCCACGTCCTTTGGCACCACGAAAGGACGACTTCCAAAACTGAAGGCTACTCAGAGACCTTGCCGTTTGTGTCCTTCTTTATTGCCTGCAGGGCCTCGTCGACATGCTGGCCCCAAAAAGGAAATTCCCCATCATACGGCATGTCGATGATTTTTGCTTGGACCTCTTGGCAAAAGGATGTAGACTTCAGCCAACCCTGCCTTCTTAGTACTGCTGCACCCATCAACTGCCTGAAACCTGTAGATGCCACATCTACTGCTGCGGGGATCATTCACGCAGAAGTGCACTCCCCTTTGTGCGAGATCTTCCTAGCCTTTCAGGCTCTTAACAGTTCAATATATGGTGAGATGTCCGACCACATCTGCCAGTCGAATCTCCCTAATATTGCTAGGGAGTTTGCAGCACGAACCGTAGTTGCCGCCAAAGTGTAGACATTCTTGCCAATGAAATCCAGACGGCTGCCATCCCTGTCTGGTGGCGCAGTTACCGGTGAAGAGGGGTTCCTGGCCCGTCTCTGAGCCACTTGGGTGACGACTCAATCCTTTTTATAGTGTCCTATAAGGCATGCAGGTGAGGTATTAGTCGCCTTATACTTCTTGTCCAAGCAAGGCAAGACTGCGGGAAGAGAACTGGGCGTTGACATGATCTTCAGCCACTCTTTCCAGATAAAGTCTATGATGGGAATTGTTCTCACTTGTTTTTGCGGCTGATCTTTAAAATCGTAAAGGAAACAGTCGTCCTTTTTAGTTTCCATAGGAATTAGAAACCTCTTTGTAGCTCGTTCCATTATGAGACGGAAACCACCAATATCTACAGGCAGAGAGTCCGCAGCAGTGGAGCAGATGGTGATGGAGTTTGTATTTGATAATCATCTCACTCAGATAAGTCAGACTTGTCATCAACTTCTCCTTCTTCCCTGTCCTCCTCAGTGTTGACAGCCTCCCTGGAATGGAGTGTGTGTACTGGAGAAAGTGGACCTGCTAATTTTACTGCGGATACTGGTGCTGAAGAAGGTTGTCTTGGGGATTTGTACGCAGAGACAGATACTTGAGGCATGGGCGTCGAAGGAAGCGACTCAGCCAATTCAGATTGAGGAAACCGGCGATAGTAGTCGTCCAACATATATTGCAAGTTGTTGAGGAGGGCTAATGGCATCTGTGCTGTAGGCACCGTAGCAGGTGCTTGATGTGCTGGATGTTCAAGGAACTGATCTTCATCCTGATATTTGATGAGCAGCTCAAATGGACTCCTAGCAGTGCGGAACCTGTCATCCACATCTGACTGCTCCTAGTCATCCTCAGAGTCCAGTCACTGGTCAGGTAGCTTCAGCGGGGAGAGAGCCGCCAGTGAAGAACCCAGTCTTTGTAACTGACGCTTCCATAGATGGCGGGGCAAAGAAGATCGTAGACGGTGTGGCAGACCAAACTTGTAACTACTTACAAGACGATAGAAGAGGCGTCGACGGTTGTTCCGTCGACGGTGCCGCCGATGAAGATGGTGTGAGGATAGTGACTGCCGACGAAACAGTCCACTTAGTCGACAGAATAATAGTCGTCGACTACGTTGGACGACAAGCCAATCTTAGTCGACTATGCTTTTGACGACGAGGCAATCTTAGTTGATGTGGCCGTCGACCATGAGGTAGTCTTCGCAGACGGCGGAGTCATCGAGGGAAAACTGATCCTCGTCGACGGAGTGGCCTTCGTCGACGAGGCAGCAGTCGTCGAGGAGGTCTTTGAAGATGAGCCCGTCGACGGGATCTTCTTATTCTTCGTCGCCGAAGCGTCGACGATAGATGGCATCACTTTTGTCGACGAGATGGGTTGAACTGTCAGAGACCAGCATCGGCGGAGAAGAGGCCGACTAGATTATCATTTTAGGCCTCGGCGACGAAAGACGAAGCAGCGTCGGCGATGATTATAGTCGACGAAGTAGTAGTCGTCATCGCCGATCGAGCCACTTTGAGGTAAAACTTTTTCAGGAAGTCTTTTTGAAGCCAGAGACTCTCGGGGACTTAACAAGTCTAGATTTTGAAGGTGGAGAAGCCTTTTTTGATGAAGAAGATGAAGGCAACCTAGAACCCTTAGTGGATTTTGCTTTTCTCGACACCTTAGCCCCAGGAGAAGATACATCTTCCTCAGCCATCCTCTGCCTAGAGGATACAGATGACCCAGAGGCCACACCTCCTACCTCAGATAAGTGGTTTTCCTGATCCTTGATCTTCTGCAGCCACAGAAGAAGGCGACCTTCCCCGTCTGAGGGTCTTCTGAGGGAAAGTCCTGCAGATCTTCCCATCCCTCACCTCATGATCCGGGTACAGGCAGTAGATGCACTTCTTGTGGGGATCTTCTGAAAAAAGCCGGTGCTTCTCACAAGATTCACAAGGCCTGAAGAGAGGTTTCTTTTTAGAAGATGACATTCTAAAGGTGGGTGAAAACCAGCCAAAAGAATGAAATACTGAGCAGAGCTCAGGAACACTCCCTTCACACGACGTGCGGTAGAAAATCTGAGAGCCTGAGCCTCTAGGGAAAACATTTTAGTGGGTGCCGTCACCCGATTGGCTGCAATTTGGACTATACAAAATGACTATGATAGTGACGAGTGTGGAAGTTTTTACTCTGTAGCTTAGGTCCACTTTACTTCCTGGTTGTTTATTTCCAAGGCTATTTGGTAATTATTTGCATATTATTGCTTTATGTACCATGGGACTCCCACTCCGACGACAGGGAAGGATTCATGCATATGAATCTATAGAAGACACCACAATACTGGAGAAAAGCTACGTACCTGTAACTGCAGTTCTACAGTAATGGTATCTTGCATAGATTCCCTTGCATGAATCATTCCTCATCGAAGTGGGAGTCCCACGGTACTATAGTAAAGCTGTATGTATCACTATCATAAGCTATAATGGCAAAGACCAATCACTTTAATAGTTTATCCATGGCTCAAGTTTGTTCCTTTTTTAAAAGGACAATCAGGCGATAGCACCCTGCAGAACACTCTCAAAAGAGGCTGAATCCCTCAGATTTTCAAGAACAGGTGGGAATAAAGTAATCCTGAGCTATAAGGAAGGGGAGCGTCTCAGGGGAGCAGGGTGGTTCACATGTAAATCTATAAAAGGCACAATACTGGAGAACTGCAGTTACAGAAAAGTAAATTATTTTCGTCACCAGTACTGAATATTTCATAGATTCATATGCTCAAATAAGAATAACCGGCAGTCACTGTATTTGTATACCAAAACGCTTAGTTACCAGTAATAGTTTTGCAGCTTGAAGAAATTTCTGGATTCACATGCTGTGCATTATTCCGCCATCGAATGGTTGGGTCCGGAATAGTCTTTTTTTCATTTCTTGTTTTGGTCGCTGTCGACCACCATTTGGTGCCAGGTACGTTCCTTGTGTGACGTCAGACGGTATCCTAGAGGTCGACGTGCGTGGTAGCCATCTTCGGATTCTATTTTACTGTTTTTATTTCTATTCTGTGGTCCTCGAGATGATAATTAAACAACTGATGTAATCATTTACTTACCCTACCTGTTTGTTTTCCTTGTAGCGAAGGTCCGGTGGGTCGCTTTTGAATTTAGAAAATTCTTCAAGCTGCAAACCTACTCCTACTGGTAAGTAACCATTTTTTTTTGCAGCATGAAACCTTTTCTAGATTCACATGCTATGCATTAGATAACGTAGCGTTTTCTCCCGTGTTTGGGAGGCTGTGGTGAGAGGAAGACCTTGCAAACAGGTGTTGAACCTTCTGTCCAACTTGAGCTTCCTTACTCATTTGTATTTCCACACAGTAATGTTTTGTAAAACTGTGTGGGGATGCCCCTGTTGCTACTGCACAAATAGTATCAATGGGTACATTGGCCATAAAAGCTAGAGTTGCTCCCTTCTTTCTAGTGGAGTGAGCTGTTAGCCGCATTGTTAGGTCTTTTTTGGCACAGGATTTGATGGTTTGTACTATGCATCTTCCAATTGTAGCCTTTGTGACCGGTGATCCCGCAGTTGGTATGTGCATAGGCGACAAACTGTTTTGTTTTGCGTATTTTTTCTGTCTTTTGCAGATAATACAGCAATGTCCTCCTGACATCAAGGGTCTGGAGGCTTTTTTCACCTTTTGGTTTTGGGGTTTTGAAGAAAACTGGTAGGATGATATTTTGATTTAAGTGATATTTTGATATCACCTTTGGTAAGAAATGTGTTTTTTTTTTTTAGATTACTTAGTCTGCACCTTGTCTCGGGGGTCCCTTGGTGACGCACCGAAGGCATCATTGTTCCCTCGGTGGTGCCCTAAGCGTGCCCCTTTTTGCCCCACTGTGACCCAGCGAGACTGCCCCTCGGTGGCAGCTCGAGACTTCGCCATGTTGTGCCGCAGTTACATTCTGAGAGCGCTCTTGTCTCTCCGTGACGTGCACAAAGCTCACCGCAGCACATTTCTCCCCTCCAGACAGCAAGACGTCTGCTTACCCGGTGTGAATCCTGCTGAGTCACTGCCGCCCGAGGTGATTAGAGCCGCACCGGCGTCTGCAGTGTGACCGCACTGCTGCCACCGAGGCGTGTCCATGTGCCGGGGTGGACTGCCGCTGTCCTTTGGGTGTCACGAGTGAAGGCTAGCGACCTCGTTGTTGCCAGTAGCCGCTTAATTTCGATGGGTTGGGTAACGGCTACCCCAGGTCCCTTTGGAATTACAAAATCCGCCGCAGCACTGCGGATCTCTTTACTTTCAGCTGCAGCCAAAATTGCTGGGAAAGTCTGGGCTAAAATAAGGGATTACTAGCGTAAGGAGACCCAGAATCCTAATTACACATTTCTTAGACGATTCTGAAGGGCAAACTCTTAAAGCGAAGATTTTCCCCACCCTCGGAGGTAATTAAAGCTATCGATAACTCTGGGAATAGGGAAATGCCAGAAACAACAGTAAAACCCCTCTAATAAACTAGGCACGGATTGAAATACGTATAGGAAGCTGCATTGAAGCATAACGCGTGCCAATGTGTACCATATATAACTGCATTTACCATAATGCTTTGTGGCAGGATAATGTGGGTTATTTAGCGTGCCATTACGATGTAGCATGAACTGTGAAACACAAATTTGCTCTACTCACAATTCATGGGGAAATCAAAATTAGAGAAATGTCTATTAGAGACAAAATAGACTCTGGAGAGATGTCAATGCTGGTTTGCTGGGTTCCACACATGTTGGATTCTACCTAGTGGTGTCCTTGAATGACCAGCTACGTCCTGGTGTCCCCAGGGATTGGCCATCTATTCTCTGCGATTTCTACCCTTGGTAGTTCCTGGAGATTAGTGCTCCCTGTTCTTCTTCAACAGGAGGTAGCACGCTGTTTCCTTCTGACTTTTTTCCACGAGCATGCCCCGGATTGATTAAACACGCCCCTTTTCATTTGCGCATACCCGGAAGCAGATCAAAATCCAGCAATAGAAAAAATACCTGACACTGACCGTGTTTGTTTCTTGGCGTTTTCTCAACTTGTTCCATCTATAGAGGTCTCTCCAGTTGGGTTCTCGCCGTTTGCTGTTTCCAATAGTTTAGGGAGTTTAAGGTGAGCACTGTTTATTGTTGGCTGCCTGTCATATATGTCTGTATTTGTTAATTAATCAGGGTGTTACAAAATTATAAAACTTTGTCACAATCCAAAAGGATGTTATAATATTCTCATTATTCTCCAAGGCCTTCCGATGTGTTTCGTTAATAATTACCACCTACGTTATACTACGCACAATAGGTGTATTGCAGAACGTATTATCTGGTTGATATGGGCTTATCGACTCGGTTACAAGCACACTTGCAGTGCTGGAACTGGGGCAAAATTTTCCTGGAACTTGCCGATTGGGTGCAGGGGCACGAGGTGTATAATTTTAACATACAGTGTCTGTGTGTGTGGGGGGCTCTGTGTGGCTGTGTGTGGGGGGCTCTGTGTGGGTGTGGGTGTGGGTGTGTGTGTGTGGGGGGGGCTCTGTGTGTGTTTGGGGGGGCTCTCTGTGGGTGTCATTTGCGAGATAAAGCTAGTGGCATTGTAAATGACAATGCCATTTATTTATGTTAAAAAAAACAAATAAAAATAATGTCAAGAGCAATGCCAATAGCTCTAACTTTCACAAAGGCAAAACCATTGCATTGTAAATGTTTGTTAATTTTCTCGAGGGTTGTGTCTACCTCAGGACCAAAAAGGAAGTCTGGGTTAACCGGCTGGTTGAGCAAAGTTGTTTGAATCTCGGGTTTGAACCCAGAGATGCGGAGCCATGCGTGACGTCTTAACATTACATTAGTGTTAATGGCCCTAGCTGCCGTGTCTGCCGCATCCAGTGCGCATTTGATGGATGCATTAGAAATTAACTTCCCCTCCTGTATGATCATTTCTGCTCCCTCTTTGTAAACATCAGGCAGGTGTTGCAACAACTGTTCTAGTGTGTCGTAGTGAGCCCTATCGTATCTAGCCAATAGGGCCTGTGTATTTGAAATCCTCCAAATATTAGCAGCCTGTGCTGCCACTCGCTTTCCTGACGCCTCCAAGATCTTTGATTCTTTGTCCGGAGTCACCACTAGTTTGCGAGTTTGCTCCCTTACAAACATTGGCCACTACGAGGGAGTCCAATGGGAGCTGGCCCTTGATGTAGGTGGGGTCCACTGGAGCAGGCCTATACTTTTTTTTTCAATCCTTGGGTTGATAACCCTTGCTTTCGTGGGATCTTTGAAAATGTCCGCAGCATGCTTGAGGACCCCTTTTAGCATAGGCAAAGTCTTTGTCGATCTTTCAGAGGTGGAGAAAGTGTCAAATAAGAAATCTTCTTCCACAGGTTCTGCGTGAATTTCCAAGTCATGGTTGAGAGCTGACCTTTCTATCAAAGCGGTAAACGCCGCCGTGTCTTCAGTAGGCGAGGTTTTGACATTGTAGGACTGAGCGTCCGGTGCAGCTTGTGGATCATCAGGATCTACAGTTTGATCTACAGCATCAGACCATTGCTGAGGTTCCTCCTGATCAGTGTCAGCGTGATAAGTGAAGGCCGCCTGACCATATTCATCAACCATGTACTCCTCGCTTTGTGCTGGAGAATATGCCATCTGTTGTGAATAGCTCTCAACGTGTTCAAAGAGAACTGGTGAGGTGGCCGAGTCTTTCTTTCGTTTAAGAGGGATTTTATAAGACTCCAAGGGATGTTCAGGTGCAATCTTCAGTTTATGGATGGTAAGCCTTCCCGAGTCGATGAAGTTTCGACTGGTTGTCGTACGAGGGTTCTTGGAACACAACCCCTTCAGGGGTGGGCTTCGATGGCGCAGACAACATTTTGGATGGGTCGGTGCCTTTGTGGTGTTCGAGATGCTTGGCTCGAGCCGTTGGCGGCAGACCGAATTTAATCGGAGGGTGGCCGACCTTTTTGGAGCTTGCTGTAGTGGTCGATCCGAGCTGCTTCGGCGACTCAGTAGTACGTTTGCTTGATTGCGTCGACTCGAGCTCCCGGTGCGTAGCATGCACGGCCTTGGGCGTCGATGTCACCTGCTGTTTCGGGTCGGCTTTGGTTTTAGACTCTAGTTGTTTGCTTATTAGCGGTTTGAGTGCTGAAATTTTCGGCTCGACAGCCTTCTTGGGCTGGAGGCCTTTGGTATGTCGCCATGTTTGTGCGTCAACGTCGTCTGCGTCGAGGGGACGTGCTTGACGGTAGAGCTCTGCTTTAACGCTCCAGTCTTCGAGGCGACGGCCCCTTTCGACACCGAAGGGTCGTCGATAGTCTTTGGCTTGACTGGCGTCTATGTCGATCCGACGACCATCTGAAGTAGTTTCGGTTTCGATTTTGGCTCTGTAGGTTTCGGTTCCGATTTTGAAAAATCGACCGATGGCTCCTTCGAAGTAATCTTAGCCTGGCTTGGACGCGGGGCTATAGAATGTAAAGGAAAATCTTGGCTAAGGCCTTTCGGCGATGCCTCGACCTGAGCAGTGGGGAGCGTAATGTTAGTAGTAGGCCCCGCTACTGCGGTTGGGTCTGGCTCATCACTGGAGTCGTCATCGACTGCTCCGATGGCCCCATCGTCGTCTCCTACCTAGACAACGTCTTCTTCGTGGACGTATTCCTCATCTTGCTCGTCCACCTTGAAGTTGGAGTCATGCTCCGACGCTGGGTCTCACTGCTCGTAAGGATCTTCTTCTTCGGCGCCTTCTTCGTCACCTGCCTCGAAGATGTTGACCGGCTCGGGCGCCGACTTTTGCGCTGACTGTCTTGCTGCGTGTCGAACTCGAAGCGTCTTCTTGGAGCGGACTTAGAGCAGGCCATACAGCTGGCCTCGTCGTGCTCGGGGGATAAACATTTATTGCACACTGGGTGCACATCAATGTGGGGGTATTTTGAATTGCAGACAGGGCATCGTTTGAACGGGCTCCGATCCATCGTCGTCGTAGTTTGGGCCTTTGGTGTCGAAAGTGAAAAACTGCCTCCGACGTCCGGTTCGAAGAACTGGAGAAGAAACAGGCACCAAACGAGACAATACCGACGCTTCGAAGGCCTTTTGGCCTTAGTAAAGAGTTAATACAAAGTTTCCGAACTGGAGTCGAGAAAGTACATCCGAACCCAATGGTGGAAAAAAACAATCTGGGGACGGAGAGGATGCCCATGCGCACTGTAGTCCAGGGGAGGAGCCACCTATCTCGTGATACTTCCAAGACTCTTCCAGGACAACAATGTGCAATCATCCGGACCCAACACTAGCCGCGATCTATGCACAGATATGAATTCAGCAGCCCACATGCCTCGAACATACTATTCTGGTTAGGCAGGCCTCACACTAACGTGTAAATGTATACACAGTGTGATTATTATAAACTGGGGGTGAGGATTTTGAAGACTATTTGGAATCTCTTCCCTTTTGCGGCCTTATTCCTGCCAGGATATAAAAGACAAAAGATGTTAGTGATGGCTCGTTACAGAGCAGCTTTCTACTGCTCATTTATCAGAATAATGCTTCTTTTGGCCACAACCTGGCTCCCACCCCCTAGGATCACTGGAGGCCCTGCAGGAGGGCCCACCTCCCAGTTTGAAGATATCTGCACTAAGATGTATAAAAAATGATGGAACGCTTGCATTAATCTCATCCATTGGAAATTATTACTTAGGGACGCATCCCAGTCCAGCGTTATTTTGCACACCATGTACCCTCAAATTGGACTCAACCATATGCAAATCAGTCTTGACCCTGCTCCAATGGGAACAGTCCAGCACCAACTCGCTCCTCTCTAACGAGCCGAGTGGTCGCTCCCAGTGCCTCTGCTGAGACCTGGTATCGTAGCGCTGCATTGCCTCATAAGCTGCCTCTCGCTGCATTGCCTCATAAGCTGCCTCTCACCTGCCTGCCTGTGCCTAGCTAGCGCTAAAAATCATTGTCGCTGTATCTCATTTTGACTGCACTGTGTTTAACGTGTTTAGCGCATCAGCCTTCAGCGCTCCGCTCGTTGCCTGCAAAGTTGATTTTTATATTGCCTGCTTGTGCCCAGTTGCTATTGGTCTCATTGGCGCTGTGTTCATAGTTTCTGCTGTTGTTTCCGTGGTCTGCGCGTTGTGCTCCGCTCTGTTCCCCCCCTCCGCCTCCATTTTTGTTTATTTGTTGTGCTCCTCGTCCTCGTGTGCCCGCCCCGCCTCCCAGCTGAGACGCCCTCCCACTGACCAGAAGTAGAGCTCCTCACCCTTCGCTCACCGTGACTCGCTCCTCTCTAACGAGCCGAGTGGTCGCTCCCAGTGGCTCTGCTGAGACCTGGTATCGTAGCGCTGCATTGCCTCATAAGCTGCCTCTCGCTGCATTGCCTCATAAGCTGCCTCTCACCTGCCTGCCTGTGCCTAGCTAGCGCTAAAAATCATTGTCGCTGTATCTCATTTTGACTGCACTGTGTTTAACGTGTTTAGCGCATCAGCCTTCAGCGCTCCGCTCATTGCCTGCAAAGTTGATTTTTATATTGCCTGCTTGTGCCCAGTTGCTATTGGTCTCATTGGCGCTGTGTTCATAGTTTCTGCTGTTGTTTCCGTGGTCTGCGCGTTGTGCTCCGCTCTGTTCCCCCCCTCCGCCTCCATTTTGTTTATTTGTTGTGCTCCTCGTCCTCGTGTGCCCGCCCCGCCTCCCAGCTGAGACGCCCTCCCACTGACCAGAAGTAGAGCTCCTCACCCTTCGCTCACCGTGACTCGCTCCTCTCTAACGAGCCGAGTGGTCGCTCCCGGTGCCTCTGCTGAGACCTGGTATCGTAGCGCTGCATTGCCTCATAAGCTGCCTCTCGCTGCATTGCCTCATAAGCTGCCTCTCACCTGCCTGCCTGTGCCTAGCTAGCGCTAAAAATCCTTGTCGCTGTATCTCATTTTGACTGCACTGTGTTTAACGTGTTTAGCGCATCAGCCTTCAGCGCTCCGCTCATTGCCTGCAAAGTTGATTTTTATATTGCCTGCTTGTGCCCAGTTGCTATTGGTCTCATTGGCGCTGTGTTCATAGTTTCTGCTGGTGTTTCCGTGGTCTGCGCGTTGTGCTCCGCTCTGTTCCCCCCTCCGCCTCCATTTTGTTTATTTGTTGTGCTCCTCGTCCTCGTGTGCCCGCCCCGCCTCCCAGCTGAGACGCCCTCGCCCCTCCCCCTCCACTATCCATATATGACAGTAGTTCTCGCGCGCAGCGTCCGCGCCCAATTCGCGCCAAAGGTAAGCCCGTCTACGCCCGTCCGCGCCTGGACCGCGCCCAGCGCCAAACCCCCTGTCCCTCGCGCTGCCGAGCCCCCCCGCATTACCTACGCTGCCGCCGCCCTCCTAGCCCTTAACACCGGTCGCGCCCCCAACTGCGTCCAAGCCGCCCCTGGACATACCCATGGACCTTTCTCATGCTACTCCTGCAAATTCAGCGGCACTGACAACATCTCCGCTACAACCACACATCAGACTCCCGACCCCAACCACCTACAATGCATCCTTCTCAACACCCGATCGGTCCACAGGCACGCCATTGACCTATGGAATCTACTAGACACCATCTCTCCAGACGTCGCCTTCCTAACAGAAACCTGGATGAACGCTTCCTCCGCACCAGACATCACCATTGCCATCCCTGAAGACTATAAGATTACTCGCAAAGACCGTTCCAGCCACACAGGAGGAGGAATCGCTATCGTCCATAAGAAATCCATCCACATCTCAACCAGCTCTGACGCCAATCTCGCCAACTCCGAACACCTTCACTTCCAGATCCACATCGACCCCAAGACCACACTCCGAGGCACTCTCCTCTACAGACCACCAGGACCCCGCGCAAAATTCAGTGAAGACATCACGGACTTCATCACTCCACACGCGCTCCCCTCCAAAGAATACATCCTTCTGGGAGACCTCAACTTTCACCTTGAAAATATCAACGACCGCAACACCGCCACCCTCGTGGACAACCTCGCCAACCTCGGACTTAAACAACTAGTCACTTCCCCCACCCACATCGCAGGGCACACACTCGACCCCATCTTCACATCCAGCAATCATGTCTCCTTCGGCCACACCACGGACCTCCTCTGGACTGACCACAGCTGCGTTCACTTCACCTACAACAAACCAAAACCCAACATCCACCTCCAACCTACCCTGCAAAGAAACTGGAACAAAATTACCACGGACCAAATCTCCGCATCGCTCCTTCAAAACTCCCCAGCCCCCTCCTCTAACGCCAACGAAGCAGCCGCTAACCTCACCCTATGGCTATCCAACACCGCCGACACCTTAGCACCACTGAAAAAACGGCAAAGCAAACCTGGCAGCAAGAAGGCCTCATGGTTCAACGATGATCTCAAGAAGTCCAAGAAACTCTGCCGCTCCCTTGAAAAAGCCTGGAAAAAAGACCCAACCACCAGCACCAAGGACGCCTTCAAAAACGCCACCCGCACTCACCACCAACTGATCCGAAAAGCCAAGAAAACAGCATTCAAGGATCGACTTGACAACAACGCCCACAACAGCAAGGAACTTTTCAACATCGTCAAGGAATTTTCCAATCCCTCGGCCAACTCCAACGACATCACCCCCTCTCAAACCCTCTGCGACTCCCTAGCTTCATTCTTCCACAACAAGATCGCAGACATCCACAACAGCTTTGACAACCAACCCGGAAATCAACCCACCCTACCATTTGCTGTTCATCCTCCCCCCGTGAACATTCTCAACGTTTGGAACCCAATCTCCACTGAGGACACCATCCGCCTGATGAATTCAATCCACTCAGGATCCCCCACAGACCCATGCCCTCACCACATCTTCAACAAAGCAGAATCCGTCATAGCTCCGCACCTCAAAGACGTCATCAACTGCTCCTTCAACTCCGCCACCTTCCCGGAAGACTGGAAACACGCTGAACTCACCGCCCTTCTGAAAAAACCAACAGCAGACCCCACTGAACTAAAAAATTACCGTCCCATCTCGCTTCTCCCATTCCCGACCAAAGTCATCGAAAAAGCTGTCAACAACCAGCTCGCCTCCTTTCCTCGAAGCCAACAAATCCCTCGACCCCTCACAATCTGGCTTCCGAGCAAAACACAGCACTGAGACCGCCCTCATCGCAGCAACAGACGACATTCGAACGCTACTGGACAATGGAGACACAGTCGCCCTCATCCTCCTCGACCTCTCCGCAGCCTTTGACACAGTCTGCCACAGCACCCTCCTACAACGCCTCTATAACATCGGAATCCAAGGAAAAGCACTTGAATGGATCACCTCGTTCCTCACCGGAAGAACCCAGAGAGTCCGCCTTCCTCCATTCAAGTCCGAGGCCTCTGAAGTCATCTGCGGCGTACCACAAGGATCCTCACTCAGCCCCACCCTCTTCAACGTATACATGAGCCCCCTCGCGGCCATCGCCCGCCAACACAACCTCAACATCATCTCTTACGCGGACGACACTCAACTGATCCTCTCTCTCACCAATGACCCGAACACGGCCAAAACCAACCTGCATGAAGGAATGAAAGAAGTTGCCGAATGGATGAAACAAAGCCGTCTGAAACTGAACTCAGACAAAACAGAAGTCCTCATCTTAGGCACATCCCCCTCCGCATGGGACGACTCCTGGTGGCCGGAAGCCCTCGGAAAAGCCCCCATCCCGACAGACCACGCACGGAACCTAGGCGTCATCCTGGACTCTTCACTCTCAATGAACAGACAAGTCAGCGCCGTATCCTCTTCCTGCTTCAACATTCTTCGCATGCTCAGAAAAACATTTCGCTGGATCCCCTCGGATACAAGGAAAACAGTCACCCACGCTCTGGTCACGAGCCGACTGGACTACGGAAACACCCTCTATGCGGGTACTACCGCTAAACTCCAGAAGAAACTCCAACGAATCCAAAACGCCTCAGCCAGGCTCATATTAGACCTCCCACGCAACGAACACATCTCTGGCCACCTTAAAGACCTCCACTGGCTACCCGTCAATAAGAGGATCACTTTCCGACTGCTTACCCACGCACACAAATCACTCTACGACATCGGACCAGACTGCCTCAACTCACGACTGTCCTTCTACACCCCCTCCCGACAACTACGTTCTTCCAACCAAGCCCTCGCCACTGTACCTCGCATCAACAAGACCACCATGGGAGGCAGATCCTTTTCATACCTGGCTGCCAAAACATGGAACTCACTCCCCGCCTACCTTCGCCTTACCCAGAACCACCTAGCGTTCAGAAAGCAACTTAAAACGTGGATATTTGACAAGTAATCCTCCTCCCCTTCCTAAGCGCCTTGAAACCCTCTGGGTATGTAGTGAGCTATACAAATCCTATGACTTGACTTGACTTGAACTGAACTGCCAGGCCAGGTCCTCCCTGAACTGAAACACAAGTAACTGACATGCAGAAAGAAATATAAGAGCCCGGGGCACCAGCGCCTGCCTGCTTGACGAGAGTGAATTCCAGAGGGAAATTCAGGCGAGTGGACCCAGTATCAAGGTGGGTTAAGACTGTTGGTGCATCAATTGGGTCGTTACCCACATGCGGGGGCAGTCAGAGACCCTCATTTGCCGGGAGGGCAGCTGTGAAGTAAGACATGATTGTTGCTGCATTGAACAGGTCATCACTCATTTGCAGGTTAAGTCAGAGGATAGGGCTTCCGTTGAGTACTACCGAAATTGAGCAGGACATATAGCTCATGTTGGTGAAAAGCCAGCAACCCTGTATGTGTCCAGCGCCAGGATCATCACGCCATCCCACTACCGGTGGGACGAGCCGGAATACTTGCCTAGCTTGGAGGAGCATCCATAACCCCTAGTCGCTTCCACTGCAGGACCTCATAGGAGGAACTAGAGGACAGACGATCCCAGGCCTCCGGGGCCATGCATGAAATCAAGGCGCACGGAGGAGTGGGGAGGGGGGGCAGCAAACTCAGACACCAGTCACTCCGATTCCGTTGGTGAGATAAAATTGATTTTAGGTCAGTTGGCTCCGGGGCAACTTGCTTGCCAGATGGTGCTTCAGCACTGGAACACTTTTGACTTTAATGGAAAGTCAGAGTGGGACTCCTGAGACTCTGACTACTAGTGGTGCTTAACCTGAATATTGCCTACAGTCAATGGGGAATATAAACTGTTATTAACTTGAGATGAATAGGACTCCTGAATCCGCTTATAAAACACTAGAGCCCTGACATTAGGGGATTGTATGTATTGTTTATGAATGAGGTATTTTATTTTCTAGTTGCAGCGTTGAAATACCAAAAGAAAGTTAGTAATTGTATTTATATAGCTTTTCCAGTACACTACTCCGGAACCCCAAGGTTAGTGATTAGTCCAGTGATTATGGTTGGTTATGGTGATTAGTCATATGGTCTCTAAAAAAACCTGCATGCATTTACTCCAGTTACTGTGTGATAGTTTATATGACTACCAGCTACGTGTGATCGTTAGTGAGGGCTATGTGGTATTAAGTGAGTGGTTGGGGAGATAAATATGCAGGTGGAGATTAGGTTAAAGAGATTGGGTTTTAAAGAGGAGAGGTTGTGATCTATAAAATCAGGTATGAAGCAACTGCAGCATTACAAAAACTATGATTAAGACTGATTAATCTTTTTATACAAAAAATAAAATAATAATAATAATAATAATAATAATAATAATAATAATAATAATTGGGGCAGGTAAATCCTTCAAGGAGCTTTTAGAGTAATTATAGAGCTCTCTCAGTCAGGTCTCAGGTATGTGGAAGCGGTTGGGGTAGTTTCAGGGACAGCACAGGGTTGAGGGTTGTCGGGGTAGTGTATGTAAAGGGGAAGGGTTTTAGGCTTCAGGGAGAGGGAAGAAAACAAGTTACTTGCTAGTAACTGTAGTTCTAAAGTATTGGAAGCTTTCATAGATTCACATGCTGGAATCATTCCCAGTCATCGAGATGGGAGTCCCCGGTATATAAAAAAGCAGTGCTTAGATAAGTACCAAACTAAAAGGAGGCCTGGGCCCATTTTCATTTTGCAACCCATAACTCTTGTTATGTAAAAGAGACCAAAATTGTTCCTGAACCAATCAGAACCTCTCACCCTCTAGAACACTCCTGAGAGAACCTTTTGCCCCTCAGATTTTCGAGTGCTTGTGCCTAAGATATCTTTTGTGCCAAAACTCCAAAAGGTGAGCCTCTCGGGGCAGGAGGATTGGTCGCATGTGAATCTATGAAAGCTTCCAATACTGGAGAACTACAGTTACAGGTAAGTAACTTGTTTTCTTACTCCAGTATTGGAGATTTCATAGGTTCACATGCCTGAATCAGAATAGCAAGCAGTAAACCAGCACATTTCATGGAGTAGAAATCTGACTTCGGGCAGCATTTGGATTGAAACCTGCACTCTATATACATATATACTTGTAGATGTCTTCCAACATTGAGATCACTTTCAACATTAAGATAATAAAATGTATAACACTCTTAACCTGTGTCACCATAAAGCATAACAATAAAATGTGAATATGCAACACAAAGGAAGGAGGCATGAGAAAGAGGGCTTATTGTCACTGGAAAAGGTTTCTCAGCACTGCTTGTCCCACTGCCACAACCATCTCAGCGGCTGCTTCAGGCAGTAATGTCTAGTGAAGGTGTGCGTACTCTTCCAGGTAGCCGCCCTGCAGATATCTTGGACAGGCACCCCAGCAAACAAAGCACTGGAAGTGAACACTGCTTTTGTAGAATGAGCACAAAACCACGCATTCAACGGCTTCCCCGCCGCCTGACAATATTGTATCCCACTGGAAATCCATCGGGAAATCCCTCTTTTTGATAGAGGAAAACCCTTCCTGGGCATACTAAAAGATACAAAAAGTTATAAAGACTTTCAGAAAGGTTTTCTCTTTTGTAAATAGACCTTGAGACAGTGCTGTACATCTAGTGAGTGAAGAGCTTTCTCCGCTGCTGTAGTCGGTTGAGGAAAAAATCTCTAAAGAATTAGTGGCTCATTCAAATGAAAGTCTGAAGGCACCTTGGGTATGAATTTCATATTCTTTCCGAGAACACTCCGGTCCTCCTTAACCTGCAAGAAAGGTTCTTGTATAGTGAGAGCCTATAACTCCCCAACTCTCCTGGCCGAAGTGAGTGCTATGAGAAGAGCTACCTTCCACGATAGGAATTTGAGATCCGCCCTGTGAATGGGTTCGAAGGGCCGCTTCATTAATTGAGATAATACAATGTTCAGCTGCCAGAGAGATGGTGGAGGCTTTACCGGAGGGAAGGTTTGAAATAACCCCTTCATGAATTGTTTGATGATTCTAACAGACCACAACAATGGTACCAAGAAAGTTCTTCTGTAACGTGATATAGCGTCCAGATGCACTTTAGTAGAAGTATGAGCTAAGCCAGATTTTGCTAAGAGCAGAATATATGGGATAATCTCATGAGGTGCCGACCTCAGAGGATTAATATTAGCTTCCTGGCACCATATACAGAACCTCTTCCATTTCATCCTGTATTTTCTTTTTGTACTCTCCGCTCTGGCCTTTGACAATATATCTCTGCATTCTGATGAAATATTTAGATGTTGAAATTCACAGTGTTCAGGAGCCAGGCCGCTAAACGTAGTGAATTCGGATGCATAATGGTAATGACCAGTGGAGCCGGGTCGGTAAGGAAAGACCGACAGATATTTTGTTGCCGAGTCTACCACGCCACTGCTTGAACCATGGCCGGTGTGATTTTTACAATGTCGAAGGATCCCACTGCTTGACGCCATTGCAAATCCACTGCAACGGACGCATTCTCAATCGGCAGAACGAAACTAGAGGAATAAAAGAGAACATTGTTCCCAGTAGTCACTTGTAACGGTGTACTGAAAGACACTTTCTTTTTGCAAACCCCTGGGATAGAGAGATTAGCCTCCGCTGTCTTTCCACAGAAGGCAACTCCTTGTTTACTATGGTGCCCAGAATCGCCCCCAAAAACATAGGTTCTTGCAGGATGGAGGGATGACTTCTCCATGTTCAGAGTCAGGCACAGTTCAGCAAACAATTCTACGCATGCCACTGTTGATTGAGCCAATGCTCGAGAAGGTGCTTTGATTAACCAGTCATCCAGGTAAGGAAACACTTGGTATCTGTCTCCTTTGAAAAGCCACCACTGGAGCCAGATATTTTGTAAAAATTCTTGGGGCTGATTTGAGGCTGAATGGCTATACCTTGAACTGGGAATTGTCTCCGGCAAATGCAAATCAAAGGTACTCCCTGTGGAAAAGATGAATGGGGATGTGGAAATATGCATCCTGCAGGTCTAAGGTGTTCATATGATCCCCTAGGTTTAAGAGTAGCAAAATGGCTTGGAGGGAAACCATCCAGAAAGTAGTTTTTGGTGAGATAAGTATTCAGAGATCTCCGGTCCAGAATTGAATGCCATTTAAGAACATTCTTTCGGACTAGGAAAAAACAGAAATAAAATCCCCTTCCTCTATGGGGAATGCGCTGGTTCTATTGCTCCCTTTTGGAGCATTGCTCGAATCTCCAAGCGCATCGGCCCACCCTCTTCAACGTCTACATGAGCCCCCTCGCAGCCATCGCATGCCAACACAACCTCAACATCATCTCCTACGCCACCCAGCTGATCCTCTCCCTCACCAACGACCCAGCCACTGCCAGAACCAACCTACACGAAGGGATGAAAGACTTAGCCGAGTGGATGATGAACAGCCGCCTGAAAGTGAACTCAGACAAGACGGAAGTCCTCATCCTTGGATCATCACCCTCTGCCTGGGACGACTCCTGGTGGCCCCCTGCCCTGGGCAGCGCACCCAAACCAACAGACCACACACGCAACCTGGGCTTGATCCTGGACTCCTCCCTCTCGATGACCAGACAAGTCAACGCAGTCTCATCATCATGTTTCAACATCCTACGCATGCTCCGAAAGATCTTCCGATGGATCCCCGCCGAAACCAGGAAGACGGTCACACAGGCACTTGTCACCAGCAGACTGGACCACGGAAACACCCTCTACACCGGAACCACAGTCAAACTTCAGAAAAGACTCGAACGCATCCAGAACGCCTCCGCACGACTCATCCTGGACATCCCCCGACACAGCCACATGTCCGGACACGAGAGACCTGCACTGGCTCCCCGTCAGCAAGAGAATCACGTTCAGACTACTCACCCACGCACACAAGGCCCTCCACGACCTGGGCCCCAGGTACCTCAACAACCGCCTGACCTTCTACACTCCCACCTGCCAGCTACGATCGACCAGCCACGCACTTGCCGCCTTTCCACGCATTCGAAGAGCCACCATGGAAGGAAGATCCTTCTCCTACCTGGCAGCCAAGACTTGGAACTCCCTCCCCATCCACCTCAGTCTGACCCACGACCACCTCTCCTTCAGGAAGTAACTCAAGACCTTGCTGTTCGAGCAGTAGCGGACCCCCCTCCCCCAAGCGCCTTGAGACCCTCCGGGTGAGTAGCGCGCTATACAAATATCTTGATTGATTGATTGATGTAGATGTTTGACCTCCTGACGCCTCGGAGGAGTACAATGGGGGATTTGAATGAACTCTAGAGTGTGTCCAAATTGTATTAGATTGAGGACCCATCGGTCCGTAGTTTTTTTCGCCAATAATGAAGAGGATTAGATATTCTCCCACCCAGGGGAACTTGCGGAGGGAGAAGGATAAATTTAGCCAGATCCTGAAGGTTGTCATGGTCTTCGCGAGTTGTCCTTCCCTGGAAGACCTACTCTTCCTCTAGGAGCAGATTTTTTATAGCCCCCCGTCTGTCGTTGTCCGTACTGTTGCCAGTACAGTTGTGAAGATGTCGAGTTGGGGGGATATCTGCTCTTTGGTAACCCCCTCTTTATGATGTCTGGCCTCTACCCCTAGCTCCTCGAAAGGTCACCTTCCGGTACTGTAGAGTGCCCACAGCTTTCGCGGTATCTGTATCCTTTTTTATGCTAAGCAACGCATCATCCACATGGTTCCCAAACAAAGCTTCCCCATCGAAGGGAAGATCCAAGATCTTATTCGGTACCTCCGGCCTAAAAGCTGTGGCTTTCAGCCATCCTTGACGGCGCAGCACGGCCGCCCCTCCAAGTGATCTAAAAGCAGTGGTCGCGATGTCCATGGCGCAATTAATGACTTCATCCAAAGCCCTTTCTCCTTCCTGAAGGATCTTCCTGACCTCTTGTCTACTATCCTCAGGAATCAGGTCTATGTAAGGTGTCAGGTCGCACCACATCTGTCTGTCATATCTGCCCAGAATGGCAAGGGCATTCGCAGCTTTGACGAGAAGAGCAGACCTGGAAGAAAATCTTTTCCCTGCATTATCCAAACGCAAACCCTCTGTCAGGAGGCGGTTTAATCTGGGCCGACAAAGTTTTGGACTCCTGCTGAGCAGCTTGAGATATGACAGAGTCCAGTTTGTGATGACCCACTAAACGTAGCCGGTGTCTTCATGACCTTTAGGCCTTCCTCACAAA
This sequence comes from Lissotriton vulgaris, assembly GCF_964263255.1. Lineage (NCBI taxonomy): Eukaryota > Metazoa > Chordata > Amphibia > Caudata > Salamandridae > Lissotriton > Lissotriton vulgaris. Next base: position 971,691,656 of record NC_141697.1, read on the forward strand.
CATGGTTAACAATCGGGATGGCACAAACCTATTTCCTGTATGGCTCCTTGAAATCGTACAAAATCACATCTTTTTGCTGCCCTTTCCGTCAAATTATGAAATCTGCTAATATCCACTGGCGGTGAATCAATCGGCACTGGAGAGGGAGAAGCAGGCGAAGGAATAAGGTAAGCATCCCATTCCTTGTTCAGGTCTGTTATCTCACCCTCTTTTTGGTCATCATCCAAGGTGACTGGATCCTGTTGAGGCATTGATTGAGGTGATCTTGGTAAGGGCTCTGGCAGTAACTCCCTATTTGTAACAGGAGCAGCAGGAATGGAGCGTGGGCGCTGATCGTGTACTGGTACCTCCTGAGATTGTAGAGTTGGTGGAAACCTCTTCCTATAATCCGTCAACATGAATTATAAGTCCATCAATAAGGAAGGCGGCATACCAACCATACCTTCCTGGTAACCTGTCAAATACGTGAAGCGATCCGGATGAGAACAAGCCGAGGGTCAGGCAAGAGGCTACAATTTGGGGGTGCGAGGGGTGTCCAATTAATACAGGCTAGGTACGTGAGCCCCCTCCATTCATGAGAAACACACTGTATCCGCTGAGGGAAACCACAATTACCATGGCACAGCCGGATAACATGGGCTACCAGGTTGAGGAGCAGGCCTGGCAGCATGGCCCTGCCCCAGGCACATCCTGCACTGTGGAACAGTTTACCCACTACAATAGATAGATACAAGAGATGTGCACAGCCCTGTACCAGCAGTGACCAGTTTGCTGCCGAGAGGGGAATGCCACCCACAGTGTTCCTGCTCAACACTCCAAGTAAATGGGTCTGAAGGACTGGCCAGACTAGGAAATCCTGCAGCAAGCAAAAAGCTAAAGATGGCCATCATTTGCGACTTCTGAGTCCATGCAATAGTGCTTTGCAAAAGTATGAATGGAAGCCCATGTTGAAACATTTGAATCTGGTGAAATGAGCACGGATTCCCTCTGGCGATTCCTGTCTAGCAAGGACATAGCACGTTTTTAATGCAGAGGATGATCCACTGAGACCAAGTCCACCTATGGACAGCTTTGCCTTTCCTGCTGCCTATATATTCTACAAGGAGCTGGCCATTCAATATATCATCTTTCACTCAGTCAACGTAATAATTTGGTGGGATAAGACAAAGGGTAAAAGGTGGGAAAAGCAATTGATATATATATATGATCTGGTGATCAAGCCTGCTGGTCAGGCGAAACGCGTCCAGGGCTCTGACAAATAAAATTTAATTTGTCCGGTACACGGTCTCGTCAGCGTGTGGTTTTTCTGCCCGTTGAGGTTTCTTCGAAAAGACCTGGCAGCGGAGGTCTTTGATACAGACGAGACACCCGTTGGTTTGGCAGGCGGTGACTACTTCCGAGGCAAGGAGTGGAGAAGATATATATATATATATATATATATATATATATATATATATATATATATATATATATATATATATATATATATATATATATATATATATATATATATATATATATATATATATATATATATATATATATATATATATATATATATATATATATATATATATATATATATATATATATATATATATATATATATATATATATTTTTTTTTTTAATTTATTGGGCCCGCTGCCTACTCTGGCGGCCCAGGGGACAGTTATTTTTGCAAAATTAAGTGTCGCAAAATTGCCTCAAAATTCTCACATCTGCACCGCAAAGATTCCATATTTGTGCCGCAAAATTTGGTAATCCATGCCACAATACCTGGGGTCGGATTATCACTTGCATTGTATAAGTGAGCATCTGCTGGAACTAAATACCCTTTCCATTCTGTGACAGACACACTATGGGCAGGTTAAATGTCGGCATTGCAAAATGCTATCTCAATGGAATAGTACTGTAGCCCATTACAGGTCTTGTCCTTGTGGTTTTGATAATTCAGTAAATTAAGTTTAAAAAAACAAAAAGTAGGGCACACATCAAGAACTTTACGGCCAGATTCGGGACCCCTGTTCATGACAAAAGAAATGTAGGAGCAAAGATGTATGTAAACCTATACAAAATAACGTAAAAGGACAGTTGGGGGATTTAAACAAGGATAGGTGATCATGGAAGCAAATGACGACCAAAAAGGGCTGCCATATAACCTTTACCTGTACCCACCCTTGAGCCTGGCTGTGCTAGAGAAAAAAAAAACACAACACACCTCAAAGTGAGCATTCAAACGATCTATGTTCTCATTTGCAACAAAGTAATTCCACTGTCCCAAATACATACTGTGTGGAAGGACGAGAGCTGAATGGATAACATTGTCACAGAGCAAGTTGCAGGAGGTCCACATACTACACCCTCCTTGGCCAGTCCAGTATGATTTGAATGACAGGACCTGGTGAGATTTCCTAAAAACCCAAGGAATCAAGGGTATGGGGGAAATCTGTAATGGGGTGGAAAGTTCAACATCAACAGAAAGGCATCCACTAAGGCTACTTGCAAAAAAAAAAAAAAACTGGAGAACAGATGTGTGAGCAATGTGCATTCTCACAAGCAGTGAAGAGGTCCATCGAGGAGTGCCCCAAAGGGAGAGGATGGTCTAGACTACTTATGGATGAGAAAGTCACTTGTGGTCGGAACCATCAAGCAGACTCAGCCTGTTGGTTCTGGTACTGGTGGTGCCTATGCAGTTACGCTGTGGCCCAAGGCCACTTGGAAACGAGGTTAGGACCCCATGCCTTCCTGCATGTGGAAATACCACGTTGCAGTGTTATTGACTTTCAAGACCTGAATGGATCAACCACAAAAGGAGAGCAAGAAATCTTGTCGCAAACTGTTGATGGCATTGAGCAGGGCCTTTTTAAAAAGGGAGAAGATGTTCCGACCACAGTGAAGCAAATTGCAGAACTTTGATTAGGATATTGCCAGGGTTGGTGAAAACCGGCCCAGGCACCAAAAATAAATGTGGCTCCTAATAGTGAAATAGATATTTGAAAAAAAAAAACCTGGCCTATGTAGACAAATTGACAAAATTTTGCACGTGTAAAAACACGGTGTACAAGAGTTAGGCAATGAAGACTTCAGGGATTTGAGCTAGATGGAGGCAATGTTTGTTTTATTATCAGGAAACTAGATAGTAAAACCGAGTCAGCAGACTATAGAACAGGCCCACAAACAGCCAAAAACCAGCCAACACACTGACCTGCCAGACTAGCCCATCGGGTAGTGCCAGATTGCCCTATAGGCCAGTCCGACCCTGCAGCCTCCACAGTGGGAAAGTGTAGGTCTAAAACTTCCACTTCCTTGCTCAGATATGCAAGGAAGGAGAGGTCGCCAAAGACGTCCATCTCCGATTCCAGGGATGTACCAAGGACACTTGTGTTTTGCAGTGACAAGCACTTCGCTGTATCCGAAGGAGCGGAGGAAAAACATCTGGCTGCCTCACAATAGTCACTGTCATCAGGGCACACCACCTCCGGCATTTGAATATGGTATGAATCTGGCCGGCCCAAAGATGTAATCGGTAAACCAGTGTATGGGCACGGTGTCAGAACAGACTTAAATTCCTCCTGCGGCAAATCCTTGTACCCCTCTCCTGGAGTTAAAGGCTAGTCTGTTCTTCAAGCCAAATAAGGAAAAATACATTGTTTTTATCTTTGGTACCTCAATATCAATGGCTACCGAGTTTCCAATAAGTTCTAGAGTAGTTTACAAATGCATGGATGTTGTTTCATTAGCATTTTACTAGTTTCACGTCCGTTATGCAAGGCATACATTTGCTATCATTTACAATCATTAAGTCAATGGATATTTTAATTTTTGACAAATCTGTCTCACCTGTATAACTTGTCCATTAGAAGCAATCAAATCGGTTGGGACCATCAGTCTGAAGGGCCGCCCAACAACTGCCGAGCTATCGGGAATTCCCATCAAAGGACCAACAGAATCCTTGGGCTCTGAAAATGAAGAATGCATGGATGCTTCCAACTGGTGCTCAAAGTCTCGTACGATTTCAACTGGATCATTTGGAGAATGGGATTCAACAGAAACCAATACAAGAAGCATTATGAATAAAGTTCTCCCCAGTGGAGGAAACAGCAGTAGAAATTTAAAAGTCATTGTTGCCATTGTTTTTTTGAGACAGTATTCCAATTGGGACAGATAGTAGCCAACAGGGTCTGCATCAAAATATTTTCATGGACTGCTTTACATCAGCTCGAGTCTCCAGAACCTAAAAAAAAAATAAAAAAAAATAATGATTTAACCTCAGAGGTTTCACATGTACGTTTGCACTAATTCACAGACGTCCATCTTGTCTATAGAATATTGACTGATCTATATACTAGTGTAGTAATGAATTTGAAACGCAATAACCCAAAGTGCTAGAAACCACCTGCATTCAAAAGTACCCATCAAATATTGAAAAGCATTAACGATTTAATAGGTCTGATCAAGTCAGCCTTTGTCATTTTAAGAATAAATAATTGTCATGGGGTGTAGGGTAGCTTTGGACCTTCGAATGACCAGGGGGCAGTGTAGTGGGTAAAGTTCCTTAATGGCCACATCTCAAGATTATGTCAGTAACATTGGCATGTACAGTGAATATGTCCAAATGTGAAAAACCACTGTTGCTGAAACTGTATGTGCCACACAATGGTGCACAACAAAATACCTCCAATCGGGAAAGTGGGCACAGTGACGGAGAAGGAACTAAAACAGCAGTGCCTTAATAAATTGCCCACATCTTTTTGAAGGAGCCTGCAGGGCAAGCGTGATGAGCTGTTTATATAGGAAGGGTGGACGCCTAGGAAAGCTGTGTGAGACTGGGGCAAGGAGTCAAGTGGGTGGCAGGACAATAACAGATGTTGGATGCATTATATGAAGTGGCAAGTGAGGGCTGGGTGGAACGTGCAGGGGAGGGTCAGATGTAATGACCATGTTGCTATCAGTAGGAAGAACAGAGGGATCTAAAGGAGGACCTGGAGGCACTTCCACAGCAGGTGGCACAAAGCAGGAGGAACAGAGGATTTTTGTAGCACAAAAAACAGCCTGTGTTTTAAAGAGATGAGGGAGTTTTCCAAGCCTTTGGAGTACGAAAATCGAATTTTGTTTACTCATCTACAACTAATTTCGGAGAGGACATACATATGAAACAATTCTTGGTAAAAGTCGATAAGTCTGGTTATTACGAGTTGGCACACTTGTAAACACAGGTATCCGCAAAAGCTATGCAGCAGATGAAGTCAGGCTAATGCCTTTGTCAATTTTTGCAAAAAGGGACTGCTTTAGTGAGAAAAAAAATGGGACAGTGTGACGATTGATTTTAATTCTCACATGAAAAATAGTCGCTATTGCTTTTAAAAGGAAGCATTACTTTAATGTGGCTGGATACACTAAACAGCCAACAGAATGAGGCGGGAAAGCATCATACAATACATCACAGACAGCTGCCTTGCCAGGTAGGTCCTAAAAATGCGGCTGTGGGTCAAGAATATTTTTTTTCATGGACTTTTGGGAAAGGATTCTGAACTCAAAAGCAACACTTGGGATATTTCTTAACTGACTTCGTTCGCTCAAATTGGGGTTATTTGGAAAAGAAGAATCATTCTTGCCACTCAGTCATTTGTTTCAAGGCATGCATTAGGAAATTTACACGCCTCCAACCCTCTCACCGCCAAAGAGGGACAGTTTACTTCTGCGCCGTAACGTTGTCATAAGATCATTTTTTAAGCATTCTCATTGCAAAATTTTTATAACTCGCAGAATTTAAAGGATGGTGGTATGTGCGTGCTGTCACGCTTTTGGTGCAAAGTTTTTAAGTAGGTTCTGCGCATTTGTTGTTAGTAGAGGACTCTGTTCTGTACTACAGAGAATGCTGCTCCCCTTAGGTTTTTACTACCTTGGAACATAACTTTTACTAATTCAAGAGGAGGGCGTAGGCATAGTGAACAAAGCCTGCATTTGCAAGTGTACACAACAAGAACTGTTACTTTAATTTGCTTGAACACCAAGATTATAGTGTAAGTAAATCGAAAAAGCCAATGTAATACTAAAATTCATGAATGAAGTATGCATGAGGACACGATTATCAAAACACCATATACTGACTAAAGGTCCCATTTCATAAGCAATTTCCTTCTTTGTTTAAACTGAATAACATTCAAATTGAAATCCTGATTTCATTTTTCCATACAGGCAGGAGATACAATTTAAGTGTCAAGGGGGGTCCTTGAACAATCCCTTCAGCAACCAGTTGTAGTAAGCTTTTTTTGAGGCTACATACAACATGCCTCTTTGTCCAGAGAAGGAAAGGTCAAACTGTAAGAAAAGATTGCATGTTATTTTCAAGCACGAGATGAGCATTGGGCACGTGCAGGGTTGAGAATCAAACAGCGTGCAGGTGGAGGGATTTGGCAAGCAAGCAAAAGTATCACGTACTTTCAAGTCTACTGCCCAACCTGGGTGCTATAACTGGAATCTGTGTCGCTGCTGTTCACAAACTTCCTTTAAAGCCCAATAACACCAGACCTCTTCATACACCATCTTGTGAAGCCATTCAAATTCACCTTTTTTTCCAAGTCTTGTATACTAGGCAGCACATTTACTGTCTAGGTCAAGACACATTGTTACCTTCCAGCTAGCTTAGAGCACACACACTGCTTACCATTGGTTCGCTTCATTGTCACGTTCACTTGCTTGGTTCTTCCTCCAATTTTCACTCTCCTGGGGGATGGACACCTTACTGCTAACTTTATAAGGCATAACTTTTTTAGGTCTCGCCTAGCGACAGCGCCTGCGCTGCACTCTTGCGAGATCTATTGTCATCGGTTTTCTTTTGGAAGTGGGGTTGGTAACCGTTGGTCTCTGAGGCCCCGCCCACCTGGACTGGACTCATGGGCGTGTCAGCACTTGACGTTGCCACGTTCGGTCCTTGCCTCACGCTCTAGCCCCCCTTCTCTGAGAGGCTTGTTTCACAATGTTCCATCTCTAATCGGGCCTTAAGTCTGGCCATTGTTGTCAACAAGAGCAAGGAAGTGGGTCTAATTGCGCGGGCTTCAAGCCAAGCCCCCCTCGGGCGGCGACATTGCCTTGTGCTGCACCACGGTCATTAATAAACGAAAGGCGATGTCTAGGCGGTTAGCGATTGTCCAGTTTCAGGGCCTAGTGCAAAGCCCCTTGCTGAAGGCCCGGAATCAGCGAGGAAGAGGAGGTAGTGTTTTTAATGGCCTGGTCAGCGGGTGCCTCTTCTGTCCGTCATGCTTAATCTGCTTCTCTTTTGTTTTGCACTTGAGCTGTGTATTCACTTGTAAAATAACCACACCTCTGGACTCGTCTGCGTTGTGTAGGAGGCCAGGACTGTCACGCAATCACCCTGTCAGTTTTGAACGGCAAATGCGCCTGTTTCCTAGAAACGTTTTGAGGGTTGCAGTTCAAAAACAGGCAATTATTTGCAGATAATGTGTACAAGGGAGGTGGTTGCAGAGCGAGGGTGTGAACTACAAATATTACAGAGTGTGCGCCTACCCTGAACTTTTTATTGTAAAACGTAATTGCCCCATGTGGTCAGGAAGAATGCCTCACTCCTCACCTGCTTCGGGACAGGCGTGCATTCTTGGATTCTTACTGGGAGTGGACCAACACAGTGGTATCCTGCTGTCCTGCAGATACAAGCACCTAAGAGCTTGAAAAACGCCCAGACAAGCCCTGCTACCCAGGTGCTATGCACACATGGGCTCTGATGACGTGACAAGCCTTCCTGGTTGCCTCTCTGTGTGACACATACCAAGAAGGTCTGCCCTCAGGCCACTGCTCCTAGAAGAGAAGGGTGAAAGGTGAAGCATACCCCGACCCCTACTCCCCTCTCTAGCCCCGGCTGGCTGGAAGGAGCCGGAGCTCTGCTGCTGCATTGTCCTGTCAGAAGGCTCTTTATTTCAGAGCGCATGGGAATAGCACAGGAGGGGCTGGAAAGGAGCGGCGTGTGGGGGAGGGGGACCCTATACCTCCATGATGTTTGGAGGAAATGGCTCATCCCCTCCTGCCCAGGAGCACTGGGAACCAGATGCTATCAGCCTCTCACAACGTCTCCCTCCCCCGCCAGTTTCCTTGAAGTCAGAGTAGTGTGTGTAGAGGGGGTACGTGGCCTGACAGATGTGTCGGTGGAGGCTGCACCCGGCGCTGGCAGCAGCTGCCAAGTCCAAATCTGCTAACCGGCTGGAAAATAGCAGGGTCTGCCATAGAAAAAAAAGTGTCAGGCGGCGAGCATGTGTGCAGTGTGCCCCAGTTCATGTTACTCAGACCGTTTCCTTCCCCAGGCTCACCGGAGGAAGAGGCTTTCCTGGAAGAACGCAGTGCACACCTCGGTGGTATGCATTATTTGAAGCCCGCCGCTTCTGTGCCAACGTGTGCACCTTTCATTTAGAAGCTGGCAGCTGCCACTCTAGTGTAACCTGGACCCACTGCCCTGCCACGCCTGGAAAGCATAAACATTGTAGTTGCATTAATTAAACAAATGTGTAGCAGTTATGTAGATAGTGAGAACTCTGAAGTGCATTCAAAATTTGCACTTAATTTTGGGGGGTTGGGGAATTGCGGGGTGTAGGGTTTCTCTCTAGTGTTCAACGCAAGAGACAAAAACACACACACACACGGTTAGTATGGACAGAGGCCGATGCAGTCCTGGAAGAAGCATGTCTTCTATATTTTTGTATGGACATCTGATCCATCACAGGGTGTTTTTCCAGATCGTTGTAAAGTTGGAAAAATCATATTTTCTGGTCTTATCTCCTTTTTGCATTTGCTGATTTCTAGTCCAACCAGGTAAAATCGTGTATTGCTTTAACCCCAGTATCTGGTGATTTTCTCGGCCAGGTAGGGTGGCGTGTTAGTAGCTTCTGTGTTGAGGATAACAGGTCAGACTAGTGCAGATCCTATATACTTTATTCCAGAGTCATGTGCCACATTTAAAAATAAATGAGGTACCACTACTGGTGTCAATTGACCAGATAGTACCACCACAATTATAGTGGGGCTATGGTCAACATGTTTCAACCTTTCTATCTTTATAGGTTTCCTCAGGACCAGGTGAATAGAGTCGAGAGGTCTGCACACGCTAAGGTGTACCCATCCCAGACTCTGCAGAGAAGCTAGACCGTGTACTTACGGTTTCGCTTTTATCATCCTTCTGTGTAAGGAAAATCTGAAAGGATAAAGCAGAGCATACTGTTTGCATAATTGTACACATATCTTTTGCAGCGTTGTTCCGTGGTAGTATGCATTCCATCATAGAAGGGTGTCACTACCGGTCTTAATGTGTGACGTGACTAGTGCAAATTCCCTTAAATTGCATACCCACTCATACGTGCCGTGGCTGTCCAGGGGTGGGGAATTCCTATCTCCCGACGCCCGAGACATCAAGATTTCTAAGGAGGGCAAGAGGTTTTAATTTGTATTTTGTCCAAAGGACAAGTAGACAGTCTTATCTGTAATCCGATACAATGCTGTTCAACCCTGTTGGTCACAGCCATGTTAATAAGTAGCTCTGAGCAGTTTAATGGCAGTGTAAGCGTCAATGCATAAGCTGGGGCCTGCACTTTAATTTCCCCAGCACAGAAGAACAACATGATATAGCAAGACTCAAAGTTGCAGCCAGCTCCAAAGGCTCGTGTGGCTCCCTGGCCCGCCCCTGTTCCTTTTATTTTCTTTCAGCATGAGAAAAACATCGTGCTTCTGCAGCTCCAGAACACTCACAGCACTGGCATGTATGAGGCTGCCTTATCTGCCTCTTGGCCCCTTGCTCCGACCTGAACTGTACGACCCCTGCCTTTTAATCTCTGCTCCACTCTTGGGCCTCATACAGCGCCAGGATCCCTGTTCATCTTCAACTCGCTTTGCTTTCCCTTCCCATGCAGCTCGTGCACCCCCTTCTTTGCAATTTGCCTTTCCAGCACACCTCCTACTTTGCTTTTCCTGTACACCTTATGTTTCACCCGGTGCCTAAACCTGCTAATCCCACCCCACCGCCCTCTCTGACAGCCCTTACCCGCTCCCCATGGCCTCTCATATCTTACGTCATCCAGGGCTTACATTACAGCTCATACATTTCTCCATGAGGCTTTCATGCAGGCCTAGAGCCATCCCATTTCTATCCTTGCACTAGGCCCTCATCTCACTTTGTGCATGCACCAGGGGCATTTTGAACACACTGCCGTAGCAACTACAGCAGCTGTGAAGTTCTTCATGGGCCTCTTCAGTCTGCAGGTCCGCACACAAAAGCCCATAATGGATTTAAAAGGGGTGGGTGACGGGGTGAGTGTGATAGGGTGGATGGATAGATGCATGGATGAATGAGTGAAATGTTGGATGTAAGGATGGATGCGTGAAAGAATGGATGGATAAGTGCAAGGGTGAATGAAGGAATGGATGGGGTGAAAGTGGATGGCTGAATGAAAGGGTGGATTAATGGGTGAGAGTAGATGAATGGATGGCTGGGTGGGTGGATGGATGTGTGGATGAATTAGTGGGTGGGTAGGTGGCTGGCTGGGTGGCAGGGTTGATGGATGGATGGGTAGATAGAGTATAAAGGTGGATGGAGGGATTAATGAAAGGGTGGATGGATATATGAGCGAAACAGAAGATGGAGGCGAAAGTATGGATGAGAACAAATGGAGGGAGTGAAAGGGTAGAAGGATATACGAGTGAAAAGGTGGATAGATGGATGAGTGAAAGGATGGATGGAGGGATGAGTGAAAGGGTGGTTTAATACGAGCGAAAAGGAGGATGTGTGGGGTGAAAGGATGGATAGATGAGCGAAAGGATGGATGAGTGAAAGGAAGGCAGGATGGATGAGTTTGATCAATAGGTTTGGAGATGGAAGGATAGGTTTGAACCGTGGCTTTGTGAACGTCCCACTTTAGCAGCTACTGTAGAGATGGAGCTCTTGATGGGCCTCTTCTGTCTGCAGCTCAATAGACAAAGGCTCATAATTAATGTGAAAGGGTGGGTGTGAGTGAAAGGATGGATGGGTAGATGTGTGGGTGAAAAGATGAGTGAGTGCAAGTGTGGCTGGCTAGATGGATGGATGCGTGACAGGGATGGTTGAGTGACAGGGATGGTGGATGGACAAAGGATGTTATAATGAAGGAAAAGGTGAATGGATGGGTTACAGGGTGTATAGATTAGGGAGCGAAAGGATGGAGAAGTGTAAAGGATAAATGGATGGATGAGTGGAAGGATGGATTGACGGATTAGTGGAAGGGTGGATGGATGAGTGAAAGGATGAATGGAAAAGTGAAAGGGATGGTGGATAGATGGATGAGCTAAAGGATGGACGGATGGCTGAAAAGGTTAGGTTGGAGATGGATGGGTAGGTTTGGATATGGATGACCGGATGGACTGACTAATAAACAGATGGACGAACATATTGGTGAAAGGCTTATAGATGAAAGAATGAATGGTTGACAATGTAAATGTGAAATGCTAGATATCAGTGGGTGAAAGGATGAATGGATAGATGCTTATATGGAAGAGGCAAAGCAATTCTAGAGAGGATTCCAATGATTTTATTAGCTTGCTTGGTGGCATAAGAGCTTTGGATCAAAGTGGGGAATATTTTAATTTTCTGGTTACTCACTTGGCCTGCTCTATGCTCCTTTCTCTACCTGGGGATTATCAGGTAGGCGTGGTGCTGTTTGCCAGCGCGTTCTTACTAGACAGCCAGTATTTGTGCTCATAAAGGCCACATTGGTTTCCAGTCCAGCCCAGAGTGGATTAGGTATGGAAAATGTACCAACTGACTGATTTACATACGGTCATGAACAAACCAGACACATGTAGATCGTTTAAAGATACACGTTTTGGCGTGTCCTCAATTCTCCTTCCCATAACGTCCAAGACAGCCCCGTGCAGAGATAGCCATCATAGAGGCTGCATGGAGAGCACATTTTACTAATCTGTATTCCCCTAAGGAAGATATTGGAATCCCCCACCTCATTGTTTCGGCATATAGGGCCCGCCCCTCATACCAACGCGTGGTCACATGCTTTTAGGACGACTTCAGGACTAGACCAAAACAAATAATATCCTCTGGGACCTACAGTACGGTTTAAGGGCTTGGCTGGGAACTGCAGACCAGAAAATTGGTAAGTATATGCACATGAAAGGTGGCAATCTGTTTCTAGTTTTTGCAGTTTTATCTTTGGCTTTTGATTTGATAGTTCATGATAAGTTATGGGCAACCATGGCCAATATGGGCGTGGATTGCACCATTGTGAACTTCCTTAGAGAGTTGTACGCCCAAGGCAGAGGTAAAGTACATTATGTCCATAGCGGCATTTGTACTGAGCAATTGAAAATAAGAAGAGGGGTACGCCAGGGATGCGTAATGGCCCCCTTCCTGTTCAATCTCTATATTAATAGCGTAGGCGATATACTGGCAAGCAACTGTGCTGACCTACCCCAGGTGGGACATCGGCCTATACCAACACTTTAAGCCGATGGCGCAGTGTTAATGGCCGCACGCCCATTGCCCTGCAGCGTCTAGTGGGCGAGTTTGCTCAGTTCATGCGAAGCCTTGGGCTAAAAATTAATATAGGCAAAACCTTCGCCATGAGGATCGGGAAGGGGGCCACTCGCTGCCGTGACATCCTGTGGTGTAGTTCCTATTTTCCCAATAGGCTCTGCGCATTGGAATAACAAACGATAGTTTAGACGTAGGACTGAGGTCGATTAGGTCTCTATTGAATATGTTAGACTTAATTTAGGTTTGCCAGCTAGCTCTGAGGTCACTAGAACCTCTCTCAAATGAACAGGGAGGAGTGAACTTCCCCGATTAGACAAGAAGGGATTCAGCTTCTGACAACCGCATAAACATGACAACTTTGCTCCCCCAGAATAAGGAGTATATCTCCAGAGTCGTGTGAAAACAATAGATAGCTATTTCACTCAGTCAATCGAGCATACTTATTTTCACCAGAGTGCAGAGAAATAGAGATACGGGCGTTTTTCAATAAAAGGTGTTATTTATTGAGCAGTCTTCTTTCTCATGCAAGAGAAATGAATTGCCACAATTGCTACTTGTTATAAAGTAAAGTGTGTACAGTAAAAGGAGTATTTTGGAATAATACTGTAAAAGCATTTATATGGTTTCTGAGCCATATGATACTTAAAAAGGTATAAAATATATACAGTTACATACAAGGATAAAAAATTTGACTAAACTTACTCAACTGGTGCTCCTAATTTACGCCTACCCCGATGTACCTAACCTAAGCCTAGTACGTGAGAAGGAGTAAATGAGCTGCAGTTTAAGTTAAGTTAGTTTTTGCCAAGAATCTGACTCAAGAATTCTCTAAGGATCTAATCAGCTCCGTACCTTTGTTTCAGAATGAAGGAGGTCTTGTATCTCGCTCTCAGGACTCGATTTCCCAGTACCCTGAAAGGGTGACTGGAAACACTGGAGCTGGATTTTCTCGGCAGGAGAAGACAGCATCTTTCTCAGTGCGCCAAATAGGAGGGACGGCTTCCTTCGGCACTCGCATCAGCTGGGCTTCGGATAAGTAGATAGCCGCTCTGCTCCAAACCACCGTGTGTTGCTTAAGGCAAACGCTGGTATATTTATACCTGGAAGGTGCCGTGTTTGACATAAGGTTGGACATAAGAAGTCAATAAAAGATGTCACTAAGAACTGGCCGTTCTTTCAGTGCTCGCAGGAGTTCTAGGACAAATCAAAACAAAAGCATGGGGAATTCCCAGGTTGCTGGAGGTTTGGTTTGTTGAAAGAACGCGTTGCACTTTCTAGGAGTCTAAGGAAGTAGCCTTGCCGTATTTGGTTTGCATTGGCCATTACTAAATATGGATTTGATTCTTATGCCTTTATAAGGGTATGATTTGTTATAACCACATAAGGGCATAAATTGGGATTATTTAATTAGGGTCCTAGATACGATCACAACAATCCTTACTGAGGCTTCCATAATTCAGTTCACAGAGTCATTCTCATATCTGGCCATTGTCTTTAATCAATTGGGGTATTGGCAAGGGACTATTAACTCAAGGCGAGACCACTTTATGAAAACAACAATGGCTCTATTAATGTAAAATGTTATGGGTGCATTGGTTTAAACTGCGGGATTATTTTCCTCCTACAGCAACACTTTCCAAGCTATCCCTTCTCCCTGCACTGCCACTTTCAGAACAGGCAATTACAGCATCGTTTACTAATACAAATTAAAACAATGCTGTTCAAGCACATGATCAGTACAAAGGAAAAACGTAACCAAAACAAGTGGGGGGGGGGGGAGGGGGGACACGAAATTTACAAGAACAAGTGTTTGGTAGTGGAAGCCGTGGTAGTCCTTTACTCAGAACTTTCAACCCAGAATAGAAACGGGCATGGGCCAAGGGTACTGGACACTTTACAAGGGGAAAACAGCACAAACTAGGCAAACGTGAAATATACAATCAAAATAACCCGTGCACTCGGGCCACTCTAGGTCATTAACCGCGTTTCACCAATCACAGAGACCAGTTGTGGAAGCTGAAAGGTCGCAGAATTTTCCAAGCAAACACTTAAAGTGACTGCTATCAAGAGTTTATACATTTTCATTTTTTTTATTTATTCATCACAGTCCATAACAATACGTTGATACAACATTTAGTAATAATAATCAATGGTTCACTTGCTACGAGTGTCTATCTTTAGGCTTAAAATAAGCTTAAACCTTTGGGTAACCCTCCTAGGCTTATGCTGCCAATAGGCTGTCCCTGTTCACGTGCCTCTAGGCTGCCATGCTTGCTTCCGGGAAGTAACCCATCAGTTCATTTTCTAGTTGGCTCTGTTTGGCATCACCAAATGTCATGTTTTAATGGATGCCTCCATCGAGCCAATCTCCGACTAGAGAGTCTTTGTTCAGAAACATCTAATCACTCTTTTCCATCCGGTAACCTTGCTTAGTGAGGATTAATGGGAAATTACATTGTCTGCAAAATGTAGGATTTTTACATGTCTGAAAGAGGGGGCGGGCGCTCTTATCAGTACATTTCCGTTCTTTGATGTAGGATGATTGGCCTATATGAACCTAGATCAACCGCGGTCCAATACCACGGCCATTATCCCTTTTTGGCACCCTTACACCTTGGAACTCATTGCTCCCTCACCATTCCTAGGAGACGATTTGCATTAATTTTCAGCAGGCTTCACTCTTCTATTTTTTTTTCGGATCCTTTGTGTGTCACAAGAACAAAAAGGCAAAAACTTCAGTGGACTTTTAAAGGACAGTGTGTGCTCATCTTTTGCTCCTGCGGCTTCCACTGAGTCATAGCTACGGCGGCCCCGAGATGGTTTATAGGGTTGTGGGGCCATCGCATCCTCTTAATCTAAACAGAAGCTGGTTATACAAAGTAGTCTTCCGCACCAGTGTACCAGAACTCACAGCAACATGCAAAATGTGAAGTGCTCAAGAGAAATCTGACGGAAACCAACACCTGTTCTGGCACGAAAGGATAGAACACTGATAATAAGGTGAATATGTGCACAGCTGGACGTTGGTGTCTGGGTGCTTTGCCGACTCGAAGAACAGCTCCAAAGGCTGTGGAGACTAAAAGGCAGTAAAAAAAAGAATACAGAAAAAGAGAGAAAACAGCAGTGATCCACTTCCCAAAAAAAACCTCTTCGTGAAGATTGTTATCAACATCTGCCAGCCCACACTTACTTCTCAAATTCTGGGAATGGTTTCGCTGTTTCCCATTAATTTTTTTGACAAAAAGGGTTGTGATCACTCCAAAGTGCATTTAAACTGTCGCTGTTCTAACCTATCCAAGTGCAATTTTGGGCTTTAAAGTGTTAATATTCACTTTTTATAATCCTTTTTTTTCCTCTCAAAGTTTCGACACCTTTTTTTTGGTGAAGTATAAATGCATTACTGGAGCGCCAAATGTAATCGGCCTTTTTATCTTCCACAAAGAACCTATCAAAATAATGATCCTCTATTTTTTTTTGTTCGACTGACCAATACCTGAACTCAATACTTTAAGTCCTTAACAGAGAAGTAGGAGGACAATTTATTTTTCCATTTTATTTTGTTTGAAAGTTCAATGATCACAGGGCACTTTTAATATCTAGAAACCCAGGTATATCCAGGGTCTAGAGGCTTGCATGCGACCGACCACATTTTCTCACCCAAAATGCAAGGCAATGGTCAAACTTTGGTTAATATCACTCATTTATCCTCACATTTCTTTAAGTTCAGGAATGTGCTAGAATCCACAAAAATTCTATCACCACCATTGCCACTTTTCGGATTGAAAAAAAGTGTACAGGCGACGGGCCCTGCCACACTATTGGGGCACTCATTTTATCAGATGCAGTGTGGGACTTCGGGGTAGTTTGAATTATTTAGCTCTCCAGTCATTCTGTAAATTTCCCCTTTCAGAATTGTGAGGACAGCACATAGTTTGTCAAATTTTGACTGCATAGTAGGATCCATACAAGTAAAAAAAAAAAAAACCTTGGTAGTCTAGTTTTCAGAAATGTGTGGGTTTAGTAGGTTCACTTCAAGGCAGCAGAGCCCAAGCCCAAATAACAGTTAGCCAAATTGCCCCAAAAAAATGTTTGAAAAAATGTAAAAAAATATAATAAAATCTGTCAATTTTCATGGTGGAAAATTTGATGTCTCCGTGCTGTGTTTTGGGTTGTCGTGGGTGGTAGGCCAAGCCAAGCAGGGGGGTGAGAATTTTGTGGAACCCATTAGATTTCAGAAGGTTCCCTCACAAATATGAGGAAAATGCATGATATAGCCAATGTTTGAAGCCTGCATGGAGTTCTGGTTAGGAAACTGTACAGGGATCCATCAAGTCATAGAACCCTGGACTTCTCTGTCTAGTTAGGAATTGCCCAGGTTTCATGGATTACCTTGGGTAGTAGCAGACCTTGGGCACAAAACCAGAGCTACCCACATCGCCAAAAGGTTCAACTTTCAAGCAAAATTTGTATGTTTTTATCTGGAAACGGATGAAAACACAGAATAGAGTAAGAGTTACCAAATTATTTTCTCTCAATTTTTGGCCTCTCAATGTAATCCAACGTGCAAGATACTACTTTTGCAACATGCCGTCGGAATCATATGACCGAATGAGCAACTAAATTCAGAGTGTACAAATACCCATTACTTCAAATTTGGCCTGATATGTTTTGGGTAAAAAAAAAAAAAAGTTATGAAGGACACCACCCCTCCCATACACACACGGACACCACCACTGCCATGCACACACAGACACCACCACTGCCATGCACACACAGACACCACCACTGCCATGCATACACGGACACCAAAAAACAAAAATTATGCAAAGCATTGTCATTTACAATGCCAGTAACAAACTTAAATGCTGCGAGACCTATTGCATTGCAAATGCTTGTTTAAATTGCTAGTGCACACCATGTGATAATAGTGAACATAGAAGAAATGCTATTACGGTTTAGGTATATATCTTTGAGAGCATAGCTGCCATTTTCATAATCCTCATACTTAGAATACACATAAAAAAATGGTGATTCATTTACATTTGAGATGGTTAGACACAGGATTGTATCTGCTTAAATGCATAGTGATGGTCTGAACAGTCTAGCATATTAAGTGCGAAGTGTAAAGTGCAATGTCGTACAAATTGTAAGACTTTCCATTCTGTGCAAAATAGGCATTTTTAGTTCTAAAAGTATAAATACTTAAAAACTTCCAATACAAAATTAATTGTTATATCTTAAAAATGTTTTACCCTATACACACACATTAAAAGAAGTAAAATCTGTAAACATATACACTCTGTGCAAAAATGCAGTATAAATACAAGAACCGTAAAGACCAAAATAAATACTATTATCAATCCTGCAGGGACATCTTTAAATGATGGCAACCCTGTCCGTCCTGATTATATTATGAGGGACATCGAATAACGATGGCAGCCCTATTGCTCTCCTTGATTAACACCCCGTCTGGTAGATCTCTATGCCAATGTTGTACATGTGCTGATAACACCATGATACCCCGTGTTAAACTCAAAATGGAACATAAACTAATCCATTCTAATTTGAGTAAACCCCAGTGCAAATATATATAAAAGAAGGGAAAGGAAAAGAGATAGACTGGAATTGACAATGAGGGGGGGGGGGGGGGGGGTTGGGGGGGAGGAAGGGAGAGGAGCAAATAACTAAAACAGTACATCCACAAGATAAGAGACTACAGGCAGGTCAGTAACGAAAATGAGTCTAACAGATATAACTCCCAAACCAATTAAAGTAAATGATAGAGATCTTCCGTGGTGTTAAGCCCATTTGGAGCCTTAGTATCGAGCTCTAGTATCATTCTAGACTCCTTCTGGCGCAGAAGTTTGTCCCTGTCTCCCCCTCTTCTTGGCTGTGCAACTGATGTCAACACAAAATAATTCAAGCACTCCAAGTTGTTGTTATGGACTTTTCTGAAATGCCTGGCGACAGGATAGGCACGGTCGTTGTTGACAATAGCACGGAGGTGTTGTAATATCCTCGCATGAACTGCTGGACGGGTACTTCCAATATATCTTAGGCCGCAAGTACAGGTTAGGACAAACTGCATATTCAGTCCTGCAGTTATAATTCGCCTTGATCTGAAGGGGAATTGGACTGAATGGAGTAGTATATGTACATGTATTTATCCAGAATTTACATGCCCAGCAGCTATTACACTTGAAAACCCCATTTCTGGGTGATGACCGGGTGCATTGTGTGGTAAGTTCTGGGAAAGGGTTGGAGACATGACTACGTAAGGAGGGTCCCCTCCTAAACGTAATAATTGGATTGGTTGGAAGATCTGCTAGAACTCAATCTGTTTGCAAAATGGGCCAATTTCTCGTTAGGATAGATCTTATTTTTCTGTCCTGATGACTGAATGCTGTAAGGAACCTGATTTCTGAGTTTTCAAGATGTACCTTTTTGTTCAAAGTCTTTTTATTTAGGGACAGAAGGGATTCCCTAGTTAGCTGTTGGATTTTTATAACCGCTGTTTTGAGGGTTTTGTCATGATATCCCCTGGCCCTGAATCTGCTGATAGATTCTTCTATACATCTGTCTCTTTCTTCTGCAACACTGCAGATTCTCTTAATCCTGAGTAACTCACCATATGGAATGTTATCTATGGTGTGTTTCGGATGGGCACTACTTGCGTGCAACGTAGAGTTGCCCGCAGTTTCTTTTCTGTAAAGGGTGGTTGCCAAACAGTTATTCTTTGGGTAAACTTTTACATCCAAAAAATTAACAGATGTTTTACTAATGTGGTGCGTAAATTTTAGATTGTAATCATCTTTATGAAATCTAACGCACTGACTTCATCACCCCTCCAGATTAAAAACACGTTGTCAATAAATCTGACCCACTGTTTCACACATTCAGAAAAGATGGTCTGATGTTTCCCCATGAGGACCTGCTTCTCCCAATAGCCTACGTGCAAGCACGCATAGCTAGGGGAAAAGCAGGCCCCCATGGCCACCCCCCTCGGTTGCAAATAGACATCCCTCCCGAACATAAAAAAGTTATTGTGAAGGCTCCACTTGACCAAATCCACCAACATCTTGTTGTGGTTGTAGCAGTTGGCTGGTCTGGTATTTAGAAAATATTCCAAAGCTTTTAGACCAGTGGAGTGCTCAATGCTCGTATATAGAGCTTCTATGTGCAATGCTATTAGTAGGGAGTTTTCTGTCCATATGGTGTTTTTGATCTTTTGTAGGAAATGTCCCGTATCCTTGATATATGTTGGCAGACTGGATACCAAAGGTTGGAGGAAATAATCTGCATATTGGGCGAGATGTTCACCAATTAAATAAAATCTGGGCATAATAGGTAGCTCGGTGTGTAGAAATTTGAACTCTTGCATAGAGATTAAGCCCTCCCTTCTGTATTTGAAGAGCATTTTGCGTAACTTTTCTCTAGCTAGATCATATTCTTTCAAATTAGTCTTCATGTAACAAGTAGGATCCGATAATTGTCTGTTGGCTTCTGTTATATACTGTTCTTGAGGCCATATAACTAAGTTTCCTCCTTTATCCGAACCACAGATTAAGTTACGATGATCATTTTTCAACCTATTCATGAGTTGCCAATATTGGTTTTCATGCTCTCGCTTGGCTCTCCTCCGGTGTTTAACCTGATGGTAAAGTTTTTTCAAATCTGCTGTTACCACATCATGGAATGCATCTATTGCATCTTTGGGCATGGTGGGTGTGAATGTCGACGTTGGTTTAAATGGACTGGAGCCCGCTCCGATTTGGGAGAGGTTAGCTTCCCTGAGTTCCTCTTGTGTGGATGCACTGGTGCTGGGTTCATTGCTATCATCACTCAGGTGATTAAGTGTAAGCATGCCTCTGATGTCACGGGCTTGTAACCCTGGTGTGGTTGGATTCAAGTCCTCTGTATCAATAATATTGGGGCCCTCCTTGATTTTGAAGAATTTACGGAGCTTCAATTTACGGATAAACCGGAACACGTCCACTCTAGTGGCTGTGTAGTTAAAGTCCGTTACTGGACAGAAGGTGAGGCCTAGACTTAAAAGTTGGTTCTCAGCAGTGGTGAGGGTGGTAGATGACAAGTTGATGACAGTCTTGTCATTTAGTTTCTGTTCTTGCGCCAATGCTTTTTCTTGCCGTTGTTTGCACTTGTGTTTTTGGCGGCGCTCTTTGCGACGGCGGTTGATTCTGGCCCTTTTTTCTGGTGATTTTGCTGATTTTGTGGGCGCAGCGTTTGTAACAGCGCATTTACTAAAAAATCCACCTCTTCACCCAGATTCAGAACCATGGAGGGTCCTCCTTCATCACCAGTTGTTAAGGCCTCATCATCCGAATAGACACTACTTCTGTTACTGCTTGTCGAGTTGGAGTCACTATTAATTTGTGCATCTGCCTGCACATCCGTGCGTGAACCACCAGCAGTCACTTCTACCCTCATTGATGAATTTGTAGGGGCTGACTTTTGGTTCATTTTTAGGCGTTTTGCATTTTCAAATTTACGAGCAAAAGTGTAGATTTTCCCGTGCTCGTAGTCATCCTTGTCACGCGCAAACTTCCACCCTTTGCGCACTTTGATTTTTTCCTCATGTTTATTCACTTTTTCTTGGATTTCTTTTCTCATTGATGCAATGAGGTCATGAGGTTCTAATTTTGACAATTCTCCATTGATTTCTTCCAATTCTTTGAGCAGTTCCGTGCGATCAATTGAAAACATGGTAGTAAGAAACAAATCATCTGGCCCCGACAAAAATTCCTTGAGTGAGCAACGAGATGACTAAAGTGGATGTGGCCATTTCACAACTGACCTGCTTTATGCTCAACTAGCAGCCCGTCCCGACCTTGTCCGGGAGCAATCAGGCTTCCCCGACCCCCACCCCGTTGAAAATAGTTTACAACAGAATGTTCATGTGCAAAATTCCACTACCACAAACTTCGGAGAAGTACAAACATGCATTTAAACATTTGCAGAAACAGGATTTATGTGCGTCTCCACACCTTCCATGAGAGCAGCAGTCGGAGGTATAGAAAAACGCGTAGGAGCCAGTATTTGTAAGCTTCCCTTTCACTTCCGGAAGGCATAAACATACGGTGGTCGAGGGGATTTAAACCAGATAGATGTTCTTTTAACAATCGTCTCCTACGCCCTGGATAGTCCTGGCCCACAGCTATTAGCCCGGCCCCCGCCCGGCCCGTCCTCCGCCTGCCCCGACCCCCGCCTGCCCCTGCAGCGGCCCGGGCCGTCCCCCACCTGCCCCGACCCCCGCCTGCTCCGACATGGGTCCCCTTACCTCAGCCGCCGCTCCTCATTTTACAGCTCCTCGCCGCTTCACCTGACCGCCGCTGGCCTGTCCGCTGCTCCTCACGTCACCGCTCCTCCCCCGCGCCATGTCCGCCACTCCTCGTAAGGCTCCTGGACGCCTCTCCTCCCCACGCTCCTGACGTGAGCATGCAAGTCGCGGCCGGCGCTACTTCGGAGGGACTACTTTTTTTTTACTGTACATTTTTGAAATAACGTTTTTGTTTTTTTATTTATATAGCCTATAACCATCTACACACCCTGACGATTCCAACGGTGTATCGGGTGGATGGATTGGCGCTGTGGTTCCAGGGTTTACCCGCCTCAAAGGCTGAAAGTTCTTCCTTTATTATAGTAGTATAGATAACCACTCTAAACAGTTCTGGTCTGCGCCCACTTATGAAAAGGGGTCAATATTTGGTCTCCAAATTGCTAAGAGCTCAAAACCTCTATCAGGGTCCTGGTTTGTCCAGTTCCAAATACCTTTCTATCCACTATGCACCAAAATATCATCTTGGGGTCAAACTAAACTGCTTTGTGTCAGAAACTTCAAAGACAGCAGTCCCAATTTAATGGAGTCTAAGATTTCTTCCACTCATAGGAATATACCAGATTAATGTGAAGTAAAATATCATGACAAACAACGTTGTCTGGATCAAGGTCAGTAAAAATTTAGAACAGCAAGTGTGCAATTAGGGCGATGGAATGCAGTTGGAGCTAAAATCCTTCAAAACATTATCTCTCACCTCTTTGAAAAAAATTATTTTTAATGAAAGTAAAGAAGCTTCCTCCGATATTACCATGGAAACAAAACAGATCTTTGCAAGACTTCAAAAGATCTACTATTCCTCTCAACTCAGGACTGCTCCAACACAAAAGATAAATTGTCAGCAATTTGCTCATTTATATGAGAACATTTAAAAAGAAGAATGAAACACGTCCTTTCTACAACGGTTTCAAAACACTTCATTTGAATCTTACTCCATAAAAACAGAAAACCGACTTCTTTAATTCAATAACCCAAAATTATCTGATCAACACAATCACAAGGACATGGCATGTCTCACTAATATCCTAGGTGTGCAGGAGTGGATGACTTGGCATTTCAAACAGCAGGAAAAACGATGGGAGTATCTTCTTAGATCAATCTGCCTATTTGAACACTCAAGAGTCCATGTCTGACTAGATGCATCAAAATTACCATGAAAAAGCAGGAAAACAAATTTGCTTGAGAATCGGCTTCACATAGAAACAAGATGTTTCTTCAAGTGAATAAGTGTTACACACAAGATAGCAAAATAAATAGATCTTCTTAAGAGTGCGCCACTCACTGCAAAGTTTGGACTTTGCCAGTCTTGAAACCCCCCTCTCTTCAATAGTTCAAGAACTTAGTTTTAACATTCCCTGAGAAAGTGTGCTTAAATTTGGAACTTGATTAGTAGTGGGCAGAACCCGCAGAGTTACATAAAACTTGAGAGCTTCCACGGAGCTCCATCAATGGGAAGAAAACATGCACGTCGGACTGCAATTTAGCGCCAGTAGCGCAAGCCCGTGGCATTCCAGTTCATTTTGCTGCCGCTCATCTAGAAAATGTATTTGAGCAGCTGGAAATTTACTTGAGAAGCAGACTTCTGGACGCGACCACACTAGAAAATGGCGTTGGGGGACACCAAATCTCATTCACATTTTTGGAGCCTTGTGGAATAAAATCCTGCCACAAGGCAATTGGCAGAATTTTGCTGGAACTCCTTATTAGAAGGGTAACGCAGAGTTGTCTTATCCTGCCAATTCCACAGGCAAAATGAAATATTACACCCTCCTTAAACTTGCTACCGTTGATAAGGAGAATGATTGCATCTGATCACAATTTTAAAAAGAGCTGAAAGACCTACTCTTCCAGAGTCATTTAAAACCACGATTGGACATTAGTTTCCCATTAGGGAACATCTTAGCTCTATTGACAGACTTTTTATTTTTTTATTTTTTTAAAGACCTGGCAATTAAGCGTTGAAGTACTATTCGGGAGGTAAATATACTAAACATAATGACAATACTATCTAGAGACGTATCACCAATCAACTCACTGGCTACATCCAGAAAGGTAGGTCTTCATATTTAACAATTTTACTTCGCATTGTTTATATACCAGTAGACCAATGTTAGAATGTTACACAACAAGTAAATAAATTATTGATCCTGGCTAAATACCTTCAATTCCCTCGTTGTTTTTTCTTGTGGTATAAAATGAATCAAAAAAACAAAAAATTGCATGGGAAAGGGAATCATCATCACTAATCAAGACCTAGGTGAAATACATCGATAAGGGTAGTGTCACAGAGAATGCTTATGTTAATGGTAGCGATAGAGGAGTTGCACACTTGAAAAATACCAGGAGGGTCAGCTGAACCCTTGGAGTTATTGGTAAAACAAAAGGAACCTCTTTAAAGACTAAATCAGAACCACACTCAAATCGGATGTAGGGTTAATTGTTCGTTCATCCTTCGTGTTACTTAAACAGCTTCCTTCTGCTCACAAGACCGGATAATGATGTACAAAAATAATTAAGTCCAAGAAGCAGTGAAGTAAACTTCAAGTTCAGTAAGCATTGACTTACCCGTGTAAATACTGGAGCAATAGCCACTAAAAAATTTTGCATGGATTTTTTTAATGCAGTTTTATATATTGCAAACTCGACGCAAAGGTACTTGGGGCGGAAGCCCTAGTAACATTACACAAGTTCACAGCTTCAGTTTTAGGCATCGGAAGATTATAGGATTTGTCCAAAATCACGGGATGTTCAACGCTAGGACTCAAACCTGGTTCTGCTGTTCAAAAGTTAGCAGTCCAGGCCACCATGCCAAATCCTCTCCCTCTTGCTTTTACTGTTGAAATTGGTACTGGGAACAACTTACAATTACTGGATTTCCCACTAACTGCGAAGTTGGCTGAAAGATTTAGGTTAGTAAAGTTCTATAGCTGCGACAACCGTTCTCATCCAAGTAGCATTTCATTTTATGTTCTCATTATTAATCAAGTCGGATGATGCTCAATCTAGCCATGCTAACACCATGCATAGTAGTTATCCCTACAAAACTGAACTAAATTCTTGATAGTTTGTATGATTTAAGGATGGCTTACAGGGTTCATATGGTTTCAGACAAATGTGTGGACACTGGGGGACACATTAATCTTCCTCTTATAACTGGTCTAGAGTCTAAAAAAAAGGATGCCTTATTAATACACCAGGAAAGTCTTATATCCAACAATGAAATACACAGTCACTATTATCTGGAAATCTGAAAATAAGAGGAAGCCTAATTAACTGGATACATATGAAGAGATACATATGGAGGTGATGTTGGGCTGGATTATTTGTTTAAGCTCTCCCTCCAAGGTATTATAGCAGGCATGAACAATTAAACAAGTTATCCATGAAACAGGGAATACAAAGAAAACAGTAGTCAATACAACCATTTATGAAGCATTGATCACTAAAGAGAGGGGCTCCTGTGAAATCAAAATATGAGCAACCCGGAGGTGTCCAGTCGTCAACTAGCTCACGGAGGTTAGGTTTACCAGCAGATGATATCCTCGCCTTCAGGTATACTTGCTAGGAAAATATTTATCTCTGGAATTCAAACTGTAGTTTGAAGGTAAAGGAAGCGTTATATTTTAGTCAGATTTGGTCTATGCAAATGTAACCGCACATCTTAGACAGAAGCATAAATAAGGTGGGGCTCCACATTGATGGGCTGCAGACACAGTTGTGGTTGATGTGCTGCCAGTAATGATTCCTAAGCAGCAGTTGATAAATGATACTTTACAACGAGGCTGGTCATGACAGGACATAGGGTCAGTCTCAATGACTTGAGTACATGAACTTAAGGTGGTAGAAGGTGTGTGCCTCAATCAGCTTGAAAAATCGTTCTGGTATCTAAATAAATAGAATGAAACATGGCGATTAATATATTAAAATGAATGTGAAATTCCCACTCTTACATACATACATTTACCCTCTAGCACCACTTAATATAAAGTTCGAGCTTTCTCTTTTGTCCTATGAAGAGGACACTCGTTGTTTCAGTTGTAGATTAAGTAGAAACTGGATCTCATTTGTAGATGAAGTAGAAACTGGATCACAGCTGCATAACTATCTGCCATCCGTGATGAAGTAAACGAGCATTAGTGCTCTAAAATTAAATGGTGATCAGACAGAACTGCTTTGCTTTGGCCAACTATCGGATTTTAAACATATAAAGTATCAAGATCATGCTTTCCGTATCTAAAGAGGTTAGTCACAATTCTTTAAATGCTACCTAAACAGATTCAAAAGAAGGTAGTCCAGGCAACCATTTAATCAAGGCTTGATTATTGTAATGCTCCATATTTAGGATTACCGCTTAAAATCACAACTCAAAATTCAGAACTGGCCGGAGATTGCTCAAAGGGGAAAATGCTATGAGTCGGTCGGTCGGTTTCTCGCATACTGGAAGCCTTACATGGACTGCCAGTTGATAAAAGAATTCAGTTCGAAGTTGCTTCGAAGCCCCGTTATGCATACTATAAACTGTGCCCAGAAGTTAACTGAAAAATGCAATGCCTAATTTGCACAGCCACTCACTACGATCTGCAAATGCTCTTTCATTTTTTTAAGTGTACCTCGAATAGAGGAGGAAAGAGGGCAGCGCCTTTTTGTTTTTGCCCCCAGACTGTGAAATGCCCACCCTCCTAAAACAGGATAACAATCTCTTAAAATTCCATAAAGGATTTAAAATATGTCTCTCAACAATTTTGAGTCATAGGCCCTTTGGATTTTTACAGTCTTTTAGCGTCAGGATACCATTTCACAATAATAGTTTGCACTTTACAAATCCATTCATCATTATGATGAGGCAGTGGCGGTAGAGTAGAATTTTGATACAGATGGCAATGCGGTTTTGCACCGAGGATGGTTACCCATGTACTCAAACCCAAAATTATAAAATGGGGCATAACATTAAGTGCATCGATTCTGATGTACGAGAAGGATTCTTGAATTTGCATGCTATTCCTCTATTACAGGAGAAGCAGTAAACTGAAGCAGTTAAGTTAAAGATTTTATACTGCAGCATCACCACACTGGATGAAGGTGCAGCAGCTTACAGATGCAATTTCTATTTGGGTGTATTCGTGCACACTATGGCACCTGCCACTGGAAAATAACAAGCAACACCGCATATAAGACAGAAAACTAAAGATGAATCCAACGCAGCTCAAATATTTCACACAACTTGGTATCCCCTAGCACACGACATCATTAAACTATTAGAAATTATTATACCACTTGATAACAACCTAACATTCTCAACAAGCAAGTAACACTCCAACCAATCAAAACGCTCAGCTAGTTAGGATTTAAAGTGATAATGTGGGTCCCAATAAGATATCTTACTTTCAAATAACTCAAAAGCTATAAAAAAAAAAACAGTACTCCCAGATAGCAAGTCCGGCAAGGGTAGAAACTGTCGGCAACATAAACCAAACAAAATGCATACAAACAATCTCGCAAACAAACTATACTACAGCTGGCATGTGGCAAAATCCGGGTGGGCATGAACATACCAGAATTCTAAAAGCACACAAGGCAACAAGTAGGTCAATAAAGCACAACGCATACCTGTAACAGGAATCATTACTGGAGTGGAACACAAATACGGATTTGAAAGCAGAAAGGCAGACGCCTAAAGCATACGATGATCAAATATAAAAAAAATTATCAAAATGAAAACATCCCTAGATAAATTTGTAACTCTAAAAAATAGATTGAACTTTTCTCTTGAATTGAATTTAAAGATCAGCAAGAGAAATAAATAACCGCGCTTAAACAGATTAAAATATCCTCTCAAAAAAAGCACATAAAATATGCTGCTTTATCCAAAAAAAAAAGTATGCTTCTCGGAAGGACCCGTCACACTAGATGTGCTTAGGAAGATTATGAAAAGGCGATACCAAAATGGATAAATATCTACAATTTATACAGGCACTTCCAGGCCACATGTTCATGGGGGAAATAAAACAAGCATTTGCAACGAATGGGTCTCGCATTTGCGAGAGTTAAAGCTATTGGCATTGTAAATGACCATGCCTTTTATTTATAGGTTTTAATAATTAACACATAAAAGGCATTGTCATTTACAATGCCAATAGCTCAAACTCTTGTAAAAGCAAGACCTATTTAATTTCAAAGAAGCGGCCACCATTGTCCCGGGCTGTTTAGAAAGTGAAAACGTGCATGGCGTGCTGAATGGTGCAGGAAAGCATGTCGTGCCTGCAGTAGGAGAAACTCATTTAAGCAAATAGTGCTTACACACTAAATAAGACCTACCATGTAACTGAAGTAAAAGGGCTAGATCTCCTGGGAGGATACAAATTAAGACAAGGCGGTACTAAGGAGGGACTAACAAGCCTATTAATGAATCAGATGCCAGCTTTTACGAAGGACATTGAGGCAAACCAATGACAAATATGGGTGGAGATTGGGTGGGGCTTCAAGTCTATACTTGTATACAGCATGCCTCACAGGAGCAGTGCATATGCATGTGCTGTCCAGGCTCAGCCTAAAAACAGAAGACTATCCGTCTGCCATATCAGTGGACATGGTAAAGGTGGACAGGAAATTAGGGAATTAATCAGGGGCAAGACGGTTGTGTTTGGATGTCCAGTGAGACTACAGCATTCACAAGGCCCATGTCTATTAGACCATACATACTGGATCGCAGTGTTCATTAAAGAGGTCTAGGTCCCTGCGGGATGAGCCTGGGCCAAGGGCAGGCCCATCTGTGAGCCATCAGCAGCCGAAGTGGTTGGGCCAACCCTCCTGATTTTGTTCTGGTTTTTTGTCATTATGTGCAAGGCCAATGGGCCCTCTACTAGTGCTACTTCAGATAAAGAATGGCTGTTTACAGGGGGTCAGTGTACTTAGCAAGGACATAGCAGACCTATATTAACATGTTGCAGGCTGATGAAGGGGTGGTGGTTGTCTACCGATGGTACTAGGTCAGTCCTTGATTTGCCTTGGGAACACTGCACTTGATCTGCAATGAAGAGTTGGTTCTCCTTAATCTGGAAGAGATCATACATGTGACCCCTATTCAACTGTGGATTTTCATATGATCAAAACCTTCACAAGGTTTATTCCAGAAGATCAAGAAGTTGTTTACATTTAAATGCAATGGCTAAGATCCACTGGCTTATGAATATGAAACAAAGCTATCAATGAAATTGGACGACCTAAGTGGTCTGACTGTCTAGGGATTTTTTCCAAACCAGATAAACTGGGTGTAAGGAAATATTGTCTTGAGTGGAGAATTCCAGTAACTGAAGAAACCGACCTTGTGAAATTTTACTTTCTAACAAATAACACAAAAGGACTCCAAGCCTACAGGTAAGATTTTGAGCAAACTCTGTTGACTGGTGTAGATTTATAGGGGGCACAGTGCATCGCTCACTTTGCTTCAGGTTGTGCTTGTTGGGCTGTCTACAATAAAAGAGGCAGTTTCATCTCCTTCAACTTCTTCATGCGTGTTCTTTTCATTCTGAAGAACCCACTAGAGGTTGGCTATTGAGAAAAGCTTTAAACCATTGTCCCTGTGACAACCAATCTAATTTAAACAATAATTCACTTCCTTTCCTGCAATATATTTAAACCTTAAAATAGTAAATACATTGCACCACTCTAACGCAATCTGCACTTTTAACTGCTGTGTGGCTTCGTTTATTGACAGTGTTACCTTGTTGGACATGTTAGTGTAGGCACGTTTTTAAAGACAGCTGTCTTGGTATGGTCTGAATACTTCTGTTATCTGTATTATTTTATATTACTTAAATTTACATTCATCTGAGTTTTTGCAATGTTTTTATTGCTTTCATTGCATTATTTTCCCGCTATGGGCTGTTAAAATGTTCATTTTATGGTTATTTAGTACCGAATAAAACAATTGAGTAACAAGTGAAAACTATACATTTCTTTATTTTAAACTGCCATTTCAAAATATGGTTTATCTAGGTGCATTGCCTCTTCCAGAAGTAATATTTTTGTGGTACATCGCAATTTCTGTTATCCAATCGTTAATTGTAAGCATCTGTGCAACCTGGAGAAGAGTGCAAAAGCAGCCGACGCGTGTATAACATTACTAAATCAATCGTTTAGTATTTCAAACAAGAAGTGCAAAAAAGTGAGCAAATTTACCTAGCAGATATTGTCTGAATTACATTCCCTATATTAGGTTTTTAATGATCGCATGCACATCCCAGCGTGGCTTTATAAATACATGATACATCAATATGGTGACATTTGTGCAAAACAACAAAAAGCGGTTTTATAAAAGACAAATTGCACAAGGAACTCTGAACACAGGTTACAAGCATCAATTTTATTTGAATATATTTAATTGAAAAGGTAGATCCCTCACACACTTTGCCATGCCCTTTATTCAGTGCTACATGGCTATCACTCCCTCCCTCAATGAAGGTGGAGATGCACATCAATAGGCCAGAAAAAGAGGAATTGGAGCTTGCACCTTAGCAGACCATATTTAAATTTCACAAGTAATTTGCGTATTCAAAACTTGCCTTTGAAGCAAATTCGCACCACAAATCTCTGCATTCTTCAAATTGGGATTTTCCATTAATCGCATAATCTTACCACAGAGGTTTCTAGGCCTTTGAAAAGTGGGCATCCATATTAACCCCTTTACTGCTAAGGCTATTTTCTATCTTTTCATTGAATTTCCATTGAAATCAATGGAAAGTCCATGACGAGTTACCCTTGTCATTAGCGGCGAAGAGGTTAAAGGATGCTTAGAAACCCTATATGTATTAGTCAAGAATGTTAAGTATTTCCAATTAAAATATATTCCCTCTGCGGCTGATTGCTTACATTAGCACAGATAAATGGCTGTGCATTCATGGATGCCAAGTACGCAGATTATGATTTGACCACTACCCACATTAAACAGCTTACAAATACTTGTATCCTATGTAGTTCTTTCCTCCAAGGTACTTGTAAACTGGGTACATTCCCCTCAAAATAGGACACTGAATCAGGAATGTTATCCAGATCATGGATGTGCACAATTATTTTTTTTTAACACAATCGCAAAATGGCTACATAATCAAGGACAGGAATGTTTTAAAAGGATGGTAGACTACTGATTAGTAGTACTATTAACAGACTAGCAGATCTACATGAATTAAAGTCAACACTACAATAGGATTATTAGTGAATTTTGCAGTGTTCTTTTACTGAGACCCACACCTGGAATAGCATGTTCTACTGAGGGCTGATTCTCATTTGCAGTGAATGGAAGAATCTAAGCAGCCACCCTACACTTTTTACGATCAGGTCACTTCATACATGGATAGCATCCTTCATATCTGAATTGATACGCTGACATTCTTTCTGCTTAAAATCAAGGTTTCCTAGTTGCCTTACATTAATACTGCTGAAAGTACACAGAAGAGCGGCAGCCATCTTGGAATTTTTCTTTTTTTTAAAAAGAGAAAAAAAAATTTAAGATGGCAACTGCCCGCGCACGTAAAGGGGACCTCCCACCACACACAGGGGACCTCCCACACAGATACAGGGGACCTTTTTGGGGGTGGGGGCGGGGAGAATAAGCCTTGGCAACCCAATAGGCCTGTGCCCCGGTGTCACATGTGAGCCCTTTTCTTCATAAGGGCGTCAAATAGTAAGTAGAGCCATAATTGCCAGCAAAATTTACAGGGAAGAGATCCTGGTTTCATTTGTTCATAGCAACAACAAAAAATGAAATCAAGGTAACATCTCAGCCACTCAAAGAACGGGACATATAATGAATAAACTGTACCATTCAAAAGTAGAGAGTTGAAGAAGTGATGCCTAGGGTTCTGCTGGACTGGCAAGACAAACAAGATAGGGGTGGTAGTGGTTAGGACTCAAACGCAGTGCCACGGTTCAATATAACAAGTAATTTAACAAAGGAACCAAAAAAGTGAAGTAACTGTTCTTTTAATAGGATGACTTACTGCCTGCTAGCAACAGCAATTCTCAACCACCCGGGAAGAAGGAAAAGGAAGAAATAAGAGTGTCACTGATGAAGACACAAGAGGGCTCGGACCCTCGTATACTTCATTAGTAGTAGGTAGGGAAACAAAGCAAGAGAAGCAAACTGTTTCCTTCATATCTGGTGGTACATTTCAATTAGGTAGGTACAGAATGTGGCGACCGAAGAGAACACTTTTTCAGTAGATTAAAGTTGTCTATATAGTATTTGGTAGTTTTTGGGTGTTACTAATCCTTGGAGCGGAGCCCAGCTTTCGCCCCTTCTGTACATTGACGGACGAAAACATGGAGCCACACCCCTCCAGAGTAATCAGAAAACAAAGTGGGTCTAATTTGCCCAGTCTTCCGACAAATCCAAGTGGAAGCCACACTAAAACGCTTTGTGATTTGAGTAAACACCTAATCCATTGGCGAGACAGATCATCCCCCTAAGATGCTGAGCAGAGCCTTCTGCACTCAAACTTGAATCCGGATACCATCTACATACATCTTTAAAATACAAGCATGGCTTCCACACCAGTTTGCTGCTTCTACGAAAGGTAGTATGACAAAACTGCCACCTCTTTTCTTGCTTAATGTGCAGCAGGTCTGAGACCAGTCAGGCCTACACTTATCTTAGAGATGAGGGTTCTAGAAACTCTTTAGCAAGCCACAAGGAAGGATAAGAGAGAAGGTAAACCTCAAATGCGGTAGCACTAGCGTATGCAGATACTCAACAGGATGCATCAAGAATCCATAACCACAGCAAGAGGAGTGCTATGAGAACAAGGGAAGCTGAGGGGGGAATCCAGACAGACTGGATGGCAGGAATGGCCTAGTAATTCACAGTCACAGAAAGAGGAGGAACATAAACAAAACGAAGATTGTTCCGTCAGGAAATGACGTGTGATGGGCATTTGGTTAGTTCATACAATACTTTTAGTACAGCCTTCCAGTGTGTGATTGGCCAAGTATTAGAATTCCTTAATCATGGACCGTACACCATCTCCACAGCCTGAAAGAACTCCGAGACAAAGACAGAAGTTATGAGATTAACAGTAAGCAAAAGAAAGATAAGAAACAATTCCGCTCACTTCGAGACAATCCGAAAAGTTATAGGGCTCTATAAGGAAAAAGTGGTGGCCACAGTTTTAAGCTTAGTACAGGCAAATACTAATTAGAATATCAAATCAAGCTAGAGAAAAAAAAGGTCAGGTAGAGCATGAGGACAGATAAGGCATATTTATCTCAGGGAACTACACGCAAGGAAAGAAGGGAGAAAGAACAAAGCTGACAGTCGAGAGCATAAAGTGATTAGCATAAACTGTCCACAGTCATCTCAACAAAAGTAGTATTCGTCAGCCGCAGGCTTGAGCACGTGAAGCAAACCTAACTTTAGAAAGTAAAACTAATAAACAATTAAATATTTCCTACTCAGTAGGTTGGAGAATGAACGAGGCTGTGATTTTGTAGGGTCCCTGGAAACTAACAACATTCCACTATAAGTTAAAGTCCCCATTTTCTAGGTCTATTGTCCATTTTATATTTGGAGTTTCCTGAATGACCAACTTTATTCTTCCATTAGGACTATAAATAATGTAGTTTGTGACGGATTTATTTTACCACCGCATCAACAAACGATTAAAACAGTTCGTTCCAGATGACCACAAATCATGCTAGGCTCCACTAGGAGGTCATCTCTCCAGGAGCAGCACTACCTTTTGCAGCACATTACAGTAATTTAGAGTAGCAGCTGTGGCACCTAGTATCTGAATGCTACACTTAGATGATGGAGCCGAATGTGGCATACAATAACGAATCAATTGCCCAGCATTAATCCTTCATTCCATTCTAGTTACTGCAAACATTGGAAAGATGGATAGTCAGCCCTGTAGCTCTCCCAAAACACACATATTGAAGTAGAGGAAAGATTTTGCCCACACAAGAAAAATGGTGCCACCCCAACGCTAGTCATTCTGGATTGACCAAAGAGGATGCCAATCCCAACTAAGAATTAACATGGAGGGGGCGCTAGAGGGCGCACACATGGAATGGCCGCCTAGTTGAGTGGCTCACATTCCTTGGAGCATAATCCTATCATTATCCTACACTGCTGGTGAGCGATGTCCTATTACATCTGCTTAATCGATGCAGTTGGAGGCTTGCTACGATCGATCCAATTCTTGGACTGCTGACGGCGCCTGTGACCGAGAAATCAGCCCGACAAAGTCTACCGGCAGCGCCCTCGGAGCCCGCGAGGCGAGGGGATCGGCCGCTGACCGGCACAAGAGGCCGGTGCTTGCCACGAGGCGGTGGGCCCAACTTGCATGTTTGGCTGCGGCGCCTGGGATGAGTCTGGCGCCTGGACCCGCCATCGATTACTAGCACCGTGTGCTGAGCTGTAGTGCCTGCTGCCCACGCTCGCTTGTCCCAGTTTCCGGCCCAGCGCTGAGTAGAGGCAGGGGTGCCGGCCGAGGAGTGTGCTACTGATCCCCCGTGCGGCCCGGACTGCCGAGCAGCCTTCGGGCGAAATACCGGCACCATTACCCTGACCCCCGGTGTCAACGTGAGAGAGCGGACGCCTGCTGGGGGTGGCGGTACTGTCACTGCAGCTGACCGGGAGGAGGTGAGGCCTACATCTGTGTGCGGCCTCGTGCTGGCGCCCAGCCGGGAGGCAGGTGAAAAGGAAGACGCTGCGCTTGATATCTTGCACTGAATCACGTTGTCATATGTGCAAGCCTGCACTCCTAGTGGCCCTAACAATTTATTAAAATCTACTGACTTTTGGCAGATCGAGGGGCCGGGAAGATTACACTGGGCACTGCTCCGCCCTGGAGTGTTGCCGCCACTTTGCTGTCTGGGTCGTTAATTGCACTGACCGCGTCCCTGCGCTATTGAGAAGACGGAGTCCCCCCCATAGGACAGCTGGCGTGGTATCACCGGCGTCTGCAGCCACATACCACAGGTTCGGCGATACCTGCGCATGGTGCCACTGGCCACGCACGTTTCGAAGAGAGCGCGCACCGGATACTGATGGGCCCTGACCAATATTGACTATAGCCTGTGAATACCCCCTACACACTATCGCTGCCCTGGCTCCCGCTGGCGATTTGTATAACTTGTCGTACAGTTTCTCTCGGAATAAGGGCGTCTCTCCCAACACTAAGGATCACTGAGCGCAGTCTGGTAGTGGTGCTCACCTCTGAGTGTGCCTACTATTATCGCAGCGCACCACTTCGCTCGAAGACGTACACGGCAGCGACGGTGGGCCCTGTGGCAACGGGAAACGTGAGGCCCGGAAGCAAGCTGGTGCGCTCCGAGAACCGCCAGACAAAGATTAACTTTGAAAGTGCAAAAAGGGGCACGAGGACGGCTCCTGCCGAGCCGGGACCTATTGACGCGAATTCGACTCCCACTGCCTCACCCTCTAAGGAACTGGACTTACATCACCTATTTCAGGAGATGAGGCAGGGCTTCGCCACTGTGGTGGAGAAAGTGGACAAGATGTCCTCCAGGATGGACGCCCTAGTACACAAGGTGGACCAGCATTAAGAGTGGATCACGACAACGGATCTCAGATAATGACGACGTCACCGCATCCCATACCTCACAGCTTGCCCGCATGGATAACCTACTACGCATCATAGCAGCTAAGAATGAGGACTTGGTAGCCCGTAGTCGACGCAACAACATATGTGTCACGGGAGTTCCGGAATCCACAGACACCTGCAAAATGGAACTCTACATGGAGAAACTCCTCAGGGGATCGGTGGCAGAAGACGCATTCTCGCCTCAATTCATCGTTGAACGGGCGCATAGATCACTGGCCCCTATTCCCAAGCCAGGCATGCCGCCTAGGCCATTTATCGCCAGATTATTGAACTATCGCGATCGTGATGTGGCATTAAAGGCAGCTCGGAATCAACAAAACTTGTCCTACAATGGTGTCACGTTATCCACCTACCCCGACTTTACTCCTCTAGTGCAAGAGGAGAGACGCAAATTCATAGCTGTCAAGAAGTTAGGGGAGGCCCAGCTGGAGTATGCCCTGCTCTATCCAGCGAAGGTGCGGGTGACGCACCAGGGAAAGCATCGCTTTTTCACAAATCCACAAAAAGCTGAAGACTACCTGAAAATGATCCGCAAAGCGCATAGGAACGGTCGGGATGCTGAGGCAAATCCAGATGATGATCCGTCCTCTGCGGCCGATGAGCAATGATTAGGTGCAGCCAGCGTGAGCAGACTTGCTGTGGTCCTGAACTGTTGGGGTCTACCCTTGCTGCACGGATCCAGAGGGCCCGGATGTTATACCACATAACAGGACTAATTGAACTCTCCAGTGGTAACGTATTCCAAGGACCACTATCCCTGTCCTGCCCTCCACCAAGGGTGGTACAGTTCGGGAGGCTATCGGAGGGAGGAGTGGTTGTGTGCCCTTGATGTTGTTTCCCTCACTGGTATACCCCATGCAAAATATTGAATTGTGGAAGTTGTGGGGGGGCGGAGGGAGGGGTAGAGGCGGGAAAGGCGGCTGCTGGCACGATTGGGATGCAGTAGTGGGAGGGGGGCTGAGTTGGTTTGGGGAGGGAAGTTCTATACATGGAATGGACAGACGAGCGATAGTGTCATGATAGTCCATATCACCTGAGTGAGAAAGAATTTACTGCATTCATGGTAGCGGGATTCAATAGTCTGATGGCTCGTAAATTATGGCATCGCCATGTTACACGAAACTCACATTTCACCGCAGACGTGTCCCACCTTTGCTAGTAAATGGGCCGGCGTCCGAATCTTCTCCTCTTATTCTACTTACGCGAGGGGAGTCACTATTCTCATTAGACGTACTGTGCCGTTCCAAAAGTGCAGTGAATTCATGGACAAAGAGGGACGCTTCGCCCTGCTATGGGGGCGGCTGGGCCGCGACACTGTTACCTTAGCAAATTGCTATGCTCCTACCATTGATATGCCCTCATTCTTCACTACACTCTGGGGCAAAACTGTTGATGTAGGGTCCAGACACATTATCGGGGGGGGGGGGGGGTGGGGGGGGGACTTTAACTTGGCATTGCTACCGCAACTGGACAGAGCGGACGGAGTAATGCATTACAAGCCCAGATCCAGAGAAACACTGGGGGGTGTGATCTCAGAAGGCGGATTGGTGGATGTATGGAGATGCCTACATCTTTCCCGGAGGGAGGGCACACACTTTACTTCACAGACAGGCACATGGGCACGACTGGGTTATTTCCTTACGACCAGGGAGATCTCTGCGGGGGTGGAGAGGGTGACGCACTTACCAAGGACATATTCTGATCACAGCCCTGTCCTGATGCACACGCGAATACCTGGATGGGATAACCCTAGGCCGCAATGGAGGCTACAGCCGACGGCCCTGCTGGACACTATGTTCCGCGCTGAACTTGGGGAGGAAATCGCTGCTTTCTTTCCTAGAAACAAGGGGTCTGTTGATTCGGTTGAGCTCATCTGGGAGGCTTTCAAAGTAACAATTAGGGGGTATTGCATATCCAAAAGCTTTGGGGTCCTGCGTGACATACAAAACACTATCCACACACTAGATGGCATGCTGAAGGCTTTAGAGATCCGGATGGTGGAAGATAATAGTGCCGACATCCATGCAGAGTTTAGAAACAAGCTGACAAAATACGAGGAAGAAGCCAACAGGGAGGCAAAATTTAGGGGGAAACACTGGCAGGCTAGGAAATACTGTGAAGGGGACAGACCGGGTAGGGCACTGGCAGTGATGACGCGCACCCCACATGACCACAACACGGTTTTGGAAAACACAGATGACTTGGGACACACAGTCAGAAATTCGGACGAACTGCTCACAGCTTTTGTTTCTCATTACCGCACGCTTTATTAATGTTTTATTCTACATAATTATAACAGGTATTCTAGCCCTGCTGCCTCTAGCTGCTCAGCCAGAGTGTGTCTTAGTATTAGAATGTTGGTGTGCCTGTGATGCGTGGAATGCCTGGGTGACTGAGTGGGATGAATGTGGCAGTTGGAGATGGCCTGAGCAGCTGGGGAGGCTGCTCCTGGTGGGGCTGGTACCACACTAGGCTGGCTGGAGTACAGAGATGTTGTAACCTTAACTGAAGACTGAATAAACAAGTTAAGTATACATCCTGGCTCCTGGTGTCTTTTCACCAACAACACAACATTACCACTGCTACGACTGCTGATGTACCGTATAATGACTTCCTGGGCGATATAGCTCTCTGCTAGCTTAGTGACTGTGATAGGGCCTTAATAGCTGCCCCCTTCGAATTAGATGAAATCTGTGAAGCATTATGTCGCTGAAGAACGGTAA
The DNA here is from genome assembly GCF_964263255.1 of Lissotriton vulgaris. Classification (NCBI taxonomy): domain Eukaryota; kingdom Metazoa; phylum Chordata; class Amphibia; order Caudata; family Salamandridae; genus Lissotriton; species Lissotriton vulgaris. The sequence goes on from NC_141697.1 coordinate 971,729,877, forward strand.
GGCGCCCGGTTTAGACGGGATTCCAGCCTAGTTTTATAAAACATATATAGATATCATGGCCCCTGTCCTTCGTTAGGTCTTCGAGGAATCGCTGATTGACGGCAATCTCCCATGTTCCATGCGTGAGGTCGTCATTACCTCGCTTCTAAAACCTGGCAAGAACCCTAACTCCTGTGACTCTTATTGCCCACTATCCCTTTTAAATTGTGATATTAAAATACTCGAAGATCTTAGCTACTAGATTATCCTTTTTAATGACTAGAATGGTCTTACCTGATCAATCCGGATTAGTCTCGGGTCGTTCCACCTCTCATAACCTGCGTACCCTGTTTTCCCTGCTTCGCACGGTCCACCCTGACCTTCCAGTAGCTGCAATTTTCCTAGACGCCACCAAGGCATTCGACTCTGTCGAGTGGCCATACCTGTTCACTGTCCTGGCAAGCATGGGATTCCCTAAACTCTATCTCCTGGGTCAAATTGCTCTATACGCAACCAACGGCGAAGCTCCTCATTACCGGTAGCCTTTCGCACTCCATTGCAATCTCTAGGGGTACCAGACAGGGGTGCCCGCTATCCCCACTCCTATTTGCGATTGCGGTCGAGCCCCTTGCCTGTAGGCTCCGGCAGCTGCATCGCGAGGGCGCGATACAATGCTTTCAGCGCCAGATCGACGAGTCCTTATACGCTGACATTATGACTCTCTTTGTCAAACACCCTGCCTTGAACCTCAATTCCCTACTTAGGGAGTTTGTTTTATTTGGCAGGATGTCAGGAGTACACATAAATTGGTCCAAGTCGCAATTTTACCCACTTACTGATGCTGTTGCTGACTTTTCCCTCGACTGCCCCCTTGAGTGGTGTCGATCAGATGTGCGATACCTCTGAATACAGATCTCGCGCGACAAAGATGAAACACTGCGCTCCAATTACGGAGTGGCAATCACGAAACTCGCCGCATCGGTGGACCGCTGGATTGCCCTGCCGCTCTCCATGGCTGGTAGAGCATCCCTTATCGAAATGATATTGTTACCCCGATTCCTCTACCTCTTCCTTAACATCCCCTACTATCCGGGAGCCTTATTCTTTAAAACATTGAAGTTGGAACTAGGTCGGCTGTTGGGGGGGGGGGTGGGGGGGGGGGGGGGCAGAGCCCCACGTCTGAAATGGTCCACGCTGATTCAGCCATATGATAAGGGAGGCTTCGATATTCCTGACTTTGAGGCTTATTATCTATGTGCGCAAGCGCATTATGCTTACCATTGGATGGCGCCTACTCCCTTCATGGCTAAACTGGCAGTGGAGGACTGGATTGTACATCCCCTCCCACTAGATGGACTCATCCATTGTCCGGAGTCATCTATAATGGCACTGCATACTTCTGTTTCATGCACTTTAGATGCATGGCACCAAATAGCTAAGAGACTATCTTGCAGCCTACTATACTCCCCTCGGCTACTACTGACATATAATCCTAAACTTGCACTCCTACAGGAACGTGGCTTCGATTGCTCTGTGAAAGCGTACAAATCACCTGTTAGGGCGACCTCTTCTTGGATAGTCAGTTCAAATCCACTGAGCTATTCTTTGCTACTCACGCTCGCACTCCACTCGATGAGTTTTATTATCTACGCCTGCGCCAAGGGATGAAGGACATCCTGCCTGAGTTCCCCAGTGAACCTGAAGTCCTGTCTCCTCTTCACGCTATGTTCTCAGGATGGTTCACACCTAGTATCTGGCTTATATCGACATCTCAGGACAAGCGCCCCGATGCCTGAGGCCAGGGCTCGACTACACTGGGATACTGAGCTAGCACCCGAGCTCACCGACGAGCAATGGCAGTATTGCTGCATCCTCAAGGCCCAAATATCGGCCAGCAGCAGACTTAAGATAATACACTACAAGTTTTTGCAGCGACTGTACTACAACCCGGTTAAAAAACAGGTTCTGCCTGGCTGATAATGATAGGTGCGAGCGCTACCACGCAGAGCATGCGGGCTTCCTGCATCTTGTTTGGGAATGCCCTCCTATTCGCCTCTACTGGCAACAGGTACATGACGCCCTCATTGCAATGACTGGGGAACCCATACTTATAGATCCATTACTTATGCTCCTCGGATACACGCCACACATCCCTAAATCCTGCAGGAAATTCTTAGATATCGCAATGCTTTTGGCAAAACGACGAGTGGCGTGCCGATGAGGTCGGGGCAGAGCCCCTAAATTCAAAGACTGGCTAGCAGACATGACTTATTGTCAGGAACAACATATAACATTCACTGAACTGCTACTGATTTCGAGTCAACCTAAAGACATCTGGGGACCTCTGACTAGCTACTTACTAGCCCAGACGGACGAAGACGATAATCCGGAGGGTGGCAACACTTGTAATACTACTAACATTTGAGGACATGGTATATTGCCCACTGTACCATGCACCACTAGCTCTCCTCCGATTCAGCTCGATAGCCCCGTACATTACCCTATTTCTCACTAAACAGCGTGATCCGCCTTCATCAGCTGTCCGCTTGCTCCGCATTCATAGGCATTCACGTTAGGCCCTCACATAATATATGTCTCTGTTGTACCACCCATTCTATTAATGCTATTCTTAATTGACGAAACTGTTTCACCGCACAATGTGTTCATCCTGAAGACGAATTGATGATGCTACAACTGATAACGAATTACTGTGTATTCTCACTGCTCATTGTTGCATATGATACTTTGTCGACTCAAGGATCCAAATCCATGTAGGTTTGTAATTTCTCATTGTTTATGTGTTGAAAAAGCAATAAACAGAAAGTAAAAAAAAAAAAAGAATTAACATGGACTATATCAATCAGGATGGATCAAATGCTCCTTCAATGCTGGGCTTTGACCGGGCTAGTCATGAATGTCACTGTGAAAACCGTGTGCCAATCTTATCTTACAAATAATTTTTCGTGGCGGCTGATTTATAACGAATTGCCATCTTACAGGTTGCCTAGTCAGGTCACTAAATAGATCTGACATTTCAGCAGATTGCAGATAAAGAATATTTCATCAGAAAAAAAGGCAGAAAATTAAAAAAAAACTACTAGATGCTCACAATCCAAAGAAACTCCCAGAAAAGAACCAATTCAATGAAAAACCATGGCTTTAGGTGTTGAACCCAGAAATCATCGTTTGTTTCAGATTAAGCTGCAGAATAACCTTCTGTAGTATTTTGACTTTCAATAAGACAACAAGAGCTGGCAACACTAATAGGTCTCACCTTTATTACCCATTGGCTTTGCTAATGCCATTTGCCAATACTGTGCAGCATAGGCAAAACACATTTTTTGCTACAGCGTAGGTCAAAAAAATAAAAGCTTACTGATTCAGCCGGTGGCAGTGGCATTTCGTAGGATTTCGCATGCTTTGCTGCATGACATCCATGCACCAATAACCTGTGTGTTATGAAATGACGCCTGCTGTATTTATTTATTTTTACTGATACGTAAAGATCTAGAATGGTTTTTAAATGTCACCTGTTAGTGCAAAAGAAATGTTTGTAACGTGGAGACGTCAGCAGCGATTTTCTGCCTGTCCCTACAAAAGAATGAAATACATTTGTTTTAAAGAAATCAGCTGCATTGCTGGCAGGAAGGATAAAAACCTAAAGCCAGCTAAGTGGTGGTGGGGGGGGGGGGGGGGGGGGGGGAGAGCAGCACTTGAGGGAGACGGTAGAACAAAATGTAGGGTTGGCGATTGTGGAAAGCAAAAAACATGTCTGCACTCATGTTCATGTTATACAACCTTTTCTCAAGAATTCAGCAGAGGATATGCAAACAACAGAGAAGGAAACATACGAAGGAGGGTGTAAAATAGAGCGCAGGATGATCATATATCTGTATCAGGTGGAAAGCACATAAGGGAGAGAGCTGGAAAACACATGCACTCTAGGTTCTAAACCACAGAGCAAAAAAAAAAAAAACAGTAGTTCCCTAAAAGTGTACAGTTGAGATTTACAAGTCAGTCAATCAAAAGGATGGTAAAGCGGCTATGCCTCAGGGGACCAGCACAAGAAAAGGAAGAGAATTCACTGAATAATAAGCACGCAAATGAGGATGACAATAAAGGCCAGCCAGTGGCAAGCAACAGGTGGGCGGGCTGGGCTGTAAGCAAACAAAGTAGGTTTGCTTTTTCGGTCATATGGTTCTCCAACTGCAATGAACATTATTACGCTGTTTGTTGGACCTGGCCGGCGCTGCTTGTGTGTAAGGGCTGCATAAACCTACGACTTGCGGAACCCGCTCCGCGGGTCCCGCTGCGGAATCTCCTCACCTTCACAGCCTGCTTGTGGTCTCCTGCCTGGCTGCTCTGTGGGGGCGTGTGAGGCTTCAGGGCTGCGAGCGCGAACCGGGACTCACCTTCCCAGGAGTCCCGGTCCCGGAGGCTGAGTCACCTGGCCCCGCTCTCCCTGAACGCCCCGCCCCCACCTTCTAACAACTTAAAAGGCACCTGGACCCTTCCCTCGTGGGACGCGGTTTGTTGGACCTGGCCGGCGCTGCTTGTGTGTAAGGGCTGCATAAACCCACGACTTGCGGAACCCGCTCCGCGGGTCCCGCTGCGGAATCTCCTCACCTTCACCACCTGCTTGTGGTCTCCTGCCTGGCTGCTCTGTGGGGGCGTGTGAGGCTTCAGGGCTGCGAGCGCGAACCGGGACTCACCTTCCCAGGAGTCCCGGTCCCGGAGGCTGAGTCACCTGGCCCCGCTCTCCCTGAACGCCCCGCCCCCACCTTCTAACAACTTAAAAGGCACCTGGACCCTTCCCTCGTGGGACGCTGTTTGTTGGACCTGGCCGGCGCTGCTTGTGTGTAAGGGCTGCATAAACCCACGACTTGCGGAACCCGCTCCGCGGGTCCCGCCGCGGAATCTCCTCACCTTCACCGCCTGCTTGTGGTCTCCTGCCTGGCTGCTCTGTGGGGGCGTGTGAGGCTTCAGGGCTGCGAGCGCGAACCGGGACTCCCCTTCCCAGGAGTCCCGGTCCCGGAGGCTGAGTCACCTGACCCCGCTCTCCCTGAACGCCCCGCCCCCACCTTCTTACAACACGCCCCATTGGTCTTAGGCCCATAAATATCGGAGAGTGTCGCTGCGCGGGAGCGTCCGGGGCTAAGACCGGGCAAAGAGCGGGCCGTTTGAGGCCGTTCGAGGACTGAGAGGACTGGACTGGCCCACCCCTTTTGGCTCGATATTTTTGGAATCTAAATCAATAACTGAGGGGAAATAGACCTACCTTCGTCACAGTGCTTTAGCGCTATGGATCCAAGGGTAACCCGTAGCAAGACTTCTAAACGTGGGTCACAAATCAGTGGCCCCATGGATGACTTTATAACCCGCACCAACATAGCCATAGACGAAGAGATATCTAAGCTCCAAACCCGGGTCTCGCTTGAACTAGATGCCGCCAGAAGAGTGTCCCAAGTAATTGCACTTTCCAAGAAATCCTCCCTAGGCCACATAGCCACTTCTGTCACCCCTGAGCGCCCAGCCCGCCCACATTGTATAGTTGCTCAGGTTGATGTTCACCATTCACCGACCCCGGCTATTCCCCAACTTGCCTCAGGAAGTAAGGATGAGGATACTCCATCGATACCTCTTAGTGTGCACATCCCTGTCCCCATTGTATCTCTCCCGAACCTGTCCAATAATATCCCCAGTGGTAAACAACCGAAGAGGAAATGCAATTCTCGCTCAGCTTATTTCCGTAAGAAAGCGAAAATTGCTGTTCCAAAAGACCTGCCAATGACCAACATCATAGCATCCAATGCTGGAGTAGAATATACCCCTAATACCCAGTCATGTAGTGAGGGGCAGGGAAAAAATCCATCTATTCCCCTCCTTAATACCCCAGCAGGTGAGGACCCTGAAGTAGACGGGTTAACCAATAATAATAAAGAATTTATAGAGGTGGTTTGGGACACACTTAAAAAACTTTTGTCACCTCTAGACCTAAGACTATCAAGGATAGAAAATAACTTGTTAGAAATGGAGAAGAGCATTATTGCTCTGGCCACTCTTGGGTTGAAAAGTCTGGAAAACCAGGGCATTATTGCAGCTGACTCAACGCCACAACCTACCGCACCCCAAACCAATCTAGCTTCCTCTTCAGTACCACCCACAACAAAACCTGTCCCCAAACCAAGGACAGTTACGGTGGAGCAAGCTCGCGTTAAACCAAAGGCTCCTCCACGAGGCCCCACACGTAACCTGCAATATCCCAAACCCGAAACACTAAATAGACTGATTCCCAGTGAAACCCAGGTTCCCCCAGTCAAAGATAATTTTAGAGGTGGCTATATTGACCTTCCCCCAGAGGCAAACGACTATGTGGTTGTTTTGACGGGTGTTCCCATGATAGGTAATGGCCAATTTGAAAATCACTGGTCGCTGAAAAATAAAATAATGCACTGGTTAAATGTCAACAGACCAATCCCCAATGGTAGAAGAAGTCGCGTACTGATGGTTCGCAGAACTCCCTGGGTAGGGCCAACGCTGAAATCCAGTCCGGGGGACTGCATAGTAGTGACCTTCGAAGATCCACACACGGCGCACCACATCTGTAGTTGGCCCAGTAATGATGACTCCTTAGTCAAACCCAAACCTCTATCCTTTTTTTATCCTCCCCGACCTAACTGTAACCAGGGGGATAATTGGTCATTGGTCCAACACCACCAACGGCCGAATAGGTCCCGGGGCCACCGGGAGACCCTCCTACATTGGAATGGTCTCTCTACTTATAATAGATTTGGTGGCTTAGAGGAGGTGGATTGACTCCCTGTGCAATCAGCCAAACAACAACCCCGAAGGGAATTCTTAACTTTGCAAAGGCATCATTCCATTGATTGTCCTGCCCCTGAGCCTGCAATAAGCCAAGCAGGACGATCCATCAACGCAAGGGTTGATGGGGTGACATTGTCATTGGACATAACAGTAAATTGTAGCAGGGAAGATTGGGAAGATTGGTCAAACTTGCTCTGCATGACCCCCCCTGCATCTACTTCTAATGAGCAGTCGGATCCTACCTGCTTTGTCCCCTATGCGACCTCCAATCTCCAGCAAATCGAGCCACTTGTGAGGTCTCCAAAACTTGTGGGTGCGACTGCTTCTCCTATGCCTATTGACCCTATCAAGGTCTCTTCACCAGCTGACTCTGTCTTAAAAATTCTATCTTGGAATGTGGCTGGTCTTGGTCGTAACTTTGACATCCCCGAATGGAACGACTTCCTGGAACCCTTTCACATCTGCCTCCTTCAGGAAACCTGGTGTTTGGAGCCAAGACACCGAGTGGGATTCTCCACCTTTTTTATCCCCGCAGTCCAGGAACAAGGATCCAAAGGTCGCCCGTCAGGCGGTCTTATTATATGGATTAGTATTACTCTGGGCTTCAGGGTAAAAGAAAAACACCCAATCATCGGATCTCCAGTGGCTAACGATAACACACAAAGGGGGAAGAAGTATGGAAGTCTTCAACATCTACCTTAGGGGTGCCAAAGGTGGCGTATCCCATCTACCTTCCACAGGCCTAAACCGCAACTTGGCTGCCTGCAATGCGGACTCCCATATAATGCTTGCAGGCGATTTCAACTGCTGTTTTGAGCCCTTGGCCAGCGAAGATATCTTGGACACTTTCGAGGAGGACACCAGGAGAGGTATTCCTATTTTGAATCTTGACCCGATTCCCAAATGGTCGCAAAACGCAATAGAGATCAATGCCCTCTGTATGGAGCATAATTTGCGACCGACAAATGGCCGATCCAAATCTGACTTTCAATAAAAGCCCTTTCTTTAGTCAAATACCTCACTCCATTCATCCAGGTGCCTCCAGAAATTATGAAAAACCAGTACAAATTCGAGTTGAGAGGGAGGGGAATTAAAAGCATTTAGGGTCAATTTAGAAAGGAACAATTGCTCAAAAAGCCAAAGGAGTAACAGCAGTCGATTTAAACAGCAGGAGTAATTTCTGCAAATATTACTGTTTGAAAACAAGACAGTGGAGCACAAAAAGTGGATGTATGCCAGTTGCAAAAGCCATCGCCAGTGGCACTGGGTAAAGAATGAAGTTTCCAGATTTCTTCAGTGTCAGCTTGAACAAAGATTGTCAGCACTGCCCACATGATGGCACTGTTACATCTGGTAAGAAGGTAAATTAACTATTCAAAAGTGGCAGTGTCCCTGTAGATAAATTCTCATGCTAGAATCATTAGGCGATCTGATTCATAAATAATGCAGTGTTAATCTGCACTGTTTTTCAAAAGGAGTATACTCCAGTTCAAAGATTGGAAAATAATATTTAACAATATCAAAGTCGCATCCATTATATTTGATTCCCATTTTGCTATTTACATACACTTACGGCCAAGCACATACATAAAAGCTGCAACTTAGTTGGCTTACAGACTTATCTTTTGAGTGCAGAAATTTAAACTTATATCCTTATTATTTCAAGTTGCATATGTATTACCTTATTTATATGGTCCACAGTGAAAAGAATATATTCATGCATAAATATGTATGCATTTTTGTGGATGCAGCAATTATTTCTCTCAGTAGCTCATAATTAGGATGAATGGGTTTCCGTGTGAAATACCCCTACCAAATCATTAGATGAAGAAGACTGGTGCACCACATTCAGTGTAAAAAGGGGTGTGTTAATCTGAGGTTGGTACCAGGCAGTTTGTACAGTGTCAATTCTACTAATATATATCACTGATATGGCTGCTGTTGACGCACTCGCAAAGCAGAGTTTACTATGGACTGACAGAGTGTAGGTAACAGCGGGTAGAACAATTCAAGCATGCCCAAATCTCGGTTTTATTCCGGTCACTTATGTGCACTAACAAAAACTCGGAGGACAAACATGCCTACAGTAAAAATAAATCCACCAATGCTATGCTGGTCCTTCCAATTATGCATGTAGCGATATGCTTATCACAGATGACTAGGAAATCCTTTAAAAACATAGCATGGCAATGGGGAAAAACTGGAAGCTGTTTCACATCGTTTCAAGCAAAGATATCACAAAATTTGACAAAACAAATAGTTCACAAAATGTAATAAAAGTGTGATGCCAGCTAGTTGTTGCAAGGAAAACACTACGCATCTGCTTACTGAATATAGATTTAGTGAAAGTTAGTGGGGTCGTGAAATTTACTTTCCATAGTCAAGCCCACAGAGTGCATTTTAGGGGCGGACAGGAAGTTGCTAACGAGCCCAGTATGACCGCAGCAAAGCTTCTGATACTTTCCCACACCCTCAGATTCAACATGCAACCACATAATTAGCAAATTCCGATACCAGGCAATTGTACGAGAGTTACACGTGGCTAATTTTATACCTGAAGCAACGGGTTAGAAAGAGCAATATAAATAATAACAAGCATTGGCATAGCCAATAGGTCTCGCCTTGGGGACCTTATAAATGGACTACTGGTAACAATATTTGCAAAACAAGACACTAGAGCAGCAGAGACCTACCTTTCTATGTAAAGAAAAGACAATCCAAGCATACGTAAACACATACTGAAATGACACGACCCAGTCCGTAAATACCTGACTCGACCTAATCCCCGAGTGCATGGAAGGATATGGACACCCTGTCTGCTGTTTGAACGCTGAAACACAGCAATAAACAGGGTTCAGTTGTGGGCCCCTCAGGCCTTTCTGCCCCGGTGCAACTGGTCCACCATTTAAAGCTACATACCTGGCATTACCCCTTACATTCCACGGTTTCCGCCAAGCTGTAATGTAACTTATTAACATACTGTTCTCAAGATTAATAATTACCCATACTCAAAAATCCCAAAGCATATCCTCTGCTGATGCCCAGAGTACATTTCTAACTACACTGCTGAATGCAGATGGCACCCATAAACTAGTGCCTCGAGGCATCACAGGGCATTCTATGAAGGCAAAAGTTGTGACAAGATATCTGCGTACTTTGAGGGAAGTCAGGGGGTATAGCTGGTCATCTGACAACATTCGTCTACACGTATGCACTGGTTTAGTGATGGTACGGGGCCAGCACCCCTGCAGCAGCTGCTAGAACAGATCAGAATGTGTCTGCCAGGGTCTGCGAGCCAAGGCAGCAGCAGCATATGCTGGGCAACCACCCGGAACAGGAGGTGAGGTGGGGGGGGGGGGGGTGGGGGGGGGGATGGGGGGGGGGGGGGAAGGGCGAGGGGATGGGGAGAACGGTAAGTGAAGCGGTGTGGGTCAGGTTGTAAGAGGGTGCGAGGAATGGAGAGACAGAGAGAGAGACAGAGACACAGAGACAGAGAGAGACAGAGACACAGACAGAGAGAGAGAGAGAGACAGAGACACAGAGACAGAGAGAGACAGAGACACAGACAGAGAGAGAGAGAGAGAGAGACAGAGACACAGAGACAGAGACAGAGAGAGACAGAGACACAGAGACAGAGACACAGAGACACAGAGACAGAGACAGAGACACAGAGACAGAGACACAGAGACAGAGACACAGAGACAGAGACACAGAGACAGAGACACAGAGAGAGAGACAGAGAGAGAGACACAGAGAGAGACAGAGAGAGAGACAGAGAGAGAGACAGAGAGAGAGACAGAGAGAGAGACACAGAGAGACACAGAGAGACACAGAGAGAGACACAGAGAGAGAGAGACAGACACAGAGAGAGAGAGACAGAGAGAGAGACAGAGAGAGAGACAGAGAGAGAGACAGAGAGAGAGACAGAGAGAGAGACAGAGACAGAGAGACAGAGACACAGAGAGAGAGACAGAGAGAGAGAGACAGAGAGAGAGACACAGAGAGAGAGACACAGAGAGAGAGAGAGAGAGAGAGAGAGAGAGAGAGAGAGAGAGAGAGAGAGAGAGAGAGATAGAGAGATAGAGAGAGAGAGAGAGAGACAGAGAGAGAGAGAGACAGAGAGAGAGAGACAGAGACAGAGAATGATGACACGTGAGGCAGTAGGGAGGGAAGTGGGCAAAAAGTGAGGGAAGAAATTGAGGCAGACAAAAATAAAAAGGGAAAATAAAAGGGGGCCGGGTAGGAAAAGGGGGGGTCGTGTTTGAAAGGGGGAGCGGGATAAGGAGGCAAAAAAGCAAAGGGAGAAGCATAGAGGTGAAGAGGGGAGAAGGTGTGAGGAGCAGGGTGCTGAGAAAAGCACGGAAGTTTACTGAAGCAAAAGAGATAAGGATCAAAGAGCAGTGGAGAAGTAAGATAAAGGCGTAATAAGAAAGTGGAGGGGCCAAAGAGGCATGGAGAAACGGGAAGTTCAAGGAGTAGGGAGCGTGGAAGCAAACGAAGGAAGAGGCGAGAAAGGCTTAAATGCAGTCATGGGAGAAAAGAAAGTAACGAAGAAAGAGGGAAGTGGAAAAGCAGACTGGAGTGATGGAAAATAAGGGGGGAGAGGCAGAGTGTGGAAAGGGAGAAAAGTGGAGAGGGAACGATTGTCTTCTGCAAGCAATTAAATTAGTTTGCAGCAATACCGCCAGATCATAGGTGCGTCGCTATGTGGGATGCATAACCATTTTGTATGCTGCTACTTAATTCTCAATTTAACATGCTCCGAGCCCCGTAAACACATCTTCAAAACAGAGACAGTCATCTTATTGTAGACTGTTACTGCAGACATTTTCCACAGTAAATTACTTTTAGGAAAATGTCCCAAATCGCATTCTCAAAACCCACGTCTTTGAATTTATGACTAAATCTACCGCACCTTGACAGACCTCTGACAATCTCCATTCTCTTTCGGAACACTCACCGTTTGAGTTATGCCGAGACATTTCTTTCCTGATTGCAAACTTATTTTCTAGATTAAATTATCGTCTCTGAAGCCTGCCTAAATAAGCCAGTGCTGCACAGAAGTTTAGTGATGCAAGGAAGATAAAGATCAAAGTGCAGTGGGAGAGATGAAAGCGCAATAAGAAAGTGGAGGCGCAAAAGAGGCATGGAGAAATAGAGGAAGTGAGTTCAAGGAGTAGGGATCGTGGAAGCAAGCGAAGGAAGAGAGGCGAGAACGGCTTAAATGCAGTCACGGGAGCGAAGAAAGGAACTAAGAAAGAGGGAAGTGGAAAAGTAGAGTGGAGAGATGGTGGAAAATATGGGGGGAGAGGCAGAGTATGGAAAGGGAGAAAAGTGGGGAGGGAAGAGATACTAGTCAATTAGTGTGTTCATAGGTTATGTACACATCCCTGCATTGGGCACTTGTTGTAAGTACAAACAGGATCCAACACACAGGTACTTAATAGTAGAAGCTTTAATGCAGCACAGAGTAAGTAGGACCATCCCTCATCTGGCCAGAGCTCCAACTGCCAAGACGCAGGAGAGCTCCAGAACCAGGAACCCCACAGAAATCTAGAGTGCTAGCCTGAGGAGAGAGCTAAGCACTGTACAACATATCTTCTAGGGTTCGTCATAAAAGACAGATTCCACTATGTTTTGAAGTGAATTTTATTTGTTATTCATTGAGTGGTAACGTTGTTTATTCAGTTCATATTTTCATTTCATTATTCCTGTGTTTCAACAATGTAATGATTTCCAAAATATGCTCTGATGCATTTCGGGCAAAAGTCGCCCTTTCTCAAGGAACCCTAAAATTCAAAAACGGCAATAGTTTGCTACATAGCCCATCATAATAATGAAATACATGCAAAAACTGTTATATCCAACTTTTCAAAAATTTCATAAATTTAAAACTGAAGTGACAAAACAGTAACAGCATAGAAACATATTCATCCATGGTATACAAATGTACTATGGTTTAAACGAGTGTCAGTGAAAAAAGGTGCTCGCTTAAATGGTGAAGTATCTCATGATTTAAAACGAGTGCATACGGGAGTGTGGAGGGATGAGGGATATCTAACGTCTGGTGTAAAGGAAAAATGAGGAAAGGCTCACATGCTCTTGGAGTTTGAAAAGGTTTCAAGGAAGCTGTGAGCAAAAAACCAAAACGGAGTCAGCATGTGTGTGAAAAGTTACCCTGGTGGTAACCTCCATTCATCATTTTAACATGTAGGAGGGAAGAGATACCTCAGGAACTGGAGGCGAGATGGAGTAATGAGTGGTCAGAGAAACTGCGCGGGAAAGAGAAGAGGGATGTGCAGACGATGAAAGGAGGGAGGGGAGACGCGATGGAGAAGTGAGCGCGCAAAATGGCAAACTACGGAAGAGAGAATGAATCAAAAAGAGAGCAAGCATTGGCAGCGGGCCGTGAAAGCGACGCGGCCGTGCAAGTGATCGCGGTAGAAGCAGCAGCTGTTTTTAAGCATACTCGTGCTTGTGGCACCATCCGCCTTGCGGGACCGAGCACCAATTAGCATACACGTCACTGCTCGTTCCCGCGCGGTGGATGCCGCCACAAGTATGTGCTTCCAAAAAGACAGTAGAGCAACGGCTAAACGTCCTCCTATGCAGTGCAGCATGCATGCATGCTGCTTAGGCAAGGCCTATAAAGGGATGCTTAGAAATTAAGACGCTAAACCATATTCGGGTAAAATAAAATTAAATGCGGCTGTTTTTCTCAGCTAAGAACAACTGCCTCTCTCTAGGTACCCTACGCTGTTATGAATAATAGGAAGATGATCGGCTGGCATCAATACCGCCGAAGGAAAAGCACAGGTGCAAAAGACCCATCTTCTTACTTTTAAAAAGTATGTTGCCCTGGCAGAGTTCAAACATGTTTAAGTCTACCATCTTGTAAAAATTGAAGACATTGCAACGGGAGCAACAGTGGAGTGAGGAGAGTTTAAAGTGGTGCTCCGTGACCTGTGCATTAGTACATGAGGGGTCCAACAGAGGTTATGCAGGGAATTAACAGAGATGGAGGAGAAAATGTGTGCGCTGAAGCTTCAATCCCCAACTGGCGCCGAGATTATGTAGTACCCAACAGAACAGGGCAGAATACAGTTACAGAGCCATGCAGAGCACATTAAATCCATTAAGAATACTGACACTTGTGGCCAGGCATCAGTCGGAGGGTTACAATGCGAGGCGAATTGTTATTAACAAACGTAAATGCTGGACTACGATGCTGGAGAAGGACACGGTTTATTCAGGTAAGCAGAGACAGGAACGGACCCCAACACTTGGCCGGCCCAACAGTCCTCTGCAATGATCCACTTCTATCTCCCAACTGCCCCCCACCCACATTCAAACCTTCCACATTCCAACCCATTGTTATGCACGAGACCTCAAGGCGTCCTCGAGCTCCCATGAAACAGGGCACGAGCCCTACATAACAAGTGTGCTGGCCTGGCTACTGAGATCGGACGTCTCTGGGGTACTGTTCGGTGCAATCAGAGATAGCACAGGTGCTCTCCTCAATACTCAGGCAAAGAGCAATGCAGTGTTCCACTTTTACTATGCAACACTCTACACACCTACCCCTACCCAAATGAGAGGCCACACTGGGATGTCTGCTTTTCTAGCTCCCATCCATCAACCCACTCCACAGAACGGAACTACAGGAACCGATAACTGTCCAAGAAATATAAGTAACTATAACACAAATAGCCAGGGTTAAAATTCTGGGACTATATGGGTTCCCAGTGAAATTCTAAGCAACGTGTGTGTCGGGGCTTGCACCCAAACTATTGCGAGCGCACCAACGCAAGAGTGCATGGGACGCCTTCCGGCCTTCCTGAGAGAGGTGCTAATAAGGGTCCTCCTAAAACAAGTTAGATATCCCCTATCAGTGACATCTTACAGCCGGCTCTCCCTATTTAATTTAGATTAGATTATAAAATATGGAGGAAAATGCTGGCAAATAGACATATCAATAGCTCAAACTTTAGTACACCAAGAGCAGATTGGTTTCATTCCTGGACGGAACATTTCTTAATCTCGGTTAGCTATTTAGGATTGGTCAATGAGGCACCGGACTGGGCACTGGGGTGCCTCTTTGGATCTCGAGAAAGCTTCTGACACCCTAGCGTGACAGTATTTAACAGAGGTTTTATGGAGAATGGGATTGGTCACCTTGTCTTGCCGGTGGGCTAGGCTCCTATATATGGGCACGATTGCTGGAGTGAACACAGGCAAGACAGTATCTTCCCTGAGGTCCTGACCACAAGCAGGGGTACCAAACAAGGTTGCCACTGCTCCCTTATTATTTTGTGCTGCCAAAAGAACGTCTGGCTTGCCTCCTTAGAGTCCACAGACCCAACAGGGAATCTCGGTAGGCCGAAGCTTGCAGTATCATAACGCTCAACGCCGCCAACATCCTAATGACGTTGGTTGATGGTTGCATGGTGTTGAGTGTGGGGATGGCTTACCGGATTGGTGACTAACAAGCGATGGCAGCAGTAAACACAGCCAAAAGGTACTGGAACATCACTGAAACCAGGGGAGTGAGACAGCAACCTGAAACTTCAGGGCCGGCGAGACTACAACCCCCACAATGCACTGGAAGACTTGGGCAATCCCACAGAGGGCCCCGGCCCAATGGCCAGCAATTATTTGGATTCAGCAAGTGATTTTACCTGCAGTTTGCAGGGGACTAGGGTCACTAGTTCAGGGGAGTCAGGGTGCTTCTGGCTTCCACCGGAGTCCCTCTTTTTGGGAGAGCCAAGTTTTAGAGGGCAAGGGTTGTTTACTCAGTTCCAAGTCTGTTGCCACGACGACAAGTATACCTCTTTTGCTTTGGTGATGTGGGCAAAGTCCTGTTATCGGCAACATAGGTCTCTTCTTGGTCCTTCTTTGATGCAAGTTGTTCAGATCTGAGATTCTAAAGTTAGGAGATCGCTTAAATTCTAGATTTAGTGGAGTTAGGGGTGTGAGAGCTAGAAGCCAATGGATAGCTAGTCTCTGCAGCTAATCCACCCCTCGGGTGACCACATCCGGTTGTGTAGGCAACCTTTGACGCAGAGCCTTTGTGGTAATGCCACTACACAGAGAATAGGTTCAAGTGGGTTTATTCAAAAGGAGAACAGCTTATACAACCACAGGTAGCAAGAGATGTCTTCATCCTCAGTGAAGCTGTAACTGACCACAGTCAAGGGAAAACATTCTAAAGTCCTAACACTCTACTGAGTGACATGGGAGGATTCCAGATGACATAAGTCAGATGACATAGGTTATGGAATACCACACACCTCCCCCCTTAAAAAAAAAGAAAAGAAAACAAAGATAAAAAAAAATTAAAAAAAAAAAAAAATAAAACCCCAATAGAAACAAGATAATACAAAAAGGAATCAAGTTCTAATGTAATCTTTAAATTTTGAAGGAACGCATTTCACTCGCTCACTACGTCTTAATGGAATGTCTTCACACTCTACATTTGATTGGTTGTCTATAGTGACACAAGGTTGTACATCAGGGTTAAACACAACATCAGAATTATTTACAATCACCTTTCCTAAGTTGTCATAAACTTCATGCATACCGGAGAAACCATCGGAATTATAGTCTGAGACAACCCTGTCTGGATCAAGTCTGTTAGGAACAAACCTCTCTGGAAGAATGGATTTCTGTGGAGGAGTAACTAAGGGTTTACATAGAGAAATCCTTCTTAAATTCCATATTTTCCCCCCTTCGACTCTGACAGCCTTGCTAAAGATTTCGATAACTTCGATAGGATCAGACCACCTAGATACATTTTTGTGGAACAAACCACCCATCTTTACACAAACTCGATCACCAACTTTTATGCTGCAGTTATTGTACTTCTTTTTAGCAGAATGCTGAACCATACCTTCCTGGTATTTCCCAATTTTCTCCCTCAAGACCTTAAAGTCTACCTCGTAGGGAGAATCACCTTTTAGCCACCATGGAAAAAGCCGAGAGCCTGGTTTCCTTCCGCGCAATAATTCGAAAGGAGACAGACCAGTGACTGAATTGGGGGATAATCGATAAGTCAATAAGGTTGCTTGAAGAGCTTTCTTCCATTTCAAGCCACTTTTAATAGCTAATTGACAAGATTCTTTGATGACTCTGTTGAACCTTTCAACTTGGCCGTTGGCTTGCGGGAAATAATTAGAGGTTCTTTTGTGAACAATACCACAGTTTCTAAGAAAACGCTCAAACTCATTACTAATAAATTGTGGGCCATTGTCTGATATAAGTTCCTCCGGTAAACCTTCCCTAGCAAATATCTCATCAAGAAAATCAATTACATGTTCAGAAGAGGTTTTCTCGACAATTTTTAACTCAGGCCACTTAGAGAAGTAGTCAATTAAAACTAAAGCAAACATTTCCTTACCAGACTGATAACTGAAAGGTCCAATGATATCAATAGCTAACCTTCGCCAAGGACCATTGGCGTACTCAATAGGAGTGACATCAACAGACATACTCTTTACAGATTTGTCACTCAAGGAGCACGGAGAACAATTCCTGACCCAACTATCTACCATGGCGTCAATACCAGGCCACCAGTAGTGTTCCCTGATCCTTCTTTTAGTGGTAGACATCCCCATGTGCCCCTCATGTGCCAATGTGCAGATCCTTTCTCTCAAACTAGAAGGAGGTATGATTTTGTCTGATCTGACTATAATGTCACAACATAACATAAGATCATCCTTAACTTTGTAAAACGACCCCAACTCTCCAGAAAGTTTCCTTTCTTCAGGCCAACCTCTAATCAAGAATTGTCTAACCTGAGTCAAAACAGGGTCATTCTCCATAGCTTCTGCCCAGTCCTTCTCTGAGAGAACTAAAGAACTTTCTTGATCTGAAATAATGTTGACATCCGCAAGAGAATAAGCAACATCACAATCAAAACTGTCACCAACATCTACCCTAGCTGGAAAACGCGACATACAATCCGCATGGACGTTCATACGTCCAGGAATGTACACCACCTCGCAACGGTATTCCTGCAATTTAGCTGCTAGTCTCGCTAACCTAGCGGTAAGAACTCTTCCACCACCAGCAGCTAACATAGTGATCAGAGGCTTATGATCAGTTTTCAAAAGAAATTTTGTCCCCCACAAAAATTGTCTGAAGTGCTGAGCAGCCCACGTACAGGCAAGTAACTCTCGCTCAATAGTAGAGTAGTTTTTCTCAGCGTCGCGTAGAGCTCGAGAAGCATACGAAACAACAAACTCACCAGAATTATCCTTTTGCATTAAAACAGCCCCTAACCCAATGTTGCTTGCATCAACACAAACAATACATTCTTTGCCCACAGAGTAAGGTTTCAAAAATGGGGCCTCAACTATTTTTTGTTTCAAAATTCCAAAAGAATTTTCTTGCTCTTTGCCCCAAATAAATTTTGCATTTTTTTTTAACAGAACCCTCAAAGGATGCACAATATCAGAATAGTTTTTAACAAATTTGCCATAAAATTCAGTCAATCCTAAAAAAGAAAGTAACTGTTCTTTTGAGTTGGGAGAAGGTGCATTGACAATATTTTGAACATGATTTACTTTGGGTTTGATTCCGTAACTTGATATTTCATGGCCAAGGTACTCCACTTTGTCTTGCCTGAATTTGCATTTGTTAAATTTCAAGGTAAGACCCTTAGACCGAACTCTTTCCAAAACCAAAGCTAAATTCTCATCATGTTCAGTATAATCTTTTCCAAAAATCAAAATGTCGTCTTGGAAAGCTATAGCCCCCTTGCAATCTGTCAATAATTCCTTCATAAGACGCTGGAAGACGGAGGCCGCACTTGCCAAGCCGAAAGGCATGCGTAAGTACTGAAACATGCCCTCTGGAGTGACAAAGGCAGTAAGTTTCCTTGAGTCTTCATCTAACTCCACCTGGTGGTAGGCACTAGCCAAATCAATTGAGGAAAATACAGTAGCACCTGCCAAAGCGGAAATCAACTCGTGTATATTGGGCAAGGGATGTTTGTCTATCCATATTTCCTTATTGAGACTGCGCAAATCTGCACACAAACGAAGTTCGCCTGAACTTTTAACTGAAATTACAATGGGCGAAACCCAAGGGGAAGATTCAATTGGCTCTATTATATTCCTTTTTACTAAATCGTCTAGAATATCTTTTAATTTGGATCTGTAAGCTAAAGGAACATTTCTCACTTTGTGCCTGACGGGGACAGCATTATCAATTAGAATTATTTTGTGCTTGAAATTAATATATTTTCCCAGCTTATCATTAAAAATTTCAGGAAAATTCTTGAGTATGCCTTTAGTGAAGTCCGAGTCACTAGATGTATTCAAAGTTAAGTTAATAAGAGAGTCAGTAATGTGTCTTTCAACTCGGGGCTCTTCAACATACACTGGTGGAACAGCATTTGGATCTAATTTGATCCCTAGAATGCGTTGATGAGGCCAACTCAGAATGGAGACACCTTTGGTGGCAACATAAACTTTTGCTCTGACATCCCAGTTTTTAAAAAACAATTTGGTCCAAAAGAAACCCTCTAATGCAATTTTCCGTCCTGTATACCCACCAGGATATATGTCAGGACTTAAGAGTTCTCTTTTGTGCCTAAGACGTTCAAAAATATCTTTACCAATAATACTATACCAAGCACACGAATCAACAAAAATGTCAATAGGTTTGTTGTCCATAAAAATAGTGCAAGAGGGGAAGTTATTTTGAATACATTCATCAATAGATAGTATGCAATTTAGGCTATTTAAAACTTCTTCTTCTTCAGGAGAGATATAATTAATTCTTTGACCAGATCTGCACACATTCCCAAAATGACCTTTCTTCTTGCACTTGATGCAAATCTTATCCCAAGCGGGACAACCTTTGTAATTCCCAACGTGGTTAGTACTACCACATCTGTAGCAAACAATAGTACTTCTTTTGGTAAAATTCCTATTATCACTAGTGTTTCTTATATATTCTTTCTTAAAGGTAGGTCTAGAACTGAAAGTGTTAGAAGTGGAATTACTAGAATGAGTTTTAACAACGGCTACTTCAACTTCGGGAACATTAGCTTTCAGACTTTGCCCCCTTATTTCAGATACAAATTTTTCAGGGTGCTCTATACCCTTAGCTATGTTCACCACTGCGGAAAGAGTGGTTTCAGTGCCCAACCAAAGCCTTTCTTGGATCTTTTTGCTTTTAGTTTTCATCATGATTTGGTCTCTGAGGACTTGCTCATAAGATATAGTTTCAAAGGAACAAGTACAAGCAAGAGAACGTAGTGCTGCAACATAATCCTCAATTGTTTCATCAGGTTTCTGTTCACGAGAGTAGAATTTGAACCTTTCCATCACAGTATTTATCCTTCTACCAAAACGAATTTTCATTTGTTCAGAAGCTTTGTTGAACACGTCTAAATCACCTGCATCTTCCAAAGGTGGTAAATTATCAAATTCTTTTATACCTGCGCCGCCAAGACAATGTCTTAGAAGAGCAAGCTTTCTTTTTGCTGAACAATCCTCTTTTTCCAAGACATCCACGTAAGCAATAAACATGGGAAACCAAAGATCCCATTCTATTGGAGGATCGCCAGCCACTTGAAGAAAGTGAGGTGGTGCCGCAATGTTTGACATCCTGTAAATAAAGCTTAATGTTAACACATAAATTAGAACAGTGTAAATTACTAAATAAATGAATATCTCTATGTAAAGTTTTTGTTTTCCTTTTCTTTGAAGAAGGTGTGCAAATCACCGTGGTAAAATTTGCAACTAAAAAAAAAAACTTAGTAAATGTACATAAGATAAAATTGCAGCAAAGCGTTCGATATTAGGAAATAGTAAAATAGGATTAATTTGCCTTTTATTTTCTTCCAAACGGCGTTTGATTGCTTCAAACCGATGTTAGACTCAAACCGATGTTTGATTGTGAAAGAAATACGAAGAAAATGCTTCGTACTACATTAAGATGGCCGCCTTGAACGTGAGGAGGAGCGCAATGACGTGCACAATGTTGTCATCCCAGAATGCAGTGCGCGATGACGTGCGCGAAGTTGTTATCCCAGGATGCAATGCGGGATTAGAAACGGACTCGTTGAAGCTCGAGAGGAATCTCGAGGTGAGTCTTTAAATTGTTTTCTTTCAAAGTTTTGTAGAAATGGCACATCAAAGTAGACAAAATGCACCAAACACGCTCGTAGAAAACCGCTCGATGAATGCGGTCGACAAGGGTAACTGTTTGGTGAATGAGCGTGAGCTAGGCAAATTGCTCGATGTATGTGCGCGAGTCAGGGAAACTGCTCGATGGATGCAGTGGAAAGTTGAACACAAACGAATGCACAAAGAATAAAAAAAAATAGTAAAGAGACTCACGGACTCGATTAAGACGAGCTGCATTAAAAGTTCTTTCCCAAGGCATACAAATAAATCGAAGATCCTTTCCAGTAGATAAAGTCCAATTTTGCATAAAACAGGAATGCGGATAGGCAAGTGAACGCTGTCTCCCAAACTCCACTACTCCCGACGTCGCCAATAATTGTGTGGTAATGCCACTACACAGAGAATAGGTTCAAGTGGGTTTATTCAAAAGGAGAACAGCTTATACAACCACAGGTAGCAAGAGATGTCTTCATCCTCAGTGAAGCTGTAACTGACCACAGTCAAGGGAAAACATTCTAAAGTCCTAACACTCTACTGAGTGACATGGGAGGATTCCAGATGACATAAGTCAGATGACATAGGTTATGGAATACCACAGCCTTCTATTCGGCTAGTATTCAAATTGTGGTGTAGTTATCAGGCTGCTCACCCTGGTGATATGGCAAGCCTTCTAGGGTGGACACCTCCCTACATAGCTAATTTCCCGCCTGCCAGGGTGCTATTGAGTCTGGGACAGGAAGAGTGCCGTTTCCTGTACTGGGAGTCAGCCCTGGTGCATATCAGAGGCAGTGCAGCCTTTGAAGTTTACCGTCCTGATGTTCCATTTCACTAGCCTGCTTGGGGCGAGGGAAGTTTGATCTCCTTCCTGCCCAAGCCTTTTTCCCCAAACTCCCAGTAGGGATCAGAGTGCCTGGCAGTTCAGAATACTGTCTTGGTGGCAGCAGGTGCTGGAAAGCGCAAGCTGGTCAGCGAGAGCACAGTGAAGCTGGAGCAAACAAGTCGGCAACCTCTAGGTGCCACCTAGGTGCATGCTATTTCACTCAGGGCACAAGAACCATGTCAGGGGTGGGAAGGCACTTTCTTGGATACCAAACATGATATAAAATACTTTACCACCTATGCACAGGGTATCTCTGGTACCATATACTAGGGAATTACAAAGGGGTAAAGTCTGTGCCAATTTGGGATTACTACATCGAATATAATGGCTTTGGGAGAGAGCACTGACACTGGGGTTTGGGCAGCAGACTCCAGTACACCAAAGTCATAACCATCAGCAATTGGAGTAAACAGTGGGGGAGGGGGGGCTGTACAAAACGGGCACTTTCCTGCAGAACTAGAAAAAGTTATAGCGCTATCAAACGTAAATGTTTTCATTAAAACATGAGACAATGCCACGAACATACGGTCAATAAACAACCCATTCAAAATCCTTGCAACAGCCCTACGATTGTGTGCTTTGGCCTTAACGGACAGTAAGCAGGAACTTCCGATCATTCTATACGGGTTTAACAGCATAATAAAATCATCATAGACTTAGAATGCACCGCAGTGTGCATTAAAAAAAAGTTTCTTAGATTGATTACAAAGTGTTCACTCAGAAGCTCCATTTCCTATCTACACCAAATAAACAATAGCAGGAGTGGCCCAATGAATTTACTTCAAGAGAAGAGAGCCTAAAATAGGAACCAGTCATAGCTTGGCAGGCAAAACCAACAAAATATAAAGCATTTTTGTGGAGCAGCAGCCAATTCCATTCTGTAAAATGTAGCGAGATATGAAATAGTTGTTTGGGGGTGTGGATGATCTGAAAGAGCAACAGAGAAGGAGGTTCAAGAAGCCAAACAATGTAATAATGCAGGAGCAGGGCAGGCGTGTTTGTGCGAGGCAGTAGTGAACTGAAAAGCTATTTTAAATTCGATCATGTAATGAGCCCACCTCCCGTACCCCACCCTCTAGAGAGCCTGTATCTTTGTAACAGATACATCAACACTTAATTACAAAATCAGCCTCCAAACTAGGAAATAGCCTACTAAATGAAACATAGTTAAATTGTTATAATTAATCACTTAATAAAAGCAGCTGAGGAAAAGTTTGAAGGCAGACAGATTGCTTGTGGTATTATAACTGTTTAGTGCGCAAAACTAACTAATATGTCTCTAGGAGCTTAAGGATCATCACCGAAGGAGGTGCATTAAGAACATTTTACTATTAATATACTTAGGTTGTTTTAAAATCTAATTCCCGCAGCCTTAGAACATTGAAAAAATGATAGTGAAAAAAAAAGGGTAACAAAGATAGGCAATAATCCAGCCCGTGACAAAATAGTACAGGCTACTGTGAGATTCAGTCTACTGACGTTCTTGCCCAGCTCCTCAAACTTCACAAGCACCATCCACTTTACCCTTCGTTTATTTCCGTGAATTTCTATGCGCTTTTTATTTTTTTTTACATAAAGTTAGTGTCTGCAGCCAAACCCTGCTGAACGCTGCCTTTGCTGGACATGGCATGGGGTTGGCCGCAGGTCTACAGTCCAACACGTCTTAAGTGGCCAACACCAACAAATTCCTACCTACCCCATGACTCCTGCAGGACCGCGACACCCCCCCCCAAAAAAATTGTTTTTTAAATGTTGTCCCCAGAAAAAGACCCTCAGGAAGGCTATGGGGTGAGGGTATCCCTTCCTCACCCCTTCCTATCGCCTTTTCTTTATTATTTTTAGATCTCAGGAACCCAATAATGGTGGTATTAACATTTCTCTTCATGTTGACGCCAGCCAATCACAGCTCTCTGTCCAGTGAGACCAGACTTCGGGGTGTCAAGGGAGGAGTGCAGATTAGCAGAAGCAGCATTCGAAGGGGCAGAAGCAACAAGAGAGCAGGAAGCAGACAGAGCAAGGCTGAGTGCTAGGAGAGCAAGTAGGTGAAAGAGAGAAATGAGGTGGGGATAGAGAAGTAGCATGGGTCAGGAAAGCAATGAGGGAAGCTACACGAGGGCGAGTATAACATGGAGGCGGGTATAAGCACACAGGTGACAGATGGCACATGGACATTGAATGCTGTGGGAAAGAAGTATACACATTAAACAACAAGTTCTCAAATGGAGTGCTTAACCCAACAAAAAAGTAGTACTTGAAAAGCAAACAGTTAAAGCATTGAAGGCAGTCAATCAAAAGAGTTGTAAATATGCTATAGTCCTGCTGATTGAAAAATACATGATTAATACCTTGGGACACAATAAGATGCTGATAAAAGGGTGTCAGGAAAGCCAACTAATTATAGGCAATGGGTGACCTCCAAGCCCATGTATATTCTTAGTAGGCCCACAATATGTTTTGCAACAAACAGTGCATTTGCGGTCTAGTAGGTGAGGCCTAAAAGGAGGGCCCAACAAACTTTGAAATTCTTCAATGGGAATAAAGTGTCTCTCTGTGCTTAACATTTAGTACCATAAATTGTCAGATATAAAGTTTGACACAATTGGAGATGGTCAGGTACATTTTGTTTATTTAACTAGTATTTGGCCTACAAAAAAGGGTGGGGGAAGAGCCCTACCTTGAGGAAAATCAACTGAGCACAGTAGTACAGGCAGACTGGTAGTAGGAATTAAAGTGTTAAAGGCTGCAGGGGTAATAACTAGCTGTAAGTGTGCTTTTTAGGTCTCCCTATCAGACAGCTTTGTATGTAGGCAACGGCCTCTTGTTGACCTTATCAACAAGCATTGGAAATGCAATAGGTCTCGCAGCATTAGAGTTAGTGCTTTTAGAATTGTTTATGGGTTTTTTTTGTAAATCTTTAGCATTTTTGTTTCCTGTAGCCAATGCTAAAGAATTACAAATAAAAAAAGCCATAAACATTTCTAAAAGCTCTAACTCAAATGCTCCGAGACCTATTGCACTGTGTGAGGGTGAGTGAGGGTGAGGGTGAGGGTGAGGGTGAGTGAGGGTGAGTGAGGGTGAGGGAGGGTGAGGGAGGGTGAGTGAGGGTGAGTGAGGGTGAGTGAGGGTGAGTGAGGGTGAGTGAGGGTGAGTGAGGGTGAGTGAGGGTGAGTGAGGGTGAGTGAGGGTGAGTGAGGGTGAGTGAGGGTGAGTGAGGGTGAGTGAGGGTGAGTGAGGGTGAGTGAGGGTGAGTGAGGGTGAGTGGTTGATGTTGAGGGTGAGGGGTTGATGTTGAGGGTGAGTGAGGGTGAGTGAGGGTGAGGGGTTGATGTTGAGGGTGAGGGGTTGATGTTGAGGGTGAGGGGTTGAGGGTGAGTGAGGTTGAGGGGTTGAGGGTGAGTGAGGGTGAGTTAGGGTGAGGGGTTGAGGGTGAGTTAGGGTGAGGGTGAGGGGTTGAGGGTGAGTGAGGATGAGCGAGAGTGAGGGTGAGTGAGGGGTTGAGGGTGAGTGAGGGTGAGGGTGAGTGAGGGTGAGGGTGAGTGAGGGTGAGGGTGAGTGAGGGTGAGTGAGGGTGAGGTGAGTGAGGGTGAGGGTAAGTGAGGGTGAGGGTAAGTGAGGGTGAGGGTAAGTGAGGGTGAGTGAGGGTGAGGGTGAGTGAGGGTGAGGGGTTGAGGGTGGGTGAGGGTGGGTGAGGGCGAGTGAGGCAGGAGGGCGAGTGAGGGCGAGTGAGGGCGAGTGAGGGCGAGTGAGGGCGAGTGAGGGTGAGTGAGGGTGAGTGAGGGTGAGTGAGGGTGAGTGAGGGTGAGTGAGGGTGAGTGAGGGTGAGTGAGGGTGAGTGAGGTGAGTGAGGGTGAGTGAGGGTGAGTGAGGGTGAGTGAGGGTGAGGAGGGTGAGTGAGGGTGAGTGAGGGGAGTGAGGGTGAGGGTGAGTGAGGGTGAGTGAGGGTGAGTGAGGGTGAGTGAGGGTGAGGGGTTGCTGTTGAGGGTGAGGGGTTGATGTTGAGGGTGAGGGGTTGAGGGTGAGTGAGGTTGAGGGGTTGAGGGTGAGTGAGGGTGAGTTAGGGTGAGGGGTTGAGGGTGAGTTAGGGTGAGGGGTTGAGGGTGAGTTAGGGTGAGGGTGAGGGGTTGAGGGTGAGTGAGGATGAGCGAGAGTGAGGGTGAGTGAGGGGTTGAGGGTGAGTGAGGGTGAGGGTAAGTGAGGGTGAGTGAGGGTGAGGGTGAGTGAGGGTGAGTGAGGGTGAGTGAGGGTGAGTGATGGTGAGGGTGAGGGGTTGAGGGTGGGTGAGGGTGGGTGAGGGCGAGTGAGGGTGAGAGGGTGAGTGAGGGTGAGGGGGTGAGGGGTTGAGGGTGAGTGAGGGTGAGGGGTTGAGGGTGAGTGAGGGTGAGGGGGTTGAGGGTGAGTGAGGGTGAGGGGTTGAGGGTGAGGGGGTTGAGGGTGAGTGAGGGTGAGGGGTTGAGGGTGAGAGAGGGTGAGGGGGTGAGGGTGAGAGAGGGTGAGGAGTGAGAGTGAGGGTGAGTGAGGGGTTGAGGGTGAGGGTGAGGGGTTGAGGGTGAGTGAGGGGTTGAGGGTGAGTGAGGGGTTGAGGGTGAGTGAGGAGTTGAGGGTGAGTGAGGGTGAGTGAGGGTGAGTGAGGGTGAGTGAGGGTGAGGATGAGTGAGGGTGAGGGAGTGAGGGTGAGTGATGGTTCAAATCGGTTTTTGGGGGGTAGCTTTGAAATCAGTAGTCTTCGATCTGAACCGGGAGGGTTGGAATGTAAGGTGTCTGGCAGTGGATTAATGAGTCATGACCTGTATTTAAGACCATCCGCCTCGATATCAGGCGAGACGAGATTTACTCGTACAACCGTGGGCTTCTGAGCAGAGCTTCGGGCATAGACACTTTGTTTTTAAAATAAATTAAACACTGCTCTTAGTCCCAAGTCAGACACTCTATCACTCACGCTTTGGGAGCTTACAGAATTATTGCCCCAGCTACCATGTCAGCGAGGGAACGAGAGAAGCACCGGGAAGCCAGCAGCTCCCAGTGCACTACAGGAGGCCTCGCTGCGGTGAGTTAATCGACCTCTATACAAGAACGCCCAATGCCCTCCCGCATGCCAGAGTCCACAGGGCCATTCGTCAGGAAGTGGTGCGTGGCAGCGCAGACCTCAGCGTGCGCCGGCCCTGTGCGGCTGGGTCGTTCTTTCCTGATAATCAAGGGTCAGTTCCGGGGCAGCTAGAGAGAGACCTCTTCCGCTGCAGAAAGGTTGGCTGGCCCACCTTTTTTGGGGCGGGTTGTGTGTTTTCTAACCAATGGCAGGGTAAACTGGAAAATACAGCCGCAAAGACTCTCCAAGCTCCGCCTATCATCCTGTCAATCTGTTTAACACCAGTTTTCCGATAATCTTCTCTTGTTTTGGAAATTGAAGTTTAATAGAAATGGACTTAAAGTAGAGACGCCCGGATGTTTGTGATCTTCATTTGGAAGTTTTCAGGTAAGGCATACATGCAGGAACATTCCGCCTGGATCCGGAAAGTTAATGCGTAGGATGTTATCGCTAACCGATTGAGTAAACGGAGGGTAAGTGAGGTACAGGAGAGCTAGGGATTTAGAAATACCGAAGACATACGTCGGATAGAAAAGTGTGCCAATTTGGAACAGGAGGCAGAGTTGCAGCAGAGGTTGGGGAGGCGTTGTAGAGAAGTCACGGCAGAGAGAGCAATACAGGGCACATGTATACTTAATGTGGCAGGGAGGAAAGAGGCACTGATTCAGGTCTGTGATTCGGAAAGAGTGACTGACTGCAACAAGATCGTAAATGTTGATGTTAGGCAGGTGGCAAACATGGTAGCTTAGGGCAGGGGAGGGCGCGGAGCGGGGAGAGGGAACAGATGGAGCGAAGGCTGATAAGGGGAGGGGGGAGGAGAAATGCGACACGGCGGGCAGGGGAGGGGGCGGAGCGGGGAGAGGGAACAGACGGAGGGAAGGCAGATAAGGGGAGGGGGAGGAGAAATGCGACACGGCGGGCAGGGGAGGGGGCGGAGCGAGGGCCTAGTGCGGCTGAGGGAACTGATGTGCACGCGCTTTTAAACTCAATGCGCATGCGCATTGAGCTTAAAAGTCACGGGCACTGCAAGGAATCGCCACGATTCCTTGCAAGTTGGATAAAGAGTGGATAAGCCCCCATAGTCTCGCTTGCTCGATGCGCATGCGCATCGACAGGCGAGACCTAAAAACGCAGAGGGCTTAGAGCTCACTGCAGTCTTTCCTGTGCTTGGCTGTACTGACGCTCATTTGCTTGCATCTTTTTAAATGACTTGCTGTCTTATGTTGTCCAATCCCCTGGAACAGTCTTTTTACCATGCTTTTAACTGGTTGACTTGTATTCTTCAAGTGTTCATATTTAGGGGAATATTTTTTTCATTAAGCACAATAGGGCGGCTCCTCCATGTGGGCGGAGGAGTGTCGCCCCACTGCTTTCTCGCAATGCGAGAAGCGGAAACATAAAATGGTATTATATATATATATATTTTTTTTTTTTATTTAACGACCCCCTCTCTGCGCGACCCCCCCCTTCTCTCACGACCACTATTTAATCCCCAGCGCACCTCGGTTGCTCCCACACCACTTGTTTTGTTTATTTTGTACATTTTTGGGAGGGCATACAAACTATAAGAAATGACTGTTAAACAATGCTCGGAGCTCCAAAATGAACATTAAGTACTAAAGTGAATCAAGTGCCACAGGATACCTCCACATTTATAAAAAGTACCCATCAGTTATCGATCGGTTCCGCCCTGGTCATCATTTGGGACGCCTCACACCGAGGAGAGCAATCCTGCAACCACTTGATGTTGAAAAAGATGTTTCCCTAATGTGTTTAATGGTGTAAGGCAACTCCCAGGAGGCTGTGTTTAGATTATCGGGATGGTGGAAAGCATGACGAATGATGACTGAAGATAGCCAGGCTTTCTTAACATATATGTGTTTTACAATGTCCCCATGAAACTATGACATTACATAGTAATGAATAGCATGACTAATAACACCGGAGAACGAGCATAGTAAGAGTATGCCATCAAGTTTCATAGTTGTATAATAGCAGAAAACTACATTTCCCACTAGGCTTTGGGGTCACGTGCCCCGTGCCACGATGAGCGGATTTAAGTCATCAAATTAGAATACAAAGATGGCGCCCCCCTCTGCCGCAGTACCTCCACGAGAAGGCCCAGAGGACGCCTGGAGTACCGACGGAGAGGTGAGCGTGTGTGTGTGTGAAATGAGGCGCCGAGCATTAAATATGCTATTACATAGCAATTTCGATTACGAATAGGTTTCTCTGTTGTGCGTACCATGTCGCTTGCCACGAGGGGCTTCTCCTTTTGCATTTATCTCGTCAAAATGCGATAACGATGCGGTGTCTGACTAGGGACACGGACTCAAATACGGGATAGCGTCAGTGTAAGAGGCGACCTTAGATGTCACTTGTTTTCTGAAATAGTAAGCTAGAGTGCATATTAAACATGTCCCCTTGGAACTAGGCGCTAGGAGGTCTCTTCTACTGGCGTCAAAGTACAAGCCATAAATGCGCATGTGAAACATGGTTTATAAGACACCATAATGATAGGGATACCATTTCTGTATTGTCAATCCTAAAGAGGTTTATCTATGAGAAATTTTCTATGCATCCACAAACCCTGTCTTCATGTACGTTGCATTGAAAGAGACCAATACATCTCATATTCTTCAATATTCAGTGAACCACTAACATTATGTTGTCAATCATATGTGACCAACACGGTGTGCGGTGTGACTGAGTGTTTATGTGTACTTGTTTGTTTTTATCACTTGTAGCGCGGAGCTCCATCTACCTGAGCCGCAGACAGGTGAGGGGTAGCGTGTGCCTCCTACCTAGAAGGTAAGCCGGGGATGGCCTAAATAGGAACCAGAGATGTAGATAATATAACATCAGTAGGGATATGTAGTTAACATACCCAATATGTGCTCGAACTAAAATATGTTTCTGGCCTGAACCTTTTTTGTTTTGCTTGTTGTCTGTGCCTGTTGTCTCCATTTTTCTTCTAGTAAGGTGGACCAGTACCTGTCAAGGGAACACAGGTTCACTTACAAGAGACGTAAAGCACGAAAATATTTTTTTTTTTTAATTGTATAACATATTTTAACATACCTCCAGTCCGGGGGCACAAGCAGTAGCGAGATGTGGTCCTGAAAAAAGCAGCAGGACACCTAGGCGAGTCCATACTCTGCAGAAACATGTCGACCGTTTAAGATCAGTAATAGTAGTTATTTGTTATATCTCAGCACGCATTTTTAGCTTTGGAAACATAGGAGATACCTAATAAAGTTTTTCTCTCCCAGTTCTCCAATTTTATATTCCCTCACTACTTTTTCACACCATTATTTGTTTCTTTTACGCACTGCTTTTCCGTTATCACGGTTATCTGCCTTACACCATAAAACACATTAGGGAAACATCTTTTTCAACATCAAGTGGTTGCAGGATTGCTCTCCTCGGTGTGAGGAGCCCCAAATGGTGACAAGGGCGGAACCGATCGATAACTGATGGGTACTTTTTTTAATGTGGAGGTATCCTGTGGCACTTGATTCACTTTGGTCCTTTAGGTTCATTTTGGAGCTCCAGGCATTGTTTAAAAGTCATTTCTTATAGACCTAAAGTCACTCATTGGTGTATCTACTGTTTGAGTGGGGAATGTGATTGTATTAAGTCATTAAACCTTCCCTTGGACCACCATCTGTAACGGTTGTGTTAGGGCATAGAAACTACTATTTGGTGCAGGGCCACTCCACAATATGCTTAAATCGGTAAAAATTACTTTATATTTATCGGTTTCTACCTATTGCTTCAAGTGGTCTTCACCAAGTTAAATCGGTAAACAAAAGGGCACCTGCAGGTGTGCAAACATCAATAAGCATGTACTTGTCTACAGAATAACAAGTGAACCAGTAGTGTTGTCGGGTGTACGAGCTAATGCACGCATTTTGAAGTCTTGCTTTGCTTATGGTGTACAGCATAAGTAAAAAGCATTGGTGAGATAGATAGATACCTTTTGGATAAATAAAGTAAATACAGCAAGTGTTGGATTAAATACTGACAGAACATTATAATTTGCTGTAGGAATTTGGTGATCCAAAGAGAACTCAGAGTTGGTACTTGTCACTGGGGGAACTGTAAGACTATTGGTTGATCTGGTTACCCTATAATATTAGAGCTGAGGCAATCGAATAGTCAAGATTTTGTATTTGTATTTATTTATTATTAACCGTACAATTAATTAAAAGCAATGCAGTAAAACACATTAAAAAGAGAAAGATAAAAGACAAAAGTGGTGGAGCTTCAAGTGGAATTTAATTGATCTTTCCACCCCCCCACCCCGGCGCCCACACAGTCAGCCTGCGCCTAGGGTCATTGTCATTATCATATGTCCTTGCTCGGGATTCTGGGGGCCCCTCCATGCAGCATGGGAATTAATTCAACTGTCTGTACGCCGTTCTCCTTGGCCCTCAGGTAAAAGCCATAATATGGTACAGTCTCAGTAAAATGGGTAAAAGGGTGCAAGGTCTCAGTGTTTGATGGGCGACAGGCTGCTTGGGTCAAAAGTTGAGACCCATTTGCTTGGTCAATTCTTGCATCAAGGCGGGTAATATTAGATGAGTGACAAATTAATATATTCATTACTTTGAGACTAGTAGCTCAATTTCCAGTGTGGATGATTCACTAATTCAAAACACAAGATTTATCTAAAGTAATTATTTACGTTCATGTCCAAAGTGAAAAGAGAAAGAAGAAAAAAAACATACGTGATGATGCATGCCACAACAGCTTATGTCCTTGTCATTCTGTGAATACCAACGCACCTCATGCCTTCTGGCATTTTCAGGCATCTGCTATGCCTGGTCATCCGTCTGTAACATTTGCATAATTAAGTACTTGTATTTCAGTTTTAGTGACGTCAATATAACTCTTAATAGGTCATTCACAGTGCATTTTTAACGTTTTATTAATAATTTTCTAGCCTATTGCCCAGCAGTTCATTACAACACGCCAATACAAACTGCATTTAACTCTGATATACTTTTTCTTTACAATGCATTAAATCAATCTCCATGCAGCGACTAAGAAATGGCTAAACTGAAAAAGTTTGCATGCAATATTTTTCATCCAACAGATTTTACTACACCCAAAGAGTTCAACTTAAATCTCCGATTTTTGTGATCAGCGCCCACGATAGCACGTGCTTGTGGACTCCACCTATAAAATGTGGGCAGGACCAATAATTAGAACTTTCTGGGAGCAAGTATGATCTTGAACAAAGCTTTGGAAGATATTTTGAAAACCCATAAGTGTCCCTCTTATGGAGGAAACGACTGGGAAATAATGAATATTAGATTATGATATTGATTTGGTTCTTTAGTAGCACACTTGTAAATAGTTCAGAAAGGAAAGGGGAAACTGCACGATGAAATGAAGAGCATAATGGGCTTGGAAAATAACTGCACTCAACGTTTGGGTTCATTGTTAAGGTTACAGGAGACCTAAGGCAAATTTCTGAAATTGATGGCTTCAAAATGGAATCATATTTTTCATATTAGATATACATGGTAATCCCTCTTGCTTTCGCTCAATAAATATTTAGAAAAGGAGCGGAGACTACCTTAAATGTATAATCTTTAGAACACAATGCGAAAACATCACAATGCCCTCACTAAAACTGGATGAAAACACATCCAAGATTGTGCTGTCTAGTTGACTTTTTAAATATAGAGCGTCACACTGCACTTCTGGCATTTCTAACTACTGTCAATAAATGGTATTGCTAATAACTAATTTAAATCATATGCACATTAACGAGCTGATGGGCTGAATCGGACTTGCCCAGATTCGGACTTGCCCAGATTCGAACTTCTGACCGACGGCTCACTGAATACTTCTGCAGCGAGCATTTAGCTCACCAAGACAATCAGCTGACAATGGCATAAGTCTCCAGGTACGTAATCCACTCTAGGTACAGAGGAATCCTTCCTTTCTATGGCATGGTTTAGAAACGTTTGTGATGTAACTTCACACTGAACTCAAGCTTTGGCCTTCCTTACTGAAGCTATAACACATTATCCCCGGAACACTGCTTACAGGTATCTAATCACAACTTTAACCCCTTCGCTGCCGCGGCTATTTCGCCGCAGCGCTAAGGGGGCGGGGCGGCCGCGCGGCGGTTCCGTGCTTGCGACGGAACCGCTCCGTCACGACTCGCGGGTGAGCTGTGCTTGTGACGGAACGGTTCCGTCACGAACCCGCCCGCCCATTATTTCGTCAGCGCAGGCGCGGCGAGCGGGCCGTGACGGAACCGTTCAGTCACAAGCACAGCTCACCCGAGGCTTGTGACGGAACGGTTCCGTTACAAGCATGCAAGGGGTTAACGTTCACAGTTTCCACAACAATCATAACTGAGATGCGTTTTTCTTGACCCAGTGCCCTCATATTATTCATAATCATTTCCCACGTCACATTTGGCATTCTTTTTTTCCTAAGGGGTGTCTTTTCACTCCAATCCATAATGATGTCACTGGCAGAGTATTATGTGGAAAACAGACTCCGATTACGCCATGATAAGTGGACACACGTATGTGGGTTTGGCAACAATTGCCAGTTTATCGCCTGACATCCAGCACTCAGACACACTATTCAAATGGGTTTCTTGATGTGGTTCTTAAAACTGTGAAGCAAACCAGACTAGTAAATGCTCAGCTGTTTCCTGGAGAATGGCTGTGCACGTGGGCTAGTCTGATGTTCATGGGAAGTGATAGAGGGGCCTTTTTATCAACCCTGGTAGCTTGAAGGCCCTACCTGGCCCTGCTAGAGTAAATCTGAAAATATGCTTGAAATCCCACAATTTTTGCTATGTATAATCAGCAAATGGGATCCCACAGATTCCCTTAATTTCAGGTTTATGGGCCCAAGCGAAAAGGCCAAAGGTCACACCTTATGTTAGCAAAATCCACTGGGCCTAAATCATTTTTAAAACGTGCCTTTCTAGTGTGCAGGACACAGCGAGGTAACTTGAGCAACTTTGGAAAAGTACAGTAGCCTTTCACAAGCGCCATTTCAAGACACCCCACTCTCACACGTACACGAGACTCAGCTGGTGCAGAGGCAGATTGACACATTTCAGGGACTTTCCACTGAAACACGTAAGTTCCGCTCGCACATATATTTTTAGAAATGTACAGGACAAGAAGTCTTTGTCTATGTTCTGGGGTCAAGCAGGGCCAACCAACCATTGGGACACCTGACCACTCCCACTGTCCTAGGACAATGCGGTCAAAGCCACCTGCGTCAGAAAAGGCGTCAGAACAGTGTTAGTTCTGCATTTTTCAGGTATATTAGATTCAGCCCGTCAAATCTAAAGCCAGAGCTCTGCTGATGTGACCCTTTCATGCAAGCTCTCCGGCTAGCCGATTGTCTGACTTGGGACTTCAAATCCTCTCTCTCAGGTGGTAGACTTCCTAAGCCAGATAATACTTTTGTCTTTTTATAGCTCTGTCCTTGCTCTGTATTTTCCATTCACACCCAATTCCTTGCATTTTTAGGTTCCCATAAACTATTAGGCCCTGCTGGGATAGTCTCCAAAGTTAAAGTGCTTCAAGGCACTAGACTTTATAAAGTGTTCTGCTTTCCCTAACTAATTTCTATTGTGCCTTTTAAAAGATCCCAGTCCTTTTTGCACCTTGGATTTCTTTAGAATGTTAAACTTGCTTGGGTAATTTCTTCAGAAAGCACCTTTGTAGGCGCTATGTTTTCTTTGAATGTATTCTGAGCCTTTTTGAATCGCCTACTGATTTCGATTATACCGGTTTACAGGTCCTCATTCCAGCCTGTTTTCTAGGCTCTTGCACATAATGAATGTGAACTTGCGTTTTGTTTTTATCCTGACAGATTAAAAGTTAGACTTTCAAACATTTCATTGCTCAGGCTGATCAATTAATAAATGCATTTTCTGATGTACTTGAGACTTAACAAATAAAATGCCACTCTAAATGTGATCTTTGTCATCTCATATCATTGCTCCTTGTTCCTCAGTGAAGTGTGCGTCGGTGACCTGTGACCACGGCTCCTGACCACAGCAGGGTGGTTTGTGCGTTGTGACTCGTGACCACACCCCAGAGGGCTTCCATTCTCCCTCAACAGAAGCATGCTGTAGATACTAGGCACTGAACTGAAAAGTTTCGCTCACCAGAAGTACTGGGGTAGAATTTGGGTACATCAGAAAAACTGCCAAATTGTTATGATCT
Source organism: Lissotriton vulgaris (assembly GCF_964263255.1). Classification (NCBI taxonomy): domain Eukaryota; kingdom Metazoa; phylum Chordata; class Amphibia; order Caudata; family Salamandridae; genus Lissotriton; species Lissotriton vulgaris. The sequence goes on from NC_141697.1 coordinate 971,765,004, forward strand.
TAAAAAGGTGAGACATGCCATCTTTAAAAAAAAAAATACGATCTATCACATGCAGAAACTTACAACTGCTGATACACAATGTCTTTTCTCTGTGCCCGTCATAACTGATAGCTGCATTTTGAGCTGTCTGGTCCACACCCAACAGGTTGTTTCGTAACCTAGGATAAAGGACACTTCAATGATCCAGCATTGCCACTCTGACCACTAACTTCTTTTTTTATTAAGATATATATTTTGCAGAGCTTAAAGTTGCAGTTTTTTACTACCATATTAACACAGGTAACAAGGCTACCTGAGTGTCAATCACTATGCCAAGCTTTTTAACCTTATCTTTGGAACTGGAAATCTACATCAAAGATTTGACAGTGGAGTGGCTGCTCACGGAGGCTGATTTTTTTTACTAAAAATCATATTTGGTTTTTTAGCTGTTAGCTTGCCGATAATTACAAGTCATACATAGCTAAAAGTCTACTAGTCAATGTTCCAGTTATCCATTTGCGTACGATCAGAAGAAAATTTAATATAAACTGGATGGGGATTGGATTGGCACCTGTATCCCTTGGAAAAGATTGAGAAGGGAGTAACTGCAGAGACAGAAAAAAGGCTGAAGCCAGAAACAAACTGTGGTACTCCACAATCTAGCCTAAAGGTAAAAGTTCCAAATTTGATCTGCTGGAGTCAGATAATCAGGAGACACTATAAGCATCTTGTAGCAATCAGTTTTTACCATTGTAGACAGATGCTGTAAAAATGTGTGGTGGTCCATTGTGTCAAAAGCCTTTGAAAAGTTTAATGCCACTGGTAAGAAAGTTGTATCGTTGTTGCAATAGAGAAAGTACCCCCCAAAACGCCAGGAGTCCTGTTTCTGCCCCCCACTGCATTGCCTTAAGTCCCCGCTCCCAATGAACTGCTGATTAACTGCGCATCCTGAGTTTTAAAGTTGGTAAAATCGATTTAGTCATTTTTTGTAACTACAAGAAGAATGTCAATTGGCGAAACATTTAATAAATCAGTGGTTGGGCTTTTGTGGACAGAAGTTTCCAAACCATTATAAATATCATTGCACTGGCCTCACAGACAAACAGACTGACTAAACAACAAATAAAGAGAGCATGTTTGAGCAGGTGGACGCAGGTTCCCTCAGATTCAGGTTTAGATTACTTTAATTTAAGATGTTTCAGTAGAGATGAATTTGACCAACTCTAAAGAGTTCTAATGGATGCCTCTGTTCAGAGAATGGGTGTTAGGAGACAATGACTGCATGTGAAATACGACCCTGACAGAGTGAATCTATTCAATTTTACCAACAAAGAGTACTTTAGATTCTCAAAGCTCTTTGGTGAGTATACCACTATATTCCAGGAGGACACTATGATATCACAGACTTGTACAAATGGCAATAACAGAATGCGAATGTTCGTGCCAGAGACTAAAGTTACTGAAACAGGTTTCATTGAACACAAAGGTAGGAAAAACCATGGCATAGAAACTAGACCAAAACATACTCTGATACCTCTAAAGTTTTCAAACTGGTCTGTAGTAATCCAAGACTATGAATTAATCTGGATCACTGAACCGTGGCAGCAGATTTTCCCAGCTCTTAGCAGAGCTCAGTCCAATTATCGGGAATTTATTACAAACAAATTATAGACCGGCTACAGCGGAGACATTTATAAAGGTAATTTTTAGCTCAACAAAAATGAAGAATAGAAAATGCAGTTAGAAATCATACGTTTAAAGGGATATAATATCTCTGAGGAGACAGTCTCCTCCAAGGAAACGTGTCAAAAACAAAAAATGGTAAAAACAAGTTAACTCATCAGTATGATATGGTTTGAGCGTATACAGTCAAGTATACTGTATGGTTTTAACCAGTGCGAACAATGTACAACATAGACTAAACTTTGGTGTCTATTATGTTCTATTTAATACCCATAAGAAAAAAATAGAAACACAAGTTTCGAACCAGCTTACCATGTGGGCAAAGTCAAGAAATATACAGGTAGACAATGATCAAAGAGTATCCTAACAGCACTAATAATGCTCACTGTGTTACTAAGCACTGAAAAGTGCATGATGCTTCTGATCATGGAAGTTTAGCGCCAAACTCTTCAGATATCACCGTTCCACAGCCTGTCGACGCAGTAGTAAAAAGACCATTAAGATCAGCGTTATATTCCAACTCGCTGCTTGAGGTCATCAGGTGCTAATCTAATCACTGAACCCAGAATAAAACTAAAAACTAAAGGCGTAAAGACCTTTTCATTCCTGGCTGCTAAGGCATGGAATCGTCTTCCCCCCAACCTTAGGCATGCCCCCTCAGAAAGCCTTTTCAGGAAACTTCTGAAGACATGGATTTTTTCTCAGTCCGACTCATCGGTCCTTGCAGCTATCTGATTCTTGCTCCCCATAGTTGACTCTCTGTGTGCTCAGCGCCAAGATGCTCCCTCCGGAGCGAAAGTAGCGCTTTATAAATACTAATAAATATCAAATATCAAATCAAACGGCTCACCAAAAGAAAATAACCACGAGCAAATAACTCGAACAGAAAGCTAAGTCGTTATTACTTGACATATATCAAACGAAATGTGCGATTAACATTAGTCCAATGACAAAAACACCCACTCTGAAGCAGAACCAAAATAACTTTTTCAATACACCAGAACTTGTTAATGCTTAAAAAAAAATATTTGTTTAAAGTCTAATCTCATATACCTACTGGATTGGTAAAAGTGGTTATGTTTAACCCAGAGTCCACCTCACACCAACACCCTACCTGCCATCACTTCCCACTCCAAGCCAGCCAGCCACCATTCTACATTCCAAAGCACAGTCTCCTGTATGTCTTCTCCGTTTACCCCTTAGTGCTATGAAGAAGTCTTCGTGTATCACCATAAACACATATGACACATCAAATAGCCTTTTAACTAGTGCTCGTTGGTACACGGAAGCTGCCCAAGAGTACCTTTAGGGCCATCCAAAGCTAAACATGAACTAACACACACCACCTTACTTCTCTCCCCCATTCTCTTCATCGACGCTTACCGCTCCCTCACCAGCGCTTTGAAGCACCGTTAGAGCAGCATGCGGTCCATGACATCTTTCTTTCACCATTCTATACGTTCTTCCTTTCTCCAGCTCCCATTGCAGCGTTTTGAAGTTGCAACGGGGAACACGCGATACACAAATAATCTACGACATAACACCAACAAACAATTCATTACTCATACAAAACCACTATCTCCACCAAACCAGACTCCACTGGGCACAATATCTCTATCTACATAAAATGGACACAAATATTCAAGGTGGTTTATTTAAGGTTTTAATTATTTACTTGAGCAATTTTTTGCCACTACTGGCAAAAGCTAATTGTAAGAATTCTGTCAACTCCCTGCATATGTATCCTGTTTGAATTCGGAAGTCTCCAATACTCAATGTAAGCATCAATATGAGCTTCTAAAAGCTGTAAACTTCGCTCTCTGGTATACGAATCCACACAGGAAAAAGAGCGTCCGTGTAATGGTTTTGGCAGCGAAGAGAACAAACGACAGTAGCTCTCAAAAAAAAAAAAAACAGAATTGCGACTGTCGTGACATATGTAGCAGCAGGGTGTATTCCCTTTAAAATATCTGCACTAACCAATCTTTGCACGAAGTCCGAGCTCGGTGTCTTTGCAGGTGGCACACAGACACCCAACGGCCATTTTTAACAAAATACTGCAATGTTTAAACAGGTTCGAAACCGAACTCTCGGTTTCACTATGAGCGGCTGTAAAGCAATCCCACTCAGACAACCAACCCCCACGCTCCAGAGCAGGAATAACATGTTAAAAATAGGACCTTGCGCAGTCCGAGACCCCTGCATTCCGCCTGGCCAAGTGAGGGCTCCGGTTGTGCGTTCTCGGCACCGCCCCCCCTCCCCCCGAACATGGTGCTTGGCTGTGTACCTTCATTCTTCCTTCCAAGCCACCTGTCCACCCCTGGCCTGTAAATGTACAACCACCCCGAACCTAGGCCTCCAGCCTGTACCCTTTACACAGCCTGTTGGCCTCTACGCTGTACTGTCGGTTCCATCGTCTGCAAATCACGACACGCCTTGAATTCCAAGGCTTGCGGGAGTTCCTGCACTGCATTCTATGCCTATGAGGCGCTCCATTTCCATGCTTTGCGCTCTCCGCGCACACACCTTCACTAATGGTCCCCCTTTCCCGCCTGCTTGCAGATCCCCAGGAGGTCCCCCTGTTCTGTCATACTACCCTGTCATTCAACAGTCTGTTCTGCCATGCCAAATATCCCGCAGGGGCTCCTAAAAAAAAAATCGAAGTCCGGTTGCCACCTCCCTCCGGAACACTTCCATTCTCTGCTCCCACGTCGTATGGGAACTCCTACTGCTCCTGTATCCCTAATAAGCTTTTATATCCTGGCTTCAGGTTCTAGCAGATCCTGTCTGAGCTACTCTTCTAACCAGCTCCCACACTCTTGAGTGCACGTTTATCCCAGGGCCTGTTCTCCGATCACATGAGCTAAAAGAGCCTCCTGCAGACTATCCTGTTATAATTCCTTCGAGCCTCACCAGATCCTGTAGATGACAGTTCTTGCATGTCCTCAAACCATGCAGGAGCTTCTGTTCTACCGTGAAACCAAACCCGGCTGAATGTGCCCTCTTCCTGCTCCCGCCGATGTTCTTTTTCTGCCCTTGCCCCGCGGTCCTGCAGGAGCCCCTGTTCTTCCAATTCACAAAGGACCCGTGTTCTGTCCGTGTCCTCGGAAGTTCCTTGGCTCCATTTAAGAGCGCCCGTCGTCGCTCTAGTATACTCCAGGTGATTCCGCAGGTCCCCCCAGCTTTCGCTTACTTCTTGGGCCTCCCCCACTTACTCCACACCAGTGCTTCACAAAGACGCTTCTGAGCTCGAAGTCAAGCTGGCTCCCCGCGGCCTCTGTTCATTCATCGCCTATACAGACAGTTCACAAGCCTCGCTAACTGCGGCCTAGCAGCAAGTCTACCGTTCAGAAAAATCCAGTAATCAAGGCTTTTCCCATGATGTGCCCGGAAAGAGATGTTAACAGCAGCGCAAGAGACACCTGGATTCAAATCCGATCATTGCAAGGTGCACGAAAGCAAAACACCCAAAAATTAGTCAGGGTCGGTGTGGGAGGATTCCTTGCCGGCACAGCACGAGATCATATCCGAAATAAAGGCCAGGATCACAAATAACCAGGCGACGCATGTATGATAGAGTAGGGAGTCACACCATCAACAATGGAAAAGAGACTAAAATATACCTCCAGGCACAGCAACACCAAGACACCAATATTTTTCCTCAACACACACTTTCCAGGGACAGCATCAAACCAACAAGACAATTCATGAGCTACGCAAGGACAATAAACACTAACAAAATGCACCACCAAACTGCCCTTCTGAAGCAGAACCAAGCCACCCCAGATAACACAACTGGGCAACGCATTGAGGCAAAACGCCCCTTTCCAGGCAGCAGCTCGAGGACAGTAATCTACCAGATCTAACATCCCTACCACACCACCAGTACACACACACCTTTGCATGGCAACACCGAGATAAATACCACCCACTTTCCGGTGTAGTACCGCCTCCTCAGCGGCAATACCACCAGATACACGGCAATTAAACCGCATTCACCGCCAGCTAAAGCACTCATTCATCCGCACTCAAGGCATTACCAACGAAAGTCTCTACACTGTTTCACTGCATCAAGTGTAACCCCCACCCATCTTTTCGCTGCAAAACAACCTTCACCATTCCAGGTTAAACATTACCTCCAAATGACACCTTGAAGCGATATGCGATACCAAGATACAAACAGAGAGAATCCCGGTGAAATAGAACTGGAGGAACGGATGCCCGGGCCCAGTTGGTGAACGCGCGCACTGCCCTAGCACATATTCCGTCAGACACTCACCCGTCTGGTCCAGCAGGTGCGGCCTTTCTACCACCGACGTCGGAGATCCACGAACAACTCCAGTCGCTGCCCGCCTCCTTCCACAGGGCCTGGGCACCAACCTATTGCCACCTCCGCGGCGCGCGCGTTCTCCCTCCGCAGCCGTCCAACGGCTGCAGCGCGCGACCAGCAACCTGCCAGCGGCGCGAGCCCGGCGCGCGCCCAACACTGCAGCCCTCTGCTGCCCGGCGCGGAAAGAGCCAACTGGGCCCTTAGTAGGGGACTAAGGTCCCAGAGGACCCTGCGCTGATAAACCACTCAAGCTGCCGCGTCAATTAATTCCCCGCGTTCCGATGCACTGGTTTCCAGACTCGGGCCTCTCCTCTAGCCCTCTCGATCCACACTCTCTTTCAATCTCCGACTCCCTCTACTCTCCCCCACCTGCGCTATTGGTTTGCCCTTCCTGGACCGAAATCCCGCCCACATTTTGATAGACACACCTATAGCCCCGACGGCAAAAGAGTCTAGTCTAGCAAGTCTCGCCCATTAACAGTGGTTAGCCAATTGACTGCCCGCATTGCCCTGCAAGCACCGCCTAATGTGACAACCTTCCAATCGGCTGGGACAGTGCTCTAAAGTCCCTGCTCACTCGCTGCCTCCCTACGTCAGCCGCGCCCCTTGTCGCACACGTCCTGCCCCTACATGGTTTCTACCCCTTGAGCTTTACCCAGGTAAAAACCAGTGAGTGAATGCCTGTTCTTTCATTATGGCAGCAATGTTCAGCCTCTTCTTTCGTCCCGCGGCCTCCAACCTAGTCCCTCGAGCTCGGTTTATAAACCGTTCCCTTCTAAACTTTCTATCCAGCGGACACTGCTAGGCCCTAGCGCCTTTCCAGATTAGGCAACAGAACATTTAAGAACCTGACGTGCTTAAAAAACACGAGGGCGGTCAAGGTGAAGGGAGGAGGCGTTCTAATGATGCCAGCGGCAGTGCTGTTGAGCCAGTCACACGGATTTAGCGGGGAGTAGGTCCTATAATAGAGCCATCTCTATGCCAGGGGGCGGTGTTGTAGGTGGCGACGTGACAATTTTTTTTCTTACTGGAGAATAAGTCCTCATTAATTCACGGTCTACGGTTATTTATTCTATGCAACCGTGACATTCAGGCAGTCGCCCACTATGACCACAACAATTGAGATCTCAGTTGTTTGGCAGCTTTGCAGGTAGGGTTGCCACCTGACCGTTTTTTTTACCGGCACCACCGGTATTATAGTGTCCCGACAAAAATAAGCAAAATCACAATAAAGCCGGTATTTTTTTTAGCCTTTACCTATGCATACTTGAAACCGCAAATATAAACAGGAAACACTCTTAAATGTGTTCTCCAGTGGCATTAACGATATCTGACCAATAATTAAAGTAAACAAAGGGAGAAAAGTAATGTTACAAATGAATACATATGATTTTGTTTAAACTCCTATTTTGTATCATGTCCAGGTCTTTGCAAACTCTTAAAACAACAGCAACATGTCAAAATGTCACCATGCAATAAACTGAAGTACATTTTGGTGGCTGTCTGTTTATTCAGTAGGTGGGTCGAAACCTACCCAACCAGGAGATGTCTTGTTCGCACAGTAGCCAAGCTCTTACTGAGGGAGGTGATCTCTAGAGTCGGTTGGTCAGCGTCTTTTGAATAAGATAGGGTAACTCATTTTAAGAATGAGATCCTGAGAATTCTTTGCATAGCGTTGAAGGGTCAGCAGAAATTCAATTATGGATATCACTCAGAAGCGTCAGGAGTTGTGAAGAGGGCCAATGGGACCCTGTAAGAAAATCTAGCAAAGGTATGCTCATCAACAAAATCGAAATGGACAAATGCCCTACCCTTGGGCAGGGCCACTGGAATTATGCAATTGTGCGGCAACGGCTTTGTTCGCATATTTGCCACATGATCCATCATCTGCTGCATAATCTGCAGATTTGTGCAAAGATTTTTTGTTTCTAACTAAAATAGTTCAAAAGTTAGTAAAAACGCAGTAGCATGTGCAGCCACGCAGTGGAAGGTCCTTTGCAAAGGTTGAATGGTCACCTTTCTGTAGCTTATTGCTATGTTTTTGTGTAAAACTGGTACTAATTAGGTGCAGCCAATGCCCGACAGATTTAACAAGTGTAAACATGACAAAAAAAATGAAGTAATACCATCACAAAATGTGCCACATAATGTTTCTTTTCTTGCTGCAAAATTACTCAACAATTTCACATAACTATTTGGGGCCCTCTTGTTTCCTACCTACAATGCCAAGACACCCCACCCCGGACGAGCCCGGTGGGGCGGCCATCTCTGGGTCGGACGGCGCGGCTGATTAGCTTAGCCCGACTGTGTCACCCTGCGCCACCCCACGACGCTTTGTGCTGCTCCCCACATATGTTTCGGCCCCACTAGGTGTCACATCTTTGCATGGCATCTTATCTCTGTCTGGTATGTCGTTCTCTGGTGAACTCCTCATGTTCTCACCGATGTGTATGTAACAGGTTTGAAAAGTGTCTTGACTTGTGCTTCATTGATGGAATGTAATGTAACATGTGGTTTAAGCTTCAATAAAAGTATTTTCTTTAAAACACAAAAAAACAACAACATTTGGCATTCCCCTGCCCATAATTCCAATGGCCCTGTCCTTGGGGTTATTGAGCATGGGGAGCACACCTAACAATACTTCGGGGCTGTCACATCATGAGATCCTGATGGATCGAACTATGAGAATTCCTGGTTTTCCTTCATCTGCAGTTCTGAATATTACAGATAATATAGTTCTGAATTACTGGAAGAGTTTGACTCCTCTGTTACACTATAATTCTCACCAGGTGAATTTGGCTACACCCTCAGCAAGTATAGAACCATGCCTTGACCTAGGGTATGACGACTGGGTTGTGGTGAAGAAACATGTCACAAAAAACTGCCTAGAACTTTTGTGGAAGGTCCTTACCAAGTAATCTTGGTGATAACTACCGCTGTGAAGTGTTGAAGTTTACTGTGGTTTATCCACACATCTTACATGAAGAGAATGCAGACCGCAGATGAATTTAGAAAGAAGATGGCTACTTGTAACAAATTGTGTTTGGCTCCTAAAATATCTTTTTATGATTCTCATTTTATAGTTTTAAATTGTGTTTTATCTCTGTTGCCAACTTTAGGGAAAATGCCTATGTATTGCTTCCTAAATATAGAGAGATTATGAATGTGAGCAACTACTATTAGTGCACTTCTTGCCATCTTTCGTTATAGAGCAGGTGACCTACTATCAACTTTAATTATCCTATTCTTTATTTTGGAGCGCTTATTTGTTGATTTTATTTGAGCAGGATTTATTGGGGGATTTTGAGTGGGTCGACAAATTGTCATTTCATGAGTTGCCTTGAATTAAGTGTTTGATTTGTATTAATTTATGAGAATAATACTCAGATTATGCTTTATTAGATATCTAATACTACTGATGAGAAGAGTGTGTTTAAACTGAGTGATGTGTTGCTTAAATATATTATAGAATTTAATGAAAGGAGGGTTAAGTTTAATAAAAACATTAAAGACGTGAGAGAGATTCAGTTAGAAGCAGAAACTGAGGCGAGATTTAGAGATTCAAAGATGCATCCTAGTCTTAGAATTTATTATGATAAGAAGGCAGTCATTTGTATGTTGTGTGAAAAACATGATCATTTAGAAGCTTCATCAATGTTTGGAATGAGTAAGTGGTGTAGTTGTAGTTATATAGTTAGCAGAAATCATATGCTGGGTCATGATCCTACATTTAGAGGCATTTATCATGTCTGTGATAAAACAGCTTACAGTACCATTTTAAGTACATGGGTAGCCTCCTGTTACTTAGGATTAGTTTTCCCAAGACTGCATCACGTGGATGAAATGAGAGAGAAGAATGAAATGAGTTTTAAAAGAGCAAAATGTGGGTTGGTAAAGAGCTGTTTGACCTATTGGTGTTCCGATTCCTCTAATGTCCATGACTTATGAATGATCTGAAGAATAGAAAGTTGTCTACATTGGTAGAGTAACTGTCTACTAATCCTACTTGTGCATTCACTTAGATTATTGAAGAGATGATAGCCAGTGGTGCAATGATTATTCAAAACAGACTACCTTTGGATATTTTGCTTGCAAAAGATGGAGGTGTGTACTGTATAATAAAGTTCCAGCAATGTTTTACATTTGTTCCTGATAATAGCATGCTAATTAATGAATATATTAGTAACATAACTAATGTGTTACATGAAGCTGAAAACGTAGGAGACACTGCTGCTTGGGAAATGATTCGTTCATGGTTTAGTATGATTGGAAAGGGATTTGCAAATAGTTTGGTAATGTGGGCAGAGGTATAATGAAGAAAATATTAACCCCTGTTACTATAATTCTTATTAGTCTGTTTCTTCTACTAAACATTTTGAGGTTGTTTGTTTGAGAAATAAACTTAATTATTTTTGTGAACAATTAGACAACAACCAGGAAGAGAAAGAGAGAAGAAATTGAATTGGATGACTTCAAATCGAAGATACTATACAGACTGAACTGAAAGCCTTGGAGAAAATGAAGAAGATGTTTATCTTAAAATAGTCAAAATGGGATTTTTTTTGTGGTGAAGCTTTATGTACTTTAACTATCTTGTGTTTCGAAGGAAACCATGCAGGAAATATTCTTCTAATGTTGCACATAATCAAGGTTGTTGCTGCTTGCAACCACAACTCTTTCTTTAGTCATTGAAATGGTTTACTATTTAGCTGTGTAATGCAATTTCCATTTGAATGTATGTTGAAGGGGAACCTTAACTATTAATTATAAGTAGGTTCCTAGAGTAGCCTGTTTTACGTAACACAATTTTTGAAATGTTGATTGGTGTCTGTCATGTAACTTATTAGTCCAGCCCATGGTACGAGTTCATCCCATGCAAAGAGCGTATGAAATGTGCTTTTTTTGTGATGTGTGCCAGGCATTTCTTGCCCTTTCAACTGTGCAGCTTCTATGTCAGTTTGCTATTTAATTCTGTACAGAAAATAATTTTGATTGCAGACCTTTTGCTCGTTTGTCAGAGACAGACATCATGTCAGTCCTCTTGTTGACTGTATGCTTAGATATTTATTTGACTTATGATATTCGTGCTGATTGGAATTGACTAACAAATTGCCCTCTTTGCTTTCTGTAATGATTCCTAATTTTAAATAAACCTTCATGGTATGGACTTTGAATCTTGTCCTGTGTAGGTTTACTTTATTTGCTTTGGGCCCTTGTCTTTCAAGACTCACAAATCCTGGTCTGTCCAATCGACCCCATGATAATTAATTAATGCAAAGCACCAACATATACCAGGTGTTCATGCGTCATTCACTCTCATGCAGTTAGGCATACTATGTAGCCATATGCTTACAAAAGCTGTGCTTCATTTACCTTCAGCCAATGGCCATACTGAACAGTGTATATTTCCAAAAGACTTGCCTCGTTCCCCTTCAGTCAGGTACCCCAAAGCTGATAGCTTTCATTCATTCACTCTCAGTCAATGAGGCTTCCATGCTTCATTCATTCATTCTGGGGGAGGGGGGAATTGGGGGGGGGGGGGGCTTCCAACTCCTGTATACTCATTCTATTTGTTCATTTCCAGGAGATGGTCTACTTCCCCAAGTTCCTATACATACATGTCCTTACATGTGAACATTTACTTTGGGCATGGGAAGGGGTTTGAGCAACCGAGCTGCTGTGATTAACCACTTTCATAGCAAATTCTGACCGATTTAGTTAGCCTTGTATAGGGGCATTTTCCATAGAAGAACTTGTTTTATCTAAGAAATATTGAAATAATATTATGGTTATCAACTTCTCACTTTACTTATGCCAGCATGGATGGTAATATAAGTGAAACCAAGATAAAATGATAGTAAAAAACTGCTCAGCAGGGCACATCCTGGCTTCTTGGTAACACTCGAAAATTTCCTTTCTCTGCTTTGGCACTTCTCTATCACATGTTAAAAATGCACACACATCTAGACTTTTTGGCTTTCGGTCACTGAGAAATAAGCTTCATATCATGATTACACCACCCCAGCTAAATATGAACGTACAGAGCTTATTTCATGATGAGTATCGATTGGGGTTTGATAGTATTGCATAGTTGAGACAGGGTTACAGACCTGGGGGAACTGCTGGAGGTTGAGGATAATTAACTTGGAATGTTATGAATGCCAGCAGAAATGATGCCACTTAGCACATCATGAAATCAGTCAATAAGGTTTCACAGACATCTCCATTTAGCATGCAGACATATGATACATTTCCAGACAATATATGTTCATATCTCGAGACAGCTAGCATAGTTCATTTGATATGTGTTATGTGATATGGCTAGAGATCAAAAAGCGAATCCTCATTGCGAGTGCCCTTTGATATGGCTAGTCCAAGATCAACTTGACACAGCCTTTATTGTTGTGTTTCTCTTGTCAGTGTGTTCTTTTATCTTCCACTTGTGGAACGTTTGCTCTTTCGTGTCCTCATAATTCTCTCCAGGCTGTGGTGTTGACTTTGTACGCTGCATTCTCAGCAGCTTCCTACCAAATAATAATTCATTAGGTGACTGGAGGGTAATGCAGTGGGGCTTGTCATGGTAGCTGGCCATGCCTAGGCGAGACACGTTAGTAGATCACTGAAGAAAATGTATTAAAGTTGCAGCATATTGGTTCTTCACCGTGTAGAAAAAGACACAGTGGAGCCTTTTTATTACATGATCAGTCTATGTTAGGTATATATTTATATACAAACATTGTTTTGTCATGATTGTGTTAACAGGGAGACTCTTTCCACATTGTTTATATTTGGATGATTTATATAACGTGTTCATTTAGGCACTACAAAGCAAGTCTTTGGCTCCCACAATTGCATGACTAATAAAAAAGTAGCATCTACGTGTACAGAATCTTTGTCTGGAGAGCCAAACCTACAACAGAAGAACATGCATGGAAGGCCAATATATATATATTTTTAAACATATAGGTTGATCAATTTCAGATGCAATTCTGGTCAGAAATCACCTTTTGTTTCCAGAAGAAGAAGATATATTTTAGCTCCTATACATGGGCCAGAATGATAGTCTACTGTTTATTTATCAGTCTGGATTTCACATAAATTATATTAATCATTTCACAGAAGAGTGCTGCATGCAATGATTTTGTAAGAAATAATAATACACAACCACAAGAAAACAAATGCATTTCTAGATGGTTTATTATCAAAAAGGTGTCTGCCAACACCCACGTGAGCTAGAAGTTGACCACCTGCACACCTTGGCACATCCTATGACGGGCTCTAGGAGAGGAAGGTGAGTTGCTGGCTAAACATTTGGTCAAGGAGAAGCACTGACTACTGGGTCATCTGATGATGAAGCCTAGGACCAAGAGGCATGCCAGGCTCTGGCAAATGGTGACAAATAATATCAATGCAGTGTCCTCCCTCCCTGTGAAGCCATGGGCATAAAAAGTTATTCAATGACCTGAAGCAAAAGGTATTGGCCTTAGATCACACCAGCAATGCGAGAGTCTGGCCACTGGAGGTGCGCCACTTGAACCTCAGCTCTCATTTGGGAAGAACAGTCTCTGCAGCAATGAAGCCCTGTCTAACCTTGATGGCATCACTGGAAGATAGAGGGATCTAATAGATTAGCACAATTGGACAACGGGTGAAGCAAAATCAGCAAAAAATGGTGCTAAAAATGGTGACACAAGATCAGGAAAGACTCGCCTTCCAATTATTGTGGCAACCGTGCACTAATACATTACTGTGGACCATTCCACAAACTCTTGAGTAAAATGTAAGGCTCATGCGAAGATTATGATGTGGCCATTAGGTTAAATGAACATTTTACCTACGTCCAAGCTCTTCCCACTTGCAAATGTTTTAAGCTGTCATCTGGAGAAATGTGCATGTGGACAGATGGTGTCAAAGGGCAACGTATCTAGATATTTACATTTTAATTTAGGTGCAAAGTTAGGCCATCATTTAATTCCTTCATTATAGTCATAACACAATAAGTGGATGTGAATGAGGTAGTAAAAATGCATGTGAGATCTAGCTTCAGCTGTAATACGTAGGCATGTATGAGCTAGAGGCATGTGATGAACTGTGACAGTTGGAATATTTGATTGGGGTCAACCAAGCTGGGATGTTGCTGTTATAAGACTTCACTCTGATCAAGCGGGAAAACATGAAGGCAGTGTATATGAATTAGAAGGTAGGCTCAGAACTGAAATGTAATTGTACAGGCAACTTTGTGACATTGGGTTGAACTTCGATAGAATCAAACTTCATATCTCAGTAGCACTGCAGGACCAGTGCCAGTGTATAGCTGTCAGAGAGGGAGTACATGCTTCCCATCATCAGACATCCTAGCATTCAGAAGCAATCCTCTGAGTGCTGAATAGGATGTTGGGAATCTTAAAAGAGCAGCTCGCTGTCGTGGACAAGGAGAGCGAGGCTGCATCGCGCCACTAGCTACTCCAGATGCTCTAGTACGGGTTGTCACAGTGCTATTGAATGCAAAAGCGGGAGCAGAAAGATTTACTCTTTTACCATTGAAGAGAGTGACTGCCTTGCCTACACCCGCAAGAGGGTGGAGGTACAGTTGGTAATGGGGCAGCATGGAGGCAGCATTGCAGATGTTGGCCAGGACCCTGACCCTGGAACACCAGGGTTGGATCTGTCCATAACTGGACCACCTTACAACGTGGAACTGCAGCACCATTCCCTTCACCTGTCCCACCCACCCACCTTCCCCCTTCCTAGCCCTTGTAGACTACACTATCCATGTGAGGGGGAGATCAGCCTGTGCTGCCCAGCTCTAAGCAGCGGGAGATTCCGCTTAAAAGAACAGTGCTTACAGACTTCAAAGGCATTATTTAGTTGAAGTTAGATTGGAGTTTGGATTGAGCAGCTAGGGGATAGGATAGTTGGGGGTTAGGGTAGGAGATAGGGTAAAGATGCCAGGACCGAGCAGACATTGGGATTGGATTGACAGGTATGATAGAACAGCTGAGAGATGGAAAAGTTGGGCTGGAGTGGCCCATGCAGGTAAGAGCAGTGGGGTGAGGTGGGGATTGAGTCAACAGAGAATGAGGAAAAATTAAATTTTAAAAAACCACTTACCTTGAGCTTACTGCTTCACGACTCAGTGATGCGGCGAGTGCAAGGTAAGTGGTTCTCTATTTTCTTAATTTAATTTTTCATCGTTGTCGTTTGTCGACTCCGTCCTTACACCACCCACCGCTCTTACCTGCAAAGGCCGCTCCTGGAGTTGGGGTTAGGGTGGGAGGTAGTCAAAGCACAGTGAGGTTCGCCTTTATCAATAAGGCACTGTAAGGGTTGTGTCTATTCAATTTATTTGAACATTTTGAAGTTGGTATATATTTTGTATGGGAAATATTTTAATTGCTTTTTATTTCAAATCACATTTTTAAATACATATTGAAAGTTCACTTTTAAAATCATCCCATTTAAATAAATGGCTGTATATATATATATATATATATATATATATATATATATATATATATATATATATATATATATATATATATATATATATACACCACGTGACTCCTCGAATTTCTCGGCGTCTCAGCCTCGCACGCCAGCAAACAAAGGGAGACGGACCACGATAATTCAGCATCAGCAAGTTTTTATTCGACGCACAGAGAGCAGCTACGCGTTTCTGGCAAATTATGCCCCTGATCACGCTGCAACATGCATAGAAGACAGAATGCTTTTTTAAAATGCAATGTTAGAAGGGAACACCCCCTCACAGTGATGTAATGTGTCATGTGACAAATAAAAAGTAAAAACATACTGCCACTAGTAGTTCTTTGGCAAAAAATAAGCACTAATTATTTTTACCAGATAAATCCAGGATTCCTATATGTATATTGTGATAAGTAAATAAGTAAATAAACTAACCACATATATACGTCAAACAGTGGAACAAAATCTAACTGTATAAATACAGAGTTCTCATAGGACGTACAATTGTTACCATATACAGTATAATTCATAATGTGCCTATTTAATCATAAAGCGCCGGGACACTCTTGTGAGTAGCCGCGCGCTATAGAAGAGCTTTACAACATAACATAACATAACATAAAACAGTGGCAGACAATAAAGTGCTATGTGAGAGTGAGATAAAGTGGAAAAAAGGAAAAAGCAAGAAAGGGAGCGAAAGATAAGTGCAATACCATTCATTAAACAAGGGACAAAAATATCATGACATAAAACCGTTTCGCAGGTCCCTGGAAACATTTGAATATACCTAGTTCATGAGCATGAATCATCACTTTGCAATAAATTGTATAAAATAGTATCAAAAAATGTGATAAAACCCAATAAATACACCTAAATCCTTATCCAATAATATATATACATATATATAATATATACTCGCATATATACACAAAGAATAAAATCTATGACCAATATGATATCTCATGTTTTCAATTCAGACTCAGTCAAAGTAGAAAAATAGAAAATTAGAAAAATAGAGGTATATATAGATAAATATATAATAAATATAAACATCTATATACAAATACATATACATCAAGGACTAATTTACAAACAGAACAACATCATACAAGCTAGAACAAATATATTATACACACACAAGTCAAAAAGTCCATAAGTCAATCAACAAATATTGCTCATCTCAGACATATTGCGTAAGACAAATAAGTGTTGGGCAGAAATTGGGCCCGGCCTCAACCTCGAAATAGGGAACCTAACTAAGAGGGAGTAAATGTAGTTTGCCGGGCACTAGAATAATGCTAAAGAAAGGATTGCTGAATCAGAAAGAGGCATCACAAAAAATGATGCATTTCGTCAATATTATTCAATCCATTCGGCCAACGAGTATCTAATTCTAAAATCATCTTGGTTTCCAGCTGCCTTAACAGTGACTCCCTGTCCCCACCTCTTTTGAGGGGGGTATAGCTCCAATCACAAAGTATTTTAAACAGGAAACATCATTATTGTGGATTCTTTTAAAGTGACGAGCTACAGGGTAAGCCGGGTCACTATGAAGTATAGCGCGTAAATGCTGTAAAATCCTGACGTGTACCTGGAGCTTGGTACTACCAACATATCTTAACCCACAGGTAGACGTCAGGACATACACAGCAAAGTCAGTCTTGCAATTGAAATTGCCGGTAATGGTTTTTGGTTCTGCATCAAATGGAGTTGAATAATGTAAAGTGTTTATACCGAACCTGCACGCGCGGCAGCTGGAACATTTAAAGAAACCTTTAGAGGGTTTCAACCAGGGAGTTTTAGATTTCAATTCGGGGGCTGCTTTGTCCAAAGCAGAGCCCATACTTCTGGCCCGTCTAAAGGTGATAGTTGGGTTGGCCGGCAGCCTAGTGTTCAGAATGTGATCACTAAGAACAATAGGCCAATTCTTTTTTAGTATGGCTTTTAGTTTTCTGTCCTCACTACTAAAGGCAGTGATCATACGTGGACCGTCTTCTTGAATTCCAGAGATATTTTCTTGATCTGGTTCTAACTGAGATTCTGGAAACAGGCTTTGTCTGGATCTGAGTTTAGATTTTGAAGTTGGTATATATTTTGTATGGGAAATATTTTTAATTGCTTTTTATTTCAAATCACATTTTTAAATACATATTGAAAGTTCACTTTTAAAATCATCCCATTTAAGTAAATGGCTGTATATATATATATATATATATATATGAGCCCGAAACGTGTCGTCGTGAGAGGTGACAAATAAAATACTTCTTGCCTGAAACATTTGCTGCTGAGGCCTGAGTTTCCTTCTTCGCCAGGTGTTTGCTTGGAAGTGGTGGGAATCGTTTCGAATATATATATATATATATATATATATATATATATATATATTCACTGAAAAAACCATAGGTTATAGACCATATATAGTTAGGAATTCGCATTTACAAAACCTTATTTTACTCACACAAAACCATTGAAATTCCATATATAGTTAGTTGCACTAACTATATATCGCGCACCCGCAATCCACTGCTGATGATGTCACATATTACATCATTCATGACATGGTCAGTGACATCACTGATGACATCACTGATGACATCTCAAATGACATCACTGATGACATCTCAAATGACATCACTGATGACATCACTGATGACATCTCATTTGACATTACTGATCACATCACTGATGATATCATTCATGTGATAATACGATGAACCTCTTCAGACTCTAATATAACCTTAGATACAATCAGTGTAAACAGACACTCACAGACTGTCACTCATCCATGGAGTTACTCACACACCTAGTCAGTCAATCAAAGAATCAATCACACCTCCATTTCCTCAACTATACAGTTATACAAACTTTACTTATTCAAACATATACTAACACATATTAACTCTCTTATACAATCCCTGATACAAGTTCACAATGATCCATACAGCCACTCACACATTCACTGGCTCTTATGCACAGTTATTTATATATGTCAACTCTCACATGTACTGTGTTTTACATATGTACTTACTTTGACATGTAGCACTGAGATATCCATTCACTCACCAATACACTCATGCACACAGTCAACCGCCCATACAGCTGTTTCCACATGCACTTTTGAAACCATACATCTAGTGAATCAACTGCTCACACATCTATGCACAGAGTCATACACCTCCCAGCCACCCACACACACACTCAGTCTCCCATACAAATACTTGGGCAACCAATCAATAACCCATATAGTTACTCATATAGCTACTTATCAACACATGCAACAGTTTACAGAACAACAGACATAATGATGCACAAATTAAGACAGTTTAGTCACTAACCCATGCACTCAGTGAGACACATTTAATCACTCACTCATACAGTCAGTCATGCACCTACTAAATCCTTCATCCAGACACTTATACATCCACTCATTCTTCAATATGTAAGACATATTTTAACTTTACAGAAACATACAGTCACTGGATGTTGTCATCAGTGATGTCATCAGTGATGTCATTTGAGATGTCATCAGTGATGTCATCAGTGATGTCACTGACCATGTCATGAATGATGTAATATGTGACATCATCAGCAGTGGATTGCGGGTGCGCGATATATAGTTAGTGCAACTAACTATATATGGAATTTCAATGGTTTTGTGTGAGTAAAATAAGGTTTTGTAAATGCGAATTCCTAACTATATATGGTCTATAACCTATGGTTTTTTCAGTGAATTTTCAAGGTTTTGTAAATGCTAATTCCTAACTATATATGGTCTATAACCTATGGTTTTTTCAGTGAATTTTCAAGGTTTTGTAAATGCTAATTCCTAACTATATATGGTCTATAGCCTATGGTTTTTTCAGTGAATATATATATATACATACATATATAAACATATATCATCTGTATATCTATATAAATACAAACATAAATGCATGCATACATATACTTATATGCATTTTAGGGTTGTTAGGGCGTTTTCGTGTGTATTATGTTGCTTTTTTAGGGCTTTTGGGTCAATTAAGTAGGGTTCCCGGAGCCTAGGGCTGAGGGGCCGGTTCAGTTTCGTGCGTATTGGTGTTGGCAAGGTTTTGAGGGATTTTGGCGGTTTTTGGTCGAGATTTGGCCGTTTTATGGTTTTTTTGTGTTTGCGGGGGCGCGTATTCGGGTTGAAATTCGTCCCCGTTCCAGTGGATGGATTGGGCTGATTTTTGGTGAGATGTTAGGGAATCGCTGGAACTAGTGTCCAGCCAAGTTTGAAGCGGATCGGAGCAGTGGAAGTGCTTTAAAGAGCAATTTTTGTGCGGAGTAGCGAATTGTCATGTTATTCAATGGGAGTTTTTGGTGCGCATGGAGAAGGTGAATTTGGGGTGTTCCAGTTGCGCTAGAGGGACGGGGCTTGGGTGAGCTGTAGGGAGAGTGGATCGGCAGGTGTGCCGAATTTTTGGGATTTGTTGGCCGAAGGGAAGGGTGTGCTTGGGCAAAGTCGATTTGGTGAAAACGGTGCGTTATTTACATGAAAGTTGAAAAAACACTAATAAAAGCAAAGCTAAAAAGCCACCTCATTACAAACAGAATGGCTTTAACTTAAACGAGGGCGAGATCTATTGCATTTTCAATGCTTGTTTACTTTGGTTCCATCAAGAAGGCATTCAGATGTGTCACACATTTGCCATAAATTCTGAATGTTAGCACTCTAGTTGCACATTAGATCACTGTAGTAAAGCTACTGCTCACCAGGGACGTCTGCTGCTGGTATTCAAAGTGCATGTTTCAGTCTGCATGTCAGAATTTTTTTAATGAAATAGAAGAGGATTTGAGAAGTCACTCAAAATGATCCCTAATTTTTCTTTCTGAAGCACTAATCATACTTTCTATGGCAAAATTAACCCCCTCATGTTGTTCCTTTTTAAATTGAGCGTTTTCAGACTTACCACTTCATTCCAATCAAGATGGCTTCTGGTGTGCCATACTTTTGTCATAAGTAAGACTGTTAGCGCTCTAGTTGTTCTTTAGAACACTCTGGGACATTCTGTCATTGGGCTATACTTGGGGTACATCTGGGTGATATTTGGGCTACATTTAAGCTCTTTTGTCTCTGGTGGCCATCTTGCGAGACTATGTCAGAATTTTTTAATGAAATTGAAGAGGGTTTGAGAAGTCACTCAAAATGTGCCCTAATTTTTCTTTCTGCAGCACTAATCATAATTCATATGGCAAAATATACCCCCTCATTTTGTTCCTTTTTAAATTAAATGTTTTAAGAGTTACCACTTTATTCCAATCAAGATGGCTTCAGGTGTGCCATACCTTTGTAATAAGTAGGACTGTTAGCGCTCTAGTTGTTCTTTAGAACACTCTGGGACATTCTGTCATTGGGCTATACTTGGGCTACATCTGGGTGATATTTGGGCTACATTTGGGCTCTTTTGTCTCTGGTGGCCATTTTGGGAGACTGCATGTCAGAATTTTTTAATGAAATAGAAGAGGATTTGAAAAGTCACTCAAAATGTGCCCTAATTTTTCTTTCTGCAGCACTAATAATACCTTCTATTGCATAATATACCCCCTCATTTTGTTCCTTTTTAAATTAAATGTCTTAAGAGTTACCACTTTATTCCCATCACGATGGCTCCAGGTGTGCTATACCTTTGTAATAAGTAGGACTGTTAGCGCTCTAGTTGTTCTTTAGAACACTCTGGGACATTCTGTCATTGGGCTATACTTGGGCTACATCTGGGTGATATTTGGGCTACATTTGGGCTCTTTTGTCTCTGGTGGCCATTTTGGGAGACTGCATGTCAGAATGTTTTAATGAAATAGAAAAGGATTTGAGAAGTCACTCAAAATGTGCCCTAATTTTTCATTCTGCAGCACTAATCATACTTTCTATGGCAAAATATACCCCCTCATGTTGTTTCTTTTTAAATTAAATGTTTTAAGAGTTACCACTTTATTCCAATCAAGATGGCTTCAGGTGTGCCATACCTTTGTAATAAGTAGGACTGTTAGCGCTCTAGTTGTTCTTTAGAACACTCTGGGACATTCTGTCATTGGGCTATACTTGGGCTACATCTGGGTGATATTTGGGCTACATTTGGGCTCTTTTGTCTCTGGTGGCCATTTTGGGAGACTGCATGTCAGAATGTTTTAATGAAATAGAAAAGGATTTGAGAAGTCACTCAAAATGTGCCCTAATTTTTCATTCTGCAGCACTAATCATACTTTCTATGGCAAAATATACCCCCTCATGTTGTTTCTTTTTAAATTAAATGTTTTAAGAGTTACCACTTTATTCCAATCAAGATGGCTTCAGGTGTGCCATACCTTTGTAATAAGTAGGACTGTTAGCGCTCTAGTTGTTCTTTAGAACACTCTAGGAGGCTGCAGTAGAACACAAAGGAATCAACTGACAGTCTCTGTCCTTGTTGGATGTACATGTTTTACTGAGAATGTCAGACTTCATTTTCACATGACTGAGAAAGATAATGTGAATTTACAGAAAATATGCTTTCAGTTTAGCTTATAGATCCCCTTCCAAACCACTGTGGGAAAATCATGAGATATTAGTTTTCTTTCAAACAATATTCATGATATCACAGCAGAAGGTTTTTTCACATGGTAAAATCACCTTAGAACCCACCACAATTCCTAAAACGAGTATGGTACCATCAACAAATGATTTATAATGTAACTAAAGTCCTAAAACCCTCTATTAACTACAATGCTTTTTAATGAGGTGCTATCATGTATATTGGTCCCAAGATGGCTGCCAACACTTCTTGGATGAAGTGCTGACAGCCAATCAGATCAGATGTGTGGTTAGGCTCCGCCCAGATATATATATTTTTTTGAACCTAAATTACTCAAAATCCACTGGAGCACATATATTGAGACCTAGCAAAGGCACATCAGGCTAACAGTCCCTACAATTTTGCCAAGTTTCGTGCAAATCCATTCAGCCGTTCGAGCTAAAAGTGAGGCCAACCGCCCTATGGAAATTAACATGGGAAAAATGCGTTTTGGGACCCCCCTTTTTTCTCAGCCCCCCCTTGATGAAACCCCCCCAAATTGTCAGGGGCTGCTCAGAAACAAAATGTTCCATTTTCCTGAAAATTTCAGCCAATTCCGTCCACAAACGCCAAAGTTATTAGACATAGAATTTTCAAAAATCCCATAGAGAAAAAATCCTAACTATATATACCTACTGGCGACCGCCAGTAGGTAATATATATATATTGGTGGGAGTTTGGTGAAGATATTCGGCGGCGTGGTTCTGCCGCGGGAGGACGCACAGTCAGCAAGCGCGCCAGAGGCTTTCCCGACTTGAACCCTTTTTTCTGGTCGTGACGCACGCATAGGGAAAGCGGTTGCCACCGGTGACCGGCACCGGTATGACTCTGCAGGCGAACTTTAAAATGGTTTGCCAACAGCACACGGAACAGACAGACACTTTTAAACGGAACAACCAACATTGAAAACACTGCCTAATGGAGGGCAGGAACTACTGCTGTTAAAAGGACTACAAGATCCAGCATGCCTTTGAACTACAATGACCATTGGAGGTCTTGACCACTGGGGGTCAATAAAAGAAATTTTGGCAAATGCTTGTGGGACTGAAACAGCAGCGATGGTGTTAAGGGGTGACCTTTGAAAAAGTCCAATGGTGGACGAAACGCGTCAGGTATTTCACCCAAAAGAAAATAAAGTACCTGTTTGTCAATCCGTGAGTGTGCGACTCCATTTCCTGCGCTGGTGGGAGTTTGGTGAAGATATTCGGCGGCGTGGTTCTGCCGCGGGAGGACGCACAGTCAGCAAGCGCGCCAGAGGCTTTCCCGACTTGAACCCTTTTTTCTGGTCGTGACGCACGCATAGGGAAAGCGGTTGCCACTGGTGACCGGCACCGGTATGACTCTGCAGGCGAACTTTAAAATGGTTTGCCAACAGCACACGGAACAGACAGACACTTTTAAACGGAACAACCAACATTGAAAACACCGCCTAATGGAGGGCAGGAACTACTGCTGTTAAAAGGACTACAAGATCCAGCATGCCTTTGAACTACAATGACCATTGGAGGTCTTGACCACTGGGGGTCAATAAAAGAAATTTTGGCAAATGCTTGTGGGACTGAAACAGCAGCGATGGTGTTAAGGGGTGACCTTTGAAAAAGTCCAATGGTGGACGAAACGCGTCAGGTATTTCACCCAAAAGAAAATAAAGTACCTGTTTGTCAATCCGTGAGTGTGCGACTCCATTTCCTGCGCTGGTGGGAGTTTGGTGAAGATATTCGGCGGCGTGGTTCTGCCGCGGGAGGACGCACAGTCAGCAAGCGCGCCAGAGGCTTTCCCGACTTGAACCCTTTTTTCTGGTCGTGACGCACGCATAGGGAAAGCGGTTGCCACCGGTGACCGGCACCGGTATGACTCTGCAGGCGAACTTTAAAATGGTTTGCCAACAGCACACGGAACAGACAGACACTTTTAAACGGAACAACCAACATTGAAAACACCGCCTAATGGAGGGCAGGAACTACTGCTGTTAAAAGGACTACAAGATCCAGCATGCCTTTGAACTACAATGACCATTGGAGGTCTTGACCACTGGGGGTCAATAAAAGAAATTTTGGCAAATGCTTGTGGGACTGAAACAGCAGCGATGGTGTTAAGGGGTGACCTTTGAAAAAGTCCAATGGTGGACGAAACGCGTCAGGTATTTCACCCAAAAGAAAATAAAGTACCTGTTTGTCAATCCGTGAGTGTGCGACTCCATTTCCTGCGCTGGTGGGAGTTTGGTGAAGATATTCGGCGGCGTGGTTCTGCCGCGGGAGGACGCACAGTCAGCAAGCGCGCCAGAGGCTTTCCCGACTTGAACCCTTTTTTCTGGTCGTGACGCACGCATAGGGAAAGCGGTTGCCACCGGTGACCGGCACCGGTATGACTCTGCAGGCGAACTTTAAAATGGTTTGCCAACAGCACACGGAACAGACAGACACTTTTAAACGGAACAACCAACATTGAAAACACCGCCTAATGGAGGGCAGGAACTACTGCTGTTAAAAGGACTACAAGATCCAGCATGCCTTTGAACTACAATGACCATTGGAGGTCTTGACCACTGGGGGTCAATAAAAGAAATTTTGGCAAATGCTTGTGGGACTGAAACAGCAGCGATGGTGTTAAGGGGTGACCTTTGAAAAAGTCCAATGGTGGACGAAACGCGTCAGGTATTTCACCCAAAAGAAAATAAAGTACCTGTTTGTCAATCCGTGAGTGTGCGACTCCATTTCCTGCGCTGGTGGGAGTTTGGTGAAGATATTCGGCGGCGTGGTTCTGCCGCGGGAGGACGCACAGTCAGCAAGCGCGCCAGAGGCTTTCCCGACTTGAACCCTTTTTTCTGGTCGTGACGCACGCATAGGGAAAGCGGTTGCCACCGGTGACCGGCACCGGTATGACTCTGCAGGCGAACTTTAAAATGGTTTGCCAACAGCACACGGAACAGACAGACACTTTTAAACGGAACAACCAACATTGAAAACACCGCCTAATGGAGGGCAGGAACTACTGCTGTTAAAAGGACTACAAGATCCAGCATGCCTTTGAACTACAATGACCATTGGAGGTCTTGACCACTGGGGGTCAATAAAAGAAATTTTGGCAAATGCTTGTGGGACTGAAACAGCAGCGATGGTGTTAAGGGGTGACCTTTGAAAAAGTCCAATGGTGGACGAAACGCGTCAGGTATTTCACCCAAAAGAAAATAAAGTACCTGTTTGTCAATCCGTGAGTGTGCGACTCCATTTCCTGCGCTGGTGGGAGTTTGGTGAAGATATTCGGCGGCGTGGTTCTGCCGCGGGAGGACGCACAGTCAGCAAGCGCGCCAGAGGCTTTCCCGACTTGAACCCTTTTTTCTGGTCGTGACGCACGCATAGGGAAAGCGGTTGCCACCGGTGACCGGCACCGGTATGACTCTGCAGGCGAACTTTAAAATGGTTTGCCAACAGCACACGGAACAGACAGACACTTTTAAACGGAACAACCAACATTGAAAACACCGCCTAATGGAGGGCAGGAACTACTGCTGTTAAAAGGACTACAAGATCCAGCATGCCTTTGAACTACAATGACCATTGGAGGTCTTGACCACTGGGGGTCAATAAAAGAAATTTTGGCAAATGCTTGTGGGACTGAAACAGCAGCGATGGTGTTAAGGGGTGACCTTTGAAAAAGTCCAATGGTGGACGAAACGCGTCAGGTATTTCACCCAAAAGAAAATAAAGTACCTGTTTGTCAATCCGTGAGTGTGCGACTCCATTTCCTGCGCTGGTGGGAGTTTGGTGAAGATATTCGGCGGCGTGGTTCTGCCGCGGGAGGACGCACAGTCAGCAAGCGCGCCAGAGGCTTTCCCGACTTGAACCCTTTTTTCTGGTCGTGACGCACGCATAGGGAAAGCGGTTGCCACCGGTGACCGGCACCGGTATGACTCTGCAGGCGAACTTTAAAATGGTTTGCCAACAGCACACGGAACAGACAGACACTTTTAAACGGAACAACCAACATTGAAAACACCGCCTAATGGAGGGCAGGAACTACTGCTGTTAAAAGGACTACAAGATCCAGCATGCCTTTGAACTACAATGACCATTGGAGGTCTTGACCACTGGGGGTCAATAAAAGAAATTTTAGCAAATGCTTGTGGGACTGAAACAGCAGCGATGGTGTTAAGGGGTGACCTTTGAAAAAGTCCAATGGTGGACGAAACGCGTCAGGTATTTCACCCAAAAGAAAATAAAGTACCTGTTTGTCAATCCGTGAGTGTGCGACTCCATTTCCTGCGCTGGTGGGAGTTTGGTGAAGATATTCGGCGGCGTGGTTCTGCCGCGGGAGGACGCACAGTCAGCAAGCGCGCCAGAGGCTTTCCCGACTTGAACCCTTTTTTCTGGTCGTGACGCACGCATAGGGAAAGCGGTTGCCACCGGTGACCGGCACCGGTATGACTCTGCAGGCGAACTTTAAAATGGTTTGCCAACAGCACACGGAACAGACAGACACTTTTAAACGGAACAACCAACATTGAAAACACCGCCTAATGGAGGGCAGGAACTACTGCTGTTAAAAGGACTACAAGATCCAGCATGCCTTTGAACTACAATGACCATTGGAGGTCTTGACCACTGGGGGTCAATAAAAGAAATTTTGGCAAATGCTTGTGGGACTGAAACAGCAGCGATGGTGTTAAGGGGTGACCTTTGAAAAAGTCCAATGGTGGACGAAACGCGTCAGGTATTTCACCCAAAAGAAAATAAAGTACCTGTTTGTCAATCCGTGAGTGTGCGACTCCATTTCCTGCGCTGGTGGGAGTTTGGTGAAGATATATATATATATATATATATATATATGCATTAAGTGGTTATAATCAATTTTCACTCTTGATTTTAAATATAGGAATGCATTTTAGATATATATATTGTATATATGTATGTATTGCTCATTATAGGTATTTATTGCACCAGCCACTTTCATTTATTATATTATTACCAGCATTCATGCGGTTTAAAATAAATTTTTTGCTAGTCTGTGATCAGACAATACAATTTATTATATGTATTTACACAGTTATAATTGTACGTTTTAAGTAGTAACATTTAAAAACTGCTTAACGTTTTGAATAGTAGAGTGCTGTTAGTAGTATTCTTTCAATGTCCATGGGTGTGGTCATGTGACTCACAGAAGGAGGTGGCACACAAAATAAACTGTAAAAAGAAGGGCTGACGCGTTGCTCGTTGCGTGATCATGAGCATTTGATGCTTGAAACGCTTCATCTAGAAAGGTTGGACGAATAAAAAATATTTCCTTGCCTGAAGCCGTGGGGTCTGCCTCTTCACTTCGCCTGTGTGGAGGTTTTGAAGATTGCTGTGTCGATATATATATATATATCTATATATGTTTGCCAAAATCAACGCTGCAGTACAGATGAATGCCGAAAATGAAGCAAGAGGCATTGTAGACTTTGCAGTTTGAATAAAGGAATTCACTGGGAGTTAAGGTAAACCGAATAATACCTGAGCAATTATTTGCACTAAGCATTATAAAAGAATCAGAACTGGTACTTTTAAACCTTAAACTCGGAAAATACTGGAAATAAACACCCAAAAGGACTGCCTCTTTAAGTTAATGGACAGTTGTCCCTCTTCAGTGTTACAGCCACGTTTGAAAAGACTAACGAACCCACCCCTGAAACCATGCATATGATTAAGAGGTAACTGACCTCGAAACGCGTCATGCCGTCCTGCTTGTAAATACCATCTTGCCAGGAAATAAAGATCTGTTAACATGCTGGTGTGGTCGGTTTGTACGTCGCAGATGGTTGCACGTTACTCCTGTTGGATATATATATATATATATATATATATATATATATCTCCTACTGGCGGTCGCCAGTAGGTAGTTATAGTTAGGACCTAGTTTCCATAGGAAATCCACAACATTCTATTTGGAATAACTTTGGCGCCGGTGGACGAATCTTCGTGAATTTCTCCAAGAAAATGGCCTGCTCGGTTCCGCTCTTTCCCTGAAAGTTTGGGGGTGATTTGTTAAGTGGGGTCTGAGAAAAAAGGAGGGTCCCAAAACATATTTTTCCATAGGGACCTTTAGCCAGGGCTGCAGCCCGAACGGCCGAACGGCTGACCGGAATTACACAAAATTTGGCAGAGGGGTAGAGTTTTGTTCGCAGATTGTGCTTTTTGCTAAATGGTGTAAATCCGTTCAGTAGTTTCTGAGAAAATTGCAAGTCAAATTGTAACGAAAGCTAGAGACGGAGTTCAGTACGCATACTGAAATCTGTTCAGTTACGAGTGCGAGCTGCATGCTGATTGGCTGTGAACTGTCTGTAAACACTCGAAACCAGGAAGTGTTGGTGGCCATCTTGTGCCTCACTAGAACCGAGTCACTAGAAAACAGTAAAACAAAGTTGAGAAATAAGGGAAGGGGGTTGGGTGGAGACATTCTGATCCTCTAGGCTTGCTCAGGCGGTTGTACATGGATGTTTAGGCTCTATTTTTAATTTTTATATTTTAAAGAAAAATCACGGCGTACGTGTATGGAAATACGTACAATTACGAGCAGGAGCTGCATGCTGATTGGCTGTCAATACTCCAACCCAGGAAGTGTTGGCAGCCATGTTGTTTGTCGGGAGAGCAGATTCACAAGAAAACAGTAAAAGAAAGTTGAGAAATAAGGAAACGGGGCAGGGTAGAAACATTCTGAGCCTATCGTCTTGGTCAGGGGGTGGTACATGGATCTTTAGGCAAAATTTTTATTTAAAAAAAAATAAAAAATGGCGGGGTACTTGTGCAGTACTTGTATGCGGTGGAAAAGGTGAAAAAAAAGTAGAAGTCTGTTTCATTCATTAGGTCCCGGGGGGGGGGGGGCAAATTACGGGGGCAATTTTTCTGCATAATTTGGGCTTGTAAGGTGCCCGAGCACTGGGGAACGGCACTCCTCTGGTTTTATATTGAAGTATGCGGGGGGGTTTAGGGTCCTACTCTCCGCAGTCTCGGTGAGCGGCACCCCTCGGGTCTTTTAAAAAAAAAATATATGTTTTGAGCTCTCTCTCTCTCTCTCTCCCCCTACAGGTCGAAGGGAACGCCACATTTCTGGGGCAGTGATATGTAAAATGACCTTTCAGCTCCGGGTACCTGCATTGTCTGGAGTTTTTTATTAATGTTGGGAGGTTGGGCTTGATAATACGTCCTTGCATATTCCCATAGAAGCCTATGTACTGGTGTTAACATGGGCTTCTATGGGAAATAACAAGGCCGTATTATGAAGCTCATTATCGCCGTTTTATC
Organism: Lissotriton vulgaris; assembly: GCF_964263255.1. NCBI lineage: Eukaryota > Metazoa > Chordata > Amphibia > Caudata > Salamandridae > Lissotriton > Lissotriton vulgaris. The sequence continues at coordinate 971,794,328 of NC_141697.1, forward strand.
GGCAGTTTCCTGCCAATAAAACAGCGATAATTTTAACACCGGTCCTTGATAATTTACACCTAAGTTTACTGGTCATACGCGTATGGAAATACGTACAATTACGAGCAGGAGCTGCATGCTGATTGGCTGTCAATACTCCAAACCAGGAAGTGTTGGCAGCCATGTTGTTTGTCGGGCGAGCAGAGTCACAAGAAAACAGTAAAACAAAGTTGAGAAATAAGGAAACGGGGCAGGGTAGAAACATTCTGAGCCTATAGTCTTGGTCAGGGGGTGGTACATAGATTTTTAGGCTCAATTTATATATTTTTTAAAATAAAAAATGGCGGGGTACTCGTGCAGTACTTTTACACGGTGGAAAAGGTGAAAAAAAAGTAGAAGTCAATTTTTTTTATTAGGTCCCGGGGGGCAAATTGCGGGGGCAATTTTTCTGCATAATGGGGGCTTGTAAGGTGCCCCGAGCACTGAGGAACGGCACTCTTATGGTTTTATTTTGAAGTATGCGGGGGTAGTTACGGTCCTACTCCCAGCAGTCTCGGTGAGCGGCACCCCGCGGGTCTTTTTAAAAAAAAATAATTTTTGAGCTCTCTCTCTCTCTCTCCCCGTACACGCCGCAAGGAACCCCACTTTTCTGGGGCAGTGATATGTAAAATGACCTTCCAGGTCCGGGTACCTGCATTGTCTGGAGTTTTGTATTAATGTTGGGAGGGTGGACTTGATAATACGTCCTTGTAAATTCCCATAGAAGCCTATTTTCTGGTGTTAACATGGGCTTCCATGGGAAATAACAAGGCCATATTATGAAGCTCATTATCGCCGTTTTATCTGCAGTTTCCTGCCAATAAAACGGCGATAATTTTAACACCGTCCTTGATAATATGCACCTAAGTTTACTGGTCAAAAAAAAGAGCAATGTGCCATATTATCAACAAAAGGCGATACATTATCGTCGCTTTTTTTGGCAGGAAACAGCCGATAAAGCGGCGATAATGGTATTGATAATATGCCCTTGTGAATAACCATAGCAGCCCAGGTTAAAATCAGAACTTGGGCTGCTATGGGAATTTACAAGGGCCTATGGTTTTTATTAATGTTTGGAGGGTGGGCTTGATAATACGTCCTTGTTAATTGCCATAGAAGCCTATGTTCCGGTGTTAACATGGGCTTCTATGGGAAATAACAAGGCCGTATTATCATGGTCATTATCGCCGTTTTATCACCAGTTTCTTGCCAATAAAACGGCGATAATTGTAACACCGGTCTTTGATAATAGGCACCTAAGTTCAATGGTCAAAAAAAGAGCATGAGCCATATTATCCAAAAAAGGCGATATGTTATCGTCGCTTTTATCGGCAGGAAACTGCTGATAAAGTGGCGATAATGGGCTTGATAATATGCCCTTGTGAATAACCATAGGAGCCCAGGTTAACACCAGAACCTGGGCTGCTATGGGAAGTTACAAGGGCCTATTATCAAGCACATTATCGCCGCTTTATCGGCAGTTTCCTGTCGATAAAAGCGGCGATAATGCATCGCCTTTTGTTGATAATATGCTCCTTTATTTCTATGATAGTATGTAAAGCTTTCCTTTTTTTTTTGGTGTGGCAGTTGTACTCTCTTCGCATGCTCAGCGTCGTTTCAAAGCCCACGTATTCTTTTTCTTCAAGTTCAACAAGCAAACCTTTCTTTATATCTGTTAGTAAATCTGTCGCTTTCTTTTCCCGGTTTTTGTGTGTCATCCGCTGCTGTACTTTTGTACAGTATTAATAGTAATATTTTTTATATATTTATTTGAAAGGTAGTGTTGAGGCGCCAAACGTCGATTACGTACTCCGTCCATCGCCATTTTAGTAGTTTCTCACCGTTGTTTTTATTACATTTGTTAGTTAGAACTCAGTAGTTTTCAATCCTAGTCTTGAATATCTTACTATAGTTTTTCTACATTATTTTTATTGTGGGCCGTCATACCCCTCCCCCACAAAAATAAAAAAAGTATGTCGTTTTTTTATTAACTTTTATTGAACAATAAATTATAAACGAAACTCAATTATAACTATATTAGAACTGGAAAAATAACGTAACAATGTTATAAACAAATTGTGAAATGGATTCCAAAAGGTGTCCGATTGGTAATCTGCAAAAGAAAAAAGAAAATTAGAGTTTAGAATGATGTAGATGTGAGTAAATGAGCTGAAGCATTACGGGGCATATTATCAAGAACGGCGATGAAATTATCGCAGTTTCAGCGGCAGGAAACTGCAGCTAAAGCGGCGATAATGGGCTTGATAATGTGCTGTTGTGAATTCCCATAACAGTCCAGGTTCTGGTGTTAACCTGGGCTACTATGGGAATTCACAAGGGCATATTATCAAGCCCATTATCGCCGCTTTAGCGGCAGTTTCCTGCCGCTGAAACGGCGATAATTTTATCGCCGTTCTTGATACTATGCCCCTACAAGTTTTGGAAACTCTACGGTTTTACGTGTGCAGTGTGACTCGTGCATTCCAGTTCTTTTATAGTGCCGCGTTCAAGTGGTGTCTATATGGAAGTGCCTACTGTGTTACTGACGCCCGTTATGGCGACTTATTACTAATGAATTCCTATGAAGGCTTTGTAGATCTAGGCCTCTGTGCTTACCGTTGTATAAACCTTGCATGTAAACATTTCAGGCAGTTGGTTTCACAACTTATTCGGAACAATTCTTCTACACGTCCAAGACAGCAGTGTCTAAGTTTAACACCATGGCTGCTAAGGCTTTTCCCCCCCTGTGCTGATTTATTGAGTTTCCCATTGTTCATGACGAGCTCAGCTCGTCATGAGTGTACGAGAGGTGTAACTCATGACGAGCTCAGCTCGTCATGAGCGTCGAAGGTGTTAAGAGAGAAAGAGAAATGATGTCACAGAGAGTGAGAGAGAGAAAGAGAGAGAAAACAACATTAAAACTGTGTCGCAGAGTCTAAAGTTGAGATTGTTTCTTGAAAAGTCAGATGTAGATTTACTAGCTCCTTGCATCATTTTACCCATGGTAAAAGTGACTCAAAAGTGGCGTAATAAGGTTGTGGATCTGTTTGTCAAACTGTTGTAACCTATCTGTTGTCACTGCTCGGAGGTAATTAAAGATTTTACAGGGGAGGTGCTGTACACTACGCACTCTGGGTCATAATATCAAGCCTGGGCGACAAAATTATCGCCACTTTATCGGCAGGAAAGTGTCGCTAAAGTGGCGATAATGGGTTTGATAATATGCTCTATGGAATTCCAATCGAAGCTCGTGTTAGATGTCCTTCACATCTAACATGAGCTTCGATTGGAATTCAATAGAGCATATTATCATACCTATTATGGCCACTTTAGCGGCAGTTTGCTGCCGATAAAGTGGCAATAATTTTGTCGCCAAGACTTGATAATATGGCCCTCTCTCGTTTCACAAATAAGGCTAACACTACAGTTTTACGAGTGCAGTGTAACTGGTACATTTTACTTGTTATAGTGCCGCGTTCAAGTGGTGTCTATATGGAAGTGCCTACTGCGTTACTAACACCCATGATGCCGAATTATTTCTAATGCATTCCTATGAAGGCTTTGTAGATCTAGGCCTCTGTGCTTACCGTTGTATAAACCTTGTGGCCAAACACATACGGAAGTAGACTTCACAACTTCACTTCAACAATTCTTCTACACGTCCAAGCAGACAGCAGTGTCTAAGTTTAAGAGAGAAAGAGAAATGATGTCACAGAGAGTGAGAGAGAAAACATTAAAACTGTGTCGTATGAGTCTGGAGTTGAGATTTTTTTATTGAAAAGTCAGACATAGATTTACTAGCTCCTTGCATCACTTTACCCATGTTAAAAGGGACTCAAAAGTGGCGTAATAAGGTTGTGGATCTGTTTGTCAGACTGTTGTAAGCTATCTGTTGTCACTGCTCGGACGTAATTATAGATTTTGCAGAGAAGCTGCTGTGCACTACACACTCTAGGCCATAATATGAAGCCTGAGCGACAAAATTATCGCCACTTTATCGGCAGGAAAGTGTCGCTAAAGTGGCGATAATGGGTTTGATAATATGCTCTATGGGCTTGATAATATGGCCCTTTCTCGTTTCACAAATAAAGCTAACACTACAGTTTTACGAGTGCAGTGTACCTGGTATATTTCAGTTGTTATAGTGCCACGTTCAAGTGGTGTCTATATGGAAGTGCCTACTGCGTTACTGACACCCGTTATGGCGACTTATTTCTAATGCATTGCTATGAAGGCTTTGTAGATCTAGGCTGCTGTGCTTACCTTGTATAAAGAGTGCGGTCACCAGAGTTAACCATTCGACTTGAACTTTGCTTCTATACAGCAAAGTATATTCAATAAGTTGCAGAGAATTCCATTGCTGTTGCTCGATAGGCCGTGGATGCTTCTGAACGATGTTTGGTGAAGGAAACAAAAGGACATTTTGATTAGTCATCGTAAACTGAGTTGCGTAACTACTATCAAAAGTGAATTTTAATGTGGGTTCTTAATATTCCGTAGTTAAGACTGTTGCAGCTCCAGCAAACAAAGGAAGATCAATAAGTTAATAGAGGCCTGGGACGGCCTCATGACGCAGAAAACAAAATACTATCATGGACGCACAATTAATAATAATAATAGAGGCCTAAGCAATTGGCGTAGTACAGAAATACGACACAGAAATTTATGCATGCACAATTTTTAAAATTAGAGGTGTATAGGACCTCGTGACTTATAAAGAAATATTTCAATTATGTAAGTACAATTTAAAACCATTGAGGGGTAGGAAAGCCATATGAAGGATAAAAAAATAGCATTATGCATAAACAATTTACTGCGGTTTTGCTGAATCTGGGGTGTTTTCGACAGTCTGTCTGTCACCGCAGCAGAGGCAGGCAAAAGAGAGCGTGCTCACGTCAGTGCCCGCATTATATGGGAACCGCGGGGGCTGACCAAACCAAGCCCAGGGCCGTCATTGGTAGCGTTTTCGCAGTCTGCAAGAATGATGGCCCTGGGGGGCATGCCATTGGGTAATGTATTGGTTTGCAGGCAAAATGAAAGCAAGCATGCTAGGGGGTGGCATGTGGGTAGTGTGGCCGGGCGTGCACCGCGCATGTGCAAGTACGAGTGTGTGCACTAACAATTAACAACAGAGAGAGATGGGGGCGGTGTTATAATTTACGCAGAGGCAGGCCCAGAATCTGATCTGCAATGAGTCAGCACTTCTAATCATTCTCCTTAGCGCGCCCTGAGCTCTGATTTGTCACTGAGAGGGTGATCGCACCATAGTTTGTACTGCTTATCATACTCAGCGTGTACCCGCGCATACAGTACGAATATGCTTTGAGCCATAGAGAAAGCTAAACAGAAACAATATACTATTTTCAATATAGTCAAGTCTTTCACCCACCCCAAGGCCCTTGCACTTGAAATCCCTCCATCCCAAACCCTTTGCGATCAAATAGCTGACTTTTTCATTGAGAAAATTAATAACATTCATAAGGACTTTCCCCCTCCTCAATCCCCACACAAGATGCCGTCACCAATTTACCCTCTTTGGGTAACTTCTCAACAGTCTCCCTGTCGCAAACACAGAAGGCTATCATGACCTGTAGATCGGGAGCCCCTACGGACTCCTGTCCCCCAATTATCCTCCACTACCTCATCGAGGCCGTCAACCCCCCAATCAATACCATTGTCAATGAATCCCTCAGCTCAGGCATTGTCCCCGCTGAATGGAAGAAGGCCATTGTCAAGCCCCTAATGAAAAAACAAAACAAATCCCCGACAGACTTATCCAATATGCGCCCAATCTCCTTACTTCCGGCACTAGGCAAAATTACAGAGCAGCTAGTACACGAGGAGTTAAAAGCCTTTGTGGAAAACAATTATATCCTGCACCCACAGAAATCAGGTTTCCGCCCTGGCCATTCCACAGAAACTGCATTGATTGAGCTATCGGACACCATTAAGTTCCTGCAGGATGAGGGGAGGCAAGCTGTACTCATCCTGCTCGACCTCACCGCAGCATTCGACACCATCTCACATGCCATCCTCATTAACAGATTGCGCGAGATTGGTGTAACGGGCACTGCATTAACATGGATAACATCATTCCTATCCAACAGATCTCAAACAGTTTCACTAGGCCACTTCCTCTCTGGCGAAAGACCCACTACATCAGGTGTGCCCCAGGGGTCCATACTGAGCCCGCTCTTTTTTAATATCTATATGGCCCCCCTTCTCACATTGATTGAATCCCACGGTATCCTCGTAACATCTTATGCTGACGACACCCAGCTTGTCGTCACCATAGATAAAAAACACCCCGATGCCGCCCTCAGATTTCAGAATTGCCTCTCCCAAGTCTTTTCTTGGCTTAACAATAACCATCTCAAGTGCAATAGTGCCAAAACGGAAATAATACCCTTAGGTAAAGACATCCTCTTTTCCCCAAAAGATTGGTGGCCCCAAAACCTTGAAGCTCCGCCGAGTGCCGTTTCCTCGGCCCGCAATCTGGGTGTCCAATTTGATTTGTCTCTTAGTTTTGACGATCATGTGCACATCACTGCAGGGTGCTGTTTCAGTCTCATCAGGCAGCTGAAGAAATTTTTTGACTTTCTTCCCATCTCAGCCAGGAAATCAGTCGCGGTGGCTTTAATCCTTTCCCGGCTGGATTATTGTAATGGCCTCTTGGCAGGAATAAAGAAGTCTACCCTTAAGAAACTACAAAGCGTCCAACACGCGGCGGCTAGGCTCGTACTTAAACTCCCAAGAAGGTCCTCGGCCTCTGCAGCCCTTAACACTCTTCATTGGCTGCCCCTTCACAAAAGAATCCTCTTCAAACTCCTCGTCACGGTTTTCAAAGCCACCAGGAATACAGGTCCTTCTTACCTGGCTAAGCGCTTTTTGCGCTACATCCCATCGCGCGACTTGAGGTCATCAGGAGCCAATCTGGTTAGTGTTCCCAGAATCAAGCTAAAAACTAAAGGTGGAAAAACCTTTTCATTTCTAGCGGCTAAGGCATGGAACGGCCTCCCCTTTAACCTCAGGCACGCTCCCACAGAAAGCCTTTTCAGGAAACTCCTGAAGACCTGGATATTCCCACAGTCTGATCTATCGGTTCTCGCAGCCATCTGATCTATGCTTCACCAAGCCGGTTCTTCTGTATGCTCAGCGCCAAGATGCTCCTTCCGGAGCGATAGTTGCGCTTTACAAATCCCAATAAATAAATAAATAAAAATGCTTTGACATTACGCGTCGCATTAAAGCTTCGGTGTGACGTCATGCACGGCGTTCTGTATGCGAAAGGGGGCAATGTTTCTACTTGGTTTAAAACATGTACGTATTCAATGTACATACTAAGGGCAGACATTTGGTATAACTATGAATTTTTTTAATACTTGTAATAATCATATAGAACTTGTATCCCAAGAACTTTGCTCGAGCTGCAAGACGGAGGTTGCACGAGAACCCACCTGCTTCTGCACCAAGCACATCAACTGCGGCAGCAGCATTTTCAGCAAGCAGTCCACACCCACATATTGATTCTGACTGCGAAGTTAAAATTCTATGCATTTATTGCGATAAACTTTTGTGTTATGGGGAACAGTCTATAGACTTGATGAAAAGCAGGATGCAGGATCATTGCTGTCCTCGACTTTAGTTGTTCTTTTTTTAATTCTTTTGTTCCGCTTGGAATTTGTTGAGAAAACACAAAAAAAATACAAAACAAAAAAAACTGTTATTTTTAGAACTACCTTCACTGGTCAAAGAAAGAACATTCCCCCAGATTCATCAAGAACACATTTTGCGATTCCTTAATAGCGAAAAATACCGATTCGCTATAAGGAATAGCAAAATGCTATTCATCAAGAAATCACTTAAAAAATAGCGATTTCTAATAATTCCTTAATTGCGACTGGCAAATTGCGAGTCGCAATTAAGGAATATCTCCCCATTCATTTCTATGGGCCTAGAGGCCCGTAGGAATGAATGGGAAGACCATCTCATGCTAATCGCAATTAGCGATTCGCAAATTGACATTGCGATTTCAAGGGTGCAGGGGTGTCCAAAGGACACCCTGTTGCACCCCTGAAATTGATGTATGCGCAACATGAAACTTTGAAAAATGCACTTTAGTGCATTTTTCAAAGTTTTTGATATTTACCACGTAGTTAGACTTCGCGGTAAATAGCGGCCCCAGATTGCGAATTTGCAATTTTAAAATGGTTCATGAATTGCATTTAAGGAATCTCAAATTGAGATTCCTTAAATGCAATTAATCACAATTTAGCGATTTCTAGAATTGCGATTTTTGCATTTGGGATGATGAATCCCAAATGCAAAAATAGTGCTCGCAAAGGGCCAGATTCTCAGAATCTGGCCCGTTGCGAGCCGATTTCAGTTTGATGAATCTGGCTGTATGTTTTAAGTTGCACTGCTAGTGAAAGTGCCTGGGTGAATTTTTATGAGTTAGGGGCGGATTTACAATCCCCTTGTGCCTCTTTTACACAGCCGTTGCGTCACTTTTGTGACACAGCGGTGGTGCAAAAGATGTGCCATGGTGTGTGCTATTAACAATGTGACGCATCTGGAGGGTGTATTACATTGTAAAGCGCTGCGCCAGAAGAGGCTTTCTTGGGCAGAAGGGGGTGCAGCAAGGCCTCCTAAAAGTGACTGAGTGAAATGTATAACATTTTATTCAGTGACTTTTGAGCTTATGCTGCGTCAAACCCTTGCACATGCTTGAAGCAGGTGTAAGGATTGATACTGCATTGTGAGCATAGGGCCCCAAGAGAATTGCTGGAGCTGTGTTATACTTGCAACCGATGTCAAGCAATAATTCATTCAAAAATTACTTTGTAATTTAGATTTGTTATTATTTTATAATAAGAATATGAAATATATTCCAAAAAATTAAATAAATATAAATATTTATATTAAAAATACTAGCAGCACGGCCCGGCGTTGGCCGGGGCAGAAGGGGGCTGGGGGCAGCATCGCAGCAGGAGAGGCGCAGCAGAGCGTACTTACAGTGCTTCCTTGCTCCCGTTTTGTTGGTCCTGGCCGCTTCTGCCCACGCTCGTGACCACTGGTTCTCCGCGCTCGTTTTCTTGGTCCTGGCCGCTTCTGCCAACTCTCCTGTCCGCTCTTACTCTGCACTCCACTGGGCATGTCGACGCTCCTCAACGTGCTCCGGACCTTGGAGGGTGTTGCTTCCTTTCTCCTGTCTGCTCCTCGCAGGGTGTTGCTTCCGGCTTCCGCGCTCCCCCGTGATGTCAGCACGCATCAGCACGCACGTCGTTAGCTGGCGCTACTTCTAAGGGACTACTTTCCCTCAAAAATTACGTTTCCCTTCTAACATATATATTTTGTTTTTATATAGCCTATGTCCTTCTGCTTGCCCTGACGTTTTCAAAGATGTATTGGGTGTTTGGATTGGATGTGTACTTTTCGAGTTTTCTTGGCTCAAAGGACACAGTTCTCTCTTTATAATAGTAGTATAGATAAGAAATTAGTATAAAAAGAAAGACATAATAATTAATACATTTATAAATTATCATTTATAAAACCTTTGAAATTCACTGAAAAAAACATAGGTTTCACACACGTTATAGTTAGGAATTAGCATTTAAAAAACCTTGCAAATTCATTGAAAAAACCATAGTTTTCACACGTTATAGTTAGCTGAACATTTCTCTCATACAAAACCTTTGAAATTCCTCCGTTATAGTTAGCTCAGCTAACTATGACTTGCGCGCACGCAATGCACTGCTGATGACGTCACATATTACATCACTCATGACATGGTCAGTGACATCACTGATGACATCTCAAATGACATCCCTTGCGTTGTTTCTTCGTTGCAGGCTGGGACTTGTGGTTCCATTCAGAGTATGGAGAGTTGCACCATTCCCCAAAATTTATGGAAGGCTGAAGGTTGGAACTATGTCCAAACTCTTTTTACAGCACCTCAGAAGCGAATAAATGAGCGCTCTCAGTATCGTAGCCCACTGGAGGACAGAAAATGATTTTAATATTCTACACGAAGCAGAGCCTACTAAAGGTAAAAAATATACTCTGACTGGAACCACAAGTCCCAGCCTGCAACGAAGAAACAACGCAATATGTGAGGTCCACTGGGGGTATTTAAATGAGCAGGCTGCAATCTGAGCCATCTGCTAAGTGTGGAAGAAGAATCCCTAACTAAGAAGCAGGCGCCTCGAAACGCGTCGGATAAGAACATTGAAACGAACAGTGAAGCTCGCTTTCCTGGCTAATAAACCCTTGGTTTCTTCTGAGTTCGAGTGCGCTCTCATTTGCTTCGGGCACCTTGGAGAAAAAATTTTTACACGCCATCCCAGCCGTGGAGAGTTGCACCATTCCCCAAAATGTAATGCAAGGCTGAAGGTTGGAACTATGTCCAAAAATCTTTTTACAGCACCTCAGAAGCGGATAAATGAGAGCGCTCAGTATCGTAGCCCACTGGAGGGCAGAAAAGGATTTTAATATTCTACACGAAGCAGAGCCTACTAAAGGTCAAAAATATACTCTGACTGGAACCACAAGTCCCAGCCTTTAACGAAGAAACAACGCAATATGTGAGGCCCACTGGGGGTATTTAAATGAGCAGGCTGCAATCGGAGCAATCTTCTAAGTGTGGAAGAAGAATCCATGACTAAGAGGCAGGCGCCTCGAAACTCGTCGGATAAGAACTGAAGCTCGCTTTCCTGGCTAATAAACCCTTGGTTTCTTCTGAGTTCGAGTGCGCTCTCATTTGCTTCGGGCACTTTGGAGAAAAAATGTTTACACTGCAGCCCAGCCGTGGAGAGTTGCACCATTCCCCAAAATGTAATGGAAAAGGCTGAAGGTTGAAACTATGTCCAAACTTTTTTTACAGCACCTCAGAAGCGGATAAATGAGCGCGCTCAGTATCGTAGCCCACTGGAGGGTAGAAAATGATTTTAATAATCTACACGAAGTAGAGCCTACTAAAGGTAAAAAATATACTCTGACTGGAACCACAAGTCCCAGCCTGCAACGAAGAAACACCGCAATATGCGAGGCCCACTGGGGGTATTTAAATGAGCAGGCTGCAATCGGAGCCATCTGCTAAGTGTGGAAGAAGAATCCATGACTAAGAGGCAGGCGCCTTGAAACGCGTCAGATAAGAACATTGAAACGAACACTGAAGCTCGTTTTCCTGGCTAATAAACCCTTGGTTTCTTCTGAGTTCGAGTGCGCTCTCATTTGCTTCGGGCACTTTGGAGAAAAATGTTTTACACAGCAGCCCAGCCGTGGAGAGTTGCACCATTCCCCAAAATTAAATGGAAGACTGAAGGTTGGAACTATGTCCAAAAATCTTTTTACAGCACCTCAGAAGCGGATAAATGAGAGCGCTCAGTATCGTAGCCCACTGGAGGGCAGAAAAGGATTTTAATATTCTACACGAAGCAGAGCCTACTAAAAGTCAAAAATATACTCTGACTCGAACCACAAGTCCCAACCTGCAACGAAGAAACAACGCAATATGCGAGGCCCACTGGGGGTATTTAAATGAGCAGGCTGCAATCGGAGCCATCTGCTAAGTGTGGGAGACGAATCCATGACTAAGAGGCAGGCGCCTCGAAACGCGTCGGATAAGAACATTGAAACGAACACTGAAGCTCGTTTTCCTGGCTAATAAACCCTTGGTTTCTTCTAAGTTCAAGTGCGCTCTCATTTGCTTCGGGCACTTTGGAGAAAAAATGTTTACACGGCAGCCCAGCCGTGGAGAGTTGCACCATTCCCCAAAATTTAATGGAAGGATGACGGTTGGAACTATGTCCAAACTCTTTTTACAGCACCTCAGAAGCGGATAAATGAGCGCGCTCAGTATCGTAGCCCACTGGAGGGCAGAAAATGATTTTAATAATCTACACGAAGCAGAGCCTTCTAAAGGTCAAAAATATACTCTGACTGGAACCACAAGTCCCAGCCTGCAACAAAGAAACAACGCAATATGCGAGGCCCACTGGGGGTATTTAAATGAGCAGGTTGCAATCGGAGCCATCTGCTAAGTGTGGAAGTAGAATCCATGATTAAGAGGCAGGCGCCTCCAAACGCGTCGGATAAGAACATTGAAACGAACACTGAAGCTCGCTTTCCTGGCTAATAAACCCTTGGTTTCTTCTGAGTTCGAGTGCGCTCTCATTAGCTTCGGGCACTTTGGAGAAAAAAATTTTAAACGGCAGCCATGGAGAGTTGCACCGTTCCCCAAAATTTTATGGAAGGCTGAAGGTTGGAACAATGTCCAAACTTTTTACAGCAACTCAGAAGCGGATAAATGAGCGCGCTTAGTATCGTAGCCCACTGGAGGGCAGAAAATGATTTTAATAATCTACACGAAGCAGAGCCTACTAAAGGTCAAAAATATACTCTGACTGGAACCACAAGTCCCAGCCTGCAACGAAGAAACAACGCAATATGCGAGGCCCACTGGGGGTATTTAAATGAGCAGGCTGCAATCGGAGCCATCTGCTAAGTGTGGAAGAAGAATCCATGACTAAGAGGCAGGCGCCTTGAAACGCGTCAGATAAGAACATTGAAACGAACACTGAAGCTCGTTTTCCTGGCTAATAAACCCTTGGTTTCTTCTGAGTTCGAGTGCGCTCTCATTTGCTTTGGGCACTTTGGAGAAAAAATGTTTACACGGCAGCCCAGCCATGGAGAGTTGCACCATTCCCCAAAATTAAATGGAAGGCTGAAGGTTGGAACTATGTCCAAACTCTTTTTACAGCACCTCAGAAGCGGATAAATGAGAGCGCTCAGTATCTTAGCCCACTGGAGGGCAGACAAGGATTTTAATAATCTACACGAAGCAGAGCCTACTAAAAGTCAAAAATATACTCTGACTCGAACCACAAGTCCCAACCTGCAAGGAAGAAACAACACAATATGCGAGGCCCACTGGGGGTATTTAAATGAGCAGGTTGCAACGGAGCCATCTGCTAAGTGTGGAAGAAGAATCCATGACTAAGAGGCAGGCGCCTCCAAACGCGTCGGATAAGAACATTGAAACGAACACTGAAGCTCGCTTTCCTGGCTAATAAACCCTTGGTTTCTTCTGAGTTCGAGTGCGCTCTCATTTGCTTCAGGCACTTTGGAGAAAAAATGTTTAAACGGCAGCCATGGAGAGTTGCACCGTTCCCCAAAATTTTCTGGAAGGCTGAAGGTTGGAACAATGTCCAAACTTTTTACAGCAACTCAGAAGCGGATAAATGAGTGCACTCAGTATCGTAGCCCACTGGAGGGCAGTAAATGATTTTAATAATCTACACGAAGCAGAGCCTACTACAGGTCAAAAATATACTCTGACTGGAACCACAAGTCCCTGCCTGCAAGGAAGAAACAACACAATATGCGAGGCCCACTGGGGGAATTTAAATGAGCAGGCTGCAATCGGAGCCATCTGCTAAGTGTGGAAGAAGAATCCATGACTAAGAGTCAGGCGCCTCGAAACGCGTCGGATAAAAACATTGAAACAAACACTGAAGCTCGCTTTCCTGGCTAATAAACCCTTGGTTTCTTCTGAGTTCGAGTGCGCTCTCATTTGCTTCGGGCACTTTGGAGAAAAAATGTTTACACGGCAGCCCAGCAGTGGAGAGTTGCACCATTCCCCAAAATTTAATGGAAGGGTGAAGGTTGGAACTATGCCCAAACTCTTTTTACAGCACCTCAGAAGCGGATAAATGAGCGCGCTCAGTATCGTAGCCCACTGGAGGGCAGAAAATGATTTTAATAATCTACACGAAGCAGAGCCTACTAAAGGTCAAAAATATACTCTGACTGGAACCACAGGTCCCAGCCTGCAACGAAGGAACAACGCAATATGCGTGGCCCACTAGGGGTATTTAAATGAGCAGGCTGCAATCGGAGCCATCTGCTAAGTGTGGAAGAAGAATCCATGACTAAGAGGCAGGCGCCTTGAAACGCGTCGGATAAGAACATTGAAACGAACACTGAAGCTCGCTTTCCTGGCTAATAAACCCTTGGTTTCTTCTGAGTTCGAGTGCGCTCTCATTTGCTTCGGGCACTTTGGAGAAAAAATATGTATATATATATATATTGTAAGTTGCACGGAGTTCCATCGAGCACTCAGGTCCAAATAAAACACGACGGGCCATCCATTAAGTCAAAATAACCCGGTTTATTATCATCATAAACCAAACGTGACGCGTTTTGCGCTGCCCAGAGCGCTTTTCCACACAATTTGGATAAATAAAGTTACTCCTTTTAACAACACTCACATTATCGCCAGACATCAACATGGAAAGTGGACTGTAAAACATTTACGAGCGCCATATTGGAATATGCAAGTGAACGTATAATATATCAAGGTGAAATTACGTTGCATAACATCATAATCTTTCTTAGCAATACGCGAAAGACCTCTGTAGTTACCTCTTATACATTGTTTAAGCGAAAATGCAAATTATGTCAATTGCAAGTAAACTTGACGATGTGCAACTGCAATTACGCTCGAATGTGTAGTCCCGGTGCATATTGGACCAAGTAGTCCGGTAACAAGTTTGTCCATAGAGCGTTATATTATTAACCAATGTCTGCTAGAGCGAGTGCAGTGTGTTCTAATTGCGAAAGTGATGTTAGGAGAGAGGTATTATATTTATAATTTTTATAATTACATTTTATATACAGACCTGATTTGAAAAACAATGAATCAGTGACTGCTCAGTGATAGGAGATACCAGGGTACTCAAATCGAGTATTTCATAAAGGCTGGTTAGTGCCATATCCCTGTAGAAATGTCTCATTAATCTTCCAATACCTATATTGGTCACTCCAGATAAATATAATTGTACCATCAAAAATATCGCATAGCGGAGAACTCAGTTTGTAACCAAAGGTTATAAGCAATACATCAGTGCACACCCTACAGTGGAAAAATTGTTGTGTTGAATAAAATCACAATAACAAAAGAGAAAGGAGAGAGAATGGGGGATAAAAACCCGGTGAAAGGATTGGGGTGCCAATGCCGCAGTCCTGAGACATTGCCCGTCCCTTCCATCCTGTGGTAGAAAAGAGAGAAAAAGAAAAAAGAGAAGGAAAATATTAGCAACAGGTACTATGTATCACATGATAAAATTACAATTCAACAGATCAAAACTAGAAAAAGAGTAAGCAGCAAGGTTTAAAAATAGACACATGGCAGAGACATTCACAAGAATAATTAGTCATCCTGCAGATGTATGGCCATCTCCTCATCCATGTTATGCCCTTACGGATACCTAGTACACATGCTAATTATGTATCTGGATTCCTTTTGCCTGAGCTTCAGAGTGCAGTTTCCCCCTCTTTGTTGCAATAGTACCTGTCCTAAGATAAAGTAGGAGAGTTTGTTGCTACCGGATACTGCTTGTCTTTCTTACTGATGGCTCTAGTGTGTTCTAAAATACGTTTCTTAGCCATATGTGGGGTAGTGCCCACATACATGAGATTGCATGGGGAGACTAATACGTATATCACAAATGTCATAGTACATGTCAGAAATTGTTTTATGGGTTTCATGCTATTGGTGCTGGCATTCCAATATTCTTTGACCATGTGGCTATGTTTACAGGCCTTACAATGGCCACATGGATAAAAGCCTTGAAGCTTCACCCCTTTCTTCTGTCCATTATTGCCTATATTATTATGGACTAGAAGGTCTCTCAGATTCCAACCATGCCTGTATGTTATACTGGGATGGTCAGGTAGGTCAGGACCGGTTATGGGGTCTCTTTTTACTACATTCCAGTTTCTATTGATACATTTGCGTATTTGATTACTGTTGCCCGTATAGTTTAGAATAATACAACTTGCAGAGGTATCTACCTTAGTTTCTATAGGAGTTAGGTTATCACTTAGTAGTACTCTATGTTCAACAGTTTTAACTTTTTCAATTGCTTTATTTATTACCCATTTAGGATAACCTCTTTGCATGAATCTCTGAGTCATGTTTTTTTGCTCTTTCATAAAATCCTCTTCCCTACTACAATTACGTTTGGCCCTAAGCAGTTCACTGTATGGAATGCTCCATTTCAGATTCTCGGGATGGCTGCTTAGGCCATGTAGCAGAGAATTCCCTGCTGTACTTTTTTGAAAGAGAACAGTTTGTAGAGCATTGTTTTTAATCTGTACTTTTGTGTCAAGATATTCTACCTCTGTAACACTGATGTTACTTGTCAGGGTAATATTAAATTGATTATTATTCAATCTAGATATGAACTCAAGAGCTTCTTCTTTAGTTCCTCCCCAGACCACGAAAATATCGTCAATATAACGAAGCCAGACAATAACTTTGGCAATATCTGGTTGGAAAGTGTCACATGTCATAATATCATTTTCCCAAGCACCCATAAACAAATTCACGAAACTGGGCGCAAAACACTTTCCCATCGCTGCGCCGTGCTGTTGTACATAAATATCATCATTAAAGAGAAAATAGTTGTTAGTAAGACAAAACAAAATCATATCCATAATCATGTTTGTATGTTCCAAATAGCATGTTTCTTTCTCTCAGATATCTTGCACATGCTTCAATTCTTTATTTATGTTCAATTATGGTATAAAGCGAATTGACATCCATGGTTATAAAAAGTAAATCTTTCTTCCATTTTATGTCATCCACTTTCTCCAAAAAGTCTTTCGTGTCACGAACATGTGAGGGTAATTTCATGACATATTCCCTGAGGAAGTTATTGACATAACGTGAAATATTTTCAAGGACACTTCCTTTTGATGATATAATCTCAATCTTTCTGCCCCCCTTACTGTCGTCCTTGTGTACCGTCCTCCTCAATCTATGCCTTCCTTTGTAGCCTCCCTTCAGGACCTTATGGCCACTCTTGTGGTCAACAATTCCTCCGTCCTTTTGCTCGGCGATTTTAATTATTGGCCGGGCGACCCTAGGGAAGACCTCCCCTCGAAAGATTTTTCAGGTACTCTCCAATGTCTAAACTTCACATCTCATGTCTCAGTCCCTACTCACGTCCAGGGTCACATCTTGGATCAAATTTGGTCCTCACATCCCATTGTCTCACCTCTTCTCATATCCCCATGCGTTTGGTCGGATCATTTTCTCATTTCCTTCTCCATCCATCTGGGAGCGGTCGATAAGCCCCCCCTTCCGAAAAACATTTTAGCCCGCAATTGGAATCGGACCGACCTTGACTCCCTCTCGCTCACTTTGGCTTCCTCTGCTCCTAACCTCACTAATCTTCCTCTTGAATCCCAGGTTAACGCCATTGGCGCATGGCTTTCCTCTTCGTGCGATCTAGTCGCCCCGCTTAGAAAGATCAAGGCGGTTTGTTCATATGACACGCACAAATGGTTCTCTCCAGAACTTAAAACACTTAAACTCGACCTCAGGCGGTCGGAACGCCACTGGAGATGGAACTATTGCCCTTTTTTGCATGCCAAATACAAATCACTCCGCACTGAATATAAAATAGCGATCCTAGCGGCTAAAACCGCTTACGTCACTGAAAGAGTCGTTCTCGCGGCCAATAAACCCCGTGAAATTTTCTCTCTGGTCCACAATCTTGCCACCTCTGATCGCTCCACCCCTAGTTTGGTTCCCTCACAGTCCCTCTGCTCTTCACCTAACGACTTTTTTATCGACAAGATCGTGAAGATTAAAGCCAACATTCCTACAGTGCCTCAACCCGTCCTACTTGTCCCTCTATCTGTCCCTCTTTCTCTTTCGCTTTTTTCCCTCCCATCTCCACTGATTTGTTTTTAAAACTTTTGGTCAAAATCAAGTCTGGCTCTCCCGTGGATTGCGCGCCAGCACGCATTCTTAAAACTCTTTTCACCAACTGTCCTGCTCCCCCTCTTGCTCTCCTTAACTCCTCTTTGGCTCTTGGATCTGTCCCCTCTTCTTTTAAATCCGCTATAGTCCTCCCTATTCTAAAAAAAAACGGTCTAGATCCCTCTCTTCCTTCCAATTTCCGACCCATTTCTCTTCTTCCCTACCTCGGCAAGATCCTCGAAGCTCATGTTACTTCCTGCCTCTCCACTTATATAGAGGAGAATGGCCTCCTTGCATCCCATCAGGCAGGATTCCGCCCGGGCCACTCCACGGAGATGGTGGTCCTCGCAGTCTTGGACGAGCTCAAGGGGAAGGCCGATTCTAACCTCCCCCAAGCCCTGGTCCTTCTCGATCTGTCCGCTGCGTTTGACACGGTTGACCACTCCATCCTTCTCGACCGTGTCAGCGCAGCGGGCATTCGGGGCGCGGCCTTCTCCTGGCTGGCGTCCTTCCTTCAGGATAGGTCCCAGGCAGTTAATCTCCCCGGTTTCTCTGCTCCTCCCCGTCCAGTCACTTGTGGCGTTCCCCAAGGTTCCTCTCTTTCCCCTCTCCTTTTCAATCTTTATATTCATCACCTCATCACCTCTCTTCTTGAGCTGGGGGTCTCTGTGTAGAACTACGCAGATGACCTCCAGCTCGTCTTTGATCTTTCTTCTACCCCTGATTCTCTTCCCAAGTTCTGCTCCACTTTAGTTTTTATTTCTGACTGGATGAGCGCTAACCATTTGAAGCTCAATCCAGACAAGATGGAACTTGTTCTCACTGGTGGCCCCTCCAACCCTTGGTCCCCTGCACATTGGCCCCTTTCTTTTGGTCCCCCCCCCGGTGCCCGCTTCCTCTGTCCGCACTCTTGGTATTAAAGTCAGTCATGACCTATCCATGCACAGTCAGATCAGCTCCGTCGTGTCTTCTTGCTTTCTCTCTCTTCGTTTAATTCGAAAAATTTCACGTTTTTTTCTACCAATGCACTCAAATCCATAGTCATGGCCCTTGTCACCTCCCGCCTTGACTATGGGAATGGCCTGTACTTGGGCATACCTGCTTACGAATCCCGCCGTCTACAGGCCATTCAAAATCAAGCTGCTTGTCTTATCCTCTCCCTCCCTAAATTTTCTCATATCACCCCGGTTCTCAAATCACTTCATTGGCTTCCTGTTTGCTTCAGATCCTTCTTCAAACTGGCCTGTCTAGCTTTTCGGGCTCACTCCCGTTCTGCGCCCCCGTTCATCACCTCTCTTGTTTCTTCTCATGCCCCTGTCCGCACTCTTCGCTCCTCCTCTCTTTCTCTTCTTCATATCCCTCGCTTCCGTAAATCCAGAACGGGGGGCACTCGATTCTCTGTCCTGGCCCCCAGTTCTGGAACAGTCTTCCTCTTTCCATCCGCTCCATTCCCATCTACACTCACTTCTGCAAAGCTCTTAAAACCTTCCTCTTTTCTCAGGCATTCCCTTCTTAAATCTCCTTGGGTCCCCTCTGTTGAGTTCTGATCAGGTCCCCAGCGCCAGGAAGCCGCTCGGCCACCGTGCGCTCTATTAAATACTTTATTCATTCATTCATTCATAATCGGTCTGCCCGGTAGATCAATTCTACATTTGTGAATTTTAGGCAGTAAATAAAGAATAGGTAAAATGGGATGGTCTTTTTTTAGGAAACAATAGTCTTCCCACTCTATGAGACCCCTATGTTTCCACTCTGTTAGTTTTTCCCAAATTTTGTGGACGCTGTGGCTATATTCACCTCAATTAGATCTTCTGTAAGTTCTAGTGTCATTA
This sequence comes from Lissotriton vulgaris, assembly GCF_964263255.1. NCBI lineage: Eukaryota > Metazoa > Chordata > Amphibia > Caudata > Salamandridae > Lissotriton > Lissotriton vulgaris. The sequence continues at coordinate 971,813,951 of NC_141697.1, forward strand.
AGCTGCCGTTCAGCTTCTTTGAGATACATCTCTCTTGGCATGATTATAATATTACCGCCTTACCAAGATGCTCTTGTCAGCCAAAATGATGAACAGAAGAGAGGGGTGGAGCTTCAAGGCTTTTATCCATGTGGCCATTGTAAGGCCTGCAATCATAGCCGCATGGTCAAAGAATATTGGAATGCCAGCACCAATAGCATGAAACCCATAAAACAATTTCTGACATGTACTACGACATTTGTGATATTCGTATTAGTCTGCCCATGCAATCTCTTGTATGTGGGCAGTACCACACATATGGCTAAGAAACGTATTTTAGAACACACTAGAGCCATCAGTAAGAAAGACAAGCAGTATCCAGTAGCCCAGCACTTCGAAGCATGTCATTTTTCTGACCCCAACAAACTCTCCTACTTTATCTTAGAACAGGTACTATTGCAACAAAGAAGGGGGAACCGCACTCTGAAGCTCAGGCAAAATGAATCCAGATACATAATTAGCATGTGTACTAGGTATCTGAAAGGGCATAACATTGATGAGGAGATAGCCATACATCTGCAGTATGACTAATTATTCTTGTGAATGTCTCTGCCATGTGATTATTTTTAAACCTTGCTGCTAACTCTGTTACTAGTTTTGATCTGTTGAATTGTAATATTATCATGTTGCTAATATTTTTCTTCTCTTTTTTATTTTTCTCTCTTTTCTACCACAGGATGGAAGGGACGGGCAATTCTCAGGACTGCGGCACTGGCACCCTAATCCTTTCACCGTGTTTTCATCCTCCATTCTCTCTCTTTTTTCTTTGGTTATTGTGATTTTATTCAAGACAAACATTTTTCAACTGTAGGGTGTGCGCTGATGTATTGCTTATAACCTTTGGTTACAAACTGAGTTCTCCGCTATGCGATGTTTTTGATGGTACAATTATATTTACCTGGAGTGGAAGATTAATGAGATAATTCTACAGGAATATGTCACTAACCAGCCTTTATGAAATACTCGATTTGAGTACCCTGGTATCGCCTATCACTGAGCAGTCACTGATTCATTGTTTTTCAAACCAGGTCTGTATATAAAATGTAATTGTAAAAATGATAAATATAATACCATATTCCAAGATGGAGCTCGTAAATGTATTACAGTCCACTTTCCATGTTGATGTCTGGCGATAATGCGAGTGTTGTTAAAAGGAGTAACTTTATTTATCCAAATTGTGTGAACAAGCGCTCTGGGCTGCGCGAAACGCGTCACGTTTGGTTTATGATGATAATAAACCGGGTTATTTCGACTTAATGGATGGCCCCTTGTGTTTTGTTTGGACCTGAGTGCTCGATGGAACTCCGTGCAACTTACGATAAATATACTGGTTGCTCCACCGGCAACAAGCCAACCCTGTAAAGACGAGGGATCCCCCTTTAGAGTGTCTTGCTGTGTGTGTGTATATATATATATATATATATATATATATATATATATATATATATATATATATATATATATATATATAGATAGATAGATATATATATAGATATATATATTTCCAGTGTCAAGGTACCCTGTCAAGGTACCCCGCACATGAGTTTTACATGGATAAGAGTATAGAACTCTTTCTTTTTGAATTAGTTTAGAAAAAAAGAAAAATTGGCAAAATAGTACATTTTCTTTAAGAAATATATACAATGTAATTTAATGCGAAACAATTCATTTGTTAGGTAGGAATCATGGTGGTTAGTAAACAGATGATGAGAGAATGAGCATGGAAGTACGTTTTCCATATCCATGATTTGTGGTTTTAAAACTTGCTTTGGCCATTGGCCTGTGTAACTTTGAGAAAGGCTGGGATCAGCCAAAACATGTCAGAATGGACATGCTACAATAAAGCATTACAAATCAGTACCTTGTCTGGAGTGCGCACTTCTTCTCTTCTTCGAAGAGACTTCTCAAGGATATATGTTATAAATATGGCACTACGTCTATAGGCCACTGGGAGAAAGGTGTCTGCTGTTTGTAAATGTGACGTTTTGAAATATCAGAAAAATAAAATGATGAGTTTTATGGATTCCATTTAAACATAAAGTTAACTCTTCAGTTAAAGTTTCTTCCATTTCAAAGCGTTGCAGTTACACCAGCAGGCATCTTTCTCTGGGTGGCTGGTAGACATGGTGCCATATTTATAACTACAAATACAATCTTTTTATCAAATTAGGAACACTTAAAGTGTAGAAAGATGTTCCATATTATGAACATTTCTGCAGAACATTTTTCTGCACTTTAAATGTTTCCCAATTTAAAAAATGGTTGCATGTTTGTGTTATGCATGTAATGGTTCCAGATATGACGAAAGGTATGTCCTTTGCCACAAGCACATACAACACAGACTCTCAGTAACCCATACACATAAATCCCATTCATACACACACATGTTCATACATCCCCACAGACTGCGCTATCACTGACTCACGTGGCAACCCTGTCATATTGCCCCTAGTCAAAGTAGTTTTTTCAAACCATAGTATCTGGCTTAGTGAACATTAGGTTTGAAGTCAATGAAGCTGGGCATGAGGGTATCTGGTAACAATGCACACGTTGCTTGACCTTCAGTGGCTCGCAGTGATTGTAGCTCTCACTACAAAAAAGTTGGGAGACCCATGCTTTATATTTATCACTTAGGTAAACTATAGATAAAAATTAAGAAGTGTATGTTTGTAAAATGTATGGAGAGAAAAATAACTTCTAAGGTGGCTCAACAGTGTGCCCTGACCAAGACTTCAGTCTAATACCTTTCATCTCGATGTTTTTGATTTGGAAACTCTCAAAGCTCATGTTGGCTGTGTAAATGTGATGGATAATTAAAATCATAATTAAAATGTGAGTGAGCGAATACATTTGCAAACTGAGTGCACCTGAATGGAATAGTGGGTGAACTAGGATGTCTTTGAAGAAGGATTACTGAATGTAGTAGAGAAAATGCATGTGTTCAAATGAGACTAAATAAGTCAGAACTAGACTAGCTCAATGAAATTCAGTCACTGATTAGATAAGCGAATGTATAGAAGAATGACTGTGTAATAGATTGAGGTGATGGAAAACTGGTTGACTGGGTGAATGTATGAGGACATGGGTCAGTGATTGATACAATACACTCACTGGTTCCAACATCCACAATCATTGCAATTGTTTGTTTAATCAGGTGGTGTTATCTGGTGGGAGAAGAAGAGGAACGCATGAGAAAAACTAAACAAATCAGTAAATGCCTGTCAAAGTTGCAAAGTGGATATTTGGGTAATAAACTGTAATCACTGAAAAGAAGTCAACATCTAGACTGATTACTAAATCACTCAAGTGAGAAAAATGTCCCCACCTAACGTGCCTCTCCTTTCCCATCTTCACCTTCGTACCTCTTCTCCATCCTCTTCATAAAATCTTAGCCTTTCTCTTTTCTACTTTTGCCTACCACCTTTAATTCACCAACATCTTTCTTTCCCATCTACTCTTTCACTCTCCTCTACATATACCACTATCTTCACCCTCATTTACAGCCCACCCAAACTCTATTTTCAATTCCCTCATCTTCCTGCTCTCAGTATCCTGCCTTCATCCCCAGTTTCTTCTTTATTGTCCTCTTTCCAGGTGTCTTCTCCTTTCCCATCTCTCCATCTCCCCAGTTGCATCCCTCCTGGTCTTGTCAGTAAAATGTTTAATTTTCCATGCTATACCCCTGCACCTTGCCATCCTCATAAAAGCCTTAAATCTCCCTTAATCTCCCAGCTCACTTGTGCCATTACTACCACTTTTCTAATAGAAGTTTTACCCTCAATCTCTTCTTTATTTCTACCTCTTTCACTCTTAAATGCTTCTCTCGACCTGCTATCACTCTCTGAAAAATTACTCTCCTGGCTAACTATCCTCGCAAATTCACCTTCTCATCCTACTCCACCTCTTCCCAATTCCATAAAATCACTACTCAGTTTACTTCAATCAGACAGTGAGCCTACTTCCGCTATCATTTCTTCTAATCCATCAACTAACAAAGCCACATATACGTCTGCAAAATGATATCTGTCTGCAGCTCTACTCTTCTGTTCACCACTGAAACCTGGCAAAGCATTGATGTGGCACCAACATTCACAAAGACATACAAACAGGTTACACAATAATTTCTTATGAGAAACGTTCCCTAGATAAGACCACTTTTCCTGACCTATTGAACCACACTACACCTACTACATGGGACTAACAACTACAAGTGCCCCTTCTACTATGCACTCAGAAAGGCTCCACAGCAGCCGTTGTGTCATGTAGTGCTTGGACTCTTGTGAGGGATATGAAGGCCCATGCAAGCTCTTCACTGCAATGCAATACAATAGCATATGTGTCACCTTCAGCCATTCCTGTAGTTTTAGGTGCTTTTATTTCATATCACGTTTAAGCAATAGACTAGCAACAATGTCCCTGCAATGTTCATGCACAGATTACAAAAATACAACTAAGGCCTAGGAACTACCTATTAATGACACACCCACAAGCATACCTCTGAGAAACGTTGGTCGGGGTTTCCTTATCCTCCCTAGTATCCAGATTTGGCAAATCAGACAATTCAATGTCTCTCCAGTCCGGAAAGGGCGCCTCCTCAATCTGATTGCCTCCCGTCCAGTTCTTGTAGCACTGTTGGCTCTATGGAGCTTTACAGCTAGCCCAGCAGAAACAGGAATGGGCCTTTGAATTAAGGCCATATCAGAAAGAAATGCCTCTTTTCAGCTGGAAGTTTGGAGGACGCGTTCCACTCTGGAAGGGGAACTGTCACAACTTCAACAAGGATGGTGGGTGACTACCCACAAAGACAAATGTTTTTGGAGATCAGACAGGATATTGTATAGGTGAACGCTTCCAGGTCTGAGATGAATTCTAGGCAACCTTGCACAAAGACAACCACAATCTTGTGAAGCACTCGCACATGAAGTCCAATGGACTCCACCATACACTAGTTCAGGCAAACATACAAAATACATGAGCACCCACACCCAGATATAGGCAACCTTAATATATGTCCTTTGTACCATTAACTGTATACCCCAGTAATCTAAAACCCTTGATTCTTAACCGTGTGACCATAAACTCTTAATTCAATAGGTTGTACACTATTACTTGTGTACTCCTTGTCATTAACCCTAATCCTGTATCCCATAACATCTAACCCTTTAAAACATTAACACCTGACCCCATATCTCAAACTATTAACTTCTAACCACTATACCTCACATAATAACCCTATACTTAAACTCGTAAATTGATATATCCATAGCCCTTAACAAAATATCCTTGACTACTATACTCTTACTCTTAAACCGTAAAATATATTTCACACTCATTTTTTCAATATAATTTGGAAACAAACATTTTGGAAAGTGTTCCTATTCTAAGTATTTATTTTGAGAACTAATAAGCATGAAGTGTTATTTATTTATTTTTTAAACTGTTTTTGGGGTTTGAGGAAATACGGGTGAAGATACTGTTGTGTCTACTGGCACACATCTGTGATTTCATTTGCTGTGCTATGTATTTTATATTTGCAACACCAGCATAGCGCAACTGGATTCAATCTTGGATTGCAGCCCAAAAGTACTGACATTCCCAGCAAAGGTTGGGATTTCTTCTTTGGTGTAATTTAACATCTAGCATTCTTATGGGTCTTTATTTTAGGCTGAAACTTCCACTGTCCTATTCATGCCAGACTCCTCATTCATTCAGTAACATGCCATCTTCTGGGGATGAGGCATGTGGGGGCAAACGTCAACATGGTAATAGTTCTCTTTTGGTACTACCCTCTACACTAACATTCATTCAGTAACAGGCCATCTTCTGAGGACGAGGCATGTGGGGGCAAACCTCTACAAAGTAATAGTTCACTTTTGGGACTAACCCTTCTACATTCACATTCATTCAGTAACATGCCATCTTGTGGGGACGAAGCAATGGGGGCCGTGGGGGGCAAACTTCCCCAATTGAAAAAAGTTTTCGGGCAGAAGTATGTTTTGCCAGAATCATAATCCCACTAATTAATTTGACTCTTCTTAAATTGAGAAGATCCTCCTGCCTGGTGGTGGTGGTTGAGTTTGTTCTCCACTTCCCTCTCATATTTTTCAACTTTTAGGCCTTAGATCTGAAAAGATATTTTACACAGAGTTTATCATATCAGAATATAAAACAACTGCTATGACTGCCGCTATAAAGTATTCAATTGGTAAGCAATACAAAACAATATCTAAGATTTTGTTATTTGAACCAACAGAGAGTTTTAAATCTTTTATCAGGTTGTTTAGATATTTTGATGCTGCCTTCATATCTGCCATTTAGGTGGATCGAAGTAGGCTTTTATAAGCATTACTTACTACCCATTGCTACATACTTAAATATCATTTTTTTTCCTTAGATCAGGATGTCATGTCAGTGTTCTTCTCATTGTTTACTCTTATTAGAGCATTTTCCACCATGGGATTTAAAGCGAATTTTTGCCTGCTGGGAAATAAATCAGATTTTTGCCTTGCTGGTGCAGCAGCAACTTGGCCCCTGGCTCTTTGTGATATCGATTTTCTGACTTGGATGACCAACATTTTGTCTGCTTGTAGCATCCGTTTCTTGATTTCAATATTTGTTGCTCTCACTTAGGCTCACTGCCTGCCTCACTCTCCTCACATGCACTGTCAAGAGATCTCCCTTTTAGGGAAATCTCATCCTTTAAATTATACATTTTTGCTTTGCCATCCAGACTTTTTGTTGTCCTTGTTTTTGCAAAACTAGGCTAATTTGTCTAGGAATCTCTCTCTGTTAGCTCTCACCTCGCAGATCATGATGCTTTGTTTTCTTGTTCCTTTGAACAGTACCCACATCACTCTGCCTTCTGTATCTGCTCAGTGGGCTGCGGATTTCTTATTCAATTTCTCTAAGCATCTGCTTGCTCAGTATGTTTGACGCTCGCTCTCCTGGTCTGTCCTGCCATATTCACCATCACAACTTTTCTCACTATAGTTTCTTGTGACTGGTATAGAGGGGTCTATTTGAATGCCATAAGAATGCTACTCTCTTTGAGGCAGCTTCCAACTCTCTCCTTTGCGACCTCCAGAGTATTTCTCCCCAATTTCTCTTCAAAGATGTGTTACATTCGCTAGGGTGCATGCTTTAGTGATTAGAACACTAGAGGGCCTCTTGAGGTACTGGATGTGGCAAATAAGGAGGATACAACAGTGAAGGAACAGGCTGTGCCACTGTTCAGGTTATCAAGGATACCTGAGTGGACTCCTCTGCTAGGTGTGCATAACTCCATCTTCAGGTGATAATAAAAATAAAATAGAAGATTAGTGCACATTCAGTTACTTTCTACAGTGTTAACCCTTTTTCCTATGGTACCATTATTTCCTTATTGGCTAGTCATAAAGGAAATGACCACTTCTAAGTTATGTCAGGAGGAGAATAGTGCCAATCTTATTAACCATGCACTCAAACTGGTTCTTTTGTTTTATTCATAGTTTTAAATTACCATTCATGTTTTGCTTCTAAAGCCCCATGTTTGTAAATTAATCTTCACCAGTTCATCCAGAAATATTCACGATGAGCTTTTTTGTTACGTTAATGTGTTATAGCCCTTATTCATTTTGAGGATTTGTTCTTTTCTTCAAAAGGAATGTGATACAATACTACAAACTCTCTTTGAGCCTTCTCATCAGTGGTACTCAAACCTAAGGATTTTCTTCTGTTGGGTGCTTATTTCCACTGTTTGGTGGCCACATCAAGGTGCCTTGTACTTTTCCTGGATTGCCCAAATGTTGCGCCAGGGTCTGTGTGAACTTGAGGTGCGGTTTCAATCTCTTTCATACTGCAACTAGCCTGTTTGGCCTTGTGGTGGGTTGCTTGGTCATCCTATTTCTAAAGGTTAAGTCCCATAGACCTTTTTACTTCCTCAGCATTGTCTTTAAGATGTGGCTGTGTGCGCATGGCCTTGAGTTGTGCTGTCAATGTGTCTCACACCACCATCTTCCTGTACTAAACTCAGTGATCATGCCAGGATTGTTTTTTCTGCTGAAAATCTTCTCCAAGAATTTGATTACTGATGTTGTGGTGATCTCTGATACCATAGCTACTTCAGCCTCCTCAAAAACATGTCCATCAAACAAGAACGGGCCTTCACCCCATGATGAGAGGACCTAAAATGCCAGGGACAATCTCATCCTAAGGGCATAATGGTACTTCCCCGCATACTATGGGAGGTTTTCTCGCTTTCTTGGTTTTGTTGCTTAAAGAAAACTCAACAGACTCCTTTATTACACGTTCAACCTGCATGTCTATACATGGCAACCAAATTATCCACTATAAATCTCCCTTTAGTTTTACGTATGCCTAGGTTTTCTATATGCACCAAATCTCAATGTTACTGGTGGTATCAGCCTTTGGTTTCTCATAACCAAGTCATTATTCACGGACAATTCTTTGCGTATTTTGCAAAAAACATTCCTTTTGTCACTGGATGCCTCCCATTCACTCCTATCAATGATCTTCACCCACACCCTACAGATTATAGTGTCACTACTCAAATTATGATACCATTCAGACTCAGCAATGCATTCTTCTGTAATCACACACATGCTGACATCTTCGTCCACCCACCAGTCATCACTACATTCATTAACCTCAAGAGACAATCTGCCGTTTTATTGGTACTACCAAGCACATACTTCATATTGAAATGAAAGTCTTGCAAAGCCGCAATCCACTTGCAAACGTGACTGTAAACTGAATCAATTTCCTTCTCAAAAATCTCATCAAAAGGCTTATGGTCAGTGCACAGATTACATCTCTCTTCCCTTAATAATTTCTTGAATTTTCTAATGGCCCACTATATAGCTAATACCTTCTTCTCAATGGTGGAGTATCTTACCTCTGACCTTGTCAATGCTCTGTAGGCAAAAGCAATGACAACTTCACAACCCCCTCAACCTTATTTCAATACTGCCTCAATACCCTCATCACTTGCTTCAGTCCAAACTGAGCACAGTAATCTTGGGACAAAACTACTCAAATGTTGTGCTTTCTTAAAACACATCTTTATATCTTCAAATTCTTTGTCACATTCTTTTTCCCGCTCAAAAACTACTCTTTTTCTTAACAAACCCCTCAAGATACACGTTCTGCTTGCAAAGTTGGTCACAAAACTGGAGTAAAACTCTCTCATTCCCAAGAATGTTTGCACATCTTTTTTCACTTGCCTTGACAATTTCTGTATGGTATTAACCAAAGCATCCTTGGGTTTAAGTCCTTTGGCTGAAATAACAGGCCCCCTAATATGTGGTAGCATGTGTTCCATGCTACCACAGTGGTCTCAAAGTGAAGCCAGCAGGAGTATGTGGCACCAAGATGAGGGGCAGGCAGCATGAGATGAGAAGGTAGCACCAACTGTGAATCACCGCTCATGGGGATGTTCGGAAGGCAAAACACAATTGAAAGTAAGTAGTTACATGCAAATCAGCGTAGGTCCCAACAACTCTTAATGTAGGTATTTGCTACATACGCCCTAGTTCTTTTTGGTTTTTTCCCCAGTGTATTTATCTTTTTCAAACGCACAAGTGTTGCTGCTTTTCTTTTATTCTTTTTTTAAATTCTACAAAACAAAGTGATACCTCTCCGACAGATTCCCTTACATACGTTTTACTTTCTAACACCCTCGCTTGTATTGTTTGCCATCATTTTCTCACCACAAAAAGAAACTCCGGCAAAGCTCTCTTGAAGAAATAAATCCTCTGTTGCATGTCCCTTTCCCTGCCCCGTGAGAAAACAATACAGCCTTTTGTGTCTAACCCCCATGCATCTCTTGAACACGTGCCTACGTGCCACTTGGCTCAAGCCAGTTCTTGCTCGACAGTGCAACAGGAATGCCTCAATTTAGAGGAATTGCATCCGCCTTTAAAACAGACCAGAAAGACAGAATAAAATAGATTGAGAATGACACGTAAAATGTGTCTTCGGCTCTGCCTACCCCGGAAGTGGTTTACAAATACTGTAGGCCGCTTTAAGGGAAAGACTTTTTGTGTGACGTTCGTGATCTTTTCTGCTTTTTCTGTGTACGGTATAAATCTTTCATCCAGCCAAATGCTTCTATTGTGGAAACATTGCAAAAGATACATGAATGGGAGAGGGGATGTGTGAGAGAGAACCCGTGGGCTAGTTTGGAAATGGGGAACCAGGCTAGTATCTCGGCATCGGCGGAGCACACTGCGATTCTCAGCACATCTCTCAATGCCTTAAAAATGTGTAAGTTGCCTGGTTCCCTTGTAAAGCGCTATAATGCCGCCTGTCCTGTGTTCGCCATGTAAACTACAAAAAGGCGTGTAGAGGAGTACGTAAAAGAAGTATGCAAGTAAAGTGGGAAGGGATTACGGGTAAAAGTTTTTCCTGTGTTCTTTTTTAATAGCTTCTTAAATGAATTCTGGGTTCCCAAGGAAAAATAATTAGAAAAAAAGTGTATAAAATATGAATACAAAGAAGCTTTTATTGAACTCACGCAGTCGCAGCCAAGCACAAGAGGCATATGCTCTTTTTAGTTCTCATCCTAAATTAGCCAAAACTGCTCTAGCCTTCACTAAATCCGCTTTTGTGGGATTTGCGACTACCCTTATTTTTAGCCACCAAGTAATCAGTTTCCAGCTGTGTTCATCTGACATAGTCACCCAACTCACTGAATTTCAGGTGCATGTTACAGATAGACCAATAATTTTATTATCAAATATTTAATATAAAATAATGGGGATATTCTGTATTGTCAGACAGAGGACTTCATGTCTGCTTCACTGTGTATGTCTGCGATACATAAAACAATACATTCACTTACTGTGTTTGTTTTACAGGGATGGGTATTCCCAAACATGGGTTCCACCCTCTCCATGCCACTGGAGTCAAGCTAGCCTAGCTGATGAGGGGTGAAACCCCCAAACCGGTCCCAAAATGCGTTTCCGGTCTAGGGAGGATCTGGTGGGTCAGTTTGGACTGGACTGTTCCCGTAGGGAGCAGGGTGAAGACTGATTTGCATATGGCTGGATATGGAATGGCAAGGGGAGCAAGAAAATGATGAATTTATGCCCAGATCTCTGTACCGGGGTGAATGTTAGACAATGTTCATAATTCTGTCAATTGTCCTCTTTGCATTTATCACCCTGAGTGGGACGGGTATGCTCAGACGTGGGTACCGTTCTCTCCATGCCACTGCAGTCAAGCTAGCTTGGATGATGAGGGGTGAAACCCCAAAACAAGTCCTAGGATGCTTGGTTCCAGCCCAGGGAAGACCTGGTCTGGCATTTCGGGCTGGACTGATACCATGGAGAGCAGGGTCAATACTGATTTGCATATGCCTGGGTTTAAACCTGAATGGCATGGGGAGCAAAAAACAATGGATTTAGTCCCAGATCTCTGTACTGGGGTGAATGTTTGACATTGTTCAACATTCTGTACATCGATTGTTCTTTTTACCTTTATTGCAAGAGTACTTACATTTAAGGGTGGTGTTTAATTGGGGCATGGTTTGCTGTCTTTCATCAAGGTTCTTTAGAGTGTTCTTTCATTGATATCATTCCGATCAGCACCCAACTGGCCAATATTTTTGCACCTTCTGTATTATGTATGACTATAATCCTGGGATGAGCATCCTGCAAATGCAGTGCACAGGTTTCTAGCCAGTGTGGTGTGTGGGGCCTAGGCCCTCATGATAGCAAAAGATTGACACTGAGACAGGAGCGCTAGGGTTAACTTGAGTGAGGGCACTGTGATGAATAATGAACGACTCAGCAGGATTCTTGATACTTCCAACTGTTGCTTTATTCCATATAGCATTATAGACTGCTGCCATACAGCCTAACTTGTTTTCTACATTCTATTTATATAGCAATATAACAATATTAGAGTATTTATATCATCTTTATTGCTTAATTAATTAAAATCATTGCAATCACAACATCTTATATAACCAAGAAAAACACATTTACATTACGAACAAAACGTCTTCTCATCACATAATATAAAAAACTGTCTCATAAATACAATTTAAAAACGTATCAATAAGCCCAAATCTAGCCACCTTACATCGTTAATCACAGGATATTATTGCATAGTATACATTTTAAAGTGACGGTGTGCATTACATACTATTTCCATGGATATAACAGAGAAATACTCTGACAAATAATCATTCATTTCCACTATGAAAACTACACCTGTTGTATTCCAAAGTGCTAGTGGTAAAGTGCAAAAAGACTAATGCAAAGAAGCTTCTTTTATACATTTCTTGACCCCCTTCCTTTCAAAGTGCTAATGTGCAAAAAGTGCATCAATTTGCTGTGATGATAACCCAACTATTGTTACATTTTAAATTAATACAGTCGCAACAAAAATTATTAAGTAATAGAATTTATGAGCCGTTAAAACTATTAGCACCAAAGCCATAAAAATAGAGGGTATATATAGCATTATTACATCTTCCCCTTTTAAAAAAAAACAACCACCATACATAAATTTGAATAAAAAAAGTATGATAACCGAGGTTTCTTAATATCTCTTCTTGACTCCTCATGTTGCTATTAACATTTTTGCACGTTTGAGTAATAGGAGGTGAAAATGGTGAAAAATGCAAGTTGTTACATTTGTGAATATGAACAAGTTTGAGAAAACAATTCAATCCAATATTCACACTTAGATCATTTAAAACCAATTATGATTTAAAAAGATCTTTCATTAACACAATCTTCAAATTTCTTTAGTTGTGTAAAACGTTTGAAATGTGAACCATTTATAGTTATAATTTTCTACTTGTTCTTCGCAGAAATCATTGATCCTTTAATTTTTGTCAAAGTTAAATGGTTGGGATCAAAATACCTTTGCGTTTGTTTATCTATGGCTGTTTGACCAGTAATAAATCACCCAGATTGGTGGTCTTGAATTTCAACATGTGTTTGTTGTCTGCATATTTTTCCAATCTCTATTTTGCTAACATATCATGTTTGAGAATTAGATCATGACATTTGGAGGTTTTGCAGATAATTGTGGTACGCAACTTTGTCTCACTTGTCTGAACATCATGATAGGTGAGACATCATTTCCATGAATGGTGTTCCTGTAATCCTATGAGTTACTCTCATACAGTTTAGGAATCTTTTTAATTCCTCACCATTGAATAGTGGCCGTCTGCCAGTTTCACACTCAAATGGTATTCCCCAAGTGGAGAATATCTCACCTAAAACTGAAAGTACAGAATATGCTGCAGTTGACGACATCTGTTTCGCTAACGAGAATCTTGTGTATTCATCAATAATGACAAATAATTACTGTCCTGAATCCAGGGCTCCATGGAAATCTGATGCTAATGTTGTCCAAATTGCTTCTGGTAATTTTGACATTTTAAGCTGTTCTGCAAATGTACTTCTTGTAGTGCATTTACATAGATCACAGGTTTAAACACTTTATTCAAACAAGCATCTAGTCCAGGAAACTATATTTCATCGTGTAGACCTTTTTTGATTGCTGTTATACCTCTGTGACTTTCATGAGTAGTATCAGCCACACTTCTTTGTAATGCCTGCAATATTTGAGTTCCTCTCAGAAGAATACCAGATGAAGTAATTGCAAGTTCATTGTGTACATTAAAAAAATATAATAGACTTTTCTTCTCAATTACGTACACTTGTCCTGGTATCTACATGTCTCAATCTGTTTGTGATAATTCTCTTAACTTCTTGAATTGTTCGATCTGCCTTTGAAGCTTTTATGAATTCTTTTTTCATAATTGTTTCAAAAGTCAAAGTCTTAATTAAACAAAAATATATATACTTTTCTGCTAATGATGTTTGATCTTGATGGGCCAAAACAGGATGTCTAGATAAATAATCTACAGGATTGAAGTATTTTTTTGGTTTATGTAAATTTAGAAAATTTTAGTCCATTAGTCTCATACCACATCTTTCAATGCGTTGTGGTATATTGGCCCTTGGGGTACCAAATATTGTCAGCAAGGCTTGATGATTAGTAACCACTGTGAATGGTTTCCCATACATAAATGTATAGTAAAGCTGGCATGCCCATACAAGTAAAACTCTTTCTTTTTCTGGCTGAGAATATTTTTTTGAATTTCAGACAAACATCTGCTGGCATGTGATATTACAATATCAAGAGCTTTGTTTTCATGATTTGGGTTACAGAAGTATCGCTTCTGATATACTGTTAATTCCATATGCATTGTAAGTTCAATGCTCAGAAAATACATTTTACATATTTCATTCCATTCAAACATGCTTTTTTTCTTTAGGTCACAAAATGGAGTACTGATAGTAGCAAAGTATTTGATATATTGCAGACAATAACTAGCCATACCTAGAAATGAACACAACTCTGACAGTTCCTTTGGGTGTGACATATTAACTAAAGAGTAACATTTTCCTGGATCTGGATGCATTGCTTCTTTTGAGCAAATATGACCATAAAATGTCTGGTTTTTCTGCTACACATTTTTCAGCATTTAAAGTGAGTCCAGCTCCACTTAAATATTCGCATAGTTTCACAAAAGAATGATCACGTTTTTCTTGACTTTTGTCCCTAAAATTAAGGTTTCATAATTGTTATTCTTTCAGTTTTTTGCTGATCTGATAAAATTATTTATTGTTTCCTGACTTATTTTAGCAGCTGCACAAACTCCAACATGTAACATTTTTATACCCGAACAATCTTAAATGAATCGAAAATGTTGTTATGTATCTTGATTGCTTATCAGTCTCCAGCTGATGATAACTTTTACATACATCTAATCTTGAAAATACTGCAGCCCTATTGAGATTGCTTATCATGTTATCCAAATGTGGTAAAGATGCTTTTCTTTCTCAGTGCTGTATTTGGTATTCTCATGTTGACACATATTCTAATCTTGTCTGTGTTTTTCTTTGAAACACCAACTATTGGAGAAACTCACAATTTTATGTCAGTTGCTGGTTCAATTATGTCTTGTTTTATTAACAATTTTATTTCTTCTCCCACTTTACTTTGTAGATGTATAGGGACATTTCTGTGCGTTTGTATTATTGGTTTAATGGTCTCAGTTATGTACAAATTAACTACTTTTCTTTTTCATTCACCTACATTTTGAATGAAATCTGGAACTTTTCCAAGAGTTGGATGCTGCCATGTAAAATAAAATGTCACTGCAATCAAACCCATGAGGTGAGCAGACACTCTGCTTTTTTCGTTTATACACACGAGGAGGGATCGGCCAAGATCGGACCTTTTGGTGAACGACACCATTTGGGCCCTTTTAACTTCATTATAAATGTGATACCAGCTTTGGCTGGACATACAAGTGGAGACTGTTCAGATCCTACACATCACTCTGAAAGGAATCATCAAGCTATAACAGCATAATTATACCGGTCCACATTCATATGGGATCGCCCTGGGAATCCTAAAGACAAGGAAGACTTGGAGTCCCAGCCACAAGGAATAATAGATTTGTATAGGTGGTAGACAACTAGTTTCCTGAAGAAGGTGGTCATGAATAATAAGAACCCACCAAACGGGTCGATGCACCAATGTTTCCACACTAAATTGACTAAACATTGATTGAAATTGTGATTTAAAAAAAAATGTAAATGTTGGTTTTTAATCAATGATTTAATTGCGGTTAAGTGAAATGTGCACAACACATAGGCACCTCTATTAGCCCTAAACTTGTTGGCAATATACGAAGAGGCCCTATCCATTGCCTGTCTCTCTGCCTTCCAGAGAGAAGCAACAGTCATCTCTTTCCCCAACCCCAACAAAGACCCTGTGTTTGCAGGCTCCTACAGACCATTAGCTCTTCTCAACACTGGTACTAGTGAAAATAAGGAATGGATCGACTGGCACCCCTGGACCCATGCTTAGTCCACCCAGATCAGAATGGATTTGTCCTAGACCACAATGCTTCCCTGAATTTACGGTGCTTCTTTAGGATTATGACTTATGCTCACCACACTTGACCTTAAACCTTGAAAAGGCCTTTGACTCATTGGCGTGAGATTACCTTTTTGATGCGCTGTCCAGATATGGCATCGGAAAGCACTTTTTACAATTAGTAAAATTATGATACACTAACCCCCCTAATCAGGGTAAGATGGGGCTCCTTCTCTCAGGAGTTATTTCCATACACAGGGGGATGAAACAGGCTGTTGTTTTCCCTGTCGATTGAACCACTGGCATTAGCAGTGCGAACCAGGGGTTGGCACTGGGGAATCCCTCTAGGTGATGGGGCACATGTGATATCTTTATATGTAGATGATATGTTGCTCTACATCAGGGACACACACAATATTCATGCCACAATTGCTTCAACTCTGGCCCTCTTTGCAAAATCTTCCCTAAACCCGTTTCTCTTCGATGTTTCCAAGCCATGCTTTGTTCTCAGCGGGGCACAATTGGAATGGCAGCAACGCATATTTAGGTATCTGGGGGTTCAGGTATATCATTTCACATCTGATCTTTTTGATGGTAATGTCACTCGTGCAGTAACATCACTGCACATCCAGATGACTTTCTAACGCACTGTGCCACTGGCGGTAGTGGGAAGGGTGGTTTGATCTAAAATGGTGGTTTTGCCCCACTTTCTATACTTATTTACCAACCTTCCTATTCACATCCCTGTTACGTTCTTTACATTCTTTCATGCACTTGATTAATAGATTTGAGAATTTAGTTGGAACCAAAAAAAGCTGCAGGGTGGCTTTAGTCAAACTCTGCTTACCCACGGACAGGGGGTGATATAGCTGCTCCGCATTTCGAACAGTACTGCCTCACTGCCCAAATCCAATGGATTTCCAAATAGCTGGTGGGCTTTCACCTGTCAGACACAGCCACATCTTCACATAGTTGGAGCTTGACCGCCATTCTTAATCTGTTTCACCCTTGCAGGCGAATGAGAGTGCCTGACTCGCTATTGCTAGGAGTTGAGTATTGTAGATGCCTACACGTCACTAAACACATGATCCCACATGTGCCAGGGTTGGCGCTGCTGGGTAAACCTAGGAATGGTGGGCCCACTTCAGCAACTGAGTTGATAACATGGCACGCTGAGCGCCTACACACACTGAGGTACCTGTACAGGGATGGTACCTTGGCAACATGTGAGGCATTTATGGAAGAGAATGGCCTACCCTCTGGTCAATTTTTATTTCCCAACTCACCGATTGCCACACTAAGGAATCACTGGGGAGATATGACCCAGGAACTGCCCATCCATCTCACAATCCAAAATATACATATGATGGGTAGGGGCAGACACCTCATACGTTGGTTTACTGGTTCACTCTGCTCCCACATTATTCCACAGCACCTCAATCTATGACAATTTTTAAAAGCAGACCTAGCACGCCCATACTAATAAGAATTGGTCTGCTTTGCTGGAGGGCCCAAGGCACGTGCTGTGCAACGCTCGGTTTAAGCTTATTTAACTTTGCATAGAGGGCGGAGCTTGCTCGCGTTGCGCTTACATAGATGCTGACTTGCTACTTATGATTTGGGCTTGCCCTACTGGACTATCATCACATCAAGTTTACATGCAAGCACTGACTGCCTGAACCTGCATAAGTGGGGAATGTACCTCCTGCGGTTGTATCGTAGACTCTAGAAACACAGAGGGACTTCCTGCTTTCTAGACTTGGACCACATAGTGGCTAAGCAGCTTATTACCGGCAGATGGAAATCCTCTGAGCCCCCATTATTTGCAGCGAGGGGGCGATCAATGCTTAATTGGGCAACACCAAAAGAAGTGTAGCCCTGCATAGACACACTTGAGCTGAGAAAGTATCCAATTGCCATTTAGTGGGATACTATTTTATCTGTCTGTCAGTCTAATCACTCACACAAGTACGGCAATGTCAGTGATACTGTGTCAGGGGGCCCGGACACGTAGACTATGGTTGTTGACAAATGCTATTCATCTTGTTCATCATGACAGCCCTAATGCACACACTTTCCGAGGTCATTAGCACTGGGTATTTAATGCAGCATCCTTCAGAGATGGAAGGTGGGAGGAGTGGTGGTGGATCGCCAAGGTGTGTGGTCTTTTAAGTTTTTTCCCTAGAGTTATCACTTCTAAATTTCTATTAAAATGTATGAATCTGTTTCCAACTTCACCTGTAATTCACCTGGCGATCCGCTGCTTCTACTTTTTGTTGCAGGAGTTATCATACAGACATCTCAATAGGTGCACAGAGATGCACTTCCTGGACATGTGTCCTAATTCAGAGCTTTGCTCTAGTGTTTATCCTATTGTATGGGTTTGCTAAAGTTTACCCACTTCTGTAACTCACCTGTATTAGTGACATACCATGTTTATCACAATATCTTGGTTACATTTCATGTCATTATGGCTTACAATATATTATGCTACCCGTCACTTGCTTTTTCAGTGTACTATTTGGAAAAAGCACAATGCGTCTGACCACGGTTCAGCACCTCTGTTTCAAAATAGATAGGTTAGTAAATTGTCTGTGCAACCACATCCGGAGTTCGCCGCACTTTCACTCCACTGAGAGGCAGAAACAACAGTTCATAAGGAGAAGGATGGTGCACCAGAATGAAGTCAATGAGCTGCCAATATATTCCAAAGGTATATCCTTTAATATTTTTTTCATTTTAAAATGGAGACTTCAGCCAACGCGTTTCGTTCCAATTGGAACTTCGTCAGGGCTGAAAAAAGTGCACAAAATAGAAAAATACTAAGTACACTTCAATACATAGAACAGCACATCAGAATAACAAACATCATATATAATACATATATATAAAAACATTTAATTTCATGACATTTAAAACATATATATATATAAAAAAAACATTAGACACATCAATTCATGACATTTGAAGAACGGCCCAAGAATCCAAAAAAACAACATATATATATATAGAAGGCAATTGTAAAAGGAAGTGACTTCCATAATTGGGGCGGAACCTTCGCAAGAAGGCAAATGAAAAACTTTGTAATGCTCACCTGTGAGACACGAACAATAGATTTTTGGAGCAGGCACACCTGGGAAGAAGTTTCTAGTTGAAACGAAACATGTTGGTGCAGATGCCGTGTCCCGTTTGTTTCTGCAAGCAATAAAGCATTGAAGGCAAGTTTGTGTGCGACTCACTTATCTCTTCGAGGGAGATTGTTGTTGGAATATATATATATATATATATATATATATATATATATATATATATACGAAGGAGGTCTTCACATGATTAAAGAGACAATACGATTGTGCAACGTTATTAAATGTGTAAATTTTGGTGCTCATATTATTTAAAAATATTAGCCCATATGCACGTATGAACTGTGGACTGAAATGATTGTATTTCAACTGTACGATCTGATGCAGACATAAATAATGTACCGTATGTATCAGTATTACCGGGTAACACGAGTATCTGACCTTTCTAAAATGGCTGACAGGTTTACTCTTACACAGCACAGCACCTTTCAAAGAGTCCTATGTCTATGTTGTTTTTTGTGTACACTGTTTATTTAAATTGATTACGTGCACTGAGGCTCTCGAACGTGATCAAGGCTTAACCGCCAAAACGCGTTGTTTGTTTGCCGCAATAAATCGTTTTTTGCAGAAGAAAGGTGTCCGAGTATCTTTTGATATAAGAAAAGATCGCTGAAATAATTGTTTGGAGTCTCAGTATCCAGGCTCGGCCCGCCGAAGACAGCTTTTCAATCTAACCGGGAATCGTGGAAAGAAAGTAATTTGCAAGTTTAAAAGCTGACCCCCTGTCTGGTACGGGAATACGAGTGACGAACAGAAGTGTGTTCGGATAAAACGGAATCTGGTGTGGTGCCACGAATCACGGCGGCTCGAACATCAAGACTCAAGAGCAATCCCGAAGGGTAAAGAAAGAAAAACGCCTGTTGCAAACGCAGCTCCGTTCAGAGTCGGTAAGTCACGGTCCTTTGTGTACATCTAACCCGAGGCAGCTTGCATCTGCTACGAGGTTTCCAGGAGGCTTACCGTTCTGTAAACGGACTGTGTGTGACCGGCTTAAAGGGGCAGGGAGCTGAATGGTACTGTGAGCGGGCACGCTCAGTGTTCAGCATTCCCGACTGCAAAATAACAAAAGATTCCAACTATGGTGGCAAGTGCGTTAGAGTCCCGTAGAAAACTGACTGCGGATAAATTGTTTTTTGCTCAGAATACAGTGGACCCAAGTACTAATGCCAACAATACAACTATAACGGAAGAAATTAAAACGCAGTCACTGTTTAGTTCATTGGAGAAATTATATAAAAAGGAGTTGAACAAATGGTGGGAGGCTGAATCCCTCCAGAGATACATTGATGTGAAGAGGGTCCCGAGAGGCCTACGAATTTATACAATCCCGACATACGAAGACCCAGATGTTGAAATGTTTGAAGTATGGCCGAACAACTCGACAGCGTGCTCACTAACAATGATGCGTATCTTGGCCAAATAGGCAATTAAAGACAGAGCCAAAATACTAATAGAGATTGATAATATTCTAGACCAACTGAACCAACTAGTGACTAAAGAGAGCCTGGATGAATTTATGACAAAGACCATGGCAAAAATGGATAAATTAGAAGCAGAAATTACTGCCAAAAAAACAACGTGAATTCTTACGGGATTTCAAAGACTATAAAACAGGACGCACTCTTACATTTCACAGAAAATACGACCACTTATTTGATAAAAATCAAGGAGGGGGTAAAAAAAGATCAGAAATCCCCGTGCCTATAGTGGAAGTAAGTGAAAGTGATGTCTCTGATGACAACCTCTCTGACATCTCACTGACCTTGGCCAATCAAGAAACAACACCTGATTCACAAAAAATCACGAAGAGTTTTTTGTTACAATTCCAAATGTTAAATCAAACTCGGACAGAGGGGCAGGAGCAGGGGGTGCAAAGGGGCAGAGGACGAGGTGGCAGAGGAAGAATGAGAGGAACCGGAAGGCCAAAACAAGGAGAAAGAAACGCAACACCGGCCCCTGTGGGAGTAGAAACACGGGGCAAAAAACATCTCCAAAAAACAGCATGACCGTAGTGAACCTCTCCAATCGATCTCTGACACCTGAGGAAATTGATGTGCTCTCCCTGGGCCTCTCTTTTTGCCCCACAAGTAACATGAATTTTGCACGTACCGAGTGGATTTGTTTTTCTTCTCAAGAAAACTTAAGCTGAAGAAATGGTTTAACACTAAACCTAGAGGAGATATAATTGACGATGGATGGAATACTGTGAGTAACCTCAACACTGATGTTTGTGATCTAATGATAAATGACACACAGCAACCTATGACTGAACTTGATATGAATACTTGGAGATTTGAGACGGATTTAAACCCGGGGAGTAAATTTAAACCCAAATCCATCTTTCTCCCGAATGTTCAGTATGAAGCAATAGACATATTTGAAAAAGGTGTTCTTGCTGATTTGCACAAACTGAGAACTACTAAAACCCCTGTACAACATAAGAACCTTACTACCCCCCAGATCATTGCTATTGAAAATCTGAAAGCTGATAACGACATAGTCGTACGACAATCAGATAAAGGGGGTAATGTTGTTGTGCTAAGCAAAGAGATGTATTTAAGAGAAGGGATGCGGCAATTACAGGATACCACCTGCTACCAAAAATCTGAAAAAACAGATATACTAAGATCTAATATCATGTACAGAGAAATGCTGGTTGAGTGGCGTGAGAAAGGCTTGCTTGAGTGGGAGGAATTTTATTATCTATACTGCCCACATCCCCGCATTCCAGTCCTTTATGTATTGCCCAAGCTGCATAAAAATCATTCAAACCCACCAGGAAGACCAATTGTCTCCTCTATGGGCTCCCTCCTTGAAAATACATCACGTTTCATCAATTTTTATATAAGACCATATGTTGTTGCACTTCCCTCGTATCTGAGGGATACTACTCATTTTCTCACCTGTATACAAGGCATACACTGGGAAGATGATTTTGTCTTCATTGCCCTGGATGTTGGCAGCTTATACACCTCCATCAAGCACCAACCAGGGATTAATGCGATCAAACATTTTTTGAAAGCTCGATCTATATCACTGCTGGACCATTCCAAGATGATCATACAAATGATTGAATTTTGTCTAACAAACAACTTTCTTGCCTTTAATGGTAGCATTTTTAGACAGTCACAAGGCACCGCGATGGGCACGTGCTTCGCCCCCAGCTACGTGAATTTATTCATGGGCTGGTGTGAGGAGCAGGTGGCCGCATCAATGGAGGAATTTAACACCAAAGTTGCCCTGTGGCTACGCTACATCGACAACATTTTTATCATCTGGAATGGGTCAGAACAATCAGCAGTTGAATTTGTGAGGAAACTCAATGTAAATGACTTGAATTTGACATTCAGTGCAAACATCAGCACAACATCTGCTGAATTTTTGGACATCTCTGTTTCCATTGTGAACCATAACATTGTAACCAGTTTACACCGTAAAAACACTGCGGGTAACAGCATTTTGAAAGCCAATAGTTCACACCCACGGAACCTAGTACAAAGTATTCCCTATGGGAAACTATTACGGGCTAGAAGAAACTGTAGCTCTATGGCCACATACGAACTAGAGAAGCTCACTATGTGTGAAAGATTTAGAGAGCGGGGGTACAGCGAAAGAACCATCGGTGAGGCCTGTAGAAGGGTTGGTGTAATTGAGAGGAATGATCTGCTCTTTCCCACAAAAGACACCGAAATACAAGAGACAGTAAGGTTCATCACCACATATTGTGGACAAGCCCATAAAATACGGCACATTTTTAAAAAACACTGGCATATCCTTTTAAGTGATGACCATCTGAAAACTGACCTTGGTAGTAACCCCCAAATCACTTTCCGAAAAAGCAGATCGCTCAAAGATGAGCTACGCCATAACTACATAACACAACTAAACAGAAACACCCAACAAACTCAGATAGGGTTTAAATGTTGCAAAGGATGCAAAGCCTGTAAGAACAGTGTCAATTGTAAAAAACTATCAATTCCGAATACTAACAGAGAGTTTACTATTAGGAAGCATCTGACTTGCAACACTACACATTGTGTTTATTTACTGATCTGCCCCTGTAACAAATGGTACGTGGGGAGTACCAACAACTCTGACAGTTCCTTTGGGTGTGACATATTAACTAAAGATTAACATTTTCCTGGATCTGGATGCATTGCTTCTTTTGAGCAAATATGACCATAAAATGTCTGGTTTTTCTGCTACACATTTTTCAGCATTTAAAGTGAGTCCAGCTCCACTTAAATATTCGCATAGTTTCACAAAAGAATGATCACGTTTTTCTTGACTTTTGTCCCTAAAATTAAGGTTTCATAATTGTTATTCTTTCAGTTTTTTGCTGATCTGATAAAATTATTTATTGTTTCCTGACTTATTTTAGCAGCTGCACAAACTCCAACATGTAACATTTTTATACCCGAACAATCTTAAATGAATCGAAAATGTTGTTATGTATCTTGATTGCTTATCAGTCTCCAGCTGATGATAACTTTTACATACATCTAATCTTGAAAATACTGCAGCCCTATTGAGATTGCTTATCATGTTATCCAAATGTGGTAAAGATGCTTTTCTTTCTCAGTGCTGTATTTGGTATTCTCATGTTGACACATATTCTAATCTTGTCTGTGTTTTTCTTTGAAACACCAACTATTGGAGAAACCCACAATTTTATGTCAGTTGCTGGTTCAATTATGTCTTGTTTTATTAACAATTTTATTTCTTCTCCCACTTTACTTTGTAGATGTATAGGGACATTTCTGTGCGTTTGTATTATTGGTTTAATGGTCTCAGTTATGTACAAATTAACTACTTTTCTTTTTCATTCACCTACATTTTGAATGAAATCTGGAACTTTTCCAAGAATTGGATGCTGCCATGTAAAATAAAATGTCACTGCAATCAAACCCATGAGGTGAGCAGACACTCTGCTTTTTTCGTTTATACACACGAGGAGGGATCGGCCAAGATCGGACCTTTTGGTGAACGACACCATTTGGGCCCTTTTAACTTCATTATAAATGTGATACCCGCTTTGGCTGGACATACAAGTGGAGACTGTTCAGATCCTACACATCACTCTGAAAGGAATCATCAAGCTATAACAGCATAATTATACCGGTCCACATTCATATGGGATCGCCCTGGGAATCCTAAAGACAAGGAAGACTTGGAGTCCCAGCCACAAGGAATAATAGATTTGTATAGGTGGTAGACAACTAGTTTCCTGAAGAAGGTGGTCATGAATAATAAGAACCCACCAAACGGGTCGATGCACCAATGTTTCCACACTAAATTGACTAAACATTGATTGAAATTGTGATTTAAAAAAAAATGTAAATGTTGGTTTTTAATCAATGATTTAATTGCGGTTAAGTGAAATGTGCACAACACATATGCACCTCTATTAGCCCTAAACTTGTTGGCAATATACGAAGAGGCCCTATCCATTGCCTGTCTCTCTGCCTTCCAGAGAGAAGCAACAGTCATCTCTTTCCCCAACCCCAACAAAGACCCTGTGTTTGCAGGCTCCTACAGACCATTAGCTCTTCTCAACACTGGTCTTAGTGAAAATAAGGAATGGATCGACTGGCACCCCTAGACCCATGCTTAGTCCACCCAGATCAGAATGGATTTGTCCTAGACCACAATGCTTCCCTGAATTTACGGTGCTTCTTTAGGATTATGACTTATGCTCACCACACTTGACCTTAAACCTTGAAAAGGCCTTTGACTCATTGGCGTGAGATTACCTTTTTGATGCGCTGTCCAGATATGGCATCGGAAAGCACTTTTTACAATTAGTAAAATTATGATACACTAACCCCCCTAATCAGGGTAAGATGGGGCTCCTTCTCTCAGGAGTTATTTCCATACACAGGGGGATGAAACAGGCTGTTGTTTTCCCTGTCGATTGAACCACTGGCATTAGCAGTGCGAACCAGGGGTTGGCACTGGGGAATCCCTCTAGGTGATGGGGCACATGTGATATCTTTATATGTAGATGATATGCTGCTCTACATCAGGGACACACACAATATTCATGCCACAATTGCTTCAACTCTGGCCCTCTTTGCAAAATCTTCCCTAAACCCGTTTCTCTTCGATGTTTCCAAGCCATGCTTTGTTCTCAGCGGGGCACAATTGGAATGGCAGCAACGCATATTTAGGTATCTGGGGGTTCAGGTATATCATTTCACATCTGATCTTTTTGATGGTAATGTCACTCGTGCAGTAACATCACTGCACATCCAGATGACTTTCTAACGCACTGTGCCACTGGCGGTAGTGGGAAGGGTGGTTTGATCTAAAATGGTGGTTTTGCCCCACTTTCTATACTTATTTACCAACCTTCCTATTCACATCCCTGTTACGTTCTTTACATTCTTTCATGCACTTGATTAATAGATTTGAGAATTTAGTTGGAACCAAAAAAAGCTGCAGGGTGGCTTTAGTCAAACTCTGCTTACCCACGGACAGGGGGTGATATAGCTGCTCCGCATTTCGAACAGTACTGCCTCACTGCCCAAATCTCGCTCGATCTATATCACTGCTGGACCATTCCAAGATGATCATACAAATGATTGAATTTTGTCTAACAAACAACTTTCTTGTCTTTAATGGTAGCATTTTTAGACAGTCAAAAGGCACCGCGATGGGCACGTGCTTCGCCCCCAGCTACGTGAATTTATTCATGGGCTGGTGTGAGGAGCAGGTGGCCGCATCAATGGAGGAATTTAACACCAAAGTTGCCCTGTGGCTACGCTACATCGACAACATTTTTATCATCTGGAATGGGTCAGAACAATCAGCAGTTGAATTTGTGAGGAAACTCAATGTAAATGACTTGAATTTGACATTCAGTGCAAACATCAGCACAACATCTGCTGAATTTTTGGACATCTCTGTTTCCATTGTGAACCATAACATTGTAACCAGTTTACACCGTAAAAACACTGCGGGCAACAGCATTTTGAAAGCCAATAGTTCACACCCACGGAACCTAGTACAAAGTATTCCCTATGGGAAACTATTACGGGCTAGAAGAAACTGTAGCTCTATGGCCACATACGAACTAGAGAAGCTCACTATGTGTGAAAGATTTAGAGAGCGGGGGTACAGCGAAAGAACCATCGGTGAGGCCTGTAGAAGGGTTGGTGTAATTGAGAGGAATGATCTGCTCTTTCCCACAAAAGACACCGAAATACAAGAGACAGTAAGGTTCATCACCACATATTGTGGACAAGCCCATAAAATACGGCACATTTTTAAAAAACACTGGCATATCCTTTTAAGTGATGACCATCTGAAAACTGACCTTGGTAGTAACCCCCAAATCACTTTCCGAAAAAGCAGATCGCTCAAAGATGAGCTACGCCATAACTACATAACACAACTAAACAGAAACACCCAACAAACTCAGATAGGGTTTAAATGTTGCAAAGGATGCAAAGCCTGTAAGAACAGTGTCAATTGTAAAAAACTATCAATTCCGAATACTAACAGAGAGTTTACTATTAGGAAGCATCTGACTTGCAACACTACACATTGTGTTTATTTACTGATCTGCCCCTGTAACAAATGGTACGTGGGGAGTACCAACAACTCTGACAGTTCCTTTGGGTGTGACATATTAACTAAAGATTAACATTTTCCTGGATCTGGATGCATTGCTTCTTTTGAGCAAATATGACCATAAAATGTCTGGTTTTTCTGCTACACATTTTTCAGCATTTAAAGTGAGTCCAGCTCCACTTAAATATTTGCATAGTTTCACAAAAGAATGATCACGTTTTTCTTGACTTTTGTCCCTAAAATTAAGGTTTCATAATTGTTATTCTTTCAGTTTTTTGCTGATCTGATAAAATTATTTATTGTTTCCTGACTTATTTTAGCAGCTGCACAAACTCCAACATGTAACATTTTTATACCCGAACAATCTTAAATGAATCGAAAATGTTGTTATGTATCTTGATTGCTTATCAGTCTCCAGCTGATGATAACTTTTACATACATCTAATCTTGAAAATACTGCAGCCCTATTGAGATTGCTTATCATGTTATCCAAATGTGGTAAAGATGCTTTTCTTTCTCAGTGCTGTATTTGGTATTCTCATGTTGACACATATTCTAATCTTGTCTGTGTTTTTCTTTGAAACACCAACTATTGGAGAAACCCACAATTTTATGTCAGTTGCTGGTTCAATTATGTCTTGCTTTATTAACAATTTTATTTCTTCTCCCACTTTACTTTGTAGATGTATAGGGACATTTCTGTGCGTTTGTATTATTGGTTTAATGGTCTCAGTTATGTACAAATTAACTACTTTTCTTTTTCATTCACCTACATTTTGAATGAAATCTGGAACTTTTCCAAGAATTGGATGCTGCCATGTAAAATAAAATGTCACTGCAATCAAACCCATGAGGTGAGCAGACACTCTGCTTTTTTCGTTTATACACACGAGGAGGGATCGGCCAAGATCGGACCTTTTGGTGAACGACACCATTTGGGCCCTTTTAACTTCATTATAAATGTGATACCAGCTTTGGCTGGACATACAAGTGGAGACTGTTCAGATCCTACACATCACTCTGAAAGGAATCATCAAGCTATAACAGCATAATTATACCGGTCCACATTCATATGGGATCGCCCTGGGAATCCTAAAGACAAGGAAGACTTGGAGTCCCAGCCACAAGGAATAATAGATTTGTATAGGTGGTAGACAACTAGTTTCCTGAAGAAGGTGGTCATGAATAATAAGAACCCACCAAACGGGTCGATGCACCAATGTTTCCACACTAAATTGACTAAACATTGATTGAAATTGTGATTTAAAAAAAAATGTAAATGTTGGTTTTTAATCAATGATTTAATTGCGGTTAAGTGAAATGTGCACAACACATATGCACCTCTATTAGCCCTAAACTTGTTGGCAATATACGAAGAGGCCCTATCCATTGCCTGTCTCTCTGCCTTCCAGAGAGAAGCAACAGTCATCTCTTTCCCCAACCCCAACAAAGACCCTGTGTTTGCAGGCTCCTACAGACCATTAGCTCTTCTCAACACTGGTCTTAGTGAAAATAAGGAATGGATCGACTGGCACCCCTAGACCCATGCTTAGTCCACCCAGATCAGAATGGATTTGTCCTAGACCACAATGCTTCCCTGAATTTACGGTGCTTCTTTAGGATTATGACTTATGCTCACCACACTTGACCTTAAACCTTGAAAAGGCCTTTGACTCATTGGCGTGAGATTACCTTTTTGATGCGCTGTCCAGATATGGCATCGGAAAGCACTTTTTACAATTAGTAAAATTATGATACACTAACCCCCCTAATCAGGGTAAGATGGGGCTCCTTCTCTCAGGAGTTATTTCCATACACAGGGGGATGAAACAGGCTGTTGTTTTCCCTGTCGATTGAACCA
This sequence comes from Lissotriton vulgaris, assembly GCF_964263255.1. Classification (NCBI taxonomy): domain Eukaryota; kingdom Metazoa; phylum Chordata; class Amphibia; order Caudata; family Salamandridae; genus Lissotriton; species Lissotriton vulgaris. Next base: position 971,842,481 of record NC_141697.1, read on the forward strand.
CTGGCATTAGCAGTGCGAACCAGGGGTTGGCACTGGGGAATCCCTCTAGGTGATGGGGCACATGTGATATCTTTATATGTAGATGATATGCTGCTCTACATCAGGGACACACACAATATTCATGCCACAATTGCTTCAACTCTGGCCCTCTTTGCAAAATCTTCCCTAAACCCGTTTCTCTTCGATGTTTCCAAGCCATGCTTTGTTCTCAGCGGGGCACAATTGGAATGGCAGCAACGCATATTTAGGTATCTGGGGGTTCAGGTATATCATTTCACATCTGATCTTTTTGATGGTAATGTCACTCGTGCAGTAACATCACTGCACATCCAGATGACTTTCTAACGCACTGTGCCACTGGCGGTAGTGGGAAGGGTGGTTTGATCTAAAATGGTGGTTTTGCCCCACTTTCTATACTTATTTACCAACCTTCCTATTCACATCCCTGTTACGTTCTTTACATTCTTTCATGCACTTGATTAATAGATTTGAGAATTTAGTTGGAACCAAAAAAAGCTGCAGGGTGGCTTTAGTCAAACTCTGCTTACCCACGGACAGGGGGTGATATAGCTGCTCCGCATTTCGAACAGTACTGCCTCACTGCCCAAATCTCGCTCGATCTATATCACTGCTGGACCATTCCAAGATGATCATACAAATGATTGAATTTTGTCTAACAAACAACTTTCTTGTCTTTAATGGTAGCATTTTTAGACAGTCAAAAGGCACCGCGATGGGCACGTGCTTCGCCCCCAGCTACGTGAATTTATTCATGGGCTGGTGTGAGGAGCAGGTGGCCGCATCAATGGAGGAATTTAACACCAAAGTTGCCCTGTGGCTACGCTACATCGACAACATTTTTATCATCTGGAATGGGTCAGAACAATCAGCAGTTGAATTTGTGAGGAAACTCAATGTAAATGACTTGAATTTGACATTCAGTGCAAACATCAGCACAACATCTGCTGAATTTTTGGACATCTCTGTTTCCATTGTGAACCATAACATTGTAACCAGTTTACACCGTAAAAACACTGCGGGTAACAGCATTTTGAAAGCCAATAGTTCACACCCACGGAACCTAGTACAAAGTATTCCCTATGGGAAACTATTACGGGCTAGAAGAAACTGTAGCTCTATGGCCACATACGAACTAGAGAAGCTCACTATGTGTGAAAGATTTAGAGAGCGGGGGTACAGCGAAAGAACCATTGGTGAGGCCTGTAGCAGGGTTGGTGTAATTGAGAGGAATGATCTGCTCTTTCCCACAAAAGACACCGAAATACAAGAGACAGTAAGGTTCATCACCACATATTGTGGACAAGCCCATAAAATACGGCACATTTTTAAAAAACACTGGCATATCCTTTTAAGTGATGACCATCTGAAAACTGACCTTGGTAGTAACCCCCAAATCACTTTCCGAAAAAGCAGATCGCTCAAAGATGAGCTACGCCATAACTACATAACACAACTAAACAGAAACACCCAACAAACTCAGATAGGGTTTAAATGTTGCAAAGGATGCAAAGCCTGTAAGAACAGTGTCAATTGTAAAAAACTATCAATTCCGAATACTAACAGAGAGTTTACTATTAGGAAGCATCTGACTTGCAACACTACACATTGTGTTTATTTACTGATCTGCCCCTGTAACAAATGGTACGTGGGGAGTACCAAACATCAGGCTAAGAAAAGGATTCTTGAACACCGTCGAGCTATTGTCAACAATAACAAACTTTATCCAATAGCTAGACATTTTTGTTCACATCACTACCAGGATGCAAATGGATTGCGAATGGTTGTAATTGACTCTGTTGACCTGGGCATCAGGGGTGGTGATCAAGAATTGTCCTTACGTAAACTGGAATCACTGTACATTATTGAATTTAACAGTACTGTTCCTTATGGTTTGAATGTAACAGAGGAATTGGCAGTACATCTCCATTGATTTGAACGTTATGAGCTGTATTTGAAACAATATCCCAGTCAGAGTATCCAATAATTGTAATCTTTTACTCTTATAGGTGCTGTAGTGAGTAGAATATTATGGCCATTGATTATGCAGACGGATGGTGAAGCTCCACAATGTTTGACATGTTTCCACTATCAACAAAGTTTCTTGGCAATATTTTGATTTAGCCCACAGGGGCGGAACTATTGAACTGCATATACATGATGATGTCTTTTCTGGATATCTGCATCAATAACAAACTTGATTGCACATTACTGGTGCGTATGTTGGTACAACAATGTATATGATACTTTACGTATGCATAGCCCACTTGGGCTACATGAAATTTGGAGGATTGACATTAATCATCCCCCCTTTGTGACTCATTATGACCATGCAGCCATTAAGATAGCAAATGTATCGATACTTGCCATAAACATGACAACTGCAAACGAAGGAGGTCTTCACATGATTGAAGAGACAATACGAATGTGCAACGTTATTAAATGTGTACATTTTGGTGCTTATATTATTTAAAAATAATAGCCCATATGCACGTATGAACTGTGGACTGAAATGATTGTATTTCAACTGTACGATCTGATGCAGACATAAATAATGTACCGTATGTATCAGTATTACCGGGTAACACGAGTGTCTGACCTTTCTTAAATGGCCGACAGGTTTACTCTTACACAGCACAGCACCCTTCAAAGAGTCCTATGTCTATGTTGTTTTTTGTGTACACTGTTTATTTAAATTGATTACGTGCACTGAGGCTCTCGAACGTGATCAAGGCTTAACTGCCGAAACGCGTTGTTTGTTTGCCGCAATAAATCGTTTTTTGCAGAAGGAAGGTGTCCGAGTATCTTTTGATATAAGAAAAGATCGCTGAAATAATTGTTTTGAGTCTCGGTATCCAGGCTCGGACCGCCCGAAGACAGCTTTTCAATCTAACCGGGAATCGTGGAAAGAAAATATATATATATATATATATATATATATATATATATATATATATATATATATATATATATATATATATATATATATACACATACATACATATCTACAAAGACAATAATAATATATCTCAGACAGCAAAGAAGGGACAATAATTCTAAACATGAATAAAACTATATACACAAAAATGATATGAATATTAATGACATCACATTTGCAAACCTACTCATTAAAATGTAATTAACCTAATATCACAGAAGAACTTTGTTATTTCAGTTTTATAGAAACATACATATAAAACTGCGAGCCAAGAGAGGGAGGTGGACATTAGCATCATGGTAAAGATTCATCTATGATATTAACTCAAACCTGGTTGAACATAAGCCACAGTTCAAAACCAGACAAGAAACACTACTAAGGACACTGAGAATCTCACAAAAGAAGCACCCATCTTACCGTAATTCGTAAGAAAGATGTGAAAGTACCCCAGGCTTTCAAGCGGATACAAATAGACGTTAACCCCGTCATAACGTAAGGAGGATATAAAGCATCAGTGTGTATCATTAATTTCAAGCATATCCTAATATACATTGAAATTTTAAACGAAAAATTTGAAAAACAGTCTAAGCAAGAGAGAAATAGAAAGACCGGGCCGGGTACGCATGAATGGAAATATTGCTGCGTGTAATCCCAAAAAGCAAAGAGTGATAAGCTTGTACTAAAATTGGACAAGCGATAAGCCGAGGAGAGAAAGTACCATAACATTAAATACATGGGAAAAAGGAAAGGGGCAACAGAGGGTTTTCCCAGCATAATCCTAAGGTTCAAATTTACAAAAAACCCTGTTCACCAAAAAGTCATATTACCAAGAAGCATTAGTCTTCTCATGAGTTAATATGGGTCCCAAATGATGATCCCAAAGTAAAATTGAATCTGATAACAAAAATCAAATGGTTCTGTATCATGTTGTCTATAAATCCTATTTCATGAAAAATGGAAATATGTAATCCTTTTATCATCCCCAATCCCAAACTGCTACCTCCTTTTTGTCTCTAACATGTCTGTAAGAAGTAGTGCATCTCTCCATCGGTATTGTGTCCTAGTTGGATCGCCCTTAATCAACAAATCCATCTCAACTCCATAACAGTTCCCTGTTTCCTCCTCTTGCTTCTACTGGCACATGATATATTGCGTGAAACCAGAAAGTCAGGTCATTGGGATATTCGCTTAGATAGTGGTTTGTAATTGGATCCCTGTTATCTTTTGTTTTGATAGCCCGTCTATGTTCCTGTATCCTCAATTTAAGGCAGCGGATAGTGCTACCAACATATATGGTACCACATCTACAGCCAAAAATATAGGCCACATGTGTGGTGTTACAGTTCAAGAAATGGCCTATAGGGAATCTTTTAGGTGTATTGTAACAGAAATCCAAAGTCTTATTTCTACCCAGAGGGCATACATTGCACATTCCACATGTGTAAAAACCTCTTGGTTTTTCTGGTAACCAGGTGTGTGTCGTTTTAGGTGTCATCACGTAGCTAGGGCATAAGGAATTTCTCGAAGCCACTCCCCTCCTGTATGTGATGGAAGGTCTATTTTCAATTGCATCCTTGAGTCCAGTGATTTCAGTCAGTAAATGCCAATGCTTTCGAAAGATGTTAAAAATCGCACTACTGTGCACTGTGTACTGTGTTATAAATGTTGCTTCTGGGTTAGACCCATCAGTGCTAGATTTATCCTTGAGAGTATTGTTCCTATTCAGTTTGTGGGCCCTTGATTCAGCTCTGTCTAGAACTCTCTTTGTGTATCCCCTTTTGGCAAACCTATTTCTCGAATTCCTGATGAAAGTTTTAAATGTATCCTCGTCACTACAATTTCTCCGGATTCTGTCATCTTGCCAAAGCCAATATTGTTTTTCACAGAGCTGGGGTGCGCACTGTTCACGTGCAATACTGAGTTACACAAAGTCTTCTTCCTATAGAGAGAGCTTGTATCTGACCCTGTTTGATATAAAACTGTATACCAAAGGAAGTTGATACGTTCCTTGTTGTACATCATTGAAAATTTGACATTGTAGGTATTCTCATTCAAAAACGTCAGGTATTGATGTATCTGTTCCACTGACCCTGACCACTGACAAATAACGTCGTCAATGTACCTCTCCCAGTACACAATGAAATTGGTGCAAGGAGAGGCACCTCTGCCCCAAGCATGCTCCCTCTCAACCACCCCATAAAAAGGCAGGCCTAGGACGGAGCAAACTTGGAGCCCATCTTGGTTCCATGCACCTGCTGGAACCAGCAGTTATCAAAAAGGAAGAAGTTATTACTTACAATAATGTCAATCATAGAGACAATCATTTCATTATAATCAAACAGTCCCACATCCTCTCTATCCAGAAAGGATTGCACTGCTTTGATCCCAAGCTCCTTATCTATGCACATGTAGAGACTTTCTACATCAAGCGTTATGAACATGAGGTCTTCCGACCATTCAAAGTCCTTGAACTTCATAAGAATGTCATTGCTGTCCCTAACATAAGTTGGTAAGTTAGGGACGTGTTTCTGAAGTCTCACGTCTATGTATTGGGACCGTTTTTTTGTGGGTGATCCCACCCAAGAAATAATGGGTCTTTCTGGGGGAAACCTCCTGCCTTTGTGTATCTTTGGTAAGATGTATATACATGGGAAGTTCGGACAGTCAACCCATAGGTACCTGCATTCATCCTCTGTCAGTAGACTCACTTCTTTCCATTCAATTAATTTTACATTAATCCTAGTAGTAATGGTCTGGACAGGATTGTTCTGAATTTCCTGATAGTTCAAGTTGTTACTGAGTTGTCTTTCTATTTATTGCGTATAATCCATATGGTTCATCACAACAACATTCCCACCTTTATCGGCTTCTCGAATAACAAAATTGGGGTCCCTATTGAGTCTTTTAATGGCCAACCTTTCAGTGGCTGTGATGTTGTGGGAGACCCGCGGTGTATATTTGTTGGGAATTTCTAAGTCATATATATCTTCTGTGACTTTTCCATAAAAAGTATCGATGTTGCGATGGTATGAATGCATAGGTATGAACTTTATCAACGTTTGCATTTTGGGTGAAATCAAGATGTCTGAGTACAGAGGGAATACCTTGATCCTCCTCGTTATTGAGGGTCAATAAGCATTGTACATCACGGATGTCACGAATGGTATGAGTTCCAGGATACTGGCCAGCAGTTGTGCCTCCAGGATTGTGTGGTCTGTTGGAAAAATAGTCCTTTCATTTTAGTACCCTGATACATTTATACCGATCAACATGTGTGTTTGCAAAATCACCCTCCTGCGTTGGGCAAAAATTGAGGCCCTTACTCAAAATATTGACTTCATCAATGTCCAAAACTTTAATAGATAAGTTGCCAATTTTTAAATCGATATTCACATTTTGACAGACAGTGAGATCAGCAGGAATAAATGAACTCATTGTATGGCTTTGCTAAAGTTTACCCACTTCTGTAACTCACCTGTATTATTGACATACCATGTTTATCACAATATCTTGGCTACATTACATGTCATTATGTCTTACAATGTATATTATGCTACACGTTACTTGCATTTTCATTGTACTGTATAAATAAAAACTTCAATAAACAGATTCAAACAAAAAAAACATTGCTTTAGCAGGCACAATACTGTTACTTCAACTACCTGACATCCTAAAGACCAGCGGATGTTTAGTAGGCAGAGCCAAACATTGGCCACAAAGCCAATGGCAGAAGAGAGCTGATCCAATTCCCAAATGTATGTGTGCTGTTCGAAGGGCTGAAATAATATGTGAATGACACTCTGTCTGATAAATAACTGAAGTGGATTACCCAATCTTCATTTTCTCGATGCAAGGTTATGTATTATTTTTGAGAAAACTGGAGAGACAGCTAAACCATTCCTCTGGTCTGACTTGATTCACACAGAAAAAGATATAGCACAGGGTGCAATGGGTCCTTGGTTCACACGCAAAGACATAAAGCATGCGTCAAGAGCATCACAATCTTGCCTAAAAGACAAGGAACAAGTTTTTAATTTTAATTTAAAAAGAACTTGTAGAGCGCACGTACACTGAGTCAGTTTCATGGCGCTGGTGAGGTCCCTAAAAGAATGAGATAGGAGAGCTAGTGATAATAGGATAGCTAGGTGCCAAAAGCCTGCTGGAATAAGAATGTTTTTAGTGACCTCCGAAACTCCATGTAGGAGGAAGAGAGCCTTAAGGATAAGGGGAGGTCATTCCAGAAGGTGGGAGCGAGTACAGCAAACTTCTGCCCTCCTGCCCTCTTCTTTTTGAACCGGGGCGTGGTTAGTAAGGCTAAGCTAGAGGAGCGGAGGTCTCTAGAAGGAACATAGGGAGAAATAGCCGAATTAATGAAGGCCGGGGCAGTACCCGCTCTTGCTTGAAAGGTCAAGCACCCCAGCTTAAACCTGGCTCGTTCTTTTATCGGGAGCCAATGTAAGCTCTTGAGTAGGGGAGTCGAGTGGTGGGACTTAGACAGGCCAAAAACCAGGCGGGCAGCCTGGTTTTGTACTAACTGTAGGCGCTGCAAGGCATATGCAGGGGCTCCATTGTAAATGATGTTTCCATAGTCAATTTTTGACAGGACCATGGCCATCAGGATTAGCTTTAGAGCAGAAGTGGAAAAGAATCTGGCAATTTTCCGGATAAGTCGGAGTGTAAAGAAACAAGAAGAAACCACCGAACTAATGTGTGAGTGGAGGGTTAATTGGTTGTTAAGCATAATCCCAAGGGTTTTAACTGAACTAGAAGGGGAAGGAGGGGGTCCAAGTGAGGAGGGCCAGAAAGAAGAGGACCAGGGATTGGCAGCGCCGCCCGTCGCCACAAATTCCGTTTTATCCGGATTGAGTTTTAACTGGTTGGTGTTCATCCAGTCTCGGATAAATAGCATGACGGACTGGAAACTGCCAACCCCTGAAGGGGAGGAAAGGTCAAAAATGAGTTGGAGATCATCTGCATAATTATATACAGTGACCTCCATGTTCTGTAAAGCAAAAACCAGGGGGAAAATGTAAAGATTAAAAAGTAAAGGGGAAAGAGCAGAACCCTGAGGGACACCACAGTTGACAGTACGTGGAGAGGCCGAGATCCTTCAGGAAAGACTCGACCCAGGCAAATGCAAGCCCTTCAATCCCCGCCGCCCTGACCCGGGACAACAAGATGTTATGGTCCACGGTGTCAAAGGCGGCGGAGAGGTCTAAAAGGACCAGAATCTTGGGGGTGTTGGCGTCGAGTCAAGTACACTGTAGGACCAGTATCTATGTCTTCTGTGTCTTCTATGAAGACATAGAAAAAGTATTCTACTTCAGGGCCAGTCAGTGCAAGCTTACTTCGAAGACATGGAAGAAATGTGGTACTGCATGGCCTGTGCAAGCTTACTTTAAAATCTAAGATCCATGTGACAAGAATAATCCTCCCACTAAGGCGTGCGCTCTATTTAACTTGAAACTGTCAAGTATCTTCACTTGAATAATTCTCAAAATAATTCTTTGTGAGTCAATAATTGTATTTCATGATTAGTATATTTATTTTTGATTAAACATAAATGGTTCTCCTTTATGATACATTCTTCAAATGTTCAACATCATTATCTTTTGCTTGATTTCTCCATTTGAATTACCCAATGTATTTTGGGTCAGAAACAATGACCCTTCATCAGGGGTCTGTAAAAAGAAATAATACAGGACCATTGCAATCACTTCCGCAATATTAATATTGTAAAAAACATGAATCATATTGGTGATGAATGTATTGATAAACATGAGATCACAAACGTGAATTAGACTGAGAAGGTTGAGAATAAATACTGTTCCGTGAAGTAAACCAAGGTGATGCTTAGTGAAAAGGATGACATATGAAAAAGGTAGAGCTGAATGGAGAAGCTAAGAAGAGTGCACTAAAGAGAAAGCTACAAAGGCAGTGCATATTATGAATGGTGTCCGTAAAAGGAAAACTTGTGAAAAAGCTGGGCGAGGTGAACATTTACGAAAAAGTGCACCGATGGGATAACCAAAATGGCATAGCGTATAGAAGCAAAAGTGACTAGCAGTTAGGCGTGGGCGGAAAATCCGTTCCGCTCGCGGATTTTGCGGATTTTCGGGAAATCCGCAATCCGCGAGATTTGCGAATTTCCCGCAAAATCCGCAAATCCGCGAGCAGCGGATTTTGCTCGCACTGCTCGCACTGTTCGCGTGAGTTCGCGCCCCGCGAATAAGTGCAAAATTGCAGAAATACGATTTTAGCAAAACTGAAAGTAACTACTTACCAGGTTCAAAAGTTCAGGCTCATCATTAGTAGCCATTTCCTGGAGTGCTTCCTGAGGGGCCCCTCCAGAGTTCAGTTGCCAGTTGAAACTAGTATGTGACCCTGCTCTGAACCTCAGAATAGTTACACATATGCCACAAAGGTCCTGAATTACAGCTAAGGGAGACAAGCAGGAGCCAGGCTGGAAGTTAAAATCCATTAATCAGCCCCTAATTCATTATTGTCAGTTGGGGCAGGGCAGGTGTTGTAACTAATTTTGCAACAATGAAAGCACTTAGCAAGTGCAAAAGATCACTAATCAGGGCGCACTAAGGAAGCAGGTGCCAGCTAAAAAAATATTCTGTGACACATGAATCAGCCCCAAATTAATTCAGGTCACTTGAGGCAGGGAAGGTGTGCTTTGCTTTGCCGAAAATAATGTACACTGGACAACCAGAGGGTGTGGTGATGAAACAGAGGGTGGCATGGGTGGGCCAGAGGGTGGCATGAGTAGTCAGAGAGTGGCAGTGGTGACAGAGAGTGGCAGTGATGAAGAAGAGTGTCCCAAACAGGCTGGACACGTAGAAACAACAAGTTCGCGAAACTTGCGACCCGACAGGTAAGTTCGCAATTTGCGAAAGTGTACAAAACCCTCGCGAACTGGCAGAAACACGGGCGAACACAAAAAAAAAAAAAATCCGCAAATTCGCGGGAATTCGCGGATTTTGCGGATTGCGAATCCGCAAATCCGCAAAATTCGCGAACGCGAGATCCGCAAAATTCGCTCATGCTTACTAGCAGTGAGGTTTAACCAAAACTAGCAATCTGCACAGTGATACAGCACTTACTGGTCTGATCAAGCGAGAGAGTACGAGCCTGGAACCGTCTTCTTCCGTGTTCGGTACCACCCAGAAGTGGAATGACGTCTACGTAACTAATCAGTAAGGTTTATTAAGCGTGATGGTGGTCACGTGATGTGAGTAACAGGGCTTCAAGGATAACGCACGTGATCAGAGTGACCCGGCTTCACAAATGAAACGAGTGCTTCAACAGAGTTTAATAAAGATTCCCGAATGAAGCAGATGCTGCAACGGAGTATGAATGAAGATTTTCGGGGCAAAGAAAATTCGGAATGAGAGACAGCAGATATTGCTGAAATATAACAATGTTTTCAAAAACGTGTAAGTGAAAAAGATAATAAAAAAGAGAAGCTTACTGTTTCACAAAATCTTAGTGTGAAGAATGATGTGTGTAGTGGCCTCACGAATAGCTAAAGTATTAATAAATTGAAAAACACATGAGATAAGATTAACAAGGTGTCAAGAGCTGGTAAATGCTAAGTGATAATAAATGCATGAATAATTGCAATACGTTCCAAAGTAAGTTCAAACATTATAATCCCACAATATACAACGACAACATGTTCTGTCCATTTCAGTTTAAACTAATAGCTGTGGTGAATATCACAGTAGCTGCATATTTACATATCATAAACTCCTTATCCTGCCCCTTTCGAGGATCAGAGTAGTCCATTGTCCAATGCTAGAATTTTTGGATGACTTCACAAAAAACATGAGAATTTCACCCAATCATTCATCCCTGTGGGTTGTAGAGAGTTCAATTTCTTTATCTAAAAGAATTCAGATTTCAATCTTTGTTGAACTGGATCCATGTCACAGCGTTGTTTTCCTACCTCAATATGGTAAATTTTAATTGAGAAATTTGATGTTTCGCCTCCATCCAATGGGAAGCAACAGTAGATTTTTCATTCTTTAGACGAATATTACTTTTATGTTCTGTCATCCGAATTTTGATTTTCCTTTCCGTTTGACCTACATAAATCTTGCCACACGGGCATTTGATCACGTAGATTACGTTCTTGGTGTCACAGGTGCTTGAGTGATGAAGATCTATTTTATATCCTCTGGTAGGATGCATAAACAAATTGCCTGAAATTACGTCATTGCAGTGCATGCAATTCAGACATCTAGACATTCCTTTGTGCATGAATCCCTTCTTTTTTTTACAGTGGTCAATATTTCTTTCAGGTTTTTTGATCTTTGAAAGGCAAAAGTAATGTGATCACTATATAGCCCTTGCAGGTCAGGTTCCAATTTAATCAATGACCAGTGGTTATTCATTATACTCTTGATTTTTTGAGCTTCTGTTGAAAATTTGAGCACACATAAAGTTTTTTTCTCCATGGCTCCATGCCACAACACTAATCCACTACCATAAGAATAAAAGGATCCCCACAGGGTTAAGAATAGCCCTGAAGCCAATGCCATGTAACAACAATAAGAAATTTGTAGAAAGATATTATCAAATTTTAAACAAGTGTTCGCTAGACTTGATTCTCCTCATTGTTGAGGAACTGTCCAAAGTTTTAAAAGAATTGGAAGAAGAAATTGAAAATATTAAGAAGGAATTAACAACCAGATCTACAAGCTACTCTAGACGATATTAACATAAAACTTGACAATTACGCCAAAGAAGTGAATGAACGAAAAGTGAGGAAGTATCGTCGCAATACTTTAGATTATAAACTTAAAGAGGTCTACACTTGGGCAGAGATTTATAACCAAAAGAAATGGCAACAACCACAACAAAAATCCAATACTGGTTCCTCAAAAGAAAGTGTAGCCTAAGATTCAGACATTGCAAAACAAGAAGACCAATCACCAGTACATCAAAACCTACAGAGAAACAAACACAACCAATCTTAACACAAAAAACGCCTTTTATAGAGATAAGCCCAGCAGCCAATTCACCACCTCAATCAGAAAAACAAGGAGGGGCAAAGGAAACCGTTTTTATGTCTATTAGTCGACTTTTTGCCCCTGAGAATAATTGGAGACGGGATGGGCGCATTTCTTGCTGGTATCACCTATGCTGGACTCACCTTTACCCACTAACTAAGCTACAAGCCGCAAGGACTCCACCTTGGGATACGCTGGCCTTAAGGACCGGTAAGGAAGTCATATTTTGTGTTTATTGTGGATACAGCATGGTCATGGTTAGGGTATAAGGGGTTTTTAAGTGCTGAGTGCAGACTGGTAATATCGTGCCTTATTCCTTAGGTGCAGACACATGGTGGCAGTCTATTCTCCCTGGTGGTTCCAACAGAGTGATCAGCAGTCTCCTTGTTTATTTTTCCCACCCTCTCCCTATGCTCATCTGCTTGCTCATTGTGTTACTTCCAGTGAGCAGCATAGGGGTATTGGTAGTGGATTGGGCCATACTTCGTTCCTGCAGTGTCACAGGCTTAGAGGCGAATCTCAACAAAGAGGAGCGAGAAAAGAGAGTGACAAGAAGTCAGACAAAAGTGACCTAGTCATCAATATATCATCCAAAAAGCTCACCAAAGCAAAGATTGCAGTTTTAAACAAAGGCATTTCCTTTGTCCCGACATACAGGTCGAACTTACCGGAAACTGAAATAGCATTATTCAAATTTTTTAGATCTTTGAAATTGAAATATTTTTTCAAAGACAGTCAACCCACATCAGAGAAGGAGACAGAATCTACTTTGAAAGAATTCAAACCTAAAAGCATCTTTTGTCCGCCATTTTCTCGCAAAACCATAGAGGCGTTTGAGAGAATTACTCTCACTGAAATTCAAAAAATCAATTTTTCAAAACCCAAGAAAACTAACCTTTCCTCACAAGAATGGAGTACCTTAAAAAGCCTCAGTAAAGATACAACTCTAACCTTCCAAAGAGCCGACAAAGGGGGAGCACTAATAGTAATAGATACCAATTTCTACACAACTAGTGTGAATATTCATGTAAACAATGAAAACGTCTATAGACTTTTGGAAGATGATCCCACCACTGAATATCAAAAAATTCTACAAAAGACAGTAGATCATGCCCTTGAAATGCAATAGATTAATGAAAAAACACACAAATTCTTTGAGACGAGATTCCCACGGCGACCGAAACTATATATGCTACCTAAAGTCCATAAAGATTTAAAGAACCCTCCATTCAGACCCATAGTTTTAGCTTGTGGCTCTATCTCCGAACCAATTGGAAAATACGTAGACCGGTATCTTCAACCAATAGTACAAAACTGCAGTACTAACATAAAAGACACCACTACCTTTTTGAATCTACTGAAGTCCATCAACTTAGACATGGAAACTGAGTATTGGCTATGTACTGTAGACATCATAGCCCTCATACTTCAATCCCACATAATGAAGGACTAGAGACCTTAGAATGGAGCCTATTGAATGACATCACAAAAGGTAACAATAAGATATTTTTGTTAGACCTGATGCATTTCGCCCTTTACCATAGCTATTTCGAATGGCAAGGCAACTTCAACAACCAATGGAACAGGACATCAATGGGCTTCGGGGAGGCTCCTTCGTATGCCAACATTTATATGTCCAAATTTGAAACAGACCATATTTTAAATAATCCAGATTGGACTGATAATCTGATCACTTTCAACCGTTACATCGACGACATATTTTTAATATGGAAAGGCGACAGGAACAAACTCGAAAGAAACATTAAAATGATCAATACACTCAATGAAAGAATAAAATGTACCCACAGCATTGACAAAGAATCCATAGCATTTTTGGATGTTCACGTCACTATAAAAGACCGGAAGTTGAATACTAAAGTATTGTCAGGACCGGAGCCTTCCCAGGTCAAGACCCGCTCGCTACTACTTCCCATCAAGCCCTTAAGGTAGCCAAGATGCCAGATCATTCTGCCGGCAGTTGGTGGCTAAATTCTGCTCCAAAATGGTTGCTGCATTTTCCAGATCTCTGGAACGCCCGAGCTGGTAGCATTCTAGAGTTTTTCTCCTCGCGCTCTCCTCTGTGTATTTGGAGCGCGAGGGAACGTTCTAATGTGCACTTCAACTGACGAAATCTGAGAGACGGTAGTTCTGTGCTCTCTCTCCCAAAGTAACTGCTTTCTTTTCGGAAGTTTAGGCACTCAGTTTCCTCACCAGAAATCTCCTGATTCTACTCGTCATTCAGCGCTGCCATTTCAGCTGAAGTTCCGAGATTTGTATGGCAGTGTAGACGGGTTGAAATTCTTCATTGAAGGTCATTGTGTCAGCGTGAGCGACAGGAGTCAGGCTTCCTGAATATTCGCTAAGTGGCTCCCGTGCTTCGCTAGACCATTTATTCCGGTAAGAACTTTCCAGTGTATAAGCGCTGTCAGCTGCAGGCGCTATTTACAAGCACCCAGTTTCCAGCAGTGATCCTTCCAGTGATTAAGCGCTGTCAGCTGCAGGCGCTATTTACAAGCACCAGTATCCAGCAGTGAACTTTCCTGTGATTCAGTTCAGTCAGCTGCAGGCGCTATTTACAAGCACCAGTATCCAGCAGTGAACTTTCCTGTGATTCAGTTCAGTCAGCTGCATGCGCTAATTTCAGACATCCAGAATCGAACAGTAATCCTTCCAGTGATTCATCGCTGTCAGCTGCAGGCGCTATTTACAAGCACCCAGTTTCCAGCAGTAATTAGGGAGTTCAATCTAGTGAAAATCCAAACCTCATTTCAGAACTGTTGATCTCAAGTCAATGAGGTAGAGACTTAAATCTATGAACCAATATCTACTACAAGGCGCTCTATCAGACTTTGTTTTTGGGGCGCAATTCTGGATGAGACTATAGCCATATCCTGTTTATACTTTTGAAGGTTAAGTCAACCTTCTGGACAATCCTCCTTCAGTTATCAGACGTAGATAGAAATATATATATATATATATTTTTGCTTACCATCTCTAACATCAGCTGAGAACAACGATCAAGCACTTCTAAAACCAAGGAGCATAGTCCCTAGATAAGTCATTCATCTTAGCAGAAGAAGAGGTGAAGGCACCAGTGTGGCAGTCTCTCTGTTTTTTCTTCCACTTCCCCTTTCTGCCTCACCTCTGAGACCAGAGAGATCTGGTTCAGGGGAGTTGGGGAGTTGGGAGCTAGCTTCGAATCTTCAGTCAGACGTCCCTACGGAATTCAGGAATTTCAGGTACTGAATCTTGACAGATTGAAGTGCCCGCAGTTGCCTTCCGTCTGGGCATTATGGCTGAGGGTTTAGATTTAAAGGCCTTGGGATCAGTCTTGGAGGGTTTACAGAAACAGTTGAGTGAGACTAGGGAGGAGGTTAGGAAATCCAATCAAGAGACTAGTTATTTGCGTCAACGTCTCAATGAACTCTCCATTAGCCCCAGTCCCAATTTTGGGGGTCAGAGATCCCAAACCTTTAGTCCTTCCCCGTCTTCCTCAGAACTTACCACACAGGTAGTACATGCCATGTCTCCTACCATTCCATTGGCCCCACCCGAGAGGTTCTTGGGAGACCCGAATAAGGCTCAGGTATTCTGCACTCAATGTTCGTTACATTTCCTGTCCAAGTGGCGTTCATGCTGTCTTACTTGAGTGGAGATGCCGCGGCGTGGTCCATGCCTTTGGTGTCTACCAATGATCCTGTGTTATATAATTTTGAAAATTTCAAGACAGAATTTTTGCGAATTTTTGATTGGAGAGCTATTTCTCAGTCTACATACAACGAACTGTTGGATTTAAAGCAAGGGAACCGAGAGTTAGTGGCCTATCTAGCTCAGTACAATAAGCTGATTGTGGAAACAAAGTGGCCTGAGGCCAAGAGAGCAGCCATCTTCTATCGAGGTTTGAGGGACGAATTGAAGGATGGATTGGCACAGATTCCCAAGAGGCCAACTGATGTATCTGAATTGATTGATTTAGTT
Organism: Lissotriton vulgaris; assembly: GCF_964263255.1. Taxonomy (NCBI): domain Eukaryota; kingdom Metazoa; phylum Chordata; class Amphibia; order Caudata; family Salamandridae; genus Lissotriton; species Lissotriton vulgaris. The sequence continues at coordinate 971,858,435 of NC_141697.1, forward strand.
CTTCAAATTGATCAGAGACTAACAGAAAGGCGTTCAGAGCGTCGGAAGGAAATTCGACCAATTCCTCCTAGGTTTGACCGAATGCGCTCGGATTTAGGGAAAACTAAGGAAGAGGCTTCAGTTGAGGAACCAATGCAGATTGGCACCGTCCGAGGACCGCTCAGCAAAGAAGAAAGGGAAAAAAGACGTGTTGGAAAGTTGTGCATGTATTGTGGCGGTTCCGGACATTTTTTGAAAGATTGCCCAAGACGACCCAAGACGGCGCCATGGGTAAAAGACAGGCTCCACCAGTAGACGGAGTTGCTCTGGTGGAAGCTGAATCGAAGTCAACTCCCAATTCGCAAAGTCTAGCCAATACCTTGCAGTCATCTGCTCCTCATCTAATTCTCTTGTGTCGAATTTCTTTTGGAGAAGCAAAATTGCCACGGTGGCAATCATGATCGATTCAGGAGCAACGGGTAATTTTTGTGATCTCATGTTTGCGAGAAGTCTGGGCATTCAATTTGTGAAGAAGTCCAAACCGGAATCAGTACGAGCAGTTGATGGAACCCCACTATCTTCTGGTCCAATCTCTTTTGACACCGAGGAAATCACCGTTTTTGGCCCTGGAGAACATCGAAGCTACATTAGTTTCAATCTAATTGATGCTCCGCAATTTCAACTGATTTTAGGGCTGCCCTGGCTCATCGAGCACAATCCCAAGATTGATTGGGCTAAGCGTGCTGTGGAGTTAAGTTCAGACTATTGCTTGGAACATTGTTTTCATCCAATTTCCAAAGAAAAAGACTCATTGAATTCTTATTGTTTGGCAGATCAATCCTCAGATGATTTGCACTGTGGAAATCCCTGAAATTCCGACTGAATATCAAGACTTGAAATCGGTTTTTGATGAAAAAGTAGCACGAAAACTTCCTCCTCATCGGGAGTATGATTGCAGGATTGAGTTAGAGCCTGGAGCGTCGCTGCCGTGTAGTCGGATATATGCCCTATCTGAGTCCGAGAACCAACACTTGAAGGAATATCTTGATCAGAATTTGGCTAGTGGTTTTATCCGACCTTCCCAGTCTCCAGTTTCCTCTCCTCTTTTTTTTATTCCAAAGAAGGACAAGAGTTTGAGAACTTGTATAGACTATAGGGCTTTAAATCTGGTTACTAAGAAGAACCGTTACCCGCTACCACTCATTTCCGAGCTTCTGGATCAGGTGAAGGATGCCCTCATCTACACTAAACTAGATTTAAGGGGGGCTTATCATTTGGTGCGGATGGCAGAAGGGGATGAGTGGAAAACGGCGTTTCGAACAAGATTTGGATTATTCGAGTACCAGGTGATGCCATTTGGTCTGTGCAATGCTCCTGCTGCCTTCCAGCATTTTGTAAACAACATTCTTCTAAAATTTTTGGATCGATTCGCAGTTGTCTACATAGACAATATTTTGATTTTTTCCAAAGATATGGAAGAACATGTTTTTCATGTACGAACCATCTTGCAATGCTTGTTGGAGAATCAACTTTTTGTCAAGTTAGAGAAATGTGTATTTCACTCCTCTAGAGTAGAATTTTTGGGCTTCATCCTTTCTCCTCAAGGAGTTTACATGGACGATTCAAAATTAAAGGCAATCAAGGATTGGCCCACACCAAGATCGGTATAGGAAGTCCAAAGCTTTTTGGGATTTGCAAATTTCTATCGTCGTTTCATCCAAAACTTTTCAGAAAAGGTGAGCCCAATCACTCGTCTGCTTAGAAAAAACGAAAAGTTTGTTTGGGGATCAACTACAGAGGAAGCATTTCAATTCCTTAAGACATCCTTCATCTCAGCTCCAATTCTTCAGCATCCAGACCCAAAGGAACCATTTTTCGTTGAAGCCGATGCTTCCAACTGGGCCATTGGAGGAGTACTCTCACAGCTTCACAAGAGCACAGGTCAGCTTCACCCAGTGGCTTATCATTCTCGAAAGTTATCCCCAGCGGATATCAACTATTCCATCGCTGATAGAGAATTATTAGCTGTCAAAGAGGCGTTTCAAGAATGGCGACACTATTTATTGGGAGCAAGACATGTAGTCACAGTCTTTACTGATCATCGAAATCTGCAGTTTTTGAAGTCTGTTCGAACCTTGACCCCACGGCAACTTAGATGGTCTTTGTTCTTTGCCGATTTTGACTTTGTTTTAACTTACAAGCCTGGTGTGGCGAACGGAAAGGCTGATGCACTTTCTCGTTTGAATTCGGAGGAGATCCAGAAACAAAATTCGAGTCTAAGGCTGAGGAGTTTATCATTCCCAAGGAAAAGATTGTGGCAGTATCAGTGGTCGGCGAGTTGGAAGAAAAAATCAAGGAAGAATTTCAGAAGGATAACTACTTGAATTGGGAATTGGAGGGTCCGGATCGAGTTGTGAAGGATGGAAAAGCGTTTATTCTAGGGAAGATCTTTGTTCCTGGTGAAAAGTTACAAGAAGAGACAATTGGTTTATTTCATGATCAACAATTGGCTGGGCACAAAGGAATAACTAAGACTTTGGAGCTTTTGAAGCGAAATTTTGATTGGCCGGGCATGGAAGCTCAGGTGAAACAGTATGTTGCCACTTGCGAACAATGTTTAAAGGGGAAGAGTCTAAGACAACCATCTCATGGTTTACTTATGCCTTTGCCAGTACCTCCTTATCCATGGCATACAGTTTCCATGGATTTTATTGTAGAGTTGCCATCAAGTCAAGGAAATTCAGTCATTTGGGTGGTGGTCGATCATTTCACCAAGATGAGTCATTTTGTCCCTCTTAAAGGTCTTCCTAATGCTACGCAATTGGCAACCTTGTTTATTCAGCATGTGGTAAAATTGCATGGCATTCCTAAGGTGGTCATTTCTGATCGAGGGTCACAATTTGTGTCTCGTTTTGGGAGATCATTCTTGAAAGGGTTGGGAATTGATTCTCGTTTGTCCACCAGTTATCACCCAGAAACTGATGGGCAGACCGAGAGAGTAAATCAAGAACTGGAGCAATATCTTCGGCTGTACCTGATGGAACAAGCCGGAGAGTGGCCTTCCTTACTTAGTACCGCTGAGTTTGCGTACAATAACTCTGTTCACTCAGCTACAAGTTTTTCCCCCTTCTTTTTAAACTATGGCAGACATCCCAATATGTTGGTGGGTCAAGTAGAAGTTGAGGTTCCAGCTGCTGGGGAAAAAGTTCAGAAATTGCAACAAGCATACCAGTTAGCTTCTAAAAATCTAGTGAAGGCAAAGGCAGCGTACAAAAGTCAGGCAGACAAGAGTCGAAAGGAAGGACCCGTTTTTGAACCTGGGGATCAAGTTTGGGTCTCAACTCGTCATATGTGATTGAGAGGGAACCGAAAGTTTCAGCCTAGAATTGTGGGTCCATATCCAGTGGTTCGAATGATAAATCCAGTGAGTGTCAGGATAAGTTTACCTAAAGCCCTAAAGATCCACCCAACTTTTCATGTGTCTTTGATTCGACGAAATCCACTGAATTTGCGTAAGGTTCTTCCTCCAGCATCAATTCAGGTACAATCAGCTGAAGAATTTGAAGTCAAGAGAATTTTAGACTCCAAGATTAAGAGAGGTCAGGTATTCTATTTGGTAGACTGGAAGGGTTATGGTCCAGAGGAAAGATCTTGGGAACCCAGTTCAAACGTTCATGCCCCAAGATTGGTGAGGGAATTCTATAAAATACATCCACAGAAGCCTAGGGAGGGAGTTTTGGTGGGGGGTACTGTCAGGACTGGAGCCTTCCCAGCTCAAGACCGGCTCGCTACTACTTCCCATCAAGCCCTTAAGGTAGCCAAGATGCCAGATCATTCTGCCAGCTGGACGGAGTTGGTGGCTAAATTCCGCTCCAAAATGGTTGCTGCATTTTCCAGATCTCTGGAACGCCCGAGCTGGTAGCATTCTAGAGTTTTTCTCCTCGCGCTCTCCTCTGTGTATTTGGAGCGCGAGGGAACGTTCTAATGTGCACTTCAACTGACGAAATCTGAGAGACGGTAGTTCCGTGCTCTCTCTCCCAAAGTAACTGCTTTCTTTTCGGAAGTTTAGGCACTCAGTTTCCTCACCAGAAATCTCCTGATTCTACTCGTCATTCAGCGCTGCCAATTCAGCTGAAGTTCCGAGATTTGTATGGCAGTGTAGACGGGTTGAAATTCTTCATTGAAGGTCATTGTGTCAGCGTGAGCGACAGGAGTCAGGCTTCCTGAATATTCGCTAAGTGGCTCCCGTGCTTCGCTAGACCATTTATTCCGGTAAGAACTTTCCAGTGTATAAGCGCTGTCAGCTGCAGGCGCTATTTACAAGCACCCAGTTGCAGTGATCCTTCCAGTGATTAAGCGCTGTCAGCTGCAGGCGCTATTTACAAGCACCAGTATCCAGCAGTGAACTTTCCTGTAATTCAGTTCAGTCAGCTGCAGGCGCTATTTACAAGCACCAGTATCCAGCAGTGAACTTTCCTGTGATTCAGTTCAGTCAGCTGCATGCGCAAATTTCAGACATCCAGAATCGAACAGTAATCCTTCCAGTGATTCAGCGCTGTCAGCTGCAGGCGCTATTTACAAGCACCCAGTTTCCAGCAGTAATTAGGGAGTTCAATCTAGTGAAAATCCAAACCTCATTTCAGAACTGTTGATCTCAAGTCAATGAGGTAGAGACTTAAATCTATGAACCAATATCTACTACAAGGCGCTCTATCAGACTTTGTTTTTGGGGTGCAATTCTGGATTAGACTATAGCCATATCCTGTTTATACTTTTGAAGGTTAAGTCAACCTTCTGGACAATCCTCCTTCAGTTATCAGACGTAGATAGAAATATATATATATATATTTTTGCTTACCATCTCTAACATCAGCTGAGAACAACGATCAAGCACTTCTAAAACCAAGGAGCATAGTCCCTAGATAAGTCATTCATCTTAGCAGAAGAAGAGGTGAAGGCACCAGTGTGGCTGTCTCTCTGTTTTTTCTTCCACTTGCCCTTTCCGCCTCACCTCTGAGACTAGAGAGATCTGGTTAGGGGAGTTGGGGAGTTGGGAGCTAGCTTCGAATCTTCAGTCAGACGTCCCTACGGAATTCAGGAATTTCAGGTACTGAATCTTGACAAGTATACACAAAAACTACAGACAGTAATACAAGTTTAATGTACCAAAGTTTTCACCCGGATACATTAAAAAAACATCTGCCAACTTCGCAATTTATCAGACTTAAAAGAATCACTTTGGATCCGAATAACCTTGAAGAGACATTCAATAATCAAATTGAAAAATATCGACATGACAAAGAGGATATCCTCAAGAAGTCTTGGAAGAATCCGCTAAAATAGTGAAGACCATTTCCAGAGAAACCTTATTAATAACAAGGTTAACAAAAACTGAGAAAACAACTGTATGTGTGCTCAAATTTTCAACAGAAACTCAAAAAATCAAGAGTATAATGAATAACCACTGGTCATTGATTAAATTGGAACCTGACCTGCAAGGGCTATATAGTGATCACATTACATGATAGGGTGGAATTCTCATGTTTTTTGTGAAGTCATCCAAAAATTCTAGCATTGGACAATGGACTACTCTGATCTTCGAAAGGGGCAGGATAAGGAGTTTATGATATGTAAATATGCAGCTACTGTGATATTCACCATAGCTATTAGTTTAAACTGAAATGGACAGAACATGTTGTCGTTGTATATTGTATACTGCCTTTGTAGCTTTCTCTTTAGTGCACTCTTCTTAGCTTCTCCATTCGGCTCTACCTTTTTCATGCGTCATCCTTTTTACTAAGCATCACCTTGGTTTACTTCACGAAACAGTATTTATTCTCAACCTTCTCAGTCTAATTCGCGTTTGTGATCTCATGTTTATCAAAACATTCATCACCAATATGATTTATCTTTTTTACAATATTACTATGGCGGAAGTGATTGCAATGGTCCTGTATTATTTCTTTTTACAGACCCCTGATTAAGGGTCATTGTTTCTCACCCGAAATGCATTGGGTAATTCAAATGGAGAAATCAAGCAAAAGATAATGATGTTGATCATTTGAAGAATGTATCATAAAGAAGAATCATTTATGTTTAATCAAAAATAAATCTACTAATCATGAAATACAATTATTGACTCACAAAGGATTATTTTGAGAATCATTCAAGTGAAGAAACTTGACAGTTTCAAGTTAAATAGAGCGCACGCCTTAGTGGGAGGAATATTCTTGTCACACAGATGTTAGATTTTATGAAAGACACAGTCAGGCACTGTGCCACAGACGTATTGCCAACAAGAAATTTGTTGAAATTCAGATATATATTGGAAGAAAAAGTGTGCACAGGGATAACAAACTTCATTATTACAAGCTTACTTTAAAGACATGGAACAAGAGTGGTACTGCAGGGCTAACTAGTATAAGCTTCTATCAAAGACATGGGGCAAGTGTGGTATTGCAGGGCATGCGCAAGATTCCTTTAAATACATGAAAAAAGTATGGCACTTGGTTAAAGTGTATGGAACAGCACTGAAGTGTATGATTTTAAGCTTGACTCACATGCATAATCAAATTTCCACGCTCAAAAAGGTACAGCACCAGGAAGAAGTACACATTACCTTCACACCCATAGAACACATACCGATCTGGTCAGAAATAATGCACGCTTCCCTCACATGATCAGAAAATGGACTGCATCACACACACACAATGCACAACATTTAGCAGCATTGTAAGTTCCCCTCAGATGCAGCACTGGTACACAATGGTCATCCGCATAGGCATGGGCGGAAAATCCGTTCCGCTCGCGGATTTTGCGGATTTTCGGGAAATCCGCAATCCGCGAGATTTGCGAATTTCCTGAAAAATCCGCAAATCCGCGAGCAGCGGATTTTGCTCGCACTGCTCGCACTGTTCGCGTGAGTTCGCGCCCCGCGAATAAGTGCGAAATTGCAGAAATACGATTTTAGCAAAACTGAAAGTAACTACTTACCAGGTTCAAAAGTTCAGGCTCATCATTAGTAGCCATTTCCTGTAGTGCTTCCTGAGGGGCCCCTCCAGAGTTCAGTTGCCAGTTGCAACTATTATGTGACCCTGCTCTGAACCTCAGAATAGTTACACATATGCCACAAAGGTCCTGAATTACAGCTAAGGGAGACAAGCAGGAGCCAGGCTGGAAGTTAAAATCCATTAATCAGCCCCTAATTCATTATTGTCAGTTGGGGCAGGGCAGGTGTTGTAACTAATTTTGCAACAATGAAAGCACTTAGCAAGTGCAAAAGATCACTAATCAGGGCGCACTAAGGAAGCAGGTGCCAGCTAAAAAAATATTCTGTGACACATTAATCAGCCCCAAATTAATTCAGGTCACTTGAGGCAGGGAAGGTGTGCTTTGCTTTGCCAAAAATAATGTACACTGGACAACCAGAGGGTGTGGTGATGAAACAGAGGGTGGCATGGGTGGGCCAGAGGGTGGCATGAGTAGTCAGAGAGTGGCAGTGGTGACAGAGAGTGGCAGTGATGAAGAAGAGTGTCCCAAACAGGTTGGACACGTAGAAACAACAAGTTCGCAAAACTTGCGACCCGACAGGTAAGTTCGCAAATTGCGAAATTGTAAAAACCCTCGCGAACTGGCAGAAACACGGGCGAACACAAAAAAAAAAAAAAATCCGCAAATTCGCGGGAATTCGCGGATTTTGTGGATTGCGAGTTTGCAAATCCGCAAATTCGCGGATTGCCAATCCGCAAAATCCGCTCATGCTTACATCCGCAGTGCAAGCTAAGATACCCTCACATACACAACAGGTATCACACTGGCACCAGCATCTAAGCTTATTTCGGCACAGAATGCCAAGAGTAAAGTATAGAAGTGGGTGAGCCACTGAAGGCTAAAGCCAGATGATAGGTTCTGGTTCAGCTCAAGGTCCTCTTGTGCTCTTGAGTCCAAAATAAGCATAGATTTCTTGTGGCTTCTGCCTGCTACCCAAGCTCTAACCTCAAGCACCAAGAATGAAAGAAAAAGCATTAAACTTTGACATCAGACAGGAGCGAGAAAAGAATACCAATCTAGTTGCTGAATTTCACATTGTGAGACCACAGTAACTGGGATCAATCCCGCTTGGCCACATGACCAAATTTTGAGTCTAGGCAATTATTTTATTTTATTGTGACTCCTATATTTTTCATTATAGCATACGTGAAAACCTTGAAATATGTAACGATGTGTGCTGAGCAAGAATTCTCTCATGTTTCACTTAATTGATTATTGTGCTGTTTCATTTAAAATAAGAATGTAGCCCACACACAGGTGCACATGACAACTGACTTGCCCCCTGAGTTTACTAATGGTATTGTCATCGGAGTGGGGGAAGAAGACATAAATGTTGGAAAACAACCCCTTTTAATAAATGCTTCTGAATGCGGTAATATTATCTGATGTACTAAGGTGAAAACATTTGTTAAAGAAATATACTTTATTGAATTTTGAAGACACTTTATCATATTTTTGCATATTATTTGTTGCATGATTTCCATACCAAATGTCCCCATGGCTCAGCTCGTTCCTGGGCTCTTAGAGACAAGATGGGCTGTTAGGGACCTTATCTCAGTTCTCCCTGTTAATTTGTTGGCTCGTCCAACTCTTCTACAGTACTGTGTATAACAGTTACTCAAGTTCCACCTCTCTCAGTATCTTGCTATGAGCAGCAGCAATTTGTTTTCTGAGTTTCTGGGCAGTTTTGATGGGTCTCAGAAAGATAATTATTCCTACTTCTGGTTTTAGTAAAGAAGTATACAATACAACTCAAAGAACTTGTTTAAAGTTACCTGTGCATTTCTTTTACCATACATTGAAACAAACAACGATCAAATCATTTGTTCTCCCAGTCTAGCACTCTCTCTGTAAGCAAGTCTATGTTTGTTTACCTACTGTTATTGTCTGCCCACTATACGTCAGGCAGAACACAATGATTACTGTGACTATCTTATCTTCAGAAGTCATCCTGCAGCATGGGCATAACTTCTTCTTGGACCACTGCTGGTGTCAGGCAGCCCGGCGAATGTCACACTCGGCAGAAGGGAACATGCCCCCTGCTCAGCCATTCAGTGCACACGTTCTGAGTCTTCCGCCTGGCCCCCACAGGTACTTCAGTAGGTTCTGCTGCTTAGTGTCTAACTCCATCAGCTATGGGGATCGGACAGAGCTAACAGCAAGCTCCCACAGCTTTAAGGGCTCCTGTGGTCCTAGTAGGCAGTGGTGCTAAACAATTATCAGACTGATGGCATCAATGTTTTTTGTTGTTTTTTTAAATTTTATTTTATTTTTCAATCTGATCGGCAGATACACATAGTATAAATTCGTAACAGCAAACTTACAATATGGCAGGTACATTCTGAAAGCAAATTCGTATTGTCTATGAAATTCAGCAGTGTTAAACACACATAACGGGTTACTGTATCATCAATTACATAGTACTGCATTCAATCTCCACCCTCATTCATCCCTACACAGCTTATTGCCTCCATCTCAGACAATAGCAGGGATGCCTTGTCCCCCTCCCCAGTGCGTGAACTGATCTCCGTTCGTTGATCATGATTGTTCAGGGTTGTTCTGTAAGTGGGATATCAGCGGTTCCCAAAACTCCCTGGGCCTAGATGTCGCCGGTAAGTCCTCAGCGTAGGTCTCCAGAGTCCTTTTACAGTACGTCATGTCGGTTATCCAATCTTTTAGTCTAGGCGGTCTCTTAGCTCCCCATCTTATCGCTACTCTACGCTTTGCCAGAAGCAGTGCTACCGCCAGAAACTTCCTCTGACTAGCTTGCTTAAGTTTCTTGATCCCCAAAAGGCATACCTGTGGTGTATTCTGGATATGTCCTGTCAGCATGGTTTGTAGTGTTTCTATAACTGCGCGCCAGTACTGTTGTAGGCTTTGGCAGGACCACGCCACGTGTAGAAAGTCTGCTCCTGGTGCACCGCATCGGACGCAGGAGTCACTATCTCTCAGCCCTAATCTATACAGTTTTGTGGGTGTATAGTACACTTGGTGTCAGAATTTGAAGTGGAGTATGCGGAGATTACAATTAGAGGTAAGGAGTGTGAGCTGTGTACAGCTATATTGCCAGTCCTGTTCATCTAGTGGCTCACCTAGCAGTCTCTCCCACCTACATTTGGGTTAAGCATTTTCTGTGGCTTGTTTGTGTTGTGCCGCGTTATAAAGCCTTGTTACCAAGTGCGAATGAGTCAGGCCATTAGGAGTGCCTGTAGCGTCACCAATTGCTCCGGTTCGCCGGGGAATGTAGGGTATAATGCCTTCATTACCGTTCGGAAGCGCAGATATGAGAAGTTTTTCATAGGGGTCTGGTGTGCGCACAGGGCAGGGTCAGACCATCTGAGAAACGTCGCATGTGGAAACGCTTGTCCCATAGTGACGAAGCCCATTTCTTCCAATAGAGTCTGCATTCTCGGTTCCTGTGTCACCGAGAGGTTAGGGTGTTTTGCCGTCGGCAGGGCTCTTGCGTATATGGGGGCTTTATTCACCCTGCGCGCCAGTGCATGCCATGCCCTTGACGTATTATGTGCAGTATTGATTGTACCCGGTGGAGTGTATGCAATGGGATTCGTAAGCAATGTCAGTAGTGGCTTTGGGGAGACGCTGTCTTGTTCCACTGCAACGTGGGGTATAAATGCATGTGGTCTCGTCCAGTAGTGCGCATGTTGCGCCTGTGCACAAAGATAGTACAGTTGTAAATCTGGCGCCTCAAACCCGCCCAGGTGATATGGTTGTGTTAGGACCTTCCAGCTCACTCTAGCCTGTTTGCCCGCCCAGGTCAATCTCTGAAGCACAGAGCGTAGTTTGTTGAAGAACGCGTTCGACAGCCATATTGGCACATTCCAGAATAGATATAGGAATTTGGGTAATATGATCATCTTTTGGAGGGCTATTCTGTCAGCTATGGAAAGAGGCAGTTTTATCCATCTCTCCACTTGCTCTTCCAGTTTGGTCACTGCTGTTCCATAGTTTTCTCGTAAGACTAATTCCGGGTCTCTGTGAACCCATATCCCCAAATACTTGACTGGATCGGTGCTCCACTTTAGGGGGTAGTCTAGTTCCGGCTTTTCAGTTATTGCGGTAAGTGGGATAATTACCGATTTGTCCCAGTTAATGCTGAGACCAGCGTAGCGTTCATATTGTACATATTCCCTTATGAGTTGGTTGAGGTGTCTATCTGGGTGCGTGGTATATAGCACCATGTCGTCAGCATATAATGAAATGTTGATCGGTCTAAGAGTAAATTGTAGGGCAGTGACGGAGTGTCTCTGCCTAATTTTGCAGGCCAAAGGTTCAAATATCATAGTGAATAATATAGGCGATAATGGGCATCCTTGTTTTGTGCCTCTGGATATTGATATTGGGTCCGATGCCTGCCCATTTATACGTATTCGTGCTTTGGGCGCTGTATAGAGGAGCGAAATCCATTGCAGAAAGGGTTCTGGAAACCCCATTTTGCACAATGTAACATACATAAACCTCCACTCCACTGAATCAAATGCCTTCGCGGCGTCCAGCAAAGCGGCCGCCGCCAGAAGTTCCGGATCCAGTTGGTAAAAAAGGGAGAAGATCGTTCGTAGATTTTGAGCAGTAGATCTCGTCGGCATGAAGCTAGCTTGATCCGGTAGCACCAGGTTGCAAAGAAGTGGCTGTAATCTATTGCTTATTACTTTCGCTAGGATCTTTGCATCCATGTTAATTAGGGATAGGGGTCTATAGGAGTCGCATTTCTGGGGGTCTTTGCCTGGCTTCGGCAGCGCCACCAGCAAGGCTTCCGTCAGTGTGTCTGGCAATGTGCCCTCTTCATAAGCTTCCTCAAGCATTTCAGCGAAGTGTGGTATGAGCACGTCGCGATATGTCTTATAAAATTCTCCTGGTAGACCGTCCAGGCCCGGGACTTTGTTATTGGATAGGGAGTTAAAGGCCTCTATCAGTTCGTCTTTGGACAGTGGGATGCATAAATACTCTCGATGTGCATCAGAAAGCCACGCCAGGGCTACGTCATCTAAATACTGCCATATTTCGTGATCAGGAGGTACTTATCGGGCTGTGTATAAATGTGTGTAGAAATCAGTACAGCTGTCCAGTATAGACGGCGTATCATATATTGACTCGTCCGTCTCAGTCTTCAGCTCGGTGATGTGCGTCCCTGACTGTATGGGCTTAATCTTGAAGGGCAATGCTCTCCCTGGGCGCCCACCCTCGCCATAGGACCTCGCTACGTGCCTGCAGGATATATATTTTACTCCGTCCGCCGCTAACTCATCATATTTGTCTATTTGTTTCCATATCTCTGCTAGAGTAGAATCAGACGGGTCCGCTGCAAACCTGCTTTCTAGCGCCTGAATATCTTTTTCAATTTCTCTAATTGCCCCTGAATATCTTTCAAAATACCCGCGTGTGCACTTATACAGTGGCCCCGGATGGTTACTTTAAAAGCTTCCCACAGCGTACGGGTGCTTGTGACGGAGCCAGTGTTAGTCTCAAAGAAGCTCTCTATGGCCTCTCTCAGACCCTCCTGGAACACTTTGTCTAGTAGTGCCGTGGGTCTCAGTCTCCAGGTGAATTGTCTAGGTGTTTGTGTTGGTATTTCCAGCGTGAGTAGAACCGGGGCATGATCTGACAACGTCCGAGGCATGTGGGTCACTGTCTTAGTCTTGGTGCATACATCTTGTGTTACCAACCAGTAGTCCAGTCTAGACCACGTGAGGTGCGTGGACGAATAGCACGTGCCTTCCAATGTAGTAGGATGTCTCTGCCTCCATATATCTAACATATTCCACTCAGCCATCCCCTCACGTAGTACTTTGGCCGAGCGTTTACCATACCTGTCCTGGCCTGTGGATCTATCCAGTGTGGAGTCTAAGCAGGTGTTAAAATCACCCACCCCCCCCCCAAATTATTGTGCCAGGCTGAGTATCCCTCAATGTCGACCATAGTTTGTCATAAAAAAACGGGGTTGTCCGTGTTTGGGCCATACACACTCACTATGGTCAAGATTGAGCCTCCAAAGTCGCCCTGCAGTATCACAAATCGCCCCTGGTCGTCACACTTCGATTTAAGGTGTGTGAAAGGGACCGTGCGTCGCACCCATAATAAGACCCCCTGGCATATGACGAGTAAGAGGATGTCAGCCGGTATGAGGCCCAGCATTTTCCAATAGTGTGTTCTCGAGTGTCAGTGAGGTGTGTCTCTTGTAAACAGGCTATGTCAATCCCATGTCTTTCTAGGTATGCAATCATCTGTCGTATTTTTCGTGGGTTATGAATCCCACGCACATTCCAGGTGAGGAGTTTTAGCTGTCTGTAATCTTTAAGTGGGTTCCCCATGTCGTGTGCATGTGTCCTGCATCAGTAGCTCGCGTATGTACCCTCTTAAACTATCAGCTCCAAACGTGTCATTGTTAATCTGCCGGTCAGAGTTTTCTGTACCCCCCCTACCTCCCCCACCCACTCCACCGCCCCAACTTCAGTGGAGACATCCGCTAAGTCAAGTAGCAGTACAATCCCCATTCAGTCTAAGGAAAAAAAAAACATCAAGAAAGTAGACAATGTCAAGGTTATGCGATTCAGGCAGGGGATCAGAGCTGCCCTCTCGTTACTTGCAACTAAACGTTGCATGAGTCTGAGCCCGCCGCGTGGTATGTGCCCCGACACCTGCTTGCCGCAAGTCTATTTACCTATGAAACCTAAAACACATTTTAAATAACTGCAGTGCATTTTCAGCTTTATACCCTTTGAAATAGCAATCATTATGCGGTCCATGTGAAATATTAGAGCAAGTGCCCACTTATCTGGGCAGAGCGTTCGCAATGGTCGGGAGGCCTGAGTGCTCAATTGTCCAAAGTGGCCAGGATAGTCAACATAGTCTCAGCGCACCCCGTCTTCATTCAAGACCTAAGGTTAACCACACATTAGTCATTCCGCATCCGACATGCTAGGTTGTTCTCCGTGTTCACTTCTTCTTCTCCCACTTCCTTTTCCTTTCTGTTTCAAATATGTCTGCACCTCCAAAGCGTCATGAAAGATTTTAGCCTTGCCCTCCACTGTGACCTTAAGTCTCGCGGGGTATAGCATTGCATAGGGTATTTGGAGCTCACGTAGTTTCTGTTTTGCGGCCATGAACTTTTTGCGGGCCTCTTGTACCGTCGATGTAAAATCCGGATATAGGGAAATGGTCATGCCTTCGTGGGTTAGTGTGCCAAGTTCTCTCGCTTTCCGTAACGCGGCATCACGGTCCCTGTAGTTCAGTAGTTTTGCTATTATGGGCCGCGGCCTGGAGCCCTCAGGCGGCCGCAGGGGGCAGTGACCTGTGCGCTCTCTCCACTAGGAATACCTCCGAGAAGGTATCGCGTCCCAACATAGAAATGAGCAGTTTTTCTACATAGTGCTCCATGGGGCCGTGTTTGTGGTCTCCGCAATTCCCATCAGGCGTATGTTACTCCTCCTAGATCTTGCTTCCAAATCCTCCGCCTTGGCCGCCATCGTCTCTAGTCATTTTTCCATCTTAGTTTGTCTGGAGTCCATCTGAACCTGAGAGTCTTCCGCCTCGAAAAATCCGTCTTTCCGTCATGTCTAGACGCTCCGTGTGTTTATCTAGGCGTTCGGACATCCTGTTGACTCAGTACCTTAGGGCATCTATTTTCCCATCTATATTTGTGAGTGAAGTTTGTATTGTTCGGAACATCATTTGCACTGCGTCATTGGTAGTCGCTCCCTCCGTCGATGGCGCGGTTGTAAGAGGGGCCTGTGTCTCTGTGCCACCATCAGGTTGTTTTTTGGTCTGGTCAAATGTGATCTTGGGCTGGTTACGGTCCGGCTTCCCCATTATCTAACCAGTTTAAGGTGTGGGCCACCAACAGCTAGTGACAGTAGAGGATTTATGCTCTCCTTGTCCACGTATCGGCCGCAGGCAAGATGGCCCTTCCAGTCTGCCGGGCAAGCTAATGCAGTCAATGGCAGCACCGCCCGCTTCGCGGCGCCGATTATGAGGTAGTCCAGGCAGGTGCGCACCGCTAGGATCGTTTCAGCAGTGTTCTGCGTTCCCGGAGTCTCGAATCCCCCAATCCCCCCGTCACTGCTGCGTCTCCGCCAGCCTGCAACCGCACCCGTAGGCCCCAGCGCGGTCTAATTGTAGTGTCCCGTGAGCCACTCACGCCCGGTGCGTCCCACCGCAGCTGGATCGTTAGATCAGGGCTGTATACCCAGCGACCTCTCGGCCCTCCGCAGAAGACCTCAGTGGGTGTTCAATGCAGCACCAGGCCGGCCAAGAAGCTTCGCCCCCGCTTGCCAACTTACGGTCGTCCTCTTTCCAGGCCGTTGGCCCGCGACGTCAGGCCAGGCGGTCCGTTGCCGATGATGCTGGTCTCCATTTCCCACCCGACCCCCAACTCAGGTCCCAGCCGCTGTCAGGTCTCCGGGCTTTAGACCACAGCTCGAACCTGCCCCGCGCTGGTCTACGCCATCTCGGCCGGGGGCTCACCCTCGGCGCGGCCACCGTGCTCCTCCTGCACTGCGGGTCTCCTCCGCACGCGAGGCCGCTGCTTCAGGCCCACGGCCGCATCACCAGGCCTTCACGGTCGCCTCAAGGATCGTCAGCGCCCCAGGGGCTGCGGTCGGTGTTGTTTGGCGCTTTCGTCCCCCCTCTGCAGTCACTGCCGGAGCTCGCTCACAGCAGCACAGTGTTGATGGGCATAAAAGGATTTATATGCAGGATTGTGTAGGGCTCAGGCGAGGAGCTCGCTCAGGCAGCAGCCATCTCGTCTCGCGGCTAGCTCCGCCCCTCCGATGCCATCAATGTTACATCACTGAACTCATGTGGATTCTGAAAAGTCTAAGAGTCACACAAAGAACAAGTGTCGCAAATGATCCATGTCCATTCAGGAGGAGAGTGGTTAGGGTGTTAAATGCAGCTGGTGTTGCATTTATCAGCACACTATCACCAATATAATACTAAATCATGGTGTGATAGCCAATGTCATTTACTGACAACATTTTTTCCATTGAAATTACCACTACATTTGCACCGCCATACAATTTTACAGCTAAAACTATATAGTGCCCGACAATAATGTATTTCAGTGAATATTTGTCATTTGCACAACACCAAGCAAATTATTTCGATTTGTTTTGACCCTTTTAAAATCTACTTTCTATCACACTTTAGAATCTTGGAAAAAACACTTTATTTGTGCTTTACTGTTTAAATATTGTAAAAACAAATGTGGAGTTTCTTAATAGGTACTTCAATTTCGTTGTGTATAAGAAGAACGCAACACCAAGCAACACCCTGCAGCCTTCCATTACATACCAGCAAGATTTTCACATATTTCCCTATACAAAGTCCACACACTTTGCAGTAAGCAAAAGAAAAGTAAACACCTGTCTCTTTGTTAGAAGAATAAGCAGCATTTTGTCAGAAGACTAGACTGACATTTGACCTTTTTCTTTGAACACACAGCAAATGCTACAAGATAAAAACAAAATTTAAAGTAATCTTAAACACTGATTCAGGGTCTAAACTCCAGAATGTTTATTTAGGTGCATTATGAGGTCTCAAGTGGCAGTTGTGGTTGGGCCCCCTCCCACCTCAATGCCCCTATGCATTGAACCAGTCGCACCAATGGTAGCTGTGCTCCAGCTGTTGCCCTGTGACTCCCGCATTGAAACCTGGATGTTGAATGGGTTAGCCCTTTTGCTGGGATTAATGGAGCAGGGCCTAGCTAACTTGATGTGCCCCTTCCCGGCACAGGCCTTGTGTCACTGCGCCAACCCCTTCCCACCAACATGGTGGCCTTGCTGGTCTCTGAACGATTGCAATAAAAGTGGGTGTGGTCATATATGTCACCCATACTGATGTGAGCCTTCAGGGCCTCCTTAAGAGACTTTGGTGCAAGGCAAGCCTGTCGAGACTCTGGCAACGATGCTCTGGCCACACTGTTGCTTTCTTGGCAGGCGCATACCCGGCTGGCTGCCTTTGGAGAGGAGACAAGACACTCATCCCTGTGCCCTCTGTATTCTGTGATTGCACTACAACATCTTATGGGAAGGGATATTTGGACCATGTGTGTCCCGGCCCACAGAGCACCTATGGTTGTGCATTCATTGTTCACCACCTCATAAATGCATCTCAAGGTTTTTTTTAGGTCTCGTCTATTCCATCCCATAGGGATGGTGGGCGAGATTCATAGTAAGGCTTCCGAAAAGTCTACCCAACTGCGGATCGCGTACAGTACATGTGAGCCAGGCGCGTGCACAGGAATGCGCTCCCTCTCCCACAAAGCAAGACAAGACAAGAACATCAAAGCGACCGCGGCCGCTCTGATTCCATTTGCCACCAGCACTTCACGCACTCCACAGGTCATAAACAGGACCATCTGCTCGTGAATCGGAATGATGGCATGGTTGCCCAGCCCCCCTCCCAGCGCTGCCTTTCCTCTGCCAACGTCCCACTATATGTTTCTTCCTTCTCAAAACTATCCACAAATCACTCCATCTACTGCAATTGTTTTACAAAAAGTCCATCATCCACCCACATACTGCTTCGCCTAGAATACTATGATGCCATTTTCGGTGGTCTTCTAGCTTATTATTTAACAAAATACCACCATATTCAAAACATGGCAGGCAACTAAAAACTTGGATATTCGATAAGTAAAACAACTCCCTCCCCCAAGCGCCTTGAGACCCTCTGGGTGAGTAGTGCGCTATACAAATTATGGAACTTGAACTTGAACTTGCTTGTCCTTTGGCTCAAGCATCGTGACAGGATATCGCATGATCTTAGATCTGTACACTGGTCACCAATTCACAAAAGATGTATTTTCAGGCACTTTGTACAAGCCTTAAAGCTACCTATACATCCACCCCCATTTACGTGGCTTTTCTGTTTTCGAGATACACTCATGCTAGGAACCTACGATACAGCACAGTGAACTTGCTTCAGAATCCACGGATTTCAAAAGCCGAAGTAGAAGATTTTCAATACTAACATCTAGAGCATTGAGGAGTCTATCCACTAAACTATGCAATAATCCATGCCGAGATAACTTCGCTAAACAGCTAAAACACTACTTTTCAATCAGGAAGCTTACTGTAGGATGCTAGTATAGCACCAGAGCACCTTAGTCCCAGGTAAACGTCCACATATAAAAAATAAATAGGTTAGAATGGAATATCTGGCATGGGAAATTTTAATAAACTGCAGTTCATTTTCTAAAACACCAAGAGACCAGGTAGGGTGAATGTTGTGCTTTGTAAATAGCCTAATACCACTATACTAATATTAATATTACCAGAGTGGCACATGCATTCTTTTGTCGTCTCTTTTGCTGCTCAGCTTCAACCGGTGCCGGACATCGCACCCCAGTTCTACACTCCTCATGTTTATCGCCCTATTTATTTATTTTTTCAATTTATAGGGCGCAACAGCTACCCAAAAGAGTTTCCCGGCGCCTAGACACAGCTAGTTTGAGGACAGAAAAGAGGGGTAATGGCTATTGAGTATTATTGTTCAAATAGCCAGGTCTTAACAAGCTTTCTGAACCTGATGTAATTTTCTTCCTTTCGGATGAAGGGAGGGAGCGTGTTCCAGAGGGAAGGTCCCAGATGGGCGAAGGATCTGCCACCTGTTCTCGCCCGTTTGAATCTCGGTACGCCCTGCCCCATCGGAGCTCTGTTTACCACCACTGCATGGCCCCAGCCCCTCTGAAACTTTGCAAAGGTATCACTCTACCACCCTCACTCTACCGTCCTTACTCTACCACTCTACCGCCCTCACTCTACCACCCTCACTCTACCACTCTACCGCACTCACTCTACCGCACTCATTCTACCACTCTACCGCCCTCACACTACCGCCTCACTCTACCACTCTACCGCCCTCACTCTACCACTTTACTGCCCTCACTCGACTGCCCTCACTCTACCACTCTACCTCCCTCACTCTACCACTCTACCCCCTCACTCTACCACTCTACGCCCTCACTCTTCGACTCTTCTGCCCTCACTCTACCACTCTACCGCCCTCACTCTACCGCCCTCACTCTACTGCTATCACTCTACCGCCATCACTCTACCGCCCTCGAACAACCGCGCTACCGCCCTCACTCTACCGCTCTACCGCCCTCACTCTACCACTCTACCACCCTCACTCTACCACCCTCACTCTACCACTCTACCGCCCTCACTCTACCACTTTACTGCCCTCACTCGACTGCCCTCACTCTACCACTCTACCGCCCTCACTCTACCACTCTACCCCCTCACTCTACCACTCTACGCCCTCACTCTTCGACTCTTCTGCCCTCACTCTACCACTCTACCGCCCTCACTCTACCGCCCTCACTCTACTGCTATCACTCTACCGCCATCACTATACCGCCCTCACACAACCGCGCTACCGCCCTCACTCTACCGCTCTACCGCCCTCACTCTACCACTCTACCACCCTCACTCTACCACCCACACTCTACCACTCTACTGCCCTCACTCTGCCAACTTCCCACTATATGTTTCTTCCTTCTCAAAACTATCTACAAATCACTCCCTCTACTTCCGGTGTTTTTAAAAAAAAAACATCATCCACCCACATACTGCTTCGCCTAGAATAATATTATACCGTTTTCGGTGGTCCTCTGGCTTATTATTTAACAAAACACCACCATATTCAAAACATGGCAGGCATGCTTGTCCTTTGGCTTAAGCATTGTGACAGGATATCGCATGATCTTAGATCTGTACACTGGTCACCAATTCACAAAAGATGTATTTTCAGGCACTTTGTATAAGCCTTAAAGCTACCTATACATCCACCCCATTTACGTGACTTTTCTGTTTCCGAGATACACTCATGCTAGGAACCTACGATCCAGCACAGTGAACTTGCTTCAGAATCCATAGATTTCAAAAGCCGAAGTAGAAGATTTTCAATACTAACATCTAGAGCATGGAGGAATCTATTCACTAAACTATGCAATAATCCATGCCGATATAACTTCGCTAAACAGCTAAAGCACTACTTTTCAATCAGGAAGCTTACTGTAGGATGCTAGTATAGCACCAGGGGACCCTAGTCCCGGGTGAACGTCCACATATAAAAAATAAATAGGTTAGAATGGAATATCTGGGAAATGGATTAAACTGCAGTTCATTTTCTAAAACACGAAGAGACCTGGTAGGGTGAATGTTGTGCTTTGTAAATAGCCTAATACCACTATACTAATATTAATATTACCAGAGTCGCACATGCATTCTTTTGTCGTCTCTTTTGTTGCTCAGCTTCAACTGGTGCCCGACATTGCACCCCAGTTCTACGCTCCTCACATGTATCGCCCTGCCCCATCGGAGCTCTGTTTACCACCACTGCATGACCCCAGCCCCTCTGAAACTTTGCAAAAGTGTCACTCTACCGCCCTCACTCTACCGTCCTCGCACTACCACTCTACCACCCTCACGCTACCACTCTACTGCCCTCACTCTACCACACTCACTCTACCACTCTACCGCCCTCACTCTACCACCCTCACTCTACTGCCCTCATACTACCATCCTCACTTTACCACTCTACCGCCATCACTCTACCACTTTACCGCTCTCACTTGACTGCCCTCACTCTACCACTCTACCGCCCTCACTCTACTGCTCTCACTCTACCACTCTACCGCCCTCACTCTACCGCCCTCACTCTACCGCCATCACTCTTCCACTCTACCGTCCTCACTCTACCACTCTATCGCCCTCACTCTACCACTCTACTGCCCTCACTCTACCGCCCTCACTCTACCACTCTACCGCCCTCACTCTACCGATCTCACTCTACCGTCTTCACTCTACCACTCTACCACCCTCATTCTACCGCCCTCACTCTACCACTCTACCACCCTTACTCTACCGCCCTCACTCTACCACTCTACCGCCCTCACTCTACCACTCTACCGCCCTCACTCTACCACTCTACCGCCCTTACTCTACCGCCCTCACTCTACCACTCTACCGCCCTCACTCTACCACTCTACCGCCCTCACTCTACTGCCCTCACTCTACCACTCTACTGCCCTCACTCTACCACTCTACCGCCCTCACTCTACCACTCTACCGCCCTCACTCTACCGCCCTCACTCTACCACTCTACTGACCTCACCCTACCGCCCTCACTCTTCCACTCTACTGCCCTCACTCTACCACTCTACCGCCCTCACTCTACCACTGTTATTGGTGAGGGGTTGCCCAAGCTTCTATGGCATCGCCTGTAATCAGTGAATGCCCTGGATCTTAAAAGGTGGAAGCAAACGGCCACTGAGATCCCAGCCCGGGGCGTAGCAAGGAAGAGAGGGGGTGGGGGGGCTGCGGACACCCCCATACCTGCGGCCTTTGTGGGGCAGCAAATGCAGGGGAAACGCACCCCTCCCCCCCCCCCACCCTCCGCTTGGTAAATCATGCATGTTTGGCAAGTACATTGATCAAAACTTTGTAGATTTAAAAACTTCTTCTCTGGGAAGTTGGTGGTTCTCTACAAAGACATTTACAGAAAGTAACCTGTAGGGATAAAGTTGCTAGCCATTTAGACAAGTATCAAATGCATTTGTAGAGTACTTAAATTGGGGCACACAAACACACCAATTGTCAATAGGTCTGGTGCTGGCTGCCTGCCTTTGTTAATGCTTGTTTTTTGTCTGGTTGCTGTAAAATGTTATTGTTGTGGAGCTGTCACACCCTTGGACCTATAAAACAATTGTATACAAGCTAAATGCTTATGGTTCCTATAGTAGTCCTTGGTAAAGAAGGCAACTACTTTTTGTGTGGATGTCTTCATTGTGAAAACGAATGATGTCACTCACTGTGAAGTTAGCCAAATGATGAAGTGAACTGTCCTATTGACCCATGCTGCAGGTTGCAGTGGGCAGGAATAAAATGTGAATGATGCAACAGACCAAAGTATGATGAGGGCTAGCTGAAAACCCTTATACATAAGTATGTTATATTAATCATTTTATTAAAACCTAAAGGTGTTGGCCAACACCAAACCTATAAACAGGCATTGACAGAGCCAAAAGCTGTAGCCAGCACAAGACCTATTGTATTGCATTGCATTACTTGCCTATATGAGTAGCACATTCAACTGCTCAACTGTGTAAGTGGTGTTGTTGGAAAGATGTTGTTTTAGATCCTATGTGGGAAGTATTTCCATGTCATGCTTAATGACCACTGAGGTGTGGTTATCATGGTGTGAGATGCAGCGCATAATAATGTGTTGGATGATGAAGTGTGAAAGTCAGGAGCACAGTTTTGTGGTTTTCAGTATGCTTGTAGCTTTGAATAGATCTGCAGGTCCAGTAATGGTATTTCATATGATACAGTCTGCTAGTTGATTACTGCACTCGGTTGTCCACTCTGAGATTTTGTGTATAGTTGTGGTTGTGAGCTGGCATAGCTGGTGGGAGAGAGAAGGGGAGAGTTCATTGGGATGGGCATTTTATTATCACCCATATCAGCGTGTTTTTGTGAGATGTAAAGAAGCAGTAAAATAGTATATATATTTGGGACCTGCAGTGAATGGAATATATTAAAGTCCTCCAAATTGACAGTAATGAGTGACAGATCTCTTCAGTTATTCCATGCCTGTTAATTTGGTGATGTTTGGTTTTATGACTGTACAGTGCTGGTGATGGACTACCCTCATACCAGGTACACCTTATGAGGATTTAAGAGGTATCAGTTACAATGTGTTGCCAGCCACTGTATATTATGGTTTTAGTATAATTGTGGGCCATAACTGTTTTCTATGGTAGAACATAACTATATAATGGCAGGGCAAACCACAGGTCAGCCCTTTTTTGCTTACCTACATAGCGAAAGCAGTTTGCTCGTTTTGTTGTTTGCTATTCGTGGTTTAGAAGCTATGGATTGCACTTGAGGGTGCAACTGTTTTCTGGGCTCTGCTGTCTGGATGCAAGTGGTGCAGTTATTTAAGAAATAGTACTTTTTTCTTGTGTTTTCGAACGTGTAAATTCTCCTGGGTCTTCTAATGCTAGCTGGGAGTGAGTTCCAGAGCTTGGTAGCTTGTACTGAAAAAGCAGTCCTACCATAATGTGGTAGGATGATAAGTGGTGGAAGCCTGGCGTGCAGTGTTCTGTTTGGTTTGAATTCGACTGGTCATGCATTCTCTTAGGTGAAGGCAGAGAACAAACCTTGCGGAAGCATTTTGGATGCATTGTATTTTGCATACAATGAATGTGGGTGTGCAAAGATCTATATAGGCAGCTGGCATAGAAAAGCTTGGAGATTATGAGCGTGAGGATGGCTTCTAGTTTATGTTGATTTGCAAGGTATGGAAGGATGTGACGTAGTGTTTTCATTGTCTGAGTTTCTGAGTGGTATTGTAATTTAGTAGGGGGTACCTCTTATGAAACGTGGGTATTGTTATTTTATGTCAGAAGTCCATGAGATTGAATTCAAACATTTAAGTATAATCAAACAGAAAACAGCAGCAAACTAAGCACATGTATAAAGCCTACAGCCAAAGGACACTAAGGTATTGCATTTGGGATACTGAGAGCGGACAACACCATTAATTAACATCAATTTATAATCCTTTAATCTACTCTAAGGCAGGCCTCAAAAGCCCAAGTTATTAGTTTTGTATGCACTAACATGCAAAGAATGTCTAAGATGTTTCACTTTGCACTTTTAGTAATGCTTCAAGATATAATCAGCTTGCATACTAAAGTTGCTTAATACTGTGGCCAAAGTTATTCAGTATTCTATGTATGCTAGTATCCAAAATATGATCGAATAGGGCACTCTAGAACACGGTCATTAGATGAATTACATTTATGTCATAATATTTATGAAGGAAGAACTTAGGGGCCGATTAGGATGGCGGACGGGTTGCCCCCGCCATACAGGCGGTGGCGATCCGTCCGCCATCAGTGCCCGTCCGCCACCTATTTCCCCCCCGCCATATTACAATGGCGGGGGGACCGCGGCAGACGGAAAGACAGTCTGCCGCTTTTCCGCCGCGGTCGCCTTGCGACCATGGCGGAAAAGGTCTAATATGGTGGCGGTGTCTATCAGACACCGCCAGCCATATTAGGATGGGCTTTGGGGAATGCCAAAGGCATACGGTCTTTGCTTTGGGGGCCCGTTGCGGGTCCCCAGGGTGAAGGGGGGGTGCACATGGGGAGTACCTATGGTACCCCCTTGCGTTTCAAAGTACAACATGGCAGGCACCGCGCAGTGCCTGTCATGTTGTGCTTTGAAACGCACAACATGCATTTTTAGCATTGCGGCGGGCAGTGCTTTCAGCACCCCCTGCCGCAATGTTAAAAATGCGGGATGCACCCGACACTGTGGCGCCCTGGACCTCCGCCATTATGGCGGATGGTCCCTTGGCACGACACGGACAAAGCACGTCCGCCATCCTAATCGGCCCCTAAGTAAGAAAATATTTGTTTTAAAAAATACAATTTCTTTCACTGGTTTGAAACTTGTATCAACACAAGTCAACTAAACATATAGTTACTCACAAACGCAAGAAACCACTGATCAAGCATTATCTCACAACCTCCAAACACACAATCAACCAGAAAGCCTCCCATTCATTATTTTCCCATTACTGGTTTTATATTAATTGGCAAGACAAGAAGTTGCAATCATACCGAAAAAGCTTAACAGGCTTAGGAGATGATAAAAAATATGTAGACCAGCAATTCTTAACCTTTTGACTTGTGTGGACCCCTACTGAGTCATTATTGGAAGATAGAGGCCCCAGCCTAAGCAATTTTGTGATTTTAACTTCAAAACAAAACACACAAAAATACTAAAACAAGTACACACCTAACTTGTTCAAATATAGAAATATATTGCTTAATTCACAATCAAATTTAGAACGTTTATTTAATGTATTAATTTTAATAACATTTAATTTTGTAAAACAGTCGCAGTCCTCGCTGAGTAGTCCTCGCGTTCCCCCAGGAGTCCTCTGACCACAGGTTAAGAACCACTGATTTAGGGGATTTTAACAAAACAATGAGAGACAGAATACCAGTCAGAAATGATCAAATACAAGGGACGGGTGTCTTTTCCAATCTACCAAAAAAGCTTGTGATTTAAAACTGGTGCCCCCATGGCAAAATCGATTTGCATTCAGTGGAAGGAAAAATTTGCCTGTAACCGTCAGCAAGCCACATTTTCATAAGAGACAGATTCTAAATAATAGATTAGTATTCCCTGCCAGATTACAAATTCATATATTCCAAAATAATCTCATGTGAAATGCAAACGGCTCACAACATTTTAGGACCCCTTTCCTTTGCTTCATGGTAACTGAGTTTTTCATTAATTTAAAACAAAAAATGGAGGACTGTAAATTACATAAATCCCAAAATTCAACCTATGTAAATTGACCACCTGTCCCATAATTGTTTGTTTTTGCATTTGTGTATTTATGTTGGTGCTTGCTTCATTATAAATACAAGGCTGCAAGTAATACCATATAAATTAGAAAAAATAGTTTGCAAGACATATACAGCCTGATTCATCATTGGGAGGTTTTGCGAGTCTGAGATAGCGAATCATAAGGAATCGCTATTCCAGACTCGCAAAACAGGATTCATGTAGGAATAGCACATTTTTTTGCGATTCCTACTGATTCCTACTGATTCCTTATTTGCGATTAGCAAATTGCTAATCGCAAAAAAATAACTCCCCATTCATTCCTAAGGGCCAAAAGGCCCAAAGGAATGAATGGGGAGTATTCCTTATTTGCGATTAGCAATTAGCTAATCGCAAATAAGATAGCGATTTAAAGGGTGCCAGGGGTGTCCCGAGGACACCCTGTAGCACCCCTTAAATGCTAATTTAAACAGGTGTTGTGCACACACATGTCCAAAGGACATGTGTGTGTGCAACATGCAACTCAGAAAAATGCTTTTAAAAGCATTTTTCTGAGTTTTCGCTATTTACCACGAGGTTTGACCTCGCGGTAAATAGCGGGCCGAAATTGCGAATTCGCAAATTTTAAATGGATGATGAATTGCATTTAAGGAATCTCAAATAGAGATTCCTTAAATGTAATTCATCGCAAAATAGCAAAATCGCTATTACCGATTTTTTGCATTTGGGATGATGAATCCCAAATGCAAAAATAGTGCTAGCAAAGGGCCAGATTCTCAGAATCTGGCCCTTTGCGAGCCGATTTCGGCTTGATGAATCAGGCTGATAATCACAACGGGTATTCAATAACTTGCTATTTCTGTTCTCAGCTTGAATGAAATCAAAAGGTTCTTTTCATTTTAAAGCTCCTTCAGTGTGTGCAGGAGACCAGTGGCTTGTGATCTTGCAGTAAACGTGTGGGACATCATTGAGACCCCCCCAACCCCCAGCACTGTAGCAATAACCTTTTAAAAAGCGGCCCTCGGGCGGTCGGCTGTTCGTGGTACTAAACCTCGCAAGAGCAGGGAGTAGGTCTTTGTGTGCAAGCGAATCACCAAACAGAAAAAGATTACTTAGTCAACCTGGTGGTCATAGACGAAACAAAGAATTGATTCTTTTGTCGGAGCAACGCTTTTTGAATTTCAGCTCACCCAACACCGATCCCCCTACCCCCCTGCCCCTAAGAGTCAGTGGTACAATCCTCACTTCCGGACTCTGTCAGATGAGTAGTTGTATTAAGTCTTCTTTTAAAAGTAGTAGCAGCAGTGTTGGATTGGGATTAGAAATCGGCCAGGGCACGCTAAATAATGTGGACCACATTTGCATATTGCCTTTCCACAAAACACTGCTTCCGCGAAGTTTTATAAACACCTAAAAACAAGTGACACCGCTTCTGCTCAGCCCGCCTGCCCCCGCTCAGTATGCACATTTTAGGCCCAGCGAGAGAATGGGAGTGACACCTCTGCCTGTTGATATAAGGGAGGTAATGTTCACCCATCTGCCTCCAGAAAGGCCATGCTGAACACACCAGACACAGCCCGAATCGACCCCCCCAGGATGCCAAAAAAGTATCCCACAGCTGAAACTTCGATACCGGCCCTTCGCCCATTGGCCGAGTGCCTGCTTTACCAATCCGACCCAGAGTAGCAGGAACGATACGTTGCCGGAAAGAAACAAAGCGATACCAAAGGGGATGATGGAAAGAGCGCTTGAGCAAATCAAACACTCCCCCCCCCCCCACCCCCCCAGTCAACTGATCTGGGTTTAATCTATCATCATTCTTTAGCTCACTCCACCACCCCAGTTCAGACATTGCCATATGCAAATCAGTCTGATCCTGTGCCTCATGGGAACAGTCCAGCCCGAACTGCCAAGCCATGTCTTCCCTGGACCGGAAACAAGCATCCTGGGACCGGTTTCGGGTTCATAACCCTCATCAACCAGGCTATCTTGAATCCAGTGGCAGAGTGAGCAAGGGACCCACGTCTGGGCATACCCTGCCAACTCAGGGCTAACAAAGCGAAACCTAAGGGGACAATGGACAGAGCGCTTGAGCATATCAAACACTCCCCCCCCCGGCAACGGATCTGGGTTTAATCTATCATCATTCTTTAGCTTACTCCACCACCCCAGTTCAGACATGGCCATATGCAAATCAGTCTGATCCTGTGCCTCATGGGAACAGTCCAGCCTGAACTGCCAAGCCATGTCTTCCCTGGACCAGAAACAAGCATCCTGGGACCTGTTTTGGGTCCATAATTATAATCAGCCAGGCTATCTTGAATCCAGTGGCAGTGTCAGGGTGTAGACTAGCGCGCCTACCCAAAAGACTACGTTTCCCAGCACTCTCTGGCAAAGACTACTTTTCCCAGAATCCCCAGCGGGATTACAGGATATCACCGGGCGGAGTCTGCCGTTGGGTGCTAGTGATTCCTGTGTTTGGAGGCTGCTGTTGTTCCTCTGCTCCGAGGGTTCCAAGTAGCCGGTTGGTTTCCAGCTAGGAAAAGTCGAGAGCCTGTATCCTGGTAACATTTGAATGCGCTGGCTGGCGCGTTCCTTTTAGCTACTTTGTATCGGCTTGTTCTTCCAAATCGGAACAACGCTGAGTGTTTGTTTTGCCTCGCGGCTGGGAGGGATTATTGAAAGAGTTTATATTTTCCTTGCACACGTTTTTGGAGGATTTCTGGGCGTGTGTGGTAAAGGACTGTGTTTTGGCTATTCAAGTGGCGGAGTGCAGGGGGGGAGTTTGGGACCTCCGCACTACCGTCACGAAGCATTGGTTTGGGGCTACCTTATTCAGAACTGGTGGATTTACAAATACCAAAGCGGAGTGCTGTAGTGAAGGAACTACGCCCTGCCGTGTTTGGTTATCTTTTTGTACTCATTGGAAGGAAGGAAAACATTTGTGCTTTCATTTCACAACAGAGTGGATCTCTTTGCTTTTCTGTTGAGCACAAGGGTGCTCATTTAATCCTGGTGCATTTCGCACATTCTTTGGAACTAATTACAAGCACATATATACACAATGGGGTATGTGGATATCAACAACAACGGCTTCTAGATAATGGAGTACTGTGGGTTGTTTCTAATACCTTCTTTTGTGTTGAGCAGGATGGAAGGAAGACGGGAGACACAGCAATAGGGTGGCATAGAGTCCATGTATTACAGGTGAATTCAGGGGTTATTGACCTAGTGAGAATTCATGAGAGTAGGTTTAAGTATTGTATTAACCTTTGTACTTTTGTTTTTCAGTTTCTTTTTCCCTGCTGCCCCTTCCTTCTTCTCTTTGTTCTTTCTGGGTTTTTTCCCTTTTGGGGTTTTTCCCTCACCGTATCATCTGAACACCCTGTGTTTATACTTCTGGGTGTTCGGAGGGTCCGGAGGTGGAGCATAGTTGCTGCATGCGGATCCTGCGGAGTGTACATCTGACAGAATCACTAGCCCAAGAATTTCACTCTGCCCGATCCGTGTGTAGCAACGATGGCGTCCATGGAGGATGTGTTACATGCTTTGGTCCTGGTACAGCAGGAATTGGCTTCCTCTAAGGCAGAGACCACTGCCTTGCGGGAAAAAGTGGAGCGTCTGAGTAGTAATCCTTTTAACGCCTCCGCTTCGTCTTCTAATGTCCAGGTCACTGTGCCTCCACCCATTCCGCTGGCTACACCTGAACGGTTTTGGGGGGACCCCCGGAAGGTACATGTGTTTATGACACAAATCCTAATGCATTTCTCATGTAAGCCGTCTTCGTTCCCCACAAACCATTCGAGGGTGGCTTTTTTGATTTCATATTTGATAGGGGATGCAGCAGATTGGGTGGTACCCTTGGTGAAACGTGACAATGCTATTCTGTCTGATTGGACAGCGTTTAAAAACGAATTTGAGAGGGTTTTTGACCGAAGAGCTACAACATTTAGTGCTGATCGGGAGTTGCTGACTTTGAGACAAGGCAGGGGAGAAATGCCGAGTGAGACAGGTGAGCGGCGGTAGCGGTAGCAGCGTTGGAGGGATCGGCAGAGGCTCCTTGCTCCCTGCCGTGAGCGCTGCCAGCACGTCAGGAGACCCTCTGAGCGCGGTCAGCTGTGCCGCAAGTGTCTGCCGATGCACGGGGGATCTCCTGAGCGTGGCTGAGTGCGGCCGTGCCGGGGGGCGTCTGTGAACGCCGCAGGAGCCGCAAGATAAGGCAGAGTCCTTCGGCGCCGAGATAAGGCACAGAGATAAGGCAGAACAGCACAGCACAGGAAGACTGCAGACTCAGCTCAGCCCAACCCTGGATAGCAAACTCTGCGCTGCCCCTGATGTGTGTGGGATAGAACGGTCTGCAATGGCTTCTCCTCGCTAAAACAGGGAAAGGACTGGAATGTTCTTTTCTCTTTTAATAAAAAGAAAGTGAAGTACTTTTGGCCTGCAGGAAGCACTGTGCTCTTCATCTGTTGTACGAAAAACATGTGTCTGAGGAGCCCTATGTGGTGCAGTGCGTGGTGAAGTCAGCAGACAGCAGGTGGTCTGTTTGGAAGCTGCACGCGCCGGCCGAGCCTACCTCTGTTTCTGGGGCTCCGCTGAGGCGCGCTGCCTGTGGGTTGTGGCTGTGAGGCGGCCGGGCTTAGCTCCGCTGCCTTCCATCATCGACTACTTCCGGCTGGCCGGGCTTGGCTCCGCCGGTCGGGAGGGGAAACAACTACAGCCTCCATCAGCCCTTGCTCCAGGACGCCTCCCCCACCATCACTGCACAGCACCAGGAGGCGCATAAAGACCCACCCACTTCCTCGTCCCGCGAGGACGCGCGCGGGACGCACCGGGCTAAGCCCGGGCAAAGGGCGGGCCCTCAGAGACCGCAGGAGACCGGACCGGGCCACCCCCCTGACATTTACTATTCTCTGCTTACCTAAGGTATTCAACCCCTCTTTGTGAACTTACATAGTAAATAGTGGGTAACAGGCCTGATGGAGGTCAAAAGTAAAAGTAGGGTGGCGGTCAAAAAAACACCTATGCACACTCGCTCAACTACAAGAAAACAAACTTTGGCGCCAACCCCTTTACCCACCTTAACTGCAATTGATAGGATGCTGCAACAAACAATTGGTGTTGTTGTTAACGCTATTGAAAGTACGGAAAGAAGATTATCATTACCAGCGAGTATGTGTTTAATAAATCAAACGTCACAAACCATTAATACACATGTTAGCGTTCCAAATGAAACAACAATGTCACATGATTCACTTCTATTGGAATCGTTTGCAGGTTTGCCAAGGTATGACTTAATTCAATCTGATGTACCACAGCTTTTAGGACCCACTGTTTCTTGTACTAGGGAGAGTAGACTGTCTATAACACCTGACCTGTCAGCCAGCATATCACCACAGCCCCTAATACCTAGTGTTGTGCCTGTAACTGATGGGGATTTGGATGGCTGTGCTACTAATTCTGTCATCCCAACTGTACAAATCAGAGATATCAGTCTGTTAAGTAGCGAAACTGACTGTGAGCCTGTACCCTCTAAAAGGAAATTAACCCAAAGTCGAAAAAGGTTAATAATAAATAAACAGACTAAAACATATAGAAGAAAAAAGAAGAGGGCCATACAAACTCTAGAAACCAATGAAAGAGAAGGTGAGATACAGCAGAACAGTGGAGGGAGACATGTAAAAGATATAAAATTACTGGAAATGCAAACTTTAAACAATGTCGAGGCAGTTAAAGAATGTCTCGAGAAAATGGTAAAAACCTACATCGCACCAGTGATGGAATCTCTAGAAATTCTAAGTAAAAAAATAGAAAACCTAGAGAAACTGGGAATAGCTAACTTGGATGTCCTAGAACAACTGGGTTCACAAGTCAGACCTCACTCAAATAATGTAAATTCTGGGAACCAGAGTAATAGTAAATCAAGTGCAGTAAATCACACTCCTAGTGTGCCCATTGTGAAGGGAAACCCGGTACCCTCTACAAGTGGAAGGCAGAGGCCAACAACCATCACTCCCAAGGTAGTACGTGGGCAAAAAGTAGATGGGGGCCAAATAAACATCAATGAACCCACCTCCACCTACAAGAGCCTACCTGTACCTAAGCGCCATATTAATAATGTCATCCCAGCCACTATTAATTTGCCACCTGATTGCAGACCATTTGTAGCGATACTCGCGAATGCCCCCAAGCTGTTGCCTAACCAATTTGAAAATCAAGAAACCTTGAAAAATAAGACCTTGTATTGGTTGGTGAAAAATTGTGGGTTCCCAATGCGAGGCGCGGAAGAGATTATAACTACACAGAGGGTAGGTTGGGTAGGGCCAAATAAAAAGGAGATAGACGGGTACTGCATAATTATAAATTTCAGGACTACAGAATGGGCGAGAGATTCGATTTTACATGCACCTATGCCATCGAATCATGAATATAACATCACACTGTTCCCACTTGATTATTTTTATAGGAACCAGTCAGGAAGACAAATCACTACACATAACTTCCAGCATCCAAGAGCGGCCTTTATCAAATATCCTAATGTTGTACCTATTTGTCCCCCCCTACTGCCTAACCTGTATGACAACTTCCTGGTCCCAACTTCTAATAGATTCCAGTTGTTCAGCTCACTTGAGGAGAATGACTGACTGAGCGATCCATCCTTGACCCCGAGTTGTGGAAGTTCTGTAACAGATGATACATCAACCTTGAAGAAAGAGCTGGGTGATGAAAGCTGTGTAAATAATATAACTGAGTCACAATTAATTTCATCAAATACTGTGCTATGTATAGGCAATGTTGTAGATAATGAATCAACTGTAACAAATGATAATGCTATTGTTACCCCGATTGCAAGCTTTGAAGCTTCACTCTTGTCTAATCACCCCGAAAATATAGGAACTAGTAATGCTGACTCTCTTGTATTTAATAGTTGGAATATAGCCGGAATTGCCTCTAAATTATCTACCCCATTTTGGGACAATTTCATCATATGTGGTTATGAAATTATTTGTTTACAAGAGACATGGCATACAGGACTAATAGAAGTTGAAGTTTACACCTCCTACAGTGTGGCAGCAGTAGCTTCCAAAGTTGGTAGAGCTAAGGGTGGCCTACTGACTTTGGTTTCAACTAAATTGACAGAATTTATTCTTGGGGAACACTCTATAGCCTGTCAGCATGCGTCTATATTGCGCCTAAAACATAGCCATGGTAGGGATCTAATTATTGTAAATTTTTATAATAATATTGTGGGCCCTAAACGAGATAAGATTGTCCTCGATGTTGAACGTGCTATTGAAGCTGCAATCATTCTCTCTAAGAACAATTTTGTAATTCTGTGGGCAGGTGACTTTAACATCCAAGCCTGCAGATATGCTCGGAAGGGGATATGTGGTCACCACGAGGATTATGTAGGGGGTGACAGTGTTTATGTTAATCATTTCCCGCACAGTAATTATGGCAGCGCACTGAATAACTTAATAGCCAAGTTCAATTTGGAATTGCTTGATTGTACAAAAAACAAAAATAATGAAATTTGTCCAACTTTTAGGGGGAGAGATGCCCATTCCAATATTGACCATATTCTGGTGTCCAGCGGCTCTATTTTCACCAATGTTTGGGTAATAGAGCAGCCTGTGAGTGATCACAACAGCATCTCTGTGGAGTTAATGGGCTGGGGTCAAAAAAGCGTTGTGAACGGTAAAGCT
Source organism: Lissotriton vulgaris (assembly GCF_964263255.1). NCBI lineage: Eukaryota > Metazoa > Chordata > Amphibia > Caudata > Salamandridae > Lissotriton > Lissotriton vulgaris. The sequence continues at coordinate 971,891,559 of NC_141697.1, forward strand.
GTCCACGGGATTTCCGCTGAGAGACCTAATGGTACGAGAATTAAATGGATCAAAATTGACCCTAACAAACTAACAAAGGATATTATTTGTAAATGTACCAGAGAGGTTGAATACTGCCTTGCACCTAATGTGATAGCGCCTGATGTTCTCTCCAATTTTATGAAAATTACTTGCACAGTTGAAAATTCCCTGTTAAAAAGAAACAGAAGGGTTAAAAGAAACAAAACTGTGGGGTTTGACAAACATTGTGCCGAGACTCTGAAAAGATTAAAAAGTGTACTTAATGCTAAACCTAGAAATAAAGAAAGAGTCAGAGAAGAACGTATTAATTATAAACTGGCCCTGTCAACCAGGAAAAGGGAGTTACAGGACGAGGCCTGGAATAAACTTGATATGGCCGCTGTAACTAAAAACCATAAACTCTTTTGGGAAACGATAAATGGCCCATTCTTAAAGAATGAAAACATTCCGGAGGTCAGTTCCCATGTCAGCTGTCTTGCATGGATTGCACATTTCTCTGAGATTTTTAATTCTGATCTTAAATCTGATGGGTCTATCTTATGTTTTAATTGGAAGAAAATGCAGTTGTTTTTAACTTTAAATGAAGTGACAGATGCAATCAAAAATAGTAAGGGTGGTAAAGCACCCGGGCCCGATGGGGTACCAATGGACTTTTATAAACATGAAATAACATTATGGGCCCCAATCTTAACTCGTTACTTCAATGCTGCGGTGGAAGATAATTTACCACTGACATGGGGCCAATCAATTATTATACCCCTTTATAAAAAAGGATCCAGGTCAGAGGCAAGGAATTATCGTCCAATCTCTCTTTTGGACTCGACAGTTAAAATCCTTAGTCGAGTCCTATTAGTGAGATTGGAAGCCTGGGCCGAGGAGAATAACATTCTGTCCCCAGTGCAGTATGGGTTTCGTAGGGGATTAGGAACAATGGAGCAGTGCGTGAACCTGGAACTCATAGTTGGCAAGTATACCAAAGCCAAATCTGGTAATCTTTATTTATGCTTTGCTGACTTGAGTTCCGCGTTCGATCTGGTGGAACACGCACTGCTCTGGCCCATACTATTATCAATGGGCGCCCCCACTGAAATGATCCATCTGCTAGCCCGCTTGTATAGTAATTTATCAAGCAAAGTAAGGTTTGGAATAGATGGAGAGTGTACCCCTTTCTTTGAAGTTAAGAGAGGCATCCGTCAAGGATGCGTACTTGCCCCTTTACTATTTTCACTTTTTATTAACCATGTGGATACATTTCTGAAATTGATTAATGCAGATGCTCCAACTATAAATGGTAACCCCGTCCCAGTCCTTTTATATGCGGACGACGCGGTCCTCCTCTCTAGGACACATAATGGACTGCAACAACTAATTGATCAATTACATATTTTTATTAAGAACAGGAATTTGAAAATCAACAAAGGGAAGACGGTTACCATGGTTTGTGGTAAGAAACCTAGAAACCACAACCCCTTTTTTTTAGAAGGAGAGAAACTGGAACCTGTTAATAGTTTCTGCTATTTAGGCATCACCTTTTCGGGAAATGGGAAATGGATTAATGAACAAAATAGTGTCCTTTTCAAAATGGCCCGGAATACAAACTGTATATTTAGATTTGCTGCTAAACTAGGGGATCGCAGAATTCGTGAAATGCTAACCATTTTTAATGCTAGATGCATTTCCTCAGCTATATATGGAGCTGGAGTATGGGGGTATGATGTACAGTGTGCCAAATCTATCCAGGTGAGGGAGAATGTGTTTTTAAAAAGACTAATCAGTGCTCCAGTTATGGCTTCAACGGAGCTAATACATAAGGAATTAGATATGTACTATATCAATGATCTAATTGCCCTTCGTCCTCTATCCTTATGGCGCTCAATATGGGCAAAGGAGGAAACCAAGTTTACGCAGGACGTAATAACAGATTGTATCAAACTTGATCGCCGATCGAACATTCCCTGGCTGAAGCATATACATCATTGGTATAAAACATTATATGGACTGGACATTTATAATGAATTAATAATGGACCCTATTTTATCAAAGCAGGAGCTGAAGGTCTCGTTTATGAAATTTACAGAAGAGACCAGGATGGAAAAATATACTAAACAGAGTACATTCAATCTTTACCAAGAATATACTATTAATGTAGGCTTCCAATCTTATTTTGTAACAGTTAGTATTCCCTCCCATCGATTTGTTTTAAGCCGTCTCCGCCTAGGAATTGTGCATCACCTTGTGGCTTTTCCTGTGCCTAAAAAACCTGGAACTTGTGTATGCCCATGTGATGGCAAATCAAAACAGAGCACGTGTCACTTTATGTTGTCTTGTACTTTTTATACTTTTTTAAGGAAATACTATTTGAAACCCATCTTTTTAAAATATAATACGCATCATCTACAAACAGCAATGACACTAGTGTTTAACCTAGAGTCCCCAGATGTATGCTTTTATGTGGCTACTTATATTTTAAAATGTATCTCTGCAAGAAAATCAATTATTATATGAATTTCTCCAGCTGCTAAATGTACTATGCACTTTAAATTAGATGCTGCTGAATTACGTACTTGTATTTTGCACACATATGCTTGTTGGACTAATTGCTGCTACTGTACTATATTTATCGTAGGATTGGCTTATCACTTGCACTTTGTCTCATTTATCATTGTTTTTAGTTAATAGACAGTCTAGGTGCTGTTAATTGCATATGCACTTTAGAATTGCCAATTTGCACATATACTAATATAGAGACAATATTTAGCACTTTAAATTGCATATTTGCACATAATTAAAGGCCGTAGGATTGTTAAAATCTTAGCCAAACTTGAATGACCTAATGACTATGCACTATTGATACTGTTAAATGTTTCTATCATGAGCGCTATTGTGTAAGATTGTTTTTTGTGATAGCTTATTTTAGTATTGTGTTAAATTTCTTTTTATGTGTATGTTGCTATATGGTTGTATTTTTTTTACAAACCGAATAAAGCACCTTTTGAATTGATTACATATCTTACTGCTTTCAATAGACTTGTGGCGGAAGCAGAATGGCCAGAGGAAAAAAGATTGTCCCTGTTCTATCAAGGGTTACATGATGATTTGAAGGATGTAGTGGCTCAGGTGGATCCACTGCCTACTTCTTTTGTGGACATGGTAAATTTGGTGTTAAGGCTAGATAGTCGTCTTACGGATAGGGGGAGTAACAGGAGACGATGGGAAAGAGGAGCTTACAGTGGTGCAAGAAACCCGCGGAAGGTATCTGGGGGTACTGACTATCCTCCAGAACCTATGGAGATAGGAGCAATTAGAGCACCTCTGTCGAGAGAAGAGACGGAAGCCAGAAGAGTACAGGGCCTGTGCATGTACTGTGGGAAGAAGGGGCATTACGTTCGGGAATGTCCTTCTAAACCCAAGTCCTCGGGGAATGTCAGTAGGTTCAAAAAGGTTGCTGTATCTAATACAGTACAGGAAAGAGAGCAGAAGGAAGACAACACATCTAGTGTAGAAGAGGGACATGCGTGGAAACTCACATCTTTGTCCTCTCTGGGTGATGATGAAACAGAGCCGCACTTGGTGGTTGTAATGACACTAGAATACGAACTAGAAAGACGTCAGGTGATGGTAATGTTAGATTCCGGAGCGACTGGTAATTTTGTGGACAAAGGCTTGGTGAGGCGGTTAGCTTTACCTCGTGTCTCTAGAGAGACTCCTGAGGACGTGTTGGCAGTTGATGGGCAGCCATTAACATCAGGTCAGATAACGGAAAGAACAGGCGACTTGGGGTTGTCAGTGGTTTCCCATGGATATGTGCATTCTGAGGTGTTGTCTCTGAACATCATCGACGCACCTCAGTACGAAATAATTCTGGGTATGCCTTGGTTACATAAACACAACCTGGTAGTGGATTGGCAGTCGAAAACGTTTCAGTTTGTATCAGAGTATTGTAAGGATCATGTAACTCCATGCGTGTCTGCTAATGTCACAGTATTAGCCACCCCGTTTTTGGCAGCTACGGCTGCAGAAAAAAATGTCAGGCTACCAGTTGAATACTTGGCCTATAGTGACGTGTTCAGTGAGGTAAAGGCAGAAACCCTACCCCCTCACAGGGAATATGACTGTTGCATCGATTTAGTGGATGGGGCTACAATACCATCTTGTAGAGTGTACGCTTTGTCGGTGCCCGAGACCCAACACTTGAAAGAGTACATAGAGCACTATTCTCGTCTGGGGTTCATCCGACCCTCCCGCTCTCCAGCAGCTTCCCCTCTTTTTTTCATAGCGAAAGCCAACGGGGACTTAAGAGCGTGTGTGGACTATCGCGTCTTGAATAGAAACACCATCCGTAACCGTTACCCTCTTCCACTCATCTCGGTTTTAGTCGATCAGGTGAGAGAGGCCAAGATATATACCCGTTTGGACCTCCGTGGGGCGTATCACCTGGTTCGAGTGAGAGAGGGAGATGAGTGGAAGACGGCGTTCAAGACGCGATTCGGTCTGTACGAGTATTTAGTGATGCCTTTTGGGCTTTGTAATGCTCCTGCAGCATTTCAGTTTTTTATAAACGATGTCCTGAAGGAATATGTGGATCAATTTGTGGTGATGTACATTGATGACATCTTGATCTACTCACAGGATGTATCATGCCATACGAATCATGTCTGCAAAGTTTTGGACAAACTAAGGGAACATTGTTTATATGTGAAACTGAGTAAATGTGAGTTCGGGGTGCGTGAGGTGGAATTTCTGGGTGTGATCCTTAGTCCTAGCGGATATCAGATGTCTGAGAGAAAGGTACAGGCAGTGAGGGATTGGCCAGCCCCTAAGAATGTGAAAGAGGTGCAGAGCTTCCTGGGGTTCGCAAACTATTATAGGCGGTTCATTTTGCATTTTTCCCAAACCGCTGTCCCCATTACCAGGTTGTTAAGAAAAGGGAAGTCTTTTGAGTGGACTGGGGAGGCTAAGGAGGCGTTTCGAGCTTTGAAAAGTGCATTCACCACAGCACCGGTGTTAGCACATCCTGTCTTGGAACATCCATTCATAGTCGAGGCCGACGCTTCGGATGAAGCCATAGGGGCAGTTCTGTCTCAGAGAGATGTACACACAGGTCAGCTCCATCCTGTTGCTTACCTATCGAAGAAGTTGAGCTCGGCTGAGGTCAACTAGTCCATCGCGGAGAAAGAACTCTTGGCGATTAAAAAGGGTTTTCAGGAGTGGAGGCCTTATCTGTGGGGGGCTTGTCAGGCAGTGACGGTTTATACCGATCACAGAAATCTCCAATACATGTCCTCCGCCAGACATCTGACACAAAGGCAGATGCGGTGGATGCTGTTCTTTTCCGAGTACAACTTTGTGGTCACCTTTCGTCCTGGCTCAGAGAACAGGAAGGCTGATGCTCTTTCCAGACAGGAAATCCCTTAAAACAGCGTGAGGAGTAACAATCCATCATCCCTCCTAATAAGTTGGTGTGTGTGATCCGGGCCGAGCAGTTTCTGCACGACATCAAGGGCTCCAGGTCTTTGGGGTCTTGGGTCAGATGGGCGGATGACAAACCAGGCAGGAAGGTGAGACAGGGTTTGCCTTTCCAAGGGCAGTGTTTGTTTCTCCCTAATGAAGAGATTAGAAAGAAAGCTTTCAGTTGGTGTCACGAAGCTCCAGCGGCTGGACATCCAGGGATTACAAAGACTGTGGAACTGCTTAGGAGGCATTTCTGGTGGGAGTCATTGGTCAAAGACGCGACTCAATGGGTGGGAAGATGTGATACCTGTGCCAGAGCTAAGGGGGAAACCACAAAAAAGAAAGGCTGGTTGATGCCTATGTCCACGCCTGATCGACTATGGATGAACATAAGTCTGGACTTCATTACGGGTCTCCCATCTGATCGGGGAAACACCGCAGTGTTGGTGATAGTGGACAACCTAACAAAGATGGGACACTTTGTACCGTGTGTAAACCTTCCCACGGCTAGTCAAACGGCTCAGATACTGGCATCTCAAGTAATTCATTTGCATGGCATTCCGAGAGTCATTGTGTCTGATAGGGGACCACAATTCATCGCTCGCTTTTGGCGGATGTGGTGCAGTGCTTTGGGCATAGAGATAGCGCTATCTACCAGCTTCCATCCCCAAACAGATGGCCAGACGGAACGTCTAAATCAAACTTTAAAGAAATATCTGCGCTGTTACGCTAAGGAAGCACATGAGTCGTGGGTGGACTTATTGTGGATGGCGGAGTTGGCATACAACAATGCTTGGCACAGTTCCATTGGCATGTCACCGTTCAAAGCCAATTATGGTTATGATGTGCAGACCTTGCCGATCAATATCCCGGATGAATTGGGCAATCAGCCCTCGGTGAGGAAGCGTGTACTGACAATGAGGAGGGTGCATAGAGCGGTGCAGAGACATCTGTTAAAGGCCAAGGAGGTGTACAAACGATGGAAGGAAAAGCATCGCGTACCTGGTCCTCAGTTCAAGGTGGGGGATAAGGTGTGGCTTTCGACCAAATACATACTTTTCAAGATGAGAAGCATATTCCATCCGCGATTCATTGGGTCTTATCCCGTAGTGCGTCGTATCAACCCTGTTGCATACAAGCTGAAGTTGCCTAACACGTTGAGAATCCATCCCGTGTTCCATGTGCAGCTGCTAAAGAGAGCCCTTACATCGCGCAGAACAGCGCCTCCTGTCCTTGCTAGTGACGGGAACCTGGAGTACGAGGTGAGGTCTATCCGAGACTCTAAATTCCGCAGAGGGGTGCTGTGGTATCTGGTCTCGTGGAAGGGCAACGGGGCTGAGGAGGATTCATGGGAACCGGTGCATCATATCCATGCTCCTAGGGCTGTGAGGTCTTTCCATGTCAGGTTTCCTGCGAAGCCTGGGCCTAGAAGGCGCTTGGGAGGAGGGCGTTCTGTCAGGGTAGACTAGCGCGCCTACCCAAAAGACTACGTTTCCCAGCACTCTCTGGCAAAGACTACTTTTCCCAGAATCCCCGGCGGGGTTACAGGATATCACCGGGCGGAGTCTGCCGTTCAGTGCTAGTGATTCCTGTGTTTGGAGGCTGCTGTTGTTCCTCTGCTCCGAGGGTTCCAAGTAGCCGGTTGGTTTCCAGCTAGGAAAAGTCGAGAGCCTGTATCCTGGTAACATTTGAATGCGCTGGCTGGCGCGTTCCTTTTAGCTACTTTGTATCGGCTTGTTCTTCCAAATCGGAACAACGCTGAGTGTTTGTTTTTCCTCGCGGCTGCGAGGGATTATTGAAAGAGTTTATATTTTCCTTGCACACGTTTTTGGAGGATTTCCGGGCGTGTGTGGTAAAGGACTGTGTTTTGGCTATTCAAGTGGCGGAGTGCAGGGGGGGAGTTTGGGACCTCCGCACTACCGTCACGAAGCATTGGTTTGGGGCTACCTTATTCAGAACTGGTGGATTTACAAATACCAAAGCGGAGTGCTGTAGTGAAGGAACTACGCCCTGCCGTGTTTGGTTATCTTTTTGTACTCATTGGAAGGAAGGAAAACATTTGTGCTTTCATTTCACAACGGAGTGGATCTCTTTGCTTTTCTGTTGAGCACAAGGGTGCTCATTTAATCCTGGTGCATTTCGCACATTCTTTGGAACTAATTACAAGCACATATATGTACAATGGGGTATGTGGATATCAACAACAACGGCTTCTAGATAATGGAGTACTGTGGGTTGTTGCTAATACCTTCTTTTGTGTTGAGCAGGATGAAAGGAAGACGGGAGACACAGCAATAGGGTGGCGTAGAGTCCATGTATTACAGGTGAATTCAGGGGTTATTGACCTAGTGAGAATTCATGAGAGTAGGTTTAAGAATTGTATTAACCTTTGTACTTTTGTTTTTCAGTTTCTTTTTCCCTGCTGCCCCTTCCTTCTTCTCTTTGTTCTTTCTGGGTTTTTCCCCTTTTGGGGGTTTTTTCCCTCACCGTATCATCTGAACACCCTGTGTTTATACTTCAGGGTGTTCGGAGGGTCCGGAGGTGGAGCATAGTTGCTGCATGCGGATCCTGCGGAGTGTACATCTGACAGAATCACTAGCCCAAGAATTTCACTCTGCCCGATCCATGTGTAGCAACGATGGCGTCCATGGAGGATGTGTTACATGCTTTGGTCCTGGTACAGCAGGAATTGGCTTCCTCTAAGGCAGAGACCACTGCCTTGCGGGAAAAAGTGGAGCGTCTGAGTAGTAATCCTTTTAACGCCTCAGCTTCGTCTTCTAATGTCCAGGTCACTGTGCCTCCACCCATTCCGCTGGCTACACCTGAACGGTTTTCGGGGGACCCCCGGAAGGTACATGTGTTTATGACACAAATCCTAATGCATTTCTCATGTAAGCCGTCTTCGTTCCTCACAAACCATTCGAGGGTGGCTTTTTTGATTTCATATTCGATAGGGGATGCAGCAGATTGGGTGGTACCCTTGGTGAAACGTGACGATGCTATTCTGTCTGATTGGACAGCGTTTAAAAACGAATTTGAGAGGGTTTTTGACCGAAGAGCTACAACATTTAGTGCTGATCGGGAGTTGCTGACTTTGAGACAAGGCAGGGGTGAATTGATTACATATCTTACTGCTTTCAATAGACTTGTGGCGGAAGCAGAATGGCCAGAGGAAAAAAGATTGTCCCTTTTCTATCAAGGGTTACATGATGATTTGAAGGATGTAGTGGCTCAGGTGGATCCACAGCCTACTTCTTTTGTGGACATGGTAAATTTGGTGTTAAGGCTAGATAGTCATCTTACAGATAGGGGGAGTAACAGGAGATGATGGGAAAGAGGAGCTTACAGTGGTGCAAGAAACCCACGGAAGGTATCTGATTAGATCAATTAGAGCACCTCTGTCGAGAGAAGAGAGGGAAGCCAGAAGAGTACAGGGCCTGTGCATGTACTGTGGGAAGAAGGGGCATTACGTTCGGGAATGTCCTTCTAAACCCAAGTCCTCGGGGAATGTCAGTAGGTTCAAAAAGGTTGCTGTATCTAATACAGTACAGGAAAGAGAGCAGAAGGAAGACAACACATCTAGTGTAGAAGAGGGACATGCGTGGAAACTCACATCTTTGTCCTCTCTGGGTGATGATGAAACAGAGCCGCACTTGGTGGTTGTAATGACACTAGAATACGAACTAGAAAGACGTCAGGTGATGGTAATGTTAGATTCCGGAGCGACTGGTAATTTTGTGGACAAAGGCTTGGTGAGGCGGTTAGCTTTACCTCGTGTCTCTAGAGAGACTCCTGAGGACGTGTTGGCAGTTGATGGGCAGCCATTAACATCAGGTCAGATAACGGAAAGAACAGGCGACTTGGGGTTGTCAGTGGTTTCCCATGGATATGTGCATTCTGAGGTGTTGTCTCTGAACATCATCGACGCACCTCAGTACGAAATAATTTTGGGTATGCCTTGGTTACATAAACACAACCTTGTAGTGGATTGGCAGTCGAAAACGTTTCAGTTTGTATCAGAGTATTGTAAGGATCATGTAACTCCATGCATGTCTGCTAATGTCACAGTATTAGCCACCCCGTTTTTGACAGCTACGGCTGCAGAAAAAAATGTCAGGCTACCAGTTGAATACTTGGCCTATAGTGACGTGTTCAGTGAGGTAAAGGCAGAAACTCTACCCCCTCACAGGGAATATGACTGTCGCATCGATTTAATGGATGGGGCTACAATACCATCTTGTAGAGTGTACGCTTTGTCGGTGCCGAGACCCAACACTTGAAAGAGTACATAGAGCACTATTCTCGTCTGGGGTTCATCCGACCCTCCCGCTCTCCAGCAGCTTCCCCTCTTTTTTTCATAGCGAAAGCCAACGGGGACTTAAGAGCGCGTGTGGACTATCGCGTCTTGAATAGAAACACCATCCGTAACCGTTACCCTCTTCCACTCATCTCGGTTTTGCTCGATCAGGTGAGAGAGGCCAAGATATATACCCGTTTGGACCTCCGTGGGGCGTATCACCTGGTTCGAGTGAGAGAGGGAGATGAGTGGAAGACGGTGTTCAAGACGCGATTCGGTCTGTACAAGTATTTAGTGATGCCTTTTGGGCTTTGTAATGCTCCTGCAGCATTTCAGTTTTTTATAAACGATGTCCTGAAGGAATATGTGGATCAATTTGTGGTGATGTACATTGATGACATCTTGATCTACTCACAGGATGTATCATGCCATACGAATCATGTCTGCAAAGTTTTGGACAAACTAAGGGAACATTGTTTATATGTGAAACTGAGTAAATGTGAGTTTGGGGTGCGTGAGGTGGAATTTCTGGGTGTGATCCTTAGTCCTAGCGGATTACAGATGTCAGAGAGAAAGGTACAGGCAGTGAGGGATTGGCCAGCCCCTAAGAATGTGAAAGAGGTGCAGAGCTTCCTGGGGTTCGCAAACTATTATAGGCGGTTCATTTTGCATTTTTCCCAAACCGCTGTCCCCATTACCAGGTTGTTAAGAAAAGGGAAGTCTTTTGAGTGGACTGGGGAGGCTAAGTAGGCGTTTCGAGCTTTAAAAAGTGCATTCACCACAGCACCGGTGTTAGCACATCCTGTCTTGGAACATCCATTCATAGTCGAGGCCGACGCTTCGGATGAAGCCATAGGGGCAGTTCTGTCTCAGAGAGATGTACACACAGGTCAGCTCCATCCTGTTGCTTACCTATCGAAGAAGTTGAGCTCGGCTGAGGTCAACTAGTCCATCGCGGAGAAAGAACTCTTGGTGATTAAAAAGGGTTTTCAGGAGTGGAGGCCTTATCTGTGGGGGGCTTGTCAGGCAGTGACGGTTTATACCGATCACAGAAATCTCCAATACATGTCCTCCGCCAGACATCTGACACAAAGGCAGATGCGGTGGATGCTGTTCTTTTCCGAGTACAACTTTGTGGTCACCTTTCGTCCTGGCTCAGAGAACAGGAAGGCTGATGCTCTTTCCAGACAGGAAATCCCTTAAAACAGCATGAGGAGTAACAATCCATCATCCCTCCTAATAAGGTGGTGTGTGTGATCCGGGCCGAGCAGTTTCTGGACGACATCAAGGGCTCCAGGTCTTTGGGGTCTTGGGTCAGATGGGCGGCTGACAAACCAGGCAGGAAGGTGAGACAGGGTTTGCCTTTCCAAGGGGAGTGTTTGTTTCTCCCTAATGAAGAGATTAGAAAGAAAGCTTTCAGTTGGTGTCACGATGCTTTAGCGGCTGGACATCCAGGGATTACAAAGACTGTGGAACTGCTTAGGAGGCATTTCTGGTGGGAGTCATTGGTCAAAGACGCGACTCAATGGGTGGGAAGATGTGATACCTGTGCCAGAGCTAAGGGACAAACCACAAAAAAGAAAGGCTGGCTGATGCCTATGCCCACGCCTGATTGACCATGGATGAACATAAGTCTGGACTTCATTACGGGTCTCCCATCTGATCGGGGAAACACCGCAGTGTTGGTGATAGTGGACAACCTAACAAAGATGGGACACTTTGTACCGTGTGTAAACCTTCCCACGGCTAGTCAAACGGCTCAGATACTGGCATCTCAAGTAATTTGTTTGCATGGCATTCCGAGAGTCATTGTGTCTGATAGGGGACCACAATTCATCGCTCGCTTTTGGCGGATGTGGTGCAGTGCTTTGGGCATAGAGATAGCGCTATCTACCAGCTTCCATCCCCAAACAGATGGCCAGACGGAACGTCTAAATCAAACTTTAAAGAAATATCTGCGCTGTTACGCTAAGGAAGCACATGAGTCGTGGGTGGACTTATTGTGGATGGCGGAGTTGGCATACAACAATGCTTGGCACAGTTCCATTGGCATGTCACCGTTCAAAGCCAATTATGGTTATGATGTGCAGACCTTGCCGATCAATATCCCGGATGAATTGGGCAATCAGCCCTCGGTGAGGAAGCGTGTACTGACAATGAGGAGGGTGCATAGAGCGGTGCAGAGACATCTGTTAAAGGCCAAGGAGGTGTACAAACGATGGGAGGACAAGCATCGCGTACCTGGTCCTCAGTTCAAGGTGGGGGATAAGGTGTGGCTTTCGACCAAATACATACGTTTCAAGATGAGAAGCATATTCCATCCGCGATTCATTGGGTCTTATCCCGTAGTGCGTCGTATCAACCCTGTTGCATACAAGCTGAAGTTGCCTAACACGTTGAAAATCCATCCTGTGTTCCATGTGCAGCTGCTAAAGAGAGCCCTTACGTCACGCAGAACTGCGCCTCCTGTCCTTGCTAGTGACGGGAACCTGGAGTACGAGGTGAGGTCTATCCGAGACTCTAAATTCCGCAGAGGGGTGCTGTGGTATCTGGTCTTGTGGAAGGGCTACGGGGCTGAGGAGGATTCATGGGAACCGGTGCATCATATCCATGCTCCTAGGGCTGTGAGGTCTTTCCATGTCAGGTTTCCTGCGAAGCCTGGGCCTAGGAGGCGCTTGGGAGGAGGGCGTACTGTCAGGGTAGACTAGCGCGCCTACCCAAAAGACTACGTTTCCCAGCACTCTCTGGCAAAGACTACTTTTCCCAGAATCCCCGGCGGGGTTACAGGATATCACCGGGCGGAGTCTGCCGTTCAGTGCTAGTGATTCCTGTGTTTGGAGGCTGCTGTTGTTCCTCTGCTCCGAGGGTTCCAGGTTGCCGGTTGGTTTCCAGCTAGGAAAAGTCGAGAGCCTGTATCCTGGTAACATTTGAATGCGCTGGCTGGCGCGTTCCTTTTAGCTACTTTGTATCGGCTTGTTCTTCCAAATCGGAACAACGCTGAGTGTTTGTTTTGCCTCGCGGCTGCGAGGGATTATTGAAAGAGTTTATATTTTCCTTGCACACGTTTTTGGAGGATTCCTGGGCGTGTGTGGTAAAGGACTGTGTTTTGGCTATTCAAGTGGCGGAGTGCAGGGGGGGAGTTTGGGACCTCCGCACTACCGTCACGAAGCATTGGTTTGGGGCTACCTTATTCAGAACTGGTGGATTTACAAATACCAAAGCGGAGTGCTGTAGTGAAGGAACTACGCCCTGCCGTGTTTGGTTATCTTTTTGTACTCATTGGAAGGAAGGAAAACATTTGTGCTTTCATTTCACAACGGAGTGGATCTCTTTGCTTTTCTGTTGAGCAAAAGGGTGCTCATTTAATCCTGGTGCATTTCGCACATTCTTTGGAACTAATTACAAGCACTTATATGTACAATGGGGTATGTGGATATCAACAACAACGGCTTCTAGATAATGGAGTACTGTGGGTTGTTGCTAATACCTTCTTTTGTGTTGAGCAGGATGGAAGGAAGACGGGAGTCACAGCAATAGGGTGGAGTTGAGTCCATGTATTACAGGTGAATTCAGGGGTTATTGACCTAGTGAGAATTCAGGAGAGTAGGTTTAAGTATTGTATTAACCTTTGTACTTTTGTTTTTCAGTTTCTTTTTCTCTGCTGCCCCTTCCTTCTTCTCTTTGTTCTTTCTGGGTTTTTCCCCTTTTGGGGTTTTTTCCCTCACCGTATCATCTGAACACCCTGTGTTTATACTTCAGGGTGTTCGGAGGGTCCGGAGGTGGAGCATAGTTGCTGCATGCGGATCCTGCGGAGTGTACATCTGACAGGCAGAGTGAGCAAAGGACCCATGTCTGGGCATACCCTGCCAACTCTGGGCGAACAAAACGATACCAAAGAGGATGATGGATGGAGCGCTTCAGCAAATCAGACACCCCCCCCCCAGTCAACTGATCTGGGTTTAATCTATCATCATTCTTTAGCTCACTCCACCACCCCAGTTCAGACATGGCCATATGCATATCAGTCTGACCCTGTGCCTTATGGGATCAGTCCAGACCAAATTGCCAAGCCATGTCTTCCCTGGACCGGAAACAAGCATCCTTGGACCAGTTTCAGGTTCATAACCCTCATCAGCCACTCTATCTTGAATCCAGTTGCAGAGTGAGCAAGGGACCCATGTCTGGGCATACCCTGCCAACTCAGGGCGAACAAAGCGATACCGAAGGGGATGATGGACGGAGCGCTTGAGCAAATCAAACACTCACCCCCAGTCAACTGATCTGGGTTTAATACATCATCATTCTTTAGCTCACTCCACCACCCCAGTTCAGACATGGCCATATGCAAATCAGTCTGACCCTCTGACACATGGGAACAGTCCAGCCCGAACTGCCAAGCCATTTCTTCCCTGGACCGGAAACAAGCATCCTGGGACTAGTTTCGGGTTCATAACCCTCATCAGCCAGGCTATCTTGAATCCAGTGGCAGAGTGACCAAGGGACCCATGTCAGGGCATACCCTGCCAACTCAGGGCGAAGAAAGTGATACCAAAGGGGATGATGGACGGAGCGCTTGAGCAAATCAAACACTCACCCCCAGTCAACTGATCTGGGTTTAATCCATCATCATTCTTTAGCTTTCTCCCCCAACCCAGTTCAGACATGGCCATATGCAAATCAGTCTGACCCTGAGCCTCGCAATTTGCAATCCTTTGGGAATCGCAAACAGTGTTAAACACACTGTTGTACATTTGATTTTGCGCCTCGCAATTTGCGACTCAAAATTTGTCGCGAATTGCGAGGCGCAAAATAAAATGATCAAACATCTGACCCTATATTCCTCGCAAAAAACAAAATGTCCAGCATCGAATAACATAACATACTAAAACAGGACAACATTGTGAGCCTACTAGTCTGACAGACAATCAGCAGGACAGGGTGGACAACTGAACACAGGATGCCAGCAGAAGTTTTATGTTACCATCTTCATTTCACAATTTAACCATGACACAAACCCTCATATTGAAAAGTCCAAGTTCTCTTGATGACCTACACAATGGTGAGTGCAAAGTTGGTTCAATGTGCTGCTGCTCGGACAGTTTGTGGTTAGTGCCCAGGGTTTAAGCAATGCACCCGGAGCATTGCTTGAATCCATTGCAATGCATACTTTTGTTGTGTCACATATAGCTTTGATCAGTCTTGAATGAACTTGAAAACGTGTTGACAAGCGCCAGAAGTCTTCCTCTAAGCCATCTCTAAATTCTGTACCCCTACTGTGGAGCAACATTAATTCCTTCTTCCGTCTCTAGGGGCACCACTGACCTGTCCTCAACATGATTGTGTATGGGCTGTGTTGGGATTGTGTGTGCAGCACATGTAGTCCACTCCATGACCACCGATGAACTGCAGCATTTTTACCCATGAAACACTTAGGAGGAGATGGGTCAAGGTCAAGGTGTCCTGAAGACAGGACGAGGACACCGATGACATAAGCAGATTGTCACTGGTCGAATGTTGGTGGTGCTTTCTGGTGGAATGCTGATATTCTGACACCTGCCAAGTAGTGAGGCTGCATGTGTGGTAGCGCTGATGAAGGTTTGAAAGAACTGGCAGGATGGTGTTA
Source organism: Lissotriton vulgaris (assembly GCF_964263255.1). Taxonomy (NCBI): domain Eukaryota; kingdom Metazoa; phylum Chordata; class Amphibia; order Caudata; family Salamandridae; genus Lissotriton; species Lissotriton vulgaris. The sequence goes on from NC_141697.1 coordinate 971,906,951, forward strand.
CCAATAGTATGAAACTGTAAAGCAGTTATTGACAGCTAGCACAGACGTTCAGATGCTCTTAAATGATGTGTAAAGTGCTGATGGACTTTGTATCTCAGTGGAGCTGCTGTTACTGAGCTTCTTTGGCCTGTGCAAGGCATCAGTGATTCTTGGCGATACTGCAATGGTCTGCAAGGCAGTCGGTAACGATGTCTGGATAGATGCACGGGGATGCTAGGGGTAGAGATTCTGTTCACAAATGCATGCTGCTTATAGTTGGTGTTAGAAATGAAGTCTCTAGTTGGCAGAGGTATACACCCTCTCCATGTAGGGACCACCACTCTAGTCTGGGCAAGTCAGATATACACTAAAAGATAACCTGTGCTCATTATCTGGTAGCTTGGCACAGAGCAGCCAGGCTTATATAAAGAGGCCATGTGTAAAGTATTTGTGCAACATACATCCACTGTAACAGAATGAAAACACCACCCTGTTAGGGTCCCTTTCCTTGAATGTCCACTACCCTTTTCATGGTGGGCTCACCGCCATGAATGCTAGCATCAGCACCACCAGCATATTCCTGTCCCTTCACACACTGCCCCCACCGCAGGATCCTGGATACCAGAATCGGCGGGGGTCCTGTGTCAGTCCGACAGGCACACTCCGAATACAGCGAGCGGAACTGCAGGGGTGACGGTGGTCGGACCACCACTGCTGGCACGGCCGTACTAAGACTGCTGTACTCGCAATAAGCCCCTTACTGTCAAACTGAGTTTTAAATATGGATTTGTATAGGTGCCTTGCTCATGGGGGGCTTTTGGGTTTTCAAATAGTTTTATATTCTACAAGTGTTTTTATTGATTTAGAATGCTTCATGGATAATTGTTCCAATACCCTTTGCTGTCCACCTACCTTTGGTGCAAGGCAGAATCCAGCTCTCCTCCGCATGGCCAGAGAGCAGCAGGCATCAGCACAGCACAAGAAAAAAGCAGGCCTTCCAGGTCAGCAGTTCAGCCGATTGTCAGTCCTTGATGCAGATCACCAGTTCTACTGGCAGAGTCCAGTTGTATGTCAAGAAGTGGTTGATTGGGTGGGTCAGAGCCCCTGTACTTATACCCAGTTGAGCCTTTGAAGTGGGGTGAATCCAGAGGAGAGCTTTGGAAGTGCACAAAAGCCCTTTATTCCCAGCCCTGGCTCCAGACTATCAGTAGAGTAGAATCAGCCTTTTGTGAGGGGACAGGACATTACCCATTCAGGTGCAGTGTCAGCTCCTCCCTCCCTTCCTGTCCAGGTAGAGCCATCAGAATGCAGATGACTGCTCAGACACACCTAACCTTCCTGTGTTTGTGGCTGTCTAGAAGGAATGCACAAAGTGAAGCTGTCACCCACCCCAGATGTGTGTTGGAGACAGGCTGCAGGCACAAAGAGCAGTAAGAACAGAGAAATTTCCACGTTCTAAAAGAGGCATTCCTAAAATAAAAATGTTAAATCCAATTTTACTAGTAAAGAGGATTTATCATTGCCATTCCAATGATAGAAACATGATTCACTTACACCTTTCTAATCAGGAATTGCAGCGTAAAAGTATAATAAGGAATTTTCAATGTTAACCTTTGAGAGGTTTAGGCCTCACAGTAGTGAAAAACGAATTTGGGCGTTTGTCACTACCAGGACATGCAAAACTTAAAAGTGTATGTGCTACCATTTACTTACACTTCACCCTGCCCTATGGGCTACTGAGAGCCTACCTTAGGGGTGACTTATGGGTAATAAAAAAAGATAGTTTAAAGCGTGGCAGAAGGTTTTAAATGCCAAGTCAAAGTGACAGAAAAACTGCAAACACAGGCCCTGCAGTGGCAGGCCCGAAACAGGTTTAAAAGGCAACTTGTTTGAGTGGCACAGTCAGTGCTGCAGGCCTACTAGTAGCATTTAATGTATATGCCTTGGGTATATGGAATAACACTGAATAAGGGACTGAAAAGTAAATAAAAAATGTCAATTGTGTAAACCCACCAATGTTACCATGTTTAGGGGCAAAGCACATGCCTTTTTTGCACTGGTTAGCAGTGGTAAAGTAAACAGAGTCTTAAAGCCCCCAAAACAAGGTCAGAAGAAAGAAGGAAGAAGACAAAAAGTTTGCTGTGACACTTCAGGGCCTTTTTGGCATTTTTGGTTCTCCCGCTAGCTTTCCGCCAAGGCATTATCGCTGCACATAAGCGGCATGCCTGTTGTAAGGGCAGTCTTAGGGGTATGAGTCTATTCCAATGGTGGAGTTCAGATATGATTAAACCTGATCAGAGAACGTGCAGGATTTTTCTCTTCTTCTAATGGTAGGTCTCAGGACTGTAGGTTTGCCAATGTAGATCAGCTGGTCACTCCCTTTTCTTTTTTCTTCTTGGTGCTTAACCACATGCGTGCGGGGGTTATTTTTGTGCTATGCAGCTTTTTTCCAAAAGCCGCGTTACATGACGAGCTCAGCTCGTCATCCGCACACGACCATCGTGGCTGATGACGAGCTGAGCTCGTCATCAGCATCGAAGGGGTTAAGTGATGCACTATCATTGTGGGAACCAGTGGCTTATCGTAGTAATTGTGTGCTGCATGGTGATGTGGCAGGTGCTGCTTTGTCTGTCTGGTGCAGTCAGGTGGGTGTAAAGGCTTTTACCCTTTAGTCCCAGCCAAAGACTTTTTGCATATTTGATTGCTGTTTGAAGGTTGCACTGGGATTGAAAACATGCTCAGGCACCAAAATAAAGTGGCCCCCTATTAGGGAATCAGGTAGCTATCACCGTGGCCCATATTTGCAAATTAGGGCAGTTTTGCACTTGTGAAGGCACACTATATATGTGTTTTGCCAGATATAGAAGACGGCATGGATTTGAGCTTGCTGCATTCAATCTATTTTTTAATATCAGAGAAATCAACAGTAAAAACCAGCCAAGCAGAATATAAACAGGCCCACAAACAGCCAAAACATCAGCTCACACACTAAAATGTGAGATCATTTCTTTGGGCACTGCTTGATTGCCCTGTAGGCCAGTCTGACTCTGGCTGAGGGTCTCAGCTTGAGAAGTTGTGCTCTTCTTCCGTGCCCCTCCTTCTCTTAAGATGATCATGGCTCTGGTGCTAGCGGACACAGCCATGTGTCAACGAGGGTGCAATGTTAGTGGAGGCCACACTGCAAAGAACACACAGCTGCAACCACAGGTCTTCTGTCTCGTGGGCAGAGCTTTAAGTGGACCGGGTCCCTCTGGGCCTCAGACCCGGTAGTAACTAAGAAACGGACATTGAAATGGGTCACATTTATGCCCTATTTTCATGTCCTTAACTTCACAGGCATAAACATTGATCGTTTTCTAAACAACGGATGTATAAAACAGTAAGGTCATCCTTGTCAGCGATGTAGTTCCTATTTATATCTAACATGCTTTATTTGGTTTTGCATTCCCCGAGAGAGAGTTGGCTACTTCCAGGACATTGTGTTTCTCTATTAGGTTTCTTGGCATAGCATATTACTCTAGCATAGTTCATAATTTGAACTGAGTCGCCTCCTGGTGTTTATAATGGGCCACAATTGAGAGCTTTGGAGTTGAAGCTGAAGGAAGTTCAAGTTTCTCACAGTGCCTGTCAGTGGGTCAAAAGGTGTTCAGAATACATGGTTATCCAATCATTGCCCTCCTTGCAGAAGGAAGAGAGAAATGGTCATGTATCTCAGTTCCAACTGTGATTCTGTGCAAATGTGTGTGCAGGAGGTAATATAGTTGTCAATATATTGAGAAGGCAAAAGTACAAGACAATTGTGAGTGGGTGCGTTGTGCGTTTCAGGATGGTGAAGGGGATGCGAGGGAGTGCATTCAGGAGAGAGTGAATAAAGGGTGTTGAAGATGGAAGAGATGGGGTGTAAGATATGCAGCTGGAGGTGACCTGGAGAGAAAAAGGGTGTATATGCCTAACAGAGTGAACATAACAGTAGTGATTGAGACACTCCGATGACCTCTTTCCTCTAAAAAACCCACTTCCCCTTCCACTGGCCTCAGAAATGTTTCATTTTGAGTATCACAATATCAGATTTGAAACATTTTCAACATGAACTGTTTTTACAAAATCATTAACAACGCCAAAAGCCATAGCTGGTTTTTGTTAGGGCTCGCCTGCTGAAGCGCATGCGCATAGCTGGCGAAGCTCTATAGTGGCTTATCCAGAGGTTAACCACTGGCGATTCCATGCCGTGCATGTGCGCTTTTTAGGTCATTGCGCAAACTCAAGCCCTAAAAAGCGCGTGCACAATGCCACCAGCCGCCTGCCTGCCTGCCTCGCATTACCACATCAAAGACAAGCTTCTCAGCGTGCACTCTGCATTTCTCCTCCCAGCGCATTCCTCATCCCCTAATTATTCAAGGCTAACATTAAATCATGGTAGCTCGCCTGTCTTCCGCAACTTAGTGATTTTCTCCTGGCTGATATTTACCTCTGTGTTGCTTTCATTTGTATGTTGCCATTGCATACTGCCATGTAACATCCCACACGTTTTTCAAACAATGATGCAACACACGAAGAAGGAATGGTGAAGTTATTCTGGTCAGGAGGCTTATTTGTACTTAAAACCAACACTTTGGTATGACGAAATTTAAATACACAGCTCTTCAAATAAAAGTGTCAAATAATCACGTTGTTTTCACAATTTAACAAAAATTGGTGCACACGCAAAAAATACTATTGCATTTTCATAGTATGTGAAAAATGCAGTATACATTTCTCTTGTGGATTTCTTAATATATGTATTGTTTCCAAATATTCTACAGTTTTGCTCAATTCCTTTTTCATAGTTATTGCCCCTGTTAGACTTTAAATTAAAAGAAAGTTTCTACACTTAAAGATGGTCGCCATGTTTGTGTAGCGATTTCAGATGCTTGCCTCTTGTGCAGACTTATTTGTCCCTTTTCTGTTTTTACTACCGCACAGCAAGGCTGGAGCTTTGGGTCATAGAGGTGTACGCATAACCACATGATCTGTGCATTAAGATTGCCCGATTGTATTGCAGGGCTGCTTTGTGAAATGGTAAGGGGGGCAGCCTCTCCTTACCTCCACGGGCCTGCCCAGTATAAGTTGCTGCAAAGACAGCACAATGGTGACCGCAGAGGTGACCATGGCAGACACTTCCAGGATCATGTCCCCTTCACAGTCTCCCTTTTCTTCCACCCACTGCACAATCTTGCTCTCCCTGACTCGCATGGATGTTGGGGTGGCCTTACACAACAGTTGGAAGCGGCGGGTAGAACTTGTTGTATGTTAGTTGTTTTGTTACATATCTGCATGCAATAACAGAAAGCTCATAGAGGAACCAAAATAGTGGTCTGGTGGAGGCACACTATGGGAATCACAGAAATGTAGTTTACGTGTTTAAGCCACACCCTTAATTACATATGCCACACTCCATTTAGAGACCATCTCACATTTTTCATACCAAGTAAAGCCCTGCTCATGTGACCAGGAGGCAGCAAGAGTATTGATCGCCCTGTGCTGCGACTGGCATAGAGGGAGCTGCATGCATGCCTTGGTTGGAGTACACGACTCACACAGCGGGTGGTTGTTGGATGATGTTGGAAGTTTGAGCTGCCTTACAGACTGTCTTAACCGCATCCTTGCTATAGTACATTCCTGTGCTGTGCTGCAATTTTCAAAATCCCTTGTTATGTGACAAGGTCAACTCGTCATAAGCACAGCGCAGGTAACACCCATGATGAGTTGACCTTGTCACAAGCATCGAAGGGGTTAAGGTGCTGTTGCACTGCAGCGGGCACCTTCTAATACTGGGAGTGTCTCTTTCTTCAGCTTCAGTGTGCAGTACAAGGCCTTCTTCTGAGAAGGGTGCAGTGTGTTCATGAAGTGTGATGTAATGCTGCGAGCAGCACACATTCTGCATTCAGGAGAGAGAAAAGGGAGGGTGCTGAAGCAGAAAGAGATGAGGTGTAAAATATGCAGATGGAGATGTGGGGAAAAAACAGGCTCAAAAACCTTAAATAGAGTGACCATAGCAGGAGTGCTTAAGACACTCTGAAAATCACTACCCTCTGATCACCACTATCTCTTTCATGGGCCTCAAGAATGTTTAATTCACAGTCTCACAAATTCAGAATCAAAAAATGACAACTTTAATTATTTACAACAAAATCATAGTTGTTACTCATTTATCTTAAACTGTTAACAACCATTATCAAAGCCAATAGTGATGACTGGTTTTAGGTGTATGTCAGTTGTGCTGCATATCTACATGCAATAACAGAAAGGTTGAGGGGAACCAAAATAGTGGTCGGTGGCAGCCTGTGGGAATCACAGAAATTTAGGGCCTCATTTACTACAAAATGATGCAGCACAGTGCCGCAAGCCATTTTGCTGCCCAGAGTGGCGTCATCTTAAAAGCACAAGGATTCGTCGTATTAACAACAATACGGCACATCCTTGTGCTTTCCTCAGGACTGGCGCACAATTGGCTGCCATGTGCCAGCACAGGGTCCCATGTACCATGTTGCAAGGGTACCTGCATTGCAAGGATGATTGATTTTGTGCAGGAAGGGCAGCACACATAAAAAGAGGGAAAAATGAGGACAAAGTATTTCTCCTCGGTGCGCCACTCCTACGCCTCCCCTGGGTAGGCATAGAATTCTGACACATTCCCAATTTTACAAAACGTTGTAAATCTGCGAATGTGTCAGGTTCCATGGATGTCGCGTGGGAACACCCACAGCAACACCCATGGAATGCCCCTTTTGCGCAGAGTAATGCATGAAAGGGGCCCCTATTTACGAGCGCATGAAAAGTCACACAGGCTGATTTTACGTCGTCTTGTAAATATGGGCAAGCCACTGCGCTGCCGGTGCATCAAAAAAAGTGACGCACATGCTTCTAAATGAGGCCATTAGTTTCTATGTTTATTTCACGTCCTTAATTACATAGACAATTCCTGTTTTAGAGCCCCTCTCCTTTTTTCCTCCCTATTAAAGCCCTGCTTAATTACAGCAAGTGTATTGATCGGCCTGTGCTGAGACTGGCAAAGAGGGAGCAGTAAACTTGTCGCAGCCAGAGTGCCTGACTCACGCAGCAGGTGGTTGTTGGGTGGGGTTGGAGGTGTGAGCCCGTGGTCTTATGGTACTGTTGTGCTGCTGAGAGTGGCTTTCCCTTTAGCCTCAATGGGTAGTCAAGGCCTTCTTCGTGGAGGAGTGCAGGGTGTCCTTGAAGATCTATGTAACGCTATGGATAGCACAAATAGTACTATAGGCAGAGGCCTCTGTTCTCACAGGATCACGCCCCAGGGTCGAAGCTTGGCCAGTAATATTGAGCGGGGGGAATTTCAGATTTCCCAACAATCACGCTGGCAAATGTTAAAATATATTATACAACAAGCAGGGCACTCTAGAGAGGCTTAAGGGGCAGCGGAAAGGGAGAGGAATGAGGATTGGTAGGGGTACTAAGTGAGAGAAATCACATTATTTTGTGAAATACCCAACATTTTTTAAGTCTTTCCAAACAGAGAGAGAGGGAGAGAGTGTGTCTGCGTTTTTGTCCGTGTGTGTAAAGGTTCCTGGAGAAATCCAATAGACACATCACCATACCCGACTGAAAGCGCCTGTACCCAACTAATCATTAAACGCGCTCCGGTTCAAGAGGGCGATTCTGTTCGACAGTAGTGTACACACCTGCATGAGGGACTCACCATAGTTTGGAGTTTTCCTCAGTGCGACGTGACGAAGTGGAGGGCTGGTACGAACGACTTTGGCTCCCACATGTCACTATATGGAACAATACCAGTGTCCCTGATCAGTGATTAATGACCCTATAGCCCTGACGAAATTGCCTGAAATCAAGATTGGCAGTGAAACATGTTGGCCAAAAAGGTCTGCAATAATGCAGCCGTTCTTAATTTGAATAAGTGCACACGTGAATAATAACGTTGGTAATTGTGCTACTTATTTCAATTTTATTCTCACGGGGTCTTGTTTTATATGCACCGCACTTGGTAATTTTTTGCACTAATTTTTGGGACACATCTTTATTATTTGAGGCAAGATAGTTACCACTGATGATAAAAGTGGGCATAGCTGGTGAGTACCAATCAGCAAGCTCTATTGGTGGTGCGCACCTGAGGTGCCATCTTGGCCTCCTCCTTTTTTCACATTTTTCTTAGGGTTTACATATGGATTGATGTAACCTCGTTTGACACATTACTAATTATACATCCCTATATATAGAGGGGGTATGGAATAGGGTTACTGTCATGTGAGAAAGTGTTTTATATAAGTAAAAGAAAGTTTAGGCAGTAAAGCGGGAGAACATTACCTCATGTGAAAGTGAGGAGTGTTCATGGGAAAAAGAGTGATAGAACCCCCTCCTCCGCTTATACAAGTGTCCTCCAGATGAGGAGCCTTTAATGAACAGGTTTTTGTGTTTATATTGTGTATTGAGTGGAGAGCGACCTGTTTATTTATTGCCTCTGTAGCTCCTTGTTGATTGAATATGTAGGGGCACCAGGCAGTGAAGAGTACAATAGGGCCTCCTACCCTTAAAAAGTCAAATTCTGGTCCCAATTGTGTGTCTGGAGTGTAGAGGCAATAAATGCACTGGGCCATGAGGGCAGCTGCCACACTGCTGGGATCTAGCCCCATTAACGGGCTGCTAGCTACGCTGCTCCTGGAATGGCAACTACGCATCTTGCTGTTCCCTCAGCTGCACCCTCTGCCCTGGAATGACTGATCGCACCTACCCCCTAGGAGAGACCATGACTGACACAGCAGAGGGGTGCTCTGAGATCCGTGACACGGCGATCAGCAGTGAGGCAGCTGTGGGCTGGGTGCCAGGCTCTGCGTGAGGGAGTAACACATGGCTGGCCGTCAGCCTCATCTTACACCACTTGGCCTCTGCTTTTGGAGCTTACGAGCAGTCACGGCCAGGGTGATGACTGCCGCTGATCAGGGCTGTGGGAGTGGGCGCCATGCTACAGTCGCCTCGATCCACGCCCGGACTGGTGATTGCATTGGCACGAGGTGCACAGCTCCTCCAATGACTGTCCCACATCCATATTACTACAGCCCAGGTAAGACTACATCAGGCTGCCCTTTGGAGGGAAAATTGAATGGCCTAGTGGCGAGGCATTGGGTACACAATACGGCGGAGGCTAGTTGTACATCACTTGAGAGCCAGCAGCCAAGCTCTGCAGGATGATATGTCACTGCGGTGCAGACTTGCCTCCACCTGCCCCACTTGGCCCCCAAATTATTGACCATACCTAGTGCTCGCAGCTCGGGTGGGAGCTGTCTTTGTCTGTGCTGCGCACCTGGTGAGGGGACACATGTTTACACTTGCCGCACCTGAAACACGGCGCAGCCGCATGATGGGAGCAGGGCGTGCTCTGAAGCAGCAACGTCTTACTTGTGCCGATTGCAAGGGCCCATTCTGGGTCACCCTTGTGACTTACCCCGCATGATCCTGGACATACAATATTAAAGATTATGTTCCAGTTTAGAGCCAACAGAGTGAGAATGTGATTTGTGACGATGGATCCCTGAGCTCCTCCCTCTCAAAGAAGGGGCTGTAACCCGCATTATGACCAGGTTTATAATGCGAGGAAGTTACCCTAGGGTGATGCATGTCACCTTTGGGTGAGTGAGGGAACCCATCCTTTAAAAGGGGCCTCCCCATAGTACTCTTCCATACTCTACAGACCCAGGTGTTTCTTTTGTGTTGTTTATTCTTGCACTCATAATAATGGCATGCGTGAATATTCATTCTATTCACCCCCACATAAATTGCATGCACACCTTGATAGAGTTCTTTGTACCACTTCTCTCCAGGTCAATGTCACTCATGACATATCTTGGTAAGACGCTATTGGATCATAATACCTTAGAGCTCACATTGTCATGGGGTCAGGTGCCGGCTCCTATTCCTACTTGGCGGGGCGCATGCAACCCCTTTTCTTGGAGGATGCAGTGTTTGAGATACCATGGCTACTGCGATTGTATCTACTTTGACGAAAATGCTGACACTGCCTCCTCCCTGTTGGTGGAATGGGAGGTCTTTAAGGTTGTGATCAGAGGGGTATGCATTAATGCTGTAGTAAGCACTCGCAAAAGAGTCCTATGCGACCTCGCTCACATCGAGGACAGCCTGGGTGCCTTAGAAAAGTTTGCGGTGGAGAATGAGGATTCTGCATTGCAACTGCAGGAAGATAGGATTAATTATGCTGAGCTCCTAGAGCGCATTATCGATTATGGACCTATTATGAGGACTCATACCGAGGCTGACAAATCCAGTGCATTACTAGCATGCATATTGGAACTGCGGAACACTCAGGACCCTGGGCTCTTAAAAATAAAATTCAAAAACCTTTCTTTTTAATCTGCCCACTTAAATCTCTGCGACACACTGCTACGGTCCCTTTCCGCGCCAGGACACTCTTGAGTATCTGTGCGCATTACAAGTATTTTATAACATAACATAACATAATTTGGCAGTTGCCGTCGCCTACACCTATCCTTTTGATACTTACGCTTTAACATGCTCATGTGAATACCTAACTGGATATTAATATGGCATTTTGAGACTTTTTTACCACTCTTTATAGTGCTCTCCCCAGTGGATCCATGAGCTCTACATTCATTTTTCGAAAACGTTACCCTGCCTAGAGTGTTGCCTGTAGATAGCAAGGCTCTAGGCACTCCCTTTATCCTCCAGTGAGATTTGAGGTGCCATCGATGATCTCGCCCGTAATAAAACACCAGGGATGACCTATCTCCTGACTTTTATACCACTTTTGTCAAGCGCCTGGTGCCGCAATTGGAGCAGCTTTATAATCACTCTCTCGAGGAAGGGATGGTACTCCTCACCACTAGACAGGCGTTGCCCAGCTCTCTTTTGAAGCCAGGAAATTTCCCAGATGAGATGCCCTCTCAGTACTGAACATAAGATCTTGATCAAGCAGGGCCGGACTGGGAACAGAAACCAGCCCTGGCAGATTGCTGCTCGACTGGCCCTTGGAGTGGGAGGGAGGGGGCTAGCAAGAACCACCCCACTTTTGTTACAGGTGGGCGATATTGCAGCACTGCTGCAAAACCGGCTCCCAATGACAAAACTGCCCCCCACAGGCCCAAAACTGACACCCACCCCTCCGGCCCTCGGGGAAATACTCGGTGCCCGCTATGGCCAGTCCGGCAAGATGCTGGAAAGCCGGTTGCTTCCTCTGCTCCCGCAGTTGATACATGTCGATCAATGTGGTTTTGTTCCATGCCGTAACACGTCCCTCAAAAAACGCCACTTTTACCAAGTTATAAAAGCAGCCCTTGGTCACTACCTTATGGCTGGTTGCCATTTGTTAGATCTCTAGCAGGCCTTCAATACACTGGGACTTCATGCTCACTACTCTGACACATTTTAGTATTCACCCTACCTATCTGCACTGGATCAAATTATTGTATACTTACCCCACTGCACAGGCTAGGACAGGACCACATATCTTCTCCCCATATCCAGTGTTCTGTGGCACTAGACTGCGTTGTCCGCTTACCTGCCACTTTTTGTTTTGGCGCTTGAGCCTCTAGCGCAGTGGCTTAGGCAAGATGAGCTGGATTGGGGATTCCCCAGGGTGCCAGGATGCATATGCATTTCTATATGCTGGTGATTTGGTCTTGTATGTGCAGGATCTCAGTTCAGATCTGGCTGGGATTTCTTGGTTGCTCTACTCTTTTGGCGCTTTATCGGGGCTCCGAATTAACTTTGATAAATCCTATGCCTTTCCCTTTGCTGACACTTATGGTGCACCTGCCCTGCCTTTTGGAGATGTCAATATTAAAATGGCACCACAGACATTCCTTTATGTAGGTATACAAATATACAAAAGGCACATGATTTATTAGATGGGAACCTTTCTAAAATGATTACGTCCCTCAAATCCCAAATTAGCTTTTGGGTGACTTTTCCATTGTCCATGGCGCGTCGACTGACTCTCGCTAAGAAGGTCATGTTGCCCCGCCTGTTGTACCACTTTGTAAATTTGCCAGTGCTAGTGCAGGCCCAAGTGTTAAATATCCTTAAATACATTGTTAGTTGATATGTTATTGATCACCCAATGCCGTAGGGTTAGTTTGATGAACATGCAATTGCCCCCAATAAAGTTGAGATGGTTCCCCTCTAGATTTTAAGGCCTACTGCTTGGCAAGACAGCTGCAATGGCTATCATATTAGTTGGCAGGTCATAATCTGACTAAGATTGGATATACGGCCAGTACGCATACCCAAGGTAAACTTCATAGTTTGCTTTGCCTAGACTCCAGCTTGCCCTCGTCTTGTCCTTTTTTGTTACGCATTGCCCTTACATATTGGAAGATTGACCTGCGTTATACTGCTTCCAGTGTTCCTCATGCCTCAAATCTTCCCTTGCAGGGTCTCCTCGCGTCTTTCAATACTGACAGTGACAAAACTGCTTCCCGGGGAGCAGGGAGGAGTAACAACGATTGGCGCGCCGTTGGAAAACGGCACCCTCGTGACCCATCATGATTTTGCCGCCACTCATGATTTGCTGGATCACTCTTTATAACACATGCTAGTATTCTTTGGTGTGTCCAACAGCACTGGGTGCCCGGTGGTTTTGAACCGGCTACACACTAATTCATACAGGTAATGCATGTTCTAGATCACAGCAACCACCTGATTCGCTGGGTATATCATGGTTTGCGTACACATTTATTGGTTTCATTAGTTCAACTGCGGACTAAGTGGGGAGAGGATCTTGCACGGGGTCTCCGTGATAAAGAGTGGGCCTTCCTACTGGAATATCGCAGTAAAATCTCCTGCAACTCCTGCTTTAAGTTTATACAATTTTCTATTTTCCATAGGACCTACCTCTCACCTAAAAGCCTACACTCTATTTTCCCCTCTTCGTTTTCTGCTTGTCCCCATTGTCACACGCCAGATACTGATCTTCTCCATATGTTATGGGCCTGTCCTATGTTATCTGTTTCTTGGGGAGGGATCCGACTTGCTCTTGCGATTATGGCTAACCTTACATGAAATGGGCTCTATACTTTGTGTATTCTGTTCTTTATGGTCTGATATCATGACTTTGTTCTAGATGGAGATTCCCTTCTGCTACCCTGTTCTAACTCCAAAGTAAGCCTCATGACTTGACATATTACTCATGCCACTTTCAGTTCCTGAACCAAAGTTTGAGGGATGATATGGTCTCTCCAATCATGTTCCCGCAAGGATGGATCCGCCCAGCCGCGCAATGTTTGTGTTCATATTACTACTGGGGCAAAGTCAAATTTTGGGAGCAGGAGCGTGGGTGGGGTGGGGGTGAATGTATATATTTCCTTATTATTTTGATTTTATTTCTCTGGACCATGTGGATGGCTGAATCGTTTTCCCACAAAATGCTTGATATTAGCATTGTACTTACCAAACGTGTTTATTTTGATGTTCTTGACTCGAGGATTGGTATTTGTACGTTTCTTATTAATTGCCAAAGCGGTGGCATATGTAGGTATGCGAAAATGCAATAAAGTTTGTGTTAAAAAAAAGAAGTAATAATAAGGTAAAAACACCGGCACTGACACTGTGTGTCGATGTACACCTTTTGAAAGGTCTAAATTCTGTCACTCAAAGCGAAGTTAGCCAGTGGTTGAAGAAGGCTGACCTGTTGCCCTATGTGCTGTATGCTGTAGTGGGCGGAAGGAAAATGTGACTGACAGAACAATAGACCAATGGATGAAGAGAGGTGGCTGAACGCCCCTTTAAGTGAATATATTCAATATATATATTTTAGTAACACCTGGCCCAAACAAGATTTACATGGTATATAGTCAAAGCCGACATCTTATAGCTTGCTATCTCTGTTCTGTGGCTTGAATGAAGCCAGAAGGTTCTCTGCGTACAGGCACCTCTCACAATGTGCAGGGGACCGGTGGCTTGGCTTCCTGCAGTAAACATTATGGGGCATCATTGCATTCCGCCCCCCCCCCCTCCCCCCGCACTGTAGCAGTAACCTTTTGTAAAGCGGCCCTTGGGGTGGTTATAAACCTCGCATGACAGCACGCCCTGTTCACAGTCAGCAGGGGAGTAGGTCTTTGTTTGTGTGCAAACGAATCCCCAAACAGAAATTGATTACTTTGTCAACCTGGTGATCAGTGATATGTAATTGATTCTTTTGTCGAAGCCAAACGCTTTTTGAATTCCAGCCTAGTCTCCCCCGGGAGGGTCAGTGGTACATTCCTCCCTTCTGTGATTCTATCAGAGGAGTATTTGCAGTACAGTCCTCTTTAAATTTAGAAGCAGGGGCGAGGTGGGCCTGAAAGAAAAACAGCATGTACCGGTGAAAGGAAATAGCAGCGCAGACCTTAGTCACACTGAATTCAAAATAAAGGTGAGAACTGATAGCATCTCTGTCAGGCAGATTGACTCCATGTGCCCAAATGTGCCACTTCTGCTCAGATTTAAAATGTAATGTCAATATACGAGCTCTGTGTGTGGCATCAGCGTGCAGTAAGACTTATTTCATTATTAGACTCTGCCTGGCCTCTGTGATCAGAAAATGAGAGTCTGATATGTCCAAGAGTCGAACATACATAATTAAAAAAAAAACAACTTTTTCAAACGTTTTTTTGATAAGCGAGATCTGTTCTTGGGAACCCTGCAGAACCCCTCAGATATGAAACTTTCACTGGCACAGGTGTCTGCTCTACTGACTTTCTGAAAGGCTGCCAAGTCTGCCAGGATCCTGAATGCTGCTCACTGGTTAGACCCGTTTTGTTAAGCTGGATTATAAAACCCAGGATGTGAAAGCGAGGGAGGAGAGGATATGTAATTTGGACAGTAGTTTACTGCACAGTAGGCTTTTACAGATTTACCTTACATAGAGTTACAGATTTTTTCTTTTTTTTAAAATTGATTTAGCATTTCGTTAACGACAAAGCTAAGCATTGAATACTGTTTAGCATCACATAAGGTACAGACATAATGTATTACTGATAACATTTTCTACAGAGCGCAATAAGGTGGTCAATTGTGATGAATAATATATATAATACATACAAGGCCCCCCGCAAGCGTCACCCCAGCTAATCAATACAACGACCCCTCCGCAGCTCCCCGCCTATGGCACATATAAAGAAAAACCAAAGAATCTAGGCAATACGAGAGGGTAGAATATAATGAAAAGAAACATTAACGCACATAGTGAATTTGTCTAGCCCACCCCAGTCGGTACCATACCCTGCTCCTGTTGAGTAGGTGGGTCTTGCTGTTGCTGCAAAAGGAAAGACGGAAGGGGCCCCAGAAGTCCTTAGGTCTAGAGGAAGGACGGATAGTATTAGCGTACAGGTCACTTCTCGCAGAGCAGGTCGCCAAACTCTGGATCCAGCTGCGCTTTGTAGGGGCCCTCTTGCTGCCCCAATGGATTGCGACTTCCCTCTTGGCCAAAAGGAAAGCGATAGCGACAAATCTGCGAATTTTGGGTTGAAACTGGACAGCATAACCCATGAGCGCAATCTCAGGCAAGGGTGGATCGGCATCTGTATCATTTTATTCAAAGATTGCTGTACTTCCATCCAATAGGAGTGGATTAGCGGGCACGTCCAGGCAAGGTGTGCGAAGTCTGCCTGAGGAGCCTGGCACCTCTGGCAATAATGTGACCTGGTAGAATCGATCTTGTGTGCTCTGGCTGGGGTTACATAAATTCTACGTAAAAACTTGAAGTGGATCAGTTCATGTCTGCTATTTAGAGACACCATTTTGGTCACTCTACAGCAGGCCGCCCACTGTTTGTCCGTAATTATAGTGCCTAAATCCACCTCCCATGCATTCCGCACCCTTTCGTTATTCACTGGTACTAGGCCGGCACATGCCTTGTATAGTTGAGATATAAGATGGATTCCCTTGCTGCTTCCTATCACCATTGTAAGGGATGGAAACAAGGGCGGCTCAAGTGGGTATTCTGGGAGCAGGGTCTGCAGTGCTGATCGCAGTCTAGCTAAAACAAACCTGTCCATAAACATGATATCTGGGAACTTGGATAGATCATCATGGTCAAAGATGTGGTCCGCAGGGAACAGATCCCCCATAGTAACAATATTTAATTTTGTGCATGTTTTTTGTACCAACTTTTCACCAGTTATGGGTAGCCATTTGACGTTAGGGAGTGGAAGGGATGAAGAATACAGTGCCTGGGCATTTGTCAGTCGCCAAAGCTTAGCCCATGCCCAGCAGGTGATGGAGACTGGTTGGATGTCTGTGCAATCTCCATGGATGCCTGAGGGAAAAACGGAGGCCAGGCTGTCTGGGAGTACGAAATCGCACTCCGGGCTTAAGTATGTAATCCTGGCTTCTGGGTGGTACCATGTCTGAGCAAAACTACATTGCGCTGCCAGGAAGTATAATTGTAAGTCAGGGACCCCGTAGCCTCCTCTATCACAGGGGAGCATCATTATTTGCCATTTCACCCTTGGTGTCCTGCCACCCCACACTGGCCGGATCAGGTGTAATCGCAAAATGTTGAAGAATCTGTTCGTGAGTGGAATTGGTATATTGGGAAATAAGTATAAAAACTTTGGGAGCACAATCATTTTAATAAGGGCAACTCGCCCCGCCATGGACAGTGGGAGCTTGAGTCAGGAGTCTATTTGCACATTGAGTTAGGAGATCACCACTCCATAGTTGCGCTGAATGATCTGATCTGAATCTAGATGAATGTATATCCCTAAGTACCTCTCTGAATCCGTGCACCATTCCAGCGGGAATTCCGGGTCCCAGCGGGTAGTGCTGGCCGTGAGAGGGAGGACTACAGATTTATGCCAATTTATCCCCAATCCCCAGTAGGTACCATAGCGGAGGATCTCCCTGATAAGAGGGTCCAGGTTTGTTTGGGGATGGCGAACATATAAGATCGTGTCGTCTGCATATAAAGAAATTAACGTCGGGCCGGTATTGAATTGCAAACCTCTGTGCGAATGTTTTTCCAGCAGGTGCCTAAAGGAAGCCGATAACGTGCCATTGAGCCGGAGCCTAGCTGTGGTTTGCCTGTATAACAGAGCTGTGGTGGCAATGAATCCCTGCGGCATCCCCATGTGCTGCATGATGGAAAGGAAAAAAGGCCATTCCAGGGAGTCAAATGCCTTTTCCGTGTCCAGGAGTATAGCTGCTGCGGGAATCTCTGTATTTATCCTGTGCAAAGTATTAAACAGGGTGCGGAGATTGAAGGCCGTGGATCGGTGTGGAATAAAGCCTGATTGGGCTGGGGAGATTATAGATTCCATAAGTAATGAGAGGCGGTGATCGGGGGCGGAGCTTGCAGGCACCAAGGATGGGCGCCTAATTCCCTAGCTCCGCCAGCGCCACCGAATATCCTTCATTATCCTTCTTCAAAGCTACAAATTTGGATCCCCTCCTGCATTACCACACATCGGAGGTGCCCGGGATTCCCCCCGGTCCGACGAAACAAGAAAACCACCGGCATAGGAGGCAGCAGGGTGCCGGAGATAAGATGGGCGGCAGTGGGCCGCAGACCGCGGTCCCCAGTGATTCCTGAAGCCGGGCGGCGTCGCCGTGCGTGCGGCGGAGGGAGGTGAGCCGGCCCCCGGGTTCCGAGTGCCGCGCCCGGAGCTACGGATATCCCGACTTGGGTCCGGCCCTGTACTGTGGCCTCCTAAGCAAGGCGGGTCGGCACACGGCAAGAGACTGGGACCCCTGGAAGAAAGCGAGAACACACCGCTTTGGTAAGGCGCCATTTCGGGGCCCACGGCGCGGCCGGATCGGAGAGGCAGGCTGGCTGTGCCAGGCGGCACAAGGGCGTAGAGAGGGACTCTAACGGCCGGCCGGTGTCGCAGGGTGCCGGTGATTGAAAATATAGGAGCAGCTGCCTATTCCTGAGAGCCCAGGGCCTTGGCAAATTAATTTCACTGGACTTCTCTGCCATCGAGCGCTTTCTGCAGCAAAGTACTTTGGGGATGCATCATAGATACCCTCTTGTAGACCTCCACTGCTGACCAAGACTCACGCTAAGGGGGGCCGAGTTGGAGACACTGCCAGGCGGAGACGGTAGCTGTTTGGGGGTTGTGCCCGGGCGGACAGCAGCGGGCGTGGAGTGGGCCCCGGATCGTGGGCCGGCCTTCCCATATCCTAACTGGGCCTGCTTGGTGTGACAAGAGCAGGCTCCCGCTGAGTCGCCATAACTGCTGGACTGGGAGGTTAGTGATAGACGCTGTGCAGAACCAAGGGTTGTCCAGTTCCAGGGATGCACACCGAAACGCGCAGCGGTCACTCGCCTCCCCCCCCCCCCCCCCCCCCCCTGGAAGGCATAAGTCTCCCGTCGAGACTCGAGGATACCGATCACTGCAACAACATGGGGAAGGGGGATAAAACGCAGAGCAAACTCCCCTTCTCACAGCGGCGGCTGACGGCGCAGAGCCCTCCAACCCAGCACAGTGAGGACACACGACCGGAAGAGGCCCACGCGGAGGACTCTGACTAATAACCATGCTTAGATCGATGGAGCAGAGTATTCAATCCAGCATAACCGCGTTGGGATCCAAGATGGACGCGATGTTCTACAGAATGGACCGCATGGCGGAACGGCTGGATAAACATGCAGAGAAACATGACATGGCTGAACGAAGAATCACGGAGGTAGAGGAAGCCCAGACAGAGCTGGACACCGCTCACAGGCGAGTGGAGAACCTCATGAGATCCTTACAGGACAAGACAGAAGATTTGGAGGCGCGGTCTCGACGCTGCAATCTCCGAATCACGGCCCTGCCGGAGTCCACCCAGACTGGCAAGATGGAACTCTTCGTTGAGCGGCTACTCACCACCCTCCTGGGAGAGGGGGTGTTTTCGGCGATATTCGTGGTGGAACAAGCACATCGGTCTCTGGGCCGCTGCCGAAGCCGGGATTGCCTCCACGCCCGATCATAGCAAAACTGCTCAACTATAGGGACAGGGACGCAGCACTCAGGCTAGCACGAGCCAAAGGGGACCTGCAATTTGAGGGCTCTGTGATCTCCATATTCCCGGATTTTACAGCCAGAGTGCAGGAAGCCCGTAAGCACTTTGCCCCCCACAAGAAGCGCCTCCGGGAACTAGGTCTAGACTACGCGATGCTGTACCCGGCCAAACTGCGAGTCAACAGACCGGGCCACTCGCACATATTCACGGACCCTACGGAGCTCCAAAAGGCCTTGAAAACCTGGTCGAAGGAAAAGAAGAATGGCAGGGCGGACCAGCAGGCGGATAAAGATAATGACAAGAGCCATCTGGATGAGCAGGAATGAACTGGAGGTGACTAATTGTTGGAGGGACAGCTCCGCAATGGACCCTGGTTGCAGCGGAGTCCACGTACCGTGCTGTGGGCTTGGAGACGAATGGTCGACCCGCCGCGCGCACTGGCTGACTTTTTGCAGATAAGTGACGGCTGGATTTTGGGGGGGTTGAGCCTTCATATCAGAAGTGTTAACAGTTTAAGATGGTTAGAGGCATGAGGCCTGGCTCCCTACCATCACTCAATGGAGGATGGGGCCTGCTCTGATAATGGGGATGGAGAGATAGACACTGATCTCATGTAGAGTATATCAATATAGTGTATGACTTTGCTTTGGTTATTCTAATGGTGGTGCGTGGATGGGGGGGAGAGGTCATGCCTTTGCGAAGGGAGGTTGCTGTAGAGTAGACGCTGACCTGCGACCTTTGCCCCCGAGCACATTGCTTTTGTGGGTATTGAGAATTTTGTTGGGGAGGGCAGGGTGGGTTGGGGACCGGCAAGGCCAAATTGGGGTGGGTCTGCTGTGGGAGGGGGGTGGAGCTCCTGGGAATGTTGTTGTTACACTTTGGTATTATTTGCCTGCTACCATGGCCAGCACTGGTCTTTCACACTCCTACACTGTATTGGTGTTCATGTTTGTAGTTTTGATACTGGTTCCTCAAGCTGGCCAAAAGAGTGCATGCTGCACTGTGGTGACTCTCTATTATAGTCCTTCCCAATGGCACAGATGACTATTTCCTCCGGAGCGCACACTGGAAACCCAATGGAAACCCTTAGGGCTTTAACCTGGAATGTCAGAGGTTTAAACGATTACAGGAAATTGCGGAAGGTGTTACATTATTTGCAAAGACACCATATTGACCTGGCTCTTATCCAGGAAACACATCTCCCCCTCACTAGTAAAATGTTACAACATTGGGGTCTATCGGGCAACACCACGGTAGCCGGGTTTACTACACACTCAAGGGGTGTCCTGACTTGGGTGAATCCGGGATCTAAACTAGACTTGAGACTGGTACAGGCAGACTCAGAGGGTAGGTACCTCATATCTAAATTCTCGTGGAAGGGACACGAGTTGCTAGTGGTTAATGTGTATGGGCCAAACTTCGACTCTCCGGAGTTCTACGAAAAGCTGGCACGGTGTTGTTGAGAATTCCCCAACTCTCAGATGCTTTGGGGAGGGGACTTCAATCTAGTTATGGATCCGGAATTAGATAGGTCTTCGGGTCCACGGCGCTGCCCCTCTGCGGCTGCTGTCACATTACAGGCTGAATTACTGACATTGGATTTAGTTGATGTGTGGAGAGGGAGAAACCCTACTAGCGGAGGCTACACACATTACTCAGCATTTCACGACATCCACACCAGGATTGATTATTGGCTGGCTTCCTATTCTACCTCTAGACGCATACTGTCCTGTACAGTTTTAGCACGCACTCTCTCTGACCACTTGCCTATACTGCTGGTCTTGGAGACTCCGATACGTAGGATCCCTCCCTTTACTTGGCGCTTTCCCCCGCACTCACTGCTAGACGACAACTTTAGAGGGGAGCTGGCTACAGAAATAGATCTTTTTTTTAAACAAAATATTGGCTCCGTTGATAGCTTCCAGACAGTGTGGGAAGCGTTTAAGGTGTTCATACGAGGAGTGGCCATGGCCAAACACTCCAGCGTTCTCAAGGCAATTCGTCAACGCCTGCAATATCTAGAGACGCAGCTGATAGAACTGGAGAAAAAACAACTGGCTGACCCAGATCCCGCAATAGTGACCCAGATCAAGTCCCTTGTCTCAGATTTCAATGAAGAGGCTGACAGGGAAGTTTACCACATGGGTAAATACGCGACAGCAAGGACCTATGGGGAGAGTGAGCGTCCTAGTTCTCTGTTAGCCAACATACTACGCAATAGCAAGAGGGCCCCAAAACTGACTGAGCTGGTGACGGCTGCTGGGGAGGTAGTCACGTCAGATGATGAGATCTTGAGGGAGTTCAGAGACTTCAACTCGTAATTGTACACTTCTAGGACGAAAATCTGGAGGCTGACATGGACGAATACCTAGAACACCTACAAATGCCATTCTTAACTCACTCGGATAGGGAGTTCTTAATGTCCCCTATACAGAAAGACGATATATTGGAAGCTCTGACTAGCATGCGCGAGCACAGTGCCCCAGGGGTGGATGGATTGACCGTGGGGTTTTACAAGGCGTTTAAAGATACATTAATACCGCATCTCTCTTCTCTCTTCGATGAGGTATGTGAAGAGGGTTCCATGCCACAATCCATGAGAGAGGCTTTAATAGTTACCATTCTTAAACCTGGAAAACCCCATAATGCCTGTGGTTCGTACAGACCATTATCCTTATTGAATGTAGATACAAAGTTGTACGCTAAGGTTCTTGCCACACGACTTGCTTTAATAGCTCCAGAAATAGTGGCTCCGGAGCAGTCCGGATTCATTCTAGGGAGGAACCTGAACTACAACATCCACACGGTATTGGGGACCATCCAACACATTAGGCAGGACTCAAAAGCGGTTGCCATCTTCTTAGATATGGAGAAGGCCTTTGACTCTGTGGAGTGGCCATTCATGCTGCGGGTTCTGCGGCGGTTGAGCCTTGGGGAACCGTTCTTGCAGATGATTGGCGCTTTATACTGGAAGCCGCTGGCCAGACTGCGCATAGGAGATCGAGTGTCTGACCCATTTGAAATCAGTAGGGGAACCAGACAGGGCTGCCCTCTCTCACCATTGCTGTACGCGCTGGTCGCGGACCCTCTGGCCTGTGCGTTGCGGGAATATCATTGGCACCGAGGAGTTAGTTTCCCGTCATATAAAATTGTGATCTCAACTTACGCTGATGATACGCTTTTATACGTCCGCAACCCTGAAGCAAACCTGACTTCGGTTTTACGGGAGGTGGTCCGCTTTGGAGCGCTTTCCGGTCTCAAAATTAACTGGAACAAGTCGGTGGTGTTCCCGCTGACACCGGTGATGACCCGCTTTGATTTGGAATATCCGCTGCAGTGGTCTACTGACCCGGTGCGATATCTAGGAATATTGATTCACTCGGACTCGGAGGTGTTGTTTCGTGAGAACTATGGTGTGGCCTTTAGCAGATGCGAAGACGATGTGGAGAGGTGGTGCAGACTCCCATTATCATTGATGGGGCGTATTGCCATAATGAAGATGGTGGTGTTGCCCCGATTCCTCTTCCTCTTTAATACTTTACCTATCATACTGTCGAGGGCTTTCTTCAAGAACCTGATTAAGCTTATGATTCGTTTAGCCTGGGGCTGGAAACATCTGAGAGTGCAATGGACCACGCTTACGCTCCCGTACGAGCTGGGGGGTCTGGGAGCTCCAGACATGGAGCGGTACTACAGAGTCGCGCAGGCTACCCATTTACATACGTGGCTGCATGGAGATGAAACAATCCCACATGTAAGGATGGAGAGATTATTTGCGGACCCCCTCCCGCTGCTGGCCTCGATATGCACTCCCATGGACCGCAGGGTTGGAGTGCTTGACTCAATCACTCCCACGAAACACGCGTGGTACTCGCTATTGAAGGCCAGAGGAGGCGACTTGATTTACTCCCCCCTAATGGCTGTCGAATGGATGCTGTGGCTTCCGCCGGTCCAGGAGAAGGGCGTGGTTCGAGCATTGCGTGAGCTGGGAATAGTAACTGCCGGGAAGCTGTTTGTAGATGGCACTGTAAAAACCTGGGAGCAGGTTACTTAGGTAGCAGATAGCACATCTCTCATACAGAAGTTTCAGTTTCACAGAGTTCGCAGTGCTCTGAGAGACATACTGGGCCCGGATATGGAGGAACCCCCTGAGCTACCGGAACTTTCCCATGTTATTACCTCTGAGCAATCACGTAAAATGACAACACATTTATACAAAGCGATCATCCCCCACAGAGCCCAAGAACACTCGAAGGCCAGGCTTGCTTGGCAGAGTGATCTACAGATCACTATAGACGACACTCTGTGGAAATACTGCTATACGAACACCAGAAAGCTCTCCTTAAATGGAATGCACCGGCTGATCCATTTTAATTTCTGCAGAGGGTTTATTACACTCCAGAACGTTTATACAGGTATGGTCTCAGACAATCTCCAGACTGTGAGCGGTGTCATGCCCTTACGGCTGACTTCCTCCACTTGGCATGGGGATGTCCCAGAATACAAGGATTCTGGGAGTTGGTTATAGCGGAATTGGGAGAAATACTTGATTTTGAACTGCCGATTGATCCGGCACATGCGCTGCTGGGGCACTCCAGGAACTTGCCAGTGGCACTGAGACGACTGGCAGACATGGGCTTATTGTTAGCTCGGCGTGCGGTGGCACAATGTTGGATGAGGGGCCTCCTCCCGACGAAGAAACAGTGGGCTAGGGACATGCTATACTGCTGCACTCAGTCGGAACATTACAGTGAATTACTCCCCCCCACGAGCCGCCCGAAGAACTTCTGGGGCCTATATAACACATACAGAAGCACCAGGGAGGACACTCCTGACACCCAGCCTGACGACAAGAAGAGACACATTAGTGCTGGTAAGAATCATGCTCACATATAACCCAATAGTGGTAGCACCCTGTTGGCTTGGTTCGGGGGTCGGCCGGTACTCCGCGAGTTGTACAGGTCACTTTTCAACAGAGATACACACACACCGTGAGAGCTGTGGCGCTTCTTTCACTCTTGATGCCAGTGGCCCGGTATGGGACGATGCACTTATGACACCTTGGGAGGTCCGCACACATGGAGGTACATCACACTAACAGATGCATCATGTAGAGAGCCAGCTAGATAACACATAGACTTGAGTACTAGGTTAGGAACCAGGGGGGGGGGCGGGAGTTACAGGGTGTTCGTTTTTTAAGGGTGGGGGGTGGTACTTAGGGGCCTTTAAGTTAGCGAGGATTGTCTTAATCCAGAAAATACACCTCTGTTGCCTGCTGTTAATATAAGCCCTACACGGTACTTACATATGGCTATTGAGATACCCTGAGACCGGCTTTTGCGTGGAGAGTCTGATACTCAGAACTATTATCTCTGCATGGGACACTGTACGCCGCCGGACCCCAGGGTTGTCGGCACAATGGCTGTGTATCTACAAATTGTTGAAAGATTATTCATTGAGAGAGTTGCGCTGCCGGCCCTGGAGGTTGTAGGCGATTAGCCGTGTATACACCTAAGTACGCTAATGAAGGTGTTTAACATCTTTTTTTTTTAAATAATGAGAGGCAGCATGCCAGAGCCTTAGCAAGGATTTTACAATCTAAATTTAGAAGCGACAAGGGATGATTCGAGCCACAGAGTAGGGGGTCTTTGCCCGGTTTAGGGAGTAGGATGATAACTGCCTTAAGGAGAGTAGGTGGGAGCATTTGCTTCTCTAGGGCCTCAGCGTAGACATCCAATAGTCGGGAGATCAAGAGATCTTTATAGGCTTTGTAGAATGCGCCAGTGAATCCATCCAGCCCAGGGGCGGTAGATGCGTTTAGTGCTGTGATGACTTCATCTATACTGTCCTTCGTGATGGGTTCAGCCAAGAAACTCTGCATGAATCTCTCTAGGTACACCAACGCGACCTCGGATAGATAAGACTTCTGGCCATCTCTATCAAAGGTGTATAGGGTTTTAAAGTAGGATAGAAATTCCTTCTGAATGGCCAAAGGGTCTGTAAGTGTGTGTCATGTCGCGGACTGTAGTTCTGTAGTGTATGCTTTGGAGTAGGGGGGTCTGATCATCTGTGTCAGGACTCGACCAGGGCGGTCTCCCTCCCCATAAACCTTGGCGCTGTGGTATTCCCCATGTAGAGTATCACCCTCTCAGCTGCCTCTCTATACTCCAAGAGCAGAGCCGCTCTCCTCGTATCATAACACGGGACCGTAGCCCTTTTCTGTCCATTATCTAGCGAACCCAGCTCCTTTTCCAGCCGGGAAAGCGTGCCACGTAGGTCGCGAAGAACTCCGGAACATTTAGAGATGCACACTCCCCTCATGTAGGCCTTAAAACCCTCCCACAACAAAGCCTCCGAGTCCACAGACCCTGTATTAATTTCAAAGTATTCTTCTATGGCGTCCCGTACTTCCTGCCTGCACACCTCATCGTCTAATGCGCGGCTGGGAAACCGTCATTGTTTTTCAAACCCTTCAGGTCGAGGGATACTCAATGATGATAAAACCGGGGAGTGATCAGAATAGGACCTGAGCAGAGTTTGTAGTTCGTGGAACCAGCAGGATAAGTCTAGGTAGGAAAGCCAATAGTCCATCCGAGTCGTGTATCATAAGAACTGGTGTAGTGTGTATATGTAGTGTGTACTGGGTCTCGAACGAGGCCCAGGTCTAAAAGAGAGAAATGTTTGCACAAAGATTGCAAAGCCTTTCATGCTCTAGGCTTAGGGTCAGGTGCAGTGGAAGTGCTGTCTGTGGTCAGGTTGAATGTAATGTTGAAATCACCCCCTAACAGTAAGGGCAACAAACCCAGCTGTAGTAGTTTAGAAAGAAGTATATGGAAAAAATCAGGGGAGTCTGTGTTGGGACCATATATGCAGGCCAACACCATTTTGCAATGAAACAGTGTGCCCACTACGATTACAAATCTACCTTCATCGTCTCTAAGCACAGAATGGCACCTAAAGGGGAGCCATCTGTGTATGAGAATGGAGGTGCCCCTTGCGTAATTGCTATAGTTCGCGAAAAATCTGGTCGGGCCCCATGATGAGGCAAAGCGAGCCTGATCTCCGGGTGAGAGATGTGTCTCTTGTAACAGGGCAATGTCAACCTTGTGTCGGATCAAGTAGTGGATCACTCGTCTCCGCTTGGGGGTGTCATTTAACCCCCGCACATTCCACGTGACCTGTGTAATACCAGAGGGGCCAGTGTTGTGACCTACCTGTGCCATAATAGTGTATTGTTTAACAACAAGGGGTGGTGATGGACAGAGTTTCTGAATTAAGCAGGATACTCTCACCCAGTCAAGAGATCAGGGCTAGATCCAACACCGTTTTTTAGCTCACTGCACCATCCCAGTTCAGAACCTGGCTATATGCAAATTAGTCTGTTCCTGTCCCAGTGCATGATGGGAACAGGGCAAACCAAACTACCAAGCCAATTCTTACACTGGGAAGGAAACAAGCTTCCGGGGACCGGTTTCTGGCATTTCAGCCGTCGTCGGCCCGGCTTGCTTGAATCCTGATGGTGCAATGAGCAAGGGACTCACATCTGAGTATACCCTTCCACGCTTAGGTTGGACAAAATATTTAACAACAAGGGGTGGTGATGGACAGAGTTTCTGAATTAAGCAGAATACTCTCACCAAGTCAAGAGATCAGGGCTAGATCCAACACCGTTTTTTAGCTCACTGCACCATCCCAGTTCAGAACCTGGCTATATGCAAATTAGTCTGTTCCTGTCCCAGTGCATGATGGGAACAGGGCAAACCAAACTACCAAGCCAATTCTTACACTGGGAAGGAAACAAGCTTCCGGGGACCGGTTTCTGGCATTTCAGCTGTCGTCGGCCCGGCTTGCTTGAATCCTGATGGTGCAATGAGCCGGGCCGACGACGGCTGAAATGCCAGAAACTGGTCCCCGGAAGCTTGTCTCCTTTCTGGTGAAGAATTGGCTTGGTAGTTTGGTCTGCCCTGTTCCCATGATGCACTGGGCCAGGGACAGACTAATTTGCATATAGCCAGGTTCTGAGCTGGGATGCTGCAGTGAGCTAAATAACGGTGATGGATCAAGCCCTGATCTTTGGACTGGGTAAGAGTGGTCTGCTTAATTCAGACACTCTGTTCATCACCACCCCTTTTTCTGAATCGTTTTTGGCCACTATAGGTGTGGCAGGGTATACTCAGACATGAGTCCCTTGCTCACTGCACCATCAGGATTCAAGCAAGCCGGGCCGACGACGGCTGAAATGCCAGAAACTGGTACCCGGAAGCTTGTCTCCTTTCTGGTGAAGAATTGGCTTGGTAGTTTGGTCTACCCTGTTCCCATGATGCACTGGGCCAGGGACAGACTAATTTGCATATAGCCAGGTTCTGAGCTGGGATGGTGCAGTGAGCTAAATAACGGTGATGGATCAAGCCCTGATCTTTGGACTGGGTAAGAGTGGTCTGCTTAATTCAGACACTCTGTTCATCACCACCCCCTTTTCTGAATCGTTTTTGGCCACTATAGGTGTGGCAGGGTATACCCAGACATGAGTCCCTTGCTCACTGCACCATCAGGATTCCAGCAAGCCGGGCCGACGACGGCTGAAATGCCAGAAACTGGTCCCCGGAAGCTTGTCTCCTTTCTGGAGAAGAATTGGCTTGGTAGTTTGGTCTGCCCTGTTCCCATGATGCACTGGGCCAGGGACAGACTAATTTGCATATAGCCAGGTTCTGAGCTGAGATGGTGCAGTGAGCTAAATAACGGTGATGGATCAAGCCCTGATCTCTGGACTGGGTAAGAGTGGTCTGCTTAATTCAGACACTCTGTTCATCACCACCCCCTTTTCTGAATCTTTTTTGGCCACTATAGGTGTGGCAGGGTATACTCAGACATGAGTCCCTTGCTCACTGCACCATCAGGATTCAAGCAAGCCGGGCCGACGACGGCTGAAATGCCAGAAACTGGTACCCGGAAGCTTGTCTCCTTTCTGGTGAAGAATTGGCTTGGTAGTTTGGTCTGCCCTGTTCCCATGATGCACTGGGCCAGGGACAGACTAATTTGCATATAGCCAGGTTCTGAGCTGGGATGGTGCAGTGAGCTAAATAACGGTGATGGATCAAGCCCTGATCTTTGGACTGGGTAAGAGTGGTCGGCTTAATTCAGACACTCTGTTCATCACCACCCCCTTTTCTGAATCGTTTTTGGCCACTATAGGTGTGGCAGGGTATACCCAGACATGAGTCCCTTGCTCACTGCACCATCAGGATTCAAGCAAGCCAGGCCGACGACGGCTGAAATGCCAGAAACCATTCCCCGGAAGCTTGTCTCCTTTCTGGTGAAGAATTGGCTTGGTAGTTTGGTCTGCCCTGTTCCCATGATGCACTGGGCCAGGGACAGACTAATTTGCATATAGCTAGGTTCTGAGCTGGGATGGTGCAGTGAGCTAAATAACGGTGATGGATCAAGCCCTGATCTTTGGACTGGGTAAGAGTGGTCTGCTTAATTCAGACACTCTGTTCATCACCACCCCCTTTTCTGAATCGTTTTTGGCCACTATAGGTGTGGCAGGGTATACTCAGACATGAGTCCCTTGCTCACTGCACCATCAGGATTCAAGCAAGCCGGGCCGACGACGGCTGAAATGCCAGAAACTGGTCCCCAGAAGCTTGTCTCCTTTCTGGTGAAGAATTGGCTTGGTAGTTTGGTCTGCCCTGTTCCCATGATGCACTGGGCCAGGGACAGGCTAATTTGCATATAGCCAGGTTCTGAGCTGGGATGGTGCAGTGAGCTAAATAACGGTGATGGATCAAGCCCTGATCTTTGGACTGGGTAAGAGTGGTCTGCTTAATTCAGACACTCTGTTCATCACCACCCCCTTTTCTGAATCGTTTTTGGCCACTATAGGTGTGGCGGGGTATACTCAGACATGAGTCCCTTGCTCACTGCACCATCAGGATTCAAGCCGGGCCGACGACGGCTGAAATGCCAGAAACTGGTCCCCGGAAGCTTGTCTCCTTTCTGTTGAAGAATTGGCTTGGTAGTTAGGTCTGCCCTGTTCCCATGATGCACTGGGCCAGGGACAGACTAATTTGCGTATAGCCAGGTTCTGAGCTGGGATGGTGCAGTGAGCTAAATAACGGTGATGGATCAAGCCCTGATCTTTGGACTGGGTAAGAGTGGTCTGCTTAATTCAGACACTCTGTTCATCACCACCCCCTTTTCTGAATCATAATAGTGTATTGAGCGGAGAAATGAAGCATAACCAACATGTGTACCTATTCGATGCATCTGCGAACAAACATGCTAGAAATTCAATGCTAAGCAAAAAAAGCAACCATTCCCTTCCCACCTCCCCCCACCCAGCCTTCCCGCCCATCCGGAGAGGCAATCCCCATTGTACGAAAACAGAACATGGTACCCGACGGTCCCTAATTGCACTGATGAATAAACAGTTTGGGTACATTCTATCATCCCCCAAGTATCGCTAGGTATACACTGAAAAAGGGGGGGAAACGTGCACTCTCCCATGGCTTGGCAACCTATATAAACTGGTAAACTTTATATATTGATTCCCGGTAAGTACTTCAAGCAAGTAAATGAATAACAAGAGGAGACAAGCGGACTTTCAGCCATGGCCAGAGCTCGGGAACAGGTCTGCACTGCCAACTGAACCACTATGCGGGGGAAGCAGCGTCAGTGACAGGGGAGCGTTTGTTGTTAAGTTTATAATTGTGGCAGAATTCTTGCACCTCCGTCGGGTTCTCGAAGATTCGGGTTCGTCCATTGATGTCCACTCGTAGTCTGGCAGGAAACAGCATGCCATATTTTAGTTAATTAAACATTGCCGTTACCCCGAGGTATTTCCGTCTAGCGTCTTGCACCATGGAGGTAAAATCAGGGTAGAGAGATAGTCTGGAGCCCTGCCAGGAGAGCTCACCCCGCTTACGGGCCAGTCGCAGTGCTGTATCTCTGTCTCTAAAGTTCTTTATCCATGCGATAATTGGCCTAGTCGGGCACCCTGGTTTGGGTCTTGGGCAAGTGCCCTGTGGGCATGCTCCACCACGAAGCCAGGGGTGAACGCCTCTTTGCCAAATAGGTCTGTCAGGATGTTTTCCACGAGATTGTCCATTCGTCCAGCGGCTGTGGATTTGGGCACGCCCACAAGGCGAATGTTGTTACGTCGGCTCCTCGCTTCCAAATCCTCATTCTTTATTGCAACGTCTTTCATGATCCGTTCCATATGATCTATTCTTTTCAGGGATTGTGCCATCCCATCTCCCAGATCCGAAGTACGGGACTCTACCACATCAAGGTACCTGGACTTTAGCCCCAAGGTCCGCTGTGTGCTTGTCCAATGCGTCAAAGCGAACATCCAGCGCTTTGAATCCTGCTCTCATTTCTAGCAACAGTGGACTCAACTGACTGACGACTTCCGCTGGTACGGTGGGCGGTTGTCCACCTGCTGCCATGGCGCTAGGTTGGTCACTTGGCGTCTCCACTATTTTTTCGAAGGGGAGCAGGCGCTCTTTAGGGTCTTTGCGGCCCATGCCGCAGTAGAATTGAAGGATGCAAACGTGGAGGACAGGGATTATCTGCGTGGCAAGGCACGAGCGGACTATAACCAGTGGGCTCCCCAACAGAGGTGAAGACAAATGCTGATTCAGTAGAATGGCAGTTAAGCGCTCTCCCACCATGTGGTCATGGCGTAGTCTCAAACAGTAATGTGGAAACACTCACTTCGGTCAGCTGTCAGGATGGCGCAAGAGTACGTCTCCGTGTGTTTGCAGTGCTCAATGTCCGCGGAGACAATGTACTTGCCAGTTGCAGGTCCATAATGTGAGGGTTTCTAGCACTGTGTAGGGCGTGCCTGTTTAGTGTGCCTCACTGGTTAATTCAGCAGTGCCAGCAGCAAAGGGGAGCAATCTGTCGTGACCCGTGATCAGGATGACATAAGGCAAAGCCTCTGCGCACTGGAAGTTGGCGCCTCCAGAGTGGTTAGTGCATGTGCTGACTGATATTGTTACACAGTTCAGATTTGAAGTCTTTAAACATATTCAAAAGGTCAGTCTTTGTAAGGGCCATTGTGGACGCACTCGCTTCACCTAGGATGGTGGAACGTTTTTCTGCAGCAGTGAAAAAATCTGAGAGCGTGTTTGAGGATTTGCCTGTTGTTTTCTTAGGCGGAATAGGGCTGGGACCCTCAGAGCAGAGTAGGCAATTCAGGAGTAGCGTGGGCAAAATGGCATCCGCTGAGCATCACAGGACAGTTGCAGTACCCATCTAAGTACTGGGGAAGAATCGCTGTTGAGATCGGCATAGAGCGCACGTCTTAAGTCAAGTGTCCCCGGCATCAAGAGGCAAGAGGAGAGTCCCTTCGCAAGAAGAAATCACATAAGGAAGCGCGCTCTGGCAAACCGGCATGCAGAGGGAGCCCCACAGAGCTGCTTAACCCACCAAAATGGGCTTGGGAGGAGTGGATCAACCTGGGCAGAGCAGGGTCCACTCGCGGAGCAGGCCGTGTGTTGGGGGGTGCACCCCAGAGAGTGGAGCCAGAACCCGTGGGCAATGTAGTAGTGATTTGCGGTGGCGAGTGCACAGAGAAATCTTCGGGCAGCTCCCGGGGGTCTTACAAGGAGAGCTGGGCCAGACGCAGCAAGCAGAGTTCCAGAGAGACCTACCAAAAGGGAGACCTCCAATGTCAGTAGGGCCTTGACTTTAGGCAAGGAGATTCCATGTCACCGCCACCGGGGTGTATGCGGCCGCCATCTTAGGGTCAGGCAGGGCGGGAAGGTGCAGCGTTCGGTCCTCCAGGCAAAAGCATTGCCACCGCCACGAGCACTCCATGCAGGACGCTACCTGAGCCGTGATCCACACTGTGCTGTCCCTCTCTGCACGTGCCAAGTCGGCTACGAGAGGGTCTCATCCTCACAGACACTGTGCCGATATTTTGCGTGCCGCTCGCTCCCTTTACGCGGTGGCGGAGGCAATGTAAAAACGGGCACTTCCCGCACCATTCAAGCCGCCGAAACAGCTTTTGTGGGTGCCTCCCATCTTCCAACGCCAGAATCTGCGTTTGTGACACTCTCAAGCGTCGGCAGCCGCTTCCCTCAGCGCTGCAGGCGTGTGTGGAACAGGATCCGAGACAGATTAGGTCCGATCGGCCATCTTGCCCGGCCACACCCCCAACACTAATGATTTTAAGAGTAAAATATATTGAAAACAATATTCACATTTTAAAGTAAAAAACTTCCAGCGAAATCTAAAACCTTGACAATTTTGAGGGTGGTGGCCTCTATTATTCCACTCAGCCCCTGTTGCTAGCCACAAGACCTCCTGGCTTTATTGAAAGCACAGCACATCCTTTTCTGGAAAGCGCTCGCAGGACTTCTGTTTCCTCTGGCTTGGATCCCAGATATTTTTAACTTCTGTTCTGTGAAATTCCCGAAATAATCGTTTCCTTAGAGAAAAAAAACTCTAGTGTTGGTTATAAACATATCTGACTAAATCTCTTTTCAGGGTCAGGCTCCCAGTTTCTGGAGAGGTCGTGTGTACTGACCAAGGCGACCCCGCGTCCCCTTAACCCCTGACCACTGTATTTCATCCCAGATCAAACCGTTTTCATTTTTTTTTACTTTCCTTTGCAGAGTGGGTGATTGCACATCCCCTCGTACTGATAAAAGCAGCAATTATTCCCGGTTAATCAGTTATGAGTGGGATATATTGAATACATATTGTGGTTGTCGGAACTAACTATCTGTCTATGATGTTTTTTTAAATATTCAATGAAGCCCCGTGCGTTGGCAGAACTAACTCTTTATTTATCAAGACAGCAACCTCAAGTTAAAAACAAGCATTTGCAATGCAATAGGTCTCGCATTAGGAAAGTTTGAGCTATTAGTAATGTAAATGACAATTTTTTTTATTTATGTGTTGGTTTTGAAAATAGCGAAATTAATAGCTTTGTCATTTACAATGCCAATAGTTATAACTTTCGCAAATGTGACACCTATAGCATTTGTAATGCAATATGTGTTGTATTTACGTGACTTAGATGTGTTGATATTACAAATAACAATGGCTTTTAATTTTTTTTATATAGATATAGTGAGGGCGATAGAGTGAGGGAGGGCGATAGAGAGTGAGGGAGGGCGATAGTGAGTGAGTGAGGGCTATAGTGAGGGAGGTCTATAGTGAGTGAGGAAGGGCGATAGTGAGGGAGGGCGATTGAGTGCGGGAGGGAGGGCGATTGAGTGAGGGAGGGCGATTGATTGAGTGAGGGAGGGCGATTGATTGAGTGAGGGTGTTGTGGGGGGTGTGTGTGTTGTGGGGTGTGTGTGTGTTGTGGGTGGGGGGTGTGTGTTGTGGGTGGGGGTGTGTGTGTTGTGGGTGGGGGTGTGTGTGTTGTGGGGGGGTGTGTTGTGGGTGGGGGGTGTGTGTGGAGTGTTGTGTATGTGTTTGGTTGTGTGTGCGACACGGCTCAGCAAGATCTAACCAGTGCTTGTTGTATTTATGTTGAACCTTGGGTATGAATGTACAATAAGGATGTTTACAGGTTATAACCAAGTCTAATTACACTTTTACCCCCCCAAAAAAAGAAAGGAGTTAGCTTGATCTTATTGTTTTGATTTTGTATTTTGATGTACAACATATTTCTCTATCAATCAATACTGTTGCTACCAGGTGTTATCTGCTGCGGGCGCCTGTAGCCTGCCGTTGGTGGCCCAAATGACTGGAGGTCTGTCTGACTTGGTAGTTGTGGGACCCACAGGGAAGTCAGACTGCAGTACACTGCTGCGAGTTGGGAACTCTTGGCCATCACACAGTGGCTGGCTTATTAGAGAAGGACTAAGAGACGTCCGTGTGTGGCACCGACTGAACGTATAACCTTGTGCCTTTTGATCATGACATATTCCTGTACTTCTTGTGAGGATGCCAAGCCTGAGCATCGCTAATGCTACAATCTCCATGCAGCCCTCTCATTCAGGCTCTTCCGTCTTGGCTTCATCATTGTCTGTGGGCATCACGCAAGGTAGTATTCTAATACCTACTCTCTTCTTATTGTTTCTTCTAGCACAATTTTTCCTGCCTCACTCAACGGTCGCTGTTGTTTACCATAACGCTTATTACTCTTATAACTCGTATTCTCTCTTTTAAATGTTTAAGTTCCGAGAGGCACCTTTAAGCAGAATCAGTTAAGGACAAATATCACACAAAAATGAGCTATTCATGTCAGATTCTGTTTTACCGTCCCTCTATTTGCCTTAAAAGAAAGCTTTACGTTGGGTTTGCAGTTCTGCTGCCCACGTGTCAAAATAAAGATTTTATTGGGTGGAAAGAGAATTAACAAATTAGAGTTGGTGTTGGAAGTTCTCGCCGGTGCCAGGAAAATGAACCAAGAGAGCTGTCATTCGCTCGGCCCTGTAGGGGAACGAGACCCTTTGATTTACAGCGACTGTGGTCGGTAACGGCAGTGAGATGCCGGATAACTTTTAACTGCTGTCAAGTGCAGATAAATCTATCAGGAACAAGCCATGGTCTTGAGCGTCCAAAAAAAGCCTTGAAGTAAGAATGTACCTATTTATCTGGAGGAATAAATATTTCAGCTCCGTTCGTGTGAAGCGTTCTGTGTGAGCGTGTGTGAAGCCAGACCAAGGCGCTATCTTGAGACTCTATGCAGTTCTTTTGTGCTTTAAAAATAGAATTACTGGCGCTGGTTCGTGCGTTTGCTTCTGTATTGTATTATCATCGCATTTCTATAACGGCTAGTACCCCTTACGAGGCATTGAAGCACGCTGCTCCGGAACCCAGGTTAGTTGTCAATCCAGTGGCTGTTGGTTATTGGGATTAGTCGTGTGCTGTCGAGGACACCACTCCACCATGCATTAGAAACGGATACTGGGAACCGTCGCCGTCTTTCTGAGACTCTATGCAGTTCTTCTGTGCTTTAAAAATAGAATTACTGGCGCTGGTTTGTGCGTTTGCTTCTGTATTGTATTATCATCGCATTTCTATAACGGCTAGTACCCCTTATGAGGCATTGAAGCACGCTGCTCCGGAACCCAGGTTAGTTGTCAATCCAGTGGCTGTTGGTTATTGGGATTAGTCGTGTGCTGTCGAGGACACCACTCCACCATGCATTAGAAACGGATACTGGGAACCGTCGCCGTCTTTCTGTAAACAAGGTTTACAATCCCGGGCGGAAGTCAGGCAGGCCGGGGGCGGGTCGTGAAGACACACCGGAAGCCCGGGCGGGCTCCCGTGAGGTGAGAGAGCCTCGCACGCACAGAAGGAAGAGACCGCCGCCGCCTGCAACGAGCCCTCGCCTGGAGACGAGTACCGGTGAGTGGGGGCCTTTACTGAGCTGCGAGGGCGGGGGGCATGTGTGTGTGCGTGGGGCGGCGGGGGGCTCTCTATGTGTGTGTGAGCGTGCGTGCGTGTGTGTATGTGTCTTGGAGTCTGTGTGTATGCGTGCGTGTGTGTATGCGTGTGTGATGACTGCGGGGGGGGAGGGAGAGAGTGTGTGCGAGCGAGTGTCTGTGTGTGTGTATGCGCATGCATGTGTGTATGTGTGGGGATGTGCACGGCCGGGAATTCTTGTGAATGTGGACGGAGCCGACGTGCGCGTGCACGAGGTCAAATCCACAAGTTAAAGCGCGTGGCACCCTCTTGTCCTCCTAATCCCCCCGAAGTCAATCACTATAGTTGTCGAGCTGGACTGGAGCATCCTACGGATGCTTACTCCAGCTCGACCTAAAAAGCTAGGTTTGAATCAGTCAAGCAAAGAGAAGGAATCCAAGTACAAGATACAGTAATGACTGCGTTAAAGCGGTATAAAAGAGTAAGAAGAGAAGGTGCAAAACCATGTCTGAGAAAATACACCTAAATTCCTCATAGATATAAGGGACATTATAACGTGAAAAAAAGACTTGAGATGCTGGCGAAAAGCAAGAGATTAGAAAAAGCTAGATGTATAACTCATAGCATCCCATAAGAGCAGGTTGCAAGGAAAAAGGCCTTATTGTGAATATTATTGCTCCTGAACGCTGAGATTTCCAGCCTTAGAACATCCCAGGTCCAAACTTCTATGGAACAGCAAAAAGCGAGAAAGAAAGATTAATCTTGAAACACTACAGTATGAGGCATAACCCGTTACCCATATGGTAGGCCATATATATCCTTCGTACTCATGTCTTCATTTTCTTTGCCTGCGCACTCTTTGCATAACAACTACCATGAACGGTGTAATATTGTTGATTTGGTAAAAATTCAGTTACTTGATTTAGTCGGTTTACTATATTTGGCAAACACTTTTGTAATCCCTAGTTCATCGAGTTTCAGACACCACAAGCGCTGGGCTTCCACTGACCACAAGTGCCAGTACAAACCCCCCTAGCCGCAGGGGCGCCTAAGGCAAGCCCATCTGCGCCTGGACCGCGCCCAGCACCAGAAACTCTGGCTCTCCTGCCGCCAATCACTACACCAGCTCTGAGCTCATAGCCCTGGCACCCAGGGACCACAACAACAATTGCTGCATCACCTCCCCGAGACACACGGAAGGACTAAACGCATACCACCCATGCCGCTTCACCTGCAAAACTAAAACCATGACCACACCCAGACAGGCAACCTCCAACCCTTTGGAACAGCTCTAGTGCTTGCTACTCAATGCCTGATCTCTCTGCAAGCATGGCACAGAGAGTTGGGACACCACCACCAGCCACGACGTGAGGTTCATCATCGAGACCTGGCTCACACCGTCCTCAGCACTCGACATTGTGACCGAAATGCCCCACAGCTACAAGATGATACACAGAGACTTCGCCAACAAACACAGAGGAAACATCACCATAATCCACAAAGAGACCCTCCAATGCACCGCCACCGAAGACGACACCTCATCAATCAAGGAGCACCTCAATTTCCAACTCCAAATTGACGCGATCACCACAGCCAGAAGAACCCTCACCTAGAGACCCCACGACCCTCGCCTGTTCTTCTGCAACACCATCCCTGATTTCATTGCCCCCATGGCAATAGGCTCCAAGACTACATCTTCCTCAGCGACCTCAAATTTCACCTCGATGACCCTAATGACACTAACTCTGCCAACCTCCTGGAAAGCATGAGAAGCATCAGACTCATGCAACTGGTCACCAGCCCCACACACCATGGAGGACATACCCTGAACACAATCTTCACAGCCAGCGACAGAATCACATTCAGCCACAAAACTGAACTCGCCTGGACAGACCACAGCATTGCCATCTTCCCCATGGCAGGACCACCATGGCCCACCCTCACACCTCCATCCCTCACTCACTGCAGATGGAGCAAAAGTAGAGGCCCCATGGACTGCCTCCCTCAACACCACCAGAACCAACTCCACCAGAAACCTTTATCTAGACATCCAACACTTCTCCAGTGCTGGATCTATGAATGCACAGACACTATTGAACCCATGAAAATGACCAGCACCAGAAGACCCGGCAAACATGCCAGCTGGTTGACCCCGAACTCCAGGCTTTCAAACGTGAGTGCAAGCGACTGGAGAGATGATGGCGCTCCAGCAGGAACCCCTCAGACCTCATCAGCTTCAAGTTTGCCCTCTGCAAATGCCACCATCTCAAGGAAGCCATAACAAGTGCCCTAACCACCCTCACAGAGGCCAGCACCAATCACACAAAAGAACCCTTCAGCATTGTCCGAGAATTTTCCTGCCTGTCGACCACCAAGACCACGATTCATCCTTCCCAAACCCTTTGCGACTCCCTGGAGGACTACTTACACAACAAGATAGCAGACATCTACAGCAACTTCGACCCGCAGCCATCTCACCTCAGCCCCTTCCTCACTTGCACTGACAACTCCCACAGCCTCCTAACTGGTTGGACACTGCTCACCATGCCAATCACCACAGCAATCATGACCTGCATTGACTCCGGAGCACCGCCAGACCCCTACCCCACCACACCTTCAACCTGGTACAGAAGGAAATCAGCAGCACACTAACCAATATCCTCAATTCATCCATCACCACAACCACTTTCCCTGACTCCTGGAAACACACAGAGATGAAACTCCTCCTGAACAAACCCACCTCCAACCCTAGAGAGCTCAAGAACTACCACCTGTCTCGCCGCTCCCCTTCCCGGCCAAGGTCCTGGACAAAGCCATCAATCACCAGCTCACTGACCAGCTGGAAGGAAACAACTTACTCAATGCCACCCGGTCCGGCTTCCACTCCAACCACAGCACCGAGACAGCCTTGATAGCCGCAACCAATGACATCAGAGCCATCCTTGACTGGGCTGAGACAGCAGCCCTGATACTCCTCGACCTCTTAGGAGCATTCAACACTGTATCCCACCACACCTTCATCACCAGACTCCACCACAGCTGCCTGAGAGTAAACACCCTCAAGTGGATCACCTCTTTCCTCATAGGATGCACGCAGAGAGTCTGTCTGCCACCCTTCACCTCTGAACCCAAGAGTGTCATTTGTGGAGTCCCTCAGGAATCCTCCCTCACCCCCACACTCTTCAATGTCTACATGACACCATAGGCCAACTTCGTCAGCACCCACGGACTCAACATCCTCTTTTATGCCGACAACACCCAGCTCATCCTCTCTCTCATGGAGGGCACCGTCCCCACCAGTTTCAATTTCCAGAACGCCATGACCAATGTCCCCAACTGTATGAGATCCAACTGCCTGAAGCTGAACAGGGATAAGACAGTATGTTATGTTATATATTTCTTATAACGCGCACTGCTAGTCGAGACTGTCCTGGCGCGAGAGAAGTTCAGTGTCAGAAACGAAAGAGATGCCAAGAAAAGACATGTGGATTACGTGACTTGCTTGAATAAAAAGGTTTTTAGGTGTTTTTTAAAGTATGTAAGGTTTGTCGTGTGTCTCAGATGGTCAGGGAGACTATTCCATAGCTGGGCGGCTCTAACCGTCATGGATTTTCCCCCCAGACGGGCTCTCTTAAATCTGGGAGTGACCAGATGTCTGAGGGAAGCAGATCTCAATTGACGCGGGGGCTGATAAAAGGCAAACCTGGCACTGAGGTATGGTGGGCATGGACCGTGTAAGGCCTTGAAAGCTAGTGTTAGGATTTTAAAGCGCACTCTGAGGGCAACTGGAAGCCAGTGGAGTTCCGCAAGTTGTCTTCGTACACTATGGCATTTGGGGATGTTGTATAGGAGCCTCACTGTCGCGTTCTGGACTACTTGCAGTTTGCGAAGCAGAAAATCAGGAGCGCCCACATATAATGCGTTGGCGTAATCCAGACGCGAAAGAATGAGTGCTCTAGCCACTGTTTCCTTCGCTTCCTGGGGAAGAAGTGGAAAGAACTTCCGGAGGGTAATAAGGGTACCATAACAGGTTCCCGCCAATCTCGAGATCTGATCTCGAAAGCACAGATCGGCGCCAAACCAGATCCCTAAGTTTTTAGCAACTCCGCAATTTCCAGACGGGCACGGCAGTCCAGTGGGCCAGATGGATTCCCTGAATCCCGCTGGGAATTGGCCATACAAGAGAATCTCCGACTTGTCCTCATTGCATTTGAGGGCAGCCTTGGCCAGCCAGGCAAATACTGAGGATAGGCACAATTGGACTCTCATTGTATCGAGGTTGTTCTTGTCCCACGTGAAGAGAAGCTGGGTGTCATCGGCGTAAGCCATTATTTTAGCACCCAGACTCTCTGCAAGATGTACAAGGGGGGTAAGGTATACATTGAAGAGCAGGGGGCTTAGAGTCGACCCTTGGGGGACTCCAGTGTCCACCTTGCTAATCGATGACTGGTAGGGAGGGAGCCAGATTTGTTGTGACCGGTCTGTGAGAAAGGACTTGACCCATTTGAGAGCCGCGCCAGTGATGCCAATGTCCTCTAGCCTAGAGATCAGCTGGACATGTGGAACCGTGTCGAACGCGGCAGAGAGGTCCAAAAGAATTAGGGCCGCTCTGCCGCCCCCGTCCAGACAGTCTCTAATAGCCTCGGTGACCTCCACTAGCGCGGTCTCAGTGCTAAAGGAGGAACGGAAACCTGACTGGGCAGGGTGTAATGCCCCCGTGGATTCCACGAACCTCTCAAGTTGACGAAAAGCCACTTTCTCACAGACTTTGGCTATTGCAGGGAGCAGAGAGATGGGTCTGTAGTTGGAGGCAGCCATGGGGTCTGCGGAAGGTTTTTTAATTAGTGGGAGAAGTTTGGCTTGTTTCCACTGAGATGGTACGTTACTTGTTAAAAGAGATTCGTTAACCAGGTCAGTGACTATCGGTGCAATGATTTCCGCCACTCCACTCAGAACTCTGGCCG
The DNA here is from genome assembly GCF_964263255.1 of Lissotriton vulgaris. Classification (NCBI taxonomy): domain Eukaryota; kingdom Metazoa; phylum Chordata; class Amphibia; order Caudata; family Salamandridae; genus Lissotriton; species Lissotriton vulgaris. The sequence continues at coordinate 971,947,213 of NC_141697.1, forward strand.
GACAGGGGTCCGCCGGGGAGCCTGATTTCAGCGCCTTTAGAATGGTCAAGACATCCTTCACCTCAACCTCTGTGAAAGAACACAATACTTCTTTGGTCTTTATGTCGATAGAAGGAATGAGGAGGGGGGGAGAGATGTCCTGTTCTTGTGTGGCCTGAGCAGGTGGGGGATGGGCAAAGCCAATAATCTTAAGGCTGTCTTGAATTTTCTTTATTTTATCGATAAAGTAAGTAGACAGTTTTTCACACCACTCCTCCGAGGGGGGGGCTGCCTGAGTTTCTGCAACCGGGGACGTGAAACTTTTTACTATGGCAAATATTTCTTTACTATTATTTTTAGCTTTAAAGATCCTATCTGCGTAGTAGTCTCCCTTGGCTTTCTTAATTGCATCATAGTAATCTTTTTGCCCTGCTCGGAGTTTTGTCTTTGCTAACGGGCAATACTCCCTTCTCCACAATCTTTCCAACATTTTACAATTTATTTTTAGATTTTTAAGCTGATCCGTATACCAGGGGGAAGCCGGGGTGGCTCGTGGGCGAATCTTCGCTTTGGTAAGCGATAACCGGCTTGCGGAGGTGCTGATCCATGACGAGAAATTCTCGACAGCTTCTTCGAGATTTCCCGATTTGTCCGGCAGGGTGTGGGATAGGGAGGTTGCCAGGGCTGGGATACTAATCCTAGGGGGGAAGGGGGGCTGATGTTTATCCGCTGTGGCGCGCGCCCTATCCGTTGCCCAGGAAAAGTTCACCAAGAAATGGTCCGACCATGTAACTGGGGAAGGAGTTTCGATGATAGCACCAAAATTGGAATAAACCAAGTCGAGGCAATGGCCTCCACAATGAGTAGCATCCGATCCTTGCATTTTTAGCTGTGCTAAGGTGCATAATTCCACAAGGTCACTAACCCCAGGGGCTGAAGGGACATCCGTGTGTATGTTAAAGTCCCCCAGGAGCAGGAACCTAGGGAATCTCAGCGCTCTCTGGACCACTAATTCCTCCAATGATGGAATGAAGGAGCCCAAGGCGCCCGGAGGGCGATAGATGAGAAGCCCACCCAAGGTGAAATTAGGCGTGAGGGCAATTGAGAATTCCAATGCTTCCCCATCCTTGATGACCCCAGTACATTCCTTGGTTAGGGACCATCTATCTCTATAGATAACTGCCAGTCCTCCTCCCCTACCAGAGCTGCGATCCACCCTAGTAATTTTGAAGCCCCTGGGGATAGCTAACTCAATAGTGGGGGCACAATGAGTGTGCAGCCAGGTCTCAGTCACAAATAAGAGGTCAAGCGAGCTGTCGAGTATCAGCTCGCGGACCTCTTCCGTGTGTTTGACTAGGGACCGGGCGTTAATGAGAGCAGCTCGGATTAGGGGATCTCCCACTTTTTTCCCCGGGTCGTATGGGGAGGGAAGGTCCGGTTTAAGTTGGAACTGGCATACAGGACAGGACATGTTAGCACAATGTTGGACCTCCCATGCCTTGCCGATATCACAGGTGATTTTGTTGAGGGATTGGAGAGCTTCTCTGCTATACCTTATGTGGGGGGTCGCCTGCTGGGGCTCGGGCCGCGCAGCATCTCTGGCCCTGCGCGCTGCCGTGGCGCGGACGGGCGCAGACGGGCTTACCTTAGGCGCGCCTTCGGCGCGCCATCGACGCGCCCGCTGCGCCCGTCCGCTGCGCTCCCTGAAGCACATTTGCTTTTAATGCCCAGCCTCCCCAAGAAGCGCTAGACCGCTAACTCCGGCCAGGCTTCAGTGGAAACTCAGCCCAAGATGGCGCCTCGCCCTCCACTCAAACAGCACTGTCAGCTGCGGTGGAACGGGGCGAGGGAGGCCGTAGGAAGGGTGGAAATGTACAAAATATGCAGCGGAAAGTGGGCGCTTTAAAATCAGTGCTCCAACAAAGTGCTTAGTGCTTATATTCGGTAGGAACCCCTCCCCATGGGACAACAGTGGCCCATGGCACTCAGACTCTCACTTACCCCACCAACCACGCCTGGTACCACAGCATCATCCTTGACAGTGACCTCTCCATGGAGTGCCAGACCAACACAGTAGCCTCATCCTGCTTTCATACCCTCTGCATGCTTCGTAAGATGTTCAGGTGGATCTCCGCAAGTACCAGGAAGACAATGACTCAGGCCCTCGTCATCAGCTGACTGGACTACAGAAATGAATTCTGCACAGGAACCACTTCCCAGCTCCTCAAACAACTACAGACTAGACAGAACACTTCAGCAAGACTCATCCTCCCCAAAAGGACCTGCATTACCCCACCTCAGAAGCCTCCACTGGCTCCCTGTGCAGAAGAAACGCAGGTACAAGCTGCGGGCTCATGCCTACAAGTCCCTCCACAACATTGGATCCTATTACATCAGCCAGCACGTGACCTTCCACCAGCTGACAGGATAACTCTGATCCACCTCCCTCGCTCTCGCACATGTCCTCCGCTTCCAAAAGAGCCTCTATGGAGGTCGTTCATTTTCCTACCTCACCTCCAAATCCTGGAACGACCTCCCGCTCCACCTCTGTACATCTCCTTCACTTGCCGACTCCAGGAAGAAACTCAAGACCTGGCTCTTCGACTGACTCTCACCATCCCCTCTGCCTTAATATCCCACTGGGCAAAGGAAGCGCTATACAAATGCCAACTGATTGATTGATTCTCCTGCTCCCACTGCTGATCAATCACAGAGGCACACTCATTTGGCCGGTAATTAGGCACTAACCTCTTCATGGCACTGTCTCCCTGGCTTGATTTAGACTGCAAACAAAACAGGTGATGGACCGAATGTGGATCAATGTCACACATTCATCCCAGTCAAAAGATCTGGGCCCAAATCCATCGTTTTTTTGCACTCCACACCACCCTGGGTTAGACAATGGCGATATGCAAATCAGCTCTGACCCTGTGCCCCATGGGAACAGTCCAGTCCGAACTACAAAAGCCATGTCCTTCCCAGAACGGAATCAAGCATCCGAGGACCGGACCGGTTTCGAGGTAACACCTCTCATCAGCCCGGCTAGCTTGACTCCAGTGGTGTGGAGTGCCTGGGACCCACGTCTGAGCATCCCCAGCGCACTTATGGCGGTATTGCAAACAAAACAGGTGATGGACCGAATGTGGATCAATGTCACACATTCATCCCAGTCAAAAGATCTGGGCCCAAATCCATCGTTTTTTTGCACTCCACACCACCCTGGGTTAGACAATGGCGATATGCAAATCAGCTCTGACCCTGTGCCCCATGGGAACAGTCCAGTCCGAACTACAAAAGCCATGTCCTTCCCAGAACAGAATCAAGCATCCGAGGACCGGACCGGTTTCGAGGTAACACCTCTCATCAGCCCGGCTAGCTTGACTCCAGTGGTGTGGAGTGCCTGGGACCCACGTCTGAGCATCCCCAGCGCACTTATGGCGGTATTGCAAACAAAACAGGTGATGGACCGAATGTGGATCAATGTCACACATTCATCCCAGTCAAAAGATCTGGGCCCAAATCCATCGTTTTTTTGCACTCCACACCACCCTGGGTTAGACAATGGCGATATGCAAATCAGCTCTGACCCTGTGCCCCATGGGAACAGTCCAGTCCGAACTACAAAAGCCATGTCCTTCCCAGAACGGAATCAAGCATCCGAGGACCGGACCGGGTTCGAGGTAACACCTCTCATCAGCCCGGCTAGCTTGACTCCAGTGGTGTGGAGTGCCTGGGACCCACGTCTGAGCATCCCCAGCGCACTTATGGCGGTATTGCAAACAAAACAGGTGATGGACCGAATGTGGATCAATGTCACACATTCATCCCAGTCAAAAGATCTGGGCCCAAATCCATCGTTTTTTTGCACTCCACACCACCCTGGGTTAGACAATGGCGATATGCAAATCAGCTCTGACCCTGTGCCCCATGGGAACAGTCCAGTCCGAACTACAAAAGCCATGTCCTTCCCAGAACGGAATCAAGCATCCGAGGACCGGACCGGTTTCGAGGTAACACCTCTCATCAGCCCGGCTAGCTTGACTCCAGTGGTGTGGAGTGCCTGGGACCCACGTCTGAGCATCCCCAGCGCACTTATGGCAGTATTGCAAACAAAACAGGTGATGGACCGAATGTGGATCAATGTCACACATTCATCCCAGTCAAAAGATCTGGGCCCAAATCTGGGGTAGCTCAGAAGTGGGTCCCAGAGCCTCCACACCACTGGAGTCAAGCTAGCCGGGCTGATGAGAGGTGTTACCTCGAAACCGGTCCGGTCCTCGGATGCTTGATTCCGGTCTGGGAAAGATATGGCTGTTGTAGTTCGGACTGGACTGTTCCCATGGGGCACAGGGTCAGAGCTGATTTGCATAAAGCCATTATCTGACCCAGGGTGGTGTGGAGTGCAAAAAACGATGGATTTAGGCCCAGATCCTTGTACTGGGGTGAATGTAAGACATTGATCTACATTCTGTCCATCAAATTGTTTTTTGTAATTTTCTCCCTGAGTGTACTGGGGTAGCTCAGACGTGGGTCCCAGAGCCTCCACACCACTGGAGTCAAGCTAGCCGGGCTGATGAGAGGTGTTACCTCGAAACCGGTCCGGTCCTCGGATGCTTGATTCCGGTCTGGGAAAGATATGGCTGTTGTAGTTCGGACTGGACTGTTCCCATGGGGCACAGGGTCAGAGCTGATTTGCATAAAGCCATTATCTGACCCAGGGTGGTGTGGAGTGCAAAAAACGATGGATTTAGGCCCAGATCCTTGTACTCGGGTGAATGTAAGACATTGATCTACATTCTGTCCATCAAATTGTTTTTTGTAATTTTCTCCCTGAGTGTACTGGGGTAGCTCAGACGTGGGTCCCAGAGCCTCCACACCACTGGAGTCAAGCTAGCCGGGCTGATGAGAGGTGTTACCTCGAAACCGGTCCGGTCCTCGGATGCTTGATTCCGGTCTGGGAAAGATATGGCTGTTGTAGTTCGGACTGGACTGTTCCCATGGGGCACAGGGTCAGAGCTGATTTGCATAAAGCCATTATCTGACCCAGGGTGGTGTGGAGTGCAAAAAACGATGGATTTAGGCCCAGATCCTTGTACTGGGGTGAATGTAAGACATTGATCTACATTCTGTCCATCAAATTGTTTTTTGTAATTTTCTCCTTGATTTAGACTGCAGCATTGGAGGAATGAATGCAGCTGACTCCTCTTAGGCAATGACTGAATTTTGGACAAAACATTGTAGAAAAAATATTGTGTGGACAAAATATTGTGTCAAGAATATTGAGGGTAAAAATATTGTAAAAGTAAGTTTCCATAAGAAAGCAACGTTTTATGATACTTAACGCCACATAAATGTACCTTGAGGATCCATGTATCTTCAGGTGTGGAATTAAGAATAGTAAATCTATACTTACCTATTTGCACTTACTTTCTTGATATTTTGGTCCTCGATACCTTTAATACAATATTCTGTTCACACGATATTTATTAGAGCGATATTCTGATAGGTAACCAATTTCTTTTGGGTAGTCTAGACCTTAGGGTGGATTGTCTTCTTTACTGTCTCACCACTGATGGTTCTGTTGGGGCAGGAGTAAGGCATTATGTAAGACATATATTGGTACTTAGAAAATGTAAGTCATTATTTGAAGGGGGGATTTGATATGTATATACTATACCCACTATTAACTCCATGAAAACGAAAGGACCAAAGGTGTGTGAAGCGGCAGAGGGAATTTATTCCTCAACATCCTATGTGAACTTCTGAAAGATGTGTGAAATTCCCCCAAAATCATTGACAGAAAATGTCTTTTAAAAATGGATGTTATTTTATACCTTTTATGAAGCTTGCAAATGCTTATTCATGTAACCTGGGTGTGCCAGAGCTGGAGAGCGCAAGCACAGGAGCAAACAGAGATAAAGAAGCTCCTAAAAAGCCGATGCGAGCAATTATGCAAAAATCCAACTATTATAAAGAGACTACCGGAAAATAAGCTGGCACACTTTTTTGTGGCAAACGCACAGTCAGAGCTGATAAGGGGCAAGTGTGGAGTGGAGGCAGTAGCGGGCCCCCCTGCAGAATGTGTTGAAGGGTCCCTAAGTTAGAGTATGCTTACTGCCAACTTATAAATCAGGCCCTAAAGTACATTATTTGACCACGGTGTTCAACTCTTCTTTTTTTGAGAGGGTTCAATGCCAAATTACACAGTTCTCTTTCCTTTGCTGGGATCTGCTGAATATGGCATTCGTTCCTTGATTTATTGAGGCAAATATATCATTCTCAGCAATCTGTTGGCCTCCATGCCCTAATTAGTCATATATGGCCCTTCTGTGAACCTGTTTATTCAGTAGAGGAATAGTCATTTCATGTGAGAATTGTGGTGTATTATTTGGTATGGCTGTGCAACCTTACCGTGTAATACACTTACAAAACTGTCTTGGGTCCAATCAGGCTGATTTGTAAAACCTTTATCTCAGCCATGGGTAGCTGTGGCTTCGATCAGCAAAACTTAAGTAAAGGAACTAGTGTAAAGCATTTAGAAGCACCAAACAATGAACTAAGAAAGTCACGCTAAAGGAAAGAAATCTTACGCTAGTTTATAAAACTAGATTATATTTAAATGAATTTTTAGACACCAAGAAGAACACAATCCACTGGAGGGTTTTGAGATTTAGAGTTTTAAGTAACACGTAATTCTCAGCTTACAGTCCAAAGTGCAAACAAGTATTGGTAATTGCAAAGTTTAGAATCTTCATTACCATAGATGCTTTCTCTGTGGTCTTGCACTTCCTCTGCATCACAATTTTCATCCTGCTCACATTCATTCCACTTAGCACATACCACGCTGTCCATATTCCATCATAGGGCTTTATTTAAAGATGTTCGGATGGGATACTCAGTCACAAACGTGACAGATATCCTCCTATGCAGTGTATTACAAATGACTTAAAGCCTATGACACTTGTAATGTGGTGAACGGGTTATCCACCACGTTTTGACTGAGTATCCTGTCTGCTAAACTCTAAACAAGGCCCAAAGGTTTTTGAGAGGGACAAACTGTGCTTCTTGTACAGCTATCAATTGAGAACAAGTGAAATCTGTGCTTCTTTTCCTCTAAATAATCACATGTTTGAATATTAAATGAATAATAATGTACGCACTAGATGGTGTGCTCATAAATCCAAGTTAGAAGCAAGGTAGCGGAATGTCTACTGATTGGTCCTCGCTAAAAAGTTTTTAAAACGAGAGTGTGGTATATGTCTTCTATGTCTATTGTAGTTTCCTTCTATTATTCTTTGGAACTGTAGTTCTTTTACTTCACATAGATTCTTATGTATGTAATATGGAATGCTATTGTTTGTGAGTCTAGGTTCTACTTCAGAGAAGCGGTTGGAGCTGATCTGAATAGATGCCTTTACTCTAGCACCAGTGGGTCTTTTACTGCTTATTAAATAAATAAGTATTTAACTTATTCGGTCTCCTCCGCTCTTTACAATGGCGACGAGGTTTATTTAATTATATATTGACCCACTGTTTTGCTGTTTTTTCTAAAACTTCGATCTTCAAGAAGTTTATCGACACAGACTTACTGCGTGGTTGTGCCGGCTATCACAGTCCTTTCCATGAGGATTTGGGCATCTTTGCTGAAATTTGCTGAAATGTAAGGTACTGTTGTGAATTAAATACATTTAAGGATTTAAAGCGGACCTCTCCCTTACTGATTTGTTTGGCCGTTAGACATTGCTCCCGCCTACTTCATGCGCTGGAAGCTGGATGCCTCTCGAGCTGTTTCTCTGTGACGCTGTACGTAGTCACATGATTGCGTGTTGGAACGCACAAGCTCTGGTGGAAGGCATTGTTTTACGTTCAGACGCAACGTCGCAGCCATTTTGAGTGCTTTTGTTAAGATCTTCACGGAGAGAGCGCTTGCAGTATTCGAATTTAAAGCGATAACCAAGTGCTTTTTCAGCGATCACAGTGATTCGCTCACTCTAAAGGAAATCGTTATTCTCTGCTATACTACTACTTTAAGTTCAGTGATTTGCACACTTTTTACTTAAAGTGCAAGTTCTTTCACTATTCATTGCTATGTTGCATCTAATTCAGTGATTTGCACACTTCTTATTTCAACTGCAAGTCGATTCATCTTTTATTCTTCAGCTGTACAATTTTATCTACTGTAATTTGTACACATAATATTACAATTTGTTTTAATTACAGTGATATTCTTATTATATTGCTATTGATATTAACATTTTGTTTCAGATTTAAAAAATATTGTTTATTATCGTTTGTGAGTCTAGGTTCTACTTCAGAGAAGCGGTTGGAGCTGATCTGAATAGATGCCTTTACTCTAGCACCAGTGGGTCTTTTACTGCTTATTAAATAAATAAGTATTTAACTTATTCTGTCTCCTCCGCTCTTTACAATGGCGACGAGGTTTATTTAATTATATATTGACCCACTGTGGTGCTGTTTTTTCTAAAACTTCGATCTTCAAGAAGTTTATCGACACAGGCTTACTGCCTGGTTGTGCCGGCTATCACAGTCCTTTCGATGAGGATTTGGGCATCTTTGCTGAAATTTGCTGAAATTTAAGGTACTGTTGTGAATTAAATACATTTAAGGATTTAAAGCGGACCTCTCCCTTACTGATTTCTTTGGCCGTTAGACATTGCTCGCGCCTACTTCATGCGCTGGAAGCTATGAAGGTACACTCTGCAACTCTGGGCAATAGCTTGCTTAATCTCCACAACGGCTGCTCGCGGTGGGATGGCTGGCTTTCAACTTGTGGATACCCTGCCGGGGTTATGTCACAGGGGAATACCAGGACGGGTTCCCTAAGCAAGCGCTTAGATACCGGGTCGGTGATTTGCGCTATATAAATACATGTACATTTACATTTACATTTATATTATTTAACATGGCTTCTTCTCAAATTTGCAATCAACCTTCAGTATTTCTGGAAATTCCTGGGAAACCAAAGTTGCGTTGGAAGAAATGGTTAGAGACTTTTGAAAACTATATTGTTGCAATTGAATTGACGCTACAAAGTTTTCTGCAGAAAGGAAAAAAGCTATTCTTTTTAGTTATCTTGGAACAGCTGCAATTGAAATTTTTAAGAATCTTGAACCCATTGCGGCACCAAGAGGAGAAGGAGATGTTTGGAATGTGTTTAAAGAAGCTGTAGCGAGACTGGGAAAGCAGTTTGAAGACGAACCTAACGTCATGATTGAGAGGCATGCTTTTCACAAGAGGAAACAAATGAGTGATGAGTCTGTTGAAGACTACATAGCAGCTTTGAGAGTATTGGCTGCTAATTGTGAATTTGGAGCTTTTGTTGATCTCTCTATCAGAGATCAATTTGTGTTTAATTGTTCTTCTAAAAAAGTGCAAGAAAGACTTTTGGCATGCCGCAATCCTACTTTGGCAGAAGTAATTGATTTAGCAAAAGGCATCGAAAGGTCGATAGAGTCTTCAAAAATTATTGAAGCAGAGTCTGTTAAAGGTGCAAATGTATCTTCTATTTGTTCAGTTCAAACTCGAGGGAAGAACTATTTCAAGACAAACAGGGAGTCTGGTTTAAGTTGTTTCAGATGTGGTTCTAAATCACATTTAGCGAATTCTTCTGATTGTCCTGCACTCAAAAAGAAATGTAGTAAGTGTGGGAAAAATGGTCATTTTAATTCACTTTGTAAGACTCTTAAAAGAAATGTTAATACTAATACCAAAGTTAGTTGTGTATCTAATTTTGAAAATGATATGGAAAACTTAATTATTACTATTTATGATGATGCATTTAATCACCATATTAGGAGTGTCACTCTTCCTTTTAAGGCTCCTTTAGGGACTGTTTATGTCGGAAAAGTTGGGTTTGAGGCCATGGCGGATTCTGGTTCGCCAGTAACCATTTTATCGGATATATTTTTCAATGAAAATTGGAATGGTGTAAAGCTTAAAGTTTCTGACATAAATCCTAAAGCTTTTGGTAATTTTCAAATAAAAATGTTGGGTTTCTTTGAAGATCATTTGAAATTTAAAACTCGCCAAATTTTCACTAAAATATATGTGGCAATTGATGGTAAGAATATTGTGGGTTGGTTTGATCTGGGTAAGCTAGGTGTAAATTTATGTCCAGGTTCTGATCATCCAATCCAGTTAAGAGATATGCCCGTTAACAACTTTATATTAGAACATTCTTTATCATCCATTCTTCACAAGCATGAAAAGTTTTTGAGGATGTTGTGGGACAAGTAAAGGGATTTTCTCACAAAATTAAGCTTAAAAAAGGAGCTTTGCCTGTTCAACATAAGGTTCGGATGGTACCTTTGGGAGTGAGAGATAAGCTTAAATTACATCTAGATGATCTATGCTCACAAGGTATCATAGAACCTACTGACAGTTCTGAGTGGGTTTCGGCGATAGTTATCGCTCTTAAAAAAAATCAAGATATTAGACTATGTGTGGACCTTCGTTCACTTAATAAAAATATTGTAATTGAAACTTATCCCTTGCCTAGAATACAAGAGATTTTGGCGGCTGTTAATGGTGCAAAGTTTTTTTCAATCATTGATCTCAAATCTGCCTATCATCAGGTAACTCTTGTGGAGGATTCAAAAGATCTGACAGCCTTCATTACTCCGTTTGGCCTATACAGGTTTTTGAGGATGCCTTTTGGCCTGGCATCAGCTGCCAGTGTGTTTCAGAAATTGATTGAGAGTTTATTTCATGGTCTCAAAGGGGTACCGTCTTTTCAGGACGATATCCTGATTTTTGCTAAGACCATTAGTGAGCATAATTCAATTTTGGAGGAAGTTTTAAGCACTCTAAACAACAAGGGTATGACAGTTAGTAAAGAAAAATGTAAATTTTTGGTCAATGAAATCAACTATTTGGGTCACAAAATCACTCCTGAAGGCATATTTCCAAAAGAAGATATCATTACAAGCCTAGAGAATTGTAGTAAACCTAAAGACAAGGATACTTTGCGCTCATTTCTCGGTTTAAGTGAGTATTATGCTAAGTTTGTGAAGGGATATGCTTTGGTTGTTGAACCACTTAGACAATGGCTAAAGAAAGGGTCAAAGTTTGTTTGGACAGATGTTCATGTTTCTGCTTTTATAAAGGTTGTTAACCTTATAGCTAAGGCACCTGGACTTAATACGTTTGATCCGGAAGGTGATTCGTTTGTGACTGTTGGTGCTAGTACAATTGGTTTGGGTGCGGTGTTCACTCAGATTGTTGAAGGTAGAGAAAGGGTTATTTCTTTCATCTCTAGAGGTATTAGGGGAGCGGAAGTTCACTATAGTACCATCTAAAAGGAGGCCCTAGCCTGTGTTTGCGCTGTGGAAAAGTTTAAGAATTTCTTGTGGGGAAGACCTTTTACTTTAGTGACTGATCATAAACCACTTGTTTATATGATGGATGGTGTGAGAAGTGGCAATGCTTCATCAAGATTAGTTAGGCTAATTGCGAGACTACAGGAGTTCAATTTTGTGATTCAGCACATTCCTGGAGGGAAAAATGTCACTGCAGACTGTTTGTCCAGATTACCTCCAATCAATGATTCCAGTGATGAAATTATGGATCAACATGAATGTGTTGTAGCTTCTATTGATGCTGTTGAATCTTGTGGTTTTGGCATTGATGAGAAAGAATGGAATCACCATTTAGTGAAAGACAGTGTTTTGGAGAAGGTTAAGTTTTATGTTATTAATGGTTGGCCGTCTGTGAAGAGCTTAGAATTACCTCTGAGGAGTTTTGCACAAGTTTCTGAGGAATTGTCTATTGAGAACAACATTTTATTAAGACAAGATTTATTTATTCCACCAGCTAGTCTTAGAGATAGGATCATTCATTTAGCACATTCTGGACATCCTGGTGTGTCTGGAACGAAGAAATTGTTGAAGTGCCATTATTGGTGGCCTGGTTTAGATGCTTCTGTTGAAAGATTCATTGATAACTGTTCGGTATGCATTAATTCTGATAAGCACTGGAGAGTCGCTTCTGAACCGCTGTCTTTAGGTAATGGCCCTACAGGTCCTTGGCAAAGACTTTCAATTGATTTTTCTGGACCTTTTGAGTGTCTGGGTAGGGAGAAGAGATTTTTAATTGTTTTGATTGATAATTTTTCTAAATGGCTTTATTATTCTTTTGTAGAGCATCCCACTACTGATGAAGTTTTGTGTTTTTTGGACAACATTTTTAGGGTTGAAGGGGCACCTGTCTCTTTGATGTCAGATAATGTTGTTCAGTTCATTTCTAGTAAAATGCAAGCATTTTTTAATAAGTTTGGCGTTACTGCAGTTAGGACTCCTCTTTATAGTCCTCGTTCCAATGGTCAGGTAGAGAGGGCAAACAGTTTTTTTAAAGAGGGCTTTCAAGCTGCTTTGGAGAGCAAACTTGATGTTTTTGAGTTTTTAAAGGAGAAGATATGGAGTTATCATTTGACTCCTAATTCTTGCACTGGAATTTCTCCTTATTTTTTAATGAGAGGCAGGAAACCAAGGTCTGTGTTTATGCCTTTAATTATTAATGAGAAGAGGGAAAAAGTCAGCTTGGAAGATTCCATTGATAAAGCTACGAACAACATGGTTACAGCTCGCTTGGCTGGAAAGGCTTATCACGATTTGTCTCACCATTGTAAGAACAAAAATGTAGCAATTGGTGATTGGGTGAGAGTTGTTAAACCATCCTTTACACCTAAGGGTATATCAAAATTCTCAGAACCATTTCAAGTTGAAGATGTTACCAACTCGACTGTTTTGCTAAAGGACAGGGGTTGGTGGAGCAAAAGTTCGGTGATTGTTCTTAAACCTGGTCAGGAACAGTTTTTTGGAAAAATGGGAGATGGTGTCTCATTTAATGATTTTTCTAGTGATTTGTTATTGTCTGGAAATTCTGTTCATTCTAATGACAATGCTGGGAAATGTTTTGATTCTGTTTCTGACAATGCATGTTTGGATTCTTCTGATCTTGCTGACACTGTTCATGGGGATGATGGTTCTATGTGTTCCTCTGCACAAGATGTTCCTATTTCACTTAAAAGAAATGTGAAATCGCCAAAAAAATGTGATTATGTTTTAGACTAGTTTTGTTTTTTTTGTTTTATTTTGTTGGAAAAGGTACATGTGGTATATGTCTTCTATGTCTATTGTAGTTTCCTTCTATTATTCTTTGGAACTGTAGTTCTTTTACTTCACATAGATTCTTATGTATGTAATATGGAATGCTATTGTTTGTGAGTCTAGGTTCTACTTCAGAGAAGCGGTTGGAGCTGATCTGAATAGATGCCTTTACTCTAGCACCAGTGGGTCTTTTACTGCTTATTAAATAAATAAGTATTTAACTTATTATGTCTCCTCCGCTCTTTACAGAGAGAGTGGGAAGAAAGGGGGAAAGAGAGCTTTGCTGCAGTGGGAGAGGGTGCAGGAAAGGGTGGGAGACCAGTAAAAGTAGAGAGCTTGAGGGACTGGCGGGAAATTAGTCTCACATGCACTCTCATGTATTTCAGTGGTTCTATAGGAGATGGAATGATACAGAAACAGTCAATTGAATGAAGGATGGGAGTAAATTCCCTCTGTGCAAAGCTAAGATGTGATCGACAACGTCTCTAGCTAATGAGTGTAAGAGAAAACCACAAAAAGCCTGTGGTTTGAAGTGAGCTGACTTTGTTAAAAGTTTATATATATATATATATATATATAAGACTACATCAAAAAATGTAATTACCTATTTGTTCTTTCTTCCTAATTCTATTCAAAACCTGCCTCTTCATGAAGAATACGGTTTATAGGAGATTGCAATTTCAGCAAATTTGATTTCCGTCCTTAATTGGATATTTCTCTGGACCAACCCAGAGGAAATAATCTCTGTGGATTTTTAAGAGACTCATTGGCAAAAGAAAGAGATAGTATGTTGTTGTAGTTGTGCCTTGTAATGGCCCCATTATGCTAGAATGTCTTGTTGGGGAATCCCATTGGTACTAGGAGAGGTTGTTGGCACTGAGTTGGTATTTATGAACTGTCACTGCACATCATGTAAAGGTCTCACTGCAAAAGAGTATCCTGGTTCTTAAATTGTTAAATTGAATTTCATCCTTAGATTTTAGGTAATCAAGAAAATGATTGATTATGTATGTTTGCATGTGAACAAATCATTATGAACTTTAAACTGTGCCAGTGTAAATTGCATTTTGATAATGTATGATTTTATGGAATTTAATTTCCGAAACAAATCAGTTTTTATAGTAAATAATATGGACAAAATGGATGACTCCTGGGGCACACCACACTTATTCTTAACAGCAAGTGGTTTTAAGTGCCCTAGGCACATGCATTGAGAACATCCACTGATATATGAGTAAAACAAGGAGATGGCTGCATCTTCTTGGCCTCCCTTCCAAGAAGGATGGTACCATTTGTGGTCTCCAACACCTCAGAGAGCCATACATAACCAATAGGACACCTACAGACTTATATACCAAGATTGGGACGATGTCCTAGTATCTCAATAATGCACGCCACTCTGAACCACACGTAAATCATAATTGCCATGCCAGTAATCTTATTGCCGAAACATGCAAAATATCATTCCCATAATGCACTGTAAGTAATGTAAAGTGTTATTGCCAGTTCCAATAGCTGCAGTTCTTCAGCATGTATCATGACATCGCCATGCCAGCAGTTAATGTTTCCACATTATGCAATGCACCGCCAATGTGCCAGTACCCGCAATTGCCCCCAGCATTCAAAGCACCATTACAAGGGCACAGATCTCCATTGCAGTGTTGTCACCAGCAAGTCAAGCATCACTGCCAGGACAGGAATGCTCATTGCCCCAAGGATGCAAAGCTCCTTAATGCTTTTGAGGTAGGTCAATTGGCGACCCACTAGGAAACACAATTTACTAGTAGTAATATTCTTACATTAGGATTTACGATTTCTTAATTGCGATTCAGCAAGATTTGCAATTAGGAAATCACAATTCCTACTTTTTGTACATCTGCCCAAAGTTGTTTATTTTTCTGCCTTTCAGTTGTTAATGGGTTGTTCTTCTTCACTGCCACTCCAGGTTTGTTATTCTTTTATTTTGGCTTGTGTTTTTTGGGGGGGAGTTGTATCATGCTTTTTTAATTTCTAAGGATAAATGGTATGTCATGTTTGTTGATTTGTTGTCTCTACTTTGCTCCCACTGTGCACAGAGGACTGGGAGACTCTGTCCTCTTGGGATGTTTAGTGGTTTGACAGTTGGAATACAACAGTTGGGAGTTGACCCACCTGGCTGTATGTGCTCACAGAAGGCTCTGCTAATTTATCTACATTAAACAGTTGTAGTTGCTTACCTACTCAAAGTGTCAGACGTCGTTCCTACAAAATACTCCACCTCCATATCCGTGAACTGTTGATATGGGGCTTAACTGTTACTTCAGATGCGGGACCAGTGGTTAATTTGCAAAAAATAAGTGCTGGAGCTCCCATCAGAAGGCAGCTTGCACCAGCCCATTTCTCCTGTTAGCGCCGCCTAAAACAGAACTAACTCCTAACCATGAAAGTGGGTAGAGGATGTGGCATAATGGCCAGAGATGTCGACTACAGACCTGAGGAACCAGGGTTGAATCAGCGTCGGCTCAACATCCTGTGTTTCTGGCGAAAATCAGTTCATCTCCCTTTAAATTACTGTGTCCTTAACTGGTGCTCATGAAAAGCACCGGTGTTGATGATTAGGTGCCGGTGTGGAGTAGCGGAAACCACTGAATCAAATTAAACACTGTGCAGGACACAGGAGGGTGTGCAGAGGGGGGCCTCGGGTTCAGTGGTGCCACACATCAACCATCAGTTATGTACAGTGCTGCTCTCAGAGCAAAAGACCATTAGGCAGTCCTACACTACAAAGGGTGCCTGTGCAAGGATTTTAGAGGAAGGTGTACTTTTTCGGTGGTGGTCAAACAAACTGTTACTTGTTCAGCTACTTGTTACTTCCAGATCCAAAAGCTGCGCAATGCTCTGTGCCATAGGTTGATCAGCATCATTAGTAGCTGAGGTGGCATTGTGGGCTGGAGCTTAATGCTTGGGGATGGCGAGGAATCACCTCTCTGTTGGGAGTGTTTCTGGGTTTGATGGGCAGAAACATCCAGTCCTCAAAATAGTCATCTCTTGAGGAACCCCCTGGTATCTGACGGGACCAGCCAAGTGGTATTGTTAAATCTACTAAATGTATGCACAAACCCATCCTGTTCTCCAGCTTCTCTGCTTCACCTAAGTAGCCCTACTTCGACCTTGGCCTGACACATTTTAAAGAAGTGCTACTTTCTATCACAGGAGCATAGCCTCTGTCTGGTGGAGGATCACCAGGGCTTACAGTTAAAGGTGACAAATTTGTTAACATTTACACAGCCGTGACAGTGTGTTCTTATCCTTCCTCCGTATTCTCTCTCAAATAATGTGCCATGTTCTACTTCTTTGTCTTCATGTTTTTCCTTTTTCAGTTTGTTTCCTCCCAGGGTACACAAACATTCATCTTGTCACTCACTCTTTCTCGCCCAACTGTAAATATATATTTTTTTATATACAATAAAAAATTACAGAAATAAAAAAGCCAATGGCTTATTGATGCTGTTTCGATTAGTGATTAATTTCTGCCATGTGAGATTACAGGAAAGCCATAGTCCTTCTTCTAATTCATTGGCAAAACAGTGTATGATGAATTGATACCTCATATATACTGGAAAAAAAATTACTGAATTCACAAATGAAAGCTGGTGTTGTCCTTATGTGTGAAATGTATGTCTTTCCATTACTGATTTTCGAATTAAATGTATCCTGTTTTGACAGCTTTGTTATCCACATGTTTACGTCTCGTTCACCAGACAGCACTTGGCTCTCTGGTTGCGTAGACCTTTTGTGAACCTTACCAAAGGCCCACAGTGGTCTTACAGCCCGCACACCGCTTGGTATTGGTTAGCTATATTGTCACTTTCATTTGCCTGCTCGATGGCTGGCCTTTCTCTTTCTGTGTTTGTCTCTTACTTGGAGCACAGCCTCCTTACCGTAGTTTTGATCGCATGCCTTGTATTCTTCCACTGGTCATTCAGGGAACTACTTTTTTCTTTTTCTTTCAGCTTCCCATGAGACTTCATGTGCTTCCTAGCTCCTGTTTGCTGCTTTCCCACTATAAACCACGGTAAGCCGGAAGTCACCCGCACACTTGTGTTGCCCCATTGCAGCTTGTTTGTAATTGCACAGAAACAGGTATCTTTTTGCGACAGTCTGAATAAAGGGAAGACCTTTATGGCTGTTTTTGTTTTATCTCCTGCAATCCATACATTGCTTGCGAGCACTGGCCTTAGCTTACAAAGGCTTTCATGGCACTGTTGGAAGTACTCAATTAGCTGGAGTTGAGACTGAAGGTGTACTTCTCCTGGAGGCCCATAATCTGCTCCATGGGACCCTGCTGAAGACCAAATGGCTCTTGCATTTACCTACATTCTGACAGTTCTTTATTCTCTCTAAATTCTGTTCAGTTTCCTGAAGAATAAACCATGACATTTATGATGACTGAAAACAGTGAATTCAATGTACAGTGGGAGATACCTTAACATAATGTTTACTTTCACTTTTTGAATTAATGCTTTGCAACAAGTATGGGCAAAGCCAATGGGTAGCCACATGCTTTATAATGGCAAGACTTATTGGATTGTCAATGCTTGTTTATTATTTATTCACACTTTTTCATGGTGTCAGGAAGATGACCGTGAACATTTTTGTCATTCTGGCCATACCACATTAATGACCAAAGCTTTCAACCTGCCAGCCGTCCAGAGCTTCTAAAAATTTCTCAATGGTCACTGTTCATTATTTTCTTATAACGTGTACCAGGGCCCCAAAAAAAGAAGAGGAAAGTGTAGGAGCCAATATCTGCACGTGGGAAAAATTCGATTGAACTGTGACTCCGAGATCACGGAAGGAATTGAGACACCCCAGAAGTGTGAGTTGAACTTTAGGAACTTTAAGATGTCATAGCCCTAAAGCAAGATGGCGCCTGAACCGGATGCAGTCTGTTTTGGTCAGGGCAAGCAGAGTGTAGCTGTGTTTTTTCCTTGGGCTGCTACTGGCTCTGTTTCCAACTTTAGGGGTCACTTTGCTGTACACAGCTGACTTTTTACTGAATAAAATAAAATAAAATAAAAAGTCGTGTCCTCTTTTTTCTGACTTTTATGTATGGCTTCATTCCTATGTAGAAATCTGCACGCCATATAATCGCCCACATTTTAAAGTAAGAGTAATCCTGTGGCTGTTTGCTGACCGTCTGGGTGACTGATTGAAACTCTGGGGATCTCCTTGTTGTCCCTGGCCTTTGATAGCGCCTGCTTGACCAGCTGAAAAGCGAAGTCTCTCTTTGTCAGTGCTTGGGGGCATTTTCCTGGGCCTGTTTTTGAGGCAGCCGTGTTTGACTGCTCTAATGTGTCTGGCACTGACTGAATAGTGTGCTCTCAGTTTATTGGATATGCGAGTTTAATTGCTATTCAAAGTGATCGCTGCCATTCGCCGATTTTGATTTGTGTCCCGGAAGCCACACTATATAGTCTTAGGTTTCGACGGTCTATTAACCCTGAGCAGGGAGTAATACGTGCAAGCAGTAATTGCTCCTTGTTATCAGCAGGATGTATGCACACAAGTTGTTAATGCGACTATTAATTGAGGCCATAAAGTGCCATTGCTATGGGCGCCTGGGGGAATGTGAATTTGAGATTGTGCATTTGTGGTTTTAAAATATGTCTTAATTTTGTCTGTACTCAGTGCTTTACAGCTGACTATAAATAAAATGAGATAAACAGGCGATCCCAGGTATGTAGCTCTGGCAGGCTTAATCCTCTGGTGGTTATTGGGTTGATTTTGTGAGATGGGGGGTGGGGTTGTGGGTTTCTCTGTTTACCGTTCTTTGATGTCTGTTGCCAAAAAACATCTCAGCATTGATTGTAGGGTAAATCGGTGTTTGGAATTCTTGGTAATAAGGCCGCAAACTAAACAGAAATATGGACCATTATGACCTGAATGAAAATGTTTAATGAAAAGATATAAAAGAACAAACGTATTCCAGCAGAGGCTGGGATCAAGTTGGAATGATGTCAAGTGTGACCTGGGAAAACAGTACTTGAATTGTTTTAAAGTGAGGTAGAATTACAACCTTACATTATTCCCCATTTCATCTTTAAAGGCATGGAATGGGCCACAAAAACACCCAAGATAAAATTACAACCGTGTGGTTATGGTTTTTTTCTTCTTAAGGTTTTTCAGCCCACTGGAAATTAACCTGCAAGTAGTTTATTGGCAGGCAGTGGCGGCTGGCAACTTTCCAAGGTGGTGAGACACCTAAAACAGTTTTATGTTTTATGGTATACTTAAATTTGTAATGAAGAGGTAAAGGTACATTATATTCAAATAGCATGTGCCCTGATCACCTCTGTAATGCAAATGTAATATCTCAAACTGTGCAAAGTAAATAAACATAATAAACGTTTTCTTACCTTCAGTAAACGTTATCCTCCCGCCTCCCGCAGCCTGGAAAAGATGCGCATGCTGGGAACTGGCATTCCAGCCAGTGGTCGAAGTGGGGGAAAAAAAGTAAGGGAACTGTGGGTGGAGAATCAGGGGCGGGAATAACCGAAGATTGAATCAGTGGGCGGAGTCAGGGGTGTGGCTAGAAATAGCAAACCATACCAATATTTAGTATGTTTAGCATTTCACTGACCAGTTACAGCTTATAACTTTATTTAAATAAAACAATGGATAAACATGTTTATTTGAGGTTTAATTCAGGAAAAAGCAAACACTCATAGGGAATACAGGTTTATGTAAAGCGTGTGAAATATAAGCAGGAACAACATGTTACCTTAATGCTTTTACTCTCATTGTTCAGAAATCCATGATTAATTTTTGTCTCAAACATTGAGGTCATGTATACAGGGCTCCTCCTGTACACATGTGTTAAGCAGGGCTCATAAGAGAAAGGGACTCTTCAGGAGAATCTAGACTCACGGAAACCCACAAAGGCTCCTTCATATTTATGTCAGCCAGCTAGCTGCTCATTCATAATATAGCAAAAAGAACAACTGGTGGACAGAATGCAGAACAATATCATACATTGACCCCAGTACAGAGATCTGGGCCTAAATCCATTGTTTCTTTGCTCACCATGCCATTCCAGTTTGCAGCCAGCCATATGCAAATCAGTCTTGATTCCTCA
This sequence comes from Lissotriton vulgaris, assembly GCF_964263255.1. Classification (NCBI taxonomy): domain Eukaryota; kingdom Metazoa; phylum Chordata; class Amphibia; order Caudata; family Salamandridae; genus Lissotriton; species Lissotriton vulgaris. Next base: position 971,967,436 of record NC_141697.1, read on the forward strand.
CCCAATGGGAAAAGTCCAGCCCGAACTGTCAGGCCCTCCCTGGACTGGAAACAAGCATCCTAGGACTGGTTTCTGGCTTTCAGCCCTCATCAGCCAGGATAGCTTTATTCCAGTGGCATGGAGAGCACAGGACTCATGTCTGAGCATACCTGTCCCACTTGGGGTGACAAATGCAAAAAGAACAATTGATGGACAGAATGCAGAACAATGTCATACATTCATCCCACTACAGAGATCTGGGCCTAAATCCATTGTTTTTTTGCTCACCATGCCATTCCAGTTTGGACCCAGCCATATGCAAATCAGTCTTGATCCTGTGCCCAATGGGAACAGTCTAGCCCGAACTGCCAGGCCATATGTATTCAAGTGTCCTTTCATTCGGGAAGTGAACACAAAGCAGTACCCACTGAACTATGCACATAACATATTGCTCTTTGAAAAGCATGGTACATGTTCTTTGCAGCAGGCGTATTACCCCTCTGCGCTACCTTAGATGAGTAAAACAGCCACTAGACAAAACATGCTCCCATCTCTCTCCAGCAGGTACATTGATCACCAAAGTTATCTTGGCACTTGTATTATTGACCGAAACCTGCTGAATATACAAAGAACTTTGCAGTATTTTTTAAACTCCTGCACTTGTACAAAACCCTAAACTGGCCCCCTACCCTTCGAGTCGCCCTGGGAAACGCCTGCTCCTGCCCTTTCACTGCTCCTGTCCAGTCAGTACTCCTGCTCATGCTCAATCAACTCTCATGCTTCACCAATTCTTCTGCCCCCTCCCTTCTCCTGGCCCGTCACTTCTCCTGGCCCGTCACTGCTCCTGCCCCATTCACTGCTCCTGCCCCGCTCACTGCTCCTGCCTCGTTCACTGCTCTTGTCCGTTCACCGCTCCTGCCCGGTTACAACTCCTGCTCATGCCTAATCACCGCTCCTGCCCCATTACTTCTACTGCTTCGTCACTTCTCCTACCCAGTCACCTCTCCTGCCCCGTCACCTCTCCTGCCCCATCGCCTCTCCTGCCCATTGCCTCTCCTGCCCATCACCTCTCCTGCCCATCACCTCTCCTGCCCATCACATCACCTGCCTGTCATGTCACCTGCCCGTCACTTCTTGTGCCTGGTCACCTCTCCTGCCCTGTTGCCTCTCCTTCGACGTCACTTCTCCTGCCCTGTCGCCTCTCCTGCCCCATCACTTCTCCTGCCCCATCACTGCTCCTTCCCGTCACTGATCCTGCCCCGTTCACTGCTCCTGCCCCGTTCACTGCTCCTGCCCCGTTCACTGCCCTTCCCCGTTCACCGCTCCTGTCAGTTCACTGCTCCTGTCCTTTCACCGCTCCCGCCCGGTTACCACTCTAACTCATGCCCCGTCATTTCTCCTGCCCGATCATCTCTCTTGCCTGTCACCTCTCCTGCCCGTCACCTCTCCTGCCCCATCATCTCTCCTGCCCCGTCATCTCCCCTGCCCAGTCACCTCTCCTGCCCCGTCACTTCTCCTGCCCCGTCACTTCTCCTGCCCCGCCACTTCTCCTGCCCAGTTACCTCTCCTGCCCAGTTACCTCTCCTGTCCAGTCACCTCTCCTTTCCTATTGCCTCTCCTGCCCCGTCACTGCTCCTGGCCCGTCACTTTTCCTGCCTCATCACATTTCCTACCCTGTCACTTTTCCTGTCCCGTCACCGCTCCAGCCCATTTACTGCTCCTGTCCGTTCACTGCTCCTGTCCGATCAGCACTCCTGCCCGATCACCGCTCCAGCCCCATCACTTCTCCTGTCCCATCACTTCTCCTGCCCCATTCACTGCTCTTATCCGTTTACTGCCCCTATCCGTGCACTGCTCCTGCCGGTTAGCGCTCCTGCCCATGCCTAATCACCGCTCCTGCCGATTCACTTCTCCTGCCCGATCACTTCTCCTGCCCCGTCACTTCTCCTGCCCCGTCACCTCTCCTTTCCTGTCACCTCTCCTATCCCGTCACTGATCCTGACACGTCAACTCTCCTGCCCCATCACTTCTCCTAACAGTTACTTCTCCTGCCCGTCACTTCTCCTGCCTGTCACTTCTCCTGCCCATTACTTCTCCTCCCCGGTCACCTCTCCTGCCCTAGTACCTCTCCTTTCCGATTTGATCTTCTGTCCAGTCACTGCTCCTGCCCAGTTCACTCTGTGTACAACATTGACAAATTACACAAGGTGCCAAGTTCCCCACAGTACTCTGTTTGGGGAAAGCTCCTCTGTAATCACCAACTCCGATCTCACTGACACTTGGTATGCTAAAGGCAGAGGGGGGCGCATTGTTATTTGAAAGGGTATATTTTGCCTCAATCGGAATGACAATGTGCCTGCCCTCGGTCTGTGCGAACTCAGGGAGGGGCTGCTGCAGCCTCTGGAGTTCAACAGAGAAGTGCGAGCAGCCCCTGGAAGATGAAAGAAAAAAGTTATCATTTTAAGTAGGTCTATTCTTGCCGTCCCGGGATGCTTTTTTGAAAGTAAGAAGTAGGGGACCGGACTGAATTAATTTTTAGAAGTAAGGGCACGCCGTGCCCTTCTGTCTCCACCCACTTCTACCACTGATTCCAGCCAATCCAAGCACTGATGTCATGCTGCTTTTACTACGAAACATCATAAAAGCAGTGTCGGGATTGGCTAGGTCAGGGTGGGACAACGCTCCTTTGGAGACCAATGGGACTGTGTCTCTGCTCTTCTAGCTTCCAGTAGCATTCATTAAGGAAGTCTGAACAGCGCATGTGGGATTGGTCACATGAAAAATGCTGGCATCACCTCACAAGCGCAGTTCACTCAAAAAAGCTGCCCATTTAGTGATCGCCAGAAGAGAGAGAGCTCCTCAGCCCCACCACCATCCTAAAGGAACAAACACATGGGTGTACTGAGTCTGTCCGAGGTGTAGTGGCTCGCAGTAGGGTGCCAATGCCCCCATGCTCCTATGAATGAGCATTCACTTTTGACAGGACAGGCCTTTTATTCCACCAGGCACTTCCCTGGTGGGCTGGAGCCCTTGAAGGCCGGTTTTCCTCTGTCACTTCCCTAAGTCCCAGAGTTTAATTGCAGCAGCCACAGGGAGACTTTTGGGGAGAAATAAAGTGAGGGGAAGAGGAAGAAAGAGAGAAAATGATCAGAGAGGGAGAAGAGATAAGGAGAGAGAGAGAGAATAGATAGATTGAAAGAGAGGGATTGCACAAGGAGACAAAGGGAAGGAGGCTTGTTTGAGCATTGATTGTGCCTGTCCTGTTTTTGGTTCTCCAGTCCGGCTCTGTCCAGTAAACAGTGGTGTGTGAGGTGAGAAACAGGAGGCAGCCCAGCTACCTGCTAGAAAAGTTTGGGGATATCTCCAGGTTAGATTTTGTAACAGTAATTTAATCTCTAAGTGCTTTGTTCTGTTTTTTGCCAAGTGTAACAGCAATTGTTTTTCTCTTTCTCCACCCGATTTTTCTCCCCAGGTAAAGTAGACTTTAAATCCTAAATTATCCATCCCTCTTGTAAAGCAGCATTTAATCCTACAGATGTTTGAAAAAGCTGCCCAGGCCTTTGTGATTCTCAATACATCTGAAGATACTCTTCTCCAGGGAACATCTCTGTGCTAGGATTCTCCTGCCTCAACTATCCTGCTACCTCAAGATGATCAGTTTCTATACGATCCCCTAGGCCCAGGCCCATGCACGGTAATCTGTTGTGCACTAGCTAGGTTTGCACTTTACAAATATCTCTACATATGTACAGAAAACGACTGCTCAATTGTGCCTAACATACCACCTTTTGCTACTACATAAACGCTGACCCCTGGTGTTGATAGGGGTGGCGACTGGGGGGGCATGTTCTTGAACTCCCTTCCCCGCACCCCTACTATTCCCCTTCACTGCGACAACCACAGCCAGACACTGCCACCTCCGCCTGGAAATCAGTGAGAATGCTCACAGTGCCTGTGAGTGGGAAAAAAAATGAGTTTGGAATATATGATCATCCAATCCTTGGCCTCACTGCAGAGCTCACAGCGCAATGGTCAGGTGTGGCAACTGTAATTTAGATAATACGTCAAAATACTGACTGGACGAAAGTTAAAGAAAATGCAGTGCAGACGGGTGAGTGGATGTGTTGTGTGTGTGGGAGTTTTGGTGAACTGAAGGAGATGCAAGGAAGTATGTGCAAGACTGTGGAAAAGGAGGGTGCTGAAGAGGAAAGAGATGAAGTGTGAGATATTCAGATTGAGCATTTCAGAAAGATATGAGGAAAAAGAGCAGAGAGGATGCAGACGAGGGTGGTGTGAAGAGCAGAACGGGGGCGACTGAGACACTCCGAAGACCTTACCCCTTTCACAGACCACATTAATGTTTAATTTACAGTCTACTTAAAAAGTTTAAATTACTTTAAATATATATAATATGCAAAATCTTCATGGTCGCCCAATGTAGGTGGCCCCACCAGTTTTGACCCCTATGTGCCCCCTAGAAATCATGTCTGGAGACTCCACTGGATGCAGCAAGACTGTTTACATCAGTTCCCCTCTTTTCTCCACTCCTTCCCACATGGTTATACGTATGCCAGCGGGCATGTGCAGCTTTAGCGTTGGTGGCATTCAGTGTGGCAGTCTTTGTTAGTGCTGACCTCATGTCCTCCTTCACTCATTCCCTCACTACCGACCTCCAGTTTTGCCCCTTGCTCACTTTTACTTAAATTCTTTTATAGTGCTAGTCATCAGAGTGTCAGAGGCCTTTGCAATTCACACACACATTTGACAGAGACAATGTATCAGACAAGTGTGTAAATCAATGTATAGGATAGCCAATAAGGGCTACAAGGTGTAGAAGTCACATGTCATCCATGCTTGTAGGCATTATCAGCCAGATTCATCAAGCGAAATGCGCTCGCAAAAGGGCCAGATTCTGAGAATCTGGCCCTTTGCGAGTGCAATTTTTGCATTTGGGATTCATTATCCCAAATGCAAAAATCGCTAATAAAGAATTCGCAAATTTGCGATGATTAGCATTTAAGGAATCTCTATTAGAGATTCCTTAAATGCTATTTATGAAACATTTAAAAATTGTGAATTCGCAATTTAGGACCGCTATTTACCACGAAATCAAACCTCGTGGTAAATAGCGAAAACTTAGAAAAATGCATTTAAATGCATTTTTCTAAATTACATGTTACACACACACATGTCCTTTGGACATGTGTGTGCACAAATCAGTGTAAATTCACATCTCAGGGGTGCTACAGGGTGTCCTTTGGACACCCCTGCACCCTTGAAATCGCAATTTCATTTTGCGAATCGCTTATTGTGATTAGCAAATTGCGAGTGTCTTCCCATTCAATCCTATGGGCCTCTAGGCCCATAGGAATGAATGGGGAGATATTCCTTAATTGCGACTCGCAATTTGCTTATATTGCTTTTTGCTATATTTGGGTGTTAAACTGGTACTAATAAGTCGTAACCAATGCCCAGACAGTATCGCAAAGTTTAAAAAGGGGGTATTAAAGAAGTAATACTATTACAAAATGTGCCGCATTAAGTAACATAATTTGACTTTTTCTTGCCGCATAATCTGCTGAACCCGGATGTATAATCTGCCCCTCTTCTGCAAGGCTGTGTGTATGATATAAAGCATAGTTTTTTCCTGGATGAGTGCCCTTACAGTACTAAATACTATGCTTTGACAAAGTTTAACATGTTTCCTGCTTTGTGTGTGTGCTGTACAGTACATTTCACAGGCAATGATGGAAATGTTTGGAAACAATAAAACTTTTCTCCAACGTTACGCCTGCCTGTAGGAGGTGCAGTTGTGTTTAACAAATCCCTGTCTGTCAATGTTAATAGATAAAAGAATAGCATCAAAATCCATGTACCGTCCATAATAGAACCCCTTGATTCAAAGTATCACATAGCACTACTAAGTGTTCCTTCTCTGACTACTTTCCAGTGTGAATCTGAATTTGTGCTGCAAAGTAAATCCCAAAACAACACTTTGGCCAGGTTCGCTTGACTTTTCCGACGCACATCCGGTGAGAAGTGTTAGTAAATCAAGCCCACACACTCAGGATTACAATATAATTCAAGGCTTTGCTATATTAATAACAATGTGTTACTGTCCAAAAGAACCCTTGTGTGCAACCTTAGAATAATTAAACATTGAGGAAAATCAATAAGGTTCTAAACCTATACATGCAGCTCTTTGACGCTGATTCACAGCAAGCTGACCTATTTTAGAAGGATTGCTATTTATGAACTACAAGTAAAACAAGCACTGGCGTTGCCAATAGGTCTCGCAGTAGGAAAGTTTGAGCTATTGGTTGTGTAAATGACAATGCCCTTTATGTATTCTAAATGATAACAACAGTGAAAGGCATTGTTATTTGTCATTGTAATAGTTCCACCTGTCGTACTGCGCGATCTATTGGCAACGTGAGTGTTGTTCGTGTGTGAGTGGCGTTGTGTGTGTGAGTGGCGTTGCGTGTGTGAGTGGCGTTGCGTGTGTGAGTGGCGTTGCCTGTGTGAGTGGCGTTGCCTGTGTGAGTGGTGTTGCGTGTGTGAGTGGCGTTGCTTGTGTGAGAGGTGTTGCCTGTGTGTGAGGCGTTGGCTGTGTAATTTGTGTTGCCTGTGTGAGTGGTGTTGCCTTTGTGAGTGGCGTTGGCTGTGTGAGTGTTGTTGGCAGTGTGAGTGGCGTTGCATGTGTGAGTGGCGTTGCATGTGGCAGTGGCGTTGCATGTGTGCGTAGTTGAGTGGCGTTGCGTAGTTGAGTGGTGTGGCGTTGTTTAGTGGCGTTGCATGTGTGAGTGGTGTTGCATGTGTGAGTGGCGTTGCATGTGTGAGTGTCGTTGCGTAGTTGAGTGTCGTTGCGTGGTTGAGTGGCTTTGCGTAGTTGAGTGGCATTGCGTAGTTGAGTGGCATTGGGTAGTTGAGTGGCGTTGCGTAGTTGAGTGTATTTTAGTAGATGAGTGGCGTTGCGTAGATGAGGGTGAGGTTTTTGAGTGTGAGTAAGGATGAGTGAGTGTGAGGGTGAGTGAGGTGTTTAGGGTGAGTGAGGAGTTGAGGGTGAGTGAGGTGTTGAGGGTGAGTGATGGTGAGGTGTTGAGGGTGAGGTGTTGAGCGTTATTGAGGTGTTGAGGGTGAGTGAGGGTGAGTGCGGGTGAGGAGTTGAGGTGGAGGCGTTGAGGGTGAGTGAGGGTGAGTGTGAGGTATTGTCATTGAGTGTGAGTAAGTGTGAGTGAGGGGGTGTGAGGGTGATGGGGTGTGAGGGTGAGGGTGTGTGAGCGTGAGGGTGTGTGAGTCTGACTGTGAGTTATTGTCATTGAGTGTGAGTGAGTGTGAGTGTGTGGGTGTGAGGCTGATGGGGTGTGAGCGTGAGGGGGTGTGAGTGTGTGAGTGTGAGCGTTCAGGAATTGAGGGTGAGTGCGTGTGAGGGTGAGTGAGGGTGACTGTGGAGTTGAGGGTGAGTGAGGTGTTGAGGGTGAGTGAGGTGTTGAGGGTGAGTGAGGTGTTGAGGGTGATTGAGGTGATGAGGGTGAGTGAGAGTGAGTGAGCGTGAGGGTGAGTGAGGGTGAATGTGAGTTGGGGTGAGGTGTTGAGGGTGGGTGAGGGTGAGGGTGAGGCGTTGAGGGTGAGTGAGGATGAGTGAGGGTGAGTGAGGAGTTGAGGGTGAGTGAGGGTGAGTGAGGGTGTGTGAGGGTGAGGGTGAGTGATGGTGAGTGAGGGTGAGAGTGAGTGAGAGTGAGTGTGAGTGAGGGTGAGTGAGGGTGAGTGAGGTGTTGATGGTGAGGTGTTGAGGGTGAGGTGTTGAGGGTGTTTTTTTGTGTGAGGTGTTGAGGGTGAGGTGTTGAGGGTGAGTGAGGGTGAGTGAGTGAGGGTGAGGTGTTGAGGGTGAGTGAGTGAGGATGAGGATTTGAGTGTGAGTGAGGGTGAGGTTTTGACAGTGAGGAGTTGAGGGTGAGGTGTTGAGGGTGAATGAGTTGAGGGTGAGTGAGGGTGAGTGAGTGAGTGTGTGGTGTTGAGGGTGAGTGAGGATGAGTGTGAGTGAGGGTGAGTGAGGAGTTGAGGGTGAGGCGTTGAGGGTGAGTGAGAGTGAGGATGAGTGAGGGTGAGTGAGTGTCAGTGAGGGTGAATTGTTGAGGGTGAGTGAGGATGAGTGAGAGTGATGGTGAGTCAGGTGTTGAGCGTGAGTCAGGTGTTGAGGGTGAGTGAGGAGTTGAGGGTGAGTGATTGTCAGGGTGAGTGAGGGTGAGGGTGGGTGAGGTGTTGAGGGAGAGTTGTAGAGGGTGAGTGAGGTGTTGAGGGTGAGTGAGGGTGAGTGAGGGTGGGTGTGGGTGGGGTGTTGAGGGAGTGAGTGTGAGTGTGTGAGGGGTGATGTTGAGGGGGTGAGGGTGAGGGGGGGAGTGTTAGGGGGTGTTAGGGTGTGAGGATGAGTGATGTTGTTTGCGTCTGAGAGTGTGTGAAGTGTCGTGAGTGTGAGAGTGTTGTGATGATTTTTAGGGGAGCGTGTTTGTGTGAGGGTAAGTTGTTTGAGGATGAGGGTGTGTGTGTGTGTGAGGGTGATTGAAGGTGTGTTTGTTGTTGTTATTCATAGTGTGTCTGAAGGTGTTTGACGGTGTGTGAGGGTGAGGGTGTGTGAGGGTGATTTTGAGTCATTTGTATTGAGTGGTGGTGTGAGGGTGATGGTGTGTGAGGGTGAGGGGTTGTGAGTTTGTGAGTGTGAGGATGAGTAAGTGTGTGTGAAGTTGAAGTTGTTTGATGGTCTATGAGAGAGATGTTGTGTTAGCGTTATTGAGCGTGTGTGAAGGAGTGTGATAGTATTGGTGTGTGAGGGTGATGTTATGAGTGTGTGTATTTTAATAGTAATTAAGTATTTTTTTTTTTTTTTTAACAAAAGGTGTCAGATGTTCCCTTTATATTCGTTCGGTCTTATGTGTAAATTTGTATTTCATGTAAGTGTGTATGTTTTGTAATAACAGTGTGTTGTGTTTGTAACGTGTTTGTGGAGTCCCTTTTTTGTTTTTTTTTTTCAAAATGGCCGACCTTTTGCGTCACGTCGACGTCGGCTATGTTTAGCGCTCTAGTTTTTTTTTGAGTTGTGTGTGTTTTTTGTTTACGTTTTTTTTTAGCCAATCGGAGCGCGACGTTTTTGACGTAGCGTTCCGATTTGCATACGTCAACGGTGGAATTCCCCAGAACTCGAGAATGTTGGTGGGCGGAAGGCGTGTTCTTGTTCCTGTGGTGTTGCTGCGTCGTTTGACAGGTAAGAATGTAATCTTAAGTGTGTTTTAATGTAATGTAATGTAGTATATATACTATGTTAAAGTTAAAGACTTTAGAAATGTTTTTATTTCGATCGTAATATTTGTAATTGTTTGTAATGTAACGTAAAGTATATCTTTTTTTTGGCGATATGTAATGTATATGTTTTGTTAAACTGTAATGTAATGTTTTGTTTTGTTGTTTTGGTAATTCGACGTACAAAAGAATTTTTTTGAAATTTGAAGTGCTAAATTTGTTGTAATATATTGATGTAAGTTGTGTCTGCATTATCTTTTAGTGTGATGCTGAAGTAGTCGGATAATATGTTATTGACGTACTTGATGTATGAAATGAAAATTTGTGTCTTTGCTGACTTTAGTATTGGTAGCAATGTATGAATTACATGTACAGTGATGTAATGTATTTTGTGTTTGCTTTTTGTGAAAGTATAGTTGTATTTCCGTAAGATGTTTATTATATTATAAAAAATTAAGTGTGAATAACTTCTATTGTCTATGCGTATGGCTTTTTGTGTAAGTGTCGACTATTGTTTTTAATCCGTCCCATTTTCCGGATGAATCGTTCTTGTTTATTGCCCTCAGAAAAAGTTGACTGTTTCAGAATAGTTGTATTTTTGAGAAAGAGTTTAATATTAGATGCAATTCTGTGTGAAGAATTGCTATAGTTGTATGCGTACCGTTTTGTAGTGTAAGACTTGACTATTGTCTTTAATCCGTCCCATTCTCCGGATGAATAGTGCTTGTTTATTGCCCCACGAAAAAGTAGGCTGTTTCACTTTTGTCTTTGTACATCCTCGTCCTCGCTTTCTGGCACATATTTGTATTTGTTTCCTTTGTGTAATATTGTTGTAATATTGTACGAATTAGATTTTATTTTTGGTCCGAAGCCTGATTACCATCCTTGCATCGTTTTAGGTCAATTTTTTTGAATTATTTTTTGTGTCTAACGTATCTGATGCAGTACTCCGTCGCCCCCCTTTTTTTCCGTTGTGAAATTTTTGGATGTGTATGAAAAAGGCCTAACATTCCTAAAATTGCAGAGTTGGTGAATGATGCATATTGTGTGAATGATGGAGATTGGGTGAATGATGCATAGTGGGTGAATGAAGCAGATTGGATGAATGATGGAGAGTGGGTGAATGATGGAGAGTGGGTGAATGATGGAGAGTGGGTGAATGATGGAGAGTGGATGAATGATGGGGAGTTGGTGAATGATAAAGAGTGGGTGAATGATGGCGACTTTGTGAGTGATGGATAGTGGGTGAATGATGGATAGTGGGTGAATGATGGAGAGGCAGAGTGATGTTGCGTTTTTGATGGTAAGTGTGGGTAACTGAGGGTGAGTCGTTGAGGGTGAGTGAGTGTGATGTTGAGTGAAGGTGAGGGTGAGGTGTTGAAGGTGATTGAGGGTGAGGGTGAGGTGTTGAGGGTGAGTGAGGATGAGTTATTGTGAGGGTGAGTGAGGGAGGGTCATTGAGGGTGAGGTGTTGAGGGTGAGTGGGGGATGTGTTGAGAGTGACTGAGGGTGAGATGTTAAGGGTGAGTGAGTGTGAAGTGTTGAGGGTGAGTGATGATGAGTGAGGGTGAGTGAGGTGTTAAGGATGAGGTGTTGAGGGTGAGTGAGGGTGATGTTGAGTGTAGATGAGGGTGATGTGTTGAGTGTGAGTGAGGGGTTGGGTAAGGTGTTGTGGATGAGTGAGGGTAAGGTGTTGAGGGTGGGTGAAGGTAAGGTGTTGAGTGTGAGTGAGGGTGAGGGGTGAATTATTTTTTGAGGGTGAGGTGTTGAGGGTGAGTCATGTTGAGGGTGAGTTAGTGTTAAGGGATGATGGTGTGAGGGTGAAGGTGAATGATGGTGTGCGAGTGTGAGTGTGTGAGACTTATTGAGAATGTGTGTGGGTGTGTGAGGATGTGTTATTGTTTGTGAGGGCGGGTGTGTGTGAGGGTGGGGGTGTGTGAGTGTGGGAGCATGTGAGGGTGTGTTTTTGTGGTCATGAAGGTGAGTGTGGCTGAGGGTGGGTGAGGGTGAATGTGGGTGAGGTGTTCAGTGAGAGTGAGCGTGAGTGAAGTTGAGGGTGATAGTGAGTGTAGGTGAGTGTGAAGTGTTGAGGGTGAGTGAGGGTGAGGGTAAGGTGTTGTGGGTGAGTGAGGGTGAGGTGTTGTGGTCGAGTGAGCGTGATGTGTTGAGGGTGATTGATGTTGAGGGTGATTGCGGGTGAGATGTTGAGGGTGAGTGTGTCTGACTGAGGTTGAGGCCTTGATGTTGAGTGAGGGTGAGTGAGGGTGTGTAATTGTGGTTGAGGTGTTGAGGGTGAAGTTAGTGAGGGTGAGTTGTTGTGGGTGAGGATCAGAGGATGAATGAGGGTGAGGTGTTGAGGGTGAGTGAGGGTGAGGTAGTGAGGTCGCACTCTGCTGTTTATTTTTTCTCAGACTTGGCTTTTGCTTGTGTTTTTTGGACCCGTATGTGACTTGTTTTGCTGCTATGCATTTTTTTTTGTTTGTTGATTGTTGTACTTAAAATTATTATGTATGCACTGTTTCTGTTCTCTTTGTGCTTTTCGTTTTTCTTTTTTCTAAATTTCAGTGAATTAGCTGCTACGATCGACAGGTAATGACAAATTTATTTTCATCTTCTTAAAGAGTGTATTTGTGATTTCTTATACTTTTGTTTATGAATTTGCTTATTGTGAAGGTAATGTCATTATTGTTTTAGGTCTTGTTTTGCTCGCATTTACCTTCTGTCTGTCTCCTTTCAGTAGAGCGTGTTTTGGATTTTATCAATGGCTGCTATTTCGGTTTAATTGTTGCCATGGATTGAGTTCCGTTTTGCCGTACGTGTTTTTCGGTCGCACTTGCCTTGTGTTTATTAATTTTCTTTTCCACGGTATCCCTGAAGTCCATTACAGCAGCACGCAGCAATCGCACATTATTAACATTCGGCACCCCCACAGTACGATTGAGCAATATCAGATCATCACTCTTGCCCACTAGAGCGGTATTTAGCACACCCCCAGTGTCATTTAGATATAGTAGTGCAGTACTGTACAGCAGCAAAGCATGCTTGTTTTGCTGTAATTGTGTGTGCAACGTAAATAAAGTTGGCCTAAAGCGTGGACTTCCGGCTGGTGTTGTGTGTGACTGTTGAAAGCGTGGACTGATGCCTGTTTGTGTGCGTGTATGCATGGTGAATGCATGCACTGATGACTGATGTGTGTGTACGCCTGGTGAAAGTGCCCATTGCTATCTATTAGTGTGTGTGGCTGTTAAAAGCGCACATTTTTTGATTGTATGACATTTGCCTGCTGAGTAATGCTGTAGTGGTAATGAGTGGTGCTGTGGTGGTAAATGTTTGTGTGTGGTTGTAGTGTGATAGTGTGTTCTTGTTGAATGATGCTGTTTCGGTGGTGTAGAGTGATGTTTGTGTGTTGCTGAGTGATGTTAGTGTGCTGCTTAGTAATGGTGTTGTTGTGATGTGTTGTTCTGTGCTAGTGGTGAGTGGTGCTGTGTTGGTGTTTAATAATTACCAGCACAGCATAACTCAGCACCACAACAGTAGCAATTCTCCCAACAAGGCCATCACTGATGTCCACGAATGCAACACGCAGCAATACCACTTTATCTTTCTGCCCCCCCACAGTAACATTGAGCAACAACACAGCATCACCCTGCACTACCACATCTGTATTTCGGACACCAACAGTCTCATTGATACATAGTACTGCAGTACTGATGACTGTTATGTGTGTATGCCTGGTGAAAGTGCCTATTGATAGCTGTTGTTGTGTGTGTGACTGTTAAAAGCGTTCATGTTTTTATTGTATGACCTTTGTCTGTTGAGTTATGCTGTAGTGGTGATGAGTGGTGTTGTGGTGGTAAGTGTTTGTGTGTCGTTGTAGTGTGATAGTGTGTTGATTGTGAGTGAGGGTGAGGTGTTGAGGGTGAGTGGCTGATGGTGTGAGGGTGACGGTGTGAGGGTGACGGTGAGTGATTGTTGGTGAGGGTGAGGCTATGAGTCTTATTGAGAACATGAGTGGGTGTGCGAGGATGTGTGAGAGTGTTTTGTGTGGATGTGTGTGAGGGTGGGTGTGTGTGAGCGTGTGGGCATGTGAGTTGTGATAGAGGTCATGAGGTTGAGTGAGGGTGAGTGAGGGTGAGGTGTTGAGGCTGAGGGTGAGGGGCTGAGGGTGAGTGTGGGTGAGGCGTTGAGGATGAGTTAGGGTGAGGTGTTGAGGGTGATTGAGGATGAGTGAGAGTGAGGGTGAGGTGTTTAAGTTTAGGTGTTGAGGGTGAGTGAGAGTGAGTGAGGATGAGTGAGGGTGAGGTGTTGAGGGTGAGTGATGTTGAGGAATTGAAGGTGAGTGAAGGTGAGGGGCTGAGGGTGAGTGAGGTGTTGAGGGTGAGGTGTTGAGGGTGATTGAGGATGAGTGAGAGTGAGGGTGAGTGATGTGTTGAGGGTGAGGTGTTGAGGGTGAGTGAGGGTGAGGTGTTGAGGGTGAGTGAGGGTGAGGGGTTGAGGCTGAGGGTGAGGGGGTGAGGGTGAGTGTGGGTGAGGCGTTGAGGGTGAGTGATGGTGAGGTGTTGAGGGTGAGTGAGGGTGAGGTGTTGAGGGTGAGTGAGGGTGAGGGTTTGAGGCTGAGGGTGAGGGGCTGAGGGTGAGTGTGGGTGAGGCGTTGAGGGTGAGTGATGGTGAGGTGTTGAGGGTGATTGAGGATGAGTGAGAGTGAGGGTGAGTGAGGTGTTAATGGTGAGGTGTTGAGGGTGAGTGAAGTGTTGCTGTGGTGGTAAGTGTTTTTTTGTGGCTGTAGTGTGATAGTGTGTTGACGGTGAGTGAGGGTGAGGTGTTGAGGGTGAGGTAGTGAGAGTGAGTGAGGATGAGTGAGGGTGATGTGTTGAGTCTGCAGTGTGGGTGTATGGCTATTGAAAGCGTGCCTTGATAGCTGTTGGTGTGTGTTCTTGTTGAAAGGGTACATGCTCTGTTTGTGTGACGTTTGTCTGCTGAATAATGGTGTTGTTGTTATGAGTGGTGCAGTGTCGTTGTAGAGTGATAGTTTGTTGATGGTGAATTATGCTGTTGTGGTGGTGGAGAGTGATGCTGGTGTGTTGGTGAGTGATGTTAGTGTGGTGCTGATTAAAGCATTTGTGATGATGAGTGGTGCTGCGTTGTTGATGAGTGGTGCTGTGTTGGTGTTAACTTATTACCACCACAGCATGAATCCGGCCTACAACAGTAGCACTTCTGACAACAACATCACTGAGCACCAGCAATGCAACACGCAGCAACAGCACATTATCACTCTGCCCCCCCCCACAGTACTATTGAGCAACCACACAGCATTAGTCTTGTATAGTTATTGTCTTTTTAAAAATGTATCAGCAACAGCTATTGTTCTGTATGTAGTATTGGCACATTGAACATTGTTTGAAATTTTCCCACCCAGAACGAAAAAGACCATGCTACAGGATATGTTCAAAATATTATCTTTATTTTCACTAAACACAAATCAATAATTATTTATTTTACATTGTCAAAAAATTGTAATTGTGAGCGTTTTAACTTAATCACTTAAATCTTCCTCCGACTTTTCTTTAAGAATTTTAGTAATTTTGCCATTGCAAAATATAACCTCACATGTTTGAGGCAAATAATGAAGTAGTGCTTCACCAATGTCATCCACCTCTTCGTCCAACATAAACCATTGTATAAGTGTTTGATTTTGTACATCCATCGATTGAAAAATATCTGTGTTGGTTATTTTTGTTGTTAAGGTGCTCCAATCTCCGTTTGTGCTTTCCACGCCATATATTTCGACGTCAATATTATCTTGTGGTGGTGTTGTTACCTGTTGTAGTAAATCAAAACATAGTTATTTTTTTTCCCCAAAAAGGTTACAGTGTGTTTCAGAGAGAGTGTTGTACAGAGGCAGTTGTACAGAGGCAGTTGTAGACAGAGGCAGTTGTAGAGGGAGGCAGTTGTAGAGAGAGGCAGTTGTAGAGAGAGGCAGTTGGAGAGAGAGGCTGCTGTAGAGAGGCAGTTTTAGAGAGAGGCAGATGTAGAGAGAGGCTGCTGTAGAGAGAGGCTGCTGTAGAGAGAGGCTGCTGTAGAGAGAGGCTGCTGTAGAGAGAGGCTGCTGTAGAGAGAGGCTTCTGTACAGAGAGGCTGCTGTACAGAGAGGCTGCTGTACAGGGAGTCTGATGTACAGAGAGGATGCTGTAGTGAGAGGCAGTTGTAGAGAGAGGCAGTTGTAGAGAGAGGCAGTTGTAGAGAGAGGCAGTTGGAGAGAGAGGCTGCTGTAGAGAGGCAGTTTTAGAGAGAGGCAGATGTAGAGAGAGGCAGATGTAGAGAGAAGCTGCTGTAGAGAGAGGCTGCTGTAGAGAGAGGCTGCTTTAGAGAGAGGCTGCTGTAGAGAGAGGCTGCTGTAGAGAGAGGCTGCTGTAGAGAGAGGCTTATGTACAGAGAGGCTGCTGTACAGAGAGGCTGCTGTACAGGGAGTCTGATGTACAGAGAGGATGCTGTAGAGAGAGGCAGTTGTAGAGAGAGGCAGTTGTAGAGAGAGGCAGTTGTAGAGAGAGGCAGTTGTAGAGCGAGGCAGTTGTAGAGCGAGGCAGTTGTAGAGCGAGGCAGTTGTAGAGCGAGGCAGTTGTAGAGCGAGCGTGTTGTAGAGCGAGCGTGTTGTAGAGCGAGCGTGTTGTAGAGCGAGCGTGTTGTAGAGCGAGCGTGTTGTAGAGCGAGCGTGTTGTAGAGAGAGCGTGTTGTAGAGAGAGCGTGTTGTAGAGAGAGCGTGTTGTAGAGAGAGCGTGTTGTAGAGAGAGCGTGTTGTAGAGAGGGTGTTGTAGAGAGAGAGTGTTGATGAGAGAGAGTGTTGATGAGAGAGCGTGTTGTAGAGAGAGCGTGTTGTAGAGAGAGGGTGTTGTAGAGAGAGTGTGTTGTAGAGAGAGGGTGTTGTAGAGAGAGCGTGTTGTAGAGAGAGCGTGTTGTAGAGAGAGCGTGTTGTAGAGAGAGCATGTTGTCGAGAGAGTGTGTTGTAGAGAGAGCGTGTTGTAGAGAGAGCGTGTTGTAGAGAGAGCGTGTTGTAGAGAGAGCGTGTTGTAGAGAGAGCGTGTTGATGAGAGAGGGTGTTGTAGAGAGAGGGTGTTGTAGAGAGAGGGTGTTGTAGAGAGAGGGTGTTGTAGAGAGAGCGTGTTGTAGAGAGAGGGTGTTGTAGAGAGAGGGTGTTGTAGAGAGAGGGTGTTGTAGAGAGAAATTGTTGTAGAGAGAGCGTGTTGTATAGAGAGCGTGTTGTAGAGAGAGCGTGTTGTAGAGAGAGCGTGTTGTAGAGAGAGGGTGTTGTAGAGAGAGGGTGTTGTAGAGAGAGGGTGTTGTAGAGAGAGGGTGTTGTAGAGAGAGGGTGTTGTAGAGAGAGGGTGTTGTAGAGAGAGGGTGTTGTAGAGAGAGGGTGTTGTAGAGAGAGGGTGTTGTAGAGAGAGGGTGTTGTAGACAGAGGGTGTTGTAGAGAGAGGGTGTTGTAGAGAGAGTGTGTTGTAGAGAGAGGGTGTTGTAGAGAGAGGGTGTTGTAGAGAGAGCGTGTTGTAGTGAGAGGGTGTTGTAGAGAGAGGGTGTTGTAGAGAGACGGTGTTGTAGAGAGAGGGTGTTGTAGAGATAGGCTCTTTTTAGAGAGAGTCTGTTTTAGAGAGAGAGTGGAGAGAGTGTTGTAGAGAGAGCGTGAGTGTGTGTCTGTGTGTTGAAGTGATAGAGTAAGGGGAGCGTGAGAGAGCGTGTGTTCCTTACTTTTAATTTGCTGTGCCTTGTCGTGTTCAATATTTTCTGTCCATTAAATTCATGTACTGTGACATGAGTTAACATGACATATTCTCCAATGTTAATTGAGAAATCAGTAGCCTCTCTCCATAATGTGACTTTTATGTCATCAGTGGCATCTTTTAATGTAATTGATTTTATTGCCGTATGTTGTCCATTAATGAGTACAAGTTTACTTTCCTCTTCCTAAAAAGAAATAATAGTGTTAAAAATGTAAAAGTACAGAAGTGAAACATAATAATTTTCCAAGCATTGAAGACATAATTATTAAGGGCTATTGCTCTTTTCCAATGTACGGTGTTGTTCCCAAGTATGTTAAAAAATCTTTAACTCTGATGTCTCAGTTTGGCGCTCTTCTTAAAACACCTATCAACTTTACTTTTAGAAATGCAGTGTATCTTTAGCTCACCTATTTACACATTGTTAATTCTTCTTATTTGGCTGCTGTACAGATCATTTATGATCGATATGACCCCTCAGAAACATACCACCATATGTAATGTGTTACAGAGACCACACACAGAACTGCAGCCACTCTAAATGAAAGAACATGTAAGCATCAAATAGTACACATACACACAAAGACACACACACTGATAAAGGGAAAATAAATATTGTCAATGGCATAGACAACACAACACACACAAACGGACAAGTCAAGCAGCGATACCAACAGTAGAAATCACCACAACTTACTTCTGAAATGGTGCCACACACTGTCATAAGACTTCTCAAAGATGCCCGCTTTATTTCTTTTATTGGCGAAGCAGATGGTGCAGGAGGCTGCAAAATGTTTTCCGCTTCTTGAATTAGTTCTTGAGTTATAGTCATTGCTGGAAATTTTGTTACTTTTGTTTGCTTAGTAATCAGAATTGTGTTGTTTTTAATTATAAAATTGCGTATAAGTAGTCCACAAGTTTTTTGTGTCTGCTGATATAAAGTTTCCTGGTAGCACGTAGCTTTGATTGTTCCAGTTTTGTCTGCCAGAGCCAAATGAAAAAGTACTTTATTTTCTTGTTTTGCGTTTTTGTAATTCGTTTTGCTTGAGCACTTGATCACATTAACTCTTATGGGTTTTTCATATGGCTTGTTGTCATTTGTAGTAATGTTACCGATTTCTTCAATAGTCAACATCTGAAATAGAAATATAAGTTACAACAAATGTTAAATACAAATCCATCGTGCTTTATGATCACTGTAATAGCATTCTAATATACCATAACTTTGAAGTATGTAATTGGTATATATATGATCTAAGATAGATTGGTAGTCTGTTGTGTAAGTATCTATAAGTTGTGTACATTGCAACTTACTCTCAAAGAACCCAATGAGTTTGTTAGTTTGTGAATTGCTTTGAGAGACATCCACATTGAAATCTCCCATAATGATGAATTTGTGTGCTGGATAAAAATTAGTGATACTGGTAATAATTTCTAAAAGATCTGTAATAAGTTTCTGTGGTGGTTTGTAGACTATAATAATAAGGTAATCTGTGTCCTGAATCTGTAATGTAAAATGTAAAATGTCTATCCCTTGGTGTGTTTCATAAATAGGTAATATCCTAAGCTCTTTCTTGTAGTAGAGTATCATCCCATGGTTAGTGTTGTATGTATGAAATTTATCAAATATCATGTGATCATATTGTTCTACATAAAAATCATTTGCAGTTGAGATCCTTGTTGTGTTGATCTCAGTTAAGCAAATAATGTCTGCTTGCATTATGTTACTATCAGCTATCATTGATGTGAAATGCTTCTGAAGTGATCGTATATTGTGTGTTATAATATTGAAATGTGTTTTGTATGTATCTAATTGTGGTATTGTGATTTCAAGTTGCATTTCGGTCCTTAATCTTTCCATTTCCTCATTAACTTTTGGGTGTACTATAATTTTAGTATCATCAAAATTCTTCACGTATATGTTCTGTATACATTTAGCTCTGCTTATAGCAACATAATGTAAGTGATGAATTTTGCTATTATTAAAGTGTATATAAAGTGGCTCAATAGTGTCCCCTTGTGTGCGATGTATAGTACGTGCTGATGCTTGTCGTAAAGGAAATTGTTTGCGTATAACAGTAATAAATTTCTTAGTGTATTGAAAATGTCTAGCTATAGCATGTATTGGTGTCCATGACTTTTCTATTTGTGAATGATATAAATGCTTATATTCTTGCCTTGCTTTTTGCCCAACACTAATATTGTCAAATGATACCCAGACTAGAAATGGAGTATTGTTAATAATGTCAACAAATTGGACTATACCAGTTGCGCCATTTGTTAAACCATCATTTACATCCACATTGCAAGTTAAATCATAACGGAGCTGTAAAGCAATGTGTAATGTATGTGCAAGTCCCATAGTTTTTGTTGGATCCTTAGGCAATTGCTTTATTATAGTTTTTTTGACATTTTCTGAAACATCAGAACTCACAGTATCGTTAGCTACTGTTATATACACTGGATAATCCTTGCTATGTTTATCCAAAACAATTCTGTTAATTTCATTAACTTCAACATTTGTAGACATAATGTATGGGATTGTTTCTAAGAGACTCTCATCAGGTGGCATTTCTCTTTGCTTAATTATTAGAATATCTTCTTTAGTATGCTTCCCTTCTCTTAATCTGTTTAGTAGTTCTGCAAATTGTAGATCTTCTTTTTGACGCATAATCTTCGTTAATTCAAAGAGTTTAAAATGTTCTTTCCATAAATTAATACTTAAAGGGCCATACAAATTATTAGAATCCTGAAAAATGTATCTGTCACAAACAGGTTTCAATTGGTAGAAGTCACCAATAGCTATAATAGAAACTCCTCCAAATGGTTCATTTGACGACTTTATTTCTTGTAGTCTGTTATGTATAAAATTAAACATATTTTGACCCACCATCGAAATTTCATCTATAATCAGAACTTTAACATGCATCATTTGCATTTGAAGTGAAGTTCTATTTTCATGACTTAGTGGTTTATAATTAAAACTTTGTGAGACAGGAATTTTGAAAGTACTATGCAATGTTTGGCCTTGAATATTATGTGCTGCTTTGCCTGTTGGAGCAGTAAGTAAGACATGTATATTATCTGGATTTTCCCCTGACTTTGTATTATAGTAGCGTAGTAATGTTTGATGTAGTGCAGTTATTAGAAAGCTTTTACCAACACCAGCCCCTCCAGTGCAGAAAGTATAGCATGGAGTACTTTTCGTTTTTAACAAATTCAAGTGATGGTAAACAAAATTGAGTTGTTGAGCAGTTAAGTTGTGCATTATCTGTTTGTATTTATCATCAGGTAGAATGGAGTTAGTTAAGCTTGTTTCTTCAGTTATTGTTCTAATTCCTAAATCTAATGACAAATCATATAGATGTTGATTTTCTTTATTATTCCCTTTATCACCTACATTTTCTGTTGGTATTAATTGTGGTGATAGAGGAGGGGATAGAATATTTTCATTCGACTCTTCATTCGTAATATTTGTAACTTCACCATGATTATGGTTATATATTTTAACTTGTGAATCAACTACCTTTTTTACTATTAGATACCTTTCAAAGTAAGTATCCTTGTTAGCTATAATTTTATGTTCTTCTCTCCATGGATAGTGCAACATTAATAGTTCTCTATAATATTCTTCTGGCTCTTTGTCTTTGTTAAATCTGCGAAAGCGTATAATTTTTCGCCGTTTGCGCTTACTTAAAGCATACTTGCTATTTATATTCTGCATACCTACATCCTCCTCTGTACATTCTATTTCAATTTCTTCCTCATCTGAGCTGTAAAAGTTTCTTTCAGCAAGTAAATCTTCGGAGTCATTAATTTCTCTGTTATATTTTTTTTTGCTGGAGTAATTAAAATTTGAGGCATAATCAGCTAAAGTACACATTTCTAATGTTTTGGGTCTCTTGCAGTACTTAGCAATAATATTTTCACATTGAATGTCAGTTGAATTTTCTGGCAATGAATTAATAGTTTCCATATCGCGCATTAAATAAGTTCTTTTTTCTGGTGGGCTAGTATTAATAAATACAAATGCCCGTGAACTTTTCCGTAATGGTATCTGAAGAATGAGATATGCTGCTTCTTGAGCACTAATTTCTGTGCAATTGAGGAATTTGTTCCCTATGTGTTTAAGTTGTTCTTTGACATTACTATTGTTTTTCACTTCTTTAGCCGCTTGTGCAATAAGTTTGCTAATTCCTCTTTGCGATTTGCTAATATATGAAATAATATAGACTGCACAAGCATAAGCATCTAGTACAAACTGCAAGTCTATGTTTGCTCGCCAAGCTTTTAGAATCGTACTATTGTAGTTATTAATGAAGCATTCATCTGGTGTTCTTTTTAAAAAAATTGTTGGCTTTTCTAAACTAGTTTGTATCGAAGTGATATATTCTTTATTATCCATCTTAATAACACCTAAGAAATCATCAAAAGAAAGTGTGCTAAAAGTAGCATCATTCATAGCTTCATGGATACGTTTTAGATTATCTTTCCATTGCCTATCTGTGCCTTCAAGTGTCAATGGCTCTAATATGAGAGTTTTTGACATAGGATATTTTGGGTATTGATATTTACATGTTCTTTTTTCTTTGCGGCGGCAATTTTTAGTGTGCCCATGCCTTTGTAAATTTATTAAAGGCTGTAAAACAGTGTCATGTGACTTATTACATTGAATATATTGCTCAATAAACTCATTGACATCTTCTAATGGCGACACACCATAGAGGGGTGCATTTTTTACCCATAGTAATGCATGTATATGTGGAGAACCTCTCTGTTGGAATTCTACTCTGTAAAAGTAGTCAACTATTTCCCCAATTGGATTTGTCCCGTTCATCAAAACACAATTAAACAATTTCCTCACTTGATAGTCAAACTGTCTAGCACATGTAATAGGATCTTCTTGTATTAATCGACATTTAGTTTCCCAAGACATGTTATTGAATTCCTCTTCTGTGCATTCATTTAAGTTTTTAACTCTCAATAATATATTTATTAAATGGTGCCATTTTGTTTCAGCAGCAGATAAAGTCAAGAAAAAAGTTGGTATTCCAAGTTGTCTTATCATAGCAAAAAGATCTCTTTTACAACTTTCCCAATAAGGAGGTGAACTGCGTATAGTTTTCAAAACTTTATAACCTTCATTAAACTGGAACAAATTTTCAATATTATATTTTATATCTTTAGCAGTAATATTCTTACCATCTGTATATTTTTTCCGTATGGAAATATTAATTTTCCCTTGAATTTGCTTAATATGTAATTTTTTAAGTTTAAAGAAAACATTAGTCATACTTTTAGCTACTCTTCTATCATGACTTCTTAATTCCCATTGGCAAATAGTACTATAATGTACCGGTATATGTCTTTCCTTATTGTTTGGCCTTCGTTCTCCACAATAAATTGTAGGGAAAGCCAAAAATTCTGAATCTTTATCCTCATATAAACCTCTTGGTGTATTATATTCAGCTGGAGCTAAACTTAAAACATTTACCCTATTTGAGGTAATAGTTTCATTTGTTAACATAGTATCTAAATTTCCAGCTTCCATGTTCTCAGATGTATCTGAAGAATAGCTTGTGTCGGAATTATCATTTACATTGTTGATTTCTGGAGGTATATACTGCCATTCGGGGTTAATTGTCACACCATATTCATTAAACATGACACTATTGGTTGCTAGCCATGTTGCTGCCTTTTTAACTGTGTTTGGGCGAATATTTTCATAATGCGTGTGCGATCTATACATTAGTTTCCTTTTTAATTTTACTGGGATGGTCATGGCATCATTCATTTGCCTCGGTAAAATTGTAACTGTTGTCATGACATCTGCAGGTACATTAACAACAGCACCTGATAATGATTTTTGAAATCCGCGTGGTAAACTACGAATTTGTAAAAAAGGTATCCTCGGAGAAACTAATCTTTCTTCTAAATCGTATAATTCTAATTCAATTGGTACATTTGGAAATGACATGCCATTTAGGACTGAACATGGTGGTATTTTATCTTTTCTGATGTAAGTATAGCAAGTCATACAAATTAAATTTGTTTTCTTGCTACTAATGTTACACCTTTTAAACATGTCTGTTTCACAAACAGTGCGAGTATTTTTAATTGTTTGTTTATGCCACAACTGGTTGCAAATCGTACAAACATACTCTGGTCCATGCAATATTTCACGATGGAATTTATTAATAATTAAATGGATTTGTTTATTACCTTTGCGTTTTTCTCCCACCGTTAACATTACATTTGTTGTGTTTTTTTCAACACCTTTATTTCCAAGATTGTCAATGGGTCCTTGTGCATCACTTCTATTTTTCCTTTTTTCCTGACTATGTTCTGAAAGGCTAAAGTAATCAAAGTTGATTTGACAGTGTTTATTTGTCTCCAGAATAGAAGTACTTGTTTGTAGCAAATGAGTTTCCTTACTAGTATTGATATTATTCACCTTACTTTGAGTTGCTAAAGCGTCCATAGAAAGTAAACTCGCTTTATTTGCTTTTCTTTTTCGTCCCAGAGGTAAACTTCCAGTTGGTCTGTTTGGTTGAAGTACTTTATTTCCAACATTGTCAATTGTTCCTAGTGCAACAGTAGTATTTTCACTATTTTTTGCACTATGTTCAGAAAGTGTCAAGTTTGCTTTTTTTATTAGAGACTGTTTGTTTGTCCCCATAATAAAAATACTTGTTCCTGCCAAATGCTTGTTCTTACTCGTATTTCTAATACTGCAATTACTTACAGTACGTAAAGGGTCTGAAGAAAGCAAACTCCCTTCAAAAATAGAATTGTCAATAACTTGAGTAGTATGTCCAAAGATGTTAGTAACTGGAGTTAAAAGACTATTTTTCTTGTGCACTCGAAGTGCTCTTTGGAATGTTTGCTTCAAAATTTCTTTTACATCTATTGGTGTTAATTCAAATGGTATGCAATCCTGCGGAGAATTTCTAAATTTTTTGGCTAGATTAATTACATATTCCATAAGTGCTTCAAAAGTTGGAAATTCTAGAGTTACACAGGTTCCATTTGAATGTGGCATGCCTTCATTGTCCCTGCTATGTGAATCAAATACATAGTATGTTTGCCTATTTTTAAAAATAGAAATGACATATACACTCATACAAAGTAGTACCCCACAGTACTTCGAAATCCCTAAATGCAATGCACTGTTAATATCTGGATAGTTTTCATCAAAACGTTTAAGGACATTTCCATAGAAAGGGTTGCGTAGAGTAAGTGAATAAAACCTATTATTGTGCTCTATATATTTTGGCAAATCATCAGGATGCATAAGTGTTTCATTGTTAAAAGAATGCATTTGTAGATACAAAGCATCTCCAAGGTCCATGATATAATGTAGATCGTTGGAGTTCCATGTATTAACTGGTTTGCACACATTGTGCAAAATAGCAAAAGTACTATTTGGTAAGCATTGCTTCCCTTTAGATGTACTATTAAATCTTGTATTGCCTTGATGGTAACTGGCTTTTAAACATCTATGCATGGTTTTTTGTACTCCCTTTACTTTATCCCTCAAAAGTCTATTCACAGAAGTAAGTCAAATTACTTATGTAATAACTATTTATAGTTGTTTCCAACCAAGAATATTATTTACCTTGTTTTGTGGGTGATTGTACCTCAATGGATGAATCTGAAATAAGAGTAATATGAATTGTCAGAATATTATTTACATGAAATGACACGTCAAATCCTAAAAAAAAAAAGGAAATGCAATAGTAGTTTGTAAAGTTAGTATACTTTTGTGTGAGAGTGTGACAGAGGGCATGATAATAGATTGTGTGTGTGTGTGTGTGCCTTGTTTTACTTTCATGAGCAACTTTGTAGTGTGAAAGTGTGTGATGTGTAGAGCGTATGCTTGTTGCTCTGCATACTGAGTACAGTTTGTGAAGTAGAGAAAAAATGAATGTAGTGAGATAAACATTTCTATATTTTGTATGAAATGAGTGTTGATAGAAAATGCTAAGAAGTAGGGTGAAAAATAATGGAAGCATGAAAGTTAGTGAGCCAGTTAAAGTAATTGGTATTTCTTTTGGTAATGTATTATTATGAACACATCATTCTGACAGGAAAGTTGTGAGGGAGTATAGTAAGCGGCAAAGTGTGTGCGCTTTGGCATGCACGAGAACTGATTAATGTGAAAGTGAATTTGATAACTCAGTTTCCCTATAAAATAGTCACTATGAGCATCCTCCACCCCCCAAAAGTAAAGAGTGACAGTATTTTACGTTGTTAGTCCGAATACTTGAGTCTCATAATGGCATGTAAAAGTGGTAGTCAACTGTTGTAAGAAAGTAGATGAAAGCATCTGCTGTTCTAAATAACAATTAGCATGAGACTTGTTATAGTTGTAAAATAGCACCAAAAAAACAGTAATGTTAATGTAATAAACGTTCCTGATAAGTAGCAAAGTGTTGTAAGCTTTGTGTGCCAAAGGATGGAGCAGTGGAGTAGCAAGGAAATGTTGTGCATGGAGGGGACAATATGTATAATTAGTGTGAGCTACATATGCAGAGGTAGGAGTTGACTTTGATAGACATTCTGTGCATTTATGGGACCTGTGCTGTATTTGAGTAACATATGGTTCGAATTAGTGTCCCCTGTTTGTTACCATAAGGAGGGCTCATCAGAATTGGAAGGGTAGGCTGTGCAGGCATGGCCTTCTTATTTGTACAAAGCATTGGCACTTTAGTATTGAATTAGCAGGTCAAATAGTTCAAGAGATGTGGCAAATGGGTGTGAGATGCCCATACCCGTCGGTGATTGGGATAGGATAACAAAGAGACAGGAACAGAGATGTATTATTCGTGTATGTGTCCCAGCCATTTAAATATTGTAAAATAATTTGATAGTATGGATTGCTGAGTCCGGTGTCACTGCACCTGCTGCACGAACGGAAAGCGTGTCTCTGAAAGAGTGTGTGCAAGGGAGAGGGGAGAGGCATGGTGAGTTGTGCTTGGTGTTTACTCAAAAGTAACATGTAGGGCGTTGTAGGTGACAGGCCAAGTCAGCATAAGATATATATTCCAAATAAATGCGCGTCCAGCATTATTTACTGTGAAAATAAATACAAAGATGTGTCAGAAATGTGCTGCAGGTAGAGGTGTGGTTCGGAAGAGACAGTAGCAGTATACTGTGTAGATAAAAGGTAGTGACGAAGGGTATGCTATTTAAGAACGCATGTGGCAGAGATGTAAGAAATAATGTGATAGTATGGATTGCTGAGTCCGGTGTCACTGCACCTGCTGCACGAACGGAAACCGTGACAGGGATGGATAAGCTAAGGAAGGGTGGGTATGCTTGCAAGATGCACGTGTAAATGTTGTGAACGTGTGCATGTTTCCGTGGATGAAAGGAAAAGAGATAGAGTGTGATGGCTGTGTTGTACGTGTTTCTGTGCGTGAATGCAAAAGAGAAAGTCTGTTGTCTGTTTGTGCATGTTGAGGTCGGTGATTGGGATAGGATAACAAAGAGACAGGAACAGAGATGTATTATTCATGTATGTGTCCCAGCCATTTAAATATTGTAAAATAATTTGATAGTATGGATTGCTGAGTCCGGTGTCACTGCACCTGCTGCACGAACGGAAAGCGTGTCTCTGAAAGAGTGTGTGCAAGGGAGAGGGGAGAGGCATGTTGAGTTGTGCTTGGTGTTTACTCAAAAGTAACATGTAGGGCGTTGTAGGTGACAGGCCAAGTCAGCATAAGATATATATTCCAAACAAATGCGCGTCCAGCATTATTTACTGTGAAAATAAATACAAAGATGTGTCAGAAATGTGCTGCAGGTAGAGGTGTGGTTCGGAAGAGACAGTAGCAGTATACTGTGTAGATAAAAGGTAGTGACGAAGGGTATGCTATTTAAGAACGCATGTGGCAGAGATGTAAGAAATAATGTGATAGTATGGATTGCTGAGTCCGGTGTCACTGCACCTGCTGCACGAACGGAAACCGTGACAGGGAGGGATAAGCTAAGGAATGTTGGGTATGCTTGCAAGATGCACGTGTAAATGTTGTGAACGTGTGCATGTTTCCGTGGATGAAAGGAAAAGAGATAGAGTGTGATGGCTGTGGTGTACGTGTTTCTGTGCGTGAATGCAAAAGAGAAAGTCTGTTGTCTGTTTGTGCATGTTGTGGTCGGTGATTGGGATAGGATAACAAAGAGACAGGAACAGAGATGTATTATTCGTGTATGTATCCCAGGCATTTAAATATTGTAAAATAATTTGATAGTATGGATTGCTGAGTCCGGTGTCACTGCACCTGCTGCACGAACGGAAAGCGTGTCTCTGAAAGAGTGTGTGCAAGGGAGAGGGGAGAGGCATGGTGAGTTGTGCTTGGTGTTTACTCAAAAGTAACATGTAGGGCGTTGTAGGTGACAGGCCAAGTCAGCATAAGATATATATTCCAAATAAATGCGCGTCCAGCATTATTTACTGTGAAAATAAATACAAAGATGTGTCAGAAATGTGCTGCAGGTAGAGGTGTGGTTCGGAAGAGACAGTAGCAGTATGCTGTGTAGATAAAAGGTAGTGACGAAGGGTATGCTATTTAAGAACGCATGTGGCAGAGATGTAAGAAATAATGTGATAGTATGGATTGCTGAGTCCGGTGTCACTGCACCTGCTGCACGAACGGAAACCGTGACAGGGAGGGATAAGCTAAGGAAGGGTGGGTATGCTTGCAAGATGCACGTGTAAATGTTGTGAACGTGTGCATGTTTCCGTGGATGAAAGGAAAAGAGAGAGAGTGTGATGGCTGTGGTGTACGTGTTTCTGTGCGTGAATGCAAAAGAGAAAGTCTGTTGTCTGTTTGTGCATGTTGTGGCCGGTGATTGGGATAGGATAACAAAGAGACAGGAACAGAGATGTATTATTCGTGTATGTGTCCCAGGCATTTAAATATTGTAAAATAATTTGATAGTATGGATTGCTGAGTCCGGTGTCACTGCACCTGCTGCACGAACGGAAAGCGTGTCTCTGAAAGAGTGTGTGCAAGGGAGAGGGGAGAGGCATGGTGAGTTGTGCTTGGTGTTTACTCAAAAGTAACATGTAGGGCGTTGTAGGTGACAGGCCAAGTCAGCATAAGATATATATTCCAAAGAAATGCGCGTCCAGCATTATTTACAGTGAAAATAAATACAAAGATGTGTCAGAAATGTGCTGCAGGTAGAGGTGTGGTTCGGAAGAGACAGTAGCAGTATACTGTGCAGATAAAAGGTAGTGACGAAGGGTATGGTATTTAAGAACGCATGTGGCAGAGATGTAAGAAATAATGTGATAGTATGGATTGCTGAGTCCGGTGTCACTGCACCTGCTGCACGAACGGAAACCGTGACAGGGAGGGATAAGCTAAGGAAGGGTGGGTATGCTTGCA
Source organism: Lissotriton vulgaris (assembly GCF_964263255.1). NCBI lineage: Eukaryota > Metazoa > Chordata > Amphibia > Caudata > Salamandridae > Lissotriton > Lissotriton vulgaris. Next base: position 971,995,880 of record NC_141697.1, read on the forward strand.
AGATGCACGTGTAAATGTTGTGAACGTGTGCATGTTTCCGTGGATGAAAGGAAAAGAGATAGAGTGTGATGGCTGTGGTGTACGTGTTTCTGTGCGTGAATGCAAAAGAGAAAGTCTGTGTGGCAGGAGTGCTGATACGGCAAGGCTGTGTTGGCGTGGAGAAAGAGAGGAGGTGCTGATGTGTGAGGGGGAAGTCGCGGAGAGAGAGGAGAGGTGCTGGTGTGAGAGGGGAGAGTTGCTGGTGCGGGAAGAGTGCTGCTCGGGCAAGGCTGTGTTTGCGGAGAGAGAGAGGGGAGGTGCTGGTGTGGGAGGGGAGAGTTGCTGGTGTGGGAGGAATGCTGCTAGGGGAGGAGAAGCCCTGGACGTGAATGCTCGTGCATGTTTAAAAATACCCTTATTTCACTAAGCGTTTCCGTAAGACAGATAATTGTATGACAACAGTAACATGCAGATGTACTCACCTAAATAATTGTTTGTTGAAGATCACAAGTGGTAAAGAATGATTTCAAAACAGTCTGTGTTGTATCTGTAAAAGAAAAATCATAATTTAGTCACATGTATTACGTTCATCTTTAATGCTCATTAGAGTACGATTGATATTTTTTGGGTGAGGTCAATGAAACAAATGTGTTGGTTAATATTTTTGTGGATCTGGCAATGTAGTTATAGGAACCATAAGAAGGAGGGTAAGATCGAATAAGAAAGTGTTCATGAGCTGAAGTGAGCAAAGTAAAGGCGAAAATGAATGGTAAGAGTGTGCTGTTAAAGGGACCTAAAAGAGTGAACGCTGAAAAAATATCTGTTTAGAAAGTGGAGAGATACAGGGGAGAATGTGTATAGGTAGAAAGCTTGAAAATGAGAGGAGAAAGAGATAAGGAAATGTAGAGACGACCAAGTAATTTAAACTTGTAAGGAAAAGTCAAGTGTAGTACGAAAAAAAGTACAAATGCACTTACATTCGAAAGTAGTCGCGTAGTGTCTTTGAATCTGTAGTCTTCGTTGCAAATACAGCGTCGTCCCGTGGGTCACTCTTGTGTTTCTGGAGACGAAAAAGGCTATGGCTCACAATGAGCCTTTCGTGATCTTAAATAGGCGAAGTGGAGAAGTTTCCTGGTAAGGTGTTTGGAAGTGGACAAAGGATGAAAGGTACATCCCCTTCCCTTGGCCCCGGGAGATGTCTCCAGAGATAATGTGTGTAACTCCCAAGTGTGAAAATGTGAATGTGTATGTAGATGTAGGTTCGATTGTGGCGCCACTAGCGACTTTCGTGTCTCCTTGAGGCACGACTTGTTAATGTACGTGTCTTCACGCACGCAGCAAGGAAGAAGCATTCCGAAAAAAAAGTAACGTAAATCCTAGGAAAGCTTATATTTATCCATATATTTTTAAAACTAAACAAAGTATAAAGCAATGAAGGGTGTAAAAGGTACGTGGGTATAAAGATAAAAATCTAGCGGCGTTGTAGTCCTAAATGTGACGTTAAGAATTCGTGCTCATTCTTTCACAGTAAATGCTAGTGAAGTAAAAGAGCACTTGGCACACTAAGATGTCAAACATATTGTAACTGTGTAATCTATTCATCAGTTGTGTGTGATAGAAAAGGATGTATAGTGTTTGTGTGTATGCATGTGCTAAGCATATACTGAGGGCTAGTGTTCTATGTAGATTGTTAAGAACTGCACAAAAACTTCCTGACTGAGGCCTGTGTGCACTGACAGGGAGGGCTGTTTGGACTGAATGATTGTTGTGTGCACTGTGAGTTATGTTTGTGTGCAGATAGTGTCTGCAGTAGGAACGGATATCGTACTGTATGCAGTGTGTTTGAAGGATGTGTGCATTGTTAGTGAGGCCTGTGTGCAGTGCGAGTGACGCCTGTGTGCAGGTGGATTTAGAGTTGATAAAAGTCTGAGAATGAGTTCTGTGTGCACTGACAGTGAGGTCTGTGTGGACTGATTGATGGTTGTGTGCACTGTACGTTATGTCTGTGTGCAGATATTGATTGCAGTACGCACTGATAGCGTACTGTATGCAGTGTGTTTGAAGGATGTGTGCATTGTTAGTGAGGGCTGTCTGTAGTGTGAATGACGCTTGTGTGCAAGTTTTTTCCTGTTGCGTGCACTGAGTGAGTGCTGGGTGCACTGTAAGTTCTGTCTGTGTGCAGTAAGTATGTGCAGTACGCACTGATAGCGTACTGTATGCATTGTGTTAGAAGTCTGTGTAAAGTGTTATAAAGGGCTGTGTGCACTTTGAGTGAGGCCTGTGTGCAGTGTGAGTAAGTGCTGTGAGCAGTGACTGATAGGTGCTTGCACTGAGTAACGCTCTTGCTTACATTTTTCTTTTGATGGTAATGCGTTAGTGATATGTTTAGAATTAGTGTGGCATGTGTGTTTGCGAAAGGAGTGAGCAGCGTAGTCTGAAAGGTATTGTGTGCAGGCATGGAATTATTATATGTACAAAGCATAGGCACTTTCGTTTTGTATTTGCAGGTCAAATCCTTCAAGAGATGTGGCAAAGTGGTATGAGCTCCCTGTGCCTAATGAGTGATTAGCCGAATCGGATGACGATTGTGTAGATGCATGTCACTAATGTGTGTTGAGAAGTAGTGTACATTTAGTGTGTATGTCCAAGTTGTGTATAGTTTGGCAAACATTGTCAATTCCGATGACACAGACTTTTATATATGTGTCGCAGTGTTGTGATCTGTGCGTGCATTAGGAGGGAGCAGCAGAATTGGCTCAATATACTGTGTGGATCAAAGGTAGTGACGAAGGGTGTGCTATTTAAGAGCACGTACAGCTGTAGTTAGTATATAGTATTGAAGATGCATGTTCTAAATAATGTGTTTTTCGTCAAAAGCGTTACTTATTAAAGTGTTGTGAGTTCTATGTAAAAAGAAAGGATGGAAGAGCGTAGTAGGAAGGATGGGCTATGGAGTCATGTGACAAATGTGTTAAAAGTGGCGTGTAATATTGTCTGAAAATGTGTACTTCAAATATTTTTCAAGATGTGGCGAAGTGGTGTGATCTCCCTGTGCAAAGTGAATGAGCAGCAGGGTTGAGTTTCGAGGGTGTGCATTTATGTGACGAATGTGTGTTGTGAAAGAGACTGAGGTTAAGACAAGGTGGGATAAGGTAAGTAAGGGTGGATATGCTTGCAAGATGCACGTGTAAATGTTGTGAACGTGTGCGTGTTTCCGTGGATGAATGGGAAAAGACAGAGTCTGAGGGCTGTGTGTTAGTTACTGTGGTGCGTGTGGACGGCCCTGATCCGCACACGTAAAATATCGTGTTATGATGGTCGATTTGTTGTGGGTGAATGCCCTAAGCAGGCCCTTCGGGATGTTGCTATGCATGTTTTGTGTGTAACTTTTCACTATGAAACGTAAGTATAAAACAATAAGACCATTCATTGTACGTGCATGTCATCGAATGTGTAAAAGAACGTGCCGCTTGACACATTGTTTCTAAAGTTGCTTCCCTTGCTTTATGGTTTGTGTGAAAAAAAGGCGCCTTTCGGTCTCTTTAGTTAACATTTGCATTTCCCCGCGGATGGCCGACAACAGATTACAATCTTTACGACTCTGCTGAAAGCAATTCAGTCTCCTGGGGTGGTTAGGCCACAGACGTTTGACTCTGGCCCCCTCCCCACCTTACAGAGGTGAAAAGAAAGAAGAAAAAAAAAAAAAAAGAAGTTGTCGTGCATGAAAGAGAGAGTCTAGCCTGTTTGTTTTAGTGCGTATTTGCGCGAGTAAAAGGACGAAAGGGCCAGATGAATGAAAAGACTGAAGTTAAGACAGGGAGGGATAAGCTAAGGAAGGGTGGGTATGCTTGCAAGATGCACGTGTAAATGTTGTGAACGTGTGCATGTTTCCGTGGATGAAAGGAAAAGAGATAGAGTGTGATGGCTGTGGTGTACGTGTTTCTGTGCGTGAATGCAAAAGAGAAAGTCTGTTGTCTGTTTGTGCATGTTGTGGTCCGTGATTGGGATAGGATAACAAAGAGACAGGAACAGAGATGTATTATTCGTGTATGTGTCCCAGGCATTTAAATATTGTAAAACAATTTGATAGTATGGATTGCAGAGTCCGGTGTCACTGCACCTGCTGCACGAACGGAAAGCGTGTCTCTGAAAGAGTGTGTGCAAGGGAGAGGGGAGAGGCATGGTGAGTTGTGCTTGGTGTTTACTCAAAAGTAACATGTAGGGCGTTGTAGGTGACAGGCCAAGTCAGCATAAGATATATATTCGAAAGAAATGCGCGTCCAGCATTATTTAATGTGAAAATAAATACAAAGATGTGTCAGAAATGTGCTGCAGGTAGAGGTGTGCTTCGGAAGACACAGTAGCAGTATACTGTGTAGATAAAAGGTAGTGACGAAGGGTATGCTATTTAAGAACGCATGTGGCAGAGATGTAAGAAATAATGTGATAGTATGGATTGCTGAGTCCGGTGTCACTGCACCTGCTGCACGAACGGAAACCGTGACAGGGAGGGATAAGGTAAGGAAGATTGGGTATGCTTGCAAGATGCACGTGTAAATGTTGTGAACGTGTGCATGTTTCCGTGGATGAAAGGAAAAGAGATAGAGTGTGATGGCTGTGGTGTACGTGTTTCTGTGCGTGAATGCAAAAGAGAAAGTCTGTTGTCTGTTTGTGCATGTTGTGGTCCGTGATTGGGATAGGATAACAAAGAGACAGGAACAGAGATGTATTATTCGTGTATGTGTCCCAGCCATTTAAATATTGTAAAACAATTTGATAGTATGGATTGCTGAGTCCGGTGTCACTGCACCTGCTGCACGAACGGAAAGCGTGTCTCTGAAAGAGTGTGTGCAAGGGAGAGGGGAGAGGCATGGTGAGTTGTGCTTGGTGTTTACTCAAAAGTGACATGTAGGGTAAGTAAGGGTGGATATGCTTGCAAGATGCACGTGTAAATGTTGTGAACGTGTGCGTGTTTCCGTGGATGAATGGGAAAAGACCGAGTCTGAGGGCTGTGTGTTAGTTACTGTGGTGCGTGTGGACGGCCCTGATCCGCACACATAAAATATCGTGTTATGATGGTCGATTTGTTGTGGGTGAATGCCCTAAGCAGGCCCTTCGGGATGTTGCTATGCATGTTTTGTGTGTAACTTTTCACTATGAAACGTAAGTATAAAACAATAAGACCATTGTACGTGCATGTCATCGAATGTGTAAAAGAACGTGCCGCTTGACATATTGTTTCTAAAGTTGCTTCCCTTGCTTTATGGTTTGTGTGAAAAAAAAGGCGCCTTTCGGTGTCTTTAGTTAACATTTGCATTTCCCCGCGGATGGCCGACAACAGATTACAATCTTTACGACTCTGCTGAAAGCAATTCAGTCTCCTGGGGTGGTTAGGCCACAGACGTTTGACTCTGGCCCCCTCCCCACCTTACAGAGGTGAAAAGAAAGAAGAAAAAAAAAAAAAAAAGTTGTCGTGCATGAAAGAGAGAGTCTAGCCTGTTTGTTTTAGTGCGTATTTGCGCGAGTAAAAGGACGAAAGGGCCAGATGAATGAAAAGACTGAAGTTAAGACAGGGAGGGATAAGCTAAGGAAGGGTGGGTATGCTTGCAAGATGCACGTGTAAATGTTGTGAACGTGTGCATGTTTCCGTGGATGAAAGGAAAAGAGATAGAGTGTGATGGCTGTGGTGTACATGTTTCTGTGCGTGAATGCAAAAGAGAAAGTCTGTGTCTGTTTGTGCATGTTGTGGTCCGTGATTGAGATAGGATAACAAAGAGACAGGAACAGAGATGTATTATTCGTGTATGTGTCCCAGCCATTTAAATATAGTCAAACAATTTGATAGTATGGATTGCTGAGTCCGGTGTCACTGCACCTGCTGCACGAACGGAAAGCGTGTCTCTGAAAGAGTGTGTGCAAGGGAGAGGAGAGAGGCATGGTGAGTTGTGCTTGGTGTTTACTCAAAAGTAACATGTAGGGTAAGTAAGGGTGGATATGCTTGCAAGATGCACGTGTAAATGTTGTGAACGTGTGCGTGTTTCCGTGGATGAATGGGAAAAGACAGAGTCTGAGGGCTGTGTGTTAGTTACTGTGGTGCGTGTGGACGGCCCTGATCCGCACACGTAAAATATCGTGTTATGATGGTCGATTTGTTGTGGGTGAATGCCCTAAGCAGGCCCTTCGGGATGTTGCTATGCATGTTTTGTGTGTAACTTTTCACTATGAAACGTAAGTATAAAACAATAAGACCATTGTACGTGCATGTCATCGAATGTGTAAAAGAACGTGCCGCTTGACATATTGTTTCTAAAGTTGCTTCCCTTGCTTTATGGTTTGTGTGAAAAAAAAGGCGCCTTTCGGTCTCTTTAGTTAACATTTGCATTTCCCCGCGGATGGCCGACAACAGATTACAATCTTTACGACTCTGCTGAAAGCAATTCAGTCTCCTGGGGTGGTTAGGCCACAGACGTTTGACTCTGGCCCCCTCCCCACCTTACAGAGGTGAAAAGAAAGAAGATAAAAAAAAAAAAGTTGTCGTGCATGAAAGAGAGAGTGTAGCCTGTTTGTTTTAGTGCGTATTTGCGCGAGTAAAAGGACGAAAGGGCCAGATGAATGAAAAGACTGAAGTTAAGACAGGGAGGGATAAGCTAAGGAAGGGTGGGTATGCTTGCAAGATGCACGTGTAATTGTTGTGAACGTGTGCATGTTTCCGTGGATGAAAGGAAAAAAGATAGAGTGTGATGGCTGTGGTGTACGTGTTTCTGTGCGTGAATGCAAAAGAGAAAGTCTGTTGTCTGTTTGTGCATGTTGTGGTCCGTGATTGGGATAGGATAACAAAGAGACAGGAACAGAGATGTATTATTCGTGTATGTGTCCCAGCCATTTAAATATTGTAAAACAATTTGATAGTATGGATTGCTGAGTCCGGTGTCACTGCACCTGCTGCACGAACGGAAAGCGTGTCTCTGAAAGAGTGTGTGCAAGGGAGAGGGGAGAGGCATGGTGAGTTGTGCTTGGTGTTTACTCAAAAGTAACATGTAGAGCGTTGTAGGTGACAGGCCAAGTCAGCATAAGATATATATTCCAAAGAAATGGGCGTCCAGCATTATTTACTGTGAAAATAAATACAAAGATGTGTCAGAAATGTGCTGCAGGTAGAGGTGTGGTTCGGAAGAGACAGTAGCAGTATACTGTGTAGATAAAAGGTAGTGACGAAGGGTATGCTATTTAAGAACGCATGTGGCAGAGATGTAAGAAATAATGTGATAGTATGGATTGCTGAGTCCGGTGTCACTGCACCTGCTGCACGAACGGAAACCGTGACAGGGAGGGATAAGCTAAGGAAGATTGGGTATGCTTGCAAGATGCACGTGTAAATGTTGTGAACGTGTGCATGTTTCGAGACAGTAGCAGTATACTGTGTAGATAAAAGGTAGTGACGAAGGGTATGCTATTTAAGAACGCATGTGGCAGAGATGTAAGAAATAATGTGATAGTATGGATTGCTGAGTCCGGTGTCACTGCACCTGCTGCACGAACGGAAACCGTGACAGGGAGGGATAACCTAAGGAAGATTGGGTATGCTTGCAAGATGCACGTGTAAATGTTGTGAACGTGTGCATGTTTCCGTGGATGAAAGGAAAAGAGATAGAGTGTGATGGCTGTGGTGTACGTGTTTCTGTGCGTGAATGCAAAAGAGAAAGTCTGTGTGGCAGGAGTGCTGATACGGCAAGGCTGTGTTGGCGGGGAGAAAGAGAGGAGGTGCTGATGTGTGAGGGGGAAGTCGCGGAGAGAGAGAGGGGAGGTGCTGGTGTGGGAGGGGAGAGTTGCTGGTGTGGGAGGAGTGCTGCTAGGGGAGGAGAAGCCCTGGACGTGAATGGGAGAGTTGCTGGTGTGGGAGGAGTGCTGCTCGGGCAAGGCTGTGTTTGCGGAGAGAGAGAGGGGAGGTGCTGGTGTGGGAGGGGAGAGTTGCTGGTGTGGGAGGAGTGCTGCTAGGGGAGGAGAAGCCCTGGACGTGAATGCTCGTGCATGTTTGATCACGTGGTTCACGGGCACTGCAAGAAAACCGCGGCTGAAAGCCCTTTGGTTTGAAGAGAAAATAGCCGACTTGAATTCTCCCCATTTCCCATTCCTGCGGAATGGTAAAGGCGAGACCTAAAAAGGATCTATGTGGCAAAACCTGCTAGCTATATAAGATACAAACCTCTGATCTGTGTGTTATAATGTGTGCTTTGCAGTAGGAACATTAACCCACTGTGTTATTTTATGATGAGTAAAAAATCTTTGACTAGACAAAGCACTGCTCCTGCTAGCAAGTGCATTAAAATTATGTTATTTTCCCTTTGTTATTATCCCTTGGATATTGCTGGGCACATACATATCTCTGCAGGCTGCACTTACATCGCCTTTCTCGTCTGACTTGCCTGCCCTATCCTGTTCTCCTTTATCCCTCCCTGCATTCTGCACCCGGTGCAGTGGCACCAGTTGCTCCGCCCTAATGCCAGCAACACCAATTGGCTAGGACATGGAAAGTGACTGATTAAAGCAACATGGCAGGCTTTATAAACCTTGAACAGCCCTGTATCTGTGGTTGGTAACCTTGGCAAAGAAGTTCAAGGAATGTGCCTGCCTCTGTTGTTTGCACCTGCTCTGCTGACAAATGAAAGGGCTTTAGATTACAAAGCTCCCTGTACCTGGCACCTTTGTAATCACTCCATTCTCAAAGTAGGTGTAGCGCCTTCAACAGGGTGATTGGCCCCACGTGCGCGTGCCGCGTCGGTTGGCAGCTGCACCAGCGCAGGCCCAGGATAAAAAAAAAAATAAATAACAAGTCTATTACACAAAAATCTTCCAACACACCCAGATATTAAAAGACAAGTTGCAGGGTAACGTCCAAGGTTACGCTAACATGCTGAAGCACCAAGGGGCTGTGCACAGCCAGTGTTGGTGAGTGAGAGTGAGCACAAAAAGAGATCTCCTAGCTGTTTTAGGTAGCTGGGAGAACAATTAACCACATTTCCTGGACGACTTAATTGTGTTATGTTGATGGGTTAGTTATCTTGTGGGCTAATTTGTAAAAAAAATAATAATAATAAAAAAAAAAAAAATAAAAAAAAAAAAAATATATATATATATATATATTTTATTTTTTTATTTTTATTATTATGCTTTGATGGGCTGGTGGCAAGTTCCTGCATTTCCCAAATTAAAGGTGAAAACTCCAAGTGTGTGGCTTCTTCGTTTTGTGGCAAATCGTGGAATGGATGTATACGGCTGGTCCAGGCCGTGAAGGAGCCCCGCTGCCGACTCGAGCAGATTCGCGGAGTTGTGAATAGTCCTACCGCCGCTGAAACTTGGAGGCCGGTTTGGGGATGGAGTATTGGCGGAACTGGTGCCTGTATACATCAGAACACCCCCACTTGGGATTACACGGGCAGACGGAGCCCACTGGGGTATGGATTACAAGGCAAACTACAATCACCAAGATGCACTAGCGGACAAGCCCATGGGGGCAGGACATTTAACTTGGTTTGTGGCGCGCCTTCCTTTTCTCTGCTGCTCGTGAGCGTATGCCAGTGAACAAGAGCTGTTGTGCTCGAAACGCGTCTGGCGCTCTCTGTGCTTTGATGGGCTGGTGGCAAGTTCCTGCATTTCCCAAATTAAAGGTGAAAACTCCAAGTGTGTGGCTTCTTCGTTTTGTGGCAAATCGTGGAATGGATATATATATATATATATATATATATATATATATATATATATATATATATATATATATATATATATATATATATATATATATATATATATATATATATATATATATGTAATGTAATAGACATTTCTATAGCGCACCTATCACTCCAAGGAGGATCTTGGCGCTTAGACCAAGCCGGGTGGCACAGGTTGGTCTTGCTGCTCTCATCCGGGGGTCTAAACACATTAAACCAGCGCTTTGCATGCTGAGTCAGTGAGATTGTATATCCAGGTTTTGAGTGATTTCCTGAACTGACTTTCAGAGGGAATTTGACAAACTTGGGGCGGGAGTTTATTCCACGCCCTAGACCCGATCACTCCAAGAGATTGTGTGATGGGGAGTAGCGTCTAAACCCATTCTGAAGGTATTTAGGCCCTTGGCAATGAAAGGCCCTAAATCTGATGACCAATAGTTTAAACAGAATGTGCTTATGTATTGGCAGCCAGTGAAGGGCATTGAGCGCTGCCGAGGCCGACGACTTCCTAGGCCATCCCAGCACTAGGCGGGCGGCTGCATGTTGGACCATCTGAAGCCTGTGTAGGACCGCTTTGTTCGATCCTGCATCCAGACTGTTACAATAGTCCAACCTCGATGTTATTAGTGCAACCGCCACCGTTCGTCTGGCTGCTAACGGGAAAAGATCAAAAAATGCCCCAAGTCCCTTGATGATGTTGAAACAGGTGCCCGCCACCGTCAGTGCCTGTTGTATGAATAACAAAGTGTTGTCAAACTTGATGCCCAAGTTGCGGGCAGTGTCGATAGTGTTGGGGGGGACTTCTGCGTCCTCCGGCCACCATTGTTTTGGAACAAACAAGTTTTGTTGTCCAAAAATATATGTATACATAATCGCCACATTTGCCTCCAGGTTGTCGGTGAGGTTGAAGAGGTGTGTGGGGACCAGAGGAGGCAGCTGGGAATAAATTTAACAGGACATTTGCAGTTTTCTATCATCACAGCCAGTCCGACTTACCGCGTTTCCACATGGAACTGAAAATCCCCCTAGCAGCACTTACCTGGAGGAAGCGAAGAACTCTGGGACCTGTGGTTCCAATGAACTACGGGTTGGTGAGCCAATACCACAATTGAGGGGGCGGAGCGGGCTTCCACCAAATAGGAAGTGTTGGACTACATATTTAGTTACGATGGAAATGCCTCCTGACATTTGGGCATCCGAGGAAGGCCATGACAGGCCGAAATGCATCATGCCGTGAATTTCAATAAAGGTGTTCTCCATCTGAATCCCCCGTTTGGCCTCTGCTCGTTTCTTTGGGAGTGAGTTGTTTTGGATATATGTATGCATATATATATATATTACCAGAACTTCGCTTTCTCCGCTTTCACTGGGTTATCGGCATAGAAAAACGAAACGGACCCAAAGAGATAGAGTTTGCTTAATTTATTTCACCGTGTGCACCACTCCGTCCGCCATATATATATAGTTCACCAAATCAAAAGTAGGACGTCTACATCTTTCGGCAGGCTTACACCTTCAACTAGACAACCTATGACCTCTCACTCCAGTCATTTAAAAGCAGTCCCTCTACTGTTGCACTGCCCCCAAGCCTTGTGTACAATAATGCTGAATTTGAGTTAATTCGACACATTTCTACCGCCATTTTATATGCATATCATTCTCTTAAATCAAACTTTGGCTGCTATCCAGTGTGCAGTTTCACATATTCTCAGTGCTCCAATCTCACAATTCATCATAAAATTAAGTTATACATTCCAACATATTCTTAATGATATGAAGATACTTTTGCAACAAGAAGTAAGTAAACTTTGATGAAAAAGGAAAAACGGCGTGATCTTCTTCTTCTATGAAGAAGATGGTTCAACACGTTTAACAAGACGTGTTTTTGTTCAACTACACACCCCACAGTTAAAGCAGTTTTTAAAGTTCGATATGCTGCCCAGACATTTTGAAGTACAAGGGAAAATCAGTAGCAACATCACTATTCAACAAGTGGCTGTGATTACATAATTCAGCTTCTGCTACAATATTGTTTTTATAGTTAAACAATGCGGGGAATGAGATTTTGATATCAATTTATGATTATGATCAATTTAATAAATTATCTCATTCATCTGTTTTGGACCACTCGTATCTGTCATTGAGGAAAGGACCACCCCCGCATAGGTTAGACAAACCCCATTAACTGACGCCACTCTGAAGAACCACTTACAACTGATAAAGTTTAAAGGTTTTATATAAAGATTAATTTGAATGCAATACAATCCTTACAGAATAAATCTCAAAGTATACAAGATACAAAATCAGTCTCTAAATCCGCAATTAAAGCCTTCGGTGTGAAGTGGTTCCTTCTGCGTCATCTGTAGTAAGACAAAATAATCAAGTTAAAACTGTCCCTATTCTATGCTATGTGACATTCCTACTTCGCAAGTTTCTTCCCTAAAAAGGTGTCAGCAGTTTGACTCCCAAAGAAGTTCAAACTCTCTTTAGCCTCTAAAGGAATTCTTAAGTTTCAGAAGCAGTACCCTCTCTGCCTACCCATCCGCTCTCTAAGGGTCCTCGGCCTACTGCTCCCTTGCGCTCTGATCTCTCAGCGCATCTGCTCAAAGCATCTACCCTTGTCTTTGCTCTCGCCTTAGCCTAATGCTAATTGCTCTGCTCTCCTCCCCGGGGTGCTGTCCCTAAAATACACAATCACAGTGTGGGTGAAACGCCCCTTGACGCCCACCACGGACTTTCCCCGATGATGTCAACTTCTGGCTTCTTCCATTTGTCCACTTCTTGCGTCGTTCGTTAAGTTGACCCTTCTCCTTAGATGTCATCTTCATCATCTTGTTGGCGACTTTTACTGACTCTTTCAGATCAAATGTCATATGAATTTAGACAAGACTTTAACTTATAACTGCAATTCTTTAACCTTCTAGATCCTGTGAATGATCTTGTCAAAACATAGTTCACATTCAAAGTGTCTCTCCTCACGTTCGAGCAATAAGCTCTGTCCGGCATTGTCACCTTAAATCTAACAAGTGCTAGACTTCTTGGCTCTCACGTCCACATCAAGCTATTTACGACTTTTACAAGCCCACTAAATTACATACATTTGACTATGCTCCTTCGAACTCTTGGTCAGTCAGGTTACAATCACAAATGACCTAAACTCTTCCAGCATTCCTAAAACCCTCTACACAGTATAACCTTTGGCATACATTTATATATTCGTACTTTAACAAAGTCTTGGTTATACTTGAAATACATTTTACATAGAATATAAACTACGTAGAGTATAACTTTTACAGTCTCATTGGTTACATCGTTATGTAAGTCCTCTATACATTTATCCACGTTATTTCTCCACGTTTATGTCTTTCCACGTTACATTTCTCGCCGCTTCTCCATTTAAAGTTACACACGTACACGAATTCTACTGTGCACGTTCTACATTTCGTAAGCATTTCTACATTTACCCATTATGTATACAGGCCTTCTAAATCTAATGCATGTTTAACGTGTGAATACATTTACGTTTCCTATACCAAGTCATCACTTTAGCTGACTTTATGCTATAGTCGTCAACTTCTCATTACGATATGCATTTCATTCCCACGTTTATAATATATACGTCTAAATAAGGCTACGATATACGTTACATTCAAATTGCGCTCTCTCAGTTCCCCCCTTTGATGACTTTTAGGAGTCATCACTAAAAGCAATTTGAATACGTCCCTTTATACAGAACTAGTTACATCATTTCCTCTTTTTATCGATTCGAGTGCTCTCAGACTTTTATACTGCTGATCTTGTAACGCAGCTAGTCTCCTTTCTTGATCTCTCATCGATCTTTGTAACTGGTTCGACCTATACCATTTATACAATTTTACTAATCCTAATAACGTGATTATGCAAATTAATACTATTAATACAGGCTTCAAAATATACCAAACTATACTTTTGCCAAGATTTGCAAACCAACTTCCAACTTTTCCCACTCCATTTCCTACTTTTTCCCAAACATTTATTTTTGATAAATCTTCGATTTCTTGATGAATCTGTGTAATGTTGCTTATGACCTTCTCAAGTGGTTTTGAATTATCAGGAATATAAGTACAACATTCCTGAACCTTCAAAGCCTTACAAACTCCGCCTTCTTTTGCTAATATCACATCTAAAGCAAGTCTGTTCTGTAAAACCATAGCTCTAATCGACTGCATCTCACCTTCTACTAGTATTAATGACCTTGCAGTACTGGCAGACAATCTATCTACGACTGTCGCTAACCTTCTAATCTTAACATCGTTAAGAATCAAACCTAACAATGGAAACATCGCTCCAAATACATCTCCTACTACCTCTGCATCTCCTACTTCCCTTTTCGTTCTTGTCGAAGCCTTTCCTTCTATGATCGCTAAATCCTTTGCATGGTATATTTTGGGGAAGACAATTGCCAAGTAACACGAACCATACCAATTGTCAGGTAGTTTTACATAGGCATTTCTCCCACATACAAAATACACATTTGGAATAGCTTGCATCCCCTTCATAAAATCTTTCGTGTAGTACTCTAATTTAAAAGAGTGCTCGCAACTTACTTCACCTACAAATTCACTCTCATAATACGTCTTGCTTCGAGCTAAACATAACTTTCCCTTCTGCGTTCTATCCAATGCTATTGGACCATTGCTACCTTTCTTTTTATGTGCCTTCTCTTCTTCTGTCCAGTCTGTTTTCCATTGTCCTGACATTTTTAGAATCTTCTGCCTCCTGTATCGGTCATCTACTTGTCCAATAAACTTTTTCTCTACCTCTGACACTTTGCAAGTCAGATTATTTCTACGTGCATATGATGTATCTAATGTATCCCAAGGAAGAAAGAATTTAGCCAGTCTATCCTCCTTTTTGTAATAGTCCCACTTATTCATTTGCTTATAATTCGGAACTTCAGGCAGTACCGAATCATAATTTGAAAAGTAGTACTTAAATCCTTCTCTACCATAAAATATGCTAAGCAGTAAACTACATGTTATCCCATAAGTCAATGGGAGGTGGTGATATCTAATGCCTTCGTCTACAGAAGCCGGCAATTGCATACAAACGTAGCAATCTTTGGCCTCCATGGCATCGATATATTCGTATAACAGTTTAGCGTATGCGTTTGACCTAAAATTTCCCTGTGACTCGTCTACGTGCAATCTACGAGCTTCATCTGCAAGTAACGCCTTTTCACGTATAACATTGCTCTCCTCCTTCTTTCCCACAAGAGCAGGTTTCAAAGTCGTTGCTGTTTTTACATTTGCTATTTCTTTATCGTGTTCATGTCCTATTATGTATGATATTGTTACTACTGTAATTATGAGAAATATCACTACGGCTATAAGTGTACCTACTATACATCTGGCTTTTCGGTTTGGATTGTCGTTCTCCATGTCATCAAAACAGCGTACCTCGTTCTCTAGCAAATGGTTTCTCTTTTCCAGTCTTTGGTTGCTTATTTACTTTCTCAGTCTTTAAAGTGCTTTTTATCAACAGGTATCTTTTTCACAACAATGTCTTTTCTCTTTTTAGCAGCAGACAACCCTAGCCCTTCTCCGTCCTCTAAATGTGATCCCTAATTTTATTCTTCTTTCCACTCGGCGCTAGGTTATCTTCTTCTTTATAACATATATACAAAAGTCTTTTATGCATCAACAATTATCTTCGGACCTGCAGCTTTCACAACAATTATTAATAGTTCAAAGCGAATAACTTTTTCTTCTTCTTCTGACATTTGCTGACCAAATGTTGGGAATTGTAATCTTTTTAGCACTAGATCTTGAATTTGACTCAAACGCGGGGGTATGGGAAGTGTGAAAGTCAGTAACCCCTCAATCTCGAGTCCAGGCGTCAACATCCATATCTCCACTGCCACAAATGGATCGAGATCGGTTACTTTCACGCTCTTCACTCTCCCAGATTTCTGTCCCCAAAACATCTGCTAGATAAGTCCACTCTGGGGTGGCGTACCTTCTGCAGGGCACACGTACCCTTCTCGATCTTCGTGGACTCTCAGTTCCTGAGTCTGTCGTTTCTTCCTCCTGATCCAATTCTTCAGTGATTGGAACAAGAGTTCTTTCTTTCTTTCCTTCCGAACTTGGCCTTTTTCTTCTCTCCGGCCAACTGGCTTCGTCACTCCTGGTCTTTCCGCTCTTTGTTCTAGGACCTGTTTCTTGGTCACTCTCAGTCTGCTCGAGATCTGTGTCGGATTCCCAATTACTCTCTTCTCCTGAGGCGACTTCGGTCCCACTAGTGTCCTGACCTTCGTCGTCCTGTTCCAACACAGTTTCAGTTTCTTCGATCACCTCCACAGCTTGGCTTTCCCCCTCTATGGCTTCTCCGCTTCCCGCCGGATTCTCATCCGAGAGAGGAGCTGTTTCTTCTGGAGGTGTTGGCACTCTTCGGGTGTGAGAGGCATGTATCCAGTTTGGCAGACCTCCACACTTCACCGCAGTTTTCGTTACAAGTATGACTTGAAATGGTCCTCGCCAACGCACGTCTAAGCAGTTCTTCCTGACATGCTTCTTCACCAGGACCCAGTCTCCCGGACTCAGGTCATGGCACAAGTCTTGTGCTGATGGAACCTCTGCAGCCTGGACCTGGAGGGACACAGAATTAACGGCATCAGATAGTCCCTTGCAGTAGTCCAAGATTAAATCGTCTGTGATGTTCACTAGTGCTGCAGTCGGAACCGATGGCAGTCTCATGGCTCTCCCCATTAGTACTTCATGTGGAGAGAGGCCTGTTCTTCTATCGGGTGTGCTACGTATGCTCATAAGAACTACTGGAAGTGCGTCTGGCCAACTCGGGGATGTCGATGAACAAACTTTAGCCAATCTGGACTTGATGGTACTGTTGATTTGTTCTACAATCCCTGAAGCTTCTGGTCGATAGCTGCAGTGTAACTTCTGATCAATATTCAAAGCTGAACATAGCATCTTCACCACTTCGCTATTGAAATGAGTTCCTCTGTCCGATTCCAAAGAGGATGACACCCCAAACCTCGGTATTAACTCTCTAAGCAATAATTTTGCTACTGTAAGTGTATCGCACCTACGTGTAGGGTAAGCCTCAACCCATCTAGAGAATATGCAGACAATAACTAAAACGTATCTAAGTCTGTTGCATGGAGGCATTTCTATAAAGTCAATCTGCATCCTATTGAAAGGCCCCCCAGACCTTCCTATGTGACTCAAGGTAACTGGTGTTCTCTTTCCCACGTTTAGCTGCTGACAGATCGCACATCGCTGACACACTGCTTCTGCCGCTACTCTAAACTTAGGATTGAACCACGTTTGTCTGAATACTCTCACCATAGCATCTCTTCCTATGTGTGCTGATCCATGCAATTTCCTCGCCATTGGACTAATCAGTTCATTTGGTAAAACTGCCCTTCCGTCGGCAGAAACCCAAAAATTCATCTCGCTTTTTACACAACCTGCTGTTTCCCAGCTCCTTTTCTCGTCATCTGGTGCATTTTCCTGAACCGCTCTTAATTCATCCCATGTGTCTACAGTATCTAGTAACATTGTCAATTCAGTTTTTTCCTGGACTCCCCCCACTTTTGCATCAGTGTGAGAATAGCCCTGCTCTGCGCAATAGCGTGCTACTTCATCAGCATATCTGTTTCCTAGTGATACAAAATCAACATTTTTTGTATGCGCAACACATTTGACCACGGCTATGGCCATAGGTTTTTGCAAAGCCTCTAACAGAAGTCTCACGAATTCTCCATTCCTAATGGGAGAACCCGAGGAGGTCATGTAACCTCTTTGAGACCATAACTGCCCGTAGTCGTGAACTACCCCGAAACCATACTGGCTATCGGTGTATATGGTGACTCGAAGTTTGTCGCCTGCTAAGCAAGCACGAGTCAAAGCCACAATTTCAGCTACCTGTGCGGAGTGTACTCCTTCCAGTCAAGCGGCTTCTATAACTCTGGTAATCGTGCATACTGCATAAGCTGCTCTCAGCTGACCGACATCGTTTCTTACGCATGAACCATCAACGAAGAAAATTTCGTCTGGGTCTGTCAATGGCTCATCTACGATATCAGGTCTCGGTTTGGTACATAGTTCAGTCACATCGAGGCAGTCATGATCTGTACAATTCTCATCCTCCACTTCATTCGGAAGTGGCATCAAAGTGGCAGGATTCAAGACAGAGCATCTTTTTAGGGTCACATTCTCGGCAGCCAGTATGACTTGCTCGTAGCGTGTGAGCCTGCTATTTGTCAGATGCTGAGTCTTCGTCCTGGTCATTAACAATTCCACAGAATGCGGCACATACACCACTAACTGGTGTCCCATGACCACGCTCTCAGATCTCTCAATACTGACACCCGTTGCAGCTACGGATTTGAGACATCCGGGCAACGCTGCGGCTACTGGATCTAATGTAGCCGAAAAGTACGCCACTGGCCTGCGCGCATCTCCGTGGATCTGTGCTAATACCGCTAACGCGCATCCCTCTCTTTCGCAGCAGTAAAGCAAAAAAGGTTTAGTGTAGTCTGGCATTCCCAAAGCCGGGGCGCGACACAAGTCCTCCCTCAGCTGCAAAAATGCCATCAAACAATCTTTGTCCCATGGTACCGGATCACTTACTCCTTTGTGCGTCAGTTGTAGTAACGGTTTGGCCTTCAGTGAAAAGTTTGCTATCCACTGTCGACAATAACCGACCATGCCTAGAAACATCCTGACTTCTCTCTGTGTTGTAGGCGCGTTCATCTTCATAATCGCCTCTATTCTGTCTGGAGACACCTTCCGCTTTCCCTTTTCAATCCTATGACCCAAGTATTGCACCTCAGTCTTACAGTATTGCAATTTACCTGGAGACACCTTGTGCCCGTTCTCGGCCAAGTGATTTAACAAGGTTATGGTGTCTTCTCTGCAAGCTTCCTCAGTTTCTGACGCAACCAGGAGGTCGTCTATGTACTGGACCAGAACTGAATTCTTGGGCAGTACTAGACTCTCAAGATTTTTCTTTAATAGCTGGTTAAAAATCGATGGGCTTTCTGTATACCCCTGAGGGATACGACACCATGTTAGAACGCGATCTTCCAGCTTAAAAGCGAAAAGATACTGGCTCTCTTCGTCTAACGGTATCGAAAAGAAAGCCTGGCACAAATCTATCACGGTAAACCATTCAGCTTGGAACGGTATCTGAAATAATATCACTGATGGATTCGGTACCACTGGACAACATGAGACAACAATATTATTAATCTTTCGAAGATCCTGCACTATTCTGTATTTTCCACTAGGCTTCTGCAAACCCATGATCAGGGAGTTACATGGACTTCCCACGATCTCCTTCAGTATTCCCTGTTTAATCATGTATTCGATCACAGGCTTTATTCCTGCAATCGTCTCTGGTGTTAGCTTATACTGTGGTGTTCTTGGATACTCAGCATGGGGTCTTACCAAGATCTTTACCGGTTCTACTCCCTTGATCAATCCTATTTCTTCCCCAGTAAAATCCCATACCTCAGCTGAGACTTTCTCCCTCAAGTCCTGTGGAAGCTCCTCCACTGTTAAGGTAGGATATAGTTCCACACATTCCTGTGAGTTCATAACTTTAAAATCAGCATCCTCGTCATTTGTCTGCACTTCTACTCCTTCTGGTGTGCAATGTATCGTGCAATTCAGTTTACACAGCAAATCTCTCCCTAGTAAGCACACGGGACTAGAATCACAGATCACAAACTGATGTTCGTCACTGTAATTCCCTATCTTTACTGACACTGGTTCGGTCAGAGGATTCGTCATCCTCTTGTTTGCGACTCCTACCACCTGAACCATCTCTCCTGATATTGGCAGACCTGGGACTACCGCAGACCTCAGCGTGGATCGAGTGGCCCCCGTATCCACCAAAAAGGTTGTAGGACATCCAGCTATTTCAGCCTCTACGTATGGTCCTCTCTGATCTACTTCCAAGGCGGCTCCTAGTGTACAATCTTCCTCCCTATTCGCCCGCTGCCCTGTAAGTGGATCAACGTAGTAGCATTCCTCTCCTCCTACAAACAATGGCATTTGTCTATAGGTTTTCCCTCCATTTGAAATGCGAGGTGGTTGAGGAAACGGGGCTCGAGGAGTCTGAGTCCCCCCTTTGACAAACTTGCCTTTCGGGACTGTGGCTCCCTTAACCACGTTGTTCTGAACCTCTTCCTCCTCCTGCTCTAATTCCCCTGTCTCAACGTTGTAAGGACACTCGCGTCGCCAGTGTCCCACCTCGTTACACTGATGGCATCTCGTCGTCTTTTTCAGTGTCGCGATATCCATTCTCGGTCTCGGTCTTTCTTCCTCATCTCTGCTCTGATTGTTCTGTTTCTTTGCTTGCGTTCCCGTTCCCTGTTGCCGCTGTTTATCCTTTCCAGCAGCCTGCATTTGCACTAGCATTAACTTTTCCTTGAGCTTCTTTGCCTTAGAGTCTATCTCGTCACTACAGTACCTTGCATATCTCAGAATTTCATCTAAAGGTTTATTCTGCCAGCAGATCAGATGCTGTTGGATCATGAGGCATATTTCCGGTCTCAATCCGAGGACAAACTTCGATACAAACTGTCCTATGTCCTTAGGATCCATTACATCTAACCCGCTGTACTGCTTGAATGCTTTCAGCAACCTTTCATAAAACTCATGAACTGTCTCTTTCGGCTCCTGAGTAGTTCGATCTATCTTTACCCAGTCTATGTCTTGTACCGGCACTTTATCTTTTAGCCATGTTATTACTCTCTCGTATTTTTCCATGACTCTAAGTGATGGACCATTCGTCCGAGCATCTCTCGGTGGCTCACAAGTAGGCCATTCAACACTAAGCTTGCACGCCGTCCACAAATCTCCGGGTACTACGATATCGAACAGTGTGTTCAAATCGATCCACAGTACCTTCGAGATCTTCACGAATCTTTCTACCTGTTTGTACCACTCGACGGGATTATCCCTAAGCTTTGGGAAGGAATTGGTAAATGCCGCCAAATCCCCCCTACTCCAGGGCACATGAACGTAGCTTCCATTCGCGATTTCTCGCAAAGGGAAAGCTTCCATTCGCATCAAATCTGCGTCCTGGGAGTTCCCAAGTGCACTCCGCCTGACAGAGCCCTTCTTGGACCATCTTTCCTCCCATCTATCCAGATCTTTCCATATTCTGATACTTACGATCAATTCCCTTATGTGTACTTTCAGCGCGATCGTTCTACGCTCATCCAGATCACGATCCGTACAAGTTAGCCTATGGTTACTCTGTAAAGCCTTAGTTCGCGATAGGTCCACCATATACCTGTTTGCCAAATTAGATAGATTCTCGTGAGCTGACCTCGCTCTTCGAGTAATATCGTTGGATAAGAACAGTATTTCATCTGGTGTATACAAGTCTAATCTCTCTAGCGACACTGTGCCATCAATTATTTCATCCAAGTCTGACTTCAAACTCATTACGTCAAGTCGTTTTGCTTTTATTTCAGCTTTCAGCATTTCAGTTCTGTGTTGTTCTCTCATATTCCTCTCACCTCCACTATGCGCCCTACGCCTGAGCACAGGTGAGTTATGAGGAGTCTTGTTTCCATCTCTCTGTTCCCACCTCTCTAGATCCCAAGCCTTTCCATCTTCCCGTGGGGTATGGTGGAATAATGCTCCGTCCCCCAACCCTACATTCCGTCCTTTCGGCTCGGTTTCCCCAGATGCGAGATAGGATCCACCGTTCTGTTCTAAACCACTGTAACTCGCTTGCTGTCTGGTGTCGCTCAATAAAATGAAAGGCCCTCGCCTGTCTTCCATATTCCCGTGATCTCGTTCTCGATCACCAGAAGTGTGGCGAGACATTTCGCGACTCCCTAGATTCTCATGACTCCGTCCACTATCGCCGGATGCATGTCGAGACGCTTCACGACTCTCCATGTTTCCGTGATTCCAGTGTCTCACATCCTCACCTGGGGCATGGTGTGTGCACCTAAAGGTATTCCGGTACTCCTGTGTCCTACGTTCCCCTTCACTGAAGGTGACACGAGGCACTTCGCCACACCCTGCACTCCTGTCGTCACACATTTGCCTGTTGCCGCTACTGATAGGACAGGTATCTCTTCTGCTTTCTTGACCCCCTCTCTCCCACTCGGGGCTGCTTTCGCCAGCTCCACAATGAGAGAGAATCTTGTTGTCCTCTTCTCTCCACTCAGGTCCCGTTTCTAAACTTCTACTCCGGGCCTCTTCGATACCTTCCCATTCTTTCAAATACTCCCTTAATTCCTTAAAGGACTTTGGTTTAGGACCCCTCAAATCCATTGGCCCTCTTTGACCTCCCTGTTCTATCCTGGGACCCGTTGCAGAATCTAATGGGGTACTCCGACTCATCGGCGCTAGTATTTGCCTGTGGGGATTCATTGTGGCATTCCTATTCTCCACTTCTGCTCTTTCGCTGTCCCATCGTGCCTGTTCCTCCTGCTGGACCCCTTCTGGGTTGTAGATAGACACAATAGGGCCTATGGTAACCGGAACCTGCAAAGCGTCCGGCATTTGGTATGACCTTGCACATTGCGCCTCTGGAGCCTTCTGGACCACAAATCTTCCCACTACTCTCTGTTCAGAACTAGTCTGGGGTATTTCCTCGGTCTTGTTAGCGTCCCACTCTCTTACTGGGATCGATTTATATTCCCCCCACCTAGCTCCGTCTGCTTGCGGTAATATGGGACTCGCAAGTTCCCCACTATATGGAGGTGGTCTGTCTGTTAATAGCCTTTCTATCAGATCCTCCTCCGACTCGCTTTCCTCATCTTCCTGTTCTAGAGGTTTCCTTTCTCCAGTAACTTCTAACATCGGGTACAGTCTCTCTGATTCTATCTTCTGCACCCTCCATTTCTTAGCTTCATCGTCCCATTTAGCATCCTGCACTGCTTTTACCGATCTTCTTACTCTTTCTTGGCGCCTTTTTACGCTTTTCTCATGTGCTGTTTTAAACCACGCACCAAGTGCTTCGAATTGTGTTGGCCTCGGTAGAGGTCTTGTTGAAAGCATCGTCGCTTTCAGCTGGTTCAACACGTCTAGTTTAAACGTCCCGAACCTCGGAAACGCCAGTTCCTTATGCCCTTCAGTTAGCCTGTGCCATTCAGATATCCACAATATCGCGTGTAAACCCACATCTTCCCCCATAAGAAAAGCGGGTGTGCCTTCTGGTGGAGCGTCCTCCGCTATATATAAATCTCTCCTTTTTTTCCTAAATATTTTTCCTAAACCCTTGAAACACTTCATTTTAGATAGCGTACAATGTTCCTTACTAATTCTCTTCACTTCTTTACGTCTTGATGACAACCACCAATCCCTGTGCGACTCTCGCTAATTAGCCTATCCAAGCGCGGTTCTACACCAACCGACCAATCTCAGCGTGGCTCTACGCTGACGTCACTTGTCCCCTCTTCAGCAGCTTCCCTCGTTTCTCAACTCGTCTCACGATATTACATGCGTTTCATTCATACATTGAAAAATGACTACTTCCGTCCAAGCGATCACTTTTCTCTGACTGTACGGCCACAGTCTAACTGTAATTGCTACCTCAACTGGCACAGCGTCTTTCCTCTTACGGTCGGACACTTGCCTCAACTGATAGGTTACTTACACACAGTAAACGTTCGACCAGCGTCCGTTACTCATACACTCACTCATACGCTCCCCCTATCATCGGTCTGTCGGGAAATCAATGGTACCTCATGACCCCCTTTCAATGGTAGACAAATTACTCTGGGTGTTCGATACACCCGAACCACTTAAGTCCTCTGGACATAAGATTTTATCCGGTTGCGCGCGCTCACAACCTTCCCTCAATCATACTACAGGCATTCAACTCCGCTTGACATTACAACACAGGAACAACATAAAACACCGCAATCTTACAACGCATGACCCTTATACTCACTCTCGACCGACTCTGCTGCGCACCGTCAGCACCGTCTTCGGCTGCAATTCTTCTTCTGGTCGACGATGACTAGGGACCTTGGGGTAAACTAACCTGGCCTAGGTCGTCTTCCTCAAGAAGATAACCATCAATTACTCTGCTACCAACTGCGGGGAATGAGATTTTGATATCAATTTATGATTATGATCAATTTAATAAATTATCTCATTCATCTGTTTTGGACCGCTCGTATCTGTCATTGAGGAAAGGACCACCCCCGCATAGGTTAGACAAACCCCATTAACTGACGCCACTCTGAAGAACCACTTACAACTGATAAAGTTTAAAGGTTTTATATAAAGATTAATTTGAATGCAATACAATCCTTACAGAATAAATCTCAAAGTATACAAGATACAAAATCAGTCTCTAAATACGCAATTAAAGCCTTCGGTGTGAAGTGGTTCCTTCTGCGTCATCTGCAGTAAGACAAAATAATCAAGTTAAAACTGTCCCTATTCTATGCTATGTGACATTCCTACTTCGCAAGTTTCTTCCCTAAAAAGGTGTCAGCAGTTTGACTCCCAAAGAAGTTCAAACTCTCTTTAGCCTCTAAAGGAATTCTTAAGTTTCAGAAGCAGTACCCTCTCTGCCTACCCATCCGCTCTCTAAGGGTCCTCGGCCTACTGCTCCCTTGCGCTCTGATCTCTCAGCGCATCTGCTCAAAGCATCTACCCTTGTCTTTGCTCTCGCCTTAGCCTAATGCTAATTGCTCTGCTCTCCTCCCCGGGGTGCTGTCCCTAAAATACACAATCACAGTGTGGGTGAAACGCCCCTTGACGCCCACCACGGACTTTCCCCGATGATGTCAACTTCTGGCTTCTTCCATTTGTCCACTTCTTGCGTCGTTCGTTAAGTTGACCCTTCTCCTTAGATGTCATCTTCATCATCTTGTTGGCGACTTTTACTGACTCTTTCAGATCAAATGTCATATGAATTTAGACAAGACTTTAACTTATAACTGCAATTCTTTAACCTTCTAGATCCTGTGAATGATCTTGTCAAAACATAGTTCACATTCAAAGTGTCTCTCCTCACGTTCGAGCAATAAGCTCCGTCCGGCATTGTCACCTTAAATCTAACAAGTGCTAGACTTCTTGGCTCTCACGTCCACATCAAGCTATTTACGACTTTTACAAGCCCACTAAATTACATACATTTGACTATGCTCCTTCGAACTCTTGGTCAGTCAGGTTACAATCACAAATGACCTAAACTCTTCCAGCATTCCTAAAACCCTCTACACAGTATAACCTTTGGCATACATTTATATATTCGTACTTTAACAAAGTCTTGGTTATACTTGAAATACATTTTACATAGAATATAAACTACGTAGAAGT